>NW_026988455.1:25747500-28147500 GCF_030222135.1 Aotus nancymaae
AGGTATTTTTCTCAGTACTGCAGACAGATTTACAGGCTTACAAGAAAAAGCACAGAGGATGAGTAGTGGTTCCCAAAAGCCAGGCCAAGTGGTACCTAGCTAGGAACATTTCTTTTTAAAAAATATAAATCCTAAGGCCCAATTAAGATCCTGAAATAGCAGATTTGAGGTGGAATCTAAAATTCTAGCCAAGTTTAGAAATCTCTGGCTAGATCAACTTGCCCATGTTTTTCGCCAATAGCCATGCTCTAAGTTTATAATATGATTACCCTAAAATTTCTTCAAAACTCTATACACATTCCACTTTCTGAATGATTAATAAGATAAATTCTAATATAACAAGAAATATCCCCCACATAGATTGTTCAAAATTCCGAATTATTTTCCTGTAGAATAACATAATGGACTGTGGTTGGATTCTGTGACAAATGACCAAAGACCTATCTACTACTTATAAAAATATCTCTATGGAAAATATATATTGGGTTCTAACTTGGAACAGAAAAGTTCCCCCCGACTCCATGTTGTTCCTTCTAGACTTTTGTCTTAGATTCCAGTCCTCATCCTGTTAGTTTCACTGGTAGGATCCCAGTAGTATGCAAGGGTAAAAATCAATGAGAGTTAATATAACTTACGCTTCTTCAGAGTTAGCAGGAAAAAAAACTAAAGTTATTTTTACAAGAATCCATTTCTGCTAGTTCCGAATTGTGTGTATATAGCTTGAAACAAAACGTCCTTCCCAATCTTGCCTGAATCCTCTCTCCAGGTTTGTCTCCTGCCATTCCAGGCTGCCTAACAGTCATCTTGAAATTCTACACTGCCCAAACTTCCTGCCTGGCTGTCATTCTGTGCCTGAATTTTTGGTTAGTCCCTCTACATACAACCCTCATTTCTGCAACAGCCAGAAACATCAGGAAATGCTGTACAGGAAGATTTACAGGCAATTCACACGTACACTAATCTGCCTAAAACTATCATCCCAAACATCCCAAACTCTACCAGTTACTTTCCTGTTCTCCATAAACCACTGAGTAGTGAAAATGAAAGTAATACTAAATTCTGAGTAAACTGTATCTCTAAAACACTTATCTAAAATATTAACAATTTGATAAAAACACAAAAGCACTTGACAGAACATATTTTTAAGACATTCAAACTTAATTCACCTTGCCTATTCAAAACGTCTTCGTGATTATCAGGAGCCCAGATCAATGCCAAATGTTAATTAAGTGTCCTGTTTCCCCATACTTATCTTCCAAATTTTCTCCTAAGTAGATTTTCTAGTCCCAAGTACACTCTAAGGACTTTCTAAACTATACCTGCCATGCAGATTGCCCCACAGGAGCCCAGCGTCGCAGAAACATAAGAGACTGCCCGCCCCACCTGTGTACTACTTTCAGGCCCCTCACTGCTCACGCCAATGCCCAATCATTCAGTGTCGATTGAGGCCATTCTGCCAATCGGAATAATGACAGTATCTACTATCAGACAGTATCTGTTATTCTTATAGGCAAAATGACCTGAAAGGGCATTAAATGACTGAACAAGTACTTCACTAAAGCACTTTACATATGCCTTTTCCTTTAATATTCACATAATGACTCCATTCTAATAAAATAGGGAACCCAAGGTCAGAAGGCAGTAGGCCCCAGGTGTCAATGTTCATGCTTCCCATCATCCCCACAAGCAAATATTAGACTTCTTGTGTGTGCAGGATATACAGCAGACATATCGCGATCTGGTCCCATACGCCTCACCTTACCGGAAGAAACAGTGTACAACTAGTCTCCCTCCTGCCAATGCTCTATGCCCCTTTTCCAAGAATAATCCTAAAACATATCTCATCACTTCACTCTCTTGATTTAAAAAACCGTGGATCAATTCATTCAGTCAAATATTTATCCACCAGGGATACAAGAGTAAAGGTGACTAACAGGCCCTCATTACCCCAGACTACACTGTGGGGAATGACAGGGGAAAGGGTGGTAGTGGTAAAAAGCAGAAGCCAAGGTGTGTGCAGAGATTTAAAGCCAGGCAGACCTTAGAGAACATTACAGCCTGGATCTCACAAATTAGAAGGGCACAAACACAAGCTGGTCAGAGAAAGCCCTCCAGGCACAACAGCTGGCCCAGAGGCCCAGGGCAGAAGCTAGCTCATTCATGCAAGGCAAGAAAGGAGGCTGCACTCAGGAGTGAGGAGCCAGTGGTCTCAGATCACGGGGAGGATGCAAGGTAAGCAGTTGGGAATTTATTCCAAGTGTGATGGGAAACCAATGGGGAATTCTAGGCATGGGAGTAGCAGTCCAATTGCCATTTTTAACCATTAGTTTGGCTGCTGGGAAGAAAAGGATTGGAGGGGAGCAAGAAAGCAGCAAAGAGCCCCACTGGGAGGCTGCGGCCATTTACTGACCTCGCAGTGGGGAGGCCCGGGCCAAGCAGTCCTGGCCTCCACCCACGCCAGTCTCCAGGTTACAAGCCATACCTCCTTTATTACAGGGCATCGGCACAGGTCATGTTTCCTTGTCTATCACCCAGCCACATACACAGGCGGCCAAAGTCAGTGCCATGCCCCTATCTCCGATGCCCAGTTCCTAACACACAGCAGACACTACACTTGAATAAATGAAATGTGCAGCTCTTAAGGCCACTTTTAATCTTGGAATTAGTCTTCTCAAATAAATATAAAGTCTCATTCCAGTAAAAGTCTCTTGAACATACATTCTTTTGTTAACTTATCTGAAGCAAACAACACAATTTAAACGAGAGTTGGTGTCTATTTCTCATACTTCTACTTACGGTTTGATGCTTTATAACCTCCACAAGATGGTTAATATGAAGCAGGCTTCAGGCTGACAGCTTATAAATATTTTTATTCCCCAATTTCAAATCTCTGAACTTTCGCAAGCCGATCATGGAGGCTCATGCCTATAATCCCAGCACTTTGATCCACTGAGATGGGCAGATCACTTAAGACTGGGAGTTCGAGACCAGCCTGGCGAATATGGTAAAACCCATCTCTACTAAAAATACAAAAATTAGCTGAGTGTGGTGGTGCATGCCTGTAATTCCAGCTATTCGGGAGGCTGGAGCACAAGAATCACTTGAGCCTGGGAGGCAGAGGTTGCAGTGAGCCAAGATCACGCCACTGTACTCCACCCTGGGTGATAGAGCGAGATTCTACTCAACAACAAAAAAGAATTTAAAAAATAAAAGGCAGGAATCAAAGAAAGAGAAACTAGAAACACATCGCATTTATGAAGTCACTTGCAGTTGTGGAGGCCCTTCTATGTCCTCAGGCAATTCTTTACTTAGAAGTGGTATCTCAGAGGCGCCAAGACATCAACATCCCCTCGACCTGCTGCCTCATCTGCATCATGCCCTCTGATTCTTCTACAACCTACAAAGGCTATTAAGTCTTCTCTTCCTCCTCAATATTTTCAGGGATTGCTATTGAGTCTGCCCAGGAAGTTTGGCTATAACTACAGAAAAATCATGTTTCAAAAGCATAAACCTACAAGATTCTATGGTGAATATTTAACCCTATTTGGATTATCATATGGTCAATATTGATTACAGAGAGGCTTTTATTTACTTACCTAAGTAATGTGGTGGATGAAAAGACATAGGCTTACTAGTCGCTGAATAATATCCAATTGCTCTCTTAAATCGAATAACTTTGTCATCTGTTCTAGACTGAAACAAAGGCAGGAAAACCTTCATAAATTAGTGTGTCACTGGTCATGTGTATCTCAATATTTTTATAATTCAGCACATGTATAATAATCTGCAACTTTTCAAGTTAGATAAGAATTTAGAATGACATTAAAAATTTCAGGGAATATAAAGAGATTATTAGAAAAACATCAAACCAAATGTGAATTCTTTTAAAGCAAGGTAGTTAAAAGAGCAGAACTCCAAAGTGGTAGTCAGGGCCCTGGGTTCTAGCTCTAGGACTTCTCTGACTTCCACTCTGCTCTGTCTCTGGTCCTGCCCAGAGAGGACTCTCAAGCCATCTGCACCAGGGAATGGATGGCAGTAACAGACTGAGGATGCGCCTGCCCAGGGTTTCAGCTCTCTAGAGACACAGCGGGAGTGCCACAGAACCTCGCCTATTATACTGATGCCAACTTGTTGGCATGCCTACTTCCCCAAAAAAAGAAGAAAATCCCTGACCATCACCAGAAGGAAAGAGACAAATTCAGAGATTTGTAATACCATATGACTGACTTGATACAGTTCATGTTCTGAAAACTCTGCAATACAGATCCTATTAAGTTGAGATCAAGAACTTAGGAGCAGCTGAGACCTCACCAACCATCTACCTGAATCTCCCTCCTTTTATTCAGGCTGGAAAAGCTGGGTGAGGCGGCTGTGACTTCCTGGCTGGCAGGGAGCATGGCCAGGCTACCTCAGCCTCTGGCCTTGCAACCTGCAGCTTTCTCCCAGTAGCCTGACGAGATAAGCAAGAGCTCTCAGACCCATCCAGTCAGCTTGCACCCTCAAGTCTCCTTCTTCGAAACCTGGCCACACCACTATGCAAAGTCCTATCCCATAAATCTGTTGTTTTTATTTGTTTCTTTCTTTGTTTTTATACCTGTGAATGCTGGAAAACATCTTTAGCTATGGCATCCAAGTCAGAGGTGTCCTGAATGTTGCGGACATAGTCAGCAACGGCTTTGATCACTACATCGCAAGGTGGCAAGACCAGCTGGTGGGCCCGGACCTGAGAAAACAAACACAGGTGTCAACAGTAGGTGGTGAGCACCCAGAACCAGGCTAATCTGAATGCAGGAGTCAGAAATTCCAACAAGGAGCTACCATCTAAGATAACTATCAGTGTCTGATGATTGTCTACCTGTGAGATCTCGGTCCTAAGACTTCCCTAAGTTGTTCACGTTTCGAAGCTCAAGAACGGGATTTTCCTTTCAGTGGATGAAATACAACTCAGCTGCTTAAACTGTGTTGGGTAAAAAGAGCATCTGACAGCCTTCCACCACTTCTGAGAGGTCCAAGACCTGTTTGCAATTAATTCCAAGCCCAGGAGCTGCACCCAAAACAAGCGAAGCACAAAGCAGCCCAGAAAGAAGGCCTCGAGTCACCATTCACTCCCTTTCTTTTGACACCAACCAACAAAGACAAAGGCCTGCAGCAGTGGGACCTTTAGGTAAGAGCCCAGGACTCCCTGAAACTATAAGCATAAATGCAATTCCCAAGTCCCTGAATCCACCTTCAAAGGCCAACTTCAGCTGTAATTGGAGAAAAATGGTATCACTGCCCATTGAGGGACATGTTTGAGGAAAGTGACAGAGAATATCAAATAAAGTGTAGGAACACCTCATTAGCCAAAAACAGTTGATACCAGAAAAAGGTAAGTTAACAAGTTGAAAAAGAAGACTAACCACCTAATAAGAGCTTTGTGGTAGGTAGGACAATGACCTCCCAAAGCTGTCCACATCTTCCTCTCCAGAACCTGTGAATATGCTGCATTACGGGGCAAAGTTCAATGAAGGCTGCCTGTCAGCTGACCTCCAAATAAGAATCCTGTCCGGGATTATTGAGATGAGCTCAAGGGAATCACAGGGTCCTCAAAATGTGGAAAAAGGACGCAGGGAAATCTGTGCACAGTGATGCGGCATGACGGGGCCTCAGATGCTCGAGGCTGAACAAGCCAGAATCCTCCCAAGAGCCTGCGGAGGGACCAGCCCTTGTATGTTAACATACAAGGAAATGAATGTTGTCTTCATGCCTGCTGACACACATTCATTCCACATCCCATAATGGATCAAGGAGTAATTTTGACACTTAAATCTTATTATTAAAGAAATACATTTAATCAGGCTAGAATTGCCATAGATAGACTCCTGTGATGCATCTGGACTAAGCACATTGAAAACCTTCTGGACAGAATTCACTACTCTAGGTGCCATTATGGCCATTCATGATTCATGGGAGGAGGTCAAAATATCAACCTTAACAGGAGTTTAGAAGATGTTGATTCCAACCCTCATGAATGGCTTTGAGGGGTTGAAGACTTCAGTGGAGGAAGTCACTGCAGATGTGGTAGAAATAGCAAGGGAACCAGAATTAGAAGTGGAGCCTGAAGATGTGACTGAATTGCTGCAATCTCATGATAAATCCTGAATAAATGAGAAAGTGCTTCTTACGGATACACAAAGAAACTGTCTTTTTGAGATGGAATCTACTCCTGGTGAAGATGCCATCAAAGATATCAAAATAAAAGCAAAGGATTTAGAATAGTACATAAACTTAGTTGATAAAGCAGTGGCAGGGTTTAAGATTAACTCCAATTTTGTAAAACATTTCTACTATGGGTAAACTGCTATCAAATAACATCGCAGGCTATAGAGAAATCTTTCATGAAAGGAAGAGTCAACTGATGTGACAAACTTGAATGTAGTCCAATTTTCTGAAACTGCCACAGCCATCCCAACCTCCAGCAACCACCACCCTGATCAGTCAGTAGCCATTGGCAAGACCCTCCACCAGCAAAATGATTCCAACTGACTGAAGACTCAAGCAATCACAGCATTTTTTGACACTAAAGTATTTTTTATTAAAGGATGTACCTGATGTTTCAGACGTAATGCCATTACACACTTAATAGACTATAGAACTGTGTAAACATTTCTATTATATGTACTGAAAAACCTAAAATTGACATGACTTCTCTGTCATTCCCCTCCAGGGCCCTGCTCTCAAAGCCTCTATGTGTGTGAGGAGGCGGCTGTAAAACAGCAGAGTCCCCTTTGGTAAGTGCCTCACCTTTCCAAGTCTCTGTAGCTGAAGAAAGCACAAAACAGGGGTATGTTCCAGTGAGTTATAAAGGCGTATTAGGTTACTATTATTTTGTTGTTGAGGATCATGAGTATATTAGCTAACACGTCTTAGCCAGATATGCTTTCAAGCATTTTATATATAGTACTGTATTATTTCTCACACATCTATCGCAGCAGCCCTTGTTTGTGTTAGAAATGGTACCCTCCACAGGGTTCTGAGTGGTCAGTTGTGGCCCACAGGCCACTGACAAATGGAGGCAGAGCCATTGGCAGCAACAGAGGGCCTGCTGCCCACCATACAACGCCTACTCGGCTGCTGCTGGCCCCCCTGTGGGCAGCAGTATTAGTGATGTACAGAATCCTAAAACTAGTACCAGCAAACCTATGGATACCCTGGGTGATCTGGATGTGCACTGCTGTGGTGGACTTTACGTTCATGACATACAGTGGGAAGAAAAGAAGAGTCAGCCCAAAGGGATTCAGCCCAGGATGAGGTCCACGGAATGGCCAGATCCAAGATGCGGCTAGCACCCCAGGCCGGTGGTAGCCTAATATCACCCATGCCAGAGGCCAGTCCTTGAACACTCCAAATCCTCTACTTGAGGGTTCCAAATGAAACGAGGTCTTCCTGCCAGGACTAGGTGAGCTTCTGAAAAAAGCACAGAAAAGCAGGCCTCCTGAATTTCCCCAAGTGACTGAACAAAGCAGGTCCCACATGCTTCACTGCATGGTGGAGAAGATCTTCTGGGGCAAAGCACAGATGATCTGAATGACAGAATTGGCCATCAGCAACCTGCAGAGCTGCCCAACCAAGAAATTGTGAGACGGAAGCAATGCTTGTAGTCAGAAAGAGAAGACGAAAAGGCCAGAGCAGGCAAAGACAGTAACAGAACAGGCCACAAATGCTGGAGTGAGGAGAATGACCTCCCTGTCCCGTACACCCCTCCAAGCATCCTGCACCTGCTGGAGAGCAGTAGAGACCATGTGAAGGATGGGGATTTGGCAATGAAGTGGAACAGGGAAGCAGAATATGGTGGTCCCCTAGTATTCTGGCCACAAGTTCCTCCAAAATATGTGGATGGTGATGGTGACTTAGGTGCATCCTTCAAATGTCCTGAAGGAAAGACTGGAGCAGCAGATATGCAATTGTGGGAAGAATTCCAAAGGAGTAAAGAATGCACAGCACAGATCCAAAGTCTGATTGGCGAGCAGGCCTCTCTGCAGGGAACATGGGCACAGCTGGGGAAGGAACTCGCAAAGCTACAGCTGAAGCTTTCCACTCTGCCTGAACTGCACTGAGAACCCATGATGGGGCCTCAGTAGGAGTCCACGGAGGAGGATGACTACTGCCTGGACCTAGATCAGAGACTTTGCAAGGCACACGAGTACTTAAACCGCATATGTCAGACCTGCAACCACTGGAAATTGAAGGAAGACACTTCCAGTTTCAGAGGGAGATCCTCTTCTATGAGAAAAGGGCCCAGGAAGGCTGGATGGCTGCCATGTCCACTAAGAGAGTGCTCAGGAGTTCCAGAAAGAACACGACCACTATAGACAGAAGCTAGCTGACTGTGAAGCCAAGTTTCAGCCCTTCCCAAGTGGTCCTTTGGCTCCTGGGACTCTGCCCAAAATCCACAGGGACCCAAAAGCCCCTGGGGGGACAGTGGGCCCCCAGGAAGGAGGCAGGTCACCATGTGAGGGCTTGGGTCCAGAGCACCTACCTGTTTGATTCTGTTTTCCCTGTAATCAGGTCCTGAACACCTAGAGACTCAGCAGAACATCAGCCGGTGCTGCTTCCTTTAGAGCAGATTTGGGTACTCTCTTGTTTCCTACTGTTCAAGAGTTGATGCTGAAACTGCTCTCATTCAAGTTTGATATATAGCATTAGGATTGATTTTAAGGATTGAATCTTCATTGATTGTTTATCAAATGACGATTTTTAATATAATTCTTACAAATACATTGTTTCCACATCTTTGGGCCCTCCAAAATTATATAGGATAAGTATTGTATTTTCATTTAGAGAAAGGGCCCCTCTTAACCTCAACGTTATTTTGTTTGATATGGATGGGAAGGTTTAAAAGAGAGACAATTTCTGATCTATGAGCTGTTACTAGAGAAGAGTACATTAAATTGGCTGCAATAAACTTTGGTTTGAACACAATGCCAAAATATACTCATAAACAAGACCATACCATTCGAAGATCATATTTTTAATAGTTTTGTCCTAAACTTTGTGGTTTAATTTAGGGAGATGTTCATTTTGCCACCATTGCTTCTTGTTTTGCAACAGGCATCTGCACCTGGGGAGCCCGGGGCCTTGCATAGCAAATGAGTCAACCTTCCGGGCCAGAGCAAGCAGGAACAGCAATAGGCTCTCCCCAGAAGTAAAGAAGTTCACAGGGAAGGATGCAGGGCCTCCTGTCTCCCAGGGGCATGTGCAGCCCATGACGATGGCTTACATCCATGATACCACAAGTAACTGGGCAGCCCTGCTGCGCTTCCATCCCACTTCAAAGTAAAAACAACACAACCTACTGCTTTTGTTCCTGTGGATATCCTCATCATCACTGTCCCCAGCCCTACAACATGCAGCTAAAAGATCCTCGAAGTGAATAGATGCTATAATTTAAAGTGTTCTCTAAATTCTTCTGAGTGGCTCAATAACATCAAACATGCTACCTCTGATTTAATGTTGAAAACATTGGCCCTTTATAATTTGCTGACCATGCAGCTACCCTCCCCACCAGCCACCCTCCTTCACCCCGCTCCACAGGCAGCAACGAGCCTGTGCAGAGAGAAGTTTGCTTCCGTCCCGGATGGCTCCTAATCTAGCCTTCTAAATCCAATCCAGGATGAGCTCCCTGATGTCTTGTTTAATCCTTAGGGTCAGGACCTGGCGTGCATTCACTACCCACGTGCAGGAGTCAGAGGTGCTGTCCTAAGGGCCTGGTCACATCAGCAAACCCCATCCCTGCCACACGAGAAAGTGGCTAGAAGACAGAAATGCAACACCACAGGGACATAAGGATGGACTTTACATGAGATATTTTACATTGAAGAAAACTGATAGACAGATGATAGATGATAGATAGATAGATATCTAGACAGGATAGTTGTAGATATATCTTTATTTAAATATACCAGGGAAACTTGGTAATAAAATGTATTCTAAGATAAATCCCTTAGAAACTTGTTAAATGTTTTAACATGATAAAAGCATATAAGTATGAAAAGTTAATTTATATACTATCTATCTACATATCTCTACACATACATATACACCTGTATAAATACCACACACATGAAGGTAGTTATCAATATACTGCCAACTGGGAAAAAAACACATCAAGACTTGTTTGTCCATGAAAAGCATCATAACTGTGTTGCTAAACCTTCCCTGAGATTCTAAAATAGCACGTGGTTCATCTCATCACAGCAGTAACTGCACAGGAGAGTTAAAGTAATTTATCCTTGCCTATTCATAAAAACAAAATTAACACTCAAACTAAACAAGTGA
Organism: Aotus nancymaae; assembly: GCF_030222135.1. Classification (NCBI taxonomy): domain Eukaryota; kingdom Metazoa; phylum Chordata; class Mammalia; order Primates; family Aotidae; genus Aotus; species Aotus nancymaae. The sequence continues at coordinate 25,757,818 of NW_026988455.1, forward strand.
AGTGTTTGCTGCTTAGAGACAGGCTACAAAATGTTGTAATTAATGTCCCATTTATTTCCTCTTCTGCTTTCTTTAATCAGTTTTTTAAACCGTAGCCCAAAAACATAAAAAAAAAAAGTCAAATAAATTGCACCATATCTAGAGCTAGATCCACATGTATATTCTATCTCTAAGTTGAGTAAGTAAATTTTATTTAATTAACAAGCAAATACTTATGATCAAATTGCCTTTTTCATGTCACTGCATAGCAATTTCACTAGTTGTGACTGAAATTTTACCCGCTTTGTAGGTGAAGAAAATAATTTAGGACTGGAAAAGACCTCCAAAAGATTCAGACCACCCCTTTGCTTCCAGGCAGAATCATTAAATAACAAATAGATACTGTTTGTGTAGAAATTGATCATCGTCTCCATGCAAAAATATCCTCTTATGTTAAAGATTTTAACTTTTAGCATTATCGTTCCCTAAATCTCCTCATCATTTCCTACTAAAAACGTGTACTGCAGTCTTCTAAACATCACTGACAGATGGATATAGCATGTAGGGCCTTGCTGAAGGCCGAATGCCACCAAACCTGATCCAGGCAAGCATGCCGCAGGGCTATCTCCCTGACATGTCACAATCCATGAGCGGTGGCATCCCATTGTCACCCTTGACAATCTCCTGTCCTTTGGCTACTCTTGCCAACCTTTGTTTTGTTTTTTAAAAAAAACATCCAGGAGGCTACAATCTTGAAGTTGGGTCAGTGACGTAGGCACCAGCCTGGCCACATCACTGGGCCTGCTCCCCACATGGGTGGTGCTAGGAGCACTGGCTGGACTTCTCCTGTGGCCATGCAGGGTGAGCCTTTGGCCTCATCTCCAAGCAGCTTGACACCCCCAGGGCTAACTTGCAGAACAAGCAGTAGGTGTTCTCACCAATCTATCTACGGGACCCGTGTTAGGGGTGAAGGGTAGACGCTGGCACCCATACTACATACTACAAGGACACAAAAGTCGATGGAAACCTGTCAGGCACGTCCTCAAAGGGGGCTTCAATGGGAAGCCCTCACTGAAGCTGCTTGGTGGCTACTCCATATAGAAAAGCTCTTTGATGCCTTAGAGCCACTGATTTCAGTGAATTACTTCATGCATTCAAGGGGTACCTTAAGGAAGCTAAGAAACAATTACACTATAACAACACTTGAAACCCAAAGAAAACAATCTCTTCCTGGTTCCTGAAAGCAAAATAATAAATAATTTAGCCACTGCTAAAGATACATTTATTTATTTATTCACTATTTTCTAGTATTTCACTGCTTTAAAAATCTGCAGTTTCACTCTTGGCTATATCTTTAAAATTAAACATTTTTCCTATGGCTGTGAATTCATTTAAATGAAGTTACCATGTAATATTCCAACTGTTAAATCAAACTCAACATGCCACAGTACTCAAAGGATTCAATAAAATTCAATATTCCTTTCCATGTAATATGTTGACTGAAAACTCTTGAAACTCCCTAAAATGTACCACTAGAAAGGATCATTTGACAGGGTCTGACCTAATCTCTAAAATCCACTAATACGCCATACAAAACTATGATTAAATGATTTTGAGACTGTTGGTGCCACTGCTCCCAAAGTGTCTCCTGGCTGCTCATTTAAAATGCAAATGTATATAACCGCAAGTTTCACAGAGTATCACTGCTGAAGCAGAACTGTTCTACTTCATTACCAAGTTGAAAACAGCGAAGTACTCTGCATTTTGGCAATTTCAAGGAAGAGAAACGGAGGCTCGATTTGGTCAATATCCATTCATGGGTGAGGTATGTGCTAGAAAAGGAACACAGAACCACCCTTCAAGTTTCCTGACTTCAAGAAACTCACATTCTTGTTGGTGACAAAATGTTGCTCCAGTCTCTAAGGGAGCCCCTGAGAGGACACAGTGGACCACAGGTCTGGAGAGTGAGGAGGGAGAACTGCTTCCTTGGTCATCCAAGGTAGGTGAAGCTGAAAGTGTGGTCCCCAAGAAACTGTCACCACCATAGTCCTTGGCCCCAGCAGTCTGTGCTTCTGACCAACCCCTCCAAGCTACAGAATCATTGAATGCACCCTGCAGGCCCAAAGTTTTCTACTACAATAGTCAAGAGAAAGGAAAACATGTAGACCCTAGAATTGTCAGATACCACTAATAGTCATGCTTCAAAATACTTGAAACATTATGATACCTATCAGTATTCTGTACACATCTGACTAAATAAAGATTTGAAAGGCTGTTAAGATTCAATTAATTACAAATAATGCTAAGCGTGATCATCACTCCAAAGATGGAAACTGCTATGCATGTATACTGAAGTACTTAAAGGATTTAAACTGAACAAAGAAATGTTCTTCATCTCATTTTACAGGCCTGGAGCCTAGAACGAAAAGGCAGGCAGGCCAGAGGTGGCTTCAACTGCCCTACTGGAACTTGGGCGCCATCCTGCAGTGACAGGATCTCTTTACAAAAAAGTGCCACCAGTCCAAGGAGGAAACTGTAGTATACTGTGTCACCTTCCATTCTTGGGGGAATACCTGTCACATATTCTAATAGTTTTGAGGGCTGTGTACCCAAGCTGTCCCCTAAGGATGCATACTGCATTTAATCCTCACAACAACTCAATGAGTAGTCACTGTTAATGTCCCCATCTTATAGAAGAGCTTACTAAGTACCTACCACAGTCAACCAGGTGAGTGGCTGAGTGGACTCTACACACTTAGCCACAGCACTGTGGTCTTTTTATCTTCCGTTCAAAATTGCGCCTTTTTTGAGTGTTGAAATGTGCTTATTTAATGAAAAGATGGTAGACGGTGAATTCCTTTTTCTTCCAATATTCTTGTTTAGAAAAATTAAGAGTAAGCAACACAACAGTAGTCTTCCAACTTTTTCTTTAACAGATTCGTGGAATTCAAACCACTGCTACAGATGAAGAGAGTCACTGAAAAATTCTAAACAGGAGAATGATGAGATCAGACCGTTATCCATGTGGAAGACGGACAGCCAAGAAAAAGATCAGCAAGAGGGAGAGGAGGGTTCATAGCTCCTGCATGAATCCCAGAAAGCAGTGATGGAAACAGAAGTAAGGAGAGGGTATGGTAATTCAGGAAATATCAAAGCAGATTCAGGAAGGGGAAGAATCAAAGATGACTCCCAAGTTCTACCTTGGATGACTGGCAAGGACACTAGGTGGCAAGTACAATACAGGAGGACAAGCCAATTTAGAGAAGATGAAGACATCTATAAATCAGAAATGCCAAATCTGACATGCAGTGCAATATCCAAGTAGAGAGGACTGGATGGAGAGCTCGGGGAAAGGGACTTGTCTGGAGAAATGTATTTGATGGTAGCTGAGACTTCAGCACAGATCTGCCAGGAAAGTGTGAGAATCACAGTACAGATGGAACCCGTAGGAGGCAATAGAGGCGAGGGCGAAAAAAAGAAAGACTACAGAACACTGACATGTGGGAAGCCAGGCAGGAGGGCCCCAGTGAGGAGAGGAGGATGATGATGAGGCTGAAAACCATCCACAAGATCCGCTCACACAGGCATCGGTGGTCTTAACAAAGCCATCTTACGACAGTGAGACTAAAGAGAAGGAAGTTAAGCATTGAGAGACACAAGATGGTAGTCAGAAGAACATGGGGAAGACCTCTTCATATTTACAAACTGAGGGCCAAGAACCAAGACAGAGGGAGAGATTATACAGAGTCCCACCAGATATGTTTAATGACAAAGGCTCAAGGAGGCCAGGAATATTCCAGTGTCAGGCTGGAAAAGAAAGAAGTAAAAATGAGAAAATGAATGTGTATATGAGGAAAGAGAAGTTGAGGAGGACCATGCCTGAAAGTGTCAATATTCTGGCATAAGGAATCTGCTAAGAGAAAGCAGTGTGAAATTGAGCAGAGGCCCAGGAGAGAGTGATGAATGTTCACAGTAACTATGAAGGAGAATAGAATGATACTGCTCACATGGAGGGGCTGCCTACAGTCAAGACACCAGCATTTTTCAAATTAGTTTTACTGAAATATTTCACATGCAATAAAATCCATCAATTTTAGCATATAATTCAATGAGTTACAACACACGCATCCAAGAATGCAACTACTATCACAATCAAGAAAATATCACATTCTCATTACCCCAGAGGACCATTGTGTCTGTTTCCCACTGCAGTCCCAGACAACCACAAGTCTGCTTTCTATCACTATAATTTTGCCTTTTCTAGAGTTTTATATAAATGTGATCAGACAGATTTTCTTTGGGTTTGACTCTTTGCTTAAGTTAACAGTTTGAGATACAAACGTATCGCAAAGATCAGTAGTATATTTGTAAATCATATACCTAACAATAGACTTGCATCTGGAATATATTAAAAACCCTTAGAATGTAGGCCAAGCGTGGTGACTCATGCCTGTAATCCCCGCACTTTGGGAGGCCGAGGTGGGCAGATCACTTAACATCAGGAGTTCGAGACCAGCCTGGCCAACATGACAGAACCCCATTTCTACTAAAAATACAAAAATTCGCTGGGCATGGTGGCGCACGCCAGTAGTCCCAGCTGCTTGGGAGGCTGAGGCAGGAAAATTACTCGGACCTAGAAGGCAGAGGTTGCAATGAGCTGAGATCATACCACTGCACTCCAGCCTGGGCAACAGCGTGAGGCTCTGCCTCAAAAAACCAAACAAAAACCCTTAGAACTCAATGATAAAAAGATTAATAACCCAATTTGAAAATAAGCAAAGGATATGAAGAGATATTTATCCAAAGAAGGTCTAAAAATGACCAATAAGCACAGGAAAAGATATTCAACATCATTGGTTGTCAAATAAATGCAAATCAAAACAAAAATAAGAAACCTCATCTTAATGGAGGTTTCTCCAACCTCACTAGGATGGAGAAAATAAAAAATATAGACATAACAAGCAGTGGTAAGGATGTGGAGAAATCAGAACCTTTACACCTTGCTGGGGTGAATATAAACTGTGCAGCTGCTGTGGAAAACAGTTTGGTGGTTCCTCAAAAACCTAAGCAAAGGCCAGTTAAAGGTGGCTCATGCCTGTAATCCCAGGACTTTGGGAAGCCAAGGTAGGCAGATTACTTGAGGTCAGCAGTTTGAGACCAACCTGGCCAACATGGTGAAACCCTGTCTCTACTAAAAATACAAAAATTAGCCAAGTGTGGTGGTGCACACCTATAATCCTGGCTACTCAGGAGTTTAAGGCAAGGAATCACTTGAGCTTGGGAGGCAGAGGCTGCAGCAAGCCAATATCATGCCACAGCCTAGGCAAAGGAGTGAGACTCTAAAAAAGCAAGTCTCAAAAAAAAAAAAGAAAAAAAAAATCTAAGCATAGACCTACCACATGACCCAGCAATTCTACTCCCAGCCATATACCCATGGGAAATGAAAACATCCACATAAAAACTTACACATAAATGTTTGTAGCAACAATATTTATAATTGCCAAAAGATAGAAATAACCCAGTGTCTACCAACTGATGAAGAGATCAATAAAATGTGATATATTCACACAATGGGATATCATTCAGTCATTTAAAAAAAAAATGCAGTAGGCTGGGAGCAGGGCTCGTGTCTGTAATCCCAATGCTTTGGGAGGCCGAGGATGGAGGATGCTTGAAGCCAGGAGTTTGAGACCAGCCTGGGCAACATGGTGAAACCCTGTGTCTACAAAAAAATTTAAAAATTAGCCCAATGTAGTGGTATGCGCCAATAGTCCTAGCTACTTAGGAGGCTGAGGCAGAAGGATTGCTTGGGCCCAGAAATTCAAAGTTATAGTGAGCTATGATCATGCCAATGTACTCCAGCCTGGGAGACAGTACAAGACTCTGTTTCTTTTTTTTTTTTAAAGGCTAAAGTACAGATATATGTTACAACATGGAACAACATGGAAGAACCTTGACAGCACTATACTCAGTGAAAGAAGACAAACATAAAGACCACATGTTGTGTGATTCTATTTATAAGTGTCCAGAATAGGCAAATCCATAGCGACAGAAATCATATTAGTGGCTGGCCAAGGGGTTATAGAAGGGGAGAAGTGGAGAGTGACCACCGATGAGGACATGGCTTCTTTTTGGGGTGACAAAAATATTTTAAAATTAGACATTGAAGATGATTACATAGCTCTGTGAATTCTAAAAAGTCACCGAACCATGTACTTTAAAGTGGTAGATTTTATGGTATATCAACTTGTATCTCAATAAAGCTGGTATTTAAAAAGGGAGTGGGAGGATTACTCTGCAAGTGGCAGTCTGAGACGGCACCATGCATCCACCCTGGGACTGGTCAAAGAGAATGAAGGACTCTACTGCAGAAGGCCATGACAAACACTGCCTGCAGGGGATGGTGTCAGTAAGGACGAAGAGGCCGGTGACATGGGCTAAAGTCTCAAAGACACAGCAAGGGGATCAGGAAGAGAAGTTGACCCTGGACAAGGCCTATAAGCAAGAGACATAAGAAATCAAGATGCTGGACATAGCTGGGACTACTGCTGGCAAGCCCTCTGTTACTTATTTTTTGTTGAGATAGGATCTTACTCTGTTGCACAAACTGGAGCACAGTGGCACAGATCAAGGCTCACTGCAGCCTCGATCTCCCGGGCTTAAGCAGTCCTCCCAATTCAGCCTGCCAAGTAGCTGGGACTACAGGGGCATGCCACCACGTCCAACTAGTTTTTTGATTTTTGTAGAGATAGGGTCTATGTTGCCCAAGCTGGTCTCGAACTCCTGAGCTCAAGTGATCCTCCTGCCTCGGTCTCCCAAAGGGTTAGGATTTCAGGCATGAGCTACTGTGCCCAGTGCAAGCCGTCTGTTTCTGACCAAGAGTGTCTTAGAAGGAACTTGCCTGTCACCAAGTCTGGTGCCAGATTTGGCTGGGCAGCGGGTGGAGGCAGTTCCCAGGCAAAATGTTTTAAGGGTGATGTTCTCTAGGTTGAGGAGCCCTCGGTGTACAGTTAGAGTACAACAACAGTGTCTGTCTGATCTACCAGGAGCGGAGGGGAAGCCATGGGAGTAGGACTAGGACACGGCACTAATTCACACATGCGTCACCATGGCATTCAGAGGAAGGTGAATATGCTAAGCAGAAAGTGATAGAGAAGGCCTGGTTAGAAACAGGGCTGATGTTATGAACTCACAGGGTAGGAAGTAAGCTAGACAATGTTTACACACTCATTTTTAAGACTGACATTATGTTGCTTATTTAAAATAAAACAAGAGCATTCTAGATCTAAGCACAGTTAACAGGCCAGGCGTGGTGGCTCACGCTTGTAATTCCAGCACTTTGGGAGGCCGAGGCAGGTGGATTATCTGAGGTCAGGAGTTCAAGACCAGCGTGGCCAACATGGCAAAACCCCGTCTCTACACAAAACACAAAAATTAGCCAGGCGTGGTGGCACACACCTGTAGTCCCAGCTACTTGGGAGGCTGAGGCAGGAGAATCGCTTGAATCTGGGAGGCAGAGGTTGCAGTGAGCCAAGATCACGCCACTGCACTCCAACCTGGGTGACAAAGCGAGACTCTGTCTCAAAAAAAATTTCTTTTTAAACATAGTCAGCAAAGACACTATTACTGAGCTTCTCTTTGCTTGCTCTACTCCAGGTCTCTCTCCCAGAGATATCGTTAAGTGCCAGTGCTACCAACACAGTATCTTTCAGATCCCATTCAGACTGTGTCTGTCTTTCCCTTGCTGGCCTCTGTTCCTGCTCCTGCTGGCAGGGTTGTCCATTCCAAGTTAATCAGGAAGAATTCTGCTTGGCAGTCCCACTCACTCCATGGGAAGAACCAAACTAAAAGCAATCCTGTAACAAGGAAGGAGCATAAACCTCCCACAACTTTTGTCCCTCTCTTCCCAGCAATATGACTGGGGAACCACTCCTCATCTGTGAAAAAAAGACAGAAGCCAGGTATGGTGGTGCACACCTGTAGTCCCTGCTACCTGGGCAGCTGAGGCAGGAGAAGCAGGATCACTTGAGCCCAGGAGTTTACGTCTGTACTGCACATGAGCACATCTGTGAACAGCCACTGCACTCCAGCCTAGGCAACAGAGTGAGACCCTGTCGCTTAAAAAAAAAAAAAAAAAGAGAGAGAGAGACAGAAAAACTATTCTTGAGGCCTAAGAGATTCCAGCAGATTCCTCAGAATTCTAAGCTTTCCAGTTGTATTTTAAAACAAACAGGGAACAAAGAAGGAAACTGGAAGATATAAACAAGCAGAAATTCTTTTGAGTTCAGTTTGTATTTAAAATTATTTCATTTAACCACCCCATATACAAATTAAAAGGAGCAAAGAACAAATTTCTTATTTAATTCAGGTTTTCAAGACTTAAGGCTTAAAATCCGGTACAACGAATCTGTATACATTACCAATTAAGAACATTTAGCTAATGTCATACACACGATGCATCACCTGCATGATGATGATGGTGACAATGATGACCACCACTAGCAAAACAGACATTTTTATTAAACTTCGAAGGATCAGCTATCAATCTGTTTAAAGCGGTTAGCTCCGAGGAGTGGGATTATAAGTACCTTTCATTTTCACATTACATATTTCTGTAATGATTTAACTTTTTTCTTATTATCTTTATAATAAAAGATTTTTTAAAAAAGATATCATAGGCTTCTAGTTAAGACAGTAAAAATGCAATAGAAATATGAAGGCTACAAAGATTAATAAAATCAGAGAGTTCAAACTACCTCATCTTTTCTTCTTTTTCCCCCAATATTTAGATTATGTTTAAAAAACAAATAAATAAAATAAAATAGAAACAGAAGAATGTTTTTAATCTACTTACCTTTCAGGCCCCTAACATTATATTTTCTAAAGCCAAATAAGTACTTAGATTTTAGGAAGTTTTTCTTAGCTCTTACTAAACTACTATATAATGACTTATTAAGAAGAAAATATATGAAGTGAATTTCAATTAACACTAACATGTAAGAAGAAACTCCTTCCTTGGAGGGTTCATAGAATCAGAACCACCCCTTTTTGCTATGACAAAATAGGTGAAAGTCAGAAATAAGTCCATCTTTCTATTTTCAGTTTATACTCAACTTAATTTTTTAAGAAAGGATTTCAGAACGATCAAGTCAGCTGATCACCAACCTAGCTCCAGCAAGGTTACATGATGTATGTCACACACAATGAAGCCTCAAAGTGCCTGAAATGCTACAGCTTTTCTCTGACGGAAGCTGGCTCCAGGCACTGCATTAGACCTTCCAGCACCTCTAGCCATAGTCCGGAGACAGGCACCAGGCACAGTGGTCACTAGGACCACAGGTTGGACAGCAGCTGCAGCAGCCACCCAGGTGTCCATCTGGGAAGCCCAAGAGAGAGGACTGTTCAGTTCCTCTTTGTCTCAAAGGGCCCTGAGCTACTACTAGACTGGCCCACTGTGGGGTCTGTTGTGCATCCCAACCCTGGAGGTGACATGGTCCCTGTGATGAGAAGGCCAGACTGACATCCCTGCTGTCGTTGCTTCTGAAGACCCTGATGCTACCCTCCTCGCTACTCTCTCAGAGCCAGACCCCACTGCTGGCCCTAAAGAACACGTTTTAAAAGTATCACTCAAGATTCAGGAAAACCAGAGGCAGCAAGAAATTATGTTAAAAAAAAATAAGCCAGCAAACATCTATAAAACATTTTTAAACATTAAAACAACAAAATGCCCACCCCAAATAAAATATTTCCATAACCAATTAGGAACCAAAATCATACAATTTTTAAAACCCCAAAAAGCACATTTTAAAAAACTGCTCACTTAGCACGTGTCCACAGCCAGGGTGGACTGCCACAGCTGCAGTCCCCCTCTGATGAGCACAGTCCATGCCAGCTATACAGGGCACCCACAGGTTCGCTAAATCTTATGACCAGGCAGACAGAGTGGCTGACCGCTCTCAGGGCACAGGAGGAGGCAGGCATGGGACCACCATCTGAAGGGACACAGAGGCTGGGCCCGGAACTGAAGCCCATGCTCTGTGGGTTCAGCTCTGTGAGTACCAGGCTGCCTGAGGCCTTCCATTTCTCTCATGCAACAACACTGTCAGCCACACCAAAACCATGGAAGGAGCATAGAAGCCCAAAGCAACACAAGCAGTGGGAGCTTCTTCGAAAGACCAATATGCATCCAGCCCACTTTTCATTACCGTAAATATGATCATGAATCCTCCTAACACTGAGTCCAAAAACACATTGCAAGGATATTCAATGTATTTTCCCTATTAAAGATATGACCCTTTTAAAAAATACTGCCATAGGAAAAAGTTTAAATGAGCAAGGAAATGGGATACACTCGTGGAAGGCCTTCCCCACTGTTTGGGAGGCATTCCAGGAGTGCATCTCAACTCTTCCAGGTACATAAATGATTCTTACATTTCCAATCACACAGAGTAACTTACTTAGAGCAAAGTAAGATAAACACAGCCTCAGGCTTGGGTGCCTGTGCATCCCTGGGGTTTCACCCACCCTGCTCCAGCCTGCTCTGTATCATCTGCGGCCAGGCTCCCTGCTCTGCAGGGCCTGGGACTGGGAACAGAGAGAGGTCACGCTCCAGCCCAGCCTAGGCATCTCCAGGACTGCAGTGAGGAATCTCAACAGCCAGGTCTCCCGAAGAATAGGGAGGAACACATAACTCTTGTTTTCTTTCTCTCATTATAGAATTGACCACATCTTAGAAGCTAGCTGACCCCCAACCCCATCCTACAATTTTACATGTTACATGAAATGGCCCAACTGTCCTGAACATATATGAAATATTTTTTGCATCTAATCATAAAAAATTTGACACCCACCTTACTAGGAGCTCTTAAAGTTACCACTGAGGTATGAAAAAGTCACCTTATATCCTATTTCTTAATGCCTTCTACCAATTTTAGGTTCTAAGTATGTCCAACTTGCCTTCATAAGCTAATAATAAGCACAATCTACTACTAACTAATAAAACAGGATAAAACAGAATCTGGTTCCCATCCTAGCTTTCCCCTTTGCAGATATTACCCAACGATTTAACAGCTATTCTCCCTTGTGCTTCTGAGCCCGCAGAGCCCCAAAGCAGACATGCTATTCTTTCAGCACGACCAGGGCTGTGGACAGTGAGAGCCGACTTTACAATTTCTAACTGATGTAGCTGGTTCAATGACAGCTGGAGAGTTAAAAATTCACAGTGAATGAATGAACGCATGTAGTGAAATTGGTAAAGACATATGTTTAAAAGATGAGTCTAAGGATGCTACTTATAAATAAATAAAAATTCAGAGTGTTATCAACATACTGAAGATTTGGAATCACATAAATTATTGACTACTAATGACTTCCTATCCATGGTATTTTGTGATTTTCATCAGATAGTAAAAAGATAAAATTTTCTCATGATTTTTATTGGTTCCCTTTCTAACACAGTATACTGGAAAAACAGCTGTTAAGGACATGTGATTTTGCATCCTCACGTTTGAGCCTTCTTGGCCCATCCCTTTTATCATATGATATTTGTACTCTTTTGCCAAAGCCACAACTTATTATCGTTCACAGAGGGTTGATGTTCTATGACGTTAATATCTAATCAATTCAAAGCACCTCTTAAAATGCAATACCATCATCTTAAACCTCTCATCATTTCAACACAATACAAAAACATAAAGAATATTTCAAAAAATAAAACTCAAAATATCTTGGAGATACATAACAACTATCCAAATTTTCAAAAGATGCAATTGGTTTTCTAACTAAGAAAAACAGAGACTAAAATAGAAGGTGGGACACATACAATTCTGCAGCACATTCATCAGTCATACTCATGGGGAGAAAACCACATCCAATTTCTCCTATCTATATTAAAATGACTGAAATGGTGCTGCATACAAAAATGTGAATGAAGGGTCAAACATTAAAGTGGGCTGGGTGTGGTGGCTCACGCCTATAATCCCACCACTTTGGAAGGCCAAGGTGGGTGGATCATTTGAGGTCAGGAGTTCAAGACCTGTCTGGCCAAGACGGTGAAACGCTGCCTCTACTAAAAATACAAAAATTAGCCTGTGTGGCGGTGGGCACCTGTAATCCCAGCTACTCAACAGGCTGAGGCAGGAGTATACCGGGAGGCAGAGATTGCAATGAGCCGAGATCTCGCCCTTGCACTCCAGCCTGGGTGACAGAGCAAGACTCTGGGAAAAAAAAAAAAAAATAGTGGCTAACAAATGCAATTTCTGAACTTATCTCAAAACCTGGTGTGCTTGAATTTCAGGTGTGACTTTAAAATCCTGTAACTTATCAAGTCATCTGAAAAATAATTTTCATAATTTCACATAATATGCCATGTGCTTCTCTAATATGCCATAAAAGTACTCAGCTAATATCAAAATGCATGCATAAAGCTTGACTGGATCCCAATTTAAAAAAAAAAAAAAAACCTACAAATGACTTTGAAAAAAATCTGAATATGGACTTAATATTAAATGATATTAGACACTGCACTCCAGCACAGGTGACAGAGCAGGACCCTGTCTCAGAAAAAATAATGTTAGAGAATTATTATTTAGTTGGTGTGGTAGGAGTAGTATGATAAAGTAAGAGAATGTCCTTACTTTTAGGAAGTGGTGGGGCAAGCTGACATGGTGGAGCAAGCTGAAGTTTTCATGGGTAAAGTGTTACATCTGCAACTTACTTCAAATGGTTTTTATCAAACAAAACAAAACACAGACATATGCTTTATGGCAAAATGTTTATAATTATTGAACCAAGATGGTGGATATATGGATACACATTTCTCTATTCTTTCCACATTTTAATACTTAAAGATTTTCTTAACAAAATTTAGGAAAAAGACACATGTAAATGACGTTAATCACTTGTCAAGAGATTGAGCTAGTTTTCCAATATTTCTTCAAACAGCTCTTTACTTCTAACCCTGTGACATATGAAGCAGGGCTAGTTTAACTTAAACATACACATATAGCCAGAGACCTTGGGAGTATCTCACTCCTGCTCTTCAAAACAAAACAAATCTTCTATGAAACAAGCCTTCATTTATGTCTAACTTATAAAAGCATAATGTTTAACAGATCTACTGAGCACAGGTGCAGTGCTCTCAAGTCTAGCTGATTACACACTGCACTTTCCCAATCCGCATTTCAATCATGGCATCACCCAGATGACAGATCACATCACTTCATTAATGAAAACGTACAGGAGGGATTCTATGGCCAAAAAAGTAATTTCTAACAAGAGGAGAAAAACTAATTTTTGAACAAGAAGTTGAAAACAGTTCATACCAAACCCCGTTAGGGTGAAAAGGAGAATATTTTACAGCATGCCAGAGATGAAAAGGAAAAAAGAGTTTTAAATAGCACGGAACAAAATGAAAGGAGGAAAGGAATTCTACTTAAGCTTTTCGGTATCATCACCAAAGTTAAAGATAAATTAAAATGTAGGAAGAAAAACTCCCATTTGAAACTAGCCACCAATTAAAACTGTATGGAGGGAGGGTAATTATGACAGCATTCAGAATTTTACAGGAAAGTGTCCCTTTGGAAACCACCCAATTTAACCGCCACCCTTTACTGTAAGGAAGTAGTCACAGGGTGGGAAGAAGATACAAAGTCAAGGTTCCCATCTTCCCAACTCCCCAAGTCATGAAAGGCACTTGAACCTGACAAATGATCATTACAATCACAGGAGTCACTAACAAGTCCAAGATGAAGTTTTCCAGTGCCTCGTGCCAATCTCACTCATTACTCCTATGCTCACATCAAACATAGACACCTTCCACTGTAGAAAATCAGAGTTAAGTGCCTCCTCTCTGCTGTCCACTACTATCACAAACAGGAAGGGAATCAAAAGGGAGAAAAATATTAAGTTTTAATAAAACAGTACAAATGGATCATTTCTCTAATGAATCTGAGTCTCCTCCATCATCCAAAAAGCTTCAGACTATTTTATAATTGTAGAAAATTGGTTATGAAACACCAAATGCAAAAGATGTTGCAAAAGGATATCAAATACCAAACGCAAAAGATGTTGCAAAAATGCAAAAGGATATCAAATACCAATTGCAAAAGATGTTGCTCTAAGTGACAAGTGACTATAATACCTAGAGAAAAACTAAAACTTTTAAGTAAGAAAATTAACACCAGCTCAAAGATTTCCTTCTATCTAGGTACGTGGCACAAGGAATTCCTTAGGGGAAATTTTCAAGGACACTTATACATTTATCTAACATATAAGATTGAGAACAAGGGATGGTAGCATTGTTGCTTGCTTTTTAAGGCAGTGCAGATCCTGAAATTAGGGGAAAACATGATATTGCTAATTTGGTAGCATCACCAATAAAGGGTCTAACATTATTAAAGTAACAGCAAACTCACAGTTGATTATTACAAATGCTAGAAAAATAAAGTGAAATTTGTACCTTTAGTGAGGCTAGTGGATGTTCTGGACCAAGTAAACTCCAATGAAAGGAAGCCAGATCTTCATCAGGCAGAATGTGATTTCCTGGAATATAAACATGGACAACATAAAAGCAATCATCTTAAGTAACACAGGATAACTTTTAAAAGCACTGCATGTTGTCATCTATAATAGAAAACTCCCAAACAGAAACTGAGAACAAGTCTTCATCTTTTAACATAAAACAACATACAGCAGGCAAAATCCTTGCAGCTGCCTTGAGAATGACAGGAATTTCTAGTGGAATCCTAACAGCATTCAACATAAGAGCTGCATAAAACTTAAGCAACTTCACAGCACAATATTAAAAATAAACACCAGTTTGCAAAAGGTCAGTCTGACAATGTCAGGATATCAAATACCAATTAGATTCAAGTTTTCATTTGTTCATGAAATAGCTATGGTTCAAAATTACAAAAAACATCCAATGTGAAATCTGCACAATTATAAAATCTTTCTTAGCCAGATTAAATGACAATGACTGCTGATTGTAACATGAAGCAACACCCTTCTCCTATAATTTCCATCACCACCCACAAACATATGTGAAAAGGCCATCCTACAATACTCATGAGGCTATTAAGCTGCTCATCCTATCACTAGTGTATCACAGTCTACAAACAAAACTGTATTCAATTGAGAAACTATATTTGAGGGGAATACTCTACTTTCACAATAATGTTCGTATTCCTGATATACCTGATCTTTAGTAGGTTAGCTATCTCACTGCAATCTCAAAGCAGTAATTTCCTAAACATGATTTTTATAACATTACTTAATCACCTCCACCTTATGATAGCAGATTCATTAATTAGCTACTAATATAAAAAGCAAAACAAACTAAGACCATCTGGAGTATTGCTACATTATACTACAGGTTGAGCAGCCATAGTCCAAAAATCCAAAATGATGCAAAATCAACATGATGCCACAAGTGGAAAATTCCACACCTGGGCTCATAAGATGGGTCAAAGGCAGTCAAAACTTGGTTTCCTGCACAAAATTATTTAGAATGTTTTATAAAATTACCTTTAGGCTATATGTATGAGGTATATATGAAACATAAATGACTTTCATGCTTAGACTTGGGTGCCATCTCTGAGATATTTCATTAGGCAAATATTCCAAAATCTGAAAATATTTAAAGTCCAAAATACTTCTGGTCCTAAGCATTTCAGATGGGGGACACTCCACCTGTATTCCAAACACACAAACACACAATCCAGAGGTACTGAACTCCCATGATGTCCAAATGAGCAAATCTGAGCCGTAAATGCCCAGGTTTGCTGTGCTTGATACTGCTTTCCTCTGTTAATGGATTACATAGAATTTCACAGTGAAGAATGAAGTGTCTAAAATTTTGGAAGCTTTAATTTGAAATAATATTAAGGCAACTCCAACATTAGTAATCGTCTTTGTGAAAACTTAGGTGAAATACTTAAATGAATATTCTAACATTCCTAAAACAAAATACTTTATATACTTTCTATTACAGAAGGGAAAAGAAAAATAAGCTTTCTCATTTGAGGACATTGAAACTTTTCCACCCTGGCCAATGTGGTGAAAATTAGCCAGGTGTGGTGGTGCACAACTGTAATCCCAGCTACTTGAGAGGTTGAGGCAGGAGAATCACTTGAACCTGGGAGACAGAGGTTGTAATGAGCCAAGATCGCACCACTGTACTCCAGCCTAGGCGATGGAGCAAGACTCCAGATCAAAAACAACAAAAATAAAATAAATAAAAAAACCTCAGGAGCTTACCTATAACTTGACTAAACTTTTTGAAGAGATTCCAAGCCCTAAATTGACAACATATTATAATTGATTTTGTTTTTCATTTACTTCAAAACTTCACAAATGAACAAGCTAGAAAAGTATCAGTTGGCATTATCTTCCAAATACTATATTCAAGGTTTCCTAAATAAGATAAACAAGTATTCTTCCATTTTTCAAATGAGCTAAGATAACCATATTCTAAGAGCATATGATTTTCACATTCATTCAAAGTCAATTAATATGCCAAGTTATTTTGCATAGCATTTAAACAAATGTGGAACTTTCCATATAACGTGCCATCCCCATACTCGCTTTTAACATCAGAGGAAATATCCTTTTATATTTTAATATTTGAAAATATATTTAAAAGATTAGATTTAATCCCCAAATCCCCAAAGGCACAAGAGTTCCCTTATTAAGGACTGTATTTGATATCAGATCCAAACAAACACAACTTGTGAAATCACAATTTTGTTGACTGACTCATATGGTAAAACTTGAAATGCTCTCACAAAATAATACATAAAAAACTGTGTGGCCAGGTGTGGTGGTTCATGATTGTAATCCCAGCACTTTGGGAGGCCCAGGTGGGTGGATCGCCCTGAGCTCAAGAGTTAGGAGACCATCCTGGCCAACATGGTAAAACCCTGTCTCAACCAAAAACACACAAAAATTTAGCCGGACGTGGAGGTGTGCACCTCTAGTCCCACCAACTTGAGAAGCTGAGGTGTGAGGATCTCTGGAGCCTGGAAGGTGGAGGTTGCAGTGAGCTGAGATTGCACCACTGCACTCCATTCTAGGCAACAAAGTGAGTTCCTGTGTCAAAAAAAAAAAAAAACGGCTGGGCGCTGTAATCCCAGCAAAGACCAAGGTGGGTGAATCACTTGAGCTCAGGAGTTCAAGATCAGCCTGGTCAACATGGTGAAACCCTGTCTCTATTAAAAATACAAGAGCTCAGGAGCTCAAGACCAGCCTGGCCAAAATAGTGAAACCCCATCTCTACTAAAAATACAAAAAATTAGCCTATAATCCCAGCTAAAAAAAAAAAAAAAATCTTTCTGAAAACCAGGAATTTCTAAAAGTAACCCAAAATATAATCCCCTCTTGAACAGGACTGGATTGGGTTGCCAGCCTCTATAGAATATGAACTGCAAGGGAGGCCAATAACTGAGCACTGGAGACCACACGGCTCCCCAAACTGGCCTTATGTGTCCAAAACAGCCCCCAATCTCGTAAGATTCATGGATTCTAATCACAGAAGTACCTCCCTCCAAAACACGTTTACTTGTATTTGGACACAATTCTTACAAACTCTCAGCAAACTAAAGCTGGATATTAGTAGGGTGAGACAAGCACAATGAAAGCATTAAGAAAGGGAGGTGACAAAAGAGAAAAGAAAGAAAATATACAATGCAAATATAAAGTGACAGACAAATATATTACCTCTTAGGAAATTAGTTCTAATTAAAGAAAATTAAAATACAATGTCATAGTTAAAACAAGATTTTCGTCCTTTCTGAGTATTCAGCATAAGGAATTCCTCCAAGGAAATTTTTTAAAGATATGTATACATTTACTTAAAATATAGGTGTTGGAAACAAGGTACGAAGTTTATTTTTGTTTTTCTTTTAAACTAGTGAGTGTCCTGAAAATGAGGTGAAAACATAACCGTTCTAATTCCATAGCATATTTTCTTCTATTATAAACATAATTTATGCCAAAGGTTTAAATATCTAATTTACATAGCTACCATGTGTTGACATCTGTGATTTAGAATGTTGGTTTTCCAAAACCTTAAGTGAGTTTATTCACAAAATTAATCTAAACAATTCCTGGATAGAACAATACTTCAACATACACTTAAGAACAAAAGTAGCATATTAACTATACCAAAAAATAATACGAAGCAAGGAATGCTAAGGAAGAGCCCACAGCTTGGTTCTTTTCAGTGTGAAATATACATCTAAAACACTGAAGCACTGAAATACTTAAAGGATCAATGTGCTCATCATATGGTCACTATCTTATAAAATAGTTTTCACACTACTCCACCTACCTAAGAGAGCAGCAAAAATAGGAAAACGATTTGGATTCAGGTCCAGTTGCTTGGCAACTTCATGCATCAGATATTGGCTTGTGGTGAGACTTTTCCCATTCCGGCTCAGTTTTAGGGCATGGGCACTGAAATAGTAGGGGATGTTGCACAGTGCATAATCAGAGTCATATGCAACCAAGCCATGGAAACCATTCTCTCTGCAGAAACCAATCACTTCCTGATGGTGATCTTCAATGCTCTGTGCAACCTGGCAAACGAGAAGAAAACTTCATCAGATGTCGGGTAACACTGTAGCAGCAAGCTCAGTAAGCAGACACATTGTATAGAAGCTGAAAAATCGGCTGGGCGCGGTGGCTCACGCCTATAATCCCAGCACTTTGGGAGGCTGAGACGGGTGGATCACGAGGTCAAGAGATCGAGACCATCCTGGTCAACATGGTGAAACCCCGTCTCTACTAAAAATACAAAAATTAGCTGGGCATGGTGGCGCACGCCTGTAGTCTCAGCTATTCGGGAGGCTGAGGCAGGAGAATTGCTTGAACCCAGGAGACGGAGGTTGCGGTGAGCCGAGATCACGCCATTGCACTCCAGCCTGGGTAACAAGAGCGAAAACTCCGTCTCAAAAAAAAAAAAGAACCTGAAAAATCACATTTATTAAAACTATCCATGAAAGCCAAACAGTCAAAAAAATGCCATAATAAAGTTTGTAACACACTGCTCCACTAAGAAATTTCTGTGAGAAACTGAATTCAAATCATCTTCTATCAGTAACTTATGATCCCATCTAGACTGCAAATGAATTTTCAATTCTTATCAAACTCAAAGATCACTCTGCTTGAAAATGCACAAAGCCAGCTGACTCCCATGACAGTATTTCCAAGGAAGAGAGGAAGAGAAAGACACAAGAAAATAAAGAGGTGGGAAAGAAGGAGACAGAAAGAAGCCACCCACTGTCAATGAAACCAAAACAAATTCTTCAAAGTAGATCAAATGTGTCAGATAAGTGAAATCATCAGGATTTTAAAAATAAAAGTATGATCCCTCACCTACCTGTCAACCAGTTCTTATCCGCCTAAGGCCTTCCACACGTGGAGACCATATAAGGATACACCCGTTCATTCTCAATGTAACTGCCACGAGCTTATTCTGTGTCCCACACACCATGTCAGGGCTAGGTCTACATCAACTGCCTTTTTAGTGATGAAAAATCGAAACCAGCCTCTTTACTTCTGCTGAATCCCCACTGTAACATCCACACTACCTCAAATTTCCACAACACACGAAGGAGCAAGCAGAGAAGCAATACCTCTGAGAAGTCAAAGTCCTCTGGACTCTCTCTAGTCCTGAAAATATACCAGAAAGACCTGGAAAAAATGTTCTAAATGATTTACAGTCCAAGACCACCAAATTCTCTCCTGCTGTTTCACATACTCATTAATCCAACTAAAATTTTGGCAGGTTTTTTTGTTTCTACGTTGGCAAAGTAATTTAGAGAACAGAATTTTAAACTAAATCAGGTAATCCCAGTAACAATGGAACATTAACGCTCCACAGGGCCTTAGAGGAGAAAAATGTGTGTCACTCTTAACCTTAAGTTTTTTAAGCTACTATCCAATGTGTGGCTATGCTGAAAGTAAGTTTAAATTAAATTAAATTCAAAATTAAGTTCAAGTGTTCAGTGGTCACAGGAGACCAGAAGCTGATATACTAATCGGACAGCACAGACACAGAACATTCCCATTACCTCAGAAAACTCTACTGGAAGTCACTGTGGAGTTCACCTCACTTCTCACCAACTTTCATAATAAAAGCAGTCACCACGCTTTGTTGGAAAGTTAGCTATGATGAAATCTCACTGAGAGGCAAAGAAAACCTTCTCAAGATGCATTCGTAAAAGAAGGAATCACTTTCTGAATTCTAGGTAAATATTTCGATAAAAACATTTTACTTTATAAGAAAAAAACAAAACAACACCCCATGAGTCAAATAACATTCTGTTCTTTAGAATAAGAAAATGCTGTTTTATCCCTCAATGTAAAAATACTGTACACTAGCTAAAAAAGAATAGATTGTTTAAAAATCTAAAATTAGGCCTGCTTCATCCCCTCACTTCTAGAAATGGTAATTTCTAATCCAACTTCTTTACCTCAAATCCTTTTATTACACAGCACTTTACATTTACAGTGATTTGTAAACTATTTAAAAATCATTAAAAATTACTGGCTTTTTCCCAGACATCTTTAATAGTTAAGCCTGTATACTCTATACTCTTATTAAGAGACATTAAGATGAAAGGAGACAGTAAGTGACCACTCCCTTCTTGGTTCACCCTCCCTCACCCCTCCAAGGAGACCTAGAAAAGGCAGCTTGTTCCTTAGATTCACACATCTTGGGAGTAAGCAGGGCAGAACTAAAACAGAGGCTAAAAGGAGGTAAGAGCCCAGCCCTGCCCACCTTCATCAGCTGGGAGTTAAGAGGCAGCCAGGACTCATCTCCCAGCTTCACAAGGTGGTGAAGAACGCCTGGGTAAGAAGGGGCTGCTGGCCCACAGTGGAAGCAAAGGCATCTCACAAGAAGTGGCTTTCTAATCAAGACCTGAAAGGAGAAGCTGGCCCTGGGCAGGACCTCCAAGGAGAGGATCCATGGGGCATGGGCGGGGGGCGTACAAAGGTCGGGAAGTGAGCCTGGCCTGTTGCCTGGGCAGAAGGACCCACCGTGCTCTGACCCTGGGATCAAGAGCAAAAGTGCGAAATGATGAAGTCTGAGAGTAGCAGGGATCAAGTCTAATCTGGCAGCTTTCAAGTAATGCTGTCAGTGTTGTAAAACAGCAGGCAATATATTTCAAGAGCTGTAAAACATTCATACTCTTTGACCCGGTAACCTCACTCCAGGAAATAGAGCCTAAGAAACCAATTCACCAAATAAAAAACAGAAGCATAAAAAGGATCATGGTAGACTTCTAAGAGAAAAAAATAAATTAAGGAGATAGGCAGATACAGCCACTACTCTGTACTGTAGAGAAACAGGAAAAGCTTAGGATAAAATATTAAACAAAAGCATTTCAGAATACAATATTGTGTATACACAACTATGTAAAACTACGTTTGTAGTAAAAGGCTGGAAAGAAAAAAGCAAAGGCCAACAAAGTTGTAATCAGGGTAGTGAAATTATGCTCTAAAAATCCCTTTTTAAAAGAAAACAACCTAAAGAAAAGCTGAAGAAGTACTATCATAAACCACACCTACACTCTGGTCATATCTCTGCTACAGCACTTCAGACAAACTATTATTCTTTTAGATGTCTGTGTCTCCAAGAGGACAAGGGGCACAGCTTACACATCTTCGTATCAAGGGTCTAGCTTGGTGCTGGCAGCCAGCAAGCACAAAAACATTCAAAAACTGCCCCAGTTTGGCACTACATTTAATGGTTCCCAAAGATTCCTTAAATCAGCAAATTAAAACTAGTAAGATAGAGTAGAAACCAATATCCAGTAGAACCTTATAAAACAAAGGTGGTGGCTGGGCACAGTGCCTCATGCCTGTAATCCCAGCACTTTGGGAGGCCAAGGCAGGTGGATCACCTGAAGTCAAGAACTGGAGACCAGTCTGGCCAACGTAGTGAAACCCCACCTCTACTACAAATACAAAAAAATTAGCCGGGCATGGTGGTGGGTGCCTGTAATCCCAGCTACTCGGGAAGCTGAGGCAGGAGTCACTTGCACCTAGGAGGCAGAGGTTACAGAGAGCCAAGATTGCACCACTGCACTCCAGCCCAGGCAATAAGAGCAAAACTCCACCCCCAAAAAAACAAACAACAACAACAACAAAAAAAAAAAAACGAAGGTGGCATGTGTAGCTTTTCACAATTACATCTTTCCTCCACCCTTAACAGAATTACCTATTCAATCAGAACACTTGATTTTAGATTGGCATTCAAAAGCAAAGTGAATGAACTATTAATAATTCACTAAAACTCTAATTTGCAAATAACTAACAATACCATAATCCTTCCCAAAATCACACAGAGCACTAAACAAACATCTGACTCCTAGAATTCGTGTCCTAAAACAAAAGATAAAGGACCACACCGATAAACACAGCCTCACACCTGCAGCAAAGGTAGGATCTCTCCCATCCTGGCCTCAGTCCATCTTTCCTAACTCAAGTCTCCTGAGTAAAGGTCATGGGGGGAAATCAGAGTCTACATTCCAGCTCTGCCCCAGATACACAACCTGCCAGGACAACCTGCCCAACAACCAATGTAAAATCTCATAGATCTCCACCTTCCTTCAACTTCTAAAATTCTAGAACTCTTCCCTCATGTTAAGACTCATTATGCTTTTATCTGAGGAAATGCAACCTGGCATTAAAAAATCACAAGAGTAACAGAGAGGATGTCCTTTTTCATGAGTGAATAATGGAAGTGTGGTTCCACAGTTATTCAATAGGGGGAATCAGGGGTTGACAGGAGATCTGGCAAAGAAAATCACAAAAAACCCTGAATGAGAGTTAAAAGTCAACTGCCTAGGGGTGGTGGGAACAAGAAGACTCTGAATTTGTCTTTACATCACACAGAATAAACTTTAATATATGCAATGAAAAAAGAAATCAACCAGGGTGTCAGGGGATGCCAGGGTAGAATGTAGACTGACAAATGTATATAATTGTATTATAAAATGTATGAAATAGCCTCACCAAAACTGGTTGAGGAGAAGGAACTGCTTGAATACTTGGGAAACAAAAAAATAAATTAAAAAAATAAATTAATTTTTTAAAAAAAGAAAGAATACTTGGGAAACACTATACTCGATTTGTTTAAGTATGCCTCCCAGAGTCTGCCTTAACAATCCTGAAATTATTTTGCAGGAACACTAGCGTTAAAGCAAATGCTGTATGAGCCAGGTCCTCACTGTCAGACAAAGAAACTACAAATAATCATGCAAAAGGAGAACGCTAGAATAAATTTCGCAGTGTTGGATTAGCTATGAGACATCAGTAAGAACTGGCGTCCAGGTGAAAATACACACATGGGTGGGTACAGAAACAATGGAAGATCTGGTGTTCACACCGATCTCCTTACAGGGACCCCCAAGCAGCAAGAGCACCTGTAGCTGTGAGCTATGAGGGCCTAGACACAGAGACTCCCCAGCAGCAGGACGACACCAGTGCCCAGACCAGGGTTTCCCCAGACACCTTCTCTATGACAAGGAACCAGGGCTTCTCTTTAAAGACAGCTGACGCTGGAGAAGGAAAACACAAGGTGCAACTAAAGCATCTGGTAGGTCCAGAAAGCAAGGAAGCACTCCCAAAACAAAAGGATGGCATGTGTCACATGGACCAACCCAAGTATGCTCCCAAAGCCAGCACCAGGACAATGTGAGCAAGGATAAGGCAGACCTGGATATAACCCCAAGTGAAATGAGTATGACCCTGTAAAAAGAAGACGGGAGCCCATAATGACAAATAGATGATTAAATAAATGAAGGCGGAAGAGACACATTTTCCCTACAGAAGAAATCAAATAATACCATACAATTTTCACCTCAACAGGTAGAGTTTAACCCTCTTCCCCTTGAATGTGAGCTGGACTCAATTACTACTTCCAAAGGATGAGTATGTTACAAATAAGCAAAACTGGTCACTGCAGAGCAAACACCCGCAGACAGCTCCTTACCCGTGTCATCTGGTGCTAAGCCGAGTCAATGCCATGTGCCATGTGGGGTGCTGAGACACACCCTGCATCTCTAGGCTATTCTTCTCCCAAACACACAGCCATAATTTAATACAGAGAAAGCATCATGCAAACCCAAATTGGGGACATTCTATAAAACACCTGATTAGTACTCCTCAAAAGTGTCAAGATCACCAAAGACAAACAGAGAAGCTGTCCCAGAAGACAGGGGATGGAGGACACTAGAGGTCCTGACCAGGGTCCCCAAACAGAAAAGGATACTGGTGGGAAACAGATGAAATCCAAATGAAGACCATCATGTAGTCTATAGCAGTCTACCAAGGCTAGTTTCTTGATTTAGATCACTGTACCAGCTAGCAGGAAGTGAACATTCTCTGGAAGCTGAGTAAAGGATATTTGGGAAGTCAGTACTATCTCTGCAAACTTTCTATAAAATTATTCCAAATAAGTTTATTTTTCTAAAAAAAGAGTCAATATTCTAGAAGACAAGACATCAGCTGAAGGACTATTTCAAACCACTTTATTAGATGAACAAAATGTAACAGGCACGTGAAAAATAAACCCTGGCCTAAATGCAAGTTTCAAAAAGCCTATTATATAAAAACAGAAATCTTCCCACAGATAGTCCAGTTGAAAGAAACAGGAAAACCTACAAAGTATGGAATTTGATTACCTACAAATTTATGAGTGAATAAATGTAGTCAAACTACTAAGTATATTCATAAGAGGCCCAAGAAACAATTCCTTAAGATTTAAGTCAAGGAAAGCCTAGGTAAAAAAATCCCATCAAGGATATGAGCAAGGGTGAAAAGATGATACAACACAAGGTTTGGGTGGGAATGAAAAAAAGATTCTGGGTTGCACCAAAATAACTTACAAGGCAGTTACTTAATTAAGAATAAACATTAAGTACTGGGCTGAAGTTTTGGGGATACAGGGTCTGACACACTTGAGCTCCCCTGCTTTTCATCTGGTCTTCTGAAGCTCTGTTCTGTTTTCCCTTCTTCAGTACTAAGCCACTCTCTCACTCTTATTTATCTATTTCTTCTTCCCTTGCCTTCCAACACCTGGCTTGGACTAGGCATAAAACAAGAATATGTGTACTTCTAGTTCTTAATGTTAATTTCAGAAGTGAGTTAAAACTATTAAACACAATGTTGAGATGATTTCATTTTGAACTCCCTCAAAGAACAAAACGACATAAAAAATTAAGCCCTGAAAACATGTACTTACAGGTAGCCCTTGAAAGGGGGTAAAGTCACCCACAAGAGGTAAACCAGACTTTGAACTATGAGCTGCCTCCTTCCTGAAAGTCCCAGGCTAGTAGCCACTGAAAGTATCTGTCATTTTAAAAGCACCAGGCTTTTAAATTAAATTAATTTAAATTAAATTAATTTTTGTCATGGCTAACATTTCCACTCCATCAAAATGCAAGCTTTAACATCAAGGAAGTGAAACTCTAAAACTCCTTCTGTAGACAACACCAAGGAGCATTCTACTTCAGCTCTTGTCAAGTAATGAGGGAGCTAGTGTCCAATACAACACCCTAACCTGGGACAGCCAGCATGGGAATCACAACACTTCTCAGCCTCTTTCTCCCTGTCTACCCCCTCCCCAAGAAATACGCTAGGTGTCATTAGGTTGGAAAGTTTAAGAAGTGGCAAAAGGGCCCATTTCTGGTCTCAAGAAAGTACTTTGTACTTCATTTAAGATGATAATTTTATGCTACCATAAATTTACCAAATATTCCTAGCTAAACCTTTTATCTCTGTGAGTTTTACATTTCATCATTAAAAAGGCAGATATATTAAAACTCAGGATTTTTATAAAGAATAATGACTAAAAAAACTCCCAAGCTTACTTGGCAAGTATAATTGTTTATTTCTGAAACACAGCTACGGGGACAACCCCAGAAGAAGGAAAACTTAACAATGTTACTTACTCCTAGTCTCCAGTGAAGAAACACTTCTATAATGAGGTTTGTGTCTCTGGCACCAGGTGGGTGAACTCCACTGCCTACTTTAATACTTTCTGTACTTCCATTTCTTCATCTGTAAAAATAATAGTATTCCTCTATCTCATAGGGTAGCTGTGATGATTAAACACACTACATGGAAACAGCTCAGAAGCATTCACAAATAATAAGCATTTGACAAATGTCAGTTACTATGTACTGTTAAATAAGGTACGTAAAAAGATTTCTTTATACTTTTCACACAGGACCTCAAACACTATGGGTTCTCATAAATAAATTTTCTGACAGTAGGAAAACATCGTTAATGTGGTTTTTCTTCAGAATGATTTTACACGAGGGAACAATGTGACACATCCTCTAGACAGCTATCCGATTTGGAAGATATAAGACAATCTGAACATAAGAGTATATAGGTCCACCTAAATTATTTTGTTTCAAAAAGCAACAAAAAGTCTTTGGCCTCTTCCCAATGGGCAGTCAATAGCTATGAGGTGGGTAAAACTAACTCTGAAGCTTCTATTCCCTATTCTAGTCCAACTGAACAATGTGAACATTAAAAAAAGTCAACTCCAATTTACTGGCAGATTTTTTTTTTTGCTGTTTATGTTAATGGGCAACTTAAATGTTATGACACATAGCAACAATGTCTCTAAAAAGAAATTTCTCTCCTCAGGTAAGCTGAAATCATAGCTGAATAAACCTATCTTACATATCTCATTTAGAATGACTGAGAATTGGGCACAGTGATCTTAAAAAATAGGGAAAAAAAAATCTCTTTTAAAATAAGGGAGTGGATGAAACATGAAAAGATTCTCAACTTCACTCATTATTACAGAAATATAAATCAAAACCACAATGAGACACTATATCTCACATCCATTAGGATGGCTACTATTTAAAAAAAAAAAAAAGAAAAGAACAAATGTTGATGAGAATATGTGGAGAAAAACAAATCCCTTGTGCATTGCTGATGGGAATGCAAAATGGTGCAGCTTCTTGGAAAATAGTATAGTGGTTCCTTAAAAAACAGAACACAGAACTACCCTATGATACAGCAATTACACTTCTAGGTTGAAAGAATGGGTGTGAAGAGATGGTACACTCATGCTCATAGCAGTATCATTCACAATGGCAAACAGGATGGAACCCAAGTGTCCATCCACTGATGAGTGGATAAATGAAATGTGGTCTAACCAATACAACAGAATGTTACTGAGCCTTAAGGAGGAAATTCTGAATGCACGTTACAACACATATGAACCCTGAAGACATTGTGTTAAGTGCAATAAGCCAGACACAATATTACAAATACTGTATGATCTCATTATATGAGGTGCCTAGAGTAGACAACTTCAGAGACAGAGAGTAGAATGGTGGTTACCAGGAGCTGGGGGATGGAAGGAATGGGGAGTTATAGTTTAGTGGGTACATAGTTTCAGTTTGGAATGAGGAAAAAGTTCTGGGGATGGATGGTGGTGGTGGCTATACAACAATGTGAATTACTTAATGCCACTGGGGCCAGGCATGGTGCCTCACACCTATAATCTCAGTACTTTGGGAAGCTCAGGGTGGTGGGTCACTTGAGGTCAGCAGTTCAAGACCAGCCTAGCCAACATGGTGAAACTCTGTCTCTACTAAAAATACAAAAGTTAGCCAGGTGTGGTGGCAGGAGCACATGTGTAATCCCAGCTACTTGGGAGGCTGAGGCAGGAGAATCAGTTGCACCTGGGAGGCAGAGGTTGGAGCGGGCTAAGATCGCAACACCACACTCCAGCCTTGGTGACAGAGCGAGACTCCATCTCAAAAAATACATATATATATAATATATACACACACACACACACACATACACACACACACACACACACACACACTGAACTGTACATTTAAAAACGGTTAGGTTGGTAAATTTTATGTTATACGTATTTTGCCACAATTTTAAGAAACAATGATAATAAAAAGAATGGTGTCTCCCTGTCTTAGAAGGCCTAGGTGCTTGGCTCCAAAGTTAACTTCCTACTTGTAAAAAGGTAGAGTATTCCTTTTCCTTTGACTAACAAAATTAGCATGTATGTAATAGATTGTATCTGCCAGGCTGTATCAAAGGGTGACACTTCTTTTTTGCTTTTACAATCTCTTTAGCACACACTGCTTGTGATATGATCACAGTCTGGTTCAATGCTTACTCAATAATATAGGTTGAGTGTCCTTTATCTGAAACACTTACGACCAGAAGTGATTTGGATTTCAAACTTTCTCAGGTTTTGGTATATTTGTTATTATACTTACCAGCCAGACATTCTAAATTCAAAAATCAAAAATCGAAAATGCTCCAATGAGCATTTCCTTTGAGCATCATGCTGGTGCTCAAAAAGTTTTGGATTTTGGAGCATTTCAGATTTGGGATGCTCGAATTGTGAAACTGTTTGATTTTTTCCCTCTAAAAATATTAATAATAACAATAAAGGAGTGGATGTCATAAAAGAAATGCAAACTAAACTTTACAAACTTTAAAAAAAATTTTTTTAATGATAAAAGGAGGAAATACCCACATTATTTGTATTCAGAATCTATTTAGCCTATTCTAGTAATCTAATGACTCAACTAAATCCTAGTAATATCATTCTCATCAAAATATCATTCCAAAATACAAAACATCAAATTTTAATTTTCATAATTTAGAAAAAAGAACCTCAGGTTGATACAATTTATTTCAAGATAGTAACACTTGCAAACTCTTCATAGGTCCAGGAAATTAAAACACCTCATCCATGGAGTCTAATGACCCCCTCCAACAGTCTGGTATGGCTTGTTATTACTGTTCATAAATGTGTTATAGCGCAGAGGATGAATGATGCACTTCAGACCTGTGAAGTCAACCCTCCAGCAATAAACCTTTTAATATACTTCCCTGAATTAACTAGTAAAACACCAATATGGTAAATTCAGCCTTCAAGAAAGTTAATTGACTCCTAAGACAACTGAGAAATGCCAAATGACTAGGCTACAAAAGTATCGTTTCTAAATCATAGATCCTAAACTCCATAATGCAGACTGACCACCACCTCTGCAAATAATGCAGTGGGTCAAGTTCAACTCTACACTGTCTCCTAAGATGCCTAGAAACAACGTATGATAAAGCCAGGTGTAACAAGAAGAAAGGTGGCTAAATGTAGCCCATTTCCCTAAGCAGTCACCCTTTTTATGCCCTCAACACATCTCCTAAGAAGCATAAAAGGCTTATTCAAAGATAAAAACTCTGCACCAGGTGGCTAAGCTGATGCCAGTGATTTTGGAATTAACTCTATGGGGACTTTAAAACTGCTTCCTATCATCTTTCTGCCATCACACTTCCTTGCCAGAGTAAAGTAACTGGTGATTCATATCAATTTATCAAATACTTTCTGAGCATGTACTACACACCACCAGGTATTGTTCTAAGAGTTGGATAACAAGCAAGGTCCTCATCAGATTTACTTCTAGAGAAAACATAAAAATAAGCAAAAATGAAATAAATGATTAACTATATGGAGACACTTAGAGAATTTAAAAATATTTTTATCTAAACTGATTCGTTTGAATGCCTGTTTTATTTAGAAAATTGTGCCTATAAATCTACTAGAAAGTAGTCTAATTTTTCAAATCCTGAAATCTCTCTTCTTTATATTACATGATATTTGACATTTATTCCTACAGTGTAGTAATTATTAAGGTAGGAACGTGTAATGTGTTAATTCGTTTCCTCCCATTCGTATAAATTTCAGAAAACGAAAATGAACAGCAATGTCAATCTAAACATATTAAACATAGGAAGTACACCTGTGTGTATTTTGATTCAAAAAATTAAGTTGCAGTTTTGATTACTTATCTTCCTAGTATACTTGGATATCTCTATTTCAAACATTTATATGACTTTACAAAGGCATAAAGCTTAGAATTCTTTGATTTGTTCATACCAAGATTTCCTTACCTTGGCACTACTGATATTTTGGGCCAGATTATTCTTTGCTGTGGGGGCTGTTCTGTGCACTATAGAATGTGGCAGCATCCTTGGCCTCCACCCAATAAATGCCTTCAGTTAACATCCTCCCCCAGCTGTGACAACCAAAAATGCCTTCAGGCACTGCCAAATGTCCCCTGCCAAATGTCTCAACTGTCAACTCTCTTTGAGAATCACTCACAGGTCTTCACTGAGTAAACATATTGTTCTACAGTATTAAAGGAAGTTCCAAACAAGAAAAAAATAAAAGATTTAAATGAACCTTCACAACCCAGAGGCTGTAAGTTCCCTGAAGGTTTCCTTCCTTTCCTGTTCTGTTCACCCCTCCAGGTCTGGGCATTAAGAGACACTCAAACATTTGCTGAAAGGAGAATTAATCACCATTGGGAACCAGTCAGAAAAGAGAGTATGAGAAATTTAAGATTTAAAAAAAACAAATCTTAATTGATCCAGATTTTGAAATAATTTCATTTGCCTGGCTATATAATAGAACCCAGCAAATATTCTGATTAGAGTTGAGTGCCTATGGCTAAGCATAAAGGGGTACAAGAGGAGTAAAACACATTTCCCTGGCCTCAAGGAGCCTACGGGGGGTGGGGGAGGAAAATATACAGTTATGCAGGTAGGTGCAATACAACAGACTACAGAATGTTCACTACAAACATGCACAGGGCTGTGTGTGTATGTCCAGTCCACTTTTTCAAATATCAAGAGATTCCATGAAGAAAGCTGGCATTTGATACGGGCTTTCAAGTATAAGTAAAATTTTGATGACCAAAAGTAGGACACAGTACAGTAAACAAGAAGGAATGACATAAGCAGAAGATGGATATTTCTTGGGGAAATAGTGAGCAGTTGGGTTGGGAACATTTAAAAAGTACAGTAGAGAAATTGTGAAACATGAAGTACGGTCAAATGAGTTCAGGTCACTGAAAGGTCTACAAGTCTGAACAAGGAATTTGGACTTAATTTTGTTCAAGACTAAACAGGAGAGTGACCTCCCTGAAGATGTGGCCAATTTACCCTCTCAAAGCTGTGCAAGATGAGTTCCACTGGGGAGTGGGAGTAGGTACAGAGGCCATTTTGACTGCTACCCACAGTAATACAAAAGTGTAATGATATGGAATTTACCTATAGTATATGCCTTGCATTCTATTTTTCGTTCTATTTTAATCTCTGTCTTTTTTAAAAATAAAATAATGGCAAACATCCAAAAATTTCGTTTCACAACCCATCAAAGAGTTTGAAAAGCATTTCTTAGACCTTCTGGGTAAATATTAGGAATTCAATTGTTGGGGGTACTGGAAAAAAGGAAGAGTATAACAGTGAAGTGGGACACTATTGAGCCAGCATTGGCCTGGTGTGTCATTATTCTAAGGACTGGGAGGGTGGGATGCTGGAATGGCAAGCACGACTCTAGGGTGGTAGAGAGTGTAACTCTGAAGTGAGTGATCATGAAGTTCAAGCTAGGTACAGCTAAAAAGGAAACAGAACAGAATGGAAAAAGAGAAATGGTGGAAGGCAAGCGGGGTCAGATAGTGGGAGCAGCAAGAAGCGACAGGGAAATAGTGTTCAAAAGTGTTAAAGGTAGGGTCACTTAGGAGTATCTAAGGTGCAATTAGAAATTCATTCCAGTTGTACAATCAGGATGGCAGATTAGAGATGTGAATAGTCAGTGTCTGTGTTGATGGGATATAGTATAAACAATATCTAAAGTATGTAAAACCAGGTGCTGAAGTCTCTGAGGACAGTGAGGCTGTGCCTTGGAAATGGTGAGATGTTGAATAAACATGTGGTTAGCACTCACCTCAAAAGATATAATACTGAGAAATATGTAATGAAGAACATATTATGGAAGTGGCCAAGAGGATTGTGGCATTTAAGGAAACATAATATTGCAGTTACCCCAGGAAATGGAAGCACATTGATCATTAAAAAAGGTTCAAGGAGGCTGACAGGAAGATACAGCGTGGTTTTTGATAGGTTTAATTTTAAAGTTAAAAAAAAAAAGGGAAGAGATTTAGATGACAATGATAATTGTTGATAAAGATCAGTGCTCAAATCACAAATTGGTGGCACAAAAGCTGAAGCTAACTTAGAACCAAGTTTTGCTTCACTTGGCATTTTTAAAATGGAATAATTTCAAATAAAATCCGGGTTTCTGGCTTTCTTGCAAAGACTGGAAGGTCTCACAATGTTGACTCTATGGTCCTACAAGGCTTTTATAATGTGTGCACACCTTTGGATCTACTGTGTATGTACACCATGTGTATACCATCTGTTGGGGTTGGATAAATTATGGAACACTATTTAGGGACTAAAAAGAATTAGAGCTCTAAGTATAGACATGGAAAGACTTCTTACAAATATAAAAACAAACTGCTGAATAACATATAATGTTGATCACATTAATGTGAAAAAATAGAACTATATTATAATAATATATATTATGTAACTTATGACATAAAGTATATGGCCTACACAGCCACTGTGGAAAATAGTATAGCAAAATTCCTTAAAAAGAAAAACAGAGAACCCTGCATGACCTGCACATGTACCCCAGAACCTAAAGTAAAATTAAGAAAAAGAAAAACAGAGAATTACCATATGACCCAGCAGTTTTACTTCTGAGTATATACCCAAAAGAAAAGCAAGAACCCGAACAGCTCTTAGTATACCATGCTCATAGTAGCATTATTCATTATTCACAATAGTCAAAAAGTGGAAGCAACCCAAGTATCCACAATAGATGAATGGATTTAAAAAATGTGGTATATATACACAGTGGAGTATTATTTAACCTTAAAAGTTAAGGAAATTCTGATACAATCTACAACATGGATAAACCCTGAAGACATTATGCTACGTGAATTAAACTAGTAACAAAAGTGGTACAACAGAGAAATATATACAATGACTAGTTTGAGATATAATATGGCCAATTTTGAACCTTAAAAATCTTCTAGTCAATTAAAGGTCCTTAAATATAAGATATACTGTCAGTGCTCAGGGTCTAGTGATGGACGTTTTTCTTCTGAATAGAAACTTGGCTCTTCCTATTCTAACTAGAAAAAAAAAAACGAAAACATAGTAGAAGCAGTTAGCTATCATAACTGACCTCGTGGTAAACTGTAGGTAGGCACACCCACAAAGTATTCTTACACAAAGAAGCTGAACTTTGACTTTAGCACTCCACTTCCGTCTTGCCGTTACTAATGACTTGTCCCCAGATGTCACTTAATCAATAGATCCTATTTTTTCACATGTAATATGGAGTATCCACTCTGAGGATTAAATTACATTGTATATGTGAGAAAGAACCTAGCAAGGACCTGGTCTGATACCAGTTTGTTCTCTCGCCCATCAATTATACATGAAGAGAGATCATCATCTCTAAATACCAACATGTAATTATGCTAACCATGAAAATTCTAAACCATAGTCTAACCTCACATTCTTCCACTGACTTAAAGCATGAACGCCATTTTATGTAAGAACATTATTTAACAAAATTCCAATGGAAGCAAATTCAGAAGATCTTAAGAACTTCATTATAAATCCTTACACTGATACTAGTCAAATAGTAAAAACATTCATGAAAGCTCCAGTGACTTCACGTCACTAAGATTTTAAAATAAACAGAAGTCACTCACTTAAGTTTCAAAGGTTATAATGACCCAAAGCACACAAGAGGAAACTGTCCGAGTAACTAGCTAAAGCCAAGTTCAAATTAGGCTATTTCAGGACCTACACAAAACTAGTCAATACATAGGCCAATGTATTATTATTATTTTCATTGTTCTGGCTCTCTTACCATGTAGACCAACTTCTAATGCTTAAAGAAATACAATTACTACTACTAAACAAAAAATAAAATTATTACTCTGTAAAAGAAATACTCTCTAAATCAAAAAAGATTTCTCCTGGCCGGGCACAGTGGCTCACACCTGGAATCCCAGCACTTTGGGAAGCCGAGGCAGGTGAATCACGAGGTCAGGAGTTCAAGACCAGCCTGGCCGACATGGTGAAACCCTGTCTCTACTAAAAATACCAAAATTAGCCAGGCATGGTGGCGGGCACCTGTAATCTCAATTGGAGGCTGAGGCAGGAGAATTGCTTGAACCGGGGAGGTGGAGGTTGCAGTGAGCCAAGTTTGTGCTACTGCAATCCAGCCTGGGTGACAGCAAGACTCCATATCAAAAAAAAAAGATTTCTCTAGGCAAGGGTAACAGGAAATTATGCCTTTCTGCCAATTTACAAAACACTAGAAAGCACCAATAAGATCGTTAAGTTTTTATAAATGTCTCATTTACCCAATGTTACATATACCGAAGTGTTCATGTCAATTCCTTTGCCAGTGATTTTTACTTAATTCTAAAAAAAGTTATCATATGATAAAATTAACATGTTTACTATGAAGAGTTCTGATTTTAATGTATGGTAGCATCACCACCATCAGAATATAGAACAGTTCTATCACTCCAAAAAGCTCTCTCCTGCTGTCCCTTTACGCATATATCCTTCCCCTCTACTCTCACCACCACTGAATTGGTCCCCATCACTATAGTTTTATACCTTTTGAAGCTGGTTTCTTTCACTCAGCATAAAACCTTAATTAAAGATTCATGCAAGTAGTTACCCACACCAGCAGTTCCTTCCTTATTATTGCTAAGTAGTATTCCATAGTATGGCTATACCATAGTTTAACCATTCACTTATTGAAGAATACTTTGATAGTTTCCAGGTTTTGGCTATTATGAATTAAGTTGCTACAGACATTTGAGTCCCAATTTTTGCATAAACAAAAGTCTTCAAAATACCCAGAAGTAGAATCACTGGATCGTATGATAAATGTACGTTTAACTTAACTGACAGTTTTCCGGAGTGGCAATGCCATTTTGCATTCCCACAAGCAATGTGTAAGGATCCAGTTGCTCAGCATTCTTGCTAGCACTTGGTATTGCTTTTTTTTTTCTTTTAGCCATTCTAATAGGCTGTATTTTCTTCTCTTTTAGCCATTCTAATAGGCCCATAGTGATACCTCATCATGGTTTTAAATGTTTTAACCATTTCATGGGCATCTTTTATTAAACAGTACAGTTTCAAGCCCTTAAACAGAGAAAGTGGAATATAAATTTTTCTGACTCAAAATCATCCTTATAGAACAAACACTGTACTACCCTCAGGGACTACTGAAGTACACAGGGTTGTGTTCCTTTTCCTAAAATAGCCCCAGACTTATCTCTGCTTTTTATAGCTTTTTAAATCTTCTCTCGTCACTTCTTGCTATTAATGGTGCTCCTGCCTCTGGAAGACTCTCCTCTTCACTCTCTTCTCAAGTTGAGTTTAGAAAATAGATAACTAAGCTTGTTAGAATTACATCTAAAAAGAGGACAGCCCGTGAGTGAGGGAGCTTAAAGGATTCTTCAGTGAGGAAAGCAAAGGCCCCCAAACCCCCCACCCCCGCCAACCCCCACATCATTGTACCCAAACTTCCTGACATCTTGTTTGGTTACTGAGAAATTTCTAGTAGCTAAATCTCTTAGGCACTTTTCAAAAAGGTAAGGTGACCAGCTAAGAGACCACCAGGTAATTGAGTCATTACAATATTCGTTTTGTGCAATTCACACTATAACATGATCCTCGATCAATCAAAAGCTTAGCTAAAGCAAAATATAGACAAAGTTATCCAGTGTCCAGAAACCTAAGTGGAAAAGATGATCTTAAATGTAGCTTAAATCTAGTTTTCAAACAGTTACACATTGGTCAGAATTCTGAGCACCTACTAGGTGTGTGAGGCATTCAAAGGGGTGCAGAGATAAAGAAATTGTAGAATTAAAACAGTTCTTTCAAGATACAGTGACCATATGCATACATACTGATTCTAATCCTAAGTAACAGTCAACAGTGTTCCCTTGAAAGTCACTTGACTAATTAAGTAGATAGATGTGCGGTTATCAAAGGCAAGTAAGTACAACTCATCCTGTCTTTTTAAGTAGTCTTTTCCATTTCTGAACAAGACTAAACTATGAACACTTTTACGCTCTATTCGGGAGGTGGATCACTTCAGACAAATGGCAGCACCTTACTTCCCTGAGCGCCCCAGGCTCCGATTTAGAAATTAAGAGGCAGGCACTTCCTCTCACCGGAACTTCCCTGAGGAATGGCAGCTGTGTGTCTGCCAGGCGCAGGGGCCAATCGGGACTCTGCCGGCCGCCTCCACCCACGACTTAAACACCATCTCACCAATTGCAAAGGGATCTTGGGTGGGACTTCCGCTATCATTTTCGGCTTAACTACCACCATCTCGTCGCGGGGCAGTGGGGGCAACCGCGAAGACGAAATTTCACAAACTTTCAGCTCCAGCAGTTTTAAGGAAATGTCAAAGAATGACAAGATGGAAGACAGAATGGCAAGAGCTAAGATACCAAACAGGCTCCCCAAATTTTGTTTTCAAGAAAACCAATGAAAAAAGCAAGCAATCACAACGTGAAGTCCAGGATCATGTATGTGCTTATCTTCACAGTCACTGCTGGGTCCTGAAGTTCTCCTCTGGCCCAGTGCCAGCTGCGGAGCCCTCT
The DNA here is from genome assembly GCF_030222135.1 of Aotus nancymaae. Classification (NCBI taxonomy): domain Eukaryota; kingdom Metazoa; phylum Chordata; class Mammalia; order Primates; family Aotidae; genus Aotus; species Aotus nancymaae. The sequence goes on from NW_026988455.1 coordinate 25,794,372, forward strand.
GCCAAACAGCCAGAGGAGGCCGGTGATGTAGAGCTCTGATTACCCACCCGTCAGGGCGCCGCTGAAGGTCACTGAATACTTATGTGCACCCGAAAAATAAATCCTGCGAGTTCACGCCCGCGTGGCTCGGCCCCTGACTTTGAGTGACTCCTTTCGCATGGGATCTACGAAACCGAACTGACTTAAAGACCTCTTTCATACGGACTTGAAGTCACAGAACTGACAAAATCTCATCCTGTCAAAGTGCACGATTCTTTAAAATCTAACACAAAAAGCCATAGAAAGATTCTCTAAACACCTCGTTCTAACAGGAACACGGACAGGGCACTGGCCCTTAGACACGTCTCCCTGTCACCGGGCTAACAACATTGGCAAGGGCGGCGGCGGCGGCACTGGTAACTTGCAGCCCCCAAGGGCCCTGGCGAAACCCCATCTATTACTCTGTATACTGCTTGCTTCCAAGATGAACCTGTTGCTGGGAAAGAATAGGCTAAATTAGAAAAGGGAGTATTTTGTCAAAGTTAAAGGTGAGTGATAGCCTGCCCGCCTCAAAAAGGACGGGAAAAACTAAGGATATTGGGGAAGATGACACTGCTGCCTCCGAATTCTGGTCCGGGGCGGCTCTCTTCCAGCCCTCAAGTGTCCCCACGCGGCCGTGGACCCCGAACAGGGACAGCTGGAGGCGGGCTTGGGCAGCGCGCGGCCTGCACCCGCGGTCATCCATCTTGCGGCGCGTCCCGGCCCGGCCCGGCCCGGCTATCCCGAGCCAGGGCTGGGGGAGCTCGCCGCCCCCGGCGCCGCCACAGCCGGGCGACATTCTGCAGGCTGGGAAAGGGGATAAGGGTGCAGCGTGCCCCCCGGTCCCCGGCCCGCCCGGATCCCCGGCCTCACCTTGACGTGGAAGCGGATGAGCGCCAGGCGGATGCAGTGGGCCATGCAGACGGGCGGCAGGAACCAGACCTTGGGCGGCGGGGTGCCCTTGTTCTGGACATGGCTGACGATCTGCTGCGCCGTCTGGCGCTCGTTGCCCTGCCGCTTGACCCACTCATGCAGCCGGGCCTTCTCGAGCGCGCCGTTGAAGAAGACGAAGAGCTCGATGTTGCCGCCGAAGCAGGCCTTGGCCAGCGCCGCCAGGTAGCCAAGCATGTGGTTCCACTGGCCGCCGCTGACCCAGTCGGTGTAGAAGCCGCCGTAGAGGCGGTGCAGGCAGTTGTCGGCGTCCACCAGCAGGCGCAGCGGGGTCTGCGGGGGCCGCTGCCGCCCGCCGCCCACCAGGCTGCCCCGGGCCAGCTTCTGCAGCTCCACCGGCACCACGGCGCTCGGGCAGTGCTTCTCGATGTAGTCCTGGAAGCCCTGCACGCCCATGGCGGCGGCGGGGGCGCGGGCGCGGGTGCGGGCGGGGGGCAGCGGGGCCGGGGGCGGTGGGGCCGTGGCTCGCAGGCGGGCGGGCGGGCGGGGGCGGCGGCCTCTAGGGGGGACTGGGGCGGGTCGGGGGCGCGCTCATGGCCGCCGCGGCCGCCATGTGCTGCCGCCTCCCAGGGCCATGTCTGGGGAGGGATCTGCCGCCGCCGCCGCTGCCGCCGCTGCGAGGCCGAGGCCGAGGCCGAGGCTGAGGGCCGGGGCGGGGCAGGCGGCGCTGACGTAGCGGACCCGCCCGGCGCGGACGCCGCCCAAGCCCGCGCAGGCCCGCCGGCAAGCAGGCGGAAGAGGCGGCGCCGGCGGGACGCGGCTCTGGGCTCCCGGAGGCGGCGGCGGCAGAGGCGGAGGCCGGGAGCCGGGCCCGGGCGAGATCGAGGAGGCGCCTGGGCCGGAGCAGGCCGCGCCTGGAGGCTACAGGCCGCCCGCCCGCCCGCCTCAGGCCCGTCGGCCGCGGCCTCCGCCCGGTGTTATTCAGGCGAAGGGAAGCCGCGAAGCAGGTCCCAGGGAAGAGCTCGTCTTCTGAGGGAAGCGGCGACAAGATGGCGCTTTGAGGGGGAGCCGGAGGCCGAGTCACTCTGCTGGTCGGGACGCCGCCTTTCTAACGCCACAGTCGGCTCGCACCACTCCGGACCTCCTGCCCACAAGGACTGCGGGGTCCGGGGGAGCGGGATGCTGGACGGCCGCGCCTGTCTTGGAAAGAGCAGGAAGGAGGCGATTCCGCAGCAGGTGTTCATCCCAACAGCTTCGGGCTCTCGGTTGTTGTGGTTTTTACACCTGTGACAAATGACATGGCCAAACACACCATAATGTCTGAAGGTGCAGGTAGTCCGAAGTACCTGCTCGTCACGGAAGAGGCTGTCTTGAGACCACAGGTCTGTTGAAGCGTGGGAAAGCCTGCGTTCCGTTTAGTTCCCTCTGCGGAATGGCCCGACTGAAACGTGCGCCTTTGCGTGGCTCGCGCTGTTCCTCTTAAGGAGAGGGATTTGAATCTTGTTGCTTTAGTAGCAGCTTCTGGAAGGAGGTCGATTACGTGAATTCTGTTCCAAAGCTCTGTCGTAATTGCTTCTAAAATGAGGTTGACACTGTATATATATTAGGCTTGTATAAAACATTTTCAAAAAGAGATTGTCTTTGAGAATATAAATTTAGAAACCCAGCACTCTAAAAGTTTTAAAGTGCCGCTTTTACTTATCTTCACCCCTCCATCTGTTCTTTTTCTGGAGAAGCCTCTGTAGAGGAGCAGGATGCAGCCGATAGGCTGTGGCCCTGACAGCCGCTGCCCAGCACATGGAGCCTGCACGTGCACGATTTGGCCAAAGAAGCCCCCATACTCCCGGTGAAAAAGGCAAGTTGGATTTTTCTGCTTTCTTTTCTGATACCCACCTCAAATGCAAGCCAGTATCATATACACGTAAATGCTGCTGATATTTTAAGAAGTTACATTTAAAAGCAGACTGACAAGTTATGCCACTCACCTATACACAAAATTAGTCACAAAGTCAGCATGACATGTTATCCAGAAATAATACAGGCTGGGCACGGTGGCTCACGCCTGTAATCCCAGCACTTTGGGAGGCCAAGGTTGGTGGATCATTTGAGACCAGCCTGGCCAACATGGTGAAACTCCATCTCTACTAAAAACATAAAAATTAGCTGGGCATGGTAGTGTGCGCTTATAATCCCAGCTACTCGGGAGGCTAAGGCAGGAGAATTGTTTGAACCCAGGAGGTGGAGGTTACCGTGAGCCTAGATGTCGCCACTGCACACTCTAGCGTGGGCAACAGAGTGAGATTACGTCTCAAAAATAAAAGAAATAATACAGTTAGCTATTAAAAAACAAGGGAAGATCCAGAAATATCCAAATTTCCTTCTGTAACCCAAGCAGGTTCACAAAATGAAGGGCAGTAGTTTTAATTACTCGTATTCTTTTTCTTTTCTTTTTTTTTTTTTTTGAGATGGAGTCTCGTCCTGACACCAGGCTGGAGTGCAGTGGTGAAATGGGAGAGGGAGGATGCAGTGAGCTGAGATCGCACCACTGCACTCCAGCCTGGGCAACAGAGCAAGACTCCATCTTGAGGAAAAAATAAAATAAAATAAATACAAAAGAAAAAAGAAAAAGAAAGTCCCCAACCATCAGTTGTCATATTGTGACCCCAAGAAGACATAACTTTTTATTAAATTTTAAATACAGATGTTTATTTTTACCTCAATATTTAAGCAATTTAACTTCAACCAACCCCTGAATTTGAGTTGAGGATGCAGAGTATATACACGTTTGTCAGTCAAACATTTTGCCTACCATCGATACTCAATAATAGATATATTTTCAAAGAACACACAGCTAAATAGGGCAAGTAAAGATAATTGAGCTTTATGTGTTATGATACAATAATGAATTTTAAACTTTCCAAAAGTACAATAACTCAAGTGTAAGTCTATACAAATACAGTTTCTGGAAATAGCTATACAAGCCAACATTTATTGAGCATTTGCTGTGTGGTAAGCACACAGATGATCTGATTTAATCCTTATAATAACCTGGGATGTTAAGTACTATTAATATGTTGATTTTACAGATGCCATCTGGGCTCACTCCAACCTCCACCTCTTTGGCTGAAGCAGCCTTCCCACCTCAGCCTCCTGAGTAGATGGGACTATAGGTGCATACCACCACACCTAGCTAATTTTTGGATTTTTTTGTAGACAATGGGTTTCATAATGTTGCCTCAAGAAAAATGTCAGGATATGATTAAGTCTATCTTTTAACAGTGACATGTAACTGATTTTAAAATATTATGTAGTGCTTCCTAGTTTAACCAAACTGGAGGTGTGTTTTATGATGGGCTGTCTCAGAAATAATTGCCAAAATCCTCACTTCTTTTTTTCTGAGATGGAGTTTCGCTCTTGTTGCTGAGGCTGGAGTGCAATGGCACGATCTTGGCTCACTGCAACCTCTGCCTCCCAGGTTCAAGCTATTCTGCCTCAGCCTAAGTAGCTGGGGTTATATGCATTCACCATCACTAATTTTTTTGTATTTTTAGCACAGACGGGGTTTACAGGTATGCACCCAGCTAATTTATTTTGCATTTTTAGTAGAGACGGGGTTTCACCATGTTGATCAGGCTGGTCTCGAACTCCCAACCTCAGGTGATCTGTCTGTCTCAGCCTCCCAAAGTGCTGGGATTACAGGCATGAGCCACCACGCCCAGCTCAAAATTGATGCAGTAGATGGATACCGCAGGTCCCTCAGTTCCCAGATTGGACCAACTCTCCTTATACCACACCTGGGACCTGGGAGGAATGAGGAAGAGGCTTTTTGTCCCTGAGAATCCAGCAAAAATACAGAACGCTTCACGAATCTGCGCAAGGAAGAGTCTTTTGTAGGGCAGGACTTTCCCAGACTCAGACTGTCGCTCCACCTTGAAGATAGAGTATTGCAGTTAACTTTCTCCCTGCCTCCCAAAGGCCCTCGCATTCTTCCTGGAGCTCTAGTCAACCCTGACCTCTTCCTTTGGCACAAAGGTCACAGGCCTGAGCCACATCTCAGCTGTTTCCAGAAAAATGACTGTGTGCTCCCACCTATATTTGAGGTCCTAGACTCCTCAGAAGAAGTCAGCTTCATGTGATCCAGGCTACTCAAGCCTGGGACTAGAGCGTTTCCATATTCTGGTAAGAGAGACTTGCTGCTTCTGGAAAGATCTTTATGGTTTACACAAATGGAACAGACCACTTAATAACAGCTAGTCTGTAAAGGTACATCTTAAAATGGCTTTGTACTTATGAGAATTCCTAATTTAAAAAACTCATTTAATTTATATCAGTTTCTAAAATACAGCTTACTTCAAAAGATAATCCTGAAAATTCCATCAGGCAGCGTTTAAAGGATGACTATGAAGTTTTAGCCCTTAAGAGAGAATTTATATTCAACTGAGTACTATCTTTCAAAGCAGTCCCTGTCATTGTTTGTCCATTGATTCCATAGCAGCTCCTGTTGCCCATCCTGCTTGAGAAGCCTCTTGGAGAGTTGCCTAGAGAATCTATAGCCTTCATCTGAAAGCCCTCCATGACAACTCTTCCATATATTTTTGCATCAGCCCAAAGCCATTTGGATACAAGTTTGGTGAACATATTAAGTAAGAAAAAAAACCAAAACAAGCAACAAAAACAAAAAGCAGGCAGTGCTGCATTAGACTGAAAATAAAAAATGAAAATTCTAAGAACCTAAGAACCACGAGAGCAGTATTGGTTGCTTTCACCCATATGGTCTCTTTTGGTGTTCTGTTGACTCTTGTGAAGCAGTATCCCTGACAATGACCCTAGCTTAGAGGGCCGAGAACTGCCAAAAGTGATGCTGTTTATAAATGGTAGGGTCAGGACCCACACATGGGTGTGGTCTGACTGCAAAGTGCACCTGGAATTCAACGAGATGGGATTACCATCCCCACTGTGGAGGACAGTGTGATATGTGGCAGGAGGGTTGGATAGGCTACTTAGTTACACAGGTCACACTGATCCCCTTCTCCTCTTTCTTCTATGCAAATATACAATCTATTTGTCTATATATCTGTCTACCTTGGTAGATTGGGCTCCTTGAAGAAGGGATTACCTTTTCTTCATCTTCATATCCCCAGTAGCTCACCAATGCCCAGTATACAACAGGGGGGTCAGTTGTTGGTTGTCTTATTTTCTTGTTGACTCTACTCTGACTTGGGATATGTCACTTTCCCCTCTTGACCTCCACATTCAGATGTGTTAATAAAAGTGGATAAAGGCCACTCTAGCTTTAAAACCCCACCAATACAGAGAGAACTCTGAAACCAGAAGCAGAAGCTGAGGAATGGTGAATAGAGCATTTTCTCTCACATAATGGTTATTAGGGTGGTATCTTATCCCCCAAATGCCTCTGCAGAATTTGACCCTAGTTTTTCAAATTGGACTCAAGAATGATCTTAGTGTTGGTGGTTTTGTGGTTTTCTTTGAAACTCTGTTATTGACAGAACAGCTTCTGGAAATCTGAAAAGAAAAAAAAGGTAGTTTATTTATTAGTTTGGAATATGAAATGTATTTTGTCATGGTGTCCAGAGTCCGAATATTGATCTCCATGGAGCTCTCCTACCCTCTGCTAATCCTGATAACTTATAGTACTGAAGAGGCAGCAGAGCCTGAAGACCAAAACACTTCTCAACTGCTGACACACTGCTGCAGTGTGGTCAGTTACCGATCTACCATTTATGAAGCAGGCCTACAGATGTAACTGTGTGTTCTTCTGGGTAATTTAAATTCACAATTAATTAACAGGTTAGGGCTGGTGCTAGGTAAACATTATAGGTTCAAATCCAAAGTGTGGATTAATTTGCTGTCTTCCATAAGACTCCCTGCTTACCTCCAGCCTGCTGGTCTCCCAACATATGCTAATGATTACATGGGCAAGATTAAGGTCTCTTATTACCTTGCTGGAAAAACTGGAAAACTCACCTGTTATTGCTGGTGGTTAGATACCTCAACTAAGTAACATATTAATTAAAGATATTAGGCTGGGCATGGTGGCTCATGCCTGTAATCCCAGCATTTGGGAGATCAAGGCAGGCGGATCACTTGAGGTCAGGAGTTTGAGACCAGCCTGGCCAATATGGTGAAACCCAGTTTCTACTAAAAATACAAAACTTAGCCAGATGTGGTAGTGCGCACCTGCAATCCCAGCTACTCTGGAGGCTGAGGCAACATTATGAAACCCATTGTCTTAAAAAAAAATCCAAAAATTAGCTAGGTGTGGTGGTACACACCCATCTACTCAGGAGGCTGAGGTGGGAAGGCTGCTTCAGCCAAAGAGGTGGAGGTTGGAGTGAGCCCAGATGACGCCACTTGCACTCCATCCTGGGCAACAGTGAGGCCCTATCTCAAAAAAAAAAGTCATTTATTACAAAGATAGGAACTCATGAATTTATGAAAGTTGAACTAGGATTAAGGATGGGTGGGAACTAAGATTGACAGGTACTTTTAACAATATAGCTGGGGTGCTGTTGATGAAATGAATGAACTCCAATCTTATCCTGTAGTCATTTTCTCAAGATTCAAAGTCATGGAAAAAAAAGAGTAGAATGAACCAAACTTAGGTAAAGAGTCACCAGCCTGGCAGTGAAAATAGTGTAGTTTCTTTGACTTTAATATGAGGAAACAGGTTCCTGCATTGACAGTCTCGCCAAAACTATACACAATTAATTTCTCATTTTTTCTCAGACCTCTCAGAGATGAATATATACAATTTCCGACAAAGAAAGCTGAGTACCTTTAGTAAGGGAAAAGGAATGCTGAATATTCCCAAACAACACGTTTATTACATATTTGGTAAGACTTGCTATACCCTGTCCTATAAGAAGATAGCCTGCCCTTAGAAGACAAAGAGGCTAAAGCTATGCCTTCTAAATCTTAAGCCACTCTTTAGATGATGAATCTCTTTGTCAGCCCTAACACCTCAAGAACTTTTAATTCATACTATTTGCCATTTTTTTCATTTATTTAATACCACAAATTCACTTTACTGTTATGAAGCCAATAGCTACAGATTCTCATAAGAAACCCAGGAACTCCTTACTGGCCTCAAAACATACTGTGACATTTCCACAACCTACAGGTCTAGAAATCCTGTGCCAAATAAGGTTAATTTGTTTGCTGAGAAGGATGTGGAGGAACTGGAATCCTCATATACAGCTGATGGGAAAACAGTCTGGAACTTTTCTTTAAACATTCTGGTAAATGGGGCCCCTGCAAGCTAGAAAGTGTGGCTATAATTTCGGGGGATTTTTTCTTTTTTAAACTTTTTCTCTCTCAGTCCTGACCTAAAGATGACCCTCGTCATGGAGAAGTATTGCCAAGCCCAAAGAAGTGGCACAGTGACCTCTACCCCTGAGAAAAAACCTGTCTTTCCAGCCAGAGGAAGCAGGAAAAAATGATCCTATGGTCTGAAGAATGTGGAAAAATCCATCTTTTTTTTTCCTCTCTGCTTTCTGCCTGAGGGGTGTTCCTTTTGCCAAAATGAGCAGGCAGTGTGGGCAGGTAATCATCAGAGAGGAAAGCCCATCTTTCTAAGTCATAGGTGAGGAAAAGGGGCTCCCTGGGTGCCAGGGAGTCTAGGGGGAAATCTTGAAGAGCAAAGACCTCAAAAGAGGATTCTCTAATTCTGTACATGAGCTGAATTCCATGCTCAGCCCAGAGCTGCACATACCAGACGCAGAGCCCAAGCAGCACAGCCACACTCTGAACTGACATTCTGACCACCACCACCAAACAGAAGGCAACGCAGGACCTGTGGGCTGAAGCTAACAAGGTTGATTGCCTGACAAAACAGAAAAAAAAATTCTTCAGCGAATTTAGCAGAACCCAGAGTCTCCCAACATTAAGACAGACAGTCCTCACTTTGCGCTGCAATTCAGAACTGTAAAAATGATCTTTCACGCTGAAACTGTGCCCTGTGCTGTTAACAATAATCAGTGGGTAAAATTGTGATTTTTTTTTTTGCTATCTTTTGAAAAGTGTCAAAACATTGATAATGTACTGTTAGAAATGTATAAGGAAGGCCGAGTGCAGTGGCTCGTGCCTGTAATCCCAGCACTTTGGGAGGCCGAGGCGGGTGGATCACAAGGTCAAAAGATCAAGACCATCCTGGCCAACATGGTGAAACCCTGTCTTTACTAAAAATACAAAAAATTAGTTGAGCGTGGTGGTGCATGCCTGTAGTCCCAGCTACTTGGGAGGCTGAGGCAGGAGAATCACTTGAATCCGGGAGGTGGAGGTTGCAGTGAGCTGAGATTGTGCCACGGCACTCCAGCTTGGCAACAGAGCGAGACTCCATCTCAAAAAAGAAAAAAGAGAAAAAAGTAAAGAAAAAGAAAAAATGTATAAGGAAACAATAAAGTTAATATTTTTGTACACTGTATTTAAAATATTAGCAACGCTGGGAATTAAAGTGTTTGATGTCTTCCTAAAAAACATATCAACAGGCATTTGAATAATGTTTGCCTTCTTCAAAAATCACGTGCCCTATGATATGGAGCAAGCTCCTTTGCTGTGTTTCAAAAAATTGTCGTGCCCCTTCTAAGTTTGGATCAGTTTCCAATATTTTATCCTTTCTGTTTTCAATGTCATGAAATATCTCCAAGTCCCTTTAGCGTGAAGCTTTTTGCTGACGTTCTTTCCTCTGGGACATCTTCATCTTTTTCATCACAACTGCTTTCTTCATTTATTTGATGAGTTCACCTTCTCAGCAGCAATGCTTACATCCCCATAGTCTCCTTCTTCAGTGACCCCATTTATGTTTGATTTGCATTCACTTTCAGTGTTTATAGTTTTTGTTTCTTTGCTGCACTTCTATTTTTGTTGGTCAGTTTTCTCTTTTGAATATCCATTTGTGTAAAATGCCATGTGGGTTTATCACTGGGAGACGAGGAGGCCACACTATTCACACTTTGCTGTCTGTGGGTGAACTGAACACAGTGACCAATCACCCACAGGTTTTGGAAAGAAATGACATGATTGGTCACTGATCACGATGCACCTCTGTTATTATGTGGTGATTTGTGGACTGGGGAGCTAGCAGAAAGTTTGAACTTCATGCAATTACAGTTAATATACTCTGGTAACTCAAATTTGAACCATGTTGTCAGGGGACTGGTGTTCACCATTAACTAAAATTTCAGAATCATGAAATATCACTTCTGACATACTCTATTCTTTAGAAGTCAGTCACTAATTCTGGCTCACACTCAAGGGGAGGGTAATTAGGCTCCGGCTTCTGAAGAGACTGTAGAAAATAAAAAGTTCCTCTTTAAAGTTTCCCTTCTTGTTAAAGAATATAATAATAAGTATTAGAAATAATACCTTCTTTTAAAGACTAACTTTCTTCAAATCCTTCTTGCTTTTCGCTAGTAACTCTTGGTTAAGCCCTATCCTATTTAGTTGTTAGATATAAGGAAATAAGTACATTCTATGTCCTGGTATTTTAACCAAGATATTTGTGCTAGACATGCTCACATGCATGTAGTACATTCTATGTCCTTGTACTTTAACCAAGATAGTTATGTTATTACTTTCCTAAGTCCTTTTGCAAGCAACTTTCTCTCCCTTCCTTATATGGACTTCCTCTTTTCCTTTTGTTTTCCATTGCTTTTACCTATTTAGCAAAGTTTTAAGTTGTTAGCCAATCAGGTTTAGTTTAGATTGTGAGGTCTGGCTCCAACTAATGGAGATGGGTCACAGCAGTAAGGACCCAATGTGTAAGGAATAAATATGCCTGCCTTTCCTTTGTTCATCATACTCTCATGGCAAGACTGCTAGAGAGTAGTGCTCTTTCTTCAGAAAGTAAAATTGCCTTGCTGAGAAAACTTTTTGTCTGAATGTTAATTTTTCCTTGCAGTACCTAGGAACAAGCATTCTGTCTCTAACAGAATCTCCAATGAATTTGTGGACATCTTTTAGGATTCTTCAGGAAGTCCACATTCATGAAGAATATTGGCACTGGGTGTAGAATTCTGGGTGGATGATTCTTTCCTATGAGTGCTTTAAAGATACTGTTCCACTGCATCCTGGCCTATGCAATTTTTCATTATATGCCTAAGATAACCCACAATTCAAATTGTTGTTCCCTATACCTAATGTATTGGGTTTTTTTTCTGGCTGCTTTCAGGATTCTTTAAATCTTTGGTTATCAGCAGTTTGATTATGATATGCTGAGCATCTTGTTTGGATTTTGCTGAGTTTCTTGAATGTGTATTTATATTGTTCATCAAATTTAAGAAGTTTTCAGCAATTATTTCTAAAAACTTTTTGTATCTGTACCAATTTTTCTTTTCCCTCTGAGACTCCAGTGTCAAAAATATGTGATTTTCTGGTGTTGTTTCCCAGGTTCCTGAAGCTCTGTTCATTCTGTTTAATCCATTTTCTCAGTGTCCTCTGGTTAATTTCTATTTATCTGTCTTCAATTCACTGACTCTTTCTTTTGTTATTTCTATTCTGCTACTAAGTCCATTCATTACACTTTTAAACTTCAGAAATATAATTTTTTCAGTTCTAGAATTCCCATTGGTAATCTTCATAGCTTCTGTGTCTCTATCAAGAACTTCTTTCTTTTCACCATTTTTTTTTTTCAAGACAGACTCTTGCTTTGTCACCCAAGCTGTAATCTCAGCTCACTGCAACCTCTGCCTCCCAGGTTCAAGCAATTCTCCTACCTCAGCCTCCCGAGTAGCTGAGATTACAGGTGCATACCACCATGCCCAGCTAATTTTTGTATTTTTAGTAGAGATGGAGTTTTACCATGTTGGCCAGGCTGGTCTCAAACTCTCAACCTCAGGTGATCCACCTGCCTTGGTCTCCCAAAGTGCTGGGATTACAGGCATTAGCCACCATGCCCAGCCCTTTGTTTTCATCTTAAGAGCATGATTATGAAAGGTGTTTTAAGTTGTCTGATGATCCAGCGTCTAAGTCACTTTTGGAATGACATATGTTGGTTGTCTTTTTCCTTGTGATTAGGTCATACTAACCTGGCTTCTTGAGCATCTAGTAAAGTTGGATTGAATCCTGGATGTTTTGAATATCATGTCCTGAGAGTCTGCAACTTGTTAAAATCCCCTGAAGAAGATTGATTTTAAGCAGACAACCAATCCAGTTAACTTCAGATGACCAACTGTCTCACCTTCTGTGGTGGTGGTCCCGGTGGCATTTCAGATTTCAAAGGCACTGTTCACTTACTGTGTCTGCCTGTGCATGTGTGGCTTAGGCCTGAGCCCAGGACTTGTGCCAGCCCATACCCAGAATTAGAGGTTTCCCTCCTCTAGCTCTCTCTTCTCTAGGATTCCTCGACACATGCTGCTTGGCTCACAGAAACCTCTTGGAGTTTTATTGCCCATCTGCCTCTTTATAGTAGCATGACTGGGGTCTCCCTCACAGCAGGGCTGGGAAAGAAAAAGAAAGTGAGAGAGAAAGAAGAAAGAAAGCGGGGGGGAAGGGAGACAGGGATTTCCTCCTGCATTCTTTGGTTCACAGGGGCTCCTTTTCCTGGTCCTCTGACCAGAAAGACCAAGCTTTTCTTGGAGTTTTTACTGCACATGTCAACTGGGAAGTTCCTTGACTTGGGGGACTACCTTTATATCAAAGCTGAAAGGGGCTGGGTCAGGTGGTTCATGCCTGTAATGCCACCACTTTGGGAGGCTGAAGCAGGTAGATCACCTGAGGTCAAGATTTAGAGGCTGGGAGCAATGGTTCACACCTGTAATCCCAGCACTTTGGGAGGCTGAGGTGGGTGGATCGGGAGGTCAGGAGTTTGAGACCATCCTGGCTAACACGGTGAAACCCCATCTCTACTAAAAAAATACCAAAAAAATTAGCTGGGCGTGGTGGCACATGCCTGTAATCCCAGCTACTTGGGAGCCTGAGGCAGGAGCATCGCTTAAACCTGAGAGGTGATGCTTGCAGTGAGCTGAGATCATGCCATTGCACTCCAGTCTGGGCGACAGAGCAAGACTCTGTCTCAAAAAAAAAAAAAAAGAAAGATTTTGAGACCAGTCTGGCCAACATGGTAAAATCCAGTCTCTATTAAAAATACAAAATTAGCCAAGTGTGGTGGCAGGCACCTGTAATCCCAGCTACTTGGGAGGCTGAGGCAGGAGAATTGCTTGAACCCAGGAGGCAGAGGTTGCAGTGAGCTAAAATTGTGCCACACAACTCTAGCCTGGGTGATAGAGACTCTGTCTAAAAAAAAAATGGAAAGGGGTAGGAGTACAGAAAACTGGGAAATGCATGCCTGTTTTGTGGCTTCTTCAAGTTTTGTTACCCTCCTTCTTCCAATTTGCCTGCCATTATTTACTTTCCACAGACCTCAGTGAGTTGGCATTTAGTTTTGTTTAGAGTTCTTAGATTTTTTTGGGAGGCTGAGGTGGGTGGATCACCTGAGGTCAGGAGTTCAAGACCAGCCTGGCCAACATGGGAAAACCCCATCTCTACTAAAGATACAAAAATTAGTCGGGTGTGGTGGTGCATGCCTGTAATCCCAGCTACTCAGGAGGCTGAGTCAGGAGAATCACTTAAATCCAGGAGGCAGAGGTTACAGCAAGCTGAGATTGCACTACTGCACTCCAGCCAGAGCAAGACTCCATCTCAAAAAAAAAAAAAAAAAAAAAAAAATTCTTAGTTTTAGTTTTGATGACTGGGAGAACTAAACTGCTCTGTGCCTACCCCATTTTGGCCAGCACAAGAAGTCCCGAAACTTAAAAAAATTTATAAAAGTTAAACTTGAGGGTTGTTTTTTGTTTTGTTTGTAGGTAATCAGCTGTTCTTAAATATAATTTTTTATCTCCTTCCCTACCAAGAGGTTTTTAGAACTGTTTGGCAGGTGAAGAATCTGCATGTTGTGGGTCTTTATTACTGAATGAGAAACTACCAGACTTTCTCTTAGCTTTATTTGTTTCCCAGTTCAACGGAATATAACCTTAGAACTTCCTAAAGGTGCTTTCTAAAAGTTTTTGATTTCTCCAACTGTCATAGTACTGCATTTGTGAATCCCAAATTGGCTTCCACTGTTTATTTAAACTTGATATAAGATATAGGAAGATTTTTTTTGTCACCACCCTCTTTCTATTCCAAACACTATTTATCTGAAGGAAACTTTAGTAGAAGAAGATATTTTGGAAAAATTTTTGTAATCAGCTTAAACGCGTCTGGTTTTTTGTTTGTTTGGTTGGTTGGTTTTTGTTTGCTTGTTTAAATTCAGGGGGAGGCCAAGCGCAGGTGGCTCACGCCTGTAATCCCAGCACTTTGGGTGGCTGATGCAGGTGGACCGCTTAAGGTCAGGAATTCCAGAGGAGCCTGGGCAACATGGTGAAACCCTGTCTCTACCAAAAATACAAAAAAAGTTGCCCAGGCATGGTGGCATGCATCTGTGGTCCCAGCTACTTGAGAAGCTGAGGTGGGAGGATGGCCTGAGCCACGGAGGCAGAGGTTGCAATGACCCCAGATCACACCACTGCACTCTAGCCTGGGCGACAGAGTGAGACTCTTGTCTCAAATTAATTAATTAATTAATTCAGGGGGAATGTGTACTATATTTCTTTAAAAGCACTCTTTTTCAGTAAATGGATTATTTTAAAACCAAGCCAAACCAGTATACCAATGTGAATTTTAAAAAATTTGATTTTGAGGCCGGGTGCGGTGGCTCAAGCCTGTAATCCCAGCACTTTGGGAGGCCGAGGCGGGTGGATCACAAGGTCGAGAGATCGAGACCATCCTGGTCAACATTGTGAAACCCCGTCTCTACTAAAAATACAAAAATTAGCTGGGCATGGTGGCGCGTGCCTGTAATCCCAGCTACTCAGGAGGCTGAGGTAGGAGAATTGCCTGAACCCAGGAGGCGGAGGTTGTGGTGAGCCGAGATCGCGCCATTGCACTCCAGCCTGGGTAACGAGAGCGAAACTCCGTCTCAAAAAAAAAAAAAAAAAAAAAAATTTGATTTTGAAACATACATTTCTATCTTGCTGCAGTTTAAAGACAGAGTTTACCCCATATGGCCCATCAGTAATGCAGCATAAGAAACTGCATCTGTATTCCTCAATAAATAAAAGTTTGTGGAGGTCCTGATCGGCTTTTTTGTAGTCCACCATAGAGAGAAAGAGCCAGTTAACCTGTTGCTAAGCAACAGTGCTTCATAGACCAGAACTTCTGTACACCAAAGAGAGGGTAGGGGTATGAATTGTCCAAATTTACAAAGAGAAAGAGAGGGCACAGTGCACAAATGAATAGAGATCCGGGAAGCCACCTTTTGAAAACTAAGCAGAGGCAATTCAAGCAAGTATTTCAGAAATAAACCAAAGGCCCAGTTCTCAAGTTCTTCCATGCACATAACACCCATTGAACTCGAAGGAATTCTGCATGTGTGAGGACCAAAAGATTAACCCCAAAACAGCTCAATGAAATCCAAACAAAAAATAATAATAAAGTGAATTTTTATGAGCATGCTTAAGACTTTGCTGAAAGTGTCATCTTTCACAGGTCATAAAAGAAAATCAACATTTAAGATTTTACTAAGAGATCATTAAATTTCAAATCTGAAACACAAGAAATCAGCAAAATTAAATGGCTAGCATTGATTTGAGAATAGATTTTCACCTACATTTTAAATTAAATTGCTAACTCCAGAGAGAGAAAGTGTTTAAAGAAAAACACGAACATTTCTGTTTTACTTCAATTGTAAAGAGATTACAGGCGTGAGCCACCACACCCAGCCCGTGTGTTGTCTTATATTAAAATACGTTGTAATTCTGGCTGGACACAGTGGCTTATACCTGCAATGCCAGCCCTTTGGGAGGCTAAGGTGGGCAGATCACTTGAGACCAGAAGTTCAAGACCAGCCTGGCCAACAGGGCGAAACTCCATCTCTACTAACAATACAAAAAATTAGCCGGGCGGGTGTGGCGATGCATGCATGTTATTCCAGCTACTCAGGTGGCTCAGGCTTGAGAATCCCTTGAATCTGGGAGGTGGAGGTTGCAGTGAGCCAGAATCATGCCACTGCCCTCCAGCCTAGGCAACAGAGCAAGAATCTGTCTCCAAAAAAAAAAAAGAAAAGAAAAGAAAATGTAGTTTTGTTCAGCACCCCCGTTTTATGCCTGTATGAATTATCTTCACCTTTCCCCACACCAAGAAGTGATGCTCACCATTCTTTGGTGTCTGCTGCCCTCACACTTGCACTTGAATAAACTCTTTTAAGTGGAGCCTGAGCCTTTTGATTATTTTTGGTTGACAGGAAGAAGGGAGGAAGAGAGGGTGGGTTAAAATGAAATCTGCATACTAAGCAACAAAATCCCTGCTGCTCTTCTTCAACTTTTGGTAGATTGTTTCTTCTCTCAGGCTTCTTTTCTACCCCTAACTCTCCTGGCTACCCAAAGGCAGGAGGTCATCTACTAGGGAGATCTCAAAAGACTGTAGAAAAAACTTCTCGAATTCTGGTTTTGGGAGTTTTCCAAAAAGAATTTTTTTTTTAATTTGGCTTGCCACTTGAATGTCCTATAGAGAAGTCCCAAACTGACAAGCCTGGGCTATCCTCCCAAATACTCTACTGAGCTGTCAGTCTCTCCCTCTGGAATGGGACTAGATCACCAACCATCACCTATTATTTGAAGAAAAGCTGCTACACTACACATGGACCCAAATGAACAAATACCAGGAGAACAGAAGTTAGGGGAAACAAATGATGAAAAGAACAGAATAAAACTTTTATTGTATTATTATTATTATTATTATTTTGAGACTGAGTCTCACTCTTGTCACCCAGGCTGGAGTGCAGTGATGTGATCTTGGCTCACTGTAAACTCTGCCTCCTGGGTTCAAGCAATTCTTGTGCCTCAGCCTCCCAAGTAGCTGGGATTACAGGTGCCTACCACCATGCCCAGCTAATTTTTGTATTTTTAGTAGAGATGAGGTTTCATCATATTGGCCAGGCTGGTCTCAAACTCTTGAGTTCAAGTGATCCACCTGCCTCAGCCTCCTAAAGTGCTGGGATTTCAGGCATGAGCCACTGTGCCCAGCCAGAATAAAACTTTTAAATCTTTTATTAATGCTACACCCAGCCAGAATAAAACTTCTAAAATCCTTTATTAATATCATCAGACAGATAAAATAAGACATTACATTCATGAAACAGAACAGGAATTAGGATATAAGAGAGAATAAAAACCTCAAACAAAATTATGGCAGCTGAACTAAAAACATCAAATAAAGATTGGAATGTAACATTAAAGAAATTCCCCAGGAAGCAAAACAAAAAGAAAGTAAAATAGAAAAGGATAGTAGAGAAAGTGCAATTAAATCAGAAAATCAATACAGAAGGCCTGATACCTGACTGAATAGGGTTTCAGGCCTGGTGCGGTGGCTCACACCTGTAATCCCAGCACTTTGGGGGGCCAAGGCGGGCACATTACGAAGTCAGGAGTTCAAGATCAGCCTGGCCAACATGGTGAAACCCCGTCTCTACTAAAAATACAAAAAATTAGCTAGGTGTGGTGGTGGGCACCTGTAATCCCAGCTACTTGGGAGGCTGAGGCAAGAGAATCACTTTAACCTGGGAGTCAGAGGTTGCAGTGAGCCAAGATTGCGCCACCGCACTCCAGTCTGGGCGACCGAGCAGGACTTTGTCTCAAAAAAAAAAAAAAAAAAAAATTATCTTTTACAAACAAAACTGAAATTCTTGCAGTAAAAACAATTTAAAACTTAGAGTGATAAAAACAGTTGGCAACCTCGTTGGTGATGGGATGGGTCAAATGAAGGGGGACAAGAACTCAGAAAGCAGGCAGTTGTATTGGGTCAGAGCCAGCACAGGCAAGGACCCAGCAGGGGCAGTAGCAGGGGGTCCGTGGAGTCCACTGGTGTCTGATCTTGCAGGGAAGTGGACGACAGAAAGCAGTGGCCCAGGGTGGGGCCAGAGTCAGGGCTCACTTTTCTGAAAGCAGAATTCCAGTCCTGGAGGAACTGTGGTAATAGGAAGGCCATCAGATCGGGTCCTCCGTGTGATACCAAAGCTAGTGGTCTAGTTATCAGATGTGGACTGCAGTGCTGGGGCTTGTGCACAACTGGACAAGGCCTAACTCTGTTTATCAGAACTAGATTTCAACATCAGAGATGAATGAGAAGCAAGGCTAACCTAATGCTGACTAGATAGGCTCTTGCTCTCTTTATGGACAGGATGGTCTCAGAGTTGAAATGAGCCAAACATATCAAGTACAGATAAGTATAGAGATTTCAGTGACCTGGACACATGACCCATAAAACTTTATCTTCATTATTATTAATCTTCACATCATAAAGTAGACTAGCCACTTTTGTGGGCTCAGTCACTTCAACTTCATCTGCCATTCTTCTTACTTTGTTCCACCACACTGGCCACCTTACTATTTCTGGATTTGGGTAGGCATGGTCCTGCCAAAAGATCCTTTTATCTGGTATTTTTCCAAATAGCCAAGTGACATGACCTCTCCTCTCCTTCAGATCTTTGCTAAAATGTTGCTTTCTCAATGAGGCCCTACTGGACTACCCTGTAAAAAATTCTAACCATGCTTCCTACACCCTTTCAACTCTTTTGCTCCACAGCACTATCACATCTGGGATAAAATATTTTGCTTATTCATTATAATAGTACATATTTTACTTGTTTGTTTGTCCCTCTCCCCTGCCCAAATATAAATTCTGAGAGGACAGGGTTTTCATGTGTTAACTGCTTTATCCTCAGCGCGTAGAACTGTGCCTGGCATATAGTTAATTATCAAAAATGTATTTGTTGAGTGAGGAAATGAATGAATGAATGAATGGAGGTGGTTTGGAGAAGTCTGTATGCAAGTATCTTGTCAGTCAGGATTCCAAGAGGAAATGGATGGAACACTGACGTGAGGTAATTAGGCAGGATGTAGCCTAAAGCATTATTTACAAAGGTGCAAGCAGGGTTAAGGGGAGGTACAGCATCATTACCATCCCGAGGCCTTAATAGAAAAGAAATAATAGTTATCAGAATCTATTTTATTGTAATTTTTATTTTTATTTTTTTACTTTAGGTGCATACTATATCTGGCATT
Organism: Aotus nancymaae; assembly: GCF_030222135.1. NCBI lineage: Eukaryota > Metazoa > Chordata > Mammalia > Primates > Aotidae > Aotus > Aotus nancymaae. The sequence goes on from NW_026988455.1 coordinate 25,813,397, forward strand.
TCTAATAGTTACCAGAATCTTAAGGGAGCAGCAGTCGGGGTGGGGGGTCAAATGAAAGGGCTTCCATAAAGGTACACAGTCAATCCATGTTGATTTAGCAGGGAGGGAGGCTGGGGAATAGGTATCCATCCTCACTCTCCTCCTGCACTCTAACCTTGTGCTGTGCCTCCCATTGGCAACATAATAAGAAATCAGAGGACATAGGAATCCATCAGTGAAGTCAGTAAAGGCTAGTAGAACTGCAAGGCACAGAGTAAGGTGGAAAGGGGTAAGGAGAGGCCCTGGCAGGAAAACAGAAAATAAGCACAGCAAGTATATATAGATACTTGTTTAAGTGGAGCATTATGCTAGGCCTGGGATCTTCTTGTGGTAAAATTCTAAAATTATTATCCAAGATCTCCTATCCTCATCTCCAGGACTGTGAAAGACCCACAGCTAACACCATACTGTATGGTGAAAGACTGAAAACATTCCCCTAATATCAAAAACAGGACACACAGGCAGGCATTTGCCATTTCTATGCAACATAGTGTTAGAAGTTCTAACCGGAGTGATTAGGCAAGAAATATAAATAAAAGACACCCAAATTGTAAAGAAAGAAGTAAAATTTTCTCTATTTGCAATGAAAAATATGTTTTAAAAAACTCTAAAGATTCCATGAAGAAAAAACTATTAGAACTAATAAATGAATTTAGCAAAGTTGAAAGATAAAAAATTGATATGCAGTAAATCAGCTGCATTTATATACATTAACAATAAACAATCTGTAAATGAAATTAAGAAAATAATTCCACTTATAATGGCATAAAAAAGAATACAATACTTAGCAATAAACTTAACCTAAAAGTTGAAAGACTTGTACACTGAAAACTACAAAACATTGCTGAAACAAATTAAAGAAGACAAAAATACACAGACATAGAGTGGAAGATTTTACATTGCTAAGATAATAATATACCCAAAGTGATATATAGATTCAGTGCAGCCCCTATCAGAATACAGAGGCATTTTCTTTTGTAGAGATAATAAAACCCATTCTAAAATTTATATGGGAATGTAAGGAATCCAAAATAGCCACAACAATCTTGCAAAAGCAGAGCAAAGTTGGAATACTCAGATTTCCCAATTTTGAAGCTTACTTCAAGTCTTTAGTACTCAAAACAATATGGTACTGGCAAAAGGCAGACATTTGGACCAAAGGAATAGAATACGAATTCCAGAAATAAACTCTGACATACATGGTTAGTTAATTTTTGACTAAGGTGAAAAGATCATTCAACTGGGGAAAGGACAGTCTTTTCAACAAATGGTGCGAAGAAAGACAGATATCCATATGCAAAAGAAAGAAGTTGGACCCTTACCTAGTATTATATGCAAACATTAACTCAAAATATATCAAAGATCTATGCATAAGAGCTAAAAACCACAAAACTCTTAGAAGAAACCATAGAGAAAAAGCTTCATGACATGGGATTTGACAATGATTTCTTGGCAATGGCACTAAAAGGATAAGCAACAAAAGAAAAGAGATAAATTGGCCTTCATCAAAAAAACTTGTGCATCAGAGGACACAATCAAAAGAATGAAAAGGCAATCTATGGAATGGGAAAAATTTGCAAATTATTTATCTGATAAACGATTAATATCTAGAACATATAAAGAGCTCCTACAACTCATCAACAAAAAACAAACAATTTAATTAAAATTTGGGGTTAAATAGACATTTCTCCAAAGAAGAAATACAGATGGTCAATTAGCACATGAAAAAGTGCTCAACATCATTAGTGATTAGGAAAATGCAAATCAAAACCACAATGAGATACCACTTCACACTCATTAGGGTGGCTATTGTCAAAAACAAACAAACAAAACCAAAAAATAACAAGTGAGAATGAGGAGGTGGAGAAATTTGAATCCAGTCAACATTGTTGATTGGAATGTGAAATGGTGCAGCTGCTGTAGGAAACGGTTTCGTGGTTCCTCAAAAAGTTAAACATAGAATTATCATATGATCCGGTGATTCCACTTCTAGATATATCCCCAAAAGATTTGAAAGCAACTACTCAAATAGACACTTGTATGCCAATGTTCATTGCAGCATCATTCACGATAGCCAAAATATGGAAAAAACCCAAATGTTGATCAGCAGATGAATAGATAAACAAAATATGGTATATACATAAAAAGAAATATTCAACAATAAAAGGGAATGAAATTCTGACACATGCTGCAATATGGATGAAACTTGAAAACAATATGCTAAGTGAAATAAGCCTGTCACAAAAGGACAAACAGTGTATATTCACATTTATATGAAGTACCTAGAATTGACAAATTCATAGAGAGAAAAAAGTAGATCACAGTTACCAGGGGCTGCAGAAGGAGCAAATTGGCAGTTATTGTTTAATGGGTACAAAATTTCAGTCTGTAATGATAAAAGTGTTCTGGAAATGGATAGAGATGATGGTAGCACAATATTTTTTTTTTTTTTTTTTTTTTTGAGGCAGAGTTTCGCTCTTGTTACCCAGGCTGGAGTGCAATGGCGCGATCTTGGCTCACCGCAACCTCCGCCTCCTGGGTTCAGGCAATTCTCCTGCCTCAGCCTCCTGAGTAGCTGGGATTACAGGCACGCACCACCATGCCCAGCTAATTTTTTTTTTTATATATATTAGTAGAGACGGGGTTTCACCATGTTGACCAGGATGGTCTTGATCTCTTGACCTCATGATCCACCTGCCTCGGCCTCCCAAAGTGCTGAGATTACAGGCGCACAATATTGTTAATGTAATTAACATCACTGATTATACACTTAAAAATTATTACTATGATAAATTTATGGTGTACATATATATATATAATATATACCATATATATACCAAATTATATGTATATATACACATATATATAATCACTTTAAAAACGAAAACACCTGAAAGCAATATTGTCCCTGCTCCACAGGGAGGACATTCCTTTCCTTCAACTGCAGCCGCACTCTCTGTTGGTCAGCGGAAGGGTATCCCGCATCCTCCTGACATAGCCCATCTCCTCCACAAGGTTGTATATATTCCAGTTCGGGGACCCATGATTGATGCAGCCCTTGACTGGCTGGTCTGTTACATCAAAGATGTTAGATAAACCAAAGTTGGCCTGTGTACATTGGCCCCTAGTGTTTTCATTAACAATAGGCTGAGATCCATTCATCAACTTCAAATTTTACACATGCAGCTGTTTTAAATGTAGCCCAGATAAGCATATTTTTATTCATTTAGAGGTCGCCTGCTTTGCGTACCCCACAAAACCATGTCCACAATCTATTAGCCATAGATAAAATGAACTCTGAGGCTATGGGGACCCCCAGCCACTGCTGCCCTTGGGAGCTATCTGACCCAGATTCTCCCTACCGGGCTGTTATGTGACATCATCTAGAAGTGCAACCCCCATCTCGCACACCCTGTACCCAGGAGCTCCCCCATGTCTCACATCCTGTCCCCAGGAGCTCTTTTGCCTTCCTGTCTTTTAGTATGGTGTTCCTCCTGGCTGTCCAAGCCTCTTGACAGGCTCATGCCTGAGGGGATTCCTCCCCTTCCTAAAGCATCTCCCAAATAAAGTATGTGTGTGCTACTGTCACTTTGTGGTCATATTATTTCCACTTGATCAGCTCCCCAATTCCTTGAACCTGCAACACTGTCCTGACCCAGGCCTGTGTGTAGAGAGGGTTCCACGGGGCAGCAGTCCACTGGTGTGGGTATTAGACAGCTTGGCCTCCAGCTTCCCTATCCTGCTGCTGCCTGGCTGTGAGCCTGAACCAGGCACTCAATTTCCGTGAGTTCTTATCTACAAACAAGAATAATAAATGTGCCTACCACGAAGGGCTGCTGTAAGGATTAAATGAACTGTGTGTATTCTGGCCTGGCCCAGAATCAGCACTCAAGAAGTAATAGATGTGGTTTTCTGTGTGAATCAAAGGTTATACCGGTTCCCCAAGGCTCATCTGGGCAGGGTTTTAACATGATCTTGATGCTTGTCAGATAATTCTCTAGATAAATCACTTGAAAAGACTTACACAAACACACACACACACACAGTGCACTGTTTTGTGATCTGCTTTTTTCAACGTAACAAAATACTGGAATAAAATTCCATGAAAATCACACAACTACATGATTATTATTACTATTATTATTATTATTATTATTTAGAGACAGGGCCTCCTCTGTCACCCAGGCTGGAGTGCAGTGGCACCATCTTGACTCACTGTAGCCTCAACAACCCTGGCTCAAGGGATCCTCTCACTGCAGCCTCCCGAGTAGCTGGGACCACAGGCCTGTGCCAATATGCCTGGCTAATTTGTATTTTTAGTAGAGATGGGGTTTCACCATGTTGCCCAGGCTGGTCTTGAACTTTGAGACTCAAGCAATCTGCTCACCTGGGTCTCCTGAGATGCTGGGATTACAGGCGTGAGCCACCATGCCTGCCATAATATTTAAAATAGTTACATTGTTTGGTGATGTACAAAGAAATATTTAATGAATTCCCTGTTTTGGGACAGTTAAGTGGTTTGCCATGTTTCATTATGTAAAAATATTAGGTGGTAAATGTGTGTATATTTACAATATTATTGCCATGTCTGATTTTTTAGAATACATTTCAAGAAATGGAATTGCTGGATCAAAAGATATGCATTTTAAGGTTTTGATTCCTACTAATGTTGGAACTTTACTAAACGTAATTTATCAAGAAACCAAGGTAGGAGATTTTGGAATGTATTCTCATTGAAAAAAAGAATTGTAAAATGCACATAAAATTTACCATCTTAACCATTTAAAAATGTACAGTTCAGTGGCATAAAGCACATTCACATAGTCCTGCTCCCATCATCATCATCCATCCAAAGAACTATTTTCATCTTGTAAAATTGAGAATGCGTACCTATTAAAAAGAACTCTCAAGTAAGTTGAAAATTTATGTCAACAAACAGATCTGCATACAGATGCTGACAGCAGCTTTATTGATAATTTCCAGAACTTAGAAGTGACCAAGATGCACCTCAGTAGGTGAATGGAGAAATAAACTGGCCTACAAAGCATCTTGACAGTCTAACGCCTCAGGGACTTCTTCCACTGCAAACTTGGAGGAAGTCCACACAAGGTAGTATTATTTGGTGTTGAAAAGGAATAAGCTACCAAGTCATGAAAAGACAGAGGAACCTTAAATGCATGTTACTAAGTAAATGAAGCCAATCTGAAAAAGCTACATACTCTACGATTTCCGCTATATGATATTCTGGAAAAGGCAAAACTATGCAGACAATGAGAAGATGAGTGGTTGTCGGATTGGGTGAGGGATAGAGAGATGAAGAGTTGGAGTACAGAAGATTTTTAAGGCAGTGAAAATACTCTACATAGACCAGGTGCGGTGGCTCATGCCTGTAATCTCAGCACTTTGGAATGCCAAGGCAGGCAGATCACTTGAGGTCAGGAGTACAAGACCAGCCTGGCCAATACAGTGAAACTCTGTCTCTACTAAAAATACAAAAATTAGCTGGGCATGGTAGTGCATGCCCATGATCCCAGCTACTGGAGAGGCTGAGGCAGGAGAATTGCTTGAACCTGGATAGCAGAGGTTGCAGTGAGCTGAGATCATGCCACTGCACTCCAGCCTGGGTGACAGAGGGAGATTCCATGTCAAAAAAAAAAAAGAAAGAAAATACTCCATGTGACATTGTTACAGTGGATACATGTCATTATACATTTGTCCAAACCCATAGAACATGCAATAAGAGTGAGTCCTAATATAAACTCTGGACTTTGGGTAACAATGATGTGTTAATGTAGGTTCATTATTGTAACAAATGTACCATTCTTGTGGAGAATGTTGATAGTGGGGGACCATGTGCATGTGTGGTGGCAGAGGATAGATGGGAAATCTCTAAACCTTACTTCTAATTTTGTTGTGAACTTAAAACTGCTCTAAAAAGAAAGTCTTTTTTTTTAAGTTAAGAAGGAATAAAGACCTTCTCAGATAAACAAAAATTAATTTGTTGCTGTTAGACCTTGCAAGAATTGTTAAAAGAATTTCTTCAAACATCAGCAAGATGGTAGAATAGGTGGTCCCCAGCTTGCATTCCTCTACAGAATCATCTGGCAGCCATCCACAGATTAAAGTGCCCTTGTGAGAGCTTTGAGATCCAGGTAGGAGATTGTGAAACCCCAGAGAAGTCTAAGACCCAGAAGAGCTCCTTTGAGAAGGCAAACCTATACTCCATTAGCTAGCTCACTGTATATGGTACCAGCTGTAGACTGAAGCAGCCCCATCCCAAGGACTCTGCTTCAGCCCTGCTTTACTGTGGTCCTGCAGCCCATCCCACCTTCCCAGAGAACCAGAAGAGGCCATGCCCATTCATGTCCCCAGTAACAGGCAGCAGGCAAGGAACCCAACTGTGGATCCGTAAGTGGCCCTGTGACCCAGACCCATCCCTGATCCCAGTCTTGCCTGACCAGTGCCCAAGTAACACTCACTTGTGTTCTTATTAACAGGACCAACAATCTCAGTTTTGGCTGTGGACACTAAAGTCAGTCCTGGCCATGGACCCTGAAGTAGCCTTGACACTCAGTACCAGTCTCTGCTTTGGTCTGGAGGCAGTCCTGTCCACTCGGGGAACTGATAGGAGACAGCCACCTGAGCTCCCAGTGGTAGGTCTGCTGACTTAGGTCCCAGCTGTGGACCCTGAAGCAGCCCTGTGACTCAGCTCCAGTCCTGTTTTGTTTAGTTCTGGAGGTTGTTCTTCTCATGCAGAGACCCAGTGAGAGCCACACCTGTCTGTGCCCCTGATAACAGGCCTGCTGCCTGTAGCTTTGACTACAGACACAGACGTGGCTCTGTGACATGGCTCTAGACCCACTGGACTGATACTCCAGAGGAAGTCCTGTCCACCTGAGGGTCTGACAGGAACCATGCCTGTCTGTATCTATGGCAACAGGCCTTTCAACCACAGACCCAGCTGTGGAATTGTAAACAGCTAAATTACCTCACTGCAGCCCAGCTCATCTGTGATCCTGGAGACAGACCCATCAGTCCAGGAACCCAGCAGGGTAAAGACCCAGGAGGTCTTTACTTGCCAAAACCAGTCTGTAAAACAGATGTGTTTGTGCCTTTAAATGCATAGACATTTGTAACAAGGCTACAAAAAGCATGAAGAATCATGCAAATATGACATCACCAAAAAAAAACTCATATGGTTCTAGTAACTGTCCAAAGATGGAGAACTACAAATTGACAAATTATGCAAAATAATTGTTTTAAGGAAGCTCTCTGAGCTATGAGAGAACACAGATAGACAACTCAACAAAATCAAGTAAAAAATACATGAACAAAGCAAGAAATAAACAAAGGGACATAAAGCATAAAAAAGAACTTAACAGAAATTCTGAAGCTAAAGAATACAATGAATAAAATGAAAATGCAATAGAGAACATCAGGAATAGACTTGTTCAAGCTGAAGAAGGTATCTGTGAAGTTGAAGACAAGCCATTTGAAATTATCTAGGCAGAGGTGAAAAAGAAAAAAGAATGAAAAAGAATAAAGAAACTGTGTGGGATTTATTAGACACCATCAAGAGAACTAAAATACATGTCACAGAAGTCCCAGGAGAAGAGATAGAGGAAGTGATGAAATCTTACTTTTTTTTTTTTTTTTTTTTGAGACAGAGTCTCATGCTGTCAGCAGGCTGGAATGCAGTGGCATGATCTCGGCTCAATGCAACCTCCACCTCCCAGGTTCAGGCGATTCTCCTGCCTTAGCCTCCTGAGTAGCTGGACTATAGGCGCACGCCACCACGCCCAGCTAATTTTTGTATTTTTAGTAGAGACGGGGTTTCATCATGTTGGCCAGGATGGTCTCGATCTCTTGACCTCATGATCCACCTGTCTCAGCCTCCCAGAGTACTGGGATTACAGGCGTGAGCCACTGTACCCGGCCAAAGCTTACTTTTAAAATGATGGCTGAAAACTTTCCAAATGTGAGAAAAGATGTATATATCCAGATACATGAAACTCAAAATACCCAAACAGGTTAAATTCAAAGAGGACTTTCCTGAGATACATTTTATTTCTGATTTAATTAATTAATTAATTTTTTTTTTTTTTTTGAGACAGAGTTTTGCTCTGTCACCCAGGCTGGAGTGCAGTGGCATGATCTTGTAAGGCAACTCGAGTGATGAATGCCCTCAGCTCACTGCAACCTCTGCCTCCTGGGTTCAAGCGATTCTCCTGCCTCGGCCTGCTGAGTAACTGGGACTACAGGCATGTGCCACCATGTCTGGCTAATTTTTGTATTTTTATTAAATATGTAGTTTCACCGTGTTGTCCAGGCTGGTCTCAAACCTCAGGTGATCCACCTGCCTCAGCCTCCCAAAGTGCTAGGATTACAGATGTGAGCCACCACTCCCGGCCAATTAATTAATTTTTAAGACTAGCCAAGTGCAGTAGTGAGAAGTGGGGAAAGAGCAGAATGAGGGGTTTTATCTGTAACTGACTGTGAACAATCAATTGAGATAACTTGCTACCATCAGACCAGCCCACGAAGACAGGTTTTAATCAAATCATCAAAATTAAAGGCAAAGAAAAAACTTTGAAAGAAACAAGAGAAAAGTTATGTATCACACACAAGAGAATCCCCATAAGACTATATCAGTGGCTATCTCAGCAGAAATCATGTAGGCCTGGAGAGAGTAGAATGAAATATTTTAAATGCTGATAGAAAAAAATGAAAGTCAACCAACAATGTTTTACCTGGCAAAGCTGTTCTCCAAATTGGAGGCAAGATACTTTCCCAGAAAGATTAAAGCTGAGGGCATTCATCAGTAGACTTGCCTTACACCCTTGTAAGGGAAGCGGGCAGGAAGACAGTCACTAGAAACAGCTGCTGTCAGAGGCTCCTACTGAGAAAAAAACGGCGAGTGATTCCTGCACCAGCAACTGAGGTATACAGGCTCTCTTGTTGGAATGACTAGGTGGTTGGTGCAACCCACGGAGAGTGAGGAAAAACAGTGGTAGGACAGCCTACCTGGAAGCCACACAGGGCAAAGGGAGCTCCCGCCCCCAGCCAAGGGAGGTGATGAGTGATTGTGCTATCCTGCTCAGGAAACCATGCTTTTTCCACGGATCTGTGCAACCCGTGGATCAAGAGATCCCCCTTGTGAGCCCATGCCATCAGGGCCTTGGATCCCAAGCACAGAGCTGTGCAGATTTTCAGCAGCCACTCAGCTAGAGACTGCCTAAGACTACGAAGTTCCCAGGGAGTGGGCCACCATCCGTGCCACCTGGGTCCCGACTCCGCAACCCAGCGCGGCAGGGCCCGAAAGGGCGGGCCCAAGACGGACGGGGCCCCCGGTAGGAGCGGCCGGAGCCAGGGAGGCGCGCGGCCGCAGTAGCTGAGGCCAGGCCGAGGGCAGGGCTCGAGTGAGGGGCGGGGCTTAAGGCCCCTGGTCAACGCCGGCGGGACCCGTGCCCAGCGAGGGGAGGGACTCTGGGCCTCTCACCGAGTCTTAACCGACGCTGGGAGGGGCGGGAGTCCGGTGGCGCCCGCCCACGCCCGCAGCGGCAGGGTCGAGCAGGAAGGGGCGGGGCCCAGGGCTCCTGGAGGCGCGGAAGCCGAGGGAGGGGGCGGGGTTCGCGAGGGGGCGGGGCTCAGGACTCCTGGAGGCGCGGAAGCCGCCGCCGGAGGGGGCGGGGCTCGAGTGAGGGGCAGGGATCAAGAATCCTCGCAGCGGCCTAACCCAGGACGGCAAGGGGGCGGAACTCGAGTGAGGGGCGGAGTTTAGAGCCCTGGCGGCGCCGTGGAGGGCGCGGCCGGGGCGGGTTCTACCGGAAAGGGGCGGGGCTCAGTGTGGGGTGAGGTTTAGACTCCCCGAGGCCACACGGCAGAAGCCGGGGGACGGGCCTAGTGAAAAGGGGCGGGAGAGCACGGCCCGCGGGCGGCAGTCACTGGAGCGAGTGGACCGGGCGGCTGACCGAGAGGCGGACGCACGGCGCAGCAGACATCTGGGGACTGCAGGCGGCGCCGTCTCCGTCGCCATGACAGGTGGGCGCGGGGCTGGCTGGGCGCAGGGGTGCGGACGCCCTGGATGGGTGGCCCGGCCCAAGAATCCGGCTGCTTTGCGAGTCGACTTGCAGGCCGCGCCTGGGCTGCGGGTCCGAGTGACCTTGGCCCGTCAGCTGCCGGTGGTGCGCGGGTGCACCCTCGAGAGGTGGTGGGTGTCCCGGGGCTTCTGCCCGGCGGGGCCGTGTTAGCCGAGGCGGTGCCCGGCACGATGGGCGGTGGCCAGGCGCGGGGCCAAAGAGGGCAGAGGCTACAGGGCAGCTCCGGGGTGAGGCTGCACGGCCAAGGTCTGGGTTCGGCCACTGCAAATCTGTGTTGGGAGGTGTCCCGCGGTGGGGAGTTTGGCCTGAAATAGTAGGCGGTGATAGAAATGACACCAGGGAGCATTCACAACGGTCCTGCTGTGATTCTGGCCATGGAAACAACGCTCCATCCTTGCCACCACCCAAACGAGGTCGCGGGACTGGAGATGCGTTCCTCGGAGGCGTGTGGTTTCTGTGGGACTCTGTGCAGCCTCCCAGACTCCCTCGGGGGGCCACGACCCCCTTGCCCCTGTTTAGGCCTAAGGGAATCGGAACAGCAAATGGACCCTCCAAAGTTGTTGTGCTCCACGCTGGTGGCCCCAGCCCAGCCATCCTCCCCAGGGCCTCTCTGGTCTGGGGACCTGCCCACCGTCCTCCTGATCTCAGACAAACAGTGTGACCCTGCTCTGTGGACTTTCCCCTGTTGGAGAAGCCCCATGAGGGTGATAAGCTGGTAAAGGACCCCGTGGCAGCCCGGTCAGGGAATATGGAGGTTCCCAGAAGCCACATTTCATTCTCAATGTTCTGCTTCATGGAGCAGAATTGGCTCAGGGGGTCAGAGTGGCCCCAGAAGTCGCTACTCCTCTCTCCTCCATGCTTGCTCACTTGAGTCTCAGCCTAGGTCCTGCACACAAATAGGATCTCATGGGCTGGAAACCGATGACTTCCAGGACACTAGGCCAGAAGAGACCCCAGCTGCCACCTATTCCCCTTTGTCCTCCCTTCTAAACCTTCTTATTTGTGACTACCATTTCTGAGCACTTATTGTGCACTGAACCCTATGTTGGGTGTTTCCTGTCCAAAATGATCAGATGGGGACACGTGGAATATCTTGTCTATGTACTACAGATGGGGAAACAAAGTCTTAAACTGTGCCCTGCCCAGGGTGAGATTCCCTAGCTCCCTTAGCGAGTTCATCAAAATGCGTGGGGCACAATTCAGAGCTGTGTTGGTCTCCAAGGAGGCCTGTCCCAGGGACTGGGTGTTGGCAGAGCCTGAGGCCTTGCTGTCCATTGAGGAGCCTTCCTGCACAAAGGGATCATGTCCCTTGCTGTCCATCAGAGAAGCCTTCTTGCACAAAGGGACCGTGGAGCTGGCAGAGTACATCAGGCAGGGGTCCCTGAAGGCTCTGACTGTCGGCTTCACCTTTTTGAGAGAGTGGGAACTGTGTATGCTTCCCACCTCCTGTGTCTACCCCCTGGGCCTGGAGACATTCCCTTACGACGCTTAGTTTTTGGGATGGGGAACCAAGGCCCATGGAGCACAGCTCTGGGAGGGTCATGTGGACAGCCCTGCGAGACTGCAGACCTGTAATCCCAGGCTCACTGCCTCTGTGCACCAACTGGGGGCCTGCCTCGTGCCAGCCCTCTCTATGAGCAGCGCATGTGAGCCAGTGCCTGCAGAACACTGAGGCGGTGTCTGCGTGGGACAGGTGCTTGACAAGTTACCTCCTGGGCTGTGTCGGGGAGTGAGGAGTCTTAGTTGGGCTGAGCACTGGGACAAGGGGACTTCTAGAAGAAATTCAGGAGGGGAGGTTGATGCCCAAGTGTCTGGACTCCAACTGGTTCGGGGCCGGAGGAACTCAGGAAGGTTTCTTATAGGTAGGACAGCAAGCTGAACATGAACTAACCAGGTAGAAACCAAGGAATAGGTATTCTCAGCCCAGGGTGGGGGTTGCAGATGGAATGGTGTTAAGAAATTCATCTTCCCTTATTCACTTTGCCTTCTCACTAGTCTGGCTCTCTGTGTTGGGGGCAAATGCGTTTTTAGGTCTGTGGTCTGGGAGCTGGAGCCCACACCAAGCATGACACAAATAAAAGCCATTACCCTTTTATGGGGGAAAAAAGTGATATTTATTTATTGTGGAACATTTAATGTTCTGGGTGCAAGAATGTGAGTGAAAAAAGAATTTGTGATTGATCAGATTAGATACCTTCCCAAAGACAACAGTGGTGTTTGTGGCTGAAGGCACAGGGTGTCTTCAGTCTGCCCTCAGGGGCACTGACTGGGGAGACAGCCTTCTTGGGGAGCAAGAGTTGGGGATGTCGCTGGCCCCATTGCTCATTGTTGCACTGGACACTTTTCAAGGGCTTTTGATCTCTGATATGCCTCTCTCTGTTGGGGTAACTCTGGCTCTTGAGAGTGGCTTGTTGACTGCTGGCTACATAGCCCAGCATTCTGCTTTGTTCCGGGTGGAAGAGGTACCTGTGGTTGCAGGGCAACCCACCGACTGCGGCTTGGAACTTCTGTTTGTGCTGATTTACCTTCGAGGCATGATGCCCACAGCAAAGTGTCATTTTTTCCTCCAGCATCTGTCCAGCTGCTGTCCTGAGCCCCTCAGCTTTAGCACAACTGCTGTACACATGTGATATGTTTTTTACTGTTTTCTGGCTGTGGGCAGTGACTGGTAGTGGTTTGCCTTTTTTCATTGGAAAGACCCACTGAAAAAATTCTTTGATTGTTTTTCTGGAGTTGCTTATTGAAGGAGGCTGTTTCTTAGATGGCAACAGCTGGAGGCCTTCATCCTGACGAGTTTCTTCTGTTTTTCTGACTGGGGTGAATTGGGGAGGCCTCAGTTTTTCAAGCCTTTCTTCACTTTTTTTTAAGTTGGGCTTCGTTGAGTTCTCACTCTTGTGAGTAGGGGTAAACATCCGGCTCTGGTTCTTGCATGAGCCTTGACATTTCGGGTTCTCAGGCTCCTTGTACCCCAGGTTCCTCCTTCTGGCTGCCATAAGGTCACGTAGCTCCTGGGAAGCCCGCATGTTGCCAGTAGGCATGCTCTAGAGACGGCCATGGGGCACTTGAGAAGCCAAACTCTCTGTAGCAAGGGTCCCTGGAGCCTCTAAACAACTCACATCCTTATGTGTGGCTTGGAGGTTTGCTAGCGTAGCGGTTCCCAAGGAGACTCTGGGTTGTGGCGCTGCCTCCATGGTCTCTCCAGCCCTTGAAGATTGGGCTCCTAAGCGCCCGCTCTGCTGGCTTTGGTCAGATGCTTTGGTCAGTACCTGCTTTCTCACACCTGCCGGTGGTGACTCTCTCAGGAACACGGCTTTCTTAACTTGTGAGCTAGTCTTAGATTCATGGGTGGCTGAGGAAGGACCAGCAAGCTATGTAAGGGATAAGGATGAAACTTTCCCCAGTTTAAAATGCTTAATGGGCTTGAGGACCTTGATGGGTAGGCTCAACTTGTGTTTGGCCCAAAACCTCACAATATGATGTCCCAGCACCTCTTGAGTGCACGGATCGAGGAAGGAAAGCTCCTGGGATGTGGTGACACTGGCTCTCCCACTTTTCAGGGGTGCTAGATTGTTGGTCTTCATGTGGGTGTTGGACACGGGAAAAGCCCGGTTGATAAAAAGCCAGGATCGACGCACACAAATGGGGATCAAACCCTCATTGATCTGGCCCAACTTCATGCCCACGTGGGATTTCAGGATGTTTTCTATACGATTTCTCTCTGTTTGTCTTAATAAATCACTTTCCAAGTCTCTCCTCAAGGGCATCTTCAGGTCTCTTTCTGACTCCTCAGAGGCTGCCCCCAGAGCCTTCCCTGGGAAGCTTTCCATACACCTGGCTAGATTTTGTGGGGTCTGCCCCAGAATTTGCCCCAGAGGTGTGCACAGATTCCTCTCTAGCTGGAATGTCACCTTCTGTATGTCCTTGCTGCTTTCGCCCGTGGACATGGAGGACTGCAAGGGTCTGAGTTTGCCACTGGCCTGACTTGTCCCTGGCAATTTCTCCTGAGGCTGCATCAGATCCGGAGACTCTTGGGTCATTCCCAGGTTGCTGCAGTGTTGAATGAGCCTTTCAATGTGTTGCTCTGGTTGCCTCTGGAGTTCAGGACTGAGTGGAAAGTTCTCAGGAACGATTGCTGTCAAGCTGTCCTGGGGAAGGTTAGGAGTGGAGGCACTAAAGACGTCCTGAGGTTTTTGGGACTGGGAGGCTCCATCAGGTGCTCTTTTGCACTCCTCACCTGGGGGGTCTGGACCAGAGGGTCGACCAAAGTCACCTTTGTTAGGATGCGGCCCCAGGATGCTGCAGGAGACAGGAGGCATAAGCTGCAGCCAGAAGCAGGTAGAGCCATAGGATAGAGTGGGCGCATGGGCCCCGGCCCCTCCACTGCCCCATACCCAGACTCCCCAATTCTCCTCCTATGCCCCTCTACTGTCCCACACCCGGACTCCCCAATTCTCCTCCTATGCCCCTATACCGCCCCACACCCAGACTCCCCAATTCTCCTCCTATGCCCCTACACCGCCCCACACCCAGACTCCCCAATTCTCCTCCTATGCCCCTCCACTGCACGGCACCCAGACTCCCCAATTCTCCTCCTATGGCCTTCTACCGCCCCACACCCTGACTCCCCAATTCTCCTCATATGTCCCTCTACCGTCCCACACCCAGACTCTCCAACTCTCCGCCTATGCCCCTCCACTGCCCCATACCCAGACTCCCCAATTTTCCTCCTATGCCCCTCTACTGTGCTGCATCCATACTCCCCAATTCTTCTCCTATGCCCCTCCACCGCCCCACATCCTGACTCCCCAATTCTCCTCCTATGCCCCTCCACCACCCCACACCCAGACTCCCCAATTCTCCTCCTATGCCCCTCCACCGCCCCACACCCAGACACCCCAATTCTCATATGCCCCTCCACTGCCCCACACCCAGACTCCCCAACTCTCCTCTTATGCCCCTCCACCGCCCCACACCCAGACTCCCCAATTCTCCTCCTATGCCCCTCCACCACCCCATACCCAGACTCCCCAATTCTCCTCCTATGCCCCTCTACCGCCCCACACCCAGACTGCCCAATTCTCCTCCTATGCCCCTCCACCGCCCCACACCAAGACTCCACAATTCTTCTCCTATGCCCCCTACCACCCCACACCCAGACTCCCCAATTCTCCTCCTGTGCCCCTCCACCGCCCCACACCCAGACTCCCCAATTCTCCTCCTATGCCCCTCCACCACCCCATACCCAGACTCCCCAACTCTCCTCCTATGCCCCTCTACCGCCCCACACCCAGACTGCCCAATTCTCCTCCTATGCCCCTCCACCGCCCCACACCAAGACTCCACAATTCTTCTCCTATGCCCCCTACCACCCCACACCCAGACTCCCCAATTCTCCTCCTGTGCCCCTCCACCGCCCCACACCCAGACTGCCCAATTCTCCTCCTATGCCCCTCCACCGCCCCACACCCAGACTCCCCAATTCTCCTCCTATGCCCTTCCACTGCGCTGCACCCAGACTCCCCAATTCTTCTCCTACCCCTTGCTCCAGGGTTTTACTCCCATCCTCTGTCCCCCTGGTCTCCCCATCCCAGGTCAGCTCCAGGCTGCCATAAGGCCCTGGGTCGAATCCCAACCCCGGTAGGAAGGATGCAGGAAAGGGGAAGTGCCTCACCGCTGCAGTTGTGAATACAAGTCCCGAGTCCCCTCCAGGCCTGTCAGGTGGTCTCTAGAAGCTGGAAATCAGGAGACCGGGTTAGGGCAGTGAGGGAGGGGCCTGGCATCTCACAGGAGGCTGATTGGATGTTTCTTTAGGGAAGACCATGCGGAGTCAGACCCTGGAAACCACATGTCTGTGTCCAAGGCCACGTGGCCTGGACGGTGATAGCGAGGCACAGAGGGCAAGGCTATGTTGTCCACAAAGGGCTTCCACACACAGATCCCCCACCCCCATAGTCCTCACAGCTGCCCTGTGGGGAGAAAGGACTGGGGTGGTCTCAAAGAGGAATCAGCCTTAGCAGAGTTGAACAGCTGTCCACAGCCCCCTCACCCCCCTCCTGATTCAGACAGGCATTGGCCTCCTCCCCCTACACTGTGCCCTGCTGGGGAACACCCAGTCCTTGGCCCACCATGGTTTCATGCCAGCACGGAATCTGAGAGGGACCCGGGATTCTGATTTCCTTCCTAGGAGCCCCCACCTCAGGCTTCTTCAATTGACTTCCTCAGACAGAGTCGCTTCTCTCTGGGGACAGATGAGATCAAATGAACTCTAGTGTGCCCGGCAGAACCTTACCTTTCAGACTGTTTTTCTTCCTGCCTTTGGGCCTCCTCCTCCGCTGATGTTGACACTGGGAGATAAGTTGACACTGGGACAGAAGTTCATCCAGGGAGAGAAGAAGATCCTGGGAGACAAGAAAGGGCGAGGGGCTGAGACCGGCTCTCGCTTTCTGGCCCCAGCCCAGCTGCAGCGCGCAGCGCTCATGAACCGCACAGCTCTCTCGTCCTGCTCAGGGAGTGGTGTGCTTCCTCCCACTCATGTTTAAGTGGATGATAAACTGCTTTTCTTCTTAGAAAAACACAAAGAGGGGGCCAGGCGCCGTGGCTCACACCTGTAATCCGAGCATTTGGGGAAGCCAAGAAGGGTGGATCACCTGAGATCAGAAGTTTGAGACCAGCCTCGCCAGCATAGTGAAACCCTGTCTCTACTAAAAATAACAAAAAGCCTGGCGTGGTGGCGCGTGCCTGTAATCTCAGCTACTCCGGAGGCTGAGGCAGGAGAATTGCTTAAACCTGGGAGGCAGAGGCTGCAGTGAGCCCAGATCGCCATTGCACTCCAGCCAGGGCGACAAGAGTGAGACTCCATCTCAAAAAACAAACAATAAAACCCACCACAGAGAGGGATTTACTATATGAGGAAATATATATATATTATATATGTTTCATATATAAACTATAATATACATAATGTATAATATATAATATATAATATAATGTAAGTAACGGTAGAGGTGCTCCTCTACTCGACGAACACCCAGGCTCAGGCCCGCGGGCACACCTGAGCTGTTAGGTAGGATTCTGCTTCCCAGGAGATCAGAGGAGACTCCAGGCCCAGGTGGGAGGCTCTCGGAGTCTCAGCACAGCCCCCAGATCACCCCACACAGACTAGGCTGGGCCCCCAGCCACCTGCCCCAGGAAGGGGCTTATGAGCGCCCTCCCACAGAGACCTCCCCCATCTCCTGACTGGTCCTTGCCACTGAGTCCAGGGGTTTGGTTTTGCCCTGACGCCTCCTGTGCTCCCCCACAGATGGACTGAGAGCCTGGGATGGAAATCCCAGTCCCTACCAACCCCTGGCTGCTCTGCCTCTCCCTGGAAGGACCATGTTCTGGTCTCTCCTGACACTTCCCATTGCGGAAGTCTCGCCACTGGATTTGGAAAAGCAGAGCTAATAACAGAAAGAAAGGAGAGAATTGTGCTGTGTGGGTCCGGCCCGAGGGCTCCTTACCATCATCTTATTCCTAGGCGATGGTGAGGGTCGATCACAAATGGAGTAAGAGAAGTAGGAGTGCAATAGGAAAAAGAACCCCACAGCAAATACCAGGGTGAGGAAGATACTCAACACCCATGATGTGGAGCTGGGGGTTTTTCTCCACGAATCACTAAGAAGTTTTAGAAGAAACAGAAGATTCTCCATGTCAACAGTCCCTAGTCTCCGAGGGAGTGCCTGGAGTTCAGTTGAAGATGGCAAGCAGCTGAGCTCTGGGCATTCCCTTGGACCCGAGCACTTTAAGGCAGTTGCTTGCTGCCTTAAAGTAACTGAGCTCTGGGCAGTCCCTTGGAGACTAGGGACTGGGGCCCAGGCCTGTGTCACAGAGCTGGGGCCTTGACTTCACAAAGGGCCCCTGATGGGGGAGGGGCAGTGAGAGGGGGAGGCTGAAGCACAGCCCCTCCCCACCCCACAAGCCTGGGATCCCTCCACCCTCCCACCTTCCAGATTCCTCCTTCCCACTAAGTTTTGTCAGTGACAGAACTCAGCCAATTTTCTGTTCTTTCTCTCTGGAACACAGATATTATCTGGTTCCTTTTATCTGTTGGAGATGGTTGTATGAAGTTATCTATTTTATAATCCTTGAAAATCTGAAGTTGACTCTGAAACTTTGACTATGTACCAGGGATTTTTATTCTCAGAATCTCATTCGTCCTCAACTCCAGCTTTCCCACACAATGTTTTTGTCTTATATCAATCCAGGGACAAAATGTAAATTTGTTTTACTCTTATTTAGTTTTGTAAATTTTGTATAGTAAGGTTTTTAAAAAAAATTATTTCCATTTCACTTTCAATCAAAGGGACCTACCCACATACAATTAACATAATTTTTTAAATTTTTTAAAATTTTATTTATGTATTTATTTTCTTTATAGTTCTGGGGTACATGTGCAGGACAGGCAGTTTTCTTACACAGGTAAATGTGTACCATGGTAGTTTGCTGCATCTATCATCCCATCACCCTGGTATTAAACTCAGCATGCATTAGCCGTTTTTCCTGATGCTCTCCCTACCACCGGCCCTCGCCCAACAGGGGCCAGTGTGTGTTGTTCTCCTGCCTGTGTCCACACAGTCTCATTGTTCAGCTCCCACTTAGAAGTGAGAACATGTAGTATTTGCTTTTCTGTCCCTGTGTTGTTTGCTGAGGATAGTGGCTTCCAGCTTCATCTACATGTCTGAAAAAGACATGATCTGATTCATTTTCATGGCTGCATGGTATTCCATGGTGTATATATACCCCATTTTCTTTATCCAGTCTACCATTGATGAGCATTTGGGTTGATTCCATGTCTTTGCTGTTGTGAACAACGCTGCAATGAACATACACGTGCATGTATTTTTGTAACAGAATGATTTATATTCCTTTGGATATATAATACTGATGTAAATATCATTATATATAATATATTAATATTTAATACATAATATAATATATAATGTAATATATAATATATATTATAGCTGATTAATATATTCTAGCAAATGCATATATAATATATAACATAATATATGTTATATATAATATATTATAATTATTATTATATATTATATATTCATGCATTAGCTAGAATATATTAATCAGCTGTAATATATATTATATATTAATATATATAATATAATATATAATATGTAATATATAATATAATATATGTAATTATATATTTTATATATAACATAATTATATATATAATTATATATATGTATAATATAATGGTATAAATACCATTATACACAGTAATGGGATTGCTGGGTCAAATGGTATTTCTGGTTCTAAATCTTTGAGGAATTGCCACACTGTCTTTCACAGTGCTGAACTAATTTACATTCCCACCAATGGTGTAAAAGCATTCCTGTTTCTTCAGAACCTTACCGGTATCCATTGTTTCTTGACTTTTTAATAATTGCCATTCTGGCTAGTGTGAAATGGTATCTCATTGTGGTTTGGATTTGCATTTCTCTAATCATCAGTGATGTTGAGCCTTTTAAAATATATTTGTTAGCTGCATGTATATCTGTGTGTGTGTGTGTGTGTGTGTGTAAGATGGAGTCTTGCTCTGTTGCGCAGGCCGAAGTGCAGTGGTGAGATCTTGGCTCACCGCAACCTTTGTCTCCTGGGTTCAAGCAATTCTTCTGCCTCAGCCTCCTGAGTAGCTAGGATTACAGGTATCTGCCACCATGCCTAGCTACGGCAGTTTCAATGAAGCACTTCACTGTAAGGAATGACATCCGAAAGGGATGCTGCTGGAAGGCAGGCAGGAGACCCGGGGTGAGAGCAGAAGAGGAAGCTGCTGAGAAGGGAAGGAGACGGTGGGACGCCGAGAGCAAAGGGCGAGCAGAGGGACGCGGGACCCAGCGCAGCTCGGGCGGAACCCGCGGGAAGCGCGTGGGAAAGGCCGTGTTTTCAAATGAGGCGGCAGCTGGGAGACGCGGGCCGGCCGGGGGCGCCCCGCGCTCTGGTGAGGAAGCGCTGCCTGCAGACTGAAGCCGAGAGGAGGTGGCAGCGGACCTCTAGGCGTCCCTGCAAACTCCCGTTCCCTCCTCCCGCCCCTCGCGGCTCCCAGGCCGGCGGCGGCGGGGAAGAGGCAGGATTCCCAGCTCAGAGGCCCGGGTCGGCGGCCGCCTTCCCTCCGTGACTCCGGGGTGGCCGGAGGCGGGCATGGGGTGCCTCGCTCACGCTGCCTGGAGCCCGCGATGGGCCTAGCCCGACCCTGCCTTGGCCGCTGCCCCCGCCCCCCCGGGTCTCCAGCGCCGCCTCACCCTCATGCCAAGGCCTTCTCTCCAGCCCATCGCCGCCGCGGCCGTGGCCTCCTCCCGAGCATCTTCCAGCCCCCAAGCCCTGAGAATCAGTTCTGGGATGTAACAGAGCAAGTAGGCATTATTCCACGACCAGTCAGCCTCTGTCGCTGCAGCCACCACACTACGTGGGTAAGTAAACGCTTCTGGGATCAGCGTGGACCGTGCGGTAATCCAAAGAGGTTTAAATGCTCATTCACCATAAAATCTTATAGATTTATTCCTTGAAACGTGATTTTCTGCAGTCATACAGCCAGAGACAGCTGAGTGCTCTAGCAAAAGGGCCAAAGGATGGAGGCAGGTCCTCTAGGGCAGAAAGAGTGAAAACGTGAAAGAGACCACATGGCAGCCCACCTGCCCCAGGCTGGGCCTGGCTGACAGCTGGACGTTTGGACCCACCTGGTAGCCCTCCTGTCCTGTTGTGGTCAGGGCAGGATCAGGGCCCCTGGGGCCTCCTGCAGAGCAGTAGGCTCAGCAGTGGGGAGGGACGGCCTGGGGGGAGGGGTTGGGACTGACCGAGCCTGGGGGCTATGACCCATAAGTAGGGCCCATTATAGAAGCTGGTGATGACTTTCTTATTTTTTCCAGAGATGGTCTGATACTCTGCAGTGTGGAGGTGCCATATTTAGCTATGTCCCTGCTGTCAGCATCAAGAATATGTTTAGTTTTTTTGCTATTATAATGACTTTTCAACCCAAATGCCCAGCAATGATAGACTGGATAAAGAAAATGGGGTTCATATACAGCAGCTATAAAAAGGTATGAGATCAAGTCCGGTGGCCTGCAATCCCCGCACTTTGGGAGGGCAAGGTGGGAGGATCACTTGAGGCCAGGAGTTTGAGACCAGCCTGGCCAATGTGGTGAAACCCCATCTCTACTAAAAACATTATACAAAAATTAGCCTGGCATGGTGATGCACACCCATAATCCCAGCTACTCGGGAGGCTGAGGCATGAGAATCGTTTGAACCTCGATGGTGGAGGTTGCAGTGAGCCAAGATCGCACCAGTACACTCCAGCCGGGGCAACAGAGCAAGATCCTGTCTCCAAAAAAAATAAAGGAATGAGATCATGGCCTTTGCAGGGACATGGGTGGAGCTGGAAGCCATTATCCTCACCAAACTAACACAGGAACAGAAAACCAAACACCTCATTCTCTCACTTATAAGTACAAGCTGAACTATGAGAACATGTGGACACAGGGAGGGGAACAAGACACACTGGGGCCTATCAGGGATTGAAATGAGGGGAGGGAGAGCATTAGGAAAAACAGCTAAGGGATGCTGGGCTTAATACCTAGGTGATGGGTTGATAAGTGCAGCAAACCACCATGGAACACATTTACCTATGTAACAAACCTGTATGTCCTGCACATGTAACCCAGAACTTAAAATAAAAATAAAAATTAAAAAAGAATTTTATTTTCACCAGGTATTCAATATTGTACTTTTGGTGTATTTTACTAATAACTTTAGATTTTTGGCATTCCTTAAAAATGTGTTGCATGAAATCCTTGCTTTGTCATATAGTTTTGCTTCCTATGCTCGCCCTTTCCTAGGTTTTTACTAAAATTTTTTTGTGGCTGTTATGAAAACCTGTTAATGTAACAAAAAATAGAAGGAACAGTAGAATGAGTGGTGGCGTACCTGCTTCAGGACTTCGGGTTACACAAATGGCAACCTGTGCTTGAGATCATTCGTTTATAAAAAAAGATATGCATCAGCCTTTTCAAAAAGTCACATACAGCCCCCTTGAATATGTTTTTTGTTTGTTTGTTTGAGATGGAGTCTCGCTCTGTTGCCAGGCTGGAGTGCAGTGGCGCAATCTTGACTCACTGCAACCACCGCCTCCCGGATTCAAGAGATTCTCTTGCCTCAGCTTCCTGAGTAGCTGGGACTACAGGTGTGTGCCACCACGCCCGGCTAATTTTTTGTAGTTTTAGTAGAGATGGGGTTTCACCATGTTGGCCAGGATGGTCTCGATTTCCTGACCTCATGATCCGCCTGCCTCAGCCTCCCGAAGTGCTAGGATTATAGGTGTGAGCCACGGCGCCTGGCCCTAAACATGTTTTTATATTTTTTCACCTCATACCAATGGGATAATTAATAGCATTGCTTTGCTTTTGAATTGAACACTGTATTGAACATGCCATTCTGTGCTTGCTGTTTTGGAGATGTGTCCTTGTTCATCTTTATCAGTTTTGTTGTTATTGTTTGAGACAGAGTCTGACTCCGTCACCCAGGCTGGAGTGCAGTGGTGAGATGTTGGCTCACTGCAGCCTCCGTTTCCTGGGTTCAAGTGATTCTCCTGCCTCAGCCTCCTGAGTAGCTGGGATGACAGGCATGCACCACCACACCCAGCTAATTTTTGTATATTTAGTAGAGACGAGGCTTCAGCATGTTGATCAGGCCAGTCTCTAACTGCTGACCTCAAGTTTATAGGCATGAGGCATCTAGCCCAGCCAGTTTTTTATCTTTAAAGCTAACGCAGATGATGTTGATGTTAAGCCCTGGAGGCTGACAGAATAGAGGGCACCAGGGGGATGTCAGGGCATTACTCCTTTTGAGTAAGGCCACTCATCTTGCCCTTCCGGTCCAGAATTCCCAAGTAGAAAATTGGATTCTCCTGCTGGTGCTGGGGGCTTTGCTTTCAGTGTCTGCTCTGAGACCTTTCGCTCCATTTTCAATGAGTTCGTGGTAGTTAGTATGGTATAGGAAGTGACACAGACTGCCTGATAGTGTGGCTGTTTTGGAAGGTCATTTTTATTTTGAATTTAAAAATCAGATGTTTTGGAAGAACCAATACCCTCCTTTGAGCTATTATCTGATTTTAAAGACTGCAGCATGTGTCTTCCCAAAGTGGATGCGTTTAGTTTGATGTTGGGTTTGTTAATGACATTTCAGTATTTGGTAACAAGTGAGGAATGTCAGTTCAGTTTACCAGTGACCTCAAAATAGAGACCTGGTAGAGTTTTACATTGTGCTTTTCCAAATCTACAAATGGACAGAAACTAATTATCTTATTTCATCATAGACTTATAAAACTCATTTCGGTGGCTAAATGGGATTTAGGGTTTTGGTTTTTTGCGTTGTTTTGTGAGACAGGGTGTTGCTGCGTTGCCTGGGCTGGTCTGAACTGCTGCCTCAGCCTCCCAGTGTCGGGATTGTAAGCGTGAGCCACCATAACCAGCTTTAGTGAGATGTAATGTTCCTTTTTTGCTTTCTTGAACTTTGCTC
Organism: Aotus nancymaae; assembly: GCF_030222135.1. Classification (NCBI taxonomy): domain Eukaryota; kingdom Metazoa; phylum Chordata; class Mammalia; order Primates; family Aotidae; genus Aotus; species Aotus nancymaae. The sequence goes on from NW_026988455.1 coordinate 25,837,105, forward strand.
AGTCAGTTCAAGTATTCTGTTCAAACTGATTAATTGAACCCAGGAACTGAATACATTTAGGTAAAACTTGCTACTTGAGACTCGGGACGGGGTGGATTTGAATGACGCTGTATCTCATGATGTCCGCCCTCTTACTATCCACATTCGGGAATGGAAATGATTTGGAGAGCAAGGAACGCTTATAGAAGTTCAGCCCAGCTCTCTGCTGTAGAATGTTCTTGTATGAGCAATCAAGCAGTCAGTAAAGCAGCCCTTTCCATTGTTGAACTGCTCTGGTTCTTAGAAAGTTCTTGTTTCTATTGACTTGAAATTTGCTTCCCTGGTTTAATTTTTCCCGCTGTTCTGAATTCTTTCATGTGCCACACAGAATATGCCTGATCACTTAGTTCATAATCTTACTTCTCATGGGCCTTGCACTTAGCCTTCTTCAAGCTGATCATCCCTCAGGCTTTGCCTCCTTCTATCACCAGGCCTCCTCTTCTAAGTACCAGCCTGTGGCTCGTCCATGGGGTCTGGCCAGCACCACAGGCTCTGGGCCGGCATCAGCTGCCCCTGGGCTCTTAGCTCTTGGGAGTTGCTCCTAAATCCTTTGCCTCCCTGAGCACTGACCTTGCATCTGGTCTCAGTCCCTGCTCGGCTCGGCCAGGACTGACCGGCTCTGCTGGACCTCCTCTCCTGGCAGGATGGCCAGACGTGACGCCCTCCCACTGTGCTCCAGGCCCCACCCTGCCTCTCCTTGATGCTGGATCTGTAATGTAATGCGAACAGGTCCCATGAGAGTTTCCTTTGTATACCTTCTTCTGTAGACTACTGTTATCTAGTACATATGTGCATTTACACATGCTTAAAATGATTGGAAAATTTTGCCTTGTCTATGTTTGCAAGTGATGAAAACTAAAGGTGGTAGGGATTGTATTGATTTATTTAATCTTGAACTCAACATTTTCAAAGCTGTAGTTTTTGAGGAATACTTGAAAATCATACAATACCTACCCATATGGTTTTGTTTTTTTTTTGAAGACTTACTTTGGATACTTTTTTGTTTAGTTCAACATAACATTTTAGAATAATATGCCAAATAATAGAGGAGCATTTGTTAGGTTGGGCTAGGAATGGGGGCTGGGGTAAGGCTGACTGTAATTCTAACAAGAGGTTCCAGTCTAACACCATTCCTTTAAGAATTGTATCTTAATACAGAGCAAAAGCCACATAGCTTGATACAGGAGTAAGTGAGTCCTTTGAGGAAGTAGGTAACCGAGCTGTAAAAATGGAGCTCACACAGCCGAGGGACTGCAGTGTATGTTTTTTTTCTCATTGTTCTGAAAGGACTTTTTACTATTTAAAAACCATTTTTAAAGTTATGAAATATTTTGAAATATAGTAAATTGTTTTGGCCTTTTCTTCTTTTACTTCTTGTCTTCAGTCTGCGTACTTTTTTTTAACGAAAGCCCATCTCTTTAGTAAGTGCGAAAAGAAGAGCGTGAGAACCTGGTGGTGTGATCTCCACTCAGGAGCCCCATGTCCCTTCTGAGAAAGATGCCTCTTGTCGTAGAGGAGACACACAGTGCTCTGCTCAGCTGCACCTGGGCACTGGTTTAGATGAAGGCCTGCAATCCGCAGAGGCAGACCCTAGGTTAGGAGGTGCTTCTGCAGCCTTCAGAAAATGCAGACAATTGATTCACTTATTGGACTGCCTTGATAGAATAGTGACTTGCTCTGTGGATTCACAGAGGATTGAGGTCAATGATTGGAATGTGATTTTAGGAAATATTCTTTCCTTGAAATTCGTTGGTTTTATGCTGTAATGTAGTTTGTTTGCTTTAAAGTAAAGTTTGTGCTTTCAAGGAAGATTTTAGGATGTAATGGCCAAAAGTAGAAAAACAAAAATGATCATCTTCGATTGAATGTGGCTGCTACATGAGTCTAGACTTTCATTTTTATTATTCCAAAGTTAGGTATGTCAGGTCACCCGCACGACATTATACACTAGATGTTTTACACTGACTTAAACTATATTAGAACTTGAATAGATTTTAAAATATTCTTTGGGTCAAACCTGCCTATCACAATCATCTGTAAACAGTTTTTTAAAATAATAGTGACTTTGGTCACACACGTGGAGGTGCAGATCTAGCCAACGTACTGTTATTTTTTGATTAGGAACGCATCCTTGCGTTGTCTGTGCCATGCCTGTGTGTGTGTCATGCACACAAGTGTGAGGGTGTGTTTGCATGCACTCCTGTGTGTATCTCCGCCTGTGCATGAGGTGAGTGTTTGCCTGTGTACACACATCCCTTAGAGGCTTCGATCTGTGGACTTACTGTTCAATCAGGGACCTCTGATGTGCACATGTGTCTATGTGTGTGTGTTTTGTGCAAGTGTGATGTGCCTGTGACTACATACATGACAGGCTCATTATTCCCAGCTTCTCATCCTGTAGTTGTCTTTGTTTGGTACCAAGGTGGAAGCTGCGCCAAGGTTTTTTATTGGTGTGAGCCAGGATCAAAAGGCTGTGGTGTTTTAGAGCTTGTGAGCTGAGGCCCTTGGAAGGCAGGAACTACACACGGGATTTAGTCTGTAAGGTTCCTGGTCCTTCTCTAGGGGCAGTCAACAACATTCAATGATCTGTGCTTCACTCCCAGCCTCTGTGGGCCGTGCCTGGCTCTCAGAAGGCTGAGCCCAGGACAACATTTGCAATGCTGGTCTCACCACACCCAGTATCAGCTTAGGGAGCCTCTTGTGAATGCAGCCATGGATGTTTGCTTTCAGGGAATAAGAGCAAAGGTTTGGGGAATTTTTCTGTCCTTACCTATTTTGGCAGATAGGCAGTGTGAGAGGTGGTTCATGGGTTGTGTTCTCCTTGCCTTGTGTATTTGTCCATTTTCATACTGCTATAAAGAAGTGCCCAAGTCTGGGTAATTTATAAAGGAAAAGAGATTTAATTGACTCACAGTTCATCATGGCTGGGGAGGCCTCAGGAAACTTAAAATCATGGCAGAAGGCAAAGGGGAAGCAAGGCACCCTTTTCACAAGGCTGCAGCAAGGAGAAGTGCCCAGCAAAGGAGGAAGAGCCCCTTATAAAACCATCAGATCTTGTGAGAACTCACTCCCTATCATGAGAACAGCATGGGGAAAACTTCCCCCTATGATCCAATTACCTCCACCTGGTCTCTGCCTTGACACCTGCTATAAAAAATTTTCCTGAGCCTGTGTAATTTATAAAGGAAAGAGGTTTAATTGACTCACAGTTCAGCATGGCTGGGGAGGCCTCAGGAAACTTACAATCCTGGTGAAAGCAAAGGAGAAGCAAGGCACTTTCTTCACAAGGTGGCATGAAGGAGAAATGCCGAGCAAAGAGGGAAGAGCCCCTTAAAAACCATCAGATCTTGTGAGAACTCACTTGCTATCACAAGGACAGCATAGGGAAACCATCCCCATGATCCCGTTACCTCCACCTGGTCTCTCCCTGACACATGGGGGTTATGGGGACTATGAAGATTATAATTCAAGATGAGATTTGGGTGGGGACATGAAGTGTAACCATATCACCTAAGTGTTCAGATGAAAAGGATGGAGAAGAGGGAAATTGGAGTCAGGAAGCTCCAGGCTTGATTTTCTTCCACATTTAAAACAAACCCAAGGAAGAGGTGGTGTGGATCTGTTGTGTCTCACACAAGTTCTCTATTTTCTCTGTCTTCAGAAGTGTGCCTCTTACCAACACTGCCTCAAGGCTCCTTGCATCCTCAGGCCCAGGCCTCAACCTGACGCATCATAGGTGCTCAGCACCTAAGGACTCCAAGAGGGAGTGCAGCTCCTCGGGGTCCATGTCTCATGTCCTCTTGTTTCCTGCTGGTGGTGTTTCAAAGTGCTGTTGGCATCTGGGCCACACTCAGTCCTTGTTACTGTGGGTCTTGTGCTGTGTCTGAGGGCATCATCTATGCACTTTTTCACTTCTGTTGGCTGGCATGGCCCCTGAGCACTCTTCCTGTCCTTAGATCCTGTGAGGCCAGATGCAGTGTTGAGTGTGGAGGCTTCCAGGCCCTGCCTCCTATCCCAGCTTCAGGCTGGCCCGGCTCCTCATCCTGCTGTCCTGCTTCAGTTTCTCCCTGTGGCTTTCCATCCTCTAACAGTTTTCTTCACTTTTGCAGGTTAATATGGGAATGATAACTAATTAGCACATGCCAGCACACATTGGGACAGGTTCATGAAATTATTATTTTTTTTTCAGTTGAACGGGCAACTCTGTCTCCCAGGCAGCCCAGTCACCAGTTGAAATGGCACCTGGATTTATGTGATTTCTTTTGCATAGACCTGCTGTGCCGGCTGAAACAACCACTAGAGACTCGTGGCGCTTTTTCGCCAGGGAATCTCTTGGCCTAGCTCCCTGTTTCAGTCCCCTTTTTATCAGTTGAATGAGCGACTCTGTCTCCCAGGCATTCCAGTCGCCTGTTGAAAAGACACCGGATCTGTGTGATTTCCCGTGTGACGACCCACTGCGCCAGCTGAAAGAGTCTTGCAGAGATTCATGGTGCTTTTTTGCCTGGGAATCTCCTGGCCTGGCTCCCTATTTCAGTCCCCTTTTTATCAGTTGAATGGGCAACTCTGTCTCCCAGGACCTCCAATCGCCAGCTAAAACAGTGCCCAGACCCGTGTATTTTGTGCCGAGACCTGCCCCATGGGCCAAAACAGCCACGCTGTCGACCCATGGGGCTCCTCCGCGTGGGAATCTCCTGGTCTGTGGGCAATAAAAATTTGTCTGGAAATGCAGCATCCACTCACCCTCCATGCTTTCACTGGGAGCTGCAATCCTGAGCTGCTCCTAATCGGCCATCTTGGATCAGTTCTCTATGAAATTATTTTTTAAGAGAGCACAGAATCCCAAATCACTCATCTTGTAAGATGTGTTGAAGTGTATAACCTAATTACTAAACAATGGAAAGCAATTACCTTTTATTTAAAAGGTATTTAAAAACTCACTAGTTAGCTAAGAACCTAATGGTGGTATCAACGGACTTTAAATAGAAAAATCTTCTTGCTTGACAAAAGTAAAGGAAGCTGTTTCGTCCAGACTTTGTTCCTTTTATGCCTGCCAGGACTTCTGGTTTCATGGAGGCCACAGGCCAGGAGCAGCTGTGAGCAGGGAGACTGAGTTACAGAGAATGCCCACTAAGTTGCAGACAGAGACCCTCGGGTGGTGCACGAGAGCAGAACCACTACCACAAGTTCACTGAGAAATCTGGAAAGTTACCATCCCAGCCCCAATCCATCAAATTGAACGTCTTAAAATTTAAGTTTTCTTCACTGTAAAATAGCAATTTGTAATGATTTTTGAGAAGTGGGACCCATGGTGGTGTCGATGTCTGAGCCAGGTGAGGGTGAGACCCCTGTCGCCATGCGCTGGCCCCCAGGATCCCCTGGGAAACGCATTCTGTTCACAGCTGTGTGATTCCTTTCTCTCTGTGTTGGTGAAGCAGCCAGACCCGGTCCGTTTGGAATGCCTGGGATGGTGCCGCCGCACGTTCCTCCTCAGATGCTCAACGTTCCGCAGACCTCTCTGCAAGCAAAGCCCGTGGTAAGGCATTCCCTGCGTCGGGTGGGGTGGCGGGCCTCAGACACAGTGCGTGCATTAAATTTTGACAAATGCTGAAATAAGTTCCTAACCTCTTAAATCGATATGTGAAATAGATGCCAGTGTTTGTTGACATAAAAATGAGTCAGGAAACGTCAGCCTGGGCCTGAGTCAGGTCCTGCCTGCCATGTGTGCATGTTACCTGTGCCCTTCCTTTCAGACCCCACAGGTGCCCAGCCCAGGGGGGTGCACCGGGCCAGGGTCCATACCCGTACAGCCTCTCTGAGCCAGCAGCTCTCACTTTGGACACGAGCGGGAAGAATCTGATGGAGCAGAACAGCTACAGCAACATTCCTCACGAAGGGAAACACACGCCCCTCTATGAGCGGTCCTCACCCATCAACCCGGCCCAGAGTGGCAGCCCCAACCACGTGGATTCCGCCTACTTCCCTGGCTCTTCTACATCATCATCTTCCGACAACGACGAGGGCAGTGGAGGGGCAACAAAGTGAGTGGTGGCAGGTTGCTGGGTCCTTCCTGGCAGGTAGTGACCTGGGGAAGCTGCCTTCTGGTCTGCCGGCCCCACAGGTGTTTTGCTTAAAGATGTAGTTTGCTGCAGGTAGGTGATGGTCAATCTGTTCTCAGACGGGGGCTCCTTGGACAGAGAAGAAAGAGGAAGAGTAGGTATGTTCTTTGACGTTTCCACGATTTAAAATCTGCACCATCCGAGCCCCATGACCTGGAGCTTCAGGAAACTTTTCTGGGGAGGAATTTGACAAGAACTGGTTTGTGTGATGACCAAAACATGGGGGCATTTGTCCCATGTGGTGCCACTCACACACACCACAGCAACCCCCTGCCGCCCCCCAAAAGTGTTAATCTCCCGGCTTCTGGATCAAGGGAACTCTCAATTTCCTCTCCTTCTCCTAAACTCTGCAGCTCACAGGACACTTTTGAAATAACACTGTTTGCCCAGGCAAAACCCTGGAAAGCTGCCTAGACCCAGGCTGGGATTGTTTCTTTAGAGGAGTATTCTGAACACTGTGTGTCCCTGAGTAAATGTCCCTGAGTAGTCACAAATACATAGTTGGTTAAAATCTGATCAAAGAAGCTGAGCGTAGTGGCTCATGCCTGTAATCCCAGCACTCTGGGAGGCAGAGGAGGGCAGATCACTTGAGGTCAAGAGTTCAAGACCAGCTTGGCCAACATGGTGAAACCCTGTTTCTACTGAAAACATAAAAACTAGCCAGACATGGTGGCATGCACCTGTCGTCCCAGCTACTCTGTAGGCAGAGGCAGGAGAATCACTTAAACCCAGGAGGCAGAGGCTGCAGTGAGCCAAGATCGTGCCACTGCACTCAGGCCTAGGTGACATAGCGAGCCTCCACCTCTAAAATAAAAAATAAAAATCTGATCAAGAAAATTTTAAATTTGTACTCCTCCCCTCCCTTTAAACTGTCTTATATTTTTAAAAAAGAAAGAAAGAGAAATGTCTTTCTTTTAAGTCAGTGTCCACTTTTCCTTAGTGTGAACTCTACTTACAGAGTGGATAACCAGGGCTGGTTGATGTTACATCTGCTTCTGATGTAAGAAGTCTAAGAGATGTAGTTGTCAGTTTCTGTGCAAGTTCTTACCTGGTGTGTCACCTGAAGCAGGTGATCTTTCCTCTCTGTCCCTTGTCCATCTGTAAAATGGGAATGGATATCTGTTGACCCAGGGCAGAGGTTACTGAAGGGCTCACTGCCACCCAAGGATGCACACCCTGTTTATGGTAGAGACATATAACATTAATAAATGTTTATTCACTGTATGTGCAGAGAAGTATAAAATTAATAAATGTTTATTTGCTGTATGTGCAATGCTAAGACTCTAAAATGAAGAGTTGCAATTGAATATTCAAAGTTTTACATTGATTTCTAGCAAGATAATATATTGAGTACCCATTGAATAAGACTCTGGGTTGGGGCCCCCAAATTTGCATTTTAAATAAGCATCTCAGTCAGTCTTTAGCACACTGCAGTTTGAGAACTACTAGATGGTCTTAGCAGCCCTCACATGCTGGAATTCTAAGGTGTGTGCATTTTGTTGTAAAATGTGACTCATGTTAGCAAGATTGAAGTGTCTGTACAATACGGTTTTCATCTTAGTAAGAAATGTTCTTTCTGAACTGTGAAACATAGGTAAGAAGTAAGACAAAAAGCAAAAGAAGTCAGTTTTATGAGTCCAGCAGTTCAGTGCTAGTGATGGAGATGTGGAAACCTGGTCGAGGTGCTGACTTGGGGACATGGGTGGTGACCAGGACACGTCTCAGTTGAGGTGCTTGTTCCTCCGGCAGGGAGGGATTGAGAAGAATGCGAGTTGCCCATCTAATTTGGCAAGTTGTCTGTATTAGTCTCTTCTCATGCTGCTAATAAAGACATACCCAAGACTGGGTAACATATAAGGAAAGAGGTTTAATTGACTGAGTGTGTTCCACATCACTGGAAAGGCCTCACAATCATGGTGGAAGGCAAAGGAGGAGCAAAGTCATGTCTTGCATGGCAGCAAGAACCATCAGATCTTGTGAGACTTACTATCACAAGAACAGCACAGGAAAGACATTCAATGACCTCCCACTAGATCCCTACCATGACACATGGGAATTATGGGAGCTACAATTCAAGATGAGATTTGCATGGGGACATAGCCAAACCACATCATTGTCTTTGTTAGGATGAGCTGAACTTGGAGCGAGTAGGACTGCCTGAGCATGTCCTGTCTTTTCTGTGTATGAATCTCCTACCTGTCTCTAAAGGTTCTGGTCAGGTTTTTGGAGCTCTGGGCATGTGGCCTCCCTCTGACCTCTTGCATTATCGTCTTTATCCCCGATACAGCATCTTTACTGTTTTCTGGAGGTGCATCTTGTTTCTGCCACTGGAATTTGACCTGCTCATAGTCTTGTGTTTTGCCATCCTTGTGGTTTGAAGTGTCATGAAGAATGCAGGGTACAGCCTATAATCAAAAGATTGGATTCAAGCTGTGTGACTTAGCAGAAACTTGATTTCCTTGAATCTGCTTTCACTTTTATTATAATAAAGAAGAGACACACATGGTAGACTTGAGATGAACGAAGGCAGAGGAGATACGGGTGCTTGTTCCTGAAAGCTTTGGGGTCAGAAACTAGCATTTAACTTGGGGTCAAACCCTTGATCACAGGAATCCTTTGCTTCTGCAGACGCAGGAGTGTGACTTGAATTTATGTGTCCACATGTGCCAAGTAGGAACAGTGTTCATGATTTCCTGCGAGTGTTCTAGAGGGTTAAATGCATTGTATGTAGTAGAGCAGAAGCCCAAGAATAGAAACCTCTGCAAGAACCAGTGTGGGTGCAAGGAAACCTACACTGTAATTGATAGATTGCTGGAGGCTCAACGTGGACAAATCTGAGAGTTGAAGACTCCAGATGGCCTGGTCTTGGGGGTTGCACATGGTTTTGTGCATTTTACCTGCTAGATCTCTACCGAGTTCTCACAGTAAATATTGGAGAAAAATCCCTTGTGCCTCCGGCATGGGGAAGGAAAAGATAATTATTTAAAAATGTGACAGAATGCTTTTTTTTCTTTTTTTGAGACAGAGTCTTGCTCCATCACCCAGGCTGGAGTACAGTGACGTGATCTTGGCTCACTGCAGCCTCCACCTCCTGGGTTCAAACAGTTCTCCTGCCTCAGTCTCCTGAGTAGCTGGGATTACAGGCATGCACCACCATGCCCAGCCAGAACATGCTGTTCTTAACAAGGCCTCCTCTCAGGAGAAACTACCTAACCACAGCCTAACCTACTGTGTTTCACCAGAGCCTAATTAATCTAGAGGAAAGGAAACACCCAACTCCAGCTCCCCGTAGCCATCCTGTCCCAGCTAAGCAGGCCGGGGAATGAGAATCTCATGTGAAGATTACAGCCCAGAGACTCATAAGACTGAGAACTAATGATTGGACTATAGAACCTGTGCCCACCCCTCCGCCCCCGGAAAAGAGAAAAACCAAAATCATATAAAGTGCTCAACTGAAACAAGAGAAAGAAGAACAAGAATAGAAGACATGAAGAAAGAATGGAACATGGCAACAAATATAGTAAGTAGCTCTTAATCCACATATATCAATAATTAAACATCAGTGGTGTAGATACGCAAATTAAAAGAAAGAGGCGGCCAGGCACGGTGGCTTACGCCTGTAATCCCAGCACTTTGGGAGGCCGAGGTGGGCAGATCATGAGGTCAGGATATCGAGACCATCCTGGCCAACATGGTGAAACCCTGTTTCTACTAAAATACAAAAAATTAGTTGGGTGTGGTGGCACACGTCTGTAGTCCCAGCTACTCAGGAGGCTGAGGCAGGGGAATCGCTTGAATCCGGGAGACAGAGGTTGCAGTGAGCCGAGATCGTGCCACTGCACTCCAGCCTGGCAAAAGAGGCTATTTGTGCCTACAAGAAATCCAGCTTACATATGAAGATGCATTATTTTTTTCTGTTAACAAATGGTAAAACTACTGTGATGTGTGAATTACTGAGGTTTATTGTGGGATGAACATGGGAACTCTATTTGAGCCACTACGTGAATCGGAGATGTGGTGAATGGTTCCGGGTAGATGGTGTAAGTCACAGAATGTTCTAGTAGCTGGGGAAACACACCATGGCCACTAAACATTATGCATTTACTTTCTCTGTTGTGCAATTGCGAAGTTCCTATTGTTGGCCGAATTTTAAATAGAATATTTGTAAATAAATAGTGAGACAAGTTATTCTAATTTTTATAGTCTTTTCCAAGTGTCAAGGCTTTTTAAAATTAAAGTCGAAGTCATGGTAATTTTTCAAGGAAATGTTTTTGTAGGTCTCCCAAATGGACAGTGTGTTATAATAGAAATGTTTAAATTATGTATTTAGAACAGACTTTGTCGGTCAACAGAGTTTCTTTCAGGGATAAGCTTTTCTCTGTGCTTCTTTCCCTCAACGCCTTCTTTGTCTGTATTTTTTAATGGTTGGTATGTTTTCCCCGCTTCATTTGTTTTTGCTGTCATAAAGCCTCATAACCATTTCTGCAGTGGTTTCTTTTAGTTGCTGTGTGATTAGAATGCAGTAGTATTTTTATTTGAACATTTTCATACCTTAGGTTGAGATATTCTCAGTTTCTAGTACATTATCCTTTGCATTTATTGTTGTGATTATTCTCTTTGAAGTAACAGCAGAACTTTCAACATCTGTTTTCTTACACTGCGTGTCTGAATTCTGGGAAGACTGCAGGAGTAGGTGAGAAGGCCTTTTCAGTTTGTCTGGTCATGTTAGTAAATACTGTCTTATGTTAGTAAATCACATAGTTACTAAATTCCTTAAGATTACATGATCTGAAGGAATGGTGTAGTGTCTAGCTGTGCCTCCAAGAACAGCTGATACACAGGTTGGCAGCATCAGAAAAAGTGGCTTTTGCTGAAGTTTATATTTTCCTACAACGTACTTTTTTATGGTCTTTGGAATTATTAATAAAATGTGATGCTGATTGTCTCTGTGGAGTCTTGGAAGAATAGAGTTTGCCACAGTATCACTTAGTAATTGTGGGCATTCATTAAAAAGAGCCTGAGCCAATAGCAAAAAGAATGCTAATGTGCCCTTGTAAATGGGTTAGTAAGCATTTCTTTTATTGCATATGATACTGGGAGTGAATGGTATTTTTTCCACACCCATGGGTGTTAGTTATACATATAACCTATGTTTCATGAATGTTTATATGTTATATGTAACTATTTTAAAGTAGTTTGTGATATTACCTAGCATAGAAAGTAGTTAAATAGTATAATTCTAACTCTAAAATTTGAAAGTGCAACACAAGATATTTTATATTTTCTATGAAATATGCCTTTCGCAATTCACTGACCTTTAAGAAAAAGTAGTTGGCGAACAACTAACTCATGGTATCAGAATAATAAACTTTTTTTATTCCAAAATAGCAAAATTTATTCAAGTAATAGCATAAAATTTGAAATCATGATTAGTGGTAAGACAATGTCTGAGAATATGGTATTTCTGGATTTTCAGTTATTCTTTACATTGTATTTGATTCTTTTTTTTCCTTGGTGAACTAATTTCAGAATTGGAATAAACTGAATGCTGCTATTTATATTAGCTGCTGTAAAGTTTTATTATAGAATGTATCTTATACATTATATTAGCAAAATGGATGATGAAGAGGACTGAAATTTCACTATCCTGTGCTGAAATCAGACAGTGAAGGTAAAGTAGAGGAAATTTGGGGATTTTTTTTTTCAGACAGAGTCTCACTCACCCAGGCTGGAGTGCAGTGGTACAATCTCAGTTCACTGCAACCTCTGCCTCCAGGTTCAAGCAATTCTCCTGCCTCAGCCTCCCAAGTAGCTGGGATTACAGGCACCCACCACCACACCCAGCTACGTGTGTGTGTGTGTGTGTGTGTGTGTGTGTGTGTGTGTGTTTAGTAGAGACAGGGTTTCACCATGTTGGCCAGGCTGGTTTTGAACTCCTGACCTCAAGTGGTCTGCCCGCCTTGGCCTCCCAAAGTGCTGGGTTTATAGTCATGAGCCATGGTGCCCAGCCCCAGGAATATTTAATTGTTGTAGTTTGTAGTTGACCGTCATACAGTTTGTAAAATGATAGAGCTTGTCATCAGCATCTAGCCAGTGATCTAACTAGGATGGGTGAATAAAAAGGTACCTGAGCTTCACCATCTGTGTTGTTTCCTTGTTTGGTGGGTGATGCTCTTATCAATACATTTAAATCAATGATTTAAAAGAATAGGTTTTAGGTTTTTGAACTAATTTAAGTATGCCAAAAGTCTGTGATTAGCCATTTTAGAACCTGTTGGAAGCAGATGCTCAGTGCTGCAAAGAAAAATCAGCACTGAGACAAAGGATCTTTCAGCAACACCATTTTTACTTCCTGAACTGCAGGAAGGTTACCCTTGCTAGCCATTTTGCCACGAGAATAAAACGAACAAAGGAGAGCAGACATATTTATTCCTTAGCATTTGGGGTCATCCTTACTGCTGTGTCTGATCTCTGCTGGCTGGAGCCAAATCTCACAATTTAAACTAAAACTCAATTGGTGAATAATGTAAAACTTTTTTAAACAGGTAAAAGCAATGAAGAGCTGGGACATGCCTGTGAGCACGTCCAGCACAGATATTTTGGTTAAAGTACAGGACCTAGAATGTACTACATGCCTGTAAGCATGGCATGTTTAACAGCTACATATGATTGGGCTTAACGAAGAGTTATTAGCACGCTTATTTTTTAACAAGAAAGGAAACTTTAAACAGGAACTTTTTTACTTCCCACATAACCTTCTGCAAGTAGGACGTTTCTAGGCCAGGTGCGGTGGCTCACATTTGTCCAAACAATTTGGGAGGCCAAGGTAGGCAGATTGCTTGAGGCCAGGAGTTTGAGACCAGCCTGGGCATCATAGCGAGGACCTGTGTCTACAAAAAGTAAAGTAGGCCCAGAGTGATGCTGTCAGCTTGTAGTCAGCTATTCAGGAGGCTGAAGTGGGAGGATAGCTTGAGCCAGGGAGGTTGAAGCTTCAGGAAGCTGTCATCCTGCTAACTATACTCCAGCCTGGGCAACAGAGGGAAACCCCATCTCTATTTAGAACAAACAAACAAACAAAACAAAACAAAAAAAAATCTAATGTGATTTAATGTCTTTGTGTTGATTTGACTTAAGAAGACTGAACATTCCATCATATTCCTTTCCTTAAAGGCTACCTACAAGACTAACGAGTGATTTGACCAGATAGTTGAATCAATGTTATGATAAAAAGAACCCTTTACTAAATTCTTGATAATGTTCTGAAGTTTTCCAAAAATGTAATCTAAATAGATCTTTATTTTTCAGACTATTTGAATATTTTTGAGATTTAGTTTTTAGTAACATCTAGCATCCTAGGAAAATATAAACACTGTATGACAGCTCATATACTTTCTGCTTTTCACTCAAATTTCGGGGTGCTATATTTCTCCCCTTCAATTTTAATTTTAATAGCAGCCATAAACACTTTGCTTCAGAATTATGGTAAATCATGACACAAAAGAAGTCTCAAGAACATTTTTTTCATTTTACTATAACTAGCTTGCGACCACATCTACAATATCTTGCTATTGCCTGGTGTAGCATATATCCTTTACAATAATACTCTTTGTAATAACTTGTTTAACTGCAAGGAACTCATATCTACTCAACTGTAGTATTTTAAGTTGTTAGTTCATAAATTACACATACCCTTGACATGATTTGTAACATCTGAAACACACATTATTAATTTAAAGCTTTTGATGTGCCACATAGCTTAATATTAACTTACTGAATGCAAAACGGACTCAAAGTTTCCTTTTGGAGTATGTTGAAATGTTATCAAGATTATAGTCATTGGTTATAGTTGTATGGTTATACATAGTTATATGGTTATACATAGTTATATGTATACATATACATAGTTATATAGTTATATTTGTTTCTTGAAAATTAAAAATCTTAAAGTTTAGAAACATAACACTTCTTGGAAAATTGTTCTGCATCCTTGTGAACAAAAGAAGATCCAGTGAAATCCAATCTGATACTTAGAGGAGAGAGACAAACTTTGGAAGCTGTCTGTTGACTGTTAAGAGACTTGTCTTCCTCTTAGAGGTGGGACAATGACTGGGAGTGACATAGGGAGGATAAGAACTGTCGCTGGAATTGCTGTGACTATTGTCTATGTAGAGTGCCCTTCACTTCAGAATAGGTTGTGAATGGAAAGTACATTGATGTGCTAGAAAGGCTTTAACCAAAGGCCTGTGCTTGTCAAGCCTGAGGCGCGCACGTGGCTGAGTGTGGTGAATGTATACCGGCCGCCCGGCTCCCAGCTCCGGGTCATGAAGGGCCACTGGGCATTTCCCTGTGTCGTGCCTGTGTCTGCCGTGTTAGTAGGAGCTCCTGCTTCTCCCTGTTAACATCCTCCAGTTAGGATTGTCAAGTACAATGTCAGAGAAGGATGGCTTAGCTGAGTTCAATCTCTTCCTGAATGGTGCCATGTGTAAATATATGTAAACTCATGAGCAAGGTGGACAGCATGAGTTCAATCTTCATCTAAATGCACCCCTGGAAAGTCAAACACTTCACTATTACGCTAATTTATCCACCGTGGAAATATCACATTTTTGGTCATGATGATTCTTCATCTTTGAGGGCAATAGACACCACCTATGTTTTGAGAAGGTCCTGGCAGAAGCAATGATATGTGGAGTAAACAGAATGTCAAGCCTGCCTGGGCAGAGTTCAGGTCCCTCCAATTTACTGAGGAACAGAAAGAGACTGCAGTTGCCAGTCTCTTTCCAGAAGCCCATTCTAGTGCCAAGCTCATGGGATGCCAGGCACACGTGGATTCCAGACAAGCAACCCATATGTTGCACTCAGAGTCAAGAGCATGGTTGTGGTGAAGTCAGACACTGAGTCTCCAGATATGCTGTGAGGACAGGAAGTTGCTCTCCCAGGAAAGGAGCAACTAGGAAGACAGTGGGGGAGGAAGCGTGCAGCACTGGACATCCACCTTCAGCCTCCCTCCGCCAACCCCCTGCCCCGCACCCTCGAGGGTCTTGTTCAGATGCTGCTGGGTGGGGCCCAGATGTCTGTATTTTTTGCAGGTTCCTCTCAGGATTCAGATGGAGAGCAAAGCTCGGGAACCTTCCAAGGGGCATCGCATGAGACGTGGGAATGGGGTGCACATTCCCCAGGTCCAGCCCACGGGCCCCTGGCCTCTCACAGCTCCTGACCCTGTGGTCCGCAGTGTGACCAGCCTGTCCTTTCACCCCCGGGCTCTGTCCTTTTGCATTTGCTGTCTGTGGCTGAGCTGTGGGGTACAGCTCACACGGGCTCCTGTCCTGCCAGCTTCCTTGGGGTCCAGTCCTGGGGGAATCCCAGAAGGAGACCAAAGGCAGGGACAGGCTAGGGACAGGCACTGAGCCTTCCGGCTCCTTCCTGTGAAGCTGCCTCAGCTGCCTCTGTCTCAGGCAGCAGGGGTGACTCACAGCTCTGTTCCTCAGAGCTCCTCCAGCCCAGCCCTCCTGTGGTGGCCCCAGGTTTGGAGCTGGTCATGGCTGGACAGGGGACGGCTCCAGATTCCTGCCTGCATGTGTTTCCTACTGCTGCACTAAGGTCTCACCCCCAACCTGGCAGCCTCAAGGTCTGGGCAGGGTGGGCTCCTGCTGGGGGCTCCTCCTGCCATCTCTGACTTCCCAGGCTGCACAAGGCCCTGGGCTGCTCCCCTCTCCACTCCCGGCCTCCACTCAGCATCTGCTCTCCCAGCCCTGCTGCTGCTGCTGTCACACCTCCTTCTCTGACCCCTCCCTCCTGCGTGGAGGGACCCTGAGATGATGGTGCACCCGCCTGGCTCATCGCAGCCTCTCCCCACCTGAAGAGCCTGTGCCAAGTCTCATCAGCGAGGGTGCTGGTGCCATATGAAGGTGACATGCACAGGACCAGGCTTTCAGATGTGGGTCCCTTGAGAGGACATTACTCTGTCTACCAACACTGCCTCACGCATTGCACTTCCAGACACCCATACTTTTGGAAACAGTCCCTTGTGTGTGAACCTTCCTCAAAGTAACCCAATTCCAGCATTGTCTGTTTCCCTGACAGGGTGTGCTGTCCTTGGCTCTTATTTCAAAGCAGTTCAAGAAGGGAAATCCATGTAGCATGACTGTCCATGCAGCCGCAGGCTCCCCCAGCTAAGCCTGAGCTTCCTCAGGGGCTGTGTCCTCACCCTGGCTCCTTGCCCTGCCCGCGATCCGGCTGCTCCAGCATCCCCTGCCCTCCCCTCCCTCCATCCACACACCCTCTTCCCTCTCCCAGCCTCCACTCACTCATTCAACAGAATTGGGCGGAGCACCTCCCTCACAGGAACAGGAGGATAGGAAGCGAAACAGACAGGACTTCTGCACCCAGGTGGCCAATAGCCATGGAAAGAGTGGAGGGGGACAGAAGGGGACACACATGAGATCCCCTGTGGCCTCTGCCGTGCATCGTTACACTCTGAGAAGTGAGGCAGGAGGTCCACAGGGAAGGGCCACATTCAGATGGGAGCACAGGGGCAGCAGGCTGACCCGGCCTCGAGTTGGGGAGGCTGCCCGAGGAAGTGAAGCTGGAGCAGGGACCGGGCACTGAGTGGTCATTTGTGAGGCCCTTGGAGGTAACAGAGCTGGGCCCTGAGGGGCTCAAGGACCCCGCTTAGTGGTGGGGCTCAGAATGAGGGGAGCAGGGGCTAGGAAAAACCTGGAGGTGGCAGAGCCCAGCAAGGAGGCCAGACTGGAGCGTCCATTGTTTGACTCTGAAGAGATCACACAGGCTGCAGCAGGGAGACTGGACGGAAGGGAGTTCTGGGACATTTCAGCTAAAACATCTACTTGGCTCTTGGCAGCCCACATTTGGGAGATGAGAGAACAAGGATGCGTCTGAGTCCTAGATGAGAACGAGCCGGATGACTGGTCATGCCAGCCTCGGAAACTGACATCTGGGAAGACCCCATGAAGCTTGGGAACAACATCGTCTTACAACGTGGAGCATTTCAAGATGACTTTGAGAGTCTCAATGGAGATGGGGAGAGGCAGGTGGATTTATGGGTCTGGAAGCTCTTAGAACTTTGAGCTGGTGATCAAATTTGGAAGGCTTGGGCTCAAAAGGATCAACTGTTAGGAACTGCTGTTGCTCCAAAGCCCTCCTGCCCCGGCCCACACAGCCTCACCAGGAGGCAGAACCAGCTGGCTGCAACTCCGACCCTTGCAGCCCAGGACCCTGGTCCCTGCTGTCCACCTTAGTGAGAAATGAATGATTCTTTACAGAGTTGCATGGGACAGCGTTGCCTCCCCACCAGCCTGGACTAGGGCAGCCTCTGACGCCCAGCATCCTCTCAGGGTGAGGGACTCTTCTCCACACCTTTATAGGACTGCACGAGCCACCACCAGCGTTGTGATGCCTGTGGCATGCTGGTCTTCTGCAAGGGCAAGTCTAATGAAGTCAAGTTCACAGACCATAACCATGAAGTGTACTGAGTGGCCACCATTGCTGAACTCCCTTACCCACCTGGAAGGCAGGTGTCCTGGCTGAGGCTTAATTGCATTCTCTAATGAATAAACACAGGATTCTGGGTGGTTTGTTTTTTGTTTTTGCTTTTTTCAGAGACAGGGTCTCACTGTGTCACCCAGGCTGGCATGCAGTGATGTGATCGCGGCTCACGGCAACCTTGACCTCCTGGCCTCAAGCGATCCTCCTACCTCAGCCTCCCAAAAAGCTGGGATTAGAGGCATGGGTCACCACACCTAGCCTTACCAGCCCTTTAGTAATAAGCACTTTTCAGAGAATTGAAACTGTTCAGCCTGGAGATGAGGTGCAGATATCACCCTGGACACCAGAAGTCTGGTTGGATGCTGGGGTCAGCTAAGAACAAAGTGATACTGGAGAGCAAAGGCTGTGGCTTGGCTGCCTTGACCCTGCAGGAGGAGCTTGGGCTGGCCCCAGGTGATGCTGCCCTTGCTGTCCTAGGAGGGGCCTGGCAGGGTCCTTTCTATCCCAGAAATGCTGTGAGCAGAGCTAATAAGCACCCACGGGAAGCTTCATCTGCCCAGAGGAGAGTCTGCCTCCATCAGCACAGTGCATTACATGCCAGCTGCACTCAGTGACTATTCTGGAAGTTGCCGGGCTATCAGAAAATTTTATGTCCTCATTTTCAGGAAGTCAAGCATAACAAATAACACGCACCCATGAGAACTCCCCAAGGTCTGAGGTCTCTGTGGCTCTGGTGAGCAGTCCATGCAGACTGTGATAGAACCCAGAGGAGGGGAGAGCCCAAGACAGGGAGGGTCAAGGATGAATCCCGGCCCAGCTGGCACTTTGGGAGGCTGAGGCAGGCAGATCACGAGGTTGAGTTCATGGTGAAACCCCGTCTCTACTAAAAAGACAAAAATTAGCTGGGTGTGGTGGCATGCATCTGTAATCCAGCTACTCGGGAGGCTGAGGCAGGAGAATTGCTTGAACCCGGGAAGCAGATGGTGCAGTGAGCTGAGATCCCGCCACTGCACTCCAGCCTGGTGACTATGGTAGCATTACCATGGTCCACAGAAAACCAGTCGCATGAGCGATCAACAGAAGAGAACATAAAATAAGACCGAGGGAAGCCATGTTCCTAGGGCCGTGCTGGCCCTGCTCCCGGCTGAGGCTTGGAGGAGGCCTACCCTGCTGATCACACGGAGAAGAGTCAGGGCTCTGAGGCCACCTGCACATACCGGATGGCATCCCTGACACTCCGGGTGGGAAGCAATGATGTCACCATGCCCTTAAGACTCATGTCTGAGACGTGCAGGCAGCACCGCTCTATCAGCCAGCTGGCTGGTTTTACATCTCAGGGAGGGCATTGTGTCATGGATGCAAATGACATAGCACAGCAATATCTCTGGTGTCTAGTGGTGATGAAATCCAGGTGCTGTTAATGGAGGAAATGCTAAATTGCAGTTAGACATTAATGAAAATAAAGACACAATGTTTTTTTCACTGTGATGCATGGGACCCCAAATTATCCCTAGACCTCTGGACCCAGCATAAGGCCCTGTGCCTGCTGGCCAGGCTAGGGTGCGGGGACCTCACCACGGCACGTTTCCTTGGTGAGGCCATGCCAACATTCCTCGTTTCTCACACTTTGGACCCCTCCCATGAGTGGGGGAATGCAGCCCTCCAAGGAGCTGGTGTTCTTGGACCTGTCACCCCACAGCCAGAGGTCTCTGGCTCCAGGCCACTGGGGCCTTCCCTGCTGGTACAGGTGAATTCTGGAAGGAGGGTACCAAGGGGTGGGCATAGGGGTGGTGGGTGACTTCAAGCCTCCAAAGACCAGAGGGAAGGCCTGCCTCATGGAGCTCTGTAAGCAAAGGCCAGGAGGCACCCAGGACCCCAAGTCCATGCCAGCTGGCATCGGGGGGACTTGGAGATCAGCCTCCCTGGGACTGCCACCTCCAGGGTCCTGCAGAGAACAGGGCTGCCCTGAGTGTGCCAGCATCCTGGGAATGTCCCCCCACCCCCATCACATCCCAGTCACCTGGCTGGCCAAGTGTCACCAGAGGAAAGAGTTTGAAAAACCAAAGTCCTTTCTGCCCCAAAATATTTTTTATTTTTGCATTACATTTGTGTTTCCAATTGTGAATAAAAAATGCTTAGAAAGTGGTTACAAAACAGCGTGAACTGGACAGGAGGAGCAGCTGGCCCTGAGGGTCTGTCACTTCTCCACTTAGACGGCGTGAAGTGGGCCTGGCATCTGGGCGGGGTCAGTCAGGCTTCTCACTCTCAGGATCTGGAAAACAAAACCACACAGCTCACTGTGGGCGCACCATGGTGCTGGCCACTTGCTGAGACCAGGCCCTGATGCCCTCTCAGGAGCTGCTGACAGCAAGGCCGGGCCAGCTCTGCCATGACCCACGCCCTGTGTAGATGGTCTTGTCTTCAGCGCAGCCCTGACGGCCTCTGTCACTTGGGCTACCCTCCTCTGTGTGACCAGTCAGGACACTAAATGGCTGCCAGAAACCCAGACAGATGCTCAGCTCCTGCACCATCTACAGCGTCCCCCCAGCACCCAAAACAGGAGGCTCTGGGATGAGCGCCCCTCCTCCCTCCATGCAGAAACTTGAAGCCTGGTGCTGCAGCTCTGTGGGGAGGTGGCCCCAGAGCTAAGGCAGTCCCCCCACAGTGGACTGGGCAGGAGATACTTGCTCACAGTGAGGACTGCAATGCATGTGTAGGAGGGACCGCAGTCAGCTCGAGGCTGTCTGTACGGGGAGGGTGGGGGGCTGGCTGCCACCATGCTCTGAGCCCCACAGGGTGAGTTCCCACCCTGGATGGCCACCTTCCCTAAGGCCCCTGTGCCTACCAGGAAAGCCACTGCCCCTTACATAATCCACGGCAACGCCAGCCCCAAGTCTTCCTCAGCAAGCTCAAGCCGGTCTGAGGAGCCTCCACCTCCCCTGAACTAGGCCCACCTGGAGCAAAGAGGGTGACCCCAGGGGCTGCAGCAAGTAAGGCAAACCAGGCCTCCTGGAGACAGGGGCTGCAGGTGTGTCTAGCTGACCAGGAGGCTGGCTCCCTCCATCGTGGGCACAGCCTGCGGCACTACTAAGCGTAACCAGGTGCAGAGTGGTGGGAAGCCCAGCCAGCTAACCTGACCAGCAGAGTTGACTATGCTCGAGGCCCAGGCCACGGCCAGCAGGGGCAGTGTTGGGGGCAGTGTTAGGGCCAGGCAGCCCTGCCAGATCTCCTGCTCTCGGACCCCTGCCAGGGCCAGCCCAGCTCAGCACCTGGCAGCACCCACAGCCCCTCAGCACCCTCCTCCAGAGGTGTGGATGCAGCTGAGTCCAAAACTGGCCCCCAACTCCTGTGCTCCCCAGGAGGCTGGCTGGTTTGGATTTCACATGGACAGAGGGTAAGAAAAATGTTGTTTCACACTGTTTTCGAGCAAAAGTGTTTATTTTTCTCCTTCAGATATACAATTTCTTGGGGATTCCATGCCACTGACCACCGTGTACAAGGAAGGGATTCACAGGCAAGGGGGACAGGTGAGGGCAGCCCCCATTTCACTCAAGGAACAGGGCAAGGGGGCTGGTACAGAGAACAGAAATCTCTTACGACAGCATGGTGCCCTGGCAGAAGATTCTGCATAATCACCTAGAAAATCCAATTCTAACTGAATTGATGGAGTCATAGATTTAAACCAAAATAATTTACCCAGTTCTAATAAGTACAGAAACTATACAATTCACAGCTGGGCAGTCCCAAGCAGTCTGCTTTCCAGCGGGAGGTCAAGGGGCCTTCCCCTCCCACCAAGGGCTGTGTTGTGCCCGCTGGGGACGAGTCCCACTGAAATCTCCAGAAGAATGACCCTGCCCTCCTCAGGGCAGCCTTAGGAGTGGATGGGAGAGTGGTCTCCGTGCCGGGGTGAGCAGAGCCACAGGCCTCCATGAAATCATGGAGAAGGGAGGGAAGTGGGCAGGAGAGAGGGCAGCCCCTCCAGCTGAAGGAGCCACGCTTGTCTCCACAGGGTGGGTGAGCAGCAGGAGTCTGTATGCCCAGCACACACCTTATCCTCACTCACAGCAGCCCACTGGCGCCGAGGGCACGTCTGCTCACCTAATGTTTTCTGAAGGATCATGGCCCAGCACAAAGGCTGACATTCCCCACTGAGGGAGCAGCTCGGCAGTGTGCCCTGCCCTGGTGTCCCACCGTCTGTCAGCCCCTGCCTAAGCCCAGGGAACCCGCACTCTCCTGAGGACAAAGCAGGGCTCACCTAGCACTGGAAGCTCTTCTATACTTAAGGAAGCTAATTCAGTGTTTTAAAAAGGCATTTACAACAGAAAACCAAAGTTTGAACTTCAGCTTCAGATCTGTAAACCATTCACATCTCTGCAACTTAAAACAGTAAATAAAGATTATCAATGCACAAGCCAATTGCAAATGAAACCTTTTCCAATAAAGTTTTTTTAACATATCTTTTCATCAGGGAACGGAAAAGCTGGCATTCAAGGCACTGTACTTCTGCAGGGTGGCGACAAGGTTCTAACCATCAACTCAAGTACAGGGAGTGAGTGTGGAGGCGGTGTGTGGACCACAGGAACCTAGGAGCGAACGGGGTCTGAAGCCGCAAAGGAAGCAGTCTTGCTGCCCACCTGCTGTCCCCCTCGCGGCTGGGTGCTGTGCCCACAGCAGGAGGTGGGGGGCACTTGGAGGCCAAACCACACCTGGTTTCTCCGGGCGGTTCCGAGGGCGCCATCTGGCAAGGGACAGGGCAGAATGCTACGTGATCCGCAGCCGGGGGCCAGGCATGCTGACCACAGGTGGCCTCAAGAAGACTGGCAGCACGGGCACCTGGGGAGGGCTCCAGCTGCCCTGTGCCCCCAGCTGGCCCACCTGGCCTGCCCAGGGCCCCCAGGACACTGGAGCTGGGGGCAGGCCTCCATACTGACCCAGAGGCAGCGCACAGGGTGGGGTTGGGAGGCTGGAGAGGGCAGTACCTGGTGTGGGCACGGGCAGGGCCGGGGTGGCTCCGGGAATGACCGTGGTAGACAGAGGGCCGGGCGCTGGGGGCAGACGTGGCATCCCCACTCCTGCTCGAGGTGCGGTCATCTACAAAACACAGAGACGAGAAGAGGAAGGTACACGTGGCTGCAATCGGCTGGCCTCCCCTAGAGGCCCCCAGGGTGCCACAGTTTCTTCATCCTCAGGAGACAGCAGTCCTGGAACCTGCTGTGACAGGCACCCTCTCAGGGCTGACATCAGAATGATGTTTCGGGGTCAGGAAGCATCACCCTCCCTTGTTTGCTTCCCCAAGCTTCGGCCTGATAGCCCCTAGGCCACACACCTGTGTGTTCACCAGTCAAAACGGGCCTTGGAAGAGGACTGATGGGGCCTGGTCCCTGAGGGCACATGAGCGCCCCCACACGCCTGGCAGGAGCAGAGCCCCAGGGCCTGGGCAAAGCAAGTGTGCAGAGAGGTGGTGGCAATGCAGCCCTTCCACTCTCCCAGCCCAGGGAGAAGCCACACACGGGGTGTGGTCCCAGGAAGGCAAGGCTGCCGGCCACGGGGAGTCACTCCTCTCCACTCCAAGGAGGGTCCCACTGGGCGCTCTCCACAGGTGCAGGGGGAGCGCTCGGCAACTTCCACGCCCCTTCCTGGAAATCAGGGGCTGGAGGAGCCTCCTCAACTGGAAGGGCCTCTACGGAACTGACAGCTGAGACCCGGCCCACGGCAAAATGCCCAACACCTCCCTGAGGTGCCTCCGTGCTTCCAGTTGACACTGCTGTGATCTCCAGGAGGGCAGAAAAAGGGGTCAACCACACAGACTGGACAGAGAGGAGAACTGGCCTCGTGCAGATGACAAGACCGTGTGTGCCGAAACCCCACAAGAACAGACAAACCAATTTCTAGAACTAGGCAAATTTAGCACAGTCGCCGGATGTGAGGTATGAATGTCAACCACATTTTTATATTCTAGCAACGGGAAGCTGGAAAATGAAATTTAAAGAATAACATTTATAACAGCATTCCAAAACGTCAGCTACCTAGGGATAAATTTAATGAAAACATCTTTACACTGCAGAGAAACAAAAAAGATGCTAGTAAATGGAGAGACACCACGTTCACAGAACATTCACGCTGTTCAAATGTCAGATCTCACCAGCTAATCAACAGACTGAATACAGTCCCAATCGAAATCCTAGTGGGCTAGCTTGCAGAAAGCAACAGGCTGTCCCTAAAACATATGAAAATACTAATGACCTGAAAAAAATCAAGAAATTCCTGAAGAAGATCAACACCGAAAGTCTTACCTGACCAAAGATTAAACTTACTAGAAAACTTCAGTCATTAAGAGAGTGTTGCCACAATGATAAGGAGATTGCTAAAGGACACAGAATCGCAAATGCAGAAATGGACCTACACACTTGATGAATGTCCGAGCAACTCAATGCAATTCAATACGGAGAGGAAGGGCTGGAACAATCAGATATACAGAGAGGGGAAAAAACAGATTGACCTCTACATCAAAATATACACAAGAGTTCATTTGAGATGGCTTGCAGGACTGAAAGCAATAGCTAAAGCTCCAAAGCTTTTAGAAAAAACAAAATTATAAATTTTGCCATTTCATGTTCAGCATTAAGAAACTGGAAACACAAGCCACAGATGGGTAGACTATATCCATTATATATATTAACATATCTGTATACACAAAGGGGCTTCAAAAAGTTCATGGAAAATACACATCAAGAACAAACTATGCACGACCTTCAAAAAAAAAAAAAAAAAAATCTCTGTACCCAAATAAACTTGTACTAACTTCTTATAATATGTCTGAAGAGGATGTAGTCTGAGGCACTAAGGAGGAGAAGACATTGGTGGGAAAAGAGCCCCTATCACAATAACATGCGCTCTGCCAAGCAAAAACCAACATCAAATGTATGGCGAAGCTTGGGTGGAAGAATGGTGAGACCGCTGATGCTTTCTGAAAAGTTCACCAGGTCCATGCCCCAAAGAAAACAGCAGTTTACAAATGGTTGACTTGTTTTAAGAAGGGATGAGACCACGCTGAAGATGGAACACAGCGACAGGCCGTCTGCATCACTTGGTGAGGAAAATGCTCACCTGGTCTGAGCCCTAAGGGGACCGGTAGTTGACAGCGGAAACAGTGGCCAACACCACAGACATCTTAGTAGGCTCAGCTTACACAATTCAGACTGAAAAATTAGTCAAACAGACTTCCCACTTAATGGGTGCCAAAACCGTTGCACCCAGATCCACCGCAGAGAAGAGCAGAGCTGTCAGGGGAAACTTTACACAAGTGGGATGGAGATCCTGACACTCCCTTTGAAGAACTGTAACGACAGGAAACACGGCTTTCCCAGTATGATCCTGAAGACAAAGTACAGTCAAGGCAATGGTGCCGAGAGCTGGAAGTGGTCCCGTCAGAACAAAAGTGGGCCAGTCAAGAGCAAAGATTGTGGCAATAGCTTTTGGGATACTTAAGGCATTTTGCTTGCTGACTTTCTGGAGGGGTAACAAGGAATGGTAACATCTGCTTAGTATGAGTATTTAGGGAATGTTAGCCAAAGCTTCAGCAGAAACCCCCTGGGAAAGCTTCCCCAGAGAGTCCATCTCCATCACAGCAATGCTCCTGCTCATTCCTCTCATTAATTAAGGGCGATTTCACAAGAGTTTCGATGGGGAATCACCAGACATCTACCCTACAATCCTGATTTGGCTACTTCTGACTTCTTTTTGCTTCCTAATTTTAAAACATCTGTAAAGGGCACCCATTTTTTGTCAATTAATAATGTAAAAAAGACTGCACGGCCATGATTAAATTCCCATGACCATTAGGTCTCTAGGGAGGGACTACATGGCTGGCATCATTGCTTATCAAAGTGTCTTGAACTTTATGGAGCTTGTGTTAAGAAAAAAGTTTACATATATATATATATATATATAAAAATTTTTTTTTTTTTTTCCAGACAAGGTCTTGGTCTGTCACCCAGGCTGGAGTGCAGTGGCACTATCTTGGCTCAACGCAGCCTTGACCTCCTGGGCTAAAGCCATCTTCCCACCTCAGCCTCTTTAGTAGCTAGACCTATAGGTATGTAGCACCATGTCCAGCTAATTTTTTTTTTTTTTTCTTTTTGAGATGGAGTTTGGTTCGTCACCCAGGCTGAGTGCAATGGCGCAGTCTTGGCTCACCACAACCTCCACCTCCTGAGTTCAAGTGATTCTCCTGCCTCAGCCTCCCACGTAGCTGGGACTACAAGAGCCCACCACCATGCCGGGCTAATTTTTTTTTTGTATTTTTTAGTAAAGACAGGGTTTCACCATGTTGGCCAGGCTGGTCTCGAACTCCTGACCACAAGTGATCACCTGCCTTGGCCTCCCAAAGTGCTGGGATTACAGGTATGAGCCACTGCACCCGGCAGCCCAGTTAATTTTTGTATTTTTTTTGTAGAGATGGGGTTTTGCCATATTGCTCAGGCTGGTCTTAAACTCCTGGACTCAAGCAATCTACCCACCTCAGCCTCCCCAAGTGTTGGGATTACAGGTGTGAGCTACCATGGCCAGTCATATATTTCTTATTTTTATCTTTTAATTCCATTTTTCCATGACCTTTTTGAAGCCCCTTTGTATAAGACAGACATAATACTGACAGATATATGATAAACGACCACAAATCAACAATAGAAAGATAAATCAACTTTTAAATGGTCACTCTCCTTGACCAGGCACTTTCTAAAAGATGGCTGATAAGAATATGAAAAGATGCTCTAAGGCAAATTAAACAATAATGAGAAACCTACTACTAGGCCTCAAATTCTTTTTGCAAATAAACTTTTAACTACAATGTCCTACACACAAATACTTAAAATGTCACAAGAAAAAACAAGGCAATATAAAGAAAAACTAGGCCTTGAGCAAACAAAACCCAAAAAATACTATGTGAAGGAGACACAAGACAGAGAATTTTGGTAGAGAGTTAGAAACTATTTTTTTTTTAAAGATACAGCAGACTTGGTGAAAAAACAAAGAATTCAACTGAAAAATACAATAACCCAAATTAAAAACAGAATGGCTAGGTTTAACAGCAGTTTAGACACACACAAAAATTTAGTGACCTAAAATTTAAAGAAAATAAAACAGGAAGGTATTATTCATTCGAAGGAAAATACTTAACTGACAAAAACATCCCCAAGGAAGCCTCAACATTGGACTTAGTAAACAAAGGTTTTAAATCAACTGTCTTAAATGTGCTCAAAGAACTAAAGGAAGCCAAGGACAAAGAAATACAGGAAGTCAGGAAAATAACACATGCACACGATGAGGATATCAACAGAAATTACGAAGGGGACCAAGTGGAAATAGAAGAGCTGAAAACAATAATAACTGACATTTACAAATTCACCAGAGGGGTTCACCGGCAGACCTGAGCAGGCCGAATAAAGAATCAGCAAGCTTGAGACACTTACAATGGAAATGATCATGTGAGGAGCAGAGGAAAAGGTGGCAGAGTGGACAAAGCCAGAGGGGTCTGTGGTCCGCCATGAAGTGGGTAACACATTATGGGTGTCACAACAGCCCAGAGACGAACATTTAGCTGCAGTGACTCTCCACAAGGGGGCCAAGCCCATTCAAGGGCAAAAGCAGTTTTCAACAACTTCTGCTGGAGTGCAGTGGTGCGATCATAGTTCACTGCAGCCTCGAACTCCCGGGCCCCAGCGATGCTCCCACCTCAGCTTCCCAGGTAGCTGGGACAACAGGCATGTGCAATTACACCTGGCTAATTTTTAAAAAGTTCTGATACATACTGCAACATGGATGCACCTTGAAAACATTATAGCAAGTGAAATAAGCCAGTCACCAAATACCGTATGATTCCACTTATATGAGGTACTTAGAGTAGTCGAAGTCAGAGGCAGAAAGAAGGACAGAGGCTACAAGAGCCTGGGAAACCTGAGGTACCAGAAATGGGGCTGGGGAAGTAGTGTTTAATGGAGACAGAGTAGCCTTGCGGAAGATGAAAAGGTTCGGTGGATGGATGGTGGTGATGGTTGCACAATGCTCTGAATGTACTTCATGCCACTGAACTGTATGTTTGAAAATGGGTAAAATGGTAAATTCTGTGATATATATATAGCTATGACAAAAATAATAGTTTTTTAAAAAAACTCTTAATACTTAAAAAGAATCCAGAACATTTGAACAACAGTTAGCTCTGCTAATCCTAAACACCGATGTACCTGGGGCCTAGGCAGCACAGTGAGCCTGCCCAGGCTCCGGGTGCAGCCTCATAGAACTGTGGGGCCATGTTCACGATTCCTGACTTTGTCCTAAAATAATGGGATTCCACTAAGAATAAATTTGAGGACTCAGATTGACGGAGGTGTACCTGTCAAGAGGACCCTGCAGAAGTAACAGTGGCAGAGCTTGGGAGTGTGCATGTGGAGAGAAGGAAACAGATTCAGCTCCAGCATCCATACGACAGCAACAAAGACTGACACCCGGGTCAAGAGCCAGTCCTGGCAATCTCCACAGCCCGAAAGCACTAAGTCTGCTCTCCTACCACAGTGCAGCCACACACGACACGCTGACAGAAGGTCATCCGAAAACTAATAACCACACTTACTGCAAATAGCAACAGAAATGAGAAAATATTTTGAAACAAAGGTTAATGAAAATGCTGCACATATTTCTGGGATGCAGCTAAAACTAGCAGTGGGTGCTTGATGTCCTTGAATGCCTACATTATAACAGAAAGCCTAGAAATCAATGAACATATTGTAAGAAACTTTCTAGAACAACAAAATTCACCCAAAGATAGGAGGCAAAAAAAATTAATGAAACGTACAATGAAGACTATCAAGCACCAAATGTGTTCTTTGAATAGGCTAATAAAATGTTCGTCCCTAAGGAGACTGCATAAAGAAAGGGAAAGAGAGGAGGAGAGGCAGAGAGGAGGCAGAAATCACCAACATCAGGAATGAAATCAGGACATCACTGTAAATCCTGCAAATGGAAAAATAAAAGCTGTTATGGATAATTCTATGGCAATTAATTTAAAATTTTAGATACGTTTAGAGATACCAATTGCCAGAAAAGCAGAATTTAACAAAACGAAACGGAAAATCCAAGTGGTGTTAGAAGTATAGAAGAAACTGAATCCATAGTAGCAACTGTACCTTCAAGGAATGAACAGGTGTGTGATAAATACAGCAAAAATGTCAACTAGAATGCATGTAGTGGGTGTATGGATGTTCACGGCAGAATTTTCAACTCTTCTGTGTGTTTGAAATTTTTCAAGGTAAAAGATCATAGAGGAAAGTGTCCCATGCTAAAAAGTACAGAAACAAAACTCCAGTCCAGATGGCTTCACAAATGACCTTTACTAAATAATTGAGACAGAAATAACACCAATCTTCCACAAAGCTCTCCAGAAAGCTGAAAAACAGCAGATGCTCCTCCAATTTGCACTGACATCAGAACAAATGAGGTGTCAAAACCGAGGGGAGCAGGTCCTCACTTCCGCCCCACGTTGGCTCAGGTGTGTGTGAGCTACAGCCCGACACTGGTGTCATTCGGGGTGACACACCTGCCCTGGTCTCCAGCCTGGGCAAAAACAGAACTCAGGCAGAGGTGGGTCTGTCTGCTGAGATCAGGGCTACCAACTCTGAGTGTGGGGCCCAGGCTGCCCAGGCTGGGGCTGCTGCTGTATCTGAGCTGTGGAGTCAGAGCCCTGGCCTGGCCTGGCCTTTCTACCTGCCAGCTGTGGAGCTGTGGGCACGTCGTTCACCTCCCAATCTGTAAAGTGGAGAAGCCTAGTTCTTGGGGCTGTGGGAAGAATGAACTCGGATCATGAAAGTGAAGAGCTTAACTGGACACCCCTCGGCCACACAGGGAACTAGCAAATGCTGGAGGCACAGCTACCCCACCCCAGGAGCACCCGCCCCGCCCTCCCCGCACTCACAGCCCGCGCCTCGCCAGGGGCAGCCCGGCCTGCCTGGGCCTCCATGTCCTGCAGCTTCTGGGTCTGCTTCAGCTGGTTAAGCGTGGGCTTCAGTTGTGCGGCCCCCACCGTCTTGCTCGTCCATTCGTCCACCAGCTTGTGCAGGTCGTCCGTGAAGGTGCCCTTCTTGTTGTTGCTGTTGTTCACCTGCGCCTGGACACGCAGGGCGGGCTGGGGGCCTGGCTCAGGGCCTGGGGCCAGGCTGCTGGTGGAGGACCCTGGGGAGTCACACACAGGCCAGGATTGGTGACGCCACACACGCGCCCAGGCCCCCAGTGGGCTGGCCGCACTCGTTCTTACGTGACAGCTGAGACAATGGTCTCACTTGGGCCAGGCAGCACCTTGCTTCAAGAGGCGGTCGGATTAAGGGGCCTGGCTGCCCAGGGTCAGACACGGTGGGACTGTTCCACGGGCTGTGCCAGGTGGCCATCACCCACCTCAGAAGCCAGGCCAGGGAACAGGACCCTGTGGCAGCTGCAGCCTCTGCTCAGCGTCCACTCTGTGCCCACCACTGCCCGTCCCCAGACTCACGTGTGAGAGAGCTCAGGAAACTCCTAGCACAGCCAGACACACTGGGCTTCAGCGTCACGGTGCCTAGAGTAAGGTTCCTCAGGCTCTCTCTGGCCTGTGCATCCTCAGTCGTAACATGAGGACGCAGGGGCAGTGGGAGTACCGTGTGCAGAGTGCTTAGCACACATGGCTGGCTGGCCTGCAGGCGGCCCCCTGGCCCATGGGAAAATGCCTGCCGGGGCTGCCTGACTGCATTCCCATGAATTTTAATGGTCTGATTGTTTGGAATTTCAGATGTAGAAATTGTCCTGACCAGAACATTCGAGGAAGGTATTCATAAAGGGTCCCCATGCCTGGGGCTGCCTGACTCGGCCCCACCAGCTCCTGCCGTGGGCTGCGGCCAACGCTGTGCTGCAGGAGGGATCTGGGAGCCGCCCTGCTGACCATTAGCACACCAGAGCACTTGGCTGGTTCATTCAAAGGGGTTCTTAAGGGACCAAAATGAGACTTTAAAAGTTTTAAATCATACCCTTTCCACCCAATACATGTAATTTCTGGTTGGCAATTTTGAATAAGCCAATTTAAAAATTTTCTGCATAGAAAAACAACCTAATGACCATCTCTTCAAACAAGCTGTCCCAAAATGTAATGGACTTTAGTGGCTAGCAATGAAAAAGCACAGACACAGACAATTAAAAATTAGTGATGAGGTTTGACACACATGGAGCTATTCCTACATGAAAAGTTCAGCCAGAAAAGAAAAAAAATTTTTTTAAGAGAGAGAGAGATGAGAGAGAGAGAGGTGAGTGGCCCAGGTAGACTAATACCCACTCAGTCCTGGCATCTCTCCTCGTGGGGAGGCACTCATCTTTAGGACTTCAAGGAAATACTCATTCCTACGGTTTTGGAAAAGGAGCCAATCAATGATTGGTAATTTGCGGGTGTTCCGGGGAAGGATAAGCCCGTTAGATGTGAACTGGCGAGACCGCACAAACTCTAGGCGCCACGGAGACACACGGGGGAGCCGAGGGCAGCGATCCCACCAGGCAGAAGCAAAGCGGCGCCCAGCCGAGGGGCATGGAGCAGGCACAGGGCAGGCCCACACCCGCCCGGCCGCGGGAACCCTGATGTGCGCTAGCCACGAGAAAGCCCATGCGATGAGAGAAGACAAAGGGGGAAAAAACCCGGATAATTACTACTGCTGTGTTCTTTGCCTAGGCAGAGACGCTTCAGGGCAGACCCTGCAAGGGAAAAAGAAACGACACAAGACCACAGGGTTAGGCAGAACAGCACACACCGGGACACGCTACCACACTAAGCAAAAGTCGTCAGTGTGCAGGGAGGGGCAGACACAGGCAGCAGTTCAGAGAGAGGGCCGACCCGGCCGGGGGAAACAGGGCAGCCCCTGGAGTGAGGGCGCAGGCTCCCATGAGCTTCACCGAGGGGGCGGAGGTGCCAGGGCCAAGCCCTCAAGCTTCAGGGAGAAGTATTTGTCTCTAGAAGCATATTCTAAGAAAAGTAAAAGAGAAAGAAAAAAAAAGAAAGAAAAAAGCAAAGCACACCGCTTTCAGACATCAGGCTTCTGGGTGCCCCACTGGTGGAAGCAGGACACCCTGCTGAGAGTCGGCCACAGGAGCTCAGGAATGGAGCTGGGCACGGCCGGGCCTGGCCACCCAAGCCCAGCAGAGGTTTTCCAAGTGCAAAAAGATACATTGTTTTGCAGATTGGAGGCCAAGTCTGGATCTCAGATGCTGCCTCTGATGAGGTCAGCGCAGGTTTGAGTAGGGGACCCGAGAGTTTCTATCTAGAGGCTGACTCTAATGTCTGGGGACACTGTGCCACATGAACAGTCAGTATCCACAAGGGATAGGGCAAGGCCTCAGCCTGGAACATTTCTGGCCTCCTTGTAATTGGGACTGCTCCTAAACCGACTGGTCCCAACTGTCCAGAGGCCATCTGGTTTACACTGAATGCAATGTCCTGGCAGGTCAGTGCCCAGTCTGGTGCGGACGGGGTCCCCAAGGCAGGCTGGGCTGGGAGGTGCGGCCATCCCCGTTTATCCTATGGGCAGGCAGAGCTGGGACGGGCAAGCACAGGCTCAGACTTCCCCAAGGTCACTCGGCAAAGCCACACTGGCTCTGTCTACACTCCAGCCCACAGCCTCTTGCCTAGGAGCACACTCTCTCCCCAGCAGGACTACACTCCTCAGTGCTATTCCCAGCAGACCTGAAAAGGAGCGACTCTGATCTTCCCAGGATTCAGGAAATCCAGCAATGTCCACCTTCCTTCTCCAAAGGGGCTCATGCCTCCTGCCTCGGGGGACAGCGGACAACTTGTCACCCATCTCCTTGGCCCAAGCTTGGCCTGAGCTGTGTGTCCTGGACTTGGAAACCTAGCTCAACTGAGTATTTTCAGTTCATTCTGTCTGTTCCTGAGCTAGTGTGGGGAAAGGTGAGGTGGCATTCTGCTGCAGACCTTACTGTTCAAATAAAAAGGAGGGAGCCCAGGGGGAGGGATCCAGACAGCTGGGCTCTGGGTGAGCACCTCTGAAAGGCTGTTCCCTGGCTGCTGTGTTCTGAGATGAAACCCTGCCAGGAACACAGAGCTGATATCCTGTGGATGGCTTACTGAAGTTTGCAGGGGAGGTTTGGCTGGTTTTCTGTAGTGCAAAGGGGCCCCTGAAATCTGTGATGCAGCCTAGGCTGGGATCCAACTTGTGGGGGCACTGGGTAGGCACCAATTTCCCTGGCAGGCTTTGTGAGGGGCTGCAGCCATGGTCCCGTGTAGACAGCCCTAAGCCAGGTGCTTCAAAAAGCTGCTCTGTGACTGTCTGGCAGTTCTTGGTGTGGCTGGAACTCTACATTCAGGGTTAATTCCTGGCTGTTGCCTAGCTGGGAAGAACACCAAACAGGCCGGCTGCTGGCTGGGAACCACCAGAGGGAGCCTGGACCTGCGATCAAAGCTGAGATTGACTCACTGCCCTGGGAACCCAGGGTCGGGAGTGTCTGGAGGACACGGCACCCACTCACAGCCAGGGAGCAACCCCGGCCCACAGAGGCCTCCATGCCCTTCCTCAACTTGGGCCCCAAAGACCAGTGGGCAGATGGCTCTAGACATCTGGCAAAACAATGGGTGCCAGCCTTTCAAGGCCACGCTGTCCGACGCCACTTACCGCAGACAACTAAGCTGGGGCAGAGACTTCCCCATGCTCTGGACAGCCCTGCCCATCCTTGGGTGGCTCCTCAGTCTACCTCTCCACAGAGCCTCAGCCTGGCCTGGGCCCTGCCCCTCACTTGTCCACCATGCAGATGGCACCCGAGGACAGCCCCCACCTGGCGCCCTGCCACTCGCTCTGTGCCATGACAAACACCCCCACCTCCTGTCCATAAAGCAGCAACAGGAGAGCAAAGGAAACTTTCAGGAGGCGGCCAAGTGACACCAGGCCCACCTCAGTCTCCCTGTGGGGCTTCCGTCCCCAGCCAGGCCCGGGAAGAGGCGGCGCTGAGGCCCTGGACTACTCAGCAGTGCTGGGGCGGGGCTTGGCGGCCTCATCCCAGTGGTTGTGAGATCCGCTGCGTTCTTCCCAGAATGTAAAAGTGGCAGCACACAGGACAACAGGAGGGCTGGCTCTTGGACTTGGCATCTCCTGCTTTTGTGCAGTGAACATCGGCTGAACCCCCAAGGCACAAGCAGAGGCTCCCTCCCTACTCCAGCCCTGACTCTCTCTGGCACAAAAACAGCTCTTGCATCAACGGCCCTGTCCTCTGGGTGGCCCGAGCACCCACCCGCTCCAGACCCTCAGCCTCTGGCCAAGACACCTCAATGTGAAAGATTCAAACCAAGGGTGTGTGCCTGGGCAGAGGCCCTAAAAAGTGGGTCAGCCCCCGAGTAATCCCTCACACTCGCTTTCACCTCACAGGGCTCAATACTGCCCAGGTGCCAACAGACAGCCAGGGCGGCCCACCTCCCCTCACAGGCGGCCTGGCAGCTTTGCCTCAGCCCCCTTCGAGCTCCCACGCTCTGAGGTGGGCCAGCCCACCCCACAGTCAGCACTGGCTCCCTTTTCTGGCACAGGAGAAAAATGGGCATCCAGGGCAAAACCCCTTTTAGGGTGTCTACGTATTGAACAACCACGTTCTTGAGCCAAAAATTGTCCACGAAGCAAGCCCTGGGAAGCAGGATCTGCCTGACTCTGCCCAGGGAGACCTGGGGCTGTTTTCATGTTGCCCTGAGCTGCATGACCCCACCTTGCACCAGGCCTGTTGCACACAGGCATGCCCCACGGGCAGCCCACCCACGGTGGCGTGCAGCACTGACAACCTTGGCTGCAGAGGTCAGGGCCTGGTGAACGCAGTGCCGGGTGGGAGTCTTCTTCTCTGGGTGCCTTCTGTCCCGAGGTCTCCTGAACACCTGCTGCAAAGGGCCTCGCTGAGCACGCACTCTATCCCCACCAGGAGGGATGAAAGCATTCCATAGTGAGAGGAGGCCTAGGACGGTCCCTGAGCCAAACATGCTACAGCCAACAGCCGACCTAGAGAAAACCCAAAGCCAGACCCAAATCCAGTGTGCAAAAAGGCCCACTAGGGTGCCAGCACCTGCCCAGTCAGGTGGAAGGATCCAGAAGGACCCCAGCTTCTGAGCAGCAGAACCAACAGAACCAACCAGAGGTGTCATCTCAGCATCTGCACCTGACCCTCCTCCTGGCTCCAAGGCCACCATCCCTTAGAATGCAGTGAGCCGGGTGCAGTGGCTCATGCCTATAGTCACAGCACTTTGGGAGGCCGACATTCATGGACCGCTTGAGCCCTGGAGTTCTAGACCAGCCTAGGCAACATGGTAATACCCTGTCTCTACTAAAAATACAAAAAAGTAGCTGGGTGTGGTGGTGCATGCCTGTGGTCCCAGCTACTTGGGAGACTGAGGTGGGAGGATTGCTGGAGCCAAGGAAAGTGGAGGTTGCAGTGAGCTGAGATCTCACCACTGCACTCCAGTCTGGGTAACAGAGCTAGACCTTGTCTCGAAAAAAAAAAAAAAAAAAAAGAGACTGCTCTAAGGCACTGGGTCATATGAGCTGACCACAGCATCTGCTAACTACAATGGGGAGGGGTCTGCGGGCTGGGTGAGAGGTCTGCGCCAAAGGGCCCAGTTCACAGGGATTCCAAGTGGGGGCCTGGCACTCCCTAGGGCTCTGTCCACCTGCTGCTTCCAGCCTCCACTGCTTTATTCCCTGTCCTGCACCTGGAGTCAGCTCAGGCCTCTGGAGGTGCCTGCAGCACTGCGCTGCCCTGCTCTACCCCTTGGCACAGCCACCTGGGCAACCCCAGCCCACCCTCTAGTCTGGCCTCAACCTACCATGCCTGGAGCCTTTTCATCTTCTCTGACCTTCACAGAGGCCAAGATCCTTCTATACTTCAAAATGTAACACATTTTGTTTTCCTAGAACTGTCTCTTCCAGGAAGTGGGGGTGCCCCACACCAGGGCAGTGAGCTGAAAGCTCTCCCTAGGCTCTAGGGAGTGAAGGCTGGGCTGTGCCGGCTGCCCCTCCCTAGCCGCACCTTGGCATCCACCCTGCTCCTCCTCTACTTGAAGCGTGACCCCCAACCCCGTGGCATCTTCCATGCACCCGCCTCAGCGTCTTCCTAGCCCATGTGCTTACACTACCCCTGCCTGCATCCCTCCCTCCTGGCCTCCAAGTCCAGCGCAATTCCATGGCCTCTGCCCAAGTCCTCAGCCTTTCAGCACTCACAGGGCTGTGCCCACCCCCAGAGTCTTTCCCCTGGAGGTGCTCAGTCTCCTCACAGACCCCAGAGCTCCCCCTTCCATTTTGAGCTATCCT
Organism: Aotus nancymaae; assembly: GCF_030222135.1. NCBI lineage: Eukaryota > Metazoa > Chordata > Mammalia > Primates > Aotidae > Aotus > Aotus nancymaae. The sequence goes on from NW_026988455.1 coordinate 25,873,115, forward strand.
GTTGAGTTTACCCAGGACCAGCAGAGGTGCATGCACATGGATGGCTCAACAAGAAGTCCAGTCTCCACAGCCCGGGGGCACAGAGACAGGAGGGGGCAGTCCCAGCCACATCCCAGTAGAGTGGCAGAGACTTCAGCGGCCTGGCGCTGATGCAGACTGGGCTTGAGAGTCGCCCAGGGCAGAGGCCCACCTGAGTTCTCCCTGGCCAGCAACTCCAGAGTTGGGAGGATTGGAGGGGACTTTATGGCCCAAAAGACTAAGACCAAGATTTGCCTGAGGGAGGCTAAGCCATGAAAACAAGCAATATCACAAAACACAGCACAGAGGCGGAAGTGGGACCTGGACAGGCACTACACCTGACACCAATGCCCTGCACCAAGTCTCCCAGGTGCCCTCGCCCCGGTGCCAGCCCCAGCAGGAGCTGCACACACAGGACCCAGAAGAGGAGCACCAAGTGAGGCAGAAGACCAGCAGAGGCCGAGACCTGGCTGCAGAGAAGGGACCACAGCCGGATGCCACAAGACACAGAGATGCAGGGGTGTGTGTGTGTGTGTGTGTGTGTGTGGGCGCCCACCCCCCAGACTCAACTCAGCAACTCACCAGACACCAAGCCATCCTGACCCCCAGACCAACAGCCCAGACGACACAGTGGCTGAAACAGGGCAGCCTGTTAAATGGACGAACAGGAAGCCCTGGGAAGCCCTGGCATTTCTACATGGCCCTTGTGTCCTCGACCTGCCTGCCCAGAGAACAATGACCCACGTGGACCTCTGATGGAGTGGGTGGATGGCAGTGGACACCTCCCACAAGCATGGCCTCTGGCTCCCAACAAACACAATGTATCTTTATTGTACAAGCAAAAAGTCACGTGCCCCAAACCAACATAACCAATCCAATTGTTAAAAAGCTTAATTTTCCTATTAAAAAGATGAAAGCCTAAAAGCGTTACAGCTTTTGATTCATTGGCCGATTGTCCTGAGAGTTAAAAACAAACTGCGTGCTTTGGGATGGCCCCAGGCAGGAGATGGAGTTCCTGGGCCCTAAATGTGTTCCAGAGATCTGAGCGATACTGGGACTGAGTTTTGGCTTAGTAGCGATTGGAGGAACTGCATCATTGACTTCGTCACAGGAAAATACAGCAACTAAAGTGCTCCCGCTGGCTGGAGGAGAAGGAGCCGGCCAGGCAGGACGCATGTTCCAAAGAATAGCCGCCCGGGAGGCCGTCACTCTCCTATTTTGGGTTGGAGACAGCCGTGGGTGAAGAGCAATGACAGAGGGGTCCAGACCTGCCCTTCCAGTGGGGAGGGGCTGGGGAGGCCCGAGCTGGAGCACGTTCTCTCAGCATTTCCACATGCAGGTCAAGGGGCGGTGGGTATACAAGGTACTGGGTGCTGGGATTTGGCCCTGGTACAGAAGGCACGCCCTCCAGTGACCTTTAGAACCATATAGGCTCGCTATGTGCATGTCTTCACAGTCCAGACACGCGTGACACACACCGTGCCTGTCTGGAGGAGGCTGGGGTTGTCTTTTTGTTGTCGCTGGAACTGGGGACAGCGGACATGTATATTTGCCACAATTGCAACAGAAAAAAAACCACATCCAACATAAAAAAAAAAACTAAATAAATGAGGTGACGAAAAAAATGCAAAGGGACCCTGTCCTTTTGGACAGAGGTGCCCGGGGTGGAAGGCAGGTCAGCCGCTGCACATGCTTTCCGTGCCCAGGCACCAGCCATGAGCATGCACACGCGATGTCTGGGGCCGGGGGAGAGGCGCGGGCGGCCGCCGCTCCAGGGGACCAGCTCATGGGGTTCCACTTTGGTATTAAATAGGTGACTTCGATGGGGTGGGGGAGGCATCCTATGAAATGTATGAAAGGTAATGAAGACAGGGAGGGGGTGGAGGGAGAAAACCAAGGGCCAGGAGGTGATAAAATACAAAAGAACAAATACAGACAGATGGACACAGATACGGGTCCACTGAGGAATCGAGCACGAGGTTTGCTACTAGACTTATAGGTCACTCTCTCAGACGTTGGGTGGTAAACCGTCCAGCCTGCAAATGAATATAAAGGGAAGAAAACAAAGAGACACTCATCAAGTACAGGTTGCTGCGATTCCTCCTCCACACCAACAGCCACACCAGCCTCGTCACTTAACATCCACGGCTCCATCTAGCCCAGCCCGGAGCGCCAAAGCCACTGACCATGTAATGGGAAGGAGGCAGCGGGAGGAGCAGAAGAGAAGCGGCCCGGAGAAGGGCGGGCAGGGTGGGGTGGGCGGGGCGGGGTGGCTTCATGGTCACCATGATTTCTCTGGACAGAGATGGTGAGGACAGGAGAGCACCTTATTGAGCAGCTGCTGCTGTCCACGCAGCGTTGATGAGAGAATTTCCTCCTCAAGGCCAAACTCCCAGCTCGAAAGCTGTGCCCTCGTACCCCCAGCCGTCCCTCTGGACTTTGGAAGGACCCGGTGTTTAGCACCATCTGGCTCTGCTGTGGGGGTGGGGGTGGGGCAGCCAGTGCCTGGGAACTGGCGCTGGAGCACACAGCTGGATGCCAGGTCCCCTACCCTCCCCAGTCCTAGCCACTTCCCCAAGGTCCGCTCTAGCAAAGCATCACCTCCCCCTGAGCTGCTTACAGCAAGACTTGGTGGTGGTTGGGGCAATTCCATTATTTTCATCCAAAGACTATGTCTTTTTTTTTTTTCTCCTTTATAAAAGAAGCCTCTCAACAGCCTTTGCCGCAGCTCACAACCCCTCTACACCATACAGGCGTGCTCCTGGGTACACCACTGAGGCCCTATGTGGCTAGCACATGCTCGGAGACAGGCAAGCTGGAAATCACCTTGGCCACGCACTCCGCCTCCATCATTGGCTAAGCCGGAGCAGATGTCCGAAGACAGGGAGGCCCGGACGGAGCAGGGCTGCTGGGTCTGCACTGCCTTCCCGCTCAGGCCCGTGCTGTCTGCAGCGAGCCCCGCACTGGCTTGGGCAGGGTCCTTAGCGGGAGGGCCTCTGCTGGAGTCAGCCAAGTGACCTGGGCGGGGGGAGAAGAGGCGACAGGCACGATGAGGCGCCGCCAGGACGGGGCCGTGTGGGTCGAGTCTGTTCTGCCCGCTCGTTGCTGGGTGACCTTGGGAAAGCTCGCGTCTCCTGCAGACCACGGGCACATGGCCACATCTCCCACGTAGGAGTGTTGGGGAAGATCAAAGAATGCCCAGTCTCTACCAGCCCCCACTGCCGTGGATGGACTTGCGTTGTGCAAATATAGCGACAGAAGACACACTCAGGCTGTCAGCGGCCTGTGCACTTCCCATCTCAGTCTCCCTTAGCTCTGGGAACTGGCTCTGAACTCGTCTAACGGGTATAATTCATGGATGTGTGCCCCAAAGGTTGTGGGCTTATGGTGAGCTTACAGCGGCTTGCCTGGCACGCTTGGGGACTTGGGCTCACAGGGGCTCCAGCCCAGAATGCCAAGGCTCTCAGCCAGCAAGCAGGCTGCAGTGCTACTCAGAAGGCCTCAGGAAGCCCCGACATGCAGGGATGTGGGCTAGTGGCTGCCTAGAGCGAGGCCAGTGCCACTCAATGACTAGGTGTCACCTTTAACAAGACTGGGAGATCATCACCATCCTCCCATTCTCCCCCAGCCCCCAAAAGCAGCTGCATGGCTGGCACACACTGGAGAAATGGGTCAAAGATAGAAGCCACCATCCATCCACGCAGTGCCCTGCAAAGGAGCAGGTAAGGGAGGGCAGCCTGAGCTTCCCTGGCACAGCCATAACCTAGAGACTCAGGCCCAGTTCTGAGCAGCCCCTTCCTACTCACGGGCCTTCCCTCTTTGCATGAGGACAGAGGACCAGGGCTGCCTTCATGCTGCAATGACTCCTCTGATCCAGGGAAAGGAGGTTCAGTAAGGACACAACCCCAACTGGTCTTCCAGGTCCGAGGGTGTCACATGTGCATGGAGCCTGCCTCCCAGGCTCACTCAGGGGTCCCCAGGCCCGCTCCCATCCCAACCCTGCTCCCGGAGGCCGACCTGTGCTGGAGGCCACGACCTTGAGCTGCCGCACCAGGGGGTTCAGCAGCTTGCCCGCCTTCAGCTTGCTCTTGCTGGCTTTTCTCCGGCGGCCAGTGGGAGGTGCCGTGTGGAAGAAGCCCACGTTGGGGGGCAGCGGCTTGCCCAGGCGGCGGTACAGAGCCTCGATCTCCTGCTTCTGCTGGCTCTGCAGCTCTGAGATCTCCTTCAGGTGCCTGCAGAGGGGACAGGAGGGAGTGCTGGTGGGCTTCCTCAGTGATTCCAACACCACCAGGCCCTCCAGGAGGGAGGTGGTGTGGGAGGACAGGGGGTGCAGGGTGGGTGCCCTGCTGGTGCCTTGGCCTGGGCCACTCGAAGGGCCATACAGAAGCTGTAAAATGGCACAGTGTTCCTATCTAAACTGGAAGGTGCCAGGGTGGGGGCCTCTGGCATCGACGCTCCCAATGGCACAGGCCAGGCTAAGGAGCCTCAAATATCCAGACTCAAAACGCTTCCATTGATGCTTGCAATGAAAGGCCCAAACATGAACACAGATGAGGGGAAATCAGCAGGTGCCAGGTACCAAAGACACCGCCGTTTATCAGGCAAATGTGTGTTATTTCCTCCACACACAGAAACAGAGTGGAAGGCAGCTCAGACCAACACAGCACTGCATGAGGAAGTCAGCGAGATGCTCACTACTGCTCAGGGGCCATGTCATACCAATATGGGGCCACTGCAGTGGGTCCCACATCATCCTGCAGGTGAAATGCAGGATCACTGGCCGTGGGCAAGCGCAGAGTCTAGAACTGCCAAGGGGAGAAGGCGGAGGGGAAGATGCAGAGGGGAGAAATGTGAGAGGAGGATGCAGAGGGGTGGAGGGGGAGGGGAGGATGCAGAGAGGAGGAGGCCAAAGGGAGGGGGCCAAGGGGAGGAGGTGGAGGGGAGAATGTGGAGGGGAGGATGCAGAGGGGAGGAAGCTGAGGGGAGGAAGGTGAGGTGAGGATGAAGAGGGGAGGATGGAGAGGGGAGGAAGGTGAGGGGAGGATGGAGAGGGGAGGATGGAGAGGGGAGGATGAAGAGGGGAGGAAGGTGAGGGGAGGATGGAGGGGGAAGATGAGGAGAGGAAGGTGAGGGGAGGATGGAGAGGGGAGGAAGGTGAGGGGAGGATGGAGAGGGGAGGATGAAGAGGGAAGGAGGGTGAGGGGAGGATAGAGAGGGGAGGATGAGGAGGGGAGGAAGGTGAGGGGAGGATGGAGAGGGGAGGATGAGGAGGGGAAGAAGGTGAGGGGAGGATGGAGAGGGGAGGATAAGGAGAGGAGGATGAGGAGGGGAGGATGAGGGGAGGAAGGTGAGGGGAGGATGGAGAGGGGAGGATGAGGAGGGGAGGAAGGCGAGGGGAGGATGGAGAGGGGAGGATGAGGAGAGGAGGATGAGGAGGGGAGGATGAGGAGGGGAGGAAGGTGAGGGGAGGATGGAGAGGGGAGGATGAAGAGGGGAGGAAGGCGAGGGGAGGATGGAGAGGGGAGGATGAGGAGGGGAGGAAGGTGAGGGGAGGATGGAGAGGGGAAGATGGAGAGGAGAGAGGAAGGTGAGGGGAGGATGAGGATGGGAGGAGCCATGGCTCTCTTCTGGGCCTCCCTGCTGCATCACAGTCCTCTGAGCTTCTGCAAGGCTGAAGTCCAGCCCAGGTGCCCTAGCTGGAGGCCTGTAACCCCTCGACTTCACCCCAAGTACCCCTTCCTCCTTCGATGGTAAGCAAAACTAGGTGAGAAATGAGGAAGCAAATTCTGATTTTACTCCTGAATCTTCAACACCATTTTTTTTTTTTAAATGACTTTCTCTAGCTACTAAAAAATAAATAGAACTCTGTTTGGAAGCCATGGCATGCGGATCATGAGGTCAGGAGTTTGAAACCAGCCTGACCAACATGGCAAAACTCCGTCCATACTAAAAATAAAAAAATTAGCCAGATGTGGTGGTGGGCGCCTGTAATCCCAGCTACCCAGGAGGCTGAGGTGGGAGAATCACTTGAACCTGGGAGGTGGAGGTTGCAGTGAGCCAAGAATGCGCCACTACTCTCTAGCCTGGGTGACAGAGGAAGACTCTGTCTCGAAATAAAGAAATAACTCTGAGTGGCTTTCTCCCTACAAACACCAGGGAGACACAGCACCGGATGATCTTCTGGAAGGGAGTACTATTTCAAGAGAGCACTGACTGCCCCAGGGTTGGGGAGCGGCTGTGGGCAGGGGAGCATCTTATCCAGGACCTCAGGCTGGATCTCTGCTCCGAGGCCAAACCTACATGGCCCATCTCCTGCAGTCCCCGACTGCAATGTGGCTCCCACACTGGGGGTGCCCTGGCCCACTCCGAGCTGCCCCCTGGCTGCTTGCCACAGAGCCGGGAGGCCTGGCACGTCTGAAAGTGCAGGCTGGGCCCAGCACAGGGCTCCTGGAGCCCTAGGAAACTCCAGCGCTTATGGCAGAAACATTGCAGTGAGGCACAGACACCTCGGTATTCAGGGGGTTCAAATGAAAGCAAGGTTGGGGACCTGCTGGCTACTGCCGATCAGACGTCAATTCACAGTTGAGGCTGAAAATCTTCCCCACCCTCTCTTAAATGGTCCCTCCTTCCCTCTGGACTCCATGGCCCTCCCAGGGTCCACCTTCCCTTTGTTAGGCTCCCTGAACTCTTTCCTTTGAGGTGCTTCTGGTCCTCTCCCTACCCTTTCCCTAGGCCCCACCTGCCCCTGGCTCCCAACTGCTTCTGCCATTTCAAGTCTCTGCCCTCTGCCCCTGGCTCCTGGCCCGTCACCCAGGACACAGGCTCTCAGTCTACAGCAGCTCCTTTCCCCAGTGTTCTTATATCCACACCTGCCTGCCCCCTGCAAGCCTCTCTTTGTAGCAGCCGCAGCTGGGCTGTGGTCTGGCCACATCTCAGCTCCCCTTTGTGCCTGCTGACCGCTGGCTCCCTGAGTGACATTCCTGCCAAGCAAACATGCCCAGGATCTGCTGCCCTCTATCCCAAAAGGTTCTAGGTCATGCCCACCTTGGCCTTATCCACTCTCTGGCCTCCATCAAGGATCTGTTGGGCCATGTGATTCCACCCATCCCTGCCTTCCTGCCTCTCTCAGCAGCTCCAGTTACCTCTCCTCAGTTCTGCACAAACACACAGACACTCACTATATTCTCCCTCAATGCATAGCAATCACCATCCCACCAGTCTGGGCAGACACTCTCTTACCCTCCGTGTACATGGTGCACAGAGAGGATTGACAAGAGAGAAAGGAGATGTGCGCGGCTCTTCCCACACAAGTCTGTGATTTCCAACAGGACCAGACTTACAACATGCCTTCAGGCACTGCTGAATTTGGTGTCAGCCCTCCCATCCTGAAGGACATCTCAGTAACCCCCGAGCTGCAGCAGGACAGAGTAAGTATTTGCTGGATGAGGGAAAGCAGCAAGGAGAAAGAGGAAGATGGAATGGGGGAGGCAGAGACAAAGAAAGGAGAGACAGGAGAGAGTGGCAGACACAGAGAGACCGGGGTGGGGAGTGAGACAGGGAGAGAAGAAGTGAAAGGGGAGAGGGGGAGACAGAGGAGGAGAGAGGAAGAAAGAGGGAAGAGAGAGTGGAAGAAAGATGAGAGGCAGACAGTGAGGAAGACGTGGCTCAGTGATGCCCTGAGACATACCCCCAAGGGCAGCAGGAGGAGGCACGGCCCCCAGAGAAGCCAGAAGCCAGGAAGACAGCAGGGTGGTTTTTGGCCCAGCCTGGAGGACTGAGTGGGAGACTCTCTACTCAAAGCCACAGGGAGGCTGGGCCTGGTGGCTCACATCTGAAATCCCAGCACTTTGGGAGGCTGAGGCGGGTGGATCATTTGAGGTTGGGAATTTGAGACCAGGCCGGCCAACATGGCGAAACCCCATCTCGACTAAAAATACAAAAATTAGACCGGCTAATTAGGTGGCAAGTGCCTGTAGTCTCAGCTACTCGGGAGGCTGAGGCAGGAGAATCGCTTGAACCTGGGAGGCAGAGATTGCAGTGAGCTAAGATCACACCACTGCACTCCAGCCTGGGTGACAGAGCTAGACTCTCCTCTCTCACTCTCTTAAAAAAAAAAAAAAAGCCTTCATCACTGCTCTGTCGCCCTGCTTAGCAGCTCCAAGTGGGTGCTGCTTTGCCAGGACTTCAGCCCCGGCACCAGGCTTCCCCCACAACACGGAAGAGGTGCTGCAGCCCGGACAGGAGTGCTTCCTGCCCGCAGGACCTACTTCTCCCGCAGACTCTGCAGCTCCTTCTTTATGTCAGCGTCTTCCAGCTCTGAGTCGTTGTCACTGCTGATGTAGGATGACTGCGAGTGGAAGGAGGTCACGCTGATGGTGGGGACCTTCACACCCGCCCTGCTGGGCATCTCAGGGCCGATCGAGCCAGCCCGAGAAGGCCTCTGCAGGAAGGCGGTGGCCTTCTTCACGAAGTCGCCAGCCATGCTGCCACTCCCGGGCAGGGACGCCTGCTTCTGCACCGGGGGCCTTGCCCGAGGGCACTCGTCCCCAGAGTCGCTGGACACGGGCTCACCCACGCCGACCTCGATGGAGGAGGCTGTCTGTGCCCGCCGCACCGCCAGCTTCACGTCGGGGCTGGAGGGGGCCTCGTCGAGGTAGACGTCGGGTGGGGCGGAGTACCTCAGGCTGTGGGGGGAGGCCAGGGTCCACTCGTCCTGCGTGCTGACCACCGAGAAACGGCCCACAGTCTTGGCTGGTGAGCTGCCATCCTGCTGCTCTGGATGTTTCTGAGGGGACCCCGAAGCTTGAGCGCCGAGTGTCTGGGGGTGGCTGACCTGGCCACCCGGTGTGGAAATGCTCATGGCACTCTGTGGGGGCTCTGCTGAACTTTCTCCAGTGACTCCACCGTCCCTGTCTGTGGGCTCCACGTGTGCAGGTCTCACAAAAGCAGGTACATCCTTGGGAAACAAGCAGAGATGAAGAGGTTTCAGGTGAACATCAGCACAGAGTAAATCCTGCTAACCAGCCAGGGGTTGTCAAGTCGCCCTTACCTGGGGGGCACTGGGCACCACACGGGAGTCTGAGACCAACTGCCCTCCATCTCTGTCGTAGCCCAGCATGCTCCTGGGAGACGACTCTGCTGTGGGAACATTGAAAAGGTTACTCGGGCTGAAGGAGAAGGAAGAGGCAGAGATGCCTCACCGCTGACCCAAAGCAGCCCAACGTGATCCCACGGGAGCGCCGCCAGCCAGGCAGGACAATGGGAGTGGGCACTGGGAGGAGCCAGTTGTGTGTGCTCAGAGCAGTTTTGGAAACTGAAAATACATCATGATGTCTCGGCCCCACGGCATTCCATGACAGATGCCCAACAAACCTGGGCATGGGAAGAGGCATCAGCCCCGGGCACCCTCGTGCAGCCAGGCCCTCTGTGCACCTGAAGGCCGGGCACCCTCTGGGAAGCCAGGCCCTCTGTGCACCTGTACACCTGAATATTTGCTGTCTCACCCCACTGTCTGATATGAGAGGGTCTCACCGTGCACATCAGTGGGGCCAGATTCCAGCCCCGCTCCCACGGTGTCTTGAAAACTTTCACCCACTGCACCTGCAGCTGTTTCGGTGCTGTCTACGGAGCTATTTCTCATCAGCTTTCCCAAGGTTGCCATGAAGAGCCAACCAGAGAAGTCAAGCAAGTTGATGTGGGGGCCTCTCCTGAGCCGAGACCCTCACGTGGCAAAAGAAACTCATGGGCAGGCTGGGGCATGAACCTGACCTATATGCCACGGGGACGGTGACAGGGGTGGACGGAGCCTCTGGGAAGGCTGGGGCTGCCCGCACACGTACACATCTCCTTCGCACACCCCATGTGGAAACTCACAAGGGAACAATACCACATCAGATTCCCAAGGAGATGCAGTCCAGTCCCAGTCACATGTCCCCAACCTGTGGCAACATTTGACTCCCCTCCTCACATCCCATGCCCATCTCCAGGGATAGAAGGCTCACTGTCAAATGCACTCTCTCTACTTCTAAATGGCTCCGACTGCCAGGAAAGGTCATTTTTGCCAAACTAGAATTTGTCCCCTTAGAGCTTTCCCCATGAGTTCCACACTCTGGAAAGAGTAAGCTGTATCATTTTCAAGTTACTGAAGCTCAGTTTACTCATCTGCCAAAGGCGTCCATGGGACACATCTCACGGCACGAGGTCAGAATTCATGGGGCGCCACAGGCAGCCCAGCATGGCTGGGGCTGGCACTCCAACACGACCTCTCGTTTTCACCCTTTTACAAAGACACTCTACTGCTCCGTCCCTCATCTTCCACGGGCTAAACATCACCATTTCTTTGCATGCACGGCTTTCGACCCCAGTGCCAGATGCCCCAACCCCTCTTATAGTCTGGTGTCTACAAATAAACGTGGCCTGGGACTTTGAGTTCCCGCCTGTGGCTGATGTGCGCTGAGGTTTGTTAGGAGGCTCAGGGGAATTCTGATTCATATCGTGCCCATCCCCCAAGAAACCCTGAGCTGAGAAGGAATCTCAGACCTCACAAGATCAATTTAGCCCCCTTAGAAGGGAGAGTGAGACATGCAGATAATGAAATGAGAAGCAAAGCAAAGGTGTTTCCACAGAGACGCGGTGGCGGCCAGTAGCCACAAGGGAAAGCCCCGAGCCAGGTCTTCAGGGATTGCCCTGGCCTCTGGCACTCCCAGTAGTCACAGCGTCCCCTCGCCACACTGCCCTGCTTTAGCTGAAGTAAGCCTGGGTTTCTGCGGGCATCTTGTAACCTTGCTGAAGAAGAGCAGGCGCTAGGATGGGCCCACCAGAACGTGCGCAGACCCACAGCCACCGGAGAGTCCGGGAGCTGTGACGTAGTCCTTGCAACATCCCAGCACCCACCACTGGGGCCTTATCCATCTCCAGAGAGGACTTCCTCTCCCTGGAGTGTGAGCATGTGGTTCCTTCTAGAACTCAGTAGGCTTAATTAAGTCAGGGGTGTCCCATCTTTTGGCTTCCCTGGGCCACGCTGGAAGATGAATTGTCTTAGGCCACACATAAAATACACTAACGATAACTGATGAGCTTCAAAAGAAATCAAAAAAAGAAAAAGAAAAAGAAAAATCTCCTAAGAAGCTTACCAATTTGTGTTGGGCCCATTCAAAGCCGTCTTGGGCCACATGCAGCTCATGGGCCACACATAGGACAAGCTTAAATTAAGTCATGATGGGCTCCTGCTGTGTCTGGGCTCTATCCTAGATGCTAAAGGACCCTTACAGATAAAAGAATCTTTAAGAAATGCTTTTATCACTTAAAAGATAAAAGATGAGGGTGCAGATGCAGAAAGTTCTGGGGCAAGAAGGCCGGGAAGCCCTTGCGAATGGAGGGTCGAGCAGTGAGCTGTTACCTGTCATTGATGAAGACCTGCCCTGCTCCATCATGGCCCCTCGAGTAGGGGCCAGTTCTGACTTTTCCACCTGGAGAAAGAAACACAAAAAGAGAAGAGCCATGAGGCTCGAACGTCAACATCTCAGCAGTTTTATCTGCAAATCCACTCCCCTCGTCTCAAGCCGCCCCTGGGCTGCCCCAGCCCCTCTGTGTGCACGGATGGGGCTGCGTCATCTGACGTTAAACAAGCATGACCCCAAACAGGGGCCACTTGTTGCAAAATGTGCATGGGTGAGTCAGACACACGTGGGTGGGTCACCAAGAGAGGGACGGGACCTGAATGCGGCTGGCTCTGCATAGCTGGGATGCCTGCCACCCCCAAGTCCGGGCCCAGGCCCCGGCCCCGGCCCCTGACCCAGGGCAGTGTTTCTGGGACAAGGCAGCTACTCACCAAGGCCTGGGGTGGTTGGGCACGCCCTGTGACTGCCTCGTTAAGCGCTGAGGGCAGGGTCAAGTCCCCCCCGCAGACCTCCGAGCGGGGCTGGTCCCCTCTCAGGGGCTCCAGGGTGAAGTCTCTGTCGCCCACCTCCACAGGGGTCCCAGCTGAGGCTGAGGAGGTGGGCACGTGCTCCTGGTAGAGCAGAGTCCGCAGCTTCTCATCCAGGCTCTTGATGGTGCTGTCCACAAAGCCCACCCTGGGGGGCGGCCCTTCCCCATCTGACTCCAGGGCCGAGGGCGGCTGTGGGGGGATGGTGGGCCCCAAGGGTGGGCTTGGGAGCTGGGTGGTGGCCAGACTGATGGCCCCCACTGCGGCAGGAAGCAGGGGAGTGGGTTGACCCAAGGAGGGCTGTGGGGCTCCACTGTGGGGGCTGGGCTCAGGTGCAGGAGCTGGCGGGGGCTCCCCTGGGGCACTGGCCTCCCTGGTTGAGGCGGCCTCTGGAGCTGGAGCACAAGGTCCTAGGCTCACCACGAGGGGCTGCACAGCAAGTGGGGCCTCGTGAGTCTCCGCTAGTGGCTGGGAGGTCTCGAGCTCACTGGTGGGCCCCTGAGGGGTCCCTGCACCCCCTGCCTGGATGGCAGTTCCTGACGCTGGCTCTGGCATGGTGCTGGTGGCTGGAGCTGCTCCATCTTGGGGTAGAGCAGTCACAGGAGGGGAGGAGGGGGCCAATGGGGCCGGGCCCCCCCCAGGAGGGTTGCTGGGGCCCGCCTGGCTCAGAAGCTGCTGACTGGCTAGAAAGCCAGGTTGTTCCTTCGAGGACAGCTGGTCTTTATAGGGTACTGGATCTAGAAGAAATGGGGAAAATGCCTTTGCACCAGGCTACACTGGTCCTATCGACCTGTCTCTTCCCTGATAGAAAGATGCCTTACACGGCCTGGCCATGGCCCCAGTATGCTGGTTTTCTCTCTTTCCTGACACACCATGGTCCTGCCTGCCTGCAGCTCAGCCCAGCCCTGGCTGCTGCTTCCTGTAATGCCTCCCACAGGTCTCTGAGCCACCTCTAGGTTCCCCGTGTCCCCTGCAGCTGAAACAGCACCATCCTTCCTCCTGTGCCTTCTGTAACGGGTACCATCAGCTGTGGCTGTTACTTGTCTGTCATCTGTCTGTCCACACCCTCACCCTTACAGACAGCTCCAGAAACATTCGGCTGTTGTCTATCTTGCACTGGACAAAAGTTTTCCAATGAAATTTAAAAATTAAAGAGTTTAAGTAGTGAGCTATACACATTTCCGTGCCCAGGAGTAAGCAGGAGCCTGGAACCTTCAGACCTCCCGTCTTTGGTAGGGTAAGAAGCACAGCCAGGGCTGGAGAGTGACCCTGTGGGAGGAATCCAGAACCCCAGTGGCATAACCAAGTCTCACAGTGCCTTGTGCAGGAGCTCACGGAGCCTCCACTGGGCTCACAGGGACCGTGGGCATCTGAGAAGTGACAGAACAGTGTTTCTCAAACTTACTTGGCCTTGGAGCCCAGTTTTCTTTACTTGAAAATGCAACCCAGCCCCCCCACCACCAGCAGCCTTTTTTTCTTTTTGGAGATAGGGTCTGGCTCTGTCATGAAGGCTGGAGTGCAGTGGTACAGTCTCCGCTCATTGCGACCTCTGCCTCCCAGGCTTAAGCCATCTTCCCACCACAGCCTCCCTAGTAGCTGGGACCACAGCTAGATAATTTTTGTATTTGTTGCATGAGATTGGGTTTCACCATGTTGCCCAAGCTGTTCTTGAACTCCAAGGCTCAAGCAATCCGCTGCCCTCGGCCTCCTAAAGTGCTGAGATTACAGGCGTGAGCCTCCACGCCCGGCCCCCTTTGTGTTTTCAAAAAACACAAAGAAAATGCACACAAAAAAAAAACTGTTTAAAAAGTAAAAGGTGAGAACGGGGAGATTACTAGGACCCTCATGCCCTGCCCTCTGACCCCAGACTCCCTTGGCCCCCATCCTCTGTCCGGCCCGACAAAGATAAACTAATTTGACAAGGATTTCCTCCTCTGCTCTTCTTTACGGACTTACCGTTTGCCTCTCTGAACACTGTGGTTCAGTTTTGCATGTTCTCTCAATGGAATGGTACTCTATTCTGTGGTGCCTGGCCTCTCTCACCCGTGTTTGTGACATGGGTCCTTGTTGTGTTTATACAACTGCACCACAATGCATACATCCATTCTGCTGGTGCTTGCTGGGCTGTGGCCAGGTGGGACCACAGCTAACACTGAGCCACAGTGTGCACCCGTTCCACCAGGCACATGCCAGTGGGGAGCTGCTGGTCACTGATCCCCTTTATCCTTATGTGGGGGTGCTAAGCTGCTTCCCCAAGCAAGAGCCAATGCCCCCACCATCAGCAGCCTCTGAGCACCCCAGGGCAGTGTGATGGCGTCTCACTGTGGTTTGTTATTGTTTTTAATGGTGGAAAAAACATTTAAGATGAGATCTGCTGTCTTAACACATTTTTAAAAGCACAGTACTCTATTGTTTACTACAGGCACCATGATGTGGGGCAAAGCTCTAGAGCTTACTCAGCTTATACAACTGAAACTTTATGCCCACTCAACGGTAACTCTGTTCCCTCTCCCTCCAGCCACTGGCAACCTCCATTCTGCCCTCTGCTTCTATGACTTTGACTGTTTTAGATACCGCGTTATCAGAGGAATGAATCGTCTTTCTGTGCCTGGCTTATTTCATATAGCATAATGTCCTGCAGGTTCATCCATGTCGTCGAAAATGTAGAGTTTTCTTGTTTCTGTGGTTAACTAGTACCCCATTGCGCATATGTATCACTTATCCATTCATCTGTCAACAGACACTTAGGTTGTTTCCGTGTCTTGGCTATTGTGAGTAATGCCACAATGAACACAGGAGAGCAGATGCTTCTTCCAAATCTTCTTTTCAATTCTTTTGAATATACACCCAGCAGTGGGATTGCCGGATCATATGGTCGTTCTATTTTAATGTTTTGAGGAGCCTCCACATTGTTTTCCATAATGGCTGTACTAATTTCCACTCGCACCAGGCTGCACAAGGGTCCCCTCTCCCCACACCCTGGCCAATACTTACTGTCTTTTGTTTTTGGAAATAGCCATCTCAACAGGTGTGGTTTTGATTTGCATTTCCCTGATAAAACCTAATCCAATCGAGTACCTTCTCCTGTGTTCACTGGCCATCTGGGTATCTTCTTTTAGGACACACCTGTTCAAGTCTCTTGCCTGCTTTTCTACAGAGTTGTCATTCTGTAAAACTGCTATGACATATAGTAAGTATGTCTTTTATAATAAACTGCTGGCTGGGCACAGTGGCTCACGCCTGCAATCCCAGCACTTTGGGAGGCCAAGGCAGGCAAATCACAAGGTCAGGAGATCAACACTATCCTGGCCAACGTGCTGAAACCCTGTCTCTATTAAAACACACACACACACAAAAAAAAATTAGCCAGGCGTGGTAGTGCATGCCTATAGTCCTAGCTACTTGGGAGGCTGAGGCAGGGGAATCGCTGGAACCTGGGAGGTGGAGGTTGCAGTGAGCCGGGATGGTGCCACTGCACTCCAGCCTGGCAACAGAGAGACTCTATCTCAAAACAACAACAACAACAATAATAATAATAATAATAAATAAACAGCCTGTTTCCCAGAATGGCTGTACTATTTTACATCCCCACCAGGAATGTATGCGTTCCAGCTGTTCCACAGCCACACTCAGATTTGGTGCAGTCTAGTCATTTTTAACAGGTATGCAGTGATGCCTCCCTGTGGCTGCTTTAATTTGCATTTCCCCAATAGTCAATGATATTGAACACCCCCTCATGTACTTAATTGCCATCCTTATACCCTTTTTAGTGAAGTGTCTGGTCAAGTGAGCTGCTCATTTCTTATGTTCATTTTACTGTTGAGTTTTCAGAATTCTTTATATATTTCTAGCACAGACACTATGTTGGATATGTGATATGCCATTATTTGCTACCAGTCTGTAGCTTGCCTTTTCATTCTCTTAACAGTAGTTTACACAGAGCAAAAGATTTTAATTTTGACACTGCCTGATTTATCCTTTTTTTTTTCTCTTTCTTTTCTTTTCTTTTTTTTTTTTTGAGACAGAGTTTTACTCCTGTTGCCTAGGCTGGAGTGCAATGGCGCAATCTCGGCTTACCACAACCTTCACCTCCTGGGTTCAAGCGATTCTCCTGCCTCAGCCTCCCGAGTAGCTTGGATTACAGGTATGTTCCACCACGCCTGGCTAATTTTGTATTTTTAGTAGAGATGGGTTTCTCCATGTTGTTCAGGCTGGTCTCAAACTCCCGAACTTAGGTGATCCACCCACCTTGGCTTCCCAAAGTGCTGGGATTACAGGTGTGAGCCACCGCGCCCGGCCCATTTTCTCTTTTATATGTCATATTTTTGGTACCAGGTCTAAGAACTCCTGCCTGGCACAGATCAAAAAAGATTTTCTCCAATGTTTCCTTGTAAAAGTTACACAGTTTTGCATTTCACATTTGATCCATTTTGATTTAAGTTTTCAGTAAAATGTGAGGCTTAGGGTAAAGGTTTTTTTTTTTCTGCATAAGGATGACTAACTGTTCCAACATTTATTGAAAAGATTATCTCTTGTTGCATTGCTTTTGCATCTTTTTCAAAAAAATCAAATGGCCATATTTGTGTGGGTCTATTTCTGGGCTCTCTATTCTGTTCCACTGATCTGTGTACCAATCCCTTTGCCAATATTATACTGTCTAGATTACTGTAACTTTATAGTAAACTGAATATTCAGTAATGTGATCCCTCTAACTTGAGTCTCCATTTTCTTTTTTTGAGACGGAGTCTTGCTCTGTTGCCAAGTTAGAATGCAGTGGCACAATCTCAGCTCATTGCAGCCTCCACCTCCTGGGTTCAAGTGACTCTCCTGCCTCAGCCTCCCAAGTAGCTGGGACTATAGGTGCACACCACCACACCCAGCTAATTTTTGTATTTGAGTAGAGACAAGGTTTCACCATGTTGGCCAGGATGGTCTCGATCTCTTGACCTTGTGATCCACCTGCCTCAGCCTCCCAAAGTGCTGGGATTACGGGTGTAAGCCACTACACCTGGCTTGATTCTCCATTTTCAAAACAATTTTAGCCATTTCTATTTCCTTTGTACTTCCATATAAATTTTAGAATGTCCATATCTATAAAAAGTGATCTGCTTTAATTTCTGTTACTGCAATACATCTATACATCCATTTGGGGAGAACTGACGTTTTTACTGTGTTGAGTCTTCCAATCCATGAACACAGTATGTTTATTTAGTTAGGTAACCTTTGATTCATCAGTACTTTCTAGTTTTCAGCATACAAATTCTATATGTTTTGTTAAATTTGTATTTATATATATCCTTTTGGGGGGAGCTACTATAAATGGTATTGCTTTCATTGTTTCTTGCTTGTCTTTAAGTCTGGCTAAGACAGTCCAATGTTGAGTAAGATCGGGGAAAACATATTCTTGCCTTGTTTATCTTAGGGAGAACACATTTGGTCTAAATATGCTATAAACAGTGGGATTTTATGTTGTGTGTGTGTGTGCGCGTGTGAAGTTAATCAGGTTGAGGAAGTACCCGTCTTTTCTTAGTTTGCTAAGAAGTATTATCTTTAAAAAAAAAAAAAAGAGAGAGAGACAAGGATCTTGCTATGTTGCCCAGGCTGGAACGTAGCAGCCATTCACAGGCACAACCTTAGCACACTGCAGCCTTGAACTCCTGGCCTCAAGTGATCCTCTTGCCTCAGCCTCCCAAGTAGCTAGAACTATAGGTGTGGGCAATTGTGCCTGGACGGTTTGCCAAGGATTTTTGTCATGAACGGATGTTGTATTTGGTCAAATGATTCTGCTGTATCAACTATTATGATCATATATTTCCTCCTTCTTTAGACTATTAACATGGTAGACTGATTCTTCAATATTGCTCTCCCAGCATATACCCACTTTCTCATGGCATGCTGTTGATTCTTCAATATTGCTCTCCCAGCATATACCCACTTTCTCATGGCATGCTGTCCTTCTAATATTTTGCTGAATTTGACTTGCTAATATTTTGAGAACATTTTCCGTCTATGTTCATGAAACTTACTGGTCTATCATTCTCTTTTTTGGTACTGTCTTTGGCTGGCCCTAAAATCAGGGCAGTGTTGGCCTCGTAAAATGATTTGGGAAGTCTTCTTTGCTCTTCTATTTTCTGGAATAGATTTTGTGGAAGAGATATTGGTGTTATATTTCTTTTAAATGTCTAGCAGAGTCCACCAGTGAAACTATCTTGGCCCGGAGAATTCTTTTTGGGGAGATTTTTAACTATAAATTCATTATTAAAAGAATGAATTTAAAAATAGGTTTAGGGCTATGCAGATTATTCTATTGACTTTTAGTAGTTTGTGGCTTTTGAGGAATTAGTCTCTTTCACCTAAATTGTTCAATTTCTGTTTGTAGGCTTGTTCAGACTATTGCAGTATTAACCTTTATCTACAGTAATGTACCTCTTTAATTTCTGTTATTGATATTTTACATGTTTTCTTTAGTATTGGTATTTTGTTTTTTCCTTACAGTCTTGCTAAAGGTTTATCATTTTGTTAACTTTTTAAAAAATAAGTTCATTATTTCATTGGTTTTTGTCTATTATTTTTGTTTTAGATATCATAGCTTTCTGCTCGTCTTTATTTTCTTCATTGTGCTTGCTTCAGACTTATTTTGCTATAGGTTTTCCTTGTTTCTCCAGGTAGAAGGTTGAGTTATTGACTTGACACCTCTTTTTTCATCTAAGCATTTTAGTGCTATAAATTTCCCTCTAAGTACTGCCTTAACTACATCCCACAAATTTATCTTTTCATTCTTGTTCATTTCAAATTGTTTTCTAATTTTCCTTCCAACTTTTTCTCTTACCTGTAAATTATTTAGAAGTGTTATTTAATTTTAAATTATACTGTATTGGAGAACATACTTGACATAAATTCAATACTTTTAAATTTGTTAAGTTTTGTTTTTTTGTTTTATAACTAACTCAGGATATATTAATTGTTCTATACGTACCCGAAAAAATGTATTCTGTTTTTGAGGGGAGTGTTCTATCTATGTCAGTTAGGTCAAGTTGGTTGATAGTGTTTTCAGATCTTCTATATTCTTGCTAATTTTCTGTCTACTAGTTCTATTTATTATTGAGACTGTTGGAGTCTCCAACTATAGTTGTGGATTTGTCTGTTTCTGTTTTCAGCTCACACCCCTATGTCTCCATCCTCCCCTGCACCCCAGCCTAGTAATTCTCCACTATGATCAGATTTCAAATGCCTTCACATAGATGACTTTTATCAGTTTTGGGTCATTATCAGTGGATGGTTAATCCAAATTAACAGTTCTGTCACCAATTCTTCCTTCTTTTAATAGAAAAAGAAACTAACTCTAAAAGGTTTCCTGAGGTCACTCAGTGCATAAAGAGGGTTTAACTCCTTTCTATTAACCAGACTGTCCCCTAAACTTACACCAGTGTCCCGTGCACCCTATATCACAGGAAAACTTAGCTCTTAGAAGGGTTTTTCTTATAATTGGGTGTGTGTGTACTAAAATCTAGAAGTAATATATGAACATATTCTTACTTAAAAATTGAATCTTGTAGGCAAGCCTGCTTCTCCGTGGGCCCGAGCCCTTTACCTGAGATCACCTTGTTTCAGCTGGTGGCTTCATTTGGATTTTATTATTAGGCTGACCTGTCCCCCACGGGAACAAATCTCCAAAAGATAATGGAAGTCATTGGAAGCACATGATATAAAATTTAAAAAGATTTACACATATTTTTCATGAATGTGCCATGAGGTTATGTCAAGTTATATAATCAGTAACTTTTCCCTGCCAACTGATAGGGGATTAAACCTTAAATTTGTTCAAGTGACAATTTTTAGCCTCCCAAAAGACCATCAAGATTTAACTGACAGCCCAAAGCACAGGCTTGTTGGCATCTGTATGGGGAGGTACAGGTGCAGATCAATGCACGGTGATCAACGCCTGTGTGAACACTTTAAAATCACAGTCTCAACGCCAAGAGGGACTTTCCCCCTCCACCCAACAAAGCAAGTAGAACCAACAGGGGCGTGTCTGCTCTAGGTGTGCGGCACAGAGGAAAGGGATGGGAGCAAGGAGTCGCCAGGATAACACTGCGGAGGAAGGGTAGCGGAGCTCTTCAGCACACACCTGTGCGGCCACACGAGCCACCTGCTTGGTGGGTTAGCAGGGCAGACTCAAGCCTGGAAGCTGCTTTGACTGAGCTGATTCAGTGGAAAACAGGGATAAGAACACAGCCCCTCAGGATGTCCTGCACTGTGAGCGACAGGGCAGGGTGAGCCCCTGTATAGCCCTGGACACCAGGCACATACCAGCTGGGTCATGCACAGAAGGAGGCCTGCAAGTGAACCAAGGAGGGGCTTGGGTGGGCACTGGCTGCTCATACCTTGGCTGGCTTCTGGCAGCAGGGAGCTTAGAGGAAGTGGGGGCGAAGATTCAGGGGCCTCGGGGGTGGGGTGCTCAGCCACTGGACAGATGATGAACCACCTCTTCCCAGTGTGCAGGACTGAAGGGCAGAACAGAAAC
Source organism: Aotus nancymaae (assembly GCF_030222135.1). NCBI lineage: Eukaryota > Metazoa > Chordata > Mammalia > Primates > Aotidae > Aotus > Aotus nancymaae. Next base: position 25,893,583 of record NW_026988455.1, read on the forward strand.
AGCGCGCTGAGTGAGTGTCTCTCCAGGCCGATGTGACCCCCACCACCTGCACCAGACTTGGCACCAAAGGTCTGGGGAACTCCTTTAGCCTATGGGATTTTCTCTAGGAAGGGTCTGGGCAGAGAACACTATTCCCAGTCATAATCCCTATCACTTCCCTCCATGAAGCAGGTGGTTCCTCAGGCCCCTTGGTAAAGAGGCCTTAGTGACGGGTTTCTGCCTGCTCTTCCCTCATACCAGAGGACAAGGGGTGCACAGTCAACCTGGGGTGCCTCATTGGCACCCAGAAGCTCCCAAGAGGGTCCCTGGCGTAGGCTTGGCTCCTGGGATGCCCAAGGCACCATCCACGAAGGCCGTGATGCTAGTTGCAGGTGACAGCTCCTGGGACGGGACAGCTGTCCCCAGACAGGAGCCCCCTGGTCACCACATGCTTCCATAATCCCCCCATGCAATGGCCAAACCCCTGATAATATGCTGAGCAGGGGCTTTTATCAAACGCCTGCTGAAAAGCAGGGAAGGAAGTTACAGACTCACCGTTCTGCTGATACACGGGGGCGTTGGCTTGGGATTGCCGGCTCTCCTGAATGAGGTGGAGGGTCAGAAACGAGTCCACTGAGCTGCCGCGCCCACTGCCCAGCTGCCGCACTCTTGCCACCCCCCAACCAGGATTTCACAACCTCACCTCCCTGGCGCCCAGGCCACAGGTGCTGAGGTGTGGCAGGCTGGTCCCTGGGTCAGAGCCACGGTCAGCGTCCGTGTCCTCACTAAGCATGTCCTCTGCCTTGTCCATGACATCTTTCATCTGCTCAATGAACGTCTCCCGCTCAGCCTGCAGGATGAAATCATGCTCTACCTGCAAAGAGATGCACTACCAATGAGGATCAGCTGCAAGGTCAAGACTGCCCTGGGTCTTCATCTGGATTGACGGATGTCTACCCTATACCAGGCCCCAGGGGAAGACATGGGGAAGGGGTGCAGTCCCCAAGACAGGGGCTGAACAGCTCAGCAAGTGACACGGATGGCCCCAGGGAAAGACATGGGGAAGGGGTGCAGTCCCCAAGACAGGGGCTGAACAGCTCAGCAAGTGACATGGATGGCCCCAGGGAAAGACATGGGGAAGGGGTGCAATCCCCAAGACAGGGGCTGAACAGCTCAGCAAGTGAGATGGATGGCCCCAGGATGGGAGGAGAACAGCTTCATCTTAAGAAGCAACTCCTGACTCCAAGCCAGCAACTCCCTGCTCCAAGCCAGGGACCTGAGCCGTCATTGTCCTGCCCCAGCTGGAGCTGGTTACAGACCCTGAGGCTGGTGCAGCCATCTGCAGAGCAGGTGAGTACACAGGATGGAGGGGGCCAAGGACGGGGACTGGGAAGAGGGGAGGGGGTCCACCTGGGCACAGGTGCCCAGGCAGTCATGACAGATAAGGAGGGTGGGATTGAAGGCAAAGGCTCCAGCCAGCAGGAGGTTGTGGGGGGATAGAAAGCATCAGCGGGATGGGAAGGCTATAGCAGGAGGGCCCCATGTCACCTGTCGGTCTCTGCACCTCCAGCTCTCCCAGCCTCAGCCTTTGACCTTCAACTATGGCCCCGGCACACACGCAAGCATGGCCTGATGTCCAATGAGCAGCTCCTGTCATGGCTGAGGGGAGGTCCCACGCCACAGCCTGGAAATCATGAAGCCTCCAGACCAGGGGCTCAGGACACATCCGCAGTCCCCAACTTTCACTGTGGGCACATGGCCCCAAGCTCACACCTGGCTCTGGCTACATCCTTGGCCACTCAGGCAGAGAGACTGCTGTGCATCTCATAAAACCATACCAATGAAAGAGGTCAGCCTGTGCCACCACCCAGTGGGGTCCATACCCTGCCTCTTTCCTGCCATGGCACCTCCTCCCACCTACACACCTCTACAGTCACCAAGATGCTCTAGGCCTGGCCTGGGGCATCCATGGTCCCAGACCTTTTCTGGGATGGGCCCATCTGCCCTACTTAACCAGCTGGCTGCAAAGCAGGGCTCCTCTGCACCCCACACTCCCCTGGCACCCCAGACCCCATCCCCAGGAGTACCACCTGCATACACCCCTAGACAAAGTGCTGGCTTGTGCTGTGTTCTGTGATTGAGCTAATTTAGTGTAGCGTGTGACTGCGATGTTGTCTTACGAGGAACAGTATATTGTGGCCAAAGGTGAAGCATCCTGCCAGCTGTGACAGGAGTGCTCCATGCGAGAATTTAGGCAATGTTCCAATTCTGTGAAACTTTCACTAAACGAAATTGAACTAGAACCCCTTTGCAAGTAGAAAATGTTTTCCTATTATGTTTCTTTTTTTAAGTATGTTGAGAATAAAATTAATTTGAAAATAAAACAAAAATCTAAAAATACAGGGTCCAGGTATAACCTGACTTTAGAATCCATGCCAATTAAATGAAACCTCTGCAGTTCCACCTTTTCTAAGGGGCTGGCAAGGTCATTACGGTTAGAATGATGAACCTGAGGCCTGAAGACCTCTAACCACTGATGGGACATTCAGGGACACCTGGTGCCTCACGCTCCCAGGAAGAAAGTCCACAGGGCAGGCAGGAGCTTGTCTGAACAGCGCCTGTCCCACTGGCCACACACCCACCCTTCAACTTGGGCCCCTGGAGCCAGTCTGTTCCCGGGACAGGAACAGGTTGACGGGGAAGACTGCTGGGCTGTTTTTATGGACTGAATTTGTATATCTGTAGCATGCTTACTTCAGACAGGTATGCTAGGTGACTTGGTTTACTAAGATGATAGAAAAGGCAATAAAATAAGAGGAGTATCTGAGTGCTGAGTGTAAAAACCAAGTCTGAGAAGATGCTACTTTTACAAAGCACACAGCTAAAGAATAGCCACATCACTTACTGTGCAGGACTTACATGTGTGCAGCTCACAAAGACTCACACACAGAGATACATAGAAGACTGAAACCAGGGGATCGGTGGACACGACACAGGCTGATGTGGCTGAGTGATAACTTCACAGGCATTCACTTTATTATTCTTTATCATGTTTGAAACATGTGTGTATAAAGTAACACAAGACACAGGTTAAAGACACAGTAAGATAAGAGATGTTCTCCAGTTTCAGCAACCCAGCGAGGATCTGGCATTCCTGCTGTGCCGAAGAACCAGCTGCTGTCTGCTGACAAAGACTCTTCCCTAACCAAAGTGCATCTAGCGCCTCTGACCCTCCGACTAGGCCTTGTCCTGTCTTCAGCCTAAGCCAGTTGTAGTGAGAATTCCCAGCCTTCACATCTGACCATATTCCTCATCTCCCACCTTTGAGGTTGAACAAAGCCTCTCACCTGCCCCCAGCAAGGATCCTGTTACAAGGGTTTCTCCAGAATCCCTGACCTTGACATCTCCTCTTAGCTATTTTTCAGCCACCCATCCCCACACTGCTCCTTGGCTATGATTCCCCTGTGGTCTCTGCTGCGTTCAGTTAAACTCATTCTCTCTCCCCTACTGCCACAGTCCTGAATAAAGTCTTCCCAACCACTGTAACAAGTGTCAGAAGAATATCTCTAATGCTGCAGGGGACTATGCCCTGGGCCTGGGCTCTGGGAGGGTTTTGTCCAAGCTATCTCTGCAAAGCAGACACTAAGGCAGGAACTTGTTCCCTAGAAGCAGAAAGCCAGGGGTTTCCCCTGCAAAGCCCACATGAGGATTTCATGAAGCCAGGGCAGGGGTGGCCAGGGTGATGCAGCCCAAGGGGGTAGCTGCAAGGTAGACACATGGGGCAATCTCTGTTTTTAACTTGAATGGAATATTCTATTCCCTACTCATGCTGGCCCACTCCAGGCACTTGGTGGCCATCTAGAGTGAGAGCTACAACACTGTCCAGTGTGCTGTCAGCCCCTTTAGGACCTGGCTTCCTAAAGCTCACTAATGCAGGAATAATGGTCTGGAGAGAATGTTCTCCTGGAAGGCAGTCACAGATGGACCAGGAAATTTGACGAACACACATGCATCCTTTCCATGTGTTTCTTCGTGTGTGCTTTCAGCTGGAGAGCTTCTAAGGGCCCGAAAACGATCCCCACTCCCAGCCTGGGTCAGGTGCCAGGGACCACAGGTGTGGGGCTGTGAAGGCCTACAAGGTGCTTATGGACTCAGGTTGGTCTACACAGGCAGGGAGGGGTGGCTCCAAAGGGAGGTGCAGGCAGAGTTGGGTGGGCTTGGAGCCCACATCCTAGCTGGGGAGGCTGGAGGAGGCTCTAAGCAAGGACCACAGGACATTAGACTCTGGGATGCCCTCCGCATGCCTTACTCAAGGAACCTATCCACAAGGCTTCCTTGTATTTGGAGGAAAGGCTCAGGTGTTTCAGAAGCCCTCAGGGAGCAGCATCTTAGAAAGGTTAGGGACACATCCTTCAAGCTGTTCTTCCAAACTCAAGGGGTTTCCGCCCGTTGTGGGGAAGAGCCCGGGGAGTAAATGGTCAGTACTACCCTTGAAAAGCCCCTGGGCCAACTGACACCTCCACACAAAGTCAGGCTCAACATGTGGCCTGTGGCGCTCTGCTCGGGCCCATACGCCCCCAAGGAACACTAGGAGCCAAGCCACCCAGACCCAACCTCACCATGTACGTCGCGATCTCGTCAGGCGCGTCCCCATCCAAGTCGAACTTGAAGGTCACCATCTTGTGGTTGTGCGTCTCCAACTGGCACTCCACCATCTTGTCCCCAGTGTTGCACACCTGGAAAGGGCACGGTCAGCCCCTGCTGTGCGCACACACCACGTGCCCCGTGCACCGGCCTCGGCCCCCTCACGTGCCCTGCCCACTTACGTTCAGGATGGTAAGTCGGGGCCGACTGGCCCTCTCCTGCCGGGAGCGCGCGCGTGTGGACCTGCGGTGGTGTTTCCGGGCTGCCCTGCCCTCCAGCCTGCCCCCTCCAAAGGCGCCTTCACAGCTGTCACTCAGCTCTTTTCCAGAAGTGACATCAGAACCTCCATAGCTGGACAAAAACCAAGAACATTAATGGCACCAAAGGACAACCAGCAGGTCATCTCTGGTGGGGAAAGTCGGCTTCTACGGAACAGTGTGGAGTCTCCAGGGCCCAAATTTGTGACTTATGGAAGCATACCCCAAGCCTACTTTTGGGCCCACACCCTGCTCCCTGCTCCTAGCTACTGGCTGCATGACCCTGGTCCTCTCAGTCTCCTGACCTGTAAATAGGCCCCTGTGCCTCAATTTCCCCATCTGTGCCATGACAACAGAAACACGTCAACCACTGTTGTGAAGCCAATCTGTTTTGCAGTCTGCAAAATGCCAAACACAGGCAGTGCCCCGTACCACTGGAGAGTGGAACAAATGGTCACAGTTCAAATAAGGACACAGTTCATTTCCTAAAATACCTGTGCCTGTAGCCCAGGAGGTCAGAAGACCCAGGATCTGGTCTGGATTTAACCCTGTATACAGAGGTTCACCCTCCCAGCCCCCTCCGAGTCTCTGGGCACTGCGGACTCCATTCATAGCCTCTCCCTTCGGGAACATTCTCAGTACTGCAAACCAGAGCAGGGACCCAGAGCCCAGCCAGCGGCCTCAGACTACCAAAACTCCAACAACAGCTGGCAAGACCCAGAGAGGAGGCCCCTGAGGCTCCAGCAGGTAATGTTTGAAAAAGCCCTAAAGGCATCAGGGCAAACTGCAGTGGGTTCCATGGGAAGCAGCAGCAAAGAGCCAGGCTGAGTGGCTGTATGGGCCTGTGCCCCCCCAACCTGTACTGCGAAGTTGAGGCTGGGCCACAGTACCTCTCACAGCTCTGCGGGAGGCCGGGCGGCTTGTCCTGCGAGGCCTGCTCCTGAAATAAAAACGCAGAGAAAAGAGAACGGGTCATGCTGGCTCCCGCCTCCCTGTGGGCACAGCCGCGCACAGTCAGCTCTCCCTCCCCACATCCTCGGCCCAGCCTGCTCCCCTGCCTTCTCCTGCTCTCTTCTGCAGCCAGGTGGGTACGACCCAGGGGGCACCACAATGGGGGCAGGCTTGGAGGTTTTTATCTTGTTGAAACACTTGGAGCCAAGTGGATTCATAAAAGCTGGGAGCCACTTCCTTTCCAAAAATGTAACCCACTTTGAACATCCCTCAAAAAGGACACACTGGTTCTATGAAAGCTTTTCCCAGTCTCTTGCATCCTGTCCCAGGGAAAGCATCCTCTAAACTATGTCTATAAAAATCACACCCTCTGTCTTGATGTGGCTTACAGAAAGTGTGAAATCTAGGGAGAGATGAGAACAGGCCCTGGGTGGCTGTCCCAGAGCCAAGCAACCCCGATTTCTAGGGCTAAGACCTCAGGTCACTGTGCAGACCCCTGGTGGCTGCAACTACCCAGTCATGGGACAGGTTGCAGGGAGGAGTACACACCTCTTGGGCCGGTTCCACCGTCAGCTGGACAGCTGGGCAGGGGCTGGCGATCCCAGGCCCACCAGGCAGTGGCGGGTTTGCTGGTGGCAGAAGCGTGGCTGTCTGGGTGGGCACACTCTGCACAGAGGCGGACACCGTGGCCAGGGAGCTGGGGAACTGAGGCAGGAGCTCAGGGGCAGCAGGCAGCAGCACTTCCGGCAGAGGCGGGGAGAGGACCCCAGCCGGGGGCACAGGCACAGTGGGGACCTGAGCAGTGACATCTACAGCATAGGGAGCTGGGTGGCCAAGCAGAATCTGGCGGCACAGGGGACAAGGTGCAAGTCAGGCTCGATGCTGCCTTCACTGAGGGCCTGTGCCCAGATGTGTCCGTGAACACCTAGGCAGAGACTGGAATACCCCTCTCCAGTCCACACCCTCCCCAAGGGGAGCCCTGTCTCAGAGCACATTTAGTGGATGGAGTGAGCAGAAGCAAATAGGAATGGGCATTCTCATGCCCCTTTCTGTGTAAGTCTATTTGTGTAGAAAGGCCAGGAACAGGGCTCCATCTATGAACCTGCCAAGCTCAGCTGAAGAGTCAGAGGGCAAGACACAGCATCGGAGCCAGGCCCCCACCACCCCTTGGGGCCTGGGGCAACCTGCCCCATCTGGTCCCTGGTCAGAGCACGTACAGGGCACCTGCCACCAACACCTGCCACCTTCCAGAGGGCGACTGTGGCTCAGGCTTGGCTTCCCCACTGTTCTCTCTCTAAAAAGCTCTTTGGGAGTAAAAGGTAAAACAAGTGGGGAAGGAGGGACCATGAATTGGAAAGTACAAGTGCCCTCTGTCTTCTGCCCCCAGTTTGGAGTTGAGAAGGCTGAAAATTTAGAGGAACTTCTCACCTCTCAGGGCTGGAAGGAACAGCCACATTCACTGAGCCTGCTGGCCCTGAGACCCTTTGTTGGCAGCCAGTGGTGGGGTCAGAGATACCAAGCCCCAGCCTGGCAGGTGGCCACTTCCCTCCTGAACAGACAGATACCGCAGCCGCTGCATTCAGGGGCCCCATGGGGTGGCCGGCCCAGCTCATCAACAGACTTCTGGACCCTTCCCTGGACAAACAGCAGGGACAGCCACTGAGTCTGGCAGTGACCCCCACAAGTCACAGGGTTCCCTCTCTAGCTACTAACTGTGGCCAGAAAGGCTCTTCAGGTAGGAAGGCCCAGACAGCAAGGTCTCCCTCCTGCTCCCCAGTGTGGGCCTCGGCTTTCTGAGAAACAGACCTGACTGTGAACCAGCAGGCTCTGAGCTGCCGCTAAACCTGCCGCTGGGACCAACAGCACTTGCTCAGGTGGGCCGCAGAACAGATGCGATTCTTCCCACTCACTATTTAATCAGATGCCATCCTGCTATCCATTACGTACCATCCCTTCCTTCTTTACGCACAAAACCCTCTGGAGACGAGACAGCAAGAAGTGATGGCCAGGAGGAATGGCTCATAGTGCGGCATCTTACTCCAGACTGGATTCAACACTAATGGAGCTGGGGGCACCTGGCACCAGGGAGGCTCCACCCCAGGCCCCTTCACATTAAGCTCTGCCAGCCGCTTTCCTGCGGAGGCTGAGGCTCAAAAGGCCTGGTTGTGCCACAGTTACAGGGTTGATGAGGCTCAGAGCTGGGGTGGGGCCAGGTGGGCGGAGGCCAGGAGAGGAGGCCCAGGTGGGAAAATGCCAAGAAGGATAGGACCCAGGTGAGGAGGCCTAGGTGCGAGAGGGCCCAGGCAGGAAGGCTCCCACACCAGCCTCTCTCCCCTCACTCAAGTTTGAACACAATAGTCTGTAAGCCCCCAAACATGAGTGGGCTGTAGGGCTGTGGATCCCTGTGGGAAGGCTTCCCATCAGTAGGGTGCATATCCTGTGTTCCAGAGCGCCCGTTCACAGCCGGCCAGCATGCTGCCAAGGGGTCTCCACAAGACCTGACACCAGAACATGGTCCTGGGTCCCACCATGATCACCCTTGCAGCCAGCAGCGTCACCTGCCCCCAGCCCCCGCCTCACTATTGGCCTGGCTTCCTCACCCTCCCTAAGATGGGGTTGTCACCCTGCCTCATCCTAAGAAGGTGCTCTTTAAAGGGCAGACCTCAGATAGATGCCCTGTGCCCCAATGCAAGCCACACCAAGGCTACCAGACCAGCCCTGGATGAGGGAAGGTGCAAAGATACCACAAGAGCAGGGGCCACAGAGCCGTGGGAAGGGAGGGACACAGAACCTATCAGCCACGACTCCCTCATCTCCTAACCCATCCAAAAAACAGAGATGCAGATACTTCGCGTTGGCGCCAGCCCCCGCCTCCCTCAGCCTCACACACATCTCTTCCTGAGAGGGGCGGGCCCCGGGCAGAGCTGCCTCCTTGCCTGGCTCCCAGCTACTGGGGTGCTCAGTCAGGGTACTCAGATCGCACAGGCCCAGCAGGACAGAGCAGCCAAAAGTCCTTTATAACTCTGGGTCTTGAGGGCCCCCCACATGCTGGGACGGTGAGCCCCTGCCCTGCAGGTGATTACCTGGCTCCCTGGTGCAGCAGCCGGAGCAGCCTGTTCAGGAAGGTGGGGCTGAAGGGGCTCAGGGCGCACAGGCAATGCTGGCTGCGGTGGCAGCACGGGTTGTGGGGGCAGTGTGGGTTGCGGGGCCAGTACGGGTTGTGGGGGTAGCGTGGGTTGTGGGGGCAGTGCCGGCTGTGGAGGGGTGGCCCGAATATTCTGCACCGTGTGGTGGGGGGAAGGAGGTACGTCGGTGGGCGCCATCTGTGGGAAGGCCGTTGGGTACACAGGTTGGGCTGGGAGCTGGGCCACAGCAGGATGAATGGACAGGGCAGCCACGCCCGGTGGGGCCACAGCCAGCAGGGGGATGGCGGCCGGTGCATTTGGCACAATGGTCCGGCAGGGCACTGCCAGGGGTGCCCCAGGGGGATGGGGCAGCTTCACAGCCTGCAGAGGCAGGGCTGGGGATGCAGGGGGGAGCGGGGCAGCAAGGCTCGGCAAGATCACGGCTGGAGAGAAATACTGAGGCGGTGGCACAGGGGGCACGGTCGCGGTCGGCAGGTCTGGGAGGGCCGGAGGGAGGCCGTCGATTCCCGCCAGGGGCGTGATTGGGGGCACAACAGGAATTGGGGCCATCTGAAAGAGATACAGGAGTGCGTCAGTGTGAGCCCCGACCAAGGGTCCCTGCCCACAGCGCTTGCATTCAAGGACAGCCACAGTCATTGGGGACAAGGGGACACAGGATGAGGAGAGCATGGCCCTTTCCCTCTGAGATACCTTTGTGTAGCTGCTGTTGAAGGGAACCCAAACATAGACCCAACAGAAGCAGAAATCCCAATCACGTAAAGCTCTTCAAATAGAAAAGGAAAGCTGGCAGGCTGGAAAGGACCTGCTAGATCACCCCGGCCCAGTGCAGGGAGGCCTCCTTGCATCCACACTCATTACAGCCACGCTGGGGCTCCGAGGCAGTCAGGGGCAGCTCACATACTGTGAGCGGCAAGGGCAGTGACCACAAGTCACAGAGAAGTGACTTCAGAGCCCTGGAGCATTTTCATTAAGGGCTGGGACTGTCAGAGCTACCAGACTGGCCCTGAGCATCTGCAATCACCTTAGCCTGATACGGCAACCATGTACAAATTCAAGTTGAAACCTAACTTCTTAGAGGGTTCTCAGTGAAAGAAAATCTTTGCGCCACCTTGGCTGGCTCAAGCAACACCCCTATCTTGTCCAGCCTTCCCACAGCAGGAACTCCCGAAACCTCGTCTGCATCTTCTCAGCAACGTATGTGCCTTCCAGGGGCAGCTGATGCCAGGCCACGTGGATTCAGCACTTCCGTCTTTGACAGCCTTCTCGTCCATGCTGGTGTGTGTCCCCTGGCCTACACTTCCATGCAATCAAGAGGCAGCAAAAATGCACACGGACTTCTGTCTGAACGAGCAAGATGACAATTTCACTAGACCTTGAAGCCATCTAACATCCTATGGTGACATCTGGGCCTGAGCGGTAGGTGAGACAACATCTTCTAGGTGGGGCTCGTGAATCACAGGAACACTTGCTTGCCCCATCTTCAGAGTGAAGCACACTTCCAGTCTTGCCATTGATCAGTCCACCGGGGTCACCAAAGGCCTCTGAAATACCTAGAATCCTTCATGCCATTTACCTGGGCAATGGTACCCTGGCCCCGGCTACGTTCTGCACCAGTTGCATGTGGTTCGGTCTGATAGTGTCCCCAGAGAGTCAACAATGCCACCGGCTGGCTCTGGAACTCTAAGAGCCACATGTCGCATGACCCCAGGGAGCTCCACAGAAAAACGCTCCTCCATGGCAAACCCACCCACTTTCTGTGCCAGCCCAGCAACCACCTTGAGACTGTTGTCCATGATGTTGAACTAAAAAACTTTTTCCTTCCTGGATGAGCCTGGGCACATGGGTACTGAGAGCAGATAGGCACATTGCTGGTAGGATGCCGGGTGATGGGGTGCTGGGCTGCCCACCCTCCCTGAAGGACCCCATCTGCCACTCACAGCCCAGAAGGTGTCATGGCCTGGAAGGACCAAGTGTGGCCTGCCAGGTTGGGAGAGAAGGTGAGGCTGGAGGGCAGGAGACAGCAGCCCAGCCGGCCACCAAGGGAGGCTGACACTCATGGGTCCAGTGTTGTGAGCAGAGGAAAAAGGACAAGTGGCCCGTTGTGTGGGTCCCTGGAACATTCCTGGTGCATATGACTCTGCACAAAGCCCACGCTGCCTACCCTGGACTCCCTAGCCCAGCCCCAACTCCCTGGCCAGCCCCACCCCAGGTCACAGGTCACATGCACAGACAAGCCCCTGTGGGAGTCCTGGTGCACCAGCTAGGGTCTGGCAAACTGCGCCACCATTGATGGCAGCTGTCAACCTAGAAGTACCTGCGGAGGGACTTGAGCAAGTGGCTGCAGAGGTGCCTGAGGCATCTGGAGGGGCTTCAGCTGAGCGGGGGCCCCCACCTGGGAGGCTGGAGCCAGGTACTGTGGCAGAAGAGGGGGCACCGGCTGGAGGGGGGCCACGGGCTGTGGGGCCAGGACCTGTGGCAGGGGTGTTGGCTGGGCCAGCGGAGGAGGCTGGAGAGAGAGAAAGCAGCTCCCCTTAGACCACCAATCTGCTCAGACGAGTGCACTCCACTGGTTAGATATGACAGGATATCAACCCTCACCCTCACATGTACACGCACATGCTCACATTCACACATGCCTGCATACACACTTGCACAATCACATGTATACACATTCAGACACACAGACAACCAAACTCCAGCCAGTCTGGAGTCATGGGCACAGCAAATCTTACACGACATTCTGAATAAACAGAGCCCTACATGTGCAGGGTACTGGAAACACTATGCACGCACACATGCAAATGCACACACACACACACACGCTCACGGGAGAGCCACCCCCATCCCTCAGCCACACCAAAGACCTGGGGGAACCACAGAGGACATGAATGAAGGGGCCTGTGGGAGGTGCTCACAGACCTGGGCCCAGGGGCCAGCAGAGCTGACTGCCTGCCTGGGGGGACAGTGGCCACAGGAGGTGCCATACTCACCTGCTGGCTGGGGGGCACTGGCTGGCCTGGGCCCGTGGGCACGGGGGTGCTGGGCGGTGGCAGCACAGGAGCAAAGCTCATGGCCGGATCTGGGAAGTGCTGCTGGAGGGGCGGAGGGCAGGCAGTGGGCAGGACGGAGCCTACCGGCAGGCCAGGCTGCAGAAAGCAACAGGGCCACACTCAGCAGCGGCTCTAAGCCACCAGGCCCATGCTCCTGGGCAGGGGCGAAGTAGCCTCATGTCATCTCTGTGCCTGGCCCCCACCAGCATCCCTCTTTCCATAAACATGACAGCCGAAGCAGTGAGGGGGCCCTGGGCATCATTCACAACAGTGAAGGGCCAGCAACAGCACAGCTCCCAGCCCAGGGGCTCCAGGCACATCAGCCCTCAACAGAACACTGAACAACCACAAAAAAGGCCAGCACAGAGGCTTCGCAGAACCATGGAGAAAGGCTCCCGAGGACATTAAAATGGGGAAGCTCAGCCGGGCATGGTTGCTCAAGCCTGTAATCCCAGGACTTTGGGAGGCCGAAGTGGGCGGATCACGAGGTCAAGAGATCGAGACCATCCTGGCCAACATGGTGAAATCCTGTCTCTACTAAAAATACAAAAATCAGCTGAGCGTGGTGGTGTGCGCCTGTAGTCCCAGCAACTCGGGAGGCCGAGGCAGGAGAACTGCTAGAACCCAGGAGGCAGAGGTTGCAGTGAGCCGAGATTGTGCCACTTCACTCCAGCCTGGCGCCTGGCAACAGAGTGAGACTCTGTCTCAAAAAAAAAAAAAAAAAAATGGGGAAGCTCATGGTCCATATGACTGTGACTGTGTAAGATGAAAATATATACATAACTCACAGACGATATGGAGAGAAACAGGCCCAGGAACAGCAGCATGTGAGCGCTCCAGCAGCAGAATGAACACAGACCACAAAGGAATGGGAAATCTAAGCTTTCAGAATGGGAAATTTGCCACCATTAAGGAATTGCTGCGAATTTGTTAATTTTGTTGGTGTAATAATGGGATTGGGCTTTGTGTTCTGAGTCCATATTGTGCAGAGCCAGAGGCTGAATCATTTACAGAGGCATTGTCTCGCTGTCTGGGAATTACTTCAAAACAACGGGAATGTGAGGAGCAGGCGGGGCTACAGAGAATCACGGTTCTTCCACCCTGCCATGAACATTCTCTCCCGTGGGATTCTCTGGATCATGTGAGTGACAGCATGCCCAAAACTGCCCTCCTCACTTGTCTTTCTCTGTGGGTACTTTATGCAAGGCAGTGTGGGGTGAGTGGTTAGAGCAAGTATATCCGGAATTGAGCCGGGCTTCTGGATTCACCTGAAGCCAGGGAGTGGAAGAACGGGCCTGACTGGGCCGGACCGTATCTGTGTACCAGCTCCGGGCACTGTGCACAGCCCAGGAGCTCGGGCAGGGCCTAGCGGCCTGGGAACAAGTGGCCTCGTGCTCCCGACAACCTCCAGGGCAGCCTGGCAACCCCACGGCAGCTGTTCCTCCTTGTCTGTTTCTCCTCCTTCACTGGGTGCTGCGGACACATCACCGTGGCAACCCTCCCAGGAAAGGCATGGAGGGGTGGAGAGAGCCCTCAGTATACCTGGGGACCCCTTCCATGCCTCATCCTTTTTGAGTAAGGTGTCTTTGCGTCACTAGGTAGGAAGATGAGAGTCAGGCCCCTGGTCCAAGGTGACTGTACCTGCGATGTCCCTCAGGTCTCCTGGCTTCCATGCTGATGCTGAGACCAGCAGCAGCATGGAGGCCACAGGAGAGGGAACCCAGGCCCAGTGGGAGTCCAGGCCAGGAGTGCCTCGTGTGGCATCACACAGCATGGGAAGCCCTAACCTAGGCTGAGGGGGGATGAGAGCCAGGCAGAACATTCCAGTCCAGCCCCAGCTCAGCCCATCCTCAAAGCCAAGAGCCACCACTCCTGAGCAGCTAGTAGCCTTTTCTTTTCTTTTTTAAAATTTGTTGTAGAGACATGGACTTGCTTTTTTTCCCAGGCTTGCCTAGAACTCCTGGCTCAAGTGCTCTTCCTGCCTCAGCCTCCAAAATGTTGGGGTTACAGGCATGAGCCACCACATCCAGCTTGCCTTTTCATTTTTTTTTTTTTTTGAGACAGAGTCTCGCTTTGTTGCCAGGTGCCAGGCTGGAGTGCAGTGGCATGATCTCAGTTCACTGCAACCTCCGCCTCCCAGGTTCAAGCAATTCTCCTGCCTCAGCCTCCCGAGTAGCAGGGACTACAGGCGCACACCACCGCACCCAGCTAAGTTTTGTATTTTTAATAGAGACGGGGTTTTACCAAGTTGGCCAGGATGGTCTCGATCTCTTGACCTCGGCCTCCCAAAGTGCTGGGATTACAGGCGTGAGCCACTGCGCCTGGCCCAGCCTTGCCTTTTCTTAAAAGAGATCTTTCTGCTGTTTAAAACTCTGCTTCACTTCGTTTTATGAATTGAAGAAAACTGCAAATGAAAATTGCAAATGAGTTCTGGGGCTGCAGTCAGCAAAGGCAGACTCGGCAAACAGCTTCAACTGCTTTTCCAAAGGGTCTTTCTGGACCCTTCCAACTGAGCAGGCCTGGGAAGGACAATCCCACATGCAAGGATACAGCAGGGCAGCCAGCAGGACAGAGGAGGCCAGAATAGCCCATGTGCCATGTTCAGCCGGCATCAAGAAGACGGGTCACAGCACTGAGTGTACAAGTGACAACCAGCATAGCCAAAGCACCAGGCAGGGGCTGCCCGCTAGGGGAGGAGCTTGGCCCAGAGTACACAGTGGCTGCACCTGTGGTATCCCTGCTTAGGCTTCCCAGCTCACACAGAAGGTGAGATAGCCCACCCCATAAACCACCCTCTGAGGCTGGGTGCAGTGGCTCACACCTGTAATCCCAGCACTTTGAGAGGCTGAGGAGGGAGGATCACCTGAGGTCAGGAGTTTGAGACCAGCCTGGCCAACATGGTGAAACCTCGTCCCTACTAAAAATACAGAAATTAGTCGGGCGTGGTGGTACGCACCTGTAATCCTAGTTACTCGGGAGGCCAAGGCAGGAGAATCGCTTGAACCCGGGAGGCGGAGGTTACAGTGAGCCGAGATCACACCACTGCACTCCAGCCTGGGTGACAGAGCGAGACTCTGTCTCATATAAATAAACAAACCACTCTTTGAGGGTACGAATCTATTACCTGGGGCTCATGGGCAACCTCTCTGTGGCTGGGCACTTGGGACTGTGAAGAGCAATTGTTTTCCTTTCTAAAGTGTTTTTTAAAAATAAAAAAAAAAAATGCCGAATGTGACCCCACTCATCTTAGTCTTTCCCATGGGAATCATGCCACAGGCGTCACCACAGCCGGAGGCTCCATCGCTCTTTCACCACACATTGTCCCTGAAAGTGTTCCCCTCATCCCCACCCTATTTTCACAGCTCTGACTTTAACAGCTACACAGTGTCTGGGAGAGAAGTGCCAGGAGCCCCTCAGAAGGCTGGGCAGTGGGATCGAATCTCAGGTTTCCTTCTTACAAATGATGCTTTTCTGTGATCTCTGGAACAGTGTGAGATAATGGCCCAGGCCTAGGGCACAGTCAATGGGTATGACTGTGGCCATGGCTTGTCACCATTATCACTGTGCCTGCCCCCCAGGGGTGACCACTCAGTTCTATCACAGTCTTCCAAACTCTGGGTGTCCCAGGGTCTGTTTTCCAGTAGGATGTCTTTCCCGTCTAGTAGGTCTTTATGGGACCATCAAGGCTACCCAGCCAGCAGTTCCGCAGTTGGCAGGAAAGACAGGGCTTTCCTCTGGGCCTGAGTTTTGAATGTCTCCCAGGGGAAGTGTGGCTGGAAACTGACCACAGGCCACTTTTAATGCTGACCACAGTGCAGCACAACCTGGACAACCCATCACAGACTTTAAAGCTCTCAGACCAGGTAGTGGGGATGGGGAATTGGGTGGGAGTGGCGCTCTGACTCACCGCAGCCATAGGCTGCTGGTAGGCCCCCAGTGAGGGCAGGCTCTGTGGCAGGACGGGCCCCTCGCTCACAGGGGGGCTGCACACACACTGGGCAGGAGGCGGCGCTGCGTCAGCAAGGGAGCCAAGCACCACACTCTGCTGGCTGCTCTGCGAGTCCGAGTACACGGTGGAGCCCTGGCCGCTGTCGAAGGTGCTGTCCGCTGGGGAGGACAAAAGCAGGACTTAGAGTGGACATCTCCAAATGTCACATGAACAAACACTGGCTCATCTGCATATTTTCTTCTGCAAAATAAAGGCTTGATTGTTTCTCCAGATCACATAAATAACCCGTGCATATTGTTTAAACAATCAACTGCTACAGAACCACACTGGGGAGGCTGTCACTGTGCCCCACCCCAACACTGCCCATGTCTGGCCAGCATGATGTCAGGACGGGTACATCTTGCCAATCCTCCCACAAGGCAGGTACCCACAACCAGCCTGCCATGGCCTGGGTAGCAAGCACATATTCCAGCTCATAAAGACACAAGGGACTTGGAAGGCCAAAGGAATGTCTGAGTTAAGAAAAAGCTGATGTCTTCACTGTGGAGATAAATAATCCACAGTGTTTTATAAAAGGGGAGGGTGTCTCAGGACTCTGACCACCTTCACATACCACAGAAAAGGGCCCAAACTGGGGAGACCGAGGTCAAGGGACCAGGTCTAACTTGGTTGGAAAATGGGGCCAGGGTACCCCAAACACCCACAGGGAGGTCTCGAGAGGGGAATGCACCCACCACTCCCCCGTGCAGTGGATGCAGTGGCAGGGGTAGCACCAAGCGCCCATGGCCTGAGCTCCCCAGAGGCCTCACATGGCTCAGGCTGGCCTGGCCCCGATCAAACCCAAACAGACCCACCTGCCCATGGGGGCACAGACAGGACCCCAGAGCCCACAGGCTTCTCGCACTACAGTGTGCCTGGGAACATCTTCGCCTGTGGGGCCATGCCAGCAGAGGGGAAAACGAAAAGCTATCTGAAATGGTACTTTGGGTTTACTGCTTCCAGATTCCAAAAGCTACAGAAACTTCAGAATTTACCATTTACAAACGCCAAGCTATTTTGGAGAGGGGCTGCATTTCAGAATATTGTGTCCATTTATAATTTAAACAAAGGGGAAATATTGTTGGCTTGGCGTTAAAATAACTTTTCCCAGGAATGGATAGAACCTACGGTAACCTAAGAAGACGTAAGAAATGCTGAGGTTTAATTGTGCAAAACCAATTAGACAAGCAGCTCTGATTTTTAATGAGCCAAGTGGTCATTTCCACTTAGAGATGGGAGGGGAGAGGATGGGGAGGAAAGGACATGTGTATGGACCTGACGAGTTTCAAGTAGAGGAATTCTAACCATGTATGTATTTTACTTTTTTTTGGGGGGGGACAGAGTCTCACTGTCATCTGGACTGGAGTCTAGTGGTATGATCACGGCTCACTACAGCCTTGACCTCTCATGTAGCTAGGACTACAGGCATACATCACCAAACCTGGATAGTTTTTCTGTCTTTTGTAGAGATGGAGCTCCATCATGTTGCCCAGACTGGTTTCGAATCCCTGGGCTCAAGTGACCCACCCACCTTTGACTCCCAAAAGGAGCCACCATGCCTGGCCCACATTTTACATATCTAAAGTGAATATGCACTGGGCACGGTGGCTCATGCCTGTAATCTCAGCACTTTGGGAGGCCGAGGCAGGCGGATCACGAAGTCAGGGGTTTGAGACTAGCCTAGCCAACATAGTGAAACCCCATCATTACTAAAAATACAAAAAAAATTGGCCAGGCATGGTGGCACGCACCTATAGTCCCAGCTACTTGAGAGGCTGAGGCAGGAGAATTGCTTGAACCTGGGAGGTGGAGGTTGCAGTGAGCCAAGATTGTGCCAGTGTACTCCAGTCTGGGTGACAGAGTGAGACTCCATCTCAAAGAAAAGTTTAAAAATTAAAAAAATAAAAAAATAAAGTGAATATGGGCAGGGCACGGTGGCTCATGCCTGTAATTCCATCACTTTGGGAGGCTGAGGTGGGCAGATTACTTGAGGTCAGGAGTTTGAGACCAGCCAGGCCAACAGGGCCAAGCCCCATTTCTACTAAAAACATAAAAATTAAACGGGCGGGGTGGCGCATGCCTGTAGTCCCAGCTAGTAGGGAGGCTGATGCAGGAGACTTGCTTGAACCCAGGAGGCGGAGGTTGCAGGAAGCTGAGATTGCGCCACTGCATTCCAGCCTGGGCAACAGAGCAAGACTCTGTCACAAAAAAAAAAAAAAAAAAGTGAATGTGTTCATTACTCACACATTTTGGAAGACATTTTTGAACCTATTGGCAAATGTGCTACTACAGTCATCAGCTGCTTAAATGGAGTCACCAAGAAAACCTCCGCTTGGTCAGGACCCTTGGTGGGCAGTTCAAAAAAACACAACAAGGGAAAACTGTGAAAACTGACATACTGCTACATCTTTCAACACACTAATGTGTGTCTGTTTGCCTATCTTGTTACGTAGACCAGGTTCTTCTTGGATTATGGGTTTTCCGCTCTTACCTGGCACCTCCCAGAGCAAGGTGCAGAAGGCTGTATGGGGTACTATCCATTACGAAACAGAGGAGGATGCAAGGATGTACACGTGTGCACATGTGTCAATGGGAGTGTGCATGTACATATTCATGTATGAGTGCCTACATGTGTGCCTGTGTGTGCATGTGAATGTGTTCACATTTGTGTGGGGTGTTCACGTGTGTACATACACATGTCGTGTGCATGCAGGGTGGGTATTTGTATACCCACATGTGGGGCATGCAAGTCTGTGTGCATGTGTGTACACCTACATGTGTGTCCACATGTGTGTGCATGTGTGGGTGTGCCTATGTATTTGTGTGCGTTCTATGTGTGCCTATGTATGTTCACCTGTGTGGTAGGCTATATGTGTCCACTATTTCTAGAAGGACAGTTAAGAGATTGGTAGCATCTGTTGCCTGTAGGGAGGACAATGAAGTGATTTGCTACCTCCTGCCCTTTTTGAATTTTATGTGGCTATGTTATCTACTTTATAAAGAAACTGCGATCAATGAATAAAAGTGTTTTTGAGAAGTGTGGCCATGGCCTCTGCACAAAGCACACAGAATCCCTCTCAGCCGGCCTGGAAGTGGACCTGTCTGCAGAGAGAACCCACACTTGAATTGCAAGCGTCAGATGGTCAATGGCTCCATCTGATTTTCCCACCATAGTGGATCAAACCTGAATTCTACTATCTGACCACAAGCTAAACATATTTCTAGATCCCCAAACTATGTCTCCTCAAAGTTCAAAAAAAGGAGATTTTTAAACTCCCATCCTAGAAATGGTTTAACCAGCAATTAACAATTTAAAAGTGTGTAGTGCTGTGTCAGATGTGGAGAATTTTTTCTTACAAAAAGTCTGTGCTCTTTAATTTTTTAGATGTGTCAGAAAATGGAGCAATAATGTACCAATTTTATTCTCCAAAGCAAACCTGTGCAGGTTTGTGACATAAATAGGCAAACCATCTCGACACGATGACCGCTTGTTTGAAGTTAAATAGCCTACTTTGAAGAAGTGGCCATTTCAATGATAAATGAAGGATGTGCATATTTTAAACAGACTATTTCAGTCTTTGCACATGAATGATCTGAAATATTGGCCCGGACAGGTCCCTTGGCTCTGTCATTCTATCTCATGCTTATTCACAGAACGAACAAAGCCATGTTCCTCTGTCCTCAGCTCACTGCTGAATTCTTAAGATGTTGAGGGCACAGGCAGGAACTTTTCTGCCTATATGTGCAGAAGATACTAGATTCTCCCTAAATGGTCTTAGATAAAGCTTGATCCAAAGTGATTCCTGCCAATTCATCAGTAACACCTTGCTGAAAATGTACAAAAGGTCTGAAAGGTTCTGCCTTTGGAGGGAGATACGACTGGGGATGGGAGATCCCCATGACAACTCACAAGCCAAGCCAGCAAACAGCACGCTCTGTCCCCAGGACAGATGCCCCACCAGGCAGCTGCTGCCAGCACCTCACCTGGACTTCACATTCCCCCCAAGGGGCCAGAACTGTCATTCTCAGACAGGGTAAGGAACAGCCCCAAGTCCACAGATCCATAGCAGAGTGTTGGATGGAACTGGCTCCATCAGAGCCCACTGGCACAGGGCTCATTTGTCCCCATCTGTCCTGAGAACATGGACTTTAGTGAGCCTTAATCACCTTCTGGTTACAGATCACTGGGAAATGCTGAGAAAGCCCCAATCCCATCCCTGAAACAAGGCTCACCCATACTTAGAGTCCACACCCTGCCTGGTGGGCTTGGGGGACAGGCCCCAGGCTGGTCACAGAATCAGGACCTGCACATTCCTTTGCTTAGGTCTGCTGGCCCCATCACCTTGGAATTTGCTCTCTTGTGAAGTTCATGACATGCCCTGGCACCAAGGATGCTGGCAGAAGGCGAGCCTGTCATGGGACACAGGCACCTGGCCAGGACTGTCGGGAACCACCTGCATCTAAAAGCAATCACCCACGCTATGTGAGGACAGCTCAGAGCTGCACCATGTCTCCTCCAAGGGGATGCTATGCTGACCCCCTTCCTCACAAAGCACTCCAATAAAGGAGAGGATTTCATTTTTCTTTGCCCAATAGCTGGTTTTTGCAGGGTAGGTGGGAGGGGCGTCCATGGCTACCCTACCCCTGAGCACTCACAGGCCAGGGAGGTAGCGCTGGTCGGCAACGTGGGTGGGAGGAGGTGCTGGTCGGCCTCCGGCTCCTCGGGCTCTGGTGGCCCAGGCTGCCCGGCCTGTGCATGATAGGTCACCTGGACCTGCAGGGGCACCGGCGGACCCCTAGCCTTGTCTGGGCTGCCCACATCCTGCTGCTCCTTGGGCTGCAACGCAGGCCAGATCCTCTCCCGCCGCCACTGGATCAAAGCCACGCGGTCACGGATGGACTTGGCCACGATCTTGACGTCACTCTCATGGAAGAATCCAGACTCAATCTGCAAAGGCAGTCATGTTGTCAGCATTGCTGGGATCAGCCCACAGTGGCTCACACCCCTTATCTAAAGTGCTTTCCCATCACTGGTTCATCCACTCGGGCCACATTCGTCATCCCACTGTAAAATCCATGGAGCCCACTCAGAGATGGCATGGCAGGGGTTTGCCAGGCAAGGCAAAGGAAGACCACCACCACAAAGGCCTGACCTGCCTCCCACAGAGTCCACGGCAAGAGCGAAACAGAGCAGCCCCTTGGCCGGACCCTCGGGCTCCCTGAGCTCCTGGCACCCCCAGGGCTGGCAGCAGATGGGAAGGGGCTCCTGCTTGTCTCCGTGCTCGGAAGTGGGGACAAGGAACTGAGGGGAACATTTTCCTTGGCATCCTCTGAAACATCTGTGAGTCTGGTGCTGCCCAAAGATGGGGAATGGGGCCACATTTGAGTTATGGATGGACGAAGGACATGCATTTTGTAATTAGGGGCCCGTTAGGTATGCACTCATGCCTGGCAAATTCTAAAACTGATTTACCAAGCAGAGCCTTTGAGAGCATTTGTAAAAGAGCCCCAAGCTCTACAGGAAACATCATGAGCTCGCTGAGAATATTCACGGAATAACCAGCTTCCTTCTGATGAAAGAGATCCCTTTTGAAGGGCTGCTCGTGCTAGGCTGCAGTTGTAGTGACGGCAAACAAATGAAAACATGGGAGAAGGATGATTCCAAATCCACCTGCACTTCCCCTCCCTTCCTGAGCACCTCAGTCCTAACTGCACTAAGTCAGGCTGGACCAGCCAGGCCTCCACAGTAGGGCAGAGGTGCCCATGCAGGAGGGCATCCTGGCTTCGGGGCAGGGGCGGGCAAAGGAGTCAGCTGTCGGGGAGGGGAAGTGGTGACAGCACCACTGGAGGCCGGCGACCCCACAAAAGTGACCAAACACGAAAATATATTAGGAACAGTGGGTGCCAGGCTCCTCAGGTGTGGAGAGGCAGACATTTCCAACAGGAACCTTTTCACTGGGTGGGAACTGGAGCTGTTGGTATGAAGCGCACAGCAGGCATGAATAAACACAGATGCAGACTGCACAGGCAGGCTCGCGGCACCTGCATGGTGTAAACGCACAGACACGTGTGTACTTGTGAACTGAGTGTAAGGCCGATTGCCTCGCCGGGAGCTCGGATGCACACCCCCCTGCCTTTTTTCCAAAAGCTCGGACATGCTCGGGTTGTTCCCTTTTCCCCTTCTCGCACAGCCTGGCTTTCCCTTAAAGAACCCAGTATGCAAGCAGGGTCTTGTGATTTTAGCCAATAGCAGCCGAGTCTTTCTAGCCAATAGCAGCCAAGTCTTTCTGGCCAATAGCAGCCGAGTGGTTCTGGCCACTGGCAGCCAAGTCTTGTATGCAGACAAGGGCTTGTAACCTTACCCAATGGTAGTCCTGCTCTCCCACTCCCTATAAAACCCCACGTCTGAGAGGAGTCTGTGCGACTTCTCCGGCCCCTCCTGTCGGACCGCAGAACCTCGCCCGGGAGCCTGAATAGATTCCTTCATATTGGATCTTCTTGTGGTGGCCTCAGTTTCTTTCCTTTTTAAACCCAGCAAGAACAAACCTCACACTGAGTTCACCAGGAGGGCCTGGGAGCAACGACACCCACAGCAAGGCACATGCGGAGCTCGGCCAGGACAGGAACGCAGCGCGACTAAAGTGCAGCTCAAGGCTGGGCAGGAGGAGGACAGGATGAGCTCGACAGTGAGGACGTGCTCAGAGTGACAGGGACGTGCGAGACGGCACGGGAGCCAGTGCTGAGGGCCTCTCGCTGGCAAATCTGGGGCATTTTGAGCATCAAAATGAACAGTGACACGATGGTTTGAAGGACATGTCCACAGACTCTGACATGCATTTTGCATATGGGGGTGGCAGGAGGGATGATCTGTCACTGCTGGTGTCAGGTGGGGGGGCGGCAGGTAGGTGTGGCCTCTCCATCTCTCCCTCCATTTCTCCTCTATGGCTTCCTCCACCCTGTTTCTTTCCCTCCCTCTCTTGTGGATCATCTGCTCTAGGGAAGCCCTGTGACAAATGGCCCTATGCAGAGGCCCTCCTGGCAGGAAACTGAGTTCTGAGACAGGGTCTGAGACTGCAGTCCTGGCCAACACCCGATCCCACCTCACTGGGGCCCCTGAGCCGAGGCACCTGATCCCTGACCTCCGAGGCTGCGGCCAGGGCGTTTTGAGTGACTCATTAGGCAGCAATGGGACAACTCATCCGTGGAGTAAGACCCATTGAGTAGAACAGAAAACCATGAGCCACAGAGAGGTGTAAAAATAAGTGGGAAGCTTGGCGAAAAACAGGATATTTACAGTGTCCGAGCATTCTCCATGAGACGTGTACAGTTGCGAAAGGTGAGAGGAGCTCCACCTGGAGAAGCCACAGGCGCCCTGCACCAAGCTTAGAGCCAGCATCTGCCCAACTGGCGGGTAAAGTGCACCCCTGGAGGACCATGCAAACTCAGCCCCTTCCATGAGATTCCTGTGGAGATGCAAGACCTGACTGTGACCCACCCACAGAGGGATGCCTAAGCCCGTCCCTAAGGAGAGGACATGGAAGTCAGGCATGGAAGGGGCCCAGAGGACTCGTGATGGTGTCACTGGGACAACTGGGGACCTGAGCAGCCCGAGGCTAGGAGGATAGTCCCAAGGATTGATGGTTCTTCCGGATGAAGAAAGTGCCCTAGTTTCAGGAAGCAGACATGAAAGTATTCAGGGCTTCAGGGGAATCAGGTCAGCCGCTTAGTCTCAAATGGTTCATGGAAAATAAATGGTTCTTTGTATTGTCCTTGCAATTTTTCAGTAAGCTTGTGATTATTGAAAAATCTTTGTTTCAAAAGATAATTCTTTTCCACAGAATGAAGTTCCTTAACAAAAACAGCCCCAGTCACTCTCCCCTGACTCAGGAGAGACTTGAGTGGGGCGGGAGGGGTTGGTGAGGTGGAACAGAGGCTGACAGCTCAGTCAGTGGGACCTTCCCACACTCAGGGTCTCCTGCTGGCCCCGAACCAGGCCCAAGGCCACTCGGCAGCAGGGCAGCCCAGCTGGGAAGGAAGAAAAACCAGGCGCCAGATCCTCTTCTGGCCTGAGTCCAGAGTGGACTTTTTCCAGAGAGCCTCGGAGAATGGACTCCAACCCTAGGGGGGTCTCACAGGGAGGCTGAGGCAGGTGTCCTTGTCACTGGCACCTGGGGGCAGGTATGTACACCCAGCCAGACCTGCTTGGCTTGGGCCCCTGCTCCTGGTGAACATGTGGGTGAGGCCATACCTAAGGCCCCAGGTGGCCTCAGGGTCACACCCAGAGCACAGCCCCACCCTTGCCCACTTCAGCCCAGGTATGTGACCAGAGGCTGCCGAGGCCACGTCCTCCTGCTGCTGTTTCTATTTCCTGCTGGCGCCGCAGCCTGCAGCCCAGTTTTCCTTGAGACTCTGTCTTCATTATCACCCCCCAGCCTTCCTCTCTAAGGTGTTTCTTCTATTGTTTTCCCCAAATAGGAAAACATTTAGCCATGGTGAGTGCCACACAGGTACATCCCATTATCAGGAAAGTATGAAGATGGAAGGAAGGGCTGGTCAGGAATCCCCTTGGGGGCCAACTCCCAGAGTCCCTTCCAGATCGAAGCTAGCTCTGGCCCCATAGAGCTGCTATTCCCTCTGCCTCTCCCTGGGGACCTCCATCCAGCCCCTTCTGCCCACTCAGTGGAACTTGCTGAGAGGTGACTTCAGGAGAAGGAGGAGAGCTCTGCCCCATCCACATTCTCTCCCACCCTTGGGGTACTTCCAGAAGGAAGTCTCATCTGGATTCCAGAACATCTCTAAGACCTAACACCTGCTAATTTCAGGGATTTTTGTATGTTCGACAGGGTCTTGCTCTGCCACACAGGCTGGAAATCGGGATCATGGCTCATGGAAGTCTCCCAAGCTCAAGTGATCCTCCTACCTCAGCCTCCCAAAGTACTGGGATGACAGGCGTAAGCAACTGCACCTGGCCTAATCTCAGATTTTAGGAACAAGAGCGGCCTCAGAGCCAGGTTCCAGTGTCTCTTTAGCCTCAGCAGATACCAACGTCATGTTGTTTTCCCTGCATCACAGCAAGGCCCCTCCAGTCTAGGGCCCATGGCAGGGCTTGTGTCAGGACTCTAGGGAGGCCAGTGACGGACTCTGGTGTCTAGAATGAGCGGGAAGGAGGAATGTGAGGTTAGAACCTGGAAAGCCTCCATAGGGACACAGTGATGACTTGCCGGGGCATACAACCTGTTCCCAGGGAGGGAGCCCCAAGGTGGGAGCATGTGATTTCCAGCTGCCGTTAGGCGGCTCCTGAGGCACTGCCTTCCCTGTTGTTAGCAGAGTAGGGTGGGTGCTGTTTATTGTTGTGCTTTAGCTGAGCACAGGTCGTGTCCCTTCTTCTGCTTGGATGCTCTATTTCACAGGTGGGGAGTTTCACAATGAAAAAAATGTAAAAGACGCAGAAGCAGAGGTGAAAGTGCTAGGGCCAAGGGGCCTCTGCTGTGAACTAATGCAGGAACACAGTCATGGAGTTCAGCCAAGTGCCAGGGACAGGGACTTGAGTGGTGACAGATGCAAGAGCTGTAGGCTGAGGGGGCAGCTGTGTTCACAACCACCCTGCAGGAGATGGGTGGGGTCGGGGAACAGGCAGGAGTCCGAGTCTTGGAAGGCTCCTCCCACTCACCTGTCTCAGAAGCAGCTAGACAAGGCCAAGGGCAGGTTCTGGGTGCTACCACCTTAGGACAGAACCCAAAACAGGCAAGGAGGCCACAATGGCTTGTGGAGGCAGCAACACTGCTCTTGTAGAATCCTGGAGCTCTGTGTTACATGAGCTCTGTGCTTCCTGGAGGATCTTACATGGCTCTCCATGACCATGTGGTACACAGAGGTCCATTTTCAAATGTACTCTCATGAAAAGGTACCTCGCATAGAATCCTGGGAGCCTCCTCAGGCTGCACCGCCTGTGTTGGAATCAGCGCTGACCCGGCTCTGATGTCCCCTCTGCCACTCAGCTGTCGCTGCAGCACTTGGCCTCCTGACACGGCTCCCCAATCCCTTGTACCCTCTTCCCCCAGCACCCAGCAAGCATAACCACATTCATGGAAGGAATGAGAGTGCCTCGTTCTCCTGCCCTTCCTGAGGCTGTCACCACATCTAAACCAGGCCACCCAAATGCCCTCCTATCCTTGCAGTTGGCTTAGACTTCAGCACCAGGACAAAGGTAACTCCCTGCAAGGTCAGAGCCAGCACAGCTGCCCCAGAACCTTCCTGATCCCCATTTGTGCGTGAGATTCCCACAGTTCATTCTCATCCTCCCTTGAGACCATCTTCTGTCCTCTCAAAACCTCAGCCCTCCCACCAAGGGGCCAGCCGGGTGCCTCCAGAAAGATGTTTTTGGGCTGCAGCCCCCACCCCAGTCCCCAGCTTGCATGCTGTACACAGCCTGTGTGGCCATCTCAGCACTGGCTGTCTGCAATGAATGTGTGAAGGGGCAGCTGTATTACATCAGCAGAGAAATGGTTCACCTGAAGTCACAGGACAGGTGTGCTGGTAATTATCTGAACGTAATTCACAGCAAACTTGTGGCAATTCAATTTGAAAATGTACCTCTGTGCACCACACAGTCATGGAGAGCCATGAAAGATCCTCCAGGAAGCACAGAGCTCATCAACCCCATTAGATCTGCTCACAGCAGAGGCTTCTGTGTCCAAGTCAGGGATGTGACCAGAGACAAGCCAGATGAGAGTAGACCAGGTGGGGACACAGGTGGCCACTTCACAGCAGCTGGGGTGATGGTGCAGCCAGCTCACAGGAGCCCCCCAGGGAAACCAGCCGGGGCACCACACCACAGTGAGATGCTGTAGCCAGACTCACTGTGCTATCACAGCCCTGGACATGGGCCAATGTGCAGGAGAAGGCAGAGCCCTGGCCAAGGCATGGGCAGCCTGAGGAAGCATCTCCTCCAGTCCAAGTCCTAGGGGCTGAGGCCATGCACTCAGGCCCACACCAGGAGCACCCCATCCTACAGCTGTGGAGAGACTAGGGGCAGCAGGAAGCATGCCGAGACCCCAGCAGGACGTTAGCTCATGTAGCCCAAAGCCCGCAGCCACACAGCCAGCCTCAGAAGCAGCCCTGTTCCACCTGCTTCCTTTCTGGGGGTCACGGCTGCAGAAAGGCAGCCGAGAGACTGCTGCTTCTTGCACTGACCTCACAGCATAGTCTACACAACGTGCCCCAGTGAATCCCTCACGCACCACACGCAAGGGCCCCATGGACAAGCAGCTGCTGGGAGAAGCGGACTCTGCAAGGCTGACAAAAACGCAGCTCACTGCACCCCAGTATTCCTGGCTCTGAGGGCCCACGCACCTTCTGTGACATTGCCAAGCCTCAGTTTCCACACTCAAGTGAGCCCTCCGCAGGAACCTTTCAGAGTAGCCGCCCCTCCCACCTCTGTGTGACCCCCATCCAGGTATGATCCATGCCCCCTTACTGAGACCCAGCCCGGCCTGGAGAAGTGAAGCTTGGGAGGAATCATCAGCCTGGAACTGATGACTGATGGACATTTTCAACAGACGTGATGTATTCAGTAAAAAGCTTATTTAACAGAAAGAAAAAAGAATGAGCACCTTTGTGGTCAGGACACATGAGCTGAGGGCTCTCCAGCCATCAGCACACTGGATTTGTTTCTGCTCAGGTGTTCACTGAAAATGCACAACTTTCTTAGTCTGCAATACTGACTGCCTTCTTCCTAGTGTCTCGTTCCCACCGGCTTTCCCCTTTCTGACTTTGTTTTCACCATTCCGGTGCAGACATTCCTGTCCTTCGTATCAAGTTGTATGACTTAATGTCAACGTTTGTTCATGTTTTGTAACCAATGACAAAGACGTCTCTGTCTGTCTCCAGGCCCTGCATGAGGGTTCTCGGGAGACAGTGTGGGCCCTGGGGCCCTCCCAGGCCAGGCTCCCACCACTGTCCCTCTCTGGGATCCACTGCCAATGCCCAGCAAACATGCCCTGGCCCTGGCAGGGCTGTGACCGAATCCTGCTTGTCCAAGAACTTCTAACCTCCCCCGTCCCAGGGCAGCAGTGCCCCCCAGAATACTTCCAGGCTAGAAACATCCCTTGTTATTCAAGAACCACTAACCACGCTTGGTACTGAGCACTTGAAATGTGGCCAGTGGGACTCAGAAAGTGGATTTTAAATTTTAATTAACTTGTATTTTAACAGCACATGTGGGCAGTGGCTATTTTACTGGATGGCAGACACCTCAGAATCAAGTTAGATAATGTAGATCCATCCCACCTGCTGCACCTGTCCCCACATCCCACACAATACCCATTTCATCACTAACCCTCTGGCATCGTCGGCATGGCCTCTCCTCCCACTGCTGCACCTGGACCACTCCCACTCCTCTCCGCCTGTGCCTGCGGCTCTGTCTCTCCTGCCTCTCATTCCAGCCGGCTCAGGGCCTCCTCCAATGAGGCCCAGATGACACCCCAGCACAAAGGGCACTTCTGCTGCCGTCCCGAACCCACTCCTCATCCACAGGGGTGAAGATGATGGGAGGAGCAGGAGGAAGAGAAGAGGTGGAAAGGTACCCCCCACCCACCTTTCTAGGTTAGAAAGTCCCAGGTCTCAGAAACTGAATACAACAGTGCCCCCAAACAAAAGGAAAGGCAAAGCTCCCAAACCCAAAGCCACCACACATTGACACAAAGTCAGCAAGAGTCCAGCAAAGCAAGTGAGGCCTTTCCCACAGGTCAGAGGTCCTGGGGCTGCCCTCTGAATTCCTGCGCTACACTGGCTCAGAGCTGCTAATCCCCAGTTGCTGTGTCCTTGAGGGGATTCCCACTTAGGCTACCCCTGTGCAGCAGTGCCCCACAGAATTCCCCAGGCAGATGTGGCCGGTTGTGAATCCTCAGCTGCCCATGCCCACCTGGATGGCACTGCCGCACCCACTGGCCTCGCGGTCCCCTCTGCGGCAAGCCCCCTCTGCCCACTTTTGTTCTCATCCTTGGAAGCCGCAAGCTGCCAACACCTGCACCCGCACCCCATCTGAGTCCCGCTTACCATCTCCTGGGCCACCTCATCTGGCGTCTCCTTCTCCAGGTCGAAGGTAAACTCTATGGCTCCATTGTCCTTAGGCTTTCCCTTCAGTTTCTTGGGGTCTTCGACCCAGAGCCGCAGGGCGATGGTGGACTTCCTGCCGTGGTCCTCCTCCGCGAGCTCCACCCTCACACCCGTGTCCTCTGCGAAGAAGGCGTGGCTCAGCAGGTCTTTGATCTCGTACCTGGAGGGAGAGTGGCTGACAGGCAGGGGCACGGACAGGCAGGGGCACGGGCGCCAGGGCCTCCATGCCCAGGCTCCTGTGGCCACGCGCACCAGGACAAGGACAGGCACACCTGCAGGCGCCTGAGGCCAGGCCTCATGTCTCAGCACTCCCCGGAGTGAGAAAAAGATTTCAGTGAATCCGGTCTTACTATTAATACATAGTGTTTCAAGACTTCCTTCTTTCCCCTCATTATTAAAAAAAAATACTCATAAAAGATTCAATGATACAAAAGAGGACTTGGGAAAACATTAGGCCTCCCATTATGCAAATACAGCCCCTGGGGAAGTGCTAGCCTGCTTTCAATTGTCAGAAGACACAACTGAAACATTTTAGTGTTTAGTCCCGGGTAGGTCTAAAATGGACATGGAGGCGAAGCCCTCACACTCTGAGCTCCCTGTGCCCAGTGCCATGAAGCAGTGACCTTTTCAAGGAGGCTTCCTTCAGGACGCCGGCCAGGTGACAGAGAGCAGAGCAGAGGGCGTGTTAGAGGAGAGTGAAGAGCGGCAGAATCCGGGGCCCCCAGCCAGACACAGCCTCAAAGGCTCTATGCAGGGATCCGGGAGGGCAGGCCACAGGGTGTGGCCACGGTGACCACTTCGGGGCTCTGCAGGGCTTGGGCACCCAAACAAGCCTCCCTAACCACTAACCTAACCCCCTTTACCCTGTAAATGGAACCACACAGCACACACTCTTGGGGCCTAGCTTCCTCGGTGTGTGTTCCAGAGTCACCTGTGTGGTTTCAAGTCTCCACAATCCACCCCTGGCTGACTGCTGACAGGTGTCACATCAGATGGTGGACGTACTCTAGTGTGAGGGGGAGGGAGGGCTGAGAAAGCACCCCCAGTCTTCTCCCTGACCGGCTGGGAAGGACAGGCCCTGCTTGGAGGTGGGGAGCGGCTCCAGGCCCGCTGTTTTTGAGAAGGGCCAAAAAACCAGGTCCATGAAATATACATCAGGGATCAAAAGGGAGGCCCACACCTGGAACCCCTGGTGTGGGGATGTTCTTCAAGGCATGCAAATCACGCAGAGAGAAGCAGAGGGGCTGGGGAAGCCCCAGGAGCTTAGACACTACAGGCTGGGTCCTGCAGGGGCAGATAGCCAAGGATGAGGCTGTCCCCAACGCCAAGGTGCGGGTTCCCAGATGGCAGACAAGGACATGGGGGCCTGGCCTGCTGTCCTGGTGTCGCCCACACGCACCCAGGACCGACGTGCCCAGCAGCCCCTGCTGACATGCTGCAGACACCCTGGCCTGAGCCTGCCTGTCTTGAAGCCCTCTCATCAAGAACACAGCTCTCAATGCCAGCTGAAACAAGTTCAGCTGGAGAGAGACCCCAGAACCCAACCCTTCAGGGGAACTCACCTTTCCTCCTTGTTTTTGCAGATACACTCCCCAATAATCTCCTTGATTTCGGGATCGTGCACTTTCTCAAAGCTGGCCGGCTTGATACCCTGACATGGAGAAAGCAGAGTTACCTGACCCGATCAACCGCCCGAAGGCAAGGCCTCCATCACGAGGGAGGAACTCCCACTTTCAGCCACGGCAGGACATGGGCACTGAACTTAACCTACACAAACTACTAGAAAACTGGGCAAAATATGCAAAACAGATGACGGGGCAGTGCCAATATGGGCTCTGAGAGAAAGGGACACAATCCCCCACGGCCCCAGCTCACTGCCCAGAGCAGTTCCCAGACAAGGCACTGTAACCCAGCAGAGCCCTGCAGCCCACTGAGTTGAGGAGTAGGCTGAGGAGGCCACAGGCAGAGTTCCAGAAGGAAGAGAATACGCAGCAAAAAAAAAGAGCCCCAAGTATCTTCACCTGGGTCCCTTCCAGGCTTTGCTGAGGACCAGACCACAAGACCACATGCGCATAGTCAATGCCATAGGGCCACGCAAAGAACCACAGAAAGCTATAGGCAGGGTAATTCGCAGAGTTCATACAGGTCAGATGTGTACAAGGTATAGCATCCAATCAAAAATTACTAGAAATGCTGAGAAGCAAGAAAAGGTGACCCATGACACTGCAGAAAAGCCAGCCACCAGAAAGAGACCTACAAATGAGAGGGGCTGCAACTTGTAGACAAGGAGGTCAAAACTCTTTATAGATATATACAAGTAGTAAAGGAAAATCAACATACAGAAATGAGAGATAAAAACTGAAAATAGAACTCGAGATGAATAGCACATCTGAATTGAAAGCTTCCCTGCAGCAGATTGACAGCAGATTACACACTGCAGAAAAAAGACAAGTGAACCTGAAGATGTGGTGCCGCAGAGAAAGATGGTCACTGAGGCTCTATTCTGCTCATTTCAGAATCTGAGATGCACATGACATCCATAAAACTAGAGTCCCAAAAGGACAGGATGGCAGGACATAAAAAAAGACTTGAAGAAGTAATGGTTAAAAATTTCACAATTTGATGGACACTCTATGCCCAGAGATGTAGCAAGATAAAGCAGAGCAGGGAATAAATTGGAGAATTCTGTGAAATCACTGGGATTCCCTTCCAAGTCTTCCCCTCCCCACTGCTTGAAGTCAGGAGCCTGGTCTCCTACCATTTAGAACCTTATTGGGTCACCCCACATCTGTCAAAGCCACCATCATCCCAGCCACAACACACTGCACACCTCCACCTAAGCTGCAGAATTTGATACTGGGGTTAACACCTCAAATGCAGCAGTTGGCCTCTGGAAAGGTGTTGATCAGAGCTTGGCTGCAGAGCCACCCACGTAGGGCCACAAGGGCCCCTGTGCCAGGAGGCCAGCAAAGGCAGCGCCATGATGCAGTGGATGGGACGCCTCCCACAGAACTGAGACTTTCTAACCATACCTGGGCTTCCTCCCCAGACCTCCTCCTTGAGGGTGCAGGAGCACTATTCGTGGTCACTGCTGCTAACTAAGGATCAGGCCATGTGGCTTTGTTGGGAGGGGTGCAGGTGGCAGCCTGAGGGACGTTGGCTCCTCAGCCAGCTGATGGCTGTGCATGAAGGGAGCAGAGGGCAAGCCCCGCAACCGGACTCGAACTCATAAGCAGCAGGGTGGGGCCAGGTGCCCCTTGCGATCTCCTAGGTTGTTGGAAATGGAGTAAGATGCTGTATAAGCAACTAATTTAAAGAAATTTTAAACACAATAAGAGTACCAACCATCATATTCCTCCTCCTTCAATATGGTTTAGACTTCAAAAGCTTCACCTGACTCTTCTTAATATAAAGAACATAAAGCATAAATTTTCCCAAAGTCAGGAAGAAGGTTGGGGCATGCCCTTCTGCCCTGACTGCTGGAGAACCCAGCCTGGGGCAGACACAGGAGTGAAGAACCCCAGGGGATATGCCCAGTAGTGTACACCTCGAGGATCAAGGAGTACCACCAGCCCCTGGGATGGCTCCTAGACAGACCACCATCCACCCTCCACGGTGAATCCAGGGGCCTTCCCACCCCACATCAGCACCCTGAGGCCTGGCAAATGGAGCCTTTGATCTCTGGAGTGTCCCCACTTCCTCCTGCTGCAGATCATTCCTGCCTCCCTGGAAGGCTGCTGCCTACAGCCAGCAGGTCCCCACTCCTTTCAGCACCCATGGAAAACTGTGCACTTGTCTGTGAAGTCTGTGACCCAGGCCCACAAGTACCACCTAGCAAGGACTCTGTCTGCCCTCCCACCTCCTCAGGGGCACACAGGAGGGGCTCAGAACAACCCAGTGACTGACAATTTACACCAACCAAGGGAGAGAAATGCAAGTCATCTGCAAGGAGGGCTCGGAATGGAGGGATGGGCCAGGATGAGGCTGCACAGCTGCTGAGGACCACAGCCCCGGTGCACCTGCAGAAGCAGCACTGAGGGGCAGACCGGCCCAATCCAGTCAGGTGGCGTGTGGAGACAGCGGGGACTGCAGGGATCAGGGCAGTGTGGGACCTCAGTGTGGACGCCGCGTGTCAGGAACAGCTCTGCAAGCCCCTGGGCTTCACTACAAGAGCAGATGGACAGTACAGAAAACAGGCATGGAAAGCCTCAGTCCGGCCATTCCATTTCCAGATGTTCTGTTTGCATTCCCTCCACCCAGCGGGAACGCCACAGAGGGAGGACAAGACCGATCTGTTTATGCAGCTGAAGCCATCCAATTAAAGAAAAAAAATCACAGGGACAGCAAAACAGGGATTAACGTTCCCAGCTGCGCAGTGCTGATGACTGCCTAGAGACACACTCGGTCTAGGGGTGACTGGTTTAGCTGAAAAAGAAATCAAACCATTGTTTCTAAATAAAGAAGATAGGAAAGCAGGCAGCACTGGGCAGCCCAGAGTGTGGGTGCTGGGGACGGGTGGCCTGGGCATGCCTCCAGGCAGCGGGCTATAGTGAAGCTCCAGCCTCTGGGCCTCAGTCTCCCCAATGTCCCTGCTGTGAGATCAACAGCCTCCAGGGCTAGGCACTGCTCACAGCGCCCCATGCACTGCCATCACTTCAGGCAGGAGACCTTGAGTAACCACCCCCCTACTAAGCCTCAGTTTCCCCCTCTATAAAATGGCCCATCTCCTTCCTTACACAGCTGCCAGGAGGACTTTACAGAGGCACATGGCACCCAGCCCAGGGCACAGCCCACGGCCTCTGTGTCATTAATGAACCAAGGGGCCAGGTGGACTCACGCAGGTGACCTTGCGGTAGATCTGGGCAGCGTTCTGGCACTCCGAGTAGGGGTACTCCGAGGTGGCCATCTCCAGCATGCACATCCCAAAGGCGTAGACGTCCACGGATTCATCGTAGTGCTCCTCGTACATCTCAGGCGCCATGAACTCAGGGGTACCTGTGCACAGGAGCAAGAGACGCAGCAGTCAGCTGGCCACAGGCCCAGGAACAGCTGGAGCCAGTGTCCTGGGAGCTTTGGCTGCCAAGAGCCCCATGTCCCCTCCTCATCCCATGGCACACTCAGAACATCTAGACCCCAGAGCCAGCCCTGTCCCTCACTTAAGACACAGGTGTGCTCTATAGACAAAGAATTTCAAAAGTTCCACCTGGAACCACAGGCGTCCAGGATTAGAAATCTGGTGACAGAGCCCTCCCCTGCTCATGAGCTGGGAGGCCA
Source organism: Aotus nancymaae (assembly GCF_030222135.1). Taxonomy (NCBI): domain Eukaryota; kingdom Metazoa; phylum Chordata; class Mammalia; order Primates; family Aotidae; genus Aotus; species Aotus nancymaae. The sequence continues at coordinate 25,927,988 of NW_026988455.1, forward strand.
TGACTTCCCAGGGGACGGGGTCTGAGCCTGGAAGGAGAGAAAACCCTGAGCATGCCCTCGCCTGTGGACACTGTGATTCTGCCACAGACAGCTGCAGCCACACTCAGACACCCTGGAGCAGAAGGAACTTGGGTCGCCACAGAGCTACCTAAAGCCACAAAACCCTTAAATGTCCCAAGGCGGGGAAAAGCTGGGTACACTCAGCCCGCCCCATGACAGTGTGATGTAGCATGTACAACCATCAGCACCACTGAAGACAGCGCCCCTGAATGGGGGTCGGGCAGAAAATGGAACCCACCTGACAGAACCACAGATTGCTAAGATGAGAACCGCATGCGGCTCTTAAACATAAGAAATGCAAACACAGTGTCTTCACTGAATTTTTAAGGACATGGCAAAGTTATGATAGGCTGAGCAAAACAAGCATGAGGCTAGACGTGCTGGCTGGACTCACCTGTGCAAAACCAAACTCCCAGGGCGAACAACGTCTGCAGGAGGCGAGGGCTGATTTTTTTTTTTTTTTTTTTTACTTATATTGGTCTGGAGTTTCTCTATTCTCTATAATAAGCTTTTGCTTTCGTAATACAGCCACTGTAAAGGCCTTTTTATTAAAATACGTCCGGTTGCGTGTCTGTCACACTGAATGCAAAGAAAGGGGACTAGAGACTTCAGTACGACTACTTTTAACGTCTGGGTATTTGCTGACTTTGGAAGGTTTTCAAAATGTTCTAGTTTCTTTTAAAAAGCTCATGCTAACTAATTAGTTCATTTTAAAAGCACATGTTTTGTTTACCCATCATTTCAATTTAAAATGTGTTACTTTTTTTTTTTTTTTTTTTTTTTTTGAGACGGAATCACACTTTCATCCAGGCTGGAATGCAATGGTGCGATCTCAGTTCACTGCAATCTCTGCCTCCCAGGTCCAAGTGATTCTACTGCATCAGCCTCCCAAGTAGCTGGGACTACAGGCACACACCGCCATGCCCAGCTAATTTTTTTTGTATGTTTAGTAGAGATGGGGTTTCACCATGTTTGTCAGGCTGGTCTCGAACTCCTGACCTCAAATGATCCACCCTCCTTGGCCTCCCAAAGTGCAGGGATTACAGGCGTGAGCCACCACGCCCGGCCTGGGAACTTTTATTCTTTTGGGTTTTTTAACCACATGATTATACTGAAAATTTGCTGCACTAGCATTTTTTTTTTTTGAGAGAGGATCATGCTCTGTTGCCCAGGCTTCAGTGCAGTGGCACGAACACAGCTCACTACAGCCTCAACCTCCCAGTCTTATGCAATCCTCCTACCTCAGCCTCCCAAGTAGCTGGGACCATAGGTGTTCACCAGGCTGGGCTAATTTCTTTTCTTTTCTTTCTGTTCTTTTCCCCTCCCTCCCTTCTGCCCTTTCTTTTTTCTTTTCATTTTTTTTTTTTTAATAGAGACAGGGGTCTCACTATGTTGCCTAGGCTGATCTGAAATTCCTGAGCTTAACTTCCTGCTTCAGCCTTTTAAAGTGCTGGGATTACAGGCATGAGCTACTGTGCCCAGCCCTGTACAATAATTTTTAAGTTAGTATTTTGAAGTTTCTTTCCTTTCCTAAGCTTGTCACTGAACAGCAAATGTGCCGCCCTGGTTGGAGCAGGAAGCAAAAATGCCACAAAAGCCTCAGACAGGAGGCCACAGAGAGGAGTGGCCTGAGCTGTGGCTGTGAGCCCGGCCTGGTCACAATGTGAACACCTGCTCCCAGGCCGCTCCTACTCTCTTGATGTGTCCGGGGTCCCCTGGCAGCCACCTGTAGAGACTCACCACCTGCTGCATGGGCCTGGACCACCACAGCCACCAAGGAGGCCCTCCTGATGGCAATGGGCACACAGGGAGATGTGACGGCTGACTGGGGGGGAGCCCTAAGCCACAGGAGGGAAGCACTTGCTCCCCAGGGCCATCTCAGTTGTCCACAGTGACACCCACGCCACCCAAGCCCTGTGACTGCAGAGAGGGACTGCTGCAAAGCTCCTTCCTGCTAGGAGAGGGTGGTGGGGAGCCCCACGGCCACATCCTAGGCCCTCAGCCCGGCCACATCTATACACAAGGAAGAGCTTAAAGGGAGTCCCAATGCCAGGACTGCTGGGCAGGAAGCCAGGAACTGAGCCAGCCACTCTCTGGCACCTCCAGCGACCCCCAATGATCTGACTGCCAGCAAAGCACTGGGGCTCAGACAGAGGTGACAGTGTCCCTAGGCTCCAGCTTTTCTGAGACTCTCAGGAACTGAGGACACTGCTCTGTAGGAACTACTCCAAGGCCCCAGACAACCTGGCTCTCAGGGGTGGGCCACAGGCATGACAGGCATCTCTGAGTAGGGGCAGAGGGACCCTCATGAAGCCCACTCTTGTACATGTTCGGATGCCAATGCTCAGACACCAATGCACTCAGACTCTCTTTATCTTTCTTTCAAATTATAGTCACTGAAAGTGTGTGTGTGTGAGAGTGTGTGTGTGTCTGTCAGTAGACAGTCTTACCCACTGCCACCCACTGTGTGGACAGCCATCAGCTGCAGAGCCCTCTGCAGATTCATCTGCACCTGAGGTCCCTGCAGACAACTGTGTGAAAGTCAGCATGCCAGGGCCCCGTCTCCCTCAGCCGGGCCAGGGCCTGCCTGTGCCAGCTGGCAGTGTGAGCCCCACGCAGGCCCCTCCCCAGGCCCCTCTGCAGCAGGCAGATAAGGGCTCTGGCAGAACGGCCCTTCTTCTTTTTAAGGAGAAGAGGCTATGGCTCAGCCCTCTCTGGATACTAGGCAGTCTCAGATCTTGGAGAGTGGGGTCCCTGCTTCTGGCCAAGTAAGAGAAGGGAAGGACCCATTCCAGTCTCATGCCAAAATCACCTTGTATCCCCTGAAAACCACCCTGCATTAGGGTTTGCCTGTTCCCAAATCCATAACGAAAGACAGATGACTTCTTTTCGGGAAATCAAAAGATTTCTTAGCCCTAACTATCCTCACGATTTCTATTAAAACCAAACCAAACCAACACAGATGGCCCTCATCCCTCCTCTCAACAGACAGGCAGAACCCACCCCCCTGGCTCTCAGGGGTGCAGGTGAAGCAGACAGCACCTGTTGCAGGGGAATCCACATTGCCTGGAGCCCCCCGATTGCTTCTTAGGGGCTGCAAAGAGGGTCTGGATAAAGTGTCGCAGACACTCAACAGTCCAGCCACTCCCATCCAGGGCAGCTAGTGGCTCTTTCTACAATAACCACCCTCGGTTCACGTTGGGTGGCATGAGGGAGGCTCAGGATCTCCCACTTAGGAGTGAACACTCCTGGAGGACGAAGCACAGCCCACTGTGAAGCCGCCACCCTGGCAGAGCCCCTCAGCTTCCTCTGGCTGGGAGGCTGTTTGCCCTCTTGGAAACAAGGTTTCAAATTGCTGGATCAGGTTGAGACGAAGACCAGGTGTTTCCAGCAGGCACAGTGGGGCCCTTGTGCCCTGCATGGGTGCCCAGCTCTGTGGGGTGTCCCTTGTCACCCCAGCTTTTGCTCAGCTGGAGTCCAGGAAGCTTCATTTAGAAGTGAATGAAGCAACCAGGAGTGTCCTCACCTTGGCCCTTTCTCAGTTCATTCACCACTGGACCTGGTTCCCTCATCATCTCCTCCAGGAAGCCCTCCCAGGTGGGCAGGACACCTCCAAGTCCCGCAAGACCCTGCTCATTCACATGGCTAGGTCTAGGGGTCATGGTCAGGGCCCTTGTGAGGACAACAACATCGGGCACAGGGACCCTGTCTCCCTCAATCTATCCATGTCCCTCCCAGAGCAGCCCTGGGAAGCCAGCCACTGACCCAGGTCCCTCGCACAGGCCACATGTGCAAGCTACCTGCTCTCCTCTCCTACCTGCAAGAGGAGATCTTGACAGCCACAGCTGAAAGGGGCCCACAGCACCGACTGCCCCAAGGGCATTCACTGGTGAGCAGGGAGGGTCCTCCACCTTCGGAGATGGGGCCTATGGCCTCAGGCTGTCCTTCCAACAGGACCATGGATCCCAGTAGGACACAGGCCCCAGGAGGGTGGGACCTGTTTACCACCAGGGCCAGCACCTGTGGGCAACTAGAGCCAACACCATTCACAGGCCAGGGGGAGCCCTACAAATAGGCCTGGGGGGTTCCTGTAAATAGACCTGGGGGCTCCCATTCATAGGACTAGGGAGACACCTCGGTAACAAGCCTAAGGGGAACCCCCCACCTTGCCACAGTCCTCCCGCCACCAGCTGTTGGCCCCTTGCTGAAGACTGGCCTTACTGCTCAGTGCTCCTGGGTGTCACATCAACAGAGCCTCATTCTCTAGGAGCCTGGGCAGTTGAGGACACTCCTGGTTGTAGCCTCTCTAACCGAAGCTTCCTGGACTCCAGCTGAGCAAAAGCTGGGGTGACAAGGGACACCCCACAGAGCTGGGCACCCATGTGGGGCACAAGGACCCCATTGTGCCTGCTGGAAACACCTGGCCTTCATCTCGACCTGATCCAGCAACTTGAAACCTCGTTTCCAAGAGGGCTACGAGCCGCTCAGCCAGAGGAAACCAAGGTGCTCTGCCAGGGTGGTGGCTTCACAGTGGGCTGTGCTTCTTCCTCCAGGAGTGTTCACTCCTAAGTGGGAGATCCTGAGCCTCCCTCATGCCACCCAACTGCGCCCAGGGTTTGAAACCTGGATTCCTACCACTTCCAAGGCCAAATTTGCAAAAACTCCCCAGAAAGTGTACAGAGCTTACAGCCCTCGGGCATGAGCTCTCCTTAGTCCTGGGCCTCTGCTCTCAGTCTCTCCAGGAGGGAGCAGAGACCCTCACCTCTACACCCATTTCACAGATGGGGAAACCGAATACTGAGTCAGCCCCTATGCCCCATCACTCAGCTCCCCCAGACTGCCAGAGACTTTGTGTCCAAGGGGCCACCCCCGGGCAACCACCCTGCCCCAGATGTCACATTCTGAACATAGTTCTCAAACCAAAGCAACTCCTGGAGTTTCATTTTCCCCACACTTGTCAAGTTCTGTCCCCAAACATTCAGCAGAAGTAAGAATTCACTAAGCCCCGAGATCAACTGCTCACTGTCCTGCCCTCACATCGGGGGACACGCTGGGTCTTAATTAACATGGCGGAGCCTCTCCCATTCTAATCTGATTGGGTCTCATCTGGGCTTCCTGAGCCCCGACCCACATTGCTTCCCCTGCGCATGTTGGAGCTTTCCCATCTTCCTGACCCCAAAAACAGCTGCTCCACAGCAGCCCAAGCATTCTTTTCAAAGCCCACGGAGGCCCCCACCCAGAACTAGTGGACTCTTTGCACCCACTGTGCCAGGAGCACACCTGGGGCCAGGCACGTGGCATAGTGCTGACCCCTGGTCTCTGCAAAGAAGCTCTGGCCCAGGTGCCCCTAGGGTCAAGGGCATCTTGCCCCAAAAGGAGACCGAGAAGGCTTCTCACAGTGGGGGCATCTGCACTGAGGCCTGAAACACCCAACAAACTGAATTAATTCCTTGGCGCCCTGCTCCCATCCTGTGCACAATGCCTGCTCTGTGCCCCGCCCCACAGGTATGTGGATTCCCCAGATACTCCAAGTTCTTACTTTGTTGGGCCTCACAGCCTGGGTGGCCCCTCCCTGCCAGCTGAGACAGCTCCAGTATCACTGGCCACAAACCTCCCAAGTTCCTCTGTGGTCAGGGCAGTTTCCCTCTCCTGAGTGCCCACAGCACCCACACACACCACGGGCATCGGCACCCAGACCACCTCCCCTGCTATAAAATCAGACCTGGCACCCAAGCCACAGTCACAGAGGGAACAGTCGACAGGGCGGGGACAACAGGGGAGGGAGGGAGGAGAGTCAGTTGTCCCAACCCAAGGTGTCTGGGCATCCACCGAGTGGGAAGGCCCTCCAGCTGAGCTGCCAAAGGCTTGGCGATTACCAAAGACCACCCGGCCCTCACCCAGACGCTCCTCCCACCAGGTCTCCTGCACCAGGTCTGAACAAAACTGGATGCTTGCTAGCCCTGAATGCTGCCCGGCCTCTCATGGGCTCCCAGAACCTGGGGTGGAGAAGCAGGTTTACCTATCACACTTTTGGCAAATGACGCTCTTTTGAGAGTGGCCAGGCCCAAGTCGCCAATCTTCACAGACCCAGTTGGTCCGGTGATAAAAATATTGTCACATTTCAGGTCTCGGTGGATAATGGGTGGTGTCCTAGTGTGCAGGAACAGCAGGCCTTTCAGGATCTGCCGGCACCAGCTGCGGAGAACCTTGGGCTTCATCACCTTGAACCGCTTCAGGTACCTGCAGGGGTGCACGAGCACAGCTCACCAAGCAGCTTGCCAGCAGCGGCCCCCTAGCAAAGCCCCACCTAACACTGCTCAGGCCTGGTACTAAGACTGATTCCGTGTACACAGCACAAACCTGTGACAGGGAGTAAAAGTGAGACGGGAGCGCCGGGCAGTTCTGTCCTGGGCCAGGTGTCACACAGCTGGAGCCAGGCCCCTGAGCAGACAGCTGGGAGGGCTCACAACCTTCTTGCTCCCCTCATGCCAAGGACCTGGCTACTAAAGCTCATGCCAAGTTTCATGTTGACTTCACTGGGAGATGGTGCCAGGCTGCCTTGTAAGTTGCCCAAGGCAGGACAGAGTCCCAGCCAGCAGATGCTCAGGTGAGGGTGAGGGTTACGAAAGCCCGGGGCCTGTCAGAACCACAGGGGCCAGGTGGAGCTCTTCCTGCTGCTGGCCGCCTGCCTGTGTGGCCTTCCCTGAGCTATGCCCCGGAGGAGGTGGTGGGTGAGGCTGAGAAAAGGGCTCTCCCCTTGCGGTGCAACCACCTATGAGAGCAACTGCCTGGCTGAGAGGTACTGAGGCCCTGCCCAAGGCTACAGGGTCCAAAGATTCAGATGGACCGAGGATACAGCACCTGGAGGGTAGCCCCCATCCCCACAATGCAGACTGGGGCCTTAGCGAGCAGCAACAGGCTGCCATGGCCACCCCACTCCCCACCCCTCAGCCCTCACTAACCACCTCCACTTCCTCAGAATCCCACAGTCCCTGCTATGCACTCCACCCAGGCTGCTTCCTGAGCCTGAAGATGTGCGGGGCTGGCTCCCAGGAGGAAACAGAACCCCAGCTGGAAACAGGGCCCAGACACCAGACAGATCAACCCTCTCCCTGGGAAGTAAACAACCTTCTGGCATCCCATGCAGGAGAGGAAAGAGGAAACAGCTTCCCACAGGCACCAGCCAGGACCACCCCGGTAGCCCAGGATCTCACCCCAAGCTATGGTGGTCCTGCCCCTATGCCAAGACCCCCACCCAACCCTCAGGAAGCGGAGCTTACGTCTTCAGTGTCCCCGAGGTCATCAGCTCGGTCACCAGCACAATGCACCGCTTGCCCTTAGCGCTAGACTCCCAGAAGTCGTAGAAGCGCACGATGTTGGGGTGCTGCAGGCCTTTCAGCATCTCAGCCTCTTCCTTGAACCGCTGCCGCTCCAGCTTGGTGAGCTTCCGGTCCTAGAGGGCAAGAGACATGCTGAGTGGGCAAGAGATGGGACATAGGAGGGGACACGGCGGTGGCACATCCCAGCGGCACTGGGGGCAGTAGGACCAGCCCTTCCTGTACCCACAGGCAGCCGAGCGGCTACGACAGAGGGGCACACAGCCACTGGCACCAAACAGCTGACCCCCTGGCCCCCAAAACCCTGGACACAGTCCCCACAAATGGACCTCAGCAAAAAGATATCCTAAGAAGCCAAAGAAGTCTCACAACTCCACACTGCCACACTTGTGCATTTTTTCCATAAAAACACGTCTGAGTCCTTTGCTTCCTCCACAATTGCTCACTTTCTGTGTGTTTCCGAAAAGAATGAACCATCAGTTTACCTCTAATGTATACACAACTCGGAGGAAGTGCTCGGGCCCAGTAGACCAGAGGAGATGTGGACAGGTACCTGAGACAAGAGCTGAGGATGCAGGGAAGAGAGAAGCCCCGGCTGAGCCACATTGACCAGTCGACAACCCAGAGGGCAGCCCAGGCCCTCCGGTGCGGGAGGACACAGCAGACACCTCCACAGACCCTTGCGCCACTGTGTCCGCACAAGCCAGCAGAATCAGTCACTGACCTAACTTTAAAATAGGAAACAGCAAACGAACACCACCATCATCACCTGTGAATCCTGGTCAGGTACCTGCCTCATATGCCTGCTCTGCCCACTGTCCCACGAGGGGTCACCAATTCTGGGCACCACATTCAAACATGCCCCAGCAACAGCCACCCTGCCCCCACCCGCCCAGCCTCCGCCTTTTAAATTTTTTTATTTTTTGCTGAGGTCCCTTTGTGGGGGCTGCGTCCAGGGTTGTGGGGGCCAACGGGTCAGCCTCTGCCTCTCCTCTGCCTCCCACCACCCTGTCCGAGCTCAACCATCCCTCACCACCCTGTCCCCCACCTCATCCCTCACTGCAGTCCCCCTGGATCCTGGCCTTCCCTTTCCCCAAATCCTTCAGTGGATTCTCTCCAAAGGAGGGCTCAGAATAAACCCAGGGAGTTCGCATGGCCCTGAAGCCTCCATGTGCTTCCAACTTCCCCTCACGAGGTGACAGCTACCTCCACAGGCCCAGCCAAGGCCTCTCCTCCTGCTGCATACATGCCATGCCCTTCTCACCTCCACCCAAGGTCCTGTCCCCAGGATCACTCCCTTGTCCTGGTCCAATGAGCCCACAGAGCAACACCTGCCTCCCTTCCACCAATTCCCATGGGAACGTCGGAAAAGAAACATGCGTATTTTCAGAAGGAAACCAGAAACACAACTGAACACAGAACAGCAAAATTCCGGGGAATTCTAAACAGACAGAAAGCAGGTAAATCTGGATAGATGAGGGGAGAGATCAGAGTGAAAGTATATGCAAGCCAAGACCCCTGGATCCTTCCGGAAGAGCCCAAAGAACATCAAGCCAGACTCCAACGCAGAGAGGAGAAGCGGCAGAACCTCGACAAGGGTCATCTTGGGGGAAAAATTACATCCCAAACGTGGCTGTGCCGATGAGACAGTTCTTCCTCCATTGACCTGCCAGACCCCTCCCCACAGCACGAACTCTCATGGGCCCCTTCATTCCAGTGTGGGACTGCACAGTGACATCACTACAGGGCCAAGGAATACCCAGAGAAGCCATCGTCATGATGGGGCCAATCCAGAAAACAAATAATTCAGAGACAAATGGCAACTCCCAAGAAAAATCTAACCAATGCTCCCGTAAGACTCAAGAATTTGACACAAGTAAGATAGACCAAGCTTCTATTTGGAAAGGAACACTAGAGAAGGAGCTCTTCCACATTTACACAGGGATGGGGACTGCTCTTACTAACAAGCTCAGTGTTTTAGAAATAAGATATTCCATAATCCAGTGAAACATTAAGTATAAAAAAGTTCATGTTTAACCCAGACAATAATATGGAAACATGTTCTATTCATCAAAAACGGTTATTTAGCCTGGTGTGGCTCACGCCTGTAGTCCCAGTTACTCGGGAGGCTGAGGCAGAGGATGGCGGGAGGCTGAGGCAGAGGATGGCTGGAGCCCAGAAGCTTGAGACCAGCCTGAGTAACACAGCGGGACCCCAGCTCCCAAAAAAAGGTTATTAAGTCAAGCCGCAAACTGGGGAAGACTATTTTCAATACATATATCTGACAAAGGACTTAGATCCAAAATGTATAGAGAACTCCTGTAATTCAATAATAAACACATGAACAGATACTACACCAAAGACACAGAAATGGCCAACAGCACACGGAAAGAGGCTGAGCAGCATCAGTCGCTGGGAAAATGCCAACAAATACCACACTGAGATGCACCCCACACCCCCCGGAAGGGCTAAATTAAAAGATGGATACTTCCAACTACTGGGGAGGCTGGGGGACAGCGAGCCCGACCTGGCACACTGCTGCCAGGAGTTCAGGTGGCGCAGCCCTCAGAGGAGGGCTTGGCAGGTTTCACACCTGCTCTGTGTCCAGCCACTCCCCTCCTGGAATCCATCTAGGAGGAAAGAAAACGTGCTGGACACGGTGGTTCATATCTGTAATCCCAGCACTTTGGGAGGCTGAGGCGGGCGGATCATGAGGTCAGGAGTTGGAGACCAGCCTGGCCAACATAGTGAAACCCTGTCTCTACTAAAAATACAAAAAAATTAGCTAGGTGGGTGTCTATAATCCCAGCTACTTGGGAGACTGAGGCCGGAGAATCTCTTAAACTCAGGAGACGGAGGTTACAGTGAGCCGAGCCAAGATTATGCCACTGCACTCCAGCCCAGGCGACAGTGAGAGACTGTCTCAAAAAAAAAAAAAAAAAAAAGGAAGAAAAGAAAAGTAAACGTTAAGTCCATTAAAAAATGGACTTGGATATTCAAAGCAGCTTTATTCATCACAGCCCCACCTGGAAACCACCAAAACATTTGGGGCCAGGTGAGTGAACCATGCCACACCCATGCAAATGGGACCATGGCTCAGCATCAAAAAGGAGCACACTCCTGCTTTTCAGCAGCACAGGGGAGGGCCAAAAGCATAGGACTGAACAAAAGAAGCCAAACAAAAGAATGTGTCCTGTGGGACCCCATCTTCATGTGAAACTCTGGAAAAGACGGACTAATATGTGGGGATGTGGGGAATGCCACCAGAATAATGGTCGCCTCTGGGGTGGGAGCCAAGATCCTGGGGTTGGGGGGTGAGAGAGGAATGGTCCACATCATAACAGAGCACGTGGGCTGCACCTCTGTGTGCGTTTGTCAGAGCCCAACTTGCACACTTAAGTTCTGTGTGTTTCATTACAAGTAAATTACACTTCAATTTCTCATATGTAAAAACAAAAGAAGGAAAAAAATCCAAAGACCAAATGAGAGAAGTGGAAGAAAGAAAATAGAAGAGAAACATTAAGATATATGGAAGAACTGCCTGGAAGTCAAACTATGTCAAAAGGGTTTAAAGAACAGACATCATGAAGTATAAACAGACAGTGAAATAGCATTTCCCTGAGCTGGAAGGAGAACAATTTAGAATAAAATGGCCCACCAAGACCAGGTCAGAGTAAATGAACAGCCCACCTCCAGGCTGTTCTAGTGAAATGTCAGAACCCCAAGCAAGTCGTATCTGCAAAGGAACAGAACAGCCCAAATGAGCAGTGAGTCTAATCGGCAATGCTGGGTGCAGGTGGCGGAGGCAGTGTCCTCAAAGTGCTAACTGGGAATTCTATACCCTGCCAAACGGACACCAAGCCAGGCAGTCCAGACTCATTTCAGACACGCAAGAGCTCAAAGTTAACTTCTCATGCAGTCTATGTGAAACAAGTTCCTGGAAGAAATGTTTCCACAACACACAACACAACAGAAAGACATGCAGCCTAGAGGTGACATACAGACTCTAGAGGTCCCCGGGGGTCAAAGAAGCTCCAGAGGAGATGGCAGTGCTCAGCTAGGCCAGTTCGCCCAGGAAGCCTTCTCTGAGAAACAGCATGTCAGTTCACAGTTCCCACTCAGTGCGCTTAGTCCTTGATTCCAGAGGAGACTCACAGAATCATTTATAGCACAAGTTATTTTTGCCAGTATTTTAGCACCAAGAGTTACGTGTAAAACATTTCATTGTAGTTTCAGAGCAAAATGTTCACATTCTAAATGACTAAGAAAAAAACGGGAGGTAGAGGGATGTACCCTGCATGCACTACATTCTTCGTTTTTCACAGCAGTTACCTACCAACATTGAAAAATTTCAGATATGAAAGTCAGAAATGGTTAAGAATGGTGCCTCTTAGAGGGGGGCTCAGAAGGGAAGAGGATCTCATTTTATATTGTATGCCACACAACTATTTTAATCAATGTGACACACTGCTTGGTAATTTTTTTAGTAGGTGAGACAGGGTCTCAATCTGTCACCCAGGCTGGAGTGCAATGACATGATCATAGCTGACTGCAGCCTCAATTTACTGGGCTCAGGTGATCCTCCCACCTCAGCCTCTCAAGTAGCAGGGACTACAAGCAAATGTTACCACGCTGGCTATTTTTTTTTTTTAGAGATGGGGTCTCTCACTATGTTGCCCAGGCTGCTCTTGAACTCCTAGGCTCAAGAAATCCTCCTGCCTTGGCCTCCAAAAGTGCTGGGATTACAGGTGTGAGCCACCATGCCCAGCCTGCTTGGTACTTTAATGGTCAGCTAGTGTGTCCCCCTCTGAGCCTTGCCTAGAGCCCAGCTACAGGGCATGCTGCCCCCACAGAACTTGTCCACATCCTCATCACTTGTTTGCTGGTCTCGGGTTGGCCTGCATGACAGGAGCAGCTCCATGAACCATCTGTGAACTGATTTATTCATTAACCTACTAGGAAAGGCTCACAGTCAACAAGCCAGTGCAGGAAGAATGCACCTGCTCCCTAAGCGATTCCCAAATCCTGCCAGGCTCACAGGTGCTTAAAGGTTTGGTGTTGAGTTGGGGGCAGGGGGCTACTGGCTGCTCACTCGTGATACTCCTCCCTCCCAGGCACTGGAGGGTAAGGTCGATCAGCACCAGACACTCCTCCCTCCCAGGCACTAGAGGGTAAGGTCGATCAGCACCAGATACTCCTCCCTCCCAGGCACTGGAGGATAAGGTCGATCAGCACCAGATACTCCTCCCTCCCAGGCACTGGAGGATAAGGTCAATCAGCACCAGATACTCCTCCATCCCAGGCACTGGAGGGTAAGGTCAATCAGCACCAGACACTCCTCCCTCCCAGGCACTAGAGGGTAAGGTCGATCAGCACCAGATACTCCTCCCTCCCAGGCACTGGAGGATAAGGTCGATCAGCACCAGATACTCCTCCATCCCAGGCACTGGAGGGTAAGGTTGATCAGCACCAATCTTCCTCCTACCGAGTCCCCAGTGCTGTGCAAATTCATGGCTCTTGTTCCCTCATAATGTGAAAATCAATCAGATACAAAAGATTTAAGGCATTCTGGGACAATGCCAGCTCTTATTTGCTCTAGGGAAAAGGCTCTATGGCTTACTCACAGGTGGGGCAGGATAGCACCCTCCAAGCCAGGCAGGTCACACAGCCAGGGTGGTCAGAAGATTCTTGGTCCCAATGGGCCTTCCCAGTGCTCCCAGGGCACCTGGGAAACACATCAGGGGTTGCCTTTGGTGTTGACTGAGAGCATCAGAGGTTCCTGCCCTGAACATGCCAGGGTGTCTGCAGGCAGCCCCCTCCTGTGACATTTCAGGGCCAACCACTCTGCCAAAACAGTCCCCAGTAGGCAACAGTTGGAGATGTCAGACCTACTAGGGGCATACTTGGGATTCTGTAGCATCCTCCTTTTAGCCAGACAGAACCACAAAATCCAACCCCTTGAAAGAGCAGAACTGGGTCCCACCAGGAGATGAGGCCCACGCACACTTGGGCAGAGGGGGGTGCCTAGAACCAGCAAGGCCGAGCCTCAGGAAACAAGCCTGCTGCAGGGCCTCACTGCCGTCCCATGATGCCGTAAGTCAAAATCAAAGGAAGCATGGAGCATCTCTGTCCACAATGGTCCCATGCACAGAGAACCGGCCCAGGACACAGGCCCCAAGTACAAGATGCCAGGGCACCAGGCCCCTGCTAGAGCTCAGGCCTAACGAAACACTTACCTCCTTGTCACTTAAGTCCTCGCACCCAAAAGTCATGGCATCCATGGGGACACACTGGGAAGACAGCATGAGACTTCCACCAAATACATGTCCCCTCCATCCCCTGGGAGGGTCCCCACTGCTCCAGGGAAGCCTGGCATCTGCACACACTCCACACCCTCCTAGTGGGAAGGGCCTCCCTGCCACTTCCAGGTCTGGAAGATTGAACCAGTTGACCCCAGCTGGGGGCCAACAGGCTCCTGCCCACCCTTTCACCACGAAGTGAGGAGAGAATCTGAGTCTGGTTCCAGGAAGTCAGGGTTTGGCAAGTGCACAGGAATGGCTGGTGCACAGCAAGCCACACTGTCCCCCATGCTCTGTCTGGAGTAGCTCAGATAGTCACGGAGGCTCTGGGTGTGCAGAAAGGGCTGTTCACAACCCCATGGGGAAAGCGGCCAACATATGACAAACCAGTAAATATGCAACCACACACTGTGCCAAAATTTACCGGTCAGGGCACCCCTGGACCCGAGGAAAAGGCCCAGTTTCAGGCAGCCAAGGGAGAAGGGTACCCCCAACCCCACCTAAGGCATGGGCGGGTCTGGGGTCCCTAGAGGAAGAGGCCTCTGGGCAGGCGTGATGTTTGGGCAGCGGGTGGTTTATGTCACCACAGGGCCAGGCAACAGGGCACTGCCTGAACAAGAGGCAGGCGCCGGGCCTGCTCTGCAGCAAGTGGCCGGTGGGCTCAGTGGAGCCTTTCCGATGTCAACACCAGGCACCCGCCATCGGCCAGCAAAGGGGAGACCTGACAGAGTTCTTCCACCCGCTGCCTCCAACACTCACTGCCGGTCTAAAAACAAACTCACTTCCCTTAAACCCAAGTTCTCTCTTTAACCTCATCTTAAGCAACAAAATACTTAACTGCATTTACAGGTAAGCCAGTGTATGTGTTTTCTAATTCATGCTTTTAAAAAGAACATCATTATCAAGATGAACATTTTTCCCGACACCACCAAATAAAAGGGGCCAAGGAGTGTGAGGAGTCACAGACAGAGGCTGATGTGCCCCCAAATTGTGCGCAGAAAAGGAACCCTGACGCCAGTGACCTGTCCCTGTCCCAGATCCCACCCTCCATCTGGGTGAGTGCAGCCAGAGAAGGAGGTGCTCAGTAGGGGTGAGATGGTGTCACTGGGCTCTTCCCACATTCAGCCATCTTTGTCATGGGCTCCAAGAAGTTTCTAATTCTCTGAGGCAGAAGCCTGAACTTGAGTATCTGGCCCCTGGTTGCTTTTATAAATCATACTATTTTCTTTAAAAAGGGAGGGAAGAATTATTAGCCATGTGTGGTGGCGCATGCCTGGTGTCCCAGTTACTTGGGAGGCTGAGATGGGAGAATGATGTGAGCCCGGAAGACAAGGACTGCAGTTGAACCAAGATCTTGCCACTGCACGCCAGCCTGGGCCACACAGCAAGACCCTGTCTCAAAAAAAAAGAGGTGGGGAGGGGCAGAGGGATCAGGGGAGGTGCCAAGTGAGCTTTGCTCTCTTAAAGGCCACCTGGGACCCTGCCACACACACAACGGTACTCACCCTGTCACCCACACACAGAACGAACTAGGTGCCTGCCCCAGGGGTAAGCAGGGATCTAAAATGTGTCATCATAGGTTCAAACAGTTGTAGAAGATGCCATTTCCAGCATTTTATAAATACCGACTTTTAAAAAATGTTCTTTGAAATGTTTCCCGTGGAAGCCAAATATCAGCAATCTCATGTCCTCCGCCAGCTATCTCTAAACACGTGAATCAACGCACCTCCAGCTCCAGCGAGGACGCACACCTCCGTTACCACAGAGCTGATGGACATGACGCGGCTCTTCCCATAAGCCTCTCACTGACCACCCACCACGCTTTCCTGCCATCACATCATTCTGATTGGAATCTGGCTTTTCATAGTTGCCTGTGATCATGAGACTCTGAGGACCAAAGGGTTTTCTTCAGGACTGAATCACCACCGTAAATTAGCAGTAAATAGTTGACCAAAGCAAAGATAACTAATTTTGTTGAAAGTGCCTCCGTTATTGAGCCAGATGGAGCTCTTGTGCCAATTGCTTGGGGTGTCCGTGAGTGACTCTAAATCATGTCTAGAAGGAGGCGGGCCCAGCGTCGTTCTGGTGTGTGGATTCTGAAACTGTGAAAGCCTGATCCTGTCAGCCAGTAGATGGGTGGAGGGAATCTGCCATGGCCATGCCACGAACTCTCCACGCTCCCTCAAGCATGTACAAAACTCCAGCTGTCCTTCCCTGGGACTAGCTGGCAGCTCTCCCAGGGACTCCTCTAGGTTTTACTGAACACATGCAATGGGGGTGGTGCCTGGTCCATGCAGGCCTCCAGGCCAGCGCCCAGCATAAGGACCAGCAGCAAGGGGAGGTCCAGGGGAGGTCAGGGGTCCCCACCCACCTGCCTGTTAGGAAGCCCCCATGCCCAGCATGAGCACGGCAAGTCAGTCTGGGGACAGGCCCTCTGTGCAGGGCTCTGGTCACAGCACAGGCTGCAGAAGCCCTCCTTATCCCACCTGTTACCCTCCATCGTGGGCAAAGACAGGGCCATTGTGGGAAGCCAGTGGAGCTGTCACCACGTGGCAAGGATGGGTGGGCAGCCTGGGAAGGGGGCAGGACCACAGAATGGAGCCATGAAGGCCAAGACAAAGAAGAGGACCAAAAGGGGACACAGCTGGGCAGTACAGACACATCGGGAACCCTGAGGCAATGAGCCATGATGGGGTGCAGCTGACAGACTGTGGGCTATCTGGGGCCAGACGCTGGGGCAGCACAGGCAGGCAGGGGCCCTCCCAAGGTGCCCACTCCCTGGGCCCACCACACCCACAAAGCCTCTCCCTGGACCTGAAGCCTCACAGTCCACAGACAAGACGAGGTCCTTCCTTACATGAACCTCACCCAGGGCCGGGCAGCCCCCAGGCCCCTCCTCAGGCCACCCCACGGAGGTATCCCCAGCTAGGGCCTCAGAGACCCAACCCTCTGCCCAACAGCAGCCAGGATGCGCCATCCAGTTAGTCTCTGCCCATCTGCTCCTGGCTGGGCTGCAGGGTCGTCCACTCTACCTCACTGGGCCCCATCCCCCTTCACAAAACAGGAAAGGTCAAAGGTCTCCTCAGGGTTGGTGCAAGGCTGTGCTGACAGGTGCAGCTGCCCAGAACAGCAGCTGGCACAGCCGGCCTCGCCCTCAGCCGCTCCCTACCATGCCCCCTCCTGCACTGGTGTTGGGCAGCATAGACAGAGCAGGAAAGGCTGTTCCACGTGCAGAGACAGGGGTGGAACCGAGGCTCAGACACTGACCCTCTCAGCTCAGCTCCCCATTTGTGTAGTGGGTGGATAGCAGCACCCATCCCCTAACAGCATCCAGCCCTCAGCCAGTAAGATGCACCCTGCATACACCCTCATGGGCTCTGGGTGGTGCACCTGCCTTCAAGGGAGCTCTGACCCCTGACGGATTAAACAGGCAGGACCCATGCTCATTCACACCCTGAGGGAACCACTTTAAACAACCAAGACTCCCTCCCCCACAACCCTGCAGCCAGGGAACCCTGTCCTGGAGGGAGGGGGGATCCCCTTTGGGCCCAGGTGATGTCCCAGCCAGCAGGAGCCGGGCGCAAAGCAGGGTGGGGCCTGGATGTGCCTGCACGCTCCAGGCTTCCAGGGCAGGGAACCAAGGCCAGCGGCACCATCTGCACCTGCGCTCAGCTGGATCAGAACTGACAGAGCCCAAGCAAGGAAGCAGGTGGGCAAGCTGGTGGCAAAAGGTGGAGCTGGGCACGTGGCATGTGGGCTGTTGCCACCACACAGCATTTTATTTCCAAATAACAGTTTTAAAGCTTGCAGGTCTGACTTAGAGCTCCAGACAAGCAAAGGAGCCCCCACACAGCCTCTTCTGTCTGAGCACCCCGCTTTCAGGACTGCAGGACCCCAGATGGGCTGAGCCTCGGCCCACACTGCCCCGAGCAGGCACCTGCCCAGCCCTCTGTGGATGGGGTTCTGCCAAGGACCAGCATCCTTAAATGAAGACTATGAGCTAAAATCCCGTGACAAACTTGGAAAGGATCCACACTTCATCCTTAGCATTAGAAGTCTCTGAGGGGAACATGAAAGAGCTTCCTCCCCAGAGTCCACATCCACACTTTTGGACACAGGTACCCCTACTACGGTTAGAAGAACTGATAAGCATTTGTCCATGTATGCACTTTTTGAAAGAGAGGAGCAGGAGGAACTCGAACTCAGCGCTACCCAAGGTAGCCCCACCCATGGCACGCTGACCAATGGGACCGGGGGTGTTGGTAGATACAGAGCATTCACATTTGGGGAAAATGGCTGAGAGAAACCTACCTCGTCAGGGGGCCACCCCGTCCCAGGGCACCTGCCATCAGGCTAGAGGGAGAGAGCTTGAACTCATGCCCCTCTAGGGACATCCAGGTGCCCTTCTCTCCTGCCTAGAGATGGACTTAACCCTGGTCTCAGCTGTGAAACCCATGTCACTGGGTGGCCACCTTCCTCTCCAAGGCCAGACGTCAGCAGGCTGCCCTGGTCCTACATGAGTCCTGAGGGTCAACCTGTCACATCCAGGCTCCCCACCCCCATCCATTCTCCCTCAGATGTGGGGGAAGAGGGAGGGGTCCCTGGGGCAGATGGGTGAGCTGGGGCAGCCAACTCAGGACAACCAAACCCCAGGAAGCCAGGGGAGCCCTGGCCCTGACAGTGACACAACCCAGACACACCCCCCAACACGGACAGGCAGCTGCACAGGCAGCAGACACCATGCAGGGCCAGCCCCAAAGGAGGAGGCCTTTCCTGTTCTCAAGGGAACACTGACGTTACTTCCTGACAGGGAAATATCTGCTCGTACCCTCAGCTCCGGACCACAGCAGTGGTTCACCTCAGGATGAAATGAAAACGGGGCTCGCCCAGTGGGTACACAAGTGAGGAAGAGAAATCCCCACAGGGCCATCCCATCCCCAGAAACTTTCCTGAGAGCATGTATCTGGTTTCTAGAAAGGGCCAGCCCCACCCCATGGCCACTTCTCACAGGGACACCTAAAGATAGATTTGGATAGCACCAGGGACACAGGTCAGCAGGATTAGCAGCTCCACCATCAAGGACAGCTTCCGTGGGGTGGGGCAGGCAGGGCAGTCCCAGGGCAAGGCCTGTGGAATCCTATGGAGTTCCATGGAATTCTGAGGAGACAGCTGCAGAGGCCAAGCTACTGGGGTCATTGCTGCAGCTGCCCTGCCCCCACACAGGGTTCAAAGGCTCAGGGCACCCCAAGATGGCAGTGGGTGAGGATCTAATAGTCTGTGGAGTTTTGTGGACCCTCGCCCAGGCAGGTCCTTCCCCCAACCCTCATCCCTCCAACACAGGGAGGTACCCATACCCCCAGTTCTGGGCACTGAGGAAGGGTGGGGCCTTCTGCTGCCTGCTACTGTACAAGGCTCTGGTTCTGGCTCTGGTTCTGGCTCAGTATTCTAAGCCTACGCCCAGAATAAAGTCGCCTAGATCTCAGTTCCTTCCCTCCCCAGAAACCCTAGGTGGCCGATGCTATCACCAAGATCTAAGACGACTTTGAAGCCCAGCTACTGGGGCCCAAGGCTGGTGTTGGCCTCAGGCTGAGATGTCTGCTGAATAAACATACGCCCAGGCACAAACATCTGTGGTGTCCCTCCAAGCCAGGGATGGCACCAGGCTGCTTGACAGGGGAGTGAGGGCACCAACAAATGGCCCCAGCATCATGAGATCAGGGCCACAGGAGGACCTCAGAGGTGTAAAGCAGCATGGGGGTGAGGTTAGGCCCCCCTACCCACATCTGCTCCCCAATCCCATTAACTGACTCCTGAGTACCTCCTGTAACTGGCAGCAAGAGCCTTGGGGACCACAATCAAGACAGCAGGTGCAGAGCACACACATGCATGAAATAAACCTCCAGCGTCACTCATCCTCAGGCCACCGTCCCAACTCTCCTGGAGAAAAGGAAACCCCACACTCAGCACTGCTTCTCCCAGTAAAGTTGTGTGGCCCAAAACAGTAGCTACACATGTGGCTAATGAGCACTTCAAATGAGGCCAGTCCAGGTTGAGATGTTCTGTAAGTGCACAGTACATGGCAGCGAAGTAGTATCTTCTTAAAAGATTATTTTTTTTGGAGACGGAGTTTCGCTCTTGTTACCCAGGCTGGAGTGCAATGGCACGATCTTGGCTCACCACAACCTCTGCCTTCTGGGTTCAGGCAATTCTCCTGCCTCAGCCTCCTGAGTAGCTGGGATTACAGGCATGTGCCACCATGCCCAGCTAATTTTTTGTATTTTTAGTAGAAACGGGGTTTCACCATGTTGACCAGGATGGTCTCGATCTCTTGACCTCGTGATCCACCCGCCTCGGCCTCCCAAAGTGTTCTTAAAAGATTTTTTGAATTTTATTGATAATTTTATATTTATTCACATCAAAAACATAGTATTTTAGATACACTAAATTCCACCTGTTAAAATTAATTCCACTTGTTTGTTTTTTTAGGTCTTTTTGTTTGTTTCTTTTTTTTTTTTTTGAGACGGAGTCTCATTCTGTCACCAGGCTGGAGTACAGTGGCACGATCTCAGCTCACTGCAACCTCCGGCTTCCTAGTTCAACCAATTATCCTGCCTCAGCCTCCCGAGTAGCTGGGACTACAGGCGTGCGCCACCACACTCAACTAATTTTTGTATTTTTTTAGTAGAGATGGGGTTTCACCATGTTGGCCAGGATGGTCTCGATCTCTTGACCTCGTGATCCACCCGCCTCAGCCTCCCAGAGTGCTGGGATTACAGGCGTGAGCCACCAAGCCTGGCTTTTTTTTTTTTTTTTAAGACAAAGTCTTGCTGTTGCCCAGGTTGAAGTGCACTGGTGTGATCTTGGCTCACTCCAACCTCCACCTCCTGGGTTCAAGCAATTTTCCTGCCTCAGCCTCCAGAGCAGCTGGGACCACAGGGGCCCACCACCACACCTAGCTGATTTTTGTTTCTTGTTTTTTGATACAGGGTCTCAGTCTGTCACCTAGGCTGGAAGTGCAATGGCGTGATTGTGGCTCACTGCAGCCTCGACCTCCCAGGTTCAAGCAATCCTCCCACCTCGGCCTCCCCAGTTGCTGGGACTAAAGGCATGCACCACCACACCCAGCTAAAGTATTTTTTGCAGACGGAGTTTCACCATGTTGCCCAGGCTAGTCTCAAACTCCTGGGCTCAAGTGTTTTCACCCACCTCGGGCTCTCAAAGTGCTGGGACTACAGATGTGAGCCACAACGCCTGGCTCCCACCTGCTCCTCTTATATGTTTAAAGTGACTGCTAAGCTGAAAATTGCACGTATGGCTCACATTTACGGCTAATGTTACATTTCTATAAGACACGACTCCCTTGGAGCATTAGCACTAAGCAGTAGACTAAAAGCAGAGCAGCAGGGCAGAACTTCAGTCTAACAGGGCTGGGAAGACAGCAATCAGAGCCCAGAGCCTGCCAAGGAAGAGAGGCCTTGGTAGACATGCAGGCTTTCAGATTAGCCTTCCAGAAGGGCTGTACACCAGAAGCCTGGATAAAACAAAATAGACCGGCCAGCCCTCACAAAGGCTGAAACATAGTTTGAGTCAGTTCAATTCCAGATTGGATTAAGATGATTTGCTCTTATTCTGCTGCCTACTAGAGGCAGTTAAAAGTAAATCTCTAGAGAAAGATAAAATCATTCAGAGCCTCAAATATGTCCATAATTTCTAAACACATCAATAAAAAAATGACCAAGAAGATCAGGAGACAAGACCAAATGATGAAAAATAAAAATAAAAGAGGAAAAAAAATAGACGATAACAAATTCCCAAGGGATCCAAATATTGCAGTTACCGGACACAGCCTTTAAAATCAGTGTGAAATTAAAATTAGTGTAAAATTAGTATGGTCAAGGCCAGGCGCGGTGGCTCACACCTGTAATACCAGCACTTCGGGAGGCAGAGGTGGGTGGATCTTCTGAGGGTCAGGAGTTCGAGACCTGCCTGGTCACCACGGTAAAACCCATCTCTACTAAAAATACAAAACTTAGCTGGGCATAGTGATGTGCACCTGTAATCCCAGGTACTGAGGAGGCTGAGGCAGAAGAATTGCTTTAACCCGGAGGTGGACGTTGCTGTGAGCTGAGATCATGCCATTGCACCCCAGTCTGAGTGACAGAGTGAGACTCTATCTCAAAAAAAAAAAGAAAAATTTTGGATGGTCAAAAAAATAGCAAGACAAATAATTTCACCAGAACTAAAATCAAATGGAAATCTAGAACTAAAAAGTAAAATTAAACCCATCTATTGAGTTCAATAGTAGATTAGACAATAGGTGAGGAGAGGATTAGTAAACTGGAAGCCAGTAAAAAACAAACAAACTGAAACATGGACAAATGCGTATGAAAAAGAAAATAAAAAACTTATAGAAGACAAAGGAGAAGGTCCAACCTATGTGCAAATGGGTTCTGAAAAAAGAGGGTATAAAGAATGAAATCAAAACGTATTTTTTTTTTTTTTTTTGAGATGGAGTCTTGCTCTGTCACCCAGGCTGGAGTGCAAAGGAGTGATTTCGGCTCACTGCAACCTCTGCCTCCCCGATTCAATTCTCTGCCTCAGCATCCCGAGCAGCTGGTATTACAGGCGCCCACCACCATGCCCGGCTAATTTTTGTATTTTTAGTAGAGACAGGGTTTCACCATCTTGTCCAGGCTGGTCTTGAACTCCTGACCTCATGATCCACCCACCTTGGCCTCCCAAAGTGCTGGGGTTACAAGCGTGACCACCGCGCCTGGCCAAAACGGTATTTTTAAAATAAGGGCAGCGCAGTGGCTCACACCTATAATCCCAGCACTACGGGAGGCTGAGGTAGGCGGATCACCTGAAGTCAGGAGTTCAAGACCAGCCTGGACAACACGGCAAAAATGTCTCTACTAAATGTAACAAAAATTACCCAGGCAAGGTGGCAGCTGCCGTAATCTCAGCTACTTGGGAGGCTGAGGCAGAAAGAACTGTTTGAACCCAGGAGGTAGAGGTTGCAGTGAGCTGAGATCGCACCACTAAACTCCAGCCTGAGTGATAGAATGAGACACCATCTCAAAAAATAACAAATAAAAATAATACACCAGTTTGTGACTAGCTTGGGCAACACAGCAACACCCTGTCTCTATAAAAAAAAAATTAAAACATCCAGGCATAGTGATGCATGCCTGCAATTCCAGCTGCTCAGGAGGCTGAGATCAGAAGATCAAGTGAGCCCAGGGGTCCTAGGCTGTAATGAGCTATGATTATATCACTGCACTCCACCCTGAGTGACAGAGCAAGGCCTCATCTCTAAAATAATAATAATAATAATGCCCCCAAAGTTTCTAAAACTGAAGTAAGACACCCATAGATTCAAGAAGTGCTAAAAGCCCCAAGCAGATTAGATACAAAGAAAGCCACACCTGGGCACATTACAGTATACAACTCCTAAAAATGAAACACAAAGAGAATATTTTAAACTCAGCAAAGGACGTGGAGGGATACTACCTTCAAAGGGGCAGCAAGTAGACTGACAGCTGACCTCAACAGAAACTGTGGAAAAAGACTATGTAATAACATCTTAAAGTGATGAAGAGGCTGGGCGTGGGCTCATGCCTATAATCCCAGCACTTTGGGAGGCTGAAGCAGGTGGATCACTTGAGGTCAGGAATTTGAGACCAGCCTGGCCAACATGGTGAAACCCCATCTCTACTAAAAACACAAAAATTAGCCAGGTGTGGTGGTGCCCACCTGCAATCCCAGCTACTTGGGAGACTGGGGCAGGAGCATCACTTGAACCTGGGAGGCAGAGGTTGCTGTGAGCCAAGATCATGCCACTGCACTCCAGCCTGGGACACAAAGCAAGACTCATCTCAAAAAATATATTTTTTAATTTTTAAAAAGCGATGATGAAGAAAAAAAACTATTAATCTCAAATTCTGTATCCAGCAAAATTATTTTTTAAATAAGAATAAGGGCCAGGCGCAGTAGCTCACGCCTATAATCCCAGCACTTGGGAGGCCGAGGCGGGCAGATCACCTGAGGTCAGGAATTCAAGACCAGCCTGACCAACATGGAGAAACCCCATCTCTACTAAAAATACAAAAATTACCCAGGAGTGGTGGTGGCCACCTATAACCCCAGCTACTCAGGAGGCTGAGGCAGAATTGCTTGAACCTGGCAGGTGGAGGCTGCAGTGAGCCAAGATCACAGCACTGCACTCCAGCCTGGGCGACAAGAGTAAAAATAATAATAGGGGGCCGGGCGCGGTGGCTCAAGTCTGTAATCCCAGCACTTTGGGAGGCCAAGGCGGGTGGATCACGAGGTCAAGAGATCGAGACCATCCTGGTCAACATGGTGAAACCCCGTCTCTACTAATACAAAAAATTAGCTGGGCACGGTGGCGCGTGCCTGTAATCCCAGCTACTCAGGAGGCTGAGGCAGGAGAATTGCCTGAACCCAGGAGGCGGAGATTGCGGTGAGCCGAGATCGCGCCATTGCGCTCCAGCCTGGGTATCAAGAGCGAAACTCCGTCTCAAAAAAATAAAATAAAATAAAAATAATAATAATAATAGGGACTCAAAAAAATAATAATAACAGGGACTCAGACAGAGACAGCAGCAGCAGCAGCAAATGGGCACTAAATGAAATACAAAGAAGAAACTTCAGGTAAAGGCAAAGTAGTGTCAGAAATGCAAGAAAAAACAGAAAGCAGTGGAAAGGATAAATGCATCAGTCATTGTCACTCTCTGCTAGTATTAACTATACAAAAGAACAATTTAATAATGTCATATGGGATATAAAAGACATGGAGGGTTAAATTACATAACATTATCACAAAAAGGAGGGAAGAGTGGGTAAATGGAGTTCAAATGTCTTAAGATGCTTATACTGCCCAGGATGTGGTAAAAGTGCTAGTTTGTATCAAACTTCAATAACTTTGGATACATGTTGGAATCTCCAGCATAACCACTAATAACTTATAAATAAATCTATAACAAAGTTTTTTTAAGTGCAAACTCAAAATTGCCCAAAGAGTCACGAATAGCTCATCTAGTTACAGGACAGCCATATTTGAGAATACACATTGGTTGTTAAAATTACCATTACATGGGTACATGAGTATGTGATAAAATAATGACCACAAATTATGAATGAAGTGAAATAAAATGACAAGTGGAATGAGCACACCTCACAGAGCCCACCACCACTGCCCTCTTGTCACCTGCTACCCTGCCCTCCTCAAATGTCCAGCTTCAGAGCCCAGGCCTTCCAGGACACGCCCAATGCAGAAGCACAACCATCCTTGTTGCTCCAATCAACTCTGGGAAGATGGCGCTTGTATCCCTTCCTAAGATCAGAAGACGATCCCAAGCACAACACAGAGCTCAGGGCTCAGCTGCCCCCTCCCTGGAAGCAGGCTGATACACAAATGAAGGGAAAGCTTGACTGATTAGACTAGAAAAGCTCAGGTCTGGTGCCTACAGGAGCTTCTCCACCTCCACCTATGACATTTCACCTTCAAAAGGTGGGAACAGCACCAAGGCCGAGTCCAAAATGCTGAGTTCAAACATCCCAAGAACATACACCTTGGAGAGCCCAAGGTATGTGTTTGGAGAGTCTCTCTTTTTCTCACTCACACACGGAGGTAAAGAAACACCCCTTCCTCCACACCTTCCTCTCTCTCTCTCCCTTCAACAAACATCTGCCATTGGTCATGACCTACTGGGCAGCCACACACTGGGCCCATGAAGGTGACCTTGAGACAGGACTTCCGCCCTGAGAGCTCAGTCCTGTAAGCCCTGCTTGTCAATGCTGCTCCCATTTTAGAGAGGGATGTGGAGACTCAGACAGGCTCAGCAGCTTAGCAAGGGGCAGGCCGGATCTTGAACCTCAGCAGCCTGACTCTGGCTGCCTCCCTATCATGTGCTCCTGGCCACAGGCCACTCTGGGGGCCAGAGGGAGGGAAAGAAAGGCCTGGCAGAAACAACACAGCCAGGGTTTGTCTCGGAAGACTCAAGATAGGAGCCTCTGAGCAGGCAGGGTGAGTAGGCATCTGTAGGCCAGATGGATGGGGCTGGGGTCAGTCTCTCTGGAATGCTGTCCTGCTGAGGGGGCCACTCACACAGTGTGACTCCACCAGGCAGGCAAGCCACACCAAGCCCAGCAACAGAACCCGCTCCATGTAACCTATCCTTATCCCAAAGTCTGGCTTTGCTGAAACCTAGAGTAGCCTGGGAAGAAAGGGAATGAAATCTCTTCATTTTGTAATTTCCTGCAGGGTCTGGAGGCACCTCCCACAATTGAAAAGTTAGAATAGGTGAGTGAATGAATGAATGAATGAATGAGCAAGTGAATAAACAACTAATGAGTGAGGAATGATGAGTGAGGGAACCACTGATGATGAATGAGTAGATGAGTAACTGAATGGTGAGCAAATAAGTGAATTAGTAAATGAGTGAGTGAATGTGTGAATGAGTGAGTGCATGAGTGGATTAGTGACTGAGTGAATGTGTGAGTCAGTGAATGAGTGAATGAGTGAGTAGATGACAGTGAATGAGTGAGTGAATGAGTGGATGAGTGAGTGTGTGAGTGAGTGATAAGAGATCTGAGTGAGTGAATGAGTGAGTGAGTGGATGAGTGGAAGAATGAGTGAGTGAATGAGTGACTGAGTGAGTGGATGAGTGGATGAGTGAGTGAGTGAATGTGTAAGTGAATAAGTGAGTTCATGAGTGAGTGGATGAGTGGATGAATGAGTGAGTGAATGTGTAAGTGAATAAGTGAGTTCATGAGTGAGTGGATGAGTGGATGAATGAGTGAGTGAATGTGTAAGTGAATAAGTGAGTTCATGAGTGAGTGGATGAGTGAATGAGTGAGTGAGTGAATGTGTAAGTGAATAAGTGAGTTCATGAGTGAGTGGATGAGTGAATGAGTGAGTGAGTGAATGTGTAAGTGAATAAGTGAGTTCATGAGTGAGTGAGTGAATGTGTAAGTGAATCAGTGAGTTCATGAATGAATGGATGAGTGGATGAATGAGTGAGTGAATGTGTAAGTGAATAAGTGAGTTCATGAGTGAGTGGATGAGTGGATGAATGAGTGAGTGAATGTGTAAGTGAATAAGTGAGTTCATGAGTGAGTGGATGAGTGAATGAGTGAGTGAGTGAATGTGTAAGTGAATAAGTGAGTTCATGAGTGAGTGAGTGAATGTGTAAGTGAATCAGTGAGTTCATGAGTGAATGGATGAGTAAGTGAGTGAATGTGTAAGTGAATCAATGAGTTCATGAGTGAGTGGATGAGTGTGTAAGTGAATAAGTGAGTTCATGATTGAGTGGATGAGAAAGTGAGTGAGTGGATGAGTGAGTGAATGAGTGACTGAGTGGATGAGTGGAGGAATGAGTGAGTGAATGTGTAAAATGAATAAGTAAGTTCATGAGCAAGTGAGTGAGTGGATGAGTGGATGAGTGAATGAGTGAGTGAGTGAATGTGTGAGTATGTGGATGAGTGAATGTATGAGTGAGTGAATGTAAAGTGAGTGAATGAGTGAATGTGTGAGTGAGTGAATGAATGAGTCAGTGAAGAAGGGAGGGAGAGAATGAGTGAATGAGATGAGCGCATGAAGGGAAGACATCCTCTGGGACATGTTCCCACAGATACCACTGAAGTCTCTGGGTCTCCCATCACAGCCCCAGCTGGACACATCTTTAAGACCTAAAGGAGGAGAGGTCCGTGTCTGTGCTGGCCTCACACAGCCTGGGACACAAAAGAGGCGATGAACATCTGGAGAACAAATGACCATGATGGTGCCCTGGACCCTGAGGCAGGAGAGACTGGCCCCCAGGCAGCAGGCCTGCCCATCTTGCCCTCTACTCAGAGGCCTAGAAGGGCAGAGAACCCTCACCTGCTCGGGGATGCAGCGTGGAGCCTGTGGGCTCACGAGGAAGGGGCCTGGTGTGATCTCAGCAGGCTCAGAAGGTGGACAGATCTGAGTAAGAGCACAGGTCACAAGGCTGATGCAGGGCAGGCTCAAGTGCCCCAGCACTCATGTGTACAGAAAGGTGAGTTCCCCAGCACCTGGGCTCAATGGGCCCAGAGGCAGCTGCAGACAGTGGGGTCCCACCCACTACCCTGACAGCTGCCCCTGAACCCGACCCCACAGCCTGGCAGCCAGAGGTCTGCCCTGGGCTCACACTGTGGCCAGCACCTCTAGTCACCCAGCAAGGGCCCAACAGTGAGCAATGCCCCAGTCCCCCATCCCTACCCACCCTGCCCACCCCTTACCCCTCCATCAACACAAACAGCCCCAGCTCCCTCAACACCCCACTGTCCTCCCCAAATCTCAGAATCACCACAGCCCACATCCCTGGGGTGGGAGCATGCTTACTGCAGAGAGGCAGAGAAGTCACTCACGTGGGGACAGTGCATGAGGCCGTTGACAGATCAGCCACACCAGCTGTGGCCCCTGCGCATCCAAGTGTGCGGGGTCAGGCCATGGGACTGCTGCCCAACTCCACCACCCTCACAGTGGGGCCCCAAAGAGGGGAATACCCACCTCCCCGCCACAGCATGGAAATGCATCTTCCATCTCTCCCAGGCCACAGAGAGGTCACACTCTTCCTGCCCACAGGTGTGGGGCTCCTCCCTGGCCATGCTGTGGGGGTGTCCCACCAATCCCCTAGTCAGAGTAGGGTCACAGGCACCATGTGACCCTGAGAGACCAGCCCCATGGGCTTCCTGCCAAATGACATGAAGAATCCCCCCGGATCCTGGGGAAAGGGCGGGCTTGGACCATCAGCAGTAGTGACTTTCAGCACTCACTCCACCCTGCCTTGAGGCACCCAGAGGCCACACAGCCAATGCCACCAGCAGGCCTGGCTCAGAGGCCCTGGCCCGCTTCCGCCACATGCAGCCTTGTTCTTTCCACCTGGTGCAGCCCTAGGAGCTGCCCCATTCTCCTCGGAGCTGCTCTTCCCAAAACGCTACAGAACCCCCTCTGATGTGGTAGCAACAAACCAAGACCAGAAGAATCCCAGATGTTCCAAATTAAGGTTCCTGAGGCCTCAACCAGGGTCTCGGCCTCGAGGGAGAGGGGACCAAGGTCCACCTCAGGCCACAAGACCTGCCCTGTCTCAAAGGCATACAACGGCTGACGTGTTCCCTGGGACACCCCAACAGAGAGCAAACAGCCCCAGCCCGCAGCAGTCCTGTGCACACATGTGGCGGGTGGGGGTGGCGAGCAGGCACAGAAACCAGCATGTCCCAGCCTTGAGGCACACATGACCAAGGCGCCACAGGCCTGCCCTGTGGCCAAACAGCCTGGACCCCATACCCCAGGAGATCGCCATGGACTCTGTACCAGAAGGCTGCCGGGTGCTCGCACTTACCTGGGGTGGAGCTGGCCGCAACACCCCATTTCCCTGCTCAAAGGTTTACGTACTTCTGCTCAGCTGTTTCTCTCCAGGAAACAATTTGGAAGAAAAAGAGCTATTCCTAAGGGGGGTCTTCAAGGCCACAGTTTCACAGGAGAGCTGCAACCTCTCAGTCTGATCATAAAGGAAAATCTCAAGGATGAGGCTGTTCTGCCAAGACCCAAGCACCCCTGGAGCCATGGTCACCAAGACACCATCAGAGGGAGGGCTCTGCTGCACGCGTGTGAATGCACAAAGAACAGCACACTTGCAGAACCCTACAGACGGAGGACACATGCACTCACAGAATACACACACCAAGATCATGCACATATACAGAACACACATGAAGAGCACACACGCAGAGCACACACAGTCACAGAACATGCGCACATGCTGAACCTGCATCTGCAGAACACACACACGAAGAACACACACACAGAACACAGGCACACATGTGCATACACAGAACACAGGCACACACGTGCATGTGCAGAACACGCACAAGGACACGCATACATCGAGAACACGGAGAATACACACATGTGCAAATCATGCACACACAGAACATGCACACACAGAACATGCACACACAGAGGACATGCACACACAGAGGACATGCGCACATGCTGAACCTGCATCTGCAGAACACACACACGAAGAACACACACAGAACACAGGCACACACGTGCATGTGCAGAACACGCACAAGGACATGCATACATGGAGAACATGGAGAATACACACATGTGCAAACCATGCACACTCAGAACATGTGCACACAAAACACACAGAACATGGCACACGGAGAATAAGCGCACACGTAGAACACATGCACATGGAGAACAAGTATACATGGAGACAAACACACAGAAAACATGCACACAGGGCAACTAGCCAAATGACAGAACACACAAAAATGAGGCCTTCCTCTCAGCCTGGGCGACAAGAGTGTGGGTGGTTCTCCTTTCTCTACAAAAACGTATTACCTCTATTGTTTTCAAAATATTTCTCAGAAGCATATAAAGTGAGAGGGAGGCAGATAATATTAACAAAAAAACTCCACTTTCAGTGGAAACGTCCAGTTCCAGCAAGGTGGTGTGACAAGGGACACCCATCTCCAAAGCCAGTGCTTTGGAGATGGGAATGTCCCCTCCAGGCTCTGCCACAATGAATCCAATCAAAACAGATGCTTGTGTGTTGGGTCTGGGAATCGTCACTGCAGCATTATTTATAACAGCAAGAAAAGCCCGACGCCGGAGGCAGGGCCTGGGGAGGAGATGAAGGTCCTCAGGGCAGTCACGAAGCCCCTGGACCGAGGAGGACGGGAGCAGGCGTCAAGGTGCCACGTGGAAGGGGTGGGACACGAAGCTTTCCCCATAAAGTCCACAGGTACGAGAATGAAACTGTGAACAAGAACAGTGACTGTGTTCTCTCTGAACCCACGAGAATTTTTTTTTTCCTTTCCTCTATTTCCCAAATTCTCTGCAATCTACTGAACTTCACAAAACTAAAAGCGCCTGGAGAGGGCGTGGGTGCCGGCCGCAAGCGAGCCTCCCAGTTGCAGGCACCGAGATCCTGGCCCGTGACTTAGGCCAGCAGCAGAGCACTAACAGTGAGGCTATTTTCATTTCCACAGTGAGGTTACCATGGAGTTTAATTTCCTCAAGTGCTCCCTCTGGCATCTGTTCTATAAATGGCTTTGGGGTTTGCACCAAATACACTCACTGGAGACAGAATTACCAATTCTGTAAAGCTCACAAACCCGAAATGCTTCAGCCTGAGCTTCCACCAGCCTGTTGGGCTCCTCCTGAAGAGGCCAAAAAAGGAGGGGCTGGCCTGATCACCCTGAGTGTGCACTGGACACCTACTGCATGCTGACTGGGAGGTCATGAATGACGGGAGATGCGAACCCTCCTCAGGAGCTGGCGGGGAGCTGAAGGTCTGCTGCCTACACGGAAATGGTGGACAAGGGCCCCCCAGAGATCTGACGCAGGTCAAACCCTGCAACTTAGGAGTGCTAGCCAAGCCTGAGCATTTTAGAACAAGGTAAAGGACATACCGGAGACCCTGACAACTAACGGGGTGGCGGGGGATGTGAGGTTTCTCAGGCATCCTCTACTTTCTGGTCTGCTTGCAAGTTCCCATGATAACGGGTTAACAATAATGCCTGGGGGTTCTGGTCTCAGCTTCTTGCACAGCTGGCCTGGCCTCTCATCTGGATGCCCCAGGTATTACCCTCTGGGGGCAGCCTCTCTGCTCTCCAGGGAAGCCTGGCAGGGGTGGGCATCACAAGCAGCCCCAAGGCACCCCTGCAAACTGGGAGCTGTCCTCCTAACTCAGCAGATGAAGAGTCAGGGCCAGGGAGTCCTCCACATTCCCAGGGGTGGCAGAACCAAAACAAAATGCACCGCCTCCTCTCTTGATGTCCCACCCTCCGTAACCCCCAGGCTGCTGCACACCCAGCCGCTGCCACAGTGCATCCCCAGAAAAACCTGGAAACACGAGGCAAGAGCAGCCTCGGGCAAGCAGGTGCCACTCGGCGCCTGCACTCTGGCTGCCCTCCCCAGGAAGCCGCCTCCTGTCCATTCCCAAAACTCGGGGCCCTGATGGCAGCAGACGCATTGGGGACCATGGTCAACACTCACACCTCAAGAGCAGGCCAAGCATGCATCTGCCCAGTGCTGGCTCCTGGGACAGCACCCCTACCAAGTCACGTGACCACCACCCTCCACAGTATTGTCCCATCCAAGGACACTAAATATGGCTGCCTAGAAATCCACCCCCACCCCCAGCTAGAACTCCCTGGTGCATCCAGGGCTAGGGTGGGGCAAGCCACATGCTTCTCAGGGCCTCTTGGGTCCCCGGACAAGGGCTGAAGTCAAGTCAAGTACATGCCAAATGCTGTGCCCTCAGCCACCAGGGCCAGGGTGGTGAAGGAGTGGGGCTTCCCCCAGCACCCTAGGTCCACGTGCCCACAACCCTTGGCAACTCCCCGTACCCCCCCTGGCCTGTCCACCAGCACCAGAGGGCTCAAAAGGGACAGCCCCAAAGAGATGGGGCCCCACATGTTAGGAAAAAGACATGGACTCCAGACAGATCACACTGTCCACATGGGCCTTGGCAGGGAGGACATAAGACATCAGAGATGCCCTGTGACCAGCATGCCCCTCAGGCACCACCCTCTGCAGCATCAGTTTCCTCATCTATAAAACAGGCCGTGGGCAGGAGGATCCCATAAAATTGTGCCCTAGGGCTCCGCACGGGTTCTAGGCTACAGTCAGCAGTCAACGACAATTGCCTCCAGGGATGTCACTGCCAAACTGCTGGCTTTACCTGAGGCTCAAACCCACCCTTGGTTTCCCTCTTGCCATCCAAAGCTCCTAGCACGTCTGGAGCCTGAGACCTGCTGGCCCAGAGGCTGCCAGAAGGCACTGGCATCACATGGAGCCAGTGTCCCCAGCAGAAAGACACTCAGAGGACCCCAAGCTCAAGGGGCCACGGAGAAAGGGCCTTAACACCACGTCCCTCAGAGAGAGGCCTCTCAAAGGCTGTCCCCAGTTCCGTCTGTGTCACTCAAAGAGTAAAAGTCAACACCAAAGATAAAATAAAATCCCTCAGCAGTGCCAAAAATACCTCCCCACGGGATGAGGCTGAGCGGGCGCCAGCTTCCACAGCAGCAACTGTTGCTATGGAGACCAGGCTCCAGACAGCCGGCCGCGGGGCTGGCCGAGGGACAGAGTGGGGGCCAGACACAGGGTACGGGGATGGATAGGGACTGACCAGCAGGGTGGGGGAGACGATAGAGGTAGGCCTGCATGGTGGGCCCCGAGGAACAAGGGGACCTACGGCAGCACTGAGCTTTAGTACCAGCCCCCACTCACTGGGGTCAATGGCCTCTCCAGACCTGGGGGGCTCAGGGGCTCCCACTTGCACATAGGCTGCCCACTCCCGGCACGGGCTGGCACTGGCCCTCCTGCACAGTGGTCATCTGCTCACTGACACATCTGTGCTGAGAGATGCCCTGACCTCAGGAAGCGGGTAAAGTGCTACCAAAGTGCACAGTCCTGGCCCGGTGCTCCTCAAGCCTCTCCAGTCACTGGTAATGCTGATCCACAAATGAAGGGGTGAGGAGGGGCAGTTTTCTCAACTGGAAAATCTGTACCAGAGTGGATGGAGGAAAGCAGGACCACCCACAGACGTTAACACAGCTCTGATCTGAACCCAACACGTCCAACATATTCTAGAGCGCATAAACTCCAATATCCACTGGCCTCCCCTGACCTGAAGCTGTCCCCTGCAATCTCAGTTCACTTCTTGGCCTGTGGCTTCCAGCATGACAAGCTCTCCAGCCCTGTTGGCCTCGGGCCTCCTCTGTCCTCACCCAGGGCCAGGCAGGACAAGGTCAATCCAAAGCCACCAGATACACAGCCCCAAGGCCCTGCCCAGCTTGGGGGTCCCCACACCCCCACCACACATCCATAGTCTTCCTTGGTGCCCTCAGGTGTCCCTCACTTTCTGAGCCTTCCTGAGCCCCAGACAGTGCTGACAATTTGCTGCAACATTCACGTCAAGGCCAGGCAGGACCATGAACACCAGCCGGTGTCACGGAGTCTCCAAACACCCACTCCGTCCCTTCCTGCTGCACACCCAGCCCGGGAGGGCTCAGAGTCAGCATCCACCCCGCCCCTGCCCCTCCGAGGGAGCCAGCGCTTGTTCCTGCAGCATCCCCCATGCCAGGCACCTTGGGTACCCAACAACAGTTTGCTGGGGGAAAGTGGGGCTTCCCAGCGCATTCAGAACCCTGAATCTTCCCGGAGCCCACAGCCCAAGGGGCGGGTCCCACCTTTCTGGCCCCCACTCCAAACCTGGGCAGTTCTACCAGCAGGTGCTTGGGCCTCCCCACCTCTTGGAAGCCATAACCTTATTCCATGTGGCCGACACAGGCCATCAATTCTGCCCACCCTCATCTGCCTCCCCTGCAGAAATGCTGAGCATCCAGGCTGCCCTCCCCTCTGCTTCTCCCACTCCCAGCACCTCATAGATAACTGTGAAGCCCGCATCCCTGAATGGTTTTCATATCCTCTCCCTGAGGAAACTTCAGTGGCTCCCTAGTACCCACTGACCAGGCAGTTAAAACACCTCCTCAGTGTGGCCTTATGTGAGCCCTCTTCTCTCCAGCACCTGCCAGAATACACCCCCCCACCAACACACCAGCCAGCTTCCCTGACACCCGTCCCCAAGGATGCCATCCTAAGGATGCCATCCCGAGGCCCCATCAACGCCTCCGGGCCCTGCTCAGGGAGCTTGGTCCAGGAAGCCCTCAGGACATCCCTTCCACAGGGTGCCTGGCTGGCCCCGGCTGCACTATGTCCATGGGGCTGTATGGGTAACCAGTGGGGACAGTGACCAGGCCGCAGCAGCCTCCCCCAGCTTCAGTAACAAATCACCACAAACAGGGCTTCCAACAACACCTTTATTCTCTCGCAGTTCCAGGTGCCTTGTTTCCGTCCCACAGCCCCTGCCTCCTCTTCCACGGCCACATCCCCTTCTCTGTTAGGATGGCCTAGAGACGACATCTGGCCGACCCTGACAGCCCAGGACGATCTCCCAGTCTCAAGATGCTTAACTTAATCCCATGTGCAAAGTCACCTCTACCGCGTGCAGTGGCACGTCCACGGGCTGCAGAGACTAGGCCTTTACCTCCCAGCCCCCGAGCCCCTGACCTGGACCCTGCAGCCCTATCCCACAGGCTCCCTCCCAACCTTCTCTGTGGCCAGCGTCTCCTGGCTCCCCAGTGCTGCCTGTTCTCATTTGCTTTTTCTTTCTTTCAGTGAAAACCGGAAACCTCCTCACTCAGCAGGCATCCCTCAAAGCCCCCACCCCTACCCTGTGCCATGCCTCCCCGGCACAGGTGGCCGCTCCTCTGTTACCACCCGCCACCAGTGCCCCCCACTCAGACCACTGTGTCCACTCCGTCCATGGTCCTGACTGCCACACCTTTCCCTGGGCCAAGCCCCTGGCCCACAGGGCCCCAGGCTGCCTCACTGCAGCTCGAGGTCCTGAGCTGAGTTCAGCAAAGAACACTTGGGGTTCCCCTACTGGGCTCACACCTGCAGCCCCCAGGAAGGACCATCCCAGCTCCCCTCCCAAGAAGCTCTGGGCCCCATCCCTCCAGCAGAAGCATCACTGCCCCACCGCACAAGACCTGTGGGGCTCTGAGCATCCCATGCCCCCCTACCCTCCAGCACCACCCACTTGGAGAGACCCCAGAGGCCCCTCTCCTTCAATGGCTGCCACGTGGATACCAGCCTGGGTGTCTCGTAAATGGCCTCAGACGTGGTTCTTGCAGGAAAAAGGGATACGTCTACCCCAGCAGGAACCCCCGCCCCTGCAAAGACAGCCTAGCCCTTCCAAGCCAACCTTCCAACTACAAGTGTCCAGCAAGCACAAACTATGTGTGCCTCAGTGTCCCTGCCCCAGGGAAAACCTCCTCAGATTCAGGGAGGCCTCAGTGAGGGAGGAACATCTAGCCCGGGCCACTGCGGTGTCCAGAATCACACTGGAGATAAAGACCTTTCCAACCCTCCAGATTCAGCCCCCACAACGCCACCTGCCCCAGCTCCACCCACACGTAATGTTCTCCCCCACAAAGAGAAAACACAGCAGAAACCTTTTGTGGAAAGGCCATCAGCCGTGCAAATACTCACCCCTCCCTGAGAGCTGCGCCTCCCAGCAGTTCCTGCCCCTCCCAAGCAGAAAGCGTCCCCTCCCCTGGTAGGGCTGGGCTGACCGCCCACGGGGCAGGTGGCCCCTCAGCAAGGTCGACTCAAAGGGCTCCTCATTCCCACGGAAGCGCCAGAGGGGCAGGCCTGTTCCCTGGCAAGTAAGCCAAAGATGAGACACACACACACACACACACACACACGCGCGCACACAGGGCCCGGCAGACGCCCTGACAAGGAAGCCCTCAATGCACACCAGGCCCCCACATGCAGATGAGCCAGGAGCTGGGGTCAGCCATGGAGTAGGGCGTGGGTGGGAGCGGCCTGCACTGTGCTGAGTGGCCGCCCCACCAGGGCCCAGTGGTGTCTGGGCACAGAGCTGTCTTGTACGGTCAGGGTCCCACGCCAAACCTTAGTCACTCCTCACTTCCACAGGCCAACCTGGAGGCCGGGGCCTACGTATGCCCCAGGTAGCCTCAGAGGGTGAGACACACCTCCCTCGCCCCATGCCCTGTGACCTCCAGCACAGCCAGCAGCCCTCACCAGCCCAGCTGGGTTTCCAGGTGGAAAGTTGGCAACTGCCTCTGCTCAGCCTTGCCAGGCCCTAAGGGGCTCCGCTCTGGCCTGCAGTAAGTGGGAGTGCGGACACAAAGGGCCTGCCTGAACCCCATCCATAAACGGCTCAGGGAAGCAGCCGGCAGGGCCGGAACGTTCCAATGTCACCATCTCACTCCCCTCGGGGAACAGAGCATGGCTTTGTCTTTTTATCACTGCCTTCATCAAATATTTACAGAGGCTGACAGGCCATTTCAGACAGGCCAGATATGAGCCAAAAGGGCTCTTCCCAGGACACAGGGGAGGCGCAGGTCCTGGGCACTTGGGAGGCACATGGTCCGGCATGCAGCCCTGGGCAGGGCAGGGAAGGGAGGGCCTCCTGCAGAGCAGGACCTATCCACAGCCCTCAGACATGTCCCACCTGGGGCTTAGGTGCTAGTTTTCTGCACACAATGCCCTAGGGCTAGCAACAGGCCAGGTATAGCTGAGACCCCAGCCCTGCTCCCATGAGCTCTGCAAGCAGGAAGAATGAGCCTCTTGGCCAGGAACGTGTTCTCCATGCTCCGCCTCCCAGGCTGCCAACAGCATGCAGTGTGATTACCCTACCCAGGAAGGCACGAAGGGGCCTCGAGCCATGAAGGCCAGGTCAGCAGCCCACCTGGACCCATCCCCACTCCCCCTGCTCCTCCAGCCAGGTGTGAATGCTGGGCAGCCTTGCTCAGAACAGTCTCAGCCCAGACAGTCCGGGTGTCCACAGCTGGCAAGAGACAAGCCGGCAGTGGAACGAACTCAGCCACACAGAGGGGATGCTGAGAGCTGGGGTGAGGGGCGTCTCGAGGGGCATGTTGACTGGCACAGAAAGCCGGGCACGAAGACTCATCCCAAGCAGGACCCTAAAGCAGGCAGTGTGCAGCCACAGGACGGAAAGCATCGGTGGCACCGGGACCCCATGAGACGACACCTAGGTCCTCACTGGGAAGGGTCTGCACACACACTAACTGTCTCTAAAAATCCACCCCAGTAAAAGCAAAGCCCCTCACTGTTAGCATTTTGTTTTCCTTTACATTTTATATTTACATTTTATCTTTAAAGAACATAAATTTTATATTTTATCTTTTATATTTATATTTTTATCTTTAATATTTATATTTTATTATTGTATACTTTATATTTAAAGAAAAATATCTGTCTCTGGCTGGGTGTGGTGGCTCACGCCTGTAATCCCAGCATTTTGGGAGGCCAAGGCAGGCGGATCACGAGGTCAGGAGATTGAGACCAACCTGGCCAACATGGTGAAACCCTGTCTCTACTAAATAAAAATAAATTAGCTAGGGGTGGTAGCGCACGCCTGTAGTGCCAGCTACTCAGGAGGCTGAGGCAGGGGAATCGCTTGAAGCCAGGTGGTGGAGGATGCCGTGAGCTGGGATTGTGCCACTGCACTATAGCCTGGGTGACAGAGCAAGACTCTATCTAAAAAAAAAGAAAGAAAGAAGAAAGAAAAATATCTGTCCCTTTCTATCTTAAAATCATTTCCTTGTATTTTTATCTGCTGCTGTTTCATTTGTTTCTAGCTGTTTTAAACATTTTTGCCCTTTTCCCTCAGCTCACGCTATTTCATCTGTCTCATAAATGCTCCTAGCCAAGTTTATTCGCTTTCATGCCTCCCTTTTAATCCTCTTTTTACAAATGGCACAGGTGGCTGGCTGTGCAGAGCCCACCTGCAGCCACCACACCCTGGGCCCACGTGGCTGTCTCACCTCTCAGCCACGCAATCCAGAGGCCTAAGAGGTACCAAGAGCAGGAGGGCTGTGCTCAGTTTCCCTCAAGCTCAGCCACAGCTGAAGGTGTCTAGTTCACTGCATCCAACCATGCCAAGCCCAGGGCACCAGACAGACTGACAGGCTGAAGAACTGAGCACTGGCAGCCCAGGGTAGGCATCAAGTTGCCGAGAGGCTGAAGGGGACAATAGACCGCCATTGTTCAGCCAGCAACTGAGCTCCCCTACACTAGGACTCTCCCATCAACGCTGGCTCTCGAGGGAACACGCAGAAATGTGCCCTCCTCTGGGCAGACACAGACAGCCCCAGGTCTCCCTCCTGTAAAGACCACCCAGTCACTTCCAGCTGCCCCAGGACCTGCTACAACAGTGACAGACACAGGCTGGACACCCCATCAGACAAACCTGCCTGCCCTGGACCTCTGGCTCAAGAGGCCAGAAAGCAAGGCCAGACATCGAGGAGGCCCCCCAATA
The DNA here is from genome assembly GCF_030222135.1 of Aotus nancymaae. NCBI lineage: Eukaryota > Metazoa > Chordata > Mammalia > Primates > Aotidae > Aotus > Aotus nancymaae. The sequence goes on from NW_026988455.1 coordinate 25,966,625, forward strand.
AACCATCCATGGCCCCAAGGGTATCAGAGTCAATAATTCCATGCGATGGACCCTCCCTTGCACCTCAGCACCTTAATCCTGCGACTCCCCCATGGCGTGCACTCCCAGGTGGGGCCAAGGGCAAGGGAGGCTGAGGCTAAGCCGGGCAGCAACCCCACGTAACGCCTGCTCAGCATGGCTTGTCACTCCCCACCCTTGAGGGGACGGAGTGCCGGGCTGGGGCTGCCCTGGACACACATATGACCTGCCCAACTGCTGCCCCTCCTAGCTCTTCTCCATAGCTTTGTGTTTTCAATGCTTCTTCCAAAAAACAACTTCACTGCGCTGCTCAAACCTCTTAATTAAAGACAAGAAATTCCAAGAGACCTGTTCGGGCAGATATCAACAGCCTTGCGGCTGGATGTCCCAGGAAGATGGCTGCCTAACTTGAAGACACGGGACAGGGCCAGACGGGAGGCCCAGGGCGTCTCCCATTGCCTGACACACAAGCCCAGCCACCACCGGGTAGAGTGGGGTAGCTTAGAGTCACCAACCCAGGCAGGGCTACGGTGAGAGGTCACGGGGTTTAGAGCCTCGATCGTGGGGAAAGCCTGAAAACAAGAAAATCATGGGCAAGCATCTCGGTTCAGTCCTGGTGCCTCCAGAATGGGAGAGAGGTGGTCCACTCAGACGCCAGGCATGGGTCATCTTTCTTGTGGGAGGCCCGTGTGACCCCAGCACAGCCAGGCTGAGAAGCTGCACCCCACAGAGGGCAAGGGGACTTGCCCACACGTCTCAGGCCCACACAAGGACTTTCAGCCACAGGGGACAGCCTGGAGGCACGCAGGGTATGTGGGAGCCTGGGTCCAGCTGGAGGAGGCCAGGTTGGAGCCAGGCCTCCACCCACCCTGAACTGACCCAGCGAGAGGATGACAAGTAGGTCTGACCCAGGTCTGACTCAACCAACTGCAACAAAGCTCCCCAGCTCAACTCCAAGTCTTGCACAGCCAGGGCAAGGGTGGAAGGGCAATGGGGCAGGAGGGCAGGGTTGGATAGCGGGGGCAGCAGGGCCAGGGCTGGGCAGGGAGTGGGGGCCCAGAGGTGGCCTGGGCAATTCACTAGCACTGCACATATCAGCACAGAGACTATGATCATGACTTAGCAAAAATGCCCAAGAGTATAAAAAACCAGCTAAGAAGGGCATATACCAAAGCAAAAACTGCCATGTCAGAGGGTGGAGGCTGTGGACAGCTCCTCCTCCATCAGGCTTCCATGTTTGTCATGTCACCTTCCCTAGGAAGCATCCCCTCCACAGTGGCCATCCCACCCATCCCCACAAAACCCAATGCCCGGGCACTCTCCCCCAACTCAGTGGAGCCGGTCCAGGGCTGCCAGGTGGGAGAAACAAGGCAGCCCTGCCCCTACGCCCCTACCTGAGTGAGCAGGGCTTTCTGTAAGGCCTGAGGAGGGGCCCCACCCAAAGCAGTTGGATGGGCCACAGGTGGGTCCCCATCAGCTTCCTCCTGCCAGCAAGCCCCGCCTGGCTGGGGAAACTTCAGGCCACTCAGCTACCACAAGGCTGGCAGCAAGTCCTGGTAGCATCGACCACCCAACCTAACACGGAGGCAGGGCAGCTCCAGCTCAGGTGCCTCCGGCGCCTAAAGGGAGGAGGAAGCAGGGCGACCCTGAGCCCCAGAACCACCCGAGCCTGCAGTCCACCCTCCTCAGGCTGTCACAATCCCTCAGGCTGTGCAGGCTCCCACTCAGCCCCTGGCTGTCTGGATATACAGGACAACATTCTGTATTTTCCTGTACCTCAGTTTCCTCCTTAGTAAACCAGGAAAATTTACTGAGGGGGGAATCACAGTGCCTCCCTCCTGGGGAGCAGATATGTTTCTAGAGCACACAGTGGTGCCCCACCAATATGAATGAGCACAGCCATTTCTGTGTTAATAACAGCACTCTGACTTCCTCTAGGTCTCCCACAGGGACAGCCTGGCCAGGTCTGACCTGCACATGCAGCACCTGAGCCAGGAATACACAACCTCACATAGTTGCACAGAACACCACACAGGGCCTGGTGCGCTGGCTCACACCTGTAGTACCAGCACTTTGGGAGGCTGAGGCAGGCGGATCACCTGAGATCTAGAGTTCGAGACAAACCTAGGCAAGATGGTGAAACCTCGTCTCTATTAAAAATATAAAACTTAGCTGGGCGTGGTGTCGCACACCTGTAATCCCAGCTACTTGGGAGGCTGAGGCAGGAGAATCGCTTGAACCCCAGAGGGTTGCAATGAGCCGAGATGGCGCCACTGCACTCCAGCCTGGGCGAGAGCGCGAGACTCCCATGCAAAAAAGAGAAAGAAGAAAGAAACACCACACAGATCCAGGCAGGGTCTCAGTGCGAGACCACTGGCCCTAAGCCTTCAGAAGACAATGCTGAAAGATTTAATAACAATAATAATAATAAGCGGAGGGGCTGTTCTGGATTGAAATTGACATGACAACCAGACACAACACATGATCCTTGACTGGCTCCCAGATCCCTTCCCTGGAAAGCGCAGTTCACCCCTCTGAGACCTCATTGAGCACCTCAGGTCCTATCCTGGAGTGCCTGGAGCAAGGCAGAGGGTGGAGGCCACGTGGGAACGTCCTGGTTCCTATCAGGAGACTCAGGCTGAAGTACTCAGACGTAAAGTGCAAACAGGTCAGGAAATCACAGACACAGATATACAGGACAGTGTCAAATACTAACAACTGGTAACTCCAACTTCTCTGTTGATTTTTCCAAAGCTTTTCAGAATAAAATGTTGGGGGTAAATGAAAACTGGACTGCTGGCAGAGAGGGGAAAGCTTTGCCAGGGATGGAGCAGAGAGTAGGGGGCTAGTGTGGCCACATAGGAGGGAAGGAAAATCATCAGGGCCCCCAGACACTTGGGTGTGGGAGCTGTGGGCATGGAGGAGCCTGCAGATGCAGTGGGCATGTGTGCTGTACTGTTCTCTGCAGGCCCAGGCAGAGGAGGGCTCCAGCACGCACAAACACTGACAGTCTTGGAGGGACAAGGTTACCAAGACAGACACAGCAGGCTCCTCCACCCATAGTCTGCCACCCCTCCTGACCAACAGAAACCCAGATACTCACTATGCCCAGCCCCAGGGAACAGATCACAACCTGTTACTCCAATCAAGCCTTTCCCAGATACCCACAGCTACAGCTGGCCACACAAACCTATGCTAACCAGGGAGACCAGAGAATCACTGGTAAATATTTCTCTTTAAGGATTAAAATATGAACAGAGCCACTTGAGAAATGGGCCTTTTGGCTGCTTGGCCCCTACCTAACAACCTGTTTGTTTCCCACCATCAAATGTGGTTGTGATGCCTGGAGCCATGGCAGCCCTACTGCAGCCATGAGGCCAGGCAAGACTAGGGACAAAATGCCAGCACTGCTGAGGACAGACGAAACAGAGAGAAAGACCCATGTCCCAGCTGATGTTGCTGAGCCACCTCCAGGTCTGTCACCTGGCTATCTCCAGATTCCAGATTCTGAGTAGGATCAAAGGTTGGCATTGCTTCCCAAAGTCAGCTCACAGCTGAGAACCGTCCCAGCTCCTCCACCGGAGAGCAAGCACACACAGTGCCTGGAAAGCAGGGGTGAGGGGCGGGTGGAGCGGAGTGGATACCAGAGGGAGCCCCAGTGACTCCCCACCAACAGTCAGCCTGTTACACCCCTCCCTAGAGCCAGTCCTGGCTTATAAGATAACTGTGAAATGAAAGACAAAAAGAAGGAGGTCCAACACCTTCCCCCTCCTACCCCTCAAGAGTCTCACAATACAGTTGGCATTGTAAAGGCTCTGAGAAGCTCCACAACAGCAACTCCTGCCTGAACCACCACTCCCCAAACACATCTAGTGACAGCACCCCTTCTGCAGCCATGCTCAACGAGGGGTTCAAAACAGCACCAAGACCAGGAACAAACTTCAGAACCATGGCCTCCTGCAAAACAATGGCTTTAAAGATACTCCGGAGACAGATTTTAAAAGTCATGACACCCTGTGACTGCAGCTGTTTTTTTAAATGATATATGTGTGGAAACAAGGCGTAGAAGGTACTATTCAAAAATAAAAGCAGTTGTGTTCACTTGTGTTATGGGTGATTTTTTTTTTCATTTCTGCAAACATCAAGTAGCTGTTGCATTTTTTAAATTAATCAACTATTTTGAGAGACATTCTAAGTTTACGGGAAAACTGAGCAAACAGTAGAGTTCCCATACACTCCCTCACACCCACACACGGTTTCCCCTATTATTAACATCTTGCATTAGTGTGGTACACTTGTTACAACTGATGAACCAATACTGATGCATTATTAACTAAAAGCCAACGTTTACACGTGGGTTGACTCTGGGTGCTAAACATGCTATGGGTTTTGACAAATGTATAATGACAATTATTCACCAGTAAAGTATCATAAAAATAGTTTCACTGCCCTAAAAATCTGCCTCTTCATCCCTCCCTTCCTCTAATCTCTGGCAGCCACTGATCTTTTTTTTTTTTTTACTGTCTTCATGGTTTTGCCATGTCCAGAATGTCATCTAGTTGGAATCACACAACATGCAGCCTTCTCGGATTGGCTTCTTTCTTAAATATTCATTTTTGGTTTATCTCTGTGTTTTCGTGTCTTTGCAGCTCATTTCTTTTTAGCACTAAGTAAGACTCCATTGTCTGGATGTGCCACAGTTTGTTTATCCATTCACCTGCTGAAGGACATCCGGGTTGCTTCCAAGTTCTGGCAATTATGAATAAAGCTGCTATAAACATCTGCGTGTGGGTTTTTGTGTGGACCTAAGTTTTTAACTCCTTCGGGTAAATACCAAGGAGCGAGGTTGCTGGACTGTGAGAGTGCGTTTAGTTTTATAAGAAACTACCAAAATATCTTCAAAAATAGCAGTAACATTTTGCATTCCTACCAGTAATGAATAAGAGTTCCTGTCACTGCTCCACATCCTCACCAGTATTCGGTCTTAGTGTTCTAGATTTTGTCTGGTAGGTGTGCAGTGGGAGCTCATTGTTTTAATTTGCAATTCCCTGACGACTTATGATGGGCAACATCTTTTCATATGCTTATTTGCCATCTGTGTGTCTTCCTCGGTGAGGTATCTGTTAAGCTCTTTGACCTATTTTTTTTTTAGCTGATTTTTTTTTATAGTTGAGTTTTAAGAGTTCTTTGTATATTTTGGGTAAGAGTCCTTAAACAGATGGGTCTTTTGCAAATATTTTCTCCCCAGCTGTGGCCTGTCTTCTCATTCTCTTGACAGTGTCTTTCACAGAATAGAAGCATTTAATTTTAATCAAGTCCAGCTTATCATTATTTTCTTTCAAGGACTGTGCCTTTGGTGTGATATCTAAAGTCACTGCCAAAGCTAGGTTTATAATTTTGGATTTTCCATTTAGGTATATGGCCAATTCTATTTTTTGGTGAGGGGTGTAAGGTCTGTGTCTGGAATCATTTATCTGCTTGTGGATGTCCACTTGTTCCAGCGCCATTTGTTGAAAAGATGACCTTGTCTCCATTTTATTGCCTTTGCTCCTTTGTCAAAGATCAGTTGACTTTATTCATGAGGGTCTATTTCTGGGCTTGCTATTCTATTCCATTGATCAACTCTTCTGTTCTTTTACCAATACCGCACTGCCTTAATCACTTTTCTTTCCTTCTTTTCAAAAAAATGCTAATATAATTTAATGAGAGCTAACTTAAATTAGAAGTCATAATCAAGTATTCTGGGAAATCCTTAGAATTCAATGCTGCAGGGAAGAGAATTAGATGTGAAAACTCTCAGAAGCAGGAAAACTTGAAGACAGTGTTCAGGCTGCCAGCCTCCAGAGTCCCCACTCAGGCCTCTCCACCCAGCTGGGATTCCCCAAAACACAACAGTTCCCTGAATTGTTTGTCTATGGTCAGAGGCAGATCCTGGCTTGCTTTTCAAAAAACCCAGCTGCTGCTGTTCACACCCTTTTTCTTATCTGCAGCTCGAGCGCTAAGGCAACAGCGGAATGGGTGCCCACAGCTCCCGGGCAGGGAGACAGGCAGCCTCAGGAACCAGCCTCCACCTGCTGGGTCGGCTTGCTCTCCACATCTCTGCTGGAAACAACTGTCTATTTTGCAGGGGAAGCAAGAGGGGTGAAACGAGATTGACCTGAGACCCCTGTGTGCTCAGGTGAAACACACTTCTCTCAATAGTCCCTCCAGCAGTGAAGAGTAGCTAGCACCATCCACACTGCACAAATGGGTATACAGAGGCTCACAAAAACAGGTGCCTTCCCATGGCCACACACTGGGAACATGGCAGAGCCCTCTTACTCCTGGATATTTTGTATGCACCAGGAGCAATGTCCTTCCTGGCTGTGAGGCTCCCAAATCCCCCTTCCCACCATGGCAGGCAGATGCTGATGCCCCATCATGGCTGCACAGCCAGGGCGGACTGCAAGGGAGACCCAGACACACGGCCCAAACCTCTGCTGGGCCAGGTCAAGTTCTTCTCTATCAATGAGGTGACCTAAAGCTCTGTGCCATCACCTTGAGTGTCTTCCAACTGCAGCCTGAGGCCAGGCCAAGCCACAGGCCCTGAGAGACACCTACAAAATGCCTATGGGCATAGAAGGGCTGCAGGTCCAAGCTGTCCTGGAAGGTGAGGGGCAAGCCCAGCCAGCCCATGACCACCGGCCAGCCCCACCCAGACCGTGGGCCAGCAGGGCCCAGGGGATGGGAAGAAGGGTAACTCCTGAGGGAAGGCACAGTTGTCCTTAAGGTGCAGCACAGCTCCCAATTTTGTCTTAGCACCTACAACTCGGAATGTGCTGCCTATTGTATGCATCATGTCTTGAAACAGTCCTGGCATCCTGGGGCACCCTCCTGTCCCGAGCAGCCCCTCTGTGCAGGGCTGTGGGTGGGGGGCTTCTCCCTCCTGGCCCCCCAGAGACCCAGTCCTGGCCCATCCCTGTGCACCTGGGCTGCCCACCTGGGCTCCCAACTCAGGATCAGCCTGGGAGACCTTATTCCCCACGAGGACCACCCTTGGCCACCTAGCACTCAGGTTAAGCATGTCCAGGCCTGCTCTTCCCCCAAATCCACATGTCCCCGTCTCCCTTAGAGGACAGCAGCCAGCAGCCACATCCTACCAGGCCCAAAATTTGGTCAATGCTGCCACCATGATTCCTACCTTCTCTCTTTCTCTCTCCTTTTTTTATTTTATTATTTATTTATTTATTTATTTATTTATTTATTTATTTTTTGAGACAGAGTCTCACTGTGTCACCAGGCGCCAGGCTGGAGTGCAGTGGCGCAATCTCAGCTCACTGCAATCTCCGCCTCCCAAGTTCAAGCAATTCTCCTGCCTCAGCTTCCCAAGTAGCTGGGACTACAGGTGCCTGCCACCATGCCCAGTTAATTTTTGTATTTTTTAGTAGAGATGGGGTTTCACCATGTTGGCCAGGATGTTCTCGATCTCTTGACCTCGTGATCCGCCCACCTCAGCCCCGCAAAGTTCTGGGATTACAGGCGTGAGCCACCGCACCCAGCCTTTTTAAATTTTTTTTAAAATGGAGTCTCCCTCTGTCACCAGACTGTTGGAGTGCAGTGGCACAATCTCAGCTCACTGCAATCTCCGCCTCTCAGGTTCAAGCAACTCTTCTGCCTCAGTCTCCCAAGTAGCTGGCATTACAGGTGCCCGCCACCACACCTGGCTAATTTTTTGTATTTTTAGTAGAGACAGGGTTTCACCATGTTGGTCAGGCTGGTTTCGAACTCTTGACCTCAAGTGATCCACCCATCTCAACCTCCCAAAGTGTTGGGATTGACAGGCATGAGCCACCACACCCGGACGATTCCTACCTTCTCTACCTTCAAACCCAATCTAAATCCTGTGCTCTCCACCCTCAAATGCACCCAGAATCCAAAGCTTCTCCCCTCCCCGCCCCCACCCCACCTAGTACCAGCCCTGTAGTCTCTCACCTAGATGGTGGCAGTCACCTCCCTGCTGGTCCCCTGCCTCTACCCTCATCTCCAACTGTCCCAAGGTGGCCAGAGAGATCCTGTCAAAACCTCAGTCGACTCCTGCCCCTCCTCCGGCCTCGCTCGGAACTCCCCAACCTGCCTGACACATTTCCAAGTCTCTCAGGCTGTCTCCCAGAGCCGTGACCTGTCCTGCTCACTACAGCAGCCCCAGGCCTAGAACCAGGACACACACTCAACAAATGCTCACCAAGTCAACGTACATACAAGCCTGTGCTGTGGAGACCCGGGCACAGGCCTCTAGAACCTTCCGGAACATCCGCTCCCTCCCCTTCTCTTGATGCTATCTTCTGGCTAGTAGTCCATCAACAAAGCTTTACCCCACCTCAGAGTAACCCCCCGGCCATCACCGGAAATGACAGGGCAGGGGTGGGGGATGCATCTCAGGGCCCACGGGACCCTCCCACTGACGTGGAGCTCGTCCTGGCCTCGGCGAAGCCTGACACGGTCATGGCGCTGCCACCAAGTCTAGGTCCTCACAGCCCAAACACCCCAATCCTGTCCTCCACGGAAGCCTCCAGCACAGGTCCCATCTCGAGCCTCCTTGGCCTTTCCCAGCCCTGATGTGTCCTAGCCCCTCCGTCTCCCTTGCTGCGAGCTGGTCTATAGGCTGTCCCTATCTTGGTCTGTCTGGTGTTCTGGTGACCACCTCTAGGTCACCTGGGTCTGTTTTATCCTCTGGAAAAGCAGCCACCCAGAGGAGAGCCCAGGATCAAGCCTGAAGATGTGGGTGACCCTGGACGCAGCCAGGGCACATGTGGCCATTTGCGCCCAAGTTTAATATGAGGAAAAATAAGAAAACTGACACCCAGCTGCCCCAGCCACATTCCGGGCACTCCACAGGGCCTGTGGACACAAATGCAGAGGCAGGATGCTTCTGCTGCCACAGAAGGTTTCAGTGCCGTGGGAGGGCGTGTCCAGCTGTCCTGGCAGGCCTCCTAACACGCTGACGGGGACTGAGAAAACACCAGCTTTGGCAATGGCAAATCAAATGAGCAGCGTGTGGGGGCTGGCCCTCCACGCACCTGAGCCAGTGCTGGGGTCCTCCCTCTGGGGCTCAGACAGTAGCACAGGTACACCTGAGTCCCACAGCAGCCTGGCCCTGATTCAGCTCAGCCAGGAGCCCCCAAGGCACCGCTGAGCCACGGGAGCACCTGTTTCCAGCAGGGAACAAGCCGTGGTGCCTGAGTCTCAATGTGCTCCCCATGACAGTGACCTATGCAGGCTGCTGTCTGTCATCGCTGCTGATACACACCTCACCGCCACCACTTGGAGGGCAGAAGCAGCACAGCGAGTTTGGCGCCCACGTTTCTGCCCCGGCGGGAGGGAGGGAAAGCCGGTCTGCACAGGCCTTTCAGGCAGCTAGCGCCAGCCTTTTTTGCCAACTAAACCAAAACCATGGTCAGCATGGGGCAGAAAACACCTCGCCCAGCAAAACAAATTCAGTGTTGGCATCCAACTGATTTCAAATTACAACTCTCCCAATACAATTAAGCACTTCGGAGATTTTTAAAAAGGGGTGACCGCCAGCCAAATCAGGTCAAGCCTTCTGATTGTCCTGCCCGAGTGAGCAAGCACCAGGCACCTCCTCTGTGCTCGGCACTGGCTTGCCCCCTCGTCTCCTCTTCTCCCCACGACAGCTGGGTCAGGGCTGAAAGCAGGCAGGGATGGCAGCCAGGCCTCCACGAGAGGCCATCAGTGCAAAGCACTCAGGCTCTCCAGTGCCCCAAACCCTGGCCTGAGGCTGTGTGGCCCATGACATGAGAGGGCCTGCCTAGAAAGGTGACGAGGATCCCACCTACAGGGGAAGGCAAACCAGCTCAGCACTGGCACTGGCGGGGCTACCCACGGCTGGGAGAGAGGCTGTCAGGTGGCTGGGCTGTCCTTGGGAGGATGGTGGGGGGACCACCCACTTGGCACAGGCCATTTGCAGTGAGCCTCAACAGGCATCATCCACTCCTGGACCTGGAAGATGGACAGGATACTGGGACACTGAGACACCAGCTGAGGCAGGACACATCGGTCTGTGAGCCCTGCTCCCTCCGGGCAGCACCAAGCTGCAGCAAGACCTACTTTGTGACTCTCTGGGACTAGCAGCAGTGCCCCCACCCTTAGTCCTCTTTAGGATTCACACCGCTCTCCCAGCAAGTGCTCTGAGCCGAGGAAAGGAATACACATCTCTGAGAAGTAGAAAGACCCCCATGCTGGGCGCAGCCTCCAACACCATCTCAGGAAACTCAGGGAACTCAGGTTCCAGCCCTGCAACAGCAGCTCAGAGGCAGTGGCACTGAGGTGCTAAGATCCTGTGTCCCGGTAAGTCAGGAGTTGCTGACAGGGAGGTGTCAGTGTTGTTAAAGGGAATGAAAACCAAGCTTACTCCAGGTCCCCGATGGAGACACAGCAGAAATAGGAAGATCTGGGAAAGGGAAAGAGACTGCCTCCCTGGGTCTGAGTTGGCTGTGTTTTCTCATTGTGGGGGCCTGTGGCCAGCTCAAAGGTGGCAGCACGTGAGAGTGGGACCCCTGAGCCACATGAAACGGTGTTGGTCCAGCAACCGGGGTAGCCACGAAGGCCGAGGAAGTCACAAAAGCTCAACACCAAAAGGAGGAGGGGACAAGGTTGTGCTGACCCAACAGAAGGTGGCAGAGCAAGGGGTGGTCACGGAACCACGCCAGGCACCCCCCCGTTGCTGTACTGTGACCTCACCACCCCACAGAGGAGGGTCTTGTAGAAAGTCAGGCCAGTGACCCAGATCGGCACTCCCAGAGTTGTGGGGCCAGCTATGGCAGATGGTAGAGGTTCCCAGAACTGACAGGGAGCCCCAGGATACCCTCAACCCTATCTGACAGGACAGGGGTCTGCAGGGGGACCAGGGCTGGCGAAAGATGGCCATAGGAACACAGGATGTGTGGGCAAGGAGGAGGGTGGTGGGATTCTGGTGTTTCACTTCCTTCCTCGTTACCGCAATGTGTTCGCTGCCAAGAATAAAAGTTCATTCAAGAGAAGAATGACAGGGAAGTATTTTAAAATGGCTTCCCCCACAAAAAACAGCACAGGTTCCAGCTTTGCACATCTGGAGAACTCAGAAGGTGAAACCTCACTGCCCTTCAACATAAGATAAATAAATACTACCCTCTCTATGGAGCTCTTTCAACACTAATTTATCAAAGGAAATCTGATGTCCTCTAAGCTAGGCTTACTAGGTCCACATGAAGGCATTTTCCCCATCTGGCAGGGAACCCTGAAAAACACAAGTGAGCCCATCGCCTCACAGTTCTCCAGGGAGGCCCTCCAGCCTGCAGAGGGCAGGGAGGGAGGCAGAGCCCAGGCACCTAGGCAGACTGCAGGTGCTGTGGACACAGGGGAACAGAGGGATGGAGGCCAAAAGCAACACCAAGAAGGGCTCCTGGCTGCAGGCAACATTCCCCTAGACCTTCCCTCCACTGCGTAAAGCGTGACTCCCAGGAACCCTCCCCATGCCCAGAATGCTGGGGGTCAAGGTGCAGGATGGCATCTCCACACAGTGGACTAAGAGAGCCCCTCCCAGGCACAAAGCCAACTCACCTAGAGAAGGAGCGCCCACCTGTCGCCCGTCCCTGGCAGGGTGACCCCTCTACTCAGTGAGGTATGACCCCACATCCCACCCAGAAGCACACTCCCTCGCAGAGTCCAACACCCCTCCCACAGCCCTGATCTCCCTGTAGCCCTACACCCCACCCTCTTCCGCTCCACACACGCACCAGCCCCTGGCCCACACCCAGGACATCACAGGGCAGCCCCATTGCCAGTCCCTCCAATAGCGCTGCACAAAGTCAGCCTGCACCATTCTACACACAGGCAGGGGCCCCCCTCCCCTGATCCCACAATGTCCTGCCATCTCCTCACTGGTGACCTTAGGGGTGGTTCCACGTCCCCTCAGTCCTCACAGTTTGTGATGCGGAGGCTTCCAGCACAGCCCCAACACACAGCAGGTTCTCAGCAAAGAGGGCTCTTCTAAGCGGGTCAGACTCCCTCTTGTGGAAAACCCTCTCAGATCAGAACAGGCAGAGGGAGCTAATTCCAAATGACACACATCGACCAGGGACAAATGTTGGAGGTACTTGTTGGGGGAGGTGCGGGTCAGTTTCCCTACCAGTTTGGGGCACCAGTAACATCCCGGCAAGGAACTGCAACATATAGTCCAGAAGCACCTCTAAGTTGCTGTTCCCATCTAGAGACAAGGAGCAAGAGACCCCTGGACAGAGGCCAGGCTCCACCCCATGCCTGCAGGGGACAGACCCAGAGACAGAACCACTTGCCTTTCCTTAAAGGGAATGGAAGCTGACAAGCTCCAAGAGTCACATGCGCCTGCAATGCCTCAGCCAGATCAGCAGGCTCCAGCTGCTGAGGTCTAACTCAAATCCAGCCTGCTGCAGCACCCCTTCCCCATCTGCCACCCTGCAGAGATAGCTCTTGGAGGCAGCACCTAAAGGTGCTCGGCATGCCCTGCCAGGTCGGTGGGCAACAGCAGGAAGACTGCTCACCAGAATCAAGAGTCATCTCCCCTTTCAGGTCCTCTCTCCTCTCTGCCTTCCCATGCAGCAGGAATGCCCAGAACACCCCAGGACTCCCAGATCACAGCCTCTTGCCCCACCCACCGCCTCTCCTGTACCATTGGAACCTGCAGGACCATGAGGGAGGGGTGCTGTTCAGTCCCTCCTAAGGAACTCACACAATGCCACTGACCCCTGTCATGAAAAGCCACATCTCCGACGCAGAACCAAGGGGTGGTAGAGAGGCAGGTCTCTGGAGCTCTTTGTCTTGGGAGAAAGGCTAGGCTGACAATAGGTCGACACCCACCGAATTAGCCAGGCTTGCACACACATGCAGGCCACCCTGTAGGGGCCAGAAGATATAGCAACTGAATCCCATTTCTGAGCCAAAAATGTAAGCGTCCTGCAGTGTGGCCGGCAGCCCTAGAGCACAGCTTGCCCCAGCTAGCCCCAGCCCTGTGTCAGGCCTGGACTGGCCAGCCAGCTAACTTTACAGGCCAACGGAGTACACTTACACCTCCAACTGGCACTCTCCCAGACTGGCTCACAACTGACAGCTGCCCCTCTCCAAGGAGGGAGGCCTGTAAACACCCCCTGGACAGGCACGGCCCCTGCTTCCAAGGCTGGCCCAGGACAGGTAGGGTGGCTGTTTATACAATCTTCCAGGGCTGGGACTGACACCACGGTGATGGCAGGATTATGAAAAATGCATGCCCAGAGCCTCTGCAAGAAAACCCCCACCCGCATTCTGCATGACTCGGTTTTAAGACCTCTCACACGTCCATTTTGTGAACAAATGGAGCTCTCAGAGCAGCAGAGGCGAATAACCACACTTCCAGGCCTTGCCCAGCCGGCCGCAGAGCCCTACCAGACACCACCTCTAGATCACAGACCCCTGGGTCAGAAGTCTCTGCAGGTATCCCTGCTGGGGCACCCACAGCTTGGGGGACACAAGAAAGTACTAATTTATGGGCAGCTCAGAGCCTCCAAACCACCCTGTGAGTGCACACACCGGGCCTTGAAGCCGCCACGCTGTTTTGCAAAGACACAACAGTCCAGACCACCTGGGTCATTAAAGTGGGTCATTAGGACTGGAGAAGCGGCAGCCTAAGATACACAGCCTCCAAGATCCACTCTCCAGGGCCTCCCCTACGCCCAGGGCGCGCACACTTAGACCAAACGCAACCAGAGGCCTGCCCTCACCACCAGCTGACACAAACCTGCGCGCGGACAAAGCCGGGCCCCACACGCCGTTCGCACACCTGGCACACATCCTGCCGGCCACCCACACAGAGGGTGACACACACAGCGCCCTGCCGCCCCCAGGGCTTCTTAAGGCACAGCGCAGGAGCAAGGACGGGCCCAAGGACGCGATCGCTGACAGACCCTGCGGAAAGCCCTCTGCGGGCTGGCGCACCCTCACCTGCAGCTCACACCAGGCCACCTCCACCCAGGTCTCCGTGTCCAGCCCCTTGTAGACGGTCTTGAAGGAACCGCGGCCCAGCTCGATGTCGAACTTGAGGAAGCGGCCGTCCAGAGAGGTGGCCACGGCCTTGAGATCGTCCTCATCGTCCTCCTCCTCTTCGGGCTCGTCCCGGCGTGTGCGCCCGGGCTCAGGCTTCGCCTCGGTCGCCCCCTCATCCTCCTTCCTCACGGTCGCCGCCGCCTCCTCCCTAGGGCCGCCGTCGGGGGCAGGCGCGGTTTCGGCAGCAGCTGCGGTGGGGTCCGGACCGGGCTCCTGCGCGACCACGGGCTCGGGGCCGGCGTCCGCCGGGGCTCCAGGGGCTCCAGGCTGCGCGGCCGGCGCTGCGGGAGCAGGGGCGGTGGGACGTCCGCGGGCGCGCTCCGCGATAAGGCGGCGCGTCTTGCAGAGCAGAAGCACCCGGCGCTGCAGGGGCTGCGGGGGCTGCGGGCCCGGCGCCTCGGCCGCCTCCAAGCCAGGCGGCTCCTCCTGGTCCGACTCTACCACGCTGCGCCGCAGGAAGCGCTGGGGCCCCGGCCGCGCCGCCTTCGCCCGCGGCTCCGCCATGCCCGCGGGCCCCGCGCCGCGCCCGGGCTCCATCAGCGCGCCGGGGGCGTCTCGGCGGCCGCCATCGCCGTCCATCTCTGTGGGCCAAGGACACACAGGCTCGCGAGCGCCGGCCCTGCCGCACCTGCCCAGGCCGCGGGATGAGACAGCGCCGCCCCGGGCCCGCGCCCTTCCCAGCCCCGGCCGCGGAGAGAGCCTGCGGGGCTGTCTCTGGGGGCCCTGGGAAACAGGGACTGCAGACGGGACCAGAGGATCGGGTTGGGGAGGAGGGGTCCGTGCCCTGCTCAGCCCCCGGCGGCTGCGGAGAGGGACAGGCCTGTGCTGTTTCTGGAACCCCGGGAGGGAGGATCTGCTAGGGTGTCCCTGAGGGCCCCGGAGGGTCTGCAGAAGGGACCTGGAGGCCGGCAGAGGGATCTCGCGCCCTGCCCAGCCCCCGGCCTGGGAGGGTCCTGCTGGGCTGTCCCGGAGGCAGCTGTAAAGGGGATAAGGAGGCCTGGGAGTGGGAAGAAGGCACCGGCCGGGCGGCGGCTCCACAAAGGACGCGGGCCCGGGGCGCGGGAGGGGCGCGCGGGGAGGGGGCTGCAGCGCCGCGGCGCGCACACAAAGGCGGCGGGCGGCGGTGGGGGGGCTCGGCACTCACAGGGCGAGCGGACGCCGTCCATGCCCGCGGCCCGGCGGCCGGGGCGAGCGAGGCAGGCACGATAACGCTTCGAGGCCGGGGTCCGAGTTCCGGGCTAGATCTGCGCTGTGGTGGGGGCCGCGGCGACGCTCCGGCTCCTGCGCGCTGCTCTCTCGGGCCGGGCCACTGCGGGGCCGCGCTCCCGCGTGCTCCGGCCGGCTTCGCGCGGCTCCGCTCCCGCACCGGCTCAGACCCGGCGCGCGGGGAGGGCGGGGCTCCGCTCGCCCCGCCCCGGGCCAGCGCAGGGGGCTGGGCCTGGCACGCCCACCTGGCTGCGGACTGGCGGGCGGGCGCGCGCGGCCACCTGCGGGCTGGCTACCTGGGCTCCCATCCGCGGCTCTTTGCTCGAGGCAGCGCTCCTGGCCTTTGAAGCTCTTTGGAACGCTCCACAGGGCTGTCGACTGCAGAGGACCCCGTTTGTTCCTAAGAGGAAGCAGCAGGCTCAACGCCTCAGCACGCCGCAGCCCGGCGCGCCAGACCTCAAAGCCCTGTGCCAGGACAGAAGGCAGGCTGGGAAGAAAAGGACCAGGGGTACGGCCATCCTCGGGAGCCCGGCTTGGGGCTAAGCCTGGTGGGGGTCAGCGTGTCCTTTACTGCCCTCACTTCGCCACCGGGAACCATGAGGACCTCATCATCACCCAGGGAGTCACTGATGATCATTGTGCCTATTTTACAGTAGAGCAAACTGAGTCCCCAAAGGCATAAGTTATATGCTCTAAATCCCAGAACTTCCACGACAGAGGCTGAGCTGGAATGCCTTGGATGATATGGAGAGGCTTTCAGATGCCCCTTTATCCAAAGTGTTCTTCCTTTCCACCTCTTCCAGATGCCACCTCTCCTGAGAAGTCTTCCATGATCTCTCTCTCCTCCTTCCTCCTCTAGACTCCCATGGACAAGCTCTCTCTTGGGCGTCTCTGGCCCTACTGCCACAGGTGGGCTGTGTCAGTAACTGTACTGCTAAGTTCTGTGACTTGCTCCAGGCAACGCCCTGAGCTAACACTCACCCTCACCCAACACTCACCCTCACCCTAGCCTCCATCACCCTAG
Source organism: Aotus nancymaae (assembly GCF_030222135.1). Lineage (NCBI taxonomy): Eukaryota > Metazoa > Chordata > Mammalia > Primates > Aotidae > Aotus > Aotus nancymaae. The sequence continues at coordinate 25,982,961 of NW_026988455.1, forward strand.
GTGGGGAAACTGAGGCACAAGGGAGATACCAGGGTATTCTCATCTCAGTCCCCCCATCAGATACACACACACTTCCAGAGATGAAAAGACGTTCCTGAGCTGTTGGCCCTGGAGCCCCTGGCACAAAGTAAGTCATGTGACATAAAAGCCAACAGAGGCATTACTTCACCTTCACAATGCTGAGAATAATATGCCAAGCCGACTGTTACCCAGAGAAGCAGGACTTCCTGGGGCCCCGCTGGGCACTGGCACTGGCTGAAACTAACTTGTGAGGAGCAACAGTGTACATTTCTTCCCAGCTCTGGGTTCAGCAATGCCACCCTATAGCCTGAAATCAGCAATGTTAGGAGTATTTACACTATGGAAATTGGCAAACATCTCAAATCAGGACTTTTTGCCCCAGAGAGCCAGTAGTTAAACAGTGTGCTAGGCTTGGGACTACACATTTGGCACTTGCCTGTTATTTATATAATCTAATCCTCACATCTACCTTGTGAGACAGCCGTTCAGTCTGGGGCTCAAGTCCGCTGGCATGAGCCCAGAGCTCACATGAGGAGGAGGCCAAACAGCAGACGCCAGCTTTGCAGGACTGAGAGGCCCTGAGGGACAGGGGTCTAAGTTGCACCTCCTGGGGCAGGAGTCTTCCAGGTAGAGGTTGGGAGTGGAGAAGGATCTTTTCTGTCTTCCCTTGGAGGCTAAAGACCCCCAGCCTAGGAGAGAGATCCAAGATGGCTGATGATTAGCAGCTCGGGCACGTACCTCCCAGTGAAAGCGCAAAGAACGAGAGGACGCCACACTTTCAGACGAATATTAGTTGCTCACGGACCAGGAGATTCCCAGTGGAGGAGCTCCACGGGTCGCCAGGGCGACTCTTGTGGCCGGGGGTGGCGGTTTTGCTGGTGCCTTAGCACGCCAGTTCTTGGTGCAGAGTCCGGAGATTCCGGGCAGAAAAGCACCATCAATCTTAACACCGCTGTTTTGGCCGGCTCAGTGGATTGCTCAGATTTCGGCGCAGGGAATCAACAAGTTGGACGTCAGAGACCCAGTTAGAAAGTCAGTAATTATAAAGACGACAGACGGACAAATATATAATGAAGGGAAGAAACCAGCGTAAAAAGGTAGAGAATACTCAAAATCAGAATGCCTCTCCCTCTACAGGGGATTGCAATTCCTCATCAGTAACGGAACAAGGCTTAATAGATTACACGTGTGTTCCAATAACAGAAGCAGGTTTCAAAACGTGGGTGATAAGAAACTTCTGTGAATTAAAAGAACTTGTTCTAACCCAATGCAAAGAAACTAAGAACCTTGAAAAAAGGTTTGATGAAATGTTAACGAGAATGGACAATTTAGAGAAGAATATAAGTGAATTGATGGAGCTGAAAAACACAACACGAGAACTTCATGAAGCATGCACAAGTTTAAACAGTCGAATTGATCAAGCAGAAGGAAGGATATCAGAAGTCGAGGACCAGCTCAGTGAAATGAAACGAGAAGACAAGAATGCAGAAAAAAGGATGAAAAGGAATGAGCAAAGTCTCCAGGAAATATGGGACTATGTGAAAAGACCTAATTTACGTTTGATAGGTGTACCTGAATGTGATGAAGAGAATGAATCCAAGTTGGAAAATACTCTTCAGGATATCATTCAGGAAAATTTCCCCAACCTGGCAAGGCAGGGTAATATTCAACTCCAGGTAATACAGAGAACACCACAAAGATATTCTTCAAGAAGACCAACCCCAAGGCACATCATTGCCAGATTTATTAGGGTTGAAATGAAGGAGAAAATACTAAGGGCAGCCAGAGAGAAAGGTCAGGTTACCCATAAAGGGAAACCTATCAGACTTACAGCAGATCTCTCAGCAGAAACCCTACAAGCCAGAAAAGAGTGGGGACCAATATTTAACATCCTTAAAGAAAAGAACTTTCAACCCAGAATTTCCTATCCAGCCAAACTAAGCTTTATGAGTGAAGGAAAAATTAAATCTTTTGCGAACAAACAAGTACTTAGAGAGTTCACCACCACCAGGCCTGCTTTACAAGAGCTTCTGAAAGAAGCACTATACATATAAAGGAACAACCAATATTAGCCTTTCCAAAAATATATCAAAAAGCAAAGAACTTTAACACAATAAAAAATTTACATCAACTAATGGGCAAAACAGCCAGCTAGCATCAAACGCCGGTATTAAACTTATATATATTTTAATTGGATAAAAAGCCAAAACCCATCGGTATGCTGCATCCGGGCCCATCTTACATGCAACAATACACAAAGACTCAGAGAGAAGGAGGAAGATTTACCAATCAAACAGAGAGTAAAAATAAACTAATAAACAAAAAGCAGGAGATGCAATTCTCGCCTCTGATAAAGTAGACTTTAAAGCAACAAAGATCAAAAGAGGCGAGGAATGACATTACATAATGGCAAAAGGATCAATGCAACAAGAAGAGCTAACGATTCTATAGATCAACGAGATAGAAAATTAACAAGGATATTCAGAACTTGAACTCAGACCCGGAACAAGTAAACTTAATAAACATTTATAGAACTCTCCACTTCAAATACACAAAACATACATTACCACCTCACACCTATTCCAAAGGTGACTATATAATTGGAAGTAAATCACTCCTCAGTAATCGCATAGCATTTCATAGGTTTAAATTAAATATTGGTTGGCTGTTTGTTTGTTATCTTCTTCCCTTATTCCTTCCTGACTACATCATTAAGTATAATTATCAGTATAAAAGAGCTTTTCAATACCCATTACTAAATTGCATTCTAGCCTGGGCAAGAAAGCAATACTCCCATTCTCTCTCCCTCTTTCTTTTCCTTCTCCCTCCTCCCCATTCTCTCTCTCTCTTTCTCTTCCTTTTTCCTCCTTCCTATTCTCTCTCTCTCTTTCTCTTTAAAAAAAAAAAAAAAAAAAAAAAGACCCCCAGCCTTGCTCCTAACCAGCTGAGTGACCTTGGGCAAGTCCTGGCCCTCCCTGAGCCTCAGTATCCTGCTCTGCAGAGCAGGCTGATCATCCTGGCTTGCCCACCTTAAAAGGCTAACTATTCCCTGAGGATTCAGTCAATCTAAGAAGGGCACCAAGTCCACAGACCTGTTCATTATGGGTGTGTTCAAGCCAATCCAAGGGAAAACCAGGATGGAACGGAGCTAAGCACGTTCTGAGACCAGCACACACCTATCTGGCCTCCTCCTGCTCCCAACAGGCCACACTGGCAGCGTGGGCAAAATACCTGCTGGCATAGGAGAAGGTTCATCAGCACCCATGGCTGCTGCCCACCCACACTTGTAGATATGCATGGGAAAAGATGGCTATACCCACGAATCAGCAGGGAGCAGCCCAGGCTGTGGGGAGTGGGGGACAGCCTGTTCCTGAGAGAATACTGTGTACTCTCTGAGCCCTTAGGGGTGATTTCACGCAGCTCTGCTTATGAGGCCTCTCCATGGTGGAGAGTTCTTTCTCTCTGCCAACCCATGACCATTAGAGTGCACAGCTAAGTCAGTAGTGGACAGGTCACAATTTCCTTTGCAAGGAGTCTCAGGCTGGGCTCAGGAGCAGGCTCCTGGCATCCTGGCAGATGAAGCCTGAAGGATCCTTAGACAGACCTTGGAAATGAGGACTTTACAGCACTGGCTGTGTGCCCTTTGGCAGGTCACTGGATATCTCTGAGCTTCCATCTCCCTGCTGCTAAGACAGGGTGTGTAAGTACACGGTCTGCTTTGCTGGGTGTCCTGAGGCTGTATGACCCAGGGTCATGATGTCAGCATTTGTCTTTTTGGGGTCTTTTCTTTTCTTTTCTTTTCAGATGGAGTTGCGCTTTGTTGCCCAGGCTGGAGTGCAGTGGTGGGATATCAGCTTAGCTGACTGCAAACTCTGCCTCCTGGGTTCAAGCAATTCTTTTGCCTCAGCCTCCTGAGTAGCTGGGATTACAAGCACCCACCACCAGGCCCAGCTAACTTTGAATTTTTTTTTTTTTTTTTTTGAGACAGAGTTTCGCTCTTGTTACCCAGGCTGGAGTGCAATAGCACGATCTCGGCTCACCGCAACCTCCGCCTCCTGGGTTCAGGCAATTCTCCTGCCTCAGCCTCCTGAGTAGCTGGGATTACAGGCACGCGCCACCATGCCCAGCTAACTTTTTGTATTAGTAGAGATGGGGTTTCACCATGTTGACCAGGATGGTCTCAATCTCTTGACCTCGTGATCCACCCGCCTCGGCCTCCCGAAGTGCTGGGATTACAGGCTTGAGCCACCACGCCCGGCCTGACTTTGAATTTTTAATAGAGACGAGGTTTTACCATGTTGGCCAGGCTGGTCTTGGACTCCTGACCTCAAGTGATCTACCCACCTCAGTCTCCGAAAGTGCTGGGATTTGTCTTTGATTTTTACAACAGATGAGTACATTGAGGCCTCGGCCAGTGACTTTGCGACTTTAAGTAACTTTCTGAAGGCCTCAGAATGGAGAGAGTAACCTCTACCCACAGCTATCACCTCAGCTTCTGCAGTGCCAGGGAGCCCCTTTGGTGAGACAAGTTTCTCTCAAGTCCAGGTTTTGCTCCAGGCTGATCCAGCCAGTGGGCACGTGTAGGCACACACCTGCTCCATGCAGATGCAGTTCCAGGAGCTGGGCCCCAGCAAGCAACAGGACCATGGTGTAAGTTTGCTCATCTGTGAGATGGGCATAATGGTCATGTCCAACAGTCTTGGTACACAGGAGGCATTTAACAAGTGCTCATGGAGGAAGGGAGACAGGGCTAGCCCCACTCTCTCTGCTCACCTCAGGGCCCATCGAGGGTCACTGGGTGAAAGGAAGAGCAGGGTCTGGCTATGCCGAGTGGGAGCTCTTCCACATGTGCTCCCTGGGGCTGATCTGCCTCTCAGTGGGGTTAGGCAATCTATCTAGTGCTGAGGTCCAGTGTAGCCAGGACACTTGCCCGAGTGCCCCCTGGGTCACACCATGGGGAGGGTACCCTGGTGGGGTCATTAGATGGGGAGGACAGTGCTGGAAGAGCAGAGCCCAGGGAACCCTGCAGTCAGGCAAAGTGGCTCATGCCTGTAATCCCAGCACTTTCGGAGGCCAAGATGGGCAGATCATTTTAGCTCATGAGTTTGAAAACAGCCTGGCCAAGATGGTGAAACCCCATCTCTACTAAAAATACAAAAATTAGCCAGGTGTGGTGGAGCACACCTGTAATCCCAGCTACTCAGGAGGCTGAGGCAGAAGAATCACTTGAACACAGGAGGTGGAGGTTGCAGTGAGCTGAGATGGCGCCATTGCATTCCAGCCTGAGCAGCAGAGCAAGACTCTCTCAAACAAATAAAATAAAGAATCTGGTTCCTCTGTTCTTCAAGGTGCAGGGCCCAGCAGGGCATCATGGGGTTCAAGGTTGACTGACAGGTCCACAGAGAGAGGGACTCTGTGGAAATAAGAAATGCAGTCCTGCAGCCCCTGGTGAGCGGCCACCTGAGGCACCAGGGCCCACCCCCAGCCTGTCTGATGGTGCAGGACTGGGTGGCGCCAGTCCCTCAGAGACAGGGGACAGAGTCCTGAGACAAGCTAAGGGGCCTAGCTGGCCAACGACTGACATACCATGATTGCTGAGTTAACACCAGCCCGTTCATGGTGGAAAACCAGCAGCATCCTCTGGCATGACATATTCCCAGGGGCCACGACAAATCATCGGGCACAGCTGGCAAGAATTGGAAATGAGGCTGTGTTAGCAGGGAGTTGAGACTGACATTTTCAGTGAAATATCCAAGGTTGGATTCGTTGGGGACCAGAATCGGCCAGGGTGACACTTGCTTTCAGCGTATGTCCAGAGCAGAGTGTGTCACATGAAGGGCAAGCCACGGAAGTGTCAGGATTTTGCTTCTTCAGGGTGTGACCTTCCCAGGGGCAATCTGGCCACATCTCCTTGATTGCCCCCAAGCCTGGGCTGCCACATGTTCCCTGTTGACCCACAGGGGAGAGTGACGTCTGGGCCTAGAGAGATGGAGGAGAATGTGGGGCCATCAGTGAAGGTCAGAGGGAGCTCCAGAGTGGGTGTGTTGTGGGAGGGGATGGTGAACTTGGCTTGGCCTGCTTCCCTGCTGCTGCTAGGGACATCTGGTCACCAGAGCCAGAGACAGGGGTCTGGAGAGCAGAGGGAGGGGGTGCCATGTTCTAGAACACAGTCCTTATTTCTCTGTTTTTAATAATTTTAAAAAATTATGTAACATTTTCTTTACTCCCAAATTTCAAAACACATTGATGTTTAAATAACAGCTTTATTTAGATATAATTCATGTATCATAAAGCTTACTCTCATAAAGTGTGTGATTGGGAGGTTTTTAGTACATTCAGTGTTGTGCAACCATCACCTCTATCTAATTCCAGAACATTTTCATCACGTCAGAAAGAATCCCTGTCCCCGCTAGCAAACTCTCCCCATTCCCTCCTCCCCTCAGCCCCTAGCACCCACTGGTCCACTTTCTGTCTCTGTGGATTTGCCTATTCTGGACATTTCACATAAATAGAATCATACAATCATACACATTTTGTGCATTCTTTCACTGAGCATCATGTTTTCAAGGTTCATCCATATTCTGTAGCGTGTATCAGCATTTCATTTCTTTTTTAGGTCCAAGTAATATTCCGTTGTCTGGATATATGATTTTTTTTTTTTTGAGACGGAGTTTCGCTCTTGTTGCCCAGGCTGGAGTGCAATGGCACGATCTCAGCTTGCCACAACCTCCAGGTTCAAGCAATTCTCCTGCCTTGAACCTCCACCTCCTAGGTTCAAGCAATTCTCCTGCCTCAGTCTCCCAAGTAGCTGGGATTACAGTCCTGCATCACCATGTCTGGCTAATTTTGTGTTTTTGGTAGAGACAGGGTTTCTCTATGTTGGTCAGGCTGATCTCAAACTCCCGACCTCAGATGATCCGCCCGCCTCGATTACAGGCCTGCACCACCATGCCTGGCTAATTTTGTGTTTTTTGTAGAGATGGGATTTCTCCCTGTTGGTTAGGCTGGTCTCGAACTCCCAACCTCAGGTGATCCACCCACCTCAGCCTCCCAAATTGCTGAGATTATAGGCGTGAGCCATGATGCCCAGTCGATTTTTTTTTTGAGACGGAGTCTCAATCTGGTCACCCAGTCTGGAGTGCAATGGTGCAATCTTGGCTCACTGCAACCTCTGTCTCCCGGGTTCAAGTGATTCTTCTGCCCCAGCCTCTGGAGTAGCTGGGATTGCAGTTGCCCACCACCAAACCCAGCTAATTTTTTGTATTTTTAGTAAGAGGGAATTTCACCGCAGTGAGCCGAGATCGCGCCACTGCACTCCAGGCTAGGCAACAGAGTGAGACCCCGTCTCAAAATAAATAAATAAATTTATAAGGCCAGGTGCAGTGGCTCACGCCTGTAATCCCAGCACTTTGGGAGGCTGAGGCAGGCGAATCACCTGAGGTCAGGGGTTTGAAACCAGCCTGGCCAACATGGTGAAACCCTGTCTCTACTTAAAATACAAAAAAAAAAAAAAGAAAGAAAATAGCCAAGCGTGGTGGTACACATCTGTAATCCCAGCTACTCAGGAGGTTGAAGAAGGAGAATCGCTTGAACCCAGGAAGCGGAGATTACAATGAGCCAACATCGCCCCATTGCACTCTAGCCTAGACAACAGAGTGAAACTCTGTCTCAAAAATAAAAAAAAATTACAAAACAGGCCAGGCATGGTAGCTCAGGCCTGTAATCCCAGCACTTTGGGAGGCCAAGGCAGGAGGATTACCTGAGGTCAGAAGTTTGAGACCAGCATGGCCAACATGACGAAACCCGGTCTCTACTAAAATATAAAAAATTGGCCAGTTGTATTGGGAGGTGCCTGTAATCCCAGCTATTCGGGAGGCCGAGGCAAAAGAATTGCTTGAAACTGGGAGGCAGAGGTTGCAGTGAGCTGAGATTGCACCACTGCACTCTAGCCTGGGCAACAAGAGTGAAACTCCATCTCAAAAAAAAAAAAGTGTTTTAAGTCGTGCCCAGTGTCACTACCTCAGCACGATCCCTGCTGCAGGCCCTGCAGCAGGCACACATCTATCTGTGTGCAGCTGTTTATACGAGAGTGCAGATCAAATAAGCGAACGTGATTGAACATTTTTCTTCTAACTACAGAGGGATTATTTAATTTTACTTGATTAGGCTCATACCAGATACAAGGTCATATTTCCTGTTTTGCGTTAGCCCCTCAAATGTCCTGGGAAGGCAAGTATTTGAGATCCCCACCGGGACTCCTGCTAAAGGGGGGCCAGCCCCAGGCGTGGACATCGTTATCCCTCAGCCTCCACTGACCAGACCACTGCCAAACTGCACCAGGTAGTTCCTCGCCCCAGGAACTGGAACGAGGGATCTTGAGAAGCTGGAGGTGAGTCGTTGAGCCCAGTAAATGGTGAAACCCCAGGTAAGTCTTACAGCTGAAATAATGATAATAACAATAATAATTGCCACCATTACTGGGCACGTGGTGTGTGCTAGGTGCTGAGCTAATACTTTGCAAAAATGCTCTCATTTCACCCTCAGGACCCCCTGGATGTGGCACCATTCGCAGATGGAAATTCGGCATGGAGAGGGAACCCATCATGACCGAGCTCCACACCTAGCAGGTCAGGCAGACCGGAGGTGAGCCCAGGAGGGCTTGTCCATGACTCCATCCTCCAGCTGCCAGCCAGCTTGTCCCCAGGCCTCTGTGGCAAGTCCTGTGTTCCCTCAAGGCTTCTCTCTTGAGACGCCTCTCTTATGGACAGACAGTTAAGTCATGACCCTCCTTTAATTCTACATTGACTTCAGGCCCAACCCTGTGTGTTCACTGCCCTCCAGCATAGCCACTCGCTGCTGAGGCCCTGAATTTGGCCTTTCCCCTTGGCCCTGACAGTTCGTGCCAGCCCCAGCTCAGCCTATGACCGCTGTCTTATACCCGATGCCTTTAAATGTAGTCAGCTGTGTAGACTGGTACAGGCTTTCTGAAAGCAACTTGTGACTGGAGAAAGAGCCCAAAAATTGTTCTAACCCTTTAAGTCAGTACCTCTCTTTTGGAGAATTTACCAGCGATGCAGATAGTGTTGTATAAAGATGTTCACTGAAGAATTATTTATAAAAAACATTATGAATAATATAAATAGTTAAGGAAATAGTGCTATTCCTTCATAATCAAATATGGTCGAGCTGGGCGAGGTGGCTCACACTCGTAACACCAGCACTTTGGGAGGCTGAGGCGGGCAGATCACTTGAGACCAGGAGTTCAAGACCAGCCTGGCCAACATGGTGAAACTCGGTCTCTACTAAAAATACAAAAATTAGCCAAGCATGGTGGTGGGCACTGGTGATCCCAGCTACTCGAGAGGCTGAGGCAGGAGAATCGCTTGAGCCCAGGAGGCGGAGGTTGCAGTGAGCTGAGATCGCACCACTGCACTCCAGCTCCAGCCTGGGCAACAGATTCTGTCTCAAAAAAATAACAAAAAACAAAAAAAATGCTGAGCCACTTAAATGCTCTTCTTGGAGTTGTGCAATGATTAGAGATACTGTGAAGTGACAACACACAGGAAGAAACACTGGAAGGAAATACACTGAAGTGCTGCCAGTGAATGCTTCTGCCCTTGCGCATCCATCTGCATTTCAGACAAGAGGCAGTTCCATCCACCACCGCCCATGTCTTTAGATGGGGGATGCTGACAGACTCCCAATGAGGCCATGAGATGAAGGAAGGGGCTCAGCAGAGAGTGTCGAATGCAGCTCAAAATGTGGGTCTGGAGGCTCCTGCCTCTAATTTAAGCCTTGGCGCTGCCCACTGGCCATGACCTTCGACTCTGCTGGTTAATTTATCTGAATGTCAGTTTCCTCATTAGTCAAAGGGACAATGGAGGTGCTGAGTCCCAGGTTGTGAGAGATTCCCAGGGAAGTTCTTAGCAGCCCTGGAAGGAGGCAGATGTGTTGGCTCTTGCAGGCTGCAGAGATGGCCATCAGGTGTGCTGGGGCAGCTTGGGGGCACCAGCTACTGCTGTCCTCTTGACTCTGGGCAAACTCTTGCCTTGGCTGGGACCCCCCAGCTCTCTTGTCTTTACCTTGCCGGCAGTGCCTGCCCACAGAGAGAGAAATGGCCACCCTTTCCAATCTGCCTGGGCGCAGGTCCTCACCTCTGTTTCCATAGGGGGACACAGAAGTTCAGGGGACACAGCAACAGGGGTGTCAGGGCCACAGAACTGGTGGGGGTCTGTGAGAACAGAGCAGAAAAAAAGAGCCGGGCAGCTACCAGTTTCAGTCCCCACCCAATGGGCTTGGCGGGGTCGTCCAGGCAGGTTCTGACCGTGGCCAAGGCCGGGTTGTCCTCCCAACTAGGGGAGCTGACTCAGGCCTGGGGCTGGCAGGGGTCTCTCCTGCCCAGAGTTTCCAATTTGCACTCAGTGGGGCCCCAGGCAGCCTGGCAATTGGAGCCGACCAAGTCCCCTCGAGAACCCCCAAAGGGGCCGCATCATTCTCCATGTGAATATAGAAGAGGGTTTTTTCCATTTATTGATGAACTTGCATGCCTGATTTCTGTTTTTTTCCAGCAGACTCAGTCCAAATTACTTGTGCCTGTCCCTGGAAGTGCCTGGCTCATTCAAACTGAAGGTGTACCTAGGTGGACGTGAGGCCATTATCAAACACCTGTCAGCCTACTGTGCACATGGCCCAGTGCTCACCTGGGAAAATGACTGCAGCGCATGACAGACTGCATGGGAGGCATCAACCACCTGGGGCAGCAGGGAAGCTGCCCATACGAGGGGCACAGAGCCCAGGTTTAGGAGACAAAGAAGAAGATGATGAGACAATGTCATTTCCTAGAGGATCCAAGCGGGAGGGCTTCCTAAGAATGCCACACAATCCAGGAGCTGGATCTACGGCTTATACAGTCGATTCTTGGATCTCGGGCAGTCATGCTTTATAGTCTCTGAGAACACTGAACTAGCTAATCCCAGACCATGTGTCCCAGGGAAACACAACACACTTTCCAATCAGCTCCATGTACAGATCGGCAAGTTTTCTCTCCTGTTTCTGGATGGACAGTGGATTCATTAACACAGAACCTCTGTCAACAGCACTGTAACTGACAGCACCAACTCACACATGAAGGAAGCTTGTCTAACACATATTTTCTCCCCCAGGCACATCACAGCTTCTCTATGCTTAAGAACACAGGGAAGCTCTTCAGTGCAGTGCCTGCAGCCATTCGAAACAGCAAAATCACCAACAAAGCCCCAGAAAGTGCAGCACTAAATAGGATGCAGAAGACTGACAACCCATGAGAGAAAAGGACAAACATAAGTAGAGAACTAACAGAAAAGCAATACAAATGGGACGGGTGTGGTGGCTCACACCTGTAATCCCAACAGTTTGGGAGACCAAGGTGGGTGGATTGCCTGCACTCAGGAGTTCGAGACCAGCCTGGGCAACAAGGTGAAACCCCGTTTCTACTAAAACACACACACACACACAGAGTCAGGCGTGGTGGCATGTGCCTGTAACCCCAGCTACTCGGGAGGCTGAGGCAGGAGAATTGCTTGAACCCAGGAGGCAGAGGTTGCAGTGCGTTCAGATTGCCCCACACCACTCCAGCCTGGACAACAGAGTGAGACTCTGTCTCAAAAAGAAAAAAGCCTCCTAGATATAAAAAAATAGAACTTTGCTCATGAAAAGAAAATTGCCAATTGAAACCAAATGAGAGCCCTCCTGACTCCAGGTTCTACCTATTGGGCTAGCATAAACGAGGAAGCGTGAAAGTGCACTGAGACTCTTGGCTGTGGGGACAGACCCTCCCATGCTTTGCTGGGGGCAGCCATCCACTGTTTGCATAAAGGAAAGTCACAAACGCATGGGGTCTCTGAGGCGGGGTCCTTCCCCAGGAGCTTGTTCTGGAATGTGAACCTGAGCATTCCCATGTACAGGCTCAAGGACAGACTATTTCATTTTCAGTGACTTGTCTTTTGTCTGTTCCTCCTGTTGCTGTAGGGCTCATCTTATTCTTTGAGTTGTGTGTGCAGGGGTTGCATTATCTTCACATCTCATTTCAGTGGTCTGGGGAGTAAGGCCCTGGACATTCAACATGCAGGGTGGGTGGGCAGGACTGCAGCCTTTCCTGGAGCCAGTACATTGGCCTCAGGCAGCCCCTGCAGGGGTTCTCTACAGGACCACTAGTCCCAGGCACAGGGCAGTGGTCCAGAGGGGACCACAGCATGGGTGCTGGGTGCTGCGCAGGGTAGGTCCTAGATCTGAGCCTTCTCACTGTGAGCACATTCTGCTGAGGCTTGGCTGGGGCATGCCCCCCTTCCACCATGCCCCACTCCCACCTCCTACCCAGTGCTGGCAGATTACAGACCCCATGTGGGGTGTGGACCACAAAGGGTCCACATAGACCAGACACACAGGTGACTTTTGTGCCACCCAGCGTTATGGTCGAGGGCAGACCCGGGTCAGTCACCTAGTCACAGGACATGCTCCTCCAACACTCCATAGTAATAACCGTCACCCTCTGGACCGGCTTGGTCCAGACCAGGTGTTCAAATGCCGATTTAAGGTCCCACAGTGACCCTATAAAGTAGGAACTGTGATTCTGCTCAGAAAAACAATACAAATGGCTCCTAGGTATGAAAATGTGCAACTTTGCTTATGAAGAGAAAATTGCCAATTGAAACCACAATGAGAGCTCTCATGATGCCAGGTTCTACCTCTTGGGTTGACAAAAATGAGAAAGTGTGAAAGTGCGCTGAGAAGGATCTCTGACAGAGTTAGGTTTGCAGATAAGGAAGCCAAGCTCTGTGACACTATCTGTGACACTAAGTCCAAGTCACCTGCCCGAGGTCACGTGCTGGTACCTGGGGAGTGTATGCAAACCGAGGCAGGTGGTCCTGAGCCAGTCAGGAGGCTGAGGTCCAAGAATCAAGGGTGCCCAGCAGGGAGACGCAGAGCTCCCCACACCACACCTCCTGGCATTCCCCATCGTCAGCCAGAACGAGATTGGCAGCAGAGTTGTTTTTACTTACTCAACTTTTTTTTTTTTTTTAATATTAAGAGGTGAGGCGGTCACCATGTCACCCAGGCTGGAGTGCAGTGACTCTTCATAGGCGCAATCATAGCACACTACAGCCTCAAATTCCTGAGCCCAAGTGATCCTCCTGCCTCAGCCTCCCAAGTAGCTGGGACTACAGATGTGTGCCACCTTGCCCAGCTCAACTTTTATTTTGAAGAGTTTCAAACTCTCAAGAAAAATTTTGAGGTTTTGCCACATCTGCTTTTTGCTTTCTCTCCCTGCTGCCTGCAGTGACTGTCTTCAGGTGCTATTGCCTCTGCCTCCGTGTGTCCCTGGCTGTCTTTTGGGCTGTTCCCCTAATGAGTGACCCGCACACGGCTGCAGGCCTAACTCTCTGCTCAAACACTCTGGGCTCTAATGTAGAGACACTGCTGATTCTAGTATGTGTCCTTACTCTAGTGCACATCTCAATATTTTTGGTTGCAAGTGACAAAACGCTAGATCAAACTGGCTTAAGCCAAAAAGGAAATTCATTGACTCCTAGAGTGAAAAATCAGGTGAGCAGTAATAATTTCAGGTGTGGCTGGATCCAGGCACACAAGTGCTTCCTTTCCCTCTTTCAGCTCCACGTCCTTCCAGGAGGTGTCATGCCTGGTGCAACTCCCTCATGAGGGGTACCCATTACCACAGCAGCTCCTACATGACCTTGGCCTGGCTTCTGCAGCCCAGGAAAAGTCCTAGAGCGGAATCTTATTGGCTGATTTAGGGATTTGCTCATCCCTAAACCAATCACCATGGACAGGGTTGGAGTGCTCTGATTTGGCAGACTGGGATCAGAGGGCAGGGTGCTGGAATAGGGGTTGCCCCTAGAAGAAGAGGGAAGCTCAGCTGCCCCACCTTCCCATGACCTTGATCTTGAGGAGGCTGGCTTGGCTCACCTTGAAGGTCTCCACCAATTCCTAGGGGTTCCCAGGCATGGCTCTTATTCTCTTGGCCTCAGTTTTCTGGTCTGTTAAATAGCTCACTAAATAGGGCTATGGAGGGGGTCATGGGAGGGCCCCCAGATGACCTGGCACACAGGAGGTGCCCATCAAATGCCAGCCCTGTACTCCCAGGCTCTGTGCTTAGCACATGCCTGCAAAGGAGTCACAGTCTCTTGGGGCCTTTGGAATGGAAACCTATGTTTCTCTAAAAGGTTTTATGTGAACTGCTCAAGGAAGTCACTGATCAATAAACCACAGCAGTGACCCTTTTGATGAACAAATACATATTGATCTTAGAAAAGAATTGCTGTTTTGCAAGATAATTGGTTTGGTGAGGCCAGAAGTCTTCTTTGTTTTAAATAAAGACCTGAAAAGCAGTGATGTCTGCAGGGTGGCAGCAGGTTACTCCCTAGCTGCCTGGGACCCTGGGTGTTTTCCCACATGAGTCGTCACAGGCCAGGCTGGGGCAGAGCCCTGGAGCCTACAGGGCTGTGGAACAGGAAGTGGCTTATTCTTCACTTGTGCTTTGTGGGGCTTGAAGAGGGCTTTGGTTCCATGTCTCTGATGATGTGGGGTTGGAGGGTAGGGGGTAAGGGGACCTTGGATCTGAAGCTGAGGAATGAACGTCAGGCCAGGCCAGAGGTCAGATCAGTCCAGGGGTCAAAGAGAGAAAGCCAGTGGGTGTCCTGGCTGCAGAGGTGAAAGACAGCAAGGAGCCCTTGGCCTCTCCCCACGTGCCTGAGCTGGACATACTGCTCTTTTGACAGGTGGAGAAACCGAAGGCCCAGAGAGGAAAAGACAGCTGCCCAAGGGCCCCCAGTGAGCAGGTCACCATAGAACCAGGTCTTCAGGCTCCCAGGCGGCCAGCCCAGAGGGAGTTAGTTATCTGTGAACATCGGCCAGATTTGGGAAGTGTCTCTAAACACAAGAGCAATGGTGGTAGGATGGGAGAGATTTTAAAAGGAAAAGCTACACCTGACCTATTTAAAAATATATTAAGAAATGATATTAAAAGGCAGCCATCTATTTGAGAAAAAGATGTGAAACATAAGAGGGCATTTTTAATATGCAAGAAGCTTGTGCAGATCAGTACAGTGAAGACCAAACTCCCAAAAGAAAGGAGGAGTCACAAAAGGGTCACAAAGCCAGAAGACAACAGTGTAGTCTCACTGGGAACAACTGTGAGGCAATGAAGGCAAATAGATGTCTTCACACGAGTTAAGGTCCAGAGTTGGCAGAGGACTGGCAAGCCGAGTGCCCTCTGTGTCACTGCAATTTGGCAAAAGTCTCCCACATTTTCCTACTGTTTCATCTACCTCTAGTAATTTACCCCCAGGAAAACAGAGATTAAAGCATAAAGTTGTTTATCTAAGAGTTATTCAAAAGGACAAAAGAGGCCGGGTGTGGTGGCTCACTTTGGGAGGCCAAGGTGGGCTGATCACTTGAGGTCAGAAGTTCTAGACCAGCCTGGCCAACATGGTGAAACCCCATCTCTACTAAAAATACAAAAATTAGCCAGGTGAGGTGGCACATGCCTATAGTCCCAGCTACTTGGGAGGCTGAGGCAGGAGAATCACCTGAATCCAGGAGGTGGGGGTTGCAGTGAGTCAAGATCCTGTTGCCATTACACTCCAGCCTGGGCAACAGAGTGAGACTCCATTTCAAGAAAAAAAGCAGTCACAGGTACCAGCCAGAGGGCCTGGGGCTGAGAACAGGACATGTCCTATTCCATAACAGATGGAATCTGGAATCGCTGGCTGAGGATGGTTGAAAGGAAATTGTAAAAGGCGTGGAGTAATGCTTGTAAAACAATGCCACTTTGTTATTTGGAAGAGGTGCTACATTTATTAGTTTTTGCTCACTGAGGAAGGTGGCAATGTTGTTGCCATTCATTTGTCCCCTCCACTGTAGGGAGATTATATATTCCTTCTTGTCATGTGTCCTCAGGCTGTTCCTGCTTGGGGCAGATGCTCCCCAGCTCACCCACTGAAAGGAACATCGAGGGGAGACTCTCTTTGCCCAGAGTCCCAAGGGCAGGAGGCTGTGCACCAGCACGAGCAGCAGCTTCAGATAAGATTTCAGTTTCTCTTGGCCCCTGTGCTCCTCCAGATGGTGCCTAGCCCAGCTCTGGGATGGGAAGGTACAGAGAGCAGAGTGTAGCACTCACAGAGCCCTCACATAAACCATATGAAAGGTCAACCTTTGTTATCCTAAGCCACTGAGGTTTTGGGATTGTTTGTTACTGCAGCAAACGTTCACTGATACACTCAGCAGTAGGTTCCTGGCACTATGAGAGTGTTTGGTGTATCACAGAAACTCAATGAACAATTATTAAAAGATCAAAGAAATGATCTCAGAGAAAAGTACTGCAAGAAACAATACTGAATATTATCTGTGTTACTTCCGTTTGGGAAAGTTTCTTTTTTTCTTGGTGCTTTTCTGGCATTTTCAGATGGGCAACTACAGCTATACCATGTGACTTTAGGAACTACAAATGAATAAATGTTAAAGGCTTTTTGGGTTTTTTAAAATAAGAATAACAAAAGTAACTCACTGTATTGGACATCTGCTATAAAACTTTCCCAAGGCTGGGTGTGGTGACTCATGCCTGTAATCCCAGCACTTTGGGAGGCCAAGGCAGGCAGATCATCTGAGGTCAGAAGTTTGAGACCAGCCTGGCCAACATGGTGAAACCCCCATCTCTACTAAAAATACAAAAGTTAGCCAATTATGGTGGCGGGTGCCTATAATCCCGGCTACTCTAGAGGCTGAGGCATAAGAATCACTTGAACCCAGGAGGCGGAGGTTGCAGTGAGCCGAGATCATGCCACTGCACTCCAGCCTGGGTGATAGAGTAAGACTAAAACTCAATCTCAAAATTAAAAAAACAAAAACCAAAACAAAAAACAACTTTCCGAAGACCCAAGAGGAGGGACTGTGAGAAATCTTTTAATTATTACTGTCATTAAATATAAAAAGGTATGACCAGGAACAGTGGCTTACGCCTGTAATCCCAGCACTTTGGAAGGCTGAGGCGGATGGATCACTTTGAGGCCAGAAGTTCAAAAGCACCTGGCCAACATGGCAAAACCCATCTCTACTAAAAATGCAAAAAGCAAACAAACAAAAAACAGATGTGGTGGCGCATGTCTGTAATCTTAGCTACTTAGGAGGCTGAGAGAGGAGAATCACTTGAACCTGGGAGGCAGAGGCTGCAGTGAGCCAAAACTATGCCACTGCACTCCAGCCTGAGAGACAGAATGAGACTCTGTCTCAAAAAAACAAAGTATAAAGAGGTATGAAAGAGAAAACCTCTCTCACACCCCTTACCTGATTCCCCACCACACACCCACTGATAGGTAACCCCATCTCTTGTTTCTGGCATTTACACACAAACAAGAGTGCAGATGCTTAATTTTCCTCGTTTGTTCACACAAGAAGAGCGTGCAGAAGCTGCCGCTCAGTACTTCCTTTTCAGCCTAGCACCACGCTTCAGAGATCTTCTACACGGTCTACATGAGGGGTCCTTGTTCTTTTTCACAGCTGCGTAGCATTCCCCCTGGCTAGCAGGATTGCGGTTTACATAACTGGCCTATTCTGCTTTTGCAAACGAGGCTGCAATGAGCTTGTGACTTGCTCGTGTCATGCCCCTCTGTAGGATGAATTCCTAGAAATGAAGTCATTGGGTCGAAAAGTTTATACATTTGTAATTTTGATAGCTTTTGTCAGATTGTACTCAAGAGAGGTTATACCAATTCACACTCCCTGCAGCTGAGGCAGGGAAGCGTCTGTTCCGCAGCCTCTCCCATGGAGAGCGTTAATTGATTTTGGGATTAGGAGAAGAGCAGTAATTTCCAGGTCCTTTGTTACAAGGGGGGCTCAGCAGTCTTCCCACAGGTCAGGGGCCATTCTTACCTCTTTTCTGCCAACTGCCCACACAGGGGCTGGGATCTTCTTGCCCGACCATAAGGGCCCAGGGCTCTAACATGAGTCCTTGGTGTGGGGACACCTGAATGATGGCATGGCTGTCAGGACAAGGCCTCCCAGCCTTTCGGTGTTTGGCCATGGGAAGGGGAGAGCCTCAGCCACAACATGAGCCTGCTCTCAGCTTGTGTGCAGCACGGTGTGGACCTGGCACCTTCCCATAGCCAAGACAGGCTGGGCACCCTGCCCACCAGGGCTCAGACCTGGGCTCCACCATCTCCATATCCGTAAGTCGGGAACAGCACCGGCACCTCCTGCAGGGGATGTAGGGAAGAGTCAGCGTCTGGTGGTGCCCCACTGCGGAAGTTCTCCCCATGATTGCGGCTTACCGAGGGAAAAGTGAGGCTCTGCGGTGCAAGTGGCTTGTCCCGGCCCTCGCCGTTCCACAACTCAATTATGCACATTTCCCTGTCCCCACTGGCCTATCACCAGAGTGTCCAGGGAGAAGCTGAATGGCAGGGAGGACACCAAGGAACCCAGAAGCCCAGCCGTGGACTCTGGACCCATCTCCCTCCCTGCTCCCGACACCCATATCCTCAGTACTCAATTGCAGGTTCTGCCTCCTTGGTCAGATCCCGACTGAAAACTCACCTCTGCAAAGAGAGGTTCCGGCAGGGCTCTCTGGCCACCTTCATCTGTGCTTGCAGCCCTGCCTGAATCACCCTTCAGTTAAAGTGTCACGATCTCCCTCGATGACGGGGCTGAGCATGAGGACTGTGCGGTGCTTGCCCCAGGCGCCTCCACAGTCCTCACCAAGGCCTGAGCCGCTGGAGGTGAATCATGCTGAGACCTCTGCCAGGCTCTGAAGGCGACCCCTGAGCCCAAGATCGGGGCTGGAGCTGTGGCCATTGGAAGTGGGAAGTGTGACACTGGAGGCTGGTGGCCTCCATTCAAGTCCTACCCGAGGTCTCCCCAGGCCACACCTACCTGAGGAAGAGATGCTCTAGTCTGGGAGTACTGCCATGACCTCACCTCCTGGGCCTCAGTTTCCTGTCTATAAATGGTGTGATGGCACTGCTGGCCCCACAAGGTCACTGAGGGGACAGAGTGGACATCTGCAGAGCTTGGAGCTGGAGGCCCAGGCTGCATCATAGGAGGATCAGCTACTGTAGTTTTATGCACCCAAGACCCCCAAACTGCTGAATCCACTTTTTTTTTTTTGAGATGAGGTCTCATTCTGTCACCAGGCTGGAGGGTAGTGGGGTGATCTCAGCTCACTGCAACCTCCGCCTCCTGAGTTCAAGTGATTCTCCTGCCTCAGCCTCTGGAGTAGCTGGGATTACAGGCCCGCACCACCACTTCCAGCTAATTTTTTTGTAGTTTTAGTAGAGATCGGGTTTCACCACGTTGTCCAGGATGGTCTCAATTTCTTGACCTCATGATCCACCCTGCCTAGGCCTCCCAAAGTGCTGGGATTACTGGCGTGAGCCACTGCACCCAGCCGAATCCACCCTTCTTAAACCCTGGACAGTGAGGGATGCTGGGACCAGGTTGGCATCTTACCACTGCCCATGAGAGGAGGCTGCTGAGATGACCTGGCACTTAGTTTATGCCTGGGTTCCTGCCAGCCACAACCCCATCTCACAGGTCACCAGGCAAACTCCCAAGAGGCCCAACTCCAGGCAGGGATCAGCAGAGACCCCAGGCTTGTTCATGCTCCTCCTCATGGCCCTCTGGCCTGCCAGCCACCCTGAAAGGGACCCAGTTTTGGGTGGTGGCTCTGCAGCAAGGCCACTTGTAACACATCAATTTGTTATTCTGCTGAATTCGTTAATTTACTCAGAGATGTTGTTTGTAACTTTGGAATTGTTTTCAAAATGTGCATAAGTTGTACATGACACAAAAAGTCAGGACGGTCAGGTCCAACCTCCAGCAGATGCAGGAAGCCCTTCCCAAGTCCCTGACAGGTGTCTGCCCAGAGGTGCCTTACTGCATTCACGTCTGTCCTGTCACTGCCCTGGGAGAGTGACTAGTCCTGGCCCCGCCTGCACTGCCCAGCCCCTTCAGCTGTGCCTCACTGGACACACTGCTGACCACCAGATAGGCCATTACATTCCAGCCCAGAGAAAGAATCACTGGGTGGATGAATGAGAATGTGAATTAGGAAGGTCAAAAGGTCCGGAAATTGGGCAGAAATGCATAACAACATCCTGGAGGTTGCCAAGAGGCCAGCGTTGCGGGGAAATGCCCAACCATCTGCTACAAAATCCTCAAGCTGACCAACGCAGTTTATCGAGATATAATTCACACATCATAAATTTCATCATTTTAAAGTAATTCAGCGTGATTTAGTATACTTACAAAGTTGTGCAATCATCACCACTAAGTCCAGAAGATTTTCATCATCCCTAAAGACCCTGCACTCATTAGCAGTCACTCCCCATCACCCCCTCCCCAGCCCCGAGCAACCACCAATCTGCTGTCTGTCTATAGACTAGCCAATTCTGCATATCTCATATAAATGGAATCATACAGTATGTGGCCTTTAGTGTCTGGCTTCTTTCATCTGAGCTGTTTCCAAGGCTCATCTGTGTTTAGCCTGCATCAGTACTTCATTGCTTCTTGCAGCTGAAGAATATTGCACTGAATGAATAAACCACATTTTGTTCATCCATTCACCAGCTGGTGGACATTTGAGTTGTCTCCACTTTTTGGTGATTGTGAACAATGCTGTAATAAACACTCATGTTCCATGTTTTTGTACATACCTAAGTGGAATTACTGAGTCAAAAGTTAATTCTTTTTTGTTGTGGTGGTTGTTGAGACAGAGTCTCGCTCTGTGACCCAGGCTGGAGGGCAGTGGCGTGATCTTGGCCCACTGCAACCTCCACCTCCTGGGTTCAAGCCATTCTCCTGCCTCAACCTCCCGAGTAGCTGGGATTACAGGTGTGAGTCTGCACCACATCTGGCTAATTTTTGTATTTTTTTTTTTTGAGACAGAGTCTGGCTCTGTTGCCCAGGCTGGAGTGCAGTGGCACGATCTCGGCTCACTGCAACCTCCGCCTCCCAGGTTCAAGCAATTCTCCTTCCTCAGCCTCCTGAGTAGCTGGGATTACAGGCCTGAGCCACCGTGCCCAGCCCAATTTTTGTATCTTTAGTAGAGATGGGGTGTCACCATGTTGGCCAGGCTGGTCTCAAACTCCTGACCTCCAGTGATCCACCCACCTTGGCCTCCCAAAGTGCTGAGATTACAGTGTGAGCTACCGCGCCTGGCTGTCAAAAGGAAATGCTGTGTTCAACCTTTTGAAAAATCTCCAAAATGGTTTTCCACTACGGCAGCACCATTTTACATTCCCATCAGCAACGAGTGAGGTTCCAGCTTCTGCAGGTCCTCGCTGACACCTGCCCCCTGCCTGCTGGTTTTAACACCAGCACATGGGAGGGTGTCACCTGCCCTCTGCCTGTTGGTTTTAACGCCAGACACTGGAGGGTGTGGGCAGAATCGTGCTGTGGCTTTGATGTGCTTTTCCCAGGTGACTGATGATGCCAAGCAGCCTCCCATATTCGTTCTCCATTTGTATCTCTTCTTTGGAGAAATGTCTATTCAGATTCTTTGCCCAGTTGTGAGTTGGGTTGTTTGTCTTTCTATTGTTGAGTTTTAAGAGTTTTTTATGGGCTGGGCACAGTGGCTCATGCCTGTATTCCCGGGAGGTCGAAGTGAGTGGATCACCTGAGGTTAGGAGTTTGAGATCAGCTTGACCAATATGGTGAAATCTTGTCTCCACTAAAAACACAAAAAAATTAGCCAGACGTGGTGGTGCATGCCTGTAATCCCAGCTACTCGGGAGGCTGAGGCAGAAGAATCACTTGAACTGGGGAGGCGCAGGTTGCAGTGAGCAGAGATGGCGCCATTGCACTCCAGCCTGGCAACAAGAGCAAAACTCTGCCTCAAAAAAAAAAAAAGAGAGTTCTTTATATATTCTGGATACTGGCCACCTATCAGAAATAAGATTTGCAAGTATTTTTTCCCATTCTGTGGGTTGTCTTTTCAAAAGTTTTTAATTTTGATGAAATCCAGTTGATCTATTTTTTTTTTTTTTTCTGGCTGCTGTGCCATCGATCTTTTGGCTAGATCTGCCACACCCTGGCCAAGTCCCTGCCCCTCCTCTCCGGGCCCCTGGTCAACTCCTTTCTCCTCCAACACCAGGCGTGCTCTCAGAGCCCAGGCACGCTGCGGCCCCTGCTGGTGGCTGTGGGCATCTCCAGCCCTGTCGTCCCTGTTCTGGGATGTGCCTGCTGCCCTCTCTTCCTGCCCGCGCAGGCTGGTTATCAAGGCCGACTGCTTAATGAGGGGCTCTGAGAGTATGGGAGTTCGAAATGATAAACTTGACAGACCAGTGTCTGTGTTCAAGGCTACTGTCATTTTACCAGGAAGGGAAGGAGAGGAAAACATTTCCCCTCCTAGGCCCAGCACTAGACCACAGCCCTTCCTCCTTTCATCCTACCACCACCCTGTGAGGTCAAGATGCTCATCCCCATTCAACAGAGGAAGCCAAGGCTCAGGGAAATGAAGTGAGTGCCCAAAGTTCTAGAGTTACTAAACTCTAGAACAGGGACTGAATGACTCATTCATTCATTCATTCATTCAACAAACATTTGTGAGGATGTACCTCACACAGATCCCCTGCTGAGCCAGGCACAAGGCAGTAAAGAGAAACAGAGACCACGTCCTGAGGAGCTCACGGTAAATAAGAGCCATAGGGGAAGGCCAGGCGCAGTGGCTCACACCTGCAATCCCAGCACTTTCTGAGGCCGAGATGGGTGGATCACTTAAGGTCTAGTGTTCGAGACCAGCCTTGGCAACATGGTAAACCCTATCTCTACTAAAAATACAAAAATTAGTCAGGCGTGGTGGTGCATCCCTGTAATCCCAGCTACTTGGGAGTCTGAGGCAGGAGAATCGCTTGAGCCCGGTAGGTGGACGTTGCAGTGAGCCAAGATGGCACCACTGTATAGAAAGCAATAGGGGTGTCCAGGTAGGACTTCCAGGAGCCAGGATCTGGAGTTTAGGGTTGGGGACCTGTCGGGGGAGTATGGGACAGGGGATGTCACTCTCCTGGAGCCCACAGCCCAGTGCTGACCTCTGACTGCAGGGCTGGAAGCTTCATCGTCCTGCTCCTGGTGCAAGCAGAGCCTGTTGCCCAAGGTGCCCCCTGACCCTCCAGGGGCCTGCCCAGTGGTTCTGTTACTAAACAGAAGAGTCCCAGAAAGAAGCAAAGTGCAGGACTGGGACGAGGGTCCCTACCCTCATCCATCTGTGGATAGATAGCCCGTGTTTGTGTTTGCTTCACACATCTATAAAAAGACATTCTAGAAAGAAACAAGACCTAAATACATAAATAACCATGGCTACCCGGGTTGGGTGGAGGACTGAGCAGGTGAGGACAGGCATGGCTGGGAGGCCTTTTTTTTTTTTTTTTGAGACGGAGTCTCGCTCTGTCGCCACGCTGGAGTGCAGTGGCGTGATCTCAGCTCACTGCTACCTCCGCCTCCCAGGTTCAAGCAGTTCTGCCTCAGCCTCCCGAGTAGCTGGGATTACAGACGTGCGCCACCACACCCAGCTAATTTTTGTACTTTTAGTAGAGACAGGGTTTCGCCATCCTGGCAGGATGGTCTCGATCTTCTGACCTTGTGATCTGCCCGCCTTGGCCTCCCAAAGTGCTGGGATTATAGGTGTGTGTCATTGCACCTGGTTGGGAGGCCTTTTAAAAATGCAAATAGTTACTTAAACATCAGAATTCAAAAATTAAAAATAAAAAGGGGCCCGGCACGCTCACGTCTGTAATCCGGGCACTTTGGGAGGCCGAGGCAGGCAGATCACCTGAGATCAGGAGCTCGAGACCAGCCTGACCAACATGGTGAAATTGCATCTCTACTGCAAATACAAAATTAGCAGGGTGTGGTGGCGGGCGCCTGTAGTCCCAGCTACTCAGGAGGCCGAGGCACGAGAATCCCTTAAACCTGGGAGGTTGAGGTTGCAGTGAGCTGAGATCCTGCCACTGCAATACAGCCTGGGCAACAAAGCAAAACTCCATCCCAAAAAATAAAATAAAAATAAATAAATAGGAAGGGGAAACTCCTAATGGTGCTGAATGTTGTTCACTGAAGCTCTTGGGCAGAGCAATGTGAGTGGTGGGTTTCCTTTGGTGCAGATGGGGGCCAGGAGACCTACAAAACAGGTGCATCAGGCTGATTTCACACAGCCCAGGGGCGCTCAGACTTCAGCAGGCATCAGAGCCCCCAGCGGGCTTGCTGAAACACAGACTCCTGGCCTCACTCTCAGACCTTCTAAATCAGTGGGGTGGAGCCAGGGGCCTGACAATCTGCACTTCCAATACATTTCCAAGGATGCTGGCACTGTGGTCCTGGGACCCTAGATGGCCTCTGTTAGCACTGGGCACCTTGGGGACAGGACAGGGAAGGAGAAGTTAACCATACATCATTTTGAATTTCATACTGTGTGATTAGCCTATAACAAAGATACATAAATACGTTTTAAAATTTCAAATCTTACTAGAACTTATAAAAATTAGGTGTGTGTTGCAGAGACGTCTAAGTGTTCTCCGATGTTCATTCTCTTTTCCTTCCTCAGGCATAGAAACCTTGAACTCTAGTTGAGAACATGATTGCCTGAGTAGAAACTACATCTCCCAGCTTCCCTTGTAGCTAAGTACGGCCATGTGGTGAAGTTCTAGCCATGAGACATGAGTAAAAGTGTTCAGAAAGCTCTGAGAAGTGTCTTGGAGGGTCGGAGCTCACCTTTCTTTCTCCCTTCCTCCTTCCTGCCAGCTGGGATGCAAGCCTGATGACTGGAACTCAAGCAGCTCTCTTAGGCCATGAGGTGGAGGCTGCAAGTGGAGAATGGCAGGGCAGGAAGCTGGGAGGAAGCAGGATCCTGAGAACATGGAGCTGCACCCCCCCGCTGTGTACAGCAAGCCTCTGGACATCATTTGTGTGATAAAGAAATGTCTGTCTTGTTTAAGCATCTGGTACTTTGGGGTTTGTGTTACTCATAGTGACACTTAGCGCTGAGTGACAAAGCATATAGAGCCCCTGGCGCAGGGCCTGGCTCATGGCAGTTGCTCCGGCTGAGCATCCCCCAGTCACCCCATGCCTGCAGCAGGGAGAAGAGAACCCAGGCCGGAAGCCCAGGGACTCCAGTGAGCCTGGGAGAGAAGCTGACCCAGAGAAGGACGCAAAGTCCCACCAGCCCCGGCCCCGACCTGCCCAGCTGTTGTTTGTGGGTTATCGGCCTCCGGAGGTCATACTGCCCACGGTTTCCAGTGGGAGTCCACTGGCAGAGGGCACTGCCCGGGGAAGATGACATGTGTCCAGCCACATGCTTTCCTGACTGCAGATTCTGCCAATTGAATTAGCTTTTCCTCTGGTTGTTGTTAGTGTGAGTCTTCATTTCCTGACCATCTGCTGTTTGGGTGGCAGGAAAGCCCTCTGGATGCCAAAGGGATGGCAGCCCAGAATGGAAAAGGCTCCACAGACGCGGGTGAGCAGAGAGGCTACAGTGACGTTCTGCAGAGGCCCCATGCTGGGCTGCCCCCTCTGCGCAGGCGGCGGTGTCACGCACGGGGATGGGCGCTCGGCGGCTTCCAAGCCCAGTGCCTGCGTCTTAACTTAGTCAAGAGCCCTTCTCACACTGCACACTTGTGAGAATAGGTTTGTGGTCAACTGAGAAGGGAGGGGTGTGTGAGAGACAGTGTGGAGGGGAGGCAGGGAGGCGGCAAGCACAGTACTAATGCCTCTTGGGTCCCAGCACAGCCAGGGCAGGACAAGCACAGCCTCAGACCATGCTGCACTTGTTCGCTTGTTTGTCTTCTAGATCCTAAACAGCATGTGCAGGCTTTGGATGGCTCCATTGGCAGCCTTCCCCCGTCACCTCCCTAAGCCCCACTGCTCTGTGTCAGCACCGAGCAGAAACCAGGACATCATCTCCTTATCGCCACCTGCTGCACTCACTGACACGTGGTCTTGTATCTGCACCCAGGTTCACAGCAGCATTATCCACAGAGCCAGGATACGGAAGCAACACAGGCGTCCAGCAACAGATGAGCAGATCAACAAAATGTGGTGTCTCCGTGTGATGGACTGTTATTCAGCCTCAACAAGAAAGGACACTCTGGCGTGTGCTACACACAGACGAACCTTGAGGCCACTACGCTAAATGAAATAGCTCATCACAAAAGGACACATACTGCATGATTCTACACACATGTGATACCCAGAGGAGTCGCATTCATAGAAACAGAAAGTTGGATGGCGGCTGCCAGGGCCTGGGGGAGGGAGGGATGGGGAGTCAGTGTTGAATGGGGACTGAGTTTCAGTTTGGGATGATGAAAAAGCTCTAAATATCTGTTTCATAATAATGTGGATATACTTACACTACTGAACTATACGCTTACCATGGTTAAGTCCAGGCACAGTGGCTCAGGCCTGTAATCCCAGCATTTTGGGAGGCTGAGGCAGGTGAATCATCTGAGGTCAGGAGTTGGAGACCAGCCTGGCCAACATGGTGAAACCCCATCTCTATAAAAATACAAAAATTAGCCGGGTGTGGTGGCAGGCGCCTATAATTCAGGCTACTCGGGAGACTGAGGCAGGAGAATCGCTTGAACTCGGGAGGTGGAGGTTGCAGTCAGTCAAGATGGTGCCACTGCACTCCAGCCTGGGCGACAGAGCAAGGTTCTGCCTCAAAAAACAAAACAAAACAAAACAAAACATGGTTAAGATAGCAAAAGAAAAACTGTGTCGCATTGATCATAGACCTAAAGCTTCCAGAGGAAGACACAGAGGAGTATCTCTGTGGCCGTGCTGTCAGGGGAAGGAAACACTGAGAAGATGTAAGAAAAACTCAGGTGCTTGGGGGCCCCGGGAGGCACCAGGAAGGCCCATGTGGAAGGAGGACTCCATGGGGAAGGTGTGTTTGAGGCCCACTAGATATGATTTTGCCTGCTGCTAAGTCTGCAGGTTTGCCTGGGCTGGGCTGGTCTGCAGCCACTGCTGCTGGGGTGCAGGTGCTGTAGAACTGGGGCCCCACTGGCCAGGCATGCAGCAAGTCTGGGTGCAGGCAGAGTCCTGGAGCATGTGGAATTCCAGATCAAGAGGGCATGGAAAGGTAGTCACCAGCCAGGGTCGAAAGGAGATGCGAACTTGGGTTTCATGGCCAGCACCAGGCTCCATCACCCCACACCATGGACCCACCCTGCAGCTGTGGGAGTCTGCAGAAGAACCCCTTTCTCTTGCGGTGCTCCCAGCGCCCTCTATTGGGAAAGGCTGGCACTGCACTCACTGGGAAGAAGAAATGTTATCCCAGAGCAGGAACTGAGTGGTGACTTGGAGCTCAGAGGTAGTGAACTGATACAGTGACTTCAGGGAAAAAAAGAGACTACATGGACAGGATGCCAAAAGAAATAACCGTAAAATGTGGTGAATTGGACTTCAAAAATTTAAAACTTCTGCTTATCAAAAGACTTTTTTTTTTTGAGACGGAGTCTTGCACTGCTGCCCAGGCTGGAGTGCAGGGGCGCTATCTCAGCTCACTGGAACCTCCACCTCCCGGATTCAAGTGATTCTCCTGCCTCAGCCTCCTGAGTAGCTGGGACTACAGGCACCCGCCACCACACCCAGCTAATTTTTTGTATTTTTAGTAGAGACGGGGTTTCACCATGTTGGCCAGGCTGGTCTTCAACTCCTAACCTCGAGATTCACCCACCTCAGCCTCCCAAAGTGCTGGAATTACAAGCATAGGCCACTGCACCTGGCCTCAAAAGACACTATTAAGAAAATAATAGACAAGATATAGAACTCGAAAAAATATTTACAACTATATCTGAAAAAGACAGGCCAGGTGTGGTGGCTCACACCTGTAATCCCAGCACTTTGGGAGTCCCAGCTGGATGGATCACCTGAAGTCAGGAGTTCTAAACCAGCCTGGCCAACATAGTGAAATCCCGTCTCTACTAAAAATACAAAAATTAGCCAGGCGTGGTGGTGCATGCCTGTAGTCCCAGCTACTTGGGAGGCTGAGGCAGAATTGCTTGAACCTGGGAGACAGAGGTTGCAGTGAGCCAAGATTGTATCACTTCCCTCCAACCTGGGCAATGGAGCAAGACTCTGTCTCAAAAGAAAAAAAGAAAGAAACTTTATGGGATACCATGCCAGCCTTTGATTGGCTATCTCCAGGCTCTTTTCATGTGAGAGAAAACACGTCCTATTTAGCAAAGCCTTTGAATTTTCAATCTCTGTACTAGTAATGGAACTGCTTCATAACCTCTCTAAAATATTACTATCATTGGTTTTTTAGCATATTACGATGATATAAATTATTTATAGCTGTCAAGTGGGGCTTAATTCTTTTTCAATCTGCATATTTTGAGAGATATTATAGGCAGACAGAAGAAATAACACAAGCAAAGTTGTACAAGCTGGGAGAGACAGGCATTTTCAGGGACACATCAGCAACTTCCCGGAGTGTTTGCCGGTCTGCTCTCACCTTACTAAGAGAAAGAAGGTGACGTCATATTGTGGAGACCGTTGCTGTCAGGTGAGACACAACTTCCATCCCCAGCATGGGGAACCATGGGGGCAGGGTGTCCTAGTGGAGACAACCTGTGTTTCCATCTCTCTTCTCTCTCTCATTTCTTCCATCTCTCCCTCTGTCTCCCTTCCTCCTTCTGTCCCTGTCTCCCCTTCCCCTCCCTGCCTCTCTCCCTGCAGTTGCGGTATGAGCGTTCTCAGGGAGTGCCCTGTCCAGGACGGAGCAACTCGCGGGGGAACATAGACGGGTTGCACAGCCTGGAGAAGTAGCTGGGAAACCGACACCCTCCAGAGCAGGCGAGCCCAGCCCTGTTGGCGCTCTGTGAAAGGCCATTTCTGTGTTTTCTGTGTTCAGACCGAGACATGCCATCCCTGCCTGATAAATGCCCCTTTGTGCTGGAAAGGGTTCTCATCAACACATAAAATGCTCTCAGCCAGACCCAACTGTATGTGGCCCGGGGCTCTGCCTAGCAACAGGCCTGCTGGGGCTGGGCCCCCTGCCAGCCTAGATGCCATCAGAGCCAGAGACAGGAAATGTGGCATTCTGGGGAGCCGCCCGGGAGGCTGCGTGGCTTCTGCACAGCACAGGCAACATCCACAGGCAGGACAGGCAGCCACACCACAGCGAGGCCCCGGGTCACATGCTGAGGCCTGGCTGGTGGCCAGACCTGCCTTAAATGTGGAGCTGGGAACTGAGGAATCAGGCGACTCTGCGCCTTGGGATCCACTTCCTGAGCAGCAGGGGCCACAGGATGAATCCCTGTGGCAGGCCAGCCCCACCCTGTGCCCAGCCATGAGGACACACCTCACATCCTACCTGTTTGTCTTTTCTTTTTTTTTCTGAGACACTCCGAGTCTTGCTCTGTCACCCAGGCTGGAGTGCAATGACTCGGTCTCAGCTTACTGCAACCTCCGCCTCCTGGGTTCAGTGATTCTCCTGCCTCAGCCTCCCGAGTAGCTGGGATTACAGGTGCCCCCCACTATGCCCAGGTAATTTTTGTGTTTTTAGTATAGAGAGGGTTTCACCATGTTGGCCAGGCTGGTCTCAAACTCCTGATCTCAGGTGATCTGCCCACCTCAGCCTCCCAAAGTGCTGAGTTTATAGGTGTGAGCAACTGTGCCAGCCCCTACCTGTTCTTGACAGGAACCAGGGGGTCCCAGGGGCTGTCCCCTGCACAGTGCCAATTCCCTGGCAGCCCCTTGCTCCCAGAACTCCACGACCACTTCCTTGGACTAGCATATTTCAGCTTCCAAATCTTTCCTATAGGCCTCATTTAAAAGGTAGGAATGGAACCAGAGGTTTGCTGCCAAAGCAAGATTCCATGGAAATTTGGAAGGAGAAGCGGCTGTGGAGACCAGCGTTGTCAGACTGTGAGGCACAGATGACCTTCAGATCAGACAGACAGCGGTCAGGGCAGAGGGCAGAGGGCAAAGGGCATGGTGAAAGTTAAGCTCCCCTGCCTGTTGTCTGCAATTGCATTCTCTGCAAATAAGGTCATCTGGGACCCCTGCTTTTCAAGGTTATTGTCCCTGATGATGTATCTTTTTTTTTTTTTTTTGAGACAGGGTCTTACTCTGTCATCCAGGCTGGAGTGCAGTGGCGAGATCTCCACCCACTGCAACCTCCAAACCCAAGTTTAAGCAATTCTCATGTCTCAGCCTCCCAAGTAGCTGGGATTACAGGCATGCACCACCACACTGGCTAATTTTGTATTTTTAGTAGAGATGGGGTGTTGTCATGTTGGCCAGGCTGGTCTCTAACTCCTGACCTCAAGTGATCCGCCTGCCTCGGCCTCCCAAAGTGCTAGGATTACAGATGTGACCCACCACGTCTGGACCCTGATGACATATCCTTGACCGAGATGAAGGCGACACTCGCTTACTTCCTGGCCTGAATGTGCTCACCAACCCTCTACTTGACCTGGTGAGGACATCCTCAGCCTGACCACAATGATCCTCACTAGCATGAAAACAGATGGGCTGACTCTCGGGCTTGGGACAGAGTCCTCTGAAGGCCTCTTCCCTTCATGGATTTATACAAGGAAAGTAACTAAAAATGGTGTGTTTACAGTGTGTTTGTTTCCAGCATGCCATATTGATGACTCCTGACTTTTCCAGAGCGGAGGGACACCTGCCTCATGCTGAGGGACAGTGGGAGGGTTTGTGCGAGGCACTGGGCCCTGGGCTTGCAGCGGGCAGCTGCTCAGAAGTGGGCCCTCCCCTACCCGTGCCCTTGCGCCAGTCCTCAGCTTGGCCCACATCCCCGCCTCAGCGCTGCCAGGGACAGCCATGCCCAGTGGTTTGGAATAGGGTTCCTGGGCTGGCAGCACCAGCCCCTCCGGACTGGGTCCAAGTGAGCTGTGCTCTCCCGGGGTTCTGATGCATGTTCAAGTTTGAAAACTGCAGGCCCAACCAGAAGCAGGACCAGACAAGAGCCTCTATTCTGGGAGTGATGGTGTTCTACCGGTGTGAGTGCATGCTTAGAAGTCGCAGGCTGACCCCTGTCCCCTCCCCGCCACAGCACAAGGAGGGAGTGGGGACAGGAGGCATCTGCAGCCTGAGCCTGAAGCCCCTGCCCCACCATGGGCTCTTGTGACATTCACAGAGGTCTCTCCCAAGGAAGCTAAGGGCAGCCTTGGGTCTGAGGTGGGCTGAGATTCCCTAGGCAGGACAGGAAAGGGCTTTGCCTTGGCTGCAAGGTAGCTCCTGGGATCCAGCCACGGTAGGCAGAGGGTGCAGTGTGGACTCAGGCAACCTGGGTTAGAATCTCAGTTCTCAGAGCCCCACCTGTAGAAAGGACATAACAACCCCATAAAGAGATCATGTGCGCCCACCTAGGCCATGGTGTGTGCAGCAATGACTGCAATCGAAACCCACCCAATGGTCCCGTAGACAGGCTTGCTTTTCTTTTCTTTTAAGATGGAGTCTCCCTCTGTTGCTGAGGCTGGAGTGTGATGGTGAGTTCTTGGCTCACTGTAGCCTCCGCCTCCTGGGTTCAAGCGATTCTCCTGCCTCAGCCTCCCGAGTAGCTGGGACTACAGGTGCCCATCACCACACCTGGCTAATTTTTTTTTTTTTTTTAGTAGAGACATATTAAAAAAAAAAAAAGATAGAAATGGACACTTCTAGTCTTAAAGCTTGAAATATGTTTTATCTGTGTTCCTTCCTTGGGGAAGGACTCCCCCAGGCTTTTCAAGAAAAGTATCAAAAGAACTGAAACTCACCAGATTACCACACCCAGACAATAAGATGCCTGTCTCCTCATTTACCAGGATCCTTTCTTACCCCTCTCTAGTTCGTTTTTTACACATTGTTACATTTCTTTCCTGCTCTACAAACCTCTAGTTTTAGTCAGGAGATGGATTTGAGACTGAGCTCCCATCTCCTCAGCTGCAGCACCTGATCAAAGCTTCTTTCTTGGCCATACTTGTCTCATTGACTAGCTCTGTGTGCAGTGAGAAGCAGGACCCAAACAGAGCCCCTGGCGTTTTGCTAACACTATTTCCATACTCAGCCTCTTGGTGGTGTTGGTGTCATCACTTTCTCTCTCTCTATATATATTTTTGAGATGGAGTCTTGCTTTGTCACCCAGGCGGTAGTGCAGTGGCGCGATCGCACCTCCCTGTAACCCCTGCCTCCTGGGTTCAAGCGATTCTCCTGCCTCAGCCTCCCAAGTAGCTGCGATTACAAGTGCCTGCTACCACACCTGGCTAATTTTTGTATTTTTAGTAGAGATGGGATTTCGCTATGTTGGCCAGGCTGGTCTCTTAACTCCTGACTGTAAGGCTGGTTGCGTCGCAGAGAGCTCGGACACACCCCCTCCCCTCGCGGGGTCCTTGGACACGCCCCCTCCCCTCGCGGGGTCCTTGGACACGCCCCCTGCCCTCGCTGGGAGCTCAGACACGCCTCCTTCCTTTGCCGGGAGCTCGGACACACCTCCCTGCCCCCCACCCCGGGAGCCCAGGAAAAAAAGCCCCATCAGGACCTACCTGATAGCATTTTGTCCCATCCAGGCCCCACTCCCTACCTACCATTTTGTCCTATCCAGGCCTCACTCCGTGCCTGCCATTTTGTCTTCCTGCTTACTATTTTGTCCTATCTGGGCCCCACTCCCTGCCTACCATTTTGTCCTATCTGGGCCCCACTCCCTGCCATTTTGTTTCATCCAAGCCCCACTCCCCACCGTTTTGTCTCACTCACCTTGGGCACAGCCAATCAAACGCCTCCACTCCCTATAAAACCCAGTGCCTGAGGGGAGTTCACGCGACTTCTCCAGCTCCTCCTGTTGAACCGTATTACCTCACCCGGGAGCCTGAATAAATTCCCTTGCATTGGATTATTTTTGTGCTGGCCTCAGTTTTTTCATCTTACACTCGGCGAGAACAGACCTTACACTGACCTCAAGTGATGTGCCCACCTTGGGCTCCCAAAGTGCTCGGATTACAGGTGTGAGCCACCGTGCTCAGCCTTCAAATTCTTTAGGAAAATAGAGATAAGCTCTGGACACCCCAACGGCCTGGGACCGGTGGGAAATGTCTTGGAGGCCATCAGGTGCTAATGGAGGAAAACAGCTCCCGTTCAGCTCCTGAACCTCCTGGGGCATGGAGTGTCCAGGGAGGGGGCTAAGGGTGTGAAGGGGAGGCCTGTGGGCCAAAATGGACCTAGTGAGGGGGCATGTGTGTGCAGAGAGGATGCCTTCAGGGGCATCTGGGGGCTTCTCGGAGGAGGCGCTCCAGACTTGGGGAAGGACTTTGGTCCCAGGCAGAGGAGGTAGAAGAGACGGGACCTGCTGGCTGGGTGTGCAAACCCCACCCCCATCTGATGCCAGTTCATGTTGGCCGGTTAGTGGCTGTGCACTGATCCCTGGGCCAGGCACCGAGCTTTGAAACCCAGTTGAGTAAGATGTCACCTCGTTGTAGCCCCAGGGTTGGGCCTTCAGCCCCAGCCGGCTCCCTGGATGGGCTAAGGCCAGCAGATGAGGCTGAGCTCGGAGCTCAGCCTGGGCTCTTGGGAGAGGAAGGGGGAGGGAGGTACCCAGACTGGATCTGACTCGCAGGTGGATGTCTGTTCACCAAACCACAGACCACCTGCCCCGCCAGAGGCCCATCCTTGCTCCCACGCTCTCTGGCCCCATGGCTTTGTGGCCTGAGTCAGCGGTCGATGTCAGGACCAAGAATAAGAAGCCCAGGCAGCCCCTGTCATTAGTGGTTTGCTGGGCATGGGCTGGGCCGACCAGGCTGGACAGTGGGACGCCTGGGCACCATGCCTGGAGGCTGGACAAAGAGAACGTGGCCAGGTCATGCCCTGGGCAACCACCTGGGTGGTGGGGAGACGTTCGGCAGCACCTGGGGGCTGCTGTTGGAGATAGATGTTGGAAATAGATGCTCGGTGCTACGAAGAAAAATCAGCACTCAGACAAAGGATTTTTCAGCAATGCAATTTTTACTTCCTAGACTGCAGGAACCTTGCTGGCCATTGTGCCACGAGGGTACAAAGAACAAAGGAAAACACACAAATTTATTCCTTACTCATTTGGGGTCATCCTTACTGCTGTATCTGATCTCCACTGGCTGGAGCCAGACCTCACAATCTAAACTAAAACCCGATGGGCTAACAACTTAAAACTTTTCTAAACAGGTAAAAGCAATGGGGAGCTGGGACATGCCTGTGAGCACATCCAGCACAGAATTCTTGGTTAAAGTACTCGGACCTATTAGAACGTACTATGTGCCTGTAAGCGTCGCATGTTTAACAGTTGCATAGGATAGGGCTTCACAAAGAGTTATTAGCACACTTATTCTTTAACAAGAAAGGAAACTTTAAAAAGGAACTTTTCTACTTCTCATAGAGGTGGATTTCCCTCCCTTCTGGGTCCACTGCCACTGAGATGCTGACCTTTTGGGGAGAAGCGTGAACAACACACAAACATGGGCACTGACCCAGGTGTAGACAGGTGGTCTGCACTCAGGTGATGACAGGAAAGAGCCAGTCATGTGGCGATCTGGTGCAGGAAATTCAGGTGGAGGCAACGGGGAGGACAAAGACCCTGAGGTAGAAAAAAGTCAACAGAACAAAAGAACGGCATGGCCGCTGTGGAGGGGGTCGGGGGAGGGCAGGGGGTTGGGCAATGTGGGGGCTCAGGTATGCAGGGGCCAGGAGTGAGGATGGTCACGGGGAGCCTTGAGGGAGACTTAAGCTGGTCAGTGACACAATCTAACTCACTTTTCCAAAGTAGGATTGACATCAGCTGTATCAGAAAAAAATTAATTACAACAAACCGGATAGTTTTTTTTTTTTTTTCTTACTCACACTGAATAAGTCTGGAGGTGGACAGCCCAGGGAGGCCTGTACTGCAGGCATTATGGATGCGGGCTACTTCTGTCTTTGGCTCCACTGTTTGAGGCTCCCATGCCCAAGGTCTCCTCATGGTCCAACATGGCTGTTGGAGCTCCAGCCATTACATCCACTTTCTAGCCAGCAGGACAGAGGAAGTGATAAAGAATGGCACACTCCTTCTGTTTAGGATCCGTTCCCTGATGTTGCAGACAACACTTTCATTGCCAGAATGTAGCCATAAGGGTACCTCTAGCTGCAGGGGAGACAGAAATGTAGCTCTGATTCTGGGAAGCCACTCGTGCAGCCGAAAGTCAGCAGCCTGTGACTGAGGGGAGGAAAAGAACAGATAGTGGGGGATGACTACTCTCCCTGACACTTTGCTATAGCAGCTGGGGACAAGAGCTTTGCTGGGCACAGATGTCTACAAATGCAAAGTGGTATCAGCCTCAGCCTGGCCCTTGGGAGCCCCGGTGGAAGAGACAAATGCAGAAACAGGCAGGAATACAGTAGTATGTCAGGACGCAGCAGAGGAAGCAGGGGCCAGCCTCCTGCTCCTGCCTATTCTCTGCCCAGTGTGGCTAGACCCCTCCACATTGGCTGGCCTGGCCTCACTCGCTCTGTAGATGATAGAATCCCACTCCCAAATGCAGACGGCCACTATCCGCTATCCCACTCCCAAATGCAGACGGCCACTATCCGCTATCCCACTCCCAAATGCAGACGGCCACTATCCGCTATCCCACTCCCAAATGCAGATGGCCATTATCTACTTAGCCGCTGCCTTGTGGAGGACATCTACCTTGTTTCTGGTGTTCTGTGGCCTTCTAAGGCCAGCTGTGCCTCACTGTGCAGCCTGGGCACGTTGCTCCTTTCTGGGGGACAGCATGAGAGGCTCTCATACCTGTGTGGTGCTTACCTCTCATCACCTGGCCCCTTATCATCCTTGACTTGGCTGTGCCTCCCCTCCCACTGAGCCCTGCCTGGTGACCTTGGCGAGTCACTCCGCTCTCGGAGCCTCCCATCCCGTCTTTGGTGTGTATATGATGGCATGGCACCTCACAGGCCTGGGCTGCCTTCCTCTGTCCTTCTGGAAATGGGGTGGCTAAGCTACCCACCCACCTCCCTTACCTCCCTGCTCCGTGCACTGACCTTGTGGGACTTGTGGTCCCTGGGGACCACCTGATAGAAATGCAGACTCTTGAGCCCACCCTGATGCCAGGTAACAACTCCTTCAGGTGGGCAGGGAGTGAATGGGCCATGCCCAGTGATGGCAATACTACAGGCTTCCAGGGAGTGGCCATTGCCCTGGGCCAACTGCCAGCCCCCTCCTCCTCCCACTCACGTTAGCAAGAGCATGTGCAGGCAGGCAGCTGGGCATGCAGGGCTGGGTTGCCTTGGGCATGCCACGCCGCCCTGCCAACCTCGCTCTCTCTCTTGGTGACATGGAAATGGCATCCTTGCTTGCCACCCTCTGAGATGGAGGAGGCCAGGGACTGGCTGCTTCTGAAGGCTTTCTGTGGATGAAAACACGGTCTGTCGGACCCGCTGACCTTTCAACAGCTTGGTGCTTTCACTGCATGTTCCACCAGGTTGAGTGACACATTTGTACTCCACACAGTGGCGGGGGGGGGCAGGGGTCAGGATGCTCAGACCGCGCTCAGTCCCAGCTCCTAGGACAGCATGGGGAGTGGGAGATCCACACCTCCAGAGCACCTGTCCTCTGGCCCAGTGGGGCCCCATTCTTGGTCAGCAGGATGGAGCCACCTGCTTGAGGTGACACTGTGAGGAGTGGGCTGGGGAGACACCTCCGTGGCCCTCACACACCATCTTGCCATTTACCCACTTTACATATGAGGAAGCACATCCCCAGCTAGAAAGGACAGATCTGAACTCATGACAAGGCCAACTCCAGAAGAATCCGCTAGAGGTCTTGGATGAGGGTAAGAGATGCTCCCCTAAGATACCCTGTGGGCTGCTCCGCAGAGGCCTGGGGCCCTTGTGCATATACCATGTGTGTGCGTGCACACCTACCCACACATGGGGCAGCTCTACTGGGGCACCTCAGAGCCTGTTCCTCCCAGCCACACCCCTCCTCTGTGTCTGTCCCAGGGACACGTCCTCAAATCAGGGTCAGCATCTGGGAACTGGTCTTGGATGGCTCATGCACTCATTGTCTCCAGGAGAACTTGAAAGTGGCGGATGGAGGGAACACGGGGGGCACTGTGCCTTTAAGACTTGTCCGGGGTTGGATCCAGCAGAGAACAGTTGGGTAAACAGCATTGAGCACAGTGGGGAAAGCAGACACTGTATAGGCAAACGAGGATGACAGAGCAGAGCCGGGCACTCCTGAGCTGCAGCCTGTCTGAGCCCTTGCACCCACACGTCCTCCCAGCAGCCCCAGGAGCTGAGGAAACAGGCTGGGAGAGGGTCTCAGCCAGCCAGCCCAGAGTAGGTTTACAAACCCTGAGGCTGATTTCCCAACTGTCACTGGCGCTGTGACCCTCCCAGCTTCCTCTTAGAAGGTGGCAATGGGGCTGGGTGCGGTGGCTCACACCTGTAATCCCAGCACTTTGGGAGGCTGAGGCAGGCAGATCACCAGAGGTCAGGAGTTTGAGACCAGTCTGGCCAACATGGCGAAACCTCGTCTCTACTAAAAATACAAAAAAAAATTAGCCAGGTATGGTGGCGTGTGCCTATAATCCCAGCTACTTGGGAGGCTGAGGCAGGAGAATTGCTTGAACAGAGGTTGCAATGAGCCAAGATCACACCATTGCACTCCAGAACCTGGAGAGCGACATTTCGTCTCAAAAAATAAAAATAAAAAAAAAAGCGGGAATGATGAACCACACTGCCAGAGCTGCCACACTGCCACTGCAGCTGCCTCCGCCACGGTGGCTGCCATAGTGTGGCCCAAAGGAAAGAACACACTCTCAGGATGGGGTCTCCACCCGACAACCCCTCCCACCTCAGGGCCTCTCTACCTGCCCCCACCTGGGGGCCTACCTGCCCTTGCCCTTCTGAGGTCTTAGGGCTCCCCTGCAGCTCCCATGACCAATCTGGTTGTGACGTATTTTCTCTGTGGTCCTCCACCCGCCTCGTGGGCTGCCACTGTCCCCTACAATAGGAATTTGTCCCATACTGTGGGTTTTTTGTGAGGATGGTGCTGATTTCAAAATCTGGATTTCCAGCTGCTGGTGAACACTCAGGTGTGCCAACATGCCCTGATTATGCCAGAACGACAGCAACCGCCCTTGCCGTGGGCCGCTGAGCCAGACCCTGTCCTGCAGACCCCTCTGAGGCAGGGCTGGAGTAGTGACAGTTTGAGCCTCAGTTTCTCTGCTGTGAAGTGGGCCAACAACAGCTCCTCCTTCATGGGATGACTGCGTTGGGAGGGGCAATACTGCCACTCTGCCCATGCCCACACACTCCTACCTCCTGTCCCGGTGGTGGCCTGGCTGGACAGAACCTAGGGTCTGAGATGGTCTTCCTTCCCAACGGGGTGGCCACGCTGCCCCATGCTGACTATGCTGTGGTCAGGATGAACTCCCCTGGCCTCCCAGGGTGGCCCTCACATGCTCTTGACCCCCAGACCCCCTGGTGGGGAAAGAGCTGAGCAATGAACAGATGGAGAAACAGGCCAAGCAGCCACCTCAAGCATACAACAGGTGGGGGCCCGCCAAGCAGCTGGCCAGGGCTCTGGGTACTGTGCTGCTGCCAGCCCACCCCCTGCCACAAGTGGCACAGATGTGCCCATGAGTCAAGAGCAAGGCCTAGACAGGGTGGAAGATCCCCTTTTTTCTGAAAAATCACTCATGGTGACTTGCATTTTCTGTGCCTTCAGTTTCACTTACAAAACTCACCCCTTCCCCTAGCAGGGGTGAGGCCTGGGTTAGGGGGAGCACAGGGCCTCCACACGGGCGAGGCAGGCACTGGGTTCCAAGGCTGGCTGGGTGGCCATCTGTGCAGCCTGGGGGCCAAGCAGACCTCACCTGAAGGAACCTCCAGTGAGGCAGGGGATAGGGCAGGCAAGCTGCGGCCTAGGGAACAGTACAGCCTCCTCAGCAGTTCTGAGCAGGGGTTCTGGGGCTGAGGGCTCCTTCCTGGGCCTCTCCCAAGCTCTGCCTCAGTTTCTTCCCCGTCAGGTCGGCACAGGATGCCCACTTCCCAGGGCTGACAGTAAAACAAGAACTGACACAGCTGTCTGTGTCTTTTGTTCACCATCGGACCGCATCAGCGCCACAGGAGCAGGCTCCCTCTTGCAGGAAGCAGCTCCAGGCTGGGCTGGGGCCCAGGCTGCCCTGAGGAGCTGCCTGGCGATCTTGCGCACTGCTACCTAACCTCTCTGCTCTTGTTTCTTCATAGGGAGGGAGAAGGGATCATCCTCACAGACCTTGACCAAACCCCAGCCTTATGCTAATAGCACCGACAGGGAAGCTGATGCACAGAGAGATTAAGCCACCTGCCTGAGCCCACATAGCTACCGGGTGGCAGTTCTGGGACGTAGAGTACGGGCAGACTGGCCCCCATCTGACCTCCCCAGGGAGGTCGGGAGGATCAAGGGCCAGCTCACTCTTTTGGAGGTTTTAGCGGAGGCATCGGCAGACACGGTGAAAGAATGGACGTCTTTGGTGGGCTCTGGAGGAGTGGGTGGCTATAAAGCAGAGGGATCTGGGAGTGAGGTCAACGCCTGAAGTAGAAGACACAGCAGCCCAGCCTTCACCCCAAGCTCCTGCAGCCAGTGTCACAAGGGAAAATAACGTCCTCTGCATCTCACCTGGCTTTCCAGCCTAGAAGAGGCTCACCAAGACGTCCTGGGGGAAAAAAGGACGATTGAGCCAAGGTCTGGAAGGGCCAACACACTTTACCCATACCCTGGTGACTGGCCTGGGCACAGAGTGCCGCCCTAGGGCAAGGCGGGCCCCCTCTCGCCCCCGAAAGTGGAGGCGGCTCCATCATGCGGGAGGGGCTGACACCAAGTGATGCTCAGCGAACGTTCATCCCCTCTGTGCCTCCCCCAGCCCCTCCAGGTCAGAGTGGGAAGCCCCGTGCCAGCGTAGCCCGCAGTCAGGAGAGCCCCCAAACTCTCTGACGCTGTCACTAGAGGGGGCGGCAGGCGCTGTGCTGGAGCATTCTGCGGTTCTCAGGGCGAACCCCGCCTGGGAAAAACCCAACGTGGGCGCCAGCGGCAACGCCCGCTCGCCTTCACAGTTTGCTCTGTGGCCAGGGAAAGGTCGGTTCTTGACCTCATTTTGTGGATTAAAAGTGTCCGCGACGGAGGTTCAAAGCAAGACGCCGCGCAGGGTCCCCCGGGGCCATCGGCGTTGCGCCCCCCTCCCTTGGGGGACCTCGCGGGGGCGTCACAGGCCGGAGAGGTTGGGGTCGCCATTGACTGCGTGCTTTCCGCGTCCGGCCCCGTGCCCGCCCCACGTGGAGGCGGAGTCTGGGCTGGGGGCGGGCCGGGGGCGGGTCGAGGGCGGACGCACAGCTGGAACCCGCGGCGGAGGCTCGGGCGAGCTCAGGCCCGGATCCAGGTGGCCTGGGCGGCCGCACCATGAACTCCGGGACCGACGAGTACGAGCTCAACGGGGTCCTGCCTCCGGGCACGCCCGGCTCCCCGGACGCCTCGGTAAGACCTTCCCCTCGCCGCTGCGTGACCTTGCTTCGCCCGGTCCTCTCGGGGCCCCGCGGCTCCCCGGGCACCTGTGGGCGCCGGGCCGAGTGCGCGCCGTGTCCGCACTGCAGAGTGGCGGGGGACGCCCTGTCCAGGCCAAGTCCCTCCCGCCCCGTCGGGGTCAGAACGATGCCCCCAGGAACTCCAGCCACCCCGGCAAGTGGGTGGGACGTGGGGACGCAGCCCCACTAAGCAGCGCCCGCCCTTGGCTGTGCGGGGTGGGGCGGGGGTCTGGGCGCCGCTCCTCCGGCTAAGGACTGCTGGCGCCCCGCTTTCCTGGCCTCCCCCGACTCCCGCGCCGCTCTCTCTAACTTCAGCCTCGCCATGCGGGCTCCTCCGCGCACTTTGCCCGGGGACGGGCAGAGAGGAGTCACAGCCTCCGGGCTCCAGGCCAGCAGCGTGCAGACAGTTACGTCACCACGAGGTGACCACACAATCTGATGCGTGCCTTGATGGGAGAACTTGGGGCCCGCTGTGGTCCCTATTCCACTCACTCACCTTGAGAAATAGAATCATCACACAGCCTTTAGGGTATCTCCCTACAGGCCCTCCAGAGCTTGCCCCGCCGGGCCTGGGAAGGCTGTGGGCAGCGGGCGGGCTGGCAATGGTCCACGCTTCAGAATTCTTCATCCCAGGACTCCGCACTTACTGAGCACCTTGGGTTTGCTGCAAGGTCCTGGTATGGCCCTCTGGTGACTTGTTTACTTTGGACATTCTTTCCTTTTCAACATCCCCCCCTCCCGCCCCAGGGATGGGGGCAGGGAACAGCAGCCTGTTGGGTTTTTCCAGGCCTCTCCATGGCGGGGACCAGACTGAGGCAAAGATACCCTGCTCAGGTGCTGGTGAACAGTCCTAGGCCGGTGCTGTGGGGACAGGCTGTGTTCGGGGAGGAGAGGCCCCACGAGCCACAGGATAGGGTGGCCCTGGAGCAGCATGGACACTTGTCCTTAGGTTAGAGATGAGGAAACAGGGCTGAGAGGAGCTGTCGTACAGCTCCTCTCACCAGGACTTGACTGGTGTGCGGGACCCCAGGGACCTGGCCCTGCCCCAGCGTGTGAGCACTTTGGAGCAATAGGCAGGGGGCCTTCCGACTGTGTGCCCTTGTGAAGATGGCGCAGCTCACGGGGCCTTTCAGACATAGTCTTAAAAAGAGAGAACAGGCTCCCTCCTGCCTTCAGGGAAGTGGGGGAAGCAAGTCAGGTAATAGACGGGGGTGGTTTGGGAACGCCTTGGAAAGGGAAAGATGCTGCTCCTCCCCCACTGTTGACGTTGCCCGGGCAATGCCCTCCACTCAGAGCAGTCTCTGTTCACCTCTGCAGGTGGCAGGATGGGCTGTGCCTCCTGGAGGCTCTGGGTGCATCTCAGGCCCAGAGGAGATTGGGCTGGGTTTGTTCCCGGATCCCTGTCTTGGCTCTGGGCACCAGCGGGAGGGAGACACAGCCCTGCTCCTCCAAGTAGAGGCTGGAGAGCAGCCCGGCCCTGACAGTGCAGGAGAAGCCAAGGCAAAACGTGAGATTCCCTAGGGGCTGGCAGCCCACTGTGCGGGGGGGCATGGCGGTCAGGGAAGGCTTTCTGTGGAAGTGGGGACATTAGCACTGAGCCCTGGAGGGTGGGAAAGGCAGGTGGGCAGATCTGGCTCTCTGAGATGTGTGGAAGGACATCTAGGCAGAAGGAACAGCAGGAGCAAAGGTTCAGAGGCTGGACCACGGAGCACGGGAGGGCCAGGTAGGAGGTGCAGGGATGGGAAGCCAGGCTGCCGGGAGGGGCCTTGCAGGCCTGATCATGGTCTGGCATCCAGGGAACTACGGAAAGGCTATGAGCCAGTGTGAGGATGAGCTCATTTCTCCTTGAGGGGTAGAAAACCTACAGGGCCACTGTACTCACCCAGCCTGGGGGTCCAGGCTCACCTAACACCCTTTCCTCCTCCCACCCTCAAGATCCTGCCTCTCCATTTTTCGGGTACATCGTGTCAGTACTTGGTGCCTCAGTGTCTCATCTGTGATGAAGCGGTGCCTGTTGCAGTGTCATGGTGAGGACTCAGCGGCTGATGTGCATCAAGTGCCTGGAGCCAGGCCAGCACTCAGTGCCCTCATCCTCACTCCTGCCTGCCATGGAGACCCTCTACCAGTGGTGACCTCTGGCAGTGGTTTGGAGAGAGCAGTGCTTTGCCCAGCATGGGGCCCAAGGAGATCCTCAGTTTCCTTTTCTGTTGGATGGGGTACAACTGCTCACCTCCCAGGGTGGCCGAGGCTTAGGGAGGAGCTGCACGTGGAACTGGCCTGGGTGGGCTCCGTTGGGGCAGGGCCGTGGGAAGCTCTCAGGTCTCTCCAG
Organism: Aotus nancymaae; assembly: GCF_030222135.1. Lineage (NCBI taxonomy): Eukaryota > Metazoa > Chordata > Mammalia > Primates > Aotidae > Aotus > Aotus nancymaae. The sequence continues at coordinate 26,025,859 of NW_026988455.1, forward strand.
CCCCGTGTGCCCTGCACCCCGTGTCCCTTCACGTCAGGCCCCCCGCATCGTTGTCCAGGGGTTGAGTCAGCTCACTTGTGGCTGTCAGTACAAGGAACAGTAAACAATTTTAATGTGAAAATGGCCTGAATCTGTCATCCCCAGGGTGTCTAAAGGCAGGGAAGTGGTGGGGATGAGATTGGGACATGGTCCTCTGGTGCCAGCCACATTTTCCTGCCCTTCACAGCCCGCAGGTTGAAGGTTCCTGGGGTCACCTTTGGGCCAAGAGGCCTGGTCCTCGGGGGCACGCAGTTGTGCCCTGTACACCAGCTGTCTGGGCCGCGCATGGCCTCAGCTTCCCCAGGGGAAGTTTGCTCCCTTATTTCTGCTTTCCTGGCAGGTCCCGAGACCAGCAGAGTCTGGGCCAAGTTCTAAAAGGCAACCCTAACATGGTCTCAGGGCCACTCCTGGCCAGTGCTGAGTTGGAGGGAAGTGGGTCTGTCTGGCCCAGCTGCAGTGGGGACCCCGCCTGGCAGCACTTCCTGTTGTCTTGCTGGGGCTTGCTGCCGGGAACACACACGTGGAGCTGGGACACTCTCTCAGGAGCTGCATCCTGGGCTGGCTGGTAGGAGATGGTGCAGGGCTCCAGTGCCAGTCCCCACCTGTCTGTGTGGCATCTGGGGAATGGATGGGCACAGCAGCTCTTGCCCCCACTGGTAGGTCAGACAAGGGATGCCAGAGGCCCCGGGCAGGTCCTAGCATATGGTAGGTGGAAGAGGGGTGCCTGATTCTCAGGTCCCCCCACCATCTGCTCATGCCTGCTGAGTACAAGGGTTAGGGCTGGGGAGCAGGACAGGCTGCCGGCAGCCAAGGTCTAGACTGGGACCCCTGGCAACTCATCCTCGTTGCCCGCCTGGGTCCTGGTTAGCACAGGAAAACCTGTGCCCCAGGCTGTCCTTTCTTTGCTGTGCCACTATTTTGTGAGCCTGTTCAGCTGCTTTTGAGTGGGTGGAGTTGGCTGGGGAGGTAGTCTTTCAGAACCGTGAGGGTGAGGCATCAAGGAAGAACACCCCAACCCTGCCACCTACTGCCATGTAGGTGCCCCACCCACCACCAGGCCTCTGAGACCACCCAATTCAGTCCCCTCCACATCCTTGTCTGCCCATTTTACAGATGAGGAAACTGAGGCATAGAGTGGTCACCCTACTGGTCAGTGTTGTGGCAGCTCCCAGCCCTGCTCCTCACAGGCCCTTGGAAGGGGCGGCTGATATGCATCACCTCATTTGTGGGGCCACAGCCCCCCACCCTGTCTCCTCCCAGCCAAGCCCTGGGTGGGCCGGAGCACCCATTACGCTATGGCCAGAGCCAGGCCTGTGATTGCAGCAAGCTTGGTTCATATCCCACATTTGTGCCAGCCCCTACTGCCTGAGCTGAGGATGCTCACTGAAGTGGCCCTAGGACCCACCATGTGTCCCAGCCCCAACACGTACAGCCTGCAGTGGCGAGGCTGACCGTCCACAGAAGGTAGCAAGAGCTGGCCACACCCCTGCACAGAGCCTACCTCCTCACTCAGCCTCCTTCCTAGCTTTCAAAGGAAAGCTACCTGGCCTGGCCCCAGGCCCCGGGTGCTGCTGAGGTTCTGGGGAAGTCCCATTGGCCCTGGGACTGTATTAACCATGGTGTTTATTCTCTGTACTGCCTAAGCCACAGGCTCAGGTTTCGGCAGGGCTCGGCTCCTGGCAGCTTCTGCTGGCTGGTCAGGATCACAGGGCTCCCTCCCCTGTGGTGGCTGGGTCCCCTGGCCATCCTAAAGCCCATCCCAAGACAGGGGCAAGTGCCCAGGAGTGGAGGAAAGTGGGGTCATCCTCCCTGGGAACCTTCTATGTGGTGATTAGCTCCAGAGCTCCAAGGCCCAGAGCGCCGAGGTTAGGGACAGGGAAGCAGACCAGCCCTGCTGCCTTCCCTTCCACGTGACGCTCCCAAGGTGGCCTGCTGCCCGGGGTGGTTGCCAACTACGCTGTATCCTAGGGCAGCCCTACGCTTTGGGACACAGTCCTGGGAGGCGGCTCTGGGCAAACCTCCTTCGAGCTGCAATCTGCTGCTCTGTAGAATGGGAGAGGAACATGGCCTCTCACTCGGAGAGTGGGAGTTTCTCAGGTGCACCCCCAGATGTACGGAGGGGGAGACTGAGGCCCACATAGGGGGAGCTTGCACCAGGGCCACAGGCTGGGCTGTGGTGAGCCAGGGCTTGACCCTTGTGTAGAAGCTTCCCTAACTGCAGGTTGGATAGGAAGCAGATGGCCAGATGGGCTGTAAGTGCCCTTCCCTAGCAGGGGTGTGTGCTCAGGGCATTTGCTGGCCACTCAGGGCTTGGAGGCCATCCCAGGGCATCTGCTCCACAGCCTCGTGATACACACGGGAGACTGAGGCACAAAGTGGGGCTAGTTGTCCTGAAGCTACACAGCTGGAGCCTGAGGCAGGAAGCCCGTGAGAGCTCAGCCCCTAAGGGGAGGGACAGTGGTGTCAGCCACCAGCACTTCTGAGCCCTCAGGCCTGGGTTCAAATCCTAGCCCAGCACTCACTTGCTATGTGGCTTTGGGTAAGGAACCTTCTTGTCGAGCCTCAGTTTACCCACCTTAAGTGGGCATGAGGACAGCAGGGGCCCAGGCTCCCTGTGGCTGGGGGTGCTGAGAGTTGAAGCTTGGGGACCTAGAGGCTCTGTGCAGATGATGCTTTTTAATAGATCTGAGTGTTCCCTGTGACTGCATGGCTATGAAATATTTAAATGGTTCTGAGCTCAGAAAAAAGGGACTTCTGGCTGGGCGTGGTGGCTCACGCCTGTAATCCCAGCACTTTAGGAGGCTTAGGCAGGTGAATCATGAGGTCAGGAGTTTGAGACCAGCCTGGCTAACATGGCAAACCCCCACTTCTACTAAAAATAAAAAAATTAGCCGGGCATGGTGGCAGGTACCTGTAATCCCAACTACTCGGGAGGTTGAGGCAGGAGGATCACTTGAACCCGGGAGGCAGAGGCTGCAGTTTGCTGAGATTGAGCCACTGCACTCCAGCCTGGGAAACAAGAGCAAGACTCCATCTCAAAAAAAAAGAAAAAAGAGACTTCTTCCTCCTGTCCAGAGGCCAACACGGTTAGCCTGGGTATGTGTGTCTGTTTATGTGCGTGTAGTTTGTGTATGTATGTGCATGTGCTATATTGTGTGTAATGTGTCTTTTTGTGAGGGGATGTGTGTTTCTGTGTCTGTGTGACTAGGAACATGCACGTACATGTGTAGATGCCCCCGGAAGGTGGAAATGCTCACAGGGTCTGCACTTGGCCTTTTTCTTCTAGTACCAAGACCTGGAATGGGGACCCAAATGAGTATTAGGGTGGCCTTGATGGGAGACACTTTGGCACTTGAGGTTTGTGAAACTTAGGAGCACATGTCCACTGTGGCCAGCAGCCCCCAGGACACTGCACCCTGCGGAACACACGTGTGATGGGGTGTGACCCACTGGGTGGCTTTGCAAGAGCACAGCTGGAGACGACCTCAGTGCTGGGCAGAGGCCCTCAGTCCGGGCCATCCTTGCCCAGACCCTGGGTGGCCTGGGAGGAAGTAGCCATGTCCTCGTGTGCTGGGGCCTGAGGGAATCCCCGGGAGTGCAGAGTCAGGCCCAGGGTGGGAGAGGCAAAGTAGAGGCCCCAAAGTGGCTTTGGGGTATGTGTGGAGCGACCCGAGAACCCACTAGGACCCCAGGGACAGGGCTGCTGGCTGGCCCAGGTGAAGGCGGCTGTTCCTGTGCACACTCGTGTCCATGTGAACTTGCTACTTAGCAGCTGATGCCAAAGGCAGGTTGTTGGAATGCTCACAGGCCCAGGTGTAGGCAGCAGAGCCTGCCGCTGTCCCCCGACGCCCACTCTCTCTTCCTCCTGGGCACATAATTTTAGATGAAACTGGAACACATGCAACATGAAAGCAAGGCCCTTGCCCTCTGCCACTTCTGTATTGGCTGCCTCGTATATTTTTTCATTGTGCGTTTCCAGCCTGCAGAAAGTCGAGGCATGGATGGATGCCCGTGTCCGCCCCTCCCTGCAGCCCTGTGGCACCCCGGCCTCCCAGCCTGCATCTTTCATGAGTCTGGAAACAGGATCTCCCAGAGCGGGCCCCAGGAGGTCAGCTGCCAGCAGTGGGTTCTTACAGCTGCCTCCAAGCAGGTGACCAGTCCTGAGAGGCTGTGGTCCAGGGCCCGGTGGCTGAGGGGCACCTACAGACAAAGGGCCAGGCCAGGGGGCTGGCAGGTTTGTCCTGAGTGACTGAAGAGGGGCTCCACCAGGGCAGCTTGAAAGGGACGGACTCTTGCTTCCCAAGAAAGAGGAAGTTGGGTACTTAGGGCTGCCTTGGAATGAAAGGCCAGCCCTAGAGAGGACCTTCCTGTGGCAGGAGAGAGGGTCATGTCCTGCCGGGGGAAGTCCTGGGAGGCTTCCTGGAAGCAGTGGCCTCTGTGTGGGGCCTTGGAGCATGAGAGTATCTGGCAACAGGGAAAGGCACTGGGGCCTTCAAGAGAACTGCAGGGGACCCCTCCCAGATGGGCCCCTAACCTAAGGCAGAGAGGATTCCATCAGAGCTCGCATCCCCATGTCATTACTTTGAGAATTAATGTGGAAGCTGAGCTCCGCTGGATGTCATATGCTGAGGCATCGATTAAGCACCTGCTGTGTGGGGGCCAGGCTCTGGATGTCCCACCTCAGTGAGGGCTTGCCGCTAACGGCCGGATAGTTTTGCAAGCCCTGTGCTGAGGCCTGGAGGCTGAGAGGCCTGTTGGGCCCCAAGGCTGGGAGGTTGGGAGGTGACAGGAGCCATCTCAGCCCTTAGGTGCAGCCCAAGAAGGCTGCTTTCTTGCCTGGGCCAGTGTGCACAGATCTGTCTGCCCACACGTCACTTCCCTTGCTGGGCACCAGGAGCCCAGACCTTGAGGGGAGGGGGAGAGGAGGCCGGGGGCACAGGCGGGTAGGCGCAGGCAGGGAGGAGCAGCCCCGCCTATAGCAGGAGGAGGAGGATCGGGCAGCGCTTTCCAGTGGAAAACCAGAGTGCATGTACTGAGGCTGCTGTGTCATTTCCTTTCCAGAATTGTATTCCTAGGGGAGGTTTCATAAAGGCCAAGCACATTCTCGCAGCCTCTCCTTAGAGTAATAATAAGCACTTCTGTCTGAATACTTACCAGGGGGAGGGACAAGGGAAGCCCTCACCTGCAGGGCACTGCCCACCCCCATAGCCAGACCCAGACACAGCCCTTGCTGCCTCCCCGACCCACCCGCGCCACTGACCGTCCCCCTCCCTGCAGCCGCCCCGCTGGGGCTGGAGGCACAGGCCCATCAACGTGAACCATTATGCCAACAAGAAGAGCGCGGCGGAGAGCATGCTGGATATCGCGCTGCTGATGGCCAACGCGTCCCAGCTGAAGGCCGTTGTGGAACAGGGCCCCAGCTTCGCCTTCTACGTGCCCCTGGTGGTCCTCATCTCCATCTCCCTGGCACTGCAGATTGGCGTAGGGGTGCTGCTCATCTTCCTCGGTAGGTCCCTGGGTCGGGGTGGCCGGGCTGCCTGCTCACCTTGCTGGCATCTGCTTGCACCGCCTGGAATGGGTGCCCACCACCTTGCATACTCGGCTCTCAAGGAGCTGCTGGGTCCCTGGCCCTTGCCACCCAGACATGCAGTCCAGGAAGTGGCACCTCCCCCGCCCTGCACTTTGGTTTTAGTTTCGTTTTGTTTCGTTTGAAATGAGATCCTCCCGTCACCCAGGCTGGAATGCAGTGGCACAGTCTCATCTCACGGCAAACTCCATTTCCTGGGCTCAAACGATCCTCCCACCTGAGCCCCCAAAGTAACTAGGATTATACGTGCTCGCCACCACGCCCGGCTAATTTTTGTATCTTTTGCAGAGATAAGGTTATGCCTTGTTGCCCAGGAAAACTCCTGAGCTCAAGCGATCCAACAGCCTTGGTCTCCCAAGATGCTGGGATTACAGGCGTGAGTCAGCACACTCGGCCTTGTTTTGTTCTGTTTGAGACAGGGTCTTGCTCTGTCTTCTTGCAGCTCACTGCAGTCTCAACCTCCTAGGCTCAAGCGAGCCTTCTGCTTCAGCCTCCCAGGCAACCTGCGCCACAGCTGTGTGCCCTCACGCCAGCTAATTTTTTCATTTTTGGTAGAGACGGGGTCTTGCTATGCTGCCCAGGCTAGTCTCAAACTCCTGGGCTCACGTGATCCTCCCGTGTCAGCCTCCCAAAGTGCTGGAATGACAGGTATGAACCACACAGAGCAGAGTCAGGGCCTGGCCTGTGGGCATTAGGGCAAGTGCTTCACTAGGTTCTTGTTGACCCATGCCGTGAGATGGCCTCTGCCATGCCAGTCCTCACCTGGGACCAGGGTCCTCCTCCTGGCTGCGTGACCTTGGGCAAGTGGCTGAACCTATTAAACAGGCACCCTAACAGAACTGCAGTTTGTGGCAGGAATCACTAGATTAAGGCACACAAATAGCTCGGTGCATTTGCCCAAGCCTGGCCTTGGGTTGACAGCCATAGCTTCAATTCCTAAAAAGTGCGGGGGCTACAGAAGGTGGGGTCACAGACAGTGGGGCTGCCCAAGCCGGGGGTGCTATGGTCAGTGTTTCAGCAAAATAGATGTATTTTTCTCTGGGGGACAAAACTCATCCTAAGTGCCACTGAGGGCACTGTAGTGTCCCAGGATAGTCTGACCACTGGGGTGGGTCCCCTCCCACTGTCCCGGGCTGGACGCTCTGTCTGGGCTGCCCTTGGCACTGTCCACTCCTCTCGCCCACAGTCAAGTACGACCTTAACAACCCGGCCAAGCATGCCAAGCTGGACTTCCTCAACAACCTGGCCACGGGCCTGGTGTTCATCATCGTGGTGGTCAACATCTTCATCACGGCCTTCGGGGTCCAGAAGCCCTTGATGGATATGGCGCCCCAGCAGTAGGGCACCCAGGTGAGCTGGGAGATGGGGCGTGAGACCTACAGTCCTGGGGTTGCTCGCTGTCATAGGCTCTCGCAGTGTGGCAAATCCCTGGCCAGCCAGCCTGGGACACCTTCTTAGTCCACGGGCACCCTCGTCCACACCTGCAAGGCCAATGCCTGGCCACTGCCTTGAGGCCAGCCCTGCTCCTGGTGCTGGCCACCTGTTTTAGACACAGTGTTGAAATGGAATGTGTTGAGGAGCCACCATTTAAACATCTGGAGAACTCACTTATAAGATTTCTATGCATTCAGAATGTCTGTCAGAGAGAAAAGAAACTTAAAAAAAAAAAGAAATGAGATATCTGGGTCAGGCATGGTGGCTCACGTCTGTAATCCCAACACTTTGGGAGGCTGAGGCGGGCAGATCACTTGAGGTCAGGAGTTGGAGACCAGCCTGGCCAATGGGGTAAAAGCCTATATCTACTAAAAATACAAAAAGTAGTTGGACATGGTGATGCATCTCTGTAATCCCAGCTGCCCAGTAGTCTGAGGCAGGAGAATTGCTTGAACCCAGGAGGCAGAGGTTGCAGTGAGCTGAGATTGCACCACAGCACTCTAGCCTGGGTGACAGAATGAAACTCTGTCTCAAAAATACACCAAAAACCTGAAGATTTCCAGCTTCTTTGATAAATCAGGGGCTCTGCACCCCTTATCACCTCCACTTAGCAAGTGAAGCTTCCTCCTAACCCTCATCTGAGAAAAAGGGGCCCTGGTATGACTGCCTGCCTGACATACCCACCCCACTGTGCCACTCTGACCAGGACAGTGGGACTGGGGATCTTGTCATGGAGCCCTGTGACTCTTCAAGTCTGGCCTTTGCCGGACCTCACAGAGTCTGTGAGCTGCCTGCCCTGGGCCGGACTCTGGCTGTGTGCAGGCTGCAGATTGAGGCTGTCCCCATGGGATGAGGCTCCCGTGTAGGAAGACTTCCCACACCACACACAGCCTCTCCCTGTGTCCTTGCTCAGAGAGGGTGAGTGTCTGCCCAGTGACACATAGCCTGGAAGCAGGAAGGCCTGGAATGCAATCGTGGCGAGGGCCAGGTGGTGCACACACAACAGTCTACGCAGCCAGGCCAGGCCCACACACCACTGCCCCCACGACCTCGGGCCTAGGGGTCATCCTCGGGTCTGTAGCAGAGGTGGAGGTGAGTTGCCAAGGGAGGGGTGGGTGCTCCTGGCAGATGGCCAACTCTCCACCAGTGGTGGCCCATGGCAGAGTAGACAGAAGCAGTGTGCTTGGGCTAGAGCGCCTGTGTGTCAAAGATGTATAAAAATTTCCCCAAGAGGGCATAGTGGAGGTTGAGGTGGGGCTCTGGGGCCCGAGGGTGGGTCGGAGCGCCTTGCATCCACTCGGCCTCACCCTCCCCACACAGAACCAGCTAAGAGTGGCCGCTGCTCGTCATGGCCCATGGCCTCTTCAAGCTTCCCTACCCTCACCCATGACCATTCCCCCAGTGGGGTCACGTCGACCGCCAGTGTCCTGGCCATGGAGCCTGAAGTCGCCCTGTGGCAGTGCCCAGTTCTGGGCCGCCCCACGTGGGCTCTGGGTCACTGTCCAGCGGCTGCCTCATTTGTAGTTAAATTGTCCCCTTCCAGAACACCTAGATGCCAGCTGCTCCTTGGCTTGGGGCATGTGGCCAGGTCATTTGTTAATCACCTGCTGTGTGTGCTGATGCAGTCTCTAACTCTACCAAGCATCAGTTATCTGCCTGCCAGGAAGAGGGTGCTGGGCCTGAGAGCCACATGGGGACCCAGCGGTGCCCTCAAGGCTGTCCTCAGAGGCCCCGAGGCCAAGTCTGCTGGGTGTCCTGCCTGGAGCAGCCATAGAGGTCTTAGGCTACGTAGGTGTCTGTGGTCACAGCTGCCAGCCCCAGCCCCCTGTGCTGGACCAGGCCTTTAAGTCCTGGCAGTAACCCAGCCATGCTATATTCATTCCCTTTTAGAGGGGAAACTGAGGCATGGAGTGCTTTGACACCTCTCATGTCAGAATCGGGCCCTTCTCCTTCCTAAGTCAAGTGTCCAAATAGCCCTGACACTTGGGGCTGATCACAGCCTGGCTCAGAGCCTCGCTTCTCCTCCTTTCAGGCCTGGAGCCTCTCTCCTCTCCCTCCTTCCCAGGCCCGGAGCCCCCCTCTCCCTCCTTCCCAGGCCCGGAGCCTCTCCTCTCCCTCCTTCCCAGGCCCGGAGCCTCTCCTCTCCCTCCTTCCCAGGCCCGGAGCCTCACCTGTCCCTCCTTCCCAGGCCCGGAGCCCCCCCTCCCTCCTTCCCAGGCCCGGAGCCTCTCCTCTCCCTCCTTCCCAGGCCCGGAGCCCCCCTCTCCCTCCTTCCCAGGCCCGGAGCCTCTCCTCTCCCTCCTTCCCAGGCCCGGAGCCCCCCTCTCCCTCCTTCCCAGGCCCGGAGCCTCTCCTCTCCCTCCTTCCCAGGCCCGGAGCCTCTCCTCTCCCTCCTTCCCAGGCCCGGAGCCTCTCCTCTCCCTCCTTCCCAGGCCCAGAGCCCCCATCTCCCTCCTTCCCAGGCCCAGAGCCCCCCTCTCCCTCCTTACAGACTCAGAGCCTCTCCTCTATCTCCTTTCCAGGACCCTGGATGCCGCTTGCCCTGCAGCTCAGCTGCCCGACCCCAGGAGCCGCTGTACCCGTGAGGTGTCCACCTTGCTGCACGTGGCACTCCCCAGACTGCCAGAGCCCAGGCTGGTCTCATCTCTACCATGTCCTTGGACCAACCCTTGCTCTGACTGTGGCTGACCGCCATGGGGTAGGCCACTCTTGTCTCTTGGCTGCTCTTCCCAGGAGGCAGCTCCCTCCTGGCACATAGGGGCTGGCCATTCTGGCACATGGGGGCTGGCTACAATGGCCCAGAGGGTCAGAACTGGCCAGCCACGGAGACCTGTGCCCAGAGAAGGGTCTCGACCCACCCAAGGACACAGCAGGTCTGTGGATGGGTTGGATGAGGGACCAGGGCCAGCCTCTGTCTCAGGACATTCCGGAAGGACAAGGAGATGTCTCTCCCTCTGCCGAAGCACCAGCGTCCCCATCTCCCGTGGGTCCTGTCTGGGTTGCCTGGTGACCCCAGCATCTGCCTGCTGTCTAACCCAGCGACCCTGGAGAGCCATAGCTGCCTTTTGGCCCTATGGTAGCCACTGTCTCTGGTCTCAATGCCTGGGCTTGGTGGCCATCAAGAGGGAGCCAACCAGACTGATGAGGGCCGTAGACCCTGCATATACCATGCACCAGCAGTGAACAGGCAGAGCCCAGCACCCACTTTTCTAATTGTGAATGACTAATAAAGCCTATGTTTCTCATCGGGCTCCACTGCCACCTCCTTGCTCCCAGGGCTGGACCGGTCTTGGCCTTCTCGTCCCCTCTCCAGCTGCCCTGCAGGGGCGTCGGGAGCACGTGGTTCTGGCTGGGGCCGTCCCCTCCAGAATCTTGGCTTGGGGTGAGGTTTTAGGCACAGAGGCTGAAGTCTGAGGTCATTGGCATCGGCAGCCCCTGGTGACCTCTGACCTGGGCAGGAGCAGGTGTGCGGTGGTGTCCTGTCCCTCCTTGCACATTTCCAGCGCTGTTTCTGCCCGGCTGCATTGTTCTCTTGAGGTTCTGCCCCTGGGTCTCTCCCCTACCAAGTCCAAAGTTGCTGCTTCCCTGCAACGGTGTCCAGTGATGCCTGTGGTCAGCGGGGACATTTTCTGGGCAGAGGGGAGCTGAGAGCCACGCCAGGACCAGGTCCTGGACTCTTGGGGCCCACCTGCCCCACAGGACCCCTCACCCAGTGGAAATCTGGATCCTGGGCCTCCCGTACCTGGCGCTTCACTCTCTTTCCCTTGGTTCCCCTTCCCCAAACCCCCGCTACCCACTCTCCACCACCCCTCCCAGTCCCAGCCCCTCATCCAGGTAGATTCGGAGCATCTGGTGGCCTCAGGTGGGGGTGGGGCCACCCTGCCCCATCCTTCCTCCCGCACTGCCTCTGCATCTGGCTGTGGGTCCCCAACCTGGCCCCTTCAGGTAAGGTACCTGAGCATCTCCTGCCAGCCTCTGCCCTTTCCTCCAAGCAGCCTTCAAGGCACACAGGGGAGGGGGCGAGGCCTCCAGCACTGCTGAGGCCCCACTTGCTTCCTCATCACTTTTCTTCTGTCCCCATCCGGGCTGAGCCCCATGACCTGGGGTGGCTCCAGCTCTCGGTTCCTCAGATGGATGAGTGGCCCCCACCCTGCAGTCCTGTGTCCGTGTTGACACCATTCCTGAAGTGACAGATAGCAGAGGCACTCCTGGGTGAAGGGTTCTAACCTGGGATCTGCTCTAAGCACTCCTGGGGGAAAACAGTGGCACCTGGTGAGCCATGTGGATGCTGAGAAGCTGGATTCACGGCACTGCTCTCTCCGCTTTTGTGTTTGTCCCATAGAGGGTTTGAAAAGGAGCTCTGAGATGTGCTAGTTGAAAAGGAAGATGGGAAGGTATATGGTGGGTGTGAAATGCACTTCCAAGAGGAGGCGACATGGCCTTGGCCACAGGTTGCGTGGCCAGGGCTGACTCAGATGTGTGCTGCCCAGTGCTGGCTCCCTGTTGTGGCCGTGGCCTGTGGTGTGGGCTGGCTGGCAGCCAGGCAGGAGGGAGGGCCCGCTGTGTGCCTGACCTCGCGCACTGGCCGCCGGATGTTGACCAACACATCTTAGCTCCTCCTCTGGCCAGCAGAGGAAGTTCCCTGGATCGAGCTGGGGGGTTGAACTCAGATGTCTGTGCTGGGCCCTGGGCCATCCCCAGTTGGGTGTGTGAACCCTGACCTCCTGCCGTCCCCGAGCCCAGGTGGCCTCCCCTACTCAGATACCCATGCTGGCCGCCCCCAACCTCCCTGCTTACCAACTCCCAGGCTCATTCACCAACCACTCCACCAGCTCTGACTCTGACTTCCGGGGTTCCCACCTCAATCCTCAGCCTGTGCTGGTTCCCCCTGAAGAACTTCCTTCCAGGCCCACATCGGCTGGCGGGGCTTAGCTCTAAAGTTGCTCTGGAGGCCTTTCTAACCAGTCTGATGCCACCTCTCCCTGGTCACTCTCTCGGCCCCATTGCAGTTTATGCTTTGGTGCCTTGGGTTAGAGTCACTGTCCATGTTGCCAGAGACAGTGTGGCCTGGTGGATTCTCCCCCCGGAGCTGGTGTCTTTGAGTCCAGCCCAAGTCCAGGACAGGCACTCCCAAGAATGAGGGTTCTGCTTGCTGGGTCTCCTAGGGCCAAGGGGCTCTGCTGGAGTCGGGGGCAGGGCTTGGCACCCACATTCCTGTCTGTGTGTCTCCTAGTTGAGGATCCTTGATCTGACCTGGCTCTCCCACCAGATGCCACCACTTTCCTGCAGCCTGTGTCCCCAGCACTGTCCAGCACATAGTAGGTGCTCAGGAAATGTCTGGGGCAGAACTCATTCACCTGCCTATATGTGCTAGATTCTGTGCACCTGTCACAGCAGCCAAGGGACAGACAAAAAACAGGCCCAGGAGCTGCTCAGAGCCAAGCTAGCTTCTTGGAGGGTTTGCCAGCCCCCATGGGGTCCTAGGACCTGAGGTGTCCACTCCAGCCTGTCCTGCCTGTCCCTAGCTCTGTTCTCACGGGGGGACCTGGAAAGTGAACAAGATGTACCTGTCAAGTTGGGTGGGGGTGGGCATGGAGGGACACATAGGGAGCTCAGGAGGGATGGGCAGGGAGGTCAGTAGGTGACCTGGGATGACGGCGAGGGGCCATGCAGACATCTGGGAAGAAGGTTTGAGGGTGAGGACAGGCTGTACACAAGCCCTATGAACTGGGCTGGTGTTGGAGAAGCAGTGAGGTATGGAGGCAGGTAGGGGACAGTCACGTAAAGCTGGGGATAACCAACAGGGACAGTGCGATGGGAGGGTTTCCTAACCTCTTTCCTATAATAGAGAGATGATTAGGTAGATTGATAGATGGTAGATACATGGATGGATGGATGGATGGATGGATGGATGGATGGATGTTGGATGGATGGATGGTCAGATAGATTAGATGATTAGATGGATGGATATAGAGATGATTGATAGAAGCTGTTGTATTAATTTGATGGAAAAAAGTAAAAGACGAACAGATTGACTGATGGATGGATGACAGATGAGAAATAGATGACATATGGATAGTTTGATAGATGATGGATAGAAGATAGATATGTAGGCAGACATAGATCTCAGTTGGTTATTCCAAAGTGAGGAGGTACTGCTGAGCTAGCCCGAAGCCCAGTGTCAGCCCCTCACTCCCTTACAGGGATCCTTTGCTCGGGTCTCTTCGCGACTTAGGGGTCCGTGCGTGTCCTTGACACTGCTTATTCCTGCCCACCTCAAAGCACTGGAAATGTCTTCTAAGTCTAAGTCTTGGGAGAGGGATCCACAGGCTCCCTCCCATGGCAGTGCTTTCTGTCTGGTTCATCCTTGAAGGACCTGGCCCATTCACTCCACATGCCTAGAGGAAGGATGAGGGCAGCTCATGTCAGATGAGGGGGGAGGTGACTGGGCCTCCGTGCAAGGTGCTGGGCCTAGGCCTGGTCGGCCCAGGCAGGGAGGAGCAGCTGATTCCAGGTGTATTGAGGAAGTGGCCATTTGGGACGGGATCCATGCCACAGTCTATGCCCAGCCCTCCCTTTTATTTCCTAGGGCTCCTCTTTAACCTGCCTACAATCAGGAGTGGAGTGCCTGTTTCCTCACTGCATTATTCTTAAAAATCAGAGGGCTGGGCCAGGGGTGGTGGCTCACGCCTATAATCCTAGCACTTTGGGAGGCTGAGACGGGTGGATCACCTGAACTCAGGAGTTCACGACCAGCCTGGACAATATGGCAAAACCCCGTCTCTACTGAAAATACAAAAAAAATTAACTGGGCGTGGTGGCACATGCCTGTAATCCCAGCTACTCAGGAGCCTGAGGCATGAGAATTGCTTGAACCCAGGAGGCGCAGGTTGCAGCGAGCTGAGATCGCGCCACTGCACTCTGGCCTGGTGACAGAGCGAGAGATTTTTGTCTCAAAAAAAAAAAAAAGGTCCAAATGCTTTCATATTTTTCTTGTCTTTTTCTCAAATACTTACTTTAGGGGAATCACTAACTCCGGGTGCTGTTGACCTGGTGTGACTGGAGGAAGCTGCCCCTCCAGCTGCTGCCTCTGTGGCCCCCAGCCCAGCATGTCCTCATCCTTCCAGCCAGGGATGGCTGGGGTCTCCCACCAGCTGCCTCCGGTCCGTTTTAGGCAGTGTAGCTCACTCCCTCCACCTGTGGCTGCAGCCTGCTCTATGGAGACCCGCCCCTGCCCCCAGCCCCTCTGCAAGGTTCCCTCTCCAGATCTGATCAGGATTTGGGTTCCCACTGACACCCATCCAGCATTTGCTCAGCCAGACCCCAGCTGCGGGAGCGTGGGTGTTCCTCACCGGCCAGAGTCCCCATTTTCGTGCTAACCTTACAGCTGGGGGGAGAAGGCTCTGAGCTGTGACATGACCCCAGCAGGCTGTGGTGACAACAGCATGCCCCCAGGACTCCATCTCCCAAGTGCCCCCTCAGGTGCTGGGGACAGTGGGGAGCACAAGAGGCTGGACCCCCTCCCAGATTCTGAGCCTGTCTGCATGAGGGTGGGTGTCCAGGGCCCACCCAAGGAAGGCCAGACCCTGTGGTTGCTGAGACCCAGGGTTCCTGCAGAGGTGTGAGAGGCACTGAGTGGGCAGGGCCCCTGTGAGCTTCTGGGGAGGAGCCACTGGCCCTGCTCATAAGGCGCTGAGCCTGCAGGACTGGAAGCAGCAGCACAACAAAGCTGTGTCAGCACCCCCAAAACCCGGCCTGTGTTTGTAGTCAACAGGGTCATCTCTCCCAGACCCGGCCCTCGATTGTGCAAGACTCAGCTGTACTTCCGGGCTCTGAGCTCAAGTGCCCTGTGTCCTTGCTGACCCGAGACAATTACACTCCTGGGTTCCATACTAGGCCTCCCAACACCCCTCCCTCAGACCCCTTCCTCACCCTCTCCCTCATCCCTGCCATACTCCCTTCCTCACTCCTTCCTCACCCCCTCCCTCACCCCCTCACCTCCCCACCCTTGCCTCACCCACTCCCTCGCCCCCAACTCCTTCCCTCACCCTTCCCTCACCTCCCTTCACTCCCTCCCTCACCCTTCCCTCACCTCCTCCCTCACCCCCAACTCCTTCCCTCACCCTTCCCTCACCTCCCTTCACTCCCTCCCTCACCCCCTTACTCCTTCCTCACCCTCTCCCTCATCCCCTCACCCCCTCCCTCATGCCTCACTCACCCCCTCTCACTCCTTCCTTACCCCCTCCCTCACCCCTTCCTCACCCCTCCCTCACTCACTCCCTCACACCCCTCACTCCTCCCTCACCCTTCTCACCTCCTCCCTCACCTCCTCCCTCACCCCTCCCTTACACCCCTCACCCCTCCCTCACCTCCCTCACCCCTCCCACACCTCCTCCCTCACCCCCCCATTCCCCTTCCTTCATCTCCCTCCCACACTCAAGCTCCCTCCCTCACCCCTCCCACACCTCCTCCCTCACCCCCCCATTCCCCTTCCTTCATCTCCCTCCCACACTCAAGCTCCCTCCCTCACACCCCCTTTCCTTCACTCACTGTTCCTCACTGCCCTCTGCATATCCCCTTCAGCTCTCCCACAGCTCCTCCATCACACTGAAGCTTTGGTAATGGGAGTCCCCTCGACCCCAGCATCCCCTACCAGTTCTGGCATAGTTCTGGATGTGAGAACAACGTCCCATGTCCAGGTATGGTAGCCTGGAGGAAACTGTTCTTCCTGGGGTATCATGAGGGCTTCCTGGAGGAGATGGCATTCCAGGTGGCTCTGAAGGATGAGTTGATGGGTGGGGCTGGTAAGGAGTCCCAAGTGGAGGGAGCAGCGTCTTTGCCTGAACCTCCGCAGCACAGGTGTGGTGTGGAGGTGGGGACTCGGGACAGCCAGGAGGGCCTCATGTGCCCAAGGGTGCCTTCCCCTCTTTGGAGGACCTAGTTCACCGCTGGTCACGGGAACTGGTTGGCCTGGTGGTTGGCAGGGCAGGGCCTGATGGGTGGCTGAGGCCAGATGTGAGTGCCCATTGTTCTCTCTCCTCCAGGCTCCAGCCTCAAAGGGGAGGTCCTGTGGAGCACCCACCAGGCTGGAGGTTGGGGATGTCACAGACTCAGCCCAGGCTTAAGTCCAGTTGGTCAGAGATGGGGCTGCGGGTGGCTGAGTGTGGGGCAGGGTGGTGGTGCGCACAGATGGACAGGCAAGGTAGCAGTCCCAGGGCCAGGCGGCCCCTCACTGAGGAATGACATCCTGCCCAGGGGCCTGGGGCGTCAGGGCCTCAGGGCATGTCAGGCAGCCCTGAGGAGGTGCGTGTGTCCTCCAGAGCCTCAGGCAGGGCCACCTAGGACCCGCCCAGCCGCACACCGCCTGCGTCCTGCTGCCTAGGAGGTTCCCTGCCTTCAGCTGTCGCAGTAATAGAATGTTAATGTCCCTGGAGACCCCTCCTTTACCCTCCAGGGGCAAGTCACGCCTGTCTATACCCTTGACCCAGACATTTGTCACCTTCACTAAGTGTGTGACAGTTCTTTGCAGCTGGAACCAGGTGGTAAATTCCTAACAGTATTTCTGCTGGGGAGGGGGCTGAGGCAGAGCCCAGGCTGAAGGAGGAGTCCCGGGCAGGGCTCCCATTTCACAGGTGGGCAGATGGGCTGAGGCTGGAGCACATGCCCTGGGCCCACGGCTCAGAGTGGAGGAGGGAGAGGGCAGCCAGGGCTGTCCCCCAGCTGTCCCCCCACCATGGGCATGTGGCAGCCCAGCAGATGGGAGGGCTCCAAGGCCCTGGCTTTCCTTGCCCCAGGCCCTCAGTTCCCTGAAGGGGCAGGCACTGTGATGACCCAAGCAGCAGGGCCACAGGGTAATCAGGGGTCATGGCCTGGAGTCCATATCCACCAGCAGCCTGGTTCCCACGGTCCTGTGCAGTGACCCTGTGACTGAGCAGGGCCCCTCCGGGAGCCGCACCCATCCCCTTGCCCCTCCAGTGGCTTTGCCCCTCTACCTCCTCCTTCTGAGGCAAAGCCTGGGTGTCTCCAGAAACCCCCTGGAAAACGCAAACTCATGATGATTCTGTGGGTTGAGAAATACTGTTGTTTCCCCACAAAAAGGCTTCCGGGAAGAGCGGACAAGGCAGAGATCAGGTCTCTGCCCGGGCTCAGCGGCCGAAGAGTGTGTGAGAGTGTGTGTGTGTGTGTGTGTGTGTGTCACACAAGGTGGGAGGAGGGGACAGTGTGTGTGTGGGGGCATCTGAGGTGGGAGGGGACAGTGTGTGGGGATATCTGAGATGGGAGGGGACAGTGTGGGGATATCTGAGATGGGAGGGGACAGTGTGTGGGGGCATCTGAGGTGAGAGGGGACTGTGTAGGGATATCTAAGGTGGGAGGGGACTGTGTATGGGAGGGGGCGTCTGTCGTGGGAGGGGACAGTGTAGTGGACATCTGAGGTGGGGAGCAGTGTTGGGGGGACATCTGAGGTGGTGGGCAGTGCCTGGGGGCTTATCTGAGGTGGGGGCAGTGTGTGTGTCAGGGACATCTGAGGTATGGGGGCGGTGCCTGGGGGCTTATATCTGAGGCAGGTGAGCCCATGTGGAGGGCGTCCTGTCTGACATCTGTGCCAGCAGCTGGGGATGCTGGGAACACCAGGACCCAGCCCCAGCGGGAGCAGCCATAGTTGCAATAATCTCTGAAACCCTCCTGAGGTTGAGGAACGAGGCAGGCTGACAACTTGAATATTTAATATGGGCCAGCACCTTGTAAGGTGAAGATGCGTTTCTTACACAAATTATAAATAATGAAAAATAAGCATTTAGAAAAAGCAGCAGCAGCCCTTGTTGGGCCGGCTGGAGGACTCTTTGGTTGAGTGGCAGGGGAGGCCCTGGGTCTGGGGTCTGTCAGAGCCCCCCCAGGTCATCTGCCAGGAAGGCCAGCAGGTAGCGGCTGACATGTCTGTCGATGATGACAGGCGAGAAGCCGAGGACGCGCCGGGTCCCTGGCAGGCCCTTGGGGTCTAGAAGACAAATGGGGAGGCAAAAGCTCGGGAGCCAGTCCCACAGGTGAATTCTGTTTCCATCCCTCCCATGGGGGGGCACTGGGGCACGGTGCCCCTCCCGGGCATGGTCTCGGCTTGAGTTGAAAAGACAAGAATTGGGCAGATTCCAGAGCCCCCAGCCCCCACCCGAGTGCCCCACGGGCCTTTGGGTCCTGCTGTGTGTGCCTGTGTCCCTGCACCCAGTAGGCCTCCCAGCACAACAAACTCAGGCATCACAGAAAAGGGGAGACAGGCCAGGCCAGGCCACGTGACAGCAGAGGGGCCTGGCAGGCTCCTTGCATCAGGCCTGTGGCTGGTGGAGACCCAAGGCCCTGGGGCACGTGACCTGCTCAAGGGCCCCACATGGCTCAAGGTCAGAGGTATGGCCAAAGTCACAGATGTGGCAGGGCTTTCTAACACCTGGAGTCCTGGCTGCACCCTCCTCCCACTAGGGGTCATCATTCTCTGGTTCCCAAGGGTGGCAGGGGCAGCGGACACTGGGGGCCTCCTCACATCCCATTTCTCATGAGCCCTGCCAGGTGACACTATCCCACTGCACAAGTGCGGACACTGAGGTACAGAGAGGCCAAGGGGTCCTGAATTGGGCAGGGTCTGGGGCCCTAGCTTGGTGGCAGAGGGGAAGCAAGCCCGGACCGTGAGGGTCCGCCTGCACCCACCTGGCGGATAGCAGTACAGGAACAGGGCCAGTCCCACGGCAAGGCCCAGGCCAGCCAGGAAGCTCATGGGTCCTGGAGAGAAACCACTGTGAACAGGGCTCCCCTGGGCCTCAGAGGTGGGGTCCTGAGACCCGGGCTGTGCAGGGGAGTGGGGGTGCCAGGCTGAGGTGCTGCCGGAAGAGCCCCCAAGCGAGCACTGTAGGGGGTCTGTCACCAACAGAAGG
Source organism: Aotus nancymaae (assembly GCF_030222135.1). Lineage (NCBI taxonomy): Eukaryota > Metazoa > Chordata > Mammalia > Primates > Aotidae > Aotus > Aotus nancymaae. The sequence goes on from NW_026988455.1 coordinate 26,044,837, forward strand.
CCAGGAATGGAGCCGGACTTGGGGTGGAGAAGCCCCTGAGGCAGAGACGGAGCCCTGGGGAGGGTAAAGAGAGAGGGAGAAAGAGGGAGAGAGAGGGAGAGAGAGGGAGGGGCAGCAGGGAGGTGTTACCCCTGTCACTCAGCTCGCCGCTCTGGCTGCCCGAGTCTAGCTCTGTGCAATCTGAGTTCTCTGGAAACAAAACCACAGAGCACGGTTAGTCAGTCAATGGGCAGGGCCAGAGAGCAAGCCGGTCACCCCGCAGGAAGCCCAGGGCCGTCGCCGCCTCCCGGGGCTGCCAGGCCGGACCAGACCGTGGGACATGAGGCCAGCCCTCCTCAGGAACTATGCACAGTCTGGGTCCTCTCCTCTGGTCCAGTTCTTGTGACTTCAAGGGCCATGGGCATCGGAGGGCCATTGTATCCTGGTGGCCACAGGCACCGAACGCAGCACGAACATCGCTGCGGACAGCATGGCTGCTGTCGGCATGGTGGCTGCCTCACTGGGTGCAGTTGGCTGGGAGCTTTCTGCACCTCCCCAGGAAGCTCTCCAGCCTGTGACGAGCTGGAGACCTTTAGGCACCTGGGAGCCACAGAAGGTGCTCTACCTCCAGCAGGGCCAAAGCTTGGCCTGCCTGGTTCTGAAAGCCCCCTGCGGCATACTCGTGGCTGGGGAGGGAGAGCCAGTCCCACCTTCAGGGCTGGGCCTGCCCTTGAGCTCTCCCTGCCCACCATCTGCACTGTGTCCTGTGGGGCCTGGGGAGGCCTCCAGGGGGTCAAAGACCCCAGTCCAGTAGCCTAGGACGAGCCAGCCCCATCCAGTCCCTCTGGTCTCTGTCCTATTGTCTGAGTGTCGAGGGGCAGCAACCCCTCCTCCGGGGGCTCTGAGCATGGAGGCATCAGATCCAAGCTGCCATCTTTGCCTTGATGTGTCCCCCAGGTCTTAGCAGTTCTGAGGGCCCGGGCTACTGGCATCCACATGACTCCCGGGGCCTGACCGCAAGCCACCTGGGGACAGGAGCCTCAAAACCGAAATGCGTGTGCTTGGGACCAGCCACCTGTGCCCAACAATGCCCTGTGGAAACACCCACATGTGTGCAGATCGCTGCAATGAAAGGGCCTATCATGGGGTTGGGTAATTCCAGCTGGGACCGCCTAGGAGCGCCATGCAGCTGTGGGAACAAGGCTGCTACCCAGACAGATATGAAGGGATCCCCCTGGAATGAGGCTAGAAAAGGAAGAGCAAGAGTAGACGTACAGGATGCCCCCTTCTGCGTGGAGACTGCCATGAGAGAGATGGAGGAGAGGGAGTGGGAGACAGAGACCGACGTCTGCACTGCCTGAGCCTGCCACACTCTCCCCTCAGGGCCGTAGGGTGGCCTCTAGGGAGGGGCTGGGTGAGAGGGGATGCCAGGCCTGGGCTGCAGCAGACTTGGGTGGCCCGGAGGACATCCATGCCATCAACAGCAGGCTGGGGTGCTCTCCCTGGGCCAGCACCAAGCATGCGTGGCTGGGGACATGACACTTACGCAGAGCATGGCGGCTGGGCAGGCGGCTGTGCAGGGGCTGGGCGTGGATGTACAGGGCTCGGTAGAACTCCTGGCAGTCCCGCTCGCCACTCCGCTGCAGGTGGCTCAGGAGGTCACAGAGCCGCACACGCAAGGACGCCTTGGGGTTCCGGAACTGAGGGTACAAGGGGGTGCCAGGGAAGATCAGGCCAGAGGGGCTGGCTGTGGGGCAGGGCAGAATGCCAGGCTCAGGCCCCCAGCCTCAGCTTCCCCATCGGGTGTCAGGATACCTGCTAGACCCTGTGACACCCTGCCCGCTACCCACACACCACAGTGCCTGGCACTGCCTCTGTTGCAGGCATCACTCCTTATACTCCCTGTGGGGCGGGAGGTTGGGAAACTGAGGCTGGGAGCAGTCACAAGGAAAGCACAGGGCCAGTGACATCATTCCAAGTGTTGGGACTTAGTGTGGCTTCCTGTGTGACTTTAGCCAGCTACTCCACCCCTCTGAGACTTGGTTTCTTCATTTGTAAAAAGGGGATAATGAATCCGCATGGTAGGCTATGGCAGGGAATCAATGAAGTGATGGCATAAGTGCTGACTTCTGTTATTTTTCAGTCTAGAGGAATGTGATTCAAGTATTTAAAAAATAAGTTGAAGCTCATTATATGGCTCATGCCTATAATCCCGGCACTCTGGGAGGCCGAGGCAGGCGGATCAGGAGTTCCAGGCCGGGAGTTTGACACCAGCCAGGCCAACATAGTGAAACCCTGTCTCTACTAAAAGTATCAAAAATGAGCCAGGCATGGTGGTACATGTTTGTAATCCCAGCTACTTGGGAGGCTGAGGCCAGAGGATCACTTGAAACCAGGAGGCGGAAGTTGCTTTGAGCCGAGATCACACCACTGCACTCCAGCCTGGGCCACAGAGACTCTATCTCAAAACAAAAAGCAGAAAGAAAAAAAAAAGGTTGACAAAAGTAGTGGCTCTTTTGATGCGTCTGACAGAGAAATGTGTAGTTCTCAAGGTCAGTGGACAGACCACACTGGGACTTGACCTGCAGGACCAGGAGTCTGTGGCCTGGTGCTGCCACCTGGTGGCAACATACCATTCTACACGGGCACAGGGAACCGGAGTTGCCATTCCCTGGCAGTATGGAAATGACAGACACTTGGGTGACAGGAGCTACGGTGCCTGGGAGGAAGAAACATGTGCTTTTCCTTGTATAAACATCTGAAACTTTCTAAACTTTTAAAAAGTGAACATGTATTAGACTTCAATTACAATAATAAGAGATGGATTTGAGCACCTAACTTGCAAAATGACCGTACCACCTTCATAGCAGAAGCAGCAGCTGAGCCGGGAGCAGGGCCTGTGTTGACTCCTGTTCTCTTGTGGGCCAACCTCACTGTTCCAGGAGATGCCCCAACCCTCAGGACAGCCCTGCACATGGCATCATGACCCCTTGCTACGTGAGGAAATGACAGCTCCAAGAGGAGAAGGGACTCAATTGGAGTCACTCAGAGGAGAAAGAGGCTGGCAGGACCTGTACCCCAAAGGCCTAGCAGTCTCTGGCACCCACAGCCTATCCCTCTGGTCTTGGTGATGGCTGTCAAGGAACAGGTGGCTCAGCGGGGGCACCAGAGCCACAGACGTGGGTGGGGCCGGCAGGGGGTACCCAACTCTCATCCAGTGTCCCCTCAGGGCCACTGGGCAGAACAGACCTCCCAGGACAGAGCCCAGGAATTGCATCTTAAATGCCATCTCCAGCAGAGCCACCCTGGTGTGCCCAGCTCTGCAGCTCTGAGAGGCCAGGGCCATGTGACAGAGTGACAGCTGCTGGCCCTGGGCACCTTCCCAAGTAATAGGATGAACTCAGGATGTAACCTGACACTCCTGAGATGAGTGACCTGGGCAAGTGGCTGCCTCTTGGGCCTTGGGACCACCTCTGTGAGATGGGGTGATGAGTGTGACTGCCCACAGGGCTGTAGGGCTGTCTAGGGACGAGGGCTCTTGGGCAGGCATTTACTTGGCTCAGCTCGGCCAGTCCTCACCACACCTGCCAGCCCAGGGCTCAAGGTGTCCACTCCACCATGGGGAAGCTGGGGCTCCTGGGGGACCAACCCGCTCAGCACTGCTGAGAGGGGCAGAGTGAGGTGCGGCTGTGGGTCAGCATCTGCTTGCCTAGAAGCTCGGCTGCCTACCTGTGACATGCTGGGCTTTCCAGCCTCATACAGCAACATAGAAATTAGAGAAAAGGAAGCAAATGTTTGCCCACTTTGAACCTTCGGAAGATGCAGAGTGCAAAGCCCTGTGGCACTGGGGTGGGCCAGGCCCAACCTCTAGTCCCCATCCCACTTCAGCTCTCCCTCTGCCCCTCCCTTCTCAGCCCTCCCTCTCATCCCCTTTCCCGTCTCCCCCACCTACCACGTCTTATACTGTCATGTGCTTCATGTGTCGTCACGTGTTACCCCCTGTAACCCTCCCAACAACTGGGGAAGGGGACAGCAAGCCCAATTACATATGAAGAAACCGAGGCACAGAGACCTGATGATGTTCTGGGCTCATTTGGGCTCACCCCAAAGGGCCAGTTTGTAGCTCAGACAGCCTTAATAGCCAGGTCCAGATGTGTCACCTCTGAATCCTGACATACCTAGTGTGTCATCCTGTGAGAGAATGACCCAGGGCCGGTCACCAGCTTCTCCCAGCCCAGAAAGGAAGGGAAACTGAGCAGTGTCTCGGGCACCCCCCTCACCTCCTCAGCACCTTTTCCGCCTCCTTGTTGGTAAGGATCTGTGGGTAGTAGCGGTTCAGCTGGAGGATGATCCTGTCCACCTGCTGCTCACTTAAGCGCCCGTGGCTTGTCAGGAAAGGCGTGTCCTGCACCAGGCGGTCGCAGTAGGTCTGATCTAAAACAGATAGCACAGGTGCATGAGCCAGCACAGCCCAAGGGGACCAGAGACAGCAGCCTCATGCTGACACTAACCACAGGAGGGCATCACCCCTGAGGAGGGTGCCCACCAGGACGGTGCACGTGCAGGGTCACAGCCATCCCAGCCTGTGTGGTGTGCATTGCACATCTGAGAGCTGCCCCTGGCCTGCCAACCTGCCTCTTGCCAACCTGCCTCGTCAGAAGGTCGAAGTGAGGGGTTGTGGTGGAAACCCACTTTCACAGAGCTTATCACAGAAAACAAACAGAGGGGCTAAGAATCCACTTTTCAAGGGCTACTGCAGGGCCATCAGGAAACAGCTGATGTCTGAGGAAGGCACAGGTGACACAGGTGGCTCAGAATGCCCAGGGCCAGGCACAGTGGCTCAGACCAGGCGCGACGGCTCACGCTTGTAATCCCAGCATTTTGGGAGTCTGAGGTGGGTGGATCACTTGAGCTCCGGAGTTCAAAATTGAGAATGCCCAGATGTGGGCTCTGCAGATCTTCACAGTGGCACAGATACAGGGACACAGGGCTCAGGGTGGCCCGTGCTGGCATCACCATGGGACATAATGTGTCTTTAAGGCACTAAGAAGCTTCTACCAACAGTAAACCAGTGAGTTCTCCCAGAGTTAGAAATGCTTTTCATTTGCCTTTTTTTCCCCCCAGAATCACCATTAAACATCATTGTACCATTCTTTTCCATTAAGAATGTTTCTTAGAATGACAGATCTTTAAGGCTGAGCGGTGGAGTGACGATGGGAGGGCATGGACAGGATGGGGCACAGGATGCCTGCGGGGACTGAACATACTTGTGGCAGCTTGTCCTGTTTCCCCACGGACAGAGGGGCAAACACAAATAAAATATTTATAGAATATAACACAAAAGAAAATGAGAAGGGAATCTAAATGTGTTACTGTAAAAAAATCAACAAAACACAAAAGAAAGCAGTAATAGAATAAATGAGGGTCAAAAAAGCTACAAGACATACAGGAAAAAAATAGCAAAATGGTAGTAGTAATGCATTCCTTATCAGCAATTACTTCAAATGTAAATAGGTTAAACTTTCTTTCTTTCTTTTTTTTTTGATGGAGTCTTGCTCTGTTGCCCAGGCTAGAGTGCAACGGCCGGATCTCGGCTCACTGCAACCTCTTCTTCCTGGGTTCAAGCAATTCTCCTTGGGATTACAGGCATGTGCCACCATGCCTGGCTAGTTTTGTAATTTTTTCAGTAGAGACAGGGTTTCACCATGTTGGCCAGGCTGGTGTCAAACTCTTGACCTCAGGTGATCTGCCTGCCTCAGCCTTCCAAAGTGCTGGGATTACAGGTGTGAGCCACTGTGCCCAGTCAAACATTCCTATCAAAAGGCATAGATTGACAGAATGGATTTTTCAAACATGATACAACTATATGCTGTCTACAAAAGACTCACTTTAGATCTAAAGACACAAAGAGGTTGAAAATGAAAGGATGTAAAAAAAAATCCTATACAAATAGTAATCAAAAGAGAGCTGAGGTAGCTATACTAACATCAGACAAAATAGACTATAAGTAAAAACTGTTACAAGAGATTAAAAAGTATATTATGTATTAATAAAAGGATAAATCCATCAAAAATATGTTAACAGTTATAAACATATATGCACCAAATATCAGAGCTTCAAAATATATGAAGCAAACGCTGGCAGAATTGAAGGGAGAAATAGGTATCTCTGTAATATTTGGAGACTTCAAAACACCACTTACAATAAGAGATAGAACCACCAGACAGAAGATAAATGAGGGAAGAGAGGACTCCAACAACACCATAAGCCAATTATACCTGGTAGACATATACAGAACACTCTATCCAATAATATAAAATAGACATTTTTCTCAAGTGCACACGAAACATTCCCCTAGATAGACCACAAAACAAGTTTGTGGCCACAAAATAAGTTTTATTTATTTATTTATTTTTAAGACAGAGTCTCACACTGTTGCCCAGGCTATAGTGCAGTGCTGCGATCTCAGCTTACTGCAATCTCCATCTCCAGGGTTCAAGCGATTCTCCTGCCTCAGCCTCCCAAGTAGCTGAGACTACAGGGGTGTGCCCCCTCGCACAGCTAATTTTTTGGTATTTTTAGTAGAGACAGGGTTTTACCATGTTGGCCAGGATGGTCTCGATCTCTGGACCTCACGATCCACCCACCTCGACCTCCCAAAGTGCTGGGATTACAGGTGTGAGTCACCACGCCTGGCCACAAAATAAGTTTTAATATATTTAAAAAGGTTAAAATCATACAAAAATATTTTCTGATCACAGAGAATGAAGCTATACATCAATAAAAGAAAACTGAAAAACTCACAAATATGATAAAATTAAATAGCCAATGAGGCGAGGCGTGGTGGCTCACACCTGTAATCCCAGCACTTTGGGAAGTTGAGGCAGTCAGATCACTTAAGGCCAGGAGTTTGGGACCAGCCTGGCCAACATGGCAAAACCCCATCTCTATTAAAAATACAAAAATTAGCTGTGCATGGTGATGCACACCAGTAATCCCAGCTACCTGGGAGGCTGAGGCACAAGAATTGCTTCAACCTGGGAAGTGGAGGTTGTAGTGAGCTGAAATTGCACCACTGCACTTCAGCCTGGATGACAGAGTGAGACTCTGTCTCAAACAAACAACCAATGGATCAAAAAAGAATTCGTGAGGGAAATTAGGAAATCACATGAGAAAACCACACACACAGACGCGCACACACACAGACACACACACACACACACACACCCTATACCACACCAAAACCTAAGGGATGCAGCAAAAGCAATGCTGAGAGGGCAAATTATAGTTGCAAATGCATATATTTTAAAAAATCATAAATCAGTAACCTAACATTACACCTTAAGGAATGAGAAAAGGAAAGAGTAAAGACCAGAGAGATTGAAGAGCAAACTAAACCCAAAGCTCGCAAAAGGAAGGAAATAATAAAGATTAGGGTGAAGACAAATGAAATAGAGAATCAAAAAACTGTGGAGAAAAATCAAGAAAACCAAAGTTGCTTCTCTGATAAGATCAATAAAAATGATGAAACTAGCTAGACTGACAAAAACAAGACTCAAATTACTATTATCAGGACTGAAAGTGAGGATATTACCATGAACTTTACAGAAATAAAAAGGAATATAAGAGTATACTATGAACATCTGTATACCAACACATTGGATAAATGAAATGAAAACATTCCCAAAACACAATCTACCAAAAATAAATCACAAAGAAAGAAAAAAAACCTGACCAATAACTAGTAAGAAGATTAAATCATTAATTAAAAATGTCCCAAGAAAGAAAAGCTCAGGACCAGAAAGCTTTGTTGGTTAATTCTACCATACATTTAAGGAAGAACTAATACCAATCCTCCTCAAACTTTTCCAAAAAAACTGAAGAAGAGGGAACACTCCATAACTAATTCTATGAGGTCAGCTTTACACTGATTCCAAAGTCAGACAAAGACGCTTTAAGAAAAGAAAACCACTTTGGGAGACAGGCAAGAGAGTCACTTGAGGCCAGGAATTCAAGATCACTTGGGCAATACAGCAAGACCTTGTCTCTGCAAAAAGAGAAAAATGGAAAAGAACACTACAGACCAATACTCCTTATGCATATTGATGGAAAAGTCAGCAAAATACTAGCAAATCAAATTCAGCAGCATATTAAAAGAATGATAGATTGATTTATTCCTGGAATACAAGAATGGTTCAACATGTAAAAATGAAAAAAATCTATCAAGGAAATATACTGCATTAATAAGATGAAAGAAAAAAATTACATAGCCATTTCAGTTGATGCAGAAAAAGCATTTGATAAATGTCAAAATCCTTTCTTGATATAAACATTCAATTAATTAGGTCTAGAAGATGCTATGGTTTGAATGTGTCAAAAAGCATGTATTGGAAACTTAATCCCCAGTGTAACAGTACTGAGAGATAATGCCCAATGAGAGGTGTGTAGGTCATGAGGGTTCTACCATCATGAATAGATTAATGCCAATCATAAAAGGGCTTGAAGCTTCATTTCTGTTTCTTCCTCTCTTGCTCCCTATTATTCTCTCTAGCCCTTCTGCCTTCCACCATGGGATAACACAGCAAGAAGGCCCTCAACAGATGACAGCTTGGATTGCCAAACCTCTAGAAGCATGAGCCTAAAAATTTGTGCTCATTATAAATTCCCCAGTTTCAAGTGTTCTGTTCTAGCAGCACAAAAGGGACTAAGACAGAAGGAAACTTCCTCAACATGATAAAGGCCATAGAGTTGGCACTCTGTCTCTGCAGGTTCCATATCCAGCGATTAAATCAACAACAGATATAAAACATTTGGGAAAAAGCAATAACAAATAACAATACAACAAAAAATAAAAGTTTTAAAAATACAGTAAAACACTTATTTACATAGCATTTACATTGTGTTAGGCATTATAAGTAAGCTAGAGATGATGTAAAATATATGGGAGAATGTGTGTAGGTGCAAATATTATACCGTTTTATATAAGGGATTTGAATATCCTCAGATTTTTTTTTTTTTTTTGAGATGGGGTCTTGCTCTGTCACCAGGCTGGAGCGCAGTGGTACAACCTCGGCTCACTGCAACCTCCACCTCCTGGGTTTAAGCGATTTTTCCACCTCAGCCTCCCGAGTAGCTGGGATTACAGGCATGTGCCACCACGCCCAGCTAATTTTTGTATTTTTAGTAGAGATGGGGTTTCACCATGTTGGCCAGGATTGTCTCCATCTGTCAACCTTGTGATCCATCTGCCTCAGCCTCCCAAAGTGCTGGGATCAAAGTGCTGGGATTACAGGTGAGCCACCTCGCCCAGGCTGTTGAAGGATATTTTTATATGAAAAGCCCACAGCTCACATCATACCTTAATGATGAAAGACTGAAAGCTTTTTCTTTAAGATCAGGAAGAAAATGAAGATGTCTGCTTTCACCACTTCTGTTCAACCTAGTATTGGAAGTTCTAACCAGAGCAATTAGGCAAGAAAAGGAAAAGAAAATAAAAGGCATCCAAATTGTATAGGAAAAAGTAAAATATTTTCTGTTCACAGATGACGTGATTTTATACAGAGAAAACCCTAAAATCTTTTTTTTTTTTGAGACAGTCTCACTCTGTCACCAGGTGCCAGGCTGGCGTGCAGTGGCGCGACCTCGGCTCACTGCAACCTCCACCTCCTGGATTCAAGCAATTCTCCTGCCTCAGCCTCCTGAGTAGCTGGAACTACAATGGCACGCCATCATGCCCAGCTAATTTTTTATATTTTTTAGTAAAGATGGGGTTTCACCATGTTGGCCTGGAGGGTCTCAATCTCTTGACCTCGTGATCCACCCGCTTCGGCCTCCCAAAGTGCTGAGATTACAGGCGTGAGCCACTGCGCATGGCCAAAATCTTTTTCTTTAAAGTTAGAGCTAATTAAAATCATGCAGCAAGGTTGCAAGATATAAAATCAACACACAAAATTATTTCATCTCTACATACTAACAATGAACAATCCAAAAACTAGGAAAACTACTCAATTTACAATGGCATTGAAAAGAATAAAATACTTAGGAGAAAATTTAATCAAGAAGATGAAAATCTTGTACACTGAAAACCACAAAACACTGCTGCAAGCACTACCCAAAGCAATCTACAGATTCAAAGCAATCCCTATCAAAACCTCAAGTGTTTTTTGCAAAACCTCAAGTTTTTTGCAAAAACCCAACTCTTATAGAATTTCAAGATACCTGTATAGCCAACAACAACAAAAATCTTAAAAAAGCAAAGCAAAACAAAATAAAACACCACCACCATCACCACCACCACCAACAAAACAGGGTCAGAAGACTCATATTTCCTGCTTTCCAAAATTAGTGTAAAAAGCTACAATAATGAAAACAATGTGGTATTATCATAAAGAAAGACATATGGGTCACTGGCATAGAATAAGAGAGTCTAGAGTTAAACCCTATTTTTAATTAAAGGAGTGGGAAAAAAGAAAGTGAAAAAACAGTTCACATAAATAGGAGAAATATCTGCAAAGCATATATATCATAAGGGATTAGTATTCATACTCCATAAAGAACTCCTACAACTGAACAGCAAAAGACACAAAGAATGAAATTCAAAAACAGGGAAATAACTTGAATAGACATTTCTCTAAAGAAAATATACAACTGGCCAATAAGAACCTGAAAAAAATGCTCATCACACCTACAATCCCAGCACTTTGGGAGGCTGACGTGGGTGGATTACCTGAGGTCAAGGGTTCAAGACCAGCCTGGCCAACATGGAGAAACTCTGTCTCTACTAAAAATACAAAAATTAGCCGGGCGTGGTGGTGTGTGCCTGTAATCCCAGCTACTTGGAAGGCTGGACAGGAGAATTGCTTGAACCTGGGAGGCGGAGGTTGCAGTGAGCCGAGATTGTGCCACTGAACTCCAGCCTGGGAGACAGAGCGAGATTCCATCTCAAAAAAAAAAAGCTCATCATTAGTCATTAAGGAAATGCAAACTCAAACCACAATGAGATATCACTTTATACTCATTAGGATAGCTATATATTAATATAACAAGTGTTGGTAAGGATATGAAGAAATTCAAATTCTTGGGCATTACTGGTGAAAATGTAAAATAGTGCAGTCATTGTGGAAAAAAACAGTATGGCAGTTCCTCAAAAATGTAAACATAGAATTATTGTGTGATCCAGAAATTCTACTTCCAGGTATATACCCTAGACAACTAAAAGCAGGACCTCTACCATGTGCGGTTGCCCACGCCTGTCATCCCAGCATTTTGGGATGGTTCTGGAGAAACAGGAATGCTTTTACACTATTGGTGGGAATGTAAATTAGTTCAGCACTGTGAAAGACAGTGTGGCAATTCCTCAAAGATTTAGAACCAGAAATACCATTTGACCCAGCAATCCCATTACTGTGTATAATGGTATTTATACCATTATATTATACATATATATAATTATATATATAATTATGTTATATATAAAATATATAATTACATATATTATATTATATATTACATATATTATATTATATATATAATATATAATATATATTACAGCTGATTAATATATTCTAGCTAATGCATGAATATATAATATATATGCTCATCAATGGTAGACTGGATAAAGAAAATGTGGTATATATACACCATGGAATACCATGCAGCCATGAAAATGAATCAGATCATGTCTTTTTCAGACACATAGATGAAGCTGGAAGCCACTATCCTCAGCAAACAACACAGGGACAGAAAAGCAAATACTACATGTTCTCACTTCTAAGTGGGAGCTGAACAACGAGACTGTGTGGACACAGGCAGGAGAACAACACACACTGGCCCCTGTTGGGGGAGGGCCGGTGGTAGGGAGAGCATCAGGAAAAACGGCTAATGCATGCTGAGTTTAATACCAGGGTGATGGGATGATAGATGCAGCAAACTACCATGGTACACATTTACCTGTGTAAGAAAACTGCTTGCCCTGCACATGTACCCCAGAACTATAAAGAAAATAAATACATAAATAGAATTTTAAAAAATTTAAAAAATTATGTTAATTGTATGTGGGTAGGTCCCTTTGATTGAAAGTGAAATGGAAATAATTTTTTTAAAAAACCTTACTATACAAAATTTACAAAACTAAATAATTAGAGTAAAACAAATTTACATTTTGTCCCTGGATTGATATAAGACAAAAACATTGTGTGGGAAAGCTGGAGTTGAGGACGAATGAGATTCTGAGAATAAAAATCCCTGGTACATAGTCAAAGTTTCAGAGTCAACTTCAGATTTTCAAGGATTATAAAATAGATAACTTCATACAACCATCTCCAACAGATAAAAGGAACCAGATAATATCTGTGTTCCAGGGAGAAAGAACAGAAAATTGGCTGAGTTCTGTCACTGACAAAACTTAGTGGGAAGGAGGAATCTGGAAGGTGGGAGGGTGGAGGGATCCCAGGCTTGTGGGGTGGGGAGGGGCTGTGCCTCCCCCTCTCACTGCCCCTCCCCCACCAGGGGCCCTTTGTGAGGTGAAGGCCCCAGCTCTGTGATGCAGGCCTGGGCCCCAGTCCCTAGTCTCCAAGGGACTGCCCAGAGCTCAGTTGCCTGAAGGCAGCATACCTATTCAAATGGAGAGTATTCCGTATCCTCTAAAACTTCTTTGCGAATCATGGAGAAACACCCCCAGCTCCACACCATGGGTGTTGGATATCTTCCTCACCCTGGTATTTGGCGTGGTGTTCTTTTTCCTATTACTACGCCCCTACCGCTCTTACTTCCTTTGTGATCCACCCTCACCATCACCTGAGGACAAGAGAATGGTAAGAAGCCCTCGGGCTGGACCCACACAGCACAATTCTGTTATTAGCTCTGCTGTTCCAAATCCAGTGGAGAGACTTCCGCAATGGGAAGTGTCAGGAGAGACCAGAACATGGTCCTTCCAGGGAGAGGCAGAGCAGCCAGGGGTTGGTAGGGACTGGGATTTCCATCCCAGGCTCTCAGTCCATCTGTGGGGGAGCACAGGAGGCGTCAGGGCAAAACCAAACCCCTGGACTCAGTGGCAAGGACCAGTCGGGAGATGGGGGAGGTCTCTGTGGGAGGGCGCTCATAAGCCCCTTCCTGGGGCAGGTGGCTGGGGGCCCAGCCTAGTCTGTGTGGGGTGATCTGGGGGCTGTGCTGAGCCTCCGAGGGCCTCCCACCTGGGCCTGGAGTCTCCTCTGATCTCCTGGGAAGCAGAATCCTACCTGACAGCTCAGGTGTGCCCGCGGGCCTGAGCCTGGGTGTTCGTTAAGTAGAGTAGTACCTTACCGTTACTTACATTACATTATATATTATATATTATACATTATGTATATTATAGTTTATATATGAAACATATATAATATATATATTTCCTCATATAGTAAATCCCTCTCTGTGGTGGGTTTTATTGTTTGTTTGTTTTTTGAGATGAAGTCTCACTCTTGTCGCCCTGGCTGGAGTGCAATGGCGATCTGGGCTCACTGCAGCCTCTGCCTCCCAGGTTTAAGCAATTCTCCTGCCTCAGCCTCCGGAGTAGCTGAGATTACAGGCACGCGCCACCACGCCAGGCTTTTTGTTATTTTTAGTAGAGACAGGGTTTCACTATGCTGGCGAGGCTGGTCTCAAACTTCTGATCTCAGGTGATCCACCCTTCTTGGCTTCCCCAAACGCTCGATTACAGGTGTGAGCCACGGCGCCTGGCCCCCTCTTTGTGTTTTTCTAAGAAGAAAAGCAGTTTATCATCCACTTAAACATGAGTGGGAGGAAGCACACCACTCCCTGAGCAGGACGAGAGAGCTGTGCAGTTCGTGAGCGCTGCGCGTTGCAGCTGGGCTGGGGCCAGAAAGCGAGAGCCGGTCTCAGCCCCTCGCCCTTTCTTGTCTCCCAGGATCTTCTTCTCTCCCTGGATGAACTTCTGTCCCAGTGTCAACTTATCTCCCAGTGTCAACATCAGCGGAGGAGGAGGCCCAAAGGCAGGAAGAAAAACAACAGTCTGAAAGGTAAGGCTCTGCCGGGCACACTAGAGTTCATTTGATCTCATCTGTCCCCGGAGAGAAGCAACTCTGTCTGAGGAAGTCAATTGAAGAAGCCTGAGGTGGGGGCTCCTAGGAAGGAAATCAGAACCCCGGGTCCCTCTCAGATTCCGTGCTGGCATGAAACCATGGTGGGCCAAGGACTGGGTGTTCCCCAGCAGGGCACAGTGTAGGGAGAGGAGGCCAATGCCTGTCTGAATCAGGAGCGGGGTGAGGGGGCTACGGACAACTGTTCAACTCTGCTAAGGCTGATTCCTCTTTGAGACCACCCCAGTCCTTTCTCCCCACAGGGCAGCTGTGAGGACTATGGGGGTGGGGGATCTGTGTGTGGAAGCCCTTTGTGGACAACATAGCCTTGCCCTCTGTGCCTCGCTATCACCGTCCAGGCCACATGGCCTTGGACACAGACATGTGGTTTCCAGGGTCTGACTCCCCATGGTCTTCCCTAAAGAAACATCCACTCAGCCTCCTGTGAGATCCCAGGCCCCTACCTCATTGCCCTAACCCGGTCTCCTGATTTCCAGCTTCTAGAGAACGCCTGACAGGCCTGGAGGGGACTCGGGACTTGTATTCACAACTGCAGCGGTGAGGCACTTCCCCTTTCCTGCATCCTTCCTACCGGGGCTGGGATTCGACCCCAGGGCCTTATGGCAGCCTGGAGCTGACCTGGGATGGGGAGACCAGGGGGACAGAGGATGGGAGTAAAACCCTGGAGCAAGGGGTAGGAGAAGAATTGGGGAGTCTGGGTGCAGCACAGTGGAGGGGCATAGGAGGAGAATTGGGGAGTATGACTGTGGGACGGTGGAGGGGTATAGGAGAATTGGGGAGTCTGGATATGGGGTGGTGTAGGGGTATAGGAGGAGAATTGGGGAGTCTGGGTATGGGACGGTGGAGGGGCATAGGAGAATTGGGGAGTCTGGGTGTGGGACGGTAGAGGGGCATAGGAGGAGAATTGGGGAGTCTGGGTGTGGAGCAGTGGAGGGGCATAGGAGAATTGGGGAGTGTGGGTGTGGGGCAGTGGAGGGACATAGGAGAATTGGGGAGTGTGGGTGTGGGGCGGTGGAGGGGCCGGGGCCCACGTGCCCACTCTGTCCTATGGCCCTACCTGCTCCTGGCTGCAGCTTGTGCCTCCTGTCTCCTGCAGCATCCTGGGGCCGTATCCTAACAAAGGTGACTTTGGTCGGCTCTCTGGTCCAGACCCCCCAGGTGAGGAGTGCAAAAGAGCACCTGATGGAGCCTCCCAGTCCCAAAAACCTCAGGACGTCTTTAGTTCCTCCACTCCTAACCTTCCCCAGGACAGCTTGACAGCAATCGTTCCTGAGAACTTTCCACTCAGTCCTGAACTCCAGAGGCAACCGGAGCAACACATTGAAAGGCTCATTCAACACCGCAGCAATCTGGGAATGACCCAAGAGTCTCCGGATCTGATGCAGCCTCAGGAGAAATTGCCAGGGACAAGTCAGGCCAGGGGCAAACTCAGACCCTCGCAGTCCTCCATGTCCACGGGCGAAAGCAGCAAGGACATACAGAAGGTGACGTTCCAGCTACAGAGGAATCCGTGCACACCTCTGGGGCAAATTCTGGGGCAGACCCCACAAAATCTAGCCAGGTGTATGGAAAGCTTCCCAGGGAAGGCTCTGGGGGCAGCCTCTGAGGAGTCAGAAAGAGACCTGAAGATGCCCTTGAGGAGAGACTCGGAAAGTGATTTATTAAGACGAACAGAGAGAAATCGTATAGAAAACATCCTCAAATCCCACGTGGGCATGAAGTTGGGCCAGATCAATGAGGGTTTGATCCCCATTTGTGTGCGTCGATCCTGGCTTGCTGTCAACCGGGCTTTTCCTGTGTCCAACACCCACATGAAGACCAACAATCTAGCACCCCTGAAAAGTGGGAGAGCCAGTGTGAACACATCCCAGGAGCTTTCCTTCCTCAATCCGTGCACTCAACAGGTGCTGGGACATCACATTGTGAGGTTTTGGGCCAAACACAAGTGGAGCCTACCCATCAAGGTCCTCAAAGTTGAGAAAGCCGTGTTCCTGAGAGAGTCACCACCAGCAGGTGTGAGAAAGCAGGTACTGACCAAAGCATCTGACCAAAGCCAGCAGAGCGGGCGCTTAGGAGCCCAATCTTCAAGGGCTGGAGAGACCATGGAGGCAGTGCCACAACCCAGAGTCTCCTTGGGAACCGCTACGCTAGCAAACCTCCAAGCCACACATAAGGATGTGAGTTGTTTAGAGGCTCCAGGGACCCTTGCTACAGAGAGTTTGGCTTCTCAAGTGCCCCATGGCTGTCTCCAGAGCATGCCTACTGGCAACATGCGGGCTTCCCAGGAGCTACGTGACCTTATGGCAGCCAGAAGGAGGAACCTGGGGTGCAACGAGCCCGAGAACCCGAAACGTCAAGGCTCATGCAAGAACCAGAGCCGCAGGTTTACCCCTACTCACAAGAGTGAGAACCCAACGAAGCCCAACTTAAAAAAAAGTGAAGAAAGGCTTGAAAAACTGAGGCCTCCCCAATTCACCCCAGTCAGAAAAACAGAAGAAACTCGTCAGGATGAAGGCCTCCAGCTGTTGCCATCTAAGAAACAGCCTCCTTCAATAAGCAACTCCAGAAAAACAATCAAAGAATTTTTTCAGTGGGTCTTTCCAATGAAAAAAGGCAAGCCACTACCAGTCACTGCCCACAGCCAGAAAATAGTAAAAAACATATCACATGTGTACAGCGGCTGTGCTAAAGCTGAGGGGCTCACGACAGCAGCTGGACAGATGCTGGAGGAAAAAATGACACTTTGCCGTGGGCATCATGCCTCGAAGGTAAATCAGCACAAACAGAAGTTCCAAGCCCCAGTCCGTGGGTTGCCCTGCAACCACAGGCACCTCTTCCACCCGGAACAAAGCAGAATGCTGGGCTATGCAGCCAGCAGTCGACAAGCCACTCTCAAGAGCCAGAGTTACCCCAACAGGGAGAGGCATATCAGAGATCAAAAGCCCTTGAAAAGTGTCCAGTGCAACAATGAGCAATGGGGCCAGCGACATCCCCAACTCTTGCTCCCCAAGAAGGCTGTCTCCCCAGTCAGTGCCCCTTAGGGCGGACTGAAGACACCCAGTGCCTTTAGCCACAAACACCACTGTTGTCTTTGGGAAGGTATCTAATCTGATCAATCACAAATTCTTTTTTCACTCACATTCTTGCACCCAGACAAATATCACTTTTTTCCCCCATAAAAGGGTAATGGCTTTTATTTGTGTCATGCTTGGTGTGGGCTCCAGCTCCCAGACCACAGACCTAAAAACGCATTTGCCCCCAACACAGAGAGCCAGACTAGTGAGAAGGCAAAGTGAATAAGGGAAGATGAATTTCTTAACACCATTCCATCTGCAACCCCCACCCTGGGCTGAGAATACCTATTCCTTGGTTTCTACCTGGTTAATTCATGTTCAGCTTGCTGTCCTACCTATAAGAAACCTTCCTGAGTTCCTCCGGCCCCGAACCAGTTGGAGTCCAGACACTTGGGCATCAACCTCCCCTCCTGAATTTCTTCTAGAAGTCCCCTTGTCCCAGTGCTCAGCCCAACTAAGACTGCTCACTCCCCGACACAGCCCAGGAGGTAACTTGTCAAGCACCTGTCCCACGCAGACACTGCCTCAATGTTCTGCAGGCACTGGCTCACATGCGCTGCTCATAGAGAGGGCTGGCACGAGGCAGGCCCCCAGTTGGTGCACAGAGGCAGTGAGCCTGGGATTACAGGTCTGCAGCCTCGCAGGGCTGTCCACATGACCCTCCCAGAGCTGTGCTCCATGGGCCTTGGTTCCCCATCCCAAAAACTAAGGGTTGTGAGGGAATGTCTCCAGGCCCAGGGGGTAGACACAGGAGGTGGGAAGCATACACAGTTCCCACTCTCAAAAAGGTGAAGCCGACAGTCAGAGCCTTCAGGAACCCCTGCCTGATGTGCTCTCCCAGCTCCACGGTCCCTTTGTGCAAGAAGGCTTCTCTGACGGACAGCAAGGGACAGGATCCCTTTGTGCAGGAAGGCTCCTCAATGGACAGCAAGGCCTCAGGCTCTGCCAACACCCAGTCCCTGGGACAGGCCTCCTTGGAGACCAACACAGCCCTGAATTGTGCCCCACGCATTTTGATGAACTCGCTAAGGGAGCTAGGGAATCTCACCCTGGGCAGGGCACAGTTTAAGACTTTGTTTCCCCATCTGTACACAGACAAGATATTCCACATGTCCCCATCTGATCATTTTGGACAAGAATCACCCAACATAGGGTTCAGTGCACAGTAAGTGCTCAGAAATGGTAGTCACAAATAAGAAGGGTTAGAAGGGAGGACAAAGGGGAACAGGTGGCAGCTGGGGTCTCTCCTGGCCTAGTGTCCTGGAAGTCATCGGTTTCCAGCCCATGAGATCCTATTTGTGTGCAGGACCTAGGCTGAGACTCAAGTGAGCAAGCACGGAGGAGAGAGGACTAGGGACTTCTGGGGCCACCCTGACCCCCTGAGCCAATTCTGCTACATGAAGCAGAACATTGAGAATGAAATGTGGCTTCTGGGAACCCCCATATTCCCTGACCGGGCTGCCATGGGGTCCTTTACCAGCTTATCACCCTCATGGGGCTTCTCCAACAGGGGAAAGTCCACAGAGCAGGGTCACCCTGTTTGTCTGAGATCAGGAGGACGGTGGGCAGGTCCCCAGACCAGAGAGGCCCTGGGGAGGATGGCTGGGCTGGGGCCACCAGCGTGGAGCACAACAACTTTGGAGGGTCCACTTGCTGTTCTGATTCCCTTAGGCCTAAACAGGGGCAAGGGGGTCGTGGCCCCCCGAGGGAGTCTGGGAGGCTGCACAGAGTCCCACAGAAACCACACGCCTCCGAGGAACGCATCTCCAGTCCCGCGACCTCGTTTGGGTGGTGGCAAGGATGGAGCGTTGTTTCCATGGCCAGAATCACAGCAGGACCGTTGTGAATGCTCCCTGGTGTCATTTCTATCATCGCCTGCTATTTCAGGCCAAACTCCCCACCGCGGGACACCTCCCAACACAGATTTGCAGTGGCCGAACCCAGACCTTGGCCGTGCAGCCCCACCCCGGAGCTGCCCTGTAGCTTCCGCCCTCTTCGGCCCCGCGCCTGGCCACCGCCCATCGTGCCGGGCACCGCCTCGGCTGGCACGGCCCCGCCGGGCAGAAGCCCCAGGACACCCACCACCTCTCGAGGGTGCACCCGCGCACCACCGGCAGCTGACGGGCCAAGGTCACTCGGGCCCGCAGCCGAGGCGCGGCCTGCAAGTCGACTCGCAAAGCAGCCGGATCCTCGGGCCGGGCCACCCATCCAGGGCGTCCGCACCCCTGCGCCCAGCCAGCCCCGCGCCCACCTGTCATGGCGACGGAGACGGCGCCGCCTGCAGTCCCCAGATGTCTGCTGCGCCGTGCGTCCGCCTCTCGGTCAGCCGCCCGGTCCACTCGTTCCAGTGACTGCCGCCCGCGGGCCGTGCTCTCCCGCCCCTTTTCACTAGGCCCGTTCCCCGGCTTCTGCCGTGTAGCCTCGGGGAGTCTAAACCTCGCCCCACACTGAGCCCCGCCCCTTTCCGGTAGAACCCGCCCCGGCCGCGCCCTCCACGGCGCCGCCAGGGCTCTAAACTCCGCCCCTCACTCGAGTTCCGCCCCCTTGCCGTCCTGGGTTAGGCAGCTGCGAGGATTCTTGATCCCTACCCCTCACTCGAGCCCCGCCCCCTCCGGCGGCGGCTTCCGCGCCTCCAGGAGTCCTGAGCCCCGCCCCCTCGCGAACCCCGCCCCCTCCCTCGGCTTCCGCGCCTCCAGGAGCCCTGGGCCCCGCCCCTTCCTGCTCGACCCTGCCGCTGCGGGCGTGGGCGGGCGCCACCGGACTCCCGCCCCTCCCAGCGTCGGTTAAGACTCGGTGAGAGGCCCAGAGTCCCTCCCCTCGGTGGGCACGGGTCCCGCCGGCGTTGACCAGGGGCCTTAAGCCCCGCCCCTCACTCGAGCCCTGCCCGCATTCAAGTCCCGCCCTCGGCGCGGCCTCAGCTACTGCGGCCGCGCGCCTCCCTGGCTCCGGCCGCTCCTGACGGGGGCCTCATCCGTCTTGGGCCCGCCCTTCCGGGCCCTGCCGCGCTGGGTGGCGGAGTCGGGACCCAGGTGGCACGGGTGGTGGCCCACTCCGTCTTCC
Organism: Aotus nancymaae; assembly: GCF_030222135.1. Classification (NCBI taxonomy): domain Eukaryota; kingdom Metazoa; phylum Chordata; class Mammalia; order Primates; family Aotidae; genus Aotus; species Aotus nancymaae. The sequence goes on from NW_026988455.1 coordinate 26,065,043, forward strand.
GCCCGCCCTCGGCCTCGCGCCGCACCCCTGGGATTAGGAAACCGAGACTCTGAGAGGGGACGTGACTGATCCAAGGTCATGCAGGAAGTCAGGCCCTTGGTGGTACAGGGCTAGGCCCGGGGCAAAAGGCCGGTGGGCGTCCAGTACCCCACAGGGACCAGCCGAAGGAGGCAGTGCCCAGTGATGCTCTCCCAAGTCCAGGGGAGAAGTTGGACTCAATGGTGTGACCTCGCGGGGGGTGGGCATCGCCTTCTTGGGGGACCCCAGTCCCCCACCTTCAAAAGAAGACGGCTAGCTTGGCAGTGTGACCCTAAGTGGGGAGATCACTTAACCTGCCTGAGCCTCAGTTTCCTGGACTGTAAAATGAGTGACCTCTGGCAAACTCCCCACCTTCCCGTTCGCTTTCCCTCTTCTCTAGGCCTGGCCTTTCCAGCTCTGGCGCCCACCGCAAGAATCCCCAGCCCCACAGAATGCGAACGCTTTGGGCCCCAGCCAGGAAATGGAGACGCGAGAAGGAAGAGCAGCGCCCTCCCAGCCAGCAGCAGCAGCTTCCCTTCCCGTTTCCCTCTCTGCCTGTGTTGGCCGTTCCTCCATAGCAGCTCTAATTTGAGATGCCGGAGCCTGACCCGGAATGGGGGTGCCCAACGCAGTGTTCACTTCTGGGACCGCACAGTGGTCCCTGCAGTCCATGTGCTGTCTATCGCTGTGCCTCAGTTCTCCCCTGTGCCATGACCTGCCATCAGGGCCTGCATACAAGGCATCTGGAGAATGGGTGCAGTTGTCACCTGGTAACCTCAAAACTCTTGGGGCCCAGTCATGGTCACTGCACAGCAGCCACCTTTGTCCCCAAACACGGAAGGTGAGCCCCTGCCCAGGTTCTCCGAGAGGCCAGGCTGCCATCAGATCCAACCTGCCTCAGGCCCATGGACAGGGCCAGCCCCAGTGCAGGAGGGCAGTGGCCCAGCCTGTGGATTCCTCCAGGCCTCTCATCTGCATGTGTGCCTGGGTGAGTCCAGGCTGGCTCTGGGTTCCAGGTGCTCCCTGGGGGGACCCAGAGGGGGATTCCCCAGAGGGCCTTTTGTGTCCCAGTGGGATGCGGCCTGACCCCAATTCTTCTGCATCCATCACACTGTTACGGTGTCTAGTACTTACCTTTCTGGGTTTATTTTGCACATACTCTTGCCACTGAGTGATTTCAGAGCCATAAGGGTGGGGACTGAGTGGAAGGGGGACATAGTGGGGACCTCAGGGGCTTCAGGCACTGCCCACCTTCAGGGAGCCCTCACCCCAGCCCCTTCTGGGGAAGCCGGCATCCCACCTTCACATCCACTCCTGCACCCTGGCCATGTGACGGACAGGAGTGCCCTGGCCATGGGACGGACAGGGAACCTGAGGCTTGGAGCATGAAGCCCCTTGCCCAAAGTCTAGCAGCCAGACATGGCCTCCCAGGTACAGGTCACTGCTCCTCGTCCACCCTAGGGTTTAAAGAGGATTTACTTCAAGGAACCCAAGTTTACATGGAGGGACTCAAAGCCCTGTGCCCTCTGGGATATACCCTCCAAGCCTATGGGATAGAAGGCCTCGGCCGAAAGCAGGACAGCTGCTAGTGCAGCCAGGGGTCTACAGCCAGGATGTCCACCACAGGGGCTGCAAGCAGACACAGGCACCCCCACAGTCAAAGGGCAGGTCCTGGGTGTTCCCCTGCACATGCATCCTCCCTCCTGGCCAGCCCTGGCTGCGTGGACCCCAAATGGAAAGTGAGGTCCTGGGAAGGTGGGGGCCCCTTAGAAAGTGTAAACTGAGGTGAAGTGTGAACAGGAAGCCCTGCCCTTGGATAATCAAAAACCAGAGCTGGACTGTGGTTATAGCTGTAGAAACACATTTTATTCAGGACTCTTGTAATAGGGGAAGAGATGTCAGAAGAGAACTGGGCTCAACTCCAAATACAGCAAGGACAAGTGGGACAGGAGGGGGCTCTGAGGATGGAAAATAGGAAGAGGAAACATTGGGGTGAGGGGGATTCCAGCTGACAGAATTCTTGCAAAGATAGGCTGGACTGATGATACCTCACCCAGGGATGGTGGGGGTGAGGACCCTGATTGGGTATCAAGGGTGATCAGGTATCCAGGGTGGGCAGTTCTTGCTAAACTCACTAGGAGGGTTCTTTGTTGAAACTGGATTTTTACAAGGAAGTTCATGGATGGGCCAAGGAGAAAGTTAAGGGGCCTGACTAAGGTTTGGTCAAGGAGAGAATCTTTGTCAACGTCACAGATGCCCTGGCCCTGACACCCACTCCTCTGAACGGCCCCCACTTTGCTATTGGCTTCTCTCAGATTTTCTTGCCATCACATGCTTGATCTCGTGAGAAAGCAAGCACAATTTTACATGCAGGCAAAGCTCATTTCCACGGGGGTTCTTTGCACTGGGTGGGGTGGGGGCACTTCCCCCTGGTTTTCACAGGGCCAGCCTTTCCTCACTCAGGCCTCTGCTCACCTGCACCCTGCCCTCGTGAGCTGTCTCTTCCAAGCCCGGCCCTGCTCCCACCTCGGTGGCCACCATCCCTGTTATCTCTTGCCTGGGGTGGCAGCTGCCTTCTCACGTCTTACTGGTTCCCTGCCCCATCCTTGACCCCACAGCCCAGAAACCACATGGTGGCCACAGGGGCCATAACACTGAATCTGACCATCCTCTTCCCCTACTCCGGGCTCATAGCCTTCCTGTTCCTCCAGCAGCCAGCTCTGCCATTTACAAATCTTCATGTGTGCTGTGACCTCCACCCAGAATGCTCTTCCCAGCTAGCATCCTTGCCCACCTTGGACTCTGGCCCTTCCAGACCACATCACTCACCACCACACCCCACTGTGCCCAATGACGGTTTCCCTACTGACCATCTTCTGTGCTGCAGTGTTCATTCCACAAGGACTGGCATGCAGGAGGCATTTAATAAATGCACATAGGTAGCTATGTTGACAATTAGGGTTAAGGATAGAAGGGTGAGAACAGATACTGTAAAAATGACAGGGTGGCCTCCCCGAGAGACTGAGGCTGAAGACGGGGTGTTCCTAGGCCAGGGGTAGGACTGACACAACCCCCGTGGGCTATGGGAGACCTGCATGGCTGAAGCTGACTGTGTTCAGGCCAAGAGGTGATGGTGGGTGATGAGGGGCCTGAACACTGAGTGAGGACATTCTCCTCCCACATTCTCACATGGCCAGGGGCCATAATTTATCCATTCAGTCACTCATTCATTCATCCAAAAAATACCCTCTAAGCATATGCCCAACCCAGAACTAGATCACAGGGAAGTCAGGAAGCTCTACCCACCATGGAGCTTCCCTGTTACCAGAGGACACAAACACACATTGGCATGTTGATCTATTAAGAGCTAGGGAGGTGAGTAAGGCAAAGAAAGAGGTGGAAGATGCCTGTGAGGCTGCCAGCCTCCAAGGTGGCCCCAGCAATCCTCACATCCCAGGTCATGCCCTTGTATAGTCTCCTCCCACAGTCAATCAGGCTGGTCTGTGTGGCCAGTGAAGTGTGGCAAGAGTGGCTGGGTCACAGAGGGCATCATGGTTTCAGCCTTGCATCTTCAGATGTTCTGGGGCAAATCAGCCACCATGTTGTAAGGATGCTCAGCCTGACTTGCAGAGAGCCCTGTGTGGGGAGGAACTAGGCCTCCGGCCAACAACCAGTACTGATTCACTGTGTGAGAGTGAATCATCTTGGAAGTGGAGCCCAAGCCCCAATAGAGCCTTCAAATGAGACTGCAACCCTGGTTGACATCTGACTGCAGTGGCATAAGAAACCCTGAGTCAGAACCACCCTGAAAAACCCCAATTTTTGACACGCCAAGTGAAAGAGAATAAATGATTGTTGTGTTTGAGCTCCATGTTTTGAGGTAATCACTTCCACAGCAATAACTAACTAGTGTACTAGACATCTGAGCAGAGGCCTAGCTGCACTAAGGAAGCTAGATGATAGCTGGGGAAGTGCTCAGATGAAACAGGGCACGCAGATGAAAAGAGCTATCTGTACACTGATTCACGGTAGCCAAAAGGTGGATACAACCCAACTGTCCATTAAGAGAGAAATGGATAGGCTGGGCATGGTGGCTCATATCTGTAATCCCAGTACTTTGGGAGGCAGAGATGAGTGGATCACTTGAGGTCAGGAGTTCAAGACCAGCCTGGCCAACATGGCGAAGCCTCATCTCTACTAAAAATACGAAAAGTAGCCGGGTGTGGTGGTGGGCGCTTGTAGTCCCAGCTACTCAGGAAGCTGAGGCAGGAGAATCGCTTGAACCCAGGAGGCAGAGGTTGCAGTGAGCTGAGATTGTGCCACAGCACTCAAGCTTGGGCGATGGAGTGAGACTCCGTTCCCCCCCCCCAAAAAAAAAAAAACAACAAAACAAAACAGGTAAATGGATAAACAAAATGTGGCCTTATTCAGCCTTGAAAAGGAAGGAAATTCTACAAGGGTGAATGAACCTTGAGGACATCATACAAAGTGAAATAATCCAGTTAGAAAAAGAAATACTGCGGGACTCCACCTATGTGAGGTATCTAAAGTAGTCAAATTCATAGAAACAGAAGACTGGTTGGTGGCTGCCAGGCATTGTGGGGAAGGGGGAATGGAGAATTAGTGTTTCATGGGGACAGAGTTTCAGTCTGGGAAGATGAAAAAGTTCTAGAGATTGACGGTGGTGACAGTTGCACAGCAACGCGATGCACTTAACGCCTTGCATCTGAAGTGCCACTGAACTGTTTACATATAATGATTAAAATGGTAATCACACCTGTAATCTCAGCACTGTGTAAGGCCGAAGCAGGAGGATCACTTGAGGCCAGGAGTTCACGACCAGCCTGGGCAACATAGTGTGACCCTGTCTGTACAAAAAAAAAGTTAAAATGTTAGCTGGGCGTGGTGGTACGTATCTGTACTCCTAGCTACTTGGGAGGCTGAGGTGGGATCCCTTGCGCCACGGAGGTCGAGGTGGCAGTGAGCTATGATCATGCCACTGTACTCCAGCCTGAGTGACAGAGCAAGACTGTCTCAAAAAAAAAAAAGGTAAACCTTATGTGTATTTTGCCGTGATTTCCAAAACCAACCTGCTGGTAGCTGTGTGTAAGTTGACTCTGGTGAGGGGCTGGACTGGAGGCAGGGAGACCATGAGGCGGCTACTGTCATGGTCCAGGTGAGAGGCGGCCTGAACCGGGGTGGTGGTGCTTTTCCCTCCCACGGCACTGAGGTGGGGAGGAGGGGTGGATTCTGGGTGTCGTCTGAGGATGCATCAAAGGATTGGCTGTGGGGCCTGAGAGAAAGGGAAGGGCTCTGGCCTGGGGGCAGAGAAGGAGGGAGGAAAACTGAGTTCTTCTCTGTCCATCCTGAGCTTGGGGCATCTGGAGGCATCCAAATCTGAGCTCTGGGACCGTCTGACCAATAGAGCATCGTGCTAGGCCCAGGCTTTTAGGAGCTGGCAGCTCCCACTTGCTGTCTCTTGGGCTGCTTACTCTTGAAACCCAGTGAGTGAATCTGGGAGATTCTGCCCTGGCCACTGTCTGACTGCAACCACACGTGAGGGGCACATGCCACAACCACCTAGCTGAGCCCAGCAAGCTCACAGAACCGGGAACAAGCAGGATAACATGGTGGCTGCTGCTGTAAGCCACTGAGTTTTGGAGTGATTCACTATACAGCAAGAGAAAAATGAAACACATAGGTAACCACGTTGTTGAGGAATTAGTTCAGGAGACATGATTTATTTTCCCCAATCACTTACATTATGCTGAGTAAAGATGTCTCCTTTTGACACCTTAAGCCAATTCTCTAACTTTTCAGCCACTTCTGGTGATCAGAATGGCACCATTCCTATATTTAAGACTGACTTGTTTCTTTGATAACTTAGCTTTCATCTCAACTGAAAACCATGGGTCTCAGCAACAGTAAATTTGAAAGACAGCTGAACCAGGCCTCAGTGGTCCTGAGGAGTCAAAAAGGATGACATGGCAGCCTGGACGTTGCTCATGGCTGTTTCCCCACTCCTTTGCAGTGACCCCCTGGTGACTTTGTGGTGTGGCTTAGTCTGATCAACACATTATGAACAGAAGTGACGTGTGCTCCCTCCAGGCCAGAGCATTTTATTGCTGGTGCAAGTACCCCCTACCCTTGTATCCTCTTCCCCTGCCACGAGACTGGACTCTCACACTGGAATGGGGGCTCCTCCACCAGTCGGGGTCCCTGGTAACTCTACTGAGTAGAGCCTGCCCATGCCAATCCAGCCTGGACACACAGGGCAAGCAGGAAATCAGCTTGGTGGTTTGATCCCTGAGATTCAGGGGATTGCTCATTTCAGTAGCATAACCTCACTAGTCCTAATGGACACAATAACAACAGAAGTTACTGTTTTGTTTTTTTTTTTGTTTTGTTTTGTTTTTGAGATGGAGTCTCACTCTGTTGCCCAGGCTGGAGTGCAGTGGCACAATCTTGGCTCACTGCAACCTCTGCCTCCCAGGTTCAAGAGATTCTCCTGCCTCAGCCTCTCAAGTAGCTGGGACTACAGGCTCGTGCCACCACGCCCAGCTATTTTTGTATTTTTAGTAGAGATGGGGTTTCACCATGTTGGCCAGGATGGTCTCAATCTCCTGACCTTGTGATCCACCTGCCTTAGCCTCCCAAAGTGCTGGGATTACAGATGTGAGCCACCGCCCCCTGACATTGCTGGTTTTTGAGCTGAGAAGGTGAGTATGGGAATGAGCCATGTGGCCAGCAAGGGCCAAGCGGTCCAGGCAGAGGGAACAGCGTGTGCTAAGGCCTTCAGTGGGAGTGAGCTGAGTGTGTCCAAAAAAATCAGAGCAGTAGGTGGTCCCTTTTCTTTCTTCCCCATACTCATGAGAATTGGGGCTCTAGGGTTTTTTGAGGCGATATGGGGCCAGTTCCTTGCCTCGGGGGCAAGATGAAGGGGAAGCTGGCCCCCAATCTCCCCAGAAAAAATCCTAGAGGTCCCAGGTAGCCGAGTCCTCCTACAGGCATTCTCAGACCATGCCTGTGGGAGGACTTGGCTCTCTGCTCCCCCGCTGCACCATCTGTCGGTCTAGCAGAGACCCCCAGGCCGTGGTGCAGACTTGGGGGGATCCAGCATGCTGCACTATCAGGAGCTCATGCCCCACAGCTCTCCTGGGCAATGGCTTTGACCTGCCACGCCCCATGTCATTTCCTCCCCTCTGGACCCTCTGCCCTCTCTGCCCAGTGCAGCCCCTCCCTGGCCATCTGGACACCCATTTCTGTAACTGTCAGGTACTGGGAGCTGGAGCCCTTCAGCCCAGTTCTCCTGTTCGCTGCTCCAGTAGCCCAGCATCAGCCACCTGGGTGCAAAACACTCATCTCCCTTTGCAGGCCCCTCAGATTTCAAGGCAGGCCCCTCGCCCCCTTAGCTCCAGCCACCTGGCCTGGCCTGTTCCGCATGGTGGTGATCTACAGCCTCCACTTACCTGGGCCCACCTCACAACGGGGTTAGCAGTGGAAAGGGCTGAATGGGGACTAGAACTCAGAACAGGAGAGCCCAGAGCCTTTTGTCAATGGTGCCAAACCTTGGCGCTGCTTAAGTCCCATAGGAACTAGAAGTTTCTGACCCCGATGCGACTCAATATCCCCTGGTATCCAGATCAGCGGTGGCAGGCTGGGCGTGTGGGCTGGCGTCCCACCACCAGGACTGGACCCCCTGACCGACCGCTTAGCCCACAGGTCCCCTGAGGCATGCAGCTGAGGGGCACCACTTCCCACTCCCATAAAAGCCAAGGAGAGCTCTCCTGAGCCTGTCAGGAGCCCCAGCAGGGGAGAGCTGCACCGGCCTGGTGAGGGCTGGATCTGCGCCTCCCCTGCCTCAATGTCCCCGTGTGCCCACAGAGGCCCTGAGATGCTCCAGTGCTCGACAGGAAACCACCAGGCACACTCTGGCCTCACAATCCCACTCCAGGCATCTACCTGAAGGAAACAGCATCCCAGTATCAAGGTGTCTAAAAATGTGATGGCCAGAAACATGAAACCACCCAAGCATCCCTTGGTTGGTGATGTGTGACATAAATCATGGGATACCTGTCAGATGGATGACTCTGTGTAGCGCGAATCAGGAAAGTATCTGGGCCTAAGGGACATGACAAGTGTGGCTTCAGTCCACAAGGAGCCACGTAGAATAAGGGCTTCTTCCTCCTGACCTTCGGCTCCTCCTCCTCATGGCCCCAACATGGCTGCTGGGCTCCAGGCAGGAAGCAGGGGAAGGTCAAAGGGCAAACCCAGTGGCTTTTCTCAATGGCCAGAGACAGGTCACACCCCAAATTATAGGAGGCTGAGGTATAGTTTTAACTGGCCCAGGACAAATGTGGTGTTCAGAGGTAAGAGAGAGGGTAGGACCAAGAGCTACAGAAAGAGCTCTGAGTTCATTTTAAGTAGAAGCAAACAAGAGGCACAGCAGCAGGCAGAAACGTTTAAAATTACGCCTGCAGCAGGTGCGGCTATGTACACACAGGCCTGCGGTACAGACTGTCCCCTCTGGGAGTGAAGCTGGGAGGGTAGGAAATTAGTCACCCTTTGCTTTTTTTTGAAACGGAGTCTCGCTCTGTTGCCCAGGCTGGAGTGGAGTACAGTGGCGTGACCTCGGCTCACTGCAACCTTCGACTCCTGTGTTCAAGCAATTCTCCTGCCTCAGCCTCCCGAGTAGCTGGGATGACAGGTGCCTGCCACCACGCCCGGCTAAGTTTTTGTATTTTTAGTAGAGACGGGGTTTCACCATCTTGACTAGGCTGGTTTTGAACTTCTGACCTTGTGATCCACCCGCTTTGGCCTCCCAAAGTGCTGGGATTACCGGCATGAACCACCACACCCAGCCAAAATTAGTCACCTTTTATAAAATTGCTTTGACAAGTGATTGGGTTAAAGGTGACTATGATGGTTGTAAAGCACGTCTGCCAGTTTTCTTCTCACCAGTCAGCACTCTTCCCTGCCTGGCAATGGAGTCCAACTCTCCTCCCTCTGTTAGAAGGCAGCCTTGACTCCCAATGGACCGACACAGCATGACTTCCAAGGCCAGGACCTGAAAGGCAAAATGGCCTCCACCTGGTGCTCACATTGCAACTCTCACATTGGAAACCAGACGCCATGTTGCAAGGAAGCCCAGGCCACATGAGGCAGCCATGTGGAGGTGTTATGGCTGTGAAATAAAAATAAAATCTTAAGCCCCACTGACTGACTGAATATTTGTCTTGGCCAAGGAGACCTGGCCATGACAAGACAGGTCAGTCACACCTCAGTACACCCCTTCCTCACTAACCAATACCAGATTATTTTTCTTCAGAGTTAAACAGAAACTAGCCCTGAAAACAAACAAACAAAAAAACGGGAAGTCTCCTCTTCTGACTCTAACATCAATCAACCACTGTTACATTTGTATTTTTTGGTATTAGAAATAATTATTTTGTTTTACTTAACACCCCTCATCTGCACTTTTACAGACAACAGATGCAGACCCCTCCATGGGTCCCTGCTTGGAAGCAGCACATCCTGTGGAGGAAGATGCTGAGGTAGCCATCTGTAGTTGCTGAAAAGAAGTTTATTGCTATTTTCTTATTTTATGATACAAAATCAGATTTGCTTAAAACATCTCCCAGTCTCTTTAAAGGAATGCTAGTTAGTGGGAGGCCACAGCCGGTATCTTACCCTCAGTAGTGGTTTCAAGTAAGCCAAAACTATAAAAATCATTATGGCCAGGCTGTGTTGGAACAGAACACTCCCCCCGCTGGGGTCCTCAGCCTTGGATGTCAGCTTGGCCCCGAGGGGTCCCTACACCTGGAAGCTGATTCCATTGACTAGTCTCAAGATGGGCACATGTGGAGTTGCAGCTGACTGGCTGGTGGGGTCAGCCTGGCTTCCCGGTGTGGAGCCTGAGGCCTCACTCCTCGGTCACCCTAGTGCATATGCTGCAGGCTGTCGTTGCATTCCTATAGTCAGACCAGAGGCAGGCAGGGGCTGCCTGGAGTTCGCCATATGTACCATCACCTGGGCTTGGGGTGAGCTGGAGGAGCCACTGAGGCTCAGAGGTCTGGGGATCCCGGGGTCCTTGTCCATGCCGCAGGTCACGTTGGCCGGCTTGCTGGTGCTCTCGCCATAGTCTCTGTGGAGAGAGGAGGCATGAGCTGGCAAAAGAGTGAGGACAGCGTTTAACCCCCAGCTCCACACCTTCCCAGGTACCCAGGCCCTGGGCCTTCAGTGGGCCTGGGGCAACTGCTGCCCTGAGCATTGGGGAGCCTGTTTCCTCTTGCCAGGAGCTGCCCTGCACCCTACGGTGCACAGAGGCCACTCCATCTCCCTGCTGGGCCCTGTTGGCAAGTGGGTCCTTCATCCACACAACCAAGGCATGGCCCAGGAGCCAGACACTTGTCCAGCTAAGGTGTGGGAAGGGACTTCCTAGGGCTCAGACTGTGCAAAAACTACCAGGAGCCCAGCTGCCTGGCCAGGGCCTGGGACATCCCAGGCGGAGAAGGGACGCTGGGGAGCAGGAGTGTCAAGGGGAGGATAACTTCTGTCCTGCTAGGCCTGTCCTCTTTGGTGGCCCGGAGCTAGATGGCCCACCTGCTCCACCCTCAGTACTCTTGTGGCTCCCCCACCCACCCCCGACACAAACCAAGCCATTTCCCAGGCTGACCAGACCCTGGCCCTGCCTTGTCTCCGCCCTCCACACACACTAGCCTCTGCTCCAAGCAGGCTGCCTGGTGGCTCCCATCTCCAGCCCTTTGCATGTTATTTCCTCCCCTCAAAGGCTGTCTCTCTACCCTCCCAAAGCAGGCTCTCTTAGTCCTTTCACTTCTGGCATCACCTGTTCCAGGAAGCCTTCCTGGATCACTGTTCCTACCCACAACTAATTCTCAGAAAAACTTTAGGAAGTAGTAGGAATTAAGAAATGATCTGCTGGTGCAATGAGTAAGTGAATGCATCAGATCATTAGTGGAGAGGAAAGGCAGCTTCATGGAGCTAGGAGCCAGACCAACTTCACCTAGCCTGACTCTTACTGGTAGTGTGGGAGTCTACACAAGTTTCTTAACCTGCCTGGTTCTTCACCTGGAAAATGGGATAAAAGCAGTACCCACCTCTAGGTGAAAAGAGTTAATATTTGGAAGAGTTCAGAACAGTGTCTGGCACACTGCAAGTGCTGAGAAGTATTTATGAAATAAAAACAAGGTCAAAAGGCAAACCCCACCTTGCTAAAGGCAATTTACCACCTGTGGAGGCAGCCTGGGCCCTGCCTCGGGGGTGGGCAGTCCCAGCCCAGGCGTATCCCAAGTACCCTGCTAGAAGCCTGGGGTCCAGGACTCAGGGAACTCTGCCTCTATTGGCTGGGTAGCCCTAAGCAGGACCAGCCTTCTCTGAATCCCCACGAAGCTGGACTGAGTGCTTGATGTCCCCATGTGTGAGAGCTCCAGGAAGGGACTCTGCCCTAAGGGTCCCCCTCCCAATCCCCCCTCAGCCTCACCACCACTTCCTGCCTCTTGAGCTGACTATCACAGTGGCCCCCAAGACGGCCTCCTTCAGCCTCTCATGGCCCTATCAGGGCGCCTCCCTCCTGCCCTGGCTCTCTTACTCCCCAGGGGAGGTAAGCACAGCTCCCTACACAGATCTGTGGCCGTCCTTGGATAGGACACACACTTCTGACCACACACTGCAAGTCCCTGCAGTGTAAGAGCTGGTGTCTGTGGTGCTGGGACCGGGCAGATGTGTGGCCCCAGACAGCACCCCTGGGAGCCCCTCGGCCTCATGCTCTGGCCAGCAAAGCCCCTGCAGCAGCAGCAATGGCTGCCCTCATCCTGGACACCATGTTGCCTTGAGAAGCAATTGTTCCTTCCCCCTGTCCATGGGCACTTTTCCCAGTGATGACACAGGACGATCTGGCCTCGGTGCTGTAATGGGGAGTGGGGATCACAGGCGGGGCAATGGAGGAGCTCTGAACCTGCCTTCGGATATCTCACTACCCAGAAGGAAATGCATTAGCCACCAGAGCCCCAACAAAACTAAAATGAGAGGGAAAGGAGGCCAGGCACAGTGGCTCACACCTGTAATCCCAGCACTTTGGGAGGCTGAGATGGGTGGACTGCTTGAGACCAGGAGTTTGAGACCTGCCTGGCCAACATAGTGAAACCCCATCTCCACTAAAAATACAAAATTAGCTAGGTGCGGTGGCGGGTGTCTGTAATGCCAACTACTCGGGAGGCTGAGGCAGGAAAATTGCTTCAACCCAGGAAGAGGAGTTTCCTATGTTGACTTCACCCTGGTCAACATAGCAAGACTCTGTCTTAAAAATAAAAATAAAAAAAGGAAAGAGCCCTAATAAACTTGTAGCCTATCCGTGGTCCAGGTGCCCTCCCATAACACATAAGTAAGACATTAGGAGGTAATTCAGCAGAGAAAACAGAAAATGACCAATGCTAGCAATGCCACTGGTGAGCCAAAGCTGGAGAAAACATTCTCCCTCGACACTCATCAAAGAAATGCTGACGGAAACTACCTGTGCAACTTACAGCTACTATAAGAAACATGATAAGCAAATGATCCGCACTCAGTGATAATGCAGTTCCCAGAAAACTATGGCCGAAGTCACTTATGCCAGAGCTCCCAGAGAAAGGATCTGGTCATAACATATTCAGACCATCAGGCCTAAACAATGGATTCCCAGGATCGCCCCCAAGAGTGTGGTCTTGAAAAAGAAAAACAGCACTAAGCAAAAAGATGCTGACCATGCCTGACCACTCAGCAGGGAGGGTCTCACAGATGTTGGAAACTTTGGGACAATGGGCTACTATAAGGAATGACAGCCTGAAGGCCTCAGACCACCACGGTGACCTGGAACGTGCTACTAAGTGCAGAAGTCTCGTGGCAGCATTTCTGCTACATCCTTGGTGATGCAATGCATACCTGAAGCGCCAGGAAAGGAGATGGAAAGGTGAATTCCCTCCCTGCAGGGGCTGGCCAGACCCAGCACCGTGTTTGCAACCCAGGGCCACACAGATCACCCCCTCCCGTGCCTCAGTTTCCCCATCTGCATAAGGTCATAAGAGTGGCAATGACAGTATTCACCAAGCTCTCCCCCTGGGCCTGGCAAGAGAGGCACACACCTGGACTCAGGTAGCTCCAACAACTTGAGAGTGTGAGCACCACTGCCATTTCACTTTACAGGGGAGAAAGCCGAAGCACACGCTGTTACAGTCACACAGTGAGGCCACGAGGGATGGGACAAAGCACACTGCAGCCTCGAAAGGCTCCAGCGGGAGGGCCTGAAGATAGGGAAGCCAAGCTCAATGTTGTCATCTCGGTGCCTGCCCGCACCGCAGTGGCCAATCCGAGGGCTGGGCACGGAAAACTCAAGATGGGGCTGGAATATCTTGTGCAAGGCAGGAAGCACTCACAGACCGACGGCGATGGATCAGAAGGGCACAGGTCACGGCTTGGCGGAGCTCCCACTGCCAAGAACAACTGGAGCCCACAAAAAGTGTGCTTGAAAATAATGTGGGGGAACGGGCTCAAATGGTGGCCTGGCTGAGCTGGTGACCATGAGAACGGGAGGCAGGAGCAGGAGATCCAGGACAATATTTTACTTTTGTGTATTTCTGAACTTTTCCCAAAATAAGTTTCAGGAAAGAATATTCATGAGTTCACGTGATGCTAAAAGAACAAAACAAAATTGAAAGAAAGAAAGGAAAATAAAAACCAGCGTATCCTCATTCCTGATAGAAGGAACGTCAGAATTGCAACAGAATGAACAAAGTCACCATTCTGTAATGCCCAAGGCAAGAACGGATCTGGAGGATCACCCCTGCATGCTGAGACCGTGAGTCAGAGGCCGCCGAGGCAGCAGAGGGACCCTTAAGAGCCCTTTCCTCATGCTCTGACAGTGAAGTGACCTGGGGGTCTTTGCCTCAGCCAAGAGACCCCATTCCATGTGGCCTGTGTGGGCAGCCTGGCCTGTGGCTATGATCTGCGCACTCAGTCCTGCAGCAGGAATGCACAGCGGGGCCTGGTGATGCAGAAACGCCGCACAGATCCAGACAGGGGCTCCGTATGCGAACACTGACCTGGAACCCTCAGAAGACTATGCCACGAAAAACTGAAGGCCCATTCCAGTTTAAGGAGCTCAGAGACCTGGCGGCTGAGCCCTGCATGTGATTATGGACCAAAGGGTGGACACGCTTAACGCTGCTCATCAACTGAGATGTTCTCCACTCGACAGGCCACATGCAATCAATATTAGATTTCTGTTCAGTTTGTTGTTGTTGTTGTTGGTTTTCTTTTTGTTTTTTATGAGACGGAGTCTTGCTCTGTCACCCAGGCTCGAGTGCAGTGGTGCCATCTTGGCTCACTGCAACCTCCCCCTCCCAGGCTCAAGTGATTCTCCTGCCTCAGCCTCCCAGGTAGCTGGGATGACAGGTGCCTGCCACCATTCCAGGCTAATTTTTTGTTTGGGTGAAAACCCAATGGGGTTTCACCATGTAGGCCAGGCTGTTCTCAAACGCATGACCTCAGGTGATCCTCCCACCTCAGCCTCCCAAACTGCTGGGATTAAGGCATGAGCTATCACACCCGGCCAATCAATATTAGATTTCTGGACTCAGAAAAACAATGTCCTTGTATTGGTTCAGGGCAAAAAAAAATGTATGTGTATATTAAGAGAGAAAGAGAAAGGAGAGGGAGAGGGGATGGGAGGGAGAGCAAGTGATTGTGGCTCAGTGCAGAGCCCTGCTGGGTGTGGGTGGAGCGAACACGGGTGTATGGAAGCTTCAGGTTCCCTGGAGGATGGATCTTCCAGATGAAAACACTGCTGGGGGCAGCTCTGAGTCCCAGAATGTCACAGTCAGGAAGAGTGCTACAAGGACCACCAGCCTCTTGTTTTAGAGATGAGAATTAAGGTTCTGGGTGGGCCAGGTGTGCCCAGGCTCTCAGCATTTGGGAGCAGCAGGTGCCCCAGGGCCTGACCAAGCTGGACCCCTTGTCCCCCAGCATGCCCCCCACCCAGACCCAGGCTCACGTGGTGAAGCTGTGGTTGTCGTGTGCCTGGCTGGGCCCGCTCATGGGTTTGTTGAAGCGCTTGAGGCCAAGGTATGCAGCCTGCACGGTCTCCAAGTCCTCATCTCTCAGCTGGGACCACAGCTGGGCCGACCTGGAGGAGAATTTGGGAGGAAGGACTCTGAGCATGCACACCCTGACAGCAGTGGAAATGGGCTCCATGTAGGCCCAGGGCACCCTCTGCAGTACCAGGGCAGGCTGGCAAACCTCTCAAAGAGTCGGGCAGCGGATGTTTTAGCTGCAGTGAGGCACACGATTTCTCCCACAGCTAAACTCTGCCACTGCAGCCCAAAAGCAGCCACCCACCAGTAGACAATGAACATGGCTGTGTTCCAATAAAACTTTACTTACAAACACAGGTGGTGGAAAGTCCTAGGGCTGGATGGTGCTAATGGCTGCAGTACATCATGAACATACTTAATGCCACTGAATCATAGACATTAAAAAGGTAAGTTTTATGTATTGGTATTTTACCACAATAAAAAATAAAAACAATTAAAAAATAAAAACAATATATAAATAAATGACCATGGGGAAAATCCTGACAGAAAGCCAGACTTAGCTGGTGGGCTGTAGTTAACTTCTGTCTGCAGTGACAGTGACACCCCCTCAAGGTTTAAGGGGCGTGTTTGGCAGCCCTGCAGCCCATTAACACAGCAGAGTGCTGGGCATGGTGGCTCACATCTGTAATCCCAGCACTTTGGGAGGACGAGGCAGGCAGATCACCTGAGGTCAGGAGTTCAAGACCAGCCTGGCCAATATGGTGAGACCCCATCCCCACTAAAAATACAAAAAATTTGCCAGGTGTGGTGGTACATGCCTGTAATGCCAGCTTCTAGGGAGGCTGAGGCAGGAGAATTGATTGAACCTGGGAGGCGGAGGTTGTAGTGAGCCAAGATGGCGCCTCTGCACTCCAGCCTAGGCAACAGAGTGAGACTGCATATATATATATATATATATATAAAAGAATAAAACAATCCCACGTGAACCCATGGCCTGGCCTGAAAGCAGGGCCTTGGGGCCCCATGTGCCCCCCGAGCTGTGATGCTGCCCATGGCCACTGTGTGGGCCAGGAGCAGCACTTGGTATGATGGTGAGACGCAGGCCCAGAGCAGTGGTGGCAGGAATGTGTGCCCTGAGGGCAGTGCCAGGGTTCCTATGAAACACTCTGCCCTCTCCTCCTCTGATGGTGCCAAGAGGTGCCTCCTGGAAGGACCCCAAGACCATGAAGCCACCATACCTGTTGGAGCGCCGTTGCTCGCCCTTCTTCATGCACTTGAGAAGGCAGCAGGTGAGGAAGGCCATGGACATGAGCAGGATGATGGCGCAGCTCACGATGGAGGCGACCACGGCCACTTTGAAGCCAAAGGTCTCGTGCGGCGGCACCACTGTGTGGAGACAACCGCCAGCTCCTGGGCAAGGTTCACCCAGATCTGCCTGGCCCAAGGTTCGCCCAGATCTGCCTGGCCCAAGGGCTAGGGGCCTCAGAGGTGGTAGGGGTAGGTTCTGGGTGTGGACAGGGCCTGGCTGACCCTCAGTGAGCTGTGATGCATGGTAAGGGGGCAATAAGGTGCTGGGGGCTGAGGCAAAGATCTGTGCAAACTATATCTGGAGGTGGCGCTATCAGAGAAGACTCTCCCCAAGAAGTAGATATTTGAGCAGGGTGTGTAGGAGTATGCAGAGTGACTAATTGAAGGGGATATTTGAGCTGGTTTTTGTAGGGTGTGTAGGAGTTTGCAGAGTGACTTAATTGGAGAAGCTCTGGCAGGGAGTTCAGAGTGATGGCCTCCCTGGCTCCTACCCACTGGAGTCCTCCTTGAGGAATGGAGGAAGGGCAGGGCACAGAGAGGAGGTGACAACAGTGTTGAGGAGGCCTTGCCCAGCCCATGTGAGTTTTCACAATGTTGCCCCAAGCTGGCCACATTCTTCAGGGGCTTACATGCCTTCCCAGGTCACTTTCCAGGAAGGCCCAGAATACTATGTATCTGCTATGTGACCTTAGCTATGCTCCAAAAACTAGTTCCATCAGATTCTACAGATGTTCTGGGGAAAAAAGGCCCTGGAATCCTAATTTGAGCAACACCATGTACTCCCATGTAGGGGACATGGCCCTGTCCCCTGGTCCCCATTTCCCATGCTCCCTAGTAGATGCTGACCACCCAGGATGGAGACTACATTTTCCGGTGGTCACAGGGCCATGTTCTGGCCAATGGAGGATAAGAGGTGATGTGGAGAAACTACCAAGCACCTTTCCTGAGACACTGGGGCCTGCCCTTTGGCCCTGAGGCCTCTTACCCCATAACAGCTGCCTGGAACACAGCTGCTGCCACCTTGGATCATGATGCTGAGGCCATGCCCAGCAGAGCCATGACAGGGAAGGGGCCTGGCTCCTTCCACCTGGAGCCCACACAGGCCTGCCTGCCCACCATGAAGTTTGGGCTCCATCATGGCTAATCCTAGTATTCTGGGTTTTCTGCCTCTCAGAATCTAATCCTAACACTTGCATTCTCAGAGAATCACCTATCATGTGAACATTTTAAAGGCTCTGAGAAGTCCTGCAGCACAAAAGCCCAGAATCTGCCAAACGATTTTGACTCTGAGCCCTTTTTACGCATAAAACACATTAACATAACACGTGGCTTCATTTTGGAAATGTCATGTTGGGCATTGAAAAGGGACTATCTTGTGGACCCTTCAATGCTTGTACAACAAATACAATCAGAAAACCAGCCCCTCCCACAGGCTGGGAGCTCCAGGGCCAGGCAGGTCATGGCCTTCTAGGTGGCCAGTACTTAGGATTCTTGATACATGCAATATCCTATTAAAGTTCGCCATATGCACATGTATGTGAATGAATGAATGAACAGTTTCCTGCTTAACAGATGAAAAAGTGCTGGCTCAGAGAGCATGAGCAGCCTCTTGGCAGTGAGGAGCTAAGTTGGTAGCAGAGCCAGGATTGGATGCCCGCTGCTAGGCTTCGGGTCCACACTGCTGATGTGGCACTCGGAGGGCTGAGGGCTGACAGCCGGCTGCTGACTTGTAAGCAAGCTGTCAGTGTTGGGAATGGGACTCTACTGTCCAGGCTGCTTATGAGTGGACACCCATGCCATCCCTATCCACACCATCCTCCTGACAGGAAATGGGGCCATCCCCCACCCCCAGAGCCACCAAGCTGACAGAAGGGTCCTTACGTTTGCACACTGGGGACCCTGAAGACCACTCAGCGATGCTCCCCTTCCAGGTGCAGGTGAGGAGCCCAGACCCCACCATCTGGTGGTTGGAGGGGCAACGGAACATGAGCACGGTCCCCACGGAAGCACCATCGCCACGAAGGACTTGGAAGGTGGCTTGTGGGGGCAGCTGCAGCTGAGCACAGGTGCCTGGGGAGAGAGGCGGGTGTAAGGCATGGGGGCTGGGCATGCAGGGCAGGGCGGGACCCTGGAGGGTGGAGCTGGCACAGCATTGGGGAGCAAAGGGGCGGGGTGCAGCTCCAAAGGCCACTGGATGCTCTGGAGGTCACATGGGGCCATCCAGACCCTGGGACAACGCAGCTGGATCCCTCCATGAAGTAAACTCTAGATGTTGAGGATTGGAGTGTTAAAAAAAGCAACAAGTATCAGAAGACAATAAAAGCAAATATACCTTCCCTGAGACACTGAGACATGCGCATTATGATCTAAGCACAGCTCCAAAGGCAGAAATCAGGGGAAAAAAAAAGAGAGGGAGAGAGATCAACAGATTTGACTGCATACAAAGCAGAAAGCAAAAGCTTCTGCAGCTCCCTAATAATGGAAAACAACCAACTCGGGTGAAAAATTGGGGAAAAGATATTCGGAAAACATAGGCCAAAGGTTGGTTCAATAGCCTTCATTTATGAAGAGGTCTTACCCATCAGTAAAAACTGAATATTCCATTAAAAAAACCCCGACAAGTTCTAATTGTGAACAAGCAATTCACAAGGACACCAATGGCCCACAGACATGAAAAATACAGACTCACAGCAATTAAGGAAATGCTGATTCAAGGAAGAGCTCATTTTTCCTACGTCGATGAGGTGAAGGCGCAAAGAAAATAGACAATGTACAAATTGGCAGGGCCTGGGAAGCCCTGTTCCTGGGTTGGGGTGGAGATCCAACCTTTCTGCAGAGCATTTGGTAAATGCAGTAAGGGCCCTATGTTGCATATGCACCTTTAGCCACAGGAAATAAGAATGTGCTGCCAAGGTTTGTTCTATGGGAAGCTCACCTCAGAGCCACACAGAATAGTGAAAGGCTGAAACAACCCACGTCTCCAGCAGGAGGGAATGATTCCCTCACCCAAGTCCATCCAGACAGTAAAATACTAGAGAGCAGTTACAGCGATGTTCTTAAGTAAGGACACAGAGATGCTTTGGATACAGCAGCAATCAGGAATTTTTATAAAATTATAACAATGACAACAGCTGGGACTGAGAAGCTCACTGTGGCTGGACGCTGTAGCACCTGTCTTACATGTGCCATCAGCCGAGCCATGGAGAACCGTCATTAACCCCATCGACAGATGAGCAAACTGGGCAGAGGGTCTTACAATACTTTCTGCGGTCACACAGCTCTTATGCTGCAGGGAAGACTCAGAACCAGGCAAGGAGGCTCTGGTCTAACTTCACACACATTCATACACACAGACACACACACACAATGCACATGAATCATCATGCTCTGCGTATGTCAGCAGCTGGTTACTTTTCACAGCAGTGAAATGCTCCATTGTGCAGATGGGCCTCAGTGTGTGTCCCTGTTCCCTGCATCTGAGTTGCCTCTGGGGTTCATGGACGTTCAGTGAAACTGCTAAGGACATCCTTGGGCAGGTCTCCTAGTGTCCAAGTGCAAGAGGCTCTTCCTCCTGTGTATCTAGTATTTCCTGATTTTGGGGCATTGACAGTGGACTGCTGGTGCATCACAGGCGAAGAACAGGGAGAGCAGGCTGGGCTGGTACATGGTGTGTGCGGAGGCAGACTGACTGGAGGCAGCAGCAGTGAAGGGGCACCTGAGCATCTCCGTGCCTCTCTCCCTCTGCACCGGCAGGGACCAACACCCAGAAATGGGGGTGATGGTGGGGACAAAAGCTGAGGCATGTAGAGTCTGATGTACCCCATTATTCCACACTGACCTGCTACGACCTTCCTCTGTCCTCTGTGCACTGTATCAGGGACCGTGCCCTGGGTGCTAGGCATGGAAGTCCTACTGCCCACTGAGCCTGACGATGTGACCTAGCCAAGCTTCTGAGCTCCCCCAACCTGCTCACCATGTGGCTTCTCCTATTATAACTTAATTTAAATCAGCAGTCCCGCCATCCTTCAGTTGCTTGGGCCCCAAACCTTGAAACCTACTTTCTCAATCTATAACCAATTCACCAGCACACTTTGTGGACTCTAATTTTAAGATGTTTACCAAAGACATCTGCGGTAGGCTGCATACCATCCCCCAGATTTATTCATGTCCACCCAGGAGCAGTCACATGGGCTGGCTGTATGCCCAGGCAAGGTCTTCATCTCTGGGATGTTATCACTATTTCTTTTTTTTTTTTTGAGACGGAGCCTCGCTTTGTCACCAGGCTGGAGTGCAGTGGCATGATCTCAGCTCACTGCAACCTCCAACTCCCTGCTTCAAGCCATTCTCCTGCCTCAGCCTCCTGAGTAGCTGGGATTACAGGCATGCACCACCACATCCAGCTAATTTTTGTATTTTTAGTAGATACGGGGTTTCACCATGTTGGGCAGGATGGTCTCGAACTCCTGACCTCATGATCCACCCACCTCAGCCTCCCAAAGTGCTAGGATTACAGGCGTGAGCCACTGCGTCCAGCTATCACTCCATTTCTTACCCCACGTCTGAATTCACAAGCCCATCTAGGATGGAAATTGAAGGTGGTAGGGATGGAACGGGGACCCAGCACACTGTGTCAGGAGCCCCACCTGATGGTCAAGCCCAGCGGGGAGAATCTGCCCCATGTCAGCTCATCCTGGGCAGCCTCAACTCTAATCCCCACCCCTGCTGCTGTTGCCTCTAGTATCCCTTTCTCCCCACCCCAGAGTTGCAGCTGGAAATGTGATCATTAGGCCACTGTTTTTCTGTGGATTTGTTAAGTGGACTGGCTCAAATCTGATACAAAGCTTCAGTCAAACACATCTCAGCCCAGTGCGCTATTTAGTGCTTGGGATTCTTCCCAGGGCCCGAAGGTGACAATAACCAAAGCAGGAATATCAGCAACAATAATAATAGAAGGAAGAATAATGTCCAGGCCCTACTCTGTGCTGAGCGCTGCAGTGGCGGCTGGGCAACAGCACAGAAATGAACGCACGGGTTCCAGCCTGCGGAGCTCCCAGTCCACCTCCGCCATGCACATTTGGAGACCCAGGCAAGGGAGCCTGCCCTGGCCTCAACGTCAGCACAGCTATTGTACCCACCTTGGACTGGTGTGCAGAGGAAACAAGGTGCAATGCCAAGGCATCTGAAAGGTGGCTGTGCCTGGTACACACAAGGACAGGAACCATGGTGTCCTTGGAAGAACTGCCTCCCCCATTCTGCAGCCCCAGAAACCATGGCTCAGGGACACTGAGGTCACACAGCCAGTTTGTGGTTCTGCCAAGGTCAACCATGGCCACCCGGGTCTTCATCCCCAGGCTGCCTCCATCCTTTCTGCCCCTTCAGTGTCTGGGGAAGACTGACCTCTGGCCCGGGCAGGCCATTCTGACTGCTCCCTGTCTGTGGATCCTCAGCATCTGCACAGTTACTAACAATAACAGTGCATGTCTTCATGGAACATTCTGTTCAAGAGCACCCCACATTCCTTATCTGTATGATAACGGATAGGGCTCAGAGGAATAGGCTCACCTGCCCAGATGTCCACTGATAGCAGGGAGGGAGCTGCCCTCCAGCTAAGATTCTTATATTTGTAACATACATGTAATAGGGGATTCATATCTTCTCTACATAAACAGCACTTATATATATATTAATAAGCCAATGACAAAAATCAGAACAAAATGGGTAAATTAGAAAAGAAAAACAAATGGCTCAGCCAGGAGAGGTGGCTCATGTCTGTAATCCCAGCACTTTGGGAGGCCGAGGCAGGCGGATCACTTGAAGTCAGGAGTTCAAGACCAGCCTGGCCAACACGGTGAAACCCTGTCTCTACTAAAATACAAAAATTAACCAGGTGTGGGTGCCACATGTCTGTTACTCCCAGCTACATGGAAGGCTGAGGCAGAATTGCCTGATCCCAGGAAGCAGTGGTTGCAGTGAGCCAAAATCACACCACTGCACTCCAGCCTGGGCGACAAAGCAAGACACCATCTTGAAAAAAAAAAAAAAAAGAAGAAGTAAAACTATCTCCATTAGATGTCATGATTTTGTATATATGTAGAAAAGCCTCTGAAATCCACTAAAAACTATTATAAATAGAAATGAGTTCAGCAAGGTTGTAGAACATGAAGTCAACATACAAAAGTCAATGGGATTTCTGTACAGTAGCAGTCAGCAAATTGAAAATTAAGAAAAAATTTTATACAATAGCATCAAAAAGAATTAGTTATAAATTTAATAGCAGAAGTGCAAAACATATATGTGAAAACTACAAAATGTTGTTGAAAGAAATTAAAGACCTAAATAAATGGGAAAACATCCCATGTTCATGGATCAGAAAACTTAATACTGTTATGATGACCATATATTATAGTAGTCCCTCCTTATCCTTGTTTTCACTTTCCATGGTTTCAGCTACTGGTGGTTCCACAATCAGAAAATAGTACGTCATAACAGTTGTGCTTTGGGGCCATTATTAAGTAAAATGAGAGTTGCTTAAACACAAGCACTGGGGATCTGACAACCCAGAGGGCTACTAAGTGACTTACGGCAATCCCAGGCAGGATGCAGCGGGATGGGTGAGATTTCATCACACTACTCAGAGTGGCTCACAGTGTAAAACTTACGAATTATTTCTGGCATTTCCCTTTACATCACAAGACCTATATTTTTCATCTCAATTCATCTCATCACATAGGCATTTTATCATCTCATGTCATCTCAGGAAGGGTAAGTATAGTTTAATAAGATATTTAGAGAGAGACCACATACGTATAACTCTCATTACAATATATTGTTATAATTGGTATAACTTATTACTAGTTATTGTTAATCTTTCACTGTGTTTAATTTATAAATTAAACTTTATCATAGGTATGTGTGTTTAGGAAAAAAACAACATATATAAATATCTGAAGTTTCAGGCATGCACTTGGGGTAGGGGGTGGTCCTGGAATGCATCCCCTTCAGATACGTTGTATCTACTATATTCATTGAATCTACTGTATTCCCCAAACTGATATACAGATTCAACAAAATCTCTATCACAATCCAGCTGCCTTCTTTCCAGAAATCAACAAGCTAATCCTAAAATTCATATGGATATGCAAAAGACCTAGAATAGCCAAAACACTCTTGAAAAAGAACAAAGTTAGAGGGTTCACACTTGCCAATTTCAAAACTTATTACAAACCTAGAGTAATCAAAACAATGTGGTACTATCATAAGGACAGACATAGAGATCAACAGAATAGAACTGAGAGTCCAGAAGTAAACCATTGCATTTACAGACAAATGCTTTTCAACAAGGCTACCAAGACAATTCAACGGGAAAAGAATAGTTTTTCAACAAATTGATGCTGGGACAACTGAAGCTGGACCCCTAGCTCATACCACATACTAAAATTAACTTAAAGTGAATCAAAGACGTAAGAGTAAAAGCTAAGACTATGAAACTCTTAGAAGAAAACGTAGGGGAAAATCTTTGTGACCTTAAGCAATGGTTTCTTAGATATAACACCAAAGACAAATACCAACAGAAAAAAGAAAAAAACAGGAATTATCAAAATGAAAAATGTTTGTGCTTTAAAGGACACATTCAGTAAAGTGAAAAGACAACTTAGCAATAAGAGAGAAAGTACTTGGAAATCATGTATCTGATAAGAGGCATGTGTCTAGAATATATAAAGCATTATCACAATTCAATTATAAGACAACAAAATTTTTAAATGGTCAAAGGATCTGAACAGACATTTCTTTGAAAAAGATAAATTAGCAGCCAATAAGCACAAGAAGATTCTCAAAATTATTAACTTTCAGGGAAATACAAATCAAAACCACAAAGATGTCTGTCAAAAAGACAAGCAATACCAAGCACTGGCTGGGTGTGGTGGCTCACCCTTGTAATCCCAGCACTTTGGGAGGCTAAGGCGGGTGGATCACCTGAGGTCAAAAGTTCAAGACTAGTCTGGCCAACATGGTAAAACCCCGTCTCTACTAAAAATACAAAAATTAGTGGGGCATGGTGGTGGGTTCCTGTAATTCCACCTACTCGGGAAGCTGAGGCAGGAGAATCACTTGAACTTGGGAGAAGGAGGTTGCAGTGAGCCAAGATCATGCCACTGCACTCCAGCCTGGGTGACAGTGAGACTCTGTCTCAAAAAAAAAAAAAAAAAAGACAGACAATATCAAGCATTAGGAAGAATGTGGAGAAATTGGCACCTTAGACCCTACTGGTTAGGAAACAAAATGGTGCAGCGGCTTTGGAAAACTGTCTGGTGGTTTCTCAAAGAGTTAAGCACAAAATTACCACATGATCCAGTAAATCCACTCCTAGGTAATCAGCCAAAAGAAATGAAAATACCTGTCTATACAAAAATGGGTACATGAATGTTCACAGCAGCATTATTCATAATGGCCAGAAAGTTGAAACACCTAAATGTCTGTCAACCAATAAGTGAATAAACAAAATGTGGTTTATCCACACCACGGAGCACTATTAAATCATCAAAAGGCATGAAGTGCTGATCTATGCTGCAACATGAACAAACCTTGAAAACACTGTCAAGTGAAAGATGTCAGACACAAAAGGTCATATGTCACATGATGACATTCATATGAAATGTCCAGAACAGGCAAATCCAGAGACAGAAAGCAGATTAGTGGCTGTCAGAAGCTCGGGGAAAGGGAAAACTGGGAGATGACCGCTAAGGGGTATAGGATCTTCTTTTGGGGTGATTAAAAACGTTCTAAAATTGACTGGAGTGGCCGGGCACAGTGGCTCACACCTGTAATCCCAGCACTTTGGGAGGCCCAGGAGGTCAGATCACCTGAGATCAAGGGTTCAAGACCAGCCTGGCCAACATGGTGAAACCCCATCTCTATAAAAAATACAAAAATTTGGGCTGGCGCAGTGGCTCACACCTGTAATCCCAGAACTTTGGGAGGCTGAGGCGGGCTGATAACGAGGTCAAGAGATTGAGACCATCCTGGCCAACATAGTGAAACTCCGTCTCTACTAAAATACAAAAACTAGCTGGGCGTGGTGGCGCACACCTGTAATCCAGCTACTCATGAGGCTGAGGCAGGGAAATCGCTTGAGCCTGGGAGGCAGATGTTACAGCAAGCTGAGATCATGCCACTACACTCTAACCTGGGCAACAGAGTGACTCTGTCACAAAACAAAAAAAAAATTGACTGGAGTGACAGTAGCACATATATGTGAATGTATTAAAAGCTACTGACTTCTACGATTTAAATAAGCAAATTGTATGGTATGTAAATTATAGCCCTTTAAAGCTGTTTAAAAAATATGAGGGAAAATACGTCAATTAAAGAAATGCACATTTAAAACTGAAGACACTCAATTAGGTGCAGTGGCTCACGCCTGTAATCCCAGGACTTTTGGAGGCTGAGGTGGGTGGATCATGAGGTCAGGAGTTTGAGATCAGCCTGGCCAATATGATGAAACCCCGTCTCTACTAAAAATACAAAAAGATTAGCCAGGTGTGATGGCGGGCACCTTGTAATCCCAGCTACTTGGGAGGCTGAGGCAGGAGAATCGCTTAAACCTGGGAGGTAGAAGTTGCAGTGAGCCAAGATCGTGCCACTGCACTCCAGCCTGGGCGACAGAATGAAACTGTCTCAAAAAAACCAACCAAACAAACAAAAAAGAAGATACTCTTTTTTTGCTTCTTATCTCTGTCAGGGTTAAAAAGACCAGCCCTTCAGATTGCGGAGGCTGCAGGGGAGAGGTGCATAATTTCTAGGGGCAGCACACAGAGTGGGGAGGGCCTGAGCAGCTGCCCTGCCCTTCAGTGGGATGGAGGGGACAATGGCCAGGGCTGAGAGCAGCAGGAGGCAGAGCCTCCCAGGGATGCTGGGCCGATGACGGTTGACACTGAGCATACCTGTGTCAGGAACAGCTCTCACCCCTGGCCTGGGCTATTTCCTATAACCCTGGGCTGACTCTTGCCGGCCTTGGGTCACCTAGCTCCCAGTGGCACAGCTAGGTCTTGAATTCTGTCTCCAATGTTTTGGCTCTTCATCGACTACCATGCTCCATATGCGCAGACATCAGTGCAGGAATGAGTAAATGAATGAATGCATGAACAAATGAATGGAGGACTGGCAGCCTGACCTCACAGATAAGAGTCATGACCGGCACTCCCAAAGGGCCTGGAAACACTTTGCTTCTTCAAAATCTTGGGATCTGGATATGCACTGTTCTTCTGGCCAAGGAGGTGGCCATGGGATTTTGGAGCCCTGGCAGACACATCAGGGCAGCCACGGGCCGGCCACGTGCCCCCTTCCCCAGGCCTGCCAGGCGGCCAACACTTCCCAGTCCTTAATTTAGAGCTGCGACTTCTGCATTCCTCTGTGGCTTCCCAGCCCACTGCGGCCCTTGCAGAGAGGAGGCCCCACCAGCCAGAGGTTTGGGAGCAGCTGTTGGCGGGCGGGAGGGGAGGCTGGTGAGGGTGAGTGTGTCCAGCACCCATAACAGTGCCTGGCTGAGTGTCTGCCCAGTGAGAGGATGAATGGATGAATGCAAATTTATTCTTTAAAAATAAAACTAGAACTTCATTAGAATAATGCGATGCCTGGAGGGGTGGACCAAGGGATGGAGGCAAATGTGAGAAAGTAGGCACAGCGAAATCTGAAGGGTGGAATCGAGCTGGCTCAGCCTGCGTGTGCAGGCATAAAATGATTTCAACTCTGCTGCACGTTCGAAAGAAAAATGCTGGGGGAAGACCCTGAGCATCCCCACTGCTGACATGTAACTGACCCCCTAGGCACCTCCCCTTCCCACCCAGCAGGGTCCCAGGGAAGGGGTGTCCATCCCACTCCCCATCCAAGACCCAGATACTAACCACTGCTGAGCCGTCTAGACATGGGGCTGATCCCGGGACTTATTCTACCAAGACTGTGTGTCACCATGGGAACATAGCTTCCTCTCAAATAAGACAGATGTGACTGCCAGGGCCTCCCATGCACCCAAGGCAGCCAGGCCCAGCTCTGGAGCCAGAGGGCTGGGGTTTGGGGGTCATCCCAGCCTTACAGGAGACCCTGATCACTTCACCCTGGGTCTGTGTCTCCACCTACAAATACCACAGCAGGCAGAGGGAGAGAGGACTGGATGAAATGATGATCATCCCAGCAAGGTCACCTCCACAGCTGACTTCCTCTATGTGTGTCTTAGAAGGGGCAGCCCCTCCCCCTGCCCGCCCATGTGTTGTGCTGAGCCGGTGGGGAGCTCACACCTAACCATGTCTGAGGCTGACCAGTCGGCTCTCGCCTAGCCATGTCTGAGGTTGACCAAGGTCCTGTCTTTGTTCATCTGTCAAAAGCCACATCCTGTGTTCTCAGCTGCCAGGTTCTGCTATAGTGAGGGCTCTTGTCTTCAGCAGGTGGTGGATTATATGTCACAGTGAAAGGCATCAACAAGGGGGCAAACTCGGCCCCTCCCCACATCCCCAGAGCCTGTCCTGCCTGCATCATTGAACCTCACAAACGTGGGGATAAAGGGTGAAGTCACCACTCGCAACCAAAGACAGGGGACCAGCCAGCGCATAACACTGACCTACAAGAAACCTGGATGTGCCGTCAAATTAAAAACTCAAAGGTACAAAACAATTTGGAGTACAAGCCTGGTAAAATTGATGCCAGCCCCCAACTGTCTATGAGCAGAGAAGGATGGTGCCTGGTGGGGCTGAGGGGCCTTATATGCAGTCCTGGCATCAGACCCTGCATTTCTTTCCTTTTTTTTTTTTTTTTTTGAGATGGAATCTCACTCTTTCGCCAGGCCAGAGCGCAGTGGCACGATCTGGGCTCATTGCAACCTCCGCCTCCTGGGTTCAAGTGATTCTCCTGCCTCAGCCTCCTGAGTAGCTAGGATTACAGGTGTGCACCACCACACCCGGCTAGTTTTTGTATTCTTAGTAAAGATGGGTTTTCACCATGTTGGCCAGGATGGTCTCAATCTCTTGACCTCATGATCCACCCACCTCGGCCTCCCAAGGTGTTGGGATTACAGTTGTGAGCCAGTGCGTCTGGCCCAGAGCCTGCATTTCTAGCCATCTGACCAGGAGGTCCTAACGTAAATGGGCTGCTGGAATGGCTTTCCTTTACAGGTCAAGCAGAGTGTCTGGGGAAAGTAACTGGTAGGAGGGAGAGTAGGATGAGTCCTTGCTCAAGGCTCACAGCCCTGACCTGCCTCTTTGGGGCGGCCAGGAACTCCAACTTCCTCTAAACCCTCAGCCAAGAGGGCACAGAGAGGCAAAGTCATGTTTCTCTGCCCTCTCCTGCTGCAGAGGCCACAGAAAGAGAAGCCACCAATGAGGAATGCCCCCCTTAGCCCCCAGTCAAGTGGGTAGGCTTCCTGGAGGGCTAACCAGTAGGTTCCCGGGGTCTGATCCTGACAAGACCCTTCCCAGAAGCAGGTCCTGGACTTGGATTTCTTACCTGTCTCAGCCTCAACTTCTCCATCTACAAAACTGGTGACTTGCCCTCCTGGGGTAATTAGCCACATCCTGAGCAGCCCAGGACATGAGCCCTACTGGGGGCCTGGGTCTCAATCCTCAAGGCCCCAGGGAAACTTCAGCCCTTAGCCCCTGATCCCCAAAGTCTGCAGCATGCAGGAGACCTTCAACCCTCCAGGCCCCAGTGGGGTCTCCTGAATTCCTGTCCCGAGTCTGGGAGGCCAGGAAACAGTTTCTCTGGGCTGGCTCCATTTTCCAGATGAGGAAACTGAGGCCCACAAACCTGCCCAAGACCCCGTGGTTGCACAATGGCAGTGCAGAGGGTAGGAGCCTAGACTCCTGTCCCCTTGGGGTAGCCCTTTCCATAGGATTCACAGTGAACTGGCAGCTAGGAGAGGGCACAGTGCCAGGAGCTATGGTCTATGAAGTCTATCTGCACCCACCCACCTCCCAGGGACATTCCAAGTAATCGTCAGGGCATGGGGATGGAGTTGGTAGATCACCCTTGCCTCTAACTACTGCAGAGCCAAATCCTGCTCACACAGAGACACCCGGACTCCCAGGGGACCCAGGGCCACCCCTTACTGACCTCCTGGGCTGCTCCCCATGCCTAGTGCCTGAGAGGCAGATCCCACCTGTCCTCTCCCCTGCTTCAAACACTCATAAACTCCCATCTGCCCGCAGATGGCCCTCCTGCGCCTGGCCCCTGCAGGGGACCCCCCACCACAGCTGTCCTTGAGGAGCCCATTCCCTGAAGCCGGAGGCAGAGGCCTTACCTCCCTGGATCCGCCCTGCCCTCCAGCCCCACCCTACCTGCCTACTATACCTCGGCCCTTGGTTTTGGTTGCCCTTGGTCTGCTGGCCCAGCGCTGGGACATTTCTTACCTGGTACCCTTCAGACCCCTTTTTACTACATGCATGTAAATCTTAAAGGAGAGGGAAAAACAGCAGAAAATGGATTTGATGCAAACAAGATACAAAATAAAAACATGAGGTCCTGCCTGGCCCTCCCATGGCTCAGAAGCAGGTGGTAAGGACCAATGGGTACCTCAGGGCCACACCTGTGGGATGCCCCAGCTGCCCTCAGCCCACGTGCCACACCTGCTGCCACAGTTGTGCTTCCTTCCTCCCTCCCTGGCCTTATCAGAGGGTGCAGGCCTAACCAAGGTAGGTCCTCATCCTCCCAGCCCATGAGGCCATCTGGGCGTCTGAGAATAATGGTGCTTGCTAATCTTTTATCTGGAACCTTGGACCCCAGGCTGGCCCTTCTGTCCTCCCTCCTGGCATTTGCCACACAGCCCCTATACCCTGACCTCACTTGCTGTGGGACCAGGTAACTAACTATGTTCCCTTTTATGCTGGCTGAGGTCGTGGGAGAGAGGGTACCCGAGGGACAGAGGCATGCTGATGGACCCAGTCTCACCTGGACTTGATTCCCATCTGCCAGTGAGTCCTTGTGTGACCCCAATCTGGGTCTCAGTTCCTCCAAACGTGAAATGGGAACCCTCAGGAGGAATTTCTCAGTTTAAAGGGGGTGACTTGTGCACACAGAGGTGCTTTGAGAACAGGACCCCCAAGACCCTGGCAGTGGGGACAGGGCCTGACCCCAACACTACATGTGGGTGGCCCATAGCCCTGGCTGTGTGTCTTCAGGTAAGTCACCTGCCCTCTCTGAGCCCATCTCCACAGGGAGGGTGGGCACAGGCTTCAGAGTCACTGTGGCCTTGCATCTCCAGGCCGAGCAGCAGGGGGGCCTCCGGGTGTGGAAAACACACTCTCCTCTAGAACAGAACTGGGCTAATTCTAAATGAGGAACGTGTATCTCCACATCCCTGGCAGAAAACCGAGGGTCCGGAAACCTGTGCCTCTTATCAGCAGCTCTGTAAATGCCAATGGGCAGCAGAAGACCATAGCCAGGCATCATGGGGTCTGTCTGCCTTGCTTTGATTTATACAGGCGCTCATGGGGTCTCAATTTCTCTTCTATAAAATGGACATAGCCCAGTCCTGGGGCAGGAGTTCAGGGGTGAAGTCAAGATGGCACCTGCAGAGCATGCCTCCTGCTGCCCCCTCTCCAGGCATTTCCAGGGATGCCAGGGGGTTACCTCTAGCCACTGGAACCCTGTGTTCCTGGACAATCTCCCAGATCAGGGAGTGCTGAAACTGCCCTGGGAGCAGGGCCAGGGGCCGGCCATGCAACAAACATGATAAACTCCTGCTCTCTCCCCCATGCCCTGCTCTTCTCCCCAGGCGCTCACAGAAGGAGAGGGAAGACCCCTGCCTCTCAGGAAGACAAGTCTGTCCGCACTACTGTGCTCTTCATATCTACTCTAGAATAACCAGTGGTAATGGCGCATTTTAAAGATGTCGGGAAAAACACACACCCCCGTATTACATTTTTGGTTTTTGTTTTGTTTTGAGACAGAATCTTGCTCTGTTGCCCAGGATGGAGTGCAGTAGGATGATCACAGCTCACTGTAGCCTCGAACTCTGGGCTAAATCAATTTTTCCACCTTTCAGACTCCAGAATAGCTGGGATTACAGGCACATGCCACCATGCTTGGCTAACTTATTTGCATTTTTTGTAGATATGGGGTTTCGCTATGTTACCCGGGTTGGTTTCGAGTTCCTGGGCTCAAGGAATCCACCCACCTCAGCCTCCCAAAGTGTTGGGATTAGAGGTGTGAGCCACCGCTCCTGGCCATTGCTATTTTAGTGTCAAATCCTCTCCAAAGGGTACCAGCCCCCCAGCCTCTCACTTCATAGCACATTTCACAGAGCAAGAGACTAAGGTTCCATGGCAGGGGAGTGATGGAGTCCACATGATGGCATTACCCCTGAAGCAGCTCCCCAGGCGCCACTGGGCCTGTCCACAAACTTGGGGGCAGGTATATAGTGGGAAAACTGAGGCACAGAGGTGCAGTGACTCACCCCGGGTCACAGAGGGGATTCTAACCCAAAACTCCAACAAGGGGCCAGTGCCTGGGAAGTGCTCATGTCGGAGAGGAGACTGAGCAGGTGGTCAGAGGAAGAGCCAGGGGCAGGCAGGGTGAACAAGAGCACAGGGTGCTGGACTAAGCTCCATTCCCAGCACAAATTCTGAGGCAAACAGCCTTTTGTCTGCAGACACACCAGAGCCTCCAGATACTCGCTGGCCTTGGGCTGACCTTGGGCAAGTCAAGGCTATCCAAAAGGCACTGGCAACCCACTCCCCCAGGCTGTTGTGCCAATAGAAGTCGCTCCTCAGGCAGCACCAGGCCCTGGGCACGCCTTCCTCAAACACAGCAGCAAAGTGCTCATCACCCCAACACCAAATTAGGGAACTCTGGACATTAGGCTGCCAGAGTGTCAAACTAAATAAACCAAACCCACCAGCACCAGGAACAAGTCTCAGCGCCCACTTTGCTGAGCTGCACACCTCTGCTTGGTGAATTAACTCTCTGGGCTGCAGTTTCCCCATCTGTGAGAGGAAGCCAGCCTCCTGCCACCCTCCTGCCAGTTCCCTGGGGCTGCAGGCTGACAGTTTGACTGGGGCCAGCCCACCCCACTCTGGGCCTCAGCTTCCTCCTGTGCAGAACCTAAGCCCAGCAACGCCTGAGACACTCAGGACCCTCAGGCCTAACCCTCAGAGGCAGTGGCCACGGGAAGTGAGCTTTTGGGATATCTGAGACCCAGAATTCCGGTTTGGTTCCATTTCTAAAAGGGTTAAACTTTATAATCATTCGCGGGGCAAGGCCAGCATTCGAACCCTGGAGCCTTGGCCACAGGAGGTGAAAGCTCTTCAAGCACATTCTTGAAATCAAACACTTAAAAGTAAAATAAAATGCAGCCTCTCTTCCTTCCGGAGGCCTCTGAGCCTCAGAGACAGCCGCCGGATCCCAAGCCTGGCTACAGGGTGACCTCGGACAGCCACTCTCCTCTCGCAGGCTCAGTTTCTCCATCTGAAAAGTGGAGCTCCGGTGGTCACCAAGGAACCGTGAAGATGACACCTACCTCAGGCGCAGAGAGGGCGCCGGGCTCGCCCCTTCCGCCCCGCGCCGCCCGCCAGGTGAGGCCAGTTTCGACTTCCCCCGGAGGGGCGCGGAGGGGCCTGGAACCCGCGGCGTGGAGAGGCGTGGCCGGCTGCAGTATCCGCAGGCGCCCGGGACCAAACACAGGGACCAAGGCGCAGCGGCCACTCGGGAAGGGGCGCGCGGGCTGCTGCGTGCAGTCGCCTGGTTTGGAACCGCTAGCTACCAGGCTTCGGCTCCACTAGGGCGTTCGCTGGGCGGGCAAAGGGTCGGGGAGGTTCATCCTCAGGGCGGATCGTGGCTGTGACCCTCCACCCACGGCTGGGCGGCCCCGCAACACCCTCCCCTCGGCTTTCCCATCTGTGAAATGGGCGCAGAGCCCCGCACGCGGCCACGTGGCCTCAGCCCTCACCTGTGCGGTTCCCTGGGGCAAATGTGGTGACCCCGGCCCGCCCCCGGGGCCTCGCCTTGCCACGGAGGGTGGCGGCCGCCCCGCGCATCCTGGGCGCTCCGCGGCGCTTGGCCGGGCCTCCCGGGGCAGTGAGCCCGGCTTGCGGGGGCGGGGCCTGGGCGGGGCGGAGCACAACAGGCCCCGCCCTCCACGCCCTCTCAGGGGCGGTACCATGAAATCTTACAGGCCACGCCTACACTTTGGACTGGGGCCGAGGTCCTGGCGGAGACGGGGGCGGGGCGGGACGGGGACGGGGGCGGGGGCCCAGCGGGGCTCAAACTCCCAGCGGCGTAGCTGTCCGAGCAGAAAGTGTCACTCCTCCGGGGCGTTGCACGCGCGGCTACCTCTGCCCAACACCCTTCCCTCCTCCTGCCCTGTTCTCACCTTCGCTCCTAATGTGGTTTTTCTATGTGTTTCTGTGTTTTTATTTTTTGAGCAGGATTTTGCCTTCTCAGGTGCCCGATTCGGCAGGTACCAAAGGGCAAAAGGCAAAACCCCTCCCCGGCCCGCCTCTCCCACACCCCACTCACCCCCAGTGTCCTATGTGGACCCATCCTTCTTTCCCTGTCTCTCGCTGGGCCAGGCCTTCCGAGGCACTGTGAGGTGGGCGCCCTTGTCTTCTGTTCTCACTGAGGGGCCCCCCGGTGGGGGAAACAGGATTCAAAGCCCTGGGGTCTGGCTGCAGGGCCCACATACACGTGGTGGCCTCCCTTTTGGCTTCCCCTTCCTGCCCAGTTCCAGCTTTTTCTCTCCCTCTGACCCCACCCAACCCAGGCTTAGCCCCCTGCCTGGGCAGCCACCAAAGGGCAGGGTATAGTCAGGCTTCAGACACCCTGGATCTTGGGCTGCCTGAGGGAGGCCTCCTGAGCCGTGCCCATCCCTGTGGAGCTGGCAAAGGCATTCCTGGCAGAGGGAATAGCAGGTGCAAAGGTCCTGGCTTGGCAATGTCTGACAGCAGAAGCCCAGGGCAGCTGGCTGAAGTGTGCCTCCAGAAGTGCAGAGGGTGACCCAGATTGCTGCGCTGGCTCCAGAGGGCCTGGTGAGTAACCCTGAAGAGTGTGGATGTTCAGGCTCACCATGAAGTGGGGTTCCAGTAGGGCAGCCCCTCCCCACCTCTCCTTTCTGAGCCCTCCAAAGCCAAGGTTCCGTGTGAGACATGAGGGGCCCTACCCCTTTCCTCATCAGGGTTGGCTTCACCCCTGATACCTTGTTCCCACTTGGACTTGTGGGTCACACACGATGGCTTTCTTCAGTCTCCTTTATTCAAAATCAAGCATGTGTGTTCCTTCTGCCATGTCAGGATGGGCAGGACCATCAGCAATGTCCACTCCAGACCACACTCTGGGACCCCAGAATTCCTTGCCAAATGGCCCCTAACCCACCTCTCAGGCCTGTGAGGCCCCCACTCTGGGTTTGCCCACCATGTACCACTGGGCTGAGGGCCACTGCCTGTAGGTGCATGGACAGGGCTGGGAGGGAGGTTTGAGGCAGCCCTCCAATAGCTGGGTGGGGATGGAAAACAACAGGCTGCCTGCAGCTCCCTAAGCCAGCTCGCTGTGACCCAGGCCTTCAGGAGTCCCCAAATGCGAAACACATGGCCATTTAGGAAGTGTGTTTCCTAGAGCTGTGTATCATAGTACCACAGACTGGGTGCCTGGGAACAATAGAAATTTATTGTCTTACGGTTCAGTAGGCCAGAAGTCTGAGATCAGGGTGTCGGCAGGGCTGCAGTCCCTCCAAAAACTCCAGGAGAACAGCCTTCCTTTTGTCTTCAAGCTTCTGGCAGTTCCTTGGCTGGTGGCAGCTTAAGTCCTGTCTATACACGATGCTCTCCCTGTGTCTCTCTGTGTTCAAATCTGTCTTATAAGGACATCAGTCATATTAGATTAGTGCCCACTCTAATGTCCTCATCTTAAGACCCTATAAAGGGTCTGTAAAGACCTATAAAGACCTTGTCTCCAAATAAGGTCACATTTGGAGGTACTGAGGGTTAGGACTTAAACATATAGATTTTGGGGGACACAGTTCAGTCCCTGACATGGGGGGAATCAAGGAGGACAAAGTGTGTTTTTCTGAGCAGTCTGTCACTTGGTTGGGTTGTGGACATTCAGGCTTGTGGCACTGGGCCTCCATTTGTACTGTTAAGGGACCTGGAGGTGGCCCAAGGACCTCGATCGTGTTGTTCCCACAGGGAACTGTACGCCTTGCTGTGGCTCAGAACACCCACTTGCTACCAAAAGGCCATCTTCAGGAGCTATGGGAGGGACCCGAGTCTGATTCTGGAGGTGGGCCTGTCACCTGTTTGAACCCTGATCAGAACCATCTTGTCCACCTTTTCCCAGGCCCTTGGAATGGTTTGCTCCTGAAAAGCCCAGCAATTCTAGCCACGTGCATGGGGGAAACTGAGGCATGTGGAAGGAGTGGCACTGGCCCACCAGGGACAACTGCCTGGGATGTCCCCTTCCATGGTGGGAACCATGGCTCTCTGACAGGCTTCCCTGATCCCTGGGACAGGGGTGGGCACCCTCGCACTGAGTCTTAGTGTTCTCGTCTGAGGGGCGGACGTGGTCCTGCCACCCTCCCAAGGCAAGTGAGAGATCGTGATGTGCTCAGGACAGAGCAGTGGCCTCTGAGCTGGACTACCAAGGGCCGGTCAGCATTTGAGCTTGGCCCGCCCACCCAGCTCTCCCAGTTACCTGGTTTTCCACACTCTCCAAGTCTAGGCCCAAACTGGGAGCAGTGCCTGGGCTTTGCATGCCTGGGTGAGGAAGGCAAACTTCCTCAGCCTCCTCCTCCAAGGAGCCCTCCCTGATGGCACTCCCCGGCAGAGCCATTCTGTGCCACCTATCCTCAAGGCCTGTTTAGCCTGTGTCATGTCTGTGAAATGAAGAGGACATGTGGCTGGATGTGGTGGCTCATGCCTGTAATCCCAGCACTTTGGGAGACTGAAGCAAGAGGATCACTTGAGGTCAGACATGCCTGTAATCCCAGCTACTCGGGAGGCCGAGGCATAAGAATTGCTTGAACCTAGGAGGCAGAAGTTGCAGTGACCTGAGATTGCGCCACTGCACTCTAGCCTGGGTGACAGAAGGAGGCTCTGTCTCAAACAAAACAAAACAAAACAAAACAAAAACATATGGCTGCCCTGACCTGAAGGAGGCAGGGGGCGCTAGGAGGAACAGATGGGCTGCTGGCGAGGCAGGCCAGGAGAAGGAAGCAGAGTCAGGCGCAGCCTGAGGAACTGGCCAAAGCTGCAGCCTCTTCCGTGCTCCATTTGCAACTGGGAGCACACAGTGCACTGTCAGTGGATGCTTGGTAGATGGTTGAACTGGCAGGGAAGGAACCTGGGAGGTGGAGGAGGCCTGCCGGCCTTGGGGCTCAGTGTTAACACTCTGTAACAGGGGGTCTCGTGCGCTGCCAGAGGTTTCCAGGGGAAGGTGAGGGTCTGGCTTGGGGGTTTCCTCTTCCCTCAGAGCTTAGCTGAGGTATTGCCTCCCCCAGGAACTCTTCCTCAACCCCCGATCTGCCTGACCCAGGATCCATGGGCCGTGGTGACCTGGGAGGTGACCCATGCATAAGTCTGGTGATAGTGGCAGAATTCTTGGCTTGGTGAGTTTCTCTAAAACTGGATAATAATTGTGGAAATCTAAAACGTTTTTGTTTTACTTTATTCTTTTTTTTTAGACAAAGTCTCCCTCTGTCACCCAGGCTGGAGTGCAGTGGCATGATCTCAGCTCACTGCAATGTCCACCTCCTGGTTTCATGGAATTCTCCTGCCTCAGCCTCCTGAGTAGCTGGGATTACAGGCATGCACCACCATGCCTAGTTAATTTTTTTATTTTAGTAGAGACAGGGTTTCACCATGTTGGTCAGGCTGGTCTCTGATTTCAGGTGAGCCACCCTCCTCGGCTTCCCAAAGTGCTGGAATTATAGGTGTGAGCCACTGTGCCTGGCCTGTATTGCTTTATTCCTGATTTTAGTTTTTACTCAATAGAAAAATGAGATTTTTGTTCTGAAAACCTCTCACAATGGACCAAGTCCAGAAAGTTCCATTGCAAAATGATAAGCGTCAGGAAAGCGTTGGTGGCCTCATGGGTGTCCTCTCTTTTTAAAACTGTATTACCTTTTAAAAACTAAAAGGAATTTCGAAAAAGTAACCTGAGCTTGCAGCTTTAACAGGCCAGATGTTTGGGGAGAAAATAGTTTTCCCAAAAATGTTTTCTGCTGGGCCATTTGGGGCCCTCAATGCACACCACTCATCCTCCTAAAGCAAGGCAAGAACCCTGTCCCCACTGTGCAGAGCGACAAAGGCCCCTCCCCAGGGGTACTCCCCTGCTGGGGCCTGAGCTCTGACCATCAGACTGTCCTACCTGGCTGCATCCTGCATAAGCAGATGAATCGGCCCGGGTGATAAGACATCGAGCCGCTGCCCTCAGGTTCAGAAATGATAACTCAGAGACACCAAGCAAGGTGCCCAGAGGATAGAAGGAATGACAGGCTCATGGAACCAAGCACCCACTGCATGCCAGGCCAGTTCAGAAGCTGGGACACAGCTCGGCCTAGGAGGGACTGGGTCTGGGCGGGGCTGCCCCCCATCTGCATCCTGCACACCGAGGCCTTTACCTGGCCACCACTCAGCCGGTGGACAGGGGGACATCTTTTTTCCCACCCCTCGACTCTTTTTGTACTTTCTGAATTTTCTACAATAAGCATGTAGCTATTCTCTAATAAGAAACAAGGATTATAAATGCTTTGTAAATGTAAACTATTGCAAAATTTCCCATGACCATTCTGATGTTCACTTGTTGGGAAAGATGTGGACTGACCTGGGTCCTCAGCTGCTAGGATTACACCGCATTACCATGCTCTAAGGAGTTACAACCAAGCATAGGATTTCAGGCGGGCACACGTTTCTGTGAAAATCCTGATCACAGCAAGTCACCCAGACCCAACATGGTTCCCAGGCCTGAGCCCTCACATTCTATTGCAGAGACTGCCAAGGATGCCCAGGCATACAGTAGCAGACACCATGGGGTGACAGGGCCCTGTGGGTGGAGGTCTCAGGAATGGGAACCAGCACATTGGTGGGGAGGGCTGGCTGGGTCTGAGTTTCTGCTGCTCCTGCTTCCCGAGCACAGCCTGGGTGGTCCCAATGGTTCCTATGGAGCGGGAAGCCCAGGCACCATGGTGTCTCCAGTCTCTACTCCCTAGCCAGTTTGGGCCAAAAAGAGATGCTGTGGACTTTGGAGGGTGGGTGTGAGTGCCTTCACTGAACCTGGCCCGTGCCACCCAGTGGCCAGCATGACAAGGTAGGGGTCTAATGCTACCACTCTCTGTGTCCTGTTCTAGGCTTTTCTGGCTTTGCCCACCCAGCTGCTCCATGCCAGGAGAAGGAAGACCCATCTGCTGCATGCTGGAGGCTGGAGCCTGTGACACCACGGCTCGCCTCGCTGCGGTGGGTGGCGGTGATGGAGACTGCAGAGCGCCGGAGAGGTAGGAGCATGGCTGGCTGCCACCAGGGCAGGGACAGGGGTGCAGAGGTGGCCAGGTGGCAGCTGCTGAGGTGGCCTCGGGCCCTCGGTCCCCTGCTGCTTACGGCAGGCAGAGCTGGGGTTGCCATCGCTTCTGCCGCACAGTGTGCAGGTGGCAGCCGCAGTTGAGCCTGTGGCAGAGGGTGGCAGTGCAGGTCCCAGACCTGAGTGAGGCCTGAGGGTTGTAGAATACTCCCCTCCCACCCTAGGATCCGTTCCTCTTTGGCGGCTCCCTGAGTTCTGGGCTGTGGGTCTCTACACTGTGCAGCCACTGGAATGGGGCTGAGCGCCACTTCCTGCCCTCCTGCAGCTGGGGCTTCACTGCCTCCATTAGGGCCACGGTGGCGTCTGGCACCTGGTTCTGTGCTGCTGGCTGCCGCATGCATGTCCAGGATTACCACTGCTGCCAATGTGCACCATCTGCAAGGGGTGGCTGCAGCTAAGCCCATGGCATTTTGGCTGGCAGGGCTAGTCCCAGAAGACCTGAGGGTCGTCCAGCAGACTGCCCTCCCAGCCTACGGCCCCTCTTCCTTGGCCTATGTACAGAGCGATGGGTGGCAGTCACTGGGTGCTGTGCAGCCGCTGGATCCTCAAGGCCGACTGGCCGGTTCCTGCTTTCCTGCAGAAACAGGGCTGACTGCCTGTGTGAGGAGCTGTGGAGGCTTCTGGCTCTGGGATCCTCACTGCGGTGGAGCAGGTGGGCAGCGTCAGTGGTTGTCACTGTGGCTGCTGCATGGCCATGTGCAGGTGGCAGCTGCAGCTGAGCCCAAGGCAGAGGCTGGTCGCTGGGTGCTGTGCAGCCTTCGGGGTGGGGCTGAGCACCAGTTCCTGCCCTCCTTCTCTTCCTTTTTGGCCCTGGTCCAGGGCGCTAGTTGTGGGCGCTGGGTACCCTGCAGCCACTGGGATGGGGCTGGGCGCCAGTTCC
This sequence comes from Aotus nancymaae, assembly GCF_030222135.1. Classification (NCBI taxonomy): domain Eukaryota; kingdom Metazoa; phylum Chordata; class Mammalia; order Primates; family Aotidae; genus Aotus; species Aotus nancymaae. The sequence continues at coordinate 26,104,877 of NW_026988455.1, forward strand.
AGTCCTCCTCCTGCTTCGAGGCCTGATTTAGGTGCCACAGCAGGGTCTGGCCCTTGGGTCCTCGTTGCTGGTGGAGGCGGGCAGGATCAGGGGTTGCCACCGCTGCTGCCACATGCCATCTGTAAGTGGCAGATGCAGCAGAATGCACGGGAGGCCACAGGACTGGTCTCAGACAGCCTGGGAGTCGCCCAAGGCACCTCCCCCTACCCTAAGATCTGTGCTTCCTTTGCCCAAGCCCAGAGCGTGGGGTCGTGGGCTCTGGGCCCACTGCAGCCCTAGGGATGAGGCTGAGGGCCGGTTTCTGCCCCCTTGCAGCTGTGCCGCTGACCACCTAAATTAGGCGCCATGGTGACATCTGGCTCTGGGTTTCCTGCTGCTGGTGGGGGAGGAACAGGGCCAGGGGTTGCCACTGATACTGACTTGTGCCATTTCCAGGTGGCAGCTGTGGCTGAGCCCACGGCAGATTCTGGCGGGGCTGCTCCCCGAGGGCATGAGGATCGCGGAGTGTACCACCATCCCGCCATCCCACCCTAGGGTCCACTTTTCCTTGGCCCTGGCCCAGAGCACAGGTTTGTGGGCGCTGGGCACTGTGCAGCCGCAGAGTTGTGACTGAGCGCCTCCTGCCCTCCCACACCTGCGGGCTGACTGTGGCAGTATCTGGTCCTGGGTTCCATGCTACTGGGGCCAGTGTCCAGGGTTGCCACCACTGCTGCCCCATGCATGTACTGCAATAGCCAGCTACTGAGTGCCTGACAGCATTGGTAGTGTAGACAGTGTGGATAGGCTACACAAAGGGAAATTCATGGCCCCAGGTGGGGCAGTTGGGATAGTGTAAGATTTCATCACGTTCCTTGGAATGGCATGCAAATGAAAACTGAGTGTTTTATTTCTGGAATTTTCCATCTGATATTTTTGGGATGTACACAGGGAACTGAAACTGCGAAAGCTACACTGTGGATAATGAGAAACGACTGTGCCTCCTAGTTTTTATATTAGTTTTCTGTGGTTGCTGTAGCCGATTATCACTCACTTAGCCACTTAATATAATACAAGTTTATTATCTTTAAGTTTTGGAGGTCTGAGTTTGAAATGCATCTTACTAGGATAAAATCAGGATATTGTCAGGGCTACATTCCTTTGGAGATGCTGGGGGAGAATCTGTTTCCTTGCTTTGTCCAACTTCTATAGAGGCTGCCTGCATTCCTTAGCTCATAGCCCCTCTTCCGTCTTCAAAGGCAACAGTGCAGCATCTTCAAATCTCTCTCCTGACTCTCCTACCTTCCTCTTCCATCTTTTTTTTTTCCCTCAAGACAGGGTCTTACTCTTTTCTCCAGACTGGGGTGCAGTGGCATGATCATGGCTCGCTGCAGCCTTGACCTACCTGGGCTCACATTATCCTCCCACTTTAGCCTCCCACGTAGGTAGAAGTACAGGTGTGTGCTACCACTCCCAGTTAATTGTTATTATTATTATTTTGTGTATATCATAGAGACAGGGTTTTGCCATGTTGCCCAGGCTGATCTTTTTTTAAACATTTTTTAAATTTTACTTTAAGTTCTGGGGTACGTGTGCAGAACATGCAGGTTTTTTACACAGGTATACATGTGCCATGGTGGTTTGCTGCAAGTGTCAACCTGTCATCTAGGTTTTAAGCCCCGCATACTTTAGGTATTTATCCTAATGCTCTCCCTCCCCTTTCCCCCCACCCCTGACAGGCCTTGATGTGAGATGTTCCCCTCCCTGTGGCCTTGTGTTCTCATTGTGCAACTCCCACTTACAAATGAGAACATGCAGTGTTTGATTTTCTGTTCCTGTGTTAGTTTGCTGAGAATAATGGTTTCCAGCTTCATCCATGTCCCTGCAAAAGACATGAACTCATTTGTCTTTACAGCTGCATAGTATTTCATGGTGTATATGTGCTGTATTTTCTGGACCCCCAAGGCTGGGAAGGCAGATTCCCACTCAGTTTCCACCTTTTCCGCTGCCCTCTCTTCCCTCTGCCGTCTTCTCCCTTTCCTTCTGTTCTTTGGAGAAAATAGGTCCGCAGCAGCCACTGAGCTTTGTCTTGCTTTGTGTTCTACTCTTGGTCTCGCTTCCTTTCTTTCTCCTTCCACCTTGCCTGGCTGATTTTTCATATCATCCCCTTGAGAAGGCTTTTTGATGTCCTTAAAAATCTTCTCAAATGTGAATTTCTGCTTATGGTTTAAATGGATGCCATTGTCAGCAGGGGTCAACGATGACCCACCCATCTCCTACACTCCTTCCCTTTGCTCTCTTGTTCCCACATTTGATTCTGTTTTCTCCCATTTCCTCGATCTGTCGGGTAGTCCTGGCCTGCCCTGATCTCTACCACGTGAATGGAGGGAAAGCTAAGCCGTCCTTCCTGGCTTTCCAGTGAGCCAGCAGGTGGATCTTCAGAACTTCCTGCCTGTATGGGCATCCAGAAAACTTTTGGGGTGTGTTGCCGTGGAGACAATGGAGTATTTATTGTACTACCTTCCTTAGACTTTCTTATGCAGCCTGCCCTCTTTCCCGGATTGCTGTGATGCTGCAGGGAGGTTTCTTAAATGAATCTTGTCAAAATAGCCTTCGAATACTTTTGGAGCAGGAATTTTTTTTTTTAATCTCACAAGAAAACAAACTGTTCAAGGGAGGAATGCAGGGGGACTGGAGAGAACTTGGAGAGCATTTAGAGAAAAGCGGGGAAATGACTGTTGGGTTGGAAAACAGGAGCATGGATAAGTGGTGAGAGGAATGGGGATTATTTAACTGGGACAGAGAGGCTGACAGGTGACCTAGTAATAGGCTTCTAGTTTCTGGAGGGTTTGCACAGGGAGACTGGCTTCTCGTTACCAGGGAAGAAAAGACACTGAAAGTGGGAGGTAGGGGAGCCTGAGGCTGAGGAAGAACTTCTAATCACAGGGTCCGTTAATTATAGCAAGGGAGAATGGATCACAACTCTTCACTGAGTGGTCTTCCCAGACAACAGCAGCACTGGGATGGCGGTAGGGCTTTCTGTGAGTCATCCGGTACAGAGCTTCCTGATCACTTGTCCTCAGATAGTAGCAAGATGGCTGCCTCAGCATCTCCAGGGACACGTGGTAAAAATACAATTTTCTGGGCCCTACCCAGAACTTCTAGTTTAAAATTTCTGGGAGGAAAGTCCAGGTGTCTGTATTCTTACACCCCTCCCCCTGGAGAAATGTCGAACTAACTCATGGAGAACCAAGAGACTGGTGATGTGGAGAAAGAGGAAACGCCTCCCCCAGATCCCGCTGGTGTTCCCTGTAGCATCCTGCTAGTGCTTCCACTGCCCATGAGCTGCTCTGGAGCCCAGGCCACACCTGCCCTGGTGACTCTGTCCAGCTTCCCTGCCGGGCCACTTGGAATGGACCCTGGGGCATCAAAGCTGCCCTACAGCTCCGAAGAACCCCTGTGTCTCTCCTTAATCACAAAGGTGCTGCGAAAAATGCTCATTCCATGTTTTTGTTCTAGACTTCACTGGCAGTCACTGAAGTCTTTGGTAGCTGTTCTGTGGAGTTTTCCAATGCCAAAGGGTCCCTCAGACATGACTGCTGCCCCAAAGGGGCTAGAATGGAGTGAGCCTGGGAGTCAAGAGATGGTATCTCTCTTGAGCTTGAGCAGGCTATTTGACCTCTCCCCATCGCAGTTTCTTTCTCTGGAAAAGGAGGCACCCAGCCTGGACAATCTCTGAGGTCCTTCCAGCTTTATTTCTGTCTCTACTGGCTGTTTGAAGAATTGCAATGCTTGAAGAGTTTAACGTCGTAGATTCAGTGTAATATTTTGTAGTGAAATATTTTAAATTCAGTGTTTTTTTTCTTTACATAACTTATCTTGGGAATGTTGGGAAGGATGAGGAAAAATACACGAATACATCCAACTCCAGTGAGCTCAGCTTGTGTGTGGGCTTGCCATTCACTGTGCATGACCGTGCACAAGCTCTCTCATCCCTTGGTGGCAGCCAACCAAACTACACATGCTATTCTTTGGCCTCAGAACAGCTTCTTGTATGTTTTAAATGTGTAGCTTGGAATCAATGAATATTGTTCACGGGAATACTAGGAAGGTTGTGGGGCTGGAATCATTATTTCACACACTTACACTTACTTGCTTGTTTTCTGCTGAATTCAAGATTGCAGTGATACTTAAAAAAAAAAAGAAAAAGCTCCAAAGTCAATTATTAATTTTGTTTGTAAGCTTTTGGGACCAGCCACACCCTGACACTTAAAAGATAATAATGAAATGTTAGTATAAGAAAAATTGCTAGCTGCCTATCCCAACCCTCTATCTTAGTAACTGAACCTAAATCGAGGCACATTGCTACCTACACTGTAATAGTAGATTTTCCAGTCTCCTGTATGGCCAGGTAAGTTGTGGACAATGATAGAGATAAATTACTGTAAGCTATCATTTAAGGAAGTCTTTTCTAAAAAAGTAAGAAAAGGTTTCTTTTTTCCTTTCTCCCTTCTTCCCTTCATTTCTCCTTCCTTCCCTTCTTCCTCCCTCCCTTCTTCCCAGAATACAGTTGTAATGGCTGGAGTTCCAGCAGCCACTTTAGACCATAACATGGAAATCAAGCATTGAGGATGGCAAAGAAAAAAGCTAAAAGCCTGAGACACGATGACCATGGGGCTGCCATCCCACTCCAGGACTGTCTCCCTTCAGACATCTTTTATGTGAGAAAAAAATAGAGCCACTGTTATCTTTTGTTTTACTTATGCAGCTGAAACAAATTCTAATGAATCCATATAGGTTCATTCTGAGCAGATGGTACTCAGAGCAACATGGAGCTCAGAGTGATTAGAGCATTGAGCAAGATGGAGCTCAGAGCAGATGGAGCTCTGAACAAGATGGAGCTCTGAGCAAGATGGAGCTCAGAGCAGGTGGAGCTCTGAGCATGATGGAGCTCTAAGCAAAATAGAGGTCAGAGCAGATGGAGCTCTGAGCAAGATGGAGCTCTAAGCAAAATAGAGCTCAGAGCAGATGCAGCCCTGAGCAAGGTAGAGCTCAGAGTAGATGGAGTTCTGAGCAGAAGGAGCTCTGAGCAGATGGAGCTCTAAGCAGGTTAAGCTCTGAGCAGATTAAGCTCAGAAAAGAAGGAGCTCCAAGGAAGATGCAACTTGGAGCTGATGTTCCTCTGTGTAACATGGAGCTCAGAGCTAGAGTGAAAGGAGATCAGAACAGATGGAGCTCAGAGCAGGTGGGGCTCTGAGCAAGATGGTGCTCTAAGCAAAATAGAGCTCAGAGCAGATGGAGCTCTGAGCAGATGGAGCTCTGAGCAAGATGGAGCTCAGAGCAAGATGAAGCTCTGAGCAGATGGAGCTCAGAGCAGATGGAGCTCTGAGCAAGATAAAGCTCAGAGCAGATGGAGCTCAGAGTAACTGGAGCACTGAGCAGGATGGAGCTCAGAGCAGATGGAGCTCTGAGCAGATGGAGCTCTGAGCAAGATGGAGCTCTGAGCAGATGGAGCTCTGAGCAAGATGGAGCTCAGAGCACATGGAGCTCAGAGCAAGATAAAGCTCAGAGCAGATGGAGCTCAGAGCAGATGGAGCTCTGAGCAAGATGGAGCTCAGAGCAGATGGAGCTCTGAGCAAGATGGAGCTCAGAGCAGATGGAGCTCTGAGCAAGATGGAGCTCTGAGCAAGATAAAGCTCAAAGTAGATGGAGCTCAGAGCAGATGGAGCCCTGAGCAAGATAAAGGTCAGAGCAGATGGAACTCAGAGCAGATGGAGTTCAGAGCAGGTGGAGCTTGGAGTGAAAGGAGCTCAGAGCAGATGGTGCTCAGAGCAGATGGAGCTCTGAGTAAGATGGAGCTCAGAGCAGATGGAGCTCTGAGTAACTGGAGCACTGAGCAGGATGGAGCCCAGAGCAGATGGAGCTCTGAGCAGATGGAGCTCTGAGCAAGATGGAGCTCTGAGCAGATGGAGCTCTGAGCAAGATGGAGCTCTGAGCAAGATGGAGCTCAGAGCAGATGGAGCTCAGAGCAGATGGAGCTCTGAGCAAGATAAAGCTCAGAGCAGATGGAGCTCAGAGCAGATGGAGCCCTGAGCAAGATAGAGCTCAGAGCAGATGGAGCTCAGAGCAGGTGGAGCTTGGAGTGAAAGGAGCTCAGAGCAGATGGTGCTCAGAGCAAGATGGAGCTCGAAGTAACTGGAGCACTGAGCAGGATGGAGCTCAGAGCAGATGGAGCTCAGAGCAGATGGAGCTCTGAGCAAGATGGTGCTCAGAGCAAGATGGAGCTCGGATTCATTGGAGCTCTGAGCAATATATAGCTTGGAGCAGATGAAGCTCTGAGCAAGATAGAACTCAGCAGATGGAGTTCTGAGTAAGATGGAGCTCAGAGCAGGTGGAGCCCTGAGGAAGATAGAGCTCAGAGCAGATGGAGCTCTGAGCAGATGGAGGTCTGAGCAAGATGGAGCTCAGAGCAGATGCAGCTCTGAGGAAGATGGAGCTCAGAGCAGGTGGAGCTCTGAGCATGATGGAGCTCTAAGCAGAATAGAGGTCAGAGCAGATGGAGCTCTGAGCAAGATGGAGCTCTAAGCAAAATAGAGCTCAGAGCAGATGCAGCCGTGAGCAAGGTAGAGCTCAGAGCAGATGGAGTTCTGAGCAGATGGAGCTCTGAGCAGATGGAGCTCTAAGCAGGTTAAGTGCTGAGCAGATTAAGCTCAGAAAAGAAGGAGCTCCAAGGAAGATACAACTTGGAGCTGATGTTCCTCTGGGTAAGATGGAGCTCAGAGCTAGAGTGAAAGGAGCTCAGAACAGATGGAGCTCAGAGCAGGTGGAGCTTGGAGTGAAAGGAGCTCAGAGCAGATGGTGCTCAGAGCAAGATGGAGCTCAGAGTAACTGGAGCACTGAGCAGGATGGAGCTCAGAGCAGATGGAGCTCAGAGCAGATGGAGCTCTGAGCAAGATGGAGCTCTGAGCAAGATGGAGCTCAGAGCAGATGGAGCTCAGAGCAGATGGAGCTCTGAGCAGATGGAGCTCTGAGCAAGATAAAGCTCAGAGCAGATGTAGCTCAGAGCAGATGGAGCTCTGAGCAGATGGAGCTCAGAGCAGATGGAGCTCTGAGCAAGATAAAGCTCAGAGCAGATGGAGCTCAGAGCAGATAGAGCTCTGAGCAGATGGAGCTCAGAGCAGATGGAGCTCTGAGCAGATGGAGTTAAGAGCAGATGGAGCTCTGAGCAAGATGGAGCTCAGAGCAGATGGAGCTCTGAGCAGATGGAGCTCTAAGTAGATGCAGCTCTGAGCAAGATGGATCTCAGAGCAGATGGAGCTCTCAGCAAGATGGAACTCTGAGCAAGATGGAGCTCAGAGCAGATGGAGCCCTGAACAAGATAGAACTCAGAGCAGATGGAGCTCTGAGCAAGATGGAGCTCTGAGCAAGATGAAGCTCAGAGCAGATGGAGCTCTGAGCAGGTTAAGCTCTCAGCAAATTAAGCTCAGACAAGAAGGAGCTCCAAGCAAGATGGAGCTTGGAGTTGATGTTCCTCCGTGTAAGGTGGAGCTAAGAGCTAAGTGGAGCTTGGAGTGAAAGGAGCTCAGAGCAGATGGTGCTCAGAGCAAGATGGAGCTCGGAGTCATTGGAGCTCTGAGAAATATGTAGCTTGGAGCAGATGAAGCTCTGAGCAAGATAGCACTCATCAGATGGAGTTCTGAGTAAGATGAAACTCAGAGTAGGTGGAGCTCTGAGCAGGTTAAGCTCTGAGCAGATTAAGCTCAGGAAAGAAGGAGCTCCAAACAAGATGGAACTTGGAGCTGATGTTTCTCTGTGTAAGATGGAGCTTAGAGCTAGATGGAGCTTGGAGTGAAAGGAGCCCAGAGCAGATGGTGCTCTGAGCATGATGGAGCTCAGAGTGATTGGAGCACTGAACAAGATGGAGCTCAGAGCAGGATGGAGCTTGGAGCAGATGGAGCTCTGAGCAAGATGGAGCTCAGAGCAGATGGAGCTCTGAGCAGGTTAAGCTCTGAGCAGATTAAGTTCAGAAAAGAAGGAGCTCCAACCAAGATGGAACTTGGAGCTGATGTTCCTCTGTGTAAGATGGAGCTCAGATCTAGATGGGGCTCAGATCTAGATGGAGCTTGGAGTGAAAGGAGCTCAGAGTAGATGGAGCTCAGAGCAAGATGGAGCTCAGAGTGATTGGACCTCTGAGCAAGGTGGAGCTCAGAGCAGATGGATCTCAGAGCAAAATGGAGCTTGGAGTGATAGAGGCTTAGAGCAAGATAGAGCTCAGAGCAGATGGATCTCAGAGCAAAATAGAGCTTGGAGTGATAGAGGCTTAGAGCAAGATAGAGCTCAGAGCAGATGCAACTCTGAGCAAGATAGAACTGAGAGCAGATGCAGCTCTTAGCAAGATGGAGCTCAGAGCAGATGGAGCTCTGAGCAAGATGAGCTCAGAGCAGATGGAGCTCAGGGCAGATGGAACTCTGAGCAAGATAGAGCTCAGAGCTGATGAAACTCTGAGCAAGATGGACCTCAGAGCAGATGGAGCTCTGAGCAGGTTAAGCTCTGAGCAGTTTAAGCTCAGACAAGAAGGAGGTCCAAGCAAGATGGAGCTTGGAGCTGATGTTCCTCTGTGTAAGATGGAGCTTAGAGCTAGATGGAGCTTGGTGTGATAGGAGCTCAGAGCAGATGGTGCTCAGAGCAAGATGGAGCTCAGAGTGATTGGAGCTCTCAGCAAGATGGAGCTTAGAGCAGATGGAGCTCTCAGCAAGTTGGAGCTCGGAGCAGATGGAGCTCTGAGCAAGATAGAGCTCACAGCAGATGGAGCTCTGAGCAGATTAAGCTCAGAAAAGAAGCAGCTCCATGCAAGATTAAACTTGGAGCTGATGTTCCTCTGTGTAAGTTGGAGTGCAGAGCAAGATGGAGATCTCAACAAGATGATGCTAACAGCAGATGGAGCTCTGATCAGTAATGAACTGTAAGCAAGATGGAGCTTGGTGCAGATGTTGCTTGGTTTTAGGTGGAGCTCAGAGCAGATGCTCTTTACAGCAGAATGGAGCTCAGAGTGATTAGAGCTCCAAGCAAGATGAACCTTGGAGCTGAGGGAACTTTGAGCAATATGGAACTTGGAGCAGATGTTGTTCAGAGTAAGAAGGAGTTCCAAGCAAATGGCACTCAGAGCAAGATGGATCTCGGATAAGATGTTGTTCACAGTGAGATGGAGCTCTGAGCAGATGGTGCTTAGAGCAAGATGGAACTCTTGAGTAGATGATGCTCAGAGCAAAATGGAGGTCAAAGTGGTTGGAGTTCTTAGCAAGATGGAGCTCCAAGCAGATGGTGCTCAGAGCAAGATGGAGCTCAGAGAAGATGTTGTTCACAGTGAGATGGAGCTCCAAGTGGATGGTGCTCAGTGCAAGATGGAACTCCAGAGTAATTGGAGCTCTGAGCAAGATGGAGCATGGAGCAAATGGAACTCTGAGCAGATGGGGTTTAGAGCAGATGGTGCTCAGAGCAAGATGGAGCTCCGAGCAAATTGTGCCCAGAACAAGATGGAACTCAGAATAGATGGTGCTCAGAGCAAGATGGAGCTCTGAGCATGTAGTACTCACAGCAAGATGGAGCTTAGAGTGATTAGAGCTCAGAACAGATGGAGCTCACAGAAATTGCTTCCAAGCAGATGGTAATCAGAGCAATCTGGAGCTCCAAGTAGATGGTGCTCAGAGCAAGATGAACCTCAGAATGATCAGAACTCTGAAAAAACTAAGCTCTGTGCAAATGGTGCTTAAAGCAAGATAGAGCTCAGAGTGATTGGAGCTCTGAGCAAGATGGCGCTAGGAGGAGATAGAGCTTTGAGCAAGAAGTACCTCCAAGTAAGATGGAGCTTGCAGAAGTTGTTTCCTAGTGTAAGATGGAGCTCAGAGCAAGATGGAGCTTGGAGTGATTGGAACTGTGAACATTGCTTGAGCAGTTGGAACTCTGAGCAAGATGGATCTCTGAGCAAGAAGGAGCTCTAAGCAAGATGGAGCTTGGAATAGACATTGCTTGGTTTTAGACGGAACTCAGCTCCAAGGAAGATGGAGCTCAGAGCAGACAGAGCTCTGAACAAAAAGGAACTCCAAGCAAAATGGAACTTGGAGCAGATGTTGCTTGGTGTAAGGTGGAGCTCAGGGCAGATGGTGCTCAGAGCAAGATGGATCTCAGAGAACATGCTGCTCACAGTAGTAAGGTGGAGCTTTGAGCAGATGGTGCTTAGAGCAAAATGGAACTGGAAGTGACTGGAAATCTCAGCAAGGTGGACCTAGGAGAAGATGGAGCTCTGAGCAGAGGGTGCTCAGAGCAAGATGGAGTTTGGAGTGATTGGAGCTCTGAGAAAGATGGAGCTTGAAGCAAATGCAACTCCAAGTAGATGAAACTCTGAACAGATGGTGCTCAGAGCAAAATGGAGCTCAGAGTGATGGGAGCTCTAAGCAAGATGAGGTCAGAGCAGATGGAGCTTCAAGCAGATTGTGATCAGAGCAAGATGGAGCTTGGAGTAATTGGAGTTTCAAATCAGATAGAGTTCAGATCAGATAGACCTCTAAGCAACAAGGAGCTCCAAGCAAGATGGAGTTTGGAGCAGATGTTGCTGGTGTAAGATGGACCTCAGAGCAGATAGTGCTTAGAGTAAGAGGCAGCTCAGAGTGATTGGCACTCTGAACATTGCTCTGAACAATTGGAGCTCTGAGCAAGATGCAGCTTGGAGTAGATAGAGCTCTGAGCAAAAATGAGCTCTAAGCAAGATGGAGTTTGGAGGAGCTGTTGCTAGGTTTTGGAGCTCAGAGCAAAATGGAGCCCATAGTGATTAACAGCTCCAAGCAAGGTGGAGCTCAGAGCACATGTTGCTCAGAGTAAGATGAGCTCCAACCAGATGGTGCTCAGAGCAAAATGGAGCTGGGGGTGATTGGATCTCCCAGCAGATGGAGCATAGAGTGATTAGAACTCCCAGCAAGATGGAGCTCAGAGTAAATGGATCTCTGACTAGATGAAGCTCTGAGTAAGATAAATGTCTATGCAGATGGTCTTCAGAGAAAGATAGTGCTTGGAGTGATTGGAGCTCTGAGCAAGATGGAACTTGGAGCATGTGGAGCTTGGAATAAATAGAGCCTGAAGCAAGAAGGACCTCCAAGCAAGATGGAGCTTGCAGCAGATGTTGCTCAGTGTAAGATGGAGCTCAGGAAAGATGATGCTCACAGCAAGATTGAGTTCAGAGTGATTGATACTCCAAACATTGCTCTGAGCCATTGGAATTTGGAGTAGATCATGCTCAGAGCAAGACAGTGCTCAGAGTGATTGGAGCCCCGAGCAAGCTGGAGCTTGGAGAAGATGGAGCTCAGAAAAGATGATGCTTAGAGTAAGATGGAGATCCAAGCAGATGATGCTCAGAGCAAAATGGAGCTCAGAGTGATTAGAACTCCAAGCCAGCTGGAGCTCAGAGCAGATGGACTTGGAAAAAAGACACATCATTTGTGGTATATTTCATTCATTCATGGTGACTTTTTAAACAGCACACACATTATTTAGACATTTGGGAAAAAAAATAAACACTCAGCATTTATCTTTTGCAGTCTTACAGAAGGAAATTCTAGCAGATTTTACTACCAAACTTCTAGTGAAGGAACAGAACAGATGTTTATCGGCCACATATTCCATGATGCCAGTCCTGGAACCACCTTTCAATGGAAAGTTTAATGACAGTTTAGGTCTCAACAGAATACATAATCCAAGAGAAGACTTAAGGATTCCTACGTCAAGCTCATTGTCTTCAAATATCAGAATGGAGAACTACTTGTTGAAGGTTAGTTACAGTATCTTTTCTTTAGTTTTCAGATTTCTAATGGAATTCTTGTATTTTTCTGTTAACAGATCAGAGCAGGTCCAGGAGCACATTAGAGATCTTATAGACCAGGCCTCTCATCTTTGGTAAAGGGATATTAAGAGTTGGCTCTGCTGGGGTGTCACCTGGTCTTCATTCTCAGAGCGCTTCCCTTTGTTGGTACCCCTGGCCTCTATCTTCCTTCTCCTTTTTGAGCCTTGCTCTCTGAATCTTCTCAGTTTATTTCCTCCCTAGAAACCATCAGACTTCAAATGGTCTTGTGATGGGGATATCAACCTCTTTCTCTCCCTCCAGGACAACCAAGTCCCTATATGTCTCCTCTGGACAGCACAGGTGAAATCTAAGAGACAACAATCATCAAAACCTCCTCACCATGACAGCAAGCAAGAAGGAAGGACCCTGAAGACCCTCAAGGCCCCTTTTCATCAGGAAGTAGCTACAGAGAATGACGTCTGCCCCATCTCCCAAAAGATTTCTGGTTCCCAACCACTTGAGGGAGAAATGTAAGAGCAGACAGTCAGATATGAGCAGGCACAAGGGGGAGGTATCCGTGTTGGAAAGAACCCCCCAGAACACCTCTTTGGATGCTCAGTACTCCATCTTCAAACTGTCAGAATGCTGTTAACTAGATCATGATAAGGAAAAAAGGCAAAGGGGAATTCCTGAGAGCTGAGCAGACACAATGAATACAAAATTGACTGCTATACCTTCCCGCGGTGGTGGTAATATGCAGTGCCACCATTAGGTAGGATTCATATTGATTAATGTTTCCCATGCATGTGCATTAAGTACAGTAAGGGAGGATCCCCTGAACTTTGGTGAGAACTGAGCAAAGAAATAACTGAGGCAATAGAAGATAACTATGCAGAATGTCATGGGGATGTTTCCAGCAGGGTCAGCCCTCTCCTCTCTTGGAGTGTATTTGTACTTTCCGAATAAAACTTTTCTTTATTTACAAATTGGTCTTTTGTGTAAATTCTTTCTTCCATGAAGACAACCAAGGATTGCCGGGTAACATCTTCATGTGATTTCACTAATAGTAAGAGTCTATTTCTGGGGATCTCAAAGTGAATCCAATAATGACAAGGAGTATCAATTACAGAGTTGGTAAGGAAAAAAATAATTCAACTATTCTTGACTTAAGAAACTTATCTAGGTTTTGACTATTTTTCACTGGGGGAAAATCACAAAAGCCAGGTGCAGTAATGCACAGCTGTAGTCCCAGCTACTCCAGAGGCTGAGACAGAAAGATTACTTAAGCCCAGGAACCAAGCTGGGAAGCCGGGCCAGGAGCAGGGTGAGTCCAGTGAGCTGGCATTGTGCGACTGCAAGCCTTTATTTAAAGTTTTGATATTTTGTCTATTATGAATTTTTTTGGTGTTACATTCAATTTTTAAAATATTTCATTCATTCAACATTAGCATTACTTAACAGTTGAGCCAGAGACTAGCATGTTAGTCCCTTCACCCTAGTCCTGGCCTTGGTGGAAGTCTAAAATTTACATTTTATTCCAGTTTCTGTCCAAAGGAGCAATCCCTGCAAGTGTAGGATGAGGCGCTCAGTCCAGCAGCAGCTAACGCTACACGTCTTGGGTGCCTGCTGTGTGCTAGCGAGGGAGGGGAGGGGTCTTTCTCTTCCTCTCCTCCTCTGCCTCTCAAATTCATAGTACAGGCAAAGACCGACAAAGTCACTCACATTAGCACCACCATGAGGTTAACAAAAAAAGTTACTAAGTTTTTTGGATGGTATCTCGAATAAATAGCTTATTAATCTTCTCTTTGTAAAGATGGATTTGAAAGGCTTTTTCTTCGTTAAAATGAATTCAAATGTAATACTAATAGAATAATCTTACAAAGTCATTCTTGAATTGCCAATTGGGTTCACTTAAACTATTTTTGCACAAGAACTCTGTAAATAGCTTCTATTTCATTACAGAAAAAAAAGATAAATCTAAAGTTTTGATTGACAGATCAGTTGCCTTGAGTGAGACAGAAAGAGAGAAAATGGAAATCATTTGCTAAATTGGACCTAGAGTAAAACAACAAATGTCAGTCTATTGTTTTGTACCAATTTGTCAAGCATCAGAAGGAGTCTTTAAAAATGGAAACTTGGCGGGGCATGGTGGCTCACGCCTGTAATCCCAGCACTTTGGGAGGCTGAGGCAGGTGGATCACGAGGTCAGGCTGTAATCCCAGCTTCTTAGGAGGCTGAGGCAGGGGAATCCCTTGAACCCGGGAGGCGGAGGTTGCAGTGAGCCGAGATCGCACCACTACACAGCAGCCTGGTGATAGAGCAAGACTCCATCTCAAAAAATAAAATAAAATAATGTGTACTTGGATATTCAAAGTGATAGATTAATGGAGGAAAGCTAAAAACTTCTATGGAAGTAGACATTAGCAACTTTTAAAAGAAATTGGCTTCATTAAACTGTAAAATCACAAGTGTAGTGAGCATGAATGCATTGTTTTACAACATTGGAGGAATATATTTATATTTAAGAATATGATTCCCAATACAAAAAAAATACATTTTGCACACTTACAGGTACAATCAAAATTTGTTCCAAATTGGCCATATCTACTAACTGAACACACTATTTTATACGGTTAAACCAATAAGCATCAGCATCTTATTTTAATACAGGAAGCTTGTAATTGTTGTTTAGATTCCCCTGCTTTTGACTTAAAACTTATTTAGGTTTATTTTACTTAAGTTTTTTGATTAGGGGACTTGAAGTCCTTAGACAGAAATGTGAGTCTTGAAATGCATTTTATGTGGCTATAATTGCTGCTACATGGTTAAATTTTTATTTAAATCAGCATAGACACTTGCTGTGGTGATAATACTGGCAATGAACTTTGCAGACTAAGAGTAGTGAGGTTCTAGAAATTACTTTGCCTTCTAGAGAAGCATTCATTACAATCATCACACACTACACATTTACTCAGCAAATGAAGGCATAAATTTGAGGTGGTTGATGTAACTAGAACACTGGGTGTCCCAGAAAAAATATTAAATATCACAGATATAAATTTTTTATATGTTGCAGCTTTATTTCCTTTCTTTCCTACTTTCCTTGATAATGCAATTGAAACTTTGAAACTTACTTACTTCTATTTAACCTTAACATGGATAATAGATACAATTATTATATTTTTATTTCCATTTGGATAATGGTTGCATAATTCAACCAGAATAAGAAGGGAATAAGATCTACTTTGTAATAAGCACATATTTAGGAAGTGAGGATATTTACATTGGAACAAATGATACTGAGGTGTGTTTGATGACTAGCTTCTGAAGTATAAGAATGTAAATGTTTGTTAAAACAGGCTCTTTTGAAATTTGTTCTTGAATATTTTGAATTACAAAATAAATGTTTTTACAAGAATTCTATAAGGAAAATGTTAATAATTGCCACCACCATCACCCCAACCCTGCTGAGGTAACCAATGATACATAATAGGCTAACAGACTGGTATGTGTCCTTATGTATCCTTGTTTTGGCTCTTCTTTATCTTTCTTTCTTTCTTTTTTTTTTTTTTTGAGAAAGAGTCTTGCTCTGTCACCTAGATTGGAATGTAATGCCGTGATCTTGGCTCACTGCAACCTCTGCCTCCCAGGTTCAAGCAATTCTTGTGCCTTAGCCTCCTGAGTAGCTTGGACAACAGGTGAGTGCCACCACATCCAGCTAAGTTTTTGTATTTTTGGTAGAGACAGGGATTTTCCACATTGCCCAGGCTGGTCTCGAACTTCCTGAGCTCAAGTGATCCACCCGCCTTGGCCTCCCAAAGTGCTGGGACTGCAGGTGTGAGCCACCACACCTGGTCTTGGTTCTTCTTATATATAAACATATACAACCTTGTACACAGAGTTGTGCTATTTTGTTTCAATATGGTTTTACGTCATACTTTACACTCTCATCCTGCAATTTTATCTTCTCTCTTTGTAGTATACCATGTGTATTCCAGTCTAACCTAGAACCTAGTTTTCAGTTCTAGAAAATAGAGTGAGAATACAAAAATGTAACCACATTTGCCTGCCAATCTAATAGCACTTTAATTCCTAAATCGATCTACTTTCACAAATATACTACTTCTCAAAGAATTATTTTTCTTATGATATTTTTCTAAGCAATGAAATGTGATAATCAGATTTTTAAAATACACTAGTGTATTAGTCAACACCCAGAAAGAAAATGTGACTTACTCAGATAGTTTAAGGGAACAGACTGTAAAGAAAAGTGAAGGGACCCACCAAGTGACATTGTGGTACCCAAAGACAAGCAATAGCAGAAAGCCTTTACCATCTACAGCAGAGGGGCAGAGGGAGAAAATGTTGTTAGCAGATTCCCAGAAAGCAGCAGCCAGGGAACAGAAAGTTCTGGCAGGAGCTGTAGTCATAAAAGTAAAAAAAGCTGGCCAGGTGCCGTGGCTCATGCCTGTAATCCCAGCACTTTGGGAGGCTGAGGTGGGCAGATCATGAGGTCAAGAGATTGAGACCATCCTTGTCAACATAGTGAAACCCTGTCTCTACTACAAATACAAAATTTAGCTGGGCATGGTGGTGCGTGCCTGTAGTCCCAGCTACTCCAGAGGCTGAGGCAGGAGAATCACTTGAAACAGGGAGGCAAATGTTGCAGTGAGCTGAGATAGCACCATTGCATGCCAGCCGGGCAACAGAGCGAGACTCTATGTCAAAAAAAAAAAAAAAAAAAAGAAGTTAAAAAATCCGTTTTCAGAGCCTGGAAAACAGGAGTGAATAGGGAAGAATGTTTCTGATCCCAGACTTCTGAAGCCCTCCTGTTTCTGTGGGTGTCTTTCATTAGCCAAAACCAATTGGAAGTCAGCCAGGAGGGAAGCAGGGTGACACTCAGGCAGGAAGGGTGACACTGGGGCTGGAAGGGTAGAGGGTGGTTCTGAGGACTTCCACAAAGAATGGCCAGCACATCCCAGAACACTGACACTTATCAAAAGTGATCACATCATTTGTGAAAGTTTATTTTTGTTTTGTGTATTCACATTCTTGAATGAATGATTTATAAAGTAAGTGCTTAGAATAGAAATCTAAAGCTTTTATTTTTTAAATTATGAACTGAAGTAATTGTACTTGCTAGAAATCAAACCAGAGCTTTGAAGTCAGATAGTTTACTTTTTCTTCTATTTATATTAACAGGGAAGATTAATTGTGCTGAATATCATAGTTTTCAATAGTTTTTTATTAACTTAACACAGGAAATCACCAGAGTCCACTTACCTTTCCTTATTTTTCACAGAAATAGAAAGATTGATTTATATTTTTATAGAGCAAAAAGATGAGGTCTCACTTCTTGTGGCCTTCTGACATCCATCAATATTTAAGAAAAACAATTCTCACATTTCAGGGCCAGTTGGGAATTAAGTTGAGCTCAAATACAAAGGCAAGTATTCTTTGTTAAAACATTATATTTTTTTGTGAAATCAATAAGCTAGCCTAAAATCTAATCCTTCAAAACTACAATAGGTTAAGAAAACAAGTGAATAAATAGTAAACAAGATGAAATTTTCTTTCCAGTTTCTTATCATTGGCTAATTGGGAAGAATTGAAAAGTTAGAAGAGGAGAAAATTATAATCAAGCTATTCCATTAAAAAGTTGCTTAACTGTTTTATTGAAATTAATTCTATAGGGAGCCCTGATTGCATATTTGATAAGGAACATTAACACTAATACATAAAATACCATATGTGCTCATGTATTAAAGAAAGCATTCTTCCAAATGTTTTCTTTTATATAAAAAGATAAGTCTTACCCTAAATGTATGTTAAACTTATAGAAAGAACAGTCACAGTTAGAATGTAATTTTGGGGACTAGGAAATCAACCCCAGACTTCAGCAAATCAATATTCTACCATTGAAGTGTGCTAATATTTAGTATGAAATCCCTTATGGATTTCAGATCTTTTCCTGAAAGCAAACTTTAATAAAGCAGAGGTCATCTGGTCTTGGGCTGGAGATGGGGAGAATGAGGAGGAAAGCACCGTAAGGGGGAGAGTGTAGGGATGGGAGAGAGTAAAGAAAGGCATTAGTTAAATGTCAGAGGTGAATTTATTCACTTTGTAGTTTTGTCTAAACTGAAAACCAATCATTGCTTGAATGGATTGCTAGAGAATGCTTCTCTCATAAGGCAAGAATAGAGTTATAATTGTAAAACTTCAAGCTTAAAATAATGGGACTGTATGTTTGGGGCATCTTTTTAACTCAGGTAATCTAAGGATATAAGAAGACACTGTTCCTATTTAAGGAGCAAAAATTGGTAGATACGTGTTTGGGAGAATTTTTAGATTTGCCAGCATTTGTGTTTCAGAACACTCAACAGCCTCACGGCAAGCCTGAATTTCTGGATATAATGAAGC
This sequence comes from Aotus nancymaae, assembly GCF_030222135.1. NCBI lineage: Eukaryota > Metazoa > Chordata > Mammalia > Primates > Aotidae > Aotus > Aotus nancymaae. Next base: position 26,123,103 of record NW_026988455.1, read on the forward strand.
AGAGACTGTTTTGCCTTGAGCAGATCCAGTTTGTGAAGTCTCAGGGGAATAGCATGCTTCATGCCTGCCAGCAGATGAGCCTCAAAGTGCCTTAAGGAAGCACTTTGACCAGAAGGTAGATAACTCTTATTACAGAAGGAGAAGGAGTGTGTAATTCATCTCCTACTGGTAAGAATAGTTACTGCTTTTGCAAACACTGTAAATGTGCAATCTAGAAGCTAGAAATAAGTATGCAGTTAGAAGACAGTCTTTTTTATATGTAGTAAAACTACTACACTTTCTGCAGTGGTAAAGCGAAACAGAGATTGTAAATCTAAGCAGAGAGGTATCCAGGATTGTGGTAGTCTACACCGAGTATGCCTACATGATGGTAGAGAAAAAAGAATGAAGATTACATGCAGGGTAGCTTCCTAAGAATATTAGATAAGAACATCTGCAGAACAACTTATTATACATCTTCTGGTCCAAATTTCAAAGAAATGGCTGCTGGATATAAGGATATAAAAAGAGAGAGAGAGAAAGGGAGAAAACAAAATAGCACTCAAGTGATAACATATTTGGTCGCACTTAATATTTAGGAAAGCCTGTGACTCAGGGAAATGAGATGATTTGGAGGTAGACTTTAGAAACAAAAGCAAGACACTGAAGTTCTCTCAAACCCTTGAATCCTATTTTTTATAATAAACCGAAGTGTATCTTTTTTGATTAGCTTGTGAAAATTATTTGAGAATAATTTATGAAAAGTTCCCACTGCTATAATATACTAAGAGCTCAATAAATTATTTGTATTTTATTTTCATTAATTAAAATAAACCCAAATCCCATGAAGAACTTTCTCAAGGACTCATAACCATTACTACAAAATGCTTCGTTGTCACATTTCTTTTCATTCCATAAATTAAATAGACCCTTCTTTCTCGCTAAAGGCTATTTAAACATATTATGTTTCCCGGGAAGGGCTATGGTTAAATGTTGGCCTTTTGTCCTTACGCTCCTATAGTTTCCTGTTGCAGCAGTGTAGAATGAAGTTATGCCAGAACAATTTCCACAGAAATATTGAATAAAGTGGACTCTTCATGGTTCCAAGAATTTTGTGCCAATATGTTTATTCTCTTAAGTGTTCGGTGTAAATTTATGAAATTTTAATTTTCTCTCATAAACACCTAAGTGTAGTTACCATTAAATACAGACTCACAATCATGTTAGGACTGCTATTCGTTTTGTTTCATATGATTTGTTCTTTTTAACTTCTTGTTTCTATCAGCAAATCTAACAGATGGCAATTTGTCAAGTGACGATTATGCATGTGATGCCTACTTATATAAGAAGATTCCTGACACTAGGCTTACCTTCTACACAATGTCTCAGAAAAAAGGCAAATAAATTTTAAAGCTCTAAATTCTTGGGCAAATTTCACCCTTAAACAAAAACTCAGCCAATTGTACTAATCTTGTAAATAGCCATTTTAAGGATCCTAAAGTTTTCTTATCATTAAAGCTCTAGTTGAATCAAATATCAAAGTATTGGTCTCACTATTTTCTTTTTTTCAGATATAAATAAGTTAATTTTGATGTATTTTATTTCCTCTTTAAAAAATCATCCTTTTGAGGCATGGTGGCTCGTGCCTGTAATGCCAGCATTTTGGGAGGACAAGGCAAGCAGATCACTTGAGGTCATGAGTTCGAGACCAGCGTGGCCAACGTGGTGAAACCCTGTTGCCACAAAAAATACAAAAATTAGCCAAGCATGGTGACACACACCTGTAATCCCTGCTACTTTGGAGGCTGAGGCACAAGAATTGCCTGAACCCCAGGAGGAAGGGGTTGCAGTGAGCTGACATTGTACCACTACACTGTAGCCTAGGTGGCAGAGTGAGACTCCGTCTCAAAAAAAAAAGCCACCCTTTTGAATGCTTAGACACTGCTGGTGGAAATGTAAGTTAGTTCAGCCACTGTGGAAAGCAGTGTGGTGATTTCTTGAAGAACTCAAAACAAAATTACTATTTGACCCAGCAATCTCGTTACTGGGTATATACCCAAAGGAATATAAAACATTCTACCATAAAGATATATGCATGTGTATGTTCATCACAGCACTATTCACAATAGCAAAGATGTGGAATCAACCTAAATGCCCATCAGTGGAAGACTGGATAAAGAAAATGTGGTACATACATACCACAGAATACTACACAACCATAAAAAGAATGGCACCATGATGTTCTTTGCAGTAACATGGATGGAGCTGGAGGCTATTATACAAAGCAGACAAACACAGGAACAGGAAATCAAATGCCGCATGTTCTCACGTGTGAGTGGGAGCTAAACACTGAATACATATGGACACAAAGAAGAGAATAACAGGCACTGGGGTCTGCTTAAGGGTGGAGGGAGAGAAGACGGTGAAAACTGTGAAACTGCCTATCTAGTACTTTGCTTATTACCTGGGTGGCAAAACAATCTGTACACCAGACCCCATGACATGCAATTTACCTAATAAACCCGCATATGTGCCTCCGAACCTAAAATAAAAGTTGAAAAATAGTAACAATAATCACACTTTTAACCTGTCTTTTGACATTTAAAGTTTGCAAAGGCAAAGTTCTATTCACCTATGGAACATGGTTTACTAACTGAGCAACTCTGGGCAAGTTACTCTCTTGGCCTCTTAAGTAGAGATGATAACAGGACATGCCTCCAAATATTCCTGTGAACATTAAGTGAATGGATATGTACTGGACGCTTAGAAAAGTGCTTGGGTTGTGGTGCTATTTAAGTGCCATTATAATGGCAGCATTGTATGAACGGAAATGAAAACTTTAAAGTACATGTGAAGAAACATTAAAAGCTCTAATCATCAGTATGATATAATACAACTAGAATTTAGGTACTAAAAGTAAGAATATTTCTACTTAAAATTCTAGACACAATGAAAATAACATTAAAAAATGAAAGTAAAATAAAGACCTTTTCAGACATAGAAAACCTGAAATACTTCATCTCTAATATACCCGCTTTACAATAAATGTTAAAGTTTTAGGCAGAAGAAAATTGAAAAACTGATACTAGTTGGAAATATAAATACATACAAAGGAATGTGGAACACTGGACATGGTAACTGCATGGATAAAATTCTGAAATGTTTTTCTTACTGTTTAAGTATTTTTATTTTTATTTTATTTATTTATTTTTTTTAATTGCATTTTAGGTTTTGGGGTACATGTGAAAAACATGCAAGGTTGTTGCATAGGTGCATACGTGGCAGTATGATTTGCTGCCTCCCTCCCCTTCACCTATATCTGGCATTTCTCCCCATGCTATCCCTCCCCAACTCCCCACCCCCCCCGCTGTCCCCCCTCCCCCGCAACAGACCCCCGTGTATAGTGCTCCCCTCCCTGTGTCCATGTGTTCTCCTTGTTCAACACCCACCTATGAGTGAGAACATGTGGTGTTTGATTTTGTGTTCTTGTGTCAGTTTGCTGAGAATGATGTTTTCCAGGTTCATCCATGTCCCTACGAAGGATGTGAACTCCTCATTTTTAATGGCTGCATAATATTCCATGGTGTATATGTGCCACATTTTTCCTATCCAGTCTATCATCGATGGGCATTTGGGCTGGTTCCAGGTCTTTGCTATTGTAAACTGTGCTGCAATGAACATTTGTGTGCATGTGTCCTTATAGTAGAACGATTTATAATCCTTTGGATATATGCCCAGTAATGGGATTGCTGGGTCAAATGGAATTTCTATTTCTAGGTCCTTGAGGAATCGCCACACTGTTTTCCACAGTGGTTGAACTAATTTACACTCCCACCAACAGTGTAAAAGTGTTCCTATTTCTCCTCTCCAGCATCTGTTGTCTCCAGATTTTTTAATGATTGCCATTCTAACTGGCGTGAGATGGTATCTCAATGTAGTTTTGATTTGCATTTCTCTAATGACCAGTGATGATGAGCATTTTTTCATATGTTTGTTGGCCTCATGTATGTCTTCTTTTGTAAAGTATCTGTTCATATCCTTCGCCCATTTTTGAATGGGCTTGTTTGTTTTTTTCTTGTAAATCTTTTTTAGCTCATTGTAAATTCTGGATATCAGCCCTTTGTCAGATGGGTAGGCTGCAAAAATTTTTTCCCATTCTGTTGGTTGCCGATTCACTCTATTGACTGTTTCTTTTGCCGTGCAGAAGCTGTGGAGTTTGATTAGGTCCCATTTGTCTATTTTGGCTTTTGTTGCCAATGCTTTTGGTGTTTTGGTCATAAAGTCCTTGCCTACGCCTATGTCCTAAATGGTTTTGCCTAGGTTTCCTTCTAGTGTTTTTATGGTGTTACGTCTTATGTTTAAGTCTTTAATCCATCTGGAGTCAATTTTAGTGTAAGGTGTCAGGAAGGGGTCGAGTTTCTGCTTTCTGCATATGGCTAGCCAGTTTTCCCAACACCACTTATTGAACAGGGAATCCTTTCCCCATTGCTTGTTTTTTTCAGGTTTGTCAAAGATCGGGTGGTTGTAGATATGTTGTGTCGCCTCCGACGCCTCTGTTCTGTTCCATTGGTCTATATCTCTGTTTTGGTACCAGTACCATGCTGTTTTGATTACTGTAGCCTTGTAGTAGAGTTTGATGTCCGGTAGTGTGATGCCTCCCGCTTTGTTCTTTTTGCTTAGAATTGACTTGGCTATGCGGGCTCTCTTTTGGTTCCATATGAAGTTTAAGGTGGTTTTTTCCAGTTCTGTGAGGAAGGTCATTGGTAGCTTGATGGGGATAGCGTTGAATCTGTAAATTACTTCGGGCAGTATGGCCATTTTCACGATATTAATTCTTCCTAACCATGAACATGGAATGTTTCTCCATCTGTTTGTGTCCTCTCTTATTTCGTTGAGCAGTGATTTGTAGTTCTCCTTGAAGAGGTCCTTTACGTTCCTTGTTATCGTATTCCTAGGTATTTTTTTCTCTTTGTAGCAATTATGAATGGCAGTTCGTTCTTGATTTGGCTCTCTTTAAGTCTGTTATTGGTGTAAAAGATAAGTAACAGTAATAACAATGTAGCATGAGGTTTATAACACGGGTAGAAGTCAAATTTACGACGGTAATGGCATAATGCCTATGAGGAGAAAAACGGAGGATGCTATTGAAACATTTTACATGTGAAGTAACATAACTTGAATATATACTGTGAAAAGTTAAAAATAAATGCTATAAACCCCAAGCCAACCACTAAAATATGCTAACAAAGAGTAAAGGCTGATAAGCCAATCAAAGATATAAGATGAAATTCTTAAAGAAATTCTCAATTATCCTTAAAGAAGGGCTAAAAAGGAGAATAAGTAACAAAGTACAGAGGAAACAAATAAAAACCAATTTAAGAAAATAAACTTAAATCTAACCATATCAGTAATCACATTAAATATCAATTGCCCAAAAATACTAATATTGACAGATCAGGTTTTAAAAAAGCAAAAGCTAACAGTATTCTGCCTACAAAAAAATACAGTTTATATAAGTAAGATGAGTAAATACTGAAAATGAGTAAATTTAAAAAGTAAGCTAAGTAAAAAGATGAAAAAATATATACTAAACACTACTGCAAAGAAATCTGAAGTGACTATAGTAGTATCACACAAAGTAAATTTCAGTTGAATGGGTATTACTGGAGATAAAGTCATTTCAAAATAATTAAAGAGTCAGTTTATCAAGAGGAATAAAAACCCCTAAATGTTTATATAACAAATCATGTACCTTCAAAATACATGAAGCAAAATATAAAGATTATAAGAAAAATAAACATTTTTCTTTCCACAAGTATAGTCAGTTTTTGATTTTTTGTTTGTTTGTTTGTTTGTTTTTTTGATGGAGTTTCGCTCTTGTTGGCCAGGCTGGAGTGCAATCACGTGATCTCGGCTCACTGCACTCTCTGCCTCCCAGGATCAAGCTATTCTCTTGCCTCAGCCTCCCCAGTAGCTGGGATTACAGGCACCTGCCATCACACCTGGCTATTTTTTGTATTTTTGGTAGAGATGGGGTTTCACCCTGCTGGCCAGGCTGGTCTCAAACTCCTGACCTCAGGTGATCCACCTACCTCGGCCTCCCAAAGTGCTGGGATTACATGTGTAAGCCACCGCACCTGACCAAGTCAGATATTTTCATACCCCTACATCAATAATTGATACAGCAAGTAGACAAAAATTCAGTAAGAATGTAAAAGGTTTGAGCAACACTTGACTTAATCAACATGTATAGAAAATTCCAAATACCAACTGTCAGATACACATTCTTTTTAAATGTACACAGAATATTTACCAAAAAACAATATATGATGGATCATAAAATTAATCTCAGTGATGTCAGAAAAATGGCAGACTAGAAAACTTCAGAACTTTGTCCCTCATGGAAACATTAAAGAAACAACTAAAAATTGGTTAAACTGATTTTTAGGAACTATGGAAAACAGCTCAAGGTTTACAGAAAACAAATAAACATCCAAACAAAACGGAGCCACATTCAAAGTGGTAGAAAATTGTGTGGCATTTTTACTTGGCTTTGCCACACTTCATCCCTGGAATTGCACAGAATGGTCTCAGCAAAGTGATGGCCAAGCTCCCCACTCCTTCCCTGGAACTGGAGAGAGTAAACCAGACCTTATTTGCAATGTTCTAACTTGTCTTGGAGCTCCATATTGAATTAGTCTCTGTTTTTACTAACTCAGAGGTCAGACAGCAAAGATCAGAACAGTTCCGATCTCAGGCTATGAAAACCAGTAGAAGACAACAAACATAGCTTATGAATACTGCTGTGAAATGCATGACAGATGTGCACACACCTGGAGCAACAGATTACACATAGAGGAATACAATAGAATATGTGTGACTCTGAGAAGAAGCAGGGCTAGGGCCTCTAGGGAAATTAAGACATTTTTCTAAAAGCTATGTACACAAGGGAAAAATGAAGAAAATCATACACAGGCCCAGGAAAATGATGTCTGATAAAAGATCACAGAAGATGAAAGAGCCTTCACACCAGGCTGATCTCAAGTCTCAGAGCATGCCCTTCTAATTATTGAATGGCTTAGTCTGCAAACATTGGGAGAAGGAATGTCTTTTTTATTCTAAATGCCCCATTTTCCACAACAACAACAACAACAAAATCACAAGGTGTTCAAAGTGTGGCCCAATTAAAGGAAAAAAATACAGTTACATAAACTGTCCCTGAACAAACATTGACATTTGAAATACTAGACAAAGACTTTAAAAACAACTATCTTAAATATGCTCAAGGAACTAAATAAAAACATAGACAACGATGAGCCAAGATTGCGCCATTGCACTCCAGCCTGAGTAACAAAGAGTGAAACTCGGTCTCAAAAAAAAAAAAAAAAAAAAAGACAAATAACTAAAAAGTGAAGAAAATAATATATGAACAAAAGGAGAATATCAACAAAGAGATAGAAATTATTTTAAAAGGACCAACAAGACATTCTGGAGATGAGAAATACAAATGTGAATTAAAAAAATTCATGAGACAGCTTTAACAGAGGACTTTAGCAGGCAGAAGAAAGAAGCAACAAACAAGAAGAAAGATTATTTAAAATTTTTGAGTCTAAGGACCAAAAAGAAAAAAAAAATTGAACAGAGCTCAAGGTATTTAAGGGTCACCATTGAGTAGACCAGTTATTCATTATAGAAGTTCTCGAAAAGAAGAGAGAAAGGAGTCAGTAATTTATTTCACAACATAAGTGTTAGAGATGTTTGAACCACAGTGATTCCATTTTGAGTGAGGGCTAGGAAAATGAGGCTGAGACTTGCTGGCATGCATTCTCAGAAAATTAGGCATTCCTAGCTTCCCATAGTGATAAAAATTAAGGTGATGGAAAAGATACGGAGGTAAGTTATAAAGGGTGGCCATAGCCATCCTTAAAGGAGAACAAAGTTGCTAAATGGATGGAGAGAACAAACTACCCGACAATGCACAAACCACATCATGGGGTCGTGGTTAGGACATCCTGCAGCAAGGAGGTAGAAGAATAGAATGTAGAATTCCCAAATTCACACAAGCACAGAAACCCATGATTAGTGTCCCTGCGCTGATCTGTATTCACTGTAATAATAAAATAAAAACACCTCTGGGTGGAGAGATTTAAGATGCTAATGAGACATGCAATGTAATACTAGCAGGTACAACCACAGCACATGTGCAGCCAGGGAATCACCCATAACATGCCCATCAGCAGCACCCCTTCCCACCCCTCCATGAATAATCATGTAAATCTCCCATAAAGGGCGGTCCCCCAGCATCAGACAGGGCTGCCTCACCTTTGAGTAGCCAGCTCTGATCAGCTGTCAGAGTGTACTTTTGCTTTGCAATAAACTCTTTTGCTTACTTTTATTCTGGACTCGCTCTCAAATGCTTTTGTGTAGCAAAGTCAAGAGCCTGAAACAGCCCACTGGTGACAATAATACTCTAACAATAATCCAAAGAAAGCAGGAGTAGCTCTATTAATGACACGTGCCACTTCAGAACAAGAAGAATTATCAAAAATAGACTAATTACATAATAAAAATGGAGTCAACTCTCCAAGAAGACGTAAGAATCCTTAGTGTTTATGCACCTAAAAATGGAGCATCACTATATGTTAGGCAAAAACTAATAGAACTTCAAGGAAAAATAGATGAATTTACTACTGTACTTTGAGACTTTAACATCTCTCTACTAGTAATTAGCAGATTAAGCAGGCAAAAAATTAGGAAAGACATATTATAATTCAAGTCAACAGTGACATTAATCAACTGCATCCAATTTACATGTATAGAATAATTCACCCAATGACAGCGAATACACATGCTTCTCAAGCTCCCATGGAATGTTCACAAAGACACATCATTATCTAGGCCATTAAAAAGCATGTATTTAAAAGCATGTAAGTCATGCAAATTATGCTCTATGGCCACAGTGAAATTAAGCTAGAAATCAACTTCGGAAAGATAGCTGGAAAACGTTGATGCATGAATTCTTAACATTACACGTCTTAATACAAAATGGATCAAAGAAGTCTTGAGAGAAGTTTAACAATATTTTGAAATAAATGAAAATGAAAATACAACTTTAAATTTGATTGTATCAAAAGATGTATACACTGTTGGTTTTACCCACTTAAAATGAACTGTTCTCCAATTTACACTCCCATGCGAAGTTAAAGGTTCTGGTAGATTTAAATTCTCAACAATACTTAATAGTATCACACTTTTTAATGTTAATCAACTTGGTTTCTCACTGGAATTTTAATTTGCGTTTTTCAGAAGTACTGAATCAAGAAAAGAATCAAATAATGAAAAAATATTATTTTAGTAAATAAAAAATGCTATAAAAACACTAAATCAAGTAAATGTGGTCAAAGTAGAGAGGGGCTACTTCATTCTGATGGTCAAAGATGGCCTTGCTGGTCATCTGGGTCAAGAGGTGGCTGGCAAGATGAGACGAGGCGACAAGTAGCTGGGGAAGGGGCCTGCTGGCACAGGGCATGCTCTAAGGCTCTGAAAAGAGGCAAACAGTCTTTCCCTCTAAATACCTGAACTAAGTAAAAACAATCCTGGCTTTGCACATTTTAATATGCACAAATTTAGTTAACATAATTTAGTCAAATAGCACTGGTCTCCCAACAACATGGTTACAATTTCAGTTACCACAATACGCTGTAACTGCATAAAATACACACTTTTTTCCTAGCTCTCAATTTCACAAATTCCTGTGTAAGTAAATAACAGACAAGCATCATGATCTGTGACTGCATTAATCTTCTGGGGATGCTACAACAAAGTACAAAAAACCGGGTTGCTTAAAACAACAGAGATGTTTTGGCTCATAGTCATGGAGACTAGAAGTGAAAAATCAACGTGTCAGCAGGTTCACGGTCTCTTTGATGGCTCTAGGGGAGAATCCTTCCTCCCCTCTCCTTCCTGTTTGGGTTTGCCAGCCATCCTTGCTGTTCTTTGATCTACAGATATGTCACTCCATCTTCTTTGTGTGTCTTCACATCATCTTCTTTCTGTATGTGTCTGGAGCTGTATCCAAATTTTCCTTTTAAGATACCAGTTAGTCTATTGGATTAGGACGCACCCTAATGACCTCATTTTAACTTGAGAACCTCTGCAAAGATGCTATTTCCAAATAAGCCCATATTATTTTGAGATACTGGGGATCTGAATTTCAAATATACCTTTTTGGAGAGACACAATTCACTTCTTTCAAAGCCTGTCAGTGACTGATCATTGTGCATCTGCTAGGTTGCATGCAGTTAGGAAAGTCTGCAATTGTGTTGATTGATTCCTTGTCTCCCAGTGAGAAACCCATGAGACATTTATTAAAGTAAATCATCAGAAAAAAAACTGGTCAACAACCATTGATGCACAGCAAAGAAATAAAAAAAGTGGTAACACTGGAAGTGGAATTCAAATACAATGTAAATGGAATAATAGAATTTGCTCACCACAGGAAATGCAGCAAGAGGAACTCAGTGCAACTCAGTGTTTTGACATAAATGAGGAGCATTGCTGTGACGAAAAGGATGAAGAAGCCCCAGAGGAAGTGATGCCAGCTAAGACAGCAACAAACTTCATATTAAAGGAACTCTTGTAGATATTGCTTGACATTGAAGGTGCAGAGGATAAAATGTTAGATGCTGTTCCAACAGTACAGCAATTCACCAAGGCACAGAAACCCTGCTGGCTCCTTATCATAAGCTATATGGCAAGAAGGAGGCAAGCACTGTTCAAACTGGGCTTGATACACTTTTATGAATAAATAAAACACTTTAATTGGCTGTTGTTTAATGTTTTAAATTACAGTGTAAAAAATAAGTACTAATTTCACTATGTTTTATTTCCTTATACATTTATTACCAATGGTAAGAGATTTTTAACGTTTTGGCCAAAGTTTTTAAATGACACAGAACAGTCCATTTCTCATGTGGATAATTTAGGTCCTCACCAGGAGCAGATACTGATATCATGCATCTTGTACAGCCTGTAGAACTGTGAGCCAAAATAAACCTCTTTTTCAAATTAATTACCTAGCCTCAGATATTCCTTTATAGCAACACAAAATGGACAAACCCAGCAAGAAATTCCTGTTGCTAACAGTAAAACTCTGTTGGCCCAAGCCATCTCATCTTTTAGTCTACCAGTTATGCTGGGAGGTCTCAGGTTGAGTCACCTTGTTCCCGCTCTTTGTAGTCATCTCCATTCTGAGCTTTTAGGTACCTGTTTTTCTATTATGCTTACTATTTTCTAGTTATTTTCAGTGGCAGAAACCCACCATTACTGGGAACAGAATTAAAAATACATTGTTTAATTGCCAAATATTTTGGGATTTTTCCAGATTATCTATCTGTTATCAATTTCTAGATTGATTTGTTTGTGATTTATAACAGAATTTATAGGACTTCAGTTCTTTTAAATTTGTGGAGGTTAATGTTATGGTCTATCGGCATGTTCCATGTATAATTGCAAAGATTGTTTATTCTGCTATTGTTGGGTAGAACAGTCTTAACATATAAATGAAATTAAATTGGGTTACAGTGCTGTTCAGATTTTTCTGTCTCTTTATTGATATTCTGTCTATTGGTTTTGCCAATTATTGACAGAGAAATATTGAAATTTTGTTATGATTGTGATAATGTATTTTATTTATTATCTTATTTTTTTGAGACAGGGTCTTGCTCTGTTGTCCAAGCTGAAGTGCAGTGGCCTGATCTGGCTCACTGCAACCTCCTCCACCCAGGCTTAAGTATCCTTCCACCTTAGCCTTTCAAGCAGGTGGGACCACGGGCACATGCCACCATGCCTGGCTAATTTTTGTATATTTTGCAGAGATAGGGTTTTGCCATGTTGCCCAGGCTGGTCTTGAATTTCTGAGCTCAAGTGATCCACCCACCTTCACTTTCCGAAGTGCTGGGATTACAGATGTGAGCCATCTTGCCCAGCCATGATAATACAATTAGATCGCAATTAAAATGTCTTATTTTGATTATAAATTATTTTATACAATTAATTATTTAATTTTTTACTTTTATGAGTTTTCCTTCATGTATTTTAAAGTTCTGTTAGATGCCTACACAGATAATATTTTTGTGTCTTCTTGGTAAATTAATTCCTTTATGATTTTATAATCATCCTACTCTCTGGTAATTAATATTTCTTGTTCCAAAGTCTATTATGTCTTACATTAATTTAGCTGGTTCTCTTTTGATTGATGTTTTCATTTTATGTCTGTTTTCATGTTTTTTACCATTAACATATCTATTTTTTATAGTGAAAGTTGGTATTTTATAGATTAAAAATAGTTATGATTTTTACCCTGCTTGACAATCTGTCTTTTACTTGCAGTATTTAAACAAGTCACATTTAATGTTACTATTAGTATGATTGTATTTAAATCTACCATCTTGCTAGCTGTTTTATACTTGTCCTATGTCTTCTTGGACCCTTTTTCTGACTGTTGTGAATCAATTTTTTTAAAGTGCTATTGTTCTGATAAGCTCACTGTGTATCCAGATGAGCAAACTATTGTCCTTATAAAACAGTTGTTTTTCCAAATTTCTCAACTATTTGCCTGGATAAAGTGAAAGAATTTTCAGAAGATAACAGTGAAGTTACTTATTAGCTTGCAATCATATCTTTCTGCTTGAAGTTTTCCTAGAGCAAACAAATAATTGCATTATGTTGACATAGGTCATCTTAGTTTTCAGCCCCAATAACTAAGTATGCCTTATCAACAGAGTAGGAAAAGAGATAAAGTATAGCATTATTATATACTTGAATATTATACAGTAGCAAACATTAATATAGTAATATGAATTAACATGAAAATGATGAATCTGGAAAACAGCGAATGGGTGAGTTGTAAATGAATGCATCCAGTACGAAATCATTCATTTAAGAAAGCCTAAGTGGTAATAGTAGAAATGAAAACAGGGAAATGTGGAAAGCAAAATCCAGAAGAGTTCCTTGTCCCTTCTTTCACCGGGAAAAGAGAAAGGTATGAACAGGGAGTGTTACCTTGAGAGCTTCAATAGTGCTGTCCATTTATTAAGATCAGTAAACTATTCTTGGTTCTTCAATTTATATGTGTTTAAATTCAATACATATTATATACTTCTGATTTTTCAAAACACATTAAGAAGGCAAAAATGCTCAACTTGTATAGCTCCCAAAACATAATCTGTCACCTTCTTTCCTTTTCTAATGAAGCATCAGCTGACATTCAGTCATCAGGAAATCTGGGCATTTTCAAATTGCCTCTGTACTCCAGCCCTCAGTTTTATCTCTGGAAGATAAGAAGATAATGTTGTTATGATCACTAAGGTCGCCCAGGCGACCTACTAAATGCTGCCCTATGCCAGCCACCCACCCAGCATTCCCCGTTACTTTTGCCCTTCCTTATTTTACTGCACTCCTATAGTACCAGTCACTTTCTCACATACCACATGTTTACTATGAATCATTTGATTGTTCACGTCTTATCCCTGTCCTAGAATGCAAACAACACAAGGACAGGGATCTTTGTGTTTTTCAGTAGCATATCACATGAGCCTAGAAGTGTATCTAATTCTAAAACACAAAATAAAATAACCTGAAATAAAGAACAGTTAAGTAGTTTGAGAAGATCACAAAAGTAGTGGTGGTGGCATTTAAACTTAGCCTCCAGAGCCTACACTCATAGCCTGTGTGCAATATCGCCTCCTAGTGTCTGGAGGGGAAAGGCAGCCAAGGGAGTGGGGAACGGATATGGCCCTAGAGGCTGAATTGCCAGCTTCCCTGCATGCTCACTCTAGATTGCTAACCTCTGAGTTAAAGCCCAATCAAACAAATAAATGTTTTGATATTAATATTTTTTTAAAAGCCACTTTACATATATGGAGTATGGTTATACTTTATAATCATTTTCCCAAGGAAATAGAGATCTTCTCCCCTTTTGTGGGGTCATTTTGTGTACAGTAGTCACCCCTTATCCATGGTTTTGCTTTCTGGGGTTTCAGTTACTAGCAGTCAACTGCTGCCAACTGTCCACAGATATTAAATGGAAAATTCCAGAAATAACAGTTCATACGTTTTAAAGTATGTGTTATTCTGAGTAGCTTGATAAAATCTCTCACTGTCCTGCTCTGTACTGCCAGGGACATGAATCATCCCTTTGTCTAGTGTGTCCATGTTATATATACTACCCACCCATTACTGTATAGGAAAAAACATATAGCATACATAGGATTCGGTAGTATCTCTAGTTTCAAGCCTCCACTGGGGGTCTTGGAACATACCCCTGAGGATAAGGGGGAGACTATTATATTCTATTGGCCCCTTTCCATGGCTCAATTACCTTCATCACAATATATATGATACACTGAGTTATCATTCTGTCCTATGAGAGACACGAAAATCACAACCATATTCCCAAACACATTATTAGAATAACATATCGTTTTGGAGGTCAAGGTGGTTTGTATAATGTAAGAATCACCTGAACTCGGGTGGGGAATGCTACTGCTGAGGGAGATATTTATATCTTTTGGGCATTGGAAGCTATTAAATATTTGCATAATGTGGCTCTTATGTGTTTATTTCTGAAGTAAATTAAAATGTATAAAGATTATGATAATTCTTTGCCATGCCTTCATCATTTTTGAGCTTAGAGGCAGGCAACTACATATTAATGGGGGAGAATTTTACAGATGCACAAATGCTCATTTCTTGAGCCTATAGCTTGGACAACCTACCTATCACTACACATGTGCACACACACACACACGTGCAAGAGTGTATTTCTGACTCTTTCTAAAACCTCATATCTAATCTTCCTGCCTTCAGCTTTCCTTTACCTTGTCATTCTAACATACTGACCTACTATTATCTTTCAAGAATCTGAACTGGAGCATGCCAATTCTCTACTTAAAATTCTTCCATGGCACCCCTTTACCTACTATAGATCATCTTTTCCTATGGGGCAACCAAATTCAATCTGGGCAGACTTGCTCTTTGCTCTGTCTCCCTCTGTTACATTCTCCCTAATCACAGCGCATTCCCCAAACACTCCATAATTTGCCACACTTTTGTGTTTTGAGTTCCTGCTGAAATTCCCTTTATTGTCTGCTCTGTCTAGCCCAGTTGCACCCAACTTTTGGGACCCAACTTCAGTGTTACTATTTCTGGGAAGCCTCCCTGGCCAAATCTCAGCCCACACCAATTCCTGAAACACACACACGCTTTAGAAATAATAGTTTTCTGTACTTCCACAGGACTGTATTCATACAGGTGGTAAAATATTTATTACACATGAATAGTTAGAGATTTGTGAGTATACCTCCCTAGTGAACGCTAAAGTCTTTGAGTGAAGACTTCCGAATTTTCTCATTTTTCGTGTGTTGCACCAGCCAACTTCCTGACCCACAGAAGCCATTTGATTCATTTATTGAATTGGATCAAATGGAATTGGGTCACTGTGATGTGCCAGGTGTGATGTGCTTGCCACGCCACTGCTCGGGTTAGAGGAGAGGCAAGCACTCAGTCATACTGACCTGATGGTATTTTGAGCCCTGAATTCAGATCTATATGCTACCACTTTCCAAAGGACATTAAGAAGATAATAAGGTTAAAAAAGTTTCAAATTCCTAGGGACAAAAAAAGACAGCGTCATTCTGAAAAAGAGAAGATATGTTAGATGGTTTCAATAAATTGGATGCAATGCTGAGATGGGAAAAGGCAGAGAGAAGATAGGGGATATTACAAATGTATATATAGAAAAATAGTAAAATTCAATCTATGTTCTCATTTGGACTCACTGTGCTAGGCAGTGTGGAAATATAGAAATAGCTTAAGATAGGATTCTTGTCTTCAGGAGGATGTAGACTAGGAGAAGAGAGAGCATATATTGGAAAGAGAAAATAAGGGAGCTCTGCCCTGTCCGCGGAGACACTGATGGCCGGAGACACTGACGGCCCCACACCTGCCCGCGGAGACACTGATGGCCCCCTCCACCTGCCCGCAGAGACACTGATGTCCCCACACCTGCCCGCAGAGACACTGATGTCCCCACACCTGCCCGCGGAGACACTGATGTCCCCCTCCACCTGTCCGCGGAGACACTGATGGCCCCACACCTGCCCGCAGAGACACTGATGTCCCCCTCCACCTGCCCGCGGAGACACTGATGGCCCCCTCCACCTGTCCGCGGAGACACTGATGGCCCCACACCTGCCCGCGGAGACACTGATGGCCCCCTCCACCTGTCCGCGGAGACACTGATGGCCCCACATCTGCCCGCGGAGACACTGATGTCCCCACACCTGCCCGCGGAGACACTGATGGCCCCACACCTGCCCGCGGAGACACTGATGGCCCCCTCCACCTGCTCGCGGAGACACTGATGTCCCCACACCTGCCCGCGGAGACACTGATGTCCCCCTCCACCTGTCCGCGGAGACACTGATGGCCCCACACCTGCCCGCAGAGACACTGATGTCCCCCTCCACCTGCCCGCGGAGACACTGATGGCCCCCTCCACCTGTCCGCGGAGACACTGATGGCCCCACACCTGCCCGCGGAGACACTGATGGCCCCCTCCACCTGTCCGCGGAGACACTGATGGCCCCACACCTGCCCGCAGAGACACTGATGGCCCCACATCTGCCCGCGGAGACACTGATGTCCCCACACCTGCCCGCGGAGACACTGATGGCCCCACACCTGCCCGCGGAGACACTGATGGCCCCCTCCACCTGCTCGCGGAGACACTGATGTCCCCACACCTGCCCGCGGAGACACTGATGTCCCCCTCCACCTGTCCGCAGAGACACTGATGGCCCCACACCTGCCGGAGGAGACACATCTGCCCCTCAAGAGTGAGCTCAGTAATCGCCGCCTCCAGGAAGACCCCCATTCTATGCGCAGCTGTGGCGTGGGTGAGGGGCCGCACACAGCACTGTGCTAAGTAACTGCATGCTTCCCCGCAGGCCTAGGGGATCACAGAGGCCCCACACGAGATCATCGCAGACAGGTGCACGCGGTGACGGCACGCACGCACGAACGCGCCGGCGCCAGGCACAGCGCATCGCAGGAGCCACGCCCCGAGGCGTCAGTCTACTCGCCTTCCCAGCCGACAGGGGGAAGGTGAGACAGGCTGGGAAGGCGAGACACGGCTGAGGCCGCCGGACGAGGCCACGCTGCTGGAAACGCCCCGCTGGGCTTAGACGCAGCTGTGCTCCGGTTGCTGCCCACACGGCCCGTCACAGAGGCAGGTGGCGCACGTCGGGGTCCTGCCTCGCCTGCCCTAGCTCTGCCTCCTGTAGGAGCCCCGCCCCGGCCACGCTCCCACGGCGCGCGGGCCCCTCCCTTGCCATGTGCAATGCTGGAGGCGGCAGTCCTTTTTATAGGAGCGGGTGTATTTAACTCCCTTCCTGGTCCCGGGTAGGCTGGGGAATGGAGAGGACGCGGCCCTGCTGTGGGCTCTGGCCCGTAACTGTGACCGCAGTGAGGTGGCGCCTTAGTGTGGAGCCCTCCGTGTTAAAGAAAAGGAGACACTCCGCAGCCTGCTGGGTGTCGGGAGAGGAGGCTGAGGACCCTGAGCGAGGGGACCTCCCCCCTGAGCTCATCTGTAAACCCACGTGACCCCGGGCCTCCCACCTGAGCTCATCTGTAAACCCACTAATAAACATCTTAGAAGTCCAGGGGATTAAGAAGGAGACTGAGTTAAACCTTATAGGGTAAGAGAATATAGACAAGAACAGAGGCAGAATAAAGGTTATTCTAGTGGATATGATAGCATATTTCTATTAAGTTCCGTGAGCATATACCAAATGGAGGAAACTAAACTAGTGTTGAGTATCTCTGATGTGATCAATACAAATCCAAAAGATACAGGGCATACATACATAAGTGGTATGAAGCTTAGTCATTTTCATCGAGGGCTTACCACTTTGTTGGCATTCCAAGGATAATATAGGTGCAACAATTAGAAAATGAATCACATAATGAATTATTTAATAGCAATAATTACATAATTATATTAATGGCAATAATTATATAATACCAATAATTACATAATTAATTATTATTGGAACACTGTTGGCATTCCAAGAATAATACACATGAAACAATTAGAAAATAATTACATAATAGCAATAATTACATAAAAGCTACATTTTTAGCTACTAAAACAGTATGGCCAATTCTGATGTGCTATATGATTTACTGAGAGAGGGAGGCCAAGAAGGCTGGAGAAATTGTGGATGACTTCACAGAAGAGGTGAGACTTTAACAGGCACAGAAGCTTCGGATGGGGATGGTGAAGGCATGGAGTAACACATTTTGCATAAAGTCGAGAGCATCAAACATCTGCCAATGAAGAGCAGTGTAAAATGACTCTGGAACGTTAGGCTGAAAACAGGCTATAGATGACTTTGGATGCCAGAAAAAGATCTGATGACACTGGGAAGATAGAACCTTTGAAAAGTATTTATTGGTTTAATTAGTTGGATGTAAGGGAGCTTTTAGAACAACTTTCTCTTGCAAGTAGGACCACTGAAGTACCAGACAGACTCAAGGGGTTGAATCATCAAAAGCTCCAAGATACAGGAATTACAAGGTTGGAATGATAGCAGAGGAGAAATATTTGTGGTCTGAAAGTGAGCAGTTGAAGTTTTGTGTGCCATGGAAATCATCGTATTCAGTGCCGTTTCTGTCAGTAATTATTTGAGTCAGTTATTGCCTAATTGAGCTAAAATATATTATCCTCCCTTATCTTATGAATTCTGGCTAGCAGACTCCCTTGCTGATTAGTTTCAACGGTTTTCATCAATGTGAGGCATAGGTAGAAAACCGGCAGAAGGAAAAGGGAGAAGGGGAGAAATCAACTTGTGTCTCATTCTTAGCCTTACAGCAGAGGAAGGGAATTGCTCTCTTTCTCCATATATATATATATATATATATATCACAAAATATCAAGTAAAGGAATTAGGCTTTTCCACCAGTATCACTGATTTCTTTGGGTTCCTAGCTCCGGTAGGAAACACAAACAATGTTCTATATCTCCTCAGGTGAAACAATATTTCTCTCTGGGTGATAGCAACCTCTTGTTGTGGCCACTGCCTGGATTAATTAATAAGCCACTGTTTGGCTTCTCAGCTGTTTTCTACACCAGTGTGACCAAGTCCATATATGAATTTCCTGTCATTTAAAATACATAGAGATATTCTTATTTTCTGGAGTCTGACTGATACCTTATGTCACCATGGTTAAATAATTTAGAAAATATTTCTGACTTTGGTTTTTATATCATTAAAACTGAAAGCACTAACTAGCTGATTTGTAATGCTTTTATAAATAACTGAGAAACTCGGAATATATGATGTGTATAAACTCAGAATGTATGTCTAATATTATCTCATGAGTTTATCATTTTGTAATTTATTCATATAAAATCTTCTCATATGGTATGTGATGCTGTTTTGAAAATTT
This sequence comes from Aotus nancymaae, assembly GCF_030222135.1. Classification (NCBI taxonomy): domain Eukaryota; kingdom Metazoa; phylum Chordata; class Mammalia; order Primates; family Aotidae; genus Aotus; species Aotus nancymaae. Next base: position 26,142,594 of record NW_026988455.1, read on the forward strand.
GCTAAATTCAAGTTTTAAAATAATTATCCAATGTGTATAGGACATAAATGATTGTGACTGACTCAACATAAGTCAGCCCTTTTAAGGATCCAGACTGATAATCTGCTTGGAGATGCATGGAGAGTAAAGGAAGGGATAGAAGGGAGATTTCTCATGAGAAAACCCAAAAGCGATGACAAGAAATGGAAATGTGTTTAGCCCCAGAGACTGAGCACTGGGAGCAGAGAGGTCAACAAGCACAAAAAAAGAGAGGCGGCCTTTTACTTAGTACTTGCTAACACCCGCAGTGTCACATCCTTTATTTGAATTTCCATCTCTTTGGTGACCAAGACCACCCCATTACCTTGTAAGTATCTACTTCAATCCAAGACAGGCAATTTAGAATTTTTGTGATTTGTGTGGATTAGCAGTGGAGTAGGTCTTGTTTGTTCCCAATTGAATGCTCAATTTTAGGGCCATAATTGGAAAGATTTCCAATAATTTGTGGTAACTGCATTTAGTAAAAGGGATGGTGGTGATTTTTGTTACGTATTCTTTTGTTACGCCTTTATAACCCACATTTGGCAGGGTATGAGATGATCTCTGGCAGCATGCATCTTGAATAAGGTTTTTTTCTTTTTTTTTATGTGATACAACTGCAGAGGATGTTGAAAGTAGCCTGTCATGCTACTTATTTATCCTCTTAGAATGATCAGTCATTACTACTATTTATACTATAAGACAGAGACATTTTCCTGTCAATGAGTCAGTAAAAGTTAAGTTTTGCTCAAAATTAACCAGTACACATATTTTTAAAGTCTGTGATTGAGTTAGGAAATAGTTGATGATTGGATCTGCTAAATCACCAGAAAATGATGTCTTAAATGATTACTTTTTTCAAATACTGGGGTGTGCATGGTATAGATACTTACAAAGCCACAGCTTTTGCTTTCCATGGTTAAGATTAGAGATAGACATTTTGACTCCCACATACCAAACAAAATGGGATGGAATTCTCAGTGTCTACTAGATCATAATAAAACAGAGCCGCATATGTGTCTATCCGCACAGACGTATATATTATACAAATGGCCATAGAAAGACTAGGTCAATGCAATGAAAAATTAATCTAGTTTAACACATAGATCAACTTTGATGTGACTATTATTCTAGGTTCTTCAGGAGATGCAAATAAAAAAAGTAATTTGTTTAATAGAAATAAAAACCAAGTTTCTCCTGCTTCTTTTACTAAATGTGCAGACCAATTGTTGACAGAAAAGTAAAGAAAAAGCTTAAAAGAAAAACTTTACAGCAGTTTTAGAAGTAAACCATTGATTTTTTTTTTTTTTTTTTTTTTTTTTTTTTTTGAGACAGGGTCTTGCTCTGTTGCCGAGGCTGGAGTGTAGTGATACTATCACGGCTCACTGCAGCCTCAACCTATTGGGTTCAGGTGATTCTCCTACTTTAGCTTCCTTAGTAGCTGGGACCACAGCCACACATCACCACACCTGGCTAATTTTTATATTTTTTGTAAAGATGGGGTTTTCCCATGTTTTCCAGGCTGGTCTTGAACTCCTGGGGTCAAACAATCTACCCACCTCAGCCGAATTTTGAAGGGGACAGACCACCTGGGCGTCCCTTCCCCAGACAGCACCCACTGCTAAGCCAGTCACGGGGAACTGGATGGGAGGGGGCTCAGAGCCAGACCCGAGGCCAACTCCAGGCATCCCAGCTCAGGGTGAGCTCCGGCTCTGGTTCCTCCACCATAAAAAGAAAAGGGAGCCAGGCTGTCCCGCAAATAAAACACAAAGGCACCATCTAATAACTTATTATACACACTATCTTTGTAAGTCAGTCACGATTGAATCATGATACCTGAATTTTTGCTATGGGTGTGTTATTATGTGATAATAATTAATGTGCCTTTTGTCTGTATATCTATAAAATGTTAGAGTTGGATTAGGCTGGTGAAATTCCTGGCATGTCAAGTTACCAAAATTCTTTAGAATTGTGCAGCTAAATTTTGATAAGTATGTGCATTTTCTTTTAATCCAATTAATGGAAATTTGAGCTGGACAGGAAATGAGACCCAGCACATAGTGATACACAATGTACTGTGAGTAAAAGGCATGGTTTAATGTGAAGCCCAAGATAGAATTTGTGTTTAATGAAACATGTGACTACTTTGCCTTTTTAAAGTTTAAAATTGCATGCTCAGCGTGGCAAACAACCCGACATAAATAACTAACCAGTGATAAAGGGCAACTAATAGATACTACAACTGTTGAAGATTTATTGTATTAGTTTTTTCCAAACCTGATTTTTAAAATTTCTGTTCACTTCCTAATCCTTTTAAACATATTTTCACAAATTCTAGAATTTCACCAGCATAAGATGCCTTATAACCACTTTCCTAGGGGAATAGGAAGTTCTCTCTTAGTTTTTAAATTTGATGACAATGTCTAAATCAAATACAGAGAAAAATTTCAACTTCAGGATGTAAAAGAGTGCAAGAGAGCATTGTTCCCATCCTAACAATAAGAAAAGGCTGAATAATTTACTTAATCATGACTTTTATAAAAGCCATCATTGTTGAGATTTCAAAGCATAAATTCCAAAGAGAAATATGCCCCTATAAAGATAAATGAGATAAAAGGCGCTTTTTTTTTTCACCCATGGCAGGGCAAATTAAGAAGAGATAGTTTTTATAAAATTATTTCAGTAGAAATTAACATTTTTGTGTATTTTAAATACTGAGACTAGGCTAGTGTATCAATTTAGAAATAACTCTGAGTTCCACACACAAGAAAAATTTGCGAGCATTTTAAGTTCTTATCTAGATTCTCCACCAGGTGCTTATGAGACAGATTTGGAGGCGACAAGAAAACTGGAGATAATGCTCAGGTGGCACACGTGTGCAGCCATTGATTGACTGCAGCTGGGGAATAGACACAAAATACCTCCTGCTTCCCTGAACGCATCTCTCATAGGAAAAAATGTCTTCACCAATGAGAGAGGGAGATCAGACCCTGCAGCTCTGGACTAAGGAAAAGATCTACTGTTTTTGGATAATGGGTAAAGGTAAAACCTTTGGGAGAATAGGAAAATCTCTGCTGGCCAAGTCCTGCACTCTTACAAAATAGAGCCCTCTGTACAGGGAGAGAGGTGGAAAATATTTCTTAGCCCAAGAGGTGCCAGGGATACCAAGAAATACTGAGCAGAGCTTGGTGGCCATGGGTGGAGGGAGGAGGTCAAGAAATAGTAACACCGGGAAGTTTCCACTCTCTGAGGCCCAGGTACAGAAGCTTTGCCTGAAACTTAGGCTTGACATGAGAATGGCCCCCTATGCTCACAGTGAACCTAGGCCCCAGTAGCTATCAACAAAAGTATAAAACCAGGAAAAGGAAAGAGCATAGGGAGAGACCTTCTTTAATAACATGTATTCAGGGACTGCTGACACTGAGAGTGGAGGAGGAATGCTTATACACAGTCTTCTGACACCCAAGACCTCCCATTAAGAAGAAGTTCACTGCAAGAGGAATTTGAAAACTGTGGTGATCTGAGTGTAAGGACAGTAACAATAAAACCTAAATTTAGCTCAACTACTGACTTAATTGACTCAACCCCAAAAGCCATTAGCTAATTAGGTCAAAGAGAAGACATATTCATTCACAGAAAAAAAAAAAAAGTTTAGTTTTTACTTTTCTTCTGCTCATGATATTAAGCAATTAATCAGGATTGTGACACACATATAAAACAAAGAAAAAAAGGAGTAACACAAGATAAAGCAATAAAAATTATCAAACTCAGGTGACTTAGATGTTAGAATGGATATAAACTTTAGAATTGTGATGATTACTATGTGAAATCATCTAGTGGAAAAACTGAATGACATGTACACAAATAAGGAATATCAGAAAAGAAATGAAAGCTAAAAGTTTTGACAGACCAAAGGCCATTATTTCAGATTGGAAATAGGAAATTTAAGAGAACTACATGGACATTGGGTAAAAGAACATGGATTGAAATTTGCCTGTCAATAATCTAAAAGTAAATGGTCTTCAAGGTGCATATGAAGGAACTATAGGAGGGATAATTCACAACTGCACCAATAATTGAATGCGGCCACACTAGCTTGGAGGGCTTTGAGGTGAGACATCTAAAATACTAGGTCATGGTGAGGGCTGGAAGATAAAAGAATGAATCACTTAATAGGAATGACTATGGGGAAGGGCGTAAAGAAATCATCCTCTCACTTCCATGTGAAACATGAACACTAAACATGGAGAAAGGAGGAGTGGTGGGAGATCAGTTTGGGATGCATCTTCAGGGGATGTTGAAACAAAAACAGCATTTGGTTTTCTCTACATCCCTTTCATCCTTTGCCCCCCAAGCCCAGGGAGTTGTCAGGGGTGGTACTTTGTGATGTCAAAGCCATCCTAGGACTGCCATTGGCTGGGACACTGTATCATCAAACAATGCTCAAGGGTGTGGCTTTGCCTTGTCACCAGGAGGGTATATACAGGGCGAGCAGGAGCTCTGGGACACCCCACTAGGAAGTTTCTATACAGCTGGGGAAGCCTACACTCGCCAAGAGCATAGTATAGACATTCTACAAACAACCACATCATGGAACAGCCAACTTCAAGCACCAATGGAGAGAAGATGAAGAGCCCCTGTGAATCAAAAAACAGCGAAAACGACAAGGTAAGATTGTTAGGTTTTTTTTTTTTAGATATGTCGTTCATTTATTCTGAATCTTATATTGATAGATAATACCAGAAGATTTCAGCATAGCAGATAAAATACAGCAAATCCTAACCAGCACAGGCTTTAGTGACAAACGGGCCCGTTCCATGGACATAGATGACTTCGTCAGGTAATTACATTTTTGTTTTCCTAAGTGTTTACATTTCTTTACTGTGACAGCTTCAGATTAGAGATTTTAAAGGCTTTTAAGTGGTATAAGGTGCTACCGGCAAGAGTTACTGCATAGCACTTCCATGGCATGGAATAGTATTTGGTGTAAAAGATGGAGGCTAGTTAGCTGCAGCAGAATGAACATTTTCTTTAAGAACAGTAGTAAAGAACAGTCCGAGCCAGAAGATTGCCTTTGTGTTAATATGGTGTGCATGTTCCTCCCTTCCCACTCCCTCCTCAACTCTCATTCATAGTCTTAGTCTTAATAACTTATCACTCCAAAATAGTCCAAAGGTAGAAGAATCATAATACATGTAACTGGATCTTATTTTTAAAATTTCCTTACTGGGAATAGCTGTTGTTAAATCAATTTTTTTTTTTTTTTAATCGACAGCGATTTTTAATACCAGTAACTGTCAAAGGCCCGCAGTCCTCAACTGCGGCCCACTCCGACACCTAACGGCACTTCCGGAATATTCCACCAGATGGCGCCCTTGCTTTCCAATCTTCGGGCCACCGCGGAGGACGCCTTGCCTGGGTGCCGACCTCGCTCTCCAGGGTTCGGGGCCTGACCTCGGACAGAGGCTCGCTCTAGGGGGACGGGCGGGGGTCTGACGGGCCTCGCTCTAGGGGGACGGGCGGGGGTCTGACGGGCCTCGAGGGGATCCTGGCACGGTGGGCCGATCGGCCGGGATCCCAGCCTGCGGGCCGGAGTCCGCCCCAGCGCGATGCGGGATGAGCTCGAATGCCCGGCTCCACGAACCGCGGCCTCTCCCCCGGCGCGGCCTCTCGGCACTGCCCCTACTAGACACCAGCGAGCTCGTCACAGCGTCAACCGAGTCCTGTCACACGGCCGCGGGAGGCCTCGCGTGCCCGTGCGGCGGACTCCGGGTACCCTGACACCTAGACACAGCAGGCGCCGGGGGCGGGGCGGCCGGGAAGGGCTGCGCGGGGCAAGGGCTGTGTCATTGTTAGGTTTTTTTTTTTTCTTTGAGACGGAGTTTCGCTCTTGTTACCCAGGCTGGAGTGCAATGGCGCGATCTCGGCTCACCGCAACCTCCGCCTCCTGGGCTCAGGCAATTCTCCTGCCTCAGCCTCCTGAGTAGCTGGGATTACAGGCACGCGCCACCATGCCCAGCTAATTTTTTGTATTTTTCGTAGAGACGGGGTTTCACCATGTTGACCAGGATGGTCTCGATCTCTTGACCTCGTGATCCACCCGCCTCGGCCTCCCAAAGTGCTGGGATTACAGGCGTGAGCCACCGCGCCTGGCCCCACTGTTAGGTTTTAAAGGGAAGGTGAGGGTAAAAGATAGACTCACAGATGGGGGCGGCACTCAATAAGAAAACTAGTTACTCAGTTTTACCAGAATATTTTAGACCACTTTTCAGTTCTTCTATGTCTATAGTGAGATTCAATGGAATCCCCTCTAGGCACAGACTGGTCTTTCATTATACAAACTATTCAACACCCCGCTTCACCCACTCTTTCCTGGTTATCCCTCAGTGCCCTACCCCCATCTTGGAGTGGGACATATTAAGAAAATTCCAGCCCTCCATGTAATGTGGTTCCTATAATTCTACCCCTTTTATTTTAATGCCAGAGCCTACCACTGCTTACAGGCTGGTGTACTTACAGGTATGGATGGGAGGGATCTGGGCAGTATGGTTTGCTGACCGGCAGGTTATTTATGAGATGTGCTTATGATTAGGTGGTTTGGCCTTTTTTCTGGTGGAATATCACTATGGTGATATTCCTTAGAACTTTGCCAAGCAAGATGTGATAGAAATGTTTTTTTAGTTGAACCTTTGATGGCCTTGTGGTGAGGTGGTTAGGCAGGATGTTTTTCACAGCCTGAACCCCCATGGAATGTTTCACTTTGACCAAGGCCTGCAAAATAACAAAGAGCTTACAAAATGGTGCAGTTTGCACTAACACAGATGACCCTAGCCATGCTCCTCTTCTTCTTCCCCATAGATCCCTACCCTATGATGCCACCTTATTCTTCTCTGGCACAAAACCCTTTCTCGACCTGCATTCCTTCTGATAAAACACCCCTGGCTATCCAGTCTCTATCCTATTCACCCTAAATAATGTCTTCCTGGCCTCTCCCTGTTTTCTTACCAGACACAGGAGACACTGAACAGAGTCTTAGCCTCTGAACAGAGTTTGAAAAGGCCAAAAAAATCAGAACACCCAATGATATTAGTGTTTTACTACGGGAAGGATGAGAAAATAAATTCAAATCAACTGGAGAATGACCAGTCCTGGGAGAACTCCATGGATCCAATCCAAGAGAAGGAGGATGAAAACCCAAATTCATCTAAAGGATCTTCACAGGAGGACAAAGACCTAGACTCATTTGAAGGACCTTCACAGGAGGATGAAGACCTAGACTCATGTGAAGGATCCTAGACATGAGTCTAGGTCTTCATCCTCCTGTGAAGGATCCGCACAGGAGGACGAATTCTTCAGAGTCGTCCTTCAGAGTCCATGAAAGATCCTTCAGAGTCTGTGTCTTTGTCCTCCTGTGAAAGATCTGCGCAGGAGGACGAAGACATGGACTCGGCAGGATCTTCAGAGGACAGTGGGAAGGAGGACGAAGACATGAATTCATCTGAGGAATCTTCAGAGGAGAGTGGGAAAGATTAGTCACACATGGAGAAACCAAACTTGAAAAATCATCACCAGTGATGGTGATGACTGAAATAAAATCAAGTCTGAGCAGCTGATGACTGTGTATCTCTCTGCCTGTTTTCTGATGGTGGGGAGGAAGAGAAGGAGGCATTTGGGAAGGGAGGGGTATGAGGTTCTGTAGGGTTGGCAGACAGACCCACAGGTTGAAAGTTAGCCAGACATTGCAAATAAGCACTAGGGGAGGACTGATTCCTGCAGACAAATTTTCTTCTTAAAATTTTATCTCACAGGAGAGGAAGAAAAGGACTTGGTGTTTCTTGGAGCATGTAAATGTGTAGAAGGACATATAAAACGTTCTGTATTGTATGTAGGTGACAGTGACACTCTTTCCAAAAGCAAGACATCAAAATCACCACCTCCAGGCCACATACATCATGGTGGTTTGGGTTGTAACTCACCCAATGCTGTGAGCAACTGAAGCCTCTCAAAAGGACCAAAACCCTCCACCTACGTAAAGTAAGACAGCACGCCATGCACACTAAAATGATGCTGTTTGGAGGCCATGGCCCCAATACGAGCACATTTTCTTGTTAAGAAACTCTAGGTGGAGCAGTAGCCTACCAAATGTGGGACACCGGGAGTGGCCATTGTCTACTGCAGGCAATAAAAGAAAGCATAGTCTACAGATAATTTGAACACAATCATACAAGTAAAAGTTGATATTTTTATTACCACCTCCATACTCCAGCATTTCCATAGAATGTCAATGATTAAGAATTCTTCCCCTGGAAAAAAATACTATTTTTATTGGAGGGAATACAGTAGAGTGGTTTTGGCATCAAGTGTAGAGGGCTGAGGTATATTCCTTGGGTTAATTGCTCAAGACCAGCTCCTGTTTATTTATTCACTCTCCTTTATTTCCATGGCCCAGTTTTATTCCTGTTGTCTACACTGGCAATCATTGTAATGCATTGATGTGCATCCTTTTCTCTGTATGAGTGTCAATACATGTTTCTTATAGTTTGTGGACATTCATTTTCAATTTATGTATCCATCATCAATACTTAATGTTTCACTCAGCCCTGTTTTTAAGATGCATCTACGTATGTCTAATCTTTTCTTCCTTTGTAAATGGATATGTCAGGTACATTTTTGTATTTTCTAAACTTTAGGAAGATATTTTGATTTTTAATATTCGTACCCACCTTCTTGTCCATGTTTTAACTTATACCTTAGTATTACATTTTCTTTCAAGTGACTGTACATAGTATCATGTGTTTAATTTTGATTTCCACATGTTCAATGTTTGTATGTAGAAGTGTGATGGATTTTTTATTTTTATTTTAAAGAAATTTTGTTGTGTATATTTGAGGTTTACAACATATGGTGGAATACAGAAACTAAAATTGTTACTATGGTAGAGCAGATTAGCATATCTCTCTTCTTAGATTTTTAAGTGTGTGAAAATAGCAGCTAAAATCTTATTTAACAAAACTTCATAAGACAATTTCCTTTAGACTCCCCCCTGTACATTAGATCTCTATACTTGTTCATCCTACATATCTGCTATTTTGTATCCTTCAACCCACATCTCCTCATTTCCCCTCCCACCTCCAATGTTTCATTCTCTACCTCAGTCTATTTGAGCCCCTAAGTTATACAGTCTACATATGAGATCATTGAATCTTTTTCTTTCTGTCTGGATTATTTAACTCAGTGTGATGTTCTCCAGGTTCATTCATGTTGTGGCAAATGTGAAGATCTCCTCTTTTTTAAGATTGAATAATATTTTGTTCTGTATAACTATATGTAACTACACCCCCTCACCCCCTCACACATCACATTTTTAAATCCATTCATCCATTGATGGGCATTTAAGCTGTTTCTATATCTTGCCTATTGTTAATAATTCTACAATGAATATGAGACTGCAGATGTATTTTTTTGTTTAGACAGAGTCTCACTCTGTTGCCAAGGCTGGAGTGCAGTGGTGTGATCTAGGCTCACTGCAACCTCTGCCCCCTGGGCTCAAGCGATTCTCCAGCCTCAGCCTCCAGAGTAGCTGGAACTACAAGCATGTGCCACCACACCTGGCTAAGTTTTGTATTTTTAGTAGACAGAGTTTCACCATATTGGTCAGGCTGGTCTTGAACTCCTGACCTGGTGATCCACCTACCTGGGCCTCCCAAAGTGCTGGGATTACAGGTGTGAACCACTGTGCCCAGCCAAGAGTGAAGATATCTTTATGAGGCTGTGATTTCATCTCCTCTGGGTATTTATACAGAAAAAGGATTGCTGTGTCATATGGTAGTCACTTTGTTTCTTTGAGATGGACTTTCACTCTGTTGCCCAGGCTGGAGTGCAATGACGTAATCTTGGCTCACTGCAACCTCCACCTCCCTGGTTCAGTGATTCTTCTGCATCAGCCTCCTGAGTAGCTGGAACTACAGGCATGTGCCACCACACATGGCTAATTTTTGTATTTTTACTAGAGATGAGTTTTCACTATGTTGGCCAGGCTGGTCTCAAACTCCTGACCTCAAGAGATATGCCTGTCTCAGCCTCCCAAAGTGCTGGGATTACAGGCATAAGCCACCATGCCCAGCAGCCAACTTTTTAATTTCTTTAGTAAGCTCCATACTGTTTTACATAATAGTTATACAGTCTACATTTCCACCAACAGTGCACTAGGGTTCTTTCTTCTCCACACCCTCATCAACATTTGCTATTTATTGTCTTTTTGATAACAGTGTTCTTAACGAGTGTGAAGGGATACAGTGGTTTTAATAGGCATTTCTCTTGTGATTAATTATATTGAATGCCTTTTAATATATCTGTTAGCATGTCAAAATACTATGGAGAAATTCCAGAGTATCTTTTACTCAGTCTCCTTCAGTGATAAGGTCTTACAAAAGTATGGTACAACATCACAACCAGAAAATGGACATTAAATACCAGATGTGGGTGATGGGGGGATGCGGGCAGCAAATCACATTGCCATGTGTGTACCTATGCAACAATCCTGCATGATCTGCACATGTACCCCAGAACCTAAAGCACAATAAAAAAAGAAAAAACAGAAGGATAAAATGGACATTAATACACTCCATCTATTCAGATTTCATCAGTTTTACATGTGTTCATGTGTGTGTGTGTGTGTGTCTGTGTGTTTATTTATATTCAGTTTTATCATATGCCTAGATTCAAGGGACAACCACCATAATAATAATACAGAAGAGTTTCATCAACACAAAAGATCTCTCATGTTGCTTTTTAATACTTGCCCCTAACCTTCCTCTCCAGTTCATAACCCCTAGTCACCACTATTCTCCACATACGTAATGTTGTCATTTTGAGAATGTTATATAAATGGAATCATTCGTTATGTAACCTTTCGGAATCGGTGTGTTAGTCTGTTCTTGCATTGCTTTAAAGAAATACCTGAAGCTGAGTAACTTATAAAGCATTAAGGTTTAATTTGCTCACAATTCTGTAGGCTGTACAGGAAGTGTGGTGCCAGGATCTGCTTCTGGTTAGGGTCTCAGGAAGCTTACAATTATGGCAGGTGAAGGGGAAGCAGACACGTCACATTGTGAGAGAAAGACCAAGAAAGAGAAGAGATGCCACATACTTTTAAAAAGCAGACCATGTCTGAACTCAGAGCACGAACTCGCTCATCACATAAGAGATTCACCTCGGTAATCTAATCGCCTACACCAGACCCCACCTCCAACATTGGGAATTACATTTCAAAATGAAATTTGGAGGAGACAAACATACAAACCATATTGGTTTTTTTTTCACTTACCGTTAAGTCTCTAAGGATTCATCCTTGTTGCATATATGAATGGTTTATTGTTTTATACTCCTGAGTAGGATATTCCATGGCATAAATGTACCAACCACAGTTTGCCAAATCTTTCTACCCGTTGAAGGACATCTGGCCTGTTTCTAGTTTTTGGCTGTTACAAATAAAGCCGTTATAATCATTCACACACAGGATTTTCTGTGAACATAAGATTTCATTTCTGTGTAATAATTACCCAGATTATAGGTAGTATGGTAGTTGCTCTAGTTGGTTGTGTATGAGAATTCCAACCTTTCTAATGTGGGCGTATCATTTACATTCCCACCAGCAATTCATGCATGATCCAGTTTCTTTGCATCTGCATTAGCATTTGGTTTTGTCACTTTTAAAAACTTAGCCTTTCTGGAAGGTGTGTACTGATATCTAATTGTGATCTGAGTTTGCGTTTTCCTGATGGCCAATGATGTTACACATCTTTTTCATGTGCTTACTTGTCATCCAGATATTCTCAGCCCTCTCTTTTTGACAGATTCATGACAATGGGTTAAAACGAAGATTTTGACAATATATATATTAAGTCTGAAAATGACATAAAGATTAGAAGATTTTTCCAATAACAAGATTTAAATGCAGTAAGAGTTTAAACAGGCTAGACTGTGGACCACTTTACTTATGGTTTTAATCTGACAAGAAAAAATTTACTAGAGAACATTGCCATGCTCTAATCTTGGCATCCTAAAACTAACATCTTATGAATAGAATGAGAGGCATTTGATTTAACAGTAGTATCAAAAACTCAACTGAGAGATTTTCAATTGACAGTGAATATATAGTGAACCAAGAATGTGAAGAGGCTGTTCAAAAGCTACTCGTATCTTTGAATAAATTCCATGAAAGGTAACTAAAGCAAGAGGTGACTTTCTGTTGTTTGTTGATCAGACTACACCTGAATAAGTATTTTCAGTTGTGGACCTTTAAGAGGAAAACAGGAAAATTAAATAGTCACTTGAGGAAGGAAGAAATTTGAGTGATGTTGAAAACGGTGTTGTAGGGCAAGTGATGGAAAGAGCCGTATCAAGAATTGTTCTGATGGGAAACAGACTCTTCACTCAAATAAGGAAAATTAGAGAAGAGTTTAATAAATGTCTAACACTTACTGATTGCAGAGGAATGGGACTGTATAGGGAAACCAGAAGAAATAACTTGGAGCCGGAAAGAGGAAGGCAACTGCTATTAACCCTAAGTTTGGTAGGGTGAATGAGGAGACAGTTACTGGAATCTAGAGAATTAGGGAGCTGTGTGCAGAGAACTGTCAGACAAAAAGTGATGATCCAGGTAAAGGGATGAAACAAGACTACAGAAATTCTGCAAGGAGGTAGCCAGATAAATAAATACTCTGACTCCATTTTCCTCCTTCTCCAATCATTGGCAAGGATATACCATTCACTAAAAACTAACCCGATGCCAGAGAACAAGAGAGCTTATTAATACAGTCCATGGTGTATGAGTCAGGTTTTTAGGAGCACCAAGCAGCGTGGAGAAGAGTGGAGAATGGATCTGGTGAAGCAAGTGCATGATATACGCAGAACACTGAGCTCAGAGAAGAAAAAGTCTCAGAAGAGATCACAGTGTCTTTCTTCAACTCTCTGATATGGTGTCGTGTGGAATCAGGTCAGACTTAGACTTTTTGAGTGTCATACCTGGGATTAGTAGGACCACAGTAGGGAACTCAGGAGAAAGTGGCATAAACTCCCCTAGACAGTTGATGTGGATGAGTTTGTCCTGGAAAAGCTGTTTACAAAATGATCAACTGTAATTTTGCTCTTTTGGGGCTCAGAAAACAATACCCCCAAATGAAGACCTCAGGTAGCCATAGAAACTAGAATGCTTCTTCCCTAAGGTGTGCCAGAGAAACCAAAACTTACTTTCCCCAAAGCCAGCGACAAAACCTCAAAATATTACTCGAATTTACACTCCATCTATCTTTGAGTCTTCATTCTGAAGGCTCCCACATACACCCCTTAAATAAATTTGTGTACTTCTTCTTCTATCAGTCTGCCTTTTGTTGGTGATTTTTGGTGTGGCCTCAGAGGGCCTTGCCCCCTACAGCTCTTTCCTGTGGGTGTGAATATCTCACCAGGCCTGTCACTCTCTACATTAAAATGTCTAACACTTGCTACTATATTTCCCTGGTGTATAGCAGAAAGTAGTTGTGTTTTTTAAGCTTGATATCACTTGAAAAATAAGAGTCGTATTACCTAATAACTTGAACAGTGGCGAGGATGTGCAGTAGCTTGACTGCTGATTTCTTTAAGGTTCAGAATTGACCTTGTTTGCCATGGTATCATCTGGAAACAGCACGGAGCCTGACACAATAGGCAATTAGTAGATATTTGTACAAGCGTGGAAAATGAGCTGTAGCATGGCGACGAGAAAAAACACTGATAGTGACTCATATTATATAAGGTTCTAGCCCCAACTGTGGTTAAAACTAAAAATACAGTCTTGAGATAGTTAAAGAAACACCCTTCAAAGGTGATGTCCAAGTATCTAATTCCATTAATTTAGGTCTAATTGCTAAATGTTTGGGTCTATGTAACACATTATAATCTAAGTGCAAAACCATACAAAATATCCAAGATAATGAAATAAGTCTCTCTAGCTGAAATTTTAATAGAATGCTGAGACTGGTATCTACTCAAAAAAATCTTTATGCCTAGATAGTAGATATAGTGATCTTAATTATATTATCATTTTCACCTTACACTACCTTAATGCTTTTTCTTGAGTTTTATTTTAGGTTCGAGGGTACACATGCATGTTTGTTACATGAATATACTACACTTGGGTAGTGATTCTACTAGCCAATAGGTAGTTACAGGTAGTTTTTCCACATGGGCCCTCCTCCCTCCCTCCCTCCCTCATCTAGTAGTTTACAGTGTCTGTTGTTTCTACATTTATGTCCACCTGGGCTAGATATTTAACCCCAGCTTATAAATGAGAGTATCTGGTGTTTGGTTTTCTGTTTCTACATTAATTCACTTAGGATTATGGTATCCAGCTTCATCCATGTTGTTGCAAAAGACATGATTCTATTGTTTTTTATGGCTGCATAAAATTCCATGGTGTATATGTACCACATTTTATTCATCCAGTCCACCTACTGATGGGCATCTAGGTTGATTCCATGCATTTGCTATTGTGAATAGTATTGTAGTGAGCACAGGACTGCATGTGTCTTTTGATATAATGATTTATTTTCCTTTGAGTATATACCCAATAATGGGATTATTGGGTCAAAAGGTAGCTCTATTTTAAGTTCTTTGAGAAACAGCTTAATTTTCAAAAGACCCCAAAAGATAATTTTACTTTAGTAAACTTTAAATCAATGCACATTTTGGCCAGGCACAGTGGCTAATGCCTGTAATTCCATCACTTTTGGAGGCTAGGACAGGCAGATTACTTGAGGTTGGGAAATCGAGACCAGCCTGGGCAACATGGTAAAACACCATCTCTACCAAAAATACAAAAATAATAGCCAGGCACCGTGGTGTGTGCCTGTGGTCTCCAGTACTCAGGACGCTGAGGCAGGAGAACTGAGCCCAAATGGAAGAGGCTGCAATGAGCCAAGATTGAGCCATTGCACTCCAGTCTGGGTAACAGAGTGAGACCCTGTCTCAAAACAAACAAAAATTAACAATGCACGTTTAAATGAAGAATATATCTTTTGCATGGAAATGCTTCACTAAATGTGAATGACACTACTAATAACACTAATGATATCTAACATTTTCGAATAATTATGTTTAACATTTATTTAGCATTTACTAAATATCAAGCACTTCATATGCATAAGGTAATTTAACCCTTATAAGCAGCTTATGATTCTGATAGTTTGCTATCAGCATCCTTAGGGACTGAGGAATGGAATGGAGGCCACACAGCAAGCTGTGACATATTCAAACCCAGGTAGTCTTGAATAAAGAAGCTGTCTACTCACTATAAATATTATATTTTGACTTTTCCTCAGAAAGCTAATAGTAAATGTAAATGTTCTCTGGCATATAAATTCAAAGGTACCACAATTGCATACTCATATGATCTGGTTCTGTATCCCCACCCAAATATTGAATTGTAATCCAAATTTTTCTAGTTTAGCGGGACTCCTTCTGGCCTGGGCTGGCAGTGGATACAGGGTGAGGCTCCTCTGCCCTTAGAAAGGGGAGGGAAGAGTGTGAAAGACTCAGTGCCAGCTTACCCACAATATTACAGAATGCTAGGTAGACTTCTAAGGTTTTCAACTCTAGTCCTTGACTCCTGAATGGTACCTGTGGACCCACTTGGGGCCTGGGGCACCTCACCATCCTAAATTTAAGGACAAAGGAATTGCTGGCTTTGGTACTGTCTCATAGTAGAGCCCGAGGTCCTTTGGTAAACATAGGCTGTAGCCGGGGAGTGGTATAATTTGTACAGTACAATAAATACTACACTGTAAAGCATAATCTGATAAAAAAAAAATGGGCAAAATATTTGATTCAACATTTTTCAAAAGAAGAGACACAAATAGCAAACAAGTATATGAAAATATGCTTTACATTATGGATCATGAAATAAATGCAAATCAAAGCTACAATGTGATACCATTCACCTTACTTACAATGGCTTCTCTCCAAAAGACAGGCAATAACAAATGCCATTGAGAATGTGGAAAAAAGAGAACCCTCATGCACTGTTGGTGGGAATCTAAATTAGAACAATCAGTATGGAGAAAAATTTGGAGCTTTCTCCAAAAACTAACCATGATTCAGCAGTCCCACTGCTAGATATATACAAGACAGAAAGAAAAAGCCTACATCGAAGATATTTCTGCACTCCTATGTTTGTTATGGCACTGTTTACAATAGCTAAGATTTGGAAGCAACCTAAGTGTCCATCAACAGATGAATGAATAAAGAAAATGTCATATATATACACAATGGAGTACTATTCAGCCACACACACAAAAAATGAGATTTCGTCATTTGCAACGATATGGACGTAGCTGCAGATCATTGTGTTAAGTGAAATAAGCCAGGCACAGAAAGACAAACATAGCATGTTCTAACTTATTTGTGGGATTTAAAAATCAAAACAATTGAACTTATGTACATAGATAGTAGAAGAATGGCTATCACAGTCTTGGAATAGTAATGGCAGTCTTGGGGATGGATGGGTGGGGATGGTTAATTGGAACAAAAAATAGAAAGAATAAATAAGACCTCCTATTTGATAGACCAACATGGTGACTATTACCAATAATAACTTCATTTCACATTTTTAAATAACTTAAAGAGTGTAATTGGATTGTTTGTAACTCAGAGGCTAAATGTTTGAGCAGATGGATAGTCCCATTATCTATGAATTACTCATTTTGTATTTCATGCCTACATCAAAATATAAAATGAACCTTACAAATATATACACCTACTGTGTACCCACAAAATTAAAAATGGAAAAAATGGAAAAAGTACCCTTTTATATAGACAAATGGATACATCACATGCCTGTACTCAACGGAAGCAACAACTAGTCCTCAAGTAAGTTGACACTAGCCTTTGCCACACAGTTTATCCTCAATTTGCTTGGTAATTTAGGTGACTGTCTGGCTTAGATAATTGTCTATATCCAGAGAAAAAATAAACTTCTCATTCCTTTATGATAGGAATTAGTTTTGTAACTATGAGCAAGGCTCCTTCTGAAGTTACCTTCCTACCCTCCCTCAGATTCTAAGAGATAAGGGTGCTAATTTATTTAATGATCACATTTTAAATAGGTGGTCTCCAGGTCTTTCAAAAAAATGCATTCTTGTGTTGCAAAGCTGGAAAATGCTTATTTTTTCTTTTACATGCATGTACAATCTTCAGTGTATTTACAGAAAGAACTTACAAGTTTTCTAAATTAAATGCACTACAGAAAATGGGAAAAGAATGGAGAGACTGAAGCTGTTGTTAATTAGCAACAAATTATGACAGTTGGCTTTCTAATTTTATATTCATTAAATATTCATTAGTATACTACAAATTCATTTAGAAACAGAAGGATAAGTACTGGCTTGTTATTAAGTGGAATGCATTAAGAGGCCAACCCAGAAAAGTTTGTGAACTACAGCTTAAAACACACTCCAAAATTATGTAGAGGATGCACCATTCTCTTTCCCCAATTATTCCTCTCTGTCTTCTCTGTCTTTCCCCCTTTCCCAGATTTACTTGCATCCATTTTACTCACTGGCATTCATGAGTATTCATTCATCTATTCATGGAGAACATACCTGGTCCCAGATTCCCTGTGCTGATGCCACCCCAGCTCCCGGGAATTTGGCTGCTAGCAGCTCCCAGCTGCCTCTCCTGGATGGAAGTTGCCATAGGCCTCCCAGACCTGCTTTGTCCTGGGATATGTCCCTTTCAGGGACTGTATGACTGGCTACATCTGAGATACAAAGGCCAGGCAATCTGACACAAAGGCTTGTATTTTTGCTTCAATTTAGAATAAATTCAAAGGATCATCCAGCCCTGGATCCCCCAGTGAATCAAATGAGGCCCCATTTGCAAACTGATTGAAGGTTATTATCTCCCACTACTACCCGTTCCTTCTTCATCCCTCACAGGCCTGTTTTTTGTCAATGACATAATGCACCCAGCAATTAAGAATATGGTTTTAGGCCAGGTGCAGTGGCTTATGCCTATAATCCCAGCACTTTGGGAGGCCAAGGTGGGTGGATCACGAGGTCAAGAGATCGAGACCATCCTGGTCAACAGGGTGAAACCCCGTCTCTACTAAAAATGCAAAAATTAGCTGGGCGTGGTGACACGTGCCTGTAGTCCCAGCTACTCGGGAGGCTGAGGCAGGAGAATTGCTTGAACCCAGGAGGTGGAGGCTGCAGTGAGCTGAGATCGCGCCATTGCGCTCCAGCCTGGGTAACAAGAGCAAAAAACTCCGTCTCAAAAAAAAAAAAAAGAAGACAGTTTATTTAGGCTATCGAAATAGGAAGTGTGAAAAGATAAAATTACGACAAATAAGTTTTGCAGATCTTAATTCGCTTTAAAACTGAGTCTTGAATCAGACCCCACTGAAAATGATTCAAAATGCTCCACCCTACCACACATGCTGGTCATATTTATACTCAGAGTAAATGAAGTGACATACAAAAATAACCTGATTGGCTGCACTTTGCAATTGCCTTATATGGTCATATTTTGGCAGCTCTCAGCCTCATTGGCTGGCCATTCAGCGTCTATCATTGACTGAGATTTGGCTACTTGTTTCACCACTGTAATTTCAGCTTAGGTTACAGTCTGTTTACACATCAAGTTAGGGTTAGGTCTTGCTTCACTACATATGGTGAAACCTTTAGGTCAAACTTAAAATATGTATGGAAGCAGCTTTAGGTGAAACTTAGTTCAAGATAACAAGGGACTGGGCATTAACGAGGAAGTTTTCAGAGCAAATAAAGGAGGATCGTTGTTTTATGGAGATAAGAGACAAGGGAGTCATCTGTATCATTCAGGAATCCTGTAGGGGCAAGTGGAAATATAAGAGGTGGGTCGGTGAGCTAGCTGACATGGCGTCCTGCATTGCAGCGGGGCAAGGGGCTGCAATGGGCCTAGGCCGGAGTTTCCAAGCCGCCAGGACGCTGCTCCCTGCGCAAACCTCTATCGCCTGCAGGTGTCACGCGGGGTACGTCCGGCAACAGAGCACTGGGCCTTCCGAGCCCGGCGCCTTCCAACCGCCGCCGAAACCAGTCTTTGAGGATAAGCACCGCCTCGCGCAACAGGAACGCAGATTCTTGAGTCCTGAATTCATTCCTCGAAGGGGAAGAACACATCCTCTGGAATTTCAAATAGAAAGAAAAGATATGTTAGAAAGGAGAAAAGTACTCCACATTCCAGAGTTCTATGTTGGAAGTATTCTTCGTGTTACTACATCCTACCCATATGCCAAAGGAAAAATCAGCCAGTTTCTGGGGATTTGCATCCAGCGATCAGGGAAAGGACTTGGAGCTACTTTTATCCTTAGGAATATTACTGAAGGACAAGGTGTCGAGATCTGCTTTGAACTTTATAATCCTCGAATCCAGGAGATTCAAGTGGTTAAATTAGAGAAACGGCTGGATGATAGCTTGCTATATTTACGAGATGCCCTTCCTGAATATAGCACTTTTGATGTGAGTATGAAGCCAGTACCACAAGAGCCTACCCAAGTAATTCCTGTTAATATGCTGAAAGTGAAAATGAAGCCTAAGCCCTGGTCTAAACGCTGGGAACGCCCAAAATTTAATATTAAAAGAATCAGATTTGATCTTTGTTTAACTGAAAAGCAAATGAAAGAAGCTCAGAAGTGGAGTCAGCCGTGGCTTGAATTTGATATGATGAGGGAATATGACACTACAAAAATTGAAGCTGCAATATGGGAAGAAATTGAAGCATCGCAAAGGTCTTGATTCTGAGAATGAATTTGGTTAGTTGCAGAAGATATATGGCTCTAAGAGGATATATTTTGAAACCAATTTAATTTCATTTATAAGAACATAGTAATTATGTGAACTAAGCTTTCATTGTTTTACTAATACTTTTTTCTAAAATAAAACTTGTACACCAGTTTATTACTCTAAAAAGAGAATTACACATGCCAAATGGTCCCATGTCCATTTGCTTATTGGAGGCAAAGCTACAATAGAAGTCAGAGCATCACCAGAATGTTCTTTAATGAGCATGTAATCTGAGCAAGGGGAATAGATGGCGTGATTTTTTTGTAAACTGTGAAAAGTTTATAAACACAACAATGTATGATTCACAGAATAATAAAATAAACATTCATGTACCCACTATCAGGTTAAGAAATAGAACATTTAGTAATATCTAAGGTTAAGAAATAAAACATTTAAAAAGAAAAGAAAAAAAAGGAGGTGGGTCATATCTTCCAATACGTAAACATGTTAGGGTGGTGTGGTCCTTTGTGGCTAGCCATTTCTGGAACAGAAAAGGGTGGTGATGGTGATGCAGGACAGGCAATCCCCAAAATTTGAGATTAGCTCAGGAAGTTTCTTGGCTTCACCCAGGAAGGAATTCAAAGGTAAACTGGTGGTGGTAAACAGCAACTTTTTTTGAAGTGGCAGTGTAGGGCATCAACAGATCTAAGTGGGCCTCGCTCTGGCCCGCTCCCACCCTGTGGAATGTACTTTTGCTTTCAATAAATCTACTTCTCCTTGCACAGCAGGGCTAGGGTCCCCAGAATAGCAGCTCGGAGGCAGTTCTGCAGTCATGTTTATGCCCAGTACTAAGCATATGCAGAGTAAGGGGAAATTTATGCAGAGATTTCTTGGATGAGGGTGATAACTTTCAGGTCATCAGGTTGTTGCCGTGGAAAGTGGTATAACTTCTGGGTGCTGCCATGGCATGCGAAACTGACATGGCGCACTGGCGAGTGGGTCTTATGGAAAGCAGCTTCCACTCCAGACCTGTATTAGCTAGTCCTAAATTTGGTTCATTTTCTGAGTCCTGCCTCTAGAGTCAAGTCCCATCTCCTACCCCATTGCCCCATCCTTAACCTTAAGGGGACTTCAGAGGGGTGAATGTTCATCTTCTGTAACTGGTTCCTGCTAAGTTTGTCAGCATAGGTCCTGCCTAGTGCTGAGGAGGAAAAATCTCTGGATACCTCATCTAAGGGTCCCAGAAACAGGATGCTTTCATTCTCCAGGTCAGTATACAGATAGGTTGGAAGCCTTGTGGCACCATTGTCTTTACCTGGAACTGTTGTAATCTAGAAAACACAAACTTTACTAACAGGTTAAACAAGTAAGAGCCAAAAGTTAGTGACAAGATAGCTACCAAAGTCTGTGGAAAAGGTAGGTAAAAACAAGGTGAGATCTGTGAAGGCACTTCTGATAGTTGACCAAATATAGTTGGGGTCATTGCCCTGGTTATGAGGCAGGAGAATAGGATCTGTAGGCAGGGAACCTAACGCCAATTCATACTTGCTTCCTAGAACTAAATTAAAAGGAAAACCCAACTTTTCATGCCCAAGTAACAAAAGGACCAGAGGCTACTCCCTTTGCAACCCCCCATCGTTTTCTGTATGGCAGATGAAAAATTGAGAGTACCTCTGATTGATTCCCTTCTACCACCCATCAGGCTGGTTGTTGGCCAAGTCTTCCCTTGCATAGGAGTATAACTTTGCAACTTCACTTCAGCCTGTGATTGGTCACTTTCTGCAACCAATAAGATGTTTGCACAGGGGGTAACTTTGTAACTTTGCTTCAGCCTTTGATTGCAACCAATTCAACTGATTGTGGGCCACTATTTCATTTACATATAGTGTACACCAAGTAACCAATGGGAAACCTTTAGAGGGTTTTCCCAAGAAAATTCTGCAACTGGGCTCTTGAACCACTTGCTCTGGCCCGCTCCCACCCTGTGGAGTGTACTGTTGCTTTTAATAAATCTCTGTTTTTGTTGCCTTATTCTTTCCTTGCTTTGTTTGTGCGTTTTGTCCAATTCTTTGTTCTAAATGCCAAGAACCTGGACACCCTCTACTGGTAACAGTTATATCTATTTAACCAGGTAGCTTGCTCATAGATCTTTTGAACTTTAATCTCAACTTGTCCATATGGGCATCAGGTTGTATTAATACTTGCACAGACTCCACCTTTTTCAGCCAGTAAATAATCTAATTTAATAACAGCAAATAGTCTGTTATCAAGAACTACATTTGCCAAAGAGTCTAGGGACTCTTGAATTCCCATTAATGCTTGACCCCCGTTGGTGGCTAAGGATTGTAGAGTTTCAGTAAAGTTCTTTAGGATTAACTCATTAGGCAAAGCAGTCCCAGGGTGCTGCCAGTCCTACTGCTGCCCTGATTCCTGCCTGAATTAATCCTATTGCTTGCTTACTTATGGTATTCTTGGGTCTTATGAGGTTATAGACAGTGATCCCTGGAGAGGCAAGGGTGGCCATCCCATTCAGAAGAAACTTCCCAGTCAGGGCACCTTTTGGAGTGAAACGTTTCCAGGGAGGGACTCACATGTCCCTGGTGCACTGCTTTCCTCTCCATCTATGGCCTTGTCTGAGATGCACTCACTCACCCGCACCATGTCTTTGGGAAGAGAAGGCAGGAACTACTCTCCCACCCAGACTGAGAGAATTCACCATCATCTTGAAAGGCAAGGAAAATAAAAAATATCCCCAGATGTTCCACTTCCCAAGGAAATCTCAGCTCATCCTGCTCACTAAGAACCTTGGAGAATCTAAGGACATCGGAATTTGTTGCAGCCATCCTTCATAGAAATCTGAATTTTTTTCATCGCTGGAGGCGCATTTTCACTTTTTGCCACCAGATGGCAGAGCAGGAATGGGTAGGGGCGCTGGGAAAGTCGCTTTCATCCACTCCAATGGTCTCTGTCGCCAACCCAGAAGAAGGGCTCCAGGCTAGAAATTCTAGTCCACGTGGTGGTACAAATACTGATTTATTTGCAGGGGTGGGGCTGGGCGCAATAGTCTTTCCACAGTATGTGTTTAACACAAGCTACAAGACCACCCTGAGACCTCAGCTGGCCACAAACCTCGGGCTGGTGGGGCCCTCCCTGGCTGAGCCAGGTGGGAGCCATGTGCAGCCAGCACCCCCGGGGGAGAGGAGCGGGAACTATGGTGTCACCGACATTTTGGCTCATGCCTTGAAGTGCTCTCCAGTGTGTGTCCCCTAGGTCTGTGGGTGTAGCTGGAGGGTACTCAGGAGACCTGGGGCATCTGGGGTGTGGGCAGACCTTCTGCAGTCAGGGCAGGACCAGGCTGAGAAGAGGAGAAGGCAGCACCAAACTCCAAGGACCACAGAATTTAAAATGAGACTTCCCAGGTGATCGTAGGGTGTTTTTGTAGGACACATTCTATTCACCCGTATTAACGCTAATCACATACTTTAAATATTTACACAGAAGCGGGAGTCTCCCTAATATTCTTGCCCAAGGCTCACTAAGTAATAGAACCCGGATAGCCCCAGTCCGAGCACCATCACATCTCCCCTGGCTGCCAAGACCACCTCCTATCTGGTCCCTCCACTCTGCCACCTGACCCCAAGACTCCAGTCTGAGCAGCCGAAGGAATTCCTGAACCTAAGACAGATCTTGCACCTGCCTGCTTAACACACTTGGCTGAAGCCCAATCTCTATAAAGCAGCGCCGCCTCTTGGGTCACGTGGCGCCTCATTCTCTGCCTGCACCCCCAGGCCCATCCTCTGGCCCTAGCCCAGTTACCCTCCTTCTTTGTTGTTTTGTGTTTGAGCTCCCTCAACCCTTCTCTGCCCTGCACTCCCTCTTCCTCTGCCTACCTCCAGCCCTTCCTCAGGCTGGTTCCTTCTTCTTGCCCTTTGGGTCTTGGTTTCAATGTCACATCAGAGAGGTACTGATCAGCCAGATGAAAATAGACACCACCATCCTTCCATCTTTTCATCTCACCTCACCCTGTTTCAATTCCCTGCATGGCACCTACCCCTGGAAGCAGCAACCCTTTCTGTAGAGGGCCAGATGGTCTCTGTGGCAACTCAACTCTGCCATTATGAACACCGGCCACAGATGAGTGCGTGGCTGCATCTCAATAAAACCTTATTTATAAAAGCAAGTGTTGAGTTGTAGGCCATTGTTTATCATCCACTGATCCAACTTATGCTATCTGGCATTTTTCTTGTTTGTTTGCTGGCTGGTGGTTCCGATTTTGCTCACTGTGGTCCCTGCAGTAGAATATCTTTTCAGCATGTGAGTGGATGAATGTTATTTGGTAACAGCATCGCTCTCGGAAGCCCTGGTGAATCTCCTAGTTCCTAGTTTCCTTTATTCCAGCCCCAGCCCTGGCAATTTATTTTCATTTTTCTCATCAGAAGAGAGGACTAATCGTCTGCAGGCTAATGGGGAGACCATCCACGGTCTGGGAAGGCCGGGTAAGAGCACTGAGAGGTGATGTGGTGGCGCCCACATGGCAGGGTGCGGGGAGACCGCGCGGGTGGAGAGCAGCTCTTAATTACACAAATGCAGTTTACAGGTGGTGAATTTTTCATTCTGGGCAAACTCCCAATTTTTTTTTCAGTTTTCAAAATATTCCTGAGCACCTTTCTTCACTGGATGAAGTAAAGGCAAATTACTTTTTTTTTTTTTTGAGTTGGAGTCTTGCTCTGTCACCTAGGCTGGTGTGCAGTGGTGTGATCTCGGCTCACCGCAACCTCTGCCTCCCAGGTTCAAGAGATTCTCCTGCCTCAGCCTCCCGGGTAGCTGGGACTACAGGCACACACCACCATGCCTGGCTAATTTTTGTATTTTTAGTAGAGACGAGGTTTCACCATGTTGGCCAGTATGGTCTCGATTTCTTGACCTCATGATCTGCCCGCCTTGGCTTCCCAGAGTGCTGGGATTACAGGCATGAGCCATCACGCCCGGCAAGGCAAACTACTTTTAATATCAACTCATGGAAAATCTGATTGGAAGGATAATCAAACAAAATAAAAATATGCCAACTCCTGAAACCCCCTGAAACTCTTATTTTAAAATCAAGTAAGAATGGGACTTGCATTGATTGTAGTAGAAATGAATGTTGATACAAAATCAAGATGCAGCCGGGCGCGGTGGCTCATGCCTGTAATCCCAGCACTTTGGGAGGCCGAGGCGGGTGGATCACGAGGTCAAGAGATCGAGACCATCCTGGTCAACAAGGTGAAACCCCGTCTCTACTAAAAATACAAAAAAAAAAAATTAGCTGGGCACGGTGGTGCGCGCCTGTAATCCCAGCTACTCGGGAGGCTGAGGCAGGAGAATTGCTTGAACCCAGGAGGCGGAGGTTGCAGTGAGCCGAGATCACACCATTGCACTCCAGTCTGGGTAACAACAGTGAAACACTGCCTCAAAAAAAAAAAAAAAAAAAAAAAAAATCAAGATGCAACTCCCGTCCCTACCTGTCATAGAAGGAGTCCCTCCTTTCTTTTAGAAGGAGAATTAAGTTTGGCTAAGCAACACCAGCATCCTGAGGCAGGTTTGGATGGCTTTGTCGATGGCTGATGCAACACCTCAGTTCTTGTCTTCTTGGATTAAAAGAATTTAAACAAAAGGCAACAGCAAAGGAGATGCAGCATAGAGTGATTTTACTGCAAAGGAAAAAGAATATTTTGAAAGTTAAGTGCAGAATAGACACTACGCTCTGAGAGAGAGAGAGTTCAGGGTGGCTGCTGGTTAGGGTGAGACAGCATTGATTGCTGTTGGACAAAACCCCTTTATGGGAGTCTTACATGATTTTTCATAAGGAGATGGGAAGAGGTTTTGCTAATAAGCATGTTCTGAGTGGTCTTCTGGGTGCACATGCGCAGTAACTGTACATGCTTTTTCATACATCACATGTCTCATTAACATCTTAAATCTCTACCCAGTGGTGTATTTTTTACAATTATGAGCAAAAGGTCATTTTGAGGAGTGGTAAAATCAAAATGCGCATGCTCTCTGGAAGGGAAAGTCTCTACTGAAGATGCAAATGTTAAGACTTATTGTGTTGGCTGTACGGTCACTGGTCATCATGGTTGCTGCATCCTGAAACATGGTCATTTCCTTGACTACCTAGCCTGCCTCGGCTGCATGGCCTTTGTTTTATTGGTAGCAGTGAGCACAGGGAAGTAGAAGGTGCAACCTTCTTCTGTAATAAGGTGGTACCTACAGTCAGGGTGGAGCTGTGTGGGCTGTTAGACACCCCTAAAACAATGGCGAGCTGGTCAGCGACCTCTGGTGGGCAGGCAGGCACCGAACTGTAGAATTTTCTGATTCCTGTGGTGTAAATGCTCCCACCCTGGCTGATTTCAAGTACCCCGTGTGATGTCACTGAGTTGGGAAGGCATGCTCACATCTTAGGGACAGCACCGAGGCTCCCGCAAGTCACTGCCCTAGTTCACTTCCTGTGGACTTTCAGAGTAGATCCCACACAGATCAGCCCCAGCCCATGTTCTTCCTTTTCCCCAGGAACTCCAACCTTGATCTCAGTCACCTTCAAGCCTGCCCTGCCCCGCTCCTCCCAGTTGGGGAGCTCACTTGGGTCCCTGGAATGCCCTGTTTGCAAGGTCTTATTTCCCATGGGGCAGCCCCCTTCACTGTTTAATAATGAAAACAGCCAGTCCCTCTCCCCTGCCAACCCTCATTGGTGCAGGGAAACAAGAGGACATTCGTTTTATTTCCAGGTGCCCAGTCCCATCGATTCACTAGCAAATGCAGTTTAAAAACACATTCCTAGGCAATGTCAACTGATAACAGCTGGGAACACGGGAAGTATTTCTTTTGCTCATTTGGCCCATTTGGAAGCCAAATAAAATGACCGCCTTCCTCAGCTGTCCCAGATACAGACCTCTCCCCACCACTGTGTGAGACCTATTCCACAGTGGTTCTTGCAGAGTATGGCAGCAACCCAGGGGGTGGCAGACAATGTGTGCAGGTATTCTTTGGTTTTCACAATATGGGGCTATAGGGGAAGCTAGCATGTTAGATGCTTGGCAGCCATGGACAAGAAATACCCTGCAAGGACAGGACTTAAACAGCAGGACAATGCCTTACACAGCGAAGAGCTTCCGGGGGTGGAAGGCAGCTGACCTTCCCTGGAATCCAGGGACAACAGTCAGGATAACAGTCTATGGACAGTTAGGATTCCAGGCAAGGTTAGCTGCCTCCCACCCTCAGAAGCACTTCGCTGTGTAAGGCTCTGTCTATGGACAGTCAGGATTCCAGGCAAGGTCAGCTGCCTCCCATCCCCAGAAGCACTTTGCTGTGTAACGCGTTGTCTATGGAACCTCGAGGTCACTTGGCACCTTGGAAAGATATCCAGAAAGGGAGTTACTAAGTCTGAATTTCTGAAGATTAATTTAGTAGAGGAGAATGATGGGTCTATGGCTGTTCTTTTTCCTTTTTTTTCCCTCCTGTCTAACAAATTTTGAATTTGATGACCAACTTCTCCCTAACCATCCCCCAGTCTCAGGGTAAGCACCATTCTACTCTCCACTTCTTCTATGAGCCAAGCCAGCTGGACTTCTGACCTACAGAAGAGGGAGACAATCAACAGGTGTTGTTTGCTGCCTCTAAGGGAGTGGTGATTTGTTCTCGAAACAAAGAAAAATGAATATATTAAGAGGTGAGATGCAGAAAGAAGGAACAGAGTGGGTCTTTGGATGCTGCCTGGAACCTAATACCATGTCTGACATTGGTGTTGTATCCAGATTTCAAAACAAAATCTCAGCTCTCCTTCTATGTAATCATCCCAGGAGCAATAGAAAGTAGGCACAGAAAGTCACCAGCTCAGTTCTAATGAGGAGCCTCAGGAAGAAAGAAGCTTGTGGTTTGCCTGCAGTGGCTTTTCCAGTTAGTCCGGAGACAGAGATTAGGAGTCCAAACTCATGACTCTCTGCCTGGGAACCTTCCAGAGACCACCCCAGGAGTGAGGCAGGAAATGTCAGTCCTCCTGACATTTTGTCTGTCTACTCACCTTTCTGTAGACAGCAAAGATGGCTTTGATGGAGGCCAGGCACTCAATGTTGGAAGATCCATCTAGTGGGTCAAAGCAGACCATGTATTTCCTCCAAATCAGGGAGGAAAGCACCACTTGGTCAGCATATCTTCCTATTAGCACAATTGTAGTAGGCTATGTGTGGCAGAGAACACCACATCAAAAAAAAAAGGTTCAGAACCATGATATAGCCTTATCAAAAACCATCATGACTTACAGAGGGCGGGGTGTGCCAGCTTATGTAAAAATACTCCTTTGGGTTTTGTATTGGACAACTCACCTGTCCAATGTGAAGACCAGAAGATAAAGTGGGTGGGGTCTTGAAAGACCCATATCCCTACACCCAGTCAGTCTGCTGTCACAGGCAGCTCCAGCCATGGAGGGAAGTCCCCGGGTCCTTTGTACAGCCACCTGTGTGCAAGGTCCTGACAGAGACCTTAGTGATGGGGACCGGAGCCCCTGGCTCACTAGACACTGGTAACAGAACTTCAAGTGAGAGGAGGGTCATTTCTCCCTCCACTCAAATGAGTTTCCCCTGACTTGCCAATGAGCATTAGCCTAGCTTCACTTGAGCTTTGTTTCTGCTTTTTTCCATGCTCAGTCAGAGGCAGACAAAAGGAGTTCGATAATCTATAAACTTAGAAATTCTCCAACATCTCTATAATAATCCAATTTATCCAAAAGTGATCCAATTTAACCTATTCATGCGTGTATCCATTCAACAGATACTTGTTGAGCTTCCAGCATATGCTGGGAACTGTCCAGGGCATTGAGATTTCAGGGGGTGGTGATACTGGCAGCAAGGCTGGATTTCTTGGAACTGACATTCTAATGGGGGAACAGGCAGCACATGGGTCAGCACACACACAAGAAGGTTGTAGTGTGTGCCCAAAAGAAAACTCACGCAGGCTGGGGGCTGGAAAGCCATAAGGGGGGTCACATTTGATGACAGTCCTGACTAGAATTAAGGGATGAAGACATACAGAAAGACCCAGAGAACAGATTTTTGTTTTTTTGAGACAGAGTCTCACTCTGTTGCCCAGGAAGAGTACAGTGGTGTGGTTACAGCTCAGTGCAGCCTGGAACTTCTGGGCTCAAGCAATCCTCCCACCTCAGCTTCTGAATAGTTGGGACTATGGGAGCATACCATGATGCCCAGCTAAGTTTTCTATTTTTTGTATTTTTATTTATGTTGTCCAGGTGGGTCTCAAATTCCTGAGCTCAAGTGATCCTCCTACTTCAGCCTCCCAAAGGGCTGGGATTGCAGGCATTAGACAGTATGCTCAACTTATATTGTTCTCTGTTGTGTATTTGTTAAGAACTCATTGTAAATATAAAAATAAAGGATGTTCAACTTTCTCAAGGGTGATTTGAAAGATTCTAAGGGATCATTTCAGTAATGTACAATTCTCGATTTGAATGTGAATTTACTTTTAACAGTTAGGTTGATAGTGTCCTGTGTTTTTGTATTAGTAGTTACTGTTCTTTCACTTGCGATTGAAGCACTCCCTTAAGCATTTCCCGTCAGGCTGGTCTTACGGTGATGAATTCCATCAACATTTGCTTGTCTGGGAAAGACTTTATTTCTTTAATTTCTGATGCGTAGCTGTGCTAAGTACAGTACTCTTTGCTGAGAGATTTCTCATTAGCACTTTGAATATATCATCCTAATCTCTCCTAGCCTTTGGGGATTCTACTGTGAAAATTCCTGATAGCCTATTGGAGACTTGCTTACTTGTGATCTGATGCTTCTCTCTTGCTAATTTTAGAATTTTTTCTTTGTGTTTGACTTTTGACAAATTGATTATAATGTGCCTGAGAAAAGAACTTTTTGGCTTTAATATGGATGAAACCCTTGAAGCTTCATGGATATGGATGTCCATATCTCTCCCGAGAATTGGGAGATTTTCAGCTATTAATTTGTTAAATAAGTTTTCTGTGTCTTTGTCTGTCTCTTCTCTCTGTTTCTCTTCTATACTGCCAAAATCTGTTATCTGAATGGCATGGCAGAAGTCTTATAGGCTTTCTTTTGATTCTTTTTTTTCTCATTTTTTCCCTCGGGCTGTGTTATTTTAAAAGTCCTGTCTGCAAGTTCAGAAATTCTTTCTTTTGTTTGATCTAGTGTGCCATGGAAGCTCTCAGTTGTACTTTTTATTTCATTCATTCAGTTCTTCATTCCTAAGGTTTGTGTTGGCTGGTTGGTTTTCTTTAATGATATCTATGTCTGTTGAATTTCTCATTCAGGTTATGCCTTTTTAAAAATTATTATTTGATTAAGTTGTCTATCTGTATTCTCTTGTATCTGATTGAATTTTCTTAAGATCAATATTTCAAATTCCTTTTGAGGCAATTTGAAAATTTTCATTTATTTAGGGTAACTTTCTGAAGAATTATTGTGCGCCTGTGGTGGTGTCAAGTTTTGTTGCATTATCGTGTTTCTTATCTCCTGTATTTATATTTATGATACTGTTGACATAGTCACCTTTTCTAATTGTATAGAGTGGCTTATCTAGAGAAAGACTTTCACCTGGAGATGTATCTTAGGGTGTCAGTTGGATGGGCTGCATCTGCTTTAGTTCCAGGAGGACACAGTAGTGTGTCTGTGCTTTTCTCTTTACCTTTTTATTTTCTTTTGCTATTATCCATTTTGGTTATATCTGTGAGTGCCTTGGTGACCTAGACTGCAGGAGCACGTGCCGTTTGTTTGCTTGTGGGTTGCAGGAAGGTGGTCTCAGGAAGCTGCATGCCTAGCTAGTGAGTGTGTTACTGAGTCACAGGGGTTGGTTTACCAGTAGTGAGTGTGTTACTGAGTCACACAGGCTTTGGTTTACCAGTTTCAGATGGGACTCCCCTGGAAACACTTCTTTGAAAACAACCACCAGCAAGTTATTCATTGGGAGCACTAATGGGAGGAAACCAAGCCACCTCCATGGCAGGCTTAGTACTCTAGGACAAGATGGAGGAAATGGGGGCATTATTGCTTATAAGCCAGAGAGCTGGTGGATTAATTGCTCTATCTGGTAAACATTTACAGAGTCTGCATTTTTATAACAAACCAACAGATTTTTCATCAAATTATGAACAGGTCAGGGCATAGAGACTAGCGTTTGAGGGTAAATGTTTACTCATGTCTGTTCCATGTGCAGTTTGCCAGGACATCACAACAATGGTCAGTCCAAGAAAGTGATTTTTGATATGCTTATTATGTTTCTGAGAATATGCAAGAGAAGAAGGGAAGAACAAAAACTTCCCAGATGGGCCACTGACTGGCAAGCTTACATTTTAGCCAGAGATTATGTCCACCATTGACCTATTTCTATGTGTTCCCGCATATATGGAGCTCAATGCATAGTAACAACAAGAGAGAAAGCATTGATCATGGGAACTTGTTTGGATGAGAAACCCCAAGAGCAGAGAAGTTCCTTATTCCCACATCAAAGCATAGAAGAGAGCTCACCACAGGTAGTGTGTTGACATGGTTCCAGGTCATCTTTACGGAACTGTGTCCCTTATCTGTCCATCTCTGCTTTAAGACCTCCGGTGACCAACCCTCCCCAGGTCTCAAGGGCTTGTCACATGCCCTGTTACTTTGCTGTGTTTTCTGACAATCTATCTAAAATCTTCAGTGACATATCTCACAATATTATCCCAACAAGGGTGTTTCCGTGATACAGGGGCACACTAATCTTTCCAAACATCTTTAAGATGAATAATACTAGCATAGGAATAAAGGGAAAGCTTTTCCTTCATGCTCTGAAGCTTCACACTACAAAATCAACTCACACAAGGCAGACTGACTAGAGAAAAGGCATTCAAATTTATTTAACATGTATATGTGGAGACTTCAGAATGGAGATCCAACTCCCAATGGGATGCAGAAGCTTATATGCTCTCTTGAGGGTACAAAGTCAGGGCTTGGATCCTGGAAAAACAGGTTATGGGAGGAGGTAGAAGAAGAATTCTGCTGAGGGGCAATAAATGAAGGCTAGGAAGAACTCGACGGGCTTGAAGAACATACAGCAGTCTGGGACAAAGATAGTTGGGCCCACAGAGCAGACAGTGGTTTGTGACAAAACTCTGTCCAGGTTTGTTGACAGCCTTTAGTCTTCCTTCCTCTTACATGAGCTCAGTTAATGAAAGCTCAGAGAGGGAAACGGAGGTAATTATTTTCTTCTTTGGAAGGTCTGGACTTTAGGCAGATAAGGCAGCTTCGGAGAACAACTTAACCCTGTAGTTTGGGAGACCATTTTGTTTTCATTCTTTCTTGGAATTTTAATCTCTCTTTTTACCTTCTCCGTGTGTTCTCAGGTTGTTATTTTTTCCATTAACCCTTAGCATAGTAATCATAGCTATTTCAAGTTCCTGGGACCCATGACATATCTAATTCTTACTGTGAGGCTTGTTTTGTCTCTTCAAGTTGTGCTTTTGTTAATGGTGGAGGGTGTCCAGGTTCTTGGTGTCTTCAACAAAGAATTGGACAAAATGCAGAAACGAAGCAAGGAAGGACTGAAGGGTTTTATTGAAAACACTCCATAGTTGGGGGAAGGGCCTGAGCATATGGGCTCAAAGACCCCTTTACAGAATTTTTACAAAAACCCTCAAGAGGATTCCTTTGGTTACTTGGGGTACGCCATATGTACATGGAGAGAATAAAGTTATGTCATTTACTTGGCCTACACCCTATGGAGAGGATATTTCTTGTCATAGCTGAAGTGTGAATCGGCCTTATGTTCCCTGCCTCCAGACCCTATTTTCCTGCCTCACCTTTTGCCTTTTAGAATGCCTTGTAATTTTCTGTTGAAAGAGGAACTTGATGTATGGTGAAAGAAACTCTGATAAATGACCTTCTAGGAAAGTGGTGGTGTGGTTTAGGAGAAGCACTCCTTGGTCCTATGTATTGCAGTTTTTTTAACAAGTCTGTGTCTCTGCGCTATGGAATTCACAAGTGCCTCTTAGTTTTTCCCTCCTTAGATAGAACAGCGTGGCCAGTGTAGGCTGATATTGGGTCCTACCCTTCTCCAACTGGAAGGCTAAAGCAGGCTGGAGTTGGATATTTCCACCCCTTAGATCGGTTAGGCTTTGATAAAACCCAAATAGGTTAGAGTTTGGTAAAACAGTGTCTCTTGAGTATAGGACTTGTTAAGAAGAAAAGAATGCTCTGGTAGGTTCCAAAATTGCTACTTTTCCCTTCCCTTGCAGGATTCATATGGGAATTCTCAGATTTTCACTTTGAGAGCCTGGTGGAGCTACTGAAGCTCTGCAACCTGAGGTCACCTCCAAGAGCGAACCCGGGACCAAACCCACGACTGAGTTTTAATGCTCAGACTTGTCCATACCCTCCCTCTGGCAATTTGTCAGTTACAGCTTGGTTTTTCCTGCTAGGCACTTGTTCCTGCAGAAGTCTCTGCCCATGGTCTCTGCTCCTGTGAGTTGTGATTCTTGGTATTCCTTTCTCTCTCCAGTTATTAGGGCAGTGGTTTGCTCCATGACTTTGCTTGTCTTAGGGATCTAAGAAGAGTTGTTGATTTTAAGATTTCTTCAGGTTTTTATTTGTTAGTAGATGGTTACAACTTCCAAATTTTACCCATGCTGTAATGGAAACAGGAAGTCGCTGCTAGGATTTTTTTTTTCAGAAGAATTACAGACCCAAAGCCAAGAATTTGCTCTTATTTTTTACCTATATTGGACTCCTCTGAGTACTGGGTGATTTGCAATTTGTGCTGCTTTTGAATGTGACTGAAGAGGAAAGAATATAAAATGCCAGGGAAAGAGCTCTTCTGTTAAGAGCTCAACATGCTGCTCCGGGTTGGGATGATGGGAGTATGCATGGTTGTGGGGAGTGGGGCAGCTGAAGGGAGCAAGTGTTCTGGAGTTCTGGAGTGCTGAGCAGAGCCACTCTGCGTCCTCACTAAAGCAGCCTCATTAGAACTGTTCCTGGTCCATCCCCTCATTGTCCATCCCTCCTTTAGCCCTTAGCAAAGCCCCCCGTTTCTCTTGCCTGGGAATGGTCAGTTGGAGCCAACAGCCGCCATCCTCAGAGAGGTTCTGTGTGACTGAGACGTGCATGGAGCGCCCTGGAGTCCAGCCAGGCAGTGGCGCTTCCTCACGCCTGCGCTGTGTGATGGACCCACTGAGCAGCGTCCATGCAGATCTCAGGAACATCAGTCCCCAAATGGGACACTTACCTTTATCAAGTTATCTGAGGGCCCTGTTTCTCCACCTCTTCTCCTCCTTTATCAATTCTTTTAACTTTTTTCTTGAACTGCATACTTTCTGAATCTGTTATCTTGTGAAAATAATGAAGGACTGTTACTTAAAAATTGAAACAATACAGCACAAAGAGAAACTGTCCCCTCATATCCTGCCCAAGATATGACAGCTATGAACACTTTAAATTGGGATCAGATGGCCCCTGCTCATACCTACTCTGACCCTAGAGGGCGACATGTCCCTGGTGTGTGCCCTGACTGTCCCTGGGCTCCCTTGAGACCTCCCTAGTGCTGCACTTGCCTGTGGGTTTCTGCCAGGCTTTGATTTGCTTGTTCACATAGGATTGTGAGCTACAGAGGAAGGGGTTATGAGTATTTGCTTCACTTTTGTGTTGGCAGCTCAGCACTGCCTCATACATGGTGCTCAATGAATACTTGTTGAAAGTGTAAATAAAAAATTTTTAAACATGTAAATTATGGAATGTTTAAACTGTAGTACTGGAGGAAAGAGACCAAGTCTCCTGGAAATCATTTTTCTTATTAACTTATTTACAAATAATCATGAACATTTGTGAAATTCAGTTTTTAAAGGTGTACATATACACCTTCAAAGTTGGCAAGCTTTAAACACTGAATTTCACTATATATATATTTCCTCCATTGTCGATGCTGTGGGAAGCCCAAGCCATGGAGAGGCCCCAGGTAGGTACTCTGGTCAACAGCCCAAGCTGAAAGTCCAGCCAATATCAGCATCTGCAGCCAGCCATGGGAGTGAGCCCTCACAGATGTCCAGTCCAGTCAAACCTACAGATGTCTCAAGCACAGACAGAGGCCTCCAAGTGAAAACCACACAGCTGAGTCCAGGCAGAAAATGTGACAGATGTTTCTTCCAAACATTCCCAACTGTGGGGTTTCTGGGTGGTTTGTTTTACTGTTTTAACAGACAACCAAAACAATCTATTCACTGTTCTCCCAGTGGTTCCTTTATCCTGAAAACCTCCCTCTGGAACAGCTTTATCTCCCAACACCCGGACCCAGTGACTTTTACTTGGTCTTTTAACCACAGGGTATTTTCTCAGGGTGTGCTAGTCTCTGCTGATGGTCACCTCTTCATCTTTCTTTATTGACTAGCTGCTCTAGCCATCTGTTTTAACTTCTTCCTGGAAGCCCTCCCTGATCCACTCACTCTCCCTAACAGTTCAACTCCTTGAGGTCAGGGTCTGTCTCTCCCATAGTAGTGATGACCAGCACATAGTGGGTACTGTATATAAATTCTAGTTGTCTCAAATCTAAGCTTCAACCTGAACGAGGGATTTAGCCTGGGAACCTCCCTAAATCTTCTTGCTACCACTGGTGACTTTTATTACAAAACCCAAAGAATTTCACAGATGCCACATTTGTCATTTTAGGCCAAAAACTTTGAAATTTTAGCAACTACTCGGAAAGGGCACATGAGAATCCAGCATGGCACATGGTCCAATACAGATAAGACTTGGACAGAGCCTGCTGGATGCTTTTTGAGCTGAGACTCCATTGTACATCTGGTTTCCCTCCTCTGGGATTACGCAGTCTATTCACGAAACAGTCTCACCTGTTCTTTTTATTTCCTTCAGTTGGAACATGAGACTTCTGAAAACACACAGGTGATGGAAGTATGGGCTGTTTAGCTAGCACAACGTGGGAAGTTTTTTTATTTAAGCAGTAATTCAGGTGTTTACAGGTAACTTGCTCTAAATGGGGCGACAGATGATCATTTCTGAGCCTCTCACCTGTCTTTTACCTTCTGAGACCAGAGCACCATTTCTGAATCCCAGCCTCAAATCCTGAAGTTTATTCCTCATCCCTTGAGGACCCAAAAACAAACAGCCTTGGCAATGCACTCATTCCTAACCCACCTCGACTGCAAAGTGTCCACAGGGTCTTCACCAGCAGTGGGGGAAGATGCTCCAGAAATGGGCTCTGAGACCTTTGTCCTGTAACTTGACTAAGATGCAACCAACTTGGGTGAAATAAACACAATCACTAAGGTCTTTTTCTAGTATTAAAATCATATATATGTCTGCTCACTTTTCTAAAAAGTGAATTTTTTTCTTTATTCAAACAATTTTCCTTTGTCCTCACAGATAATTTTCAAATTTTGTTCCAATCAAGGATTGGGTCAGACACAGCCACTGGGCAACTGACATGAGATCTGTACGTTTGTAATTAGAAGACCCAGAAGGTCACTCACTCTTCCTCCTAGAGAGCCACTGGTACAGCAGGTAGGGCTTAAAGCCTAATTATGTTTTTTATTACACAAAAATTCAGTGCATCAAAAATACAAAGAAGCCCCGCCACTACACTTGAAATTACATTTTATTTAAACAGGTAAAAATTTACACATCCTTTTAAAAATGAAAATGCAAAGTCAGTAAGCGAATCAATAATATAAACCTATTTATAGCAGTAATTAAAATAGAGGTAACATTTACCAGTGTGAAAATATCACAGAATTCAAATCACACTTGGATCTTCAATGATTCGAGTGTGTATCCATCACAGGAGGGGCTGGAAGATTGAGATGAACTCCCATGCATGCGCCATCCCCAGTCAAGTCCTTCCTCATCACTGTCCATCAGCTCATACAGTGGGGTAGCTGGCTGCTGAGGCAATTCCACAATGGTTTTTCCGGTCTTTGGCCATCTTTATGTAGCCATCCATGCCCCATTCTTCACCCCAGCTGAAAAAACAGCAGGTTTTTCATGTCAGAGAAAGAATAAAGCCCAAAGGGTTATTAACAGGAACATCCAACTTAAACACTGTGCCAGAGGCCACAGACTCAACAGAAAGAATCAAGAGAGGCGATGTTCCTATTTATCCTTAAAAAATTATTGAGTCTGAATCTGCACATAACTTCCATCCCAGTCTCAAAACTGTGACCTTTCACAGAACTGC
Organism: Aotus nancymaae; assembly: GCF_030222135.1. Classification (NCBI taxonomy): domain Eukaryota; kingdom Metazoa; phylum Chordata; class Mammalia; order Primates; family Aotidae; genus Aotus; species Aotus nancymaae. The sequence goes on from NW_026988455.1 coordinate 26,179,622, forward strand.
AAATCAGAGACAGGAAAGGAATAGGATGTCTTTGCAGCCAGATATGCCTCAGAGTTAAGAAAATGTTCAGATTTAGACACACATTTGTACAATGGTACAAATACTATATTAATACTCCCAGCATGTTTGTGACAGTATCTTACTTTTATAATCCAACATTAACATTCTATGTTCAACTTAGACTTCTGGGATTTCAGAAGTATGCCTAAAGGCATGTGAAATTATCCAAACACTGATTGCAAATAAGTACTCTCTTTTGAATTTCAAATGTAAGTATTATTGGCAATTTATACCTGTTCTTCACCAGCCAATATTTACTGTTATCTGATCCTGTTCTTTCAAATCCATAGCCAACCACCAGCACACCATGATCCATGTCTTCACTGCTACATTCTGGCTCAAAATAAATGCCTGGGATAGTAAAATGAAGGCTGGGGTGAGAAGCTCCAGAGGACACACGACAGTAACCCGTCCTGTCACCCACAGGGAATGAGGCATCTCTGAATTCAGTGAAGTGACACACATTCTAGATAGTACTTAACAGTAAGATCTATTGTTGTCAAGGCTAGGGATTTAGGCGCTCATCTACAACTAGCAGAAATAGAAATCAACATAAATCCTTCATATAAAGACCTTGCTAAGGGAATAAAAGACCACTCTTTGAAAGCTTGTAATTCAACTGTAGGCTATCAATCTAAGAAAACAGCATACAACACCAAAATCCTTGAATCAAAAGTCTCTTTTCAGATTTAAAAACAGAAGTAAAATCTTTGTAAAAATTACAAAAATCCAACAATTACAGAATATTTAAGTATATTAAACTACCCAGTAAATGATATAGCTATTTATAAAAAGTTACAAAGTACTTATATTTATGGAGATATGCTCAACATGTCAAATGGAAACATCAGGTATAAATACTGCATGTACAGAATTAATAGCTATGATGCCAAGCACCTAAGTATCTAAACTGAACTTTACAAACCAGAGTCTATCATGCTAGTATGTCATACTCTTTTTCTGCATCAATTTCTACAAAGAAAAAAATATTTACCTTCTTTATAGAACTGGAAGGACTCATGACCCGCATCAATAGCAACAGAAATGGGCCCCACAGTTGCAACTGCCTTCATCAGGGCCTTCTCCAGCTTAGGGATGTCCACAAAGCCAGTGTCATTAGCAACAGAATACTTGGGATTGTACTTACAGGATTCTTCCTTTCAAAGATAAAGGGAAAAAAGGACTTGATTACTGCTCTCCTCCTCCTGGGGAACAGGAGTTAGAACCACAACACTCAGCAGTTTGCAGCTTAGGATTTCCAAGTCACCATTGTTATAAATCATCCCAGGCGTGAAATGCTATTAGTTAATTCGAAACTGAAAATTGGCTCCAGTCTCTTCAATGAGACCCCCAGGTTTATTTCCATAAGAAATTTTTCACAATAAAGAAATGTGTAGATGTAGAATGGTTTGTATACTCTTCATGTTACATAGAAGCAAGAACAGCTGTCTGCTAACCATCTAATCACAGGACTGCGCAAAGGCTTAATAATTTATAATGACAGTACTGACAATTTGCAGATACAGATTCTACCAACTGTGAATTTTTTTTCTTTCTTTTTTTTTTTAAGACAGGGTCTCACTCTGTCACTCAGACAGGAGTGCATTTGCATAACCACCTCCCAGGCTTAAGCAATCCTCCTACCTCAGCCTAGCTGGTACCACAGATGCACATCACCACAGCCGGCTAATTTTCTTTATTATTTTTGGTAGAGTCAGGGTTTTACCTTGTTGCCCAGGCTGGTCTCAAACCCCTGAGCTCAAGCGATCCGCCTGGCTCAGCCTCCTAAAGTGCTGGGATTACAGGCGTGAGCCACCCCGCCCAGCCCTAATACATGAATTCTGAAAAAGGTATCTGTTATCTCTGAAAGTGTTCCACTTTCCAGAAGCTGAGCTGGAATGATAAGATGAGGAGCTCCACTTACTGTTGCCTCATATGGATAGGATTCCTCAGAGTCCAGGCCTCCGTTCTCCTGAACATACTGGAAGGCATAATCCATCAGGCCACCATTGCAGCCCTGATTGCCTTGAGGCCCAGAGCAGTCTACCAGATTCTGTTCACTCAGTGAGACAAGTTTCCCAGTTTTCCGGAACATCTGTCCTTCAAGAGCACCAGTCGCGCTAAAAGCCCAACAAGAACCACACTGACCCTAAAAAGGGAATTTAAAAAGCTGTCATCTGCAAAAACAAATAGTAAGACTTTACAGCTCACATATATGAATACTCTTAAAAAGTGAACTGCACGTCGCTTTAAAGTCTACCAAAACAAAGATGTCAATCGCTTCTTGGCTTTCCTAGGAAGATGGGAGGTCTGAACCTAACACTGTCTCACCTGATTCTTCACAGGAGTCACGTAGCCTTTCTCTCTCCAGTCCACAGATCTGGGGGCCTCATGAAACAGAGGTTCCTGGAACATTTTCCCGTTCCTGGGCTTACGGTTTTGAAAGCCATTCATCACCTGCCTGAATTCTTCATTGGTCTTCAAGGAAAAGTAAATAAAATGTTGCAGAGCAAGAGATTACTTTAGTAAAGAAGGGAGGAGGGGAAGTACAGAGTTCAGCAGTCCACAGTGCACTCACCATGTCTCCAAAGGCGTTCATGGACATTGTGAAGCTGTGTTTCCCTTGGTTGTATTCGTGATTGTGCAGTTCAATCATCTTCATGTTCTTCTCCCACACTGCTCTCCTCCATTCTTCTTCATTCTAGAGGCAAACATGTAACTGATCCTCTTTATATCTACCTAAAACCCAACTCACGCTCACCAAGTGAATCTGTAGACAGAGATGGAAGAGAAACCATGGCAAGGGAAGGCTTGACACCTCTGGGAGCTGCTGTTCCCCAAACTGAGACACACAGGGATGAATGTCCACATTGTGCTCATTATCAGTGCCCTTACGGTATTACATTATACTATTGGGAAAAGCTGGCCTCTAGAAGCTACTCTCTGGCTATAACTTCTCAACAGTAAGGACTATTCTTTCTGAAGCAGTTTCAGGTGCCACTAACCATGCCGTATAATCTGTTGTGCATCGCCTTCCACTTGATCCACTGTGCCTCTAAACTGTGATCGAATGTTAGAGCAGCTGAGGCTAATTCCAGGCAAAAGGCAGCGAGGATAAGTGTGGGACTCATGTTTCAAAACCTAAGAAGGGAAAAGAAATGAGGATCTGATTAGACCAGTCCTAAAAAGCCATCTTACTGCCCCCTGAGGTACTAGGGCCACCATGGTAGAATACAAATCTTTAAATGATTCTCCCAAGCATTTACCCAAGGACTGCGGAAGAGGCCAAGGATGTGGTTGGAGAAAAACAGGGCACGTGGAGGTACTGGATGGATCCACCAAATGAAAAGCAGCCTGTCCAGAGCTGTAGGAGTTGAAACGTTTATGCGACGATAATTTAGGTTATGAGAAAGGTATGAAAGTACCTTGTGGGTGAGAAGCTTAAGGCAACAACTAGGAAACCAGGAAACAGTTGATCCAGGTTTTGGATCAATGGCAAAAAATCCACGTTTTGTGCCGAGGCAAAATCTCACTAATGATAAGGTGTGATCCCAACTAGGGGCAAAGAGACCCCCAAGAGTTAAGAGGTCTTCACACACCTTCTTGACTAACAAACAGCAGAAGGTGAGGTATGTTTTCCAACTTTTCCTTTAAAAAATTTTTTTTGAGATGGAGTCTTGGTGTGTCGCCCAGGCTGGAGTGCAATGGTGTGATCTAGGCTCACGACAACCTCCACCTCCGGGATTCAATCCATTCTCCTTCCTCAGCCTCCCGAGTAGCTGGGACTACAGGTGCCTACCGCCTCACCGGGCTAATTTTGTATTTTTAGTACAGATAGGGTTTCATCATGGCCAGGCTGGTCTCCAACTCCTGATCTCAGGTGATCTGCCCACCTCGGCCTCCCAAAGTGCTGGCATTACAGGCGTGAGTCACCGCGCCCGGCCAACCTCTCCTTCTTAAAGGAAATCTTTCTGAAATGCTTTCCCAAGAAAAACTGGGAAGGAGAGCACGCACTGCTCCCTCCTTCACTCACTTTGGCCTGTGCTGCGGACACCCCAAATTGCTCCCCTAAATCAGGAACGGGGTCAAATGGCCTCACGCAGCAAGCCAGCGCCCCGCGCGGACTGCTGGCGTGGAAGGACCGGGGACGTGCCGCCTGCTCCACACACAGGCTGTAGCGGTCAGAGGATGTTTGCGGTGACGCCAGCAGGAATCCCGCGGTCTGGCGTGCGGGGGCCGAGCTTCCCTGTCTGGCCGGGTCAGGCCCTGAGTCGGCGCGGCGCGGCCTGGCTGCGATACCGGCGTCCACCCCGCCCGGAGGCTGGCCGGTCCGCTCAACCTGGGACCCCGCCCGCGTGGTCTCCGCGCCTCCGGGGGATCCTCAATCGCCCTCCCCTGCTTCCCCAGCTCAAGGCCGGCAGAGCTCAGGGTACACACTCTCGTTCCCGGGGCTGGTGCACACCTCCTCGACAGCGTCCTCTCTTCCAGTCCTGGTCCGGCCACAGCTGGGCCTCCCCGGCGGCGCTTTCCTGCTGCGGTCGTAGCTGCGCAGGCGCACTCGGCGAAGGCCGCTCTTCAGGTTGCGGGAGGTCGCGGTTCTGGCCCAGTTTCGCCTGACTCTGCCTCTGAAACGTCGGATCTGGGCTCGGCAGGCACCGCCCCACCGCCTGGCTGCGCTGCGATTGGCTGCGCCGGCAGCTGGGCGGGGCCTCCGGGTCCTCTGACCCCCGGCGCGGTTCGTGGCTTGGTACTGACTATCCCGGAGCGGGGCGCGCCTGCCTCTCTGGACTTGGGGGAAGCGGAGCTAGTGCCCGGGGGCCGCGCAGAATAGGATCGGGCGTCTCCCTGGAGCTCTCGGGTCAACTAAGTACCCGACTTACTGCCCTGGGCGGGTGGCTCCTGAAAAAAAGTTTATAGCCAGCCCTGTGTGAACTTTCAGGCTAACCCTGCTTTTTTTTAGTCCTGGAGTCCAAAGAGCCGAGAGCCAGTGTGCTCTAGTCCAGTGGGTCCTGTTTAGTCCACAGCAAAGGTGGGGCCGGGTGAAAGAACGCGAAGAACGCGGAGCCCGCGGGCAGAAGCCTTATCGCCCACTTACGGGTGGTGCAGCTGGGCTTTAGAAGGATCTGATAGGGAAAGGCACCCCCCAAACACGAGATGCTGTCGTCAAGACCAGACCTAGGAGGGAGGAGACCGCGGAGCGTCTTGTCACGCGTCCTGTCCATTCAGGAATTCTTCGTTCTCCCACGTCTTTCCCGAAACCAACAGAAATGAGTTATTTACAGAAACATTTGGTTAACAGAAAAAAGAAAAGCAGTCGAGACAATTAGAAGCTGCCCACTCTCTAGGTTATGGATTATATCTTCCTTGGTAACGGTCTTTCTCTTGAAATTTAAGAAATGTAATGACATTTAATGTCAGGATTTAAGATATAGAGAATGGAGAAATGTAGATAGAGGAAAAATATGTATCTTAATCCACATAGATATTAATTTATATAATTAAGGATTTAAGGAATAAAACTCACAAACATTCTAAACTTTTGTCATTTCATTTTTTATTACATTAAAAACATTCATTGTAGAAAATACCTTTCGGGGAAAAATTAATTATGTCTGCCCTTTCCTTCATGACCTTTTCTTATGCATATTTTGACTGTGTTAAAAATGAAGTCACTGTGTATTTGTCAATTGATTTCTACTGAAGATTAAACTGATAACTCTTTTAAAGCACAATCACGTATAATTTTTTAAGTGGTTAAAATATGCCTAACATAGCAAGTACCATTTTAACCAATTTTGAGTGTATAATTCAGTGCCATGAAGTACATTCACCTTGTATTACCATTACTGCTTGTTTATCCCAGAACTTATCTTTCTGAACCGAAACTCTGTATCCATTGAATAATAGTTCCCCATTACCCCTCTCCTAGCGCAGGTATCCACCATTATATTTCCTGTCTGCAGAAATTTGTTTACTGTATTTGGAGATTATTCCTCTTTTTATGCATTACTTCCCTGGAGAACCAGTCAGAGCATGTAGAATACAATCTAACTGTGATATCTGTCCTAGTCTCTTTTCTGATGCTAATAACAGAATACCTGGCACTGTGTAATTTATGAGAAACAACATTTATTTCTTACAGTTTTAGAGGCTGGAAAGTCTGAGGTCCAGGAGTTTATCTTGTGAGGGGGCCTTCTTGCTGGTGGGGATTCTTTGCAGAGGCCCAAGTTGGCACAGGACATTACAGGGGACTGAGTGTCTTATCTTGGGTCTCTCTTCCTCTTCTTTTAAAGCCATCAGTCCCGGCTGGGCGTGGTGGCTCACACCTGTAATCCTAGCACTTTCGGAGACTGAGGCAGGCAGATCACTTGAGGTCAGGAGATTGAGACCAGCCTGGCCAATAGAGTGAAACCCTGTCTCTACGAAAAATACACAATTTAGTGGGGCATGGTGGTGCACGCCTGTAATCCCAGCTACTTGGGAGGCTGAGATGGGAGAATTTCTTGAACCTGGGAGGTGGAGGTTGCAGTGAGCCGAGCTGAAATCGCTCCCCTGAACTCCAGCCTGGGTGACAGAGCGAGAGTCCGTCTCTAAGAAAAGCACACACACACAAAAGGCATCAGTCTCATTCTCAAGATAACCTGTTGGTCTATTAACCCATTATTCCATGAATGGATTAATCTATTTATCATTAGGGAAAAGCTCCTGTGAGCCAATCACCTCTTAAAGGCCCCACATTTTAATGCTGCCACATTGGAGATAAGTTCCAACGAGAGTTTTGGAGGGCGCAGACACGAAAACCACAGCAGTTTTTAAACTTATTATTTTATGAAATAAAAGCGATATTTTGTGGTGTTACGTAACTGGAGTACCTACATCTGTCTTGGTTCTAACTTTGCAGATTTCAGGATTGCAAGAAGTTCATTAGAACAGCTGAATATTTCTACTGGACGTTTAGAGCTCACTTGATCCTTTATGATTTCCTTACTGGGGAGTGTGAGAGAAACTGCTTAGATGGCCTCCTCTTCCCCAAATTTGAAAGAGAAAGAGAGAGAGAGTTGCAAGTGAGTGGCTTTGCTTTACAGCACCTGCTTGGTGAAGAGCCTCAGGATCTGGACTGTGGCCTCCCAGCTCTCAGGAACCCCATTCGTCAGCAGGAGGGGTGCCATGTTCACCCTGTTATTCATGAAGGAATTGGAAAACAAACATTCGAGGGTGTGAGGTCAAGAGCTAGAAAACTCCAAGCCTCTGGCACCTGAGCCAGGAGAGATGTCGGGAGCACCTGCAGGATATATCCATGTTCTGCCACCTTGGTTCTTGCTTTGCTTGAGCAGAAGAGCAGACCAAACAGCTCATTGACTCGAGGAGCATCATGGCAACTGGGATGTACCTGGAAGAGAAGAATCCAGGCTGTGATTCACAACCAAGGCCTGAAGAAGTGGGGCCTGCACTTGACCTGCTCAGGGTGAGTCGTGACCCAAGTGCTGGGGCTCTAGCCACGGGTGGTCCTTCCAAACATTTCCAGCGTCCTCCTGCAGAGGGGCTGGTATTGTTTTCTTCATTTCTCATAACCTCCTTGGGAGCACAGGCTTTGGTTTCTGCTTTCCCTGGATCAGGTCTCCCACACTGCAGTTGCTCTAACAAAAACTATTAGCAACAACACAAGCACCACAGAAACAGGCTCCTTGCTAACAGTGACTGCTGATGATACTGTCTTCTAGAGACCATTCTAATGACTAGGCAGCCTTGGTGCAAGAGCTTTTGTCAGTCATGAGGAGCACTTCCTTGTCTACGTAGAGGAACTGAAACCAATATGACCAGCAAAATTTACCCAAAGCAATCACTGGGATACTCATCACACCATCATGGCCCATCATATCACTTTTGTTCCCTATTTATGTGGTCCCATTTCCGCAGCACCAGTACTCTTTCATTCGGGGAGCAGGACTGATGCCCTTGAGTTACTTACAGTGACTCATTAGTTAGGGGATTTGCCAGTATTTTCAGCAAACTTGAATCTAATGAAACATTTGATTGAACTGGCTTCCCAATTTGAAACAAACCAGCACCACTCAGGAACCCTATTTACAGCAAGAAGTCAGGAGTAGGAAGGCATCTTGCACTGTCACCTTACCAAAAGCTCTGACCTGTGGGAGGACGGTCCTCTCTCCTGTACCAAACATAGGGTAGTGATAAGCCAGGTCCTGCTGCCCCTACATTCTCATCACTTAGAGATAAGCACATGTGGGTGACTGCAAGCCCTCCAGCCTCCATCTGCATCCTCCAGTACTCCGCTGACCTCTCTCATTTGTGTTCTGCACTGATTCAGAGATCCAGTCCTGAGTGTCAAAAAGAAACATTTGTGAACCTTCTAGAAATCAGTCACTCATTCATGGATTATATTGACTTTTTCGCTACTAAACACATCTCCAGAAATGCAGACTTGGTAACTCCCTTTCTGGATGTCTTTCCAAGGCCCCAAGTGACATTGATGTTCCATAGACAACATCTTACACAGCAAAGTGCTTCCGGGGGTGGGAACCAGCTGACCTTCCCTGGAATCCTGACTGCATGTTTTGTTTAGAACATGGGGTCTCATTTTGAAAAGCTCTTACTAGTTATCATTTACAAGAAGTTCACAGGTTCCAGAAAACACTGGACAGCGTTCGGGGAAAGAGAAGGGACCTAGATGGAGAAACCTGATCAGTGTGGCCGAGCATCCTGGGGGAAGTGCACTGAGAGATGACGGGGCAAATGCACGTGGGTGGAGGGAAGACGAGCAACGCAGATGGCAAGGACACTGTCCAGACAACCTCCCAACTCAGGAGAAGGGACTGAATCTAAGAGGAGAAGAGGAGGTATGAGACTGGGTGCTGAGGGATGCCCCAAAGCCTATGAAGTCTATGAAAATCAGACACCTGTAGACTTGATTTTGGTGTCCTCATAGAAAAAGGAAAACAATGCTACCCATAATTTTTAAAGGCTTTGCTATTTTGGAAAATAAGCTTCTCATTTTAGGCTAGATTTAGTTCCTCCCCTCTGAAACATGTTTTCTACATGGTTTCTACTTAATTCAGATTTTCTAGTTTTGTAACAACTTAAACTGGTTGATCTAGCTTTCAGGCAGGCAGGCAGGCAGGAAGGAGGGAAAGAATGAAAGAGAAACAGTAAAATAAAAAAAGGGAAGAAGGAAGAAGACTACAAAAGTCTCAACATGAAATGTTTCTGCCATGTAAGCAAAGAATTCCTGCTTTTTTACCAGGGACTCCAAAGTTGTCTGCACTCCTTCGGAGCCACAAGGACACTGGTCTTGAAATTTCAGTGAACTGTGAAACAAAGCACTGATCTGCTCCTGTTCCACCGTGATGCCTCCAGTCTCTGGGCCTCAAGGGAAGATAGTATTTGTTCATTCTACAGACACTTGTTTAGGACGTACTACTTGTCAGGTGAGTGGTGAGCGTGACGGTTGACAGGCAGACACAGACAATAATCAAGTCAACGAGTAAAGAGTAATTAAGGCCACTTATTTCGGAATTAAATAGTTTTGGGTTCAAATTCTTTATAACCATGTTTAGTTCAGTTTCTTTATAACCATATCACTTTGGGTGAGACACGTAAACCTGTAGCGCTTCCATTTCCTCGCCTGTAAAGAAGAATTAAAAATGTGGGTATTGAGAGGATTGAAGTATATAGGTTAGGTAGTGCTCAGAAAGCAGTTCCAAGCACACTGCTACTGTTCTCCTTAAAAGTGTTTTGGAAGGTTAGAGTGCCCCTGAATTATTGAAACACTCTTATAGGAGCCATACCTTAACATATATTACTGAAGATTTTAGATAGAATTGTCAAAAAACACAGAAAAGTAATGGAGAACATGACAAGCCCTTGAGACTTGGGGAAGTCCAGTCATCTGAAGTCTTAGCACAGAGCAGAGAGGGATGGATTAGGGATATAGGGCCATAAACATGACCTGGAGCCATGCCAACAAACTACTTCTGGTGAGCTGTTTTCTATGGTTTGACGTAAGGTGAAAGAGCTTCTGGGCTCTTGCGGTTTCTCAGCCAAACCACCTCCCATCATCATTGCTTTTACCTCTGTTGTTTCTTGGTTGTTGAGCCCCAAAATGTGCGATGCCTCTAAAGAGGTTGTAAAAGTGGCCATAATCTCTGCCTAAAATGCAAGCTTAACCGGCAGTGGCCCATCTGGAAGGCTTGTGTTTTTCTCTTTCTTCTCTTGCATATTCTCAGAAACATAATAAGCACATCAAAAACGACTTTCTTGATTTCTAGCAAAAAAAATCACGACTTCTTTGGCTTATGGTGGACTGACCATTGTTGTGTTGTCCTGGCAAACCAGATGTGGAGCAGACAGGAGTGAACATTTGCCTTCAAACTTCAGTCTGTACTCCTGACCTGTTCATAATTTGATGAAAAAGTCGTTTATTTGTTTAAGCATGTAGAATATGTGAATGTTTAACTACCAGACAGAGCAAGTAACCCACTGGTTGTCTGGCTTATAAGCAATAACGTCCCACATTCCTTCCACCTTGTTCCTAGAGCACGAAGCCCGTCGTGGACGTGGCTTGGTTTCCTTCCTTTGAAATTTCCAATGAATAACTTGCTGGTGGCTATTTTCAAGGATTCTCAGAGGACCTTAACCTTCATCTTTCTAGCAGTTTCATATGTTATTTTTCAATAATTTTCTTAGGTGAAAAACAAATAAAACAAGTAATCATTATGAAAAACATAGAAAATACAGATAAGCAAGACAAATGGGGGAAAAATATCCAAAGACTCACCCAAAATCGCACTGTCCTCTTTGGGCTGGTGGAACCAGTGGTCAACTGGGAACACTGCTCACTCACGTGGCAAGCAACTGCAGTCACCTTGTCATGTATTACATCATTCGATCATCAGAATAACCCTCATCCCTATTTTACAGATGAGTACAGTGAGGTTAGAGAGGTTACGGAGCTTACGCAAAGGCACAAGTGTAAGTGAGGAAGTCAGGATTTGATCTCAGGAGGTGGAACTCCTGACAAACTGGGATGCAGTGCTGCAGGGGAGCATGGGACCCTGGTACTGAGGGCTGCCAGTCATTAGGAGAATTGCAGGAGGACAGCAGGGAATGGTTTATGCTAAACCCGACCTTCTCCACAGTTCCCAGGAGCAGTGACCAAGACACCGCACCCTTCCCAAGGGCCCCAACCGGGTGGTCATTTCCCACCACACAGTTCCTAACTCTCACCTAATGCTTCCATGGAAAACTTCCTCAAAAGCACTTCCTGTTTTCTGTGACTCTCCATTTCGTTTTGGAAAAATCTTATCTTCTCCTGGGGTTCTGGAGCAGGTTGTAGGGTAGGTGTGGGGTGGGATGGAGGGGAGAATACTCACAGTGTGACCTCAGTCTCATGCCTGCAGACCCGTGGTGTATATAACACAAGGGTAGTGATACTTTCTTATGAAAATATATGATTTGTGTGTGTGTGTGTGTGTTCCCTTTACAAGGACATCTCTGCTATACAGACAGGGCTATTGTTTTCTCACAGACGATCAGGATTTTAACAATAGGAATGTAAAGAGAAAAAAGAATCAGTGTTCAGAACTAGACTTTCCCAATAGATTTCCGAGTTCACAATGGTCCAAAAGCCAAGGCTGAAGAGAGAGGAAAAGGTTTTCTAAATTCCTGGAGCCAGTCTGAAAATGTCTCTTATGAACTTAGATGTCAGTGTTAAGCTGACATAGCTTGGTGGAGTTGGAGAAAGAGGAGAGAAGGGTCATCCCCAAAACTGGGGGAGTGGCGAGTTTTCTGTGAGAGGCTGAGGGCTGTGGCCTCCTTGCACTCATGCCTTGGGGGGCTGAGCTTAGAGCATGTGGGCTCTGGAATATTTCCACACTCCGGGTTACGTGGAGGGTGGGGAGGCGGGTCAGACATGTTGGGATGACCAAAGGCAGCAAACACAGACTGCTCAGAAGACCCCAGGACACTTGCACAACCATGGGGAGGACGAGTGGCTCCCTGAACAATGAGAGACTAGATTTGGGGGAGTGTGATCTAAGCCAAATTAATTTCAAGAAGAATAATGTAATATGATAGTTCTGGAAAGCATACTGGAGTAATTAAGCCCAAGAGCAGGGTTGCTGCATGGGTGAAACAGAAAGGGGCTAATGAGTTACCACAAAGTGGGAAGAAATGGTCGAGTGTCGATGAAGCTTGGAAAATTCAAGTTACAACTTCTCTTAGGCCTGTACCATAATTTCCGTGGCCACACTCTCATGTCCAGTTTTACTCAGGCATTATCCAAGACAAAGGCAAACATAGAAAAGGAATGCTAGAGTCTCCTTAATGGTGTGGACGTTCTCTTCATCAGCCTCATCCACTCAGCTAGGGGGTGATGCTTCCTGGCTGGTGTTCTTTCCCACACTCTGTCTCCCTCCTGGCTGACTTTACATGATTTGCATGGTGCAGTATTCAGGGAACTTGAGGGATCTACTCACTCTAGGTACAAACCTCATCCAGGCTGTGCCAAATAGTGTTTTAGAATGGTCAAGGCTTAGTGCCCAGGATCACCCATCCAGATCACCCATCCCTTTGCAAGCAGTGGACAGACATGGCCATGGGAGAGCCCATGGCTTGATGAGTTGAGTGCAGGCTGAAATTCCGGCCCCGCAGGACCTCCCTCTAGGCAACTCTGTGCAGTCCACAAAGTCTGTATGGGCAGCCAGATCATCTATTTACTGCTCCATACAAGACACACAGAGCTCACGCCTGCTCACTCAGGCTCACCTCCTAGAATGCCTCCTAGGCAGGCAGAAGTCAAGGCTGGCTTGCCACACTCATGCTCTAGGACCAGAGACCTGAACGTACCCTTGCTACGCTCACCAGTCTCCCAGGCTGTCACCACTGCCCTCGGAAGAGCTCGCACTGCTGATATTCCAACCTCTTTTCTTGCTCTTGCCAGGAGGTGGCAAGAGGGTTCCCTTATACACCTGCCCACCGAAAACCCATTTCTTTTATAGTAAAATAGACATAACATAAACTTGACCATTTTCACTATTTTTGGAGTGGCATCAAGTTCATTCACATTGTCATGCCACCATCACCACCATCCATCTCCAGAACTTTCTCTTCGTCCCAAACTGAAACTCCTGACCCATTCAGCGTAAATCTTCACATCCTTTTCTCTTAGCCCTTTAATTTTAAATGGATGAGGATAGTATTTTTGAAATAATAATGTTTACTTCTTGTTGATTTTCCTATCAGCAATCTGTCCTTGATACAGGCAGAGGTACCCATTGTCTTGGAAATATTTAAGATTAAGAAAAAGGAAATGGAACAAAAAGAGCCAAATGTTCGGGGTTTAGCTTCTATTAATAAAACAAAATTTTTGAGCCCCTGGCTTTCAACAAAAAGCCAAGCTTTACAAACAGAGCTAAATGTCCTTCCAAATTCTAACAGGCTCCTGGGAAGCTGGGTGGGTATCCAGGACGGCCTGGCTCCAGATCACCTTGCCTTGCACCACCGCCTTTAGGAGTGAAAACAATCATAGCTGTGCTAACAAACAGTGGAGCGGGTATCGTGGAGGAGGATTCAGGACTTCTTTATAACCTGGAAGACAGAACATAGAACAAGGGATGAGAAGTACAGTGGCAAGTGTCCACATGCTTAGGAATTAAAATCTGCTTTTCCAGTCCTCCATCCCTGTGACCATTTGAGCAGAGACCGACTGATTCTCGTATTTCAAAGCAGGTGATGCTCTGGCTGAACTTTGAGACATTCCACTTTCTCCTGACTCTCGAATCCTGTGCCCAACCCCCCCATTTTTTTTTTTTTTTTTGAGAGAGAGTTTCATTCTTGTTGCCCAGGTTGGAGTGCAATGGTATGATCTTGGCTCACCACAACCTCTGCCTCCCAGATTCAAGCAATTCTCCTGCCTCAGCCTCCCAAGTAGCTGGGATTACAGGTATGCACCACCATGCCTGGCTAATTTTGTATTTTTAGTAGAGATGGGGTTTCTCCATGTTGGTCAGGCTGGTCTCGAACTCCCGACCTCAGGTGATCCACCCGCCTTGGCCTCCCAAAGTGCTGGGATTATAGGCATGAGCCACTGTGCCTGGGCCCTGTGCCCTATTTTAAGAGCAACCAGAATTACTGTGCTTCCTAAAGTGTGGCCCTCCCTCAGAGGTCTTAGGTAAGTTTTAGTATTCAGGGGATGGAATAAACATGGTCATGAAATGTGTCATGGGACGGGGCCTGAGGGCTTTCCTTGCACTTCTATGCATAGCAAAGAGCAAATGCTCCTGAGCAAACAAAACACAGCAATAAACTTTAGAGTCACACAGCTCATCATGAGCTTGTTATTAGTCCAGGGAAATGGAGAAAAAGGAGGAACACTGGATGGTTTTTACCCCCTAAGGTATTCCATTGAAAGAAATATTCATTATTCTAAGACTATAACCTTCCTACTTTCTCTCTCTCTTTTCTTTCCTTCCTTTTTTCCTTGCCTTCCTTTCTTAGTCTTCTTCTTTTTCTTCCTCTTCTTCTTCTTTTGACACAGAGTCTTGCTCTGTCACCCAGGCTGGAGTGCAGTGGCACTATCTTGGCTCACTGCAGCCTCTGCCTCCTGGGTTCAAGTGATTCTCCTGCCTCAGCCTCCCGAGTAGTTGGGATTACAGGCGCGTGCCACCATGTCTGGATAATATTTGTATTTTTAGTAGAAACAAGGTTTCACTCTATTGGCCAGGCTGGTCTTGAACTCCTGACCTCAAGTGATCTGCCTGCCTCAGCCTCCCAAAGTGCTGGGATTACAGGCATGAGCCACTGTGCGCACGCCTGTGAGCTTCTTTATTTTCTTATTTTTTTTCTTTTGGAATTTTTTTCTCTATTTATTAATTTCTTTCTTTCCTTCTCTTTCTTTTGGGGCACTATGATTGGTGACAGCATTGGATACTTATTACTGTTTTGTTCTTTGCATAACAAGTGTCAGAGTGTCAGTTCCCCATGTTCTTTATAAAAAAGTTTACTATTTCATAACATTCCCAAAGTGTGGGACCCACTGGCAATAGCAAGCCTTCTCAAGGTTCAAGAGACAGTTAAAAAAAAAAAAAGCAGCTGGGAACTGTGGCGCACACCTGTAATCCCAGAACTTTGGGAGGCCAAGGCAGGTAGATCATGAGATCAGGAGATCAAGACCATCCTGACAACATGGTGAAACCCTATTTCTACTAAAAATACAAAAATTAACTGGGTGTGGTGGTGTGTGCCTGTAGTTCCATCCCAGCTACTCAGGAGGCTGAGGCAGAAGAATCGCTTGAACCTGGGAGGCGGAGGTTGCAGTGAGCTGAGATCACACCACTGCACTTCAGCCTGGTGACAGAGCGAGACTCTGTCTCAAAGAAAAAAGGTACTGTTTGTTGGAAATAGCTTTAAGGGGCAGAGAGAAGTAAGATTCCTTTTTATTTCTCATCTCATTTTCAAATTAAAAAATGAAAATAGTAATTCCAAAATGACAAGAGAGAATCTAATCAAGCCTTCAGTTAACTTTTGCCGAGCTTATGGGGGGATAAGATAAAATGCCACTGGGTGAAAACAATGAGATAAATTCCCAGCTGAGAACATTGTACAGTGTCACCAGTGTTGAATGTTTGCTCAGCGGCTGGCTGTTCTCCACGTCAACAGGATGTATCGGGGTCTTCACTCTATGTGGCTTGTTTTGACTCAAGGTGCTCCAGGAGTATGTGTCCAGACACCAAGGTGGGCAGCAGACTTCGGAAGCTGAATCCTTTGGTACCTGGAGCGGGATGGCAATGGAGCCACACAAAGAATGGCCCAGAGCACTGGGGAGGCTGCCTTCCCAGCAAAAGGAAATTCAGGCCATGAAGCCAGACAGAGAAGGACATGGATGACAATTGGATAATGAGTGTTGGCATCAAAAAGCATTGAAAATAAGTCAGTAGATAATTAAACTTGGAATGTCAGAAAATCTTACAGCTTATGTATAATCAAATGAAACTAAACTTGATAGAGTGTTCCCCAGATTTGACAACAATTTTTAAAATTTATGACACTGCCTATAACGGGTTTTGAAACTCAAAGTTTTCTAAATCAATAACAACTGTAATTATTGAGTAATTAATCTCTCATGATAGTGGAAAGAATAAATTTTTTCCCTTCTTGCTAAAAGAGTGATATTATAAAACCTGTTATATGTAGCAAAAAATTTGGTAAAAATTATTATAAGGTGTTTCGGCCATTGATTAATAAAATAATATTTTTTTCTGAGAGAAAAGAAAACCAGATAGAGTGCAACATAAATGCAACGTTTTGCTCAGCAATTAATATTTTCTCTTTTTGGATTTTAATTGTCATGTACCGACAGCCAAAAACCACGTATATCATGTCCAGTCCAAAACACAGAAAAAACTTGTGCATAAAGATGTTTAGCCCAGCTTTGTTTTCAGTAGGAAATAACGCCTGAGTGTTTCACATTAGGGAATTGGGATATGACACCATTATTATGGTATTGTGCAGCCATTAAAAGGAATATTTCTGAAAAGCTTCTAATAACATTATAAAAAAGCAGTGTCATAATCTTTGGTTTGAAAAAGGCAGGGTTTAAAATTGAACACTTCATATGATTTCAGTTACCTTTGAACATGTCTAGAAAATACAACCAAGGAGAATAAAAATTTTCATTGCCTCAAATTGCCCCAAAGGCAAGGGGCAGCCCCTGGCCAGGGAAGGCCAGCCTCAGAAAGACTGAAGTTGCTGATTTGCGCCTGCGGCGGCAGCAGCTGCTGGTTTCTGCTTCCACGTTAATCTGGGTCACAGAATCCCGTGATTTACAGAGGCAGCCCTGGCTCGTTCTTGGGTGACTGGCCTGCCTTCCTGGAAGACAGGATGATGCTCATCAACGCTGGCTGTGACGCAACCTGAGGGCTCTGCAGACTTCCCATAAGGCACACACTGGGACAGGACCTCCAGCATTTGAGGCTCTGCTCTAAGGATGGAGCAGGCGGGATGGGTGAGACAGGAAGAAAGTTCTCCGGATGTCCTGCTTAGTAACCCTGATTGTGGGAAATGGACACTCATGGCTGAATCAGCAAGAATCAAGTCTCTTAGTCAGAAAAACAAGCCATTATGACCTGAGAATGTCTCACACCACACACACACACCCACACACACCACATACACACATACCACACACATGCACACACACACCCCACACACACCACATACACACATACCACACACACACCCCACACACCTCACACACACCCCACACACCAAACACATACACCCCCCCACACACACCACATACATACATACCACACACATGCACACACACACCCCACACACCTCACACACACCCCACACACCAAACACACACACACCCCCTACACATACACACACCACACACACCACATATACACACACCACACACACCACATACATGCACACACCACACACACACTGTACCATACACATGTGCATGCACACATCCCCCACACACCACACACACATCCCTCACACATACTCCACACACACCACATACACACGCACACCACACACACATGCACACAGACACCATACCACACGCATACCACACATGCACCCACACACCCAACACACCTCACACACACACCACACACACACAGCACCACACCCACACACACCACACCCCACACACACCACACCCCACACACACCACACAACACCCCACAAACATATATGTGCATATCAACAAAGACAAACTTACCCCCATATATACACACATACACACATGCACAATACACATATACACATGTGCACATGCACACTAACTGCTATACATATGCACATGACATGTGCACATACGTTAATGTATGTGTACACAAATGCACACATATATGCACAAAATACACATGCATACACATGTACACTCATGGCACACACATTTACACACATGCACACACACATATACACTGCAGTATAATATACTTAGAATAGCATGAGGGGTCCTCAGTTGTGGTCAAATGGCCTGACGCTTAGTCTTAATTGTTAATAATTGAACTGTGTCATTTTTTCTAAATCTTTTCTTCTCTGCTTCCAGCCCCCAAAGAGTGTGGTTGACTCAAACAATTTGGAAGTTCTCTTTAGTTGTAAACTTCTGTGATTTCAATGGGAAAAGACAGCATCATCCACCCAGAGCTCACCTGAGCTCCTTCTCTGTCCCCTGAGAAGGATCCTGGGGGCTGGAGTCACAGCATAGGGTGCTTGGGAGGCCGACGTTACCCAGTGCCAGCCCCCAGGGTGTTGCCACCAGGGTTAGCCCAGCGACCCCAAGGACCCCTACTGTGGGCATTTCTGTGACTTCTACTCTGCCCCTCCTCCCCACACGCACACACTTCCTTCCTTTTTGATCAAGAATCCACATTGGGAGCAAATAGGCAGGAACCAGCAACCTCTGAGGCCCAGTGTTTACAGGAAGAGCTCTGCAGCTGTCTGTCCTGGTGTCCTGGAGGCCTTTCCAGGAGTTCCTTTCTGCTCAGCGGAGGTGGAAGGGGCTCACTGATCCTTAACTCTCCCTATCAGAGGTGCCTCCTTGGCCCACTCTCTCTGGCCATGGCATTCATTTGGGTTGCAACCTGAGGGGGAGGTCAGACTTTAGCGTTACCACCAAAAATCACATGCTGATGACAGGCTCCAAATCCCACCAGCCCAGAACCTTGTAGCGTCCTGAGTCAACATCCGGAAGCTACAAGGTTCTGGGCTGGTGGGATTTGGAGCCTGTCATCAGCATGTGACTTTTGGTGGTAACGCTAAAGTCTGACCTCCCCCTCAGGTTGCAACCCAAAGCCAAGCTCTGATCTGGATCACTGAAGATCGCCTTTGAGAGCAAATTCCTCAGGCAGCTGTGGAGCTGAGCCCTGAGGCCTCAGTGAGCCAGGGCTGGGCCCTCACTCTCCTGCTATTCCTGATAAACAGTTCAGTTTAAGTTATCAGGAATTCATAGTCCTGCAAAGACTGTGGTGCCGTCTCACATATGAATTCAAACTAAAAAGAAACCCTTTGCAAACTAAAAGAGAAAAGAAGCCAAACAAAACTCTCACTTCTTCCTCCTCTGAGGACCACTTGAAAGTTCCTTTTTTTTTTTTTTGAAACAACAAATATTAATTCTTTAAAAAGCAATCAATCCCATTTCCTGTCCCCCGTTTCTGGGGGCCTCTTCTCTGCTGGACTGCTCTGAATGCAATAGTAGTCTTGTACGTAACTCTGCCAGCTCTACGGTTATCTGGACATTTTTAGGTTCCAGCTTTATCTTTTTAGTTTTTTTTAAGAAAATACTGTGGTAACATATATAACATAAAATTACTACTTTAGCCAACTTGAACTGCACAGATCAGTCGCATTAAATACATTCACATTGTTGTGCAATCATCACCATTATCCACCTCCAGAAACTTTCTTCATCTTGCAAACTGAAACCATCTTTTTTTTTTTTTTTGAGATGGAGTCTTGCTCTGTTGCCAGGCTAGAGGGCAGTGGCACGATCTTGGCTCACTGCAACCTCTGCCTCCCGGCGATTCTCCTGCCCCAGCCTCCCAAGTAGCTTGGACTACAGGCGCCCACCACCATGCCCAGCTAATTTTTTTGTATTTTTAGTAGAGACAGGGTTTCACCATGTTGGCCAGGCTGGTCTCGAATTCCTGGCCTCAAGTGATCTGCCTATCTCGAGCCTCCCAAAGTGCTGGGATTACAGGCATGACCCACCATGCCCGGCCTTCATCTTTTTATTCTTTTTTTTTTTTTTTGAGATGAAATTTTCGCTCTTGTTGCCCAGGGTGGAGTGCAGTGGCACAATCTCAGCTAACTGCAACCTCCACCTCTCGGTTTCAAGTGATTCTCCTGCCTCAGCCTCTCGAATAGCTGGAATTTTAGGCATATGCCACCACGCCCAGTCAATTTTTTAAATATTTTTAGTAGAGAAAGGATTTCACCATGTTGGCCAGGCTGGTCTCAAACCCCTGACCCTCAGGTGATCCACCCACCTTGGCTTCCCAAAGTGCTGGGAGCCACTGTGCCTGGCCCACCTTCTTACTCTTAATGAACGCTTTCTACTTCTAAGCTCCGATCCCCCCACTGCCCTCTTGGTTTTACAGCCCAGCTGTTATCTAGCAGTTGTTTATGCAAGAACAGCCAGACTGGGCCCCTCACTTTGGAGTGACTTTTTTTTGGGTCACTCTATCAGGGCTCAGTAAGAATAGTATGGATGCTGAACAGGGTCAAATGTAGTTTTATGGTTTCTGTGAACCCTGTAGTTGTCACCCTAACACCTTTTCTACAAAAAAGACCAGCAAAATTTCCACTGAGTTCTGATTCCTTTTAGAAGGTGTAAGGGTTGAGATTTTGGAATCCATTGCAACTCCCACAGACGCCTTCAAGCCCTCACCATACTGGCTTTGGGTCCCTGGGATACTTTTGTCCACATTGGAGATCTCAGGCACCCCAGGGTGGCCCAAGTTTGGACATGGTACCCAGGGGCTGTTACACTATAGTGAAGAGATGATGAGGAACATGGCTCCTGAGTGCATTTCACAGCAACTCTGAGACAGGGTCCCATGATCGACTTTTCTTTCTGACTCCTAGAATTTGCACCTTTTTATTCTCACTGTGGACACAGGAAGTAAGCTATGGTCTTGTTTTCTCCCTCCTCCTGCAGGGGACAGAGCCAGCTACACATAGTGGGGAGTGGCCAGTTTCAGCCTGACCAGAGTTTTTGGTACACAAGACCCCAAACTACCTCTTGAAAAGTCCTCCAGGGCATTTCCCAAGATGGGGCAGTGAGTTGAGTGACCCTGAAGCTCTTGACCTTTTAGGTTGCAATGATTCCTGAGCATGGTCCCAACATTTCAGGAGCCTGGGGACCCCCATAACCGTATGAACAGGTCCCTGTCCTAGGACTTGCATAAGACAAAAGCACCGGCTGGGTGCGTTGGCTTGTGCCTGTAATCCTATCATTTTAGGAGGCAGAGGTGGGAGGATCACTTAAGGCCAGAAGTTTACCAGCCTGGGCAACACAGTGAGATCATCTCTTCAAAAAAAAAAAAAAAAAGCCAGTCATGGTGGGGCACATCTACAGTCCTAGCTACTCAGGAGGTTGAGTCGGAAGGACTGCTGGAGCTCAGGACTTCGAAGCAACAATGAACTATGATCATGCATGCCACTGTACTACAGCCCGGGTGACAGAAACCAAACCCTCTCTCTCTCAAAAAAAGGAAAGCATCAAGACTTTTGCAGTACCTCAAATGTGTCTGCTCAGCATCCTCCCTCACCTTTCTTCTGCTGACAGAACCCTGGTCTTGGGGAGAACTGCTCCTCCCCCAACATCCACCCCAGCTCACTGGGTGATGAGGCCAATCCTAGTAACTCTGTCTCCTCCACATTTGCACAGGGAGAGCTATGTGACTCAAGCTAATCCAATCAGTCCCACTCGGGAATTTTACATATAGATGCTCTGAGAGACGAACACCTCCTCTCCAGTTTTTAGCTACCTGCTGCTATATTCCTGCAATAGGAAGCAGTCTTTTGAAGTAGGAGAGAATGAGGCCAACCCTCAGGAAGCAGCTGAGACAAGAAAAGGAGTTTCCACTCTTTAAGGCGACCACAGTCTCCATTTCAGTCTTATCCTTTGTAGACACAGCTATGTCTAGTTTTCATTTTATTCATCAGTACTTCTTTTCTCATTATAAAAGTTAATCATGTTTATTGTGGACAACTTGCATGAAGCAAAAATGAACTGCAAATGTTAAGTCATGAAGGTCTTTCTGCTGTAGCTTTTCTCTTAGCAAAGCTTCCTCTGTTCCCCGTTGCCAAGACTAAAAGAGTCAATTCAGTTTACTGGTTCACCCAAGAAAAATCTGAGGGGCCTCTTTTCCTTACAAGGGGAAGAAACATGAAAATCACCTGGACTCTTTTTACCTTCCCACATCATTCCTAATTTTAGTAACAATTAGCATCTAAATAACCGTGAGAGTTTAGGTGTAATGATTTCCTTGGTTTTGGACTGGGTTGTCCCGCTTTATGGGGTGACAGCAGTAAAAACACAACAAATAAAAGAAATCCTTTTGAACTAAAGATCAACAAAACTAATGCAACAAGCAACAGTTTATTTATAAAAAAAAGAAAAAACTTTTTAATGACATTTTATAGATTAAGTAAAAATACCAGTATTAATATATATGTATATACATAGCGCATATATATATACATATGATATAACATTAACATCACATGCTTCTCAGGACAGAAGAATTAGGACATGTTCCCTCATAACAATTTAAAACTCTATCACAATTTAAAATCATGGGAGAAAACTTGCTTCCTTTATTTTCTGTTTTTAAGACTTCAAGTACAGGAAGTTATCAAACCAGGGTCTAACAGTGGAAACCGTCTGCTATGCACCAATTACAAGGGACTGCCACAGATGATGAGTCAGGGGTCTTCTGAATTATTACATAGGTCTCTGTGACCCTACAACTGTGTCAACCTTCTACCTGAGATGAAAGGGAATGATGAAGCATGACAGTTTGTAGGTTTCATGTGGACGTTCACATTGACGTTAGAACAAAAGCAAGCTGAAAAATATCTTTCTAGAGCAACAACACTGATCATGAAATCACCCTGGAGGAGGATTCCTTTCTTCCCTTTCCTTGCCAAACGAAACAGAGAGACTGTCAGAAAACAATACAAAAACAAAACTCAGGGTGAAGCACCTCTGGCGATGATCAGCATACAGCAAGGGACAGAGAGGTAGCGTTTCCTTGGTGACAGCTCCTGGCTGACTCTGATGACTTCAAACACACCCTCTTCTGCAAAAGGCACTCACATATTGTCTGTTTATAAATCATACAGTGGGATTCCATACGTGGGAGTTTCTCCTACAAATATAAAAGAGAGAAGCCGAGGAAATGGTGTAACAAAGAAAAGAGTATAAGAAATACACATTTTGGATAAATATGCGCTTCTCTTTTCTAAAGGACAATCAATATAGTAGTTTAAAAAATGTTATTGAAAAGTTAGGAATTCCAGCAAAATTATCGGTAAGAAGCAAGGTACTGGAGGATGAGAGATGGAGCCCAAAACACTGAGAGGAGGTACACCAGCTTTTCGAGTGGCCAGAGTAACGGATTTGTTCTGCTCTTTAACTAGAATGACCATCCACAGACAAAGGAATGAGAGAGGGAGGGAGGTAGCGGCAGAGAAGCAGGTCAAGCCAGAGGGAGGAGTGGTATCCCTCTGGCTGCGGGCTCAGGAAGAAACACCCTCAGCATCTCCAAAGGGAAGAATGGACTACATCACCCCCTTGCTTCTGCAGTCCAAAGAGACCCTGCCCAAGCCAGAGGCTGCCCTCACCGGGACACAACGGAGCTAATGGAATTGTAAGAGGTGCCGCTGTTGCAGCTCGAGGCATAGGCCTCCTGGCCATTGCCATCCAGGTTGATTTTGAACACAGAGGATGCCTTCAGCAAAAAGTCTGCGGCATCCCGGCGACCCAGCTCCCTCAGTTTGGACATGAGGGTGCCCACCGTGCTCTCAGGGTAGGTGGTCCATTCCCGCAGCAGGGCGTGGAGGGGGCTGGGGAGGAAATCCTTGGGAGCCCCGTTATTGGTGTTGTACTTTGCCACGAGGTCAGGGAGGCCCAAGTTCATGGCGAGAAGGCACCAGTCCTTGCCCAGGGGGTCGGGCGGGTCCAGCAGGCGACTCAGTTTCCTCCGAGTGAGGAGGTTCAGATCTGACGCGTGGATGTCCATGCCGAGGCTGGCCTGCGAGTAGACGTCGTGACACCCGAAGCACATGATGCTGCTGAAGCTTTCCTTGTACCCCCCCATGGTGTTGGTCAGTGAAGTTTCCTTCAGAGTCTGCGCCCGGAAGAAGTCCCGCGGCTGGTAGATCATGACAGGCTCGTGGTGCTCCCGCAGCTGCTGGGGGCTCAGGTAATGTTTCACGGTCAGGAGCCCCGGCAACGTGGTGGCCATGACGTTCTCGATGGTGCTGCACACCGAATCCAGCAGCAGGCAGCACTTGATCTTCTCCGTCTCTAGGCCGCGGACCTGGACCTCGATGCCCTGGCCGTGGTTGACCAGCAGCACCAGCAGCTCGGCACCGCGGTTGGCCAACTTGCAGCCGTTCACCCACAGGCGGATGTCCGCCTCTCCCTCCGCGCTCTGCTGGTGGATCCACCGGCACAGGTTCACCTGGACCTTGTGAAAGATGCCACATGGGAAGGGGGTGAGGTGCTCCACGGGCACAATGCGCACGCCGCCATACACCATCACCTCATCCTCCTCATCGGCCCAGGAGCGGTGCAGGTTGTCGGTCTTGATCAGGGCGGGGACGTCCACCATGGTCCCGCTGCTCAGGTCCCGGGCGCAGATGTCCATGGCGTCGAGGATCTGCAGCAGCTCCTCCACGTCACTGTCAGGCACCAGCCGCTGGATGTCCTCCACGGTGTAGCGGCCCCGATAATGGTGCAGGGCCCGCGGGGTCTCCACGGATAGCAGCTTCCCCAGGACGTTTGTGCAGAGCCAGCGGGGGTCCAGGAGCAGCACGTCCTGAACTGTTTCACTCTGCATGATGTTGATCTGCAGGAGGGACAACAGAAACTCACACTTAGGGGCACAGCCCTGGCCAGGTGCACCAGCCACTCAGAGCACTAAAGGGACTGATCCCAGCAATAGAGGCTGAGCGGACGCTCTAAGGAGTGACCAGAGGCCATTCCACATGGATGCATCTCAAAAACCAAACACCAAGTGGAGAAAAGCAGCTTGAAAATGTCAGAATAGAGATTCTCAAAAACAAATCCCCTGGAGTCTTCAAAAAGGCCAGAGAAACCAAAGAAGAAAAAAAAAAAAAAAGAGAGATGGCAATGAGTGATTTTAGACTGGATTCTGAATCCCAAAATAAGTACATAAATAAAAACAGCTTTAAAAGAAATTACTGGGACCAGTGGCAAAGTCTTGAATGAGGATGATATATTCACTCACAGTACTATATTAATGTGTTTCTGGAATCATCAATTATATTGGGTTATGTGGGAAAATATCCTTCTCCTTAGGAAATATAGGCTAAATTATTTAGGGGAGAAATGTCATCATGCCTGCAAAATAAACAAATAAATAGAAAGGAAAGGAATCAAGCAAATGTAGCAAAATGTCAACAACTGATCGGTTTAAATGTAGTAGGACAGGCACCATGGCTCATGCCTGTAATCCCAGCACTTTGGGAGGTCGAGGTGGGTGGATCACTTCAGGTCAGGAGTTCGAGACCAGCCTGGCTAACCTGGTGAAATCCGTCTCTTTTAAAAATACAAAACTTAGCTGGGCGTGGTGGCTTGTGCCTGGAATCACAGCTACTCGGGAGGCTGAGGCAGGAGAATCGCCTGAACCCAGGAAGTGGAGGCTGCAGTGAGCCAAGATAGTGCCACTGCACTCTAGCTTGGGCAACAGAGTGAGGTGTCATCTCAAGTAAATAAGTAAATTTTAAAAATTAATAAATATAGCATATATGAGAGTTCATGGTACTATCCTTGCAATTTCTTTAAAGGCTTGAAAATTTTCAAAAAAAAGAACATTGTATTATTATACCATTATATAGATTTTTAAGACACACACCTAGAAAAGGCCTGGAAAGCTATGCTGTCATGATAACAGTTGGTCTCAGAGAAGGGGAGAGAGGAATGAGACCAGAGATGATGGCCCAAGGGGACTTTAGCTTTTTGGTTGTGCTTATTTCTTAGACAAAGAAAAAAAAAGTGACAAAAAAACAGAAGGCACTTTCCCCTTATGGAACAGTTGTTTCCCCTCTGGGAGGGTGGCCATCCCACTGGACTCCCTCACCTGGAGGCTCCGGCTCCACTGGTGACCACGTGGTACTTTCCTGCCCACAGTCTGGCTTAAATCTTAAAGATGCCCCCATCTACGAGTCTATTCAAAATTGAACCTAGGTTGAAAACTCCTGGAGGGCAGAGCCAATATCGATCTAGTTCCTGATGGAGCATTTGCTGGAATGCCATTTGCAATTTGGTCCTAAATATGCTCATCTCCTCAGGCTCAGGAAAGACAAAGACTGAAAAGCTGTCCCCTGGTGGAGGAGAGCAGGGAGCCAAGACAGCCAGCTAAACACAATGTGGGACCTGGGCCAGAAAACAGACATCAGAAGGGCCACTGGGGAGCTCTGAAGATCTGCAGACGAGGTACGGAAGGCAGGTCTGGAGGAGGCCCGGGGCCAGTCAGAGGCGGGCCACACAATATAGTTCTCGCTGCTTAATTTCCTTCCTTCTTTACGTCTTCATTTACTTATTAAAGTTTCAAGGACAAGCAGGGATGGAATGTCAAATAAAGGAGACTACATGCTATGATCTAGAAAGTTGCTGGTCTAGTGCTAGAAAGCGAGGGACTCCTGTGCCAAAGGAGTTTATTATTAGAGTTGAAACATTTTTTATATCCAGCAGTATCTTGTCATCTAATATGTGGTCCTTCACTTGTGTTATTCCTTGGATTTAATCACTTCAAAGTATTCCTGGAGGAGTCAGAAGATTCTCTGCCTATTTAACTAGGAGTTTAAAGGCTGATGAAACACTGCCTGTGGCTCCAGTTTTCAAGGTAATTGACCTGGGATTCAGGTTTAGTTTCAAGACAGCGTGACTCATACAAACTGGCTATAGGGCCAGACCTGGCACCTGAGACTGGAGAGATAAGCATCTGGCTTTTAATAATCTCAGAGCTGTTTTTAGTTTCAATATTCAGAACTGCTCTTTTTGGCTCACACTAATTCATGCAGTCTCCTGATTTCACATGGAGGAGAAATGTGAAGGCAATGCCCCCTTTGTGGGGACAGGCATATGATGCCATCAGAATGGGGTTTCCAAACCACGACCAAGTGCTGAATGTCACACAACCAGAGCAAACCCTCCCATTCTCAGTCATTTCTGTCAGGCTTGCTAGGGTTTTGAAAATGTGCATCTCCAGTTACGATTACTCGGTGTGTCTGTGCACTGGAGTTGTGTCTTTGTGTCTCCAGACATCGTCTCCACAAGGACACCTCACTGCCTCTTCTCAATGTTTTTGTGCCCAGGAGATCTGTGTGGAGCTGGTAACTCCACGCTGACAGAAAGCAGCCATCCTGAAGGCTGCCAGGAGTAGCAAGTTAGTACCAGGTGCCCAGGGGGAGTGAAGAGAGACCCAGTCACCCGGGGCAGCGGGCACTGCACTCCCAAACTAACAGACTCTGGAAACAAAAGCAAAACACGACAAGATTAAATGACAGCTCCTAAGGTGGGCAAGAACTGCAGTTCAGAGCGTCACTTGAGGCTGTATGTGACTGTCACATGTCTGGAAATACTGTAGGTAGCTGGGCCATTTCCATACTGCTTCCTCAGGCTTACACCACCACAAGAGCTGGAATCTGAGACGGGCTGAGTCCCTGGCACCTCTCATGGACCCCTGCCTGGGCTCCCAGGGGCTCACCTCGCCTGTGCTGTGAAGCTGCTGAGCGATGCGCCTGAGGTCCTCCTCGCTGGCCAGAGGGTTCAGCTGGTCCTGCACGTCATACACAAACTGCTGCAGTGACATCAGCTGGTTGGGTCCATTGAGCTTCCTCCAGGAAGGCAGCGTGGAGACAATTTTCTCACACAGGTGAGTCATGGGAGGGCAGACCTAGAAGGGGCAGGGCGGGACAAGTTAACTCACCTGCAGCTGTGGGTGCTCTGAGCAGAGCCGCGGTGGAGAGGACGCCTTTCGTTCAGGCACCTTGCATGTGATTTGATGAATGAGTGAGTGGGTTTTGTTGTTTGTGTTTTTTTTTCTTTTTTTAGACTGGGCCTCACTATTGCCCAGGCTGGTCTTGAACCCCTGGGCTCAAGTAATCTTGTCTCAGTCTCCTGAGTAGCCCGGACTACAGGTACACACCACTGTCACGTAGTTAGTGCTTTCTGGGTTAAGTACTGGGGCAGTTGTTTTTCAGACTTGCCTTTAAGCCTAATCTATTGCTCAACTGTGAAGTTTCATAGAAGCTCTTGAGTTCATGTTAAATAGATTTTGATTCTTCCAGGAATGTTTTTGGAATTGTGGATTCGGTCACTCAATCAACTAATGTTCACCAACTCCTGTTTGACTCCCTCACTTCCTCCCTCGCTCTCTCCATCCTGTCTCTGTTTCACTCAGGCGATGGTCACTTTATGAACACAGGAAAAGAGAATGGGTATCGTCAATATTAGAGTAAGTTTTTGCCAGTAAATTAGGCATTTATGAGGACTATTGTTGAAATATTGTTTCCAATTAGACTCATTCTTGGTAAGAAGGTTGAAGTGGATTTTTAACCTTTTAAGGTGGTTAAATAAATCAGTCTATGTTACAGATTCATATAATTCCCACACCTCCTGATTAGAAACCACACATGCCACAGGCTGTACTGCATCATTAATTCCGCGCTCCCCTCTCTAATCCTGTCTTTTATGTCAGCTAAATTCCACTCTGCATTCAAAAACAAGGTTCTCAGGGGTGAGTGCAGAATCTCCACCTGCCTGAGCTCAGGAGTTTGGGAGTGGGACGTGGGGTGTCTGCAGCCGTAGATCTTGCCAGAACCCAGCTTGAAAATCTTCAGGGACTCCCCCCTGCCTCGGGAATGCAGCCCCAGTCCAGACCTGGTGGGGAAGAGCTGGGGCCTCACAGACCACTGCTAGTTCCCGGATCACCGCCCCGGTTTCTGTGATGGATTCCTCCTAGGCCTCGCCAGACTACCCCCTATCTTCTGATGATGCCACAGTGGGTCCCCAACAGGAAAGCAAGGATATCTGGTGTGCAAGGGCAGGGTTTTCTTGAGACAGGAGAGGGTTTCCTGAGAATTCTGGAAGCATGTCTGGAACCAGAATCTGGTGTGGGAAGCACAGCATTTTCCTATTAGCAAAGCAGTTAAAAAAAAAAAAAAGAAAAAGAAAGAGAAAGAGAAAGAGAGAGATACACCCAGAGGCAGCTTCAAAGGTAAGAGAGGGGGACAGGCATCTGCTCGCGTTTGTCCTCAGGCCTGGGCAGCAGGGAGAGTCCAGACTGAATGCCACCGCTTCTCCACTGGGATGTCTGCCCTTTCCTACCAATTCTGGAGAGCTTTCTGAATATTATGGTGTGACCCTTTATCCATCCAATGCATTGAGAATGCTTTTTCCCAGCCTATTTCACCTTTCAACTTTGTTTACTGAATTTGTTTGCCAGACAAAAATTTTAAAAATGTTTAGATTTTCAAATGGGTATATTTTCTTTTAAAACTTCTAGTGTTTTATATCTTGGTTTAACAGGTTTCCTCAGTCCCTCGTTATTTTGAAAATACACTCTCCACAGTTTCTATTCACAATATTTATTGTTTTATGTTTTTATATTTAAAAGTTTTAATCCATTTATTTTTGGACTTTGTAGGGTGTAGGAGTCCAACTTTATTTCCTTCCAGACAAATAGCCAGTTGTGCCAGGTTCATTTATTAAATAATCTTTTCCCCCATTAACTACAAAAAATATATTTATTTTTCATTATATTTCTAAAAATATTACCATTTACTTCTATACTCTCTTAAGCTTTTCTTCCTATTTAACTGTATTGATTATCAGGGGCTTTATAATATGTTTAATTTTTCCATGGAAATTTTAAGATAAAAATCCCAATCCCCTCAACCCATTCAGATGCTAACTGAAATTGTATTACATTTATATAACTAGGGAAAAATAAAATATTCAGTCATATCCTGCAACCCAAGAATGCAGTCTTGTTCTCTTTGTTCATTTATTCTTTTCTGTCTTTCAAAAAAGTTTGTGACTGTTTTTCTACTTTTCTGAATTTTCCAAATATTCCACAATAAGTCACTTTTCAATTATTTTTTTCCAAAATTGGCCAGGCATGGTGGCTCACACCTGTAATCTTAGTACTTTGGGAGGCTGAGGTGGGAGGATCACCTGAACCTTGGAGTTAAGAGACCAGCCTGGGCAACATGGTGAGACCCTGTTTCTACCAAAAATCAAAAAAATTAGCCAGACACAGTGGTGCGTGCCTATAGTCCTAGCTACTCAGGAGGCTGAGGCGGGCAGATTGTTTGAGCCCTGGAGTTCAAGGCTACAGTGAGCTATGATCACACCACTGTACTCCAGCCTGGATGACAGCATGAGATCTTATGTCCGGAAAAATAAAATAAGTAAAATATTTTAAAAGAAACCAATAAATCGGTAAGAATTTCATGAAATTCAAGTGGTCCACCTTTGCCCATAATAAACTTTCATTTCCCATCGTCTACTTGTTTCTCTTTTCTTCCTTTCTTGTCCCAGAGCCCTTGGATAAAAACATGTCCAGGCAGACCCCTCTTACTGGGTCCTACTGTAAAGCAATTCCCTGAAACCGGAGGCAAATCAAGAAAGAAGTACAAAGGGGTCCAGGCCCTCTCCAGGGTGCACTTACTGAAACAATCTGGCTTCGTATTTCTTGCAGGTGATTTCGAAGTACCTTCATGTCCTTCGACCCAGAAGCCCCAGCATCCAGAACAAACAGCTTATTTGAAATGTGAAGATCATTTCCAAACCTAAGGGAACAGCAGCAGCCTCTTCAGCAGTGAGTCAGTCTCCCCAGGTCTTTCCACGGAGGGACCAGGCTCCTACTGGCCCAAGAGGCTGGTAGGAGGCAAGAAAAGTTCTGGTTTCCTTGCAAAGGCCCCTCCATCCCTGCTGTTGGTGGGCTCTGCCTTGTCACAGTGGATGCAGAGACTTGGGGAAATAGGCATATGCTCCGAGTCATAGGATTGGGACCTTCAGGGTTGCACAAAGCAGCATGAGCAGTGCATGGAAAGATGTCAGCTTCTCCTGGTGCAGGAAAAGTGAGGCCTAAAGCTCACACCTTACAAGTGAGGACAAGCAATACGGTGGAAAGTGGAGGGACTAAGAATAGAAGTGTGAATGCAAAAGTTACACCACTGACCTAAAAATATGAATAGAAGCCCCATTTTTATATCTGACAACAGATATAGTGTCTCAAGACAACAGATAAGTGTCTCAAGTTGATAATGCAAGATCAGAGATACTAGCATATTATATAGAGCTGCAGGCTCAAACTTTTTTGATAGACTCTAAGTAAAAACACATATTTTACATTACGATCCTGTACATACCATACTCATCAGTGAAACAGACCTTTTACAAAATAATACTTGATATGAAAAGTACTACGATCTATCCTATCTACTGTCCTATCCCATTCCATTCCATCCCATTTTAAAAAGAATTGGCCATGACTCCCTAAATGAATTTTAAGACTCACTAGTAGGTTGTAACTTACATTGTAAGACATACTGATTCGTGTTTCTGAACAACTGAATACTGTACACTGAAACCTAAACAGCTAAAAGAAGTCACCTCTGGGCAGTGCTGCTGGGAGGTAGGAAGAAAGGGAGGACGGCTACCTTTCATCACGTGCTCTTCATTTGTATTTGATTTATTATGTGGATTCATTGCTTTAATAAAAATGAAAATTACAGGTTGTGCATCCCTAATCCAGAAATCTGAAAACTGCAATGTTCCAAGATTCAAAAACCTTTTGGGCAAAGGCAAGACATGCAAGACACGCATTTGAACATTTCAGATTTAGAATTTTTGAATTAGGATGTTCAACTGCTATGTATACGTAAATACATTAAAATCCAAACAAATCTGAAATCAGAAACACTTCTAGAGCGAATCATTTCCAATAAGGGACTCATGACCTGTACAAAAGAGTCAACCAAGAAAGAAACGTCTTTAAAACCTTTCTCTGGTTCACGAGACTTGTACTTTTCACAGCTCTGCTTCAGTTCTCAGGGAGAGGAGGCTACCTGTGAGCTGGGGACTAAATGGCTGCCCCTCACCTGTTCCTAATCTCTTTCAGCAACGACGTGTCTTTGTCATATCCAAACTCGCCTCCTGCCGGTCGAGGAACATTCATGATGTCAGCATGCGTGGCCACCAGGACAACTTGGAGTGGGTTCTTCAGCTTGCCACCGAAGGCTGGGGGCAGAGAGGGAACTGCTTCAGGAGGTGGGTCCTCCTACCTGGCTTCCTCTCCTGCCCAGGTGAGGGAGTGTGTTGGTCTCATGCCCAGGCCAACTCTCCAGGTACAAGTGCAACCTGTCACAGACATGACAGCCTCATGCCTGCTGTGCCCCCAGCATGACCAATGACAGGATGAGCCCATGGCCTAGGCCACAAGGAAGGTGGCTCAAAGTGGACCAGAACCACCAAGGGCAGTTTCTCAAGTCTTCAAACAGCCCTTGCAAGGAGAGGGAAAATTTAACCTTTGCCAAGGGAGATGCCATTTACAAGACCAGAGAGAAATCTCTGAGTGCAGCAGCACCAGAGAGATGGGTCAGAGATAAACAGCCTGCCTGTCACACAAACAGGCTCTCACTTAGGGGAGTGTTCAAAAAAAAAGAAAAAAAGGGGCAAAACTGGCAGTACCCGGAGGGGCATTAAGCCCAATTCCTTGTATTATTAAATGCTTTTCAGGGAAAAAAATTGACTGCTGAGTGTTGCATTTCACCAGGGAAGGTTGCTTCTCTTGCTGTGGGCAAAGACCAGAAGAAGTTTATTTCATGTTATCCTCTCCTCTAGGAATAAAGTTAAGATAACACATTCAGTCAACATGATTCCTTTCTTCATTTCTTTCTCTCTCTCTTTTTTTTGAGACAGGGTGTCACTGTGCCACCCAGACTAAAGTGCAGTGGCACGATCTCAGCTCACTGCAGCCTCAACCTCCCCAGTTCAAGCAATCCTCCTGCCTCAGCCTCCCAACTAGCTGGGACTATAGGCACATACCACCACACCTGGCTAAGTTTTTGTATGTTTTGTAGAGACGAGGTTTTGCCATTTTGGCTAGGCTGGTCTTGAACTCTGGAGCTCAAGCGATCCGCCCACCTCCGTTTCCCATGATGCTAGGATTACAGGCGTGAACCACTGCACCTGACCCCTTTCTTCATTTCTTAGTGGAATTACAGGATGAAGAAGAGCATATTCTGCTGATTAATTCTGTACCCTTTAAGCAAAGGTGCTGTCGCTATCCAAGCAGGGATTCTATTTTGCACCCAACACACAATGACCATGGCTCTCAAAGAAAAAAGGTGAGACATGCCTCTCAAAGAATTGTTCAGATGTGGACCTTTGAGGCAGGAATATGTAATCATGAAACAAAAACTCCCTGCAGGATACCAGGAACACCTGAGCCCCAGGAAGATTCTCGGAGTAGAAGTGTCCTAGCAGGAAGCAGAAAGGAAGGTGGCCCAGTTGTTAGCCACAAATGGTGGGATCTGCTCATGGCCTGGTACAAGACCAGCAGCAGTGGTGGCAGCGGAGCAGGAGCCTGGAAGGAGGAGGCGATCCATGGCCAACCACAGGCAGGACATCACTGGCCCACAGGGACTTAGCTCACCTATGGGTTCTTCAACGGGGACAAGGGACTTCAGGAAACTGAGCCAGAAAATCACTTGGTTCAGCTGGATCTCATAGGGTTCTTCTAGACTAAACACAACAACATGGATTGATGTGGGATCATTTGCAGCAAAATAGTCGTAACAGCAGAAATACACAGGATTTCCAGAGAACTCCCACACACTGAAATCACCAACTCCTACAGAAAAAGAAAAATGATAACAATCGTGAAACATCACCAATCACATTTCAGTCATAATTTCTCTTAGCACTTCAATTCGAAGTAGGCACAGTGATACTATGGCATTCTTCTGTATATATCTACATCTTGTTGTGACCTGGGTATGGTTCGTCCCCACTAAAACTCACCTTGAAGTTTGCTCCTCAGTGAGGTGTTGTGGGAGGTGAGGCCTGGTGGGAGGTGTTTGAGTACTAAGGGCAAATCCCTCCCCAAAGGCTTGGTGCTGGTGGGAGTGAGCAGCTGAGTTTGTTCTTGCTCTCGTGAGAATGGATTAGTTCTCATGGGAATGGATTAGGTTCTGAGAACGTGGGTTGATATAAAGCAGGTTTTTGTTCCCTCCCATGTGTCCACTTCCCCTTTGACCTTTTGCCACGTTTAGACCAGCTCAAAAGCTCTCACCAGAAGCAAAGCAGATGCTGGTGCCATGCCCCCTGAACTTCCCAGTCTGCAGAGCCATGAGCTACATGAACCTCTTTTCTTATCAGTTATCCTGTCTCGAGTATTCTGTTATAGTAACACAAAATGAACTAAGACACACATCTACTGAAGTCCTGATCAACTTATGTCACACTTACATATCTATAGCATGTATATCATGTCTGTTTCTCTACTTATGTCTGCACCTGCTTAACTCTTTCCCTAAGTACCTTCATTATTGTGTGTGTGTGTATATATAGCTATACCATGTCTACTTCCTACATCCTGGATTGCTACACACACACACAACATGCATGTGCACATATATGTGCATACCTGGATGCTTACATGGAAATGTGTGTGTGTGTATACATATATATTTTGTATTACTCCCCTCAAATATTGGTATATAAAAAAAGAGAGAACCACCTGAGGAAAAAGCAAATATCTACCAGGTCGTATTACACAGAAGTGTGAACACCACATCCATAATAACACAGTTGTAGGCTCATATATCCTTAATACAGACACTCCACCTTTACTTGCAGAGCTTACTCCTGACAAGGAAGGAGCCAGGGACAAACTGCCCACGTTAGGTTCGTGATTCCCAAACTCACAAAGTCCCACAGAGGATTAAATGAAAGCAGGTAGGTGAAAAGATTCTGTGCCCTGAATAAGTATACATGAATTTTGGAACATGCCAGAGTATAGGATATTGAATTAACAGTGACTATGAAAAGTCACCTGAATTTGGTTCAACAGGGACTGACTTGCCGAGGTGAGCGAGGGCCCTGTTCAGGCTGCTCAGAAGAAGCAAGAAGCATGCATAGGTGTGAGATGCAGAGCTGATCAGTTCTGCTGGTGCAGGAGGTGGATGAACCTGGGAGGAGGTAGGGTCCTTGAGGCAGGAAAGTCAAGCAGAGGTCAAAGATTGTATGTGGGGGCAGTTGCTTTCCCACGCTGGAGCTGTGCAGGCTGCCCATTTACCCAGAAGTGTCTGCGGGTAAGATTCCACTTGGAGCTCCCACAATGCTCAGAACCTCCAATGACTGTCCAGATGTGAGGTGGTACCTGAGACGCCCCACCCCTACACTGCCACGTCCTGCCAGGACCGTGGCTGCCCACCAGTGGCCTCTGGGGTGGCCTGGCAGGGCCACTGCATCACAGGATTTGAAAGCTCCCTTCACCTAGTTTCCCCCTCGGTGCTAACTCTGTGCCCGAAATCCTGTAGTCAAGACACAATCAGAGATCTAAGAATTTTTCTCAGCCTCGTAGTGGAGCAGGAGGGACCATCCTTCAAAGCTGGCTGCTTAGGCCCAGTGTGGAAAGTTCTGGTACTCAGAAATTGGCTCTTGGAGTGTGAGGTCCTGATGTGGGTTGGGGCTGGGGCTGTGAGAGAGCAGATGGGAGCAGGGCCTGGGGTCCCAAGACAGGCTTCTCTTTTCTCTGTGCTGCCACGGCCAGCTTTGCTCTGGGGAGCTCGAAGAAAGCCCAACTTTTAAGAGAGCAGAATATACACGGACCATGAATTTCTGCAATTTTTGCCCCCAGTGCGGGGGGACCCTCCACCCCTGTGGGCCCTGAGATTAGTCGAGGGAGCTGCCTGGAGACTGCATGACAGCACTGCTCCAGAGAGAGAGCTCAGGCTGGCTCCCATAACTCTCTGAGTCCTAAGCAGCTGCGACACTATTTGTATGTTCCGAACACCACTAGACTGCATCCTGCTCTGTAGCCCAACAGCCCTGGCATCTCCACATCCCTAGAGCCCCACCTACATCTCTGCCTGCACCCACTGCCTTGGCTGGCAGCTGCCACCAAGGTCTAGGCATGAGTCATTGACAGAGACCCCACTATCCCTAGCAGAGTAGTGGCTGTGCATTTTCATGTGCCCCAAGGATGGAATCCCCTGTCTGCAGCCACTGCTGCTGTGACCACCAGGTCTGAAGTACGCGCAAATCACACACTTCCCAGCTGGCTGCATATGGCTGCTGACACTGAAAGCAGGCCCACTCTCCCCGGTAGCAGAGCCACAGTACAGCCACTGCCTCCCTGACTCAACATTTTGCCAGGGGCTGGGGATCACATGCACCACTAGGGGGCCTGGGACAGGCCTGCTGAGCTGGACTCCACAGTCCCCCAAGTGCCTGAGTATGCTGTCTGGGGGCCTTGGAATCACTCAGCCTAATCCACCATCCCTGGCACCTGAGCACTCCTCTTAGTGGCCTGAGGTCACGCCCAGCCAACCTACCACTACCATCGCAGCTGGCACCCACCTGCATGTGCCACCTGCAGGGCTAGGTACTGGCCTGCCTAGTCTATTGCAGCCAGTGCCAACATCAGCACAGATTGCTTGGGAAGCAGGGGGTTGTCTCACTATGACTACTGCCATCACCCACACCATGCCTGCTGCCCAGGGAACGGAGAACCTGACTACCCACCTAGCCCACTGAAACTATCAGCACTTGAGCAAGCTGCCTGGAGGGCTCAAGAATCAACCTACCTTGACCCACTAGTATCAGTGCCAGCATATACCACCTTAGGGCCCAAGGACAGGCATGCTCAGCCCACCACTGCCACTGCTAGGTTCTGAGGACTGGCCCACATGGTATCCCCATCTCCAGAAAAACTTCTCCATAGCCTCCACTAACAGCCATACCCTAAGCCACTGAGAAAATTACAGACTAACAACCATACCCTAAGCCACTGAGAAAATCACAGACACCACTGGAGTTGTTTATAGCTGAAAACAAAAAAACCATATAGCCACTATGTTACTGCATGCACCCAGCAAAGCCAAAGTGCCCTACCCAACCAACACCACAGAAACATCTTCAGGAAGATGTCCTCCCCTATGAAAGCAAGTTCAACAAGTTCAAAGAAGTGACTATTATACCAGATGCACAGATATCAATGTAAGGACACAAGAAACATGAAAAAGCAGGGAAATATTACACCTCCAGAAGAGCGCAATAACTCTTCAGCAACAGATTCAAATGAAAAATAAATGTATGCAATCTAAAAAAAGTATCCAAAATAATGATATTAAACAAGTTCAGTGAGGCACAAGTCCAGAAAAACAATACAAAGAAATCAGAATAACAACTCAGAATATTAATGAGAAATTTACCAAAGAATCAAAATAGAAATTCTAGAATTGAAGAACTTATTGAATAAAATAGAACAACATTCATTCAAAAGCTGCAACAATAGACTAGATCAAGCAGAAGAAAGAATTTCACGACTTGAAGATAGGTCTTTCGTAATCACCCAGACAACATTAAAAACATAAAAATAGCTCCTCCTTCCGTGGGTCCTACCCCGCCCGGCTGGAGGCTGCTCCGGACCGGGACGCAGAGTCCGCGGACCCGGCGCCGAGGCGGCCACCCGAGACGCGGCGCGCAAGCTCCAGCCCGCGCCCGGCCATGGCGGCCCCCCGCCCGTCTCCCGCGATCTCCGTTTCGGTCTCGGCTCCGGCTTTTTACTCCCCGCAGAAGAAGTTCGGCCCTGTGGTGGCCCCAAAGCCCAAAGTGAATCCCTTCCGGCCTGGGGACAGCGAGCCTCCCCCGGCGCCCGGGGCCCAGCGCGCACAGATGGGCCGGATCGGCGAGATCCCCCCGCCGCCCCCGGAAGACTTTCCCCTACCCCCACCTCCCCTCGCTGGGGATGGCGACGATGCGGAGGGTGCTCTGGGAGGTGCCTTCCCGCCGCCCCCTCCCCCGATCGAGGAATCATTTCCCGCTGCACCTCTGGAAGAGGAGATCTTCCCTTCCCCGCCGCCTCCTCTGGAGGAGGAAGGAGGGCCAGAAGCCCCCATACCGCTCCCACCACAGCCCAGGGAGAAGGTGAGCAGTATTGACCAGGAGATCGACTCTCTGTCCTCACTGCTGGATGACATGACCAAAAATGATCCTTTCAAAGCCCGGGTGTCATCTGGATATGTGCCCCCACCAGTGGCTACTCCATTCATTTCCAAATCCAGTACTAAGCCTGCAGCCGGGGGCACAGCACCCTTGCCTCCTTGGAAAGCCCCTTCCAGCTCCCAGCCTCTGCTCCAGGCTCCCACTGCGAGCCAGACACAGTTCCCTGTTCAACCCCAGCCCTAGCCCCAGCCCCAGACCCAGGCTAAGCCTCAGGTCCAACTCCATGTCCAGCCCCAGCCCCAGCCTGTGTCTTTGGCTAACACCCAGCCCCGAGGTCCCCCAGCTCCATCTCCGGCACCAGCCCCTAAGTTTTCTCCAGTGACTCCTAAGTTTACTCCTGTGGCTTCCAAGTTTAGTCCTGGAGCCCCAGGTGGACCTGGGTCACAGCTGAATCAAAAATTGGGGCACCCCAAAGCTATTTCTGCTGGCACAGGCACCCCTCAACCCCCTAGCTTCACCTATGCTCAGCAGAGGGAGAAGCCCCGAGTGCAGGAGAAGCAGCACCCTGTGCCCCCACCAGCTCAGAACCAAAACCAGGTGCGCTCCCCGGGGGCCCCAGGGCCCCTGACTCTGAAGGAGGTGGAGGAGGTGGAGGAGCTGGAGCAGCTGACTCAGTAGCTAATGCAGGACATGGAGCATCCTCAGAGGCAGACAGTGGCCGCCAATGAACTCTGTGGCCGATGCCATCAGCCCCTGGCCCGGGCTCAGCCGGCCGTCCGTGCCCTGGGGCAGTTGTTCCACATCGCCTGCTTCACCTGCCACCAGTGCGCCCAGCAGCTCCAGGGCCAGCAGTTCTACAGCCTGGAGGGGGCGCCGTACTGCGAGGGCTGCTACACTGACACCCTGGAGAAGTGCAACACCTGCAGGCAGCCCATCACTGACTGCATGCTGAGAGCCACGGGCAAAGCCTACCATCCGCAGTGCTTCACCTGTGTGGTCTGCGCCCACCCCCTGGAAGGCACCTCTCCTTCATCGTGGACCAGGCCAACCGGCCCCACTGTGTCCTCGACTACCACAAGCAGTACGCCCCGAGATGCTCCGTCTGCTCGGAGCCCATCATGCCTGAGCCTGGCCAAGATGAGACCGTGCGAGTGGTCGCCCTGGACAAGAACTTCCACATGAAGTGTTACAAATGTGAGGACTGTGGGAAGCCCCTGTCGATTGAGGCAGATGACAATGGCGGCTTCCCCCTGGACGGTCACGTGCTCTGTCGGAAGTGCCACACTGGTCGAGCCCAGACCTGAGTGAGGAATGGCCCTCTGCGGACCGCAGGCCATGCCCACTGTGGACCGCCCACACTGAGACCACCTGCCCCCACCTCAGTCACTGTTTTGATGTCTAGCCCCTCCCATTCACAGCCCCATGCTAGCATCCCAGGTGCCCTGACCCTGGGCCCGAGGTGGCCTAGGGGTGCAGAGTTCCCCACCCTGGGGTGTAGTCCTCACCCATCCCGCAGGGACTGTCCACCGTCCTCCAGGAACCCACCTGAGGGGCACCAGGTTTAGTGCTGCTGCTTTCACTGCTGCACCCACGCCCTCGGCCGGCCCCCGAGCAGCCTTTGTACTCCCTCCAGGACGTCCCCACCCTCCCCTGTGCTGCCAGGTTGTAGTTATAGCTACAAATAAAAAAACCTTGTTTTCCAGAAAAAAAAAAATAATAAAAACATAAAAATGAAAAAAAATAAACAAAGCTCTTGTGACATATGGGACACCATAAAGCAATCAAATATTCAAATTTTTGGTGTCCCAGAGGTAAAGAGAAACTGAAAGAGGTAAAAATCTATTTATTAAAATAATCCTTAAAAGCTTCCCAGGTTTAGCAAGAGATTGGGAAATTCAGATGCAG
This sequence comes from Aotus nancymaae, assembly GCF_030222135.1. Classification (NCBI taxonomy): domain Eukaryota; kingdom Metazoa; phylum Chordata; class Mammalia; order Primates; family Aotidae; genus Aotus; species Aotus nancymaae. Next base: position 26,219,565 of record NW_026988455.1, read on the forward strand.
GAAGCTCAGAGATCTCCAAATAGATACAACTGAAAAAAGGTCCTCTCCATGGCACATTATAGTCCAATTGCCAAAAGTGAAAGACAAAGAGAAATCTGAAAACAGAAAAAAAAAAAGTCTAGTCACTTACAAGGGAACACTCATTAGACTCACAGCAGATTTCTCAGCAGAAATCCTACTGGCCAGGAGAGAATGAAATGCTATATTTGAAGAGCTGAAAGAAGAAAACTGTCAGCCAAGGACGCTACACTCAGCAAAGTTATGCTTCGTAAGTGAAGGAGAAATAAAATCTTCCCCAAACAAGAAAAGCTGGGGGAATTGATCACCACTAGATCAAATCTACAAGCAATGCTTAAAGTAGTCCTACACCTGGAAGTGAAAGGACAATTCTTCTATCATGAAAACACACAAAAGTATAAATCCACTGGTAGAACAAGCGTATTAATAAGGAAGAGAAAGGACACAAATATCACAACAGAAAGCCACCAAACAACGATGCTAAAGGAGAAAGAAAGGAATAAAGAGTATACAAAACAACAAAAATCAATTAATAAAACGACAGGAATAAGCCCTCACATATCAATAATAACCTTGAATGCAGATGGATTAACTTTTCCACCTCAAAGATACACAATGTTTTTTTAACTAATAAAACATGGTCCAACTATATGCTGCTGACAATAAATCCATTTTATCTATAAAGATACTTATAGGCTTTTCAGCCGAAAGTAAAGATATTCCATGAAAATGGAAGCAAAAGTGAGTGTAAGTTGCTATATCTATATCAGATAAAACAGACTTTAAGTCAAAAACAGTAAAAAGAAACAAAGATGGTCATATAATGGGAAAGGGATCTGTAAGGTCTGTTCTCGCCGAGGACGAAACGAAGAAAATGAGGCCAGCACGAAAATAATCCAATGCAAGGGGTTTTATTCAGGCTCCCAAACGAGGTTCTGCGGCCCAACAGGAGGTACCGGAGAAGTCGCGCGGACTCCTCTCAGGCACGGGGTTTTATAGGGAGTGGAGGCGTCCGATTGGCTGTGCCCAAGGTGAGTGGGACAAAATGGAGGGGAATGGGACCCGGATGAAACAAAATGGAGGGGAGTGGGACCCGGATGGAAGGGAGTTGGGGTCCGGATAGGACAAAATAGTAGGCAGGGAGTGGGACCTGGATGGGACAAAATGGTATCAGGTAGGTCCTGATGGGGCTTTTTTCCCGGGCTCCCGGAGGGGGGGAAGGAGGCGTGTCCGAGCTCCCGGCAAGGGAAGGAGGCATGTCCGAGCTCCTGGCAAGGGAGGAGGGCGTTTCCGAGCTCCCGGCAAGGGAAGGGGGCGTGTCCGAACTCCCCGCAAGGGGAGGAGGCGTGTCCAAACGCCCCGCGAGGGGAGGGGGCGCGACGCAGCCAGCCTTACAGGATCAATTTGGCAAAAGGATATAACAATTCTAAATATTTATGTATCCATCACCAGAGCACCTAGATATTTACAATAAATATTATCAGATCTATAGGAGAGATAGACTTCAATGCAGTAATATTTGGGGAATTCAACACCCCACTTTCAGCATTAGACAAATTATATAGACAGAAAATTAACCAAGAAACACTGAACTGAAACTGTGTGCTAGACCAAGTGGACCTAACAGACATTTACAGAACATTTCATCCAACAGCTACAGAATACACATTCTTCTCATCAGCACAGGGAACATTCTCCAGGATAGAACATATATTAGGACACACAAAAAGTCTCAACAAATATAAAAAAATTGAAATCATATCAAGTATCTCCTCAAACCACAACACAATAAAACTAGAAATCGATAATAAGAGGAACTTTGGAAACTGTACAAATACATGGAAAGTGAACAACATGCTCCTGAATGACCATAGGGTCAGGAAAGAAACTAGGCACTAATTGAAAATATTATTAAAACAAATGAAAATCACAGCACAAGACCAAAACCTACAGCAAAAGCAGTGCTAAGAAGGAAGTTTATTACAATAAACACCTACATCAAAAAGTCAGAAACATGTCACGTAAACAACCTAATGATGCACCTCAAGGAACTAGAGAAGCAAGAACAATCCAAACCCAAATTTAGCAGAAGGAAAGAAATAATAAAAGTCAGAGAAGAACTAAACAAAATAGAGACTAAAAACTACAAAGAATTGATGAAATGAAAAGTTTTTTTAATAATATAAACAAAATTGCTGAACTATTTGCTAGAGTGACCTAGAAAAAAAGAGAGAAGACCCAAAAGAACAAAATTAGAAATGAAAAGATATTACAACCGATGCCACAAAAATACCAAAGATCATCAGACGTTATTATCAACAGCTATATGCTAATTGGAAAATCTAGAGGAAATGGATAAATTCCTGGACACATAATTTACAAAGACTGAACCAAAAAGAAATAGAAAACTTGAGCAGACCAATAATGAGTAACAAGATTGAATCAGTATTAAAAGATGAGATACCACTTCACACAAGTCAGAATGACTATTATTAAAACAAGAGACGCTGGGGACAGTGCGAGGAAAGAGAACACTTCCACATTGTTTGTGGGAATGTAAGTTCAGCCACTGTGGAAAGAAGTTTGGAGATTTCTCAAAGAACTTAAAACTACCTTTTGATCTAGAGACCCCTGAATCCCATTTCTGTGTATATATCTGAAAGAAAACAAATTGTTCCACCAACGAGACACATCCACTCGAATGCCCATTGCAGCACTTTTCACAACAGCAACGACATGGGGTCAGCCTAGGTGCCCATCAATGGCAGACTGGATGAAGACAATGTAGTACATATACATCACGAAACACTAAGAAGACATAAAAAAGAAGAAAATCATGTCCTTTGCAGCAACATGAATGCAGCTGGAGGCTACTATCCTAAGTGAATTAACACAGGAACAGAAAACCAAATATTGCATGTTCTCACTTACAAGGTGTTGCTAAATATTCGATATTCACGGACGTAAAGATGGCAACAACAGAAACTGGGGTGTACTAGAGGGGTGGGAGGGAGGGAGGCAAGGGTTGAAAAACTATTGGGTATTATGCTCAGTACCTGAGTGATAGGATCATTTGTACCCTAAACCTCAGCATCATGCAATATAACCAGGTAACAAACCTGCACCGGGGCCCCTGAATCTAAAATAAAAGTTGAAAAAGAAAGGGGAAAAAATAGGCAAAGAACCTGAATAGAAATTTCTCAAAAGAAGACATATAAATGGCTAACAGGTAAATGAGAAAAATATTCAGTATTACTAATCATCTAGGAAATGCAAATCAAAACCAGTGAGACATCCTCTTACACCAATCAGAATGACTATTAATAAACAGACAAAAAAATAGCAGATGATGGCAATGGTGCAGAGAAAAGAGAATTCTTGTATACTGTTGGTGGAAATATAAATTAGTACAGCCATTATGGAAAATAGTATGGAGATTTCTCAAAAAGACTAAAAACTGAGCTAACATATCATCTAGTAATTCCACTACAGTGTATTTTTCCGAAGGAAAGGAAATCAGGGTATCAAAGGGATACCTGCACGTCCATATTTGCTTCAGCACTGTTCACAATAGCAAAGATATGAAATTGACCTAAGCGTCCATCAAGGAACAAATGAATAAAGAAAACATGGTATACACATAACAGAATTCTGTTTATACTTGGGCATAAGACAGAGTGAAATAATGTCATTTGCAGCAACACGATAGAACTGGAGGTCATTACGTTAAGTCAAATAACCCAGACACAGAAAGATAAACATTGTATGTTCTCATTCACATGTGGGAGCTAAAAAAGTTGATTTTATGGAGGTAGAGAGTAGAGAGACAGATACCAGACACTGGGAAGGCTGTGTGGGTGGGGGGCGGGGGCCAGAGAATGAAGAGAGGTTGGATAATGGGTACAAACATACAGTTAGAAGGAATAAGTTCTAATGTTCAAAAGCAGAATAGGGTTACTATAGTTAACAACGTGTTGTATATTTCAAAATAGCTAGAAGAGAGGACGTGAAATGTTCCGAACACGTAGAAATGATAAAAACTGAAAGTGATGGACACCTCACTGATCATAACACATTCTATGTGAAATATCACATGTACCCCATAAATATGTACAAATATTATTTATTTACTTAATAGTCACTTATCAAGCACCTACTGTATGCCAAGTGCTTTACTAGGTGCTGACAATACCCCAGTGTTTACTTTTACTGTGTAGGTAGGGATGGTAGCCAGCCATGCTTCAGTCCTGGCTCACCGAATATCAGTTTGTGTTGGATTTCCTTCTGGAAGTGACAGTTACAGCCCAGGACAAGCTCCCTTTAGGGATGACTGACAGCCCTGTCAAAGGGAAAGCTAAAGTCCTTCCCTGGGGGCAGGCAGAGCATACCGTTCAAATAGGCGTTCTGGATGTCGATGGCCTTGGTGGACTGGTCATCAGCTGAGCAGTGCGGGTGGTGGGTCGGGGCCACGAACACCTCCAGCATCCCTTTGGTAAGGCCCGGCTCGAACATCATGCTGCGGCTCCTCACGCTCACGTTCTCGCAGCCTGGGTACAGGTTGTTGATGCTCACCGAGACTGCAGGACGGAAAGGATCGCGTGAGTCCTCGCAGCGTGCAGTGTGCGCCTGTTTCTCTCCCAGGCTGGCCCTGAGGTTTCCTTATCTGGAGCACGCCTCTGTCCCCATCCCAACTCTGGCTTCAGGCTGAGTGTGTCTGCCCTCACTCGGGCAGGGCAGCAGTGTTCCCAGGTAGGCTGTGGGCTTTTCGACTTGCTCCACCTCCCCACAACCCTTTTCTGCCCGGCCCTGTGCCCACGTGGCCGATCCTAGGGATTGTGTCTCTAGGCTGACTTGCCATGTGACTTCTGCTTAGGGTCAGCTGCAGAGAGGGTGGGAGGGCAGAGGTTGGGGTTTCTTCCCTTCTCACTTCCTGCTGCTTCTCTGATACTTGCAGTCTCTGTCTGCCTCCAGCTCCCGCTGAGCGGCTTCTCTCTTGCACATGAGATGATGATTGCGGGTTAAATGGAAAATGATTTCAGACAGTAGCAGGCCATGGCATTAAATGATGCTGAATCACACACTGTGAAAGCTACTCCTTTTTGAAATTCCCTTGAAGGCCTTTTAGTTGTTCCAGCAGCAAGTCTCCACTTGAGGCCTTCCGAGTTTAGCATTTCCTCAATACCTGCTCATTTTCCCTTTTAATAAAGAGGGTGTGGGCATCAGCGTATAGGTAGGTTTTATTCACACTGGTTGCTGTTCACTGCATTGATTTTTACTTATGGCAGTGGCACTGGGTTCCAAATTATGGTAAGGATATTGCTTCATTTTCAAATCAATGTATTTTAGTACATTTTAAAAAGTGAGTCAGTTTTTAAAGTGTGTGTGTAGTAGTGGGGCAGCATGTGTGTGGTGGGGGAGCTAATATCAGAGTCTAGGTCCCCCGCGTTTGGGCATACAGCCTGTGCTTCCTCACCGCCGCAGTTACTCACTGGGCTGCCCCTCTCCCCATCTCTCCCACTGGGCCTGTGCAGGCAGAAGCTGCCTTTCTGGTCAGGGCTGTGACTCAGGGCCCACAGTGGCTTCTCCGTAAGAACTTGGTGAACCAATTGCACTGGAGAAGGGTTCATTGATCTTAACTGTACCATGTAGTACCATTGGTTTACAATTAATACATTGGACATTGCAAGGCACTAAAGGAGTGACCATTTCACCTTTTGCCTGACTTTAAAACAGGTGATCCAAACACCAAGGTAATCCCTTACTTAAAGACCAAAGAGTTAAGACTGAGGACATGGATGACGGGGATATCCAACAGAGGGGATGAGGAGGAGAAAAGTGGATCCTAAGGGTAGGGTCAGGTACAAGGAGAAAAGGAAGGGCACTTAGATGGCAGGATTTATTCTTTCTTTTTTCTGAGAAGGAGCCTTGCTCTGTCGCCAGGCTAGAGTATAGCAATCTCAGCTCACTGCAACCTCTGCCTCCCAGGTTCAAGCAATTCCCCTGCCTCAGCCTCCTGAGTAGCTGGGACTACAGGTGAGCCTAACCACGCCTGGGTAATTTTTTGTATTTTAGTAGAGATGGGGTTTCACCATGTTGGCCAGGATAGTCTCGATCTCCTGACCTCGTGATCCACCCACCTCGGCCTCCCAAAGTGCTGGGATTACAGGTGTGAGCCACTGCACCTGGCCAAGATTTATTCTTAAAAACATATATGCATGTCATATTTCTGTAGGAAAGTTGGCAGAGGGGAATGTAAATAGGAAACAAAAGCAAAATGACATAAACCTTGATGTCAACATAGCTGCCATTTTAGTGTATTTCTCTGCATACTGTTAATCCCAGTCTGACAAAAGCTGTGGGGTTGCCCAAGAATGGGTCTGTCTATTTCCCCATGACCTGGGATCTATATGTCTGGGTGACTGCCTGTCAGGAACAAGCCTCGTTTTAGTGGCATGTGGCCGTGTGCTTAATGAGGAGAGCAGACGTTGGTAAATGGCAGTCATTCCTGCTCTTTGGTGATGGTTTCCGTAGGAGGATGAAAGGTTAGGACAGGCTTTGTGCATGGTATTATGAAAACAATTGGCCAGGTGTGGTGGCTCATGCCTGTAATCCTAACACTTTGGGAGGCCGAGGCAGGCAGATCATGAGGTCAAGAGATCGAGACCATCCTGGCCAACGTGGTGAAACCTTGTCTCTACTAAAAATGCAAAAAATTAGCTGGGCAGTGTGGCGCCCGCCTATAGTCCCAACTACTCAGGAGGCTGGGGCAGGAGAATCGCTTGAATCTGGGAGGTGGAGTTTGCAGTAAGCCGAGATCGCGCCACTGAACTCTAGCCTGGCGACAGAGCGAGACACTGTCTCAAAATAAATAAATACATAAATAAGAAAAAAGGAAAATCATTTCATGGGGAAGCACTGAAATCCCAAGGAAATCATTTTTGTTAACTACTGCCCCCTGGTGGTGTACCATGGTGGCTCCCAGGAAACCCACTTCACGTTGTCACGGGGGTTCCTCCTGCAGGCTCCTCTTGGCAGGAACAGGAATGGTCTCTTTAAATACTCTTCTCGGACATTCATGCGTCCTATGACCTTGGATGTTTTCCTTCCCACAGCTTAACAGCCACAACCCTCAGTGTCCCCACAGCTGAGTGATGTGTGCAATAGACATCGATGGGTGCACCCTGTCCTGTCTTCTGGCTGGCAGCTCAGCCTTGGCCTCCAGGGTTCTCAAGAGAACGGCAGTGGCATAGGGCCAAAATTCTAAAAGCAAACTTCTTGCTGTCTGATGATATAACTGTCGCCATGTAGGCATCTCTCCCATTGAAGGGAAAAAGGCCTGACAATTCCAGGAGAGATCAAGAGTGTCCAGAGCCCTGGCCTGAAAGAGACCCCAGGACAGCCTGCCAGGCATGAGCAGTACCCCGGGAGGTGACAGTGTTGCTGCTTCAGGAACCTGGAGGTGGGCTCAGGGGCGGCAGTTCCTCGGTGTCTATCAAAGCCATGCTGCTCCGTCAGCCCCCAGCATGTACACCATCTGCCAGAGCCCCATCTCCCCAGGCCGCCCTCACGGCGCCCTGTGCTTGCACCCTGCTCTGCATTTCCTGGGCACTGTCTGATGCTGATGTACAAGCTGTGAGGGCAGCAAGTGCCTGGTGACTTGCCCAGTCCTGGGCTAGGGGCATCTTCTCTGTCTCATCCATCTCCGAGTCCAGCTGCCGAGCTGTGCCTCCTGCCCAGGGATCCCTCAGCCACCAGGCTGCAGGGCACCCACCAGAGCACACTTCCTCCACCTGGGGCAGGAGCAGAAGGTGCTATGGGGTGTGTGGGCACAGCCTCCTGCCTCTAAACAGCCTCTGGCTTAACCGCAGGTGAAGGTCCTTACCTCCAGGGACTGTTTGAATAACACTCTGCCCACCCCTCTGGAGCCATCAGGCCACTTGAACATTAAGCAGTGGAGGCTTCCATGGGGTTGCACACCCCTTCTGTCCTTGCCAGGCCCTCCGGGAGGCTGCCTGGCTTTGGCCAAACATTTCTGGGACACAGCACCACCTCTGGCCTTGACTAGTCACAATCTTACCCAGGGCCCACATGCTCCAACGTGTTCCTGCTCTGGGGACTGTCTTTCACCCATGAGGAAAATGCCATCACAGAGTAGAATTTCACATTGGGGGCAGGGCCTGCTTCTGAGCTCTCTCTCCTGTTCTGAGGGACTCTTGGAGTTGGGGTGCAGATGGAGACCACCGTGGTGAAATCGGAGCCTGTGTCCCTCTAAGTAGGGCAGCTGCCCCTCCCCACCATCCAGAGCCAGGCAGGAGGGTGTGTCCAGTGTGGATAAAGCTTCCAATTTCACACAAAAAGCCAAATATCCACATGTGCAGGCACAATCTCTTGATTTTTAAACGACAGTAACTCATTCAATGTTTTCTCTCCCCTCCTCACACTCAGCAGAGCACTGCAGCTTCTCTGGGAGGCCCCTGTCTGCTGTGTCCCCATCTCCCGGCAGACCAACCTTCTGCTTGAGCCTTGGGTTACTTTCTTCTGGAATGGGCTCATGAGAGGACCACATAGATCCTGGCAGTCAAATGAGAGGCTGCGTGGGCAGTGTCTGGAACCCGGGTGGGCACCAGCTACGGGACTCCCCAGGTCCTTCCCACGGGGCCTGGCTCCTATGGAGGGTCCTGCATGACACCTGGGATTTTTGTGTCCCCAGGGGGCAGCAACCTTGCGAGCTGGATGCCCCTCTGGGCCCTCTGCCTTCTCTGTTTTTCTGGCATTTGCTGCTTTCTTAAGCCTGGCCACGTGGGGAACCACGTGGACTTTCTCCGAGTGGAGCTTCCTGGGAGCCTGAGGACTTTGGCTACAGGAGAAGGGAAGGTGGGTGGGAAGTGTCCTCCTTCAATTCCTTGTAGAGGCAAAGCCAGCATCCCCGAGATGACAGGAGCAGACAGGTTCTAAAGCACTAAGTAGCAGAGGACTCAAGAGAGAGCAGTGCCCTGCAGGAGAAGCTAAGCTCTTGCCCTGCAGCCCCGGCAGGAATGTCAGGTCGAGCTCGGGAGGCTGCACTGACCGTGAGTCCCAGGGACCAGGAAACTGCCTCCTCCCCAGACCCTACAACTGGGCTGAGGGCAGCTAGCGGCGCCTGCTCCGCAGGCTCTCCCTGCAGAGGGGCTGCTGTTCCCACACCGGGACCCCTCTAGGAGTCCTGGCTAAAGACGCCGTCCCCATGGCAGGACACACAGACAAAGGGTCTCCCAATGCTCCCCAGCATCCTCCCTCACTGAGGGAGTAAGAGAAACAAACTTGAACACATTTGGCGTCAACCTGAGAACAGATCTGACTCTTCTGTGGCATCGTGTACAGAGAATAAATCAAGGCACAAAGCACAAAATTGACCTGGTTTAGGAAATTCTTCCAAAGTCTCTTCCTATCTTCCCACAAGCTACCTTGCTCTGTCTAAAGGAGGATTCAGCTGCAATCACACCCAAGACCGCATCATTTTCTCTTGTTCTCTGCAGGTGTTTCTCCCTTGGGAAGGAAAGGCAACCCTGCAGTTCTGGGTGTGAGTCCTGGCAGCCCCTAGTGTGAATGGATAACCCTGTCTGTGGCTGGCCCAAAAGGCAGCAGAGCTTCCCAATGAGGGTGATGTGACCAGAGAGACCATCCCTGGAAACCACTAAGGAGCTTCTGGAGACCCCTGGGGCTGAGCAGGATGGTGCTTCCTGGAAATCCCTTTTCGTTGCTCTATGTATCCACAATACTGAGTCTGCCCACAGCATTCCAGGAAGAAGGATAAGGGGTGAGGACCCTTCCTGGGCTGGTATTTGATCTGTGCTGTGCTTGGGCTGTTTGAGTTTGAGCTCTTTTTGTCTCTAAGGCCAGAGCCCCTGAGTAGAATGCAATGCAATTTGCAGTCGTGTCCCCAAAGCTGACTGTGCAAATTCTGCAGTTTGCACATTTATGAGGATGGACCTTTGTGTCTGTGATTTCAGTGAGGTCCTTGTTTTGCTGCTGCCAAGTCAGTTTGCCACTGCTGGACAACAGGTGGCGCACACAAGGCCACCAGCTTAATTCTTGGCTGCAGGTTCAAGTGATTCCTCCTGCCTCAGCCTCCTGAGTAGCTGGGATTACAGGCATGTGCCACTATGCCTGGCTAAGTTTGTATTTTTAGTAGAGATGGGGTTTCTCCATGTTGGAAACCCACAAAACCTGTCTTGCCTGCCATCTCCTTCTGGAAGCTTCTTCCCACCTTGCTGCTAAGGCCACAGAGTCCAGTACAGGCCAAGTCACCCAAACACAACCCCCTTCCCTCCTAGACCTTGAGAGGTGAGAATGCAGAAGCTGACACCTGCTGGAGAGACAGGGGAGAGCATGGAGGTCCCTACCTGCTGGCTTAGAAGCCAGGGGTGACGGGGGGAACCTGGTGGAGCTGGTAGAAGACAGTCTGGGCCGACGTCTTCTGAAAAAGCTCCTCAGCAGACCACACTTGAGAGATTCTACAAGGGTGGTTTTGCCGGACCCTGAGTGGCCAAACAGCTTGAGCTTAATTCTTGGCTGCAGGTTCTGTGTGGGTCGGAGCTGCTGGATGAAGAGTCCTCGATGTGTATCCTGAGCACGGATGAGAAAGAGCCAGTGAGTGACAGAAAAAGAGGCAAATGATGATTTTCAAGGTTCCTAATGCCCTGTGTGATGTTTTTACCCGTGCTGAAGATATGTTTATTTCTTTTCTTTTCTTTTTTTTTTTCAGATGGAGTTTCACTCTTGTTGCTCATGCTGGAGTGCAATGGCACCATCTCAGCTCACGGCAACCTCCGCCTCCTGGGTTCAAGTGATTCTCCTGCCTCAGCCTCCCAAGTACCTGGGATTACAGGTGTGCATCACCACACCCGGCTAATTTTATATTTTTAGTAGAGACGGGGTTTCACCGTGTTGGTCAGGCTGGTCGAACTCCTGACCTCAGGTGGTCTGCCTGCCTCAGCCTCCCAAAGTGCTGGGATTACAGGTGTTAAGCCACTGCGCTGGAGGTTGTGTTTATTTCTACCTCCAATGAAAACTTTGAAAGTAAAATTCACAAAACATCAAAGTCACCATTTTCAACTGTGAAATTCAGAAGCTTTTAGCACATTTTCAGTGCTGCACGACCATGGCTGCTGTCTCCTTCCAGAACATTTGCGTCACCCCCAAAAGGAAGCTCTGTACCCGTGAGCAGTCACTTGCCATTCCGCTCTTTGCTCAGCCCCTGGCAACCACAGAGATGTTTTCTGTCTCTTAAGGATTTGCCTATTTCCATTGCATTTTGATGCATAACAAGTTAGGTGCAGCAATTGTGAAGCCTTCAATTTTTTGTGGACCCCCCACATTTTATTTAAAAATTTATCAGTAACACATAATTGACATAATTGGAAGTCTCAAATGTCCACTTCCTAACTGTAGATTTGGAATAGGAACCTTATCTTACTGTTAACTATCTACTAGCACTTTAGATTTAACTCATGCAACGTCACTCGTACGTGAATATTAAAAATATCTACCAGCACTATTGGTTTCAACCACACAATGACCTAAGAAGCCTAGGAACAGACCTCCAACAAATACTTTAAAGCTTGAGAAAAGCGTAATAAGTTTACGGCCATACCACCCTGAATGCGCCCAATCTTGTCTGATCTCGGAAGCTAAGCAGGGTCAGGCGTGGTTAGTACTTGGATGGGAGACCACCTGGGACTACTAGGTACTGTAGGCTTTTTTTTTTTTTTAAAGAGAAAAGTATAATAAAAATATTTAATATATTACCAAACTCATACAATAAAAAGGATAATCAAAAATTTACCCTCATCAATTAAGAGGCTAAAAGAAAATGGAAAGCCAGGAGATCGAGAAAGTTAGAAGCCTTTAATTTAATCCTGAAAGAGGATCAGCCCTGTCTGACCAGCAAGGGCATGTGTCCGTCTCTGTGGAGGGGTCTGGATCCTTTAGGACAGTAACGGGACAAGAGGATGAGAGAAGGGGCACCCCAAGGTCCAAGCTCCATGCTGCAGAAGGGGCCGGGGACACAACATCCTTGCTACCTTCTTCTTTTTCCACCCTATAGGGAGAAGCAGGAAGCTCCACAGCATGAGACAGTTCACTGCTCACTCACTCCATTCATCAGCCAGCATTTAGGGAGCCCCCCACTCTGTGCTAAGCGCAGTGCCGACCACGGGAAAATCTAGTCTCAGCCCAGATCCATGGTCTTGGGGAGATGCAGACACGTGAGCAATTTCACATCTAATACCAAATAAGAGCTTTCAATAGGATAGTGTAGGCAAGGGGCTCAGTGCACCCAAGGAACGTATTCAACGTTTATGTGATGTGGCACACATCACCTGGTGTCACCTCCCCCATACCACCGTCCCTTCCCACCATCCTGCTCCTGCTCCCTAACGAGGACTTGTTAGGAGTTCTGAGGTGCAGCCTGAGACCTCTTCCTCACCCTTACGTGTGAGGACCCCTGTTGCTTTGACCTGCAGTTCCCACAAGCCACAAAACCTGTCTTGCCTGCCATCTCCTTCTGGAAGCTTCTTCCCACCATGCGTGGCTCTCCATGGTGACCCCCTGGCCTGTAATTATGGGGTGCTCTGCCCTTCTAGACCAGGAGCCCATCTGCAGGGAGAGATGGAATTCCCAGCCCTAGCAGGTATAGAATCTCCATAAGCTGGTGTCATATAAATGACAGGACTCAGAGGGACCCATGCAAGGGTGTCTCCATGTGATCTACACCTGGCGGGACCATTCCTTCAGTTCTAAATCCTGAGAGGCGCTCACTTACTGCTGATCTCTCCCAGCAGCGCCAGTGTTACTTTCGCTGTTATAACTGCATTGCTACAAACCCATACATAACTCTTCGGAGGGCTTCCATGTTCCCTTCCTAGGCCAGGACCAGGCTTCCTCAACAGGAACTACACTGACCCCTGGTGGACACTGTGGAAACCTGCGGTGACATTTAGTTCCCACAATGTTGAAGGGATGCTCCTGCAGCAGGACGCTGGGTGTCTGGACACGGTGTAACAAAACGCCCCTTGCAGCGAAGATTCTCCTGGGTCCCCTGACTTCTGAGCTTCTGATGAGGATTTATATAGGAGAAAAACCTGTTTACAATCATCTGAGCTGACAACTTAACTACACTTTACACATCATCCGGAGGGTTTTGGGGACAGTATTTAATATATACTGAGTTATCCACAAATGCTGCTACAGATTGGCAAATAATTACACTTTGCTTTTTTCCTGTTATCTTTCCTGAGGACTGTCTCCGATTTCTGGACATCAGCTCAGCACGCTGCTGTGGCGCTGGAGCTGCCATTCCAGCCCTCCAGTGTCCATGGGCATCTGTGGGGGTTGTACTCAGTGATCCTTCAGGTGGGTACAGGGACCAGCTGAGTTCCCTAGCATCCTCCTGGCTGTGTCCCAGCACATGCATGCTGACACCCAGAGTATTTCACTACGTGCATGCTCCCATGAAGTCTGTGTTATGTTACAGTTAGGGCACGCTACTGATCTTTCAAAATTAACTGTGTAGATGCGCCCCTGTCTATAAATTCTACTTTAGGACTGTCAAGGGGGCATGACACAAGGCATGTTGTAAAATGCTGGGGCAGCTGGGGTGGAGGCTATGGCACCAAACCATGATCAGTAGAATGTGAGGTGGTCCTTATTCTGGTGTCTTTTTCTGACCTCCAATCCCAAGAGGTTCAGAGACAGAGCACCACAGGGGAAGGAAAGGGCTGGGGGTCTCGAGAGCAATGTCCCTGACTGATTACCTGAATCAGCAAAAAAGCTGCACAGATTCTATTCTGAGGAGTTATTCATGGGGTGGCACCTGTCGGGCTGGAAGGAATGGGGCTTTGAATCCCCTCCAGTGCCACCTACTGCTGCAGGTGCACCCATGCTACTGGGCTGCCACTGACCTGGAGCAATTGCACCTCCCAACCTACTCCAGCCTTCTGCAGCAGCCCTGGGTCTTCCTTGTGAGTCCAAGGCTGTGCCCACACCATGCCACGCACAAGCACCCAAGCTGTATCCACTGTGATGAGCAGTGGTCAACTTCCACAGTGAGTGTCCCATGGGGCAGATGCAAACTTCTCCAGCTATTCCCTGACATGCAGCTCCCCACACATAGACATTCCTTCGTACTGGCCCGAGTCTGCTTCACCTGATATGGAGGGAAGGCAGAAAACTGCTCCTGGTTAAATCTAGTCATTGGGTCCCAGGTGTCCCCATTTTGGTAAAGAAACTGCCATGAATCTGCCTGCAGCTCTTTTCTTCCTTGGATCTTGACACTTTGAGCTTTGGTGCACACATCCGTCCTGCCTGCAGGAATGGGGCAAGCTCGTTTCTTCTGCAGGAGTCCCAAAGGCCCTTCTACTCTCAGGAGACTCAAACCATGTCACCTACAGACACCGCTGCCCTGTGAGAGGCTTCTAGAGGTGACTGAACCTGTAGGCTAACTCGCTCCCCAGTATGAGGGCAAGCTATGCCTTCCCTGTACTGAGAGTCTGGATCACTCCTTCCAGTTCCATGCACGGCAGTGGCTGGGTGGGGAGAGCTCCCAGTAGTCTGTTTGCCTGTTTCATGGGCTGGCCCAGTAAATGGAGGAGGACGAGGAGGCAGCAGGAGGAGTTGAGACAGACGCATTTCCTGTCTGCAGCAGTAACTTCCACGTGCATGGCGCCTTCAGCTCATGCTGTGCCTTCACTCACATTCCCTATGGAAACCTCCAAGGAACCTTTGTGGTTAATACCATCCTTCTCCCTTGCAGACGAGGAAATCGAGGCTCAGAGAGGCCAAGGCACTTGCCCAAGGTGACAGAGCAAATCCAGAACTCACCACCAGGTCTTCCTCCCACTGCTGGACACTGAAAGGGAGGTGTCAGTTTCCTCAGAAGCAGAGAAGACAGGAATAGACAGGGATGTGCTGGAGTTACAAGCACTGAGGACCAGCCGAGGAGGGCCCCTCACAGGGCATCCCGCTCGGAAGGCACTTCCTGGACAGGGCACCCTTTGGAGTGAAATGTTTCTGTGGAGGGACTCACATCACATGTCCTTGGTGCAACCCCTTCCCGTCTACCAAGAGCTCTCAGCCTTGGCTGAGATGGACCCACTCACCCTTCACCAAGTCTTTGGGAAGAGAAGCCAGGAAACTGCACTGATCCAGACTTACAGAATTCACCATCATCTTGAAAGGCAAAGAAAAGCAAAATATCTTTGGGTATTCCCCTTCACAAGAAAATCTCAGCTGATCCTGGAAGATGACCCCTCATTCTGCTCACTAAGAACTTTGGAGAATCTGAATTAGATGCAGTGATCCTGAAGAGAAGTTTTGGAAATCTCTCCCTCATTGGTGGAGGCACGTTTTCACATTTCACTACCAGATAGCGGGTAGGGATGGGTTGGGGCCCAGAGGCCTCTCCCTGGGAAAGCAGCTTTCATCCACCCAAGGATCTGTGTCTCCAACCCAGAGAGGGCTCCAGGCCAGGTCTAGAAGGTGGTATGAAGATTGATTTATTTGGAGGGGGAGTTCAGTAGTCCTTCGACAGTGTCTGTTTAACAAAAGTTACAAGACCACCCTGAGACCAGGCTGGCACAAAGCCTGGGCTGGTGGGGCCCTCCCTGGCTGAGCCAGGTGGGAGCCTTGTGCAGCCAACACCCCTGGGGGAGAGGAGCGGGGACTATGGTGCCACCGACAATTTGGCTCATGGCTTGAAGTGCTCTCCAGTGTGTGTCCCCTAGGTTTGTGGGTGTGGCTGGAGGGTACTCAGGAGACCTGAGGCATCTGGGGTGTGGGCAGACCTCCTGCAGTCAGGGCAGGACCAGGCTGGGAAGAGGAGGAGGCAGCACCAAACTCCAAGGAGTGCAGAATTCTGACTCAGAACCTTCCAGGTGGTCATAAGGGTGCGTGTGTGTGTGTGTATGTGTAGGGTAGAGTATATGTACCTATATTAGCTCTAATCACATACTTTCTCCAGTCTGAGCAGCTGGGGGAATTCCTAAACCTAAGACAGATCTCGCACCTGCCTGCCTCACACACTGGGCCCAAACCTGATCTCCTCAGCCCCTGGGTAAGGTCTATAAAGCTGCGCTGCCTCTTAGGCCACGTCACGCCATCATTCTCTGCCTGCACCCCCAGGCCCATCCTGTGGCCCTAGCCCAGTTACCCTCCTTCTTTGTTGATTTATGCTGGGGCTCACTCAACCCTTCACTGCCCCGGCCCCTTGCACTCCCTCTTCCTCTGCCTTCCTCAGGCCCTTCCTCGAGTGAGCCCCAGCATTCTTCTTGTCCTTCAGGTCTTGGTTTTGATTCACATCAGAGCGGTCCTGATAAGCCAGGTAAATGTAGACCCACCATCCTTTTACCTCACCTCACCCTGTTTTAATTCCCTGCATGGCACCTAGCCCTGGAAGCAGCAACCCTTTCTGTAGAGGGCCAGATGGTCTCTGTGGCAACTCAACTCTGCCATTATGAACACTGGCACAGATGAGTGCGTGGCTGCATCTCAATAAAACTTTATTTACAGAAGTAGGCGATGGGTTGTAGGCCATTGTTTGCCAACCCTTGACCTGACTTACACATTTTTCTTATTGGTTTGCTGGTTGGGTTCTGCTAATTTTGTTCACTGTGGTCTGTGCTGTGTCCAGAACAGCTCTTACAGTAGACACTGGGAATACCTTTTCAGTGCGTGAGTGAAATTTGGTAACTGCATTGCTCTTTGAAGCCCTGGTAAATCACCTAGTTTCTACTTTTTTTTCTTCCAGTACTGTTTTCTCCCCAGCAACTTAGCTTTCACTTTCTCATCAGACAAGAGGACCAAACATCAAGCTGATGGGGAAGAACATCCACGGTCTGGGAAGGCCGGATAAGAGCACTGAGAGGCAACGTGGCCTTGCCCACGTGGCAGGGTGCAGGGAGACTGCACGGTGGAGAGCAGCTCTTAATTACACAAATGCAGTTTGCGGGTGGTGACTTTTTCACTCTGGGCAAACCCCCAAATTGTTTTCATTTTTCAAAATATTCCTGGTCACCTTTGTTCACTGTCGGGTCTTAGGTTTAGTAAAATCAAACTACTTTTTTTGTTTTTTTGAGACAGAGTCTCACTCTGTCGCCTAGGCTGGAGCTCAGTGACGTGATCTTGGCTCAGTGCAACCTTCACCTCCCGGGTTCAGGCAATTCTTGTGCCTCAGCCCCCGGAGTAGCTGGGAATACAGGCACGCGCCACCATGCTTGGCTAATTTGTTTTGTATTTTCAGTAAAGACGGGGTTTCACCATGTTGGGCAGGCTGGTCTTGAACTCCTGACCTCAGGTGATCACCCGCCTCAGCCTCCCAAAGTGCTGGGATTACAGGCGTGAGCCACTGCACTCAGCCTACTTTTAATATCAGACTTATGGAAAATCAGATTAGAAGGAGAGTCAAACAAAATAAAAATAAGCCAACTCCTCACTCCCACTGAAACTCTTATTTTAAAATCAGATAAGAATGGGACCTGGGATGGTTGTAGTAAAAATGGATGTTGATATCAATCTAGATCAACACCTCTCTCACAGATGGGGTCCCTCCTTTCTTCTAGAAGGAGAATTGGGTTTTGCTGAGCAACAACACAGTCCTCAGGCAGCTTTGGATAGCTGCACGGCGCTTTGTCACTGACTGAGCACAAGGAAGTAGAAGGTACAACCTCCTTCTGTGACAAGGTGGCACCTACAGCCAGGCGGGGGCTCTCAGGGACCCTCAAAGCAATGAAGAATCTATCAACAACCTGTGGTAGGGAGAAGTAGACTTCATCTGTAGCATCTGCTGACTCCTGTGGTGCAAATGCTCCCACTCTGGCTGATTTCAAGACCCCTGTGTGATGTCACTGAGTTGGGAAGGCATGCTCAGCTCTCAGGGACAGCACCGAGGCTCCCGCACACCACTGCCCTAGTTCACTGAATGCGGAGGGGGTCAGAGTCGATCCCATGCAGCTCAGCCCTGCCCCAGGTTCCTTCTTGCCCAAGAGCTGTGGCCTTAGCCTCAGCCATCTTTAGTGCCCCTGCCCCTTGGACTGTCCAGGGATCCAAACAGCCAGTCCCTCTCCCCTGCACACCTTCCAGGATGACTTTGGTTCTATTTCCAGATGTCAAATCCCATTGCTTCCCTAGCAAATATAGTTTAAAGACACATTCCTAGGCAATGTCAACTGATCAGAGCTGAGAGCATAGATAGAAAGTATTTATTTTGGCCGGGCGCGGTGGCTCACGCCTGTAATCCCAGCACTTTGGGAGGCCGAGGTGGGCGGATCACCTGAGGTTAGGAGTTCAAGACCAGCCAGACCAACATGGTGAAACCCCGCCTCTACTAAAAATACAAAAATTTGCCGGGTATGGTGGCAGGTGCCTGTAATCACAGCTACTCAGGAGGCTGAGGCAGGAGAATCACTTGAACCTGGGAGGTGGAGGTTGCAGTGAGCCGAGATCCTTCATCCTATTTTAATTCCCTGCATGGCACCTACCCCATGAGGCAGCAACCCTTTCTGTAGAGGGCCAGATGGTCTCCATGGCAACTCAACTCTGCCATTATGAACACCGGCCACAGACAAGAGTGTGTGGCTGTGTCTGAATAAAACTTTATTTACAGAAGTAGGCGGTGGGTTGTAGGCCATTGTTTGCTAACCTACCATTGCACTCCAGCCGGGGTGACAGAGAAAGATTCCATCTCAAAAAAAAAAAAGCATTTCTTTTGCACAATTGGACCATTTGGAAACCAAATAAAATGTAGGCAATGTAGGGTCGCCATCCTTGGCTGTCCCAGATGCAGACCTCTCCCCAGGACTGCGTTTTGGATCAACCCGCAGTGGCTCTTGCAGAGTGTGGTAGCACCCTAGGGGTTGAGGGAAAATGTGTGGAGGCATTCTTTTGGCTTTCACAGTATGGGGTGGGACTGTAGGGGACGCTAGCATGTTAGGTGCTTGGAGGCCACGGACAAGAAACATCCTGCAAGGACAGGACCTCCCAATCACCCAAACTGCCAACAGCACCCAGTGAGAAACACTGGGAAATATCAAGGAGAAATGACATGGAAAGGAAAATGGTCCTAAGATGCTCTGAAGGGTGAATGACCTCTTCCCCTTCCCCTCCCCCACCTTGTACCCCATTGTCTCCTCCTCCAGGTGACCCGAGTTATAACTGCAGGTCAGTCCCCTTCCTGGCTTCCTCCCAGGCACTGCCTGCTCCTGGGCTCCCTCCACAATCCTCAGTGCTGCATTCTCCAAGGAAGATGCTGGAACAGCGCAGTCATTTCCAATAACCAAATTCCAGTACCAGGTGTGCCCAGGTGCCAAGCAGTGACTTGCATGGGGATTTATATTCATACACAAGAAAGAAAGACTGCAATTAGCAATGCTTGGCAGACAACTCCCGTTCTGGAGCTAATGTCGAGAGCCCACCAAGGGATGATGAAGACAAACAAATTCCAGGGCATCCAGAAGAGTCTGATGGAGGGAATTAGAACCCTGGGCCCCTCCACGGGAAGGCCATCCCTGTGCACTACAAAGCATGGTGGCTCAGCACAGGCACAGCGGCCAGTGTGGAAAGGACACATCTCACCTGGCCAGGAATCTGCCCTGGAGCATCCCAAGCCCACTGATTAAAGGCAGACAGCAGGTATTTCCAGGTCAGGTTGGGACCTCAGGTCTGCACTGATTTGCATGTTGCTCACCTCTTTGAATCTGGGTTTCCTGCAGGAACGTTCCCCTCTATACACCCTGGGGATGTTGCAAAATCACAGTGCCCACCACACACAATGATGACTCAATGGTGGCCATCACCACAAGTGACACTCAAGGTGCCTGCCACAGGGGCCACCGCCACACCTCACAGCTGTTCCAGAGTGAGCTGCAGGATTCCAACAAGAGCAGCAAACACATGGTGCTTACTGTGTGCAGGCACTGTGCTAAGGACATCATCTACATCGACCCATTCAGTCCTTATCACTGTCCTGGGAGGTAGCAGCAGACTCAACCATTTGACAAGAGGGCACACTGAGGCACAGAGCTGTTGAGCAGCTTGCTAGCTCACCGAGCGAGAACGTGGCGGAGCTGGGGTTGGATCCCAGGCCATCTGACCTCGAGCCTGTGCTCTCAGGCAGTACTCTGAATTCTGCTTCAACGTAAAGATGAGGGGGGACTTTTCACTGGATTCTGGGTGATAAGCATGATATTGTCCTTTAATTAGGGCATTAAGATGACTTTTCTGGCCTGGTGCACTGGCTCACGCCTGTAATCCCACTGCTTTGGAAGGCTGAAGTAGGAGGATCACTAGAAGCCAGGAGTTAGAGGTAGCCTGGACAATGTATCGAGACACTGTTGCTAACACAAATGTTAAAAATCAGCCAGGTGGGTGTGGAAACACGTGCCTGTAGTCCTAGCTACTTGGGAGGCGGAGGCAGCAGGATCACTGGAGCCCAGGAGTTTGAAGCCACAGTGAGCACTGATTGCACCACTGCATTCCCGCCTGAGACCCTGTCTCAGAAAAATAAAGGTGATCATTCTTTTCCTTGACCAACACCACAGGATAATGGTAAAATACAAAATGCCGTAATAGTCCACCTCCCATCTCCTTTAAAAATCTAGGCACTGGGCTGGATGCGGTGGGTCACACTTGTAATCCCATCACTTTGGGAGGCTGAGGCAGGTAGAGGTCAGAAGTTCGCGACCAGCCTGGCCAACATGGTGAACCCCCATCTCTACTAAGAATACAAAAAATTAGCTGGGTGTGGTGGTGGATGGCTGTAATCTCCAGCTAGCTACTCGGGAGGCTGAGGCAGGAGAATCACTTGAATCCAGGAGGTGGAGGTTGCAGTGAGCCAAGATTGCACCACTGCACTCCAGCCTGGGCAACAAGAGTGAAACAAAGTCTGAAAAAAAAAACCAAAAAAAACCTAGGCACCAAAACAAAGGTGCCAATGGATAGAAGAAAAGAAATAAAATCCCAAACTGAGACAAAGCGAGAGCCCATCTCCGGAAGTTCGGAATTCTAAATGGGAACAAGCCCCCTTTGCTGAGGACACGGAGGAAGCACCACAGCAAGGTGCTTTGCATCTCTACTCCTCACTGTGACAGTCATCTAAGCAGGCTGCAGAAAACGGGGACAGAGGACGGGAGCAAGACCTTCCACCCACCGATCTGACCAACCCTGGCTATCACACCCACTGCTCTCCCTCGGCCCTTTTTCTGAGCATTCCTTTGCTATTTGCAGACTCGTTCTGGAAGGGTATATGTGGGTTTGTGCCTTGCACAGTCATCTACTTTTAAGTCAAAGAAGGGACTGTTGCTAAGGGGGCATGGGCAGCGGAACACAGCACAGCCCCCAAGATGCCTCCTCTCTCTGCATGAGGCCAGTATCTCCTGAGTGACCTGCTGGGCTTTTGCAGGTCACCGTGCTGCAGCTGAGTGTCTGCCCCACAATGAGCTGAACCTGCAGGTCCCGCTGCCCCTGCTCCATGATGCTGTTTCTTAGACGGTAAACAGCACTGAGAGAGAATGTGGTAAGTGGATTTTCAGGGGCCGGTAGTGGTGGACGTGTTGGTGCGTGTGAGCTGAGCTAGGACTTCACACACCTGGGAGGGTACAGCACGGGGACTCAGGGATGCCAGCCAGGTGCCAGGCACTGCAGGTTGGTTTGCAGCCTCTCTGTGTGGAAACCTGAGCACATCTGACCAAGCAGGCTTATGCACTTAGAAAAGCCTGTCGAAGAAGTCTTTCACCCTTCTAATTACTAGTGTACCATAATAGAGACCTAATAACTAACAGGAAAAACAGGTTTTAGCCTGTGCAAAAGCCAGACTTGACTTCTCTTTTTGCTATCAGTGGATGCTGCATGGGTAATTGATGTATACCAGCCTATGGACATGAGATTCTGTGTGCAATGCAGGGACCTGTGCTGTGCAATTCAGCAAAGCCAGAGATTGCAAACTGGGACTTGTGCTGTGTTTGGTTTGGCTGGTCCTCTGCTTCAAAGATAGTGAATTTTAAACTTAGGAAACTCTATGGAAAGGCTCATTCTTGACTGCTAACCATGACTCACAGGTTCTCCCCTGCCCCTGATTATTTTGCTTGTAAACAAAAAGGTTTCCCTTGAGTTTCTAGTCCAAATTCACAGGCATAATGACACAGTCCATAATGGTACAGAGTGAGAAATCACCAAGCCCGTAATTTTAATTTATGAATTTCTGGTATGAACAGCTGAGTAAGGTTAGGTAAATTTTACCTGATTTACAAAGGGGAGACTGAATTGCTGCTCTCAGAGTTTACCAACATCTGCTCAGTGCCTTTGAGGCCAAAGCAGGAGGGTGTAAAAATCCATCACCCATGACTTTACCCCTGCCAGGTCAGCTCCAAGGGGTTTTAATATGCATATGCACTTCAGTGAAGTGTGTCTCTCCAAGTCTATATTCTGCACAAGGAAAGAAATTTTCCCAATCTGTGGGCCCCCTGCCCCTGGCAAGAGCACAGGACAAGCATAAAAATTCAAACTTGGCTGGGTACAGTGGCTCACGCCTATAATCCCAGCACTTTGGGAGGCCAAGGTGGGTGGATCACAAGGTCAAGAGATCGAGACCATCCTGGACAACAAGGTGAAACCCCGTCTCTATTAAAAACAGAAAAATTAGCTGGGCATGGTGGTGTGTGCCTGTAGTCCCAGCTACTTGGGAGTATGAGGCAGAAGAATCGCTTGAATCTGGGAGGTGGAGGCTGCAGTGAGCCGAGATCATGCCATTGCACTACTGCACTCTAGCCTGGTGACAGAGGGAGACTTCGTATCAAAATAAAAAAAAAAAAAGAAAATTCAAACTTCAGGGCTGTGAAGGTTATGACCTCACCACTTCTCCCCCAGGCACTTCTCAGTCTATACGGCAAGATCTTTGTGGGATATCTGGAGCATATTTTGGACCTTATCTTCTCAGCAAGCACTTAAACCAATTGAATTATCATTTTATTTCTAGATAGTTTGGTTCTTTTTGAAAATGATTACTATTATTGTAAAAAAATTTTTAAAATACAGTAATGTTTAAAGAAGAAAATGTTGAGTATAATAGCAAAATCAAAAAGCATTACTTCTATTTTTTTTCTAGGTATTTTAACACAGTAGAGATTATTACGTATATACAATCTGTCTACTGCTTTGATGCCCAGTAACCCCCACAAGCATTAAACTCTTATTAGTAAAACTTCTTAAAAATATTTCAGGCCGGGCGCAGTGGCTCACGCCTGTAATCCCAGCACTTTGGGAGGCCAAGGTGGGTGGATCACGAGGTCAAGAGATTGAAATCATCTTGGCCAACATGGTGAAACCCCCTCTCTACTAAAAAATACAAAAATTAGCTGGGTATGGTGGTGCACGCCTGTAGTCCCAGCTACTCAGGAGGCTGAGGCAGAAGAATTGCTTCAACCCAGGAGGCAGAGGTTGCAGTGAGCCGAGATCGTGCCACTGCACTCCAGCCTGGCGCCTGGTGACGGAACGAGATTCTGTCTTGAAAAAAAAAAAAATTTTCAAAGGCCAAGGCCATTCTATCCTATGGCTGTTGGGATTTTTACTAGACATTATTGTGGGTTATCTGATGTTTCCAATTTTTATTACTATATTATAAATAATACAGAGTACCTGGATTGAAGGGATTGGCTATTGTGAAGTCTCCTGACACAACCGTTACTCTGCAGGCTGGAAAGGGTACACCTGCCTTTGCTTATTTTTGTCTCATTTCTTTAAGCCTTAGAGCAATGCAACAATGTTTGATAAACAGGAGCTTAACAGCTATCTTGGAGCTCAAACCTAAGAAGGAAAGAGGCAGAGTCAGCGTCCTCATCCCTCCCCCTACCTGGTGGGAGTGGTTCTTACAGAGAGAGTGGGAGGACAGAAACCAGGCACAGCACCTGCAAAAAGGCCAAAGGATTTCCAAGTCCAAATAGAGAAGGAAACAGATAGGGAGCTGATGCATTTGCACCCAGTGACATACAAACCACAGGACAGGGACTCTGTTCCTAAGACCTGGGTGTCTAGAGCCTCATTTTCTTCATTCTCAAATAAGGAAAAAGACTGAGCATTTTTCACATAAACATGGATAGAGAACTTCAGACCCATAAACAGAATTTCTCACCTTTCGAAGTCTTGCAAGGAGACCTGCTACGTGCTCGTGCTGTTCCGATCTAGCAAGATCTTCTGCCGTCTTTCCATCCTGTTGGAGAAAAATGCACTAGTTTCTTTTCTCTAAAAAGGAGAGCTGTGTGTGTCCCATACCCCAATTCCGTGGGTCTGAGGCAGAAACAAGCATAGCAGGTGTGAGATGCAAGCCAAGTGGACAAAGAGCATGTCCTAGTGTGTTTCCCTGGCTGCGAGATCCTTATTTCACTCGGTTGTCCAGGACAGGAAGATAAGAAGCAGGAACAAAGCACATACACACTGGTGTCTTCCTGTCCAACAGCGACACCTCGCAGGCCCACAGGTTTCATCACAACTCCACAGTCTCCTTAGCTGGCTGGTTCCTCCCTGTTCCGAACCCCTCTCTCCAATTAGGGAGACAGTTAAGATTCTCATTAGGTGCCAAATTCTAGTTAGTGCAAGCTACCACGTTTCAGTCCTCACAGGAACAAACCCAGTCCTTGCATGATGCTAACTCCTGGTAATGACTGTACATTTCAAAGGAAATACTTAGTTTGACAGTCAATTTTGATTGAAAGATTGTTTGGTGAACAGAAAACAAGGAAATAAGAGTTCACAGCACTTTTATGCTTGCTTTTCATTTAGACTTCATAGGCTGCAGTTTCACACTAAATAAATTTGTTTCTGTATCTACACCATGAATATGCATGATGACAACAAGGATTTATTGAACACCACCTTATAATATGTGCCAGACCCAGGTGTCAGTGTTCTGCAAGCCTTAATCCTTGCAGTCACCCCTGGGAGGCAGAAACTGTCACTGTTCCCCTGCCACTGGGCAGAAAGGGACATGTAGGGGCTTTTCTGTTGTAGTTTTAGAGATCACTAAAAATTCAAAAGTACAAAGATGAAAAGCAATTAAAAAAATAAAAAGAATTTTTTTAAATAAAAAAACAAGGATTTGGTTTATCTATCAATGCTTATCAAAAACAAAGTTGCATCCCTGTAGAAGCTTAGGGATATCCGAAATCTATTTAACAGCAACCTCTCAGTTCTTCAACCCGAGTCACTCCCTGAGTCATGCCTTGGGTTCCATTCAGATAGTGCTGCTCAGTCTTGCCAACACTGACATTTTGCACCAGACTATTCTCTGTTGTTGGGCCTGTCTTGTGCCTCTTAGAAATTTTAGTAGCATCTCTGGTTTCTACACACTAGGTGGCAGTAGCGCACCCTAACTCCCAGTTGTGACAACCAAAAATCAGTCTAGACATTGCCAATTGTGGGGTAGGGGGAGCGCTGGGGCGGCAGGGGGCGGGGGCGGAGGGGGGCAAAATCACCCTGCTGAGACCACTGCCTTAGGCTGCTGGTTGAAGTCCAGATGGCTGCTACAGAGGAGGCTTGCTGCACAATCAGGACTGCCTGTCTCTCTCTGCTCCCTTAAAGTCCTGAAATATCCTCTAGTGGGCAGGCGAGGGTTTCAAGCTTGCTTTGGGGGTGAATTAGGTACCTTATCAGACACTGCATCTCCAACCAGGGATCCATGCCAAATGCTCTAGTTTCTTTATGGACACAAGAAGAGTCCATAAAGAGAAGGGGCTCTCCACTACACTCTGGAATCACCTGTAAAACTTAAAAATATTCTGTCACCCATCTCCCACACAGACACTGCTGTCATCAGTATGGGGTACATCCTGGGCTCCAAGGTGATTATACTGTGCAGCAGCAAGGTTTGGGAACCACTGCCCTAGTTAGAGGAAATCTGAGCCTTGACTGAAGTTTCCTGCCCCTGATACGTCTGAACAGGACGCTCCTCTTGCAGAGCTCAGACGTGCACATAACACGGGCAGAGACTTTTCACTGACAGGTTGAACTCTTCACTGTTCAGCCTCTTCAAAGTCAAGGGAACCACCATCAACAATACTTCCTCACAGCAGGTCTGGTGGCTTACGCCTGTAACCCCAGCACTTTGGGAGGCCAAAGTGGGTGGATCATCTGAGGTCAGGAGTTTGAGACCAGGCTGGCTAACACGGTGAAACGCTGTCTCTACTAAACATACAAAAATTAGCCGGGTGTGGTGGCACATGCCTGTAATTCCAGCTACTCAGGAGGCTGAGACATGAGAATCGCTCGAACCCAGGAGGCAGAGGTTGCAGTGAGCTGAGATTGCCCCACTGCACTCCAGCCTGGGTGACAGAGTGAGACTCCATCTCAAAAAATAAAAAATAAAAAGATAAAAATGGTTCCTGACATTTACACTGCACTTTACAGCTTGCAAAACATGTTGCTCAAAGGATACTATTCGGACTTTCAACAGAAATGCCTGCCAGTGCAGTGGAGACAGTTTGAAGCTGGGAGAAGACTCAGGTTGAAGTCCTGAACCCACCCTTCACCGGCTATGTGGTCAGTCACTTGGCCTTCCCAAGCCTGGGTTTCCTCATCTGGAAGATGGAAAATGTAACTCTCCCTGCACAGGTTCTTGAGCAGGTGAGAGAAAACCAAATGGAAAGAAGCCGCACAGTGCCAGGCACAGAAGCAGCAGGAGTGCTGGAAATTATTCACAGAAGAGCTGAGACTTGCCCTAACACCTGGCCTTCTGTCTGAGAGGGAAAGGGGTAGAAGTCAGATCTCTGCATTTTGGTCTCGGCTCTACTGGACACCCTGATGGAGGTTGAAAAGCAGCACTAACGCTTGCTGCCCTCCTCCTATCCAACAGAGCTCATGGACTCAATGAAGTGCATGCATTGAAAAGATACAGAAAGATGGCCAAGTGTCTCGGCACCCAGCTGTCCATCATCTCAACCTGAGCCTTGGGGACCAAGTGGCTGCAGAAGGGTGAGTTGGGTCTAGAAATTAGGGTGTCTCTTTTGTGCGTCAGCAGCCCCCCACACTACATTCTAGACTATAGGCAGTGATTCCCAAGTTGGCAGCATGACATGGAAAGAAATCCATGGAAAGGTGAAAGGCCACTTCACTTACTGTGTTCAAGAAGCCAGAGCCCCAAAGGCCAGCCAGTTTTAGGAGCCTGCCCTTCACAGTCACACTGCTTACTGACATCTGGGGAAGTGCTCTCGGTCAGGACTTCTAGTGTCACGTGTAATATGCCTTGCAATGGAACAGATGGGGTCTCAACTAGGGCAGGCATTGACAGGGAAACCAATCTGTGTATCCCCCAATGAAAAGATGCTCTGAACGAAGATACACAGTCATTTAAACACCTTCAGATAGTGTGGGGACAAATGTGGATTTTTTGTTAATCTACAGAATTATAAGGGCTCATCTACTTAGCACTCGGTCAACAAACATTCCATGTCCTGCTTGGACTATGGCATCATTCATTTCTTCCTTCCTTCGTACGTTCATCTAGCAGGTATTTACTGAGCACCTATTATGCACAGGCCTATGGATACAGCAGTAAATAAAACCAACAAAAGACTCTATCCTCACGGGATCCAGAATCTAGTGGGGAGGACAGACAAGAAACAAATAGGTGAGTAAAATACTCACTTAGGTCAGGTGGTGATAGGTGCTATGAAGAAAAATGGGGCAGGGGAGATGAGGGGCAGTCCTGGTGGCAATAAGGGAGTGGGGGAGAGAAAGGCCTCTCTGCAAAGGTGAAGTTTGCATCAAAACCTGCAGAAGGTGAGAGAGCAAATCACATGGATACCTGGGAAGGCGCTGCTCAGGCCCAAGAACAGCAAGTGCAAAGGCCCTGGGGGCAGTGGATGGCCAGCACTTTTGAAGAATGTCAAGGAAGCTCATGCAGCTGATGCGGAGGAAGAGGGGAGGAGGAGGAGCAGGAGATGGAGGTAGGGAGGCAATGTCAGGGGCAGCTCCTTGGGGAGGCCCCCATTTGAAGGGCTCTGGCCCCCATGGGAAGCTCCTAGAGCATCTGAGCAAGGAGGACAAGATCTGCCTTACGTTTGACCAGGCAGATCTGTGGGGAACAGGCTGTGGACAGGTCAGGGTGGAAGCAGGGGGCTCACTTAGGAGGCAGCAATGAATTCCCAGTGATCCCTGCCCAAGGGCTCACTCCTCCTAGGAGAAATCTGGATATGATTCCAATAGAGCAAGGAAGGCAAAGGGACCCGCAGCCCACAGGGGTAAATCACACACACCGGAGAGGCTGGGACGCAGGTTTCCTGGGCGGAGGTGAATGCTGACAGTGAGGATGAGTGGGTGCCATGGCATGCTCCATGAATGTTATGGGCTGTGTGCCCACATGCCCGTAGCAGGCATTCCAAGTCTCTTTCACTCTGAAGGCAGAGCATATCAGGTAGCCTCAGGGCAGAAGTGGGCACAGAGATGTGTGCCTGTGTGTGCTGGCACTGTGGGCACACTATGCGCAGGGGAGTGAAGGGGGAAACAGGGAGCTCCAGGGTGAAAGGACAGCAGGTGCCAACTCCATGATAGGGGAGCTGGCAGGGGCTTCCCAGGACCTGGCCACAGCTGCAGGGGTGCAGGGGGGAAAGGAGGGCTGGGCAGAGGCTGCAGAGGTCACATCCTGAAGGCAGAGGAGACCCAGATGGAGGTGAAAGTGGAGCGCACTGAGTGGCTAGCATTTCTAGAAAGATAAACATGGAGCTGGATGGACCAGT
This sequence comes from Aotus nancymaae, assembly GCF_030222135.1. Lineage (NCBI taxonomy): Eukaryota > Metazoa > Chordata > Mammalia > Primates > Aotidae > Aotus > Aotus nancymaae. The sequence continues at coordinate 26,248,334 of NW_026988455.1, forward strand.
CTAAGGGGCAAGAGGCTACAGTGCAGGGGTGGGTTAAGAGTCCGACTGGTTTGGAGGAACTGCAGGGTGATGCTCTTAACCAGGTGGGGGCTGGAGGGGTAGGTGCTTCGTGGTCATGGAGAATTGGGAGGAGACTTAGTAGGCTGCGGGCTGGCTGTTAACAGTTGAGGAGAGTGTAAGGAGAGCTCTCGTGTTCCTGGCAGGGTGACAGACGCGTGCTGAAGCCCTTTGCAGAGGTTGGACACTGGGGAGGAGGAGGCACAGAACTGGAGGGAGGGGACCTGGTATGGGGAGGTCAGGGGCCACTGAAGGTGCTGTGTGAAGCTGGCACTTGGGCAGACCTGAACATGGGCCTCCGTGTTGGGCGGCTGCAAGTCTGGGGGCTAGCAAGGGCTGGGGGGATGGACAGGGAGAGGGTGGATTGCAGGGTAGACCAGCAGGAAGCAGAGGCCCGGGGAGAAGCAGGACACGGGGACTTTTTCACCAAGGGTGTCCAGTCCTGGGGCTATCTAGTGAAAGAGGCTCACGGGTAGCGGCTAGGGCTTGGGTGGAAAGATGACAGAGGGAAAGGAAGAGCTGGCTGCGAGTCAGGGAGCGCTCACAGGGGGCGGGGTGAGAGCCGGGCCAGGCTCATGAGGGCTTCGGGGTGGCTGGGAAAGTTCTACTGCTTGACCTGCATGGAATTCAAGGGTGTTTGTCTTGTGGAAAGTCACTAAGCTTTATATTGGTTCATGTGCTTCTCCATCTATGTTTTGTTTTATGATAAGAAAGTTTGGAAGGAAAGAGCTGTTAGGAAGTGAGTGGGGACTCTGCTGAGGGTCACGTGGAGTGGAAGACAGACAGTGGAGGCTGCAGGAGTTGGGGAGGCAAGGGCAAAGAGGGGATAGGATATGCAGACTTGTTCAGGTCATCCCGGCTGAGGACCCAGCTGAGTGGGAAGACGGCAGCAGGGGCTGCTGGTGGTCAGGGGTGGTTCTGAAGTAGAGGAGGATGGAGCTGCTTCTGGAGGGTGGGAGGAAGGCGTGGGTGCTGGGCCTTCCAGGAAGACCAGAGGCCCCTCCCTAGGCCTTGACTCAGCCTGAAGCCTGCAGAGTAGGCATGCATTGTGAGTGCACAGAAGGAAGGCTTCGTGTAAACCAAAGAATGTGAAAGATCTCAATAATTTAAGAATACTAGAAGTCTTCGCCAGTTCAATTAGGCAAGAGAAATAAAGGCATCCAAATTGGAAAAGACGAAGTCAAATGATCCCTGTTCGCTGATGGCATAATTTTGTATCTAGAGAACTCTGAAGATGTCACCAAAAAATTCTCAGTGTTAATAAGTTAATTCAGTAAAATTTTGGAATACAAAATTAACATACAAAAATCAGTAGAGTTTCTATATACCAATGACGATCTAGCCAAGGGCCAAATCAAGAAGGCTATCCCATTTACAATAGCTACCAACAAAAATACTAGGAATATATTTAACCAAGGAGGTGAAAGATCTCTATGAGGCAAACTAAGAAACACTAATGAAACAAATTGTAGATGACACAACAAATGGAAAAACATCCTGTACTCATGGATGGGAAGAATTGATATTGTTGAAATGACGACCATACTGCCCCAAACAATCTACAGATTCAATGCAATCCCCATCAAAATACCCCCTCATTTTTCACAGAATTAGAAAAAACAATTCTAAAGTTCATATGAAACCACAAAAGGGCTCAAATAGCCAAAGCAATCCTAAGCAAAAAGAGCAAAGCTAGAGACAACACACTGACTAACTCCAAATTACACTAGACGGCTATAGTAACCAAAACAGCATGGTACCCACAGAAAAAAAGATAATGGAACAGAACAGGGAACCCAGAAAGAAAGCCACATACTTAGAGCCAACTTCTCTCTGACAAAATTGATAGGAACATACAACGGAAAAAGGACACACCTTTTCCATAAAGTGCTGGGAAAATTGGATATCTATTTGCAGAAAATTAAAACTGTATCCTTCTCTCTCATCATTTGCAGAAGTCAACTCAAGATAGATTAAAGACTTAAACAGAAGATCTTAAATTATAAAACTACGAGAAGAAAACCCAGGGAAAGCTTTTCTAACATTGGTCTAGGCACATAATTCATGACGAAGACCTCAAAAGCATAGGCAACGAAACTAAAAATAAACAAAGAGGAGTTAAACTAAAAGCTTCTGCACAGGAAAATAAACAGTCAACATAGTGAACAGACTACTTGCAGAATGAGAGAAAATATCTGCAAACTCTACATTCAGCAGGGAACTAATTCCGGAATGTATCAGGAACTCAAACAACTTGACAACAACAACAACAACAAAAGCTCAAATAGTCTCATTTAGAAGTGCAGTAAGAACATAAAGAGACATTTTCAAAAGAAGACAAATGGCCAACATACATGAAAAACATGTTCAACATCACCAATCATCAGAGATATTCAAGATAAAACTACAATGAGGTATCATATTAACACCAATCAGAATGGCTGTTATTAAAAAGTAAAAAAAAAAACCCTGATGTTTGAGAGGATGCAGAGAAAAGGGAACTTTTATACATTATTGGTGGGAATGTAAATTAGTACAACCTCTATGGAAAACAGTCGTGGAATCATGTCGACTTCTCAAATAACTAAAAATAGAACCCCCATTCGTTTCAGCAATCCCACTACTGGGTAACTACCTGAAGGAAAATAAATCATTATATGAAAAAGATATCTGCACTTGTATGTTTACTGCAGGACTATTCACAGTAGCAAAGGTAGGAAATCGAACAGAGGACTGGACTTTAAAAATGTTGTATATATACACAATGGAATGCTACTTGGCCATTAAGAAAAGGAAATCAGGCTGGGCGTGGTGGCTCACGCCTGTAACTCCACCAATTTGGGAAGCTGAGGCCAGCGGATCACAAGGTCAGGAAATCGATACCATCCTGACCAACATGGGGAAATCCCGTCTCTACTAAAAATTAAAAAATTAGCTGGGTGTGGTGGTGTGGGCCTGTAGTACCAGCAACTCAGGAGACTGAGGCAGGAGAATCGCTTGAATCTGGGAGGCAGAGGTTGCAGTAAGCCGAGATAGAGCCACTGCACTTCAGCCTGGCGACAGAGATTGTCAAAAAAAAAAAAAAAAAAGAAAAAGAAAAGGAACTCATGTCCTTTGCAGCAACATGGATGGAAATGGAGGCCATTATCCTAAGTGAAACAACTGAGACACAGAAAACCAAATAACACATGCTCTCACTTAAAGCGGGTGCTAAATGATGTGTACACAGGGAAGGAGAGTGTGGAATGATGGGCAATGGGGACTTGGAGGGGTGAGAGGAGGGGGGCCTGGAGGATGGGAGTTTGTTCGGTGCATACAATGTGCTTTGCTCCAGTGATGGACACACTAAAGACCTTGACTTCACCCCAATGTAATATACATGGAGAAAATTGCACTTGTACCCCACAAATGCGTACAAATAATAAATCAATAAATTTACTGACTTACAGGTTAGTAGGGTAATATTTGCATATCTTGTGCTAATATTTTATTGACATTCATTTCCTCTGTTTCTTTTTCCTTCTTCGATGTGGCTGTTAGGAAACTTAAACCGAGGGACGTGGTGCAGTCACGTTTCCGAGAGCGGCGTCCTCAGTAAGACCCTCCGGGGTCTCCCCGGCCCAGCGGGAGAGGAAGCCGCGGTTCCCTGCGGGGAAGGCCGGACACATCCAGCTCTGCTCACCCTCCCCGCTCCGGGGCTTCGGCGCCGGCTGCAGCCACTGAGCTCCCACCACGGGAGGGCGCTGTAGGCCGCCGAGCTCGGGTCTGAACCGGGCGCTTCTCCCGGGACTCTGCCCCTCTGAGGTGGGGACCCGGCCTGCAGGTTCCAGCGATGCCCCCCGCAGGGGCGCCCCCAGCCTCTGTCCACACCCTCAGGACCTGCTCCTTCCTGTCACCACGCTGTCCCATTCGGTGACTGTAATTGACAGCCGTGACTCTCGGGTCAGCGTCCCTCTCCCATTTCCAGAAGTCTCCCGAGGGGCGCCCGCCTGTCTTGTCCCCCTGGCCTCCCCGCTATCGGCGCGCCCGGTGTGTGCGGAGAGACTGAATGGCCGGCGGAATGCGCGCGACGGGTGCGGCTCCGAGGCTGGTTCTGGGCACCGTGGGAGGGGCCTGGGGACAGGACGCTTCTACGGTGGGAAGCGGGAGAGCGAGGAGGTGCACGGAGGGACCTGAGGAGGCGCCAAGCGGGGATCACGGGCGCAGCTGTCGTGGGGAAGGGCAGAAAGAGCCAAGAATTTCGGAGGGACCCCGCAGAGGGGGCCGCACATTTCAGCGGCCCCAGCCCGCACTGCGGGAATCGGCAACGTCAGCTGCAGGCGTCTTCAATAGTGGCCTGGCTGGGTCTTTCATGAGGCAACACATAGAAAAAAATATATTTCTTCGTCTTGAAAATGCATATAAATGTTCTATCAGGGAGTAACTAGACCCTGCGCCCAAGCATGGCTGGGCAGGGCTTGACGTTGACAATGGCCGCTGGATCTAGCAAGTCGGGCAGAGCAGGGTGATGTGGGTTAGGTATGGTGGGTGCGTTTGCAGTGCGTGACCTGGTGCCCTAGAAAGGGGCCCCATCCCATGTGGAGTACTGGTAATAACTGGGCCTGCAGAGGACGCACAGAGCCGGGTCCCCCACCACACAGAGCAGACCTTTTACTTCTGGGGAGGGAATGACATCCTGACTACATGAGTGCACTCGGGGAGGTGACATCCTAGGCCCAACAGTCAGAAAACACTTTCCATCAATGGCCAGGCAAGTCAGTTGTTTGGGCTCTGTGGGCCACATGGTCTCTGTCACAACTGCTCAGCTCTGACACCTGGTGTGGAAGCAGCCAGGGTCAATACAAACCTTAGGCATGGCTATGTCCCAATAAGACTTCACTTACAAAACCCAGCCGTGGGATAGGGCCCGTGGGCCATGGTGTGCTAACCTCTGGATGATCTCCAGGAAATGAGGCTCTCTTCCAGCCTGAGGGCCTGAGGTTGGCTGCCACATTAAAACACCACTTGGTCTCCTCAGACAATCACCCTCTGTCAGCAAAGTTGTAATCTGCGAGTCCAGGACTCTCCCACACAAAAACTGGATGGTCAGCCTACTCTCAGGCCAGCAACCTCTCGGATGCTATTTCATTGCAGCCATAGAACTGCAGCCATACCTCATCAGCTGATGCATTTTTCTTCTTGGGTATTTCATGAAATGTGAATCAAAGGGTTTCCTCATCAGGGAGGGGCTAGGTCTGGCACTGGGAGCAGGGAGGGAGGGAACTGAAGAAATCTCACTTAAAATACTCTGCAAAGCCTGACCCTGTAAGCAACTCCTGCTTATGGCACCCGGCAGCCTCATCTTGTGGGGCACATGTGGAGATTGCACCCAACACCCACCGAGGATTCTTCCTCCCCCAGCTCCTTCTAAAGGGCAGAGGCTCCGGTGCACTGGGGCAGGGGAGTATTTAGGAAGGGGGAGTACACACATCCCACCAGGCAGGGGCCCTGGTGTGTGACACAAAAAAGGCCAGCGGGAAGCAGCAGAATCCCTGGCAGAGCAGGGGGTGGTGAGACAGAAGAGGACAAACATTAAGGAGACATTATGCTGGGCATGTGTGGGCACATGTCTGTGTCACTGCGGCGGAGGAGCTGCGGCTCAACAGCAGCCTGGCTGCTTTACAATGTGGAGTTGCCAAGTAAGCCCTGTCCCTCCTGCCCTGGAGGTGCCAGAGGCTCCCAACAGCTCCCAGCAGCTCCCTCCTGCGTGAAGCCCTGTGGGCACTCACCGCGGTCAGTGCCTCCACGCTGGCTCCCATCAGACAGAGGTACCGGACCACGTCCAGGATCCCGTTGTTGGCCGCAAGGTGCAGAGGCGTTCGTCCATACTGGGAAAAGAGAAAAAAGGCCAAAGGTTGTTCTTCTCGTGCAGTTGCTGAGGATGACATTCCGGAGACACAACGTGAAGGAAGGGGTCAGGGGCCACCAGAAAGAAGGAAGAAGCCACCTCCCTTCTCCTGAAACTTGCTCGCCACTGGGGCAGGCCAGCCAGGCAGAACCTTTTCAAGTATTTTGCAGCTTCAAAATATAACTGCAAATATAACTAAAGTAAGTTTCCTGCTGTGCTGGCCTGAAGGAGGCAGGAGCCAAGGGCTCTAGGCCCAGAGTTCCAGCAAGATCTGCACCATCGTTCAAATTTAGACTCAGCCAGGGAAGAAGACATGGAGGACAGATATTGAAGACATTCTGATGAGTGGAAATTCCAGAACAAGCCCATAAGCCCTGTTTGTGCCTGTGGTTCACCAATTGTGTGCCAGGGTACCTCAGGGAGCTGCACTGAATTCATAGGGGTGCCCAGGAATATCTACAGTTTTTGATAAGGAACCTGGTTCTGAGACCAGGTGAACCACTCACTTGAAGTATGCAGTGTCATCATTGGACTGTACTGCCTTGCATTCCATGACATCATGTCTTTCACAGCAGGGGGCTGGTGGCTGCCCTGAGAAGAAGAGTCTTAAGGAAATCACCGTGGACAGGAAATGAGGCCGTGTCTACTCTGAGTCAAGGTTTCAGAAGTGCAGTGCCCAACAGGAGCACTCATCAGATTGTAAGTAATGTGGTCATGGAAGAAGGAAAAGATTAGTTTTCTTTCCGTTTCTGTGTATTATTTTTCTCAACTGCTGCTAAGCTGTTAGGACCTAAGTGGTTACTAAGTCGTTTGGACTGAACCACTCAATGAACAGAACTGTTGTTGTGTATTACTTTTGATCTACAGGAACCATGAAAAAAAATTACTGAACCCCTGAGGATGTTGTGAACTAAGAAAGTTTGGGAATGTCTTTTTTTATGCTATTTCTTTTTAAATATCAGTTTTTGTTATAAAGTTAACATATGTTCTTTTTTAAAATCCAAGTGCCTGGCCAGGGTGTGGTGGTTCATGCCTGTAATCCCAGCACTTTGGGAAGCTAAGACAGGTTGATCACGAGGTCAGGAGTTCAAGACCAGCCTGGCCAAGATGGTGAAACCCTGTCTCTACTAAAAATACAAAAATTTGCCAACTGTGGTGGCAGATGCCTGTAATCCCAGCTACTCGGGAGGCTGAGGCAGAGAATTGCTTGAACCTGGGAGGCGGAGGTTGCAGTTAGCTGAGATCGTGCCACTGCACTCAAGACTGGCGACAGAGCGAGACTGTGTCCCAAAAAACAAAAAAATCCAAGCACCATAGAAAAACATATAATACAAAATAAAAACCCTCCTTCTCCGCTTCGTGGCTTACTCTCAAGCTCAAGCTGCCCGGCTCAGTGCTGTCCCTGTTTAACATTTTGGTGCATTTCCTTCTGAGCGCTTATCTATGAATCCTCAACAGGAGAGAACTAATTTAAACAGCCAAGATGTGATCATAGCCCAACTTCCACTCTGTCCCTTGCCTTGTCCACCTAACAGTAGATTGGGAACAGTTTTCCATGCCTGTAACTGGAGCGATCACATTCTCGTGAATGCCTGAATCGCACCCACTGTGTGGCTGTCATGATTCATTCAGCCACTGAGGGTGGATGCTAGGCAGCTCCAATTCCTGGCCAGTGTAAACACTGCTGCAGTGTGGGACGCACTCATATTTCTTTATTATTATCTTCTGCAGTAATGCAGAAAGCAGATATGAAGCTTTGAAGCATTCTAGAGTTCATGTGAGAAGGAAAAGGGAAGGTTTTGAAGACGGGGTGAAATGTTTGGAAGATGCAGCGTAAGGGAGATGTACTTTTGGTTGTACAATGCACAGTTTTACAGAAGGGAAGAAAGCTGATGAAGAGAGTGTGATGAAGAAAAGGGCAGAGGAAATGGACACTGTTGACCGGCCCACGTTGGGAGAGAATGACACCAAACTCCTTAGCCTTCAATTCCAGGTCTGCCACCACCTGGACCCAATGTCTCCAGCTTCATTTTCTCCCTTCCCATAATCCCCTCTCTAAATACCGACCCCACACCCCCTGCGTGTCAGCACCAGCCCACAGCAGACATGCTGGCTTCCCTCTTCTCCATCTGTCAAAGCCCTGATCATCTTAAGGGATCTCCTCTGAAAAGCCTTCCCTGATTTCTTTCATATCTGAATTGTTGCTTCTGTGTTTCTGGAGCAGCTCGTGCCCATCACAGCAGCAATGACAATGAGATGCTGTTACATCTGAATGTGAGTGTGCCTAAAAGCAGCCTGAGGGCAGAGCCATTCACCTTGGCATCTACAGGTTCCTCCCTCCAGCTGGGCACAGTGCTGCCCTGGAAGGGCCTCAATAAACACCTGACAGACAGGGAGTTCTCTCTCATCCTCCCAGATGCGTGCATGTGCAAAAATGCCTTCTGTCTGCCCTTATGGGAAGCAACAACTCAAAGAGGGACAAATGGGGCCATACATTCTGCACCATCTATTTCCTTTCCTTTCCAAGCTCTCTAATATGGCCAGTTAAACAGCCACTCTCCTGATTTCCATATGAGAAAGTGGAAGAATGCAGAAATGTCTGTTCCACTGCATGAGCGTCAAAGATAGCAAGGAGGTTCTGACACGTACTGGTGACAGGGTAGGATTTGAGTGGCCATTTTTATTTCTGGAGGAATTTAATCCAGATAAGGAAAAGGCAAGACCAGGCAATGGAGAAAGAGCAACAGCCTCCTTGTGGAATGGGGATTGCACTGTGCCACCCCATGCTCACAGTTACTTGAGTGAGTCTCTATAAAGCTGGATGTGTTTTGGTGGGAAACGATGCCTTCTGTTATATTCCCGTGCTTCTTTTAAGCCCTTCTAGAGCCCCCATCACCTTTCCTTTTTAAAAAAATAGCAAAACAAGCCTGACAGCAACCCTTCTGGAGAAGCTGTAAGCCCCCCAAAGTCAGGGTGTGCCAATTATGGGAGCATCAAAACCAACCTGGGGAGCCTGTCTTCGGGGGCGGAGATGCTGAGCTTGTGTGCAGCCAGCACACTTATGTCCAGATGGGCTCTGAATTAGGGTCTGAACTTTGCTGCCAATTCCAAGGGGTTGAAACTGGAACTGATGATTTTCACATCAGCTGAGCTTCATTCAATAACAAAATCATCGACAGAAGGCCCCTACGTACAGCTGCTGTGCCATATACAGTAATTACGTAAGTTTATGTCAGCGTTTATCAACTTTACTTATAGATAGTTGCCGCATGAAAAATGTGAGACTTTTCCAGTAAATAAGCCAGTTGTTTCAAAACATGAAAGTCTGGGACTGTCTTGCGGATTTTTTAAAGAGTGTGTTTAACAAGTGAAGTTGTGCATTTAGGTATGGAGTGGAACTGGGAAGAACACCATTTCCTCTTTAGGTTAGGGCAAAGCACCATGAGATCTCAGCTCCTCCGTTCCCCCGCTCAGAAGGGGAGAGCTGATTCTAGATTCTAGCCAAGGTCTTGATGCTACTTCATACTACATTTAGCTTTCCCCTTAAGCCACTTACACAACTGACCTGGCAAGATTAGAATGGGACAAACTAAGAGAGCAACCAGCAGCTAATGGCTAAAAGCTGGGGATACTGCCTGTTCATGGCCCCAGAATATGAAATTACCAATTTCAATTTCTGTTTGAGTTAATCACATAACAAGCAAGAGGAATACATTTACATAACAGTATAATTTTCCAGCTGTTTCAGATATTCTTTTACCTCCAACACACCATACTAGAATCCTGCTGGCATTGCATATGCCACTGATAAACATTTCCTGAAATTAAATAATTAATTGCACTTGGACTTCATTTTTAGCATAATCGTAACAGCATAATGCTTGTCTTTAATATAGCTACAGGGCTAAAATCACAGGAATCTGCAATATCCTATGTTGTTTGGTAATGAAAATCTATATGGGATTCAGAGAAAAGGGTAGGTGGTGGCTAAAATCTAGATGTCAACATAAGAAATTTTTTACGAACCTAAAAGCACAATTAATTATTTTCATTTCTCCATTTTTCACCAAATGATAGCATCCCTTTGGTCTTACCACATTTGCTAAGCACAAAAAAGGTGCTAGGAACTTTTGCCCATAAAACTCTCAATGGGGAAAGCTGAGAAGAGTAATATAGGGCCAGATGTGATGGCTCATGCCTGTAATCCCAGCATTTTGGGAGGCCCAGGTGGGCAGATTGCTTGAGGTCAGGAGTTCGAGACCAGACTGGCCAACATGGTGAAATCCTGTCTCTACTAAAAATACAAAAATTAGCTGAGCATGGTGGCACAGGCCTGTTATACCAGCTACTCAGGAGGCTGATGCATGAGAATTACTTGAACCCAGGAGGCAGAGGTTGCAGCAAGTCAAGATCAGCCCACTGCACCCCAGCCTAAGTGATAGAGGCCTGAGCGAGAGAGTGAGACTCCATCTCAAAATAAAATAAATAAATAAATAAATAAATAGAAAAATAGAGTCCTGGGGATCAAATCTGAATGTCATTAGACATTTTCCTGAAGACTTAGTGCTCTAGAAAGATGCCACAATTTGTACCATGCGTCTCTGATTCCTCTATAGAGCCTCATGCTCACGTGTGTACACACAAACACACACACACACACACGCAGGATTTCCATCAGTATACAGTGAGCTATGCAGAAAATATTTGTTATTATAATAATTTTCTGTTTATGGAATTATTCAAAACTCACATGTAAAACGCAACTTAAGATGGCAAAACTTTATAAAAAAGTACATGTCCATGTAAGTAACATCCACTTTCAACAACAAACACATGCAAACAGAAACTTGACCAAAACCTGGAATCACAGGGGAGGACGCAGAATCAGTAACAGGAATCGGGTGGATGGACACAGAATCGGGACTCGGGACCCAGAACCAGGTGGAAGGACACAGGATCGGGACTCGGGACTCGGGACCCAGAACCAGGTGGTTGGACACAGAATCGGGACCCGGAACCGGGTGGAAGGACACAGAATCGGGACTCAGGACCGGAACCGGGTGGGATGGACACAGAATCGGGACCTGGAACCGGGTGGATGGACACAGAATTGGGACTTAGGACCGGAATCGGGTGGGATGGACACAGAATCGAGACTCAGGACGGGAACCGGATGGATGGACACAGCTGGAAGCTGGAGGGATCCTATCCTCTGTGCGTACCTTGTTTGAGATGTCCAAATTGCAGTTTGCTTCACAGAGGGCCACCACGATAGGCACGTTGCCATCTTTACACGCCACATGGAGGGGAGTATTGCCGTGCCTGTCTTGATAGTCAACGAAACACCCTTGGCTGAGGAGAGTCTTGATTACTTCCATCTGACACCGTCTTACAGCCAGATGAAGGGCAATGTGTCCATCCTGGAAACAAACCCCAGAGATCATGAGAGCTTTTCACTTAGGCATGTGACCTCCGTCTCTCCATCTTTCCTGCCGCCACTGGGTGAGGTTTAATTGGCAACAAGATCACTACTAAAAGGCCTAGTGGAGGATTTAAATGAAGAAACTATACTCATATAGCAGGGGTAAGGACTGGGAGGATGCGGAGCTTTACATCTTCCACTCTAAATAATCACAGCCTAAGCTGCACCAGCTTGATTAATTTGGGCTTGGGCAGTACAATCAGATAGAACATAAGTAATTGTTGATACTCCAATGGCCTCTTTAATCAAACCATTTGTAAAACACTTTTTAAAACATTTGCCCAGCAATCTTTGCCAATTTCCTAAATAGAGAGCCTATTATTTCACTTTGCACCAGGAAAAATGTGAAAGTATTGTGAAATAACTTGCTCAAGGGCTGTCATATAAATGAGAAGCAGATTTAACATGTCTTAACCTCTGCATCCCATGAAAAACCAGCCCGGGCATTCATTCTGCCTATTATAGAATCCCTGATGAATAGATGTGTTGAGTTTTAGGAGCTGAGTGGAGAGTTCTGAAACATTTCTAAAACTGAATGTGCTAGGGTTTCTCAGCCTCAGTGCTATCAGCATTTGGGGCTGGGCGATTCTCTGTCAAGGGGGCTGCCCTGTGAGCTGCAGGATGTTTAGTAGCACCACTGGCTGGGATGGATGGGATGCCAGTAGCACCTCCATCTCTTGTGACAACCAGAAAGTGTCTCCAGACATTATCTAATGTCCCCGGGGACAAAGTCGAAACTCCCTCCCCCCATGAGAACCATTGCTTTGTTCCAAGAAAATAACTTCACAAAGGGCAGATATTAAATTAACTACAGAATCCCAATCTAACTATATATAGCAACAGCACAGCCTTGTTTTAAGTACGGATCACAATAAAAACAGATGATGCTAAATTTGCTTAATTAAAAACATGGAACACCTGGTCTAGAATTGAGATTGCCAGATAACTAAGAGTGGTTTATTGTCTTTTTACAACACAGCAGATGATAGAAGTAAGTAAACCACCTATTTCTTTGTTCATCTAGAAATTAATAATATGTTGCCAATGTTAGTCCCCAATGAGAATTGTCTTGGATTCAGTGTACTGGCTCTAAAGCTAAAAAAGCTAAAAGTTACTTAGAGACCAAAGTCATTTGACAAATTCATGAATTTTGTTACATGATACAAATTAATATTAATTATTAAATACAATCTAGAAAAGTTCACAGAATCGTTGGAACAGAGAAGAGAAGGGGTAATTACAGTTGGCTGCATTCAAGTTTGTCATCTTATGGAAACAAACTGAGAAGCCTTGTGATCTCTCTCGACCCCTAGATCACTACCCAGTGTGTATGACGTCTTCCCCCATAAAGCACCTTGTCGCAAGCATTAAGGTCGGCTCCATGTTCGGCCAGACACTCCACGATATCGTGGTAGCCCCTGGCAGAGGCTGTCAGGAGGGGCGTCTCTCCTTCTCGGTTCTTGATGTTCACGTTACAGCCAGCTTCACAAAGAGCTTTGGCCACAGAGTAATAGCCGTGCCAGGCAGCACAGTGCAGGGGGGTTTCTTCTTCCTGGTCAAGGAGATGAGTGCAAAGAGGAGGAGAACACAATCATGGGAAAGAAAGTATAAAACAAGGTGAGAGTCCCTGTGAAATCTGGCAGAAATGCAACCAAGGCAGCAGAGGGAAAGAGCTCACAGGTATTGGAGTGAAAGATTAATCTGGAATGAAATAACAAGATGGGTGTGAGCCACCACCATTAAGAGGTAGATCTCATGTCTCTCGTTCTTCAGTTTTCTTTTTTCCTCCACACTTACATGTTTGATGAATTTGGCTTTCTCAGCATATGACTGACAATTGACTTTTGGGAGCCCATTGAAACCATGGGCCCTGCTTCTCTGAACAATAGATCCTTCGTGCAGGTGCATTATAGCATCTTTCTAATAAGTGCCTCACTGGCTTTATCTGACACTACTAATAGTAGTTGAGCACTTCTCTGGGCATGAGTTTCAACCTTGATGCCTCTAGCTTTTTGTCATGTTTATAACACAAGGTGAGTGGTAGCAGTATTGTTGCTTTGGCAAGGAAGTGATTAGGAGAGCCGCACTTTGACCAGTCCTGCATTTCAGGATCAACATCGTTAGATACATTTATCTGCCGATGAGAGGCCATCCTAGTTCAGTGGTTACAAATATGGACTGAAACCACACTGTGTGTGTTCAAGCCCCAGCTCTACCACTCCTGAGTTTTGTGAGCCTGGGGAAGTTACAGAAACTTGCCCTGCCTCAGTTCCCTCATCTCTAAAATGAGCATGATAGCAACAACCTCATAGGGCTGTTCAGCAGATTGAATGCATGAATGAATGAAATGGTTAGAACCTGATCCTGGCATTTGCACCTTGCACACCTTAGTTAGTACTTCTGTTTGAGTCCCTGCCCTCTGTAGTGGAAGACAGAAACCTAACTTGCATAAAACTGTAAAGGCCCTGACTGTATCATCTGGCTGCCTGTACATCCATGTGTAGAGCAGAGGAAGGAAAGACACCAGCCACAACCCACCTTGTCCTGGAAATTGGGATTGGAGCCGAAGCTGCACAGTAACTGAGCCACATCAGCGTGGCCGTAGCGAGCTGCCACGTGGAGGGCTGTCTCTCCAGACTGCAGAAGAAAAGGAGCTGATGATTCAGAGCCATGTCTGTGAAGAGACTACAGAGACCAGAACCCAAGACCTGCACCCAAGCCTGCCTGTTTCCACTCCATCCACTTTGGTCCCACCCACCCACCTCAGGCACATGCCCCTACAGTGGCTAGGACAGGGACTGGGGTTGGGGTGTCCACCACACAGTGATTATTAAGCCTACACACTTGGCTCCTCCTGTGAAGTGCAAACGACTCAGAGATGGCTCTCCCTTTTCCCTGATGGCTGTTCTCAATCTTTTTTATATACTGATACTTCTTGCTGTGTGATTTTTTTTTTTTTTTTTTTTTTTTTTTTTTTTTTTTGAGACGGAGTTTCGCTCTTGTTACCCAGGCTGGAGTGCAATGGCGCGATCTCGGCTCACCGCAACCTCCGCCTCGTGGGTTCAGGCAATTCTCCTGCCTCAGCCTCCTGAGTAGCTGGGATTACAGGCACGCGCCACCGTGCCCAGCTAATTTTTTGTATTAGTAGAGACGGGGTTTCACCATGTTGACCAGGATGGTCTCGATCTCTTGACCTCGGGATCCACCCGCCTCGGCCTCCCAAAGTGCTGGGATTACAGGCTTGAGCCACCGCGCCCGGCCGATTTTTTTTTTTTTTTAGATGGAGTCTTGCGCTGTCACCAGGCTGGAGTGCAGTGGCGCAGTCTTGGCTCACTGCAACCTCCGCCTCCTGGGTTCAAGTGATTCTTCCGCCTCAGCCTCCCGAGTAGCTGGGACCACAGGCGCGTTCCACCACACCTGGCTAATTTTTTTGTATTTTTAGTAGAGACAGGGTTTCACCATGTTGGCCAGGATGGTCTTGATTTCTTGACCTCGTGATCTGCCCGCCTCAGCCTCTCAAAGTGCTGGGATTACAGGCGTGAGCCACCATGCCTGGCCATGATTTTTTTTTTAAAACACAGCATTCAGTTTTTACTATTAGGTTCATCATTCAGCAGTTACTTAAAGGAACAGTTTTATTTATTAACAAGCTTCTCATTTCATTGCCTATGATTAGAAACTTATTTTCCTATATTCTTAGAGATTTTCTCAGAAATTTTAAAGAACATCACTATTTGCCCATATAATGACTTCCTGTGAATTAGTAACATGTGCAAATCCTTTAAGATACTTTACTTC
Organism: Aotus nancymaae; assembly: GCF_030222135.1. NCBI lineage: Eukaryota > Metazoa > Chordata > Mammalia > Primates > Aotidae > Aotus > Aotus nancymaae. Next base: position 26,263,558 of record NW_026988455.1, read on the forward strand.
TATCCAGCCCAAAGACAATCATCAGAATAAACAAATTTTAAGAAGACAAAACAAGATATAGTGTTGCCACCTTCCAGACAACTGCCATAATAAATGTGTGTCTCTGATGTGAATGTTACCCCTCAGATATGGTGCAGTGCACAACCCATGCAACTGTGTGTGGCAGCTTGACTAAGCATGTCAAATTAGTCTGCCAGTATTGGAAGTAGAGAAGTACATTGTACAGTTGAATTGTACAGTTGAAACATTGTACAGCTGAATTAATAATGGATGAGAATGGAGGAATCCCAGGTTCAGGTTCCAGCACAGCCAATTAATTCACTGGATTGTTGTGTGAACTGAATGAAACACACATATATGAAAGCAAGGTATCTTAATAAATCAATAACTTTTATAACACTGTTGTGCCAAAAATAAGCCTTACTTTATTACTTTATATGCATTGTCTCATTATGTATCTTTTAGTGTCTGTGACTGTCAGGTCAGCACTATCAGCTACATCAAACAAGAGGAGAATAGGAAAGATCTGCTTAAAAGCATAAGGATGAATCAGTAAGAAAACTGAATCGGGACCGAGGTCTCTGTCTGGTTGTCTTTCTACTAGAACTTTGAGGTTTTTATGTTATGGGGATTATAATTCAATACGTGCATATTATGGCAACTGCCTGAAAGATTTTGGCTTAAGGCTGATTCCAATATTAGATCAAGCTACAGGCAACAAGAAATTTCCGACTTAAATTTTCTGCAGGTGAACTGAATTCTGATCCTGATTCCTTTCTTCTGGGTCTCGACGCACTTGGTATGCCAGCACTCACATGCATCCATTTACGACTTCCTCATGTTCCTCCTAAGAGAAGTGGCCTTACCTTATCTTTTACATCCAAAGGGCATTTGTTCTCATTGAGAAATTTCAAGGTATCCACGTGGCCATGCCGAGCAGCCCAGTAGATGGCATTGGACCCACCCTGCAGGAAAACCAACCTGGGGTCACATTTCTAGAGAGCTGACAAAGCTGGACGCATGCATCCCTCAGAGTCACTGTATTTCCCTTCCTGCGTGATGACAAACCCCAAAGGAGCAACTTCCCTAATGAATAAAAAAACCCTCATTCGATTTTATAGCTTTGACAAATGTACCATGGTTAAACTCAGTGCTAGCATTAGGGGCACCTGGGTGAGGTGTATGATGGAACTCTGTACTACTTTTCCAACTTTTTTTTTGTAAATCTAAAATGATTTCAAAGTAAATGTAAACTCTTATCCCCCCCTCTGGTTAGGATTCCCTTACTGCAGAGGGCTAGATCTGTTCCACTTACAGCTCTGCTGACGTCTACAGAAGTAGGCAAACACATTTTTGATGAGAATAATTAGATAATAAAACTTTGTCACGTTTGACATCTAACATTGTTCAGTAAATGTGATTGGTAAGAAGTAAAATCTGGGTAGCGTACAAAGAAATGCTGATGTCAAGCAGCGGAGCCAAGGGGAGGATAAATGTTTGCCTCTCTAACGCATGTGTCAGGCTGTACCAGGCTGTTTAAGCAGCTCATCTTCCTTTACAGGAAACTCAGAAACAAATTAGGACATACATTTTTTCCCTCTGTTACCCCTATGATTAAGAGACATTGGAAAATACTTTAAAATTCAATTCATTTCAATAAAACAATTATGACCTTATCCTGGACATTGATTCTTGAGCCTCTTTTGATGAGCAACTGTAGTATCTGAATATTCCCACAGCCAGCAGCAATGAGTAATGGAGGTGTCCCGTGCTAGAACAGGCAAGAAAAAAAATTACTAATTTTCAGGTTTGATAGGAAAGGAAAAGCCCAAACGATGATTGCTGTTCCCACACACCTCCACTGTCTCAACAGACAGAGCTACCGCTGCATGGAAGGAAGGGAAGACAGGTGAAGAACATAAAACCTTTCCTTCCTCTTCTGGATTCTCATCACTGGGGACATTTTCATTAGCAAGATGAGTGGATCTAAAATTTCGTGGGTAGAGATGCGATACGTGAATGAAGGAAGGCCCTTCAATGCAAAAAGACCTTATTTGTAACTCAAATCACCCTCTAAACAGAAGTGATTTTCCCCACAGTATGGAGCTTCCAATTGGAAGGGAAAATGGAGAAGCAGATGGGGTCTTTCCCTGGATATGGAAGGGCAAGGCTGCAGTGACCCACCCCTCCACTATGCTGCAGAACAGAACCAGACCTTGTTGGGTTGGTTAACATCATAGTTGGACAACGAGCCCAGAAGGTGCTGCAGGCCCGGGACGTTGTCATCGTTGATGGCATGGATGATGGCTTTCATCACAAAAGAGTCTTCCTCATCCTTGAGAGAGACAACCAAGATGAAAATAGTTACACTGCTAGCCATGATTTTCTTACCAACATAAAAGAAACCTGTGCTCACTTGTTAACAGGGGCATTCAGAGGAGAACGTAAGCCACTTACTCCTCAAGTCCACAATCATGGAGGGACCTAGGAGGGAATTTGTTGCTCCTTCCATGTTGCAAATGAGCACTACCTACTGTTTACCTGGGCTTCAATGTCACCTGCAGTATAACCCAGAGAGCAAACAGTGTCCAAGATCCAGATTTCAAATAATGATGACAAATAACCCTTTCTGTTTATCTCAAGAATCTGTCAAAATAAAGTTCCTAAAACCACTGTGAAAATTTTTAGGTATAGCACAGACTCTCTTCCTGGATAAGGAAAAAGAAAAACCTATTGAAGCAAAGAGATAATGATTTTGAATAAGATATTCTCAATTTGTAATTTTTCCAATTACAGAATTGTTTTCTGATCACTTGAATTTCTTCCATCACTAGGTATAGAATAACATGGTGAAAATTCTCTGAAAGCTGGTCCTAATTATATTAAAAAAAAAAACAAAAACAGAAAAAGAAAAAAGAAATAGGCTCTAAATAAAGAAAATAAAGGCCAGAAATTGGAAAATTGATGCATTTCTAATTACAAAGGAAAAATAACCAGAGAGTACTGAACAAAAAATTTAATAAATCTTTGCCACTCTGTCAAAATTCACATTAAAACTAAGGAATCAGCTAGAAAATCCTAAACAAAATTTCTGAACTTATAAACATAGAAGTATGGCCACTGAAAATTCAGATCTGGAAAAGTATTACCTACAGAGGCTGAATCTCTGCTTGCGGGGGGAGAATGGAGAAGGCGTTTCTCTCCACCTGCTTTCTCTTCTCTATAGCTCTGAATCCAAACGCTTTTCATGTGGGTTTTAGTGATATTTGTATAAAATGCGTGTTTAAGAATGCCACTGGTTTTGCTTTTCTATCACAATTCAAGTCAACGACTAAGAGGCATCTACATGAAAGTGCAAGCCAAGAGAAATGGGGAAAACAAGGAATAAAGCAGACTGTTATGACTCATCTCCATGATGAGAATATGGAGATGAGGGAATCTGACCTCTGGGAAGGGATCCTTCCACCTGGAGCTCCTACAAGACCCCTGGTCCCTCTCCTACCCTAAACTTTTCACTGTGACACATGTATTGTCTCCCAGTTGAATATTTATTTGCAATCTTTAATAATTCTCATCATCTTACTTACAGTCAAGTTTTTATCTTTTTGCTGGTTGCACAACAACCCTCTGACAATTTCCAAACTAAGCCTAAGCCTCCTCTTCTCTCTCTTCTTGCCCTAACCGGCTTCTCTTTTGCTTTTTTTTTTTTTTTTTTTTGAGACAGAGTCTCGCTCTTTTGCCAGGCTGGAGTGCAGTAGGGTGATCCCGGCTCACTGAAACTTGAGTTTTTCTGGTTTCAAGCAATTTTCCTGCTTCAGCCTCCTGAGTAGTTGGGACAACAGGCACACACCACCACGCCCAGCTAATTTTTTGTACTTTTAGTAGAGACCGGGTTTCACCATGTTGGCCAGGATGGTCTCGATCTCTTGACCTCGTGATCCCCCCGCCTTGGCCTCCCAAAGTGCTGGGATTACAGGCGTGAGCTATCATGCCCGGCCTCTTTTGCTTTTAAAAAACATCTCCATTCCCATTTCACTCCACAAGGCTAAATGTGGAGCCTCAGTGAAGCTACTAACTTAAGGGGAAAAAAGGGGAGCTGGTGTCTGCAGTTCCTACCCTGAAGTACTCGACTCCTCCGGGGAGATGCTGACTGCTCAGTTACAGGGGCAGGGTAGTTCCCACAGGGCGACGGAGCCTGCCTTTTCTGGAGTCCCTTTTAACCTCCTGACTTAACAAAGCCCTGTTGTTTGACTATCAGGGGAAAGTCTTGCTGAATTCGGATGCTTCCACGCCTATCTGAAGAGCTAATCCGTGATTAGGTTTCAGTTTGGATTGAGGGGGAAATAAAGAATATAAAGGCTAGTAATTGGAAAATGAGTGCATTTCTAATTACAAAGGAAAAATAACTAGAGAGTACTGAACAACAAATGTGATAAATCTTTGCCACTCTGTCAAAGTTCACATTAAAACTAAGGAAGTTAGAGTTATTCTCAAGGGCCTTGGGCAGTCAACTCCAAGGCAATAATGCAAGTGGGCTTGGCTTTCTGGTCTGCTAGGAGACACACCAGCAAGCAGCACTGCATTTTCCCTGATTCTCTGGTGCGTGTGTGGGGGAAGGGGGTGGTGGCTGTCTGTCCCTTCTGTGCTACTATGAATCAAGATTCTTCTATGTCAGCGGCTACAGTTCATGCAAATTAGAATCAGCTCTTTTCTCTTCTGCTGGCTAGACGCTCTTTTACCAAACTATTAGTGCGTGTGCCTCTGTGTATATGCATTTGCTGTGTGTGTGTACGTCGGGGGCCTCTGTGCCTACGTTTGCATCAAGGTGGAGGAGAGTGTTAGAGGCTTGGGGCTATGAGGGGGGACAGTACCATCCAAATCAAGAGGAAAGAAGCAAGAGGGTGCATAAATCAGCACACCCAAATTTTTCTGAGGGGATCAGGAATAGGCTTGCCATTTCCACGACTTTGGGTTCCTGGGAGGTTGAACAAATAAAACAGCTTGGACATTCTGAGAACCCAGGGCGGAGAAAGGAGCACCAGGGCACACAGGTTTGCTTACCAGAGTATCATCGCTTCTGGCAACACTCATGTTACTTCTGGACAGGAACGACCTGGATAATCTTTGGCACAGTGATATCAAGCGAACAGATTGCTTTTTTAAAAAAAAGGGAGGGTGGGGAGAAAAAAGGTGGGGTGAGAGGAGGAGAGACAGCTTATGTAACAATTGTCAAATGAGTACAAAAACCACAAAGCCCTCAAGATTGTTTTCATTGCCGACAGCACGCACTCTCTCAGGGTGGGCAATCCTATAGCAGGTTGGGCTATATTTGCTTATATAATAATTTTAAAGTTCTTATGAATCAAGACAACAGGATATAGAGATTCTCCTTCCATATTTCATTATTGAGCTACAGAGCCGGACACCCCACATCCCTTCTCTCTGTGTATTTTCTTCTCTGCTCTTTGGAGAAGGTGATCTGACCCTTGCAGGTCCCCCATCAGAGAAGCATAGAATGCAGGAGCCTTGCTCTGTGTCCTTCATGCTGCATAAGCAGTGATGGCAGACAATGTGATGACCAAAACCCAACAGTTGTTGGAAGTGAACAGGTGGGGGACCTCTTAGTCTAAGAACACACATCTCTGCATTCACTCTCAAAGGTAAAAGTACCGTTAAAGAATGAGAGAGAGAAAGAGAAATGTATGTTCATTCTCCCTACATTTTAAGCCTAATTCTAAGGACTTTTTGAGAGTCTGGTGCTGTGGTACTCCTCATCCCTACCATGGCACCCCAAAATTGGTAGGTAAAAAAATGAGGTACATTTCTGGCCTTGAGCTGGGGAGAAATGGCAGGTACCCACTTCCTCTGGGTTTGACATGACCCTGGGCACAGGAAACCACCCTGTCACCTTCTTAGCACTGAAGTGTAATTTGTTCCAGGATGTTTGCAATGGTTTCAGAGCTGTGTCCCACCAGTGTGGAGGCCATCCACACTGAGGAAGGAGAAGGGGCCACACCGCAAATGCTCATGGCCCTGCCCCACACCCACTCCAACCACTCACAGATACAGGCTGGGCTGAGGGAACCACTTACGCAGGGTACAGCACAAATATAATCTCATGCTACTTACCACAAAGAATGAACTTATTTAAAATATGGCTTGTAGTATTAGAAAAAGATTTCACTATAATTTTATTGTACTGCTATAAAAATTTGCATTGAAGGTGGTTTTGATTTAAAAAGCACAAAATTACATTTAATGGTATGAGTTAAACTGACTAAAATATTGTTTTGGGTTTTTCTTGAAAATAGAGTAATGTGCAGAAGACTGCAGAGTGATTAGAAAGAGGAAAGGATGTATTTTCCATATTGCCAGTGTCAGAGGAGGTGGATCCTGACCACACACAGCTCTACACAGGAAACAGAATTCGCTCATCTCTCCACAACAAACAATCTTACTTTCCATTTTTTCCGGGCTGCGAACTTCTTGAATTTCTCCATGTTTACTGCTGATGCTTTTCTACTAAGTGCTTGCTGTGTATCTTTAGGCTAAAATAAAAATCCAAGAAAAAAAAATTAAAGCTCTCAAATTACTAAAATGTGTTATGTGACAATGTTTTGAAACACCTCCTAATTCAGGATGCTTACATATTCACCTCATTAAATTAGCATGAGAAGTTGGGATAACATACCACACCTAGGTACCTCATCTTAGTGGGCTCACTCTTTTGTCTGAGGGTTTTGTACCATCTGTAAACACTGGGGAGAAGTAGAGCTTGGGGTCAAACTGAATCACAACTTTCCACACTGAGAGTTAGGGAATGGGAAGATTCATGGCGAGGCTATGTTATGAGACATTTGAACTTGGGTATCATCAAGTAATTTAGAGCTGGGAGGGATCTCAGGGGTCAGCAAAGTTAGTTTGGCTTACAGCAGAATTCCTTGTTCATATCAGAGGAAATGAATCCTGACACACACAGCTCTATACAGGAAACAGAATTTATTAATCCCTCCACAACAAACAATTGCATCTTTTTCCATAGATGCATTTAGCTTTTGTCCCCTACCTCTGGGAGGAGGAGACATCACAGCTGCCTAGGAGAGCCCAGGCAACCACAGGGAGCTTGCACAGCAAAGCTATTTGCCCCCAAAGCCTGCTTCTGTGATGCTCACTTCTTTGTTTCATGATTTTATTCTGTAACTGTCACACTTTCCCACCCTTAGTCCTTTCTGCCCTGGATTGAAGCAACTGCAATCCAGAAGTCAACTAGGCCAGGCAGGTAATGTAAAGGTGTCATGTGCCATGGGCCCCATGCCCTAGCACCAAGGCACTTGTACCACTTCCTGAGGCCATGTGGAATGAGGGCTCAGTGTCAGCAGATCTTCAGAGTTCCCAAGAGAGGCTGGAAATCCATAGTTGATTGATATTTACATGCTGGAATCAATATAAAAATTTAAATATACTCTTTGGGCCAACACCCCGCAGGTCACACCAAACATGGTTGTTGAGTGGACTTGACCTTTTACAATCCTGCTCCGTGATGGCTTATTCCTCTCTCCCCACCTCTGGGATCATTAATATACAGTCTAATCTGTCAGTTTTTCTTAAAATATGACGCAAATAGCAAACTCAACACTCTAGTTGTGACCTGTAGTTAGCAGTACTCTGAGACACACGAATACCGGAGTGCCCAAAGCAATCACATAGAAAGTGATCTAAACAGTGATGTAATATGCAACTCACCTTGATCCAGGGATGCTGCAAACTATCTTGAATTGTCATTCTCTTCCTTGAGGGGAGGGGGAGAAAGAAAAAAGTGCTGTGACGATAGCAGCAAATGCTAAGGTTGTTTTCATGCTGGCTGGGCCTGCCAAGCAGACACTCTGGAAAATGCAGCTCAGGGAACAAAGCCAAAAACGACATCGGTCTTTTTGTGATTATTTCATTGTGCCTGCAGGGACTGACTGAGTCGGGGCAGAGGGCCTTGCGTGCATTTTCTGAAGCGTTTCACACGGCATGCTGCCCTTTGGCAGATGAAGCAAGCAGGGTCTGGGAAATGTGGCCCCGTGTATTGAACAGGTACAGGCTCAGGGCTGGCTGAGGCCGTGGCCGAGCGCCTTTCAGGAACGTGGACACTCACTTTGGATCCTTGACCAGAAGTCTTCTTATGAAATCTTTGGCTAGGGCACTGGTATTACTGAAGTATTCTTCCTCAAATTCGTAGTTGACAGCAGATACATTTGCTAACGTTTCTTGCTTAGTGTCTCCAAGAAATGGGGAGGCCCCGCTTAGGCTGTTAAAAATAAAGTTGGGCACAGAACATTAATGACGACCCCCTGTGTTGTCACTTTGCACCTATAACATCTGGAGTGTGGAATACGATTATGATCTGGTGCTTGAATAGTCACTTTAGAGTTTGATTATATTTCACAGGGCTTTAACTGTCACAAGCTTCAGCTTAATGCAAAAGGATTCACTTAACAAGTTAATTTGGAACAACGTCTGCTAGTTTAAAGGAAACCTGTTTTCTCGGCAGTGATGGACAGCTATGCTTTCTTCCAGTGATTATGCTACAGTTTCTTATGACTCATTTCAATTTAGGAGAAAATGTTTAATTAGTATAAACTAAACATGTTTTGGGGGTGTAAAATGAATATGTTTACATCAAAAGCATGCATAAGCTGAAGAGATCAACACAGCACATTTAATGGTTAATTAAATCTATGGTCTTATAGAAAAGAACAGGGTATGATTGTGAATTCTGATACTTACAGGATATAGGTTATTACCCCGATACTCCTAAAAACAACACAAAACAAAAAAAACACATCAGTAGAGGAGTCAAATACATCAGAAAGAAAACAACAGCAAGGACAAGCTCCTTACCACATATCTGCCTCAAGACCAAGAGGTTCATAGTTGACTATCTCAGGAGCTAAGAGGAAACAAACACTCATTTAGCTTGGGGGGAAGCCAACTAACCGATTCTATCTTCATGCAATGACCAGGAACATGTACCAGGGAAAGGATTTTCCAGCAGGGGAGGTTTGCCAGAATAATGTTCATGAGATGTAAATGACCACAGGAGCAAAGAAACGTACCGACAAACTCTGGAGTCCCAAATATGTTTTTAAATTCATTTCCAAAGTCAATTTTGTGGGCCAACCCAAAGTCAATGATCTTGATCCGAGGTTTGGGGACATTTCTATCCAGAAGCATTATGTTCTCAGGCTTGAAAAAAAAAAGAGAGAGAGAAGCAAAAAGCTATGATATGTTATGCTAAGGACAAGATGGCAGAATAGTTCTTCTCTCCAAAAAAAAAAAAAAAAAAAAAAAAAAGAGCCAAAAATTAGGGTAGAAAGGGTGGTTGAAAGAGAACACCAGGAAAATACATGTCTTGCTCTAGGTTCTCTCTAAAGCAGGCCTGAGACAAGGATTCAGATGCAAGTGGGTTATGTGGGAGGGGACACCAGGAAACACCTGGGAGGGAAATACAGGAAACAGGAAGCTGCTACGAGGTGTCCTATCAAGGTGGGGGTAACTGGGGGAATGGGAGAGGAAAATGAGAACTCAGTGTTACTCCAATTGCAGCACGAGGGAGCTGGGGTCTTTATCCACCATCTCTCCATCCTCCATTGCTGGCGGTTGCTTTTGTGGAAATCTTTCTTTTTTCATTTACAGCTCCCAGGGCCAGAAACAAGATGCCAGGAAGCCCTCTTTAGGTTGTATATGAGTGTGTGCCTGTCCATGTGTTTGTGGGACAAGAGGGGACATGAATGGGACATTGATAGCTCTGCTACCATAAGAATGGGGAAAATCCTTCCTCTGAAATCCTGTCCCAGCTCTACTGGTCTGAATCATCCACTCGGATAGAGCACACACTGCTTTACCAGGTCGCTTCTTGCTGCCTTGAACTAGAACTTCCCAGCATTGCCACTTCCTATTGCTCCTGATGTGTCTTCCCTTCCCAAAGAGGCCACACCGCTGTGATAGCTGAGATGACGGCTTACATGCCCTTTCATCTCCAACAACATCAGGCATCCAGCCGGGCAAACGCCCCAATTATTAGCCAATGTGAGTTTGGTTTGCTTGATTACTGGTGACACAGTCAGACCATAAGCCTTTGCATCACTCAACACACTTTCTATCTTAACATGCCCAGCGCCACACAAGGAACTGGTGCCAGTCACTGGCTGCTGGCTAATTTCCCAGTAGCCAAGAGTAGCCCCCTTACTAATAAAACCTGGCTCCTAAGACCGCTTGTATTTTTTACCAAGAATTCCAGAATGTAATTCATTATCGTAAGCCTCTGTCCCACAAAAAGTTTAGCCATCCCAGTGGGAGGTATGTATTCCATGCTTGCTGATTTATATGGATAATTCTGTTTGTTAAACGGGTACAGGAAAAATAAGATAACTCTTTCAGATGCCTCAATTTTTCTTAGCAGAGAAACAACCAAGGCTGTGATCTGCACAAGTTTCTATTTGGCTCACACCTTGAAACGTACCTTAAGATCAAAGTGGGCAATTTGAAGGGAGTGCAGGTAGTAAACACCATTCAGAATTTGTTTGAGAAATTCCGTTGCTTCCTCTTCAGTTAAAGATTCCTTTTCAGCTAAGAAGTCAAACAGCTCGCCACCTGCAACGCTGAGAACCCGGAAGCAGGGGTTATTGGTAACAGTTCTGTTTCCTGTCTATTCCTTCTCTTATTGGTGTGCTCAAACTTCAGACAAGAAAACAGCAGAAAGCCTATGCTGAAACTGCCAAGCACAGAGTCAGAATTCTCCGTGCAGGTTTTGACAATTCTGCATTCAGGCACATTTGTGCCTGAAAGCGCTTGCGATGAAATATCGTGAAGAAAATATCAGTGTTATCTTTAAAACACTTTAAATAAACATATTTAGAGGCGATGTCTCAACTCTAATGATGATAAAAAATCTGCAAGCCAGTTTTGTACAAAATTTTAGGGTCTATCTTCTTATCTCAATTAGAGAGTACCTGAAAAGTTTGTAACCTGCATATTTAATTAATTCTTTAAAACTCAAATTCACAGTATATGGTCTGATAAGGGTTTTTTCTTTCTTGTTTAGTATTGGTTTGTATGTAAATACTAACACATTTATAAAAATCATATTTAGTAATAAATTTAACAAATTTATTAAACCTTAATTTATTATACCTTAATTAATAAGAATACATTTACAAAACAGCAAAATGTATGTGGTTGGTTGAGGATTTATTTGTTTGTCTCCCTGTCTGGACTGTAAGTCAGCACCTCCCATCCCAGCTACTGGCTACTGATGTAAGACCCACTCCCGGCACAGAGCCAGGCACACAGCAAGCACTCAAAACTTTATCAAGTGGATGGATGAACAAGCTCCCCTAAACACTCCACGGTAGCGATGAATGGCAAATAACAGGGAAGTTTTAATAAGAGTTTTTATAAGTTAATCTTTATCAAGTTTAACCATACATTCACAACATAATAATTAAGTGCAATTATGCACAAACTGCTGTATTCATTATCTTTCTTAGGGCAAAAGAGCTCCCTAAACATTATACCTTCTGCATCTACATCCATTCAGAGTAAAGAAAATTGGTGCTCCTAAGATCAGACAAGAATGACAAAAAAGCTGTTTTCTTCCAAGTTTCAGATCCCACAGGCCTTCACCCTTCAGGTCGGTGCTTCCTTAGCATGGTCTAGAGCCCATGGACATCAGAATTGTTTGAGGATGCTTTAAAAATAAAGATTCTGAGCCTCACATATTTTTTTTTTTTGAGACAGAGTCTTGCTCTGTTGCCCAGGCTGGAGTGCAGTGGCCTCGGTTCACTGCAACCTCTGCCTCCTGGGTTCAAGTGATTCTCCTGCCTCAGCCTCCTGAGTAGTTGGGATTATAGGCATGCACCACCATGCCCAGCTAACTTTTGTATTTTTAGTAGAGACAGGGTTTCACCATGTTGGTCAGGCTGGTCTCGAACTCCTGATTTTGTGATCCACCTGCTTTGTCCTCCCAAAGTTCTGGGATTAACAGCATGAGCCACCATGCCCGGCCTGAGCCTCACTTTCAGTCTGCTGTGTGAGGGCTTCCAAGAGTGGTGACTAGGACACTCAGCATTTTCAACAAGCACCTGAAAGTTTTCTGAGACCATTTTCCCTCATCTGAATTCCACGCTCCTGCTGCAGGGCCTCCCTCTGGTTTATGGGGAGGGTGGAGTGACTCTCCTACCCTCAGGGCTCTGGCAGAGGCAGCCGCACCCTCCTGTGAGCAGTCCATAGGCCTCCCCTATCCCCCAGGGGACACAGCAGAGCCTGGGCCCAGCCAGGATGCCCAGGAGCCCAAGTGAGAGGGAGGCTTGTAGGTGTCCTGCACGGACCCTGCCTCAGGAGTGGCCTTCCTCTCCTCCTGACCCCTGCCCTGCACTGCTCACCTTGTTCTCAGGAGATGCAGTCTACCCTACCCTCTCCCCTCCAAGGTGCCCTTGGCCTCATGGCCCCCATGCTGTCTCCCCACGGAACAAGGCAAGGCCTCCTCCTTCTCACTTTTGCATCTTACTCTTCAAACAAACAAGGAGAGAAAATCCTTCAACTATAGCAGGTAAAAATGAAAAGTGTGAGACTGTGAACCAGTGCACCCCAAAGAAAGCTCTCCCATTGAGCTGGAGGTTGCAGTGAGCCGAGATTGCACCACTGCATTTCAGCCTGGCAAAAGAGGGAGAATCTGCTCAAAAACAGGAAAAAAAAAAAAAAAAAAAAAAAAAGGCCAGGCCTGGTGGCTCATGCCTGTAATCCCAGCACTTTGGGAGGCCAAGGCGGGTGGATCACCTGAGGTCAGGAGTTCAAGACCAGCCTGACCAATATGGTGCAACTCTGTCTCTACTAAAAACCAAAAATCAGCCAGGCATGGTGGCATGCACATGCAACCCCAGCTGAGAGGCGGAGGTAGTGCACTTCAGCCTGACAGACAGAGCAAGACTCCGTCTCAAAAAAAAAAAAGAAAAGAAAGCTCTCCCATCACACCTGGGTCTCCAGCCCTGGCTTCTGTGCTCCCTGGGGCGCCTCTCACCACTGGGGCTGGCTCAGGCACTGCGGCCACGTGCTGTGGAGAAGTCAAGTCCTAGCATCCAATCCAAGTCTTAACCCTGCCATGCGTTCACCCTGAAACCTGGAAGGTTACCCTTTCTCTTGAGCCTCATTTCCCCAAACAGGAGTCATAACACCTCTTCCATTGGAGGTTAAGAGGATTAAAGGTAATAGACATGTGTAACCGGCAAGGCTGGCCCATGGGTAAGGTCTAGCTTGTGGGAACAAGTGTTGTTATAAAGAAGGCCACTGGCACCCCTGTCACCCCTGTAACATACCACTGTTTCGTACAGGATTCAATATGAAAGCCCCTTCCCACCCCCTCCTCCTCCTTAAACGGATCCATTGGTTGAGCCTAAACATGGTGCTTCCCAGGAAGAAGGAGAGGGAAGGCAGTGGGACTCCTCCTGTGAATGTGGCGCCCAGCTGCCAGCTTTCTCTCTGTGCCCCTCTTCAGGGCCTCCCGACCCCACCTCGTTCACACCCTGCTTGTGTTGTCACAGAGTACAGAGACGCAGAGTTTTCAGACAATGAGAAACATCTGGAGTTTGGCTGCCTGGTTGGAGTGAATCTTCCAGCACCTACACAGTTGGCGTAGGCTGCTGGCCCCGAGTCCTTTCCAGGGGCTCCACTGTTTAGCCTTCTAGCACCCCCATGCTGCCCTGGTCTCAGGCTTTGCCTGCTCTTCTTTGGCTAGCTTTCCTTTCCTCCCTGCTGACCTAAGCTTTCTTCAGATCCACGATCTCCTTCTCCTGCCTGCTCCATCTTCTGTGAGGCAGGATGGCAAAAATGAGGGGACTGTGGTTCAAATCCTGCCAGGACCTGAGGGTTCCAACCTCGCTGAGCCTCGGACTCCCCTTCTATAAAATAAGGGGCAACATCATAGCTTACAGAGTCGTCCCAAGGTTCCAGGACACGTAGACACCCTTAGTGCTCAATAAATGCTGCTGTCCTTTTTCACATGTGGCTTCAAACCAGAAGTCCTTCCATGGCAGCGGGGGTGTGCTGGTGAGGCTTTAACAGCAGGCTCTTTGGGGTTGGGGTGGGCAGGAACCATTCCCGAGGTGTCACATTCCCACCATGGCTGTCTCAAGCTCCCCACAGGATGTCAGGGACTGTGGAGTTGGGGAGGGATGGGCACTGCAGCTGTGACCTGGGAGAGCTGGCGTTGACACAGCACTGCTGAGCAGCCACTTGGTCTGCCATAGTGTTTCACGTTTTCCGAGGACGGTCTGACGGCATCTCATCCTCATGCTCTTCTTCACCATGATCATGCCACCCTCCCTTGGGCACTAGGTGGCATCTGTGGTTCCCCCTCTTGAATCTGGGGCAGGCCCCGTGACCGCTTTGACCAATGGCACAAGTGATTCTGCCAACCCCACTGTGGTTTTTCCTGGACTGGGGGCCTCCAAGTCCCACCTCCTGAAGCCCTCAGGTAAGATGCAAGAAGTGTGATGATGCCAAACCACTGTTCCATGTGAAGAAACTCAGGAAGAAGAGATCTCCTTGGAGAACAAGGCGGAGAAGCTTTGAGCGAGGAAGGCATCTTGGAAGGGGACCCTCCAGCCCAGCCGAGGCCACATGACTGATCATCCAACAACTGATCAATGAGGGAAAATAACAGGGTCTGCCAAACTTCTATCAAGGGCAGATCCTAAATATTTTAGGGTTTGCAGGCCTTGCAGTCTGTCCCAACTACTCAGCTCTGCTGATGTATCATGAAAGCAGCCACAGACGACATGTACATGATGGGTGTGGCTGTGTTCCAATAAAACTTTAGTTAAAACATAGGTGGCAACCTGGGTTTGGACTATAGGCCATAACTTGCTGACCCCTGATATAAAGACTAGGTCACCTCAGCTCAACGTGGGGCAACTCTCAAGGGTCATTCTGGCCCCAGAACTCCCTGTTGGCCAACTAGGGCTGCCATTGAACCCATTCCTGCTCCCTTCCCCTCCTCTCCAAGTCTTGATCCTAAATACAGTACTTAATAAACACCAAGCATACTCTTCTCCATCCCAGAGTTTGCTTCCCAGGGAACCCAACCTATACCCCACTGAATCTGGGGTAGTTTTTTACACAGCCATAGAAGGCTGGAACATGCACCATCTTGAACTGGGCTTGATTACTAGGCTCAGCCAATGGAAACCAGGCTTGCCCTTCTCTGGCCTGGTCATCTTGTGCCTTATTCAGTATTTGTGTCCTGAGAAACTCAACTCCACAGGAGTAAGAACAATGAACGACCCTGGAACCCCAAGAGTTAGGAATCAGGACTGTGATCAAGATCGGGAGCAGGAGAGCACTAGTTAATCCTTTTAGTTTTTATCATCGAGCCTTCTCACAAGTCCCTGTTCAAATCTCATCTTGTTATGAAGCAGTCCATGTCATGGCTTGTCCAGGCAGCCAAAATCTTCAGTTAGACATTAGAAAGGTTAGGAGACCCCCTATCCCACTGGGTCAGGATTCATCAACTGGTGCCCCGAAGGCCATATGTATTCACTGCATCCTCCTCACCCATACACATTCACATATACCTATACTCATCACACACATATACTCATCTTCCTTCATATCTTATATGTACACATCTTTCATCCCAACATACTCATCCCCCTTTACCCCTACATTTCCTTCATTTCTGCATATGTAACTCATCTTCCTTCATCCCTACATATGTACTCAATCTCCTTCATCCCTACAATATACTGATCACCCTTCATCCCTACGTATGTACTCATCCTCCTTCATCCTTACAATATACTGATCACCCTTCATCCCTACATATGTACTCAATCTCCTTCATCCCTACAATATACTGACCACCCTTCATCCCTACATATGTACTCATCCTCCTTCATCCTTACAATATACTGATCACCCTTCATCCCTACATATGTGCTCAATCTCCTTCATCCCTACAATATACTGATCACCCTTCATCCCTACATATGTACTCATCCTCCTTCATCCTTACAATATACTGATCACCCTTCATCCCTACATATGTACTCAATCTCCTTCATCCCTACAATATACTGATCACCCTTCATCCCGACATATATACCCTCTTCCTTAATTTTTACATATATACTCATCCTCCTTCATTCTATATACATACTCATACTCCTTCATCTCTACATACATACCCATCTTCCTTCAGTTCTACATAAATACTAATTATCTTTCATCCCTACATACTCACCCTTCTTCATCCATACATATATATTCATCCTCCTTCATCTCTACATACATACTCCTCTTCTTTCATTTCTACATATCTATTCATTCTCCTTCATGCCAATTCATGAAGGCAGCTGTTTTTGCCATGACCTCTGCTTATAAAATCTTTAGAAATTAATCAAAATAATTAAAACTAAATGATTGCAGCAAAGGTTTGGGAGCATGATAACCATTGTTTGGTAATTTATTCCCTATTTGGCCCCAAAATCTCCAAAGGTAGAAAATGACTTGAGGATTTTTCACATGCATGCCGAGAACTAGAACTCAAATGTTCACAATGTTGCTGAACGGCTGAATCGTGTAAACAAGGAAATCAGTCAAAAAACCTTGCCCTTTTCTCTTTGTTCCAGATTCTACAATTTGCTTAAGAGAAGGCAGGCTGATGGAAGGAGAGATGAGCAGTCTGTGCAGCAGATTTAGAAAGCAAGTTAACCTCCTTTATTAGGGCTTTGAGTCAGTATTTTAAATTACGGTTTTATCAGGGAAATCGTGTGAAATGAATACTAATGAACATTTGCTGTTTTCACCAAGAGAGCTAGAAAATACATGGTTCTGTCTCCTCCTCATGTCTTTTACTACCACCAAAGCCTCCCTAAAAGTTGGCCATGACAGAAGGTCTTTAGGATATGTCACTACATTAAAAACAAGGTGGGGGCTTTTGAATAATGTAGCAGAAGGTATCACAAGATACAATTTTCTAAATTAAAACATTCTGGAAGTTTCCTGACTTTTGCTAGGAATTGCCCAAAATATAGCAAGACTTGATTTGGGACCAGCGCTGGTTACCATCTAAGCTGCAGAGGACCCCTGCATACATAGTAACTACCCCATGAGGCCCATTTCAAGGCAAACATTAGGATTCTTCAGAGTGGAAGAAATACGGTGCCAAGTATGCTCCCCCAGGGCACTCCTTCGAGGCCTGCCTCCTGGGTCACAAAGCCCTGGGAGGCGGAGGCGCCAGCTCCAATTCTGGCCTCAAGGGGTGGGTGACTGGAAGGGATGTAAAGAGGTCACATCACCTCTCTGGACCTTACCTTGCTCTATGTATGAATAATGAGAGAATTGAGTAACCAGGTCAAGTTCCTTGAATCCAGGACTA
This sequence comes from Aotus nancymaae, assembly GCF_030222135.1. Lineage (NCBI taxonomy): Eukaryota > Metazoa > Chordata > Mammalia > Primates > Aotidae > Aotus > Aotus nancymaae. The sequence goes on from NW_026988455.1 coordinate 26,280,977, forward strand.
TATCTGGCCAGTAAAATATGGACCAAAATGATGTGTGCCATTTCAGACCTGGCCCCTAAAACATCCGATGTGATTCCCCAACCCACATTCTCATCTCTCTCTTTGGCTGCCGTGGCCACCGGAATACATGTGACCCGGCACAGGACTCCAAGAAGGGCCTGGGGGAAGCAGAGACTATGTGGAAGGAATATGGATCCCTGAGTCACTCACTGCCTGGAGGTCATCAATCTACCCTATCTGTATGAGACTTTGAGTGACTGAGAGACAAATCCTGTTATGTTAAGCTACCAGATTTTGTGGTTGTCTTCTGCCTGCTCTAAATATAAAACTATTTAATCAGAAGTAATAATGTAATACATTTTATAAACTAAAAGAAAGTGACTGATGCAAACGCACAGAGCACACTAACCATTGTGGTTATGTACTGCTGTGTAACAAATCTCCCCAGAACATTAGGTTTTAACCATGACAATCATCTTATGGGTTGGGAATTCAGGAAGGGTTGGCTGGGCAGTTGTGGCTTAGGGTGACATGGGGTTGCAATCAGACAATGGCTGAAGCTGAAACGGCAGGGGTACTGAAGCAGCCAGGGGCTGTCTGGGCACCTGTCTCCTTATAGTCTCAAGTCTCTGGGTCGGTCTCTCCATCTGGGCTAGTTTGTGCTCCCTCATAGCACACTGGCCTCAAGACACATGGACCATTCAGAGGCAGGTCAGGGCTCCAGAGCAAGTGTCCCAGCAAGAAAGGCGGAAGCTGCCTCAGAAGTCACACAGCATCGAAAAGACCTATCCAGATCCAAGGCAAGGGGGATTTAGAATCCAGCTCCTGCAGGGGGATTCCAGGTGTTTGTCCCTACAGGTAGGATAGCAGATAACACTGATGCCATCGTTGGAAAACATATCACACTGACTATGACAGAGGAGCTGAAGTTTTCAATTTTATTTCATCCTAAATGTCTACTTTAAAAGTGTTGGGACCAGACATCGTGGTTCACAGGTGCAAACCCAACACTTTGGGAGGCCAAGGCGGGATCACTTGACACAACAAATTTGAGACCAACCTGGGCAGCATAGTGAGACCCCCATCCCTACATAAAATTTTAGAAACATATTAAAAAAATAATGAAAAACAAAAGGGTTAGGTATAGGTAGTGTATTAGTTTGCTGGGGCTACACTAATGGAATAGCACACATTGGGTGGCTTAAAATGACAGAAATTTCTTGCCTCAGTTCTAGAGGTTACGAGTCCAAAACCAAGGTGTCTACAGAGTCATGCTCCCTCCAAAGCTTGGAGGGGAATCCCTTCTGGCCAATTCCCAGCTTCCGGGGCTTTGCCAACAATCTCTGGGCTCCTGGCCTTATCGAGGAGCACTCCCATCCTCACCTGCATATGGCACTTTACCTGTGTCTCTCCCTGTAGGCTGCCCTCTGCACACGTCTGTGTCTGCATCCAAACTCCCCGTTTATGAGAACATCAGTCATACGGGATCTGGGCCCACCCAGGTGCCCTCATTTTAACTTGGCTACATTTGCAAAGACCCTATTTCCAAAGAAGATGACACATTCTGAGGTCCTGGGGGTTAAGATTTCAACATACGTTTTGTGGGGGAGCATCCAATCTAACCCATAATAAGTAATAACTCCTCAAAAGCTGCAAATAAATTATTACAGGTTGGCTAAAGCAATTCAGGAAATAAAGAGAAGCAAGGAAAGGGGAAGATGATTAGAATCCACTAAGTGTTCTCTTAGTCTTGCATTTGGATCTCCTGTGAAGGAAGGGCTCATTCATGTACTGCTATAAAAATGTTTTAATTCAGGTCAGAAAAATGTGGGTGAGAAAGAAATATCTGGTGCTCTCCTTGGGGCTTAAGTAAATCCCCAAGCATTTTGAGACGATTCTTCCTTTACCATAACTACCCTGGTATACATGGTGTGAAGGAGTGAAGTGGTCCCCAACTACCTCTTGGCTTTGCCTCTAAATAAACCAAGAACTAAAACTCAAGACTCCACCATCACCACTGTGTTGAAGGTTCTTTCCTGTTAAGTTAGGGGACGTCTTGAAGGGTGTTCATGTGCTCACCTCTCATATTCTAATTTCAGTTCTTTGGGTCACTGGAGGACTTTGCTGAGTGAAAATTGAAGCTGGGACATAGGAAGGGAAAGATGGAACATAGGGCATTCCGTTCTGCATTGTCAAACGAGTGAATCTAAGGTTGGAAATACAGTCAGGGAGGGGGTCGAAGCCATTTTTTGCTTCTATACTGAGTTTCCCTCAATTAAATGAATCACATCAACGAAGTTTCTAACCTTAAGGCCTCCTCTGAGTTAGCCCTACCTTCTTTAAATCCAAAATGCAAGATGTATCTGAAAATATATTTTCTGTCTGTTTTCACCTCAAATTCAAGTTCAAGTAACAACTTAAAAGGAGCTGCGTGGATTCTCATAAAACAGCATGCCTGGTACTCAAAGTTCATGGGGGAGAAGATCTTCCATTTTACCCAGGGAGGTTGTGTGAAAGCAGGAAGGAGCCTCCTGAAGGTCCTTAGAACAAACCCCTAAGGGAAGAACATGGCTCTAGGGTTGGGAGGCGCTGTAGGCAGTAGGCTGGTTTGCATGGGGCTCTGTGTCCTCAGAGAGGTTAAGTTACTTTCACAGGCACAGTTTCTATGTCTGTAAAATGGGGTTATTAATTCCTACAGTTCTAATGGGATTAATGAAGAGAACATGGCTAGGATATGAGCATCTGGCACAAGGTGATGGTGCCAACATTCCCTGCAGCAATCCATGGCCTGAACTCCTCACAGCCATAGGTGAGAGAAGCTTTCAAAGCTCCTCTCTCTGAGTGCCTCTTGCCCAGGTCCTTGGTTTACGGAGTGGGAGTCTGATGTGGACCTCATGCTAATGACAGAATAAGGCCCCGCACTCTTGTGGTTGAAGAGTAGGGTTTTGCTGAAGCAGATGGACATTCCTGGGACCAAAAATCTGGGGAAGACAGGAAACCGGTAGACTGGAAGGTGGGCCATGGCTACGAGGGAGAGGGGACACTCTGTCTGTGTCTTTCTTTTGGGTCTAGACACAGTGGAGTTTAGACATTCCTGAGAGCAGCCGAGGGGAAAGGGGAGAGAGAGCAAGTAGAGGGGGAGGGTGGCTGGGCTGAGGAGAGAGGAGGCGTTGGCCATTCCAAGCTAGGTACAAGAACCCTGCGATTTATAAGCACCACCGCCTACTTGCTGTGACTCTATTTTCCTCCTGTCATTCTCAGCTCTCAGTAAAGTCTTATTTAAAATGCTTTAGTTGTCCCAGCTATGCAGCAATAAATTAAGCACAAAGCATTTTCCTGCTTAGGCAAGAGTGTCAAGGGGACCTGAGGCCAGGATGGAGGTCATAGAGGTGACGAGAGAGGACCCTCAGGAGCAAGGTCAACCTTATGGGCTGAGGCAGCGACCCCCGAACCCCTCTCCATGTGGGTGTCTCCCCACGGCCAGCTTGCTGGGTCTGGGCTTGCTGAGGAAGATAGTAGGTTTCTTAACAGCCACCAATGTGTTTGGAAAGAACTGAACTTTGTCTTGGTCTCTTACAAATATACTGATCTTCAGAAAAATGAAAACATCCATCTACAAAACTGAAGCTGCTTCAGAACATCTCCCCTCCCCACCAACGCTGGTCCTCCTCCTCCCTACCTCCCCAAAAGCATGCACTATCATGAGTATGGTGTATAGCCCTCCAGAACTTTTTATGAAGTCTGTGCACCATGTGGCATTGTTTTATGTACATTTTAGGAACATAAATGACATCGGATTGTATGCATCAATCTGCAATTTGCTATTCAACCTTAGCAATTAGTATAGATCTATACTAGCCCATTAGTATAGCTCTCTTGCATCCTCTTCACTGTAGCCAAATGTTCACCTGAAGGTCTAGATAAGAGTTTGTTTAGCCATTCCCTAATGTCTTTACGTTCATTCCAAATTTTCACTATCACAAACTAGAAGGAAATGATTCCCTGTGGACCTGACTACTCCAAAGATGTGACAGTTTTTCTAGGCTCTAGGATATCTAGCCCAGTTTGGAATTTCTGGGTCAAGGTGACACTCAGTTGCAGGCTGTGCTGCACAACCTTGTACTTCTCCAGCAGCAGTTCATGAATGTTGTTTGGTTTCACATCCTCACTTGCTTGTTTTTGTTTGTTTGTTTCTTTTTTTTTTTTTTTTTAAAGAAACAGGGTTTCACTCTTGTCACCCAGACTGGAGTGCAATGGCATGATCTCAGCTCACTGCAACCTCTACCTCCCAGGTTCAAGTGATTCTCTGCCTCAGCCTTCCGAGTAGCTGGGATTACAGGTGTGTGCCACCACATCCAGCTAATTTTTTTTTGTTTAGTAGAGGCAGGGTTTCACCACGTGGGTCAGGCTGGTCTCGAACTCCTGACTTCAAGTGATCCACCCAGCTTGGCCTCCCAAAGTTCTGGAATTACAGGTGTGGGTCACCACACCCGGCCCTTGCTTGGTATTATTACTTTTGGTCAATTGAAAGAGTGGAAAACATGAACCAATGTTTATCATACACTTCCCTGCTTAGTAGCAAGACCGGTCATCTTGCACATGTTTACTGGCTGTTTGTACTCCAGTGGGTGTAAACTGTGTGTCCACATCCTTTGCCCATTTTCTTACTGAACCGGCATAGTCATTAATTTTAATTGATTGATGGGTGCTCCCTACATATTCTGGATACTACACCTTGATCTCACGTATTCTGAATCTTTTCTCTCCATCTGTTACTTGCCTTCTAACTTTGCTTAAAGCAAAGTTTTGTTACACGGATGTTTTAAATTCAAATGCAGTCAAACTTATCAATCTTTTTGCAGAAATCAAGATTTTCTAAACCAAATGTGAGAACAATAAAACAGCACGTGGAATTTAGCAGCTGTGTGTCCCAGGGCAAAGTACTTAATCTTTCTGGGCTTGTGGATGTTAACAATGGCTGCCTGTGTGCCCAGAGCAGCAGGTGGCATCTCACAGATCTTCTTTGGCACCACTGTCCCTCCCCAACACTCCGCATGTCTCTACACCGGGAGCTACTCGAGGGCAGCGTTACATACCGATGATCGCCGGAGCCCATCACAGGGGAAGCTGGAGCTCCCAAGAGGGCTGATCCTGTGTATCTCTTGCCCACTCCACATTTAGTGATGTTAGGCTGGCAGCTGGAGACTGGCCATGGTGGGAGCATTTATACCACAAAAATAGGCAAACATTACCACCAAAGCTCTCTCCCTGGACAGCCTGTTGTTAGAGCTTTACCAGCACGCCACTGACCTATAGCATCCTAGGCACAGCATCTGCCTGCATGGCCTGCAGCTGAAAGCTGCTGTTCCTGCTGACGGACAACTCTAGTTAGAAAATTCTTTCCTATAGAGATCCAGGATCTACCTCTGGTCGCACAGGTGCTGGTTCTGCCTTCTGGAACAGCGATGAACAAACTGTTTCTGTGAGAGGCTCGCTGGGCCATACACTCTCTCTTGCATCTGTTCAACTCTGCTATGTATTCTATTTTGCTTTTATTCTTTCACCATTTGAAAATGTGAAAATGTCTTCATTTTATTCTTGAGGACTGCACATACACAGGTGACACAGTCTTGGGTCCACTGGCTGTAGTTTGTCAACTCCTCAAGAACAACGGAGGTCACAGAACCCAGCCGCACTGTGGCCTGCACAGCCACCGTCCCACATCTGAAGATGGTTATCATATGCTCCCTGGGTGTTTTCTTCCCAAGCCTAGGGTCCTGCCAGTGTTGCTTCTAAAGTCAATTCCAAATAACGATGACTTTGGAATGCTTATAGAATCCACTTCTCTGGACCTCTGGAGCTGTGGTGGGCACTGATGCTAAAAGGTACAGTGGATGGCAAAAAATGGACAGAGAAAGCTGACCGAGGTCTGTCGGGTGCTCTGGACAACTCAGGAGTGTCACGGGATCTGCAAGAAAGCAGGGTATAGGGGTCCTGTCCACTTGCTGGCTGAGTAATCCAGGAGAAGACACTTAACCTTCAGTAGAATAAAGATGGTTGCAAACCTTTTGGTACCATCCATTGAGAGCTGTGGTCTCTTTTGCTGCATCGCCTTGAATCTGAGCAGCCTCTGTGCCTGCTGGACCAATAGAATTTGAAAGAAGTGATGCTGAGCCAGTTTCCAGGCCCAGGTCTTAAGAGACTGGCAGCATCCACGTCCTGTTTTGGAGGACCTGACCTTGGGTCTCAGTTGCCATGCTGTGGAAGAGCCCAACTAGCACTGTGGAGGAACACAGGTGGGGCAGAAATAACAGCTCTGGCTGAACTTGCCACTGACAGCCAGCGCTGCCTTATCGGTCACGTGAGAGGACATCTTGGAAGGGGATCCCCTCTGAGTGATGTCCCACATGTCAGGGGCCATCTAAGTAGGGAATCCTGTAGCCCAAGGCAGCCGCTCCAGCTGGGGCTGCAAAGAGTAGGGAAAAGCTGTCCCTGCTGAGCCTTGTCCTGATTTCAGATTTGTGATCAAAACAAATGACTGTTGCCATGTCACATCAAGAAGCTTTGGAGTGGTTTCTTTTGTACCAAGAGTCTCAGAACCCTGCCTCCTTGGGCTTTGGTGAGGATTAAATGGCACAATATATATAATACACCCAGCATATAAAAAGTGCTCAGTAAATGGCAATTATCAGCATTCAGAAAAAATAAAGCTGCTTGAGTTCCCCTCCCAGTCCAGGAACAAAGTGTTACCTCCTATCTGAGGGGTTTTGCTCCTCAGGCCCTGCTTTCTACAGAGGTGGATGTTTTTTCAGGGTTTCAACATTCAATGAGATCAAATGAAAGACGCTTCTGAGCAAGAGCTTGGCACACAGTCCTCGTGCACACAGGGGAAATGCTAGCTCAATCCCCTGCACAATCCCTTCCTCTCAGGAACCCAGAACCTTTCATAAAAACCATCCTGTCTTACAACTCCACTCCCAACCCACCCTCTAGACCATAACGTCACCACTGTACCCGGTCCCCAATGTCTCTTAGAACTAACGGGCAATTTTATTCCAGTTCCTTTGTGTCCTGGTTGATGATGGGGACAGGCTGTCATTACCAGCACAGAAAACCTTATGTTTCAGGGATGTATGCCTCATGCATGAGGGACCAAACCTGTTAGCTCCGCCAACTGTGCCAAGAAAAGAAAGCTCCACATTTGGAAATACTTTGGGATCTCCAAAAGGTCTCTAGCCTCAGAAATGTGGTCTTCCATAGGCATGAAAGACTGATCAGGGAAGCTGCATTATGGTCCAGCCTGAGTGGAAAAGGAAGATTTTAATGTAATCACTTTCATTCATAAATGAAAAAAGCAAAATCATGACTTTCTTTCAGCATCCAAGATGGGAACAGAATGCTGGATTGGTGAAAAGAAAATGCACCGTGATTTATCGATACCAGCAGGCCTGGGAGGACATGGGGCCAGCCCGCTTTACTCAGCTGTTAAGAAGGTGGAAGTCATTGCCAGCACAGCATAATAAACAACTGTGCTTTCAAGTCCTAGTGGGCCCCTTATATGACTACCCAACCCACTGACTCAGATGATGGCATACTCAAATTCAGGCCCAAATGGATCAAGCAGCAGTTTGCTGAGGTGCAGATTTTCAAACAGGAGGCTGCAGTTCTCAGAAGTCCTTATTTTTTCCTAAATTGAGGAAGCATTATGTGGGATATAATGAGGCATTTATAAAACAAGCCAACAAACCAAAAACAATCTTTTTTTCTCTCCCTTTCAGGGAAGAGAGTCCACCTTCCCTCTACCCACTGAATCAATCAAAATGACTGTAGCTCTTGAAAATGAGCTCTTGGTTCAGTGACTTGGTTTTTCGAGAGACAGCCCTCTGGAGCAGCAACCTTGAGTGTTGTTTTGTGAGGCACTGGAGGCTGCTGCTCAGGCAGCGGGGTGACACTCACACCCTGCAGGGTGTCTGGTGTAGGAGGTTGTCACACCTACGAAGGAGTCACAGAAACCACATCCTCCTACCCCAGCACTGGGCATGGCTCATTTTCTGATTGTCTTCTGGCATTTTTGTTTCCACAGGGGATAGGGAGCGAGGGGGCACAATAAACAGAAATGGATGGGGGAGGTACCATACAAATACTCCAAACAGATGAAATCAGAATTTGTTAAAGTTCCCAGAGACCTCTCAGAGATGAAAATGGTGGAGGCCATCAACTCAGAGAAATAATAATAATAAAAAAAATACAAGGCTGCAAGCATGAGAGCCATTATAGAACAGAGGCTCAGTATGCATCCCAAGTGCATACCGAGGGAGGTGGTAACGTGTGAGAAAGGGCCCTGATATTGCCGAGGCTCTGGTGGGGGAACCACGCATTCCTGGGTTGGTGACGAGAGGCCGAGGGTCTGGAGTCACCCAGGCCGCAGTTCTAACAGGAGGTGAAGGGAACAGGCAGGGGCGGGTAGAGGGTGGTGCTCAAGTGTCCACTTCAGGTGAAATTAAAAAACAAATTCAGATAAGAAAAACCACATGCTAGATGAGAGAAAAAAGCCCAGAGTCAGAGTGGACCCTTAGCTGCCTGCATCAGGAATGCAGTGTGGATTTCAAACCCAAAGCAAGAGGCAGACACCCTCATATTTAACACAGACTGCCCTGGGCCCTATATTTCAAGAGAAATGCAGAGTCTGGAAAATATTCAGAAAATGGCACACCAACAATAGGGTGGTACACACAAGGAAGATGATGAAGACTGTTTCCTCCCCGGGAAGGTCAGGGAGGCCGGGAGATGCAGAAATGCTTACTGCAGATGGCCCCAGGAATGGAGGAAATCTGGACTAGGGGGTGCAGGTAGGAAGCCCACCAGCCTCTGGGCATGGCGTCCCCCAGTAAAATGGCAGAGCCTGATAAGAGGGTTGCTGTGAATGGAATGTGGATGTGTAGAGGCACAAGCCCCTCCCTGCACCTCCCGGGTTGTATGGAGCCCTGGGATACCTGGCTGGACCTTCCAGGAGTTCATCTCCAGCCACAAACTCAGCCATTTACCCCAGTGCTCAAAGTAAGTGATCATGACCAATGCATGCTGTCCCAGTGCAAAAAAGAGAGGGAAGCCTTGCTCTAGGAAATAGTTGGAGGAAGGAGGATAAAGAGGGAAGTGCCTGAGAGACAAACTATAGCTCCATCCTCCAGTGGACAGAATGCAGATTCCTTGGCTGGAACTAAAGAAAGTGCTCAGGCACAGAGAAACAAGGCACGGAACAGCCAGAGTGGCCGCAGCATACGCCAAGTCTCTTGTTGCTTTAACAGCTTCAGCCCAGGCTTTGGAGACCCACAGATATAATTAGGCCAATCAAAAGTGGGGCAAATGGAAAAGCAGGGGCCGCCAGGCATCTCTTCAGCCTGGGTAATTATAACTGGAGCTGGAACAAAAGGCTGGATGAAATAAGCCAAGCAGGGACAGCTATAGATGGAGGTTTATTCCAAAACCAATCTGCCTGGGCTAGTTGAAAACAAGGGAAGGCTATTATCCGGGGAAGCACAGCCACCCTCCTCCTCCTCCTCCTCCTCCTCCTCCTCGACTGGGCTTAATTCCCCCTGCCCTTTCATGACCTGGAAACCCCAGGAGAGAAGACCACCAGCCCATCAGAGGCACACAGCTGATGCGAGGGACATGCTGCCTGTCCTTTAGCCACCTTGAGATCTGGAAAGCTGCAATTTTAACAGGCATAGAGTAGAATGATTCTTCCCTCAATTTGAGGATGGGGAACAAGGGTTGGAGGAGGAGAAAGAGATGGAAAAGGAGAAAGAGCTGGAACTCACTCAGCAGGTGGTGAGGCTGTCACCTGCTTTCCATCTCAGTTTCTCTCTTTGAGCTCTAAAAGCCTGGCCCTGAAAGAAGAGGGGATCAGAGACCAAGGAGGGTGAAAAGCACAGTCTCCACCACCCACCTAAGGAGAGGGGCAGGGAGCGGGTGGCCTGAAACCCCGCTCTGTTGGAAGCAGGGGCTAGGAACAGAGATCTCCCCCACCAGAGGCCTCTAAGGAAGAGCAGATGAGGTTCAGATCTCCTTTTCAACAGCATCATCTGTCTGGGACCATGCATGCCAGGGGAAGAGCAGGATGGGTGCCATGGAGGATGCTGTAATGGGCAGAGGAGACTTTGAATTGTCTGAAGAGCTCATCTTCTTTCTTTCCTTCTTTGCAGAAATATGCATTGGCACCTGCTACGTGATGGGCATGATTCTACAGATGACAATGACAATCAGCAGCATTACTTTCAGCCGCCCACCTCTGACTGTCATCGGCCTCTAGCATGACAATGCTAGATATATAGTAAGTTCTCAGCGCTTGTCCCCTGGAGTCCCATCGACTGTCCTTATATTGGGCTCGTTCCCATCCATGCATCCAGTGCGAACACATGGTTCTGCATCTCAATCCTCTCAGGCCTAGGGTGGAAGTCAGCTCGAGTATGGCAGGTCATGTGCAAGGCAGAGCCTTCTGGAAGCAATGCCTGTGGTTCTGTTTCCTCTCTTCACCCCACCGTCCTTGCATGGAAAACCTCTTCATTGCAGTTCCTCAGAGTCCTTACTGCTGTCTCCCAGTCAGTCTCCTTGACAAAATTCAACCTTGACCACTTTCACTGGTCGCTGGCAGTGTGCTAGCATGTACACCCTCTCCTACAAGCTTGGCATAGAAAGACAAATCAGTAAAATACTGGCACATCCCCTAGGGAGCTCACAGTTCACTGCAGGAGATACACATAAACATTTAAAATATAGTACAGTATGTGCTATAATCAACCCATGCCTGCCTAAAAAGTGAGGAAAATACAAGTACAAAAACAATTAAACCTAACTGGAGTAGGCAGGAAATCCAGAGAGGATGACATGTGAACTGGGTTTTGATGGATGAGTAGGAGTTCTACAGGGAAACAGGTGTGACCTGGCAATGGCAAGATGTTCTCTGTGGGTGGAGCATCAGGGCAGAGGCAAAGTGGGGTGGAAGAGACATGGATGGATATGGGGAGGGGCCTGGACATGGGTTCAAAGGCTCTATACCATTCTACCAATCATGGACCTCATTTGGTGGGCAGGAGGGAGCCATCCAAGATTAAATCTTTTCTGAGATGTAATTCACATGCCATACAGTTCACTCTTTTAAAGTGTACCACTCAATGGGTTTCAGTATTTTCAGAGTTATGCAACCATCCCCACAATCTAATTTTTTTTTCTTTTCTTTTTTCTTTTTTTTTATTGCATTTTAGGTTTTGGGGTACATGTGAAGAACATGTAAGATTGTTGCATAGGTACACACATGGCAGTGTGATTTGCTGCCTTCCTCCCCACCACAATCTAATTTTAAAACATTTCATCACCCCCAAGAGAAGACCTAGCTCGTAAGTAGCCACTCCCCTTTCCCACCCCACCCTCGCCTGCCCTCGGCAGCCACACAGCTACTTTCTGTCTCCACAGATGTGCTTACTCTGGACAGTTCGTGTCAATAAAACCACAGGGAGTGCGGTCTATTGTGTCTGGCCTCTTTCACTTAGCATGTCTTCAAGGTTCATCCATGTTGTAGCGTGCATTAATACCTCCTTATTTTCCTTGCCTAGTAACAGTCCATTGTGTGGACGTACCATGTCACTAGCTGAGGGATATTTGGTTAGTTTCCACTTTTTGGCTAGTATGCAAATACTTCTATCACTTTCATCTGTAAGTTTCTGTGTGGAAATATATTTTCATTTCTCTTGGGTACGGTTTGAGGAGAGGAAACGCTGAGTCCTATGGAAACTATGTTTAACATTTTGAGGAGCAGACAAACTGTTTCCCAAAGTGGCTGGAGCAATTTACATTCTCACCAGCACTGTTTGAGAGTTCCAATTTCTCCACATCCCCACCGACACTTGAGAGTGCCTGTCTTTTTTTATTATAGCCATCCTCGTGGGCGTGAAGTGCCATCTCACGGCGCTTCTGAGTTGTAGATCCTACTGACTAATAATATTGAGCATCTATTCATGTGCTATTCACCAAAGATTCTTCAGCAAGAGAAGCAGCTGTTTTGTAGTCAATCCAGGGGTGAGCTCAACACGCGAGAAACTGGAGGATGCTGCAATAATTTGGGATGAATTCCTGAGATTCTGGGCCAGGGCCAAAGTAGGAGAATGGTAATAAGGGGAGACTAGAAGCTCTTTCAGCGGCAGAGCCTGCAGGATGTCATGGAAGACTAGAGGTGTGGCACAGTGGAGAATGGAGGAGAAGAAAACAGAGGCAAGGAGAGCTCTGAGGTTCCCAACCTGGCAACCAGGAAGATGGGGATGCCATGGACCGAGCTAGAGAAGAAGAGGGAAGCAGGGGCTGTGGAGGGAATGCTATGGGTCCAGTTTACGGCAGATGGTGAAATTGAGATACCTCGGGGGACCCATCTGGGGGGAAATATTGAGTAGGCCACTGGAGAAGCAACTGTGGGGTTCCAGAGACACCTAGACATATATCTGTAGAGAATACCAATTTATTAGGAGGTGACAGTTGAGTATCATGGGCTGCATACAAATTCATGCATTTTGCCATAAATATCAGAACGTTTCGGCAGCGCCCTTTCAGTGACAGGAGTGGAAATGGGAGGTAGATGAAAGTGGTCTGAAGAGGGAATGAGCAGCAGGGAAGAGAAGGGAGTGAGTATAGATTGCGTCCTGTCTCCATGCAAACCCTTCCCATTGCATCCGTTATAAACATGGATGCCGAGGAGCACCAAGACCACTCGCATCCCTTCTGAGATGGATGCAGCACCCAAGGGGCAGAAGAGGCAGGTGGAGTTGAGCTTTCCTGCTGGGCCAGTGGCCCTGGCAATGGAAATCCATCACCAGCCAAAGAGCCAAGACTTCTGGCCGTCATCCTCCATGTCTCTACCTCCCCATTCCAACAAGGAAGTGGAAAACAGGGAAAACAAAAGGGGATCATGCTTCCAGAAGATGTACTCCCTTTTAAAGAATTTCTGATGGGCACAGAGTCTTTGAGAATAGAGGGCATGAGATCAAATGGACCCTAACTATGCAGTGACAAATTGTGCTTTTTTCAGTGGAAGAATGCCATTGAGGGAGGGGGCCGCTGGGAAGTTTGGGCTGTAACTGCTTAGCTACAGCATCAGGACTGAAGAGTCAACTGGACTAGAGAATCAAGACAAATCTCTTTAAACCCAAAGTGAGGTTACTTTCTCTCTGCCTCTCCAGAGCCACGCTCCAATCGCCTACATCCGCTTCTGGGTTTAGGGAGGTTGCTCATAGAAGGTTCCCTTGAAAACAGGATACTTGTTTGGTTTGGCCAACAGGTAGGCCCACAGAAAAGGAGCCTACTTTCCAGCCATGTGACCATGGATTTGGCTGAGGCCCTGTATTGAGACTCAGCTCGTGTCATGCAGTACTCTCCAGCAAGTTATCCTTTCCAGGGTCCTCACATCACTTCCCTGTTTTACTTTTCAGGTCCAAGGGTGAAGACGGTTCCATTCTCAGAGGGTGCTTCCCCATCACTTATTGTGTTCTCTAAACCTTGCACGCATGTTTGTTAAGTCTCAAATTTCCCTGTTTGTGTGGGTCATCTGCTTCCTGGTAGGATCCAAACTGACCCAACCCTGATATTCAAGAAGATGGGGTACTTTGCTCTTTAGGAAACTCGGTCAAAAGTTTTCTGAAGCTCATGCAAGTAAATCAACGTCTCCCCCCAAAATTGTCCTTCTCCCTGGTCAACTAACTGGTTCTTGAGCTACATGTGACTCTCTCTCAGATCCTGCTGTTCTTCCTGCTCTCTCTGGACTTGACATCTCTGTACTGGGCCAAGCAGAGTCTTAGGTGCTGTGGGTGCCACAGTAGCACGCAGTCTTGCCCTTGAAGAAACATATCAAAGGGGCATATAGGCACATGTCACTGTCACGCCAGACCTCCCACGAAGCCATCCCACTCCTGGGCTTCAGCATTCCCACTGGAAAACTAGAACATTTTCTGCCCACCCCAACTTCATGGAAATGCTAAGAAATGAGAGGCAAGAACAATGCAGCTGCGCTAGAGAAGGAAGCAGAAAGGTGAGGGGCCCTGGAAGGCCAGGTTGGCTTTCAAAAGCCTCTACATCACTGTTTTCCAATAGAGGAGGTGCACATGTGTCTCAGAACCACTGGAATGTGAGAGTCATTCTCAAGGTAGAGTCAAGCTGGCCGATGAGGCCACAGACAATGGGGTCTTGCAGGCGAAATCCTACAGTGGCTTAGCAGGATTCTAGGGCTCAGAAAACTCAAACAAAAGAATTCCCTCCTCAAGTGGCTACTGTCTGAGAACGAGCATCTCTCCACCCCCTCCCTGTGACCTATATCTGGATAGAGGGGCACAGCGTTTCTTATCTGCAGGGTGGTAACGTCACTCTCCTGGAGTTGCATGCAAGGATTAAATGAGATCACTTCAGGGAGGCGCCCGCTGTGGCTGACTCAGAAAGGTAAAGTGAAGTGTAGTTTCCCTTTTCCTCCAAGGAAAGCCACTCAGTCACTTAACCATATCCCCTCTTCAGGCAGTTTGGGAAGACCCATGCCTAAGTGCAAGTACCTCCAAAGTAGTGAATGTTTTTGCCTTACATTTCTGAAATAATCGACTCTACTTGAATTTTCCTGTCAATATATTAGGGGAAAATTTAATGACACTTCTGTCATCTAGGGGAGACCAGGTCCTTGAGCCTGTTTCTATCTAACTTTGTTAATTGAATAGTGTTTGCATCTCATGGTAGCCTGGCTCAGTCACTGCCTTCATTCAGAGGCTGGAAATGAAACTGACATTTCAACGCGGAACATGCACATATTCCCAGCAGTCCCACTGGAGCCCTGAAGTTCCTCATTTGCATAGCAGTAATTTTGACAATATTACAGACAAGTTACACAGAGGGGTAAAAAAGAGTTGTTAAGTAGAAGAAGGTGACGTAATACTCAGTTACCTGGAAATACAAATTAGGAGAAAAAAGCCGTATGAGGTTGTTCCAGGAAGTATTTGCTTGTTAACCACATTTTGCAAGGATATGAGGCAGAAGGAGATGCTCTGAGGGGCTCAAGGATGTCCTGGGAAGACCGTCACTGACCTGTTGCAGATACTGATCTAATAAGGCAATCCTCCTATGACCTGCAGGCTAGGCACTCTCTCCTGGAGTACTAGCTGGGAACAAACCATCCCTGGCTTCCTGTCTCCAACCCTCATCCTAGTCACCATCCCAGAATTGTGGGCATAGTACGCCCTGGGTGTGGACTCCATATGACCAGAATGGAGGAAAGCCAAACAGAAGGTTTGAGTGGAGCCTGACCACCAACCAGGCAGCCCCAAGGCCTGGAAGGGACTGGCCTCTGGGTGGAGAGAAGCAACTGCCTGGCCAGGATGGTGGCAGCCACAGTGCTGGGGAGCCCACGACAAAGATGGGGAAGATACTGGGGCAGCGATGAGAGGGAATCAGGCAAGAGGCAAAACCAGTACATGTGAGGGGACAGCTAGAGCCACAATTCCACAGAGTTCTCTTCCATTACACCCGCTGGATGTGCAGGTTGGGGAAGCAGTTGGCCAAGACAGGAAGAAGAAGATCTGAGACTGGGGTAGTTTCTAAGAGGAAGTGTGAACAATTTCAGGACTGCACCACCCTGCAGAGCAGTGCAGGAGAGTCCGGTCCCTGGGAAGGAGTCTAAGAGTAGTCACCTGCCTGGAGCTGTGGCAGTCCCTGAGGCTGGCTGGTGGGCAGCAACGATGCCTGTTTCCCACACTTTAACCACAATCATGGGTCTTTCTTGGAGATTAACAGAGATTCCAAATATTGCTTAGAGCTCCTGTATTCAGTATGGAGAATATCATGGCAGATACTAAAATTATGACTATATCCTACAGATACAGATATAAAGACTACAGATCTATGAGCTCACAGATACCACATGGGATTTGTTTTTAAGATTCCTATTGTCTCAGTTTTTCTTAAGACCGTGCAGAAATCAAACAATCCACTTCAGTGAGTGAAAATACCTATTTAATAACACTAAAGAAACACTTTTCAACTGAACTGGCAAGGAGTGAGAGTGTCGGGAAGACACATACAGGGTTTTCTATCTCAAGAGAATGCCTGGATGGAAATTACCTATTTTACATGATTTAGCTCTGCTTTGAAAGGTACAGACTGCTGCCAAATGCACTTTACTTTTCTGCTCTTGCCTAATAGTAGATATCTGAGGAGCGGAATGCCAGAAGTGGAACCCACAGGAGCTCTTGAAATTACCTTTGTGAAAAAAGACAAAAGTTCAAAAAGTCAAAAGAGCTGGCTCGAGCTCAGAAAAGAGAGAACAAATGTGGCAGCAGAAGGCACTGATGAAGCCTGAGTGTGTGCTGTGGTGGTTTGTGAGCACCCAGAGAGAAGCAGAAACTGGGAGACTGAAGGCTCTGCACCACACCCCCCATTTATCAGTTTCCCAAGTCCCGACCACCACATTCAGCTCTCTACAACCTTTGCCACTTTTAAGATCCTTCGAAACTATCACTTTAATTACTGCACATCTTTCTTGAAAGGCTCTTGTGATTCTGATCTTGCTGACCAAGGCTGCGTGTGTTCATCTACATACATGCGCCATCCTGATATACAATGAAAAACAAAATTGTATTTGTATTCTGATTATTTCGCATCTCACTTTGGTTATGAAAGAGAGAGTGAAACAACTGAACCATGATCCTACATAAGGCAACCTAATATTGCACAAATGTTTGAATACAACTGAGCAGTTGTTTGTGATGGGCAAACTGAATTTCAGAAATTATTAACTCAGCCAAAGTAAAAAAGAGAGCTAAAAAGAAGAGTTGTCTAACAGGCACAGTGTTTCAGTTTCGCACGATGAAAAGGTTCAGGAAATCTGTTGCACAACAATATGGGTGTAATTAACACTGCTGCACTGTGCACTTAAAAATGGTTAAGATGGTAGCCCCCGGGTCCCCAGGCGCAGCGACCATCTCATCCGACTCCCCTGTCTCTCCACCTTTGTCGGTGGGCGACTCGCGGGCATCGTCCATTGCGGATAGGATTGGAGGGGAGAGGAGATGGTTAAATTTTATGTTGCTTTACCACGATTAAAAACGTAAGTAAAATTTACCTTTTTAAATATTAAAAATGCAGCATTCCATGCCCTACACTTGGCTACAACCACAGCAGACTGCACTAATTAAATGGAATGTCCTGTCACAAAGAAAAAGAGAGAAAGCTAAATGGGGTTACTTTGTTTTAAAGATGTGTTTCAGAATGAAAGCAGAATAAATAAGGGGGAAAATTTAGGACTGGAGAACCAAACTGGCTTGACTTCTCTGGAACAATCCACTATGCTAATATTTACTTGGCCATCTTAGCGCTTTTACTTTATAATTCTTAACATGGTAACCTTTCAGACATGTGATCCAGAGCTAATCAGGTGACCATCCTGAAGCAGGTCAGAACCTGGTGATGTCTATTTCTTTATTATGTTAGACTCCGAAGCCCCATCTCTGCTCAGGATATCTGCAGGGAGCAAGATGTACATATTACATCATTTTGCAGTTGCCTGATGGCATGATCATAATTAGGCATTATGCTATCTTTGTTTCTAAATTGCTTATAGAGATTTAGATGAACATGTGAGTACGCTCCCAGTCCAGGAAATCTAGTTTCTGTTAACTGGTACCTCTGTGTTAGTTTCCTAGGACTGCCTTAACGAAGGACCACAAAGTGGGTGGTTTAAAACAACATTATTATCACATAGTTCTGGGGGCTGGCAGTCCAAACTCAGTATGTTAGCAGGGCTGGTTCCCTCTCAGGAATGTGAGGGTGAATCTGCTCCATGCCTCTCTCCTGGTTTCTGGCAGGTTGCTTGGCTTATAAATGCTTCACTCCATTCCTCTGTCTCCACACGGGCTTCTTATAAGGACACCAGTCCTGTCAGATTAGGTTCTCCGTCCTACTTAAGTATGACCCCATCTTAACTAAGTATATCTAAAATGATCTCATTTCCAAAAAGGTCATGTTCTGAGATACTGGGGTGCTATCGTTTGAATGCTTGTCCTCTCCAAAACTCAAGTTGAGATGTAATTGCCATTGCAACAGTGTTGAGAGGTTGGGCCTTTAAGAAGCAATTATGCCATAAGGGCTCCTCCACCTTCATGGGTGGGTTTAGTGCCTTAAAAAAAGGGCTCTGGGAGTGGGCTCTTGCCCTCTCTTGCCACCTGATGTCTTTTGCCATGTTATGACACAGTAAGAAGACCCACATCAGATGCAGCAGACTGGACTTCCTGTCTCCAGCACTGTAAAACATAAACTTATTTTCTCTATAAATTACCCAGTCTGTGGTCTTCTGTTATTGCAACCCAAAATGAACTAAGACAGGGACATGGCACTTCAACATATCCTTTTTTGGAAGTGCAGCCTCTCAAAAGATGAACCCCAGGCCAGCAGCATCAGCATCAGCATCACCTGGGAATCTGTTAAAAATGGAAATTCTGGCTTTCAAGGTTAGGAAAAAAAATGGAAATTCTGGCTGGTCGCTGTGGCTCACACCTGTAATCCTAGCAATTTGGGAGGACAAGGTGAGAGGATTGCATAAGCCCAGGAGTTCAAGACCAGCTTGGGCAACAAAGAGACATTCTGACGTTCAAAAAATAAAAAACAGCTGAATGTGGTGGCACACACCTGCAATTCCCAGCTACTCAGGAGGCAGAGGTGGGAGAATCACTCAAGCCTAGGAATTCAAGGCTGCAGTGAGCTATGACTGCGCCACTGCATTCCAGCCTGGGTGACAGAATGAGACCCTGTCTCAAGAAAAAAATGAAAAGTCAATTCTGAGCTGGGCCCAGTGGCTCACGCCCCAGTCTCAGCTACTCAGGAGGCTAAGGCAGGAGAATCGCTTGAATACAGGAGCTTGAGGCCAGCCTGGGTAACATAGGGACACCCTGTCTCTATAAAAAATAAAATTAAATAAAAATCTAAACACCTAGGTCCCACCCCAAACCCCCTGAACACAAAACTCTGGAAGCTTGCCGAATAGTCAGACAAGCCCTTCAGGTAATTCTGATGCATGCTAAAGTTTAAGAGCCCTGTTTTCAGTTAAACTGTACATTTTTAAAAAATCACTTCATAACGCTAAGTGTGCATCTTGCCCTTCCCTAAGAATCACAAACCCTTTGAGGCAGTCTTTCTCATGTTACTTCTCCTAGAGTAGCAATCAACTTACTGCTTACATAAAACAGGCTAGAATATGGAAGTCTGTGCAGGACACGCAATCTTCAGATGTTTTATTTTGTCCGTTCATGAATATGATGAACTGACTGCCAAGATTAAAAATCTAGATTATAGACTTCCTGAAAAAACTGGAAGAGCTGACAACACTGAATCCAAAATTACACACAGCAACAATCAACTGACTGGTGGCTGTCCCTTTGGGGTGGGGCCTCAGGGCTCCAGTTAGCCACAGTCAGTCTCCACCATCCCTGGCTGCATCCCTGACACTGAGGCTTCATGGAGGCCAACCATGCTTATTTATACCGTATGCCTAGCCCCTAAGGGCACTTGGCTTTGAACAATGGCTGGGTAGACAAGAGCCAAGCAGAAAAATGCATAACTATCCACAGACCAAAATACTTCACTGTTTCTGAGCAGCAAGTTTAGGAAGGGAAAGCTAGAAGGCAGGGCTGCTGATGAACAAGGCCACACACTTTAGAAATAGCATCGACTTTAAGTTCTGTGAGTTTGGCTTCACTTTTCACCAGATAACAAGGCAAGTTATGAAACAATTCAAGCCCTGAAGATAGAAGTTTTGTAGTGGCTTGCCTGTGTGACGACGTGTGGGTGAGCTGTAACACAGTAAGAAGAAATTTTGGTACTGGCACGACCTCATTAGAGAACAATGGGATGTGGAGGACATGAAATCTGAAATTGTGATTTTAAATCATCACATTTGCCTCCTTCAGGCGTATGCTATGCTGAGCTGCAATGATAGATCCTCTGAGAAATGATTCTCCAGTGGAGCAAGGTGGGGGAAAAACTCATGACTTTAAAGCTACTTTCAGGCTTGCGAAAATGTTAAAGGGCAGGTCCTGGACTGGGATTTGACAACTGCACCTTTAACACAGATCCCAATAGTTTCAGTACAAAGGACAGAAAAGATACGTTTTTGGGTCAGTGGCAGTGGTTTGTAAAATACCAAGTGGAGGGGTAGTTTGGGATGTTTATTTCAGTGGGAAGGATGGGCCTGAAGTCTGGAGGAGAGAGCTCACATATATAAAGGTAGAGAGGCACAGGCTTCAACAAGGGGACCCGGTTCATCAGCAAGCCTCAGGGGAAGTTCAACTTGCTGTGAGCTTGATCTCAAAGCAGTAAATCCAAAAACTACATCCACTCAAAAATTACTGAGCCAGAGGATTCAGACAAACAGCCACTGTTGCCTCATGGGGTTATTACCCAGTCTCAGGTCTGCCTTTATAACAAACAGTGATGAAGGTCAGCTCAGGGCTTGCCAGGAGTCAGGCAGTAGAGGGCAGGCATGAAGGGGCAGTATTAATACAAGGGGTACTGGAGTATTTAGGGGTATGGGAACTGTTCTGAGTCCTGGTTAGAGTGCTGGTTACATGATTTACCTGTGTTAACTTCCATAGAATGACACCATCCTCCTCCAATGCCCTATGTGCTGTATGAGAAATAAAGTTTTTAAACAATCCAATGGTAAAAAAATAATTCTGACAAGTTGTTCACTTTTCTTCTCTCCTTAACCACCACTGTACTTCAGCATTCTTAAGAAAGAAAAGTAGAGATGGAATCTGTCACTGATGACTAAAGCTACCATTAAAGATACTAGAATTTAGGATGATAATTTTCTCAAAGGCAAAGATGACTGTTTCTCCTGGACAGATTTAGTCTTTTCAATAGTCTATTAAAAATTACAAGACATAACCTCCAAAACAAGGATAGCAAAAAGAAAAAAAATTACAGCACACCTGTTCAAGGCAATGTAAATATATAAAAAATGGGACAGGCTTCCAAGATAATAGTAAGGGTACACTTTCTGTTCTTGGTACTTAGTACCGCTATATTTTCAGGGTTCTCCAGAGAAACATGCATCCTAGCGTGCATATGCATCCTGCACATCATGTGAATATATAGGAATTTGCTCACATTATTATGGAAGCTGGCAGGTCCCCAAATCCGCACGGTGAGTCGGCAAGCTGGTGATGCAGTAGAGCTGATGGTATGGTTCCAGCCCAAGCCAGCAGGCTCAAGACCCAGGAAAAGCTGATGCTTCAGTTAAGTCCAAAGGCAAGGAAAAGCCAGTGTCCCAGTTCAAAGTCATGTTAGGCAGGAAAAACGGTCTCATACTCAGGGTCAGTCTTTTTGTTCTATTTGGGCCTCCCACTGATTGGATGGAGCCACCCCCATTGAGGAGGGTGTTCTGCTTCATTCCGTCTACAGATTCAAATGCTAATCTCACCCAAAAACATCCTCACAGACATGCCCAATTAACATCCTCACAGACATGCCCAGATTAATGTCTGACCAAATATCTGGGTTCCACATGGTCCAGTCAAGTGAACACATCAAAGTAACCATCACAACCCGTCAGATTCCTGAGTGGTGAAGAGGCAAAAACAGTCAGCTCCCAGGGGATGCTAGAATTTGTGAAGAACAAATAACCAGGGACCTGTCTAGCCCTGTGAAGAAGTGGCCAGCTCCTAGGAGCCCTCCAGCTCACTCCATCTAACAGCTGTTCCTGGTGAGCTCACTCAGCTTTCATTCAGGGTCATCACAGACTTAACAGTGTAAAGCTGTATGCCAAGATCCACCTATCAGAAAGCCTACAGTTAAAAAACAGTACAGGGTCTGGTGCTGGTGGAGCAACTGGAATTCTCATCCATTGCTGCAGGGACAGTATAACGGCATGCTCACTTTAGAAGACAGTTTGGCAGTTTCTCATAAAGTTGGACACACATTTACTACACAATCCAGCAATCCCAAGATCTCTAGGTATTTCCTCAAAAGAAATGCAAACCTATGCTCACATACAAGTCTGTATGTGAAGGTTTTACTCATAATTACCAAAATACTAGAAACAAGCCAAATGGGTGAATGGATTATAAAAAATTCTTACAATGAAATACTGCTCAGTAATAAAAATGGACTCTCTCTTCATGCACAAGTCTCCAATGCATTCTGCTGAGTGAAAGAAGCTAGTTTCAAACAGTTGTGTACTATATGATTCGATTCACTGGACATTTCCAAACGACAAAACAATAGTGATATGGTTTGGCTCTGTGTCCTCACCCAAATCTCCGACGTTGGAAGAGGGGCCTGGTGGGAGGTGAACGAATCATGGAGGTGGACTTCCCCCTTGCTGATCTCCTGCTAGAGTTCTCAGGAGATCTGATTGTCTGAAAGTGTGTAGCACCTCCCCCTTCTCTCTCTCTTCCTCCTGCCGGCCATGTGAGGATGGTGCCTGCTTCCCCTTTACCTTCCGCCATCATTGTAAGTTTCCTAAGGCCTCCCCAGACATGCTTCCTGTACAGCCTGCAGAACCATGAGTCAAAACTCTCTTCTTCACAAATTACCCAGTCTCAGGTCTGCCTTTATAACAAACAGTGATGAAGGTCAGCACAGGGCTTGCCAGGAGTCAGGCAGTAGAGGACAGGCATGAAGGGGCAGTATTAATACAAGGGGTACTGGAGTATTTAGGGATATGGGAACTGTTCTGAGTCCTGGTTAGAGGGCTGGTTACACGATTTATCTGTGTTAACTTTCATAGAATGATACTATCCTCCTCCAATGCCCTATGTGCTGTATGAGAAACAAAATTTTTAAATAATCAAATAGTAAAAAAAGAATTGTATGCCGCCCAATTTATGCACAGGGTACATGCACCTAATGAGAACTATCTGTGAACTGAGTCAGGCAACAGAAGTTGAATGCACAGTATACACATGCAGACAGGCACAGGGGGGCAGTGACTCGTAGGCATTGCTCAAATATTTTAGTATGAAATGAGGATAAGTGGCATTCTTGAGTCACTGAACACAACCTGGGAATTATTTGAAAAGGCGAAATAGTTGTGATTTGTTATGTTTCTTTTTGCAGACACTTTGCATTCACTGTCTTAAGGAAGGAAATGTAGGCTTAAAAACAAGAAAGGATTTGCCCTGGGTTTTGATCCCAGTTCTGTCTGGTTCCACAGTCCCCATCTTCACTCAAGGCTGCTGCCTCCCAGAAGCCACATAAAGCCTCAGGGAAGATTACACCATGATTTTTTCCTCTGTGTACCCTAAGCAGATCCTTAATCTCCTGGCTCCTTAAAGCTCTGCTCTTCCTTTAAAGCCACAGTTCTCAGTTGTGAGGGTGGGGAAGTATGGGGGGAAGCAGGAGGTTTTGCCCCCAGGGTACATGTGGCAATGTCTGGGGATATTTTTAGTTGTTACAACATGGGGAAAGAGTGCACTGGCATCCAGTAGGTAGAAGCCAGAGATGCTGCTACGCATTCTACAATGCATAGGTCAGCCTGAAGGATGAATGATTCAGCCCCAAATGTTTCTGGTGCCAAGACTGAGAACTGCTGATTTGGAGGGAGGGAGGGAAGAAGGAAGGAAGGGAGGGGAAGGGAGGAAGGAAAAAGGAAGGGAGGAAGGAAGGAAGAAGGGAGGGGAGGAAGGAAGGAGGAGAAGAAGAAAGGAGAAGGGAGGAAAGGAAAAAGGGAGGAAGGGAAGAAGGAAGGAAGGAGGGAAGGAGGGAAGGATGGAGGGACAGAAAGAAGAAGGAAGAAGGGAGGGAAGGAAGGAAGGGGTAGAGAGGAAGGGGAAGGGAGGAAGGGAGGAAGGAAAAGAGGAAGGAAGGAAGAAAAGAGAGAGGGAGGGAGGGAGGGAACGTATTACTCTCATCTACAAACCTGCACAGTGCTAGGTATTTACAAATTCTTATCTCATTTATCTCCACAATAACCTTCTGAGGTATTATTAACCCCAATTTATAGTTAAGAAATTTGTGGCTGAGACCCACAAATAAATGTGTCCAAATCCCAGTGGTGAGACAAGATGCTGTGGGGACTGCAGGCACCTGGGACTGCAAAGCCAAGGTACCTGCAGGGTGGCACCTGGGAGCCAGCTTGGCAGTTCTGCTAACCTCCTCCTCCTTCATTTCCTTCTCCTCATTTCTTACCCCTGAGATATCTGTAAAGAAGGGGCAGTTGGATGGCAAAGAAGGAAACTGTTAGATGGGCAAAAGGGCAAATCTGAATTCAAGAGGCTTCCAGGAAATGGATGGAGCCTGTCATCACTAAGAGCCACCAAGGACTGGTTTATCCTCAAATCTTTTGTTCCTTCTGTCCCTCCTCCAGGCACTCACATCTCGCCTCCATCCCCAAAGCCCAGAGACAGAGCAGATGTGTGCCCTGGGATGGCTTCCTCTCCTCTCCTGCCAGCATCTGCTGCTGGACTAAGTCACAGGGAGTGGGGCCCACTCAGCACAGCAGGCAGGAAGCTGGGGACCGGAGGGGTGGGAGAGGGAGACCAGAAACACCACAGAATAACACGCCGCAATCAGTTTCCCATAACAACATCCGATGGGCACAGCTTGCCTGAGAAAATCAGCAACTTGCTTTAAAAACAAGTCCTATTTTAGTGATTCTGGCTCAATTCTAACCATTCATATAATTAGTGATGATGGATTCAACAGTTAAAAATGGGGTTCGTGCGTTTAAGATAGAGGGAAGAGGAAGAGATGGAGGAAGAGACGAAGAGAACAGAGGAAGAAAAGCAGAAAAACGGAGAGAGGACAGGAATAGAGTGAGAGGTGAGAAGGACATCGGTTTGAAGCTTAACAGGAAAACCCCAGAAAGTGGTGAATGCCAAGACAGGGAGAGCCTTTTGCAAACTGGGTGAAATCACAGTGATGGAAGCGGCTCTTTAGAGTTTGTTCTGGACCTCTGCAGCTGGGTCTCAGGTCAGGCAGCACCGCTGTTCTCACACACCCCGTACAGCAGAACCAATGCCTGATGCCTCTCTTGGGTGCTCCGTGGCGTGGTCCAGCTGGAAGGAAGCTGCAGCTGATGCCCGCCACACCCTCTCCCCAGCCCGGCCCAGGCGGAACTCACAGTTCCAGGATCAGAATGACGTCCGTCTTGTTCTCATAGACTTCGTGCAGGGTGATGACATTGGGGTGCTGGATCTCCTTCAGGATGCTGACCTCCCGCTCGATGTCCTCGCGGCTCACGCCCCGCCGGCTGGACTTGGTCCTCCTTTTCTTGATGAATTTGGCGGCATACTGGAGGCCGGTGCTTTTCTCACGGCATTTCTTCACAACCGCAAACTGTCCGCTGAAAAGAGAAGATGGGGGATTCTTTACCGTTCACAAAAAAACAAACAAACAAAAAAAACCAGGATCTGAGTGAGGACGTGGCATGGCGCAGAGGGGGACAAGGGAACTGTGAATAGGAAAGTTAAAATTGTGGAAAAGTAACAAATTAGGTAGGGATGTTCCATATCATCATTCAGTTTCACTAAGCCTGTGTCTTTAAAAACGATGCTGCAAGGAATACAAACTTTTTTTTTTGAGAGAGTGTCTCACTTTCTCACCCAGACTGGAGTACAGTGGCACGATCTCAGTTCACCGCAAACTCCGCCTCCCAGGCTCAAGAGATTCTCCTGCCTCAGCCTCCGAAGTAGCTAGGATTACAGGTACACACCACCAAGCCCAGATAATTTTTGTATTTTTAGTAGAGACGGGTTTCTCTATGTTGGTCAGGCTGGTCTCGAACTCCCGACCCGAAGTGATCCACCTGCCTCAGCCTCCCAAAGTGCTGGGATTACAGGCATGAGCCACCACGCCTGGTCAGAATACAAACTCTTAAAGTACATTTTATTGAAAGGGTGAAAATGTCTCCATTTCTGTCCACTCCTCCTTCCCTTCCACTTCAGGTCCTGGGACAGCATCTAGGAACTCTGTGATCTAACCTCACTTCCAGCATGCTCTTTTCCTGCACGTCTGGTCTCTGGCCCCGGGAAACAAGGGATTGAGACCAGGGAATTGGTAAAAAAATATATATATGAAGCCCTACCTTCAACAACATATTTCTAGCACCAAGATTAACCAACTGAAATACACAAAACAGAAAAAGGTCTATTATTTTATTCACAATTAAGCAACTAGTAAGTCATATGTACTAAATATTTGTTGGTCATTTATCCAGCATTATCTCCCCTCTCCTCCCTTCTCAAGGTATCCCTACCCAGGGATCTTTATGGTTCTGAAAAAGCTGATTCCACCCCCAAGGGTAAATATGGATCATGTGACCTAGGCTGAGCCAATCAATCCACTCCATTCTCCTGGACACAATGATAGGCACATGACCTAAGTAAGACCTTTCAGAGGATGCAGAGACAAAGGCTTTCTGAGACTCTTCTCTTTTGAGTGTGATAGATCCCCCAAAGCCACTGCCAACTATTTTGGGACCATGAGAAGAGCCACTCTTGGTTTGAAGACAACCACTGCAAAGGTAGAGCCAGTAAAAGAAAAGAAATCAGGTTGCAGTGACACCACTGAGTCGCTGGATCAGCTCTGGCCTGAAACCATCTGCCTGTGATGTTTCAGTGACATAAGCCAATAAATTCCTTTTATGGCTCAAGTCAGTTTAATGTGTTTTCTACTTCTTTCTAAATGCCATAGCAATAACCAGTTCCCCTTTCCTATATAGTAAAGACTATAATAACAGAATTTGACTCAGAATAATAATAAGGAGTAGGCAGTCAGTGGGTGAGATGGTGAGAGGGCACAGGTCCCCGGACAGGCAGTGGAACACAATGGAAAGATCCTCCTGTACCTATGCTGGTCCCTTCTTTCTTCCCTAGTGCCCAAGGAAGGGTCGATCCACCCATTGCAGAATCTGTGTGTTTCTTGGCACCTGCTGGAGAACTGCTATCTAAAGAATTATCACAGGTATTTTTAGCTGGCTTTATCCTCACATGAAGACAACAGTGAGAGAGAAAAGAAAATTAAGGATAATATTTTGATGTTAAAGAATGGATACTTTAAAACATTAGTCATTTACTTTAGCAGTAGGAGACCAGCGAAGAAGAAACGCAGAAAGAAGAATTATCTTTATAGTCCGGTCGAATTTTTTGCATGACAGGTTGTTAATACCCACATTTCCCCTGCAGCAAGATAGCTGAGGAGCTGAAGAATAAATTACACTGGAATGCCAGCCGTGACTGCCTGTAAACTTGGTACCTTAAGCAGTTATGGGGTCTATGTAATGACTTTATTACAACCAAAATCCAATTTCTCTGAGGAGTAAAGACCTTCCCTCTGTTGTGGGGTGGAGGGTGGCAGAGATGGGGCACACGGAGAGACAGGGAAGACAGCTTGAATTCAAAACCCAGTCAGCTGCTTCCTTTATACTCCAGCCTTCTCCTTACAAAGATGTTATTGTGTCCCCACCAAGCGGATTCAAAAGGACCCAGGATAGGGAAGCCCAGCCCAGCCCAGTCCAGCCAACCAACAAGCGGCTGATAGTTCCAGAGTCTGGGCCTGTTCATACCTCACACATGGCCATAGCAACTTGTCTCAGGGACTTACAACTCAAGGCAGACTCAGTAGTTTCAATCATGGTGCTTTAAAATGCAAAACTAAAAAGCCAAAAGAGAGAGAAAGAGAGACAGGGAGAGAGAGAAAAACCACTTTGGGAGGCCGAGGTGGGCAGATCATGAGGTCAGGAGTTTGAGATCAGACTGCGCAACATGGTGAAACCCCGTCTTTACTAAAAATACAAAAATCAGTCGGGTGTGGCAGCATGTGCCTGTAATCCCAGCTACTCGGGAAGCTACGGCAGGAGAATTGCTTGAAACTGGGAGGTGGAGGTTGCAGTGAGCCGAGATCAAGCCACTGCACTCCAGCCTGGGTGACAGAGCAAGACTCTGTCTTGAAAAAAAAAAAAAAGAAAAACCTCCTGGCAGGAGAGTTACAAAGAATTTCAGTGCACACCTGGATACAATGACTCTTCTACGTGTGTTTTCACCTCCAAATGTTCTATATTGGCAGTTTCTCCATTTTAATGGGAAGATGATAAGTAAAGGCAGGTTAGCCCTGCCAGCAGGATGAAGGCAGGTGCTGAGTGTCACGTGTGCACATGCCGGGGTGAACTGTGGCGCCTTAGTTCACTGCAAAACCTGGGGAACTTACTCTCTTACCTGACAATGGATCCCTCACTCACACTGCAGGGTCCCCACACCAGGAGTGCTGGCTGGTGAGGAGGGGATAAGGGCTGGTGGGTGGGAACAGCTCCGTGTGAATGCTGGGGTACATGCTAGCCCTGACTGCAGAGAGAAAAATGAGGGTCTAGAATGAGCTTGAGAAACTTGGTGTAGACCTATTGCAATATCACCTCTTTTAAGATACTGTTCCCTATTCTTCTCGGACACCCCTAACCATCTATCCCCTTTCCTCCCATCTCTTATATCCCTGAGTCCACAGAGCCCCCCCATATCCATCAGGGGGACCTGCCATTTTCTGCCCCTTCTTGCCTTTCCCACCCTCCCAGACTGCCGATGCCTGGAGGACAAAGGGCTGCCAGGTTCATGTTCCCATCTCCGGAGGCCCGGGGTGCAGGCCTGCTTCATGTAGTCCATGCGCAGCGCACATGTGCTGCAGCTGATGCCTGAATCTATAACGCTGAGAACCCAAGGAGTTAGACAAAGAGTGCTGCATTATAGTCCAACAGAATTGTGTAGCGGCTAGGAGCCAGCTGTGTAACCTGGGGTTTATTTACGACTTAACCACACTATGCCTCAGTTTCCTTATCTGTAGACTGGGCATAAACAAGTGGCTAATTTGAAGGGAGAAGGATGAAATGAGCCAATATGCATAAAGTGTTTAGAACAGCACCAGACCACAGGAAGTCTTCAATAACTGCAGGCTATTATTAATCTGAGACAACTGGAGTTCTTTTCATCAGCACAGTGTTGCCTCAGTCTCACAGTGGTGCAGTATTACCCCCAAAATACCTACCTCTCACGACTGCCAGAGACAAAAGAGCCCTCATAGGACAAAAAGGCTTTTTAAAAAATCCCACAACAGGGCTGAATTGGGTTAACAATGGGTACAACTATTGCTAAATCCTCACCCCTTCCTCCTTTTGCTGCCTGTCCCCACCCAGAGGGTGTGCTGCTGCTTACAACTGCTCAGGCAGGCTGGCCTGGCCTTGGGAGCTCAGAGTCGCAAGTCGGGCTTTTGTGTGCACTGGGTAAGCCTGTAGGGCATTTCCACAGCAGAGTCTTCTCTGGCGGCCAGCAAACTGTGACTCCAGCCAGCAGACTCCAGAGAAACTCTCCCCTCATCACAGTAATTTGCTTTGTGAGGTTTAATTTGAGTTGGACTGTTGGTGAATTGCTGCTCCGATCCCTTCCTTCCTGGGCAGCGGGGCCTGGACCTGCTTTCCACCCTGGATCAGGACTCCTTCAGGGGACAGTTCCTCCTCACCCATCCTCCGCCTCCCCAAAGACAACAACAACTTGAAAACATGGCTTCTGTGCTTACTTTTCTGGTGAGGATTCCTAAATCGTGTGCCCCCAGAGGAATACTGTGATCCAGCTTCAAGGGTGAGCTCAGACAGACCAGGGAGCAAAGCGACCACACACAAAGCAGCAAAACCACCGCTGCAGCCACGCTGGGGGCTCTCGTCCCTTCTGCCCCCTCCTTACGCCAGTGCACTGAGGCCAGTCAGTAATTAACACCAATACAGATGGCTGCATTATTAGTTAATTACCATTAATACTGCTGGGGCTGTTCAATGGATGGGGGAAGGTAGCTCTTTACTGGAAAACAGAAATTCTTTGTATGCTATGACATTTAATTTTGATAAAGCAGTACAAGTGATCCTTGTTATTCATGGATTTTGTATTTGTGAATTCACCTAATTACTAATTTATTTTTCTTGAGACAGGTTCTCACTCTGCCGCCAAGGCTAGAGTGTGGTGGCACAGTCACAGCTCACTGCAGCCTCAACCTCCTGAGCTCAAGCAAACCTCCTATCTCTGCCTCCCGAGCAGCTGGAACTACAGGAGTACATCACCACATCCGGCTAATTTTCTACATATTTTGTAGAGATGGAGTCTCGCTCTGTTGCCTAGGCTGGTCTCGAACTCTTGGGCTCAAGCAATCCTCCCGCCTGAGACACCCAAAGTGCTGGAATTACCGGCATGAGTCACTGCAGCAGGCCTGAAATTTATCTGTAACCTCCAAGTCAACACTTATGGCACTTTCACAGTCACTTGTGGACACGCACCGATCGTGGAAAATTGGAGAGGATCGTGGAAAACTGGAGGGGCTGCTGCACACATTCACAGCTGAAGTCGAACAGCTACTTTCTTGTTTCAGCTCTCACACCATAAACAAGTCCGCTTTCCGCAGCCCATTTAGTGTCACATTTTTTATTGGTAATTTCACTGCATACAATGACCCTCAAGTATAGTACTGTGGTGCTGTCTAGTGTTTCTAAGCACAACAAAGCTGTGATGTGACTCAGGGAGAGACTATGTGTGTTAGATAAGCTTCATTCAGCCATGTGTAATGTGCTGTTGGCCATGAGCTCAATGTTAATGAGTCACACACACACACGTATTAAATAAGAGGTCTTTAAACAGAAAAACACATAAAACAAGGTTATGCAAAAATGACAAAAATGATTTGACCAGAGACTCACAAGAACCTAACCCTGGGTTTCTCCTAGGAGCAATGATTTAGTGTGTGCAGTGAATTTCTAGAACATAACTCTCACACATAATGAAAGTCGACCATACGCCAGTTTTTTTTCCCCAAAAATGCACTAACATTCTCCCTCATTTAATAGCTGACAGAGCAGTCTGTTGCATTAGATACAGACACCAAATTAATTTTACTATTAAAAACTTTCCACTAAATGTAATACACATTTCTTAACTACTCATGGTCAGATACATACAAAGATAATGAGACACATTCTTCCTTTAATGAGTTTTATATTAAAAAGTTGATTGAAATGTAATCACCAATTTTATTAAAAAGAGGAAACACATGGCTAAAAGGAGTAAGCTTCATAAAGAACAAGCTGACATCTAATTTCTCTGTCTGACTCACTAATACATCTAATCTGACTGCTACCTCTGCAGTCACTGAAGAAACTGGAACCAGGATTATATGCAAGGCTCTTCACACATATTACTTGGTTAATAATCACAACTCTGTGAGATACACATCATTGTCATCTCTTCTGACCAATGAGAAAATCAAGTTTCAGAGAGATTTTTTTTGGGGACGGAGTTTTGCTCTTGTTGCCCTGTGAAGACTGTCCCAAATCACTGAGCAAGTAAGCTGCATAACTGAGAAATGAACTCCAACTCAAGTGTATTTGCCTCCAAAGCTCCAGGCTCTGAGCCCCATTTCTGTGTGGACCTTGTACACATTATGTTTGTCACACAAGTTATTTCACTGTGAAGTTACAGACAGACTCCAATATCACTCTAGGAAAGTGCTTTGTGAGGGGAAAGCAAAGGGCAGGGGTTTGTGGTTAAATATGTTTGGGTCATGAAGACTCACAAGGTGTCCTAATTAATTAAAACCTTTGCTTTAAGATGCTCTGAGGTGTTGTGCAATAAAAGTACACCACGTCTGTGTGTGTGTTCGGGAAACATTCTAGTAACGATCGGAAAGAAACCCAGGTTGATTCTCAAGGTCAAGCCACAGGGATGGCAGTGTTCCTATTTCTGCAGGTCTTCTCCTGGTGCCTCAGAAAGAAACCTGTTTCACTTTTGTTAAATCCAGTCAGGTCTTACTGTCAACTTTATTTACTTGTGGGAGGCTCTGTTCACGTGGGAGAATGAAGGTGTGGACATACAATGTCAGAGAAGATGTAACGTTCAGAATGGAAAAAGCATAATCTGACTGGACACGACAGTTAATGCCTGCCACATGAGCTGGTGGCAAGCCCAGGGTCTAACCTTTCCATTGCTGGTCCTGATCCAGACACAACATTAGAACAAGGTCCCACCTGGAGCAGGTGGGTGCAGATCCCCCAAAAAAGTGACGAAAACAGCATCTCCTTTTTCATGTTTTTGCTTGAGATATGCATCTATTCAACACACATGCCAGTTAAGAATTATTTATGGTAACTAGTATTACGATGAATTCCTTACATTAATGCTGGAAACAGATCTGGTTTAAATCTAACAGCTGATAAGTTCCAACTTTCTGCTCCTCCCAAGTCTTTGCAATATGGTTTCTCATTAACACAAAATAATTTCTACTTTGGAACTCGTATCAAATCCCTGGCTCAGTTTTAGTGGTGGTTTATGGGTGATCTATTTTTGTAGAAGACCTTCTCTGCCAGAGTAGCAGGCAGCTTGAACTCTGCCAGAATATTAGAATTATAGGTTGTAGGTAAGGGGTGAGGAACAGAAACGGTTTCTCAAGGATGAGTTAACCTCTGATAATATTCACATTTACAGCAGGAGATAAGACCTTGAGGGTTTATAGACTAGGGGAGAGACAAGCATGAAATACTTTACTGTGGGAAGAGGGAAAAAAAGGGACTCAGTTGCTGTTGCAGAGAGGGTGCAGTTAGGAGACCCATGCCCAAGCTGGCTTCCGAGGCTGTGCCCTGAAGACTGAGTGTGAGTCGGGAGGGGAAGAAGATGTGTTTGTAGGGACAGAGTTTCTGAGAGGAGGAACAGCGTGAGCAGAGGCAGAGAGGCATGAAAGAGCCTACTTCGTATTTCTAGAGGAAGAGAGGAGTGCCAGGGAGGCGTTGGGTGAGGCACACAAACAGGGCCCTGTGCAGATGGAGCAATGTCAGCCTCAGCTCTGCCAATAACTTGAGAAAGCAGGAGGCCTCTCTGAGCCTCAGTTTCCCCATCTGTGCAAGTACAATGACAACATGAAATGAGGCCATGCATGTGAGTGCACACTGTTTTCTCTAAACACATCAAGCACATGGAAAGGATGAAAATTACCAAACTGCCTAAGCTTCATGAACTTCTCAGAGAAGCCAAGAAGATAGGATTTCAGGAGCTGAAAAGCATCACCAAACTTCTCCTTGTCATTTTTCTATCCAACAAATTTGAAATCTAAATGTTAAGTCTCTACATTTTTTTTTCCCCATTTGAACTCAACAAAGCTATTTTCATTTCAGATGGAGACGTATTTGGTTCGCCCACTTTGGTCCTCAAAGGCCCCTGCAGCCTTGCTTAGATGCTGAAGCTTTCAGCTGGAGGTAGGTGATGGGAAGCAGACAGCATCTTCCAAAGATGGACTCAGCCACCTTTCTATCCCACATGCTCTCCTGAGTGTGACCCTCAAATCTCTACCCCCTGAATCTGAGCAGGCACCAGTGAGGGGCAGAAGTGATCCTGCGACTTCCGCCTGAGTTCTTAGGAGCTCTCTCTTGGAAGCCAACAAGCATGCTGGGAGAAGCCAAGGCTGTGTGGACAGGCCGCACGCAGTTGCTCCCGCCCACAACTCCAGCTGAGCTGACAGCAGCTTTGAGAGGCCAGCCATGTGTGTGAGCTGTCATGGACATCAGGGCCATCAAGTCTTCAGACAGCTACAGGTCCAGCCAACCTCTCAATGCAAACACCTGAGAGACCCAGGCACAACCCCCCAAGCTGGGCCCAGGCAGCCCACAGAAGCATGAGAGTTAAGAGATCATCATAAACTGCTATTTTCAGCTACCAAGTTTTGGAGTGGTTTGGTACGCAGCAATGGATCAGCAGAACAGCACTGAAGACTCTTGGATGGTGGGTTTAACAGAACGCCCCAGAAGTTGTGCAGAGGAAGGACTCAGCACAGAAGG
Source organism: Aotus nancymaae (assembly GCF_030222135.1). Taxonomy (NCBI): domain Eukaryota; kingdom Metazoa; phylum Chordata; class Mammalia; order Primates; family Aotidae; genus Aotus; species Aotus nancymaae. Next base: position 26,314,830 of record NW_026988455.1, read on the forward strand.
TGACCAGATCACAAGCAGCCTCACAGGAGAGCCCAGGAAGGGAATGAGGGTGTCCAGGCCACCCTGAATGCAGGCCCTGTCCCAGGCTCAGACAAACGGGTCCTCTCAACACACCAGCACACATGGACCACTTTTGAAGTTCTCTGCTTCTCTTCATGGCAACAATTTCCCACCTTTCGAGAAAAGTGCTGCATCATTTAGGAGGGACCTCAACACCACCAACAAAACCCAAAGACCCTGACTGAGATGCCTTCAGTGTTCTGGCTGGGCGGGGCTTGCTGCTGGCCTCCAACTTTCCCTTCCCCAGTCTCTGCAGCGAAGCAGGTCTCCACCCTGGGAAAACACACAAATCCCAAATGCTACATACGATCCAGTAAATACAGCTACCTAATCTTCCTCCTGCCTGGTCTGAACGCCCAGTGAGTATCTACAGTGACTTCACCTTTAGCAGAATGCATGTGAAGAGGAAACACTCCCTCCACGCCTTCTGCGGGAACCCCTTCTTTGATCCTAACCCCACCAGCTTCGCGGATTTCAGCACAGGATGAAGGTGAACCCTCTTTGGGAACTCAGTACTTCAGCACCAAGTGGTACACAATTCCCTTGGATTGTAGCCCACACTTGTAATTGTTCTCTTTCTGCCCTTTGAGAAGCTATGAGGAGGAAAGCAATACTTTTTACCAAAAAAAGCAAAGCAGGTGATTAAAAAAAAATTATTGTTATAAAAAAAGTACAACCCTCCAAAAACTATTTAAACTGATACAAGGGCTCGGTTAAATGGGCTGTGATTTGGAGAGCAAGCAGCTCAGGTTGCCACGGCACCAACAGGGAGAAGCAGAGTTTACCAAGGGGGTAAACAGCAGCCTGTCACCCTGGGAACCAGAACAACTCACAGAGGTAGGAATGAGATGCAGAAAGAGAAGGGCGAACAGCACAACGGGCTGAGGAGAGCAGAAGAGAGGTGGGTCCTCTGGGGAAAGCATCCTTCCAGGGACAAGGACCCATGGAAGACTGCAGAGGAGAAGGTGGCACAACTGAGGACCCAAGGCCAGCTTGGGGAAGAGCCAGGCTCCACGCACTGTTTGGTATTGCAAGTGGGGTCAAAGAAACCAAGTATGTAGGGTGTCAGGTGGCTCAAGACACCTCTTTATCATGAAAATTGCAAACCAGAGCAGGTTAGGACTCTAAACTGAGGAGAGATTAGAAAGATAGCAGTGGGTGCCTTCGTTCACTCCCCTTGTCCCCATGATATCTCTTTGCAGGAGGAAGGTCCAAGATCCATCTAGAAGAATATTTCCCAAAGGAGGTCTTGGAGCTCATATAAAGAGATGCTGCTTGGAGAATGGGAGTCATGGCCAAGCAAGTTTAAGCAAAAGTAGGTAAACAGAGTCATAACTGGGTACTCTATGAAGGACTCAGTCGACGTGGCCCTTTCCACGAGGGGAAATAGCATGCAGCATTTCTCATGGTTTGGGGTTGCTGTTAACCACAAAACCTTTTCCTTTCCTTATATATTTTTGGTTATAAGCATTTTGAAGTCCCATTTTCTTGGGAAGGTGTGCTTTGGTCCTCTCTCCCAGTTAAATGGGCAGCTTCCTGGAAGGGGACTCTGTATTCACTGTTTCCTTTGTATTTTCAGCACTCTCAGATTAATCCCTAGGGCAGGATGCCAATCACAGTGCTTGCTCCTTCGTGGGCTGGAAGAGCCAAGCACAGAGTTGAAGGTGGGAGGTGCCCCAGACCTTCCGGGGACTGACCCATTAGAAGGGTGGGGACCAACTGAGTCAGGCCTGGGAGAGGAGGCCACTCACTTCCTCAGGCCTGGTGCTCCTTCTGCCTCCTTCTGGCTACTGGTGAAAGGGCTGCTTAGAGGCCACAGGCAATCAGCCCTCTTCACCACCTGAGACTGGCAAAGGATTCGGAGTGTTTCTTTAATTTCAGGCAGTCGGTGGGGCTGGGTATTTTGGGTGGCAACTGAGAACAGATGGACTAGGTTTAGAGAGCACAGTAAATACTGGCCATGGCAGCTAACCCCGAGGAAGAGCATGGTGGTGGCAGGAAGGAGGCCGGAGCCTGGAGGACTCCTCGGAGCAGAGTCCTAAGACTAGAGATGCACCACTGCCTTCCTCTAGGCCCAGTTCCTTCACTTGCTATGACTCGCTGCCCTAGAGAATCCTACCTGCTTCAGATATGGTCCATGACTTCAGGAATTTACTAATGAGACATGTCAGTGGAACAGACTTGCAAGTGCCCAGTGGGGGATGTGCAGAGTGAGCGGGGGCCCTGGCTTCAGCTAAAGCCTAAGTGAACTACACCCACTTTACTCAGCACCATTTCTGGGACCTAACACAAAACACCTGCCTGCTGCTCGCTGTTGGTTTTTATCTGTAAAGCTAAAAAGGAAAGGAAGGAAGAAAGTAAGTGTTGGGAAAGCACCATTTGATAAAAACAGAGCCTCTGATGGATCAGACAAATAAACAACAATACTTCATACATTTTCTCCAAATGTAGTAAACCCTACATGGGAATCACAGCTGAACTTTGAGTCCAGTTTTATGGAGACTAAAATGCCCTTATAAAGAAAGAGTATCTACAGATTACTGTTACACCAGGATCGGGGCTGTTCCATTTCAATGAATGCTGACCACATTGGATGGCTGGAGATTAGACCTTCCTGCCCCAAGACCCCAGCTGAGCCCCCTGGCTCTCGAGTGGTCCTGGCTGAGATTCAGAGGGGTCAGCTCCTTGTTTGATCACTTTGACTTCACCATGCTATCGCCTTGAGCCAATCCCATCATTTGATCATCCTGACTTTGTCATGTAATCCCCTTTCAGCCAGTGAGTCAAAGTTAACTGGGCCATAGGGAACGATTTGTTCTCAACTTGGCAAACTGCTCTCAGGGGAAGGAAAAGCTGAAAAAGACGGCAGGAGGTTCATATAACTTCATGGGGAAGAAGAAGACAAACAAAAAGCTAAGCTGAAGTTCCTTATTCCACGGCCAAAAGAAGAGGAAGAAAGTCAGATGTGTTCAAGGGTACTAAGATTCAAGACGAGGAAGAACCAGCTAAAGGGAAAGAGAAAGGACAGAGCTTGGTAGTCTGAGGGCATCGGTCATTACTGTGCAAATACTCTACTAAACTGCCCAGATTAAAATAGGAATTGTGAGATACTCCCCTCCAATATTAACCCTGCTCCGCTCTGGGGCATGAGAAGAAGTGAACAAAGAAAGATGTCTAATATTTTCATGGTTTCTCTTCTTGATTTAGGTGGAGATACTATTCACCTGCCTGTTTTTAAAGGGTAGGTTTGGGACTCTGTCATGCTTTGTCATTGGAAGAATTAGCTCCACCTTACACCGGGAAGTCTGGTCTGAACTGATGAAGAGTTTGCACTTCAGTATCTTGGGAAAATTCAAATATGCCTGGCGCTATGTGGCATTTAGTGCAGCTGGGTGGCCGACGTGCTTGCGGGGCATCATTCACAGGTCTGTCCTGCTCTGGAGACTGAATACGACTGAGGGCAGCCCAGCTTCTTCAGGGTCTTCCAAGTCAGGGGTTGCAAGAGTCACAGGCCCAGGTCTCAAGGAGGAAGTGAGTGGGTGTCTGGCTGTCAGTCCAGCAAAGAAGAATCCACAGTGCTCTAGGCGAAGCAGTTTCCCATGATGTCTACAGATCTGTCACTTTGGCTCTGAACAAAGTGGGGAGGAGGAAGACCTCATGGAGGAAGTCTAGGGGGAGGAGAAAATGGGAAGGGGAATATAGGGGTCACTTCAGGCCAGGCAAGAAGAGGCTGGCAGGGAAAGGCAGTGCTGGAGTTACCTGAAGTGAGAGCCACTCAGATAAAACGGAAAGATGATAAGTTACACAGAGAAACCGGAGCTCCCAGGAAGCCTGAGTATTCTCTCAATGGAAGCAGAACTCCTTGGAAGCCAGCCACGAGGCTGACCTCACCCTCGCGACTGGATCGGAGCAAGCATGCAGCTTATCGTGAGAGCCAGGGCAAGACTGTATCCACCACGGCCAGGAGAGCAAAGATACAATGGCGTTACCTCTAGGAAGTGCCGCTTTTGAAGAGAATGTGTCACTAATTAAGTCTCAGGTCAAACACTAAACAAAGTAAAATACATTTCATGTGAAAGAGGTTTGGAGGTGAAATCTCCTGAAGCAGGGATTGCAAACTCGACAACCTTTCCAGGGAGCATTGCTTCCACAAAAGTGTGGAATCTGACTTCTGTGGAACATGAAGTGATCACCACTGGGAGGCTTTAGAAGCTCTGTGGATGGAAACATAATCCCCTGGCAGGCAGGGGGGTGAAATGGGAAGACCACTGGTGGGTGAGAAGGGGGAATGACCTCTCCTACAGCCCATGCTGGGAATGGTGGGGGAAGCCCTTCCTCTTGCTGGATTTTTTTCCTCCTCATCTACAGTGAGTGGGGGGCTGAGGAGCTCTACACCACTCCCAGCATGGGTGGCCTTGGGTCCCTGCAGAGCTGAGGGTCAACACCGTCTGTCACTTGAATCAAGAGGCTGTGCTTGTCTGCAGTGATATGGAAATCTGAGGTGGCAGCCTGCCCTGTTTAAAGAATCCATTCCATCCACCATGCACAGCATCATGAGGCCCAAAGGAAATGCTGGCAATGGTCCTGGAGAGGAGAACAGTCTATGAAGGAAGCAGGCACACCTCTAGTTACATGTGTATCACCACAGCCACCCTGTTCAGACTTTCTGCTCCAGGGTGCTGACTTCTACAGCAACTCCAGAAGTGAAGGCACCTGGGCTTCCGGGTGGTAAGGGGGCTTCACGGTGGAGGTAAGCTCTGGGCAGAAGAGGCTGGCTACGAAGCTGGAGAATCTTAACAAATCACAATCTGGAGTTTACTTTCCACTTAGTGGGAGTGTGAATACACAATCATAGTACCCATTTTTCCAGCTACTTCATCATTCGTTAGACATGAGATACATCGCTAGTCACTACAATGAGAACCATAAACAAGTAACATGAATACTAGAAGAACTGGTTTGTTGAGTTTAAATTTTAATTTCCCTCATAGTGACCCACCAATGCATTAGCTTTTAAAAAAAGTTTAACCACTCTTATATATAGGATTCTTTCTGAAAATTAACACCACTTTCGAATCCCCAGAGCCTAACATAGTACATTGGAGAAAATTTTAGTCATAATACACATCGACTCCATCACTTTATGGGTTCCTAAATTTATATGCTGACTACTCATCTGTTTAAATTGTTTCCACTGACTTTCTGGACATGGAAAAACAACTGACATGGAAAAACAATTAATTGCTCCAGCATTGAAAAACATCATGCAAGATGTCCACCCTTTGCTTTAAGAACATCCTGGCTCAGGGCAGTCCACATGCATTTACTTTCTCATTTACTGGGCTCTGATTATTTACTGAGCCATAGCTGGCTGTGTGGGAGCTGCCCACTTGCTTTAGAAGCTTAAGGGACAATCAGTGTATTTGGATCCTGTACATTCATCTGAAAAGCAGAAGTACAGGACAGCCCTCATATGGGCCATTGACACTTCACGGGAATTCTCCTGGTTTCCTACAGGCTAATTGCTTTGTGTAAGCAGTTGCCTTCAGCCATGACTTCAGGTAACTGGGTAGATTCCCTAATTGGAGCACAACCTAAATATTTTGTAAGTAAAAATTATTCATAGTCATTAAGCAATTTGTAATTGCCCTTGAAAGGTTAATGCAATCTGTTAACTCCGTGAGGTCAGATTTTTAAAAAATGGGAAATCAGAAAGTAGGAATCATGATCTTTTATGAGCACAACAGAATTGCACAAATAGGCAGGGTGCAGTGGCTCACGCCTACAATGCCAGCACTTTGGGAGGCTGAAGTGGGCGGATTCCTTGAGCCTGGGAGTTCAAGACCAGCTCTGGCAACATAGTGAGACCCCATCTCTACAAAACTTTTAAAAAAATTTGATGGGCTGGGGTACACACCTGTGTTTCTAGCTACTTGGAAGGCTGAGGTGAGAGGACAGCTTGAGCCTCCATGCTAGAGGCTACAGTGAGGCCAGTTGTGCCACTGTATTCCAGGCTGGGTTACAGAGCGAGACCCTGACTCAAAAAAGAAAATTTTTTTTCAAGTAGCACAAATTATTCAAGAAGCCTCAAGGAACTCAGAATTGGAAAAGAAGAAAACTCCAAAACTTAAGTTCAGTTGTGAGAAAGAAGACAGACAGAAAAGGGTTAAAATGACTGATTACAGCCGATTGTGGAATAGGCATATAGGAAACAAAACTAGGCAACGCTTTTTAGCTTCCTTTTTTTTCTTTTTTTTTTTTTGTGAGGTCAATGATCTGCACTTGGGAAAGCATCAGGAAAATATTGTTAAGGTGGAACCAAAGCTTGAAGTAAGAAAAGAGACAATAAAACATTGCCTGTTAGGTATTTTTTTAAAAATTTGGGTCTCCAGGTCTGAGAACAGTAAGTCACAGTGTGGGAGAAGCAATTTCATATCATTGCTGGCAATCATGGACAAATACTAATGAGTGAAGCCATATTGATGTTCAAAGGGAACCAAACTGGAGCCCTCTCCAAGATCGATTAGCTTATTAATTTCTAGCAAACATCAAGAATTGACTTTTGATCCGATGAATTAGAAACACTTAGCAAATGGTCAATGAGTAGCAAGAACTTTCCCCTTGCCCCCAGCTGGGCTGTAAGACAAGTAGAATGGAAATGAATATAGATTTTAAACGTGTTTTGATGTCACCAAGGCCTATGACATCATTTTTCATGACATTTTGGTGGATGAAACATGAATCACCTAGATTTTGGTGAGTGGACTGCAGGCTCTCGTATTTATACTGTCCTTGACAAGGTATTTTTCAGAGTATCCTGTCCCTGATACTTCATTCAGTATATCATATGAAAGCATATTTATCACACTTTTGAATGGCTAAGATACCCAAAGAAAAATGGCTAATATACTGACAGAACTTGGAATCTAAATTCTCCCAAGAGGCTGAATTATCAAATTTGCAAAAGAAATAAACAGGAATTTCTGTATTTAGGTTCAAAGAAATGAACCTCACAAGTACAGGATTGGGAAGACTTAGCACAATAGCAGTCCATATTAAAAAAAAATACTTGATGGTACTAGCTGACCACAGACAACACAAGTGCAGTGTAATCTCCCTGCTAATGCTATGAATGCAGTCCCCGGTAAGTTTAAGGGGTGCAGTGCTCCTGTGCTCAAGTCTGGACTCTTGCATTTAGTGAGAAAGATGCTGATCATATAGACGGCAGTCAAGGGAGGATGAGTGCAATAAAGAAGGTTTTGCTTCTGGGCATGAGAACTGTCGATATTGGAAAGGTGGTAGAGGAAATTAGACCATCTGCCAGGAAGTCGCAAAGCTATTCCAGCATCAAGTGGGAGGCTGGACTATGGTCTCCAAGATTCCTTCCACCCTTAAGATGCTCTGCACTAATCTGGATGGTTCTCATGGAGGTTTTCATTTAGTGCACTCCTCACTTAATTAAAAGAACACATAGCATAGAGTAAAGTAAAAATCCTACAACAGATTTTCTTCTTCAAGCATTTTCTAAATCTCTGTGATCATGATGTTTCCAGATTGAAACTTAAAATAAATCCATATTTCTATCAACTTCTCTAGTCTCTATTTGGAAATATATTTTATGCATCTGTGCCTTCTGAGTGACAGAGAGTATCTACAATGTGACAGGAAATGCACAGTTGGGAGAAAGAATGCTGGATGCTGCCCTCCTCTGCCATTTACCATCTGTGAACACTGATCTTCAAGACCTTTGCTGAGTTTCAGCATGGTCATTTGGGAAATAAAACAAAACAAAACAAAACTGAGTTGAATAATGCTTAGCCTATAGGGTAGCTGTAACACTCAAAAGAGATGAAAAGATACAATTATGTTTTAGATGCTGCCTGCTACCACACAACTATAATGTTAATATTTGGAAGGGCTTAAGAGATACCACAGCTGGGAACAGAACCGCTGTGTCTATATCCAAGAATCCCAAATAGGTTTTGGTCAGATTCTAACAGGGGCTGGTAAGGAAGGAAATGATGCTTTTTCAACAGGATTCAGAAACCACCAATTTAAGTCTTCCAAAACTAAAACTTAGCATAAATATCCAGACAGATAAAATTAGTTTAATCTTCTGTATGGCATTATGACTTATGCACTTTGGAGGCAGAGGGCTTGCTTTTATATCCTGGTTTTGCCATTTACTAGTTGTGTGATCTTGGGCAAGTTCCTCAACTTCTCAGTGACTCAGGTACCTCACTGGCAAACAACGTATTAACCATATCTTCCTTAAAGGGCTGTTGTAATGATTAAATGAGTTATACATGTAAACTTCTTTCAATAGTGCCTGATATGTAATATAATTACTATTATTGTATATAGCTGCTTAAAACCATCTGCATCTCTTAGGCATGTGCCAAATCTCATACATTGTCCCATTACAGAAAATAAGAGAAGGCAAAAGCTATGCAAGCTCTCCTTTACCATTTCCTGGAGAAGCCATCTTGAGCGAGGGTTGCTGAATGGATCTCCATGAAGGCTGCTGGCTTAAGGACACCTCAGCATGTGGCGCTGGTTGCTGCCCTTTCATTTAAAACTGATTACACTTACTAAACACTTAAATACTGACGGCGAAGGAAAGCACAGGAACAAGAATGACAAATTCCCATGTCCTGGGCCCTTGAGTAACATTATTCTGATGTCTTTCTGGCCTTAGAAGTGGATGGTCAAATTTTGTGGGTAACCTCACCCTGGGATAATTATAAGTTATTGCACCATCTCTGGGAGAGCCACAGAAGAAAGACTCTAACTGAAGCTGTTTGAGGCTGTTTCTAATTTGAGCTTGCATGAATTCAAAGAAGCCTCAAATTTCTCATGCTGATTTGGAGGCTCTGATTATGCAAAACCAATACTTACTCTGCATAAGAAACACAAGGTGAGCATGCTCCTGAGAAATGCTCAATGTTAGAAAACAAAACGTCAAAAGTAAAATTTAAATAACCTAAGGGAATAGAGAAAGATCTACTTTTTCTAACATTATTATTAAATATTGATGTAAAATGCTGCCGGCTGCCTTATATGAAGGCAGGGAACATGGAGGAGAGCTTCCTGCCAGGGAAACTTCCTGCCAGCTTCCAGATCAGGCCCATGTGCCCAACTCTGATGAACTAGGCAACTTGTACAGTGATTAGAACACATCCTGTACTTCTGAATCTCAGCTTTAGGTGAGGGAGGAGAGGGAGTTTGCTCTTGCTAAGGATATAAAATTTAAAACACAGAGCAGCGTTGTACATCTCCTTTTCTCAGCAAACGCTCACTGGACAGGTGAATGAAATTGATTTATTCAGCCTTGGTCCCTGGAATTCCAAGTTTCTCTTGTTATTGTTTGATTTATTGGCTCAATCACTAAAGAGAATGTTACTTAGAAGTTTTTCACTACTAGTTACTTAGACTATGATAATATAGGTAAACAAACTGAAGAAGGTGACTTTTAGGACACTCAAATTAACTTTACAAATGCTGGCTGTCACAGGTTCAGAAGAGTTAACGTTAGTGATTCAGAGTAAAACAGATGAAAATGAACTTTGGGGCCGGGCACGGTGGCTCACGCCTGTAATCCCAGCACTTTGGGAGGCTGAGGCGGGTGGATCACAAGGTCAAGAGATCGAGACCATCCTGGTCAACATGGTGAAACCCTATCTCTACTAAAAACACAAAAAATTAGCTGGGCGTGGTGGCGCGTGCCTGTAATCCCAGCTACTCAGGAGGCTGAGGCAGGAGAATTGCCTGAACCCAGGAGGCACTCCAGCCTGGATAACAACAGCGAAACTCTGTCTCAAAAAAAAAGAAAATGAACTTTGCACTGGTTCCAAAATTGTAACCTCCCTCAAACATATGCAAAAAGAATAAAACTTTACATAATAAAATCTATGAGAACTTATAGTCTGATTATCTTAAGGTTGACTTGATATACGTTAATCTATTTAAGCACTAGTGTCAATTATTTCTTTAAATGACTTGTCCAATAGTGTTTTACCACAGGAAGTAGATTATAGTTATGTAATCTTCAAATTATATAACTATATAAGTATATGTAAACATATATATTACTATGTGCGTAGTATAACTCTATGTATACACATACATTTAAATTTTAAGCAGTAATCATTTATAAATTAAAATAATGACTTACTTTAAGACAGAGTTGTCCATCACAAATATAATACAAGCCACAAATGCAAACCACATGTGTAATCTGAAATTTTCTTTTTTTTCCGTGGAGACAGGGCCTCACTCTGTTGCCCAGGCTGAAGTGCAGTGGGGTGCCATCTCAGCTTACTATAGCCTGGATCCCCTGGGCTCAAGTAATCCTCCCCACCCCAGCCTCCCAAGTAGCTGGGATTACAGGTGCTCTCCACCATACCTGGCTAATTTTTGTATTTTTTGTAGAGGTGAGGTTTCACCATATTTCTCAGGCTGGTCTCACACTCTTGGCTCAGGTGATCCACTCACCTCGGCCTCCCAACGTGCTGGAATTACAGGGGTGAGCCACCACACCTAGGTATAATTTGAAATTTTCTAGCAGTCACACTAATAAAAGTAAAAAGAAACATAAAATGAACTTTAACATTTTATGTACCCCAATATATTGAAATGTTATCATCTAAACATGTAGTCAATAATTAAAATGGTTATGACAGATTTTGCCCTTTTCTGAGTGCTTGAACACCAGTGGGTGCTTTAAACACACAGCACCTCTTGTTTGAACCAGCTCCACTTCAAGTGCTTGATGGCCACAAGTGGCCTGTGGCTGTCATGTCAAATGGCACAGCTTTAGGCTAATTTTATAGCTATAATATAAAACTAGGACATAGCTTAATTATTTATAGAAGGGAAGCAGAAGAGATACTTGCGAAGTCACTGAGGTGAACCATAGCTAATTCAGCACATTAATCATTGGAAGATAAAAGGTATGACTGTTCACCTTATTAGAAGAATAACAGAGACCAAAATTAGCTTAGAAACCCAGACTGTGTATTCTGGATAATTTTCTTAAAAGTATGTGAATACATTTCCAGCTCATAATTTTCGTGCATGAAGATAGCTTTCTTTTTAAACGTATTCTGCTGTTTGGAGTACAGAAGCCAACTGGACAACCTACATGCTACAACAAGCATTTGTGTACTTGAAGGCTTTCACAAGTCTCCATTCAGCCTTGCTTAGCGAATCCCTGATAGTTTAACAACTGGTTCGTGCAAATGAGCATATGGCTCCCAAAGGGCAAACATCAAGACTTCTACTGTCTGGGAAATGACTTTTTGGATATGACCCCAAAAGCACAGGCAACAAAAACAAAAATAGACAAATAGAATTACCTCAAATGAAAAAGCTTCTGCGTAGGAAAGGAAACAATCAACAGAGTGAATAGACCACCTACCAAATGAGAAAAAGTATTTTAAAACTATACATCTGATAAGTAGTTAATAGTCAAAATATATACATGGTACTCAAGTCCAATGCAAGAAAACAAATAACCTGATTTAAAAATGGGCAATGGACTTTAACAGACATCTCTCAAAAGAGGATATATGGCTGGGCATGGTGGCTCACACTTGTAATCCCAGAACTTTGGGAGGCCGAGGCGGGTGCGTCACCTGAGGTCAGGAGTTCAAGGCCAGCCTGGACAATATAGTGAAATCCCGCCTCTACTACAAATACAAAAATCAGGTGGGCGTAGTGGTGGGCGACTATAGTCCTAGCCACTTGGATGGCTGAGCCAGGAGAATCGCTTGAAGCTGGGAGGTAAAGACCATAATAAGTCAAGATGGCACCGCTGCACTCCAGCCTGGGAAACAAGAGCAAAACTCCATCTCAAAAAAAAATCACAATGAGCTATCATGTCACACTTGTTAGAATGGCTACTATCAAACAGACAAAAGACAAGTGTTGATGAGGATGTGGAGAAAAGAGAACCCTGTACATACACTGTTGGAGAGAGTGCAAATTAGCACAGCCATTATGGAAAAACAATCTGGAGGTTTCACAAAAAACTAAAAATAGAACTACCATATGGTCCAACAATCCCACTAGTAAGTATATATCCAAAGCAAATGAAATCAGTATGTCAAACAGACATCTGCATTCCCATGTTTGTTGCAGCACTATTCACAATAGCCAAGACATGGAATCAATCTACGTGTCCATCAGTGAATAAATGAATAACGAAAACGTGGTATATATACACAATGAAACACTATTCAGCCATAAAAAATGGTAAGAGGAATGAGTTCAAGAGAGATATTTTCCAACATGGTGACTATAGTTAATAATGTAGTGTATTCTTGAAAAAATGCTAAGAGAATGAATATAAAGTGTTCTCACCACAAAAATGATAACCATGTGAGGTAATACATATGTTAATTAGTTAAATTTAGTCATTCCACAATGTATACCTACTTCAAAACATCACATTACACATAGTGAATACATGCAATTTTATCTTTCAATTTAAAAAATAATTTTAAAAAGATCTATATGCAGCATACTAATAATATGGCCACAAAAACGTATCCAGCCCCAATAGTAAATAAAAATAGAGATTATGATTCAGCTGATTTTAAAAGCGTGGTCCTCCTTGGTAAGTGGATTTTCTGTATGATCTTAATTATTTCACAGTTACCCTCACCTCCACTTCCAACCCCATGGACTCAAGAAGGAAGGGCAATAATAGAGAAAACATGGTGAAGTGAAAGTTTCCAATGAGGCTGAAGAGTTGTCATGATGGAATGGTGGGCTAGTCAGCGGGAAGAAGGTGCTGTGAGTATGGCTGCCTGGAAATGGGGGTCTGGGTGGAGTTTCTAGTGACAGCAACGCAGTGGAGGCGAAGGTCACTGGAAATGAGGAGATCAAGGAACTCCAGGGTGGGGTGCAGGTTATGACGGCGGGGCGGTGAAGGGGAAGGCTGCAAACTTAGATTCTCATTGCTCACAGAAGTCTGCTCTTTCTTTATGCATCACATTTCTTAAACTTGGGGCTGATTCATTTCTTCCCTACTTTCAAGCGATCACAGTACTGATCATTATTTCCCCTTGCTTGTCAAGGTTGTAAGAATTAACAAGCCTATCGCTTGGGACTCATTACATTTGCTGCAGGCATTTACAGGTAGAGTGCTTAGTGCTCCTGCCTAGTGACAAGTTTAAATACGCTGAGGAACAACTGGGGTCTCTTCCTGCATTCCCAGTGAGTGCTACTTACATTCATTAATTTATTAACCCACTCAATGAGCATTCCTTGAACACTTATGTGTCAGGCATAGTATGATGGGAGAGGATTTTTCTCTAATATCACAATAAAGGAGGAATCTGTAATAATGAAATATTATTCTTCCCTGACCTGGCTGTGAATTACAACCACTTAAGAGTCTTTCTCCTTATTTACCATTCCTTTGTTTATTTCCTTCAGCCTATTAAATAACAGAAAGAAAAATGGAATATCATTTTTAAAGTAGCCAACTGCAAACACTCTTATCTGGAGAAGACAAATCCCAAGATTGCCAAGATCAACCGCCTCTTGACAAAAAATGAAGGAATTTGGGGGCTCAACTTACCACGCAGCAGCTCCTGCTGCTGTGGTTCTGATCACCCAATATCTCAAGGTCTTTTATGGTCAGTGACCCCATTAAAAGTGGGGAGAACTGCCAGGCGCAGTGGCTCACGCCTGTAATCCCAGGACTTTGGGAGGTCAAGGGGGATGGATCATGAGGTCAGAAGTTCAAGACCAGCCTGGCCAAGATGATGAAACCCTAGCTCTACTAAAAATACAAAAAGTAGCCGGGTGTGGTGGTGGGCACCTGTAATGCCAGCTACTCAGGAGGCTGAGGCAGAGAACTGCTTGAACCCGGGAGGCGGAGGTTGCAGTAACTCGAGACGGTGCCACTGCACTCCAGCCTGGGTGACAGAGCAAGACTCCATCTCAAATAAAAAAAAAAAAAAAGAGAGGATAATTGGCAAGGCGTGACCATAGTAAGGAGAAACACTTCATGGCCATCAGAGGCGCGTCAGTCTCGACAAACTTGCCAGCTGCTCCTGACCACATGTTTTAGGTCTTGAGCACTGTACTGCAGAGCAGCGAAGACTGTCATTCAATGTCAACCATTACCAAGCCCCAACAAAGCTAGACGCTTCAGTACCAGAGACTCTAATGATCGCTGCTTCTCTGTTGGCTTTTTCATGACACACCTAGCCTTTTAACTCATTTCACCTCCAACTCCACTTTGCTTTCACCACTTGGTACAATGAAAAACAGCCAAGATTCTAGCAACTCTTTCAGAATTGTTTTATGTATATCCATTTCAGATCGCACTAGCTACTCCAGCTCATTAAAAAAGAAGCCGGAGGAGAAGGCCGTACTTGGTACAGGGCCACATTCCAGCAGCATACAAAATAAATCTTTGTTAAAATCATAAAGTTGATCATTTTGAGTGGTATAGTTTTGAAGGCCTCCTGGATTTGTTTTCTTTTTAAAGTTTGGTTATTTTTTGTAGAGTACCAAACTCTGTATGTGAGGCCCTGTTCAAATTAAATTTCAGTTAAAATGTCTTATTACATTAAGCCCAAGAGTCTCAAATTAAAGAAAATGAGTGGGAATAAATGTTTAAAAATACATATGACCTCAGGGCACATGATCTACTCCAGATGAAAGGCACAAGATGAATTGCTGGTTTGTTCCCTGGCGGCAGACATCTTCCTGTATAGCAAAGTTTCTCCAAGTTTCCAAATCAGTTCAGTCCTGGAGATTTTAAGGCTGACTCTGTTTTGTAGGCTGGTCATGTGAGCACATTGCTTTTGACCCAGAATGGCTTATCTTCCACAGGACCAGAAGGGAACTAGGGTAGTTACGGGGAAGAATCAGATTCTAATTTACAACCCAACCAAGCTACAACTCACACAAACAGCTGAAATGAGCTTCAAAGCCTCCAAAACCACAGGCTCTGGAACCATATTTTCTAATTATTGGTAATGATAGCGATGCAATTTTAAATCCATTCTGATTTCAGGATACTGTTTTAAGTGAAATTAACTAAGTTTTTTTTGTTGTTGTTTTAAAGTTACAGCTTGAGTCCAACATCATGGCTTGTACTCAGGCAAACCAGAGTTTATTTGCCTACAAAGAGACTTTATTTGCCTATTTACTGAATATTAGGATGTTCAAGGCTAACCCCCAGCCAGGTGCCATTCATTGCTAGTCCCCGCTCCTCCCCTCGGAAGGGGAAATGAAAACAAAACACGACTATGCAGTTGAAGGGAACACAGGTGTCCGTGCGTCTCCTGAAGCTATGGACATTTGGAGGCTAGTCTGAACAGCTAGGGAAACAGTGTGCAACAGACTTTTACGTGATGATTTTGAAAGCGGTTAAGGAGACTGAAAGCAAGTGGAGAGAAGTAACTTGGTTAAGTTACGAGATAGCTATCTAACTGGGTCACGCGTTCATTCTGCTAACTCTGTAGCTCAGCCGGGGAGGGTTTACTGGTCCCATGGAATTCCATGTAATTTACATTTCACGGTAGTGTCAATGTCAAGTTGTACAAAGGGCACACACTAAAATAATGATCAAATATTCACACTAAGTGTCCTCATATGCTGACAGACCCATACTTGGAGCACTGCTTCTCCTTAAAACTTCAGAAAACCTTAACTGCTTGGTCCTACATGGGCGAGCCATACGTGTCTTCTTTACAGGGGCAATCTAATCACTATTGGGGCATCGCATAAGGCCAAAGTGATGGGAGCCTTAGAGCAGGTGGTAAAGTCATATAGAGTAGGAGCGGGTATTCATCTTTGTAGTCAGTCTTATGCTAGCTGTGGATACAATCTTGTATCCAGTAAGTGCTCAATATCCAATGAACTCAACTGTGAAGCAAGAAATTCCTCCAAAGATTAAGAGACAAAGGGTAGAATTCATTTCTGTGTCATCTGCTATAGGGATGATATTTTCCAAACACAAAACTAGAGCATGTTGTCTAAAAAGTAAAAATATATTTATTAGGACAAAATATTTGAGATTGCTTTGCATTGAGAACTGCCCCCATGTAGGTTCCTGGTTGCTATTTCTGGAAAAGTCCCTTTTACCATAGAAGGTAACTACTCACAGGTCCCACGGATTAGGAGGAGGATATGTTTGGGGGTCACTATCCAGCCACATCCCCAAAATGAGCTAACCATAATGACAGCCCTTTTTATTTATTTATTTTTAAAATAGGAACTGAAAGCAAGTATCAGGAAGAAAGAGCACACAGGGCAGTTTCATCAATAACTGTAAAGTTCTCTAACCTGCAGTTAAAGATTTTCCCTGCCTGCCTTCTCCACTGCTTTATCTGCTATACCGCTGCCATTAAATAACGAGGTCTTATATAACGGCATGATTCTTTATGTTTTTCATGCAGTCCAGTTCAATGAAAACAGCATTCTCTATATACCAGTGAATGCCCACCAAGCCACCACTTGGGCCTCCAGATATTTAACACACACTCCTGTGTTACACATCACTGCTAGGCTTTAGAAAACCTTGATCCACAAGTGGCTACTTCCTAGTAGTAAGTTGGATACTACTACTTAATACATTTTTATTGGAGGAATGGATGGATGGACGGATGAATGGATGGCAGGATGGAAGGACGGATGAATGGGACAAAACTTGTCCAGGAGCCTTTGGGATAAAAGAAAAGTGATCATTTATTCCTGCAGCCGATTTGCCTGAATTGAAAAAGAGAAATATAGAAGAATCACTTGGAAATAATAGAAGAGAATGTGTAAATCTGTGGCCTTGACCCCAGAACAGAAGATTTCAATTCTTCTTTCTGCTCTTGTCCTTCCCAGCCTTTCTACCTCCCGAGTGATGCTCAGTTCTGGGTACCTCTGCTATTATTCCCAAAGTAGAGCAACTAGGGTGTAAAGGTGCCAGAGGCAGCTTTAAAACTATAAGGGATCCACCACCTTGCCACCACCTTTCCAGCACAGAGCTTCTTCCAGGAGGGTCCCAAAGCTGAAGTTATTCACCTGCATGGCTTCGCCACGGTGACAAGCTAGGATGTTAAATGAAACGGTGGAAATGTGCTTTACCTTTTCCACACTCAGTTTGCAAGGAAAGTATGCAACAAGTCATTCACTGCTTCCATCAAATATCATTTATCAAGGAGGTCCAAGAAGATGGATTCTGTGATTATTTTAGTCAGAGGTCCTTCAAGACTTCCCTTTGTGATGCACTGAGGAAGTGCACTTGAGTGAGTATGTGTGTATGGGGAGAAAATGTGTGTATTGGTGAGGAGGGGGTGCAGGGTCACCTTGAAATAGATTCCATATACTTTGGTGAACTTGAATAATATAACTTTGCAATGCTATGTGTGCCTTTTGCTGCAATATCCCAGAGCTTTTATTAAGGGCCTCTTGAGGGTGTCATCCTAAACGCCACACTGGTCTGTGCTGGTGTGTGTGGCACAAAGAGGTTAAATGGTACAAAAGCATTAGAGATGAAGCCCAGATACAATAAAGATGGAGCTGCAAGAGCAGAGCTGAGAAGCCCAGATGGTCTCAAATCCCAAGATAAGACGAAAATCCCCAAACTAAAGCTGTCAGCCATTGAAAGATAAACATGACTCTGGAAAGATGAGTAAAAGGAAGATGAAGACACATGGGTGTAGGAATCTGTGACCACATTCCCGGAGAGCTGCTAGAGGTCAAGGGCACAAACACTTGGCTCTGCAAAGTGAAAAATGGGGTTATTTTCTGGTTTTGGTTTAGTTTTGTATTTTAAGGTAACAGGCAACTTTAGCAAGAGTACAAGGAAACAAGCACTGTCTTATTCAGAGTAGGAGTAAAGACAGCACAACCCTTCTGGAAACAAATTTAGGTCCATGTAACGAGAACCTTTAAAATGTTTATAACTTTTGGCTCAGTGAATCTACTTCTAGGAAACTATCCTAAGGAAATAATCAGAAAAGCAATCAAAGATTGCTTTACAAGGATATTTGTACCCATCATGGAAGAAAAGAATGACATTCACCAGAGGAAAACGGCTGAGCTAATTATGATAAATCCACATGGTGCAATCTGATGCCAGCTTTGAAAATGAAATTAAAAATATATCATGCATTATCATAATGTAATATTTGGTTAAAAATGCAAGCTATGCAACTACATACATCCATATGATCCTAATTTTCTATTTAAAAGGATATATAGATGCAGGACTGGAAGCTAATACAGCAAAATGTGAACATTTAATGGGATCTTTTGGGGATGGGATTATGAGAGAGTCCTATTTTCTCCCTCAAAGTTTTCTACTTTGTTTTCAAACTTTCTACATGAGCATGAGTAACGTTTAAAATCGGAAGAAGGCTGCCATCAAAAAATATCAGAGCACCAAGAAATGAGGTAAAGGCAATGGAAATGTTCTATGGGCTGTGGGTAGCTTCTCGCCTCATCCCCATTATCTCCTCTGAGCACCTATTCCAAAAGAATTCTTCTTCTTCCTCCAGTTCCAATGCCCACCCTAAAGAGGAGATGAAGGAAGAGAAGAAACACAGGAGAAGGAGGGGAGGGGAAAGGGAGAGATCGAGACAGAAATTCTTTAGAGCAGAATTTTTCTTTTTTTAGTTTTCTTTTTTATTGCACTTTAGGTTCTGGGGTACATGTGCAGATCATGCAGGATTGTTGCATAGGTACATACATGGCAAGGTGGTTTGCTGCCTCCATCCCCTCGTCACCTATATCTGACATTTCTCCCCGTGTTATCTCTCCCCAACCTTCCCACGCCCCCTGCTGTCCCTCCCTTAGTCCCCTCAGCAACAGACCCCAGCATGTGATGTTTTCCTCCCTATGCTCATGTGTTCTCGTTATTCAACACCCGCCTATGAGCCAGAACATGCGGTATTTGGTTTTCTGTTCTTGTGTCAGTTTGCTGAGAATGATGGTTTCCAGATTCATCCATGTCCCTACAAAGGACACGAACTCATCATTTTTTATGGCTGCATCGTTTTCAATCCTGGTTGCACACTGTCTTTTAAAACATCCTCGTGCCTGGGGTCTACCCCAGACTCATTAAATTAGTATCTCTCGGAGGGGGCCCTGGCTTTTGTATTTTAAACTGTTCCTCAGGGAAGTCGAAGATCCAAGGAGCCCTGATAACTTGGATGTTGAGACTAGTAGCTCTCAAATGTTAGCGTGCATTCAAATCACCTGAAGTCTGGTTAAAACACAGATCGCTGGGCCCCACCCCAAGTTTCTAATTCTGTAAGTCTGGGGTGGAACCTGAAAATCTGCATTTCTAACAAGTTTCCAGACAGCGATCATAATGACGCAGGTGCAGGAACCACACTTTGGGAACCACGGCTGTACAGCCACAGCTGCTTAGGCGTCCCTCATTGACCTTGACTTTCATTCCAGATTCACATATTTGAGTGATAAACCATAATATTATCTCTTCCCCTAAACACTGAGCAGCAAAGTTTTGATCCAAAGAAGACAAAAGGACAATCAAGGCAGAGAAAGGAAATGCCCATTTACTGAGCTGCTGCAGGCTGCTGGGGGCTGGGCTGGATCCTGCACGTCTATACCCTGGAGCTTACCTCGTCCTCACAGCAGTGCTGCAAGGAGGGCACCGCCATTGCTATTGTAGGACAATTAAAACTGAGATCCAGAGAAACACAGTAATTCATCATTAACAGGCAGCTCTTAAGTGGTGGAGGCCAAAATGCAACTAAGGCTCGCCAGTCACCCAAGCCTGCTTTCCTTCCTCCAAGAACAAATACACTTGACAAGATAAAATCATCCCTAGAAGCGAACACGCTGCCTGAAGAGACATGATTTAGATGACATTAGAAAACATAAGAGCAAACATAGGAGTCCACTGTGCTTTGTTTTTTATTCCTATAATTATTAACACAGATAAGTAACACATTTGGCCAAGTGCGGTGGCTCACCCCTGTAATTCCAGCACTCTGGGAGGCCAAGGCAGGTGGATCATGAGATCAGGAGATCAAGACCATCCTGGCCAACATGGTGAAACCCCGTTCCTAATAATAATACAAAAATTAGCTGGGCATGGTGGTGCACACCTGTAGTCCCTGCTACTCAGGAGGCTGAGGCAGGAGAACTCCTTGAACCCAGGAGACGGAGACTGCGGTGAGCCGAGATTGTGCCACTGCACTCCAGCTTGGGTGACAGAGCAAGACTCCATCTCAAAAAAAAGAGGAAGAAGAAGTAACACATTCACTACAGGAAAACATTTGTTCAGCTTGCCTTTAGCACAAACTCAAACACATTTGCATTAACTCTGACCCATGCGTATATGTGTATGTGTGTGTGTGTGTGTGTGTGTTTGTTTATGAAGAATGAGCTCATCACAGTCTACTCAAGTTTGGAATGCTGAACACTAACATTAAAGAGATGATCATGCTGAGACATCTGACTACTGCTAACCTGAGCTGGTTAGAGAAAAAGCAAAACACTGAACCACGGAAGGCATTTGTAGGACGTGAGATTTGGCTTCCTGGGTTTCAGGACTTCACTGCATTCACAGCCTTCCTCCCGGGTGTGGCTGTGTCTGTCATGGGCCCCATATGGTAAAAATTCTATCTGTACGTGCTGTTTGGCCCTAGATTTCCCTTGCCAGGGAGCTCCTTAATGCCTGAGAATGTGACGGTTGTTTTGTTTGAGTTTGGGATGATTAGGTTGAAGAAAATTATTCCTATTTTTCTACCACTCTTCGTACATGCTCTTCTGAAGGGAATACTTTGTGTTGGCTGTTAGGTCAAAAAAAGTTGGGAGGGAGAGAGAACGTTCAGCCCACTTATGAGTCTTCATCTGTGAAGAAATTTGGAAAATTTCCACTCAGCCCTACACTAGCTCTCAAAATCTATTTGATTCTCAAGATTTAAACAATATTGATGCCACTCCTCAAATTACTCCTTTGTAACTCCCATGGAGGAACAGTGACATGCCTGGGACTTCCAGCTCCAGGCTTTGTTTTTTTGAAATTGGGATCTCAGAACCCACATGCTCCTTAAGGTTCGTTGCCCTCACCACAGCCCGTAAAGCAGCCAATGCTGACACAGACCCATGCACTCCTTCTGGTGCTGAGGCAAGGCCCATTTTTCTACTCCTGCTGTGGTTGTTGCTGTGAAGTTCTTTGCCTAGCTCCAAACACACGTGCACATCCCCAGCAAGCTGAGGCTGGAACGAGAGAATGGCTATGAATGTATGCATCTTGCCTTCTACCTTTATTTTATATTTTATTTTATTTGTTTTTTTGAGACTGAGTCTTGCTTTGTTGCCCGGGCTGGAGAACAGTGGTGCAATCTTGGCTCAATGCAACCTCCACCTCCTGGGTTCAAGTGATTCTCCTGCCTCAGCCTCCTGAGTAGCTGGGACTACAGGTGCACACCACTATGCCCGGCTAATTTTCTTTGTATTTTTAGTAGAGACGGGTTTCACCATGTTGCCCAGGCTGCTCTCAAACTCCTGACCTCAGGTGATTTGCCCACCTTGGCCTCCCAAAGTGCTGGGATTACAGGCAAGAGCCACCATGCCTGGCCACCTTCTACCTTTAAACTTAGATGACTGCCAGCAGTTTTCTTCTTATATTTGCACTCCATGCCAGCTGTAATTAATTAAATTATTAAGCCATGGTTGATTAATATCACTTCTAAGAGCCAGCTCTGCCTCTTCTAAGAGATGCAGCATGACTGCAAACCTCCTGTGATATGTAGAAAATGGCCGGGAAGCATCTGTTGGAAATGTTTGGACTAAATCCAAACATTACCTAGGTGTGAATGACCTTAAGACCCTGGCGAGGCAGAGACAGTAGTTGTTTATCCCAATATTTGATCTTCACTTTGTCTTGGGTCCTAGAATTACCAATTTTTAGCTGAGAATTTGCCATTTGGTATAAAGGCTACTTTTCCTAATCTTCCTTATGGCCACATAACTAGCTAGCTGTGGCCATGTTGTTATGTTCTGACCAATAGAATGTAAACAGAATTATTGTGTCCAATATCCAAAGAACATCTTTCATGGGAAAGGACATGCTTTTCCTTCTCTCTTCTTTCTTCTTGCTGGGTGGAATAAAGATGTGATGGCTAACGCATGAGCAGTCATCTTGGCCATGAAGTCAAAGTCTTATGCTTAGGATAGCAGAGTGGCATAATAAAAGGAGCCAAAGTCTGATATCACAGAGCTGCCGTATCAGCCTGGACTCCTTCTATATGACATAGAAATAAACTCCTATTTCTTTAAGTCATTATTATTTGACCTTTTATGTCACAAGCAGCCCAAACTAATCCTTAGCATTCAGTAATGAAAATATCTCTAAAGAAACCTTCAAAACTCCAAATGATCAAAGGTGAGCTTGCATTAGAATTATAGAGATAAGGGCCATTAAGTGAAGCCCACAAGACCATTTCTCATAGCTTGGTCAATTTCTGGACACTGGCTCCCTAGCCTAGTCAATTCCTGACACTTGGAGTACTGGAGCTTTGTAGAAGTAACCAGAGAAGGTCAGAGTCCTGAGATGACAGGACCCTGACATAAAATGCTGACTGCAGCTGGAGCCACTTTCTTCTTCCAGAAGTCTGATCCTTGGTGGTCAGGAAGAGGCAGCACAGCACAGCGTGTTGGGGAAGGCCTCAGCTGTGCTGTCCTTCTCTGCAAAGACACCAAGACTCCTTCAGAGCCACATATCCCCATTCTTCCAAACTCGCCCTTCCCTCCCTCTCTGCTCCTTCTTCCATCATCTCTGG
Source organism: Aotus nancymaae (assembly GCF_030222135.1). Taxonomy (NCBI): domain Eukaryota; kingdom Metazoa; phylum Chordata; class Mammalia; order Primates; family Aotidae; genus Aotus; species Aotus nancymaae. Next base: position 26,337,665 of record NW_026988455.1, read on the forward strand.
ATGTTATATTACTATATGGCTGTGTGCAAAGGACAGAAAGCCAGTGTCGCCATCTCTCCAGGGAGCAGGGTTTCTATCCAGGAGAGACAGAGCTTTAGTGCCTCCTATGAGAAATGTGCAGTGCAAGATGGGCTCACCTGGAGGAAGACCAGGCTCAGGTTACAAGGCAGGAAATGAAGCTCGTTCCCCTGGGCTTCCGAGGTGGGTTGTCAGCTGTGGCAGACGTCAGCGAGAAGGAAAGACATGCACTTGTGCACACCTTTCAGCGCCTGATGCCATTTATCATGCAGTCAGAGGTATTACAAGGTGGGAAGGCGTTCAGGACCCCAGGAGGCTGGGTGCCATCCGTGTGGCCTTGCAGAGATCACAGATACTCTTAGGACCCCAGTTTGCTCAGTGTTCTGTAAAAGCAAAACTCCTGTCTTCAGAATCAGTAGCATCTGGAAGGTGGGAGGAGAGCTGTGTGTTTCAGAATCTCAGCCAGGCTTGACAATCTCTAGCTTAGAACCTTACCACCCAATATGTTCTGTGGGCCAGCAGCATGGGGTTCATCTGGATGTGTGTTTTAAAGGCAGAATCTCAGTCCCCACCCAGACCTACAGCGTTAGGCTGCTCTTGCAATGCAAGAAAGAAATACCTGATGAGGGGTAAATTACAAATAAAAGAAGTTTAATTGGCTCACAATTCTGAAGGCTGCACAAGCATGGCAGTGGCATCTGCTTGGCTTCTGGGGTGGCCTCAGGGAGACTTTACTCTGGGTGGAAGGTGAGGTGGGAGCAGGCACTTCACATGGGGAGAGCACGAACAAGGTGAGAGGAGGAACTCCACACTTTAAAGCGTGAAAGCACTTTTAAGCACTTGTCATGACCCAAACACCTCCCACCAGGCCCCACCTCCAACATAGGGGATTACAATTCACCATGAGATCTGGGAGAGAAAAAATATCCAAACAATATTACCTACTGAATTGGAATCTGCCTGATCCTCAGGTGACTTATAAGCACATTGAATTTTGAGAAAAGCTGGCTCCCATCGATAAGGGCACAACTACAAGGAGAATATAATATATTTAATAGCCATTGCCCATTCAACTCAGTCTAAATACTTGCTCGTCATTTGCTTCATTTAAAAAATAAAGGATTCTTATTATGAGAATTAAAAGTGTTAATGCATAAATGGCATGGGGCAGTGTGAGAGGTTATTGAATGCTAGCTTTGCACTTGCTGCTACTACTATGACAATTAGCTGCTGTATTCATCAGTCTAGATTCACCAAAACTCAAGAGAACTGAGGGATGGGAGTTTCCAATCCTGAAGCGAGTCTTTCTACTTGTGAGTTTTTAATTCCCAGCCCTTAGCATGACATTATCCTCCACAGTGAACAAAGAACACTTATAAGTTGGCCTTGGCTGATCCATAAAAGCAAAAGTCCTGGAAGGAAGATCCTGGGACTCCAGGGTCCGTAACCAAAGAGCTGGCTCCAGCCAACAGCAAACCCAACCACTTAGCCCCTCAGAAGGAGAGAGGCCTCCAACCCCCACGTCCCTATTCCCGGGGACACAGGGGTACCACCTTCTGGTGAGAGAATAATCAAGGGTGTCCCCCCAAACTACAAAGGCCCCAAACCCTCTCATTGGCACATATGCACTGCCCTCAGATCACTGTGTAAGGAAAGTGGGCAAATGCTCTCTACATGGTGTCAGCTGAAGCTGGATTGCTGGCAGACAGATGGGCAGCCGCAGGAATCAACCATCAATTTGTGTCACTGGAACGTTTGCAAGGAGACAGATCAAATGAGAGAACCAAACCCCCTCCGTTCCCTTTTCCATCTCCTCCTGCTTTGCTTCTGGTCTTTGTGTGTGTGTGTGTGTGTGTGTGCGCGCGCAGGCGTGTGTTGGGGGGTGGGGGATGGGGCCTAGGCTCTGGGTCTCTTCACAAGAAGCCAGGTCCCCACAGAGCCAAGTTCCCCTCATTTTTAAGCTCCAGGAGAGACCAGTCCACGGATGACAATTTCACAGGCAAACACCAGCAACAGTGCAGACACTTGCTCTGGGGTTCCCAACAATGTTGACTCTGCAGAGAGAAACAGTGAGCAGGAGCCTGGGGTCTCCCATCTTGTCCTCAGGTAATGGCTTTTGTTCCCAGGGTACAATCGAGTCACTGTTTCCTTAGTGTGTGTGTACAGAATACACAATGCCTTCTATTCTCCAGGCCTAAAGAAAACAGGCGTTGGCATGAGGCATCCACATTTTCTTTAATGAACTAAACAGCCCAACCTGAAATTCAAGTGCTAAACTTTCAAGAGCAAACAAAAGGCTCGTGTTCCAGTCCAGTTCACTGAAACCAAGTGACTTTTCTATCAGCCTCAAATCCTGGGGGTGTTTACTTTCTTATTCTTCTCTTATCAGCACCGTTAGGGGTCAGTTCCACATGTAAGCAAGGGAAGCAAACGGAGCATATGACACTTCAGATGGGAAGAAAGAAAATCTCTGAGACTCTTACTCGGCACCCTATGTGTTTCCAAATGGTTTCTCTCCTCTCTCTGCTGTCCTTGAAATCTGGGGAATCAGGCATTTTGAACAGCTGAACGGGCAGTTCAATCTTTGGAATGAAATCTTCCAAATCACTGCCATGCATGATGACTCCTTCCTATAAAGAATTCCCTAAGAAGTGCATGTGAGGGTGAAGCCAGATTTCACTCCTCAAGCAGTCCCTTGCTTGTCCCTTCCCTTGGCAGAACTGTAGTCTGTGACAGTCTAGGTGTCACATAGACTACAGTTCTGCCTAGGAAAACATGCATTATTTATGAGAGGTGCAACTGGCTGTTTTGGGTTTTTTTGCATAACAAAATAATAAAAAGAATGGGAACGCTCATGTCCCAACCTGGGGGTGAGCTTCTCCAAGGTAAAGCAAAGTATTTGATGATATAAAAAGAGGCATGTGGCAGATTTACATCGAAGCCATTTTAAGATGTTATAAAATTAGTTCCCTAAACATAATTTTTCTCTTCTTTGCTAATTGACAACTTGCAGTACCTCTCCGTGTTAATAATTAGACAAGGTTGGAGTCAGAAGTGACATTTCTATTAGACAGAGAGGCGTAAACAGAGCAAGAATGAAGCGTGTCTTGTGTACATATGGGAGGGAAAATGAGGTCAAGAGTCCATAAAAGCTTTGGTAGTATTTGATCAGCAGTGTTTGTGCCTTCTCTTTCCTGGACTGCAGCTAACAGAAATTCTTCTCTTATGGAAAAATGATAAAAGAAAAAAAATAGAAAGTGACTCAGTTATGCAAACTTCAAGATAAGGTGTAAAAGAACCTGATGCAGGAAAAAACACACATTGCTTTTGTCTTATAAGCATTTCTAGCTCATTAAGACTCAGAAACACAAACATAATAAGACCAGAAATAAAATCATGACATTCAGAAGTCTAGAAGTAGTCATTTACGGTGATTTCTTTAATCAGAAAATAATACCGAAAACTTCATTTACCATTTTAGTGAAAGTTGCTTTCTGAAGCTTTGAAAATAAAGGAAGAGGACAAATAGTTCTCAGCCTTGAATTTACAGCTGTTTGGCACCACTTCCAGAAACCACCATTCCAGCCAAGAAACTTAACACAAGATTAATGGACTGGAAGACCTCTCGTAGGGAAAGCCTGGGTTTAACCAAAAGGCGCTGCTACACACACAGATGCATCCACATTGACACTGCCGGGATCCAGTTCTGCACCTACTTCCTCTGACAAATACAGCCTATCGCCTGAATTCTCCTACAGTGAGAACTTAGGTAATCACATGTTTTGAGCCTAAATTGACATCCTTTTCAGGAAATCAATTTCCCATTCAACTGCTTGTCAAAAGCAGACACTAAAGTATTGATATTTACTAATTCAAATAATGAAATAACCCATCTGTGTGTTTCTATATGGACACCTGCGATGAAGCACATAAGCCAATGATCACCTGAGTCTTGCTAGAGGTAGAGCTTTTAAAAATAGATTCTGGGTTCCCCCTTAAATTCTGGATTCAGTTCATAAGACAAAGCCCAGCAATCTGCATTTTAACGAGCTCCTGGGTGCTTCTGATGCACTGTAAAGTCTAAAACTCACAGACTGGAGTAGTAACTCTCAACCATTGTCAGCGGGGGAGCTGTTGAAAGTCCAGATGCCCTCACCAGACTCCACACCAATTAAATCCTAATCTCTGAGGCTGAGCCCAAGTACAGGCAGTGTAAAGTTCACAGGGATTCCCCAAGCAGCCAAGGCTGAGAACCACTGAGGTCAGTGCAAAGGGTTACTACTTATTAAAAAGTCATACATTACCTGGAGAATTTCCTCTATCAAGAGAATCTGCCTCCCCCAACACCTCCAGTATTTTTTAATCACTTTTACTAAGTTAGCTGGATTCTGTATTCCTCTAAAATTCCTTTCTCGGTATAAAGCCTGCTCATCACATTAGACCACCACACGAGGACAAGAGCTGAGCTCTTTATTGTGGACAGCTCCCCCTTCCCACCCACGGAGTAAATGATCAAGGCCTGCAATTTGAAAGTGGCCTGCAATTTGAAACCTGTTTTGCAACAGCCCCAACACTATATGGCTCAGATATCCATTACCCATGTAAGAATTTTTAGAAAATGATTTGTAATGACTTGGGTGCATCATACAAGGTACATGTGACAGCCTTCCCCTTCCACATCCTGGAGGGTTGTCACCTTGTGCAGAGAGGACAGAGGAGACACAGCCAGGCTGCAAGGTGACACCATCCACACTGCATCCCACTTTTCCACTGTCTTTAGCCAACATTCCTTGAAGCTGGGGATCCTGGAGCAGGCACAAGCAGATGCCTCCATGAAGAAACATCTCCCCAACGGACTGCATTAATTAGAAGCTAAATTGCTTCAACAAAACTCTTTTAAAAGGCAAGTGCCATCAAAAGAAGGGTCATTCACCAAGGAGTATTGCTTTAATCCACTGATCACAACTGGAGTGTTGTGTGGGATGATGTTTGTTTGATCCAGAGCAATGGGCACGGTGTTTTGAAAAGAACTGAATCCACTGTCAATATTTTAAAACTCTAATTCCAAGCGTTGCATGAAGACTTGGAAGAGCTGGCAGCACTGGCCCATGTCCTGCAGGCAGTCAGCGCCCAGTGCCTAGCGACTGCCCCTTCAGATGTCCCCGTGCGCTCCAGCTGGACACAGGCCCGCAGCTCCCCAGTGCCTTATGCCTGGGCGGCTTCACTGCTCCTCACTGCTGTCTGCAGAGCCAACTCTTCTTTCATCAGTAACTCACCCTAAAGGGGCAGAGCTGGTGACGGCTTTGTAATCACTGTTCTGGTCTTCTACTCATTGAGCCATGAGACCTCGGATGGTCTTCTTGGAGACTTATTTTCCTTAGCGTTACTATTTCAACTGAAGAGTGGCAGCCTTTTTGGGGTGTCTGTAAATATTAGAAGGCACTGAAATTGAACAGAAAGCATTTGGAAATGATGGAGCAGTATGCACATGGAAACCATCGCTAGCCAATCCATGCAACACAGCAACTCAGAAACCTTGAGTCATGCTTGGGAGGGACGCCACGGAGGGAGGAGGTTTGGTGGGCTGGGGCTCACAGACTCATTCGAAGGCTATCTGAGGAATCCAGGTGGAAGCCCTATCTCTAAACACTGAGAAAAGCTTAATCCTAATGAGGGCTCCTAGCATGGCAAGCGTGCCAGAGGAAACCAAGAGGCTACAAGTTCTTGAATTCAAATGAAGAGGCTACAAAAGCATCCTCACAACTGCCTAATTCCCTGGTCACTTCCAGTCTTACCCCTCCAATTGTGAGCAGGGTCTCCTGATCCACACCTTCCACAGGAGGATGGAAAGACAAAGAGGAGGGGCAAAGACAGTCACTTATTTCTTCCCCATTCCCTTCCCTACCCCCATTCCGCCACAGACCTATATCTCCTCTCCCTATATTATCAGTTTAGTAGGATATTTGCATTTTGGCAGAATTTCCCTTTTCCAGGGCCTATCAACTAAGTCGAGGAGACAGCAGATGGCCTGCTACACAGCTCATTTGAGTACATATTCGAGACAATAATCAGCTACAGATTGACTTGGCACCAGCCACCGCGGGAGGAGAGGCCAGGCATTTCGAAAGCCCGCCACGTTCCCATGACTTTGCCTTCACTTGCTTTGTCAATAGAAAGAGAATATTTTAATCTCACAATAATTTTGTTTTGGAAGGAACCCTAGATTTCATAAGCAGTCCATCTATATCTTCAGATAACTGCCAGCCAACGTGAATTCTGGGGAACTTCTCTGCATTAGCGACCTTTCATTAATGAGCTTTCCTGCTATTTTTCTATGCAAGCAGGGACCCGAATGCATAGATATCAGTTAATGCTCTTTCCATGGTGATTGCAAGGAGAGACATCGCCAACGCCCTGCCAAAACCCCCTGCATGCTGTGATAAAATTTGTTTCATCAGTGCAGTGCTGTGTCCAGAGATGGAAACATGGTTGGCCTAAGATGACCAGCTTGCTGGTGTTTGCCACTTTCCTTTCATCCTTCCAAAAGCCCAACCAACGTGTCCAACTCATCCTTGTTCTTCTTATTCTGAATATCAGGCTACAATTTTGCTTTGTTTTATTTTGTTTTTGTATTAGTATTTGTCACAATTAGCCGGATTTGGTCTATGCTTGTTCTGTAGTCATCACTACTTACATAATTGATTCTCCTCACCTTATTTTTGGTAGATCCTTTAAATAAATCTAAGCTTATTTATTTAGAAAATCTCCTTACCAATAACTATGTGTCTCCCTCTACTTTTCCTCTTCAATTGGAGCATTTGGGGCATTGCTTATTGCCTCAATTTTTGGAGGCACTACCTTGTTGAGTCATCTCATCTTGGAGATATGTAGATTCTACTTTCTTAAAGAACAAGAATGGCTTATTAGTTGACCACAACTCTATAATGAGATAGCTGAGATGCAGTTCTAAGAACTCTTAATGAAATGCTGAGACAGAGAGACAGAAGTTCAAATCTCAGCACTGCCACTAGATGCTGTGTGACCTCAGGCAAGGTGCTTACCTTCTCTGGGTCTCAGTTTCATCATTGGCAAAATAGAGAGAATAATGCCCACCTCTTATGGTTCTTGGAGGAATGAAATGAGATAATACATGTAAAGAGCTTCGCACAATGCCTGCCATATGGTAAAGATAAGTGTTCATGTACAAATAGGAGTAGAAAGTAGCAATAACACAAATAATAGCAGCAGTGGAAACAGGAAGATAAAAGAAAGAGAGGAAAAAGGGAAAAAGAACAGAATATTTAAAATGGTAGGTCTGGGTTTGAGCCCAAACCTCTGATTTCAAGAAGTCAGATTTGAGTTCCTCATCATTTTACTTCTTTTCTAGACAGAGAACATCACACATTCAGCCTTCTTTGGAGGTCCAGAAGCTCAGAAGGTAAATCCTTCAATCTGTAACCCGAGTTAGTGCCATACTTGCCTTTCTCCAATTAACCTGCTGCAATGACCTGCAGCGAGGCATTTCACCATTCCCGGCTTTACTTTCCCCAAGTATAAAATGGTGGGTATTGGAAGATGATCCCTCGAGCTCCCCTGCCTTTGCTCCTGAGAGCTGCGTCCTCAAGTCAGATTCTGCTCTGAACAGAGGTTGGGGTTGTGATTCTTCAGTGTTTTGCTTCAACCCCTCAGAGAAGCTCCCAGAGGCAGAGTTGTCTCCCTGAGTTCTGTCTGATGTTCTTCTTTCTCTACAGCCTTGACACTCCTTTTCATGCTCTCACCTGTTCACCTTCCAGGCTGCCAGGACCTCTGCAACATCCTGGGAGTAACCAAGGAGCTGTGGTGGTGCTTTCTGGAGCATCCATGACCTCAGGCCCTTTGAGATCCTTTGTGAAAGGTCTTTCTGGGAATTTCCATGACACATTGCCTGCCAGTGCTCAGCAAACGTGGACAGGGTCTTCCCTGGTAAGCATTGTTTTCCCAGACATAGTGAAGAGCACCTGCCTTCGGCCAAAACCAACGAAGAAATGAACCCACAGGGCCATCGTCTTTATTGCTTCTACCACATGTGAAAATTGGAATCAGAATAGCCAGTGGCACTGGGTAGTTTGAATGTGTCCCCCAATTTGATTTGTTAAAAATTTAATCCCCAATGCAACAGTGTTGAGAGGTGAGACCTTTAGAGGTGATTAGATCATGAGGGCTCTGCTTCATGAATGAATTCACGCAGTTATTGTGGAAGCTGGTTCCAGATTAAAAGGATGAGTTTACCTTGCTTTCCCTCTCTCTCTTTTTCTCAATCTCTCTCTCTCTCCCCTCCTCCTTCCCTCCCTTTTGCTCCTTCCTCCTCTTCTCTCTCTCTCTCCTCCCACCCATCCCTCTTGCCTTCTACCATGAAATAACACAGTAGGAAGGCCATAGCCAGATGCTGGTGACATGGTCTTGGACCTCCCAGCCTCCAGAACCATAAGCAAAATAAAATTCTATAGTTCATAAATTACCCATTCTCAGGTATTCTACTATAGCAGCAAAAAGTAGACGAAGACAGCAATCCTCATTTCCCAGATAACAAAAACGAGCCTTAAGTGGTGAGTCATTTGTCACACATGTCTCAGTAAATGGGACAGCCAGGACTGGTCAGTCACACCCCCTGACTCCCAGCACAGTACTCATGATCACACAGCAGTTATTCTGTATGCCTTGTCACCCAATGACCCACCATGCCTACTGTGTGCCAGGATCTGAGTCGGGGCCCAAGAGCCAGTGGAGAGAAAATAGACTCTTCTCCTGCAGAGGTCAGCATCAGAATAATCTATAAACAAATCAGTACAGTGCAATACAGAAAGTAAAGTGCCAGTAACACAGATGTGTATGGAGGGCTCCAGAGGGAATCTGGAGAAGCACCAGGGATTTGAAGATAGGACAAAGAAGTTCCAAGGAGGAAAAGGGGAGACAGGCATCCTAAACTAAATAAAGAACATATCCAAACTGTGCCAAAATCCATGCCATTGTGGGGAATGGCAAGAAGGTCTGTGTGGCTGTCACAGAGGGGCTCAGCAGGGAGTGGACATTGATCATCCATTGGGTATGAACACACCACTCCAACCTTAGGGACCCAAATGGCAATCATTCATGTGCTCATAACTCTGTGGGTTGTAACATGGGCTGGGCTCAGCTGGGCAGGTTGTCTGTTCCTCCTGGTGCTGGCTCAGTCATGTGTCTGCGGTCTAGGGGAGGAAGTGTGCTGGCTGGTGGGCTGACAGCCTCACCTGAACATCTGGTGGCCTGTGCTGACTGATGGCTGGGCCTCTCACTTCACATGAACTCTCATCCTCCAGGAGGCTTGACAGAGCATCTTTACATGACAGCAAAACGTCCCACAAGGGCAAGGTCTAGCCTTGGACATCACACATATCTCTCTGCAAGACTGCTGGGCAGCGCAAGTCACAAGGCCAGCCCCAATTCAGAGAATAGGGGGAGTCAAGCCAAGATGCAATAGGGAGGCACAGTTCCCTGGGACCATGAACACTACAACCCACCCCAGAGTGGAAGGAAATGGTGTCAGTGCAGGTGTTCACACTATATTTCCAAATTAGAGTGTGAACTCCTTAAACGCAAAAGCATTCAAGGAGCTTAAAATCATATTTATCTTTGTGCCCTCAACTGCAACTGCCATAATTCCTTCTCACACAGTATGTGTTTAATAAATTTGTGTGGATTGATTGACTAAATTCTCACAAATGCATGTACTGATAAGTTTAGGAATTGGAATTTACCAGGAGAGAATGCCCAAAGGTACAGTTACTAAAGAACAAAAAGTCTCTTTTGCTTACAAAATGCTTCTAGACAACGGAATAGGAACATGATCTTTCACAAAGAGGGACACAAGATCTGCCCTGAAATTCACCAGTAACAAATCTCCAGGTGGATCATCACCCTTCTTCCATTACCCAACCTTCACTCCAAATCACATCATTTGTCATGAAGAAAGTAAAAAAGTTTAAGAGATCAGCACTTGTTTTAGGTTCTATAAAAACGCTGAGCAAGTCATCATGCCTGGGCAGAATCCTCTTTAAATCATTCCTTAAGCTTAATATACAGCAAACTGTCTTCACTCTGCAATGGCAGCAGACTTTTGCTTCAATCTGTCTTCCAGATTTGGGCACCTGACATGCTATTATTTGATGAGTTACACTTGGCAAGATTTATTTCCTTCTGGACATTGTGTTTTAAATTAAGCAAAACAGTATGTCAGGTGGTTACATCGACAATCTCAACTTTCTTCAGGTGTAAATAATGTAGAGACTTTAAGTTAGAAAATGACTCAATTTCTAACATTCATTTCTATAAAAATATTATATAATTCTCTATTCAAATAACTACTGTGGCAGTGATAGTCATCAAATATTTCAGGGTCCTCTCCTTTCATCATGAGGTAGGAGAACACACCCATGCTTTCACATTGAGTGTGGCCATGTGACTTCTGGCCAATGAAAGTGGGCTCAACTCCTTGTGTTGATTCTGGATGAAAGCCTTAAAAGCCAGTCCTTAATTTGTGACAGCCTCTTCCTCACCAATGTGACTGCAGTTTTCCACACAGTGGAGGCTTCATTAGCTTCGGTCCTGGAGTTAAGACACATGAGGACAAGACTCCAACTAACTTATGTTCACTACTGGGGCTGTTTGTTACAGTGGCATGACTTTTCCCATCCTGACTCAATATAACTATGATGAACGTATGGCTCATCCTCAACTGCTGTGTCTTTGTTCCATCACCTGAACTGCAAAAAGGTAAAAACTGAAGACCACCAGGTGGATACAGAACTACAGGAGGCCTGCCCTGCATCCCTCTTCCCGCTCCCCACGAGAATCCCCACACTACTCAGGGCATCAATGTGTCTCTTCTCCATGCTCTGGGGTGGAGTGAGGGTCCCTGTAGCAGTCGGGATGATGATAAGTGTGCAGAGCCCCTTGCAGGTAGCTCTCAGGGATGCCCATTCAGGGGGCCAGTGAAGCAGGAGTGCACCCCATTTTGCTTATCTTCCCTTCCCCTTGACAGAGTTCAGGCCTTTCTGAACCCTAGGCCTGGTGGATGCAACTCTGGCTGACACCCTAAGGAGGGGCACAGAACCCAGGGGAGCCTGGGTCTCCAATGGCACTGAGGAGCTGCCATGTGAGCACTGTCCACACATGGCCCCACTTCTGGATGAGAAGAATATGAACCTTTAACTTGTGTAAACTGCTGTCTAAGGGGCTTCCATTTCTAGCATCCCAATGCAATGCCTATTGAACTTCCATGGAGCATGGGAATCCCTCAGGGCAGGTCTGGGGAATTTCTTTATTCAATGGGAAGTTAACGACCCAGAGAAAATAAAAAATCAATGAAATGTTTCATTAGAATAAAAATTCACTCTGGCTAACGCATTTGGTGTATTTTGTAGCAATGATTGGGGAGGGCATAAAGGTACAACTCTTGCTGTTCTTAAGATAGAAAATAAGCACAAACTACTCCTCATTTAATATATTAATGGTTCAGATATTTTAATTTCATATTACATTTTGGGGAAATGAAGGGAAAGGAAAAAAAGGTAAAAGAGAAGGGTACTCAAATGTCCACTGATGGATGAATGAATACAGGCCATGTTATACACACAATGGAATAATATGCAGCCTTCAAAAAGGAAGTACATTCTGGCAGTGTGAGGTGGCTCACTCTGGTGATCCCAACACTTTGGAAGGCCGAGGCGGATGGATCACCTGAGGTCGGGAATTCGAGACCAGCCTGACCAACATGACAAAACCCTGTTTCTACTAAAAATACAAAAATTAGCCGAGCATGGTGGCAGGCGCCTGTAATCCCAGCTACTTGGGAGGCTGAGGCAGGAGAATTGCTTGAACCCAAGAGGCGGAGGTTGCAGTGAGACAAGATCGTGCCATTGCGCTCCAGCTTGGGAGACAGAGCAAGATTACATCTCAAAAAAAAAAAAAAAAAAATGAAGTGCATTCCGACACATGCCTCAACATGGATTAACCTCAAGGACATCATGCTAAGTGAAGTAAGCAGGTCACAAAAGCACAAATACTGTATGAGTCTACTCATGCGATGTATGTAAAGTAGTCCAAATCACAGAAACAGAAAGTAGACTAGTAATTGCCAAGGGCTAGAGCAAGGGGGACCTTGTGTTTAATGGGCATGGAGTTTCAGTTTTGCAAGATGAAAAATTCTGGAGTATACCTGACACAATGAACTGTATGCTTTAAAATGTTTAAATGGCAAATTTAATGTTATGTGATTGTAACCACATATTAAAATAAAGTTTAAAGTGTCAGGCTGGGTGTGGTGACTCACACCTGCAATCTCAGCACTTTGGGAGGCCAAGGTAGGTGGATCACCTGAGGTCAGGAGTTCGAGACCAGCCTGGTCAACATGGGGAAACTCTGTCTCTACTAAAAAAAAAATGCTAGGGAGGCTGAAGCAGGCGAATAGCTTGAACTTAGGAGGTGGAGGTTGTGGTGAGCTGAGATCAAGCCACTGCACTCCAGCCTGGGCAACAGAGCAAGACTCCATCTCAAAAAAAAAAAAAAAAAAAAAAAAATAGAAAAAGAAAAAGATTCAAGGGAAGAGGAGAGAGAAGACCTCACAAACCAAGGAGGGGGGCAAAAGAAGCAGAAGGAGGCAGAGGAAGGGCGAGATGGTGGGCATGAAGGATAGGGGCCCTTGTGAGGAGTGGACATACAAGCGTCTGGTGACACTGGATCACTCACTGGAGCATCAGGCATCAAAGGTATACACCAAAGTCCTTTCTAACACCCGAGACTGTTGCAGACATTCGCTGCTCACTGGTCTCAGTTCAAAAAAACCATGGAGTGATTCTTGGAGTTCAGAGATTCTGACAGCCTGAGCTGCCTAGTACCTAGGAGGGGCTCAGCAAAGTTCTTTCAAATTAATCAATGACTAGATAGTGCTAATCAAGTTTAAGTCATCCTACATCCTGCTTTTGAGAGCGTTCTGGGAGGGCCCACAGCTGCAGGGAAAGTCCAGCACAGAAGCTACTAGTCATGGTGCTAGTGAAATTTAACTTTAACTAAAATTAAAAAATATTAAAAATTTGCCTTTTTGGAAACACTAGTCACATTTCATGTGCTCAGCAATCACATGTGGCTAGCTATTACCACATTGGGCAGCACAGAACATTCCCGTAACTGCAGAAAGGTCTATGCATAGCACTGGTGTAGATACTACCCTACCCTACCCTACCCTACCCTACCCTACCCTACCCTACCCTACCCTACCCTACTGTGCCCTGCTCTACCCTGCCCTGCCCTACCCTGCCCTGCCCTGCCCTACTCAACCCTACCCTATCCTACCTACCCAGCCCTACCCAACCCTGCCCTACCCAACTCTATCCAACCCTACCCTACCCTACCCTGCCCTTCCCTGCCCTACCCAACCCTACCCTACCCTACCATACCCTACCCTAGCCTAGCCTAGCCTAGCCTAGCCTGTAATAAAAAGAAGCCTATCTGGAGCATTGGAAACTCTAGAATACTAGAGGTGACACATAACCTCTTCATTAATTTCTTCATTTGTAAAACAAGGATAATAGTTCATATAATTTATAGGGTTAAGTGGATTAAATTAGATAATACAGATCAAGCACAAAATCCCTGTCTTACAGTAAAGGCTCCACGAATGCCAGTTGTCATTTTGTTGGGGAGAAGAAGGAGGAGATAGCTGGTGTACCCATGTGTGCGTGTGCGCGCGCACGCACACACACACACACACACCCCCCCCTGTGATTTACCCTCTCCACCCAGATTGGGAATAATTTCCAACAAATGACTGAAATGGGAGCTACCTCCCTGGTGCCCCACTGGGTAGAGGCCCTGTGGGCAGGTTCCAGGCAATCTGATTTCTCCTTTTCCACCTGTCTATCAGGAGTCCACCCACGGGGAGCACTGCAATCATGCTTTCAGTGCATGGGAGCCCGAATGGGCAGGTGGAGCTCACAGAGTGGGCTCTAACTGAGCCCTCTTGTTGGCTCTGGCAGGCTGTCCAACGAATCCAATGAAGCAATGAAGTGGTCCACAGAAGGGAACTACTGCCCAAGTCAACAGAAACCCCCCTCCATCACCGCTGTTCCCTGCAATGACAGGTAACAAACAGCAGAAACCAAGAGACCAGCTAGTATCGAGGACTTGTTCATTTTTGTCAAAAGGGACGATGGTGTGCAATGACCACCTTACACCTTGTGTATCTGTACTCGCATGGCTGTGTGTGTGTGCCTACGTGTATTTATGTATGTGGAACATATTATCAAGTGATTCTGAGATCCTGTATTCATTGAAGATTTTTTAGTTGCAAAGCTTATTTAACTAGATCCCTTCATTTCTTTTTCAGCTTGCTTTATTTATTCTGTCCTGTTGATCTGTGGGTATACCCTCAGGGTGTGCAGTGCAGTCCAGTGGGCTGCTCTTGACAAGACAGCATGATTCATTTTGGTTAGTATCTCCTGGGATGCTTCAGGGAGAGGTGCTGACAGGCCAAGATGCATACCCACTGTGCAGGTAAGATGCCAGTCCCTAAGAGATTCCATGGCCATCACGTGAAACCAGACAGACTGCAAGCTTCCTGCAGCTCTCAAGGGGCTGGCGAGACGATGGGACTGTAACAAACTAACTGCCCATTACTATGCTGGGCAGGACCTCACAATGCTGATGATCAAAATTAAAATGAAAGATTTATTATAGCTGAGCAAGTAAAAGAAGGAAAACACCCAAAAGATTCCAAACTGACTTATCCAACAAGAGACACACCTGACTAAAGGATTAGGTTTTTGTTTATTGGTTTTTGTTTGTTTGCTTGCTTATTTGTTTTCAGACAGTCTCACTCTGTCGCTCAGGCTGGAGTGCAATGGCATGATCTCAGCTCACTGCAACCTCTGCCTCCTGGATTCAAGTGATTCTCGAGACTCAGTTTCTCAAGTAGCTGGGACTACAGGCCACACCCAGCTAATTTTTGTAATTTCAGTAGAGACAAGGTTTCACCATGTTGGCCAGGCTGGTCTCAAACTCCTGACCTTGAGTGATCCACCCACCTTGGCCTCCCAAAGTGCTGCAATTACAGACACGAAACATGGCGCCCTGCCAAGGATTAGGTATTTTTTAAAATCCAATACATTTTTCTTTTAATGGATCACTTCTCCATGAGTAATGTTTTAACAGGAGGGGGATTCTGTAAGAAACAGAAAAAAAATCTCCTAATGACTGTCCCAAGATCATTTGTCAATAAAAGCTATGGACATTTAATATTATTTTAAATTCATCATTTCTTAATCCGCATGGTTTTACAGCTCACAAAAGAGGATGCTTGAGTCACAGAAAGAAAGCCGTATTTTCTTCATGAGACAAATCATCTAATTTGGAAGGATGAGGAAGGCAGCGGATGAAGCGGAGAGAGAACAGGACCGGAAGGCATGGGACAAAGGGTCTTCCCTGGCAGGGCCACGGTGGGAAAGATGTGGGTTTGCAGAGTCTTCTAAGAGGGGTCTGAGCATTCCTCACAGGGCTGTCTGGACAGATGCATGGCTGCCAGGTAACACTTGCTTTGAACAAAGGTTCTGAGCCCAGAGGTTTGAAAACCACTGGCTTTACAACGCCAGGCGCTGAGCTTCAAGGATGTTGTGGAAGAGCTTTTCCTCCTATCCCGCAACACCGCCAAGAGGGAAGGAGAAGGGGAAGGACAAGGCTGCCCTCCTCTTTTCAGTCCTCTACGAGATATGAATCCCTGGAGGCCAAGGGGAAAGCTGAAGGTCACCTGCCCACCTCTGCCAAGGTTCCCTGATGACACATCTCAGAGAAGCTCCTCTCTCCCACCCCCAGCTGCAGGGCTGGCTCCTGAGGGAACAAGGCAGCCCAGCAAAGGCTCTGTCCAGCAGGTGCAACTCTTGTCTATTCTCACTACCTACTGGAAACAAGGACCAGGAAAAACAATTCCAAACCTGAGGAGGGAATTCCTTGTCCTGAGGATATGGGCTGAGAAGTCACACAGGCCTCAGTTGGAATGTTCTCCAGCAAGCTCCTGGAGCAGGAAGTACCACGACCTTGTACCATGACCATAAGCGAAAGACCTCACGTCTCAGAGACCAAATCCCACTCTGTGAAAGGGCAGCTGAGGCTACTCCACGGGGTTTCGGCAGGATACCACCACCCTCCCCATGCTCTGCCAATTCCCCACACTCCTCCTGATGCTAACACGAAAGGGTCAACTGTAGCTTTCACTGCTGTGGCCAGAATACTGACCCATACGTGGCTTCCCACAGACACCGAATAAATCTATGATTGAAAGACAGCAAATGCCCGTGGCAGGCAGCATGCATGGTGGGTACGGACACACAAACATGGTCACCCTCCCAGCTCCGTGAGCTTTGACAAAGGAAGCTTGGGCAAAGTACCGAGCCTCTCTGCACCTGTTTCCTCATCCATAGAATCAACGTAATACTTGTAGCAAACTCACAGCACTGTTGTGAAGATTAAATGAGGTAACACAGGAAAAAGCACGTAGAACAATGCCAGCCCATACAGGTGCTGGACCACATAAGTCATTATTAACTGTATGTCCACCCAAAATGTCCTTCTATTTTTGGGTCCTGCATCACTGATCACTTTCAGTGACGGAGATTAGAATACAAATAAACAGCTCTTCATCTGTCCCCAGGTGGTAATTACCATGGTGGCATTTACTCTCGCTTCTTCCTTCATAATACCTCATTTTCTCATTTGTCTTTTTAGGAATAAAACAGTATTTTGTTTCCTACGATCTATGTTAGAGGAAGTAAAAAAAACAAACAAAAGAAGGAATAAAACAGTATCTACTGACAACACGTACTAGTGACTACTTCCATTCCTTTAAATAATAATTTTCCCATGCAATTGTTTAATCATATTGATGTGGAACTCGCCTACCTTTTAGTTAGCCGGTAATGTTTTAATAGTATGTTAAAGCATACTAGTAAGTTGTACTTGCATGATTGCATATTTGTTCTTAACAATATGTTTTTAAATGCTTCATGAGTTTTTAAATTTCACTTTGTTTTTTCTGCTGTTGTGTTACTAATATTTCTCAAGGAAGAATATCAGATGGCCCCAGAATGTCATTCTCATCCAGTCTCTGTCTGTGACAGAGAAGGAAAAGAAATAAGGCAAAAGGGAGGGCAGATCTGTTGCTTAAAAGGTTAAGACAAGGCTTAGCTGAGACCTGATTGTCTGACTGAATGTCTGCTTAAGAACATGCTCTATTACGGAAGTACCCTAACAGGACGGCTAGATCAGGAACTGGGTTTTCTGGGTCCATGAGGTTTAGAAATAAGGAACTTACTTTGCTGAGAAAAAGGGATGTAATCCCCCGAGTCCCTAAGTCATGACACTGAGGCTTTCCTTGAGAACTGCAGGGTGATGAGACCCTGGTGCACACTCAGATGGCTTTCCCCACCTCTTTGCTCAGGGCTCTGAGAGGCTTATGCAGGGTTCCTCCACAGTTCTAGAAAGTCCCTTGGCACCCAGAACCCTCTCCAGAGATCAAGGGGCCTCTACAACAGAAGCCGTCATTAAATTCTCACTGCAGATTGTGGCAGAGATCTTGCCACCAGCAGGGCTTCCCTTTAGTGACTGGCTGAAGCCAAGGGCCTTCTGCCTTCTTACTCTCAGACCTCCGTGCGGGTAGGGAAAATGGCTGCATGGCCTCGGCAGGAGACATCAGCTTTCTCCCTTCCTCCAGAGCAATCAGGCTGAGGCCAGCTGATGGCGCTTTGCTCATTTGGGTCCAGGTTGCCATGGAGATCAGCGGTCTCCCTAGATGCCTCCTGACTATAGGAGCAACTAGCACATTACTGCCGGGGGATCTACATGAGCGCCCTAAGTTCTACTGTGGCGGGGGCTTCGTGTGGAAGGCCAACGGTGGTCCAGTCCATCTTCCAGCTTGACTCAGAGACAGCATTCCAGCATAGTCACCATTATGTCCGGAGGTAAAAATTCTTTAAACTGAATTTCCTAGATGAAGAAAAGAAGGCTTTTTTTTTTGGTATTACATTTTATTTTTACTGCTTCTTCCAGTATTGCACAATCCCATAATGATTGCTATTCAGCTAAAAACATGCCTCAAGGCATTGCAGAAGATGAGAATAATAATTTTAAAAACTGGAGTCAGCAGCACGAACTCTTGAAAGCATGATATAAAAGCATTCAAGAAATAACTTCCTCTGGTTTCCTTGGACTTGTTTAAGAGATTACTAATGGCAATATCAAGTGGAAATTTTAATGGATCAGTAGGTCTTTATGAACTAAGTTCCTTAGATGAAAATCAAATTACTGCCCGTGATTTATGTCTTAGAACAGGATTGCTGACCTAGGGCCTGGGAATTTGCTGAGACTCTGGGCTTACGCATTGAATATTTGAGAGGATTTTTCTGAAGAGGGGAGCACATAGCTCTCAACTACTCTCCAAGGGGGTCCCCAAATGTTAAATTTAGAGTTTGCTTAGTTGACAGCAGAGTTTGCCGATTGTTCTAGTGAACAGGTAAAAACTCAGTGAGAGGCAGACTGGGAATGCTCTCCTGCCTCCCCTTTCTGCCCACAAGCCGCCTGGCTCATCATTTTTCTTCCACTTTCTCTCCCTATTGCCCTCATCTGTGGAATAATGAAAACAAATATTGAGGCCAGGCACAGTGGCTCACGCCTGTAATCCCAGCACTTTGGGAGGCCCAGACGGACACATCACTTAAGGTCAGGAGTTTGAGACCAGCCTGGCTAACAGGGTGAAACCCTGTCTCTATTAAAAATACAAAAATTAGCCAGGCGTGGTGGCACGTGCCTGTGATCCCATCTACTCAGGAGGCTGATCAAGAATCACTTGAACTCAGGAGGCAGAAGTTGCAGTGAGCCAAGATCATGCCACTGCACACCAGCCTGGGCAGCAGATTGAAGCTCCATATCAAAAAAAAGAAAAAGAAAAAGAAAAAGAAAATAAATTGAGCACCCTAAGTGCCAGACATAGTGCTTAGGGCTGGGGATACAGGGACAAACAAGACAGGGCCCATATCCTTAAGGGGCGGAGAGTCAAATGAAAGAAAAGATCGCATGAATGGTTAACTGAATGCACACATTAATTATCAAGAAGCATATGCACAGGATGATGGCAAAGGCAGAAAGATTGCTGTGTAGATATCAAATATTTCCAATCACTCAACCCCACCCATGTGACAGACACAAGACAAGGAAAAAAATACTCAGGTCTGATGAGAGAGATTTTGCTTGGTTTTCTGCCTAGTTGGCCAGCTGGACCTTAAATATCAACAACGTCAGGGCTGGGCATAGTGGCTCACACCTCTAATCCCAGCACTTTGGGAAGCCATGGCAGGCGGATCACAAGGTCAGGAGTTCGAGATTGGCCTGACCAACATGGTGAAACCCTGTTTCTACTGAAAATACAAAAATCAGCTAGGTGTAGTGGCGCACACCTGTAATCCCAGCCACTCAGGAGGCTGAGGGAAGAGAATCGCTTGAACCCAGGAGGTGGAGGTTGCAGTGAGCCAAGGTCCTGACACTGCACTCCAGCCTGGGCGACGGAGAGACTCTGCCTCAAAAAAAGAAAAAGAAAAATCAACAACGTCAGGACCAGAACAATGTGTCTTCTGATTTTTTTTTTTTTTTTTTTTTTTTAAATAAGATGGGGTTTCACCATTATGGCCAGGCTGATCTTGAACTCCTGACCTCAGGTGATCTACCCGCCTCGGCCTCCCAAAGTGCTAGGATTACTGGTGTGAGCCACAGTGCCCGGCCCAATGTGTCTTCTCAAAAGCAAATTTAAATTCAGAGACAGAAAGTAGAATGGTCACTGCTAGGGGCTAGGAGAAGACGGAAATGGAGAGTTAGTATTTAATGGATACATAGTTTCGGCTTGGGAAGATGGAGAAAGTTCTGGAGATGAATGGTAGTGATGGCTGCAACACAGCATGAATGTTCTTAGTGCCACTGAACTGTGCACTTAAAAATGGTTAAAAGGGTAAATATGGCCAGGCTTAATGGCTCACACCTGTAATCCCTACACCGCAGGAAGCTGTGTGGGAGGATCGCCTGAGGCCAGGAGTTTGAGACCAATCTGAGGAATACAAGAGACCCCATCTCTACTAGAAATCTAAAAAAAAAAAAAAAATTAACTGGGTGCAGTGGGGCATGCCTGTAGTCCTAGGTACTTGGAAGGCTGAGGCAGGAGGATCACCTAAGCCCAGAAGCTGGAGGTTGCAGTGAGCTATGATCGCACTACTGTACACTAGCCTTGGCGACAGAGCAAGACCCTGTCTCAAAAAAAAAAGTACATTTTACAGCGTGTACATTATATAACAATAAATAAAACTATTTTAGTTGCTTTTTTTTCTGTCAGTACTTGATAAAAAGAGATGCCACCAGTGCGTATGTCTGCCAGGGTGCTAGAGAAAATTAGTGTGTGGGCCACAAGTTTCACAGCCCTAATGTACATTAGGTTCTTCCATATTTTCCAGAAAGCGGTGCCCCTGTTACTGGTCAAGCTGGCACACTCCTTCCAGCTGCAGACGTCCCTCCCTTGGCCTCTTTGGGATGGTCTCAGTGGGATTGGGACGGGATCAGTGGGATTGGGACTGAAGTTCTAGGTACGGAAAGCCCTGGGCTGTGGTGTTATGGGCAGACCAAGCCTCACGCTCCCTACTGAGAACCTCCTACCAAGCAGTATCCCCTCCCCACTTGCTGGCCTTGCCAGACTCTGGGCTCTCTACTAGCTCCTGGAAGCTGTGGGACCCCCGGCAGGGCCCTGCCTGAGCCGGGAGGCACAGTCTCATGTTTCCAACACCAGCAGCCTGAAAGGTGAGCTGGCCTGGCAATTCCTGCTGGCTGGCTTAGAACTTGATCTTGGTTATCACAGGGACTCCTCGCCCTCGAAGCCCCTCCGGCTTACTGGCAGCTGAGATTATTCCAGAGTGTAGTTGTTCATCTAGATTCCGACTGCCCACAGGGGCATCTGAGACTCGCATCTGCTGCAGGCTAGACTTTCGCATGTCTATCAGCACCGCCTGCTTCTTAGAGATGACAGCACAGGGTGATGCTTATCTTCGGGTCTCTCCTCCTGGGCTCTGCAGTGACTCTCTCCAGCTTAGTTACAGCTTCTCCATGTCACTGTATCAGGCCCTGCACTGCCCCAAGAGAGTTCATAGGCCCCTCACCTTCCCTTAAGGATGCAGGAGGATGTGGCCCTGGGCCAGCCCCCCTCTCCCGTCATGGGCCAATGATGAGTCCCTGAGTCCCCTCTCTCTTCCTTATCCTCAAAAGCTGCTGCCCTGTCCTTCATCCACTGTCACTACTGTCCTGGGAACAGGACAATCTCCCCGGCTCCCCACTTCCTTGCTGGTCCAGGTGACTGGACCTCAGCCTTTAGGTCTTTAAGGACTTCATCACCAACCTCAAAGGGAAACCAACAGATTGGTTTAAAATCTAAATTAACAGGCATGACGATGTTGCCCATTCAAGAAGCAGGGTTCTGCAGTTTGCAGCTGCTGTCTCCAGTGGACTGGAGCGGCACTGTGGAAGAGCTGTCCCGGCTGCTGTACAAGGTGGGGAGATCCACCAGCTGGGCCTTCTGCCTTCAGAGGACCATCCTTCCACATCTGTCCCCAGGCTGGCCCCCTCCCCCGGGTCAGGGTATATATCCAAGAGAAATAAAAGCATATGACCACAGAAACACTTGTGCAAAAATGTTCCTAGCAGCTTTATTCACAGCAGCCAAAACCAGTGCCCATCAACCAGCATGGCTTGCTACGGCTTGTAGCTACAGTCCATTTCTACAATGGGGCACTACTCGGCACTAACAGCAAACCACTGGTACATAAAACAACGCAGGTGCTGGTGTCATAGGTTGAATTATGACCCCCTCAAATTTGTATACTGACGTCCTAATCCCTAGTACCTTATTCGTAAGGTAGCCTTATTTGGAAATTTGGTCACTGTAGATGTAATTAATTAAGATGAGGTCATCCTGCAGCAGGGTACGCTCCCAATTCAATATAACAGGTGTCCTTAGGAGGACCATAGGTCCAGGTTCTTAGGGGGAAATCTGGACATAGAGAGGCAGAATGCCATGTGCAGACCACAAGGCAAAGAACTTCCAGGAGCTAGCAGAGAAGCCTGGAACAGATTCTAAATGACACCTTGATCTTGGACTTCCAGCTTCCCAAACTGTGAGGCAACACATTTCTCTTGTTTGAACCATGCAGTCTGGGGTATTTTGTTACAACAGCCCTAGCACACTAATGCGGCTGACCACAGAAGTCTTACACAACATAGTAAACACACTCTAGGATCTCATATGCATGAAGTTCTCAAACATGTTAAAGGAAGCTATGCTGAAAAAATCAGAACACCGGTTTCCTTTGGAG
This sequence comes from Aotus nancymaae, assembly GCF_030222135.1. Classification (NCBI taxonomy): domain Eukaryota; kingdom Metazoa; phylum Chordata; class Mammalia; order Primates; family Aotidae; genus Aotus; species Aotus nancymaae. Next base: position 26,360,140 of record NW_026988455.1, read on the forward strand.
GGATGGGGCTGGGAATGATTGAGAAGGGGCAAGAGAGAACTCTCTAGGGTGAGGGCTAATGATTTGTGATCATCCCAACAGGGGTTCAGGTTACCCAAGGAAAGCATCTGTCAAACCTCATCAAAAGATGTGCTGAGGACTTCCGCATTTCACTACATGTAAACTTTACCCAACACAGAAAAAAACAGCAACAAGTACTGAGCTCTAGGAAGCGACAGGCCTGATAAAACATTAAAAGGGTGAGGGAGACAGATGCCTGCAATTTACTTTGAAATGCATAAAATAATGAAGATGGTGTGATAGAGGGAAAGATGTAAAATGTTAATTGTTAAATGTTAATTGGATCTGGGTAATAGACGCATGGGTATACTTTTTTTCCCCAGTTTTCCATACATTTGAAATTTTTCAAAACAAAATGTGAAAAAACATTACCACACTGATCATGGTTTCTTTCGGTGCTCTGCTACCAGCCGTACAAATGCATTACTGGGGCTCTAGAAGGCAGGTCATGAAAGCAATCTAAAAGGAGGGGAAAGGGGACATTATTTTGTGCTGAAACGTGCACTGTTTCTTCACTCTACATTCTTTGTAAAACTAATTTAAATTGTGTGAAATGCTTAATTAAAACAGAATAGGGTTTGGGTGGTACTAAGAATTTTTTATTCATTTCAGAGATAGTGAGGATAACTCAAATCAACAAACTACATTAGAATGAAATCCCCAGCAATCCCGTTACTGGGTATAAACCCCTCCCTCCAAATAGCAACCATTCTATTATAAAGATACATGCATGCGTATGTTTATTGCAGCACTATTCACAATAGTAAAGACATGGAATGAACCCAAATGCCCATCAATGTAGACTGGATAAAGAAAATGTGGTACATAAACATCATGGAATACTATGCAGCCACAAAAAGGAATGAGATCATGTCCTCTGCAGGGACATGGATGGAGCTGGAAGCCGTTATCCTCAGCAAACTAATGCAGGAACAGAAAACTAAACACTGCATATTCTCACTTATAAGTGGGAGCTGAGCAATGAGAGCACATGGACACAAGGATGGAGACAACACACACTGGGTCCTGTCAGGGGGATGGGGGAGGGAGCGCATCAGGAAGAATAGGTAATGGATACTGGCTTAATACCTAGGTGATGGGATGATATGTGCAGTAAAACACCATGGTACACATTTACCTGTGTGACAAACCTACACATCCATCCTGCACATGTGCCCCTGAACTTAAAGACCAAAAAGAAATCCACTCAGTGGGCGGTGAATTATCAAAGGATGCATTCTTTACAACCTGCTGTGGAGGGTGGACTTTGTCCATAGCCCCACAAAACACAGCCAGATCCTGAAACATACACAGGAAACTCGGCTGAGAACCTCAGGTACAGTGCAGGGCAAACCTTTAGTGCATGCTCACCAGGAGCAATGACAGTACTATGCTCCCGAGGCGGCAGCCAAATCCATGGAACGCTGGCTCAGAAACGGCTATCCCAAAGAAAAGATTTGCAAAATGATAACACTGCCATGCTTTCCTCTTTGCATGAGGGAAGAAACTCTGAATACAAAAATTTAGTTGTTGTTGGGAAATCCAGCGTTTTGGCATTTGCTTAAAGAAAAAAGTGTCAATCAGTTCAGCTTTTCAATCACCAAATGTTTTTTACTGATTACATTATCAAGCTTATATTTTGCAACAGAACAGACACGGGAACAGGAGAAATGTAGTCCACAAAACGGTGAAAGAGAGAGAGAGAGAGATAAAATATAGGAGAGAATCATTATTCCCATTTTATAGATGATGATACTGAGGTTCAATGTTGTATGTCACATAGCTTTTTAGGGGGAAAACCAGGGTTTTAACCCAGGACTTTGGACTTTGGCCCTGGTGAGAAAAAAAATTGATGTTTAGGAAACAGCTTTGCCCCTCCTCACCAAGGGGGCCTTGTGGAAGGTGACAGTGAAGCACTCAGCCTCTGCCGCCAAGCTGGAGAGTGAATCCTGATTTGCTGGCTGTGTGACCTCAGGCAAGCCTTACTCTTTGTGGTGTGTTACTGTCACTGCCTAGAGAAGGTTAACATAACAGTGTTCATCTGTCAGAAGCCCCACTGAACTGCTTAGAATAATGCCTGGCCCTGTACATGCAGACTGATTCCAGACTTGTGCTGGTCAGCGCCGCAGCTACCAGCCAGGCGAGGGGGGTGACTCATTTTATGTGCCAACCTGGCTGGGCTCTGGACCCAGATATGTGGCCAAACATTATTCTGGATGTTTCTGTGAAGGTGCATTTTACATGAGATTAACATCTAAATCACCAGACTCTGAGTAAAGCCAACCACTCTCCCTGATGTGGGTTGGATGGGATCATCTAATCTGCAGAAGGCCTTGAATAGAAAGAGACCAACCTTTTCCAGGAAAGGGGGATTCTGGGCCTTCAGAGTCCAGATGCAGCATCAGACGTTCCCCGGTCTCCACCCTGTACCCTAGCCCTGCCCCGACTACCCCCAGCAAATTCTGGACTTGCCAGCCTCCATCCACAATCACAGGAGCCAATTCCTTAAAATCAATCCCCGCCTACACACACACACACACACACACACACACACACACACACACACACTCTCTTCATACACACTTTTGGTTCTGTTTCTCTGAAAAACCCTAATACATGTAGCTATTTAAATTGATCTTAACTAAAGTCCACAAAAATTAAAAATTCAGTTCCTCAGTCTTACTGAGTGCTCAGTAGCTACACACGGGTAGGGGATACTGTATGTTCAGCATAGAACATTTCCACCGCTGTGCAAAGGTCTTTTGGACAGTGCTGATCTAGAGAAGGAAATGAATCTTTTCTCTGGAAGTCAGTAACAGGTTTGCCAAGACAACAGTGGAGTTCTTGGCATTATCGTCATCACCGTCATTATTACAACATCAAGTTTTTATAATTATTATTATATCAAATTATTATTGTTACTATTATATCAGCTTTTCAAAGCCTCCTATAATTTTTTGCTTTTTTTGTTTTTTGAGACACGCTAGGGTGGTGTGACGGTGGTATGGTCTGGGCTCACTGAATTTCCACCTCCTGGGCTTAAAGCATCCTCTCACCTCAGCCCACGAGCAGCTGGGACTACAGACACATGCCACTACACCCCGCTAATTTTCATATATTTTGTAGAGATGGGGTTTCACCATGTTGCCCAGGCTGGTTTTGAACTCCTGAACTCGAGATCCACCCACCTCAGCCTCCCAAAGTGCTGGGACTGTAGACATGAGTCCCTGCACTGGGTTGATTTTTTTCTTTACAAAGGTAAAATGGAATGCAGATTGCTCTAGGCAGTGTAGCCTCTTCTAACCTCATCTGAGTCCTCTGTTGAAAGAACGGGTTAGGAAAACAAAGAGATGAGATGGAAAGGTGGGAGAATGGAATACAAGAGAGAAAAGGGAGCTGGGTGGAAAGAGGATGGGGAAAGACAGAGAAAGGCTCATACAGCTTGTCACCCAAAGGCAACACGCTGTCTGTCTCTGGATCGATCCTACATTTCTGTTTTCTGAATGCCTGATACTTTAGCATTGAGGCCTTGCTGACCCTGGAGGCACCACCCCTCCCAGAACTAGCGGACTCCTAGAGAGGATTCCTAGAGACTGTAAACTCACGGGTCAGCACATCTTTCCTATGCAAGCCAACCAATTCAGAGCCCAGACCACCCACACCTACCTCCTCTGGGCCACAATGCTGCCTTAACCAACCAAGGGCCAGGTGCCAGGCAAACAGGGACAGTATCTACCTCCCAGAGCTTGCAGAAATTCCCCAAACTAGCCAGCCCTCAATCCTGCCCATTCCTTTCTGCAGAAATGCAGTAAAGGCTCTTGCCCTCGTTTTCCCCTCACTCCCTCTGCCTCCTGACAGACCCTGCTGCTTCTCAGTGCAGCCTTGCATCACATGGGATGCTCTTCCTCTTGGGAACTGTGAGATCTTTTCACTGGCGGCCATCTCCCAGGTCTGTCAGTTTCACCATATCTGAATGAAACCTACATTTTAAAATGGCTTTGCTCCACCACACCCAGTCTCACCACAGGAAAGCTCAAGTTTATTTAACAGAAAATCAACTTACCAGCCAAAGAGCTGGCTGGACTCTATGACTCAACCCTCTATGCTATGGGAAGTATTGAGAATGTGTACTGCAAAAACAAAAACCAAACCCTCTTCTGTTATACCTTCTGAGAATGCAACACAATGTCCATCTTACAGAATCATGAGCAATCACTGAAACATAGCATCTTATGGAACTGATGAGACAATCAGATGAACCCCTTTATTTTAAAGCTGAAATGCGGCCAGGCATGGTGGCTCACACCTGTAATCCCAGTACTTTGGGAGGTCAAGGTGGGTGGATCACCTGAGGTAAGGAGTTTGAGACCAGCCTGGCCAACATGGTGAAACCCTGTCTCTACTAAAAATACAAAAATTAGCCAGGTGTGGTGGTGCATGCCTGTATTCCCAGTTATTTGGGAGACTGAGACAGAAGAATTGCTTGAACCCGCCATTGCACTCCAGCCTGGGCAACAAGAGCAAAACTTCATCTCAAAAAAAAAAAAAAGCTGAAATGCCTCACCTAGGCTCACCAGCAGAGGCAAGGCTAAACATTCTGACTGATGCCTGTCTAGTTTGCATATTTTCTTCTAGTACCTTCCACATTCGCCTAAAATTGAGAAAAACTAATGAATTGCTTAGAGTTCTTGCTCATGGTCTACTAATCCTCTAGTATTGTGTATATTTTAATTAAAGCAGCCATTAAGATCTCTTCATCCCAAGTAACTGCTGGAGCTGAGATTATTAACAACAGTTTAGCTGTTGGTTCAGGAACCCTTTCTAAAGCTCATTAAGCACTTCCTAACACTGTGCCCGGGAGCCCAGTCTGCAAGGAGAATTAGGGAGACCAGTCAAATGGAGGCCTTAGATTTTCTGAATAAAAGGTGTGAAGCATTTTGGCAGCTGGTCTGACAGCTTCTGCTCTTCAGGAGTATTGCACTTTCTGCAAAATACAGGGATAGCTGATGATAATCTTCCAGATAGGAAGGCAAATTTGAAAAGCCATCCATCAAATCCCAAAAGTAACCTAGAGTGTGTGGGGACAACCACCGACAGTACTGAAGACGGGCTTGTCCTCAGGTCCAGAGTGGCCTTGTCTGTGAGAGGCTGGGGACCGGGCTGCAAATGTGCATGGAAGCAGAGCTGTGTCACTACCTTACCTAGCAGGGATAGGGAACGGGACCAAATTAAAATCTTCATTGCTCAATTTCATGCTCTAGCAAAATGTCTTTCTTCCTGCATTTTGAGTACTGGTGGGAAAATCAGCTTTATGTCCATCTTAAACACGCCTTTTAAAATGATCGTTTTCCAGCTCTCCCTTGTTCCCATGGATTATGCATGTTTGAAGTCTTACATGCATAATCCATCTTACCAGTGTGTGAGGGACTGTGTGCAGGGACTACCCAAAGCCAGCTATTAAAAATAAATTTTGGCTGGGGGTGGTGGCTCACGCCGGTAATCCCAGCACTTTCGGAAGCTGAGGTAGGCAGGTCATGAGGTCAGGAGTTCGAGACCAGCCTGACCAACATGGTGAAACCCTGTCCTACTAAAAATACAAAAATTAGCTGGGTGTGGTGGTGCATGCCTATAATTCCAGCTACTCAGGAGGCTGAGGCAGGAGAATCGCTTGAACCCAGGAGGTGGAGGTTGCAGTGAGTCAAGATTGCACCACTGCACTCCAGCTTGGACAACAGAGTGAGACTTCGTCTCAAAAAAGTAAAATAGAATAGAATAAAATAAAATAAAAATAAATGTTACAATCACTAAAAACCTCGCAAAAGTAATGATTTTCAGAAAGTTGAAGATTGTGTTTGGAAGGAGCATTAGGGAAATTTTCTGATTTGTGTATATAGTTACATGCATATTTACATGTACATACATTAATGTTCACAAGTGTGTATCTATGCATGCATACACACATACATACGTACATATTCTCAAGTACTATATATTCTTCAGCATAATATCACAATGAAATTTTCCCTGTTCATACATGCAATATCTAAAATTGAAAATTTGTCATTGTCAAAAAGCATTTATTAACTAAAACCCATGACAGATTTGAGTTAGTGGAGTTATGGGTGACTTTTCTCATTTTTCTAAAATTTAGAAAATGAATTATGTTGCTAGTATAATTTGTTAAAGTTAAGCTAACATATTTATATACTTATTCATTTATGAAAATCTATCATTGTCAAAAAGCATTTATTAACTAAAACTCATGACAGATTTGAGTTAGTGGTGTTATGGGTGATTTTTCTCATTTTTCTACAATTTAGATAATGAATTATGCTTTTAGTATAATTTGTTAAAGTTAAGCTAACGTATTTATATACTTATTCATGTGTGTTCCTCTTCTGAAACTTTAACTGAAATAATTTCATAGACAGATTCCCTGCCTTCCAGGAGATTATATATTTATAACTTCTACCTTTATTATTTCAACATGAGTTTGTTTTTAAATATGACAGACTGCTAATTAAGCCCACATGAAAACTTCTGAATCCTCATCCTTAAAACTATAGCATAACACTATAATAAACAAAATTCAAACACATAAGACTGCAAAAACAAAAAAGAAAAAAACAAAACCTTCTGCTTTTATACTTTTTGAGGATGCAACAAAATGGTCAATCTTACAGAACCACGAGAGACCACTCAAAGACAGCGTAGATGATGCATTTAATCTAGATAGTTAAAAAGTGAGTCTTTTACATTTTTCCCAAGGTTTTATCACTTTATCCAGCTCACAAACTGTACTGCCAAACATTGCAATGTTAATAAAGCAACTATTTAGAAAAACTCAGATAAGGACAAATGATTAATTTGCAGAAAGTTCCATGAAATGAAAAAATAATCCTGAGTCATTTTGGCTGATGGTGTTGTTTTTATCAACTACATAAGAATCCACCTTTCTACCTCTCCAGAGAACATTATTAACGATGTATTTTAAAGAAATTGCATTCAAAATGATTCATAGTCATATTCAACTAGTAGGCAATGGAAATTGTGTGTATGAAAAGTGTTCATTTGCTAGTTACAAGCACTGAGAGAGACTCAGACTTATGCCCATTAAGAGGGCCATTATAATTTTATTTTTGTGTGAAGGTCTCCTTCTTCCCTTTTCTCCCTCTGCTATGGTAAAAGCAACTTCTTTATCAGATCATTTGTTGTAGACATTCTTAGCAAAACTATCACGGCCCCGATCAAGAATTACACATTGTTTTGCACATAAACGTGAAACCTTAAGGAGCACTTTTACATATTCTTTTATTTTAACGTTCTCTAACTTGCTCTACACAACATATGCCGTATTTTAAATCCCTACTTATTAAAATAATTCTTATAAAATGTCTACAAACATCATTGAAAAAGCAATAAAAATTTTTCTAATGTCACCTATGCAGTCTATATTACGCTAATTCATAGTAAAAAGACATGCTAACAATGAGCCAAGTTAATAGAATACCTATTTCTGATTGTGATGCCATTTCATGTATTTCCATGAACTCTGTCCTGGGGAGGGTGAGGCATGCATGCAGGCATCCCATCGCTGAAGGCCCAGTGAGGGGTTCCACATTGACTCCAAAGCCAGACAGATCTAGGCAACGGCAAGGGCATTAATCTTGGACTCAGATAGACTTGGGTTTCCCTTCTCACTGGTCATCTGTCTTTAGGCAAATGAGCCACTCAGCCACAGTTTCTTCATCCTTAAAATGGGAATGATCTTTCCTACCTCAGAGGGTTTCGTGAGCCTTCCTCTTGTAAGTCACTGAGTGTAAGCCAGCCAGTAGCATAGGTACTTGGTAAATACTGACTTCTCTTATGAAGCAGAGACCGTATATAGGAAAAGCCAGCCAAAATCCCTATGGCACAGGGCAGCTCTGGTGAAGTAAGGAATGATGTGCATGCTGCTTATAGTGTCACACTGAAATGCTGACCACAGGCTCAGGGATGCCTGGCTCACAGCATGACTTGATCCCTTACTCTCTCTCTGTGTCACTGTCGGTAAATCCCTCAATTTCCTCATCTGTAAAATAGGCATGATGGCATTGGCCTCTTAGGGCTGTTGTGATGACTCATGAGATGATCCATAAGAAGCAATGCTAAACTCTGACACAGTCTGACCTGCCTTCAGTACTCAGGAAATGTTATCTATTATTGTTCATATGGAATTTCCCACCTTAAAAAACTCAGTATTAATCTTTCACTGCTAATCTGGGATTAAATTGAACTAAATCATTATGAAGTCCTAAAGGTACAGATTAGTATGAAACTTTGCTGACTCCTAGAAAAACCTTGTAAGCTATTTTTATCTAAATAAGTCCCTGACTCTTTCTCATCAGAACCGAGGGCTTATAATTCCCGCTGCTGTCATTAAATTCAGGGTCTAAAATAATCTACTGATTTCTATTTCTTGAAAAATGTATTTTGATTCTGTGTGACAATCAATACCATTTTCAAGATGAACAACGGCACTCTGATCTGAGACCCAAGCAGCAGCAGAACACAAAATCTAATCGTAATAAACCAGAAAAAGCATAAATATACATGGCCTATATAGACATGCGGTAAATATAGAACAGGAAAACATGTATCACACTGGGTAATGGTAATAGCTGTACAAGTCACCATAATATGTGTTGAGATATAATACATAAATAGTAGTTCATGAAAACGTATCTTTGAGAAGTTCTACCTCTTCTTAATCACATTTCCTCTTTATTTCTTGATTGGTTAACTAGAGTGTCTAGAGTGTTTTTTTTCGGAAAGCCACATGTCGCTTCTAGTTGGACAGAGTCTAAACTACAACAGCCTACAAAGTCTTTCTCCATCATTCTTTTTTTTTTTTTTGAGACACAGTCTTGCTCTGCTGCTTAAGTAGGAGTGGAATGGCACCATCTCCGCTCACTATAACTTTGCCTCCCTGGTTCAAGCAATTCTCATGCCTCAGCCTCCTGAACAACTGGGATTGCAGGCACACACCACCACACCCAGTTAATTTTTTGCATTTTCAGTAGAGACAGGGTTTCGCCATGTTGGCCAGGCTGGTCTCAAACTCCTGGTCTCAAGTGATCTGCCTGCCTTGGCCTCCCAAAGTGCTGGTATTACAGGTGTGAGTCACCATGCCTGGCCCTCCATCATTAAGTGTTTACAGAAGAAACCACTTACACTCTGTATGGACATAAACTACATAGGAACACACAAGCATTTCCCACAAGTGGAATAAAAGTAGGAACCAATATTCAATGTTTATTAAAAAGATGTTCTATTGAATGTTGTGATTTTGTATTTTCTAAGAATGGTTTTGATAATGTGTACACAACCAATAATATTACTGTTTGAGGAATTTGAAGGGTTTTCATTAAAATGTGATAAAGTACAAGAATGTTCCTGATAATTATTTCAGATTACTTTCATTTCTGTGTGAGGCTTGGGCTAAGAAAAACTCAGAACATACTTCTGTGGTATGTATGTCACAGTTCAGATAAACTCGGGGAAAGAGAAAACAGTTTGGTGTGAATTTACTAATTCAACAATTATGGGTCAACTATATGCCAGCCCTAAAAATTAAAAGATAATTTGAGATGCAGGTTCCCCTAACAGACAGGTAAGTGAGCAACTACGTTATGGTATGATATACATAATAATGGAATTATTTACTATGGTCTCACTGACAAGCCTATTATCAGTTATAATTATTTATCTTAGCAGACTGATTTAATAGCTTTCGGGAAAAGGTTACATCGTAGTTCCCCTTTATTCACGGGGGATCCATTCCAAAACCCCCAGTGGATGCGTCAAACCATGGAAAGTACAGCACGCTGTATCTACTATGTTTCTTCCTACATAACATACATGGGATGAAGTTTAATTTATAAATTAGACACGGTAAGAGATTAACAACAGGCCGGGTGCGGCAGCTCACGTCAATAATCCCAGCACTCTGGTAGGCTGAGGAAGGCAGATCGCCTGAGGTTGGGAGTTGGAGACTAGCCTGGCCAATACAGCAAAACTCGTCTCTACTCAAAATACAAAAATTAGCCGCGCATCGTGGCACATGCCTGTAATCCCAGCTACTCAGAAGGCTGAGGCAGGAGAATTGCTCGAACCCGGGAGGGGGAGGTTGCAGTGACGCCGAGATCACACCACTGCACTCCAGCCTAGATGACAGAACAAGACTCTGTCTCCAAAAAAAAAAAAAAAAAAAAAAAAAAGAGATTAACAAAACAACAATAACTAGTAATAAATACGACAACTATAACAATATACTGTAATAAAAGTCATGTGAATGTGGTCTCTCGCTCTCTCAAAGTATCTTCTACCGTATACCTTAGCAACCTCAGCGAATATTTTTTTTTCTTTCCTCATTAAGTCGAGAACTTTCACTTTTTCACTTAAAAGAAGTGCTTGAAGACTTCTTTTTGGCACAGCTGAGCTGCCAGCATCACTACTCTTGGGCTCTGGGGCCATTAAGAAGTAAAATAAGGGTGCCTTGAACACAAGCACTGCCAGACCACGACAATCGTTGATACGAACAGGGCTCCTGAGTGTCTAACAGGCAGGGCGTATAGACAGTCAGCGAGTGTAGGCAGACATCGTGACTAGCTGGACAAAAGACACTGCGTATCTCAGATGGTACCGGACAGTGAGAGATTTCATCGCTCTCCTCAGAAAGGTGTGAAATTTGGCCGGCGCGGTGGCTCACGCCTGTAATCCCAGCACTTTGGGAGGCCGGGGTGGGCAAATCACCTGTCAGGAGTTCCAGACCAGCCTGGACAACATGGTGAAACCCCATTTCTACTAAAAATACAAAAATTAGCCGGGTGTGGTGGTGCACGTCTATAATTTCAGCTACCTGGGAAGCTGAAGCAGGAGAATCGTTTGAACCCGGAAGGCAGAGGTTGCAGTGAGCCGAGATTGCGCCACTGTACTCCAGCCAGGGGGACAAAGCTAGATCTCTGTCTCAAAAAAAGAAAAAAGAAAGAAAGAAAAAGGTGCGAAATTTAAAACTTATAAATTGTGTATTTCTGGAATTTTCGATTTAACATTTTCATATCGAGATTGAACATGGGTAACTTTAATCTCAGAAAGCAACAAGGATGAGAGAAGACTACTGTACTTAGCTTTCACAATCACATAAAATCCATGTCATAAACTACACATTTGTACATCTTAAACTTCAGTAATTGCTTTAATGTAATACAATTCTTATCACTTTCCGAAGACTTAATTTAAGCTAACATACAGAGTCTTCATAAAGTCTACATATATAAGATATATGTAGCATCTATATGTTTATATATATATATGTAGTATCTATATTTTTATATATGCAGGCTTTTATTGTATGTTAGCAATAAAATTAATCTTAAGTTAGTTAGAATTTAATTTTATATTTTAAAGTATGTGTTTAAATATAAATAAAATATCTGTTTTAAGAAATATATATTTTAAATATATAAAATCCAGTGGGGCTGTTTAGCACATTTCTTAGCATCCAAACAAACTTACTAACAAGCACAAAGATTCATCACAGTCAATGACACTAAAACACTTAATTTTTAAAACTAAAGTTTTTAAAAGTCAATAAACGGTTTGTAAAGCTCTAATAATTCATTGTGGTTTTATAACTTAATTTTTAAAATTACAAGTAAGATTTAATGTCCAGCAGATGAAGTTTTGTTTTTTAATTTGTTACAGTTTTCTTTTTCGTATGTGGGCAATTCCTGTGGAATCAGCCAACAAGAAAACAGCTGGGCAGAAAGTCACTCCCACAAATACTGGGTCTCACTTATTTCAGTATTTTAAAAGAACCATTAGCATTTTTGTTCTAACAACCCATCTCAAAGACAAATGAACCGTGTTATTGAATATTTCAGTGGACTTCAGTTAAAGGCCTTTCAAAGTGAGAAAATAATAGAATCTTAAGGCTAGTGGAAGGATATAGGCTTTATGTATATAACATGAGCACAGATCTGCAAAATAAACCAAAACCGACATCTACACACTCTCAGACATCTACAGATATGCTTGGGAAATGACTGAATATTTACAACAATTCTCTTTGGGAATGGGATTATTGGTGATTTTTTTTTTCTTTTCAGTTCTTCACCTCCAATAGCCATTATTACTTTGATAATTAAGAGGAAAAATCTTTCCTTAAGAATAAATGGACTCCAAGAGGGCAAACCCCCACGTCATTCTTTAGTGCCATTATTTGGCTCAATTATTAGACTATACTTCAGTGGGAAATTAACATCTTAAATTTCCTCTGAAAAGATTCCACAGCTATAGTCTTGGTGAATTCATTTAAACAATGACATTGAAATTGTAGCTTTAGCTTTAATTAGAATCCTTTTGACCTTAAAGTAAAAATGGGAAGATACTGAAGTCTTCAAGCCATCTGCTGAGTTACAAAGCATTTTGGGCCAGTAAAACAACTGTAATTCCTAAGGGATTTTAGATAAAAAGCTGGCAGCCACTACTTTTGTAAATGAGAGCACATTGTGACTCCTCTCAACCCCCAGCTTGCCTGGGGCCCTGCTATCTGATGTTTATAGCGTTAGGTGCTTGATTTTATGAGGATACTCTTTCCTGGGCCTCAGAATCAATCTGGTCCTTACTAAGATTTTCTTCTAACTTCACAGCTGCACACTTCACACCATCTGCTGCTTCCAGAAATCCTTCTCCATTAAGAACAGAAGATAAGAAATGCATCCTCCATGCCATTCTCCAGTGCTCCTGTAGACACACTAACGCACACACACAGATCATATATATATGCCACATACATATATCCACATTTACTATGTACGCCACACAAGCTACACATCTACACACACACCAGATCCTCCACAGACGTGCACACCACATCCACACACACCATATATATCACATACTACACACATGCACACGCCATCCACAAACTACACATATGAAATACACGAGTACATATACACACACCACATTCACAACACACCAAACACACACAGACACACACACAAAACCCCACACCATACCCAGAAACATCTCCCGATACACCCATGCAGAGCTGGCTGCATATGCCCCACGTGACAGGAGACACTGATGCACTAAGGAGAGCTTCCAAAACACATGAAAGCCTCCTGTCTCCAATAGCAACTTTTTCAAGGTAAAACTTAGTCTAAAACAACTGTTATTGCTCAGATGATAGAATAACACCACTACTCCACTAGAAAAATACGAAATAATCAGGTTAATTAAAGTTCTTCCCTATCATTGAATTTTGAATAAATTTATCATAACTGTGGCTATTCAAGACAATAAAAAATTTAAATAAGAATAAAATATTCTCAAAGAGAATGTAATTTGCCCTAAAGGCAAATATAGGAAAAGTAGCTATAAATATAGTAATTTGCAAAAGGAACAAAATAATACTAGTTATATTTAAGTCTGACATGGGTATAGGGTGGTGGGAGAAATCAGCTTCCTGATTTGTTAATACAATAATAAATAAAGCACTTAAATCAATATTTTAAGTGCTTTAATTTTTATTGTGTTATTATAGGTTAAGTTAAAATTACTATTCCCCAAAATATTTTTAACAATTCCCACATGACTTGCAGATTTTTTTTTAACGAATTCAATTGTCAGAATCTTAGGCTCTTGGCTTTAAAAATCAGTACAGACAGATAAGAGCTTTAATTATTTAGCCTTTCCCCAGAGAAAAAAGTCTGCATCATAAACCACGTCTGGGGCACGTGCTCACGCACATGGTGTCTTAAAAACGTCTTCACTTGCATGTAGGCGCCATGACTTACACCTTCTACCCTCGCCCATCCTGAGAACATGTTTGGGAGCTCTCTGTGCTTTGTGGGTCCAAGAACAAACCAGAAAACCCAGACACTTCACACTAGCACTTCTGCTACAAGTCCTTAACCCAGAGGCTGTAGCTTTAGGGGAGGGGCTGCTTTGAGGACACCAAACTGCTCCTGAGCTCCTAGAGCAACCAGGGGCTGATTTGAGCAACATGCTAACCTAGAAAACAAGGAAGAACATAAATGAATCAGCTGGCGAGCCCTGCTTCACTTGGGAGGGGGAAGAGGCTGGGGAACAGGTATAAATGACGCTCTTTGAAAAATCAAGTATCATTTTGTTTTCATTACCAAGGTAACAGTCTGCTGTGGAAATTTCAGAAAACCAATGAGCAAATGGAAAATAAAAATTACCCAGATGTAATCCTCTCCCCAGAGATAAGCACCATGGGTCTTCCGATTTACATCTGTGTCACCTTTTTTCCTCTCTTAACATACAAACACATTAAGTTGCCTTAATTCTTTGTCTTGGGCGAAGGATATTACTATACCATTGACTACTTTATTTAAAATAATATATAGCTAATGATTTTGTAAACAATTTATTTAGAAAGTTTATGAACTGGCATAGTCTAAGATTTCTTAAACTACGTTCCTATGATAAAGAGAAATAAAATATTGATGGGCTATATATTTAGGTTAAGTAGGGCAGAGACTATAACCTTTTTTGGAGAAAAAGAAATCACATTTACAGACAATATTACATTAAAGGAACATTATATATTTGATATCAAAGGAGACCTTCACACATGAGAACACCAAATTAGGATCCCATATAGACCAAATTTCAAATGTTCAGCTGTTTTTTAATCACCCTCAAAGCTTAGCAGGGCTTAAAATGTTTATGCAATTCAATATCAAAAACAAGATTAGTTTCCTGTATGTTAGAATTAAACACTAAAATAAATCTAAAAAACACTAGTGTGATACAGCATGCTCATAAGCATCTCTGCGCTGATTTTCTGCTTGATGATGCCTGGAGAACAATAATCCCCTCCTCCTTAAAGTACAGGAAAGGGGGGCTAATGGAAATGCAGTTCTCAAGCCAGAGGTGACACCAGAAACAGGGACCATTACAATAGACAGAGCTTGGCAGGATTTGCCTGGGGCTAGAAACACACGGAACACAGAAAAACGGATGGACTCTGTGTCATCTGTTTATCCATTTCCATCACGGTTTCAAGAAACTAAGAACTAATGGCGAGGATTTTCCTTTAATCTTCTGAATAATGCTTTTCCGGAAAGTGTTCTTCCTTCTGATAAACACATTTGCACACATCAAATCAATTACAGAAAATAAATCAAGAGCCAGTTGCAGTGGCTCATGCCTGTAATCTCAGCACTTTGGGAGGCCAAGGCGGGTGGATCACTTGAGGTCAGGAGTTTGAGACCAGCCTGGCCAACATGGCGAACCCCGTCTCTACTAAAAATACAAAAATTAGCCAGGCGTGATGGTGCATGCTTGTAATCCCAGCTACTTAGGAGGCTGAGGCAGGAGAATCTCTTGAACCTGGGAGGCGGACATTGCAGTGAGCCCAGATCATCCCACTACACTCCAGCCTGGGTGACAGAGAGAAGACTCCATCTCAAAACAAAAAGAAAATAAATTAAGAAAGGACACCTCACACTTTAAAAATAAGGGTACCTAACCGGAAGGCATTTAAACCATTCACTCTGCCTGTCCCTACAGTCCTTACCTAACGAGAACACTGAAGACGCATAAAGCAGTTTTTGCTGATCCTCAAGTTGGAAGTGGAATCCAAACTAAGGCATCCTACTAATAACTCAAACTCAATGGAAAGTAAACATCTATGGAGTATCTGTCTCGGAATCAGCATTGTATGTAGGGCCTCCGAACATTCAATGAAATGTCCAATGTGGTACCCCTGCCCTACAGAGCAATGATTGGGAGAGGCAGAAATCGTCAGTTTAAAAATTTCCAAGCCAACCCAACTGGAACAGCATGGCAGCATTTAAAAAAAAAAAAAGTCAAAATGAGCCAACTGCATTTTGGCCATATGTGTGGCATATCACACATTGTGCATATACTGAAAAGTATGCCTAATGTTTACCATGCATTTTTTTCCCAAGAATTCATAGCAGCTTGCAAAATTAAAAAAAAAATCTTCTAAGAAACTGGAATAATAATTCCCACAGGATCACAGCCCAAGAAAAGTGTCTTAAAAATTGCAAAGCATTATGTAAATGTATAATTAAATGGGCCTTAAGGACAGGAACCTGAGAACTGCTGTTAGAAAATGAGTGGGCACAGCTGGGCATGGTGGCTCACACCTGTAATCCTAGCACTTTGGGAGGCCAAGGTGGGAAGATCACTTAAGGTCAGGGGTTTGAGACCAGCCTGGCCAACATGGCGAAACCCCATCTCTACTAAAAATACAGAAATTAGCTGGGCATGGTGGCATGTGCCTGTAATCCCAGCTACTCAGGAGGCTGAGGCAGGAGAATCACTTGCCTAGGAGGCGGAGGTTGCAGTGAGCTGAGATCATGAGACTGCATTCCAGCCTGGGCAACAGAATGAGATTCCATCTCAAAAAAAAAAAAAAAGAAAAGAAAAGAAAAGAAAATGAGTGGACACGTGGACCAATTAGAAATTGTTCCTATCATAAAAGAATTATTTGACCATCAAAAGGTTCCTCCTGGGTCCTTCAGGTAGCAGTTTGCTTTATGCCTTTCAAAGGTGCTCCAGCAGGCTTCTCGGTTCATCTCTGTTCCCAGTGGTGGCTAGCACCCCACAGGCACAGGTGCCTTCCAGCTTGACTTGACCTGCGGTCTTGGACCTGTCCACCTGGCTGGTGCTGTCTGTGAACACACGAGCACTCATTCTCCTGCCTCTGGATGTGCTCTGAGAGAACATAAATGTTTTGTAAAATTAAAGATGTCAAAGACTTCAGCATCTTTAATTTCGCAATACTGATTTGGTGCCTACGCACTGACAAATAAATGTGGTTCTCCCAGCAGTTTCTCAAAGACTGCATTACTTTATGGACAATTTCATTCTTTTATTTGCACATATAGACATGCATACATATATACACATGCGCATGTGTATATATATATTTTATATGTGAGTATACACAAAATTTACAATGTGTGTGTGTATATACAGGCACACATATTTTTTTAAGCCAGGCCTTAATTACATTTATATCATTCTGCTTGTTCCCATCTGCTTTTAACTCCCACCTTTTATTCCATTCAGGAAATGAAAATATTCCACACCCTTCAGACTATACCTAATCAACAGTGGAAATAAAAGTAACCCATAGTTGAAATGTCCTAACATCTGCAACTTATTTTGAAATGCATCGAAGTTTAAATGGACAGATGATTGTCTAGATATGTGACAAAGGAAATGTGGCAAAATGTTAGTAATTACAGTCTCTCAGTGGAGGGCAAATTGGTGTTCACTGTGAAGTTCTACCAACTTCTCTGTGTATTTAAAAATCTTCATAATAAAACATTGGAAGAAAAGAGGGAGAGGGTAGAAGAGGAGACATGAGGTTTTTCATCTCTCAAAGCATCAGCTGGCTCTATTATGAACGCCTGGCTCCATATATTCCACAGTTTACACATTTCTTTCATTGTCTGGCATTTTCGGTTTTGTATAGGGGTACCAAAATGCTATCAAAATAAGAATTTTTAGATTATAATATACATGAAAAGAATACATTTTAGATTTTGGAATTTTATTTAAAATCATAAGATAAGTGTACAACATGATTACCCTAATGATATAAACCAGGGGTTGGCAAACTTTCTGCAAAAGATTAGAGGATAAATATTCTCAGGTTTGAGGGCCACATGGTCTCCATCACCATAACTCAGCTCTGCCATTGCTGTGTGAAAGCAACCAGAGAGCAAACAAATGGGCAAGGGTGTGTTCCAGTAAAACTTTATTTATGAAGACTAAAATCTGAATCTCATATAATTTTCACATGGCACAAAATACTGTTCTTTTTAAAAACCTTTTCCAATCATTTAAAAATGTAAAAAATTACTAGCACAGGGGCTCTATACACACATAGTGCGCCAGACTTGGCCTTGGAGTTATAGTTTGCTGACACTTGAAGTAAACCATAGGACCTTGGTGACGTCTGGCACCGGTTAATCATGGCACAATATGATTGCCAACATGAGTAAATCAGAGGGTGTCATTAATCCCAATTTGGCCAGAAAGAAGAGATCGGGCCTCACTCAGCACTAAGGCCTGTGGAGGAATGTGTTTGTTAGTAATGACGATGACTCTTAAAAGGCAAAACCAGCCCAGCACAGTGGCTCCTTCGTGTAATCCCAGCACTTTGGGAGGCCAAGGCGGGTGAATCACCTGAGGTCAGGAGTTTGAGACCAACCTGGTCAACATGGTAAAACCCCGTCTTTACTAAAAACACAAAAATTAGCTGGGTGTGGTGGCGGGCACCTGTAATCCCAGCTACTCGGGAGGCTAAGGCAGGAGAATCACTTGAACCCAGGAGGTGGAGGTTGCAGTGACCTGAGATGGTGCCACTGCAGTCCAGCCTGGGTGACAAGAGCGAAACTCCATCTCAAAAAAAAAGTGGTGGGGGGTGGGGGGAACCAAGAGTCAGGCCCATAAGCTCTAAGTATTTTCTAGAACACATTATAAAGAAAATATCAGCCCAGGGGGCACACATGGGGAAAACTACTGCATAATAAGGAGGCCCTTGGGGACTTCTCTGAACTGATACCCACCTCTCAGACTTGCCTCTCTTCCTGCATTCCAATATTCTCTAAAATTATATGGAGATTCCCTTATGTTCATAAAAAACAATAAGACAATAGTTGAACTTTCAGGCAACCAGCCTTTTAAGCTTTGTACAATATACAGCACCTGTATGAAATCCTGGGCATAATCCTGGTTGTGACATTCAATGCCTTAGGTTGGAGAGAGGACTGTTTTTTCTCAGCATTACTCTGAAGTGACTGCTCCTCTGCCTTTATCTACTCATCCTCAGATCAATATTGCAGCACAGTTTGCACCAGTCTGAGACACTCCAGTCTTTGCTGTGTAGTGAAGCCCTCTTATCCCCAACTTCTCCCTGAACCACCTACGAAGCCTTCAGATGGACTCACCATCCTAACTTTTCTTTTTTCTATTTATTCTGGTTTCCCAAATTACAAAGTATTCGATGCTCTATGAAGAAAACATAGGAAAGGCTCAATGGAAAAATCAGGCACATTTTCAAATATTGTTTGTTCTTTGAATGACCAAGCCAAAGGCTGGTGGTACCAGTAATGAACTCCGGCCAGCTAGTGGCAGTGAACATCGGGCATGAACATCAGGCATGGATAGAAGACCAGCCCTCTAGTCAGAGGGGACTCACACACAAGCCATGATCCACACTGCAGTGGAAACGAAAAGCTCACTGAGCCCACTGCATGCAACATGCAATTATCAGAGCCTTTTTTCCTTAAATAATATTTTTGACATAGATCTCTCCCTGCAGTCCCTTCACACTAGAGAGAAGGGGTTAGACAGACACTTTAAAATAGATCCAAGCTTCCACTTGTCTATCCAAAGGGTAAGCATTTCTTAAATTCATTGGTCTCTGTTTTTAAAAAGCCTGATGCTAATGTGTGGCTTACAGCTGCTCCATCCCCCTGGGAAGGAAGTTACTTAAAATCTCCTTTGAAGAAGAGACCTGCATAAATATGGAGAGGTCATTGGTCTGGCCCCACTGACTACCTTTGTTCCAGGGAGGCTGACCTTCAAAGGGACCCTTGGTGGTTTCCTTGGATGTTTGCTCCCACCTGTGACAGGAAGACTCCCCTCTGTGCATCCTTCATCTGCCTCTGGCACATGAAACCTCAATGTCACAAAGGGAAATTGGCTCAGTCTGTCCCATAATGTCAGAATTCCCTATGAAGGTAGGGTTTAAAAATTAAATAGCAAGTCTATCTTTTTAAAGAACTAACTTCATATTCCTCAAACAGAAGGAAATTATTCCGAAATATCTGAAGAAGTACAGTGGATAAAAGGACTTTTCATCCATTATTAAATCTAAAAGGGAGTGCATGGGGCTGCATATTAACTTTCTCTTCCAATTTCAAAACAGGTCAAGGAAAGTAGACATATTATAAGATTTGACCCCTGGAGACACTGAGGTTGTTAAGGTGCTTAATATAAATTCCCCATACAAAACAGACTTGAAATTAGCTTGCACATTTAAAGTGAAGCTACCCTATGGAGGGCTAGCTGTAGAAACTGGCGATACAACCTATGTTGGTTAGACAGTGTCTTTCAGGTTAACACTAAAAGTTACAAGATCTCTCAACTGCTTCCCCAGGACTTCAGACGACCAAATGAAAGTGGCAGGCTCAGGGTCAGCTTATTTCTCACATTCAGGAAAATCTTCTAAGTTATGTTGAGTGGAATAATAACAATAGAATATAAGATAAAAGTTCTTACTGGGAAAAAGAAAGGGGCAAGATTAGGCTGTGATTTTTCTATTCCAAATTCCAGAGGGGAAAAGCATAAATAGTAGAAACAGCACTGCGATAAGGACTTAGGCACATTCTCTCACTTCGTCCGCATAGATTTCTAAGGCAGTTCTCAAGATCTTAGGGAGGAAGCAGGGGTTCTGAGAAGCTCGGGAGGCATAAGGAAGTTAGGGAGGTGTCAGCTCCTCCTTTGCACCAATCCCATGTTTAAAGGGCCAGAGGTGAACAGGAGGAAATTTAGAGCAGATGACCTCAGAACAACAGAACAGGACTGACCTGCTCCAGGGGCAGGTGACAGGGACTCGCCTCCTGGCACTCTCCCAGCCTAGCCTGAGCCCCATGGGTCTGGTAGCTTCCCTGCTCCAGGCAGCCTCGATGCAGTCAATGGTCCTTGCAGATAAAGGAATGTCCACTGCATTCCATATACTGTTAAAGCTCAGTCCCCTCCTGTGACACCTGGGCCTTTCCTCCACCTTTACAGTCAAGAAATAAACACAAATTGATAATCTGAAGACTATGCCTTGCATCCCCTAGAGAAAGTAGGCATTCACTCCACAACTTTTTACTGAGCATCTACTATGCATCAGGCAAGGACTGCTGTAGACGCTCAGGATAAAACAGACACAATCTCTGCTCAAAGAGTCACAGAATAAATGATACCCTTAATTTTTAATTTCGAAACTACTAGGTACTAGTGTTCCTGGTGGCGAATCCATACGGGTCTGCAGCAACCTCAATTCTTGCCTCCTCAGAAGAAAGAATTTGACCAAGGGGCATAAGGTAGAAGACAGGCTAAGGCAAGTTTTAGAGCAAGAGTAAAAGTTTATTAAAAAGCTTTAGAGCAGGAACGAAGGGAAGTAAAGTACACTTGGAAGAGGGCTCAGAAGGTGACTTGAGAGATCAACCTCTTGACTTGGGTTTTTACACACTGTCATACTTCTGGGGTCTTGTGTCCCTTTTCCCAATTCTTCCCTTGGGGTGGCTGTCTGCAGGCTCAATGACCTGCTAGCACTGGGGAGGTGAGCACACACAGTGTGTTTACTGGAATCGTACACATGCTCCCTTAAAGCATTCTTCCCTTACCAGTCGAATGTTCCTGGAAGGTCATACACCAGAGTAAAGTATGGCAGAAAATGGGGTATGGTGTGAGGTTGGAGGTGATTTTTATGGGGCGGTCAGTTTGGCTTCACTGAGAAGGTGACATGTGAACAAATGCTGCAGGTGATGAGAGTTAGCTATGTGATTCTCCGGAGGAAGAGCATTCCAGGAAGAGGGATTAGAAAAGGCACTGTGACAAAATAAGGAATCAAGGCACTTACCCACGCTGAAGTTCTCTCACGTCTGATTCATAGAGGCAAGTGTTTAAAGTATGCTCCTCTTCCACAGTACAGTATCAACGTCAACACAAGTGGCTTGGTGCACAGAATTCAAACTACCTATATATGTATTGGTGTATGAAATACTGTGGGATGCATGCATGCAATCGGAAGGTTTCTGAAATTTAATTTCCCATTTCAAAGTCAGTAGAATGCGGCAGCAAAGGAGGGCTTCGGCATTTTGGTCAGCAAACCATTGCTCGCAGACAAGGCCTCAGCCATAAGATCGCTTCCCATCCTAGGATTTTCTCCTGGCTTAATGTGCATGCTTCAAAGAAGTATTTTAAATGACACTTGCAAAAAGAGGAGGATGTGAAATAAACACCTGGGAATAGTCCCAATAATCTGGCCAGTAATAGTTCAGAAAGAAGCTCGGTGTTTGGAAACTGTCCGAAGAAAACATTAGGCTTGTGTTTTGATGTATTTGTTAATGGAAGACAATATTGCACACACACCTATTTAAGTGGTGTTTAAAGGCTTTGGGGATCTTTTGCCAGGTCGCCTTCCTTATAGACCTACATGCAGAGACTATCTAATTCCAGGAACAAACCTCACATCAGCAGGAGCAAGCTCTGTTTTGTGCTCTGCTGGAGTCACCTTGGCCAGCCCGAGCACTGCCTGTACAGTGCATGGTCATCTGTGTAAGGCCGGCCGGCAAGCAACAATGGAAGCAGAATGTTCCTGTGGCATGGAATGGCTGTTTCTAGACTTGTAGATCCAGCAGGCTGCAAAGACTATTGGGCATGGGGGGTCCTGAGAGGAAGGAATCAGTGTGAGAGACCCAGGAGGCCCATCTCCTCCAAGCCCCTCCCCACAGAGCAGAGGATCTAAAGGCAAGTGATTAGCCCAAGGACATACAATGCTCAAGAGCACATAAGTCAAAGGCAAAAGCAGTGTCTTCAATGGGTACTTTC
Source organism: Aotus nancymaae (assembly GCF_030222135.1). NCBI lineage: Eukaryota > Metazoa > Chordata > Mammalia > Primates > Aotidae > Aotus > Aotus nancymaae. Next base: position 26,382,865 of record NW_026988455.1, read on the forward strand.
ACAGTCACTCGAAGACTGACACCTGAAGAGGCAGAGTGAAGCTCTACACCAGGCTTTGCTCTTAGAGAATGATTATGGCATTTTGTTTCCATCAGCTAAATAATCACAGAAAACTAACACCATCAAGGGCCCTTCACCTTCAGGTGTCATCTTCTATAGTCCAAGATCCCTGGCAACTGCTTCTTTCCTCCCTTTCCTTCTTGCCCCCAACTGCTAATGGGAAGAAATTCTGGCTTACAATCCTCCAACTGTTTTTGAAGTAGAAACAGCATCTGGAGATGGTTACATTTGGGTTCTGAGTTTTCAGAGAAGTCCTCATAACACATCTAATTGGCATCAACATCAAAGAAATCATGTTGTTCACCAGAGGAAGCAGCAGAGAATAACCAAGGATGGCCGAATGGTGAGTGTCAATCAATCAGACGGGCACGGTGACACCACCACTACCATCTCAACACCATAAAGGACCACTCAGTACACAATTGTACAGGCTGTCTTGGGGGATGCTGCCCAAAAAACTTTGTCCTCAAGAGATATACCAAATATACCTGGTTAGTATCACAATGATTCTCTAGAAAACTTCTCATAGACAAGTGGAGGGAAACAGAATACTAGGAAGGCACCGGAAAAATCCCAATGTCGCTCAGTTGGTGAACGGATAGACTGTAGCATATTCATACCATAGAAAACAACTCAGCAATAAAAAGGGATGAACTATTAATGTAGACAGAAATGTAGATGAATCACAAACGTGTGATGCTAGCCAAACTTAAAAGGTATATATACTATGATTCTATTTCCGTGTCTGTCTCAAAAAGGAGAGACTACAAGATAGAAAACTGACAGCGGCTGCCAGATGAAGTGAAGTGGGGAGCATTAACTACAATATACACATGGAAGTTTAGGGGATTATAAACTATTGTACGTCTTGATGGCAGTAGCAGTTCCATGACTATGCATTTGTTAAAACAGAATTGTATAGTAAAAGGTGTGAATGTTACTGAATATAAATTATACCTTTTTTCCTTCTCTTTTTTTTTAATTGTAGAGACAGGGTCTTGCTACGCTGCCCAAGCTGGGCTGAAATTCCTGGCTATAAGCGATCCTCTCGCCTCAGCCGCCCAAAGTGCTACGATTACAGACAAGAGACACCACTCCTAGCATAGAAACTATACCTTTAAAATGAACCAAAAAAACTAGTAGAAATCAGCTAAAGAGCGAAACTCAACAAAAAATTTTAAATATTTACTGTTTCTTGGTAAATTTAATATTTTAAAAACAAACGTATAGGGATACCTCGATCTGTAAGTCTACTGCTCAACTGACTATTAAACCCGGTCATGAACTTGAGAACTACTGAGCCCTCACTCCAGGGAGAAGGCAACAGGGAGGGGAAATTAAGCACCCTCCCTATGCCAGGTGTGAGGAGCTGGGAGCAGCCACAGTGCCAGGTCTCACAGAGTTCACAGCGGGAAGAGAGACAAACACAGAGGAGGTGGACCTGAGGCCCAAGGCCCAAGGCCCAAACAGGGCTGCTCTGAGAGAAAGAAGCACCTCAGGTTCTTTTTGGAAACTGGTATTTTGGCCTTCATTTATTCAATGCATTTTTTAGGTAAGCACTGCATTGGGCATGGTGAAAACCAGATGCAGAAAGTTCTGGTAACCATCCAAACACACAGAAAGACACAGTCTTCTACCCAACTGCTTGTATAGGGCCATCCACAGGCTCCTGAGGGGTACAAGGGACCCCAGGGAGACCTCAGGGTGCACCGTTCAACTGCTTTGTTTTGAAGTTTTTATTTCCATAGGTTATTGGAGAACAGGTGGTGTTTGGTTATATGAGCAAGCTCTTTAGTGGTGATCTCTGAGATTTTCATGCTCCTATCATCTGAGTGGTAAACACTGCACCCAATTTGCAGTCTTTTATTTCTCACCTCCTGCCCATCCTTCCCTTCTAAGTTCCCAGAGTCTACTGTATCATTCTTACGCCTTTGTATCCTCATAGCTTAGCTCCCACTTATGAGTGAGAATGTACAATGTTTGATTTTCCATTCCTGAGTTACTTCACTTAGGATAATTGTCTCCAATCTCATCAGTTTGCTGTGATTGCTGTTAATTCATTCCTTTTTATGCCTGAGTAGTATTCCATTGTGTATATATACCACAGTTTCTTTATCTGCTTGTTGACTGATGGGCATTTGGGTTAGTTCCACATTTTTGCAATTGTGAATTGTGCTGGTGTAAACATGCATGTTCACACTGTTTTGGGTGTGAAAGGACCTGGCTGGCTTCTCCTAAAATTCTGTGAGGAGGTGGTTCTGGCAGGAAATCCCCCCAGCTCCACCGTTAGGCTCTGAGAAAGAGGAAGTTCGAGGGCTCAAGTGTGTGCTTCCCAACTTTCCACGTCAGCGTAGAGAACACACAGAACTGATCTCTACATCCTCTGCAGCCTGAGGGAACCACCTGGGGGCCCTGAGGGCAAGGGCGTCCCAGGCCCAGCTCGGCTGGAACACAGAGGGTACTCCTTGACTCTCAAGTCCAGAGACCTGAGGAACAGTTCCAAGGTCAGGGCATGCTGGCTTGTGCAGGGCCTTTGGGCCAAGAGAAGCAGGCCCCCCTTCACCCAGGCAGAGGCCCAGAGCAGTGGACTCCAGCCCCTCCTCTTTAAGAACCTCTATCAGGGCACTAACTGTTCATCCACCAGGAACACCCTGTCAAAGAGACTAGCTTGCCTCTCGTGGGCTATACCTGTTTCATCCACCGCCCTGAGTGGAGATACTACAGACTGTCCTTCAACACGTTTTGACAATGCACTCACTAGCATGCCTGTGATTCTGAATACAGCAAACATAAATACCATAAGGCTCATATTTTCCTAGAGTGGGATTTAATCAGTTTAGCTCAAGCTTCATTTCTGAAGCCCTTCACTCCCCAGCTCATAAGAGTTCCTGGAAACAGCAGCTTTGCTGGTTCCCTACAGCTACCAACAATGCAGAAAATCTCCCTGGTTGAATCTAGCCAGCCCTCAAACCATGTTTTGATGACCAAATGGCAACCGAGGGGCTCTGGAAAAACTACACCTGGAGCCATACGTCACACTTTACACCAAAATAAATTTCAGGCAAATCACAGATTTAAACATACATGACAAACCATAAAAGTACTAGAAGAAATTATGAGAGAATATTTTAAAAATTAATGTAAGGTCAGGCACCGTGGCTCATGCCTGTAATCCCAGCACTTTGGGAGGCCAAGATGGGTGGATCACCTGAGGTCTGGAGTACAAGACCAGCCCGACCAACATGGAGAAACCCCATCTCTACTAAAAATACAAAATTAGTTGGGCGTGGTGCTGCATGCCTGTAATGCCAGCTGCTCAGGAGGCTGAGGCAGGAGAATCACTTGAACCTGGGAGGCAGAGGTTGCAGTGAGCCAAGATTGCACCATTGCACTCCAGCCTGGTCTCAAGAGTGAAACTCCATCTCAAAAAAAAAAAAAAAAAAAAAAAAAAATTCAAAGTGGGTTAGGCATGGTGGCTCACTGGCTCACACCTGTAATCCCAACACTTTGGGAGGACAAAGTAGGCAGATCGCTTGAGCCCAAGAGTTCAAGACCAGCCTCAGCAACATGGCAAAATCCCTTCTCTACAATAAATTTTTAAAAAATCAGCCGGTGTTGTGGCTCGTGCCTGTAGTCCCAGTTACTGAGGAGGCTGAGGTGGAAGGATCTCTTGAGCCCTGGAGGTCGAGGCTGCAGTGAACCATGATTGTGCCACTGTACTCCAGCCTTGGGTGACAGAATGAGACCCTGTCTCAAAACAAACAAGCAAACTCAGAGTGGTAAGGGCCTTTTTAACTTTGATAACAAAACCCATAAAAGATTAAAAGACTTGGATAAATCTAACTACTTTAAAAAATATATCTGTTTGGGACAATGAAAACTTTTGGAGATGGACGGTGGTGATAGCTGCACAACTAACGTGAATGGACTTAAGGTCACTGAATTGTGCCCTTGAAAATAGTTAAAATGACAAGTTTCATGTTATGTATATTTTATCACAACACAAAAAACACAATCATGGGGAGAAAGGCACCAGAAACAATGCCGAAAGACAAATGACAACCTATGGAAAAGATATGCAAATCATATCATGGACATAAAACTATTTAATATATAAAGAGCTCCTACAAATTAATAAAAGTCTACAAACCTAGAGAAAAGTGGGTAAACAGTTTGAACAAAGTTTAGAGCAAAGACAGATGGTTCTTAAACATACCTGAAAACATACTTACACTCATTCACACTTAACAATTGATGAAACTACACTTATCAAAGTGGCAAGAATCGAGCAGCTGTGGGACAGGGAAAGAAGCCAGCTCTCTTTTACAGTTGGATTGAAAATGTATGGTCTATGAAGAGTAACTTGGTAACACCTACAAGAATGACAGATGCATGTTCTCTTTCATCCAGCAATTCCACTTCTAGGAATTTACCTACAGATAGCTTCAACATTTTATACAACAGCAATCATTGCAGAATTGCTTATAATGGAAAAATTAGAATCCTAGAAGCTCACAGATAGAAAGGGTTAAGTAAATGACAGTAAATCATAGAATAGAAAAAGGCATTTCTTCCTACACAGTAATGGGTAATTTTCAAGATACGCCATGAGGTGGGGAAAAAAAAAAAAGCCAAAGGCAGAACCATGTGTATAACATGCTACAATTTCAGTAAAAACATGAAAAAAATTATGTTTATTGTCTTAAATATGCATAGAATACATATGGAATGATCTCAAGAATCACTAGAAGGAGCTTTAGTCACTGGGGGGCAAGATACTATCTTTGACTTTTGAACTGTATGAATGTATTACATTTTTCATTTTATAAGATGTAAAGGGACCTGTCTGAGAATGAAAATATAACTCTTGTTCTCCATAACTGGACTTCTAGTTACATATTGTTGACTACTGTCTTAGTGGATTTTCTGTTGCAGAATGGGCAATTTACAAATAAAAGCAATTTATTCAGCTCATGGTCCTAAAGGCTGGGAAATCCAAGAGCATAGTGCTAGCATCTGGTGAGCACCTTCTTGCTGTATCATAATGTGGCAGAGGGCACTGCATGGTGAGAGGGCAAGAAAATGCTCACTAGATATGCTTGGGCCTCTCCTCCTCTTATAAAACCACCAGCTGCACTCCCACAATAACCCATTGATCCGTTAGCCCTTTCATCTATTAATCCATGAATGAATTAATCCAGTCATGAAAGCTGTCTTTCCAATCACCTCTTAAAAGCCTCACCTATCAACAGTGCCACATTGGACATTAAGTTTGACATGAGTTTTGAGGGGATAAATATTCAAACCAAAGCAACAACCATAAGTCATCAAACTACTAGATAAGAAGGTCTTCTCTTTCCTAAAAGATGGGAAACAAAATTGCCAAAAGATTGGATAAATCTTGGAAAAAAAGTATGCCAAATGAAATGTCATCCATCTCCTCTTCTTTGTACCACAGTGCCCCAGTGCTGAATCCCACCAGAAGGCATGACATGCTAGTTGAGTTCTGACAGTGGAGACAGTCTCTGGTGCCCCTCCTTTCCTGTAATTCTTCAATACCACCCATGACCTTGTCCTCATAGAATAAGAACTAAAGTCCCATGGACTGGCTCCTGGTCCCAGCTTTGAAACCTCATCCATCCATCCAACCAATATTCATTGACTCTCTAATCATACATTCAGCACCTCCTTGGGTCTGGAGCTAAAGACTGAATAAGACAGACAAGCACCTGCCTTTCCAGACCTTGACAATGGAACTAGTGATGTGCTCCAGCCTGCCTGTACTGGTTCACAAGAGACAACTATTCGTTTTTCAGGGATTTCATGACCTGGTTGCCGAACACAGACACCCTTAGGTGATATAAAATCAAACAATGCTTCAACCACCCCTGCAACCACACCAAAAGCTCAAAACACAGCCAGCACTATTGCAATCAGCAGTGCTGAAGCCAAAATGAAGCTCAGCTTAAGGAATATAATTTGCACAAGGTGAGAAATAGTCTAATAGTAGATCACATATTAGATTTAATGGTAATAAATTTACTAGGTAAAGAATTAGTGAATTGGGATGCAACTGCTTGTTAAACCATTGTCAGTCATAGGCTGGCCCCAATAAAATCAATAAAAGCATTCTGTGAGCCTACGTTGGCTGAATGGATCTATAAAAAAGAGTGCACACAGCTTGCTATTATTTGTAAATTGTGTTATATGCCCTTTATAGCAGTACATGTACAGATGTATGTGCATGTATATTTATACCATGCATGTATATGTACATATGTATGCACACAGGTATGTATGTATGCACAGACATTTTGATTCACCACTGCATTGAACTCTGCTGCCTCAAGCTTAACTTCTTTGAGGTCCGGTTTCCCAGTTTGTAAAAGAAGTACAAAAAACCACTTCCCACCTACCTTCAAGGGTCGAAAATAAACCATATAAGCTTTAAAATTGTTACCAATATCCTATTGCATCCACCCAAAGTGGCTGATTTTTAAACACCTGCTTCAAACAACTTTCCCCTTGTATTTCGGCTTTCAAGCACCTGTCTTGTCTTCAACCTCTTTATTATCACAGGAAGGAGTGCAACCCAGAGAACAAGAGCTCCGCAGAGCTGGAAACTGCTGTCTCCAGCTGTGCCTGTCCCAGTCTGAGCAGGGAGGACTTGGCTCTCCAAGGTCCTTTCACAGCCTCACACCCCAGCAGTTCCTCCACTTCCTCCTGAGTGTGAGGAGGCTAATTCACACCTTGTTGTGATGCTGGCAAAGCTCCCAAACCCTCAGCACCAGAGCCTATTTTTCCATCAGCCCGTTTTCACAATTCTGCAGGAACCCTCTGCTTCTTCTCCCGGGGTGCACCTCCAAGCACTTCCTATAGAACTAATTTTAAACCATAATTAAATTCTAACCTTTTAGAACACATGATACACCTTTCTATAAGCATGAGAAGCAATTAAAACTTACCTGGGAAGAAGTCAACTCTATATTAAGACTTCTTTCTTTCTTTTTGAAGCTCCAATTTTCTTTCTTTGTTTCCTATCTTTCTTAACAAAAAACAGTCACAGCATTTCAGACTATGCAAACACAAAAACACTAACAAAGACACCCACAGTGACAGCCTCCTCCCTAGTGTGTGGATCAAAGGCCAAGCTGGAGGGCGGGGACATCCTCTGGGCCCTATTCTCTTGGCATTCCATGCCTTCCTTCCCACCCCCACTTCACTGATACCCCCAGAGCAGTTACAACTGTGTAGAAATGAAGCCACTTTAGAGGAGGTTGGGCCCTACCTCATTGTCATGGAAAAAGACCAGGTCCTGAGTAAAAGTCAGAATCGGTGCTGCTGTGTCATCGCTTGGAGGATGCTGGCTGCTCCCAGGCCTGGCTGCCATCCCTGTGTCCCAGACATGGGGCAGAGAAAAAGGCAGAAGGACACTCCCCAGCTGGCCTTACTGGGCAGCAGACAGAGTGGGCCACTGGTTACACGACAGCCCCAAATCACCATGTCTCTGACATGACCAGTCAGGTACTCCCAGGGAACATGGCTTTGGTTCATAAAAGGTTTGAGTAAACTACTCTCCCAGAAATCTTAGGAAACCCACCAATCACCCTCATAGATTCCTGAAGCACTGGGGCAATACAATTGTCATTGGGTTGCAGCGAGGAGGAAAATCTGGCAAACACCAGCCCTCTAAGAGGGCAGAAATACCACTCCTATCTATTCCAGAGTACTTGGCATGGACCAACAGCAGTCTTTTAATAGGGGCAACTGTGGAATTCTGAGAAGAGGAATGAAGGTAATGGTGTACACGGGAGGTGCCTGCCATTGGTGCCTGCTGTCCAGCTCCCCTTGCTGAACCCAGTGATAAAGCTGGGGTTAGGACCAGGGGCATCGGCCGGGCCCAGAGACCCAGCCCCAGGAAGGCAAACAGGGACAAAGGCCTAAACAAGCAGGACTGGGCACAAGACCCCAAACTAAGCTGCTTTTCCTCCTGTCAGTCTGGCGTTACTTACTCGACTTGGCCAAGGAGCACCTCTTCCAAAGTCCTTTGAACTAACCTGCTCAGAGCAGTTCTTCCTGCAATCTCGACTTTGTCTTGACTACATCTAAATCTTTTTTTTTCTTTCCTAGAAAGATACTACTGGATGGATGCCTGTGACCATTTTGAAAGGGTGGCTGCTTTTACTGAGGGTGGAAGTTCATCTAACATTTTACAGCTGCCAAATACTGGGCGTGGGCCAGACTTTTCAGGCACCAACGTGGATACCCACATAGGTGTGTAGATACTGATATGTCAGCAGAAAACTGTGCATACAGTTCTATGCTACTCTACAGATACAGAGAAATAAGGAAAAAGTGATGCTCCTAGAGAAAAGTTAGGCCATTTAGGTATGGTCAGGTTACAAGCTCAAAAGACATTTGGCACAGTCTACAGTCATTTCCAGAAACTACTGCCCTAGATCCACCTAGCAAGTAGTTGTGAGGCTCCAATTTTCAAGCATCAATTAAAAAGAGACTAAGATTTGACAGGATTGACTGGCCAACATCAATGAGATTGGCAATGGCAAAGGGTTAACATCAGTTTCCTTAGGTTTTCCCTTTTAAAGGACAAATATAGCTACGCATGGCGGCTTACACTTGTAATCCCAGCACTGTGGGAGGCCGAGGCAGGTGGATCACCAGAGGTCAGTAGTTCAAGACCACCCTGGCCAACATGGCAAAACTCCATCTCTACTAAAAATACAAAAAAAAAAAAAAAAAAAATGGCCAGGCGTAGTGGGGTACGCCTCCTAGCTACACAGGAGGCTGAGGCAGGAGAATCATTTGAACCCAGGACGCAGAGGTTGCAGATCGCCCACTGCACTCCAGCCTGGGCGACAGAGCGAGACGCCATCTCAAAAAAAAAAAAAAGGTAAATATTCCCGGGCAAACAGCTGTGCTGTAAAAACGCAGGTTCAGTGACATATTGTGCTGCTCTCTTTCAGAACCACACTAGCCGTGCTACGGGGCAGATGGGGACCCAGGCACTTATGATCTCTGGTGCCCATTTCCCCTTCTGTAGCAGAAATGGGGTCAACCACATTTTATTCCCTCTAGACCCACCTCCCCATTCTGCTTTCAAATTAAAAAATATCACACTGGGAATAGCTAACATGGTAGTAAGTACCAACAGATTTGGGGGAAATCATCAGTATGCTACAATGGAAACAGCCATTTTATCTGAAGCCTACTCGGGACCCACTTTGCACCTTTATGGGGCTGTCACCTCACAGGGTGATGCTAAGGATGAACATATGTGCACAACACACTATGCATCGTAAGGAACTTTTCAGCGATTCCTCAGTTCACCTTTAAAACTCATAGGAACCATGGCTACAGTCCTTCAGTTCAGAATTTTGTAATTCTCACCAGTTAATGAAATTGATCATTAAACAACAGATATTTCTGAAGGGCCTTCCTCTTGCAAGATGCTGGAAACAAAAGAATATAACACCTTAGGGGTTTACAATCTAGGAAAGATACGCATATGGGAGGTGGGGGGAAGAGAACAGTGGGGAGTCTTAGTGCTGGATGAGTGTCAATGAGGAATTACCCCAGGAGTTTGCAAAAGGGGACACTGCTTGAGGTGGGAGGCTCAGGAATGCCTTTGGATGGAAAATGGACTATAAACCCAGTCCACCGAGACGGTAGAGAGGAGGGCCCAGCACATGGGTGCTACAGATACTGACCACCTGCACCCCCAGCGGAAAGCAGTAATGCAGCAAGCCTGCTATCAGAGCCCACTAAGTGGATGCCACTTCCCGGTTATTCTCTATCTGTCTCATCTGTCTGTCCTCCCCTGCCCGCAATGGCATTATTCACTCTTCCTCACACACTGCACCACCCGGGTGGCTCCCTGCAGGTGGTTCCTGTTAGGTTTGGCTAATGAGAGGCACTGGTTGGACTAGGGGGTGGGGGACAGGAAGAGAGAAGTTGTGGTGCTTCTTCCCCGATGTGGCATGTACTGATGACCCCCCTCTATGGCTCCAGTGCATCCCTAGGCATGATACAGGCTCCCCTTCTGCTGCCAGACAGTGCGTACCTGACCATCCCATAACCTACATCTGGACCATCAAGAGGGCCCAGTTCCCTGCCAACACCCTGACTGCCACACCTTCCTTTGGCACAATGCCCTCCTAATCCACCCCTCCAAGCTTCTCCAATCCACCGAGCCTTGGTTAGTACATGGGAAAAATGCCCCAACCCCAGGGTGCCTGCATACTGTAGGAAGCATTCTTCACACCTCCTGCCAGGGGGGTGAGGAGATAATCAAGCCATGTGGGCTGCCCCTGGCACACACACAGCATGCTAAACCATCCAGCCTGCTGGAGAGGCAGAAACCAGGGGCCGAAGAGAATAAGAAACAAGGAGTTACCTGACATCGAAGAAAAATTAGAAATCAGTCTGAAAAAAATCACAGCTATTAGGCAGTTTCGAAACAATCATCAAGACAGCAAGCAGGATGCCACCCTTGGGAGAGAGCAGGTGGAACCAAGGTCAGCCAGCAATGGGAAGTCGAGGAGCCATGACTCATGCAGCCTGCTGAGCAGGGAGGGCAAGGCAGAAACTCCATGTCTGCCATGGCTGGACTGAACCCAGGGGAGAACCCAACATGGCCTAAACCATAGCTATGACCTGGCTGGCTCTTGAGCCCCAACAGTATGGACAGTGCAACACTGCCAGTGTGCAAGAGGGTCTGGAATCCAGTAGAGACACAAGGGAAAAACTGGAGTAATGCTGGAGACAGAATCCCGCTTCCACACCAAGGAGAAGGGCAGAAGCTAGAGGGCGAGTACAGCCAGGGAGTGAACTCCAAGTTGACATCAAACAGCAAGAGGCCACATTCATCTGCATCCCTTCAGAGGCAGGGATGCATGGCTGGGATACTGGGGCAAGCCCATTACTGTCCAACTCTCTGCTTTGTGTTCTCCCTGGGGATTCAGCTGACTGTGCGGTGAGAGCTGGGAGCTAGGGAAAGGGGGACAAGGGCACTTGCTGACCACTGCAGGGAAATGGGGGGAGGCTGGTAAGACCGACCTGCAGGAAAGGGTCATTAGGAGTGGGCGGGAGAGGTCAGCAGGACGGACCCTGGGAATGGGAAGAAAATGGCAGCTACTGGCCCTGCAGCTCCTGCTTGAGCACCCTGGTGGAAGCTGTTTGTTACCCACGTGGTCCCCTTTGCTGATGATCACAGATCCACAGAATTGGAAGGGATCCTCAGAGGCTATTAGCTCAACTTCCTCTCTAAATCAGCAATCCTTTCCTCAACATCCCCACCAGGTGGGTACTTAGTGCGAACACTGAAGTGTTCACACTTGCAGTGTTCACACTTGCAGTCTGCTCTGCTGTTGGACAGTTGAGTTCTTCCTGCTGAGCCAAATCTGCCTCCCCATGGCTCCTACCACTGACCCCCACTGGGACCCCCAGTGGGACCCCCAGTGCCCGCAAAACAAGCCTATCCCTGTCCAAAAGACCATCCATGTGCATTTTCATGGGATTCAGAGCCAGAGAGGCTCAGAACTGAATTTCAGTTCTGCCACTTATTCATTTCAGCAAATTAAAAGGTTTAATATCTTTAAGCCTTGGTTTATTCCTCAATAAAACAGAGCAAGGCTTAGCAAATTATGGTCCACAGGGTAAAGCCAGACCATTGCCTATTTTTATTAGAACACAGCCACACCCTTTTGGACACATATTGTCTGTGGCTGCTTTCAAGTTACAACAGAGTTGAGTTGTTGCAACAGAAACCACGTGGCCCACAAAACTTATAATACTTACTGTCTTGACATAAAAAGTCTACCAAGCCCTAAAATAGAGGATCCCCATAAGAGGCTATTTTGAGGAATTAAATGCAGTAATATTTACAAAAAGATGCACATGGTGCTTGACTCCATAGCTAAGTAAAATACATTATTCATGAGATACTGGGGTTCTCCGACCTTTGCCTTCTTGGGACTCCCCCAAGTTTGTCACTGTGTCTCCCAGAACAGAACACTCTCATGTCCCAGATGCAGAATCACCTCAGAAAAAAAAACCAGAGAAACCAGCAACTCCCATTGTGGACATTCAATTTCTATGGTATAGACAAAAGCTGTATTTTCTTCTTAATGCAGTCACGTGGCTGTGGGTTCCATGGACATATGTGAATTATCAAAGCTCTCAGACTCTTCTCCAAATGGACACTGTCATGACAAGCCTCCCTGCTGCTGCATTCGAGCAATTGCTTTTTCTCTCCAACTTAATTGTCTGGCTTCATCTTTATACCTGTTACATTTAATCATGTTGGGCTTGGTTCAATCCAACAATTAATCGGAACCCTCCTTCCATTCACTCATTCATTCATTTATATCACTCACTCAAATGTTCGATTTGGGGCTGGTTCTTGTGCTTAATTCAACAACCAGAAAACAAGTCACAGACCTAGATCACAGGAGCTTCTAGTCTTAAGGAAGAGAATGATACTTTGAAGTAATTATATGAATAGATATGGAATTGCAGTGGCTATTTGAATGGAGAGGGAAAAGTGATTCCATAGAGCTCTGACACCCTCAAGTCTCCCCAGCAGGTTCTCCAGGTCATACTCACTGTCTGTCTCAGCCCAGACCTCTGGGATACAAGAAACTGCACTCCTGGGACAGTCCATACAAACCAGGTAAAACAGCAACTGCCCTAGACCTCATGCTCAGAGGCAGCCTATTCTCTTTCCTCCCCAGCTCTGGACACCCAGGATCAATATCTTCTCTCAGCTCATTCCACAGGAAGTTTAGGGGCATTTTCTTTGCCCACTGGGTGCAGACTCCTCCTTCCCTACACCAGCTCCAGCCCCCTAAGCACATCAGTCAAGACTGATTACTGTTGATCTTGTAACCCAGTGGTTCTCAACGGAGGGTGGGAGAATTTGCCCCCGGCACACATTTAGCAATGTCTGGAGACATTCTTGGCTGTCATAAAAGAGTGTGAGGAGGCGGCTGTTACTGGCATCCAGTGGGTAGAGTCCATGGATGCTGCTAAACATCCTATTATAAATACCCTATCCTAAAATACAATGCACAAGACAGCCCCCACAACAGAAAACTACCCAGAGCAGGCTGTCACTAATGCCGAGTTTGAGAACACTTGGTTTAGAGAAGGCAAGGAGAAAAACATGCATTGAACACGTCTATGTCCCAGCACTGTGCTAGATATTTTAAACTTCTTTAAACTTCTCTTCCAAGACAGTGACAGAGGAACAGGTCACAAAATGAGCTGCACCACCCACCACCCAATTTCCAGACATGGCTTAGCAGCTTGGGAGTCCAACTATTGCTTCCAGCATTTTAAACACATTATTCAAGGCTAATCATCTTTCTGAACCTCAGTTTTCTCATCTGTAAAATGTGAATTACAATACCTCCCTCCAGCTGCTGGTCTCGAGTTCCTAGCAAATCTTGGTTTCCTTGTCCCCACTTCTTTCATGTATGATTTCCAGTTTTCTCCAAGGAAGGAAAGGGTAGACACACACACACACACACACACACACACACACATGCTTGCACCCCCCTGCTTACATTTTTATGTCATCCACAAGAATCTGAATAAAGGAATGAAACCTCCGAGTCAGAATCATCTCTCCTTGGCTGAATGCCAAAAAACATTTTTCCATGCTTCATATCACTTCGTATTTAGGGTTTCTAATCCTGTTGGTTGTGCAAAAGTCTGTCTACCCTACATGACTAGAAGCTTGTTGAGATAAAGGGCTCTGCTCAACACTGCAGGAAAATCATTCGGATGTTCAACCAGCCCTTGAGGAATGAATAAATGATGGGCAAATATGGTTGGGCACGGTGGCTCATGCCTATAATTCCGGCACTATGGGAGGCCAAGGCAGGTGGATCACGAGGTCAGGAACTCAAAACTAGCCTGGCCAAGACAGTGAAATTCCGTCTCTACTAAAACTACAAAATTAGCTGGGTGTGGTGGCAGGCGTCTGCAATCCCAGCTACTTGGGAGGCTGAGGCAGGAGAATCGCTTGAACCTGGGGGGCAGAGGTTGCAGTGAGCAGAGATTATGCCACTGCCCTCCAGCTTGGATGACAGAGTGAGACTCCATCTCAAAAAAAAATTACTTAAAAAAATGATGGACAAATATTACAGTTCAAATGATAGTTTCGTTGAACAGCCTATTTATGGTAGCTGTTTATAGCTTATTTGTTGTCTATCTGTTAGTTCCCTTGATGTTTTACCTAAATTCATCTTATAGACCCAATTTCCAAGCACTTTCCTTTTCAGATTTTGTCAGTTTTATGTTACTTTTACAAACTAAAGATACCCACCCAACAAGCCCAAAGAACAAGAAAGAATCCTTTAAAATAAAGCAGCCTCTCAGCCGGGCATGGTGGCTCATACCTGTAATCCCAGCACTATGGAAGGCCAAGGCAGGCAGATCACCTGAGGTCAGGAGTTCGAGACCAGCCCAGTCAACATGGCAAAACCCCATCTCTACTAAAAACACAAAAATTAGCTGGGCATGGTGGCATGTGCCTGTAATCCCAACTATTCGGGAGACTGAGACAGAAGAATCGCTTGAACCCAGGAGGTGGGGGCTGCTGTGAACTGAGATCGTGCCACTGCACTCCAGCCTGGGTGATAGAGTGAGACTTCATCTCAAAAAAAAAAAAAAGAAAGCAGCCTCTCACGTAGCAGCCATGTTTCCTGAACAAACCAGACCCCACTCCAGGGAAACAAGATGAGTACTTAGACACGTAAGTGGGCATTTACCCACAGCAGCTGGCAGGGCCTCGCCATTCAGTCCGTCCTAACAATCCAGCCTTTCAGCCACCAACCTAATAGGCTTTTCTTGGCACGGACAGTTTTGGCTTGGCAAAACACTCATTTTCACATCTTAAATTGGTCTGTGTCAGAACTGAATGGAGCTTCAGGATCTGCGGTCTGACTTAGATGCTGCACTAGGCTTCTCTTGGTCAGGGTCTCAGGTGTCCACATTCACCTCAGACTCCTTTCTCCCTAAAGATCCATGAAAAAAAATCAATTATTTGTATCCCTATTCAAATTCCCAGTGTCTCATTTGGCCACTTAAGATGGCTTTTAAGGCAGGTGTGTTGGCACACGTCTATAGTCCTGGCTACGCAGGAGGCTGAGATGGGAGGATCACTTGAGCCCAGGAATTTGAGGCTGCAGTGGGCTATGATCACACCACTGTGCCTGGGTAACATAGCAAGACTTCGTCTCTAAAAAGTAAGCAAACAAATAAATAAAAGATGGTTTTTTCATTTAAAAAGCAAGCTAGAAAAATAAAATCTACCTTTCAGGAACTGAAGCATGCTGCATTAAAAACACTAATTTTTGTGCTCACATAGTCTCAGGTTCCCTATAACACCAGGATGTTACCCCTCAAAGCATTTAGGAGCAGCCTTCTTTCTGAGCAGGTAACTCCTCCTGGCTATGGAGCAGCTTTTAGTTGTCTCTGCTTCCTTAAATGCATCTCTTCCCATCTTAATAGATCCTCCTTAACATGAAGTTTTTCCCTCCCTTTTCTATGGTCTGGGAGTTTGAAAGCGGTATCCCTTGAAGCTCTGCCTTTAGCAGCCAATTTTCAAATGCACAGCTAAATTCCTAGTCAATATGTTTCTCAGGAACTCTCAGCATCATCTAAGGAGCACATAAACAGGTGTACTCACCAAGGGAGCCCAGCATATAAACTGAGTCCAGCTGAAAGGAGGCAGGCATACCTAGAAAAATGGATCAGGGCCGGGCACGGTGGCTTACGCCTGTAATCCCAGCACTTTGGGAGACCAAGGCAGGCAGATCACCTGAGGTCAGGACATCGAGACCATACTGGCTAACATGGTAAAACCACGGCTCTACTAAAAATACAAAAATTAGCTGGGCATGATGGCACATGCCTGTAGTCCCAGCTACTCAGGAGGCTGAGGCAGGAGAATCACTTGAACCTGGAAGGCAGAGGTTGCAGTGAGCTGAGATGGCACCACTGCACTCCAGCCTGGGCGACAGAGCAAGACTCCATCTCAAAAAAAAGAAAAAGAAAAAGAAAAATGGATCAGATAAGCAAAGGCAAACTTGGCAGAATGAGCCCACCAGGCAGGCTGAGCCAAAGGAGAGACAGGCAGAGAAGAGAGAGGGAGGAAGGATGGAACTGAAGAGAAGTGAGCCCTTACCTGCACTCTGCCTCTGGGAGGCCAGGCCAGGAATGAATGGAGAAGAGGCCGGACCCAGGAACACAGCTTCAGAAGCATGTTATACTGTCTCTCTTCCTCTCTTTCTCCTGTTCCTGCTCTGTCTTGTTAAACAGCCTCCACCTCTTGAGCACTTACTGTGTGCCTAGTACCGTGCCTAGCACTTGACACATAGCAGACATCCTCACCACCACCTTATGAAGTAGCCGTGATGACTATCCCCATTTTACAGACGAGAAAGACTGAATCTCCCAGAAGTCAAGTGACTTTCCCAAAGTAACAGCTAATTTGTTTTGCGGAGACAGGGATTTGGGTGCAAAGCCCTGAAACGCTATTCTAATTTCTGCATATGCACCTTTATAAGCAACTAAATAAACAAGGCTTACTGTGCACTCAGCTTAATCCCAACCAACACCAGAGACAAAAGGCCATGTTCTCTACCCTTAGAAAACTCAGAGTCCATAGGAGAAGCCAAGAATCTCACCCATAAGCCCCCTGTCAAAGAATGCCAAGTGGCCAGTTATCTACTTCAAATTGTTAAGGAAAACAGGAAATCGGAGCAAGAGCCTTCCTGGTGGAGTAGCCTAGGACATGCTCTGGAGAAGCTGTCGGGAGAAACTGGTCAGGCCATTTTGTACGTCTATTTCCTTCTCATTCTCCAGATTACTATAACTTCTCTCAATGCAGATAAAAATTATCTACACCAAAGAGAATGTTGCTTCTCAACACAAGACCTACAAAAGGATGGTTCATATGGTTCATATTAATGAGTAATATTCTTGAAACAGGATCTACTCATTCAATGTCCAAATCACAATGAACAAAACCAAGAGGTTTGTTCATTGGCCATGAGGCTGACAATACCCTGTCCACTCCCGTATGTGTCAAGGGTTCTTATCTCTTCCAGCCAACAATGGGGTGGGGAGGAAAGCACAGACTGACAAAACTCCATCCAGTAAATATTCCACTTGTGCTAATTCACTTCCTCTCCCAAACAATTGAATCGGATGCCTGCGGCTGTACATAATGGAACGTATGATGGAGTCCGGAGCACACCCTTATCGATTCTAAATGGAAGAACAGTATCTTCTGTTTAGACCATCTATAGTGACTTGGTTAGAAAAAGGGCAAAAGCGGACTGGCTGTGGGCTCACTGGTGCCACTGCCTCCATGCATGGCAAAGGAGCGGAGCAAGTGAGGAAGGGGCCTCCTCCATGTGCTGCAGTGGAGAAGGAAAAGAAACCGTGGTCCTCTGACGCCAGAGGAGCTCCTGAGAATGAAATCCGTGAGAGATTCTGGCATTGCTCCCAGCAGTTCACACACTGATTATAGTGAGTGGCAAAGCCAACATCTAGGAAGACAACTTTCTATATTCCCATCCCAAGTGCACAGAAGAAAACGCTGGCAAGCTCTGCTTTCAATTATACTGAATTATAGGCCAATGAAATATTATTTTTAAGGTGATAAATAACTTTTTAGCGCTTTCGGCGTTACCGAATTCCTAAGGATAGCTCTTCTGTGTATTATGTACCACTGAGCATCCCCAATGTCGGCAGTACCTGTTAAAAGTCTGTTCTCTACGGGATACATATACCTGCAGCGCCTGTAGCTTTGTTTTTATAAAGCCAAACAGCTTGTAACTCCTAGTCTATTAAATATTACACTCCAAAGGTTACAGCCTTTCATCACTTTCCCAGAGACACACATTTCTGCTGCTTACCCATAAACCACAGATGGCCCAAAGAATTGAGCTTTACACAGAGGAGGCAAAACAATTTAGAAAAACTTCTCAAAGGAGGGTGGAAACATCAGAACTGAATTGACACTACATTCTGACCTCTTCTCTCCGCCTGTCCCATTGTATCCTTCTGCCACTTTTTTTCTTGCATCACTTTAGGTGTACCTATCCTCCCTCAGAGGTAGCCCAGTCCTGGACAGACATATGAGGTGCTAGGGAGACACACAGACAGGCAGCTCAGAGGAAAATCTAATCGTTTTCATGAATGAGAAAAAAAAGAATGGCATTGGTGACTTTCTTTACATGTCTTTTTCACCTGGAAAATTCTATACTGAGGGTCAGATGTCAGGGGTTATAATAAGGTCTCAAAAATCCTGACAATATATTTAAGGTAAAACGTAAAAGTTGATCCTGCACGGCGGCTCGTGCCTGCAATCCTAGCACTTTTGAAGGCTGAGGAGGGCGGATCACCTGAGATCAG
Source organism: Aotus nancymaae (assembly GCF_030222135.1). NCBI lineage: Eukaryota > Metazoa > Chordata > Mammalia > Primates > Aotidae > Aotus > Aotus nancymaae. The sequence continues at coordinate 26,401,375 of NW_026988455.1, forward strand.
GAGTTCCAGACCAGCCTGGCCAACATGGCAAAATCCCATCCATCTCTACTAAAAATACAAAAATTAGCCAGGCGTGGTGGCAGGTGCCTGTAGTTCCAGCTACTCAGGAGGCTGAAGCAGGAGAATCACTTGAACTCAGGAGGTGGAGGTTGCAGTGAGTGTAGAGCATGCCACTGCACTCCAGCCTTGGCGACAGAGGGAGGCTCCATATCAAAAAAAAAAAAAAGGGAAAGTGTATACAGTTTCAAAAGTAAAAACCAATGAACTAAGACATAACTATTCAACAATGAAAATTAGTTCTTTTAGGTGAAAATTTACAATATCAACTGTACTTAAAAATGTACCAGCCAGCTCCATTCATCACATATTTCCTAAATAAGAGTAATCAGGCAGTTTTGACAGAAAATAAAATGTGTCCCAAAAGAAGTCCGTACCTCGAGCCAAATTTCCCAGCCAAAACCCATCAGGCTTATGAATATAAGCGCCATCAGTATAAACTTTTCACACTCCAGAGATCGGCAGTTTACAAGCATTCATTTGCTCAAACATTATGTTCTTCGTCCAAAGCTGTATGTGTTTATAAAGGAAAAAAAAATCAACAACATTCTCCCACACCTCCTTTCCTCCTCTCCCCGCCACCCTGGCATCTCTAATTATACGTTAGGTTACTGAATAAAATTTTTCAAGCTCACAACTGAAACATGGAAAGGTGGGACATAAGGAAAAAGCCCTGTGATCACTTCTCAGAGATAACCAATGCTACACTCAAATGACCACAGTGTGCTCTGTAAGCCACACCAGCTTTCAACGTCACCTAAAGAAGACCAAAGTGACAAACGCAAGTGAGTATGGATCACACTTGTCAGGTATCTCCAGAGGTAAGTTACCATCACATGATTGTTTTGTTTTTGACTGGGATAGAAGATAAAACACAACTATTTAAAGTTTTAGACATTTTATTTGTAAAAACCCACCTAGCACGTTAACTCTGGAGCTGGGATACAACTATGCTTATCTAAGAAAGATTTACTAGTTAGAGAAAGTTAGTTTAAATCCATTTTCATTAGATGATGTGGAAAATCTGAATGTCAACCTCTTTTTTCTTCCAACCTCTTCTAACTGCACATTTAAAAAATTTCATTTATAATCAAATATACCCAAAGTCATACATCGGATTTATTATAAATAATTGGTATTGCCATACAACCTCTTTCAAGGTGAAGAAAGGATGCGTTCCATTTGGATAATTTACCCCAACAAACCAGAGCAAAACAATTAAATATGATCTTCCACATGAAGTCCCAGACAATCCCTCACCAACGCTAAGCAAGCCAGACTAGTAGCCACATAACGAAATGAGAAACTGTTGGTCACTGGCAGGTAGGCACACAGGTCAGAGACAAGACTCTCAGACATTACATTACTCAAAAGTTAAATAACAATGAAAGTGTTTTTGAAGTTTTCTGAAAAGGTAAACCATTAACTTGGTTCTTGAGTAAAACTACGCCACACGTTAACAGCATTCCAAACTGCAAGGTGCAAGCCATTCGGAAAAGGAAAAGAAGGTCCCAACGTGTGGTTAAAGGCTGTGAAAGTTCTGAGCTCGAAGGGCAGACCCTGTTGCCTTTGGCTGGGCTTGGAACGAAAACCTTCCATGAAGCAGCTACTATTTATCCCTAACCATTCTCTCCATGAAGATGCTGAAATAAATTGGCGTCAAACGGCTGCCTACTTCACCTCTCTTAAATATCAACTTCATCTAGCTTTCAAAAAAGAAAAATTGCCAAATCAGAAGTAGCATAGATAATGAAATTAGACCTGACCCAGAATTCTGGGTCCATGTCTTGCCACCTATTAACCAACCAGCTCTCTGGAGAAAGCCACTTGATCTCTCTAAACACAAGTGGATAAAATGTGAAAGGAGGCAATGCTGGTCACTCGGGCTTCCTCCAGGTCAAAGTCCCAGCTGGGCACAGTGGCTCATACCTGTAATGACAGCACTTTGAGAGGCCAAGGCTGGTGGCTCACTTGAAGTCAGGAGTTCAAGACCAGTGAACTCCCATCTCTATTAAAAATAAAAAATTTAGCTGGGCTTGGTGGTGCATGCTTGTAATCCCAGCTACTTGGGAGCCTGAGACAGAGAACTGCTTGAACTAGGAGGGTGCAGGTTGCAGTGAGCTGAGATCACCCTGCTCACTCTAGCCTGGGCGACAGAGCAAGACTTTGTCTCAAAAAAAAAACAAACACACACAAACAACGTCCCTGAGCTCTCTAGGCTGCTCTTTCCCAATGGAAACCACTCCCCTCTTGTCAGTGGGTGGCTTCCTTTGCTTCATAATCCAAAATGAATTTCTACTAAAATAATATTTACTTCATTTATACAAACTGTTAGGTACGCATGGTAGCTGGCTAGAATGAAGGATGAAAGTTCCTAACACATTTCCCTGCTGAGTCAGGCAGTATGACTTTGACCATGTCACTCAGGGATATCAGATATCCAGCAGCTCCGGCCCTCACCCCCAATAACCTGGAAAGAAGTGGTCTGGATTACAACTCTGCTAGGAGGGAAGAGAACAGCGTGGAAGAGACGATGTTGCCTCTCCTGATGTAACATCTGTATACAACTACAGTCAGCCCTCTGTCTCTGTGGGTTCTGCATCCATGGATTCAATCAACCTTGTACCAAAAATATTCAGAAAAAAACTGCGTCTGTACTGAACATATACAGACTTTTTTCCTGATTATTATTCCCTAAACATTCTAATGCTACTTTTTACGTAGCATTTACATTGTACTAAGTATTATAAGTAATCGAGAGATGGTTTAAGATATATGGGAAGATTACATAGGTTATATACAAATACTATACCATTTTATATAAGGGACTTCAGCATTCGTGGATTTTGGTGTCCCCAGAGGTCCTGGAACTAATCCCCCATGGATATTGAGGGATGACTGCACTGGAATTTATCTGGGCATCCATCTTTGTAGGTTTCCTATGAGTTTTTCATGGCTTTGCAGGGGCATGTACTAATGTTATGGGGCCTTCAGGCTCCTCATTGGCCAGGTGAGACACAAGCCTAGGGTAAAAGAGCATGGGGGACCAGGAAGTGAGCTTCCATGTTCCCTGGCTTTCCAACCAATAAGCACCTCCATACACTCTGCTCCTGGCCCCCTTGAACCTAAATGATGCCTGCCCGAATGCAGCAACACACTCCCGCTGTCAGCAAGCAAGCATTCAACCAAACTACCACTTACTAACACCATCACGCCTTCCTTTCACATCCTGGAAGATTACTATTAGACCTCCTAAAATATACACACTTTAAAAATCACTAACCGTTGCTTCTAATCTACGTATCTGAGAACTTTATCTCTCTTAAAACTTTGAACCCTTTTCTATCAGAGGAAACATCTGAGCGCATTCTGAGTCAAAAACATTAAGAAGAAAAATGTCACATTCAGCACAGTCCTATAAAGATGTAGAAACCTATTGGTGGCCTGTGGCTCCCATTTCCTAAGAAAAAACAAGCCAGAAAGTCTCTCCCCTTCTATGAGCCACAAAGGATTGCTATGATTCTTAGGACTAACTCCTGTAATCCACAGTAAACCAGCCAAGAGATGTACTTGGACTGCCTGGGCTTATGACAATTTCTTACTTCAATTAAAATGACTATGGATTTTATGCCAAAAGGGGAATGTTTTAAACTTGAGTTATTAGCTTCCAATGACCATCCAAACCAATGTAAAATATTTAATGCTCCACTTCATTTGTTTTGTTTAAAACTGATCTTGTGCTTGAAAATTTTGGCTGCTGTGCTCATTACTGTTCAGGCACAAAGAATGCAAAAACAAAAGCAGTTTTTATTTTGATGAGCTGCAGCCATTATATCCTAAGTGTTCATCTTCACCACAAGCCATCATTTATCGAGGGCCTAAAACATACATATCTTTCAAGTTGCTTTACGTATATTGATCCACTCAGTCTATCAGCATGCATTTACTGAGCACCTCCTAAGTGCCATGCATCAACCTGAGCACTAGAAATAAAAAGTGAGGAGCAAGTCCAAGGTAATGGCCCCATGGAGAAAGCAGATCATCAAATAAGCAGTTACTATGCAATGTGGTAAATGCTGTGATGGAGAAAACAGGTTATTAAAAATAATATATTAGGGGCCAGGCACAGTGTGTCTGCCCTATAATCTCAGAGCTTTGGAAGGCCAAGGTGGGAGAATTGCTTGAGCCCAAGAGTTCAAGGTTACAGTGAGCTATGATTGTGCCACTGCACTCCAGCTTGGGCAACAGAGTAAGACCCTGTCTCTAAAATATACATATATATATATATATATACACACACACACACACACATATATATATATACACACACACATATGACGCATGACAGTAGGCATTCAGTAAATGCGTAATATATCTATCTATGGACTAGAAAGATAGACAGATTATTAGACAGTGACTGCATGTCAGATGTTTAAAGCCACATCTGTAATTCTCACAACACCCTACCCTACCAGGGTAGGTAACTCCCCACTTTCCAAATGAGCTTCCTGAGGTTCTTCCACACTGCACACTGCATCTCTAACAGCATCAGCATCTGCATCATCGTTTGCAGCTTACATCCCCATTCTGGTCTCAAAATTGCACCTGCCAAACTGCATTAGCTCATTTAGGCATGCATTAATCCCATATTGACCACAGACACCAATTTGCTAGAAGTCTAGGGCATACTGCACACCATGGGGAGAAAGGGCTGCAACAACTCCAAACCACAGAGCACACCCCAAAGAAACTCACAAGCTGGCTGCAAAGACTAATACAAGACTAATAAATATAAAACAGGATGGAACATGTCACTGGGCAGTCTATGGTCACGGACAAAGTCTCAGAAAAGTCACTTGACTTTAAAAAGGGAAAATTCACTGTGGAGAGATTCATTAAGGAAGTGGGACTTAGGTCTTAAGATCATATAAGGTCAGATGATGCACTAGGAAAGAAGGCCAGTCCCTCAGGAAAGCAGTGTACACAGAGAGGTACCCAGGAGGCTCACAGGTTAGGCTGAACGACGGCCAAGGGTGTAACTAGAGCCCAACAATGGGGCAAGCCAGCTGATAAGAGATGCTAGGGCATCCTGGGGCATTAAAACAACCCGGTGTAATAGCAGGTGGAGAAAACTGCATTTATAAGAACTCCTCTCAGTTAAACATGATGGAGGCCGTTCTTTGTTCCGCCTCCTGGCATAGAACATGAGACCCTAAAGGGCCTCCAGAAGCCGAAATTGAAGGCCACCAAATACTGTTCTAAAGATGACAAGTCCGTCTGCTGCAGGGACTAGCTTCTGCTTGGAGGCTGTGCCAGCTCAAGGCCAGGGTGGCATTATTCAGAATCATAGTGAAGGCTGAATGCTGTCAGTAACCCATCTCCCTATAACCCTTTTCCCATAAGGGCTCCCCTCCCAAAGTTGGTAAACAGATACTTAAGAATATTGAGTTGCAGGCCAAGTTATTAGCTTGCCTGGGGCACCCACATGTCTCAGCCAGTCTACAGATAATGTCTATAGTTGTTTAACCACTGCTGATAAACTACCTTTACAAGTTAGATTGCTTAATTTTTACAACAGCCATGAATTAAGCACTAGACCTCTCATTTTATAGAGGAAAATCCTAAGGGTCAGAGTGGGTAAATGGCCTGTTCAAGAAAACTAGCAAGTTGCAGAGCCAGGTTTTGGACCAGGGTCTGTCCAGTGGTCCACCTGCTCTATCACTGCTGCAATAGTTGTAATACTTTATAAAGTTCTTGACAGTTGGCAGAGAGCTTTTACGGAAGTCTTAGGCAGTACACACAAATACACACATTTTCAGTTTTCCCAATAGTAAAATAATATTCATAATAATACTGTATTCTACTTTTTAAAAAACCCATCTTTCCTCCTAGCTATGGACTTTGTCTCATTACATTTATAAGGTAAGTGAATCGTTATTATTTAGATGACTGCTAAAGATATATAAGTAAAGTCTTTATTTATTTATTTATTTATTTTCAGACAGAGTCCTGCTGTGTCACCCAGGCTGGAGTGCAGTGGCACGATCTCAGCTCACTGCAACCTCCACCTCCGAGAATGGTTCAAGCCATTCTCATGCCTCAGCCTCCCAAGTAGCTGGGGCTACAGGCACCTGCCACCACGACCAGCTAATTTTTTTTTTTTGTATTTTTAGTAGATACGAGGTTTCACTATGTTGGCCAGGCTGGTCTTAAACTCCTGACCTTGTGATCCCCCCGCCTCAGCCTCCCAAAGTGCTGGGATTACAGGCATGAGCTACCCTGTCTGGCTAAGTAAAGTCTTAAATCTTAGATACTGGTCTGCTAATAAGTCACTGCTTGGAATGACCTTGCATTTGTGCCACATATCTGCCCATTTCCATTTTCTGCCACCAAACTCCTGCCTTCACTCCCAATCCTCCCTCAGTGACACATGATGTCACATAAGCAGCATCTTCCTACATGTCCATCTTACATCAGGACTTGTTTTCAGGAAGTGGCTACATCCAAGGCAGACATAAAATCACAGGACTTGAAAAATTTTCCAAAAAACAACCATTCACTCAGTTTTTGGCAAAAACAATAGCAATTATACAGGACAGATGGGTATGTTATGTTTCATTCTTAAGACTTCCAGTTTTTCAGGGCATTTCTTTAAAATTCCTAGGTCACATAAATTATTTAATAAACAATTTGTCAATGTGCCTTCCACACTGGGAAGAAAGTTATACACAGAAATGTACACGGAGTCAATCAAAGTGCTGGTGACAAATAAGCAAACCACCTCCCTCATCATCACGCCCCTGAAATAAAGGGCACAAACTCCCTTCACCAACCACAGGGAAGCCTCTTTTTCTATTTCTTTCTCATAACACATCACTGTACCAAAAAATCATAATGAAAAGGTCAATATACTTAATCCATAATACAAAAAATCTCAACTAATTTTAGTCATCTGTCTTTCTAACAACATTTAAATAATCAGACCACACTATGCAAATCAAATTAAAAATTTTTTTTTGCTTTTTTTCCCCAGTCCCAAAGGAAAACTCCATATCCCACTCATCTTGCTGAAAACCACAAGAAAGTTACTTAATTCCAGTTAAACCAATCTTAAACATATCCATGAAATGTGATTTTTCAAGAGCTTTCCTTATTTACTCACCAGATCATCCATAAACAGAGAGCTCCTCCTAAGTACAGACCCCACTGATGTTTTCAGTCAATACTAAACACTTAGAGAAATATTATGTTACAGTGACGTATATAAAAATTCTACACTATCATTTGAATTTAAAAATTTTTCAGTTAAGCTTAGTTTTCATAATTCTCATTAGGTAATCTAGAATGTGTGTTTTTGAATTTCCTTTTCATGGAGAAAAAGGAAGCTTTGTATCAGGACATCAGATGTATATGGGAAAATAAGTATTTCAGTGCACATATAAGTAAATACATATTTTGTTTGTTTAAAGGTCCTTTGCCTGCTCCACTGACAATGCAAATACACCACAAATTCCGTAAATTCAGTTTTAAATGTAGGTATGAAAACTAGGTTTTCTACTAAAGTTGACCCAGCCCAAAACACTCTGTCTAATACACAGTCAAAGGAAACAGCAATCAGCCCCTTAGATGCCCCTGAAGAAACCCTTCTTTGTTTACCTAGAAACTGAAAGATTTTACACTGGAATCACAGCTGCTACAGCAAAGGAGGTATGCTCTGAATTCAGATAGCCGTATTAGACTCTCATTGATTTGTTAAAAATTTAACATTGTAAATGAAACCAAAGCCACCAACACCAACCGGGTAATTAAATTCCTGGTTGGAAGAAGTTTCAAAATCCAAGCCCAACATCAACATCTGGCAAGTTTCCATTTACCACCTACCAATTTGCTCGCATTACACTGAAAATTCAGATAAAGGGAAAAGTACTAAGATTTTTAAAGCCAATTAATTAGTTTGTACTCTCCGTTTAAATCACACATAAAAGCTAACTCCAGTTGCAATTATAATCTTAGTGTTCGTCCTGTTGTCACGGAAGGCCAAGGGCTGACAAAAGTTAATGTAGACAATTAAATCTGTTCTTGTCCAGGGGGCTTGATCAATACACTGTGCATCATAATCTAGCCCTGAACGGCTGCCTCTCCTCCACCCCCAGGCCTTTGGATCAGGCGGTTTATCTCTGCATTAGTAACTCTTTTCTCTATGATTTGCGCATCTCCAGAAAGGGCGAGGGAGACGGAGAAGCCTGATTCAAACTGCATTTGTTTACCACCCAGTGGCCCCATCGTTATGCATTTCCACAACCCAGGAGCGTGAGCTTCTGGCACCCCCTTTACCTGCCAAGTTCCTCGCCGGTGTCGTAGTAATCATCCACATTTTCCTGCCTGAACACGGTCATGATAAACTGTCACACCTCACCAAAGCCCAGCGCACTTCAGCTCCGCTTCCCAGACCATCACCACCGCTCCTGTGCCTCCGTGGCCCCCTCATGCATCAGCTTCCAGTCCTTTTGAAAACAAACCAAAAAAAAAATTGGCAATAATAATAGTAAAATGGCAACTCCAAAAGGAAGTAGACCTCCCCAGCGCTAAGACCCGCTGGCTGGAGACCAGGTCTCAGGAGTTGCCCCTCCTCGCGGGGTGGAGGGGAGCATGCTTTGTTAAAGCTGGGCGGTCAGGGACGCCCCCGACCTCTCAGCCCCGCGCGCGCGTGGGGCCGGGCACCACGGCACCCTGAGGTCCGCAACCCCAAACGCTGGGCGGTGTGTTCGGATCAGAACCGGCTCCGGAAGTGACTGGCCTCCCCGCCTCCCCTTTCTCTGCACACACGCCCACCCAGCTTTCCAACCTCCAGGGACGCCGCGGAAGAATGAAGCCCTCGCCCAGACCCAACGCGCCTCGCTGGAAGCATCCCTCTCAGCCTGCGGCATTGGTGGCACCCCCGCGCCACCTCTCGGCTCCCGCGCCTCTCCTGCCACCGTGGCCACCCTCTCCCCTTCCCCGAGCAAGGCAGTCCCCAGAGCCACATTCCTGGCGACTCCCTCTCCGTTACCCGGCCGACCCGGCGTGCTGCCGCCCGGGGGAGCAAGGGAGGGAAGGGAGCGGCCCACCGAGGCGCGGCCGTCCGCTCCAGATCCCCGCGCCCCGACACAAAGCGCCTGTTCGGGCCGGCGCCACCTGTTCCCACCCGTCCCGCGGGGCTGGGGGAGCCTCCCGGCTGCTATCGCATTTCTCCCCGAAGCCAAGTTTCCCTCCGCCTTGGCCTTCCCAGTTGCTCGAGGCGCTGCCCGGGCAAACCCCACCGCGCCCTGGCCGCGACAGCAAAAGCTGGCCCCGGGGTTCGGGGGAACTGGGGAACCGCGCCTGGCCACTCACCCGGGCGCCTGAGAGCTCCCCGGGTCCCTCCGGAGCACTGTCTGAGGCCGACCATAGGCGCCAGCACCACAGACTAGCGGGGCGGCGGCGGGAACACAGCTAGGGAGAGAGTGGGGGGCGCAGATCCCACGCAGCCGCCCAGGCGCCGGCTCCAGAGCCAGCCGCCGCGAGGGTCGCCGAGTCCCCTCAGCGGAGGGAACAATGTCCCCGGCGTCGGCTCGGCCCTGCTCTCCAGCTCCTGCTCCAGAGCAGCCTCTAGGCTCCTCGCCGCCTTTAGGGCGGAGGGCGGCCGGCAGGCGGCCAATGGGGACCCTGCAAGCGGGCTGGCGGCGCGGCCCACCCACCTCCGAGCTGCCCGGCCGGGCGGGCGCTGCGGGTTCTGCGCGGCGCTCGCTGCTCCTCCCAGCTCTGCGCTCCGGGCTCGCTGGCGCGCTCTACCGCGCACACCCCGCACACACCCACTCGCCCCACACCCACGCCGGCAGGGGAGCCAGCGCGGCCGCCCGGAACGCGGGCGCCCCACCTGTGACACATCGCTAAGCTGTCCTCCGGCTGGGTTCTAGGGAAACACGGTTCTTTCGCCCCGCAGATGTGTACTGGGATCCCAGCTTGTGCCGGGCACGGTGTTGGCAAGGGAAAATCACAGAGAACAAAACAGGTTTTTTAAATCCCTGCCCTCTGGAAACTTACACTCTGGTGGAACAGATACATAATAAATATGTAAACTAACTAATAAGGTAATTTTGGAGGATCAGTCCCATGTTTACCACAAGACAGGTTAATGGAATAGAGAATGGCAGGAAGGGAGCGGACCTCCTTAAACTGGATTCCCCTGCCGGTTTGGTGTTGGAACCCAGGTTTGAAGGCAAAAAGGTTTGCAATCCGAGAGGAAAAGGTTGAGGTCTCCGAGACCCAAAAAAGCAACAGAGACGAAAAGTTTATTTGTGCTATCCAATATGCTATTGGCTATTGATGAGCTGAAATACAGCTAGTCCCAAATTAATTGTACTGTAAGTGTAAAATACACATTAGTCCAAGACTTAGAATGGATATGTGAATGAAAAGTATCTCATGAATATTTTTATATTCGTTACATGTTCAATGATCATATTTTAGATATATTGGTTTAAATAAAATATATTATTAAAATTAATTTCACGTGTTTACTTTCTTTTGCGACAGAGTCTCGCACGTTCTCGGCTCACTGCAACCTTCACCTCCCGGGTTCAAGCGATTCTCCTGCCTCAGCCTCCCGGGTAGCTGGGACAACAAGTGTGCATCACCACACCCAGCTAATTTTTGTATTTTTAGTAGACACGGAGTTTCACCATGTTAGCTAGGATGGTCTCAATCTCTTGACCTCATGATCCGCCCGCCTCGGCCTCCCAAAGTGCTGGGATTACAGACCTGAGTCACCAAGACCGGCCTCACCTGTTTACTATTTATTTATTTATTTATTTAGAGATATAGGTTCGCTCTTGTTGCCCATGCTAGACTGCAATGGTGCGATCTCGGCTCACTGCAACCTCCGTCTCCCGGGTTCAAGCAATTCTCCTGCTTCAGCCTCCCCAAGTAGCTGAGATTACAAGCATGCACCACCATGCCCGGCTAATTTTGTATTTTTAGTAGAGACAGGGGTTTCTCCATGTTGGTCAGGCTGGTCTTGAACTCCTGACCTCAGGTGATCCGCCCACCTCATCCTCCTAAAGTGCTGGGATTACAGGCGTGAGCCACCACGCATGGCATCACCTGTTTACTTTTGAAAAGGAAGCTGCTAGAAAATATAACAGCACCTACGTGGTTTGCATTAGATTTCTGAGGACTGTGTTGGTCTACACAAAGACCCTATATCCACTGGAGACCTCTATTCACTTTACTTCCCACTCCATGCTCCCCTCAAATGTTTGGGTGGGGACGAAGAAGGGATGATTCCCCACATCCTACTGCTGGAGAACCCCAAACGGAGAAAAGCTCCTAAGGGGAAATCTATTTTACTGCCTAGAATGATGAAAACTGATAGATGAAGAGATTTCCGATCCACACCATTGTTCAAATCCCCAGGCTTTCTAAACTGAATTGGTTCAAATCTCTCTCAAAAAAAAAAAAATTTCAACAGAAATTTTCGACTGAAGATTTGGGCCTCTTGAAAACAAGGCAAAACAAAAGAATGCCCCTCAGGCTTTATGTCAAATCCTAGTTTTTTGTTTTTTGTTTTTGAGACAGAGTTTTACTTTTGTTGTCTAGCCTGGAGTGCAGTTGCCCGATCTTGGCTCTCTGCAAAATCTGCCTCCTGAGTTCAAACGATTCTCCTGTTTCAAGCTACCCAGTAGCTGGGATTACAGGCATAGGTCACCACGCTTGGCTAATTTTGTATTTTTAGTAGAGATGGTGTTTCACCATTGGCCAGGCTGGTCTCGAACTCCTTGCCTCAGGTGATCCTCCTGTCTCAGCCTCCCAAAGTGCTGGAATTGTAGGCTTAAGCCACCATGCCTGGCCAAATTCTAATCTTAAATAACATTGCATTAATGATCCACAGGAAGGGCCCACAGGAATGGAGGGGAAATCACCAAATTGGGAGATGATATTAGCCTAAGCAGTGGGCTTGATAATTAATACAAAAGGATCTTGAGAGGTGAGAAATACAGTCAAAAATAACAAAAAGAAAGAGTGATTCATCTGGGAAAATGCAAACGAATACATCTGTTGGGAGAAAAAATATTAAAACACAGATGTTTGGGATAAACTTGGAAGGTGTTTATGGATGACTACCTTATGGGTAATATTTTTTTTCTGCAAAATAAAAATATGTTTTCTAAGGCAATTAAAAGGATTGAATCTATTTGGCAGCTAGAATGTCTTAACTCCCCTATTGGACAATGATGTTCACCGGAGATAATCTGGAGTAGTGGAAAAGAGCATGAAATTTGGAGTCACAAAATTAGATCTAATATTGGTGGAGCCATTTAACAGCTTAATGATCTTGGATGTGTCACTGATCCCCGAGCTTCATGTGTGCACCAATTTAGACAAGCATGTTAGAAAGGGAAAATGTAGTCATTTAAAAACATATCCACAAATTCTTTGACACTCCCCCAATCAAGAGGCGGAGTCTAATTCCCCTCTTAATAAATACGCAGTGACCCTATCTGCTGGCTTCTAAGAAAAGGTAGTGGCAGTGGCACAGTGTAATTTATTTCCAAGGTTAGGTCATAAGGCATTAGAGCTCCTGCCTGCTTGCTTTTCTCTCTCTCTCTCACTCTCCCTCCCTCTCTCCCTCCTCCCCCTCCACCCACTCTAAAGCCTCCTGCTGTCACGATTACCCTAAGGCTGCTGTGTAGAGGCGTGTGACAAGACCACAGAAAGAACTAGAGATGCCCAAAGAAGCCAGTTGTCCAGCCTCACCCTCACTCCCCATTGTTTATATCTTCCAGTTCAAGTTCTGTGAGCTAAATCAATGACTTTTAATGTTTTAAGTCATTATTTCAGGGTGGTTTGTTATGTAACAATAGATTATCTTCTTAAAAAGTTAGAAAAATTAAGAAAACTCTTAACACATACCAGGTTCCAGACAGACAAAATAATTACCTCAATTAATCTTTAAATAAATTGGGTTTTTTGTTTAATAAATAAATTAGTGGTTATTTCCACTTTATATGTAAATGTCTTAGTCTCAGTTTCATTGTCTGTGAAGTGAGGATGATTATAGACTCTTCCATATTCCTCAGATTTGTTGGGAGAATCTAAAGAGATAATGCATGAAACAAGATTTTGTACATTATAAAATACATCAACATGTTGGATATTTTATTTTCTATCATGTCCCAAGCAAAAAGAACTGAGAGAGGCATGTCACAAACAGAAGACAACAATATAAGAAGCTACAAATTATGAGATGCCAGTTGAGAAGGATTTCTATAAAAATAATTGATTATGATATGGACTATGGATCATAATAATCATGGCAATAGTATTTTAAACAAACCCGAGTGTAGATTTTAGAACATTATTTTACAACTGTATTAGGGTAAAATAACTGTTGCTATAAGACCCAACAAATTTCAGAGGTTTAACACATTAAATTTCTGTTACTTGTTCTCAGCACAGAGGTTTGCAGGGAGTAGGCAGAGATTAGCTCCATGATAGTCATTCAGAAACCCAGGTTCCTGCCATCTAGTGAATCCATGCTCCTCCAGCGTAAGTTCCTGAGTTGATCTTTTCCATCTTTTGGCTGAGGAGAGAAGAGAAAATACAGGGAGGATTGCACTGAAGGTTTGTGTAGGAAGTCAGATTTGAAGTCTAAGACAACCATTATTTCCCGGCAAGATGTTCTCAGCTCAATCAAAGTGGACCAGATTAACTCGGTTCCACTTTTGGGTTGCTTTTTTGTAATATGGATTTGGTTTTATCAAGGGCTAATATTTTTAAGAATGTTTCTGCGTTGTGGTTTCCCTTTAAAGATTCTGTTCATTACAGAGTTGAGAGCCTCTGATAGAGGCAGTCACATGACTGATCCCAGTTCCTCTCCGCATTGAGTGCTAAAAGTATTCATCTCTTCTCACCAAATCATATTTTCTTTCATCAGACAAAAGTACAGAGCTCATTCTGTTTCTCATTTTGCCTTGGATTCTCCAGAAAGCATGCGGCAAGCTCAGAAAGCATAAACCTCCATCTAACGCCCAGTTTACCATCTTCTCTGATCCCATTTGTAAGCATTTCTTGAGTATCTAGTGTCCAGCAGATGTTAGGGATGCAGATATAAGAGAAACATTCTCTGTCCTCAGGTAACTCAGCCTGATGAGGGAGACGGATCAACAAATAGAACTGCGATTGTGCTAAATATAATCCATTCGTCGCTCTACATCTAATCTACTCTCTGAGCCATAAGATTATTTTAACACATTCCTTGTCCTCTGGTTGCTGGTAGGCTTAGCCAATGGGGCACCTGGCATGAGATGAAAAAGAAGGAGAGAGTGAAGCCAAGATAGTCATTCCTCAGCTCTCCTCCCTGCAAGATTGCCTCAGTCCACAGCTAAACATAGGTTGCTGTTCCTCACAGGCCCCCTCTTTTACATGGTTTTCTCTTTCTGGGTCTTGGTAGCCGCTCTCTCTCCTTTATCTCTTCAAACCTAGGGTTGGTGCCAGCTGTCATTACTAACTTGGGTTCCTGCTCCATCCCTTATGGTCCCCCTGCACCTCTCTCACATCTCCTTGAATCGTCCTGATTTGAGCATGCCATCTCTGAGTGACAGTGTAATAAGAGAGGAATCTCAGAAGATGATAAAAACAAGCAGGGAGGGTGCTTAATTCAGATAAGGGCTGGGCGGAGGGTGAGGGTGGAGGGAAGGCTGGGATTTCAGAGAACTTTCCTAGAGAAGCTGACATCTATTGAAAAATTTGAAAAGAGATTAAGAGTAAGCAGGATAAACTTGTGGGCAATTAGTGTGATGGGTTGTGGGGCAGTGGGAGTTGGCAAGGAGGGCATCTAAATAGAGGAAAACAGCAAGGGTACAATCCTGGATATGAGAAAGACTATGACTCATTCAGGTATCTGTAAGTAATCAGAACCAAGGCAAGGAAATGGCAAGAGGCAAGAGTGGAGAGAAGGGTCTCTTCCATTATGCCAGAACTCGGGTGACAGTGGAGAGGTGAACCAAGGTAGGTTCACCTTGAAGGTCCTTGTCCATCATGCTCAGCATGTGGCTGTATCACTCTGAAGATAGTTAATTAATGCTAATTTAGCACAGATGGTGGGTATAGAAAAATAATGAGATGCTTTAAGGAGGTAGAAATCACAGGACCTGGGACCTTGGTACCCGAGGAAAAGGACAGAGTCAGGGTGACACCCCAAGTTTTGGTTGAGTGATTAGGTATATCTTGCTGTCACATAGGCTGAAATACAGATATATATGCAGTTTGGGGAGAGAAGGTGAGGTCAGTCTTAGGGTTATGAAGATTGAGGTACCTATGGAGCATCTAGATGATGTCCGAGAGATGTCTGGGAGATGGGTGATGGGTACCTGAGGGATGAGGAGAAAGTGAGCCTGGTGTAGACTCTAGCGGGGGCTGCGGGCATAGGAGGGGATGAGGCCACCTAAGGACAGGGTGTAAAAGGTTAAAAAGAAGAGTACTAATGGCAGAACCCTGGAACAGTAGCATACAAACCCAAGCAAATACAGAGGGGCAAGAATGCCTGGCCAGTAGCTGCAGCTTGCCAGTTAATCTGATGAGGAGCTAAGGAGTTTTGTTTTGTTCATTTGTTTCTTGGGCAGAGAAGAGGTGGGGCCAGAACGGGCATCATCAATGGGTGGTGAATTAAGACTTCCTGAATGTGGAGTGCCTCATTATGCTTCTGGTATACGGTATTTATTGCATCATAAAGATTTGCTGTCCTCTTGGTCTGATAGGTCCCAAACTTCCTTATCTATGCTTAACACATCCTATGAGTCTCCTCATCTCATTTTTCTTCTTCTTTTTCAGAGCAGAAATGAATATTCACAAACAAAATAGCAAATGCACATTACTCACTTCCTGCTAAGCTGTGAATGATTTGCAGTACCTCTCAGACACCTTCTCCCAAGATTTCTCCAGTCTCCCAGCCCTTTTGTACTGCAAAGTTTTAAAGATGAGGGGTTTTGCATTACCCTATACAGCCATCCGAACTAGGAGTTTGTGAGCCCAGGTTTAAGGCACCATTGTTGGATTTTTTTTGCCCATCCTCCTTCTCTAGTCCTACCTTCCCTCTGACTCAGTTTTTTCCCCCAATTTTCATGTATTGTGCCCTGTGATATTGAATGTATTAAATTCTTTGTAAAAACAGGCAGTGTGCAAATAAGCACTTACAAGTCACTGACCAGTGATCCTGTGTTACAGGTTTAATTTTGTCCTTACCCTAATTTCTTTTATGCCTGGACCAATTTCACTGAAGTTCTGTCACTACCTGAAGCAAAAGATGGGTAACATTAAACAGCACTTGCAAAACTCAAGGCTGGGAATGTGAATCAGGTTCCTAAATGAATGTCATGGACGTGCTTTGTAATAGTGTATGTGTCACTCATTTTGCTAACATGTACAAATTTAGTTTTTGTGTAACATGTACACTTTTCTTCCCACCAGACTCATTAGCTATTGAGATCTTACCCAGTTGGCTACTAGATTCTACCACGTTTCCCTGTAAGAATAGCTGAATATATTAGTTGGCGCAAAAATAATGGCAAAAACCACAATCACTTTTGCACCAACATAATAATTGGAAAGGAGCAGAATAAAGCATTCAAGAGTTTCCATTTTGTCAAATAAACTTCAAGCAAGACTGGAAAAAATGTCATCCTGAAAGAAACAGTCAGCATTATTCATCCATTAGAAATGGATGTGCCAATCATAATTACAGATAAATCTGAACTTATATCCACATTGATTTATTTTCTATTGCTTATAATTTTTTTTCTCTTCTGATGACTAATGAACCTCTTTCAAACCATCCAACTTCCAACTTAACACCATTGATCTCTATTTATTTTCCTTTCAGTGAAAATTGTGGTAAAAATATTTTCAGTCCGTATCAAAATTCATCTTTTTGGGTTGGATAGACATTAAATATTACAGAAGATTCAATATCAATGAAAGCCTCTAGGTTTCCTGGCATGGTTTCATGAAATAAAAGTCTCATTACTCAAGCCAGAAAAGTGATTTACAGCCTTATTCATAGCACTTTGCTAGGATTTATAGAAACATTGCTTTAAAAAAAAAGACAAACTTGCCATAAATTTTTCCGAAAGGTTCTGTCAGATTGAAGATTTGCAAAGATAGCAATAATCTTTGATCCATCCAATGCTATATTCACATACCAAGAGCTCTAAATTTACACACCTATAAAATTGGTGCTTTCTGTTTATATAGACTTAATATGTCCGAATATACTCTTTTTTGACAACCATATAAAAATATGGATGCAATTTAATGTGTTGCTTAAGCATTTTCTATCATTTTTTCTCTCTTTTTAAATTTTTTTTGACAAGGTCTCACTCTGTTACCCAAGCTGGAGTGCAGTGACGTGATCACGGCTCACTGTAGCCTCAACCTCCCAGGCTCAAGCAATCCTTTCTTCTCAGCCTCTCAAGTAGTTGGGACTATAGGTATGCATCACCACGCCCAGCTAACTTTTTTATTTTTTGTAGAGATGAGGTCTCTCTGTTACCCAGGATGGTCTTGAACTCTTGGGTTCAAGTGATCCTCCTACTTTGGTCTCCTGAAGTGATAGGATTATAGGCATGAGCCACCACACCAGGCCTCATGTAATTGTTTATTGAGAAATAAGGATGGCAGTGAAAAAGACCCAGGGATTTATGATGTAGAAGCACCACAATCACATTCTGTATTTCTTTAGAATCCTCTTAAAGAAAGGATCTACTTGGGTTTTTTAAACTTTCCTGCTTACGTTTCCTCGAATAAAGTCAATAAATAGAGCTCTCTAACTACAACCCATCCCCTAATCCAGGTTATGAGAAAAGGCAAAACAGTTGAAAATGCATTGCCCAACTCTCCTGCACACCTTCTCTTCACTCCCTCCTCCGCTCCCCACTTTTTAGTCTACTTCAACCTCTTAAGCTTTAAAGAACACCCCTACGATCCTACCCAAGCTTTTTGCATGTGTGATTAATTTTTCAAATATTAACAGATAATTTCATCTATTACAAAGTTATATCTTAAATGACTTAAATACGTCTTTTAAAAATGTTTCTTGACTTTGGAGTAATTTGATTAGTCATTTGATTGTAAGCCACATTATAAGCTTTTAAAAAACTTGTAGGTGGCCAGTTGCGGTGGCTCATGCCTGTAATCCCAGCACTTTGGGAGGCTGAGGTGGGCAGATCATGAGATCAGGAGTAAGAGACCAACCTGATCAACATGGTGAAACCCCGTTTCTACTAAAAATACAAAAATTAGCCAAATGTGGTGGTGTGCACTTGTAATCCCAGTTACTCAGGAGGCTGAGGCAGGAAAATTGCTTGAACTTGGGAGGTGGCAGTTGCAGTGTGCTAAGATTGTGCCACTGGGCTACAGAGTGAGATTCTCCTAAAACAAACAAACAAACAAACAAAACAAAAAAACTTGTAGGCTCCTTGAACATTAGAAGTCTATATCTTTTAGAAATTTGTATCTTAGAATACCTCAAAAAGTTAGAAAATATTTTCTTCTGGATTAACTGCCTTTTCATGTCATGGATTAACTACAATAACGTCCTGATATGCAGGTGGTGGTCTTTACTTGTAACCAAAATGCATTTCAGGAAACGTGAGGATTATGCAGTTCCTGGTGTAACAGAAAGCTCTTTTTCATTAAAGAGTGCAATAATTGCAAGCTGTACTACTGACCAAGAATTTGGCATCAAATAAATCATGGCAGTAAACAAAAATATATCATGAAAGTCAAGGCTCAGCAACTAAAACCTCCTTGGAAATACAAATCGGTAAGATTATCCTTCAAGAATAATAAAAAGGGGCGCAGCGGTACTGTACATAACCACCATAGCACTTCATTCATCGTTACAGTTGTGTGTGTGTGTGTGTGTGTGTGTGTGTATACAAGATCACATAAAATGCCAGTTTATGGAATCATAAATTCTAGTTAAAATAGGATACCGAGTAAAACAAACATTAATTAAACAGTTTGCCATTAATAATTGTGCTGGTCTTCCTAGAGTTTGGAAGGACTTTTGGAGGGTAGTTGGAATGGGCCAGGTCCCTAATATCTGTCCAAGAAATGTTGAGCTGATTTCCTTTTCTCTCTTAGAAAAGTTCCATAAAGCAACAAGAGGCTTTCAAGTTCATCAGTGCTGGCTGCTCCAAAGAATGGTATGAGGTATTCAGTGTGTTAGTTCCTGACATCAATGGTTGCTACACAGAAAGATGTTTTTATGAGGATCTCATATTTGACCAAAAAAATCCCCCCTTCACTATTGCATCTTCAGTTTGTTTACAAACACTATTATTAAAAATAAAAAAAGATCCCAGAAAAGAATAAACAAGAACCTTTTCCAGGTAATTGGAAAACTTTGAACCTATAACAGTTTTATGTATTTTTCATAGATTTGCTGAGTGAAGCATATAAGAAAATCCAACCAACCTGAGCTGTTCCACCACGCTTGGCTAATTTTTGTATTTTTAGTAGAGATGAGATTTAACCATATTGGTCAGGCTGGTCTCGTACTCCTGACCTCGTGATCTGCCTGCCTCAGCGTCCCAAAGTGCTGGGATTACAGGCGTGAGCCACTGTGCCCGGCCACCTACAAGTTTTTTAAAAGCTTATAATGTGGCTTACAATCAAATACCTAATCAAATTATTCCAAAGTCAATAAACGTTTTTAAAAGGCCACCTGTATATCAGGAAGTTATTGTAGTTAATTCATTACACTAAAAAGCAATTAACACAGAAGAAAATATTCCCTAACTTTTCAAGGTATTCTTCACACAGTGAAGGATAAAGGATAAAGTTCTGAATCTGGCAGGATGGTGAACAAGAAACTCAAAAACCCTCTAGCTACGGGGTACTATAAACATATCAATAACATAGAGCAAGCATAATTTAAATGCACATCTGCCCCTGAAAGAAAGGAAGATACAACCAGCTCTGACAGCATGGGGGATAGGATTGGGATGGGTTTTTAATACCCAAGTGGGACAGGAGATGAGACTTTTAGCACTTTTATCTCCAAAAGACAAAACTTTCAGTAAGAGGTAGACTCGATGAAAATTCACCCACTTATAAAAATTAATAACAAAAAGCTGATGTGCCATAATATCCATGAGAATTTATATAATCTCAGGTCTCATCCTCACATGGAAACAGTGTTGATACTGTTCTAATAAATCCATAGTCAAATAAATGTTTCTCCACTGGAGAACTCTTCTGGAGAGACCTGTCCTCATTCCACGCCAGGGAGAATAACCAAACCCCAATGAAGATGAGCTGACAATGGAAAACTGCAAAGTTTTTGAGGAACCAACATAGCATAATTAGGTACAGCAGATTTAATAAGTAACCAAGATAATTTCACTCCCACTAACTTCAGATAACAGGACAATTAGAGACTATAAAATAAGGTTTAAAATGATTAAAGACATAGGAGAAGGAATCACACTTAAAAATGTTAAAAGGACAAAACTTAAAATAATTGACAGCTTGTTAACTGTTAATTGACAGTTGTTAAGCAACTGTCAAGCAGCATGGATCACAGGAATTTCAACCCAAAAAGAGATGACAAGTGGGAGCTGTGGCTCTCACATATTTTGACTGCACTGGATTTTTCTCCATACACTACATTCAACCATGATTCATTTTAATGTCTGCTTTTTCAAAGCAAGAATAAAGCGGAAGTGCACCCATTCCCAAGGAGAAGTAACAGATTCATTTGGCTTAAAAAAGTGGAGCAGGCTGGACAGAGTGGCTCATGCCTGTAATCGCAGCACTTTGAAAAGCCAAAGTGGGCTGTTTGCTTGAGTCTAGGAGTTTGAGACCAGCCTCGGCAACATAGTGAGACCCTGTCTCTACAAAAAATACAGAAATTAGCCAGGTGTGGTGACATGTGCCTGTAGTCCCAGCTACTCGGGAGGCTGAGGTAGGAGGATGGCTGAGCTCAGGAGGCAGAGGTTGCAGTGAGCCGTGATTGCGCCACTCCACTCCAGCCTGGGCAACAAAGCAAGACTCTGTCTCTAAATAAATAAATAAATAAATGGAAGAAAGTGGACCAGATATTCCTATGGAATTGGTTAGTGATTGCAAATTCTTATTGGGACCATTTCTATGCATTTGAACAATTTTACACTTTTAAAATCACGTGGTATTTTACTTTAATCAAGTTTTTACAATTTTACTTATATTTGGCCATATTTGAGCAGGTTAGACTTTAGGCTCCTATTTTTTCCCTCTCCAGACCAGTGTTGATACTGTTCTAATCTGTTCATCTGTCTTTCTGAGAGTATCAGGACATAGATAAGGAAGGTTTTGTAAGGCAGAAGCTTGTAGAACAAGCTGGACACTGGAGCTGAGGAGACCTCCTTCTATGCATCACTATGCCATTAACTCTGCCATGGGGTCTTGAGCAAGTGGCATAATAGCTCTTAATACCAATTTCCCCTTTTTTAATTTTTTTAAACAAAACTTTGTACCAGACAGATAATGTGAATAAAGTGGCAAAGAAAATACGCATGTGAACCAGATTTCCCTGGTGTATAATGCCTGCTTGACTGGATTTACGTTTTTAGAGACAGGGTCTTGCTATGCTGTCCAGGCTGGAGTGCAGTGGCTATTCACAGGTGCAATCATGGGGCAGCATAGCTTTGAACTCCTGGGCCTAAGTTACCCTCCACCCTCAACCTCCTGAAGAGCTGGGACTACAGATGTATGTCACTGCACACAGCTAATAGACTGTTTTTAGAGCAGTTTTAGGTTCACAGTAATATTGAGCAGAAGGTACAGAGATTTCTTATATAACCTCTGCCCCCACATGCAGAGTCTCCCCCATGATTAATATCTCCCACCAGAGAGGTACCTTTGCTCTTACTGATGAATCTACACTGATACATTATCACCCAGAGTTCATAGTTTACATTAGAGTTCACTCCCACCATGTACATTCTGAGAATATGGACAAATTTATAATTGTAGCCACCATAATAATGTTATGTATAACAGTTTCACTGCCCTAAAAGTTCTCCGTGCTCTACCTATTCATTCCTCCCTCTTTAACACCCAGCAACCACTGATTGTTTCACAGTTTCCACAGTCTTGTCTTTTCCAGAATGTCAGAGTTGAAATCATAGTGTTTGTAGCCTTTTCAGATAGTCTTCTTTGACTTAGTCATAAGCATTTAGGGTTCCTCTGTGGTTTTTCATGGCTTGATAGCTCATATCATTTTAGCAGTGAATAATATTTCATTGTCTGGATGTACTGCAGTTTATTTACCCATTCATCTACTAAAGGACATCTTGATTACTTCCAAGTTTTGGTAATTACGAATAAAATTTCTTTAAACATCTGGTGTGCAGGTTTTTGTGTGGACATACATTTTCAACTCTTTTGGGTAAATACCAGAAACCTTGATGACTGGATCCTAGGGTAAGACTATGTTTGGTGTGTAGGAAACTGCCAAGCTGTCTTCCACAATGGCTATACCATTCTGCATCCCCACCAGCAATGAATGAGAGTCTGTTGCTCCACAGACTCTTGCCAGAATTTGGTATGATCAGCATTCTGGATTTCAACCACTGTAACAGGCAGTATAGTGAGATCTCATTATTGTTTTAGTTTGCGTGTCCCTGATGACATATGCTGTGGAGCATCTTTTCATACTCTTATCTTGACATCTTTGCATGTTAAGGTCTCTGGTCCATTTTTTTTTTTTTTTTTTGAGAGTCTCACTCTGTTGCTCAGGCTGGAGTGCAGTGGCGTGATCTCAGTTCACTGCATCCTCTACCACCTGGGTTCAAGTGATTCTCCTGTCTCAGCCTCCCAAGTAGCTGGGACTACAGGCATGTACCACCAGGCCCAGCTAATTTTTGTATTTTATGGTAGAGACCAGGTTTTACCATACTGGTCAGGCTGGTTGCGACCTCCTGACCTCGTGATCCGCCCGCCTCAGCCTTCCAAAATGCTAGGATTACAGGTGTGAGCCACTGTGCCCAGCTCTGGTTCATCTTTTAGTGAATTGTTTATTCTCGTATTATTGTGGATCACTGTTTCCTAAACTGCGTTCTATGGAGTTCCATTCTTTGACATGCTAACAAAAGTGATCTGTCAGCAAAAAAAGCATTCCGTGGTTACATAAACTTGGGGAATTCTAAACTAAAAAAAACTAAACAGTTTCTTTTCAGCACAACTTCTCAGACCTTTAATAGGATACTGTTCAAGGGGGTGTTCCAAGGCAGGAATTTGGAGCACCAGGTTTCCCTAACTTATTGAACCTTATTTTTGTCCAGGAACATGTGAACAACTAGAAACACTAAATATTTGTAGACTGTTTTGTGTATCTTTCAACTCCATTGTTCTGTATATAACCATATGGATACATTCTTATTTATGTGCCATTTCTAAGGCAATTTAGGCAGATGTAAATATAGGTGAAACCACTTCTATGGAAATTGTGATTGTATATATCAGAGCACTCCCAAATTTGGAAACTTCCTCTTGGAATATTAAGCATCCCTTGGGTCCAGCTTCTGTCTTGTTTTCTCCTTGAAACTTTTTCTAATATTTATGGTCTACATTGATCTGTCTTCTCTGTGGTGACTCTTTAATTATTTCTATGTAATTAACCCCCTAAATATGTATTCCTTTGAATAATCTTCATTATTCCATGTTTGATTATCTCATCTCTCAAAGTACATTGTTTGCTTTTCAGGAATGTACCCTGTATTATTACTGCTCAGTGTCCCACAGCTTAGCAGAATGTCCTACATACAGGACACTTTTAAGTAAAACTGTCAAATAATTGTTTTTTCTCCTAGACCTACTTTCCTTCCTTCTTTCCTTCCTTCCCTCCCTCCCTCCCTCCTTTCCTCCTTCTCTAGCTTTTGATTAAAGATATGCTAATTGCAAGCATAACAGATCTATTTTCAGAGAGGATAACAGTAGTGCTAAATTAGATCCATTGGCTTCTAAAACTCACTGCAAGCCGTTTAAGAACACCAATGCATAGGGGTTCCTAAAGGTGCAAACTTTATGGCATCTTTAAGTTATACACCATGGCAAATTTTCCCCGTGACCAATAGGCACCTGCCAAGAAGCAGAGAAAAAGGTATTTAATGATGACTGAATGCATTGTATTTTGACAGTGAAATAAACCATTTTAAAATATGATTGCAGCAAGGCAGACTTCTAAGCAGCATTGCAAATGTTTAACATATCATGTCCTGCCTTTGGAGTGCTCTGTAATATTAAATAGAATTAGCCAGGTGGATTTCTCAATATTCTGGTTACAATGCAGAGGCAATGAAATATTCTTAAAATCTGTCATCAGGGAAACCCAGGACTTTCAGTCTTCTAGCTCTTGAGAACTGTGAGTTCTGTACAAACGGTAACCTAGAAACAGAAGCAACCAAAATACTTGAACTAAAATGATTCACATGATTGGGGAAAACTCAATGCATGCTTTTGACTGAGGATAATCACTTTTCAAAGGAATTGCACAAAATACTAAATATAAGTTAGTTGTACTCTTAAAAAAATAAATTACAAAAAGCTTTTTTAACATTTTTATTTTTAGACAGGGTCTCGCTCTGCTGCCCAGGCTAGAGTGTAGTGGCATATCACAGCTCAGTGCAGCCCGTGGGATGTCAGCTTTGATCTCCCACCTCAGCCTCCTGAGCAGCTGGGATCACAGGTGCACACCACCATGCCTGGCTAATTTAATTTTTTTTTTTTTTTTTTGGAGAGATAGGGTCTTGCTATGTTGCCCAAGTTGGTTTGAACTAGCTTCATCCTCTTGCTTTGGCCTCCCAAAGCGCTGGGACTACAGGCATGAGCCACCACACTGGGCCAAGCTTTCTTTTAAAGAAAAGATTTGTAGAATTTTCTTCAAAATGGTATCAAGAGTGCTCCTGGAATTCTTGAAAGAGAGTATATATTGATGTGTGTGATAGAACATAACATGTTATATTTAATTTATGGTATATGTAACCTCTTGAAATCTTCCAAGTGTGGCTGAACAAGTCGTAAGAGAAATGGCAGAATTAATATCCTGTCAACTGCTGCTATGAAAGTTTTGTTTAAAATAATTGTTTACAATTTTGTGTTGAAGGGCAATGTCTAATGCAATGACATGCCAGATACAGTTTTTTAAAACCACTTTACTGAGGTCTGATTGACATAAAAAGCTGTACATGGCTAATATGTACATCTCGATCTGTTTGGTGAAAGGCCAAAAATTACCATCATCAAAGCCAAAAATAGAGCATGATACATTTTTGTTTTTTACAAGCTTTCATTGTCTTATTTAACACAGGATATGTTTATCCTGGGGCAAGGCCATTAATTAAGTACCTGTAAATTGACGGCAAGATGCCACTTTGCAAGAACATTACTCAACGGTTACAAACATGCAAATACCCTAATAAAGCATTTGTTAATTGGCACTGGGTTATGCTTTGCCTATTATGATAAGAGGATGTGACCTCAAAGAGGTCATGTGAGCATCGAGCAATGGAAGTTTTCAGTTGGTCCCTTAGCCTTTACATGTATAATTTCCCATTGCCCTGCCTTCCTCTGGAGGTGTTCAAACCAGTGTTTACAGGGATGGGGATGTGACCCACTACTTAATTTTAACGGGCAAACATATATGAGTTACATTTGTGCTTTGGTCCCGTGATAAGAAGATATGATTACCTAGGTGGACATTAAGTTTCTTTTCTTTCTTTATATATATATACACACACACACACGTATATATATATACACGTATATACACATATATATGTGTGTATATATATATATACTATTGAGTTTTAGGTTTTGGGGTACATGTGAAGAACATGCAAGATTGTTGCATAGGTACATACATGGCAATGTGGTTTGCTGCCTTCCTCCCCATCACCTATATCTGGCATTTCTCCCCATGTTATCCCTCCCCAACTCCCCACCCCCTGCTGTCCCTCCCCTAGTTCCCCCCTAAGTTTCTTTTCTAACATTGCCTCTTGCAGTGTCCTGTTTTATTAACAGTTATAACTGTTGAGGGCTTATCTTTCCCTGTTTTATGTTTTCTTCAACAAGACTCTCATTTAATCCGGCAGGCAGAACACGAGGGGGGACTTTTTTGGAGCTGTCCAAAAGGTTGTCCCTAGTGACAGAGTGCTATAGTTGGTTTGATTAAACATTAAATGCCATGTCATTGTCAAAGTGGCAACATGACCTCACCACCTTCACAGTGTGGGTGAATCTCCAAAAACTGGTGGTCCCTTGACACTGTGAACAAGGGAAGTGAAAGGGGAAGTGAAGAAAGGGCTACTGGAGGCGTCTTCCTGGTATAAGAATGGTCACGTGGCCAGGGAAACTTGCAGTGGCCCACACACTCCTGATGTTCTCCTGCCGGGTGTTACTCGTGGCTCCAGAGTCCTGGGGGAGAGAGGAAAGAGAGATGCACTCTGATATCAGCGGTGTTATAAGAATCTCAGCCGGGCGTGCTGGCTCATGCCTATAATCCTAGCACTTTAGGAGGCCAAGGTGGATGGATCACTTGAGGTCAGGAGTTCAAGACCAGCCTGGCCAATATAGTGAAACCCCATCTCCACCAAAAGTAAAAAACTTAGCTGGGCATGGTGATGTGCCCCTGTAATCCCAGCTACTCGAGAGGCTGAGGCAGGAGAATCATTTGAACCCGGCAGGCAGAGGTTGTAGTGAGCCAAGATTGCACCACTGCACTCTAGCCTGGGCAACAGAGAGACTCCATCTCAAAAAAACAAAAGAGAAAAAAGACTCTATCATATTCATTTACAGATAATGTTTTTAGATATAAACATTCTAGGGGCAGAACTAAAAAATTAGAATCATATCTACGCAAAGGCTTTTGTAAAATGTAAGGTATCCTGCATTTGCAAACTACAGTTAATTACTTACCTTTACCCTCGCTGTCTTTCTCCTGTCTTCTCCATCTCCTTAAAGCTGGTAAAACTAGGATACTCCCCCTCCACCTCCTCACTCACACCCCTACACCAGCACCAGGCTGGGCTGACACAGGTGGTCCTGCTGGGCTTCCAGGGGCTTCCCTGTGCTTCCTGGTTAACTAGGTGGCCGAGGAGACGATGCTGCAGAGCACGGGCCACCTGCGGCCCCCCTAGCATCCACAAAACTCAGGCTGGTTCCTGCTCTGTGTGGGCTGGCCCTGTGACAGCCTGACCTTCGATCTCATTTGCATTCTGTTATGAAGCACAGACTCATCTTCCAGGCCCTGTTCTCCCCGTTGCCCCAGAAACGGGGGTGGGGGTGGGGTGGGGTCTTGCCCTGAACACTATCTTAGGATGGCAGCCCTGACACTCTTGCCTAGTTTTCCAAAGCCGTGCTCCCAGCAGAGGGAGATGTTGATTTTCCTGGGACAGTGCTGTGATGTGGCCCCTAACCCAGGTTCCCCTTCAGGGGTGCAGCCTTCACTTCCTCAGCTGGCTGCGGGAAGTGCTCTTGGCACAACACCCTTAGCTGTCAGCCCACTGCAGGACTTGCCCCAGCTAAAGACAGCCTTCTGGCCCGAGGCCACATCCCCTAGCTGGAGCAGGCTGCATCCAGTGACCACTGGAGGTGGTTTCCTGAACTTGAGATGACTCTGAATGGGTTATCCCAGTTCTAGAGCTCCTGGAGGGGTTGTCTGTAGCCTCTATCGTGGCTGCTCCACTTTGCCCTCTGCCAGTCCTATCTCCTCTCCTTCCCTTTCTCAAGTATGAATCCCAAGGGCACTCGCTGATTAACCTCCTGCACACCAGTCTCCCCCCAGACCTTGACCTCCAGATCTCCTAAAACGGCAACCCTTGCTTACCTGTGTTCATCTCTTCAGAGCCACCTGGATTCCCTTGCTAGACTCTGCCCACCTGGTTGACCACCCACTTTCCAAGTAATTCTTGAAATTAGACCAAGTTCTATTACTTTAAATATGTAGAAGAAGGTAAGTTTATTGAGGTTTTATGTACAAGCTGAAGCAAGCCTTCCCCCTGCATGAAAAGCAGAAATGACAATATTTTCTATGTCTAATAGGTCTTGATGCTGTATTATAGCTATTTTTTCTCGTTATTTTGCCACGATTTTTTTCCCAATTATACTTAGAACCCACTGATTTTTTTTGGACAGACGAGGAGACCCACCTCTGTCAACTTCTAACTGTTTCTGCTTAGCCTGGCTGCTCTGGTTAATAAACGTACTCTGAGTTCAGGACAGGCAAGATAAAATGCCATATACAAAGGCAGAACAAAATGGAGTGCAAAACAGCAGAACCGCACTGACCAACATATACAATTATTTGTCAGTTAAAAATACAATAATTTGGGCCGGGCGTGGTGGCTCACGCCTGTAATCCCAGCACTTTGGGGGGCCGAGGCGGGTGGATCACGAGATTAAGAGATCGAGACCATCCTGGTCAACATGGTGAAACCCCATCTCTACTAAAAATAGAAAAAATTAGCTGGGCACGGTGGCGCGTGCCTGTAATCCCAGCTACTCAGGAGGCTGAGGCAGGAGAATTGCCTGAACCCAGGAGGCGGAGGTCGCGGTGAGCGGAGATCACGCCATTGCACTCCAGCCTGGGTAACAAGAGCGAAACTCCGTCTCAAAAAAAAAAAAAAAAAAAAAAAAAACCAATAATTTTATTTGAGATGGAGTCTTGCTCTATTGCCCAGGCTGGAGTGCAGTGGCACAATCTTGGCTCACTGCAACCTCTGCCTCCTGGTTCAAGCAATTCTTGTGCCTCAGCCTACTGAGGGAAGGTGCTCTTTTTCTGGGTCCACAAGGGGGTGTAGTTTCTAGGGCAAGAACTTTCCAGCGCCACATTTTCTCCCCCTCCCATCCGTCTCCATCCGGGAGATTTAACGGTTTATGTTTAAATTTCGTGGGCATGGGAAGAAACTAAAAGTCAATCACTCCAGTATAAGTTCAAAGGAGCTCCTTTAATTGGCCAGAGGTCTTAGAGAAGGTGGGGGTTCCTCCCAGGTTAAAAGTCCCCTTCTTCCACACCCCTTTGGACTCCATGTTTGGGTCCCCTTCCATGAACACTCCCTTCGTGGAAGCTGTCTTTCTCTCTCCTGGATTTTCCCTCTCTGGTCCCCTTCCACACTCTCTCCTGGAAGCCTGTCCTCCCCTCCGAAACTCCATCTCTCTCTATTCCCTTCCACTCAGTGTGGAAGCTGCTTTCCTCCTGGATTCCATCTTTCTGGATTCTCTCACTCAGTGTGAGAGTTAGCTGTTTCTTTCTCTCTCCTTCTCCTTTTTCTCTCTCTGCTTTAAATAAATCACTTTCTACAAACACTTTTGAGGCATTTACTGCGCACTGCGCTGTGGTCCCCACTCACTCTTGAGAGGGCAGGAGACTAGGAACCTGGAGAAACATCCTCTCAGGGGAGCTGAGGGCACCCTGAACCCCAATACTACACTCCTAAGTATCTGGGATTACAGGGGCCCACCACCACGCCTGGCTAATTTCTGTTTTGTTTTGTTTTGTTTTTTTAGTAGAGATGGGATTTCACAACATTGGCTAGGCTGGTCTCGAACTCCTGACCTCAGGTGATCTGCCTGCCTTGGCCTCCCAAAGTGCTGGAATTATATGCGTGAGCCACCACGCCGGGCTCAAACAATTTTTTTAAGAAATTGCACCAACTGTCATTTTAACTTTTCTGTAATGATCCAGAAGGCACCATGGGATCTTGAAGACTTATGAGCATCTTTTATGGAAATTCCAGTTAACGGAGATTTGGGGCTGCTGGGATATTGCCGAAACATGCTTTAATGGCTACACAGAGAGTGAACATCTATCACATTGATATTCTTGTTTCTGTGTTGAATTGACTTTTAAAATCATGCACTTTTGGCTAAACTCACCTGTTTGAGAGGCCAGCAGGTTAACTAGATAACGGGTTCTAGTTCTCCCAAAATCTTTGTGAATCTGGGTAAGGCACTTTTCTACTTCAGACCTCCATTATCACATTAGCTAAGCAGGAGGCTGAGTTGGATGTCAAGCCCTGTGTCTATGATTTATCATAGTTTGTTTCATCAGAGGAATCTTATTTTTTACTTTTAGAGATGGGATCTTGTTACGTTGCCCAGGCTGGTCTTGAACTTCTACCTTCAAGCAATCCTCCTGCCTCAGCCTCCCAAATTTCTGGGATAGCAGAGGTGAGCCACTGCACCCAACAACATCAGGGAAATCTTATCAGGGTTCTTAAAGTCAGGTGGTTTTCATGAAGAGTCTCCAGAGCTTTCGCCTTCCACTCAGTAGCTTATTCTAGGGAGTAGATTCATAGCTTACCTTTTGACTGGCACCTATCCTGAATGACAAATAAGGCCACCTACTTATCCACGGTGTTTCCCTCTGGAGTATTTGTGTTCATTTGTTCTGCCTCCATAAAATGTAGTTTTAAACTTCCAAGAAGAAAGAGAAAAACAAGAAGATGAAACCTTACAATTTTTTTTTTGAGACGGAGTCTCATTCTGTCACCAGGCTGGAGTGCAGTGGTGCAATCTCGGCTCACTGCAACCTCCACTTCCCAGATTCAAGCAATTCTCCTGCCTCAGCCTCCCAAGTAGCTGGGACTATAGGCACGCACCACCACACCTGGCTAATTTTTGTATTTTCAGTAGAGA
Organism: Aotus nancymaae; assembly: GCF_030222135.1. Classification (NCBI taxonomy): domain Eukaryota; kingdom Metazoa; phylum Chordata; class Mammalia; order Primates; family Aotidae; genus Aotus; species Aotus nancymaae. Next base: position 26,432,128 of record NW_026988455.1, read on the forward strand.
CAGGGTTTCACGATGTTGGCCAGGATGGTCTTGATCTCTTGACCTTGTTATCTGCCCGCCTCAGCCTCCCAAAGTGCTGGGATTACAGGCCTGAGCCACCACACCTGGCAAAACCTCACAATTATTTAGTGGGGGTTGTACACATGGTTATAGCCACAAGTTGTCTTTGCAGTCAGATGCTTCACTTTAAATTTCGGCTCCCTTCCTGTATAAACAGGAGCAAATTACTGAAATTACCTATGCCTCGGTTTCCTCCTTAGAAAAATGAGGATACTAGTATCTACCTCATAGAGTTTTTGTGAGTTTTCAGTGTCTGTATAACCTGGGGCTTGGCATACAACAGGGCCCAATGAATATAGATTTTATGTTTATGATCTGATTTGCAATATCATGCCCATCACAAAATTATGAGGAACTGGATGATTACTGTTATATATTGTGGAGATATAATTAAGATAAAAATAATGACAATGAAAGGGCATCATTTAGTCTTAAACAATAGCTAAATTATTAGCCTATATTTCATGTTATCATCATGATCATAGAAGGGAGAAAGACCGGGCACTGACTCTAGCATGAAGGTCTAGAGAGGAGGTGACAAGTGAATAGATGACAATTTTCTGAGCTCGAAGTGAGCTCAGAATTCATTCCTCAGCAAAAATAGAACAGTACAGATTTCTCACATACTCTACGTTCTGAGAGGAAAAAAAATAGCTCACTGAGAGAAAAGGATAAAATAGTGTAGGAGTATTTCAAAGTGGTTGGGGAAAGAAAAGTCTTCTGGTTGCTCCTTTGAAGTTAGATTGAAATGAGTCTATTCCCTACTCAAGAAAAAAAGACATGATTTGCAGTGTATATTTAATTTTTGCTAAAAATATGTAGCTAAGAGAAAGCCAAGGAAATATTTTCATTTAAGAGAAGCCAACTTCAGTGTTGTTTTCTGTGTGGGTGGAAAGTGCTGTGTTTTTATTCTTGCCAATCAATAACCGAAATTCAGAGTCTCAATACATATTCTCATTCAATGATTATAACCTTATCTCTGGTCTTTGGGGAGGCAAATGTTCAAAGCAGCCAGGTTCTCCAAGAATAAATCTTTCCTTTCTAGTTGATATGTGCGTTTTTCTGATGGACAACCAAGAAGTTACTTCTACTGTTCTACCAACATTTTTTACGTCTTGAAATTAAGCTCCATTCGTCTCGGAGGTTACATCTGAACATAAACTAGATCCTTTGACACATTCTTCTTTGTATGTTTGGAGCAAGGCAGAGGTGTGCTGCATGCTGGGGTGGCCAGAGCATAAATTTAGAGTCAGATAAACCAGGTTCAAATCCCAGTGCCACCACCTTGGACTGTAAGCCTCAGTTTAGCCATTTGTAAGAGGGGACAATGATATCTATTTCATAGGGCTTTTGTGAGAATGAATGAGGTCATGTCTGAGTTCATTAGGGAGCTATGAGTGGGGGTAAGGCTCGGGAGATTTCATACTGCCTGAATTGGAGTTCCATTTCTATCATAGTTGTGTGACATTGGAAAACTGGGGTCAGTGTCTTTATTTATAAAGTGGGGAGAATGATAGTTCCTGCCCCATTAGGATAGTTGAGATGATTAAAAAGAAATAATAGGCCAGGTATGGTGGCTCACGCTTGTAATCCCAGCACTTTGGGAGGCCAAGGTGGGTGGATCACGATGTCAAGAGATCAAGACCATCCTGACCAACATGGTGAAACACTGTCTCTACCAGAAATACAAAAATTAGCCTGGCGTGATAGCATGCACCTGTAGTCCCAGCTACTTGGGAGTCTGAGGCAGGAGAATCGCTTGAACTTGGGAGGCAAAGGTTGCAGTGAACTGAGATCCTGCCACTGAGCTTCAGCGTGGCAACAGAGCAAGGCTCTGTCTCAAAAAAAAAAAAAAAAGAAAGAAAGAAAGAAAGAAATAATAGGCTGGACGCAGTGGCTCAAGTCTGTAACCCCAGTACTTTGGGAGGCCGAGGCAGGTGGATCACCAGAGGTCAGGAGTTTGAGACCATCCTGGCCAAAATGGTGAAACCCCATCTCTACTAAAAATACAAACATTAGCCAGGTGTGGTGGTGGATGCCTGTAATCCCAGCTACTCAGGAGGCTGAGGCAGGAGAATCACTTGAACCTGGGAGGCAGAGGTTGCAGTGAGCTGAGACGGCACCATTGCACTCCAGCCTGGCATGCAAGAGCAAGACTCTGTCTCAAAAAAAAATTAATATATGACAGCTGACATATGCTTGGCTACCTTTATCAGTATCATTTCTTTTTGTCTTCTTTATTAAGAAGGCTTTATTTCTTTGCTCTTTTATCATGGGGATTCTTTTCAACCCTCTAAGTTTCCTTCACTTTTCATTCTCCTGAACTCCTCCAGAGGTTTTTTGCACCTCTCTGCCAGCACTATTCCCCTGGGGTAGTTATTTTTATGTGTCTGCTTTGCGGGGCTAAAGTACCCAGTTATTCAAACACTCATCTGGGTGTTGCCATGAAGGTAGCTTATAGATGAGGTGAACACTGACAATCAGTTGACTTTAAGTAAAGGAGATTTTCCTTGATGATGCGAGTGAGCTTCATCTAGTCAGCTGAAAACCCGAAGAGCAAAAACTGGGGCTTCTGGGAAAAGAAGAAATTCTGCCTCCGGACTGCAGCATCAACCCCTCCCTGCGCTTCCAAGTCACAAACACACCGGCCTCCACAATGGCATGAGCCAATTTCTTAAAATAAATAAAAAATCCTTTAACTACTACTGGTTCTGTTTCTCTAGAAGTGCCCTGATAATTACATGCCACCTGCTTATTTATTTTATATATATATATTTTACTTTGTGTGAAAACATTAGTTGTAGGCATCATTTGCCCTCCAGGATAGGAAGCTCCTGGAGGGCAGAACACATTATATAGATCTTCGCATGTGTCCCAGTTCATGCCCGGGGCTGTATATGCTCCATGGTAGATTTGAGGCCATAATCTTGCATGCTCCAAGGTCACAACTCAACATGCTCCCTAAATCTTCGTTCTACTTAGCCCTTTCATTATGGGTCTGTACAGTGTTTTAAAACTTTTTAATTAGTTACCAATGTTTAAATAAAAGGAGTATTTCACATAAAAATTTGGGCGTTAAGCATGTAAAGTCAGTAGATTTGGAAACGTCAAGCCCATGTTCCTTCATGGCAACATTTAGGTGAAGTTTCATGGAGGCTGTTTGTCCAGACAGTTTTTATTTTTTTAAAAAAAGCTATATGTATATTTTTAGAGACAGCATCTTGCTCTGTCTCTCCGGCTGGAGGCCATTGGTGCAAGAGCTCACTGTAGCCTTGAACTCCTGGGCTCGAGGTATCCTCCAGCCTCTGCCTCCCAAAGCACTGAGATTGCTGGTATGAGCCACCATACCCGGCCTCCTGGTTCTCTTTTAAAAGTTGTGGGAAGGTGGGGCACACACCTGTAATCCCAACACTCTGGGAGGCCGAGGCAGGTGGATTACTTAGGTTAGGAGTTCGAGACCAGCCTCCTGGCCAACATGGTGAAACCCTGTCTCCACTAAAAATACAAAAATATAAAATTAGCCAGGTGTCATGGTACATGCCTGTAATCCCAGCTCTTCTGGAGGCTGAGGTGGGAGAATCACTTGAACCAGGGAGGAGGAGGTTGAAGTAAGCCGAGATTGCACCACTGCACTCCAGCCTGGGTGAGAGAGTGAGACTCTGTCTCAAACAAACAAAAACAAAAACTAAAAACTAAAACAATACCTAAAAGTTGTGGGAGCCTAACAATTTGCAGAACCTCTAAGATTATGTATGTGTGAGTATATATATACTTTTTAATCTAAATTATTTATAACCTAAATATTTCATTAAATAACCTAGATTTTTATACCACTTACATTCCAGAGGGAGGGAATAAATACTAGAGGAAAGGGCCTTAAATGTAAAATTCCAGCAATGACAGCTTGTGACAGTGTTTTGGCCCAAGTCCTCCAAATGAGACAAAGGCCTTGACGCAAATGAATTGTTCATGAAAACCACAGATGCATTTTTATGGTATCAAGTAGATTTAAAGTTACTGTGGAAACTCAGGGCTGCTTTGAGTTCAATCCCCCCCAAAGCAGCCATTTCTCATTTCCTATTTGCTTACTGTTTCTTTGGTCCTATTTGCTTTGCTTTATTGTGCTTAATGAAAGGATTCTGGAGCCTTTCCTGACTCATTTCAAATTATAACCAGACTGAATTAACCTCCAAAAATGGACCATTATGGTCTGGTCTCTGTGAAATGATTTAAGACCCAGAGAAGTTATATTTTCTGAAACTAGAAACTTGAGACTCTTTATTAAAACATTAAGTGGGTACAGTTTCAGGCCTGTGTGCATGCATTATGGGCAATCTAAAGACAAGTGCTGGCCACATTCCTGGATGGGTTTGCATCATAATGCAGAAACCAGAAGAAAGAAAATCGCCTACCATCTTGGCCTAGGGGTAACTACCAGCAGATAAAGGGCTGAGCAGTGATCTCAGTGACAGAGAAGCTGGACCCTCCTGTTTGGACAATTCTTTTGTATTTTATTTTATTATTATTATTATTATTTTTTTATTGCATTTTAGGTTTTGGGGTACATGTGGAGAACATGTAAGATTGTTGCATAGGTACACACATGGCAGTGTGGTTTGCTGCCTTCCTCCCCATCAACTATATTTGGCATTTCTCTCCATGTTATCCCTCCCCAACTCCCCAACCCCTGCTGTCCCTCCCCTAGTTCCGTCCCACAGACCCCAGTGTGTGACGCTCTTAATCAAGGAACACTGGGCTCCTGGCCGGGAGCCTGTCCCCACATCTGTTTGGGGCCTCTAGGGTCAACAAAGAAGAGCTGACAAGGGGTTTTACTGACCATCTGTGGGATGTGCATGACAGTGGTACCAATTTTAGTTATTAGGTGATGGAATTACTTGGCTTCTTTAACAAGGAGCTATAGGCCTGGCAAGGTGGCTTACGCCTGTGATCCTAGCACTTTGGGAGGCTGAGGCTGGTGGATTACCTGAGCTTAGGAGTTTGAGACCAGCCTAGGCAACATGGTAAAACCCTGTCTCTACTAAAATACAAAAAAATTAGCCAGGTGTGGCAGAGTGCGCCTTTAGTCCAGGTACTTTGGAGGCTGAGGCAGGAGAATCACTTGAACCCAGGGGGCAGAGGCTGCAGTGAGCCGAGACTGCACCATTGCACTCCAACCTGGGCGACAGAGTGTAACTCCGTTCCCTGCCCACCAAAAGGGACTATAGTTAGCTGTTCCTGGCTATGTTCCTGTGGAGAAGGGAAGACTTTTCCTTTACTCACTGAAGTTCGTGTCCATTTATCCATGAAATAACTGAGAACAGGCAGATTAACTGGAGAAAAGGTATGCAAATTTATTATATGCACAGAGGCATCACAGGAGGAAAAAAAGTAGCTCTCCAAAAATCCGATGAGATTTAGGAGCTTATATAACCTCTTCATATGGGAGAGGGGAGGGGGGATATAGGCAATTTAGGGGAGAGTAAATGATTTTGGGGGAAAGATGGATAAGCCCTTGGAAGAACAGATGAGAGCTGGCAGCAAAGTTTGTCTGGGTGTGGAACTCACTCCTAGTCTCCTCTCCTGTGATAAGACTTAATCTTCTCTGGTTGATGAAACTCCCCAGGAGGGGATTGATGACTATTGAGTTTCTTCTGGAGGAGCTGTCTTTAGGCAGATAAGAGGAGTTTAGAGAAAGACTACATTTGTTGTTTTTCAAGCGACTTCAGCTGAAGCCAATCAATACACCAAAGCAGCATATTTGGCGGGGGCATTTTCTGAATCCTTTGCTCCTGTCCCCTCAGCTGTACTATTTTAGCACGTGCACCTGTAAGCACTGCTGTCTGTTTGCCTGAAGAGTTCCTCCGTCTGCTGGGGCTCACAGAAGTGCCTGGGAATGAACACATGTGCCCCTTCTAGCAGCTTTCCACGAAGGACTGATGGGAAATGGTGTATAAACACCCTAGCTCCTTCACCCTGGATGGGGGAGATAGCTCCCAGGCACATATTTCACACCATTTCCTGAAGTTCCCAGCAGGACTAAGTCCCAGCTGCCCACCATGGCAACTGTCTCCTAACATACCCTTTATTGCCCTCCTTGCCTTCCCAGCTTCACTTTTTTACTTCTCTACCAATATTTTTGGAGATCTCAATCCAAATAGATCACTTGCACTTGAATCCCAGTCTCAGGAAAGGCCTCTAGAGGAACCCATACCAAAATTGTGTCTATTTTCCAAATTTCTGCTTTGTCTGTAGAGTAATATTTTGCATGACTGACTGGATTGTCATATGGCTGTGTTCATTCATTCATTCATTGACTCATTTCCTTTCTCAAAAAGAAAAAATAGTATTGAGTGCCTACTTGACGCAAAATCAATGAGCCTGCTGCTGGAAAGACAGCGGTGAACAGACATAGGCCCTGCCTCCAGAGCAACCTGTCCCGTAGGAATATGTGAACCACATATGTAATTTCAAGAAAGAGAAGAAACTCAGTATGACAGACAGTTTGCCATTTCAATGTGTACTAGGTCTTTGAAATCCAGTGCTCATTTTCAATTTGCAGCTGTGCTCTGTTTGAACTAACCATAGTTCAAGTGCTTAATAGCCACATGTGATGAGAGGCTACTGGATAGAACAGCCTAGCTCTTAAAAGTTCACTCTAGTAAGGATGGGGGCATCAGGTCCTTTAAGAGGTGATCAAACAGTAGGGGATTGGTCACCTAAACTGTTGGTTCTCCAACTTGATAAGTATGTAAATGGCCTGTAGAGCCAATAAGAAGCATGGAATCTAAGAGTCATGGGAATACAGGGCCTGGGCCTTCGTATTTCACCAATTCTCCGGATGATCAGGATACACGCCAAAGTTTGACAATCACTGCCCTACTTCACTCCCATCTAATCTCCTGTCCGTTCTTTATGTAAGGCATCCTTCACTATCTTGTTTGCATCTTGGATATACTTGAAAGATTTTAAAAAATATGGATGTTTGGGTCTCATCCCCAAAATTACTATTTAAGTGGTAATAAGTGAGGCCTAGCCATCAAGATATTTAAAGTCTCCCCGGGTGATTATAAGGTACAGATCAATCTGAGAACCACTGGCCTAAATTATGGTAGGTAATAAAACAGCACATATTTCAGCTGTTTAGTTTTGTAAAAATATCATTATATGTAGGGGGTTCCAGAAGGAAGACTCTTGAAGGAATCGACACATTTTCCATCCCAGAGGAAGTGACTATGAATATTCTTTACGTTCTTTCTGTTATTGCAAAGGGGTCCGGATCCAGACACAAAGAGAGGTTTCCTGGACTTTGCACAAGAAAGAATTTGGGGCGAGTCCAGAGAGCAAAGCCAAAGTAAATTTATTAAGAAAGTAAAGGAAAAGAATGGCTACTCCATCTGCACGGGGTGCTCAAACGAGTATACTTAGAGTTGCTTTTTGATCATATGCTAAACAAGGAGCGGATTACTCATGAGTTTTCCGGAAAGGAGTGGGCAATTCTGGAACCGAGGGCTCCTCCCCTTTTTAGACCATATAGACCATTTGTAAACTGTCGTGGTGCTGGTGGGAGTGTCTTTTAGCATCCTAATGCAATATAATTAACATCTACTGAGCAGTGAGAATGACTAGAGGTCACTTTTGTGGCTATCTTCTTTTTGGTAGGTGTTGGCCTGCTTTTTTGAGACCAAGTCTCACTCTTTCGCTCAGGCTGGAGTGCAGTGGCGTGATCTCTGCTCACTGCAACCTCGCCTCCCAGGTTCAAGTGATTCTCGTGCCTCAGCCTCCCAAGTAGCTGGGATTACAGAGGTGTGCCACCACATCCGGCTAATTTTTGTATTTTTAGTAGAGACTAGGTTTCACCATATTGGCCAGTATGGTCTCAAACTTCCGACCTCAGGTGATCTTCCTGCCTCAGCCTCCCAAAGCACTGAGATTACAGGTGTGAGCCACCATACGGGCCTTTTGGCTGGCTTCTTTACTGCAAACTGTTTTATCAGCAAGGTGTTTGTGACTTGTATCTTATGCTGACCTCCTATCTCATCCTATGACTAAGAAGGCCTAACCTCCTGGAAATGCAGCCCAGTAGGTCTCAGCCTCCTTTTACCCAGCCACTAGTCAAGCTGGAGTCACTATGGTTCAAATGCCTCTGACATTTCTGCTTATCTCTATTTTCTGATTTTTCTTTCGTAAGTGTGCATGACATTTGAAATGAAAGATCATAAAACAAAAGCCAATTAAAGAAACAATATTAAGAGTTGGGTCTAGATTTATCTGAATTTTTTTTTTTTTTAGAAAAGCCCTTAGGAAATTGGTGTGGCCAATGAGCAGGCTTTTGAAGACTGGGCCAGATGTATGAGCGGGCCTTACTACTCTCATTCCTGGATATCTAGTCAGGTGGGCCTGTTGAGGTCCTGAAACCTACTTAGCACCTGAGTGCAAATGCATAACGCTTTTTGCTGGGTTTGGGCTATTAGGGATATAAAAAAAAAATCCCAACTAAAAATACAAAAATTAGACAAGCATGGTAGCACATGCCTGTAATCCCAGCTACTAGGGAGGCTGAGGCAGGAGAACTGCTTGAACCCAGGGGACAGAGGTTGCAGTGATCCGAGAAGGCGTCACTGCACTCCATCCAGCCTGGGCGACAGAGCGAGACTCCGTCTCAAAAAAAAAAAAATTCTGCTATGTCAGACATTGCTTTTAGGCATAAACCAGCTTGCATTTAAATTAAATATTGAGTGATTTTAAGCTGTAAACATTGATCTTCTCTTAGACCAGTTGCATTTATGTCTGAGTAGTCAAATTTAGAGGTGCTAAATTTTGTGTGTTTATGTAGATAATCCCGCATGTTTGACATTGATCTGAGGACATTAGTGAGCACCACCATTTATTATCAAAACGGAGTCAAGTCTTCTCTTTTAGCTGCTGTGTAACATGGTGTTTCAGTGTATTCATGGAAGTCACATAAGGTGTTTTTTAAAGCTCACTTTGAAAAATTAAAACAAAATTAAGCTTAAACTGTTGCTGTCTTTTAAAAAGTTGTCCAAGCAGTGACTTGATCTGGTCTTACAGAAACAACACCTTGAAACCAGAGGAAGGGAAAATATTTCTATTGTTTGGTTTTTGTGTCTTTGTTGGTTTTCAGATCTATGTTTATGTATTGCATTTCACATTTCCTTCACAGTGAACTTGACCTGAAAATTTTTAGGACAGTCAGGTGTTAAACTTTTTTTAGCACCATGCAAACTGGTGTCATTCTTCCAAAACAGGTTTTTGCTTTAGAGTATAAAATGACAAGGGAAATGCATGTAGCCAAGATCCTTATTTGAGCCCATTCAGACTTGTCTAGACCTGTCCAATGAGCTGGGGGGTGGTCTTGAAGAGGTGATTTGCATGAGCTGATTTGCATCAGGTCTGTTTATTGTTAAATGAAAGGTAAGGATGATTATCTTGGCCTGGAGGAAAGAGAGAATAGGGAGGGTGTTTTGATGCTCGGTCTCCACCTTGCTGGCTCTGGTGGAGACAGTGGTGCAGACTGCCAACCTAAAATAATCAAAAAGGTCAGTATCTAGTTTAGAGAGAGTTTATTCAGGTGCAAAGGTTAAGAACTGCAGCTGAGAAGACACTTCCAAGTTGTCTTGGTGAGTGCTTCGAAGAATAAAAGATAGGCTCACATTTTTTAATGAAAAAAAAAAAAAAAATCAGGAGAGGAGGCCCGATTACTAAAAGTTGTTTGTCAAGAATTCTCATTGGTTTACAGAAATAACATTGGTTAGTGATTGGCTATGCACTTTTGAACTAAAGAGTGTATGGCATTTTGTGCCTACTTGGCCTCAGGCTTCAAGAGGTAATTATTTAGCTCAAAGGGGAATGAGATGACTGCTGTTAAATTTAAATTTCTTTCTGGGCCTGATAATTTGAGAGACTTGCTAAGAGATTTTTTTTTCTCAAGACTCAGCTCCCTTCAGCTTCAGGTGACAAATTGTGTCCCAGTATCCGCCAAACTTTCTCCCCAGTCTCCAGAGAATGCATTACCAACTGTCACTGAGGCTTGACACCATTGGGAGCATCCAAGAGAGTCTTGGGAAAGGACTTTGACCTTCCTCTGATGGGCACCGGCAGCAGAGACAGGTCCCTGAGTATCAGAAAGCAAAGAAAACACTGCTAAATAGAAAGGAAGAGCGTGGGGTGCACCCTCTTGGAGAAGGTGGCTGAGGCCAGATGTGAAATTTCGCAGGAGACACCAGCAGAAACACACAGACATAACGTGTGACATTTTTCAGTGTTCTAAGACAGGTCAGGTCAAGACTGTGGGCTTTCCCCATTCAGCTACTCCATTCATACTCATGTGCGTCATAGGCAAATTCAAACCGGAATCACTTTGATTCAGGAAAGTCGATTTACATTAGCAACAGAAATGCTTGTTTAGCTGAACAGGTCCCCAGGTAGCAAAGGGACTCCACACAGCTTTATTTCCAGTGAAGTCTTTGATTCACAGAAAGATTCTTAGAAATCTTGCCCTAGAGTGTAACAATAAATAAGCTACTGTTTGGATTTTCATGCAGGAAATGCTCTTGGCCAGCAATCACCCTCAGGAAATTTTCAGAAATGCACATGATGCCCAAAGAGGTGTTGTTTTGGGAATACCTAGTAATTAGTTCCAAAATCTTACCCAACAGCAGCACAGGCCTGTAATTTCTATGCAAACTCAGCTCACTGTTTGAGTCATACTATGTTGCTTTTTTAGCTCAAGATTTGTCATCCACTACAAAAACCTTCTTTGGCTATACAAAATAGACAGCAACTTGAAATTGCTGGAGGGAAAAGCCAGTTTGCACAATGAGGGTGGTATGTTTGGGTGAGGAAACCAGGGACTGACTCCTGTGACCTAGACTCCCTTCACTCCTGTGACCTACAGCAAGCACCTTCACCCTTGAGAGTCTGGCCTTCCTTTTTTGTAAAATGAGAGGGTTAAGTCCGGGTTGGGGTCAATAATTACGTGTTCAGTAATAGATTCGAACCAGGGATTTCCATAAACCTTTCCCAACCCAATCACCACCACTTCCTTTTAGGACTATGATTTTCAAGGTCCGCTTCAGTCTTAATAACTTCACGTGTCTGGGAACTTATGTCTTAAATTTTTTTGTAAGAAAATTATCCTGTGTGTAATGGAAATGGAAATGTCTCTCTTTCTTTCCTGATTTCAACCTGCTGATTATAAATATTCACATAACACAGAATTTATAAAATAAAAAATCACTCATCAGCTCAGCATAGCTTTCAGAAGTAACCACAGTTCATATTTTAGAGTGGCAGCATCTAGACCTGTTTCTGTGGAGACCCACACACATTTATTTTTCCTAGGGTATTTTCAGAAGTCTTCCTAGTCTCCATCTGCTTTTCTTTCTTGTTTGCCACATGTTATATTGATATCTTTCCATGTCAATATGAGATATTTTAATGTCAAGAAATACAGATCAAGTCATCATTTTCATGTTCAATGATTTGAGAACATTCTGTCACATAGTTAAATTATAATTTCTATAACTCTTCCCTATTGATGGACATTGAGGTTGATTACATTTTTTTTTTTTTTTTTTGGTATGAAAACAAAGCTAAGAGGCCAGGCAGGGTGGCTCAAGCCTGTGATCCCAACACTTTGGGAGGCCAAGGTGGGTGGATCACTTGAGGTCAGGAGTTCGAGGCCAAGCTGGCCAACATGGTAAAACCCTGTCTCTACTAAACATACAAAAAATTAGCCGGGTGTGGTGGTGGGCACCTGTAATCCCAGCTACTTGGGAGGGTGAGACATGAGAATGGTTTAAATCTGAGAGCAGAGGTTGCAGTGAACAGAGATCGAGCCACTGCACTCCAGCCTGGGTAAGAGAGAAAGACTCTGTCTGAAAAAAAAGTTAAGATAAATATAGTTGTTCATTCATCTTTGTGAATATATATCTCTATTTTAGTCTCTTTAGGTACATTCTTGCAAGTGGAAATCCTAGTTCAAAAGAAATTAAGAAAAATCAAAACAATTTGCATTCTTACCAAGTTGTATAAAAATGTCCATTTTTTTAAATTCTAGCTATATTGGCATTTTCAGCCTTTAAGATGTTTATGAATCATCAAGCAAAGGATGGCATCTTGTTTTATTTTTGTTTCTTGGACTACTAGCAAGGTTGAACATTCTTTTATGTGTCTATTGACCGTTTTACTTTTTTCATTTGTAAATGGCCTATCTATATCTATCTCCCATTGTTTTATTGAAATGCAAATTTTTTTTATTGCTTTGTAACGATTATTTCTATATTAAGGATATTCCCTTGAGTTTTAATACAGACCATATACCTTTATTCTCAAATTACTCTCATTTTCAATTAAAGTTCAATTCCCTATTAGCATATCACTTATGTATATATTTTATTCTATTTTTTTTTTTGGGAGACGGAGTTTTGCTCTTATTACCCAGGCTGGAGTGCAATGGTGTGATCTCGGCTCACCACAACTTCCACCTCCCAGATTCAAACAATTCTCCTGCTTCAGCCTCCCGAGTAGCTGGGATTATAGGCATGTGCCACCACACTTGGCTAATTTTTTGTATTTTAAATAGAGACAGGGTTTCTCCGTGTTGGTCTTGAACTCCCAACCTCAGGTGATCTGCCCGCCTCAACCTCCCAAAGTGTTGGGATTACAGGTGTGAGACACCACACCTGGCCCATTTTTATTTTTATCTTTTTGAGATGGAGTCTTGTTCTGTTGCCAAGCCTGGAGTGCAGTGGCGTGATCTTGGCTCACTTCAACCTTTGCTTCCTGGGTTCAAGCAATTCTCCTGCCTCAGCTTCCAGAATAGCTGGGATTACAGGCTTGTGCCACCATGCCCAGCTAATTTTTTTGTGTATTTAGTAGAGACAGGGTTTCACCATCTTGGACAGTCTGGTCTTGAACTCCTTATCTCAAGTGATCCACCTGCCTTGGCATCCCAAAGTGTTGGGATTACAGGTGTGAGCCACCATGCCTGGCCCTAGCAGATCATTTATAAAATTAACATTTGAGGTATGTTGGGAAGAGAAGATTGCTACATGTGGAAGGTCAAATCTTATTTTCTATGGTAAATTAATTTATTTTCAAATTTCACTTATTTCTTTTTCTTTTATTTCACTCCCACTTTCCATACAATACCTTTTCCTCAGCCCCCCAGCAGCTACTTCAGTTCCCCAAAAGTGAGGCTATTAAGATGCTCACTGATTAGAGGATTTGAACATTTTGAAAGAGAAGTGGGTGGTAACGGCACATTATTGAAACTTGAAAGAGAGCCAGTGTGATATAATTTCACATTGGGAGCTCATTGCTATGGCAACAAGGAGCAGATTTTGAAAAATAAGTTTCAATATAATAGAATTAGGAGAGAAAAATTGATTAGAAAAAAGCTTGACTGTCTATCTTTTGTTTTACTTTTAGGTTGTTTATCATATGCATCAAAAATCTATATTAGCATACAGAAACATGTTTCTGTTTCAAAAGCAAATACATTTTAATTATGTTGACATGGTATAAAGCCATAAGAAGGAACTGCTTTGTTTGAAATAACAGTAACAATACCTCTTTGGAGTCTTTTATTTGAGAAGGAATAGTTGCATTTAAAACATATGTATAACTTAACTTTGAGTTCTTTTTTTAACTTAATATTTTTATCACTCACTCACTCAACCAACAAGTATTCATTGAGCCACTGTGCTAGAAATTGAGTATACAATTAACCCTTAAACAACATGAGGGCTAGGGACACCTCTCCTCAGTCAGAAATCTGTATATAACTTTTGACTTCTCCAAAGCTTAATTACTAATAGCCTACTGTTGACCTTAGTAATAACATAAATAGCCTATTAATACATATTCTGTGTGTAATGTGTATTATATATTGCATTCTCAAAGTAAACTAGTGAAAAGAAAATGCTATTAAGAAAATAAAAATTTAAAATAGAAAATCATAAGAAAGAGAAAATATTAAGTGGAAACAGATCATCAAAAGGTTTTCATCTTCATCATCTTCATGTTTAGCAGGCTGAGTAGGAAGAGGAAGAAGAAGGGTTGTCCTGCTGTCTCAGGGGTGGCAGAGGCAAAAGGGGTGGAGGAGGTAGAAGGGGAGACAGGCACGGTAAGTGAAATTTTTATTGAAAAAAATCATGTATAAGCGGATCCATGCAGTTCAAACCTGTGTTGTTCAAGGACCAGCTGTACAACACTGAGCAAGCCCACACATGGTCTCTATTCTCATGGAGGCTTTCATTCCATAGAAGATATTTTCCCATATCTTTAAATACTCCTCAAACCATGAATTCAATAGTACAACATTCCAGATATGTATACATATTACTTTATTCAATTACTCTACTGTTGTTAAACATTTAGACCAATTTTGATTTTTTATTATGATAGATGATTAAGAGCTTATTTGTATATTAATCTGAGTTTCAGGTTATTTCTTTAGGATTGTTTCCTAGAAAAAGAATGATTAGCTTAAAATACTTAAGCCTGTTCCTTACCAAAAAAAAGTGGAACTCTGTGAATGATAAAATCACAGTCTTTCCAGTGAAAAGATCGTCTCATCAACAATATTATTTTTAGAAGTGCAGCATGGGTAGCTAGGGCAACAAATTCCTTTTTTTTTAATTCCTCCGAGATGGAGTCTTGCTCTGTTGCCCAGGCTGGAGTGCAGTGGTGTGATCTTGGCTCACTGCAACCGCCTCCTTCTGGGTTCAAACAATTCTCCTGCCTCAGCCTCCTGAGTAGCTGGGATTACAGGCATGCACGACCATGCCCAGCTGATTTTTGTATTTTTAGTAGAGACAGGGTATCTACTAATACCATCATCTTGGCCAGGCTGGTCTTGAACTCTTGACCTCAGGTGATTCAACCAGCTTGGCCTCCCAAAGTGCTGGGATTACAGGAGTGAGCCACTGCGCTCAGCCATAAATTCCTTTATTATATTAGTGTCTCCCAAAGTTGATGTTGAGAGTAGACTTTAGCTTCAGAAAACAAACCAAAGTTTAATAAAATGTCAAAATTCAATACTACTCTATGAACAGATCCTTTGTAGAGAATGTCATCTTTGATAAGAAAGAAAGAGATGTCAAATCTATCCATTAAGGTTGGTTTAAGAGAAGAACGTGATGCAGTTTTGAAGTTAATTTGCTTCTTCAGGAGATTAGTCCCAGAGGTTAACAACCAAATCAGGAATGTCAGAGTCCAGTGATCTAAGAAGTCAGTTATGAGGTGACAGCCTTATTGGTCCAACGTCACACATGACCATCATTCCCTGTGACCAGTGGTGGCTGCCCCAGCAAAAATTGAGCACCCCATTTTTATTCCATGGAGACTCTCATTTCTTCTGTCTACATTGTCATTTTCCAGAATGCAGACTATTCATAATAGAATGAATTGTATTTGTTGAAAAGACATTTTAATTACATTTTACAAATCATTAGACCCACCAACATAGTATTCTACAGAATTTGCATTTGCAAGAACCAAAATTATAAATGCCACTTCCTTTGGCTTGACTCAAAACATATTTACTCAGGGAGTATTTTTCAATTAACCTACTTCTTCCTGTGGATGAGATTAGAAGAAAACTGTAAAAATGTTAGAAGTCTGGGGAGTCAGTCTTGGGTCTGCATTTGTGTGACCACAGGCAAGTAACTTATTCTTTCTGAGTCTGAGTTTAATCTCTTTGGGCTTTGATTTTCCTCACTTATAAAATAAGGAGGTGTTAGTAGATGATCTCCAGTAACGTCTAGTGGTCTTTCCTTACTTCTCATCTACCCACAACACATACATGTGTGTGTGCATGTGTATGCACATGCACACCCACATGGTTTATTCTAGTTTACTTATTATCATATGTTGATTTGCTAAAGATCATGAGAATCAGATCTGTGTATTTGCTGTTTATGAATATTGTCCATTTGGAATTTAAAGGTAAACTTTCTAAGGAAAAAGTTTCATTCTCCTTGCCATCTTCTTCTTCTTCCTCCTCCCTCTCATCTTCCTCTTTATAAGCTTTTTGTTCTGTTCCTTGCCCTCCACCTCTTCTGCTTCTCCTCCTTCCTCTTTGTATGACTGTCAAAGATATGCTTGTATTTTGCAATTTTAGAAGGACATGAGATTTGAAAGGGGCCAGGGATAGAATAATATTGGCTCTATGTCCCCACCCAAATCCCATGTGGAATTGTAATCCCCAAATGTTGAAGGTAGGGACTGGTGGGAGGTAATTGCATTATGGCGGCAGTTTTTAATGGTTTAGCACCATCTTCCCAGTGCTGTCTTGTGATAGAGTTCTCACAAGATCTGATTGTTTAAAAGTGTGTGGCGCCTCCCCTCTTTCTCCCTCTTTCTCTTGCTCCGGCTATGTAAACTTGTGCTCCCCCTTTTCCTTCTGCCATGATTAAAAGTTTTCCTGAGGTCTCCCCAGAAGCTGAGCAGTTGCCAGCATCATGCTTTCTGTATAGCTTGCAGAAGTGAGCCAATTAGACCTCTTTTCTTTATAAATTACCCAGTCTCAGATATTTCCTTATGGTAGTGAGAAAATGGACTAATACAGAGGGTCAGGGGAAGGCAGCAGATAGCTTCCCTCTAGAAAGGCATCCAGTGACTTGTGGGTGGCTCAATCTATGCATCCAAGATATCTTCAATGCTATCTTAATGCAAGAGCCCTGTGATTCCCCTATAAGGTCTGATTCTTATTGCAAGCACAGGGGTGTCCTGTGGAGGAAACAGTAGAACTACTGGTGAGAAAGAGAGCATACTGTTTTGTGTTTAAAGTAGAAACTCTTGTACATCATGAGCCCACAAACTCCAAGCCCAAAGCAGATGAAGAAAGCTAATGCTAAAAAAGACAGGTTTTAGCACTGGGTGAGGAATTTACTCCCAAGGAAATGAAATTAATGGAGCAATCTGAAAATGACTTTAAAATAGGTATGTTAAAAATTATCTAAGAGATAAAGGAAGAAATAACATTTCTTTAAGTCTACAAAAGAAAATGCCATTTTGTTATTTTGTTAATTAAGGATCCAAGGTTTAGGCAGATTAAGAAACAAGCTCAGTGTCCCACTACTAATAAGTAGTAGAGCCAAATTTCACACTCAGGGCTGTCTCCAAAGCCAAGTGTTAAACAAAACTCTGTGTTATTATTCCCATCAGTGTCTGTAGGGCAATATGTATATGCATGTTTCAGACCGTCTTGAAAGGAAGATGCACTTTGTTAAAATGACTTGGGTGTGCATAGGCTTGGCTCCTATTACAGGATGGGCTAGAAAACAACAATTAATTTCATAAAACTCCAATTTAATAAATATTTATGGAGCACCTACAATTTGTTTAGCTTCCTGTTAGATGGCGTGAGGACTGCCAGTGTTGGGGAGAGAACACAATGTAACTTGTAGTCTAATTGGGGAGCAAGTCTTGGGACTATGCACCAGGTGGTGGAAACGTTCAATAAGGTATGCTTATGTGGGAGAACAAATGGTGTAGCCAATAAAATAATCAGGATTCCAGGGAAAACAGTGGCCACTTGTGGCCTTCAAGTAGGGTAGTAAAGCATGTGTGTGATTTAGACAGGGTAGATTTGAAAAGAGAGAATTCCAGGAAGCAGAAATAGTCCACCGAAAGGAAAGAGATCTGAAAAACAGAGTCATGTTTAGGGCCCAGTGAAGGTAACAGATTCACTTGAGAGAAAAGATTCCACTGAGAAGGTACAAGAATACATTTGTACAGATCAGATTGAAACCATACAACACCTCTCCCTTGCTTAGCAACTATCATTTATCCCTATAAATGCAGCTAATAAGTAAAAATCCATTAAAGAAGACAAAATTTTCTATTAAAAACTTTAATAGAAAAAATTAGAATCTATTCCAGATGAGTATCCAGATACGCTCACAATTTGCACAGAGAGAAAAGTTTATCAATGATAATTTTATATAAGGTATAAAAACAATTTAAAGGTTAATAAATACAGTTTGAACATAATATGCTAATCGTGTATGGTACCCCCAAAGAAGGAAGAGATGATGGCTCATGGTGGTCGCTGGTGGAACAGGCCAGGAAGCTATTCTTTGGACTGCACATTCTTTCTGTCATATATATATGTATATGTAAAAGCTAAATTTTCAATCTTTTTTTGGGGGGATTCTTAATTCTTTCTCCTTGTATCCTCATGTGGCAGAGAAGAGAGAAAGAAAGAGCAGGCTCTCGGCCAGGCATGGTAGCTCACTCCAGTAATTCCAGCACTTCGGAAGGCTGAGGCAGGCTGATCACGAAGTCAGGAGATTGGGAATATTCTGGCCAACATGGTGAAACTCTGTCTCTACTAAAACTACAAAAATTAGCTGGACATGGTGGTACACACCTGTAATCCTAGCTACTTGAGAGGCTGAGGCAGGAGAATGGCTTGAACTCAGGAGACGGAGGTTGTGGTGAGCCAAGATTGCGCCACTGCACTCCAGCTAGTAGAGAAAACCAGAATTTGCCTCAAAAAAAAAAAAAAAAAAAAAAAAAAAGAGCAGGCTCTCATGTTTTCTCTTAAATGGCACTGATCCCATTCATGAGACTCCACCTCATGACCTAATCACCTTCCAAAGCCTCCACCTCCTAATACCATCATCTTGAGGGTTAGGATTTCAACATATGAATTTGGGGACACACAAACATTTAGTTTGTGATGGCATTTCTAGGCGAAGCAAAACAACTTGGGGTCATCCAAACATGGAACACAATCCAAAAGCATCCCACGTGTGTGTCTCTGGGTAAACTCAGGACTATATCTTTGCCTGAACTGTAGGTTCAGCAATCTATTTGCTAACTAGCAAGTCTGGCAGTAAAACACTTATGTTGGAAAAAAAGAAACAGTTGTTTAAGTGAGCCTTCTCAAGAGTTTTCACCATGAAAAGCTATTACCAGAACAGTCATGGATGAAATAAATCTGTCCTTGGGATCATGAAAGGGAGGAAGAGGTTTCTGGTAGGTTAACTCAAGTTCTTTTTGTGACATAGATGCCACTATCAAGAAATGCCTAATTCCACTCTGTGGGGGCTGAAGCAGCTCCATCTTGGATGCTAATCTTCCATGTTGAGTTCTAATGAATATTAACTCCAGTTCCAGGGAGACCTCTAAGATTTCCAGTTTACCTATTGTTCCTTGAATAGGGGCAGGTACTTACTGGATATCCTATTCTTAGGTCAAACCACCTTGATGTTATTGTACTTCAGCTGTCCTACACATCCCTTCTGAATCACCCTTTCCTTGTGTTATGCAGCCCTGGGTTTGGGGAGTAGCGGGGCAGGGATCCACCATCTTGTCTCACCACCACCTGAGGCACAGACACGGCTTCTGTTCGTAAGGTTCTATTAAATATTTTCTTCTGAGAAACTGGATGTGTCAGCCTCTTTCTTCAGCCTCTCAGCTTCCAGGTACTTTTGGGGGTAGGTTTGCATAGACCTGCCCGCCTGGGGCACACCCTGTTTGCAGCATGCACCTCTCCAGGTAATCTACCATTATACGTGATGGGAAACAGGCAGCAGCCTCAGTCCTTAGAGACCGTGCGGTTGTCTTTTTCTGTCAGCACCTAAACTGTGGGATATTTGGATTGCATCACATAGTCATAATATTTGTGGTCTTAGGAAAAGTGTATTACCTTTTCTGTGTATGACTTCCTTGGTAAATATTTTCTGGGTTTCTGCTGATCTCGTTATGATCAGAAATAACGTAGAAAAAAATTTGCCAAGATTAATTTGTTTGTTATACTAAGAGCTGTTTGTTTGATCTGTCTGTTTGCTATGTAAACTAAGACAAATATTGACTTCACTTTTCAAATTGATACCTCCAGTATACATATACCATTCCCCTAAAGAGAGAACACCTGCTTTGAGTCATTATTATTAATTCTATTTGGTTAAATAAAGGAGAGCTCTATTAATAATAGTTGACATGTCTTCCTTACTTTTTTTTATTTAAACAGTGTGTGCTCATCAGATATGTCTTCAAAATGAGCTAAGGGAAATCTCCAAATAAAATGCTGTTTATTGGAAGCTTTCCAAATCAACATGGTTTTGTTTGATCTAAAAAAATTAAAAACAAAAACAAAAGTCAAAACCAACTAACAAACAAAAGACAGTATAAGATGTGAAGTTTTCAGAGGGGAACAGCACACACCGGGGCCTGTTGGGAAGTCGGAGGTGAGGGGAGGAAGCTGACAGGACCAGTCAACAGGTGCAGCAAACCACCATGGCACATGTATACATATGTAAGAAACCTGCACATTCTGCACACGAATCCTGGTTTCTTTTTTGTTTTTGTTTTTGTTTTTTTTTAGAAGAGATAAAGACAAAAAAAAAAAAAAAAAAAGAAATGAAGTCCTGATACACTCTGTTCTCAGCTGTTCTTCAGAGATAATCCTATGGAATCTTTTGAGGTGAACAGTCTAATTGAGAATCTTTTCCCAGAGGTACTTACAAACACCTTTTATCTCCATCAAAATAGAAGCAGATGTACTGTGAGGTTGAATTTCATGTTTACTGCTTTATTAAATAATAACATAAGAAAAATGACGGGGCTTTCCTGTGTTTACTGATGCTCAACTACTCTATTAAGCAATTAGGTTTCATCATTCTATCATTGATAATAAGGATGATGATAATAATTAGTTATACAGGAGTGGTACATGAAACTTAAGGAATTGTGGGCCGTCCTCCCTACTGAGATGCTAAAAAGGTTTCTGGATCTGCCTAAATTAAACTTAATTTAGTCTGCAATAACTATGGGCAGCAGAATAATTATATCCAAAGTGTTTGTGTCTTCATATAAATTATATAGCTCTCAGACCTGGGATCCCTTGAGATTCGCATATTTTTGAATCTTAATATAGAACACAAATTTCACTTTAGTTTATATTCAGGAAGACTCTGCTTAAAAAATTCTTAATAATTAATGCATGAAAGCCAAGACCACACATGTATGTTAATGGGTAGACAATTATGTTAATGGACAAATAACTTTCTATTATACATTTTAATTATACATTTTACTAGCAGATAGCATTTAGAAATTCCTTTTTCAAAATAAGGCTGAACTTAGTCCCGTTTAACAGAATGAAGAGCAAAGGTACATGGAGCAAATGACCTGCTCAAGGTCACAGAAGCAAAGTGGAATGTGGAATTCACAGCCCTTGAGCTGTGGTTTCTTGCTAAGTTGCTTTTAGTCTGTTGCTTAGGAACAGTGGTGCTTCTTTACCCAATAGCATAATATCTGTAGAATGTGCTATTACCAGTGTAGAGTTTTTAAGTGGAACTAAAATTCCCGTTAAATCAGTTCTTTGAATTCTGTATGTAGAAAAAAAAAATCCTTAGAAGCAATCACAATGTGAGGAGATTGCATTTTTTTCAAGTTTTAAAAAAGAATTGTTCTCCTAAGAACAAAATGTGGTATCATTTTTTTCTTGGAATTCCTTCTTCTGCAGTATTTTTAATTAATTTATTTGTTTACGAGGTGATCTCAGTGTATTACAATCAAAAGGAATCTATTGCTCCTAGGAGGAGACAGTAATGAAATAACTTTGGAAACAATAAGAATAATAGTGATAATAATTGATTACTTACTAGATGTTGAAAGTGATTTGAACCTAGAACTGATTTGAACACCGACATGTGACCATTAGGTTCATGGCACTATCTTGGAATAGTTCAGTGGTTATGATCCTAAGCTGTGGAGTCAGATTCAACTTCCAGTCCTGGCTGTACTCTTCATTATCTTGGAAATATTTCTCTAACACCCTGGTCTTTTTTTCTTTCTTTTTTTTTGAGACAGGGTCTCACTCTGTCTCCTAGGCTGGAGTGAATTGGTTGATCACACTTCGCTACAGCCTTGACCTAAACTCAAGCAATCTTCCACCTCAGTGTCCTGAGTATCTGGGACTACAGGCATGCACCACCAAACCAGGCTAATTTTTAAACTTTTTCTAGCAACAAGGTCTCCCTGTGTTACCCAGGCTGGTCTTGAAATCCAGACTTCAAGTGATCCTCCTGCTTTGACCTTCCAAAGTGCTGGGATTACAGGTGTGAGCCACCACACCCAGCCCATTCTGCTTTTTTTTTTTTTTTTTTCCTGAGATGGAGTCTCCCTCTGTCACCCAGGCTGGAGTGCAGTGGCGCGATCTTGGCTCACTGCAACCTCTGCCTCCTGGGTTCAAGTGATTCTCCTGCCTCAGTAGCTGGGACTCTAGGCACGTGCCACCATGCCTGGATAATTTTTTGTGTTTTTATTAGAGATGGGGTTTCACTGTGTTAGTCAGCATGGTCTCAATCTCCCGACCTTGTGATCCACCTGCTTCAGCCTCCGAAAGTGCTGGGGTTACAGGCATGAGCCACCGCTCCCGGCCCACTCTGGTTTTTTCTTGAAGCAAAGCAGGGAGAGTAATCATGTTCATTTGGATTAGTTAAGAGTCAAATGACATAATGCATGTAAAGTGCCTAGCACTATGCCTGGCACATAGAAGGTACTCTATAGGTGTCAGCTATCATTGTTTGTGTCAATATTATTAATCAGAAATGATATAGGCATAGATTGGAGAGACAGCATCTGCATGTATGAGGAAGTTTCTATGTACAAAATTTTGCAGCCTTTCAGAATTGGAAGGGATCTTTAAATTCACTGTTCAACCTCATCATTTTCTGATAAAGAAACTGATGTGGAGAAGGTCAAAGTAATTCATTCAAGGTCCCCAAGATAGACATTGCCAAAGACAATATAGTCAGTGTGGTCAGGCTGTGTCAGCCTTCAAGTGAGAGTTGGGAGAGGGGTAGTGAACAAAGAGAGAGACCTAGGGTGAGATATATAATAAAGCTTGGAACACAAAGCTGGATTCCGACAGGGCTTGAGAACCAAAGCAGGCGAGTGTGTGTTTGTATTGGAATGGTGGTGGGAGCACGTTTTTCTCAGAAGCCAATTAGTGGCTATGGCCGCCAAGGGGTAAGTGATCACCATGGAATGGTGGAGCATGCAGATTCCTGCTTATGAATATACCTGATGGACAATGAAGAATGCAGATAGGGCTCAGCCATGGAAACAGGACTATGGAGTGTCCCAGAGAGAGGCCCTCCCAGAGTGGAGTGCCAGAGAGGGGCACTGCAGGGAGGGTGAAGGAATGCAGGCACCTAGGGACCATGTGGTCACGGCTGCTCATCCTGCTGCCACCACAGCCCATTTCTTAGAGCATTAGCCTAGGGAGGACTATCTCCAGACCCTGCTGGCTGCTTGTCAGGGGAAGATCAGGGCAGGTTGCAGGTAGCTAGGTGCTTGCTACAAATAGTTGCAAAGAGACCAGGACTTAGAGCTATCAGCAACTCTATCAGTAATCAAAAACTTTTAACATTATAGTACCCAATGTCAGATGGTCTAGAACAATTTTCTAATTGCCTCTTATAGGATGTGACC
Source organism: Aotus nancymaae (assembly GCF_030222135.1). Lineage (NCBI taxonomy): Eukaryota > Metazoa > Chordata > Mammalia > Primates > Aotidae > Aotus > Aotus nancymaae. The sequence goes on from NW_026988455.1 coordinate 26,455,666, forward strand.
TTGGAAAAGATACCTAAATTCATGCAAAACAACTAAACACAGACAATCTCTAAAATACTAAGTTTTTACTTCCAGATCTTCATTTTTAGAATTTAATTCCTGCACTAAGCATTTTTTTTTTTTTTGAGATAGAGTCTTGCTCTGTCACCTAGCCTGGAGTGCAGCGGCGCGATCTCGGCTTACTGCAACTTCCACCTCCTAGGTTCAAGCAGTTCTCCTGCCTCAGCCTCCTAAGTAGCTGGGATTACAGGTGCATGCCACCATGCCTGGCTAATTGTTTTGTATTTTTAGTGGAGATGGGGTTTCACCATACTGGCCAGGCTAGTTTCGAACTCCTGACCTCAAGTGATCTGCCTGCCTCGATGTCCCAAAGGGCTGGGATTATAGCCATGAGCCACTGCGCCTGGCCTCACTAAGCATTTTAAGAGGCTATGTTCACTGTAATCCGTGGCTCTTCATCTATTACCATGCTGACATTTCCTTGGTGAATGCTGTCCAGGTTTTGTGCAATGGGCAGGTGGGAGGCACCTCTCTTGGTGAGGATGTTGGGGTGGACAATCCTGGGACGCTAAAGCAAAGCAGCATGAGGTGCTGAAGCTGGGGTGAAGAGCCCAGAAGAGCCATGGCCACATGTGAGATGGCCATCAGGAACTGAGGGTCAGGGTAGGGACGGAGAGAGAATGAGCAGTGAGATGGGGGCCAGGTAGCTGAAAGAAGAGATGGTAAAATGCATGAAGCATGCTGAGGTGAGACTTTTGGGACTGACTCTGCAAACGGAGGCATTGTGTGGGTGCTTGTTCTATGCTGTATTCAGCTATGCCACAAAAGAGAAGCCAAGCTCATCTTTCACTTGCCACTTGACTACCGTTTTAATTTTTTTAAAAAACATGTTTTATTAGTCCACTTTCACACTGCTGCTAAAGACATACCCAAGACTGGGCAATTTACAAAAGAAAGAGACTTAATGGGCTTACAGCTCCACATGGCTGGAGAGGCCTCACAATCACGGTGGAAGGCAAGGAGGAGCAAGTCACAGCTTACGTGGATGGAAGCAGGCAAAGAGAGAGAGTTCCGTCAGGGGAATTCCTCCTTTTAATCATCAGATCTCTTGAGACTCATTCACTATCACGAGAACAGTGCAGGAGAGATTTGCCCCCATAATTCAATCACCTCCCACCAGGTTCCTCCCATAACAGGTGGGAATTGTGGGAGTTACAATTCAAGATGAAATTTGGGTGGGGACAATAGCAAACCGTATCAGAGATAAAGACATTTCAGAGCCTTCGTTTTGAGAGTTTCTCCTGAAAATGACCACTTTGGGTATAGGGCTATACTCCAGATTCTTCCTCCAGAATTAATCTTGGTTGCACATAACTGGGAACCCCGTTATGCAACTTAAACAAAACAGAGGTTATTCTTCCTTTGATATAGGACAGATCTGGAGGCAGGCAGTCTAGGGCTGAGATCAGGCAGCTGAAGTTCTCATGAGCAGCAAGTTGGACTTTGTTATTCCTTCTCTTCCACCATGATGGACTCATGGTTGAATATGGCCTCTGGTGCTTGAGCCACTAACTCTGAATTTCTGTGTGGAATCCAGAAAGGAAAGTGGAAGAGCAGAGGAATAACCTTCTCAACTGTCAGTCCCCTTTAAGGAAGGAGCATGGAAACCATACATCTGTTAACATCTCATTGGCCACCCTGAGGAGCATGGCCTTCTGGGAAATGTAGTCTTATCGAGGCTGTGGCTGTCTGAGGTGTCATTCAGTTCTGCTGGGGAGGAAAAAGGGAAAATGAATATTGCAGAGGCAGTTGGTGGTCTCTGCCACAGACCATCTCACTCCTGCTGCAGTCTTTCATGTCTCTCCTTGCTCTATTATCAAAAGTTTCCTGACCTGTCTGATTCCCTGCCTTAAAATTTTTTTTTTGAGGGATGGGAAGAAACTAATGTGTTAGAGTCTGTGAGGGTTTAATATTTATTATGAAAGGGTCACTGTATGGATGAACTTTTAATAGCATAATTTCAGGTATTTGCAGCAATCTGAAGGCGAAGAGACATCATAAGGCAACTATGCTTTACACATGGAAGACCATACTCGATGTCATCTCCTTCCCAGGGTTCCATAGACTTGCTGGCCTCCCCTCGGCTCTCTGTTGATTTTTTCAGAGCTGGATCTAACAGAGCCTCCTCACCTCCAGTCTTCCGGCTACTCCAGTTTCCAAGTGAGTGAGTTTTAACCCTGGCTGTACACAAGAATCAAAACATACCTCTTTTCAAAATACTGTCACGTGTGGCTTAATGACAAGCAAGGTTTCTGAGAAATGTGTCATTAGGCAATTTTGTCGTTGTGCGAACATCATAGAATGTAATTCTACAAACCTAGATGGTATAGCCTGCTACACACCTGAATTACAAACCTGTGTAACATGAGACTGTACCGAACACTGTAGATAATTGTGGCACAATAGTAAGTATTCGTGTGGCTAAACATATATAAATAGAGAAAAGTTATAGTAAAAATATGGTATAAGAGACACACACACAAAAAAACAGTACCTCTTTATAGTTCAGCCCCATTATACTTTTATAGGACTACCATCATATATTCAGTCTATCATTGCTCAAAATGTCATTATATGTCACATAGCTATTTATGTATCTGGACTCCATTATAATCTCCAAGGTTGTATTATAACCATATGCATTTTGAAAAAGCACCCCAGTTCATCCTGGTGGGCATTCAGTGTTGAGAATGACAGTTTTTGGACATTTCTGATTAATGTAAAATAGTTTTTGTTTTTAATGCTTCAGACTCATCTCAAAGATAAAAAATGGGGAGTTAGTTTGAGAATGTCTCCCCCCAACAACCACCATTTGCCTGACTAGGGAAGCAGTGCCTGCTAGAAGATGGGATACCTGGAATTCTGCATCAGTAACTGAATCACAGAGCTAAGTAACTGAGGAGCTCCTCTTCTGATAATGAGGCTGTTTGTCGGAGTTGCTTGAAAGGATTCTGCAGTTTGCTGAATCAATCTTTTTCTTGAACTCTCATTCTAACTTGGGTGGCTATTTTGTGCAGGAGAAAAAAAAACTTTCCTGCTACCCTCAAGTTTGTCACTGGGGCCTGTGAATTAAACTGATAAAGACCAATGAACAAGAGAAAAGGTTTATTTTTTTATGCACATGGAGGAGGGCAGGCTTTACAGAAAAAAAAAAAAATCCCCCAAGAAGTGGTTATGACATTTTAACAAAGGGTAATAACACAAAGGAAAAGGAATTTGGGCTGTGTGATGGTTATGTTACCGGAGGAGTAAAACTGCAGCCGGATTCCCTGGTTCCCACATCGGGAGTTGAACCCCTGGCCCTTGGTGAAAACCACCGAATCCTAGCCACTGAATCACCAGGGAAGCAGGAACCATCACTGCAGCTGGAGCTTAGGTTCTTGGCCTTCCTAACACGGAAGAATGGAGAAAGGGACCCTGGAGACCCAGTGAGTTTTACAGTTCAAATAGAACTCGTGGACCCAAAGACAGTGCGAAAGTGCACTTTACTAGGCAGAGTGAAAGGACAGCTCCCACGCTTTGGTGGAAAGGGATCCGGAAAGAGGATGCTGTCCAGGCAGGGGCAGCTGCATATTTCACTCTTGAGTTATTCCCTCCCCATTCATGTTCTCGTCCAATGAGAGGAGTTCTTTTGAACTCCCTCTGGATTGATTGTTCTTTGACTCCATTATCGGATTGGCTCCTTGTTTTATATCCCTGAGTCACAGAGCCCCCGCCTCCAAGAGCCAGCAGCGGGAAGGTGAAACAAAGATTTCTACGTGGCCTGCTTGGGAAAACTGAACAAGGCCTGAGGCGGGTAAGCCAGAGAATTCCTGCACTCTCAACAATGCCACCCTCAGCTGACCACCAGAAGTCCCTCTAACACAGTCCCTCAGTTAGTTTTAGGCCATATAATTCCGCAGGCTCATTGGTACTTGAGTTCCCTAGGCTCAGTTGACAGAGGAAGAAAAGACTAGGGCCTGGCTTACAGACGAGTCTGCACAATAAACAGGCACGTAAATTGTGCAAAAGTAGAGAGCTGTAGCACTTTGGCTCCCTTCAGGGACATCCTTAAGGACAATGGTGAAAGAAAATCTTCACAATGGGCAGAACTTCGAGCAGTTCACTTTGCTTGAAAGGAGAAATGACTGGATATGTGATTATATACTGATTCATGGGCTGTCGCCAATGGTCTGGCCAGGTGGTGAGGGAATTGGAAAGAACATTATTAGAAAATTGGTAACAAAAGAAAATGGAGGAAGAGATATGTGGACAGAGCTTTCTGAGTGGGCGAAGGATGCAAAGATATTTGTGTTCCATGTGGATGCTCACCAAAGAATGACCTCTCAGCAGAGGAGAACTTTAATAATCAAGTGAATAGAATGACCCATTCTGTAAATATCAGTCAACATCCTTCACCAGACACCCCTACCTTGGCTTAATTGGCTCATAAATGCAATGACCATGGTGGCAGAGATGGAGGTTATGCATAGACTGAGTGACAGGGACGCCCACCCCTCAAAGCTGACCTGGCAGCGGAGACCAATACTGAGCCCCAATATGGCACCATTCCCTGGGGTGCTCAGCCAGCTACCTGGTGTCAGGTTGATTACATTGGAGCATTTCCATCATGGAAAGGGCAATGTTTTGTCCTTACTGGAATAAGTACTTACTCTGGATTTGGATTTGGCTTTATTGCTAACAAGGCTTCTGCCAAAACTACCATCTGTGGACTTACAGAACATCTTATCCACCACCATGGTATTCAACACAACATTACTCTGACAAGAAACTCACTTCAAAATCAAAGTGTGGCAATGGGCTCAGACTCATGCAATTCACTGGCCCTACCATGTTCCCCACCATCCTGAAGCATTTGGCTAGTAGAACTATGGAATGACCTTGTGAAGCTGCAGTTACGGTGCCATGTGGGTAACAATACTTTGCATTGCTGGGGCAAGGTATTCCAGAAGGCTCTATGTGCTCTGAATCATGACTTTGTGCCCTGCTGGTCTAGAGGCCTTAGTTCTAGAGAAAAGAATGCTTCCTTCAGGAGACACAATGATGATTCCATTGAACTGGAAGTTAAGACTACCACCCAACTGCTTTGAGTTCTTCATGCCTCTGGGTCATCAGGCCAGGAAGGGAATTATGGTGTTGGCTGGGGTGTTGATCTTGACTACCAAGGGAAAATTCTACTACTACACCACAATGCAGGTAAGGAAGAGTATGTCTGCAATACAGAAGATTCCTTAGGGCATCTCTTGGTATTACCACCTCCTGTGGTTAAGGTCAACTGGAAATTACAAGAACCCAATCTAAGCAGAACTATAAAATGGCCCAGACTCTTTAGGAATGATGATTTGAGTCACCTCATCAGGTAAAGAACCATGACCAAGAGGTACTTGCTAGAGGTAAAGGGACTACAGAATTGGTAGCAGAAAAAAGACGTTATATATACCAGCTGCAACCATGTGGTCAGTTGCAAAACGAGGACTACAATTGTTATAAGCATTTCCTCCCTATTTTGTTAAGAATATATTTGTATATTTGTGTGTGTGTGTATACACAAATGCACACATATATATACATATATTAAACAAGTATTTGTATTTTCATTTCTCTCTTAATCCTGTATCATATAACATATTTAGACATTTATTATTAAGTATTGCCAGTGTTACATTATAGTATTTATGTTATGAAATATCAAGAGAAAAGTACACATTACCTCTTCTCCTGGAGTAAGAATTTTTTTTTTTTTAAGCAAGGTCTTGTTCTGTTGCCCAGGCTGGATTGCAGTGGTGTGGTCACAGCTCACTCAGACTCCTGGGCTCAGGCAAGCTTCCTCAGTCCCTAGGACTGCAGGTGTGATATGGATTGCAGTGGTGTGATCATAGCTCACTCAAACTCCTGGGCTCAGGCAAGCTTCCTCAGTCCCTAGGACTGCAGGTGTAATAGGGATTGCAGTGGTGTGGTCACAGCTCACTCAGACTCCTGGGCTCAGGCAAGCTTCCTCAGTCCCTAGGACTGCAGGTGTGATATGGATTGCAGTGGTGTGATCGTAGCTCACTCAGACTCCTGGGCTCAGGCAAGCTTCCTCAGTCCCTAGGACTGCAGGTGTGATATGGATTGCAGTGGTGTGGTCACAGCTCACTCAGACTCCTGGGCTCAGGCAAGCTTCCTCAGTCCCTAGGACTGCAGGTGTGATATGGATTGCAGTGGTGTGGTCACAGCTCACTCAGACTCCTGGGCTCAGGCAAGCTTCCTCAGTCCCTAGGACTGCAGGTGTGATATGGATTGCAGTGGTGTGATCGTAGCTCACTCAAACTCCTGGGCTCAGGCAAGCTTCCTCAGTCCCTAGGACTGCAGGTGTGATATGGATTGCAGTGGTGTGATCACAGCTCACTCAGACTCCTGGGCTCAGGCAAGCTTCCTCAGTCCCTAGGACTGCAGCTGTGATGTGGTTTGCATCTGTGTTCCCACCCAGGTCTCATATTGAAATGTTATCCCCGATGCCTGAAGTGGGCCCTGGTGGGAGGTGACTGAATCATGGAGACGGGTCCTGCATGAATGGTTTAGCACCACCCTTTTGGAGCTGTCTTGTTATAGAGTTCTCATGAGATTTGGTTGTTTAAAAGTGTGTAGTGCCTCCCTGCCTCACTCTCTTTCACCTGCCACTTAAGGTGCCTGCTCCTGCTTTGCCTTCTGCAATGAGTAAAAGCTCCCTCAGGCCTCCCCAGAAGCAAAAATCGAAGTGTGGCGATGGGCTCAGACTCATGAAATTCGCTGCCAGGCTTCCTTTATAGCCTGTGAAATCACGAGCCAATTAAACTTCTTTTCTTTACAAATTACTTAATCTCAAAAGGCTGGGTGTGGTGGCTTACCCCTGTAATCCCAGCACTTTGGAAGGCTGAGGCAGGCGGATCACCTGAGATTGGGAGTTCGAGACCAGCCTGACCAACATGGAGAAACCCCGTCTCTACTAAAAATACAAAATTAGCTGGGTGTGGTGGTGCATGCCTGTAATCTGTAATCCCAGTTACTCAGGAAGCTGAGGCAGGGGAATCAGGTAGGGGCTCAAATAGAACAAAAAAATCAAAAGAAAGGCAATTTACTTTTTCTCTTCCCCTGTGCTTGGGTGTCAGAACTCCAGACTCATTGACCTTTAGATGCTAATACTTACACCAGCAGCCACACTGTTCTTAGGCCTTTGGGCTCAGACTAAGAATTACACCATTGGCGTCCATGATTCTGAGGCTTTCAGACTTGGACTGACCCATGCTACCAGCATCCCAGGGTCTGCAGCTTGCAGGTGGCCTATTGTAAGACTTTTTTTTTTTTTGAGATGTAGTCTTACTCTGTCACCCACACTGGACTGCAATGACACAATCTTGGCTCACTGCAACTGCTGCCGGATTGAACCTTGAACCTTGAGGTTCAAGCAATTCTCCTACGTCAGCTTCCTGAGTAGCTGGGACTACTGGCACCTGCCATCATGCCCAGCTAATTTTTGTATTTTTAGTAGAGACAGGGTTTCACCATGTTGGCCAGGCTGGTCTTGAACTCCTGACCTCAGGTGATCCGCCCCCCCTTGGCCTTCCAAAGCGCTGGGAATACAGGCGAGAGCCACTGCGCCCAGCCCTGTTGTAGGACTTTTTTTTTTTTTTGAGACAGTGTTTCCCTCTTATTGCCCAGGCTGGAGTGCAATGGTGTGATCTTGGCTAACTGCAACCTCCACCTCCTGGGTTCAAGCAATTCTCCCGTCTCAGCCTCCCGAGTAGCTGGGATTACAGTTGACTGCCACCACGCCTGGCTATTTTTGTATTTTTAGTACAGACAGGGTTTCATCATATTGGTCAGGCTGGTCTCGAACTCCTGACCTCAGGCGATTCCCCAACCTCTGCCTCCCAAAGTGCTGGGATTACAGGCAAGAGCCACTGCGCCCCGCCAGGACCTCTTAATCTCCATAATCATGTGAACTAATTTCCCTAGTGAGCCCCCTCTTACATATCTATATACATATTCTAATGATTCTGTCTCTCTGGAGTTCCCTGCCTAATAAAGGCTTCTAGGAATGATACAATGTAGGAAGGTAAATATGAGAGCAAAACAATTGGAAGGTAAGGGTTATTTAATAAGGTTTGTTCATGCAATCTCGTCTTGGTGTGACTTTTTGTCTCCTGTTACCGAGTTATTCTTTGTGTTCTGGTACAGGGACAGGAAGTGGACTCTTTTACTAAGGGAAATTTATGTCCCCTTTTAGGCTTCTGGAAAGGGTGAGCGTAGAGAATTCTTCCCGTGTCTGCTATTTCTTAATTGCCTTCAGAGCAAATTAATCCTTATGCATGGCATATTATGATTCCCTTACAACCAAACTTTGAAAAAAAGTAACTGAAGTTTTGAGAACCTGAACTTCAGGAATATTTAGTCTCTTTATAAAGTTTTTCTCTGACTTCATTTGCTAAAGATTCAACTTGTGGAAAAGAGAGTCTGATTGATCTAGCCTGACATGGTGTGCCAGCCTTCTGCCTGGCAGGGCTTTCTGCCTGGCAGCTCCATCGAGGCCATGTGGAACAGGGTGGAAAATACGTCCTAAAGAAAGAGACATTCCCAGACACAAATAATAGATGTCACAACTGTGAATTGTGGAATCAAGATAAGAGGAAATGTGGTTTATTAGAATCAGTTATTGAAATTAAGTAATGAAATTCCCATTTATGTACCAAAACATATAGAGGCCAGTTATAAACTGGCAAACTGCTAAGGTAATTTTCATCTGTGATCAGGTTGGACACAATGTGCCACTGAGGGGGAAGCTCTTGAGACGTAGGTAGCTGTGGCTGTGGGCCATTTAAAGAGAATGAGAAATGCTGGGAGCGATGGAGTAGGCTGGTTTCTTCTAACATCACTGGATATTTTATTTTATTTATTTAATTTTTTTGAGGCAGAGTCTCACTCTGTCACCCAGGCTTGAGTGCAGTGGTGTGATCTTGGCTCACTGCAACCTCTGCCTCCTGTGTTCAAGCAATTTTCTTGTGTCAGCCTCCCAAGTAGCTGGGACTACACGCAAGCGCCACCATGCCCAACTAATTTTTGTATTTGTAGTAGAGACAGGATTTTACCATATTGGTCAGGCTGGTGTCGAATTCCTGACCTCAGGTGATTCACCTTCACCCTCCTTGGCCTCCCAAAGTGCTGGGATTACAGGCGTGAGCCTCTGCTCCCGGCCATCACTGGATATTTTAACAGCTATCTCAAACTTTGAAATTCTTGCCACAAGACATGAAATAACACTCAAAAACTTTATGAGATTGTGGTTGAAACCCACCATTGTGTATTCATGACTAATGGTTTAAAAATAACACAGAAAAGAAAATATCAAAGTATATTATATATAGTAGGGGTAAGAAATGTTTCATGTAATTTACAATTCAATTATACTTGTATATAAACTTATTTATGATATAAAATTTATTTTATAATGTAGGTAGAAGCCAAAAAATGCTTAGACATCACTGAATGCTTGTAGTATGCCTTTGGCTTGTAGACCTGGGGCTAAAATAACTAAAATCCAAATGCACAGATTAACTCCACAGATTGCTACTCTAACTTGCAATCTGACCAGGTCTCTTACTGAAAATTAAGGCTTTGACCAGAAATCGCAGTAATTAGAATGAGATATATGACAAAATTTGAAAGATGTTGTTAAAGATCCTCCAAACTTTCTAAAATGCCATCTATAGCATTTCTCTTGACTGGGGAAACCACATCTCCTACGTAGAAGGAAGAGGATAATTTTTCACAAGCCCCATCTCTTACTGATGCTCTAAAGATAACTGAGATTCAAACACAATACGATTGGAGGGTGAAGTACAAAATTCAAATGTCATATGCAGAAGAACCTGAAAGGATTCATAAATTTATGGCATTAAAAGTCTAGGCATATTTTTTGAAACACATTTTGGGAATGTTTCACCACAGGTAGGACTCAAATATTCATGTGGGTGTATTTCACTAGCGATTCAGCATAAAGTGGGCTAGGATTAGCTCAGCAACTTTGGTTCTACCAGTTCTCTGGGTTAACTCACATAATCTTGGATTACATGTTAGCCCCTACTAAATGGCACAGAAAAACCATGAAAGGTCATAATCAGGAATAATGATTACTAGAAATTCTAGTAATCATTATTACTGTAACATATGCTGGCCTGGATCTTTTTAACTTTTCTTTCCCTGACCCTTGTTATATCCCTGGGTAGAACCCAGAAAACGTTCCCGTTACTCCTGCCATGAAGATTACGTTGACAAGAGACGCAACACAATGTTTAAAAAGAGCTTTACAAGCTGTTCTTGAAAGATCAAAAATGCTGATGAAAACGACTGCAATTGAAATGGGCTCCCTGATGTCAGTGTGGTTGAGAGAAGCCAGGGTGTCTGAGTCCCACTGACAGCAAAAGCATATGGATGTGGTCATTGAATTATGCAGCAGAGGGAGAATGATGTGAAGACGTTAAGAGATTATCCGGCATTCATACATTTCTGGCTGTCTTTTTTTTTTTTTTTGAGACGGAGTTTCGCTCTTGTTACCCAGGCTGGAGTGCAATGGTGCGATCTCGGCTCACCGCAACCTCCGCCTCCTGGGTTCAGGCAATTCTCCTGCCTCAGCCTCCTGAGTAGCTGGGATTACAGGCACGCGCCACCATGCCCAGCTAATTTTTTGTATTTTTAGTAGAGACGGGGTTTCACCATGTTGACTAGGATGGTCTCGATCTCTTGACCTCGTGATCCACCCGCCTCGGTCTCCCGAAGTGCTGGGATTACAGGCGTGAGCCACCGCGCCCGGCCCTGGCTGTCATTTTTAAGGGGGCTGAACTCATTCTTTTATCAGTGATAGCTAACTCACTCCTGAAATAGCAGCATGAATCCACTTATAAGAACAGAGTCTTTACGACCTAATTACCTCTCAAAGATCCCACCTCTCAACACTGTTGCACTGGGGATTACGTTTCTAACACATGAACCGTGAGAAACATATTCAAACCATAGTTGACATCTTTAAAACAAGCTTTTGGCTAGGGTGAGACTGCCTTTCCCTGGGGTAGCCAATTCTTACTGACAGCAGAAGAATCAGCCAAGAGCATACCTTTGATATGCAAACTAACCAATCCAGAGTCATACCTCCTTTATCCTGCCAGTACACCCCAGGAGAAAATATTCCTGGGCTTTAATCATCTGAGGGTCAGGTAGCAGGCAACTAAAGACCACCACTGTAGATTAGGGTCTGCCAAAGTCATTCAAACTAACCCACTCTAAATTGTTCCACCTATTATTCCTGCAAAAGACCCCAATAAAGGCTCTGGCCTAAGTCTGCATGGTGGCACAAGCCAGTAGCCCCAGGTACTTGGGAGGGTGAGACTGAAGGATCTTTTGAGCCTAGGAGTTTGAGTCAAGACTGGGCAACAGAGCAAAACTCCTTCTCTTAAAAAAAGTGGCTCTGGCCTAAGGCTTCCCACTTGCTCCAGTCTTCTGCTTCCTGACCGCCCTGGTGTTTTTCCATGTGGCCTGCATGGTATGCCATACTCTGTCTCTAGGACCTGTGAGTGTAATAAACTGCTTTACTAAGTCTTTCTTCTGTTTCCTCTTGTGGCTGCATCTGACTGAACATCACATCAGAAAATATATAAAACAAATGCATCAGCTGAACAAATGCCCACCAAGTACAAGACCTTTATAAATGTGTTCCAATAATAAAATTCTATATAGATGACCATCCACAATGGAAATTAAGTGTATTATTTACCATTAGTATACAAATTTAGATTTTTTTTGCACTGGCCAAACTGAGAAATATATCAGAACACCATAAAGAACCATTAGATGTTCAATTCAAGTGTTCGATTATAACATAATCTCTAAAGTTTCTCTAGAAACTGAATTTTGCATTCCATTTACTACTCAGTGAATACAGCCTATCACCCTGATCAGCAAACAACAATAACATTCTATGTTCCTGAGAATTCACTTAATCTTTCTTGATATCCGGTGGTTTCTCCCAATAAAATAGCCATAGTTATTTTAATGGGATGACAGAAGTTATTTTAATGGGATGACAGACATAGGTAGTAATACAGCACAGCCTTTTATCAATGGTGCTCAGCTTCACCTCCATTCAAATGGTTCTGAATTTTTTAACGGGCTCATACTGTAGAATTGAATAAGAAATCTTATTTTCTAAGCCAAGCACAGTGGCTGACACCTGTAATCCCGGCACTTTGGGAGGCTAAGACAGGTGGATCACCTGAGGTCAAGAGTTCAAGATCAGCATGGCCAACAAATACAAAAATTAGCTGGGTGTGGTGGCACATGTTGGTAATCCCAGCTACTTGGGAGGATGAGGCAAGAGAATCACTTGAACTCAGAGGTGGAGGTTGCAGTGAGCTGAGATCCCACCACTGCACTCCAGCCTGGGAAACAAGAGCGAAACTCAGTCTTAAAAAACAAAAATAAAATAAATAACTAAATAAATAATCTTATTTTCTAATGTGATAGCTTAAGCCCAAATTTTTTTTCCATCCAGCCTCAGGCTGCCTGTTGGTTTCGCCCTTGTAAGATTTACAGCATGGAGAAGTTGAGGAGAACCAGTGGGCTGTGCTACACCTGCTCAGTTATCTTATCTCCCTGGGGCAGCATGGTTAAGAGTCAGGGAGAAGCCCGTATTGTACTTCGAAGCATGGAGAACATTAAGTGCTACTGTACTTCAGAATTAGTCTTTTTAAAACTTGGCCAAATCCTTTCTTATGACTTGGCCAACATGTCATTGACCCAGGCCCCACAGGGCCTGGAGCTTATTCCATTCATCATGTTTAGAAATGAGAAAATATGTGTAAATCACTTCATTTGCAGAGCCTGGTACATAGTGAATGCTCAATATAGTAAAATAGCATCATTTAATTGCTATTATTAGTAATATATGGGGCCAAGCACAGTGGCTCATGCCTGCAATCCCAGCATTTTGGGAGGCCGAGGTGGGTGGATCATCTGAGGTCAGGAGTTCGAGACCAGCCTGGCCAATATGGCAAAACCCTGTCTACGAGAAATACAAAAATTAGCCGAGTATGGTGGCGGGTGCCTGTAACCCCAGATCCTTGGGAGGCTGAGGCAGGAAAAATCCCTTGAACCCGGGAGGCGGAGGTTGCAGTGAGATGAGATCTTGCCACTCCACTTCAGCCTGGGTGACAGAGCAAGACTCCATCTCCAAAAAAATAAATACATAAAAGAAAAATATATGGGAGGCAATTTAGTGTATTACAAAGATTATGATCCAGAGACCTGGGGTATAATCCTGGTTCTGCTATTAGTGAGTTAAAGAGCTTGAAGGCATCTTCTCTAAGGCCCTTGCTTTCTTCATCTGTGAGGGAGTTGATAATTTCTATGCAATGTATTTTTAGCATAGACAAAAATGTAAAGTATATTTCCTGGAGCGGTGCAATGTGGAGGCCCTGCAGTGGCCAACTTTTTGCCACAGTGAAGCCCAGTGAGAACTGTGATTTTTCTTAGCTTTGAATCAAGGCGATCTGATCACCCTTGCCACAGTCAAGGTGTAATCCATCAGTCCATGGAGTGTGCTTGAAATCAGTGATGAAATGTCCACTGGGTAATTAGCCAGCCCTGCTGTAATGAGTTCTATTCATGTGAGATTATAGTATTTGTCAAGTGGGAATCCACAGGTATGAATCTAAAAGGGAAGCAGAATGCTTACACATCTTCTGAAGTTCTAATCTCCAGGGGGGTTGGCCAATCAGGCTGACCCCTGGGTCCTGGACTTTAATGACCTCCATAGATACTTTCTCGCAGTTACAGGAACATCAGAGTAGGTGGTGCGGAAACACTGGGCTAGCTGGTGCTAAGGAAAACAAGGCTCTCGCATCGACACATGTGAATTAACTACTAGGGATGGTTGCCTAGCAACATTGTTCCCCTCCTCCTTCACACCGTCTTTAACTTGCTGATTGACTTCTTGTGACATCTCCACTTCTCTGTTCTTTTAATATTAGCCTGGTGTTTGTTATGAATCAGATTTCAGTTAGTTACAGTGTGTTAGGAGTGATATGTAGCATAAAAGGGTAGAGAGCAGATTGATTTGCTGGTGGCGTTTGAAACATATAGTAGCCAGGCATCTCTTTAAAAAGTCAATGGCCCACTTTTAACCATGTAACAAAAGTAGATATTTTGACAGAAAACCAAATACTGCATGTTCTCTCTTACAAGTAGGAGCTGAACGAGGAGACACATGGACATATAGTGGGGAACAACACACACTGGGGCCTTTTGTGGGTGGGGTGAGGGGAGGGAGAGCATCAGGAAGAATAGCTAATGGATGCTGGGCTTAATACCTAGGTGATGGGATGATCTGTGCAGCAAACTGCCATGGCACACGTCTACCTATGTAACAAACCTCTACATCCTTCCTGCACATGTACTCTGGAACTTAGAGTAAAAGTTGAAGTAATAAAAAGAATGAATGACTGGAAAGAAGGTAGGGATAAATATTATTTTAAACAAACCAACAAACAAAAAAGGAGATACTTTAAAATCCTGCCCCCTTATGACGGTCCTATCCTACGCAATGCGCTTCTGCTATCATACTTACTGCTAATGGTTAGGTGGATGTTTCTGATTCTGTAGGGACCTAGCAATCTGTTGCAGGTAGACTTTAAAATAAGGTTGAATACAACTTTATTTTCTAAAATATATAACAACTGTGTTGTTCAATATTTGCTCCAGAAAATTTTTCAAAAATCCCTAATTGAATGCTTTTTTTATTTTGAGACAGAGTCTTGCTCTGTCACTCAGGCTGGAGTAGAGTGGCGTGATCTCGACTCCTTGCAACCTCTGCCTCTTGGGTTCAAGCCATTCTCCTGCCTCAGCCTCCCCAGTAGCTGGGATTACAGGCATGCATCACCACACCCAGCTAATTTTTGTATTTTTAGTAGAGACGGGGTTTTACCATGTCGGCCAGGCTGGTCTTGAACTCCTGACCTCATGATTCGCCTGCCTCGGCCTCTCAAACTTTTGGGCTCAAGTGATTCTCCCACTTCAGCCTCCCAAGTAGTTGAAACTACAGGCCATGCCACCACTACAGGTTCCTAATTTATAGCATTTGCCAATATCCGTGGTGTAAATACTCTTATGATGGTCATTTTCAAGCTACCAATGTACTGTACCTGAATGCAGAGTTGGGAAGAGATGTACACAGTCTGTTTACATGAGTTGGTATCTATCCCAACCCTGAAATAATTCTAAAGCTTTCTGTTTAAAGCAGGATAATTTCATACATCTGTCAATAATCCTGCAAACTCCATATCCCAAGAGGATTTAATTCAGAGGGTGAAATGTTTAAAAAATAAAACAAAACCCTGGCCAGGCTCAGTGACTCATGCCTGTAATCCCAGCCCTTTGGGAGGCTGAGGTGGGCAGATCACCTAAGGTCAGGAGTTTGAGAACAGCCTGACCAACATGGAGAAACCCTGCCTCTACTAAAAATACAAAGTTAGCCAGGCATGGTGGTGCATGCCTGTGATCCCAGCTACTCGGGTGGCTGAGGCAGAGAATAGCTTGAACCCAGGACGTGGAGGTTGCGGTGAGCTAAGATCACGCCATTGTACTCCATCCTGGGCGACAAGAGTGAAACTCCATCTCAAAAAAAAGAAAACAAGAAAACAAAATTTAAGTAGGTTCAGTTTCACCAACTTACAGATACGATTAGCCTGAGTTTCCAGAAAAACAAGGGATGAAGGAGAGACTGCAATCCAGTGCAAAGCACCTGGAAGAAAGCAAGCACCAATCACTACTTGCAAAATGTCAGCCACATTTAAGAACTGGCTCTTCTTTAGTTAAATTTTAAAACTGAGTTTATTTAAATCATTTCCTAAAACTTAGTTTCATCTTAAGCAACTCTATTTATTCTTTTTATATTTTTAAAATTTTCTTTAAGAGACAAGGTCTTGCTCTGTCACGCAGGCCAGAGTGCATTGGTGCAATCATGCAATCATAGCTCACTGTAGCCTTGAACTCCTGGGCACAAGTGATCTTCTTGCCTCAGCCTCCACACCCAGTCCATGTCCATTCAATCTGATGAATGGCAAAGTGGTATGTTTTCAAACACATAATTAAACAATTATATAACCTATAAAATCACAAATATCCGTCAGATAGTACCTAAAACCACTTTGCATACCATCTGTGTCATCTGTCAGAGATGTGTCCCATACTTCGTGAAACAATGCACCAAGTAAATGTTGGACGTTATTATTAATATTTATCTTTGGAGGCTGAGTATTCAAAGGCTCCCTCCGATAATGCAGGTGGTAAATGTTCAGTACTATGTTTAGATAAATCATCTGGAAACTTGGCTCCCAATGTCCTAAAAAGTCTTTAGGAAAAGTCTATCTGACCTTTCTTTAAAGGTCACTGCTGCTAGGCAACCCCTTTCTTCTGGGATGTCGGCCACATTTCTTAGATTTTATTAAAGCACTTGTCATGGGTGGAGGTTGGGAACACATTCTGCTTCTATCTGGCATTTCAGAGTCCTAGGCTCAAAGAGAACAACTAGATTTGGTATGGAAGAGGTCACGCATTTCCTCCCTCGTTGTGCACATTTGTGGGGGTCGTGTGCTATGGGCAGTGTGCAGTGGATTGGAAAATGGGGAGCTCTGTGTTCTACTTGCTGGGTAATCACCGGCCAGCCTCCCAACCCTAGGTCCGTCTCCTGTTGTCAACCCAGTTAGAGCAGGAGGCTGTCTCAACTATGAGGAAGATCTGATTTTGGAAATGGAAGCTACTCTGCTCCATTCTCCCTCCTGAGCTGATCAATGACAATTATTCCCAACAATGAGACATGGTGGGTCATTTTCTTTTAATTTATTGATTTTTAACCGTAGTGGAGAGAACTCCCCTGTTGCAAATCTGCAAGAGATGTTCTATGCTTCAGAATTGTCAATCTTTCTCCTTGTTTTAAAGGGGACTATAGCATTCAAACCCAAATTTAAATCAAAACCTAATTTCTTCAGATGGTTAATTGAATCAGAAGAAGAGTTTTTTCTAATTACCAGCTGTGTCCTGATTGCAAGGTTATTTGTATTCATCCATGACTAGTAAATTCATAATGCATGAGGCCCTACACAGCCACTTGCCTTAATAGCCCTTGTTTTAGAAAGCTGATGTCTTCAGGCCAAAGGATGCTTAACGCAACGTTTAGTCACGTTGAAGAGCCGTGATCGACTATTCCTGAAGTAAGCTTGTAGACAAGGAAGTTTCCTAATCCATCTCAGTTTTGCCTCCAATCCACTCCAGCTCCTTTCTCCCAACCACAGGAGAAGCATAAAGCTGGAAGGTACAAGAACACACTCATCTGCTGACTCTGCGTTCACTGAAGAGGCCAAGACAGTTCAGCCCATTTTCAGCCTTTCGAAGGTGGTGAGGGTCCTCTATTGTCTCACATGTTAGTGCTCAGAGATTAGGATTTCTCTCTTGGCTGCAGAAACTGGACTTTCCAGTTCCTCAACAGAGCCCTGGGAAAGATCCCATCAGGAAGAGGACTCTAGCCTCTGGCATGATTTGACCACAGGTTTAGAGCAGGTTACAGTCATGGTTTCTATGAAGTAGGTTGTTTCTGGATTGGAGAGGTGGCCAGCCATCAGTAAAATTGAGCAAAAAGGGGCCAAATGCATATCAATCATGTGAAATGCACCTTGGAGAAGACTCTCAAGCATAGTGCATTTAACTTTTGGGGAACTGTTATCTAGGAAAGGACATATAACTCTCAAGAATTCTGACTTAAAATCCTCTGGAGTGGGAAAAACATACAGTCTACATGATAGAAAGGGCTGGTGATCCTTACATTACCTGGGTCAGACTTTACCACCTAGCTTTGTGAATTTATGCAAGTCACTCAACTTTTGAGTATCAGTTTTCTAAGCAGAAAATGAGTGAGTGAAATATTTACTAAGATCCCTTCCAGCTCTATGATTCTGTGGCTCACTTACTTACTTTTACTTCCAGAACCTCATTTATCCCTCTGAGCAGTTAAGTGATATTTCTACTGTAGCGTCTAAAAATTGATGATATCAACAAGATTAAACATTTCTAGTGTCTGATTCCACCCCCACCCTGCCCCTGCTCCAAGTATTTCAGCAGGATTTATATATAAATATATATATAGTTTTTTTTTTTTTTTTGCTGAGATTTATTTTCTGAGCTTAGAAGTCACTACTGGAGCATGTCATGGATCATGCCTTAACTTTTCTGCTTGGTCTTTTTTTTTTTTGAGACAGAGTCTCGCTTTGTCATCCAGGCTGGAGTGCAATGGCGGAATCTCGGCTCACTGCAACTTCTGCTTCTCAGGTTCAAGCAATTCTTCTGCCTCAGCCTCCGGAGTAGCTGGAATTACAGGGGCACGCCACCACATCCAGTTAATTTTTTGTATCCTTAGTAGAGACGGGGTTTCACCATGTTGGCCAGGCTGGTCTCAAACTCCTGACCTTGGGATCCACCCACCTTGGCCTCCCAAGGTGCTGGGATTACAGGTGTGAGCCACTGTACCTTGCCCTCTGCTTGGTCTTATCAATGAGAAATGGAAGATGCATACTGGCAGAGAAAGAATTTGATAAGCTTTGGAGTCAGAGAAACTTGGGTTTAAACCCCAGCTCAACTATGTATCCTGCATGACTTTAGGTAATCATTCAATAAACTTTCTTTAAGTAGAGGTAAAATTTTTGAATTTTTTTTTTTGAGACAGGGTCTTTCTCTGTTGCGCAGGTTGGAGAACAGTGGCTCAATCATGGCTCATTGCAGCCTCAACTTCCCCCAGCTCAGGTGATCCTCCCACCTCAGCCTCCTGAGTAGCAGGGACCACATGTATGTGTCACCACATCAAGTTAATTGTTGTATTTCTTGTAGAGGCGGGCGGGGTTTCCTCCTGTTGCCCAGGCTGGTCTCAAACTCCTGGGCTCAACTGATCTGCCCATCTCACCCTCCCAATATGCTGGGATTATAGGCATGAACCTCTGTGCCTGGCCAAATTCTTGAATTTTATGTAGAATTCTTATGAAGATTAAATGGTCTTCACATCCCCAAAGCATTTAATGGCTCACTCATTCAAAACTGATCTTTCCACTCCGTTTTTTGAGATTTCCCTAACCTCATGGATGATCTATCTTGCATATCAGAGTTTCAGTTTCTCTACCTCTTTACTTTAAATATTTTTTATCCTACCTCAACTATTGATCACCATGGCCATAACATGAACATTTCATGATCTTAAATGCATAATTACTAAAAATTAACTTCAGTATCCCATTATCTGACCACCACCTCCTATCCTTCTACATCCCTAACCCTAGTGTCTTCACTCCAACAATTCTTCAGTCTCAATGAGGCCTCTAATCCTTTGATCCTAGTGTATTTTCACAGTCAGGCACTGTATTCATTTTCATTTTTTTTACTAAGGTCAGGTAGAAGGTCCATCATTCTAATCACCTCTTGCACATGCCACAAATTTGTAGGCCCCCTCCTCAATGGCTTACTCATCTAGCAAACATGCAATCTTGATTAAATCCCATTCTTCACCTGGACAAGTAATTATTGCTGGAAAATAACACACAACTGCATTGAATGGTTCTTGCTTTAGTTTCATGATCATAAATCTCAACTGTACATTACATGCCAGCCAGTAACCTTATTTTTAAAATTTTATTATTATTATTTTGAGACACAGTCTCACTCTGTCACCCAGGCTGGAGTGCAGTTGCACGATCTCAGCTCACTGCAACATCTGCCTCCCGGATTCAAGCGATTCTCCTGCCTCAGCTTTCTGAGTAGCTGGGAAGACAGGTATGCATCACCATGTCCAGCTAATTTTTGTATTTTTAATAGAGACAGGGTTTCACCATGTTGGCCAGGATGGTCTCCATCTCTTGACCTTGCGATCCACCCACCTTGGCCTCCCAAAATGCTGGGATTACAAGCATGAGCCACTACGCCTGGCTACCCAGTAACTTTATTAAGCATCCCTAGTATATTAGTTTTTCCACTGTATCGTATGACCACTTCACTTCTGGGCCTCTTTCTACTTTTAATAAAGTGAAATCCTCTTATTTGTGTGAGATCAGTCACTTAACTTGGTAAGGGTTCTCAAACAAACCTATGTTCTTGTTTTTTGTGTTCCAAGTTTTTTTTTTTTCACTTTTCACTTGGTTTACTAATTTTTAAAATACAGCAGTTTTAAACTTTTATGAGGTTAAATTATCTATTGATTTACATTGTTCTGTTTAGCTGTCCTGTTTAACAACATCTTCCTCCTCCAAAGCATACTCTTCCATTCGTTACTTTAACACTTATTTTTGGAATGCCTACCACGATCTAAGAATTGTTGGCTCCCAACATATATATTAGGCAACCCTCTTCAGGCAACTTTCAATTGTCTTTGGAGAAGGGAGACAATAACATTTGAACAAAGCCATTAATAATCCTGGATTATCATAAAGTCTTTGAGGGACATATACAGAGTGATATGATTGCTACCACCTGGGGAAGGAGTGGAAAGGGCACTGAGATAGGATGCCAAGAGAGCTGAGGCCTGAAGGATGACGAAGGTCGTGTCCCATGCCAGGGGAAAGGTCTTTAGGTGGAGGGAAGAGCAAGGACAATAGCCCTCAAGCAACAAAGGGCATGATGCCTAGCAGCAGTGGGGAGCAAATTGCTGCAGAGGGAGCTTTGTGAGCAAGGGAAATGTTCGGTGAGATGAGGTTGGGGAGACAGAGCACAATCATGTAGGGCCTTGTGTAGGACCCTGCTGCCCTATATCCCCCACCTCCTAACCTGACTTCTCTGGAGAAACTTCCTTAGTAAATCAAAGGCATGGGTGGATGTGGTGGCCCACACCTGTAATCCCAGAACTTTGGGAGGCCAAGGCAGGCGGATCACCTGAGGTCAGGGGTTCGAGACTAGCATGGCCAACATGGCAAAACCCCGTCCCTACTAAAAATACAAAAATTAGCCAGGCATGATAATGCATGCCTGTAATCTAAGCTATTCGGGAGGCTGAGGCAGGAGAACTGCCTTAAGCCAGCAGGTGGAAGTTGCAATGAGCCGCGATTATGCCACTGTACTCAAGCCTGGGCAACAGAGTGAGACTGTCTCAAAAAAATAAAATAAAATAAAGTAAAAGGCATGAATTCACTCAGTGTCCACTTTTGGGGAACTTGACCTAAGATGCTGGCCAAGAGTTAATTTCCCCACTAGGCATGGGAATGATCCAAGGTTGGGAAGGCCCATGTAACAACACTGGGGACCACTGAGAAGCAGCTTTAGTGGAATTCAGAGAGAAGCCAAATTGCAAGGATAAAGAAGGAAGTGGATATGTTGCGGACAGTCTGTCATTGTTTTGGGTGGCCTACACTTTCTGTAAACCCGTATTATGTTTGGGATATTTCCAGCCTTTTGCATTTTGCCTCACCAAAACAGAACTCAGAAAATTGAGTTTTCTGAGCCTCTCTAGCAGCTGGGATGCAGCAATGTAATTCATGCAGCTTCTCATCAGATACACCCATATTAACCAACTGTTCAGAAACCAACAGTTTGGGAAACAGGCTTTCTTGTGGAATATTTTACTACAGTTAACTCTTGAACAACGCAGGGTTGGGGCAATGACCCCTGTGCAGTCAAAAATCCATGTATTATTTTTTTTTCTCCAAAACTTAAGTAGTAATAGCCTAGTATTGACTGGAAGCCTTACTGATAATATAAACAGTTGATTAACACATATTTTATATATGTGTTACATACTGTATTCTTACAACAAAATACGCTAGAGAAAAGAAAACGTTATTAAGAAAAAGAAAATATATTTACTATTTGATATGCCTAGGCTTTGTGTTCCCACCCAAATCTCATCTTGAGTTATAATCCCCAGCTGTTGAGGGAGGGACCTATGGGAGGTGATTGGATCATGGGGGAGGTTTCCCTATGCTGTTCTTATGATAGTGAATGAATTCTCAAGAGATCTGTTTGTTTTATAACTGTTTGGAAGTTCCTCCTTTGTTCACTCTTCTCTCTCCCACTTGCCATCATGTAAGATGTGCCTCTTTCTCTTCCACCATGATTGTAAGTTTCCTGAGGCCTCCCCAGCCATGTGTAACTATGAGTCAATTAAACCTCTTTTCTTTATAAATTACCCAGTTTCGGGTATGTCTTTATAGCAGTGTGAGAACAAACTAATACACTATTCATTTAGTGGAAGTGGATCATCAGAAAGGTCTTCATCCTTGTCATCCTCATGTGGAGCAGGCTGAGAAAGAGGAGGAAGAGGAGGGGCTGGTCTTGCTGTCTCAGGGGTGGCAGAGGCAGAAGAGGTGGAACAAGAGACAGGAGAGGCAAGCACACTCAGTGTAATTTTTGTTGAAAAAATTTGGGCTGGGCATGGTGGCTCATGCCTGTAATTCCAGCATTTTGGGAGGCCAAGGCAGGTGGATCACCTGAGGTTGGGAGTTCGAGACCAGCCTGACCAACATAGAGAAACCCCATCTCTACTAAAAATAAAAAAATTACCCAGGCATGGTGGCACATGCCTGTAATCCCAGCTACTCAGGAGACTGAGGCAGGAGAATCACTTAAACCCAGGGGGCAGAGGTTGTGGTGAGCCAAGATTGTGCCATCACACTCCAGCCTGGGCAACAAGAGCGAAACTCCGTCTCAATAAACAAATGTATAGGTGCAGTTCAAACCTGTGTTGTTAAAGGGTCAGCTGTACACTGCAGCTGTGTTTTAGCTTTGGCTTTTTAAGCAACAGCAGTAGCAGTGGCCACAGCAAGGGAAATTTTGGTTCTTCTGCTCAGTCTTGTGGCCTGGTTTTGGGCATTTTTCTTGGAAACTCAACTTCAGCAACTCTGGTTTTCCAGCACTTCCAACAATATCTTTTTAATAAACTTCTCTTGGGAATACCTAGTGTCAACTTTGATTGCTTGCAAACAGGAACTCTGCCTGAGAGAGCAGAGGATAAGAAATTGGAGCCGTGGTGGGCAACCTTTTCAAAGTCACAGGAGAACAAAGAGTGCTAATAGGTGTGGCAGTCAGCCTCAGAGTTGGCCCCCAATCATTATTTCCTTTTAGGGTTCATGTACTTTTGTTGTGCCATGTTGCACTGAGGAAGGAGACCCAGGCATCTGGGATTCCCTCCCCCTCTGTCATCCACTGTGCATCTCAATAGAAGAGAGAGCAGACCAGCTGGCGCCTCCTGAATCTCCTTCCTGAAAATAACATGCTTGGTCTTGGGAAAACTCTCTGGAAGACACTATTTTTACGTAAAGCAAGATCAAACCAGAGACCTTTTCACATGTGAGTCCCAAAACTGTAAACTGGAACCCTTTCATATGTGATTCCTGAAACTGTAAACAGAGACCTTTTCACATGTGAGTCCTAAAACTGTAAACCAGAACCCTTTCATATGTGATTTCTAAAGTATAAACCTATATAAAGGCAGAACCTTCCTTTGTTAGATGAGCTGGACTTTGGACAAATTATGCCCAGGCTCCCGGCCGAATAATAAACTCTTTCCTCCTCCTTTATTCGGTGTTCGGGAAATCTGTTTCCCACGGCTGTTCCTGCTACAGTACCAGGACTGCTGTGTGTGACCAACAGGATACAGAGGAAGTAACAGTGTGTGACTTCCAAAGCTAGTTAATAAAGAAATGATAGCTTCTGCATTGGTTTCATGAATCGCTCACCCTGGGGGAATGAAAGCTAGCCACCATGTTTTGAGAACACTCAGGCAGCCCTGTGGAGATGCCTACACAGAGAGGACGCCACTTGTCGGCACCAATTTGCCAGCTGTGGCAGTGAGCCACCTCAGAAGTGGATCCTCCAGTTCCATCAATCCTTCAGATACTGTGGCCTCAGCTGACCTGACTGCAACCCTGTGACAGACCCCAAGCCAGAAGTGCCCAAAGAAGCTGCCACTCATTGCCAGACTCAAAGAAACCATGGAAGATGAGAAATACTTAATGGCTGTTGCAAGTCACTAAGTCTTGAAGTAATTTATTATGTAGCAATATATAACTAAAATATAATGTTTAAAGATGGTTTGTTTCTATAGGGCAGGGGAGAACTGAGTCTATTTATAATAAAAAGAAGCTACAGAGCACATGTAGAGAACTGCTGATCTAAGGGAGAAAAGAACAGAGCAAGGTTCAGAGAGAGAAGGAGGGAGGGAGAGAAGGAGGGAGAGAGAAGGAAGGAAGGAGGACGGGAGGAAGGAAGGAAAGAAGAAAGAAAAACGGAAGGAAGAAGGAACAAAGGAAGGAAGGAAGGAACGAAGGAAGGAAGAAAAGAGAGAATAAAGGAGGGAGGGAAGGAAGGAGGAAGGGAAGATGGGAGGGAGGGAAGGAAAGAGGGAGGGAAGGAAGGAGATCAAAGATTCAGGGATAGCCTTGGCAGGAAAGAGGACCTGTTTTTTCTTGAGATAGGAATAAGGAGGGAATGAGATAGCTGGTGTTGAGGATGAGCATAAGGGAGAGGGTAGATTGAGAGCTTCATCATCTCAGTAAAGTAGGAGTCAAGCAAGATCCTCTGCAGGGACTGAGGCAGCCTGGGGTGAGTAGGTCTATTTTGTAAGCTTACATTTATATATGGTTTTTTCAACATTAACAATTTTTCTGGGGGCCAAAGCAGGAGGATTGTTTGAGCCTAGGAGTTCAAGACCAGCCTGGGAAACATGAAGAAACTCCTCTCTACAAAAAATACAAAAATTAGCTGCCTGTGGTGGTGAGTGCCTGTAGTCCCAGCTGCTTGAGAGGCTGAGATGGTAGGATATCTTGAGTTGGGGTTGCAGAGGTTGCAGTGAGCCAACATCGCACCATTGCACTCCTGCCTAGGTGACACAGTGAGACTGTGTCTCAAAAAAACACTTATATATTTTTTTTGAGACAGGTTCTTGCTATGTTGCTCAGGCTGGAGCGTAATGGCTACTTACAGGTGCCATCAGTGTGCACTGCAGTCTCCAGCTCCTGGGCTCAAGGAACCCTTCTGTCTCAGCCTCATAAGTACCTGGGACTACAGGCATGCACCACTACACCCACCTTAACATTTATTTAGTTTTAATTTTATGCAGGCATTGCGCTAAGGTCCTTCCATACATAATCCCATTTAACTACTCTACCTGCTCTACCAGACAAATGTTGTTTTGTTAAACGATTCTTTACAGATGAAGAAGCCGAAGTGGGAAGTAGGAAACCGAGCAGGTAAACCAGTTCTGTCAAACCAGAAGGCAGCTCTTTTCACTCCCTTCACCCTTTGAGTGGTGTACTTAAGAATGACTGTTGTGAGAAATTTAAAAATGATCAACAAGAGATTAGTCAAAAGGAAAAGGAAAAGATGTCCTTCAAGAAAATATAGGACACTTGGTCTTTACAATTTCAACTGTAAATATAGCCACAAGGATAAACTGACTTTTTCTTAGCTCTTTAAATGGGCTTTGTGCTATCCTCAGACAGCCAGATATGTGAAGAAACACTTAGATTGTTTTGCATGATAAATTATAATGAAACTTCAGATGTAACACCAAAAAGTTATGCACATTTTGTTTTTTGGCAAGGTAAAGCTATGAGGCCACTTTGTGGAGTGGTTTGAGGAAGCTGCCTCTATTAATATCTAAGGCTCTATGTTAACACAACAAAAGACGATTTCTTCTTTGCTGAAATGTCAGATTTTGGGTTAGAAAGTTGACTTATTCCATAAGGAGCCAAAGAGTAAGAAAGCAAAATAATAAAAAGGCATGTTGTTTCTAAAACTGGAGTTGGCCAGGTGTAAGGCTATGATAATTAAAATCAGATGATGCTGCAGCAAGAATTGACAGCTCGGTGGGATAAGCCAGCTGTCAAACAGACTCCTTAGTGTGTTTTAGGAAATAATACATGATTAAGAAAACGTCAAAATGATTAATCAAGACCAGCCTGATTAATCAGTTAATTAAAATAGTTTAAGCTTAAAAAGGGGTAAGCATCACAGAAATAAAAAAAATGAAAGAGAAACGAATGATTCTGAAATTGATACAAGTGAAGGCCAACAGCATGCTCAACCAGGAAGGAGATAAGGCTGCTCCCTATCAGCGTGGTTATTCTGCCTTGTGGAAAAATATATAGTTTAATTATACCTTCCTTAATACATCCTTCTAATTATAAACACTACAGCAGAAATCACCAAGAAAGGAGTCACAATTTTGACTCTATTCAATTCAAAAATATAAAACCTTATGACCTTAAAAACCATTAAAGGGCTAATGGCAATCCAGCAGAAAGAGCAAATGACAGAGAGTTAATAAAGTAAATATATGAACATCTCTGATAGTAGTAGCATCCCAATAACAGAACAGATTATAGGCAAGGATGGGGATTCACTGGAGAAATAAAAATGTCAGCAAACAAATGGAAATTTCTTCAACCATATTTGTTATGAAAGAAATGCAAATGAAAACAACCAAGTGGTGCTCATCACCTAAGAAACCAGGGAAGGGCTGAGTGCCTTGGCTCATGCCTGGAATTCCAGCACTTTGGGAGAATGAGATGGGTGGATCACCTGAGGTCAGGAGTTCAAGACCAGCCTGGCCAACACGGTGAAACGCTGTCTCTACTAAAAATACAAAAATTAGCCAGGTGTGGTGGTGGCCTCCTGTGATTTCAGCTACTCAGGAGCCTAAGGCAGGAGAATCACTTGAAGCAGGGAGGCGCAGGTTGCTGAGATCACACCGTTGCATTCCAGCCTGGGCAACAACAGTGAAACTCCATCTCAAAAAAAAAAAAAAAAGAAAGAAAAGAAAAAGAAAAAGAAACCAGGAAAGCCGAAAAGCCTAGTGCCTGCTGAGAGGGTGACTTAGTGTAGATTCTCTGGAAAGCCATTTGGCATTATGTATCAATAATCTGTAAAGTTCGTACTACAAATACACTTCTGAAAATCTATATGGAAGAAATAATCAGAAAGTCAGAAAAAGATTTATACACAAGAATGTTAATCACAATGTTTTCTATAAGGGTTAAGTATTCAAGAATATAAGAATATTTAAATAAAATGTGACTTAGTCATATAAGAATATAAGGTGATTAAAATCATATTCCTGAAGAATTTTTAGGGGCTTGGAAAAATTCATAATACATGAAAAATGAAACATCATGGAAACTCTTTATTTTATGCTCCCAATTATGTAAAATAAAGAATTCCATTGGAAACAAAGCATGTAATGCTTGCAATTATATGTATATTTAAAAGTATGAAAGCAGGCCAGGCGTGGTGGCTCATGCCTATAATCCCAGCACTTTGGGAGGCCGAGGTGGGTGGATCACGAGGTCAAGAGATCGAGACCATCCTGGTCAACATGGTGAAATCCCATCTCTACTAAAAATACAAAAATTAGCTGGGCATGGTGGCACGCACCTGTAGTTCCAGCTACTCGGGAGGCTGAGGCAGGAGAATTGCTTGAACCCAGGAGGCAGAGGTTGTGATCAGCCAAGATCGTGCCATTGCACTCCAGCCTGGGTAACGAGCGAAACTCCGAAAAAAAAAAAGTATGAAAGCATTAAGTTTTTAACAGATAGAGTGGACATTCAGGTGATTTTGATTTTCTTCTCCATGGTTCTTCAGATTTCCTGTAATAAGCATGAATGATTTTTTTTTTTTTTAAGACAGGTTCTGGCTCTGTCACCCAGCCTGGAGTGCAGTGGCATGATCTTGGCTCACTGCAATCTCCACCTCTCAGGCTCAAGTGATCCTCCCACCTTAGCCTCCCAAGTAGCTGGGACTACAGGTGCGTACCACCACACCCAGCTAATTTTTGTATTTTTAGTAGAGATGGGGCTTCACTGTGTTGCCTAGTCTGGTCTTGAACTCCTGGCTTCAAGCAATCCACCTGCCTTGGCCTCCCAAAATGTTGAGATTACAGGCGTGAGCCACCACCAAAAGTTATACAGGCCATGAATAACTTTTATAAGAGAAAACCATTACTGGAAGTAAAACTTTTCATTATCTCTGAAGATGTTCCCTTGGCTTTTCTGCAGTCAGTAGGATTCCAACCTGGGTAGAGAATTAGCCTCTTGATTTATCATCAGAATTGCTTGAAATAAAGTGAGGAGTCCCAACACATCTCACTTGTTTGGGGATCATTTGAATGAGTTTCATGTAAGTCTCAGTGAATTCCTTTTCCATACAAACTCAAGAATAAGGTGAGAGCAGACACCAATTACAGGGCCCTGGTGGCACAATCATAGCTCACTGTTACCTCTAACTCCTGGGGTCGAGCCATGCTTCTGGCTCAGCTTCCCAAGTAACTAGAACTTCAAGTGTGTGCCCCATGCCTGGCTAATTTTTAGTTTTTGTAGATATAGATCTCACTATATTGCCCAGGCTGGTCTTGAACTTCTGTCCTCAAGCAATCTTCCCACCTCAGCCTCTTAAAGCATTGGGATTACAGGCATGAGCTACAGCACCCAGCCTCAGGCTCTGTGTTTCTGACAAGCTCGCAGGTAACGCTGATGCTGCTGGACTGCAAACTACACTTTGAGTAACAAGATCAAGTCCCTACGTAAACCAAAAAGTATCTGAGACAGGTCTCAACCAATTTAGAAGTTTATTTTGCCAAGGTTAAGGGCATGCTTATGGCACAGCCTCAGGAGGTCCTGATGACATGTGCCCAAGGTAATCAGGCTACATCTTGCTTTTATATGTTTTAGAGAGACATAAGACATCAATCAATACATGTAAGATGTACATTGGCTTGGTCAGGAAAGGTGGGGCAACTGGAAGTCAGGGGCTTCCAGGTCATAGGTGCATTCAAAGATTTTATGACTGGCAGTTGGTTATTATCTACAGACCTGGAATCAATAGAAAAGAATGTCTAGGTTAAGGTAAGAGATTGTGAAGACCAAGGTTTTACCATGCCGATGAAACTTCCGGGTAGCAGGCTTCAGAGAGCATACACTGTAAATATTTACCAGACTTAAAGAGTCTGTTATGTCAGTCTCAAGGTTTGTGTTAATGTTCATGGTAATAAGGCATGTTCCACTCCCTCTTCCCATCATGGCTTTAGCTGGTTTTTCAGGTTGAAGTTGGAATGCTCTTGGCTGAAAGGAAGGATCCATTCAGATGGTTACGGGGCTTAGAATTTTATTTTTGGTTTATGCTCTTAGAGGTCATCCCAACATTTCCTGATTACAAATACAAAAGACTTTGAAACAAGTTCATCAGCAAGCATTAATTAGATGAGTAATGTGCGTCGGGTGTCTGGGAGCCCACATCTAGGGAACTGTTCTACGGTCATGGGGTCATTAGGAGATTAACAAATAACTTCATGGTGCAAGTGCTTTCTCATGAATATGGGGATGTATAGACATCTTTTGAAACAAGTGTATTTTTGTGCATTTCTAGTGAATTTCTTTTAGGAAATTCTTGGGCATTATATTGCATCTTTCCTGATGAAGCTGCGTTAGTGATCAAAAGAACAAACCACCAATCCTTTCCCTTGTCTTTTTTCTTTTTCCATTTCACAAATTCTCTGGTCTCTGCGTGTGTGCTCAGTAATAGGAGAAGCCAAGGCCTCCTGTGGGTCCTAGGAAATCCATTATCTAATCTAAAAATAGACAAGAGCCCATTGTCTCATGCAAAAGTAAATCCCACGTACTAATCCAGCAGAAAGTGATCTGGCCTTTTAAAAGATTTATTAGTTTCTGATCTTCCTCTCTATGCATAACATTTTTCATCTCACTCTGTGACAGATAAATTGAATTAAGTGAGAGTTGAAATAACTTCTTTTAAAGATAAATCATCTTTGTGATATAAGCCTTTGAGGTTTAGGAGGCCTCAAGATTCTTGAAGACTCAAAACATTAAATGAGAAAGAGAAAAGTAACTGTTACTATGGAAAAAGCTGCATTCCCAGCAGTGGTGTGCTGTAAATGTTTAACAACCAGCTCTCAAAAAACAAGAAACGTTGCCAGGGGCTGGGGTGGGGAATTATGGGAAATGACTGCTAATGACTGTGTTTCTTTTTGGCATGATGAAAATGTTCTGAAATTTGATGGTGATAGTTTCATAACCTAATGAATACATTAGGAAACCACTGAATTATACAATTGTAAATGGAAACAGGAACAAATCTCCCTTCCCCCAAATATTATTTGCACTATTTGCTAATTTCCATAATGTAAATTCTCCCACTATGTCTGGTTTCAATGCCACTGGTTCCCAGTGTGTCAATTGTTTCCTAGCCACAGGGGTTTAGGAAGAAGGTGAGGGGTATACAGCATTCCCTCACTGATTGCTTTTGCTAGCTTTTTTTTTTTTTTCGCGTGTTTGTTTTTGTTGTTTTTTCTGTCTTGAACTGATCAAGATGAAGTCAAAGTACCCTGAGTGGGATATGAGTCTCATGTTTATTCTTTTACGAATTCAAATATTCAGCCACATATTTAGCATCTTCTCATGCTGGGCTCTGTGCTGTGTATGTGCTGCGAATTCTTAGGTACCTAGAATGACCCCTGCCACTGAAGAGACCACAGTCTAGTGAGGGATAGAAATATAAAAACACTATTGCAGTATGTGAGTGTGCGTATAATTGAATAGAGGTATGCACACTCTGAGAGTTACTTTTCCCCAAGGAGGAGGAATAGTGGTAGTGATAACAGTGAAGGTGTCAGATAAGAGATATCTGACCTGGGAGCTGGGTAAGTGCACTGCAGTTCAAAAGAACAGCATGAACCAAGGCATAGAGGCACAAGAGTGACAGGGTGCTAAGGACACAGGCACTAATAAGTTGTGGG
Source organism: Aotus nancymaae (assembly GCF_030222135.1). Taxonomy (NCBI): domain Eukaryota; kingdom Metazoa; phylum Chordata; class Mammalia; order Primates; family Aotidae; genus Aotus; species Aotus nancymaae. The sequence continues at coordinate 26,486,558 of NW_026988455.1, forward strand.
TAGCTCACAAGTTCATAGTGGTCAGGATGAAAGTGATCAGAAAAATGGACTTGTATGCTTTTAAAGTCTTTATGGGCCATGCTAGGGATATTGCAGGAAATGGGAAAATGGGGAGCCACTGAGGTTTGTTAAGCAAGGGAGAGACATGTACAGATCAGCGGTATTACTTTTTGATGATAAGAAGGATACACGGATAGGAAAGAGAAGTGGGAGGAAGCTAGAATTGAGTAGGCCAGAGAACAAGACTGTTATTCCAGATGAGATATGAATAAGCCAACATTGTGGGGTACAAAGTGGAGGGGATAAAGTGGAGAAACACATCAAGGTAAAATGTATAGAACTGAACATTCAACTGAATGTGCAGAGTGGAGCAGATGGTGGAGTCAGGCTAATACAAAAGTTTCTATCTTGGGTGACCAGATGAATGGTGATGCCCATAAAATGCCTGTGGATGGTAGGCACTGAGTGAATATTTGCAGAAGGTAGAAAACTATCTGGATCATAGAGGAGCAGCATGGTGTGATGGACTCCTCACTGAGTGAGGAGTCAGATTACCTTTGCATCAGAGAATGGTTACTTATTATAATAGTTGTGGGACTTGGAGCAAGTTTCTTTTTCTTTTTCTTTTTTTTCTTTGAGATGGAGTCTCACTCTGTCACCCAGGCTGGACTGCAGTGGTGCGGTCTCAGCTCACTGCAACTTCCGCCTCCTGGGTTCAAGCAATTCTCCTGCCTCAGCCTCCTGCATAGCTGGGATTATAGGGGTGTGCCACCACTCCCACTTATTTTTGTATTTTTAGTAGAGATGGGTTTTCATCATGTTGGTCACGCTGGTCTTGAACTCCTGACCTCATGATCTGCCCGCCTCGGCCTCCCAAAATATTGGGATTACAGGCATGAGCCACCATGACCAGCCAAGTTTCTTAATCTCTCTGAATTCAGTTTGAATCCATGTGTAGCTGAGAAGAGATGAGTGTTAGTATTGGAATTATTTTAGTTGCAGGGATTTGAAAAGCCTACAGTTATTCCTAGTGTTCCCAAAGGGGAATACATTTATTAGATGAAGTGGAATGAAAAAGGTAGTGGAGGCAGAAATGTGTTCCCTGATCTAATCTATATACAGCCATTACAAATAGTGAGTCAGGCTTACTTCTTGGTATTGGAAGGATTTCTGGATATCCAGTGATTTTTGTTTGTGGTTAAGAGGCAGAAGAAGAAAGACTGATGCAGTTCAAATCTAATCAGAGGGAAAATTCTGGTGGCTCCTCAGCTGGTATCCATGGGAACTTGATACAGCAGAGCACCCTGATACCTGGGCTGTCAGGAGTCCAGAATATGTCTTATTTGAAATTCTGAGTAGTCACAAACTATCACAACATGGGAAGGGGACCCGTGCCAGTTTCAAAGTAAAGCTGGAACTGAAGCTGTTAAATATGTATGTGGGAAAATTGAAAATGCTTTTGAAATAGGCAAAGCAGATTACTTGATGTCTTGTCCAGCATGCTTTTCCAGATTATTGCTACAGCTTCATTGTTTTTGAGCTATTTTATAATTCTGTAATTGTAGACAACTAATAGCAATGCAAATGATTCTTGCCCATAGGCATGCAAATAAATTTTGTCTTGTGGAAGGGCAGTTGATTCTCTCACACCTCTGTGGAAAAAGCAAATTTTGCATCCAATAAGCAATTTCATTTGATGGCTTCTTGGGACTTAACATTTGTGTCTGCTCTTTGGTTTCTCCTTTGGACTGCTTGCAACATCTTACTAGTTTCCTCATTAATTAATGAGTTGAATAAAATCTGTGACACACATTCATTTTATAGGAATCATGTTTTCACTCTTTAAAAAGAATGATCTGGCTGGGTATGGTGTCTCATGCTTGTAATCCTAGTACATTGGGAGGCCAAGGCAGGTGGATCACTTGAGGTCAGGAGTTTGAGACCAGCCTGACCAACATGACAAAACCCCATCTCTACTGAAAATACAAAAATTAGCTGGGTGTGGTGGCACACGCCTCTAGTCCCAGCTACTTGGGAGGCTGAGGCAGGAAGATCACTTGAACCAGGGAGGCAGAGGTTGCAGTGAGCCGAGATCCTGCCAGTGCACTCCAGCCTTGGCAACAGAGCGAGACTCCGTCTCAAAAAAAACGAATGATCAATTAATGAGCATCACAGTTACATTTTACACATTGAAAAACTAGGTAAAGGAAAGAATCCATCAAGCCCGAGGGTATCCTCAAGGTGCTGGTGGAGGACAAATAGTGATCCAGGGCAGAGGGAGGCTAGTGAGACTCCAATCTGGGGTGCATTATAGGTCCAGCTTCTATCTCCCTATTGTAGGGAAAATTCTTCCTCATATAGACCTTAATACATATATGTCATCAGATTTTTGGCCTTAACATGGGTCATCAGATTTTAGTCTGGGACAGAACTGTGTTTCACTGTGTTAAAGAGAAGAGGGTAAATGAATAGGTTTTCTTTTTCTTTTTTTTTGAGACAAGGCCTTGCTTCATCATCCAGGCTGGAGTGCAGTGGCACATCATGTTTCACTGCAGCCTCAGTTTCCAGGATCCCAGTGATCCTCCCACCTGAGTCTCCTGAGAAGCTGGGACTACAAGTGTGTGCTGCCACATCCAGGTACGTTTTAAATTTTTTATAGAGACAAGGTCTAACTATGTTGCCTAGGTTGGTCTTGAACTCCTGGGCTCCGGTGAACCTCCTGCCTTAGCCTCCCTGGGTATTATAGTACTGGGATTACAGGCATGATTTGCTGCTCTTGGCCTGCTAAATAATACTGTTAAGCAGAGGGGAATCTCAACCAGGGTTAAGAAAATTCTCTCTAAAGCACATTAGGAAATTCATCTAATTTTTGATTGCCTTAAAAGCACGGATGTGTGTCTCCTCACAGCATAATGATGCACTAACAATACGTAGAAGAGATGGTCAATATTAGTCAGAGAAAGGCTTGTTTTCTATGGATGACCCATTTAAAAAAATAAACGAGGATCCAGCTTTTCTCAGGATGGAGTCAGAAGGAGTCTCAGTAATTCCTATCACAGGTCAATAACAGCACGAGGCAACCCTGCAGGAAGCACAGAGTTTGCAAGGTCCTTCCCTGTGGCCTGAGGAAAATGACTTCTGAGTACTCAAGACAGCCTAAGGTGATCAATCTTCAGAATGCCAGTGTTTTCTTGGTAGTGAACTAACTGCACAATTGGGTGTGGCAGGGCATCCGGGTGCTGAAGAATGGGGTTGGAGGTAAGGAGCACTTTGTGTGAAAGGAGAGGCAAGGCATGGAAGCAGCAAGCACTGGGGCCTCTAGGGTATAAGCCATGTGCAACGTGGCCAAAGGAGTTCTTGAAGGAAAATGTATCTATTACAAAATAAGAAAGAAGACAAAAAGTAAACACCAACAAGACACATCCGGAAGGGGAAGAAAACACAAAAGATAAATAGAATTAAAGAGACAGTAAACAAAAAACTTGGTATTTTAAAAAGACAAATGAAAGAGATAAAGTTATATCAAATCCAATTACCAAAAAAATGAATATTTGAGAAATTTATACCACCTCAGGAAACAAAAAACTATAAGAGAATAGTTTGTACAATCAACATATTTGAGAAAATGACTTCCTCGGAAAATGAAAATTATCTTACTCCAAACCTATGCCCATTTAAAAATCCAGAAACAACTCCCCAAACTGTGCAAGGTCAACATGAAAAAATTTGTAACTTTTTCCTGAAATACACAAAATAGTAAATAAATATTGGAGAAATAGAGTATGCTCTTAATAGGCTCAACATTACAAGGATTTTACTCTGCCAAATTAATCTGTAGATTCAGAACATTCCCAACCAAATATCAAGATAATTTATAGGCAAAATAATTATACATTTCCTCTGAAAGAGATAACACAAAATAGTTATGAATACTGGAATAAGAAAAAAAAATGGGGGTAAGGGCTCCCCTAACTACCCCAGCAGCCTACAATGGAATATAGCTGGGTAATTCAAAGTATGCTGTTAGACTCAAAATACAAATTTGAACAAGTTGATAAAAAATGTTGAGACATGAAGCCATTTGGAAAGAGATAAAATTAGGCTCTTACGTCATAGTAGAAACAGAAATAAAGAGCCAGGCCTCAAGAGCGGAACCATGAAAGTATGAGAAAAAAATATTTTTATTTTTAAAATAATCTTGGGGATGGGAAGGCATCTGAAGCAAGACACAAAACCCAGAAGTCTCAAAGAAAAAGAGAATTAGAGAACTACATACAGAATTAGTATGTAGATTTGACTACATACAGAATTTTAAAAGTTTTTACAACAAACGACACTATAAAAAGTTAAAAAACTGGCAGATGAAGAGAAAATTATTAGTATCCAGAAAATATAAAAAGCTCCTAAAAATGTTAGAAAATGTGAAAGAGTAGATATGAGTAAGAAATTTATGAAAGGATTAAAACAAATGGCTGACAGGGCATGGTGGCTAACGCCTATAATCCTAGCACTTTGGGAGGTCAAGGTGGGGGGATCACTTGAGGTCAAGATTTCGAAACCAGCCTGGTCAACATGGTAAAACCCTGTCTCAACTAAAAATACACACACACACACAAAAATTAGCTGGGTGTGATGGCGGGCACCTGTAATCCCAGCTGCTTGGGAGGCTGAGGCAGGAGAACTGCTTGAACCCAGAAGACACAGGTTACACTGAGCCGAGATCATGCCACTGCACTCTAGCCTGCGCAACAGAGCGAGACTCCATCTCAAAAAAGTAAATAAATAAAAATAAATAAATTAATTAAATGGCTAATAAACAAATGCAAAAATGCTTAGCTTTGCTAGTAATTAGAGGAGTACAAATTATAATTATAGTTGATAATCTTTGGGCAAGAATATAGAGGAGCAAGTAGTCCTACTATTGATCAGAATTTAAATTGCAAGTTTTTTGAAGGACAGATTATCACAATTAAATTACTTTGATCTAAGAATTTTACATCTAGCAGTTCATCTAAAGAAATACTGGCATATTTACATGAATGTATGTACAAAGATGTTCATTGTAGCATTGTTTGTAGTAAAAAAAGTTAGAACCACCATAAATGTCCACCAGGATGGAGTAGGATAAGTAGACATTGACAGGGAAGGAAAGTGTCCACTTCACATATTACTCCATATATTTCCTTATTAAAATAATTTTTTTAAAAAATGAGATGGGGTCTTACTCTGTTGCTGAGGCTGGAGTGCAGTTACATGATTGTGACAACAACTCACTGCAACCTTGACTTCCTGGGCTGAAGTGATCCTCCTGCCTCAGCCTCCTGAGTAGCTGGGATTACAGGCTTGTGCCACCACCACTGGCTAATTTTTATATCTTTTGTAGAGATGGGATATCTCTATGTTGTCCAGGCTGGCCTTGAACTCCTGACCTCAAGTGGTCCTATCACTTTGGCTTCCCAAAGTATTGGGATTACAAGCATGCGCACTCATGTTCATAAATTCTTTTAAGCAACAATACAAATGATATCGGAGTTAAGAAAAATTTACTTAGGCAGATAGTGAGGATAGGGAAGTCCTTTGTAGGTTTTTCTTTTTAATGAAAAGCAGCCCCAAATCATTTTCCTTTCTAACTAGAAGCAGCCTCTAAAACTGAGCTGTAGACATAGATGCTGGCAGTTGTGCCAATCATGCTGAAGATTTCGGCTCCATCTTCCCTTTTCTTTGTCAACCACATGTACACTAAGGAGCAGACAAGATGGTGCCCACCAAGAGGAGAGTTCATTTGCATAATAAGATTGGGGTGGGGAGACCGGCCTTACTGCTGTGTAAATGTCATACCTGATGGAACCAATCTGTGAGCCCTATGTAAATCAGACACCGCCTCCTCAAACCTGAGTATAAAATCCGGGGCATCTGCCATTGCTGGTCCTTTCCTCTTAGAAGTCTCCTCTCTCTCACTAGGGAGAGAGCTGTTTTCCTTTCTCTTTCTTCTGCTTATCAAACCTCCTCTCCTAAACTCCTCCTGTGTGTCCACATCCTAAATTCTTCTGGCTCAAAAAAATGGATCCCGGGTATTTACCCCAGACAATGTAGCTGCCACACATGTTTACTTATTTAGGTTAAAAAAAGAAGAAATAAAAAATAATGTACAAGTCATACTAACATATTTAAAAAGTTATCTCTGGATAGTGGCATCTTAAATGTGTACTTTTCTACTTTATTGAAATAATCCACAATAAACTAGGATGATTTTCTTCTTTTCTTTTTTTTTTCAAATAGAATTTTCACTCTTGTTGCCCAGGCTGGAGTGCAATGGCATGATCTCGCCTCACTGCAAACCCTGACTCTTGGGATCAAGCGATTCTCCTGCCTCAGCCTCCCAAGTAGCTGGGATTAAAAGTATGTGCCACCACATCCAGCTAATTTTATATTTTTAGTAGAGATGGTGTTGCTCCATGTTGACCAGGCTGGTCTTGAACTCCCAATCTCAGGTGATCTGCCCACCTTGGCCTCCCAAAGTGCTGGGATTACAGGCGTGAGCCACATGCCTGGCCAGATGATTTTTTCAATCATGAAAAGACTGATTCAACATAAAAAATTTTGAATACTCCATATATTTACATTTATATTTTAAAAACATGATCAAAAATACTGGAAGAAGATAAACCTGTAGGTTGACAGTGGTTGTTTCATGTGGTTGTATCTGGATGATAGATACATGGGTGATTTTCTTTTCCTTGTGTTTTTCTTTCTTTTCCAAGTATTCAGTGATATGCACACTTTTCTTTGAAACTTTAAAAATATTTATTTTTTTAAAGATGATGGCCTGGCATCGTGGTTCATGCCTATAGTCCCAGCACTTTGGGAGGCTGAGGTAGGAGGATCACTGGAGCCCAGGAGGTAGAGGCTGCAGTGAGACATGATTGCACCACTGTACTCCAGTTTGGGTGACAGAGCAAGACCCTGTCACCCAAATAATAAATAAAAATAAAATAAAGCTTGTGTAGGTGCCCCAGAGTATGTATGCATATAGATATAACTTTAAAAAGCTATTCTTTTACAAATTACAAGAACTACCATGTATTTGATACCTCTTCTAAAGAAATCAACAATCCATCAGGGCTGCTGTCATTTTGTTTAACATATGCTTGCTTCTGAGGGCCTAAAGGGAGAACACTTTGTTTTTTTAATAACCACAATTTGGGTATGGACTTCAGAACATAATTCTGACTTCCTACTTTATAGGGGAAAATGCTCTTTAGGACATAGTCTCCGCTGACCAGATCATTAATTTTAGTTTAGTAAGGTCATGGCAGAGAAAACAAGCAGTGAATCGCATTTTGATTTTAGTGTATTACCATTTCTTGAGGTTTTCTTTTGGGGAATGATGGTTTTCAAGGAGTTAACGAAAAAGGAATTCTGATCTTTGTTTCTAATTCATTTTCTCCATTCTCATTTGCGTTTTATTTGTTGAAGTCCTTGCTGAGCTACATCTGAATGAAACAAGAATTCCCTGGGGATAGGGATACTTACTCCTTAGTTAGACATCTACTAAGATGAGGTCAGGAGTTTGAGGCCAGCCTGGCCAACATGGTGAAACCGTCTCCACTAAAAATACAAAAATTAGCTGGGCATGGTGGCACATGCCTGTAATCCCAACTACTTGAGAGGCTGAGACAGGAGAATCACTTGAACCTGGTAGGCGGAGATTGCAGTGAGCCGAGGTTGTGCCAGTGCACTGCAGCCTGGGTAACAAAGCAAGACTGCATCTCAAAAATAAAAAAAAAGAAATAAAATAAAATAAAAGCTATTCTGAGTAATTTTTTGGTGGCTGAGGACTAGAAGCACAGGGTCACTTCAAGCTTGCCCATGGCTGTGCATGTTACTGGCTCCTTGTGCCATTTTACTATCTTCATTTACTTTGTTAATATCCCAGAAATGTATTTTTTCATCGATCAAACTCTCCTTTTCAGAAGCCCTGGGTATTTTCAAAGCCGTGGCAAAATCAACCTCGAGATCTAAAGCCAGTCTCCGTATCATTCATTTACTGCAGCCACAATCCAGGCCCAGGGAAATCTCTTCCTTTAGCTAAAGAGGCACCATTACCTAAGCTTCCCTAAGGCTCTTATGACAAAATGGCAGGACTTTTTATGAAAATGTGTTCAGTTTTGCTGAAGCATTGCCTTTGGCTGTTTTAGTCACTGCAGTTCTGTGTTTGTTCAGCTGGAGAGGTCAAATGACTTGTTCTTCCAGAAGTTAATCATTTATGACAAATTTGCTTGGCTGATACATGCACCCTTTGTCGCAGACTAGAATGGGAGATCGCAATTTGCCTTTGAAAAATGCTCATATTCTTCAATGTACTTTTTCTCCTATTTCATACACTAGCTTCAGGCCACCAGCTTTTCTCATCACCTTCTCTACATCATCTCCTTCTGTCACCTCTCATCACCCTCTTTCCTCCCTTGTCAGTTAAAGGCACAGAACCTGCCTTCACCTGCCAGGGCACATCAGGACTCAAAAATGGTTCTCACGCTTGACCAGAGGTGGAGTTTCTGAGGAAGCTTAGCTTCAGGGCCCCTTGCTTGCATGGGGTCGTAGCAGCGTATTCACATGGTCATGCATTGTAAAATGTACAAACACCAGATATCTTAGCCTCTCTCTACACACAATTATTCTGTTACATTGTTGTAGGACTTTCTCTTCAGTTCAGCTAAAACCGGGGTCCTTGTCACACAACCATGAAAGATTAGGCTCACAGACACTTTGAAGGGTGAGAAGAACAGGATTTATTGGGTGAAAAAGAACAAAAGGGAAACAGTGGCTTTCAGCAAAGCAAGAGTCCTGCTAGTAGGCTTCCCGCTTCACAGATTGACTCCCAAGTACCACCCGGAACAGGAGAGGCCGGCTCCTCTCCCCTGCAAATGGAGCCAACTTCCCAAGGCTCCACCCTAGTCCACATTCCTTCCAGTCTGCAAGCAGATTGGATGTTCTCCGGTGACCCCTGTAAACTCAGCTGTCTCATCATCTCCCCTAGTATGGCTGGACTTCGAGAGGCTGTGGACATTTTGGGGAACCATCGAAAGGAAAGTTGAGTTGGGGACACATCTAATTTGGAGGTAGTGGAATGTACTTACTTGGTTTGCCCTCTGTTCGTGCCTGGCTCCTGTTCAGTTATGGCTGGCTGTCTTCTTGGAGAAATGGCTCCTGGGAACACTTCTCCCAACCACTCTGCTACTCTCCTGGCATAGAGACTTAAGAGATGTGAAAGGGCAGACCCAGGTCTCTCACTGTGGGGTGCGCATGCATATAATAGCTGGTACCCTATGTGAGAGGCAGGGCAGAGGCATCGTCTCAAAGCTGTGGAGCCTAAAGCCTGTCTCTGGAAATCAATTCCAAATGGTAAAACTTACACGTGAGGGAAATTTGATTGAAGTCTTCCCAAATCTGACCATAATCTAAAGAAATTTAAATGACATCATCAATAGCGATTGTGATTCTGAAGGAATCTTCTACACTACTGACTTAAAAATTTAATTGACCAGGCTAAAGATCTTTACTCTTATGTTATATATTATGAAATCTTTGTCATATGAAGAGATGGTCAAAAAGTATGCAACCAACAACATAGGAAGGAAAGTCTTACTGAGATGTGTCAGGATTTTAATTTTTATTTGTTTTTACATTCTATTTATTTTTACATGATATTCCCTTGTATTTTATGATGTTCATGATTTTTTTTGCCAGTGTCAGAAAATTTGTATTTTGTTGTGATTTCTGATTTCCCTCATGTCTTTACCCAATTTTGTATTCTTTTTTTAAAAAATGAAGCCTGAAGGTTAAAATCCTCCTCTTCATCGTTTTAGGCTACCATAGTACAGGACGAAGACTTTTACACAAACAATTCTCAACCCAGATACCAGTAACTAATTATTTGAGGCTGGAGAAAAGTCCCTAAATATTGGAAACTGCTATTATGTATCTGCACTCAGCTTTTTCTAGTTTCTATAAAATAAGATTTCAGCTTAGAGGACATCCATTCCCACATGCTAGAACAACACTCAAAAATCTCTAAAAATATAAAGCGATGTTCAGTAGGGAGGAAGCCATGTCATAAGAATAATTTGGCTGGTTCCTAGGAACAGTTAGTAACTAGGCACAGCCAAAATCAGTGTGTTTGTCTTCTAACAGATCATAATACCAGGTGGCATCGAAAAAGACAGAAAGGAAATGCATATAGCATGTTTCAAAAGGGGTTGCTGTGTTATGCAAAAGGCATGGATCCCAGAGGAAGCCATGTGCCTTCCCTACTGTTCAGATGGGATTTGTCTGGCACTAGGTAGCAGTAACCAGGGGAATAACAGATTGGTAGGATGTTCTCAAGGGGAGGGAATCTTCTGATGCCCCAAAGGATAATGCCTTTGGAACATAAGGTAATTCAGATCTGATTGTATTGCTGTGGTTCTCAAACTTTAGCACTGGCATCATAGGGAGGAGCTTGTTGAAACAGATTCCTGGGACACACCTTCAGAGTTTCTGATTCAGTAAGTCTGGGGTAGGGCCTGAGATTTGCATCTCTGACAAGTCTTCAGGTGATGCTGATGCTGTTGCTCAAGTTTCACATGAACCTTTAGAGGTCGTGTCTGACTTGCTGTTGATCTTCTTTGTTCAGATCTTGCTGTAACAAGGGAGTCAGCCACCATGACCTGCATTTTGGCCCAGACTCAAAGGTGGGCAGAGGAGTGGGAAAGCATCAGTGGAAACAAGGGAAGGCTCCAGGTGTGCCCTGATTGCAGGATATTGACATAGGAACCTGGAGGCTGGCTAACTAGAAGAGGAGCATCCTATGGGATCGGTTGTAACTCTATTTTTGGCTTTCTCCATGCGGTCCTAAGTTGGAAGCCACAACAAAAATTAGAGAAGCTGTAATTATTAATTAAGTCCTGATTACTGGGATCCAGTTGTTATAGGGGTTATTGTATGACTTCCTGGGCTGGTTGCTAGAAATCGTCATCTGAATTCCTACAAATTCTACTTATAGATTTGCCAACTGGCTGGCTTCTTGGGCTAGTTACTATTAAATGATGGGTTGGTTTCTTGAACTGGTTGCTGGGATTGAGGATAAGAGTTCTATTTGTATATGTTGTTTGACCATTGTCTGTTTATATATTAAGTCTCTCAGATGTTCAGTAATAGTTTCTTGCGTCAATGAGCAAAATCATATTGATGTTTTCAATAGATGAAAACCAAGATCCTCTTTGTGCATTTACTCTCGAATATAGATTAAGCACCTAGTTTATGTCACATGTGATGTCAGCACTAGCAATGCAGCTACCCTTCGGAGCTTAACAGTCCATATAGAAACAAACAACTTTAATCAAGTAATTATAATAAAATATGAGTGAATTCATTAAAGAAGTTGAGATCTATTGTGAGAGCAAAGGAGTCCTGGAGAAAGAGAGATTTACCCTGAAATTTAAAGAGGAATGGTAGGTGAAAATGGATGGTGGTGAAGATAAGGGTGAAAAGTGAGGGGAGGACTGTGTAGGCTAAGAGGTCATTGGGCCAATCAGTGCTTGCTGTTGTAGTAAGCAGACTCCCCCAAATCTCAGTGATTTAATATAATAAAGGATTATTTGTCATTCATACCAAGTTGAAGGTGGATGAGGCAGCTCTCCTGCATGCCTTTCTTCTAAGTGGAAGACCTAGGCTGCTGGGTCCCAGGCTGCTTCCATTTTGCAACTTTGCAGCCCTTTCACTTCCAAATGCAAAGATGGGAGGGAGAGAGGCCGAGAGTCTCTCACATCTGTTCTTAACTCCTTTGGCTGGAGATGACTCATCACATGTCGTTGGCAAAAGTTTATCATGCGATCTTCCTAGATCCATAGGGTCTGGGAACTGGAGAGGAAGACATGGATGCATGGTGAGCACTGACAGTTGCTGGAACAGAACAACATGTGCCAACATGCACACAGGAGGTAGTGGTGCCTTTTTGAGAAGTCCTAGCCAGGCCGGATATGAGAAGTCACAGGGCAGCTGTTACTACTAGAGAGGAAGATAGGATACCAGATAGTTTGGAACTTGGGAGACACGTTGGGGAATTTGTGCTTCACTCAAGGATGATGGGAGCTATTGGAGGGCTAAAAATGGGAAGTGATAGGATCAGATTTGTGGCTTTTGGGTTACTCTGGTTTCATGTTAAATAATGGGTTGGAGCAAGACAAGATGGTGCAAAGAGATAATAAGGAAATGTTGATATTCTATAAAATACAATACTAATGAATTCATTTTTAGTGACAGCCAATACTTAGAGTTCAATATGAACACAGTATTAAGCAATTTCAAAGTTATCTGCTTCATTTAATATTTATTTTGATTGCTACTTTCATCATGGTTCTAATATGTCTTCAAAACACAAAACTAAATTATACAGAAAATATATATGAGTGTGATAATTTTTTCATAGGGAAACAGAATGCATTGCAATTCTAATGTGATAAGAATCCATTTTATTTTGCATGGAAAGGACAAGTCCTTTGAAATGGAGATCCATAAACTGGAAAGTCCTTGGTTTGGTGCAGAAAATCCTCACCATGGGAGAAATTAATCTAAAAATTAGGAACTCAAAATAGGAACTGAAAAGAGATTCTAGCTAAGTTCTGTTTCTGACAACTGAGTGAATCACTTGTGGGCCTCAGCACTCACTTGGCTACTCCATTGGAAAAACAACAAGACCCAACCTCAGATTTACTCTGTAGGCAGAGTAGGAAAGATTGAAGTGCCTTCTAAAAGGGCATCACTAGAAGTAAATGCATTCTTCAAGGCATGTTTGCTACGTGATCCAGGAAACATAGATCACTGGATAAGAGTTTAGGGAAACACAGTAGTCTTTTTATCTGCCTTCCCTGCCACCGCCATGCCTCAGTCCCCAGCTGCTTTCATCATTCCACACAGGTTAATAACTTATCTTTCTGATTTAACCACTGAGCATATTATTGCATGGAAGAGTCTGGTATTTTGTTACTTTTAAGAGTAATACAATACAATTGGTTCTGAGAGCTTCACTTATTACATTGCATTGTTTTCTAGGACTAGGATTCCTCTTGTTGCTTGTTTCAAAAATGGTTGGAATTACTTATGAAGACAGCAAATTGCAAACCCTTTAGGTTCTTTTGCAGAGGCTTGCTACTAATTGTCGCTTTACTGCTTCTCAGGATGTAAAGGAACTGGTGAATACCTGTGTTCTGTTTTTTGTTTTAAGTCAAGGGACCCAGGGGAAATATAATCTGTGGAAAAAATCCAGGCCTCAGCTCGGTTGCTCTCTGCTGAGTTGTAGATCATGACCATATTATTGCCAGATCTTCATTGGAAGGATTAGACTTTTCAAAAATCAAGTTTTTACATTCTCTTAAGACTTTTAGAAAACCTAACCTTACAAATGGACAGATAAGGACTATGATTTTGCAAATTCAGAAGTCACTTCTCTTACTTAATGATGCTCTATGAGGCGAGGATGGAAGCCTGAGAGAAAAGTCTCATATGACTAGGACCCTTTTGTTAAAAAAAAAGATTTTTTGACTGGGTGCAGTGGCTCCTGCCTGTAATCTCAGCACTTTGGGAGGCTGAGGTGGGTGGATCACTTGAGGTCAGGAGTTCCAGACCAGCCTGGTCAACCTGGTGAAACCCCATCTCTACACAAAATACAAAAATTAGTTAGGTATGCTGATGTGCACCTGTAATCCCAGCTACTTGGGATATTGAGGCTTGAGAATCACTTGAACCCAGGAGATGAAGGTTGCAGTGAACCAAGATCACACCACACTGTCTCAAAAATAAATAAATAATAAATAAATAAGATTTTAAAACTTGGTTATAAAAGTAGTATAGGCTCATGCTCATTGAAAACAAAAAATGCAAACGGGTAGAGTTAGATTTTAGAAACAGTTTTATCAAACGTAGACCTTACCTATATAATGCTTTGTTTTTCTTACTTTAGCATAACCATCTCACCTATTTCATTAATATTTCTTTGTAAGTATACTTCTAATGACTAAATAATATTCTCTCATGAAGTTTTTATAATCCACTTAACCATTTGTCTATTGGTTTAGGCTTAGATTGTTTTGAGTTTTGAAAGTTACATATAATACTGCAGTGAAAACCTTGGTGTGTACATTTTTTTGTTTATAATTTCCATAGATTTCACAAATTTCCAGAAGTAGATAGTCACAAAACGTAGATACTTCTAAGGCTTTTTTCAGCAATCATTAAAATGACGATGCGATTTTTCTTATCTCTTTGATGAAATAAATTGAAGTCATTCTAAAAATAATGGAGGGAAAAATTGAAAGAGGTGCTATTCATTTTTATTGTGTAGCATGATATTAAGGTTAGATTGGGTAGAGTATTGGTAACTCCGTGTAGAGGACACACGAATATTTAGTGAGCATTAAAAGTTTCTGCCGGGCCGGGCGCGGTGGCTCACGCCTGTAATCCCAGCAGTTTGGGAGGCCGAGGTGGGCGGATCACGAGGTCAAGAGATCGAGACCATCCTGGTCAACATGGTGAAACCCCGTCTCTACTAAAAATACAAAAAATTAGCTGGGCACGGTAGTGCGTGCCTGTAATCCCAGCTACTCAGGAGGCTGAGGCAGGAGACTTGCCTGAACCCGGGAGGCGGAGGTTGCGGTGAGCCGAGATTGTGCCATTGCACTCCAGCCTGGGTAATAAGAGTGAAACTCCGTCTCAAAAAAAAAAAAAAAAAAAAAAGCTTCTGCCATGGGCCAACATATGTGTAGCACCAAGAGCAGGAGAGAATGGTGGAAAGTCACAGCAGTTAAGACTTGAAGAGCATCATTCCACATTCCCTTTATTTTTTTATTTTCCCATATTTCAGCTGCATAGAGCCCTCGACCTGTTGGGATGACTCAAACTTTTATTTGCATGAGACCTGACATCTTGGTTGTTTTATTCTTATTGCATTATAGGTTGAGTATCCCTTACTCAGAATGCCTGGGACCAGAAGTGTTCTGAATTCTGTATTTTTTCAAATTTGTAATATTTACATATATATATAATGAGATATCTTGGGGATGGAACATGAACTAAACACAAAATTCATTTATGTTTCATGTACACCTTATACACATAGCCTGAAGGTAATTTTATACAATATTCTTAATAATGTTGTGCGGGAAATGGTTTGCGTATATTGAACCTTCAGAAAGCCAGGGTGTCACTGTCTCAGCTACCCATGTGGACAAACTGTGGCTCCTTAGCAATTACCATCTTTCCTAATCAGAGACTGCTACCAATAAGCAGTCATTTTCTTACAGTTATTCACACATAAGTATTAAAGGCTAAAAAACATGACATACCATTAACACAGCAAAAAAAAAAAAAAACACGTTCTGGATTACTAAGCAGCACAATAGTATCATCAGAATACAAGGGGATGCTGAATAAACTGTGTTGTGCACCTGTGTTTTGAATTTGACCTATCATGTGAGGTCATGTGTGGAATTTTCCACTTGTGCAATATCAGAGCTCAAAAATTTTGGAATTTGGAGCATTTCTGGTTTTCAGATTAGAGATGCTCACTTGAATCTCAGTTTTTCATTGACTGGAAATATTGGATCAGAAAGTCTTAAGAGGTAGCCCAGCCAACTCCCGGGGTCCAGACCTAGTGCTCCTCGCATCTATTGAGTCGCAGCATCCCAGTGTCTCCCTGTCTCCTTGTCAGTACAGAGACCTCCCCCAATACCTTTTGGGTCAATTGTGTGAAAAGCCTGGAATGGCTATGTGATAGTTTCAGCCTGCAATGGAATAGAACTCAGACTTTGTTCCCTGGCAGAATAATTTTTTTCTTTGAGCATTAGGACTTCCAAACATTTTGGTTCCAAGATTTGGATGGAAAAATAAACTTCCCCCATCAGGTAATCTGGCATAAAATTGAAAGGAGCTGTTTGTACCCCTCCCCTTGTTTCCCAAGCCTATGCATTCTGGCTATAGGGAAAGGAGAGCAAGGGAGGCTCACATTTTCCTTCAAACATTTCATCCAGAAGTAATAAATACCCCCTCATATTCAGCGCGTCAGAATTGAGTAGCATACTAGAGCTAACCGTAAGAGAGACTGAGAAATGTAGTATGACTTTGTGCAAAGCAGAGAAAAGGTAAGTCTGGTGAACACACAGCAAATGCCCCCATGCCCCTCCCTTGCCTTGACCAATTTATTTTTGCTGCCCTTTGCAGTTTTCCTTGAATATGTTTGAAAATTATGATAAGGTTCCAGTTTCATTAAAGATCTATTAAATTCATTTTTAAAAAAATGTTTGATTTGTTTCACAGAGAAGACAAATCACTCTTCCATTTTTTTTTTCTTTTTTCTCTTTGTAAATAGAGATGGGGGGCTGGGTGCAGTGGATCACACCTGTAATCCCAACACTTTGGGAGGCTAAGGCAAGAGGATTACTTGAGGTCAGGAGTTCAAGACCAACCTGGTCAACATAGTGAAACCCCATCTCCACTAAAAATACAAAAAAATTAACTAGGCATGGTGGCACATTCCTGTGGGCCCACTACTCGGGAGGTAGACACAGGAGACTCTCTTGAACCTGGGAGGCAGAGATTGCAGTGAGCTGAGATTGCGCCACTGCACTCCAGTGTGGGTAACAGAGTAAGACTCTGTCTCAAACCAAACCAAACCAAACCAAACCAAAAACAACTAACTAGAGAATGGGGTCTCACTATGTTGCTCTGGGTGGTCTTGAACTCCTGGTCTCAAACGATCCTCCCTCCTCAGCCTCACAAGGTGCTGGGATTACAAATATGAGGCACTGTGCCCGGCCTGCTCATCCATTTTTATCTAGAAACCTGGACACCTTTGACTGAACTACCTATTTATTTTTAGTGGCCACATTGTAGGCTGTTGCAGATCCTCACATTTGAAATAATTAAAATTTTTGTTCTCAGGATCTAGGATTACTTCTCTAGATAATTAAGTATTACTTAGTGCTGCCAGTTATGTTATAAAAATACCTTAGAAATGGGCTGGGTGTGATGGCTCACATCTGTAGTTCCAGTACTTTGAGAGGCTGTGGTGGGAGGATTGCTTGAGCCCAGAAGAGTTTGAGACAGGCCTGGGCAAAATAGGGAAACTCTGTCTCTACAATAACACCACCAAATAAGGTTAGCTGCATGTGGTGGCATGTGCCTGTAGTCCAAACTACTCGGGAGGCTAAGGTGGAGGGCTCACTTGAACCCAGGAGTTCAAGGCTACTGTGAGCCATGTTTGTGCCACTGCACTCCAGCCTGGATGATGGAGCAAGATCCTGTCTAAAAGAAAAAAGAAAATAAGATTTAATCTTCTTTGTGCAGTATCCAGAAAAACTCAAAGTCAAACACTAAATTCAATGTTGTAAGTTGAGAGAAGATCTTTAGTGTTGATAGCATGAGAAAAATGAGCAATTGTTCTTTGAATGTATTCTTGGTATGATTTTTTGTAAAGACTTTCAGGTAAAGCCCCTTGGGTGGTAGGAATTCCTCAGCCAAGTCATAACTGAGTCAGAAAACCCAGTGCAGCCACTTTGCCACGTGCTTGAGCCAGAGAGAGGGTGGGGAGGTATCAGTTAGCATCTGTTTATCAAGT
This sequence comes from Aotus nancymaae, assembly GCF_030222135.1. Lineage (NCBI taxonomy): Eukaryota > Metazoa > Chordata > Mammalia > Primates > Aotidae > Aotus > Aotus nancymaae. The sequence continues at coordinate 26,504,205 of NW_026988455.1, forward strand.
GCTTCGTGGCGGCTCAACTCTATTGGGGAAATCAAACCCCTGCATCCTGGGATGACAGCTGGTATTAAGAGTGAGACAGGGCAGTGGCTCATACCTATAATGCCAGCACTTTGAGAGGCTGAGGTGGGTGGATTGCTTGAGGTCAGGAGTTCAAGACCAGCCTCCCTGACATAGTAAAACCCAGTTTCTACTAAAATACAAAAATTAGCTGGGTGTGGTGGCAGGTGCCTGTAATCTCAGCCACTAGGGAAACTGAGGCAGAAGAATTACTTGAACCCAGGAGGCAGAGGTTGCAGTGAGCTGAGATACGCCACTGCACTCCAGCCTCAGCAACAGAGCAAGACTCGATCTCAAAAAAAAAAAAAAAAAAAAAAAGAGTGAGGTTAAATGTATTTGAAGGGCCAGGTCCAGGTGTCTTTGGTGTAGGTAATTTAAAATGTTTGATAGAGACATCATAGAAAGAATTTAATATCAAATAAAGACTTTAGTATTTATTCATTCACTCACACCTGTAATCCCAGCACTTCGGGAGGCCAAGGCAGAAGGATTACTTGAGGTCAGGAGTTCTCTTTATTTTTCAAATTTCAAACAACCCTTGATGCTGTTTTGAAGGAAATCTGTCCCAATACAAAAAGTGGCTTCTTGAATTTGAACTATGCCAAAGAAATATGCTTTATTTGGCATATTGAAAATGAAATAACATGAGATATAAATACGTATGAAATAAATAATGTACAAAATAGATCAAGAGGAAAGATTTTTGCCCAGGCTGGAGTGCAGTGGTGTGATCTTGGCTCACTGCAACATCCATCTCCCGGGTTCAAGTGATTCTCCTGCCTCAGCCTCCCGAGTAGCTGGGACTACAGGTGTGTGCCATCACATCTGGCTAATTTTTGTATTTTTAGTAGAGACAGGATTTCGCCATGTTGGCCAGGCTGGTCTCGAACTCCTGACTTCAGGAGATCCTCTCTCCTTGGCCTCCCAAAGTGCTGGGAGTACGATGTGGGCCACAGTGCCCAGCAGCTTTTTTCAAAAAGAGCTTAAAAGAAAATCTTTTCATGATAATTCCCAGAAATGCTGAACTCTTTTTAAAATTGAGTAGCCTTCATTTAATCTAATGATCTTTTGGAGAGATAAAGTTATTGATACTTAGGCAAAATTGCTTGCCTTAGTTTACACAAATAAGTATCCAGTATATGATTGCTTTAATCATTATATAGATTAGTTTTGAAACAATATTTGAATGCTATATTTATGAGGCACTGTGCTTCACAAGTTTACAGGTTATTAAAGACTTTTAGCATTGCTTTTTTGCCTTTTGTGATACTGCAGTAACACTTGCACCACGTCCATAGTGTATGTTTTATGTTGGTTGTAACAGGATGCAAGTTTGGAAACACAGGGTTATATGCTGTGTGTTCAATATAGAGTGTCTGTATCCTACATGGGTGCTTATCCTCCACTTCTTTTCTCTCCATCTTTCTGTTTTCTCTCTCTATCTACCCTTTCTTTCTTCTTCTTTTATTTTTTTTAACCAACATCAGTTTGTGAATCCATGAGCCACCATTGCAGGCTCTGGTGGCATTTTTGCTTGAAGAGAGAATAAACTCTATTTTCAATTATTGGAAGATTGGAAGAATGAGTTGAGCTCTTGCAGGAGACTCAATCTTGGTATGGAATGTAGAGAAACTCTTCTTGGTTTTGAAGTTTTGAGTTACTAAAGAAGGGGCTTGAGGCCGTGGTGGTGGTGGTGAAATAGGCCAAGGCTGCTTCCACCTCAGGGTACTCTCCTGTGCTCCCTTCTCCACCAGAAACACTCTGCCTGCACGCACCTGCATGGCATCTCCATACACCTGCCTCGACACATCTGCATGGCACTCCACACACTTGCATGCCATCTCCACACACCTGCTTCCACATAACTGCATGGCACCTCCATTAACCTGCCTCCACACACCTGCATGGAACTCCACACACCTGCATGGCACTCCACACACCTGCATGGAACTCCGCACACCTGCATGGCACTCCACACACCTGCATGGAACTCCACACACCTGCACGGAACTCCACACACCTGCATGGCACTCCACACACCTGCATGGCACTCCGCACACTTGCATGGAACTCCGCACACCTGCATGGCACTCCGCACACCTGCATGGAACTCCACACACCTGCACGGCACTCCACACACCTGCACGGCACTCCACACACCTGCACGGAACTCTGCGTGCAGGGAACTCCACACACCTGCACAGAACTCCACACACCTGCACGGAACTCCACACACCTGCACGGCACTCCACACACCTGCATGGCACTCCGCACACCTGCACGGAACTCCGCACACCTGCACGGAACTCCACACACCTGCATGGCACTCCACACACCTGCACGGAACTCCGCACACCTGCACGGCACTCCACACACCTGCACGGAACTCCGCACACCTGCACGGAACTCCACACACCTGCACGGCACTCCGCACACCTGCACGGAACTCCGCACACCTGCACGGCACTCCACACACCTGCACGGAACTCCACACACCTGCACGGCACTCCACACACCTGCACAGAACTCCACACACCTGCATGGCACTCCGCACACCTGCATGGCTCACCCTCATATGCTTCCTTTAGGTATCTGCTCAAGTAGCACCTTATTACGGGCCCCCCTGACCATCCTATGTAGAATGACAACCTCTTCTTCATTTCCTGGCCCTGCCCTTCCACCTCCATAGAGTTTATGAATCGGCACACACATAAATTGTCTCATCTCACTAGAATATAATCTCCCCAAGAGCAGGGACTTTTGCTGTACCCACCTCTGTGGCCCCAGCATCTGGAACAGTGCCTGAGGGTATAGTAAATACTCCAGAGCCACGTGTTAAATGAATACATGAACACATGTTGAGGGTGTCACTGAGATTTGAAAGCTGCTGCTGCCCCTGCAGGTGCTCCCAGTGACACCTGTGGAAGACCCTGATGCACCAGCCCTCTCTCTGTGGTGCACAGGGGAGAACTCTCTTTAGGCTTTTGGTCGTTGTTCTTTTCAGGGAATGTCGATATCATCTGAATCCTTTTCCTGCTTGAGGTGCTCTTAGGATATAAGCTTGATGGTATTTGGCCAGGTGATCCAGGAACACCCAATCCCCTCAAAGAGCATCAAAACCTCCTCCTTCCAGGCTTCCTGAGGGAGTTATATGCACAAAGGAAGCAAATGGGATATATCTTTCATATTAATTGGGGGTTTGTCACCAAATCCTCATTTAAAAGAGCTGGGTTGGACCACAGGAGTATGCAATTAACTTGTGTGAAAGCTTCACTTTTTTTGCTCAATAACCAGCTGAAGCTTCCACTAGGTAGGCAATGTTTTAGGTATGAGACACGCAGAGGTGCCAGGAGCATTGGCTCATGCCTGCAATCCCAGCACTGTGGTGGGCTGAGGTAGGAGGATCGCTTGAGCCCAGGATTTCCAGACCACCCTGGGCAACATGACGAAACCCCATCTTTACAAAAAATGCAGAAATTAGCCAAGTATAGTGGCACTGGCACCTGTAGTCTCAGCTATTTGGGAGGCTGAAGTGGGAGGATCACTTGAGCCTGGAAGGTTGAGGCTGCCGTGAGCCGAGGTCACACCACTGAAATCTGGTCTGGGTGAGAGAGCCAGACCCTGTCTCAGAAAGAAAAAAAAAAAAAAAAAAACAAAAAAACTTTGAGATATGCAAAGGTCAGACATAGCTTACAAAGTAGAGATAATATATTCTGGTGCCTATTGCTGGATTGTGACTGAGAGAATTTATGTGAAATGTTGTAGTAACTTTTAGAGAGTCACACATATATTAGCTGCTTTTTGTTTCAGAGGCAAGGTCTGGCTATGTGGTCAGGCTGACGTGCAGTGGCAATTCACAGGTGAGATCATAGTGTACTATAGCCTGGAACTCTTGCGCTCCAGTGATCCTCCTGCCTTAGCCTCCCAAGTGGCTGGGACTACAGATGTGCGTCACCGCTCTTGGCTTTCAGCTGCTACTTTATTGTAAGACTCAAGTTGGCCAAACTCGAAACAGGCAAGTCCAGACAACTCTGGCTGCGTGCTGAGCACCTTGAGCTTAAGCCTCCACGTCTCCTCGGCTTTTCCAGGAAGTCCCCGCCAGGCGCAGTTTGTGGCCTCACCACTGGTTGTAAGTTTACTTTGCTGCACAGGTGGAATTTAGGATAAGCCCTCAGCTGAGTGCTCTCTGAGGAAGTGTCTAGCGTGTGTTGGTGTAAGACACCTGGTATCTTCAGACATCCTGAGTCCCTTGTGATTACTACAGGTTCTGCAAAGAGAACTATTACTCTTGGCAAGGACTTTGTTGATGTTCTCTTAAGCAAACAGAGCCTTGATGATGTTCATGGCCACCAGCTCTCAGGAAAGGCTGTGGTGGGCAGCAGCACAGCTGGACGTTCCTTTGCTTACTGATGGGAGATTCATAAGGTCAATGAAACTTGAGCAGAACTTTTAAAAGATGGAGAATCTCATCATTGTCATAATGTATGTTTTACTCTTTCAAATGATCTTATTAAATATCTTATTAGGAGGTTTATAACGCCAGAACTTGGGCCTCTTATTTCTAAGTCCTGTGATCTTTTTGTTCAACCACACTGAGGTGATTTGGCAGGTGAGAAAATGTAGATAAATTCAAGAGTTTCTATCAATGGGAGTATGAGTGGGGAGACAGGATGATGAAAAGTCATTTTTGAACATGCAGATGAGATTTGAAACAGGAGAAAGTTGGTGGAGGATCACACTTACCTTGGAACAGGGGGTGTGTTTATGTCTATGTGTGATGATGAAGTCTTTGAGATCCTTGACCTGAAGTTTGCATAAAATGCATCCAGAAACTATACATGTCTTGTTAGAATTAGGAAGGTAGGCAACGTATGAGAGATATTTTTGTCATTCAATCTGAAGGGGTAGTGGTGATATGGACAGTCCTGTATGAAGAGGCAGTCCAAAAAGAGAGGGAAGGGCTCTGGACTGAGTTTTCAGTGATGGGAAGAAGACCACTGGTATATGGGAGACTGGCTGGGGGAGGTAACTGACAGGGTGTAAGGAATCTCAATGATGACACTAGCCAATGGCTACTAGGGACGGCATAGTGGTTGAATGGAAAGGATGTTTGGAAAAAGATAAAAGCAATCTCTACCATTATGGTAAAATCAAATCTCTCCATTATGAATACTGGCCTAGGGTTTCCTCGTGGTGAGTAATCTCAACCCAAGAGAACTCACGAGAGGATGTATTTAGGAGTGAGCATGAATGCACGAGGAGAAACAGCTGTCAGTTGCTTTATCTCACCCAAGAGTGTGCGGAGAAGAAGGGGTTGATGGCCAGAGTGAAAAGAAGCAGAGAAACCTATTTTTGATGTTTATATTTGGTGAGTTTTTCTTTTTATTGTTTAATTATGGTTTTGAAAGCCATAAAGAAGGAAGAACGTGGCAATACTACTTGCAGTGGATTGAAAACCCACCTGTGTGTTCTTTAACACGCCTCCCATCAAGGATCTAATTCCCTTTCCTTTGCTCCTAATTAATAGAACGTGTTAGAAATGCATGACCACAGAGGTTGGTCATAAATGGTGACATTCCCCTGGTTTTGTTTCCCAGGATACTTGCTCTTGGAGCCCAACTGCCTGTGGAGGATGCTAGGGATGCCTGGAGAGCCATGTGCAGGTGTCTGGCCAGCAGTCCCAGCTTTGTTCCCAGCCAGCTGCCAGACATGGGAGTGAGGAAGCCTTTGAGAAGACCCCAGCCTAGTCTGCATCTGATAGTGACCTCATGAGATATCCTGAGTGAGATCTGTCCAGCTGAGCCCAATAAACCCATGAAAACATCAGAGGTTTTCCTCCTCTTCCTTCCTCTCCTCTTCTTCCTCATGAAGATTGCTGCAGTTTTATGCTACTAAGTTTGGATTGGCTTATTACACAGCAACAGAAAACAGAAACATCAATCAATGGGTGGTTGTTAGAAATTGTCAAAAGCAGTGGGCACGGCTGCTCGTGCCTGTAATCCTAGCACTTTGAGACCAGCGTGGGCAACATGATGAAACCTTGTCTCTATAAAAATTAGCTGGGCATGGTGGCATGCACGGGTAGGCCTAGTTACTTGGGAGTCTCAGGTGGGAGGATCCATGGAGTCCAGGAGGTCAAGGCTGCAGTGAGCTGTGATTGTGCCACTGCACTCCAGTTTGGGGAACAGAGCAAGACTCTGCTGAAACAAAGAGAGAAAGAGAAAGAAAGAAAGAAGGAAAGAAAGGAGAGAAAGAAAGAAAGAAAAAGAAAAAAAAGAAAAGAAAAAGAGGGAGGAAGGAAGGAGAGAAGAGAGAAAGAAAAAGAAAAGGAAGAAAAAGAAAAGGAAGGAAGGGAGACATTACCAAAGGCCCCATACTATTTCCTCTTAATAGTCTTTCTCATTCTCCTTTATTCTTCCTATCATTGTAAGAAAGCACACTGATGATAACTCATATACAGCTTGTGCAGAAGTGAGTTTTGACCAAGCATTGCCCGAGGTGGTCCTTGATCGTGGAACCTGGCAGGATCTGTTAGCAACTGTGACCAAGGCCAGGCCGTGAAGCCGCACATCCAAGAAGGTGATGCTTCAGACTGTCTCCATGTTCTCAGAAGGGAAAGAGTGAGACAGTTAATATGTAGGTGGGTGTTTTGTTTTGTTTCTTAAACTGATTGTGATTCATGTGCTCTTGGCACAGTTTGTCTCCACGACTTCCGTTAGACTCAGGGTTGGGTTTCGGGGTATCACTTACCAGTGTGCAAACACTACACTTCTGGGGGAGGAAAGCTCCAGACTGCAAGGGTGAGAAGAAAAGTGAAAAACCATGCCCCAGTGAGTAATAATAATTGCTAACCCCCTTGGACCTATTGTCACATTATTCTTTTTACATAATGTATATTTTACCATGTGAGTAAGATTCAAAGACTTTCAAAATCCCTTTTCTTACTTTAAAAAGTGAATTTTACGGATCATTAAGTTGGTAATTATATAAAAGCCACAGCTGTCTTGCATCGGGTATAGAACTCTTGGCAGTGCTCCCCTTGGGGATCTGCTCCACCCTTTGAGGAAAGAACTCTTTGGGCTTCCTGAGAGTCTTGAGAAGGAGAGGAAGAAAGAGCATTAGCAGAGTCCTCCAGGAGAACGGATCGGGGAGGAGATGCCTGCAGGGCTTTGCGCCTTCAGGAAAATTCTGGAACACTCAGGGAGGGGCCTGAAAGGGGGCAGGACCTGGAGGGGCGGTGGATGACACTCTACCAGCCTGCTTGGTGACAGGCATGGAATGGCTCTGAGATGTACGATTTGGAGCTCCTGTCAGTACTGAGTGCTTGTCACTGTCTAAAGCGGAGCAGCCCCTACTCTGCTCCCTTCAACCATTCTCCATTTTTTCCGCAAGTTTAGACAAGGGCTGGGTCACTGCAAGGGAAAACAAGATGATTCCAATAGTCTCTCCTTATCCAAGGCTTCACGTTCTGCCCTTTGAGTTACTTTCAGTCAACAGCAGTCCAAAAATATTCAATGGAATATTCCAGAAATAACACAATTCATAAGCTTTAAATTGCATGCTGTTCTGAGTAGCATGATGAAATCTCACGCTGTCCTGCCCAGGATGTGAATCATCATCCATTTGTCCAGCGTCTCCATGCTGTCTGTGCTTCTCGCTCACAAGTCACTTAGCCGTCTGGGATATCAGAGCGACTGTCGTGGTGTCACAGTGCTGGTGCTCAAGTCACCTTGATTTTTCCTAATCAGAGCACAAGAATAGTGATGCTGATGATTCAGATATGTCAAAGAGAAGCTGTAAAATCCTTCCTTCAGGTGGAAAGGTGAAAGCGCTCAAATTTATCACATGACATTTATTACAGCATGCTGTAATAGCTGTTCTATTTTATTTTTAGTTATGTTGTTCATCTTTGTGCCTAGTTTACACATTAAACTTTATCGTAGGTATGTATGTATAGGAAAAAAACCATGGAATATATAGGGTTTAGTACTACCCATGGTTTCAGGCGTCCGGTGGGGATCTTGGAACATATCCTCTCTGGATAAGGAGTGACTATTGCAGTTCAGTTCCACATCTAAGTAGTGGGCACATATGAAGAGCCTGGCTATAGAGGAACAAAGATGAGCAAATGGACTCCCTGCCCTTAGATGGACCACAACAGTGATCTCGGTATAATGTGCCAAGGAGCAAGTGGAGGGCTACTAACTGCTGGGGTTAGGAGGGCCACTCTTACTGCTAGATCTATTGTAATGCTAGCTTGGAAATACTACGTGGTCCCCTCTTTGTCTTTTTTGCTCTCTTGGTGTTATAGTCCTGTCTTATTACTTATTGCTTTTTACAGCGATCTGTATCATTTCTTAGGCATGTTGTAGATGGGAATCATCCATGTAACTAAGTAAAAGATCGTATTAACTAGCATTTACCGAGGGCTTTCCATATGAGGGCTCTTATCAATATTTTTTCATTCAATTCTCATGAAAACTCTAGTGAGAAGGTTCCATTATTATCCTTGTTTTATACACATGGCCAATGAGGCACAGAGAGTGTCAGTAACATGCTCAAGGTCACACAGCTGGCGCATGGTGGAGCCAGGATTTGCAGCTCACATTCTGAACACCTGCCTCTAACTGAACACTGATATCTTTTCTAATCATGAGATTTAATTGCTCAAGAAATAAACCCTTTGCTGGACTGATTCATTCTGAGCAAGACTGCTGTGCTCTTGAATTCTCTATTGAAAGGTCAGGACCTTGGGATTTCCTGAGAGTTCAAGGTCCCGGGGCCTCTCCAGAGAAAGAAGCTGGGTGTGGCCTTATACACATGCGACAGGGCTCTTACTTTTCTGAGAGCATGGGACAAAGGGCCACGCTGTGCCCATCCTGAAGCTCTTTGGATTTTGGATCCATAAATTTTTCTTTTTAGTGGACATTAGTATTTTATTTGTTTTTGCAAGCCTGTTCTTGCAATGTAAAGCAAGCCAGAACTGTCTTCTTTCCATGAGAACCTCAGCTAGCTTAGTCCTAACCGGCTGCTGGACTTTAGGAAAAAATGTAAGACAGCTGAAATATGTAAGGTGGAAAACAAGGATTTCCAATTACCATGCCAGGATTTGCTAAGCATTCAGATATCCTGAACCTCCAAAAGGAAAAAAGTTATTAGATGCCTGTGGTATGTAAGGTTTCCATAGTTTTCCTCTAACGTATTCACACTGACATTCAATTCATTTTCAAGGACTGTTCCATCTTCTAGTATTTAAGTATGATTGCATAATGTTGATACATTTATGATTGCACAATTTTATAAAATATTAACCAAAGTTTTCTTTTCCCAGTATTTCCTTTTTTCTTTTCTTTGCATTTCCCCTTAATTAAGTGCTCACTACTTCTCAAACTGACCATGAATTGGAACCACCTGGAAAGTTTTTACAAATAAATCCTATCTGGGCCTCACCCTCAGATTGAGTAAATCAGTATTTCTTCAGGCCCTGCCCAAATATGGGTATTTTTGAAAAGCACTCCAGAGGATTTTAATGTGCAGCAAAATTTGAGAACCCCTGGAGTGACGGAACTTCTCATTTTCAGGGGGATTTTCATGCAAAAGATAAAAATTCAAGGAAAACGAAGAAATATATTCTTGGTATTTGAATTTTAACAGACTAGCAAGGGAGTAGAAAGGACACAAGACAGACAGACGGAAGATATGGCAGAAATGAGGATGAATAACGACAAGGCTTCCCAAAAGAGGAAAAGATGCCTTGGACTGTAAGGCAGCCCAGAGGGGTGAAAGGAAGAACCAGAGGGGAAATGCCAGAGCTTACGTATTTTGGGGTCTTGGAGATTCTCTTAGAAGACATAGACCATACACCTGAATGGGGGACCAGGAGGGGCACTGGCCATCTGAACAGGTGCCTTCATGGACAGACATAGCACCAGATGCCACCTCCCTCTCTTGCCTCAGTCCCTGGGCACAACATAGGCTTCCTAGAACTTAGATGACATTCTTGGAAAGAAAGGGAGAATATTGAATTTTGGCAAAGGACAGGGAGGGCTCCCAATAGAAATTAGGTTGAATTATAGAAAATAAGAGTGCATCTTACACACCTGATTCTGACATTTGTGCACACTGCATTTGGATCGTATTTTGGCACAAAGAATAAAAAGAAAAACTCTCTTCCTTTGGCCCTCTGTTCAGCAGCAACAGATTTGCTCTTGACCACCTAGTTTTTTTGAGTGTGGTATGTTCTTAATAGAGGCTTAAAGAAACTGTTGCTTAATAGGTGTTGTTGAAGGTTGATACCAATCACCACTTTAATATTTGTGTACTCTACCAAACTGACCAAATTCCATTTGATGGCACTACCAAGTAATTCTGGATTTAATAACGGGGTTTCACCATGTTGGCCAGGCTGGTCTTGAACTCCTGATCTCAAGTGATCTGCCCACCTCAGCCTCACAAAGTGTTGGAATTACAGGTGTGAGCCACTGTGCCCAGCCAATATCATCTATTATTAGAAGGAATCTAATAGATTAAGAAATCTAAAAACGGGCCGGGCGCGGTGGCTCACGCCTGTAATCCCAGCACTTTGGGAGGCCGAGGCGGGTGGATCACGAGGTCAAGAGATCGAGACCATCCTGGTCAACATGGTGAAACCCCGTCTCTACTAAAAATACAAAAAAATTAGCTGGGCATGGTGGCGCATGCCTGTAATCCCAGCTACTCAGGAGGCTGAGGCAGGAGAATTGCCTGAACCCAGGAGGCGGAGGTTGCGGTGAGCCGAGATCGCGCCATTGCACTCCAGCCTGGGTAACAAGAGCGAAACTCCGTCTCAAAAAAAAAAAAAAAAGAAATCTAAAAACGAATTTTATGTTTTAAATAAGTAGTATATTTGCATTGACTTAATCCAAGAGAGAGAGAGGAAAAAAAAAAAAGGTATGTAGCAAAAGTCTTCGTTCAGTCTGGTTCCCCAGCTACCCAACTCCCTTCAGAAGCAACCAATTTTATCAGTTTCTGATGTGGCCTTCAGGAACAATCAATGTTCATCAACATCAACATCAACAAACAATCAATGTTACACATCAACATAGATGTGTAAACATTCTCTGATTTATTTTTCTTTTCTCTCAAATGGCAGCTAATATAAATTGATCTACACCTTGATTTCTATATCAAGGCATGATGGACTCCATCATTCTTTTTTATGGCTGCGGGGTATATCACTGAATGCATACCTCATGATTGATTTAACCAGCTCTTATTGACAGTCTTTGATTGCTCTCATTCACTGGGCATTTTAAAAAATAATTGAAGATCTAGGATCCTCTGAAGAGCTTCGACTCCTCCTACTTCTCTAGAATTACCAGTTTGATAGTGACGGTAATGCATGAATCTCAGTTGCTGTTATTTAGTCAGCATTTCAGCTCATTTAGAAAGGATTTTAATTTTACGTATTAAAAGATACTTTATCACTAAATGTAACGATTTATGGGCTTGTTTTTAAAAGCAGTTTTATGGGCTTTTATTTTCCTTTTTTCATAACCCCATACAATTTTTATGTTCCCAATCCATTTTTGCTGGTCTTGGATGTCTGTTTTAGTGCAATTGATAATACTTCAATATACTATCATGCTGTTCTATGACTTCAAAGTATAAATAAAGAACTTAGAAATACCATTAACAATTAAGTCATTTTCAATTTGAAAATTCTTATTTTGGTTAGAATCACTTGCTTCAACTGCTCAAGAAGCCTGGCTCTGATGGTTAATGCTCGATGTCAACTTGATTGGATTGAAAGATACAAAGTATCGATCCTGGGTGTGTCTGTGAGGGTGTTGCCAAAGGAGATTAACATTTGAGTCAGTGGGCTGAGGAAGGCAGACCCACCCTCAATCTGGGTGGGCACCATCTAATCAGTGAAGCTAGAATATAAGCAGGAAGAAAAATGTGAAAAGAGAGACTGGCCTAGCCTACCACTGGACGCTTCCTGCCTTCGGGCATCAGACTCCAAGTTCTTCAGTTTTGGAACTCACTCAGGCTGGCTTTCCTTGCTCCTCAGCCTGCAGACGGCTTATAGTGGGACCTTGTGATCATGTGAGTTAATACTTAATAAACTCCCCTTTATATATATATCTATTCCATTAGTTCTGTCCCTCTAGAGAACCCTGACTAATACACTGGCTAAAAACAACATCCTATCTTGCAGGAGAAACACATCATGCTTTCCATTATTTATGATTTCCATAAATAAATCCAGCTTATCAGCCTCATCAGGTTGATTTTTAAAAAGATTTAAGCTATTTTCAGGTAGAATTGTTGATACCCTCTGAAACGTAAGTCCTTTTCTTTGACTGTCAGGCTGTGTTTTGAAATTCCACATTGGCATTAAACAGATTAGAACTATAGAATCTTTTTATTGAAATGGACATGAAGGTTACGTGATCTGGCCTTTCGTGACACAACACACGACTGCTGTCGTCTGACCAGCGTTGTCTTTAGCTGGCAACTTTCTGGAGAAAGGAAACCACCACTCTGCTAGGGAGATCATTCTGCTTTTAAAAGATTTTCCAACATTTTATACTTAAATATAATGATCTCCGTTTTAATCAAAAGCACAACATATCCTACTAGCGCTCCTGGTGACAGAAGATAAAGCTAAAGACAAATGATGCATGACATGAGTCTAAAACCAACAGAAAGCTGAAAAGACATGAAGAGGAGTTTTCAAGAGATGTTAATTTCCCTCAAATTTCATGTCAAAAATATCAGAAAAAGCTTATTGTTAATATTTTTCTTTTCCTTGTCTGCTCCTTGAAATTCACCCAAATTGTCTTTGAATGCTAGGAAGATTCACTAATGTTTGAAAGCATCATCTTATTCTGAAGATAGTGACTCCATGGTGTGTTACTGTCCTTTTTTATTTATTTATTTATTTAATTTTTTGGTGGGCAGAGGCGCTCAGCATGCGACCAGGCTTGCGGTGCGCTCCACACTTGTGTTACTGTCCTTATAGCGTACAATTCTGTAAGTTAGCTCAGGGTAATGGTCACAGAGCTGGATGATTTCTAGGCAGCAACTGAACATAACATTGCTCCAACTGATAAAACACTCGAAAATCTTACCTTTTTCCAAAGGTAATATGGGCATCATAATTCTCATGATACTGCAGTTACACATGATGCTCCATTGTTTTTGAGTGTGAGGGATCCATCCTCTCTCCTTCCAAAATTGCACCTCAGTTTCCCTTTGGAAAATAAAATGTATAATGCTGATGGGACTGGTGTCCAAGGTATTTCCCATTTACCTACCATGAGGTAAGCATGTGACCCAAGTTCGGTCACATTCTCCCCGTGAAAGCTGAGTGTTAGGCAGAGATTAAAAGCAATTAATGCTCATTCATTCAAAGGTATTACCCCAGAGAGACTAATATTTAGCTCTTACTCCCTCATAAGATCTGTTTCTGTAGCCTTGCTTCCCATTCTATGAGCCAATAAAATCTATTTTTACTTAAATTAGTTTGATCTGGTTTTGGTTGCTTGCAATCCAAGAACCCTCACAGTTATAATGATGAAGACAGGATGTTACGTGTGAATCATTCAGAGGCCCTCAGATGGTAGCTATACCAGGAATTCTATTTATTATGTGAAGATTTAAACTCCAACCAAAATGAAGTATTGTTGGAAGGTTAATTAAGGAACTTTGCACAGCAAATTGAGTTGGAAAAAAACCTATTAATAAGCAGCTCAAAATTGCCAGGCTTACAAAAATATTTTGACAGATCTATCCTTTCTGGATGGTTTAGACTCTCCTCGGGATGAGTTATCCAAGCTGTTGGTACTGCTGTTGTAGCTGGGAGATCAGGAGTGGTGTCTGGGTTCTCTGGCAGATTTCACAGTGACAGAGAGGAGCTGGTCCACACAGCTTTGTCTATTTTATTTAATCTGGATCATCTGTGCTCCTAGAAGCCATTTCTAGATTTCATTCCAGACTTTGGAAACCTTTTTCAATAACTCTCTTCATCATCTTTATCAAGCTCCATAGAGAAGCTCAGTTGATCTGTGGAAGCAGCGTGAATGTCCATTCGTAATTTTAATGCCTGAAAATAATTTTTTTTTGCAATAAATGAGAAGACTGACCTTACACAACTCTATCTCTAAAATTCTACTTACTTTTTAAGCATAGTAAAAATCCCAATTTTGGAGGTGGGAGGGAGAGAGTCTTACTCTGCTGCTGAGGCTGCAGTATAACGGCATGATTAGAACTCACTGCAATCTTGAACTACTAGGCTTAAGCAATCCTCTTTTACCACCATGCTCGGCTAATTTCTTTTATTTTTGTGCAGATGTGGTCTCTCTGTGTTGCCGGGGCTAGTCTTGAATTCCTGGGCTCAAGCAATCTTCCCACCTCAGCATTTCATAGTGGTTGGGATTATAGGTGTGAGCCACTGTGCCCAGCCCCAAATATTTTTGTAATGTTTTTGTAGTTGGCCACATCTGGAAAGAATCCATTATACTCTGACACCCTGTGATGGGTATTTTTGTTTACATTGATCCAGCACTGCTTTGTAATCTGGCCCTTATTTACAAACCCTATGCCCCCGCATTGTTCCCTAGCTGGTTGAGGGCATGAATTTGTTTTATGAAGCTTGCATCTCCTGTGATGGTGGGCATGAATGAGTGACATCTATTTGTACCTCACCCTCACTTAATTCAAAATTCCTGTTACTAATTGGATGGCAGTCTGGGCAGTGTGGTTTAGTGCCAACAACAGCAGTAGAGGAAGCAATGTTCTGGCAGCGTGACAGAATCAGGATGTCTCAGGCTGTCATCTTCAAGCCTCTGTTGCCTGCAGATATGTCTCAAAGTATGAATTTAAAATCAGGGAAATCTGAAGACTTTGGGCAAAGAATATGCTCTCCACTTCCCTGCAGGTCTTATCTCTTCCTATTGCCCTCTCCCCCCGACCCACCCCATTTACACATTTATGTTCCTTGAAAGGCTGTGAAGACATTTGAGTTTGGACCCCAGTGATGTTTTTGACCTTGCTGCTGTATCTCCACATACTTTGCATACCTGCATATCTACCTTCAACTCTCTGTATTCCTCTAGTGTATGTGTGTCAAACTCCTCAACGGGAGTGATGCTTAACTACACACCAAAACAAAACAAGGCCTTCCCTAAATCTCACTGTTGATCTTGAACCTGAGGTTGTCATGAGCGCAAGCCGGTACTGTGCAGCAATGTCGGGCTTTCATGCTTCAGGGTCGTGCTCAGCCTCGGGATGAGCTCTCCTCTAGGAACTTTCGAGACATCTGCTCCCTCAATAATGCTGTAGTTTCCAAGGAAAGCAGATTACTTAAGTAAAAATTATATTTGCAGAACCACTTGTGGGATGAGCAAGGTGTCCAACAAAAGTGAGGAAAGCTGCTAAGCTCTGGAAATTTTTTAGCCACCAAAGTAGACATGCAGATGAGAAGCCAACTAACAATTCCAGCTTTTGAAATTGCTTTTGCAAACTTACGACTGAGACAGTGAAAGAGATTGAACTTAACTAACTCCATCTTGCTTCTCCAAGCTGTCCTTGTGGCTCCCACCCAGGAACTGACTCAGTGTAAGAAGACAACTGACTTCCTCAGATTCATCCCTGACCAATCAGCACTCCTAGTGCACTGGCTTTCCTCCACCCACCAAGTTATCCTTAAAAACTGCTCCCCAAGTGCTCAGGGAGACTGATTTGAGTAATAATAAAACTCCGGTCTCCCGCACAGCCAGCTCTATGTGAATTACTCTTTCCCTATTGCAATTCCCCTGTCTTGATGAATCAGCTCTGTCTAGGCAGGAGGCAAGGTGAACTCCTTGGACAGTTATACTTTTAGGAGAGCTCTGAATCACAGCCAGGGCTGTGCTTACCCCGGGATGAGCAGGCTGAGGCATTCAGAGGCTCCTTGTGGCCTGAATTCCTTCCTCAAGTAGAGCTTGTCCTAAGACAACACGTTTCTATCTCAGGTAGACGCTGAGGCTCAAATGAGTTCTAAGATAGGGTAAAAAGAGTCCAGGGAAAACATGAAGAGCCAGCAAAGATGGCAGATGGCTGTGAAAAACAGTAGCAGACATCCTCAGATGATCACTCGGTGCCTCAGAATGATTTTCGGCGATTTAAAAATAGACACAGAGACAAAGTAGAGAAGGAAGTGAGAACCACCCAAAAAATAAGAGGCCATGTTATTTATTAATTTATTTTTTGAGATGGAGTCTCGCTCTGTTGCTCAGGCTAGAATGCATTCACACCATCTTGTCTCGCTGCAGCCTTCACCTCCTAGGTTCCAGAGATTCTCCTGCCTCAGCCTCCTGAGTAGCTAGGACTACAGGTGTGTGCCACCACTTGTGGCTTACTTTTTCTATATTTTTACTTATTTATTTATTTATTTTGAGATGGAGTCTTACTCTGTTGCCCAGGTTGGAGTGCAGTGGCTCAATCTCAGCTCACTGCAATCTCCGTCTCTCAGGTTCAAGCAATTTTCCTGCCTCAGCCTCCCAAGTACTTTTTGTATTTTTAGTAGAGACCAGGTCTCAC
This sequence comes from Aotus nancymaae, assembly GCF_030222135.1. NCBI lineage: Eukaryota > Metazoa > Chordata > Mammalia > Primates > Aotidae > Aotus > Aotus nancymaae. The sequence goes on from NW_026988455.1 coordinate 26,520,828, forward strand.
CATGTTGGGCAGGCTGGTCTTGAACTCCTGGCCTCAAGTGATCTACCCACCTCAGCCTCCCAAAGTGCTGGGGTTACAGGGGTGAGTCACTGTGCCCGGCCAATGCCGTGTTATCTTAACACGTATCATGTATTGGCTATTGGTAAAGGAAATCCTTTCATAATTGTTTAAGTCAAATACTGTGTTACTGTATTTCTTTGTTAATATTTTATATTTACATATCATCTCACCCATGGTGTTTTTTCACTCACTGCCCTCTTGAAAACCACCTGTGAAACACAGGTATGGGAGTAATTGTAATTGTAATCTTTCACGGAAGGGGACCCTGGCTCTAGCGTCCCTCGCAGTTATTCAAGACAGTGCAGGGGTTCAGCTCAGGCTTTCAGTTCTTATCTCGGAAATAGTTTCAGTGTATTTTCAAAGTGGAGACTAATGCCCAAATAACAGGCTCATTATTTACATTTGGTTTTATCTCTGTATTTCCAGCTATGGGGACCAAGCAGAGGAGGAGCCTCTGTCTCTGGGGAATACACTCAGTGGGCTGGGTCCCTGCCCCGCCTGGAGGTTAAGATGCTTGTGTCACTCCCTGATTTCATTCACAGCGCTTGAGGGGACTTAGAGGGGACTGTGACGTTTGCACGTGCAGGGAACAAGAGTAGGCCACGCAGTTGTATTTTATCCAGCGTTGCCTTTCTCTAAGGGTGATGCTATCTCTTAACCACCTTCTCTCTGCCCGTGTCCCTGCTAGGTGTTGTGAAAAGTAAACATGTAAAATTTCTGAACAATTTAAAGCTACAGTAAACAATACATTTTCTCTGTGAAAGGTGGGGTTGGGAGGAATCAGAGGGAATCCCTGTAGAGAATCTCCTAATTCTGTTAGTGTATGAACACCAATATGTGAGTTCTAATTTCATGTTCTCATAAAATTCTCATGCCAGGAATATTCTGGAATGTGCAAAGCCATCGATGTCTTTTGCCTGGACTAATACAGTAACTTTTTTATTTTTGAGACGAGGCCTGGCTTTCTTGCCCAGTCTGGAGCACAGTGGCGTGATCTCAGCTGACTTCAATCTCTGCTTTCTAGGCTCAAGCGATTCTCCAACCTCAGACTGCCTGGGATTACGAGCACACGCTACCGACCCTGGCTGATTTTTGTATTTTTAGTAGAGATGGGGTTTCGCCACATTGCCTGGGCTTGTCTTGAACTCCTGGGCTCAAGTGATCTGCCTGCCTTGACCTCCCAAAGTGCTGGGATTACAGGCGTGAGCCACCACACCCGCCCTGTAGTAACTTTTTATTGATTTTCTTAGTTTCTGTCACTCCCTATGTGACGCTCTGTTCTCCATATAACCGGCTTTCAAAAGCTCAGGAGGGCACTTTCCAGCACCTCATTCTTCCTGGGATGAAGAAGCCCCAGGCCTCATAAGCTTGTAAAGCCTGGAGCCTCCCAGAGCCCACCCCACCTCTCAGCTCTTTGCCAGCCACTCCCTGCCACCTGAAGGCTTCCGTCCTGCAGGACGCTCTAGGCCTTTCCACACCCTGGAGCCTTTGACCACGTAGCTTTCTCTCCTTTCCTTGTTCTCCTAACTCTCCTCCTCTAACTGCTTCATACATTTCATTCTTTTAAAAAGTATACTTGCTGGGCACAGTGGCTCATGCCTGTAATTCCAGCACGGTGGGAGGCTGAGATGAATGGATCACCTGAGGTCAGGAGTTCGAGACCAACCTGGCCAATGCAGTGAAACCCCGTCTCTACTAAAAATACAAAACTAGCCAGGCGTGGTGGTGGGCGTCTGTAATTCCAGCTATTCAGGAGGCTGAGGCAGGAGAATCTCTTGAACCCAGGAGATGGAGGTTGCCGTGAGTCAAGATCACGCCATTGCATTCCAGCCTGGGCAACAGGAGTAAAACTCCATCTTAAAAAAAAAAATTGTACTCAGCTCTCTCCTTTCCAGAAACTTCTCTGTCCCTTCTTTCCTCCTTCTGTTCACCACCAACCTTCCCATGCCGCTTTTGGAGATCACCTCTTTTTTTTTTTTTTTCAGACAGAAGACATTTTTGCACTGCTATGGAGATCACCTTTTATCAGAGCTAGTTGTTTATGACTCTTTTGGATGGTAGAGTGTGCTTGTGTGTGTGTACATGTAAGTGTGAAACAGAAAGAGAGAGACAGGGTCAAAAAAGAAAGCATAGGGCTTGGGGAATGGAGTAGCGACTTTTCAGAACAGGAGAAATGCCAGGGAGACATGCCCTCAAAACCCACACCGGATTTTTCTGTTGATGCCTGCAGCTTCACACTGCATTTCCCTACACCAGCAACAGGTGACTGGATCTCAGAGGGCACAGTTGTCTCCCAGAAATTCCTTCCCTTAGTGGTGACCTCCCTGAGTCAGGGACTGACTCCTGCTCATTCTCGCCTCCAGTCAAGGGCACAGTGCCTGGTCGCCAGGAGAAATGCGGCTAATGCTGCTGAAGTGAATGACCCAGCAGTGAGGAGGCTTTTCCTCCACCAGCCTAGCCCCTTGTCCCCCAACTTTGCCCTGAGACCGTCTCTCTCCTCTGCATCTAGCTTGCCCATGGCTTGTTCCAGTGCCATTTGCTTGCATGACCTGGGCCATGTCTGATTTCTCTTGTCCCTCCACATCTGTCTATGTGGTTGCTGGGTGAGTTTCAAATGGCCCAGAGCCTGACAACGTTGAGCCAAGCCTGGATCTCTCCCCAACATGGAGCCAGGTGTGGAGGGTCAGTTCTTCTGCCACCCTGTCCTCTCCTGTCCCGCAGCTCTGAGTTGCCAATTTATGCATTCCTTTTCCCTTCAAGAACGTTCTTGACATTGTTTAATCTAATACCTTTCTTCCCAAAATAAATCAACAAAAGACGAACAAATCTGAAATTCAGCCAAGGCTGCATTCTCCTTGTAATGCTGTGTTTTTAAAAACCAAGTCAATTGCTGTGAGGTCCTGGGTGGATTTAATCTCTTTGGCCTAACACCTGATGCCCTGAGATTAAAGCCTTCGGCAGCACTGACTAAAATCATAAGCTTGCTCGGATTGCACTCTGATTGATTTTTTTTTTAGGTGGGCAACAAAAGGGAATTTATTTTTATTTTTATTTTTTTGTCGGCATTTGTTGAGCATTAGTAACTGGTGCAGGGTACAGAGCTGTAGAGTCACTAGAGGCAAGTATCCGTCATCCCTAAACGCTGAAAATCCAAGAGATAAAGACTGAAAATTGTTCTTGGAAGTGTTCTTTTCACCATTTCATGAAAATGTTCTTCATCAAATTTATATAGTTCACAAGTTTTTAAGCATCAAGGTAAAAAAGAATTGAAAGTATTTCTAACTCAGGGAGGTATCAGTACTGATTTCTTTGAGTGTGAATTTAAGTTACATTTAACAATTTAATTTTTAAAGTCATTGCATTAGTTAACCAAAAAAAGAAAAAAAAAAAAAAAAGAAGAAAAACTCTTTCCTTTTAGCTCAATGTAGTTTACTCCTTATATGAGGAAAATAATCAGACTGGTACAATGAACAAAGCAATGCTTCAGAATTTCAATCACATACTTCATATGATTAAAAGGAAAACATTTTAGAGCATATTTGTGAATTCAGAACTGCATCAGTATATCTTAAACTTTATACCTGTTGCTAATAGATTATAGTCATTCAGAATTTCAAAAATTAAAAACACGTTTGATTTACTTGGCATCTGAGGTTCTATGTACTAGAAAATGTTAAAAAGAAGATTGAGAGATTTTACTTCTGGTCAAGATGAAATAACTTACCCTACTGCTTGAAATAACAAAAGGATCAGATGAAAATCTATTTTTTAAAAAGGGCACTCAATACATAGGCTACCAGATAATGAAAGATAATGATCCTGGAAATGGGAGACAAATGAACGGTGCCCTACAACTACCCCAACTTATTGTGTGGAAAAGTTTCTAGACTACAGTGTAGGGAGAGGGAACCCAGGCAGAATCTAGTGGTCTTGAGTTGAGAAGACTTAGCTGCAAGCCTGGGGAAGCCAAGGTTGTTAGATTTCACAGCGTGGAGTACCAGAGAGGGAAGAGCTGTATATGGGAAATTCTGCAAATTTGTAGTATTCAGTTTAGGACTAATCAGTGCATACATTTGAGGAAACAGGCTGGGGAAAGAGCTACCTAGAAGGATTACAGGAAATCATGCCCAGAATTGACACAGAATTAAAGCTGCCTGTTCCCAATAGCTAATGTAGAGAACCATCTAATGCATTTCAAAGTAAAAATATAAAAAGATTAAAAGTCAAAATGGAAAAAAATGCAATGCTAATGCTAGTTTAAAAAAAAACACCCGGTAGTGACTAAATTAATATCAAAGTAGATTTTACAGTAAAGAATATCTCCATTGATACTAAGATAAATATGATCATTTCATAATGATAAAGGTGTCAATTTCTCAGGAGGACATAACCAGCTCTAAACATTTAGGCACCAAAGACTAGAGCTTCAAAATACTTAAAGCAAAATCTGATGTAACTGTAAAGATAAAGAAAAATCCACAGTCTCTCTCTTAATAATTGGTAGAACAAACAGATAGAAAATTAGTAAGGTTATGGAACACTTGAACAGCACTGTTATTGAACTTTATCTCATTGACACCTTATCGTGCCAGTGACTGCTGCTTCACTCAATAACAGAACACATTTGTTTTTTCAAGTGTAGACAGAACACTCACCAGGTTAAACTGTATTCTATGCTATAAAATAAGTCTCAAAAATCTGAAGGATTCATGTTATACAAAGCATGCTATCTTACTAAAATAAAATTAAATTAGAAAGCAAACCCAGAAAGCAGGTACTAGAATACTATTTGTCCCAACTAGTTCCAAGTATTTGGAAACTAAACAATACATTTCTAAATAATCCATTAGTTAAAGAAGATATCAAAAGGGGAATTGAAAAGTATTTTGAACTGAATGAAGATAAAAACAAAACATTAAAATTTATGAAACACAGCTAAAGCAGTACTTAGAGGGAAAATTATAGCACACCATAATTATATTAGAAAAAAAGGTTTCAAATAAATGACCTCAGGTTCCATCTTTGGAATCTAGAAAAAAAGAAGAGCAAGACAAATTCAGTTAAGCAGAAAAAAAGAAATAAGATCAGACCATAAATCACTGAAATAGCCAAAAAAATTAGAGAAAATCAATAAACTCCAAAGGTGGCTTTTTGAGAAGATATTGATAAATCTCTAAACAGAATAATTAGAAAACAAACAAATCAGAGACTGAGAGAGAGAGAGAGAGAGAGAGGAGAGAGGACACAAATTATCAGCATAAGAATTTTAAAGAATTTATTGGTATTAAAAGCCTAATAAGGTAATATCATAAACAGTTTTATGTCAAGAATATTTGACAACTTAGATGAAAGGGACAGATTTATTCAAAGACACATTCTCATGTAGAAATCAAAAGAAATAAATTATCTTGAATAGACCGCTATTATTTTTTTTTAGGTACATTTTTTAAATGAACTACAAACTAAATTACAAGTAACGTTAATAGCAGGAGCACGTAAGGGCAAGGGTGACAGAGACAAAATCATAAAAGAAAAAGTGCTTTTTTTTTTTTAGCACTGTCATTACAAAACCCCAAGGTGCACATGCCAACAAATCCACCCACTCTGACAAAAAAAAAAAAAAAAAAAAAAGCCAACCCTACTATTGGATAAAACCCGAAGTATAAATATAATTGTTCATCCTTCTTTTAAAGAAATATTTTTATCCAATGCCCTCACTCAATCACAGCCCTGTAAAAGTGTCGGCATTCTCAAAATGATGCCTAAACCCTAACTTCCACTCCTGTGGGGTAGAAGGTAGACTTCAGAGGAAAATGGGATCAGGAATCCCTGGAAACTGAAGAACTAAGAATACCAAAAGGAAGAGAAAAATTCAAACATCTTTCACCTGCCTCATAAGGCCGCAGTGAAATAATAGATTGGAATGAAGCACAATCCCTGTCCCAGGGCCTCCCAGACTCCTCATGCCGGTAGAAGGGACAAACATGGGGACTGGGGCCAATCATTTCTTCTGCAGCCCCATCAGGGCTGAGTGTTGAGTCTCCCAGCCTATTAGGTGAGGCAAAACACTAACTAGGGTGTAAACTGATTGGATCTATTTTTTCAAAGGAATTCTTAGAACAGACTCCTCTCTGTGGTTTTGTTTTCCTTGGTTCTCAAAAGCTCCAACTTAGGCCCCTGCTATCGTTTGGCCTTTACAAAAATTGTGGCATTAGGAGGCTGGGGATCCTGGTCATCCCAAACACTGGAAATAATCATTATGGGGCATTCAAAGATTGGTACAATGAACCTAATGTGTAGGGAGGCTTTTTTTAAAAAAAATACCAACCCTCTTTAGCAATAATTAGGAGAAGGGAGAAAGGATAGTGGAGGCTAACTTAAGTGCATCTAATACTGTAACTTCTTTCATTTTTACCAGTCCCTCTCTTTCACCCCTGTATTCCCAGAGTTGGCTGGCTAAGACTGGAAGGTGAGTGTTTAAGGCAAGATCAGAGGGCCCACCTGAGTTCAAATAGCCCACGGCCAAGCCAGGTCAAGCCCACACTGGAGGAGAGGGTGAAATTAGGGCTGGGGGCTTTGAGAAGGCCATCAGAGTCGAAGATGGGGTACTGGCTTGGTCACATCCTGGAAGAAAGGGTGAGCCAGGACTACCTTTGCTGAAATCCGCTTGTTGGGGTCATAGTGCAGCATTTGCGATAACAAGCTCCGTCCATCTTCATCCAGGGGAGGTACAACTTTACTAAAATCTTGTTGGGCCCACTTGGGGACACTTGGTTTGCAATCAGGCGTAACTCCTGGCCACACCAACTCATCTGGGGTCCCCAGAGTTCAAAAGATCCGGAAGAGCTGGTCAATCTCAGAATCTCTAGGGAATAGGGCCCGGCGAGTCACCGTCTCAGCAAAGATGCAGCCCAGTCTCCAGATGTCCACAGCTGTGGAGTAGTATTTGCAGCCCAGGAGGATTTCAGGAGCTCGGTACCACAGGGTGACCACCTCATGGGTGTAAGTACGAACGGGGACTCCAAAAGCTCTGGCTAGTCCAAAGTCTGCTAGCTTGATGGACCCCTCTATGTTTATAAGCAGGTTCTGAGGCTTAAGGTCTCGGTGTAGGACCCGATGAGAATGGCAGAAAGCTAGGCCCTGGAGCAGCTGGAACAGATAGCTCTTGATGAGGGGAAGAGGAATGCCAGTGAGAGCAGAGGCATCCAAGAATTTCTTGAGATCTTGGTGCAGAAATTAAAAAACCAGGTCGAGTTTATTTTCTGTGTGAATGACATCCAGCAGCTTGACAATATTGGGATGGTTAAGCTCCTTAAGCAGAGAGATCTCTCAGATGGCAGTACTCGGCACACCCTCGGTCTCAGTGTCCAGGCGGATTTTCTTAAGCGCCACCACTTCTCCCGTCAACTTGTTTCTGGCTTTGTACACAACTCCATACGTGCCGTCTCCGATCTTTTCCACCTTCTGGAAGTTCTCCATGAAGCGCCAGCGACTCGGGTCTGCCCGGCCCTGGAGCAGGGACCTAGAAACCCTGCAGAAGACGGTCCTTGGCTCTCGGAGGCCAAGGAGGGGGAAGCAGGGCCCAGAACCGTGGCCCCGCGTCGGGATGGAACGCATATACCTCTCGCTCTTGCCAATTTGGCCAACTTGAAATAATGTTGCCGCCTCCCCAAGAGTTCCCGACCATCAGCAGAGGCCCCGCCCCACCTTCCCGCGTTTCGACCTCTATTTGTTAAATTAATTGAATATTTAGTTTAAAAATCTTCCCAGAAAGGGAACTCCAAGCCTGAAGTCTTCGCTGGTAAATTCTACCAAACATTTAAGAAATAAATATCAGCTCTAAACAAACTGTTACAGAAAGTTAAAAAGAGGAGACTGCTTCTCAACTAATTCTATAAGGCTAGCATTACTCTGATACCAAAAACTAAACAAAAAAATTTCAAGAAAGGAAAACTACAAATCAAAAACAGTTTTCTGTAAAATTTTAGCAGATCAATTTCAGCAATACATAAAAAGGATAATAAATCATAATCAAAAACTTTTTTAAAAAATTATTTTCAATTTTTGTTGGTACATAATAGATATATATACTTACGAGGTACAAGAGATATTTTGATACAGGCATGCAATGCATAATAATCCTATCAGGGTAAATGAAGTGTCCTTCATCTCAAGCAGATATCCTTTCTTTGTGCTACAGACAATCCAATTATATACTCTTGGTTCTTTAAAAATGTATGACAAAATATCGTTGACTGTAGTCACCCTGCTGTGCTATCAAATACTAGATCTTATTCATTCTAACTATACTTTTGTACCCATTAACCATTCCCCCTTTCCTGTTGCTACCACCTTTCCCAACTTCTGGTAACCATCATTCTACTCTTTATCTCCATGAGTTTGTTTTAATTTTTAGCTCCCACAAATAAGTGAGAGCATGTAAAGTTTGTTTTTCTGTGTTGATTTCACTTAACATAATGACCTCCAGTTCCATCCATGTCTTTGCAAATCAAATGACAGTATCTTATTCTTTTTTAAGGTTGTAGAGTACTCTGTTGTGTACATGCACCACCTTTTCTTTATCCATTCATCTGTTGATGAATGCTTAGGTTGCTTCCAAATGTTGGCTATTGTGAATAGTGCTGCAATAACACGGGAGTTCAGATCTCTCTTGGATATACTGATGTTCTGTCTTTTGGGTATAAGCCTAGCAGTGAGATTGCTGGATTAGATGGTAGCTCTGTTTCCAGTTTTTTGAGGAAATTCCAAACTGTTCTTCATAGTGGCTGTATTAATTTACACTCCTACCAGCAGTGTTCCAGGGTTCCTTTTTCTCCATATCCTCGCCAGCCCTTGTTATTGCCTGTCTTTTATGTAAAAGCCACTTTACCTGAAATGAGATATCTCATGGTAGATTTGATTTGCATTCTCTGATGATCAGTGATGATGAACACCTTTTAATACACCTGTTTGCCATTTGCATGTCTTCTTTTGAGAAATGTCTATTGCTCATTTTAAATATTGGATTATTAGATTATTTTCCCTAAGAATTGTTTGAGCTCTGTATATAATCTAGTTATTAGTCCCTTTTTAGATACATGGTTTGCAAATATTTTTTCCCACTCTGTGGGTTGTCTCTTCGCTTTGTTGATTATTTCCTTTGCTGTGCAGAAGCTTTTTAACTTGATGTGATCCCATTTGTCCATTTTTGCTTTGGTTGCTTGTGCTTGTGAGGTATTACCCAAGAAGCCTTCAATGTCCTGGAGAGTTTCCCCATTGTTTTTCTTTTAGTTGTCTCTTAGTTTGAAGGAATTAATGGATTGAAGACTTAAATCTAAGACTTGATTTGATTTTTATATATGGCGAAGGATAGGGGTCTTGTTTCATCATTCTTCTGCATATGGGTATCCAGTTTTCCCAGCACCATTTATTGAAGATACTGTCTTTTTCCCAGCATGTGTTCTCAGAACTTTTGTTGAAAATGAGTCCACCGTAGGTGTTTCGATTTGTTTCTGGGTTCGTATTCCACCCCATTGGTCTATGTGTCTGTTTTTATGCCAGCATCATGCTGTTTTGGTTGCTATAGCTCTGTAGTATAATCTGGAGTCAGGTAATGTGATTCTTTTAGTTTTGGTCTTTTTACTTAGGAAAGTGTTGGCTATTCTGGGTCTTTTGTGGTTCCATACATATTTCAGTATTATTTTTTCTATTTCTGTGATCAATGTCATTGGTATTTTGCTAAAGATTACATTGACTCTGTAGATTGCTTGGGATAGTATGGACATTTTAACAATATTGATTCTTTCAAGCCATGTATTTTCCCGTTTTTTGATGTCCTCTTCAATTTCTTTCATCAATGTTTTATAGTTTTCATTATAAAGGTCTTTCACTTCTTTGGTTAATTCCTAGGTATTTCATTTTATGTGTGGCTATTATAAATGAGATTACTTTTAAAATTTCTTTTTCACATTGTTCACTGTTGGCATATAAAAATGTGACTATTTTTTTTGTGTGTGTTGACTTTGTATCCTGCAACTTTACTGATTTTGTTTATCAGTTCTAATAGTTTCCTTGTAAGATCTTTAGGTTTTTCCAAATATAAGATCAAGTCATCTGCAAACGAGAATAATTTGACTTTTTTCTTTCCAGTTGGGATGCCCTTTATTTATTTCTTTTGTCTGATTGCTCTGGCAAGGACTTCCAGTACTATGTTAAATAACAGTGGTCAAAGTGGCCATTCTTGTCATGTTCCAAATCTTGGAGGAAAGGTTTTCAGCTTTGCCTCATTCATTATGATACTAGCTGTGGGTCTGTTGTATGTGGCTTTGATTATGTTTAAGTATGTTCCTTCTATACCCAGTTTTTTGAGGGTTTTTATCATGAAGGGATGTTGAATTTTATCAAATACTTTTTCAGCATCAATTGAAATGGTCATATGGTTTTTGTCCTTCATTCTGTTGATATGATGTGTTACATTGATTGATTTGCATATGTTGAACCAGTCTTGTGTCCCTGGGATAAATCCCACATGGTAATGATGGATGATATTTTTAATGCATTGTTGAATTTGGTTTACTAGTATTTTGTTGAGAATTTTTGCATCAAAATCCATCAGGAATAATGGCCTGTAGTTGATTATTATTATTATTATTGCATTTGTCTGGTTTGGTATCAAGATAATACTGGCCTTACAGAATGAGTTTGAAAGTATTACTTTCTCCTCTATTTTCAAAATAGTTTGAGTAGGATTGGTATTAGTTCTTTAAATATTTGGTAAAAATCAGCAGTGAAGCCATTGCCTGGCTTTTTCTTTACTGGCAGATTTTTTATTACAGCTTTGATCTTGTTTCTCATTATTGACCTGTTCAGGTTTTAGATTTCTTAATGGCTCAATCTTGGTAGGTTGCATGTGTCTCGGAATTTGGTCATTTCTTTTAGTTTTTCCAATTTATTGACATATAGTTGCTAACTTTAAAGACCAGAATTTCCCTGCCCAAGACCCCTGGTGGGACAATAACAATGTGGATTATTGGGAAAACATGCAGGACCTAGTGGGGATGATAATAAAAGGAATTCAGGAATCAGTACCCCAACCCCAAAATCTTTCTAAAGCATTTGATATACAAAGGAAAAGGATGAAGGGCCTATGAGATTCCTAGACAGACTGAAGGAGCAAATGAGGCACTAGGCAGGCCTCAATTTGGACAATCCCCTTGGGCAAGGAATGTCAAAACTCCACTTTGTCACTAAAAGTTGGCCAGACATTTCAAGAAAATTACAAAAGATAGAAAATTGGGAAGACTGTCCCCTAAGTGAGCTTCTCAGGGAAGCTCAGAAGGCATATGTAGGGGGAGACGAAGAAAAGCAAAAACAAAAAACAAAACTTATGTTGTCCACCTTCCAATGGATGGCTCCAAACCCATGTACATCTAAACAGAGCTCTCAGGGAGCCAGAAACTATAAAGGGTCCAAATCCTCCTTTAAAGGACCCCAGGCTCCATCTGGATGACCAAAGTCCTCGTTTATCAGACTCCCTAAAGAGTATGGAAGAGCAGGAGCAAAGAATCCCAGAACTAAGAGGGAGAAAGGGTGAGATAGGTGCTATAGATGTGGGAGAACATGTCACTTCAAGAGAGAACATCCCAAACTAAGAAAGGAGAAAGAAGCCCTTTTACTCATGACTTTTGAGGAAGAGTAGGGGCGTCAGGGACTCTGTCTCTTTTATCTTGAGTCTCACCAGGAGCCCTTGATAAATTTGGAGGTGGGGCCTAAACATGAGCTTATCACCTTTTTAGTTGATTCAGGTGCTGCTCGCTCCTCTGTTTGTTTTCCCTGTTCTAATATCATCTGCTCCTCAGAAGAACTTTTAGTCTCTGGGGTAAAAGGGGAAGGATTTAAAACAAAAATTTTAGAAAGCACAGAAGTCAAATACCAGGATTACTCAGCTCATATTCAGTTCTTATTAATACCTGAAGCAAGGACTAATTTACTGGGAAGGGATTTAATATTAAAGTTAGGCATAAGTCTACAAATTAGCCCAAGAGGGTTCCTCGCCTCATTAAATCTACTCACCACTGCAGATGAAAAATATATTAATCCTAATGTATGGTCCAAAGAAGGGAACCAAGGGAAACTCCTGGTCCCTCCAATCCACATCAAGTTGAAGACCCCGGGAGAAGTAGTAAGAAGGAAGTAATACCCTATTCCACTAGAGGGCAGGATAGGGTTGAAACCTATAATCAAAGGCCTTATTAAGCCCTGTATGTCCTCTTATAACACCCCGATACTGCCAATGAAGAAATCAGACAGGTCATACCGGCTGGTACAGGACCTTAGAGTTATCAACCAAATTGTCCAGACTACCCACCCTGTTGTCCCCAATCCTTACACCATTCTCAGCAAGATTCCATATAATCATCAATGGTTTATGGTAATAGATTTGAAGGATGCTTTTTGGGCATGTCCCCTGGCTGAAGATAGCCGAGATATATTTGCTTTTGAGTGGGAGGATCCCCATTCAGGGTAGAAACAACAACATTGATGGACAGTCTTGCCCCAAGGGTTCACAGACTCCCCTCATCTTTTTGGCCAAATCGTAGAACAAGTATTAGAAAAAGTTGTCATCCCAGAGCAAATATGCCTTCTCCAGCACGTGGATTGTCTTCTTATATCTGGTGAAGATATAGAGAAGGTAACTAATTTCTCTACCCATATTCTTAACCATCTGCAGTTTGAGGGGCTACAAGTCTCAAAAAGAAAGCTTTAGTATGTGGAGCTCGAAGTTAAATATTTAGGCCACTTAATAAGTTCAGGAAAGCAAAGAATAGGGTCTGAAGGTGTTGAGGGAATCATGTCCCTACCCTTACCTCAAACTAAACAAGAACTCAGGAAAGTTTTATGGTTAGTTGAATACTGCCGCTTATGGATCGACTCGTATGCACAACACAGTAAACTATTATGTCAAAACTTTGCCCAGGAGAAGCCTGGCCATCTCCTGTGGACTTCTGAGGAAGTTGATCAAGTCAAAAGGCTAAAAGAAAGGCTCATAACCACCCTGGTTTTAATCTTACCCTCCCTAGAAAAGCCATTCCACTTTTTGGTCAACGTGGATAGTAGAGTAGCTTTAGGAGTGCTTATTCAAAAATACGGATGCCGCCGGCAGCCGGTGGCCTTCCTATCAAAGGTCTTAGATCCAGTCACTTGTGGATGGCCTCAATGCATCCAGTCCATTGCAGCTATGCCAATATTAGTCAAGGAAAGCAGAAGGTTAATCTTTGGAGGAATATCAACAGTAAGCACGCCCAACCAAGTCAGAACTACCCTAAACCAGAAAGCAGGGAGATGGCTCACTGACTCAAGAATCTTAAAGTATGAGGCCATTCTGTTAGAAAAAGATGATTTAACATTAACCACTGATAATTCGCTCAACCCAGCAGGTTACCTAACAGGGAATCCAAAGCTAAGGAGAGAGCACGCATGTTTGGATTTAATTGATTACCATACAAAGGTTCGACCAGACCTAGAGGACTGGGTGGCACTTATTCATAGATAGTTCCTCCCAGATGACTGAGGGAAAAAGACACAATGAGTATTCAGTAATTGACAGAGAAACTCTTGTAGAAATGGAGTCAGGAAAATTGCCTAACAGTTGGTCTGCTCAAACGTGTGAGCTATTTGCACTCAGCCAAGCCTTAAAGTACTTACAGAACCAGGAAGGAACCATCTATACTGATTCCAAGTATGCCTTTGGAGTGACCCATGCATTTGGAAAAATTTGGACTGAACAAGAGTTTATTAATAGTAAAAGTCAAGACCGTGCCCACAAGGAGCTAATCACCCAGGTATTGAATAATCTTTAGTTGCCAGAAGAAAGAGCTATTGTCCGTGTTCCAAGACACCAGAAAAGCCTTTCTTTTGAAAGTCGAGGAAATAACCTGGCAGATCAGATAGCCAAGCTGGCTACTGTTTCTTCTGAAATGTGTATTTTTCACTTGACTCCATATCTCCCTTCTCCTGTCGTAATCTTCATTTTCTCTTCTACTGAAAAAGAAAAACTAATAAAAATAGGTGCTAAAGGGAAGTCAGAAGAAAAATTAGTATTTCCAGACCAGAGAGAAATGCTATCTAAACCCTTTATGGGGGAAATCCTGTCTCAACTACATCAAGTGTACAGTGCAATTCTCAGAGTTTATGGTTGCATAGGAATTTAAACCCTGGCCAAACAGGCTACAGATAGTTGCTTAGTATGTAAGAAAACTAATAAACATCTATAAAAAGGCTACCTCTCAGAGAAAGGAATCCAGGCTTAAGGCCATTTCAAAGTGTCCAAGTTGATTATACAGAAATGCCTCCAATAGGCCATCTAAAATATTTACTAGTGATAGTAGATCACCTCACTCATTGGATCGAAGCTATCCACTTTTCAAATGCAACAGCCAATAATGTAGTCAAGGACCTAATTGAAAATATAGTATCCAGGTTTGGACTGATAGAAAATATTGACTCCGACAGTGGAACTCATTTCACCACATACATCTTTAAAAAGTTATCCCAAACATTAGACATTAGATGGAATACCATACTCCCTGGCACCCACCCTCATCAGGGAGAGTAGAAAGAATAAATCAGACTTTAAAGAACCACTTAACCAAATTAGTCTTAGAGACTCGGTTGCCATGGTCCAAGTTCCTTTCTATTGCCCTGCTGAGAATCCGAACTGCCCCGTGGAAAGATATTGATTGGTCTTTCTCCTTATGAGATGCTCTACAGATTGCCTTATTTACGCTCCACTGCTGACATTCCTACCTTCCAAACAAAAGATCAATTCCACATAAATTATATACTTGGTCTATCTTCTACTTTCTCATCTCTTAAAACTAATGGCCTCTTAGCACGGGTGTCACCCCTGGAGTTTCCAGTGCATCAACATCAGCCCGGGGAATCATGCCCTCATCAAAAGCTAGAAATAGGAGATGCTTGAGCCGACCTGGGAAGGACCTTACTTAGCACTCCTAACTACTGAAACTGCAGTCCAGATGGCAGAGAGAGGATGGATCCATCACACCCGAGTCAAGAAAGTGCTGCCCCCTCCAGAGTCATGGGCCATAGTCCCAGGGGAAACCATCCAACTAAAGCTAAGAAAAATTTAACTCTTTCATCTATTCTATTACTCTCCCTTCTTTCCTTGCTCTATTGCTGACCATCTAGTTATTAAGGTAACCAAGTCAATTTTGCCTCAAGCTATTACATTTGATGCTTGCCTTGTTATACCCTCTGTGGACTTGTCTAGTCAAAGACATCTCTCCACTTCAGAAAAATACCCTGCCCTTCCCGGCTCTCCTCAGATTGGGCATTAGTGAATTGGGACCATTTAGTCTGGGAAGATTTCGATGAAGACCCCAATGTCAACCAGGAGTCTTGCCCGCCTTGAACCAGAGCTTTTATGCCATAGTTGGTCCAACGTTCTGTGGACCACTAAAGAGCAAGGACGGACCACCCCAACCAGTAATTACACTTTCCCAAAACCATACATTCATTTCGCTAAAGGAACAGCTTCCCCTAACTGTCAGCTAAACCAGCGCAATCCTATACAGGTTATTATCTCAAACCCTCAAAGTTCTTCTCATTCTCTAAGCCAGTTCTCTTCATTAAGCCAGTTTTATGGTATGGGGACTGAGGTTTCAGGAACAGACCCTATTGGATCCTTTGATATATGCTTAATTGATCCCTCACTGCCTACACCTCCTGCTAAGCCTTCTTCCAAAACCTCTCACAACGAAACACTTGTTCCTCCTCCATTTAGTGACAAGGCCAAGATAGCTATTGTAGAAGTTAAAGAATTAAAACAAACTTTGGCAATCGAGACAGGAAATCAAGATGCAAATGCCTGGTTGGAATGGATCAAATATTCTGTCCACATGTTAAACAAAAGCAATTGTTATGCTTGTGCAAATGGCAGGCCAGAGGCCCAGATTGTCCCCTTTCCACTAGGATGGTCCTCCAGTTGACCAGGCATTGGCTGTATGGTAGCTCTTTTCCAGAATTCTACAACCTGGGACAACAAGTTGTGCCAAACTCTCTCTCTGCTATATCTCGAAGTTCAACACCCTGCTGGTCAGCCCCCAAGGGCCATTCAGCTTCCATCTCCTGACACGAAGTTTACTTCATGTCTCTCGTGACAAGGAGGAAACTTAGTATTCCTTAGAGACCTGTAGGGATGCAGTGAGCTTAAGACTTTTTAAGAGCTTACCTATCAGTCAGCCCTTGTTCATCCACGAGCAGATATATGGTGGTATTGTGGTGGATCTTTACTGGACACTCTGCCAAGTAACTGGAGCAGTGCTTATGCTCTAGTCCAGTTGGCTATCTCTTTCACCCTGGCATTTCATCAACCAGATGAAGGAAAAATACAACATTGTACAGCAAGAGAAGCTCCTTAGGGGTCTCTCATGTCTATTTGGATGCAATTGGAGTCATACGAGGAGTGCCAGTTAAATTTAAAGCCTGAGATCAAATAGCTGCAGGATTTGAGTCAATATATTGGTGGGTGACAATTAATAAAAACATAGATTGGATAAATTACATTTACTACAACTAAGAGCAGTTTATTAACTACACTGGAGATGCTGTTAAAGGAAGAGCTGAGCAATTAGGGGCTACTAGCCAGATGGCTTGGGAAAACAGAATAGCCTTAGACATATTAGCAGAAAGAGGAGGAGTTTGCATCGTGATTAAAACTCAGTGTTGTACCTTTAGCCCAAACAATACCACTCCTGACGGAAGTATAACAAAGGCATTGCAGGGTCTGACTGCTCATCCAATGAGTTAGCCAACAACTCGGGGCTAAATGACCCCTTCATAGGGTGGCTAGAAAAATGGATTGGTAAATGGAAAGGAATCATAGCCTCAATTCTTACTTCTCTCGCAGCCATGGTGGGTGTACTCATCCTTGTCAGGTGTTGTGTCATACCATGCATCTGTGGGTTGGTGCAGAGACTCATAAAAGCAGCACTTACCAAAACCTCCTTTAACTATCCCCCACCTTATTCAGAGAAGCTTATTCTTTTAGAAAATCAAGCAGGACAACTAAGCCAAGAAGTGTTAAGGAAGTTTGAAGAGAAAGAGCTTTCAGGAGAATTCAAGAGGAGGGAATTATTAGATACAATGAGTTCTAAATTTCTCTTCAAAGAATCAGTATGTCAGTATGTTCTGTTCTTAACCCTCCATTTTAAATTTTAACTTGCTTGTAGTTTCAGTAAATAACCTTCTCCACCAGTTCTAATCAGTAATTGACATCTGTTCCCCCGGTCCCTGGCTCTTTCCTGACTCATTCTGGTCACCTGCTCCAGTCTGCTCCAGTCACCTGCTTTGAGCTAGGTCACCCCTGGCTACCTGCTCTGACCTGCCCATAACGTCCCTCCCACCAAACTACCCACTCTGCCACTCCAGCTTATACTCCTGCTCTCTTTAAAATAGCCAATTGGGGTTAGTCTAGCCTGTGCAGTCTAACCCTAGCCAATAGGGGAACAACAGAGCAGTAGGGCCAACCTCCATCAGGAATGAGTACCCCTTTTCCTCCCTTGTTCAGGTGTGTGCTCATCATTGCTCCATTAGTAGGGCACACCCTTCTGTAGAAGTAAACTGCTGAGACGATTTATCTTCAAGTGCTATTTGTTTTGCGGCATCAAAATTTTACTTATAACAAGAATATCTATGTTATCTTAATTAAGGCAAACGTTTCTAACAAAAAACATCGACAGCATGATTTGTAAAAGAAAAACCTATAAATTAGACTTCATCAGACTGGAGACTTCTGTTCTTAGGGGAACAGATTTAAGAGAAGAAAAATCTATTAAATGAAAGATAGGTCATAGACTGAGAGAAAAATACGTGCATGTTGCATATTTGACAAAGCCCTTGTATCCATTATATACGAAAACTTGAGACTCAATTAAAAAAACAAAAAATTAGTAAAAATGATTGAAAGATTTTAACAGGTACTTCAGCAGGGAAGATTTGTGGATTTATTCCAACACACAAAATGATGGTCTGCTGAGTCATTAGAGAATTGTAACTCAGCACAATGGATTATCACCTACACCTACCTATTGAAATGGTTTAAAATTGACCGCACTAAATATTGATGGGGATGTGAACAGCTAGAACTCTCATATACTTCTGTTGGGAGTGTACCATGATGTGGCCACTTTGATGAAAAACAGTTTGGCAATTTCTTCAAAAGTTAAAAATATACTTACCATATGATTCATCCATTGAGTTCTTAGTTATTTACTCAAGAAAAATAAAATCACATGTCTATACAAACATTTGTACACAAATGTTCATAGCAGCTTTATTTGTAATAGCCCCAAACTGGAAACAACTAAAATGTCCATCAATACATGAGTGGGTAAACAAACTGATGCAGCCACGCAGTAGAATCTAGTTGTACTAGTGAAAAAGGAATAAGCTATTCATATACACAACAACTGTTGCATGAAATAAGCTAGACAAATATAGAGTACCTACTCTGTGATTTCATTTATATAGAATTCTAGAAAATGCTACCTAATTCATCATTTCGGAAAGCAGATCAGTGGTTGCTTGGAAATGAGGATAGGGAGAAGGGAGAATTGGAGAGGTGCAGGAGGGAGGGGTTATCAAGGGATGCAAAGATATTTTCCAGATGAATGAGCTTATTATTTGATCATAGTGAGGGTTTCACAGATGTACACATACATCAAATTTATCCAACTTTACACTATAAACATGCTCAGATTTTTTTTTTTTTTTTTTGCCAATTATATCTCAAGCTGTTTTAAATAAAAGGCTTAATAGAGGCTATGGATTAAAGGAAAGAACTGACATTTTTATGAACTAGAGACTTTGATCAGTGAAACCCTAAATATTAAAAATTTCTTATATCCATTACAATAGCTAAAACAACCAAATATTAGAATCTGTTGAATAATACTCATCAAAAATAAATACACTTTCAAAACATATGGGTGAAGGTACTGTCTGTATGTACAAGATTTGTCCATTCTAAAATGTTGCCATCTGCTAAATAATTTGTTTCAATAGGAAAAATAATAATACAAATCTTGACATGATTTGGTAGTGTAATTAATAAATGTCATCAAAATTGGTTAAATCTTTTGAAAATCATCAAGTCACCAAAAATGTGAAATGTCATTGGCCAAGTAGTCATGGTGATATGGTCACTAGTACAGTCAATGACAAAAATGAAATCGTTCTTTTCCTAAGAAAATACATAAATAAGGTCATAGTAAGTTTTGAAGCATCTGGATTTTTAAAAATGAGTTTTTAATTTTAAAAATACACTAGGCCGGCACGGTGGCTCACACCTGTAATCCAGCACTTTGGGAAGATGAGGTGGGTGGATCACATGAGGTCAGAAGTTTGAGATTAGCTTGGCCAACATGGTGAAACCCCATCTCTACTAAAAATACATAAATTAGCCGGGCATGGTGGCGTGTGCCTGTAATCCCAGCTACTCAGGAGGCTGAGGCAGGAGAATCACTTGAACTCGGGAGGCAGAGGTTGCAGTGAGCCAAGATGGCGCCTGCACTCTAGGCTGGGTGGGAGAATGAGACTTTGTCTCAAAAACAAAAAAGCAAATACCCCAAAGTCCTAGTAAAGTTGGCACTTAGAATATTTTTTGAAAGAATGAATATAAACATAATCATTGCAGATTGAGTGTTGGATCTGGATATTTTTCTTAATGTTTACAATTCACATAGAAACTAAAAGGTAACATAGTTTATGTGAATGGAAATTACCACTGTTTGTCATATCTTACTCCCGTCTGCTACAGTATTTTCAGAGCCCATAACAGTGGCCGATATTGATAGGTTTCAGTTACGATTTTTGAATAAGTTAATAGATTTTAGTGATTGTAAGACTGACCCAGGTACTTCCATCATTGTCTCCTGCACTTTGATAACTTGCTTCTGAGAGACAGTTGGCTTTTCTTTCCTCGCTTCTTCCTCAACAAATTCCTCTATTCCCTGCAATGAAGGCTTTCCTGCCAAGCCTGAGTTGTTCATCATTCTGATGGTTTGTCAGGAAAGCTGACAGCCTTCAGGCATTGTTAAACAAGGATTCTGAAACTTGAAACACAATGTGATAGATGTCTTTTTTACTTAGCACTGGTTGCCTTTCCCATGAAGAGTCAGAGATGATTAAAATGCTTATGATCACAGAAGCTAGAAGCAAGAGAAACGACACTTGTTACAATTATTTTAGACTTTCTTTTTTTTTTTGAGATGGAGTTTTGCTCTTGTTGCCCAGGCTGGAGTGCAATGGCATGATCTCAGCTCACTGCAACCTCTGCCTCCCAGGTTCAAGCAATCCTCCTGCCTCAGCATCCCAAGTAGCTGGGATTACAGGCGTGCGCCACCATGCCCGGCTAATTTTTTGCATTTTTAGTAGAGATGGGGTTTCTCCATGTTGGTCAGGTTGGTCTTGAACCCCCAACCTCAGGTGATCAGCCCGCCCTGACCTCCCAAAGTACTGAGATTATAGGCATGAGCCACTGTGCCTGTCCCAGACTTTCTTTTTGTAACCTTCTTGAGAAAGATCGATTTTTGATTCTCTTCCTTGTCATATACTGTAGAGAAAACAATGTGATATATCACACTGAGATTTTTTCCCTGAAGAAATCACAAAAATGCACTTACTATCCCCAAAGCTTCGTGATTACAGCAAGGATTGATGTGTACTTTGAAATGGCATTTGGTTGACCTATTTCATTCCCAACATTTAAAAAGAAAACACAAAGCCAAAAACAGATTTTCCTGTTAGTATTTCCTAACTTACAAATAATTAAGCCAATACTGCAAATTTATTAAAATAGATTTTCAACAGTAACAGATGCCCTGGAGCCTCCTCCTAGGCTTTATATTGCACTGGGCTTTCTTATAAAGATAGATTTTTAAAAAATTCCATAAAATAAAAAGTACCCTTAAGGCTTAATCACATTGAAAAAATAAAAAACTACTCTGAGAATGTAAATGACTTCACCTCTTAAACTTAAGCTAATTTGAATCTCACGATCAGTGCATGAGTTATAGTGCAATATGCACAAATGTGCTGCTGGCATTGCAGCCAGCAATCACACAGCCCCTCAAGGAAACACAAGCAAATTGTTAAAGAAAACAATAAGATGGGAAGAAAATTGCTCAAATGGTTTATGAATATGCTGATTGTTGGCAAAGATTGTCTGATCTCACTGTTTTATACATTGCATTATTCAGCTCAGGCTGCCATTGTATAATACCATAGACTGGGTGGCTTAACAATAGGTATTATTTCTCATGGTTCTGGAGGCTAAGAATTACTAATCAAGGTGCTGGCTGATTTGGATCCCTGGGGAGGGCTCTCTTCCTTCCTTGAGGGTGACTGGTTTCTTGCTGTGTCCTCACATGGTAGGGAGAGTTCTGGTCTCTCTTCCTCTTCTTCTTCTTTTTTTTTTTTTGAGATGGACTTTTGCTCTTGTTGCCCAGGCTGGAGGGCAATGGCACAATCTCAGCTCACTGCATCCTCTGTCTCCTGAGTTCAAACAATTCTCCTGCCTCAGTCTTCTGAGTAGCTGGGATTACAGGCATGTGCCACCACGGCTGGCTAATTTTGTGTTTTTAGTAGAGACGGGATTTCTCCATGTTGGTCAGGCTGGCCTCGAACTCCCGACCTCAGGTGATCTGCCTGCCTCAGCCTCCCAAAGTGCTGGGATTGCAGGCATGAGCCACTGCACCTGGCCCTCTCTTCTTCTTATAGGGACATTAATCCCATCACAGAGTTATTAGTGTCTATAAATCTAATCAGTTTGTTTATTTTCTAGGTGGTAGAAATTTGGTTTCCACTGTCAGTACATCTGGGTAATATTCTGTTATTAAATTAATGATCATTATATCATTGCAATGTCCTCGCCAAGTTGTCACTTTATTAAAATTAGGATTCTTGGTGGTAGCCAAAGGCTTGTTTCTGACACAGGTTGGTTGCTAGGGTCTTGTAGGGATACGTACATAGTAGCTCAGTAATTACTTATGGCAGCACTAACTATAATTGGCTGAATTGTATCCCTCCCAGTTTTATATGTTGATGTCCTTACACCGGTACCTCAGAATATGACTGTATTTGGAAATACGGTCTTTAAATAGATAATCAGAGGTCACATTGGGTGGGCCCTAATCCAATATGACTGCTATTCTTATAAGAAGAAGAAATTTGAACATAAAAAAACACACACAGATCATGGGAAGATATATGAAGAAGATGGCCATCTACAAGCCAAGGGGAGAAACCTCAAAAGAAACTGACCTACCAACACCTTGGTCTCAGACAGCTAGCCTCCAGATTGTGAAGAAATAAATTTCTGTTGTTTAAGTCACCTAGTTTGTGGTACTTGATTATGGCAGCCTCAGCAAAATAATACACTAACACTGAACACTAGGAAACCATTCTGGAGAATCAACATTATTGAACCTTGGAGTCGGACAGTCTGATGCAGCGCGTTTTTTCTTTTTGTAGAGATGAGATCTTGCTATGTTGTTCGGGCTGGACTTCAGTGGCTATAGTAGCTATTTCTAGGCATGCTCACAGTGCACCATGGCCCTGATCTCCTGCGCTCAAGTAACCCTCCCACCCCAGCCTCCTGGATATCTGGGACTACAGACACACATCAGGCTGGTACAGTATCTTTGACATATGAAATATTCAGTCTCCTTTCTTTCAGGAATGGAACAATTTTGGTATTTCATAGAAGTCTCAGGCAAGGATATTCGATTTGACCCTCAAACTATGTAGACAATGTCCTCTCTGTGGGTATGTGGCTCTCCTGTATTCATTAGATCTTCGATTTCTCTTTTCTTCTTTCTCCTTGGAGACATTCCCTCTACTTTCAAAAGAGAATGCACAAAACTGCTTCTCAAGTTGGGCCACTTAAAGCTGCTCCCAGCTGGAGAGCAATAACAGTATTTCTCCCAACTGTGCTTAGCCACTCAATGCATATGTGGATATTCTAAGTACAGTGCACTGTGGCAAGTTATATTATGGCTCATTCAATTCAACCATAGTGTTTTGTGTACTTACTGTGTGCCAGACACAGTGCAATGAAAATGGAATGCAAAGATGAATGAGATGAGACCGGGCATGGTGGCTGACGCCTATAATCCCAGCACTTTGGGAGGCCGAGGCGGGTGGATCACAAGGTCAGGAGATCGAGACCATCCTGGCTAACATGGTGAAAATCTATCTCTACTAAAAGTACAAAAAAATTAACTGGGTGTGGTGGTATGTGCCTGTAGTCCCAGTTACTTGGGAGGCTGAGGCAGGAAAATTGTTTGAAGCCAGGTGGTTGAGGTTGCAGTGAGCCAAGATTGCACCACTTCACTCCAGCATGGACGACAGAGCAAGACTCTGTCTCAAAAAAAAAAAAAGAAAGAAAGAAAAGATGAATGAGATGCTATACCGAGGTCAATTGCTTAAATACCATGAGGTACTATGGTGACAGTAAGTGGAAAATGATATAACTATTCCTATGAATATTTATCAGGAGACTCATTGAAATCACCTGGTGTTGGATATTGAGAGAAGACTTTCCTCTGCCAACAAGTACCTGTATACACTTGCTTTTGTGTCCCTTGGAGCCCCAATGTGTCTTCTTTTTAAAAGTACACCAGAATAAGAGACAAGCCCAAAGAAAGGTAAATGTGTAAAACTTCTCATGGAACCAGAATTTCTTATACCTTTTTCTGGACCACTCTGGGTTTTATAATTGAAGAAGTTCTTTTCAATGTTCTAGGCACTTAGCATGACACAAAAGGGCACATTCTTTGCTCCCAATGCACTGCATGCTACAATTTAGAGAAAATGGGAAACATCTCAAACAAAGAGCCAGGAGCTGTGCTGGAGGAGCAGAGAAGTGGGAGGCAAGGCAACCGAGAGCCGGTACATTGTGCACCGTCTGGGGACACGCAGGAGGGGGAAGCAAGCCTGCAATCTTTTTTTTTTTTTTTGACTTTGGAAAAGGATGCAGAAGTTATTTCTTGGTTTGTGAGCTTTGCTATAGTTTCAGTTTGCCCTCAGAAGGTTGACAGTGTGGGCGGATGGCATTGTTTGATTGTAAAGTGGGGCAGCAGTTGGTGAGTGGTTAATTTAAGAGTCATGCTCTGACAGAACAACCCATGTGTCCTCTCCCATATGCGTGGGGAAAAAGAGCCAGCTCTGCATTCACTGTTGGAAATGACTCTGTGTAGCTGGGATTAGCAGTTCTGTTTTGCAGAACACAAAGATTTAGAGAGTTAAAGTAAGTGCACCAAAGTTAAGCTGGGGACAGAGTTGGGATTTGAATTGAGTTTAGGCTGTGCATCTTCCACTGAAGAATGGTTTTGCTTTTATTTATTGTGATTCTTTTTTTAATGCTAAAGAGAAGAGATTCAATGGTGTTCAGCCGAGGGGAGAAAGAGAGCATATTTGTTGCCCCCACTGCACGGTCTGTGACTCTGTCCAAATTTCCCTGGGTCAGCTCCTTCCTGGAGCCATGCCTTTCTGCTGCAGCAGCAAGGTCAGCAGGGCGACCCTCGTCCACTCACACCTGGGGCACAAGACTCCATGTTGGAGAACCTTCAGGATGGCGGTGGGTTATCTTGGTGACTAACGGGATGTAGGGCTCTTCTTGGAGGCTTTCCTCAAACTAGGTTAGGCTGTGTAAAGAAAATCTTGGTGGTTCTAAAATGACTGTTATTTTGGGAACTATGCAGACAGGTATATGACAATTACTGACTCTGAGACATTTTCAAAGTGGTGGGATTCTGTCTTCATGGCTTTGTTTGTTTGTTAGTTTTTAGACATAGGGTGTGGTTCTGTTGTCTAGGCTGGAAGTGCAGTGGTGTGATCACAGCTCACTTTCCCCTCGAACTTCTGGGCTCTAGTAATACTTCTGCCTTAGCCTCCCAAGTAGCTGGGACTACAGGAGCACACCACCATGCCCAACTAATTAACAAAAAATTGTAGAGATGGGGTCTTGCTATGTTGCTCAAGCTGGTCTCAAACTCTTGGACTCAAGCAATCCTTCTACCTTGGCCTCCCAAAGTTCTGGAATTACAGGCATGAGCCACTGCATGCAGCCAAGATCTCTTTTCAAGTGTTAACTGATAGGTTTTTCTCCCAGAGTCCCTGTTACCATGTGCTCCTTCCCCACTGCTGCCTAATTTGAGAAACAGCTGGGGCATCTGATACTCACCACTGCATGGAAGGTGAGGCTGCGGCCAGAGGGAAATGAGGTTTTCCCCCTTAACTTTCAAGTTTTAAAAGAATAGGCTCTTAGAATGATACACAAAATAAAGCGGGAAACACTCCTGTGTGCCTTAGGCAACACAGCAGATTTGGGAGAACACAAAAGATATGAGAACAAAGCTTTCTTCTTCTTCTTTCCACTAGGAAAAAACAAAAATACAACCAAACTTCCTGGACGGAGAAGTGGAAAGGGGGAGAACTTGGTAAGGTTTGTAGGGAAAGCATGAGGCCCTGGTGGACCCTACGTATAGCAATGCCATCGAAAATCTAAAATCACCAGCCTCCCCCTGGAGCCAACATCGTCAATTACCAGCATCCACGTAGGAGCTAGGTAGCATCTGACAGCCACCTGTATAGTGGAACAATGTGATCACATTTTCCACTGGCTTCTGGTGAGGACCTCATTATTTTGATAACGGTCACAACTCATTTTGACATCTGTTTGGCAGGAATGTCACATGTTTGGGACTCTGAGTCTTTTTAGTCCTCATTTGACTTAACCCAAGTGTAAAATCTCTGCTTCCATTTTCCCCAGACGGAGAGTGGAGTCTGGGTCTAGACACCTAGAGAGGGCCATGGGGAAGGAAATAAGAGGCTCTCTCCTAGGTTTGGAGGGGCTGAGAGGGACCAACTGCAAAGGGCGTTAGGCTTTTCTCTCATCCCCCGTATCATCTGCCTCAGCATCAAGAAGTTTCCATAGGTGCTTGCCAAGGAGCCATATTTTTCCAGGCACAAGAGCAGACAGACATCATGCTGCTGAGACATTGGCTCACCTGTTCCCATTGCCCTCGGAGGACCAGCAGAAATCTGTTGCTAAAGCTAGATTTTGGCACTAGTGCTTCAACGCTTTATGTGCTTAAAATTCCATCTGTGCATGTTCAGACATGACCAGAGTGCTTGTCAATTCTAGTTCAGCTCAGCCCTCCCAGGGCTTGGGCTCAGAAGAAGGAAGGTTTCTTCCCTCTCCCTCATATGCCTACCCTGCTGAGCGAGTAGCTCTATCTGTCCCAGACCTGCAGCCTGGGACTTGTTGAGAAACTTGGGCAGTTTCCTAATTCCCACCCGGTACTTACTTAGAATAAGCCAGGAGCTGCCGGAGGAGCCCTGCTGGCTGCAGGCTAAAGATGGGAGCCCTTTAGGAAAGGGTGAGCTGTGCTGGTCAGAACTGGACTAGGTTATTGGTCACACAACCCAGGAAAGGAGTCACTGTTGGAGACTCCCTGGGAACCCAGGGCAAACTGTCAGCTTCACTCATGTGAGCTGAGATCCTAGAATTCAAAGCACCAGGTAACAAATGAAGGAGATGCATAGTGGGCTGGAGATGTGCCACCCACATTCACAAAGGAGTCGCTGCTCGTGCTACTGGAAGTGATGTCAGCGGACAGTTCTCAGCTCTCGGTTCCTCCTGGGTGGCCTCAGCTAGAGAGAGCTGCCTTGCCCAAGAGCACACTCTTCCCTGTGCAGGAAGGCAAAATATTCCACACCCAATTATGCCATTTTGGCATAAGGATTATATTGACCTGAAGACAGTAGAGAAGAAGCAGACAAGAAAAGCTCTCTGCTCTTCTCCTAATTGCCTAGAGGCAGAATATAAGTTTGTAAAGATGTTTCCCTCTCCCCTTTATCAGGAAAGAAAGAAATTAACCACCAAGACAAAACCTTTGTCAACCCAGAGATGGCGCCATGAGGCCTATCTTGAATTCAAGGATGGGAGTGGAGCTTGTTCTGGGCTTTGATTTAGGGAGAGGGGAGGCAAGGAGAAGGCATTCTGAGCAGGAGCCAGGCACAGATGGGGCAAGTGGTCAGGGAGGTGCTGATGAGGTTAGCAAGGGCTGAAGAGCAGGTAGCTTTAAACCAAAGCCGGGCGAGGGGCCCTGTGGCTGATT
Organism: Aotus nancymaae; assembly: GCF_030222135.1. Classification (NCBI taxonomy): domain Eukaryota; kingdom Metazoa; phylum Chordata; class Mammalia; order Primates; family Aotidae; genus Aotus; species Aotus nancymaae. The sequence continues at coordinate 26,548,091 of NW_026988455.1, forward strand.
TCTGTAACCACTGGCACTGTGTGCTCCAAATAGTCTCATTCTTGCTCCTTTTCTGGTGCCTTCCAGGAGTCCTGGCTGCTGCCATGCCCCTGTGCTCAAGCCTTCACCTCCTGCCCTTTTTCTACATGTTCACTGCTGGGGGATCCCAGGCATCAAGGAGGAGTCCCAGCCCAGTCCCTCATCAGCAAGCCTGCCTTTCTCACATCCGGTGGGCATTTTCAGCTGCACAGATGCACTCCAGCTTGCACTTCCGGCATCCTGAGATCAAACTCATCTTTCCCTCAAAAAAGAACTTGGCAGACTCCCACAGTCCCGTTATTTTTTCAGGCTCTTGAGCTGGAAACCTTAGGTCATCTTTGACCTTCCTTCCTTCCATTTCTTTCATCTCCCTCCCTCCCTCCCTCTCTTTCTCTCTCCTTCCTTCCCTTCTTCCTTCCTACCTCCCTTCCTTCCTCTCTCTCCCTCCCTTCCTTCCTCTCTTTCTCTCTTTCTTTCTCTTTTTTCTCTCTCTTTCTTTCTTTCTTCCTCTCTCTCTCTTTCTCTCTTTCTTTCTTTTCTTTCTCTCCAATGCCTCCTCCAAACCATCATAAAAATCATACAGCTTCTTTCTTAGATATTTTTCCTTTTTCTTTGGTACCATACACACCAGCCCTAGGGTACCTGCCTCAAACTCAGCCTGTTCCCTCATTCTTGTGCCCCGAGAAATTCATCAGGGAGTACAGTCTAGAATCTATCTCTCTCTGTATATATTTTAAGTAATTTTCTTTAAAATTTGTTATTTTCTTTAACTTTTATTTTAAGTTCCAGGGTACAGGTGCAGGATGTGCAGTTTTGTTACACAGGTAAACGTGTGCCATGGTGGTTTGCAGCACAAATCAACCCATCATCTAGGTATTAAGCCCAGCATCCATTGGCTATTCTTCCTGATGCTGTCCTCCCCAACCACAGGTCCCAATTTGTATTGTTCCCCGCAATGTGCCCATGTATTCTCATCATTCAGCTCCCACTTGTGAGAACATGCAATGTTTGGTTTTCTGCTCCTGTGTTAGCTTGCTGAGAATAATGGCTTCCAGCTCTATGCCCCTGCAAAGGACATGATCTCATTCACTTTTATGGCTGCATAGTATTCCATGGTGCATATGTACCACATTTTCTTTATCCAGTCTATCACTGATGGACATTCGGGTTGATTCCATGTCTTCACTATTGGGAATAGTGTTGCAGTGAACATATGCGTGCACATATCTTTATAGAATGAAAATATGTATTTTTCAATAACCCTACTCTAGGTGATTCATTTGCCCTGCACTGAAGTCAGAATAGATCAGATTATGCTCCTGTAACAAATTCATCCTGAAATCTCAGTGGCTTAACATAATTAAGATTTAATTTGGCCGGGCGCAGTGGCTCACGCCTATAATCCCAGCACTTTGGGAGGCCGAGGCGGGTGGATCATGAGGTCAAGAGATCGAGACCATCCTGGTCAACAAGGTGAAACCCCATCTCTACTAAAAATACAAAAATTAGCTGGGCATGGTGGTGCGCACCTCTAGTTCCAGCTACTTGGGAAGCTGAGGCAGGAGAATTGCTTGAACCCAGGAGGCGGAGGTTGCGGTGAGCTGAGATCATGTCATTGCACTCCAGTCTGGGTAACAACAGTGAAACTCTGTCTCAAAAAAAAAAAAAAAATTTAATTTAACATTTACATGTTGCTCATGCAAATTCCAATATGAGTAGGGCTGCCTCCTCCTACTTGTAGCTACACCACTTGGAACATGTGGTGCCCAAGATGTTAAGACTGGGAAGCAGGAGCCAAAGGGATGTTTCTAAGGATCAGGACTGGAATTGGCTAGAACTTAGTCACATGATCTGAACCAAGCTGCAAGGGAGGCTGGGAGGTGTCCAGGGAGTTCTCAGGAGGAGGAAACAGTCTGCAGACCAGACGTCTGTTGTCTCTAGGATATATCTGGGTTTCTTTCTCCTTATGAGTATGGCTGTTCCCTGGTGTCCTGCATTGGCCTCCCTCACACATGTCAACTTATTGAGTCCTTGGTTCTTAGAGCTAAAAGAGCCAGGCACAGCATTCTCTTAAAGCAACACAGGGCTGAGCAGCAAACGCCTGATGTTTGTTTGTCAGAAAGGTCTCCCAGAATCTCTGTTTTAGCTGCTTAGTTTGTTCTGAAATCCTCAGGATTTCCCCCCCAAGTTCTCTGGAATTTCTGCTTGATGAAAAAACAGCTTTCTGGGGGTTCTCTGAAGGAAGATCACCCTACTGTGACTTCGGCTTTGGAGGATGAATTGAGTCAAAACAAAGAAGAGCTTAGGGATATGGACCAAATGTTGCTAGGGCAGGAAATCCTTCAGACGGGCACAACCAACCACTTCTGAACTGTTTTGTCCATCTTGCCTATTAAAGAAAAATAGTCTGTAAATACCCAGTACAGTTGTTATTCATGCTCTTTAGGAAGACAGCACAGCCGGTAGTGAAGGGTAGGGCTTTCTGTAATAGATTGCCTGGGCTTGAATCACAGCTCACTTCTTTCTAGTGGCACATCCTCCAGCAAGTTGCTGCACCTGGTGGAGCCTCAGTTTTCTCATCTGTTAAAAAGAAGGAGCAGTCATTCCTGTCTTCTTGAGTGAGGTGGATATTGAATAAAATGATCACCGTGTTTGCCTTAATGTAAGGCGATAGGAAGGAAGTTCTTACCAATGCTGTTATAAATGCTGGTTTATTCTTAAACTTGAACTTCTTTTCTCTTATTTTTGACAGCTTGAAGATGTTGATTTCAACAGTAAATTGAGGACATTTACCCTAAAAAATGTACTCTGCGCATTCATTCTTACAGAAATTCGGTGACAAAAAAATACGGTCATCCCAGGGAAGAAGCAAGTCTGCACAGGATTGGCTGGGAGAATTGAGCTCCTTTTCAACTGTAGGAGGAAGCATTTATTGCTCTTACAACACAGCAACAATCCATGTTTGCCAAATTGCAAATATTTTATGACAGTGCCTGAGGCTGGGATGAAGACTGCCTCTCATAGGAACCTCATCTGCAGGGCTTTTCCTTGAGCGGGGTGCATGGCCTAGGCCTGGTGCTGCCTCTGCTTTTGAGAATTGAATGGGAAGTATTAGGGGTGAGGGAGTGGAAGGTGCATACTCTAGGAATCCAAGTCATTTTTGCGATGCCCGCTTGTTTTTTCCCTTTCTTCTTTCATCACCAGACCCCAGGTGATGTGGACAACAAGGCGACGTGAAATTAAGAAGATTAAGGAATGTATATGCCTGGTCTACAGAGTGACGTTGATGGGCAGCAGGATCTCTCTGTCTTTGTGGTGCATGGTGGAATATTTTTTTTTCAGCCTTTGCTTTTTTATAAAGGCAATATGGGTAGTGGGTAGAGGTGGGAGGGTACTATATGGGCCATAAAGAAAGAGAACTGGGAGTCTGGGTGCAGTAATGGGGCGGGTCTTAGAGTGTGTAGATTTTGCTCTAAAATAAAGAAAACACTAGTTGAATTTGTTTTCCCAAGAGTTAGAACGTAACACAGTATACAGAAACTGCTTCTATTTTCCTGTAAAACAATGTGAGCAAACTAATCAAGTCACTAGCTGGAAGGTTTTTTTCTTAAAACATTTTGATATTGTTACTGTTACTCAAAATTTTTCTTTTTTCTTTTAAATTGTATTTATTTCTAGGGCTGCCATAACAAAGTGCAATAATTTGCTTTCTTTTCTTTTTTTTTGAGACAGAGTCTCCCTTTGTCGCCCAGGCTGGAGTGCAGTGGCATGATCTCGGCTCACTGCAACCTTCGCCTCCCGGGTTCAAGCAATTCCCCTGCCTCAGCCTCTCAAGTAGCTGGGACTACAGGCACGCACCACTACGCCCAGCTAATTTTTTGTATTTTTAGTAGAGAAGGGGTTTCACCATGTTGATCAGGATGGTCTCGATCTCCTGACCTCATCATTCCCCTGTCTTGGCCTCCCAAAGTGCTGGGATTACAGGTGAGACCACTGTGCACGGCCCCAACAGAGTGCAATAGTTTTCTAAGATTTTATTTGTTAATCAACTTTCCAGTTCAAAACTCACATTTCTTAATATTTTAAATGCAAAGTTAGCCTAGAACAGTTGTACATTCAGCACTATGAGAATTTACAAGCTTAATTCAACAACACCTAGTTTCAAATAGCTGCAGTATATATTTTCTCTTTTCAATTATGCATTCACTCTCTATTCTGATTATTTCAAGTTATGCAAATCAACCTAGAGAAGAGATTTAATTTAATCAGCTGTGGGTTTGCCGACACGGATTTGAATATTAGCTGTTTTCTATATGTAAATGACAAGAGTGAAGAAAACCTGTTGCTAAGCGCTGTGACCAATTCCTGATGCAGTCCTTGAAGGTCACCCTTGTCAGACTGCTAGGGAAACAAGAGCATAGAGAGTCAGAGTGACGTCATTTGAAGTTCAGCTCCATCTTGAAACTAACAAGGCATGTTCCTTGCTGCTCACAGCCCAGTTGTAGGGTGTTTACAGTTGAGAAAACAGCTTGATGATACCTGCAAGGACACACTCCTATGATAACGGAATGTTCAGATGTCCCAATATCCATAACAGTGCATGCTTCCCAGGTAATTACAGTTATGCTTTTATGTATTTACGCACCTTATGCCAAGGAGAGTTTTCTTTGAATCAGCAAAATAATCAATTTTGCCATGCTGTCAGTCCATTCACACATAGACACACCTTAGCTTAGCTTTTCCATAGATAAGATCCCTATATATATAAACAAAACAAAACAAAGACCAAGCATTCCTCCTGTTGCTTTCCGAGGATCCTACTCTGTAACTGAGTACATTTCAATTAACTGTCTCTTCTCACTGCACTCTGGGACTCGCCTTACATTCTTTCCTGGGTGAGATCCAAGAACCATCTCTGGGGTCTGGATCAGGACTCCCTTTTCCGGCAACAAGACCTCAAAGCCAGGCTCAAAGTCAGATTGGTTGTGGGAGGTTGCTTGGTGTACTCTGGAGGAGGATACCTCCCCACCGCCCGGTCCGGTGGCTGGGGGGGATTCTAAAAAACAGATGCTTTTTTAGACATCTGCCTGTCGTTTATGGTTTATGAGATAGAAATACTAAACAGGAATATGAGAGAGGAGGGAGACATTGTTTCTCCCTACAAAGAATTCTCCATTCACTCAAATGAAGCAGCATTCTTTGCATTCCAGGCCCAGAAAGGAGGTTAAGGTATCCATCCCTCGAGGAAAAATAGGAGACTAGATACTTGGCACTGTTAGCAATCTGGGAGGAGCAGAAACTCTCCAAATTGCACAAAGGGTCCAGGATAGGGAAATGATCAGCCAAGTGAGTTCGCAGTAGAGGACAACATGAGAAAGGTGGCCACCCCGCTAGCTAATCATCAACAGGAGACTCCCTCCTTAAAGTGCGAGCATGGCTCTTTGGTGGGAGGAAGAGAGAAGAGGTGGCTTTTACGAGGTTTATAAACACACCATCAGTTCATTCTGAAGGTGCAAGAGAAGTTTTCAGGCACAGATGTTGTTTTGCTTTAGGAAGCTAGCAATGTGTTCTTCACAGGAAAGCTGACCAAATCCTAGAATTAATTATTCATTGTTTTCCTTTTCTCCTCCCTGCTAAACTGGGTCGGGGAGAGAGTTTCATATTTGTGGTGTTGTTACAGCGCCAGCTCAGAAGTAAAATGATTGGCTGAGACTTGGAGCTGAACAATTAACGTTAAATACAGGCAGCTGGCTGTGTTTTGATTAAAAGCCACAATCAAGGAATCTGGCAATCTGGAATTTTGTGATGGCTGACGCCTGTATTTTCTTTTTCTTTTTTTTTAAACCCATTTACACAATTGCGAGTCTTCTGGGGCCTTTTCCTTTACTGCCACTATGGTTTTGCTTGTTTAAAAAATTGGCAGACATCCTCAGGTAATGCAAGATTCCTCGGTACTGTACACAGCCAAGGTGTACCGTGTGGTGGCCACACGATTCGTAGTTCTGCTCTGTTTGGTAAAAACAAACACTGAAGGCGCGTATCAGTTTGTTAGCACAATGTTTAATTGTGCTCTTTTATTGTCCTCACTCAATTAATTGCTCATAAATGGAAAAACAAAAAGGACGGAGTCCTTTCAGCCGTCGGGCGGCTCTGGAGAACTGTATTCTATTGCTTCAGGGCCACCTTGTGGAGAACAAGTGTATTTAGAAACTAGAAGTAAAGGATGGATTCATTGGGAAAGCGTAGCAGACTGGTAAGGTGACGTTGGAATCTTTGGTTATAAAATGTAAGTGTAATGATAATTACTTAGTTTCTATTATGGGGACATTCCAGAAAATTTTCTATTATAGAAAAGACTAGTAATTGTGGTGAGTATGGAAATCTATCCATCACCATGAAATATATGATGATAATCCAGAGTTTACAGTTTATTATCAATCATCTAAATTTCCTTACAGTTGTTTCATGTGCTGGGGGTGGAGCAAAACCCAGGAGAGAGAGCCTGTTTTTCAACTATCTCCGCATTTCAGATTTCTTGCTGTTCCCCGCACCCCACTAGATGGCATCTGTCTGCATGAGAGAAATGATATAACTGTTGGGTGGTGGGAAGGAGATATTGGGTCCCTGACCACCAGCCCCATATCTTCTATGCAGATGAGCCGGTCCATTCTATGGGTCTCTGTATGGAGTTCGGTGTGTGCAGCTGGTCCCTTCCGGCCGCATGTTGGGTATGGGTCGTGAGTCCCCATGCTCCACAGATCCCATAGCTTTGCGATCTTTGGTCAGCACAGCTAATCTCAGAACCTTAGATGACATGTTCGTGGATCTTCTGCAGACCATACATGGTCTTCTGCAGACCAGTAACATTTTCTCAGTATGTCTGCACAGATATCTTTTTTTTTTTTTTTTTTTGGCTCATTTAGCCTCTGCTTCCCGGATTCAAGTGATTCTCCTGTCTCAGCCTCCTTAGTAGCTGGGATTACAGTAGCATGCCACCACGCCCAGCTAATTTTTGTATTTTTTTTTTTAGTAGAGATAGAGTTTCATCATATTGGTCAGGCTGGTCTCGAACTCCTGACCTCAGGTGATCCACCCGCCTCGGCCTCCCAAAGTGTTGTGGTTACAGGTGTGAGCCACCGCGCCTGACCGTCTACATAGATATCTTATGTACCATTGCTAGTCCTGCCATGTTGGATGTGGGGGTATACCAAAGACCCACTTCCCAAAGACAGGCTTAGGAGTTTCCAAGTTTACTCCAAGGTAGCAGAAAGGGATAGACTTCAAGGATACTGGCAACCAACCTCTTCACTCTGTTTTTTCTCTCTTCCCTCCCATGTTCCATCTGGGCTAGAAGAGGAAGGTTCTCCTTTCTGTGTAGCAGAGGTTTTCTTTTCATCACATCTTGCATTCTTTCTATCCTATGACTTATAGCAAAGCTGTAGAATCAGTTTTGCCAAGCTTGACTTAGATGCTTCAGAATTGTCAAAATGATCCTATTTCTAGAGACACAAAAATACAATTTGTGTAGACGAAGCAGAAAATCAACTCTTCATGCATTCCTGATGTAATTATTCTAAATCCTCTTAGCAGCAAATGGAAACTTCTGGCAGATTGAGTGAGCATATACTTGGAAATGCAAATAGAAAAGCACAACAGTATTTTTCAATCATGAAGATACTGGAAGATAATAATATTGAAGATATTATCTTCATTTTATTATGTTATTTTTATTATTCCCAAAATGCAAATATTTCATAGTTTGGATAATAACTTGGAAAGCAAATAATACAGCCTCTGTATTATCTCTCTCCTGATGTTTCTCTCCTGACTTGGTCAAACGAAGACTGGTTGATGTTTGGTTTTGCAATATAACCTCCTTAGAAGATAAAGGAAAGGAGACTGGGAGGAGCTGGTGCATTTTAATAGGAGCCTATTGCAAAGATGTGAGTTTGTGCAGGACACTGTTTGTGCCAATCCAGTTCCTACACCAAAGCAATATTAGCTCCTTCTAATCAAAAAGGGATTTTATTTCTTTAGGTCAGTAGTTTTTTTCTTTCTTTCTTTCTTTCTTTTTTTTGCAACTTCTGTCTCCAGGGTTCAAGAGATTGCCACTATGCCTGGCTAAATTTTGTATTTTTAGTGGAGATGAAGTTTCACCATGTTGGCCAGGCTGATCTCGAATACATGACCTCAAGAGATCTGCCCGCCTCGACTTTCCAGTGTTGGAATTACAGGTGTGAGCCACCACGCCCAGCCTAGGCCAGTAGTTCTTAACCTGAAGCGCATTATGTCAGTTCACTTGGCAAGAATTTTCTAAGCCCATATTGCCTTTGATTTAGAGATTCTAACTCACTTGTTCTGGGATTGGGCCTACAGAGCTCAGAGAACATTCCTGGTTAGGCATCATGGCTGAGGTTTATGGTCTGTCCTCTTCTAATCCATTCTATTGGGCACTTACCATCTATTGCTTTGTGCCACCAATTACCTCTTCTTCAGTAATGAGGTGTGAAAGGTCAAATTCAAACTATCAGGGCCTGATGGTTTATACTTTCCCCAGAGTCCTCTGCCTATCCTGGATACCACAACCTTCTATTTGTTCCTGGGAACCACAGTGTGTCAAGGGACACTGGGATTCTCTGACACTTCCCTTTGTTTACACTGTACTGGGAAGACCACATAGGCATAGAGAACCACTGATGGTCTCTAGGCAAAACCACTGAATTCCTAAAAGAAAAACCACCACAAAGGAGGAATAAGTAGCAATTAATTAAACATATACAGTCATGTGCCCCTTAAGGACATTTCGGTCAACGATGGACTGAATATATGATTGTGGTCCTATAAGATTTTCTTAGACAGGCCTGCCCTATACAGATGTACCACTTTTAAAAAAAATCTTTCATGCCACATGTTTTACTATACCCTTTCTATGCTTAGATATGCTTAGATACATGAATATCTTCCATTGTGTTATAGTTGCCTACAGTATTCTGCACAGTAACTTGCTGTACAGGTTTGTAGGCTAGAAGGAATAAACCACATAACTTAGGTGTATGGTACATCAGCTAGGTACCACCTAGGTTTGCACAAGTACGTGCTATCATGTTCACACAATGACAAAATTGCCTTGCAACACGCTTCTCAGAATGTATCACCATCTTTAAGCAAAAGATGACTATACTAACTGAACATCTACTATGTGCCACATGATGCATTGGAGATACATGACAACAAATAGACAAGCAATTGCCATTTCCATGGGACATGAGAGAGGACAGGCAAATGAGAATGGGTAAATGCTCAAGACAATTTCAGGTAGCAATGGGACCTCTGAAGAATGGCATGTGTAGCAGGCAAAGCGGCAGGAATCTGAGTGAAGGAGGGGAGCATGGGTCTGCTTCAGTGTGGGGCTGCGCCTCTCCCAGGGCAGGGTACCCCCAACCTCACCCCCTGCTAGTCCTGCAGTCTCACTCCAGAGTGCTGTAACTCTCATCAGAGGACAGGTGCTGGGGCATAAAGGAAAGAATGGGGTTTTTCGAGGAATCCAAATGAAAGGGCTGTGGGACCTTACTCTGAAAGTTGGACATAAGAGTTGACAGAGGCCAGCAGCCTGGGGGAAGTAGGTCGGGGTATGGACACAGGCTCACAGCGCATGAAGGTTAGAAGTCTGCAGGAGATTCCTCTTCTTCTTCTTCTTTTTTTTTTTGATGACAGGGTCTCACTCTGTGACCCAGGCTGAAATACAGTGGTGTGATCTCAGTTCACTGCAACCTCTGCATCCTGGGCTTAAACCATCCTCCCTCCTCAGCCTCCAGGGTAGCTGGGACCACAGACATTCGCCACCATATTGGCTAATTTTTTGTACTTTTAGTAGAGACACAGTATCACCATGTTGCCCAGGCTTGTCTCAAACTCCTGAGTTCAAGCAATCCACCCACCTCAGCCTCCAAAAGTGCTGGGATTACAGGCATGAGCCACCACGCCTGGCTTCTACAGGAGGGTCTAGCAGCGTAAACCAGGGTCCAAGGCCAAGTTAGTGACGGCAGGTACCAGGGCAGAGGGCTGGTGAGCACGGAAGACCTGGAGCACTGGATCTGCAGAGCTCCCTCTGAAATACTCCCCCAGCTCCCATCAGCTCAGAATCTGAGCAAGAAAGAGACCCTAGAAAGGGCGGTGGGGCACTCGGGTCCTCTCTGTATACAGTCCTAAGGATTCACATAGATGTTCCTGGAAATAGACAACAGTCACTGCTAATTAGCTAGCTAGTGGGTGCTCAGAGTATGGAGACTAGTGTATGAGAAGCAATGTGATGGCAAAGTTGAGTTGCCAGCCTCCGAAGCCTGACCTGCTCTTACTTGTCATAGTGAGCACTTTGAGGGCAAGAATTCTTCTATTCTCAGCACCACACAAAGTGTCCCTGATAGTAGGAAGCAGGAACTCAAGAAAAACTTACTAGTTTCCATTTGACTGTTTTGACCTTGGGTTTTGTTTTTATTTTTATTTTTTCATCTGAGGAAGTATCAAAATAAAGGTTGGTGTGTAAATCAGATTGATGAGGGTAAATCAGTAGTTAATAAAATTTAGATTTTTTTTCTTCTTGATCCGCTTGCAAGCATGACTTGGATAATTTGCAATTATATCCCAGGAAGAATTAAACAATTATATAATGCAAATGAGCTTAAAATGATGCCCTTTGGGATCAAATGCACAGCTGCTTAATCGCTGGAGATTCGCCCCAAGAATTGTGTTCCAGTTGTCTAATGCAAGTAACAAACCACCCTAAAACCTAACAGCTTAAAACAACAACCGTTTTAGTATCTTTCCCAGTTCTAGAAGTTGATTGAGCTCATTTGGAAGAAGCTTCTGCTCCACATGATGTTGGCCAGGGCTGCAATAATTTGGGGACTTGATTGGGTTAGAATGTCCCAAAGGGCTCATTCACAGAGCTGGCCATTGCTGCGTGTAGTTCTAGCCATTGCCTGGGACCTCAGCTAGGGCTTATTTCTCTTTCATATGGTCTTCTCCACATGTAGTTTGGTCTTTTTCACAGCTTAGCAACTCGAGCCTAAGAAGAGGCACCCAAAAGGAAGGAAGCTGAAATTGTCAGTCCTCTAAAGGCTTACTCACTTAAGTCTGTGTTTTAAGGCAGTCCACTTAAGGCTGGACCAATTCTGTTGGTCAAAGAAGTCATGGAGCCAGCCCAGATTCAAGAGGAGATGAAATAAAACTCCACTCACTATGAGAGTGACACGCATGTGCCCATGGTTCCTATCTTTAGACGCTATCTACCACAATCTGCCCTCTGGCCTCCACAATTCACATCTTTCCCACATGCAAAATATACTCATCTCCTCTCCTCATATTAGCATCATGGTATTGGCTCGAACAAAGTCCAGGATCACATTACTAGCTTCAGGCATGGATAGGAATCTTTGAGTGCAGCTTCTCTGGTATAGTTTCTTCAGAGAAAATTCCTTCAAACTAAAATGACAAGTTATCTGCCCTATATACAACCTCTCACATACAATGTGAAAAAGGGACAAGATAAATGCAATAAATGCTCCCATTCAACATGTGGGAACACAATAGGCGAATAGCTTTAACTAGTTCATAGCAATTCTGGAATCTAGTCAGGCGTGTGTTGTCATTTTTTGAATCAGGATCACTTTCATGTTCTCTATGATTCTTGATTCAGCTCTCTAGTGACCTGTTTTTTCCATAAGAAATTGTCTATGCTTGCGGCTGAGTAGGAGACAGTCTTAGTCTCCTTTCTCTTCATAAGAGGTTAAGAACCCAGAGACCTCTTTTCATTTTGAACTATCTCTATGCCTTTCAGTCCAAGTTAATATAATTCCTTTAAAAACCTTATAGGTTTCTTGTGCATCAAATTATAATTCCAATCCCTTAGATAAATGCTACACCCAGAAGTCTCTTTGAGATAGGCACTTCTAAACCTTGGGCTGAGAGTCAGAATGCTATAGAACAAATCCCTTAAGATTCTTGGAAGCCCTTTTGACTTGGAAATGAAGAAGGTGATTGAGGCACTGTCTCAAATATTTCTGAGGTCTTACACCTGCACTTTTGATTTGAATGTTTTCTCTGACACTACATTTTTTTTTTTTTTGAGATGGCATCTCACTCTGTTGCCCAGGCTGGAGTGCAGTGGTGTGATCTTGGCTCATGGCAACCTCTGCTTCCTGGGTTCAAGTGATTCTCCTGCCTCAGCCTCCCGGGTAGCTGGGACTACAGGCATGTGCCACTGTGCCTGGCTAATTTTTGTATTTTTAGAAGAGATGAGGTTTCACCATATTGGTCAGGCTGATCTTGAACTCCTGACCTCGTGATCTGCCCACCTTGGCCTCCCAAAGCGCTGGGGTTACAGGCGTGAGCCACTGTGCCTGGCCCACACTACATTTTACTTGCAGCAACCTGGGTTTGATACTTGTCTTTAAGGCCATTACTTCCTGTGAGAACTTTTTGTTGAGTCATGAGTTCTGGGTGTGTTTTCTAAATTCTGCTCTCAGTCTGAGCAGTCCTTTTATGGGCTCATCTTTCTTTCCACTGGCTTCATAGTTTGACAGTGCTGTTAAATGTTCTATTTGTTAATGACATGAGTTGCCTTTTCTTCAGCCTCTAATAACAATTTCCTCACTCTCCTTCCAGCTTCCTTTAGTGGTTTTTTGAGACCTTTCTGGCCCCTGCCTGCCCTACTCAGTCTTAAAGCCAATGCCTCACGTTTTCGGTTTCTGTTACAATATTCCTCTTCTAGATATCACGTTCTATTTCAGCTATCAACTACTGTGGAATAAGCCAATTTAAAATATAGTGGCTTAAAACAACAGCCATCTTACTATTCCTACTTCTATGGGTGAAATGGACTTAGGGCCAGTTTTTCTGCTCCATGCAATGTCGGCTGACTCTGCCGTCTTCTGGGGGCTCGGCTGGGAAGAAAGACCCAAAAGAGCTCACTCACATGTCTGATAGTTGAAGCTGCATGTTGGCTGGGAGCCCAGCTAGGGCTGTTTATCAAAGACCTTTGTTCTCCCCCATGAGCCTTGCAGTGTCATTTAGGCTTCCCCAAAATCTGATGCCTGAGTTCTAAGAATGAATGTTCCAAGAAGGAGGTAGAAACTGTCAGCTTAACTAGAGTTCAAAATTCACTTCTGACATATTTTACCCATCAGAGCAAGGGGCCAGGCCAGATTCAAAGGAAGAAAAGTACACTCCACCTCTCATTGGAGGAATGGATGTACATACGGGCATGGAGATTTGATAGCATGGGGGTCATCTTTGGAGATGACCACAGCTAGAGGATAGTGACTGCCTCTCCTAACAAGGACTCACATGGAACTGGGTGCTACTTTTTCTTGTGCAGGGAAGACAAATATCTTATTTCTAGAACCTCCAATTACTTTCTTCTTTGCCCTTTGATACATCCTACACACTGAAGGCATGTTAATATCTACCACTTGCACAACTGAAATTTGCTCTGTATATACTGAGAATTTTTTTTTTTTTTTTTTTTTTTGAGACAGAGTTTCGCTCTTGATACCCAGGCTGGAGCGCAATGGCGCGATCTCGGCTCACCGCAATCTCCGCCTCCTGGGTTCAGGCAATTCTCCTGCCTCAGCCTCCTGAGTAGCTGGGATTACAGGCACGCGCCACCGTGCCCAGCTAATTTTTTGTATTAGTAGAGACGGGGTTTCACCATGTTGACCAGGATGGTCTTGATCTCTTGACCTCGTGATCCACCCGCCTCGGCCTCCCAAAGTGCTGGGATTACAGGCTTGAGCCACCGCGCCCGGCCCTATACTGAGAATTTACTATAAAAATGCATTTGATGTTTCCCTCAGTTGGGCAGGAATCTTGGTAAAAAATTAGAAAAATAGGAATAGGGGCCTGAAACAAAGTTTGAATTTAGTATAAACTGTGCAGTATAAACTGTTGCCAAAACACTTTTCTTTCTTTCTTTTTTTTTGAGACTGAGTCTCACTCTGTCACCCAGGCTGGAGTGCAGTGGTGCAATCTCAGCTCACTGCAACCTCTTCCTCCCAGGTTCAAGCAGTTCTTCTGTCTCAGCCTCCCGAGTAGCTGGGACTAAAGGCATATACCACCATGCCCAGCAAATTTTTGTATTTTTAGTAGAGGTGGGGTTTCATCATATTGGTCAGGCTGGTCTTGAACTCCTAACCTCAGGTGATCCACTCGCCTCGGCCTCCCAAAGTGCTGGGATTACGGGTATGAGCCACTGTACCTGGTCAGCACTTTTCTTTTTAATATGACCTATGCAAACTGTCGAGATTTCTCTGGCTGATCCTGCTTTCGGTAATGGGACTTTCACGAGGTCTAGAGCTTTCCCTAAAGTCAGAGAAGAGAGAGAGCTTTCTTCTGGTTGTTTAAAAAAGTATATGCCTTTTTAGAAAAAAACACGATTGGCCGGGCGCGGTGGCTCAAGCCTGTAATCCCAGCACTTTGGGAGGCCGAGGCGGGTGGATCACGAGGTCGAGAGATCGAGACCATCCTGGTCAACATTGTGAAACCCCGTCTCTATTAATACAAAAAAAAAAAAAAATTAGCTGGGCACGGTGGCGCGTGCCTGTAATCCCAGCTACTCAGGAGGCTGAGGCAGGAGAATTGCCTGAACCCAGGAGGCGGAGGTTGCGGTGAGCCGAGATCGCGCCATTGCACTCCAGCCTGGGTAACAAGAGCGAGACTCCGTCTCAAAAAAAAAAAAAAAAAAAAAAAAAAAAAAAAAAAAAAAAAAAAAAAAAAGAAAAAAACACGATTAACATGCTATAAGAATTCAAATGGTTCAGAAGTACACGAAATTTTTAAAAGTCTCTTTGCTCACACCCCACCTTCTGCAAAAACTCAGCATCACTCTCCAGAGGCAATCGCTATCAACACTTTTTGGTCTTCTGGTGTTTGCCACTGGAAATTAATACAATATATTTATACTTTTGTTTTTTGATTGGTAAATTTAAATAGTGTTTATTGTGTTCTCATTGAAGAGCTATTGTTTCCCAAATTTAGCATGCATGAGAAGCACCTTGAAGTTTTCTCAAAACACAAATTGCAGGGCTGCACCTCTGGAGTTTCTGGGGCCTGGGGTGGGGTTTGAGAATTTGCATTTTTGGAAAATTGCATTACTTTATTTGACATGGAATCTTGCTCTATCGCCCAGGCTGGAGTGCAATGGCGTGATCTCGGCTCACTGCAATGTCTGCCTCTTGGGTTCAAGCAGTTCTCCTGCCTCAGCCTCCCAAGTAGCTGGGATGACAGGCACTCACCACCACACCCAGCTAATTTTTGTATATTTAGTAGAGATGGAGTTTCACCATATTGGCCAGGCTGGTCTTGAACTTCTGATCTCAGTTGATCCACTCACCTTGGCCTCCCAAAATGCTGGGATTACAGGCATGAGTCATCGTGAAAAATTGTTGAGACCATTTTTAACCATTTGATGCTATTATAGGAAATGGAATTTGTTTGTATATTCTGATCTTATAACCAGTGTTAATCCTGTAGTATTAGGATTAGTAATTCTAATTCTTTACTTATTGGTAAGATTTTGTATGTTGATGCCTCCAGCTCTGATTCATTTTTATTGTCATATAATGTTTCATTTGCTTGTTGTACTACAAATTAGTCATCCATTCTCTCAAGGATGGACATTTAGATTGTTCACGTAGTCCCCTTCTCCTCCCCTTCTTTCTCCTCTTTGGTATTACATAACAATGTGACAATAAAATTCTATACGTCTCCTTGTGAAAATGTGTGAGATTTTTCTCTTCCAGGATCTACCAGGGAGTGGAACAACTGGGCTGTGGAGACTCAGATTCCTCTTATGCACAATTCACAGCCTCTTGGCCTGACCTACTTTTCCAGCTATTACAGTGGTAACCGGCTCTGTGAGAGCTCCAAGTGACTTTCCCTTGATGTTCTCTGATCTGCCCCACCCCTTCTGTGATGCTTGTCCTTTGCTTTGGTCTGGGATGAGGCATGAAACACTGTAGACTATGCTCAGTGTCCTTACGTGCACAGCCACGAAGCATGGGGGAGGCAGCACCCCACGGGGCAAACATTTGACCCTGGATAAATTCTTCCCCTTTGCACCCCTGGACTGTCCTGTAGTGATGTTTGCATGGCTTCTTGAAGGGTGGTCTCACTAGACCCAGCCACAGAGCACTCTCTGCAGGTGGCCCCTGTCCCTGCCTCACTCCCCTGTCCTCTCTGTTCCTGAGTCTCACTCGGATCACTGCCGAGAGACCACCTATCTCTGGAGTGAGTCCAGCAGAGTCTGCCGGGGTTGTCTTCCTGCCATAGTGAAGGTCCCCACGTCTAAGTGTGGTAGAAGGAGGGTGGTGGACTTGTGGGAAAACTGCTTTATGATCGGTTGAGCTTGTGTGGCTGAAGTTTCTCACACTGTAAATTCTACACACAGGAATTTATGGAAATCTGGTCTTTCACTTTGAGTTTAGGCTAGACAAGTTTGGTGCTACTGGAGATCCTAGTTTAGTTTTCCTCTGCCAGTCTCTGGCAGCCACTGTTTCACTGATCACTGTTTGGAACAGTATGAATCTACTAGGGATGTAGCTGAATATTCATAATGAGGAGGTTAAAACAGATGTGATTCTGATGCCTGTTGCTGGCTTGGATTAGTCGGCACCAGACTCAGGTCAGATGACTTAGCCAGCCCTGATTCCGCCTCCTCTAAAGCTAACATAATTTTCTGATGGAGCGTGTTGCATTATGGTCTATGATATTATCATTCATGCTACAAATACTTATTGAGAACCTACTGTATGCCAGATACTATTCTAAGTGCTTTAAAAGCATTAACTCATTTAATCCTCATGACAACTCAGAAGTAATAAGTGTTATCCCATATGAGGAAATTGAGGCACAGAGGCTTAATAACTTACCTCGGGTCCCACAGTGGTTGAACTCTATTTTAACTCAGGAAGTCAATCCCTAGGCCCACACTCTTAACCATTGGACTACATGGAGTCTCTTGTTAGTCCTTTTTTCTTCTCCTCCTTCTTTTTCTCATTCTTCCCCTTTCCCTTCTCTTTCCTCTTCTCTTCCCCTTCTCCTCCTCTTCCTCTTCTTCTCTTCTTTTTGAGACACGGTCTTGCTCCGTCCCGCAGGTTGGAGTGCAGTGGTGCGATCATGGCTTACTGTAACCTATGCCTCCTGGGCTCAAGCGATTCTCCTTTCCAGCCTCCTAGGTAGCTGGGACTATAGGTGTGCACCACCATACCTGGGGTTAATTTTTTCTATTCTTTGTAGAGGCAGAGTGTCACTATGTTGCCCAGGCTGGTCTCTACCTCCTGGGCTCAAGTGATCCTCCTACCTCGACTTCCCAAAGTGCTGGGATTGCAGGCACCAGCTACTGTACCCAGCCAGTCCTTTCTTCCTTCCTCCCTTCTTTCTTTTTTCTTTTCATGTTAGAATTTTTGAGGTATAACTAAAATGGCAAAAAGAAAATACCCTTTTTTAGGTACACAGTTCTGTGAATTTTGGAAAACACATACATTCATGCAACCACTCCCATAATCAAGTCATATATATTCTCATCATCCCAAGGGGTCACTGTGCCTTTTCCTCTACCTCCAGCCTGTGGCAACCACTGATCCATTCTCCTTCCCTGCAGGTTTGCTTTTTGGAGACTGTAACATGAATGGAATTCTATGGGACATAGCCTTTTGAGTGGTCTTCCTTCACTTAGCATGAGATTCATTCATGTTGCTGCACATGTTAGCAGTGTGTTTGTTTATGACTGAGAAGCATTCCATTTCACGAATGCAAAACAGTTTGTTTCTCCATTTACCAGTGGATGATAGTTGTATTATTTCCAGTTTTCGATGATTATTAACAAAGCTGCTGTAAATATTTGCCTGCAGGTATTTGTGTAGACATATGTCTTTTCATGATCTTGGGTAAATACCTCGGAATGGAATTGCTGGGTCATAAATGAATATTTAACTTTATAAGAGCAAACTTTTCCAAAAAGCCTGTGCTGTTTTGCATTTCTACCAGCAATGTACAGGTTTTCCAGTTGCTCTTTGTCTTTTTCAGCACTTGGTGCAGTCAGTATTTTTTTTAATTAGCTTTTTTTTTTGAGATGGAGTTTTGCTCTGTCACTTAGGCTGGAGAGCAGTGGTGCGATCTCAGCTCACTATAACCTCCACTCTTGGGTTTAAGTGATTCTTCTGCCTCAACCTCCTGAGTAGCTGGGATTACAGCTGCCCACCACCACACCTGGCTAAGTTTTGTATTTTTAGTAGACATGGGGTTTCACCATGTTGGCCAGGTTGGTCTTGAACTCCTGACCTTAACTGATCTGCCCGTCTTGGCCTCCCAAAGTGCTAGAATTATAGCCATGAGTCACCATGCCCAACCTTAAGTTACTCATTCTAATAGAGGCATAGTGGTCTTTATATGCATTTCCCTAATGATCAATGAGGTTGAGCATGCGTTCATGGGTTTATTTGCTATCCCTATATACCTTCTTTAGAATTTTTTTTGAAATAATATTTCATTTTCACTAACCACATGCTTATGAATACATATAACTTATTCCAACTCTACAAGTGAATGTTCCCATACCATTCAAATTTCCAATCATTATTGAAGACAAATAATAGTGTAGCTGTTAGGCACAGGAAGAAGGTCCAAGTTACAGCTCAGCAACTTCCTAGCTGCGCACTGTAGACAGGTTGATTGAAGCTCTGCGACTCTTTCCTCATCTGTAAAGTGAGGATGATAAGAGCATCTACTAGAGAGAGTTTTTGTGAGGATAAAATACTACATACGCCTGAGATGTATGTAGTAAATGTTGTGTAAGTGTTAGCTATCAAAGTGATCTTTATTTTCATCTTCATCATCATCATCATCATCATCATCATTATCCAGGGCTGAACTCAACAAAAGTATACATGGACTTGTATACATTCAACTGATGCATTTAGACAATTCACTTTTTTAAATCTAGTTATAGAACTGTCCAATTACTAAATATTACAAAAGAAGACAAAGAGACCTGGTGAGTGTACATAGTTCACAGCAGGCAATTGGAAGATTTTGAAAATATGAAACGCCAAATCAGATTTGGAAAACCTCAAGTGTCTCTAGGCATCTGAAGAAGTAACGAGCTGGTTCTTCTTTCATTGTTCCTCCAGATGGACAAGAGACTCATCCTTCCAGAACACAAATGATTCTTTCACTAATTTATTTTTTATTGAAGTAAAACATACATATAAAATTTACCATCTTTACCATTTTAAGTGAACAGTTAAGTGGTAACAATTGTTTCTATTACTTCTCCCCACCCCCCACCCTCTTCTTTTCCCTACCCTTCCTGGCCTCCAGTGACCATTCATCTTCTCTTTATCTTCACGAGATCCTCTTTTTTAGCTCCCACATACGGGCTAGAATATGTGATATTTGTCTTTCTCTGCTTTGCTTATTTCACTTAACATAGGGGCCTCCAATTTCATGTTGCTGATTTCAAGAGTCTGGAGCAACATTTAAAACATTCCTGGGATTAAGCAAGTGTATAAGCTACTTGCTCCTCACAAACATCTTTAGGTGAATGCACATCATTTTCATTAGGTAGAAATATGTCTCAGTTTTGCTGGGGACAGCTCAATATTAACTCTATTTTATGATAGGATATTATGATGTTATACGATTGTAATAGGATTTGAGTTGGTGGAATAAATCTTTGGGAAAATAGATTTATACACAAATGATTTAATTTAATGCCATTAAATAATTAACTAATGATGTTGGTGACTACGCCAAGCAGGACCTCTAAAATGTGAGGATGTGTATATGTAATCACTCCATGTGTCCACTGAGAGGAGCCATTTCCATAGCAAAGATGGAATGAAGGTGAAAGAGAGCTTGTGCTCCTTTCACCAATACTAACTTCAGTGTATAAAGTTGCTTATGCAAAAAGGTCTTCAGATTCCCGAAATTACTACAGTCCTACAATACTCAGACAAAACCATGTTTTAAAAACCAATACAATTAACTGCAGTGATTTAAAATAAAAATCTGTTGAGTTTGGGTGGCAGTACATCTTCCCAGGGAGAGGTAAAGGGTAATGATCATTTTTTCCCCCTCTTTGTGTCCTTTTCAGAAACACCTAGCAGTAAATAAAAGTTAGTTGCAGGTAGCAATAGCAACAGAAATGTTTGATGAGGGTTTGCTGTGGGCTTAGTGCTGTAAACACTGGCATATTTAATCCTCATACTGATTCTATAATGTGGGGAATAGTTGTCATCATTCCCATTTCACAGATGGGAAATGGAGGCACAGAGAGGTAAGTCGAGCATCTGAGGTCATGGAGCTGATAAGAAGCAGGAAGTCTGGCTCTAAAACCCACACTTACTATGCTGTCTTTCAGTTGTAGGGTCTGCAAGCTTTGGCTGAATGAATGAGTGAGTGAATGATGGAGAAAGTGAGAGGATGGGACAGTGCAGTCAGCTCGTCCAGGCCGGGAAATCAGAAGTGTTTTTCCTTGAGACTCAGAGAGAAAAGTCAAAGTGGAAAAGTGGGTCCTCTGAACAGTTGCATGAACACAGCACAAACATCAAATGAAAACAGATAAGAAGAAACTTCTTTTGAATATATCTTAATATTGGAAATGATGTCAACAGTCCTTGGGGATAAAGATGCTGGGGATAGTAGCAGAAGGCTTTGGGCCAGATGAAGTGAATATGGGGATGAGAAATGCAATTTCCGTGAAAAAACATGCTGTGTGGCACAAAACTGAACTTCGTTATGATTTTTCTCTCCATATTTTATTAACATTTCAAAACTTGCCTCATCTTCCTGGACTGTCTGTAAAAGGTTTTTTCTTCCCCTTCTGCATTTCCCTCTGTCTTTTTTTTGCAGCTGTTTTCAAGCACTCTGGCTTTGTCATATTTTCTTGGTGACCTGTGAACCCCAATTTGCTTGTTGATAATAAAGGTCTCATACAGAAATCCAAAAAGTTAAAATTAAGAAAGCTAGAACAATTCTTCCCCCTTAAAATGATTCTGCCATATTATATTAAACACAGAAAATATCAAAGAAGAAAAGGTAAAGTGAATTATTTATAACCCAAAAGAGAGAGAAAAACTCTCTTTTTGAGACTCTCCTGTTCTGAGAAGGAATATCTAACATTGGGGCTGAGAGGTGCTTGTCAGCCTTGGAGAATCTTATGACCCATGGCTATGCTCATGTTCAGATTTTTATTGACTTATAAAAGTATTTAGAAAAACTGATTTATGGAGACTGCTTGCTTTGCCAAGAGAAATCAGAGAACCCTATTTTATTACCTTTGTGAGTCATCTCTTTCCTTCGTTCCATAAAAAAAAAAATTGTTATGAAACTCATCAAATATTACTTAGAAATAAAACCAGCGTTTGTGATTCATTTATAAAATAAATTAATTCACACAATTCAATGTAATCTTGGTATCACGGTGCTGTAAAACAAGGGGTTTCCACTGAAGATCTGCCTGTTTTCAGGTATCAGTTGTTTGTGCAGAAGGCTTTCTGGACCCTCTCTTGAACTTTGTTTCAGCTCAGAGTAAGAAACTCAGGCTGGTCGCCGTGGTTCATCATACCTGTAATCCCAGTGCTTTGGGAGGCTGAAGTAGGTAAATCACTTGAGGTCAGGAGTTTGAGACCAGCCTGGTCAACACTGTGAAACCTCATTTCTACTAAAAATACTAAAATTAGCCAGGTGTGATGGCACATGCCTCTGGTCCCAGCTGCTCGGGAGGCTGAGGCAGAAGAATCGCTTGAGCCCAGGAGGCGGAGGTTGCAGTAAGCTGAGGTTGCGCCACTGCACTCTAGCCTGGGTGACAGAGTGAGGCTCCATCTCAAACAAAAGAAAAAAGGAAAAAAAAAGACAGTCTGTCAGTTACTGGGTTGTAGTCAACTGCCTGGCCACCGAGCTGAAGGCTGCAAGGAAAGTGGCCTGTCTTGTGACCTGTCTTTGATTCAGCCAGGTAGGGGCACCAGGCCTGGTGGCCAATGGGAGCCCAAGAGAGTGGGGGTCAGAGCTCAGGAAGATCCCAGAACAGAGGAGGCAGGTATCAGCTGCAGAGTGCCAAAAATCGTAACCAAGGAACCACATCCATCAGCAAGTTCCAAAGGCACTGAGGGGCCTGAGGAGGGTGAGAAAAGTCACCCAGAGCAGCCTCTGTGATCTGCGCAGCCACAAACACAAAATGGGACACTGCCTGTAGGTTGTATCCTTGCCACATGTTCCATGGCTAGGTCAGGAGGGTTTAAGTATATGGTTGGCCAGAAACCACTAAGGCAAGAAAAAAAAGAGGACATATTTATGTTTTTTTTTTTTTTTTTTTTTTTAAACCATTTGATTACTTTAAAAAGAAAGTCTGCCTGGCAAGTGGCATTTTCAGAAAAACCAAACAACACTCTCTTAAGAGATTAACCCTTGATCTATGGCATAGGAGGAAGTGGCTGGGCAGAGAAGAGATTTTGGGTTGCAAAGTATCCCCCATGTTTGCCTGCTCACCTGAGCTCTCAAGGTCCCTAGAGATTTTCCCTTCCCTTCCTTCTCTGCCATCTCCACCCTTACCATGTTGAGAGGCAGGAGGTGGTGACTCAGAACCAGTATCCCAAGGCCCAAGACTGGATAGGGTAGCTGGGAGAAAAGGTTGGGGGAACCCATGTGTGTGGTAGAGACTATGCTTCTTTCATACTCTTACACTTTCAGTACATGATGATTTCAACAGGTTAGTGTAGGCAAGTCTGGGAATCTATACAGATGTAAATGATTCATGTATGTTTTATCTATATCATATAAGATACATATGTAGATACATCATATATCTTGACATACATAGATATACATCATATATCTACAGCTCCATGTATTAGTTTGTTTTCATGCTGCTAATAAAGACGTACCTGAGACTTGGCAATTTACAGAAGAAAAAGGTTTAATGGACTTACAGTTCCACATGGCTGGGGAGGCCTCATGATCATGGGGGAAGACAAGGAGGGGCAAGTCACAGCTTATGTGGATGGCAGCAGACAAAGAGAGAGAGCTTGTGCAGGGAAACTCCTGTTTTTAAAATCATCATATCTCCTGAGACTCATTTACTATCACGAGAACAACACAGGGAAGGCTTGTTCCCATGATTCAATTGCCTCCCACCAGGTCCCTCCCGCAATGTGGGAATTTAAGATGAGATTTGGGTGGGGACACAGCCAAACATATCACTGGATATATGCTTTTTTTGGTAGAAAATACCCTCAAATATGTTTCCTTTGGGAACCACTACTTGGATGTATTGGAGGAAGGCT
The DNA here is from genome assembly GCF_030222135.1 of Aotus nancymaae. Classification (NCBI taxonomy): domain Eukaryota; kingdom Metazoa; phylum Chordata; class Mammalia; order Primates; family Aotidae; genus Aotus; species Aotus nancymaae. The sequence continues at coordinate 26,571,445 of NW_026988455.1, forward strand.
GATATTGATCCATATTTCTTTCCAAGGACAAAGAGCTTAGCATTTTTTTGCATCCTCTCTTACTTCACCTGTGAAACAAGTTCACATTATTTGCATCTTAATGGAGCTTCCTTTTCCAAGAAAAATGATTAACATGGATATCTTCAAAATTATAACAATTTGGATTGCCCCCCATCACACTGAGAACTTAAGGAAGATGTATGATGTGTGTTACAGCAGGGATCCCCAGCCCCTGTTCCATGGACTATTAGGAACTGAGCCACACAGCAGAAGGCAAGTGGTAAGTGAAACTTCATCTGTATGTACATTCACTCCCCATCACTCATATTCCCACCTGAGCTCCACCTCCTGTCAGATCAGCAGTAGCATTATTCTCATAGGATGGGGAAACCTATTATGAACTGCAAATGTGAGGGATGTAGGTTGTGCTCTTTTTATGAGAATCTAATGCCTGATGATCTGTCATTGTCCCCCTTTACCCCTAGTTGCAGGAAAACAAGCTCAGGGCTCCCTCTGATTCTACATTATGGTGAGTTGTATAATTATTTCATTATATATTACAATGTAATATTAATAGAAATAAAGTGCACAATAAATACAATGTGCTTGAATCATCCCCAAACCATCCCTCCACCCCTGTCCATGGAAAAATTGTCTTCCACAAAACCAGTTCCTGGTGCCAAAAAGGTTGGGGGCCTCCATGTTACAGAATACAACTGTTTTTATTATTATAGCAGATACTTACCACTGTTTTTCATCCTACTTTCTATATTCTTTTTCATTTAATCCTCCTGACAGTATTATAGGGTGGATACTTCCCACTTTATAAATGAAGACACTGAGATAGCTACTAAATGCCAGGCTGGCTCTGGGGTCAACTGTCTTAACCACTCTACCAGCCTGCTTGTCAAAATGAAAAGCAATTCATTAGTTTTATTCCCCTTTGTTTTTATACTAGAAAAATGAAATGCAGTATCTCCTTCCAAACCTCCTGGAAAATTTGGATATTAAATCTTCTCAACTCAAGGAAAGGGAAACTACTTTTACTTTAGGGTAGATTTTTGGGTCTAAAGGGCCATCAACTCCAGTGTGAGAGTACTGGAAGAAAAGTGAGTTTGAGGTGCAAGTGCCTTTGGAAGTAAGAAAGGATCTTCAAGACAAAAATGAGGTCAGTGGATGAGGGAAGCCAGAGGGAAATTGCTGAAGGAATGCATAGGACCCGGGATGGATCCCAAAGAAATTGCTGGAGAAATAAGAGGATTTTTATTCTGAGAAGATGATATGGTTTGGATCTGTGTCCCCACCAAATCTCATGTTGAATTGTAATCACCTTTGTTTAAGATGGGGCCTGGTGGAAAGTGTGTGTGTCATGGAGGCAGATCCCTCATGGCTGGTACTATCCATCCTTGAGAGAGTGAGTGAGTTCTCTGGAATCTCCTTGTTTAAAAGAGTGTGACACTTCTTCCCCCTCTTCCCCCTGACTTGCTTCTGCTTTCACCAGGGGAAGCGCCTGTTCCCACTTCGCCTTGAGAAATGACTAAAAGCTCTTTGAGGCCTCCCCAGAAGCTGAGCAAAGGCCAGCATCATGTCTGTACAGCCTGCAGTACTATGAGCCAATTAAACCTCTTTTCTTTATAAATTACCCAGGCTTAGGTATTCTTTTCTAGCAATGCAGGAACAGCCTAACACAACAAATTTGGGTGGGTGTTTCGATGTAGCCAAAGACAGGCATGAATGATGAAGTAGGTTGTCACTTCTATGACTCTCAATGAGCCATGCCTCCTGCTGTGTGCTCCTCTTGATCTGATCCAGGCCTGTTAGAATGCTGATAGAGGGGACCCAGTGCCAGGTGTGGACTTCAGCTTTAAGAAGGTTTGGCCATTTCTGATTGTGTGTCTTGGAAGGATTGAACTCGTGGAGAGGGAGGAGCCCTGAGATTGCATGGAGACTGAAGAACCCAGTCACCTGTGAGAAGTGAGGCTACAGAATTCTGATTCCCATGAAGTGTCTCTGTCAGCCTTCAACTACTTGAGCCAATCTAGTTGAGGCACCAGATGTATGAGTGAAGAAGTCATCTGGGACATTTCAGCCTCAGCAGGCATTGCATGGGACAGAGACAAGCCACCCCTGTGTGCTATTTGAAATTCTGAGCACAGAATCACGAGCAATGATAAAATGGTTGTTGGGATAGACCAGCCACTAAATTTTGGGTAGTTTGTTTCACAGCAGTTGATAGCCAAACAAACAAAATTAAAACAAACAAACAAACAAAAACCTGTGTCATTTGCATGCTCAGGAACTGCAGAGAAAGGGAGGCTTCATCTGCGGCAGACCTAGCCCATTCTCTCGATCCCAGCTCCGTGGATCTTAGTGAGATCTTCATTAGCATCTTTCATCTTACCCGTTGGTCACCTAGCTATAGTGATGCCATAGACATTGCATAAATTCTCCCTGGTCACCCCTTATAGACAATCCTCTTCTGCTTTTCTTGGGATATTCATGAGCCCAAACAAATGGAGTGAATACTTGTACATCTGCTGGGACAGTGTGATGGTTCATTTTATGTTTTAACTTGTCTGGGCCACCATACTTGGATATTTGGTCAAACGGTATTCTGGATGTTTCTGTGAAGGTGTTTTTTGGATGACATTAATGCTTAAATTGGTGGATTTTGGGTAAAGCAGATTTCCCTTTATAATGTGGGTGGGTCTCATCTAATCAGTTGAAGACCTTAACAGAGCAAAGATTGATCACCCTCATTCTGCCTTGTTGAGCATTAAGGGATTCTGCCAGCAGGCTGCCTTCAGCCTCAAACTGCAACTTCCCTGTGTCTCTAGCCTAGTGGCTACCACCATCAAATCTTGACCTCACTGAGCCTCCATAGTTGTGCAAGCTTATTTCTTAAAACAAATCCTTCTCTTTCTTTATATTCATAACCTGTTGGTTCTGCCTTTCTGGAGAACCCTGACCAATACGGATGGTAAGACTCCTTGCATATATTCTTTGTGTTGGTCAGTAGAATATGCTTGAGACTGTCTAAGCTGGGACAGTAGTGAACGACTCTCTGTTACATGTATTAGAATAATTATTAGATTGAGAATTTGGAGCTCTGGATCAGCCTCTGGCTCCACTCCTCTCAACCTTGGGAAAACCAATCAACCTTCCTGGGTCTCAGTTTCATTAAGGGTATAGCTCTCAAAAACGTTGTGCAATTTAAATACGGTTATTAGGATGAAATAACAATGGAGCCCCTGTTACTGCAATAATGAGCGCTTAATCATGATCCAGGTGGGGACCATATAGTACGTTTTTTAAAAATTTTTAATAAAGAGTTTTTAAAAGTGGGCATATTTTGAACTTTCTACTTTCTGCAGCTTAGTTGTATGAGTTGAATAGAGGTGGATTCTGGGGGTTACCATACTTAACCAATTCCCCAAGGACAATAAGTGGCACACCTGTTCACATTTACTCTTTTATGGCTTGGCCTTAGAGCCAATAAAATTATAGTTTGCTCAATTTGCTTTCATAATGCATCGATTGCTTTTAATAATCCATTTTCTCCCAAGTGTCTGAGTGGCCTGGCGATAATGGTCACTTCAGTGTCAGAGTCCACAACTTAAAGGAAAAGCCAATCTGATTCTCTTTTACTAAGAGGCCTGATGTAGGAGCTGGTGGCCTCTGTGCCTGGCCTGTTTGCTTTCCGGTTTTAGGGCAGGTTTGCTAGAGTGCTTATTGGCCTGTGTAAGCACGGTAGCCCCTCGGCCCTAGCAGAGCACTGAGGAGCAATCTGGTGGCTCTGAGCACTCCCAGAGCAGTGCCTCAGATCATTAACTGCCCACTGAGGAGGGTTGGCTTGGGTCACTTTTATGATATAAAGTAGCTGTGACCCAGAGCCTGTGAACAGAGGAGTTTTCCAAAGTGACGTGGACACAGACTTTGCAGTTAACACTTCCTAAATGCTTTCTGACTCCTGGGAAGACCCCCTTGGTCTTGCTTGCTGGGATCCAGTCTCTGGACAAACACCGACAGTGGATTGATTGCTGCTGTAACGCGTGGAGTTTGGGAACCACAGAGATTTAAAAGCAGAAAGGCTGTGACCTTAGAGATCCTGGGTTTAGTGGTTTTCAAACTTATTTTTAGTTGTGGAGCCTTTTGTTCAGAAGAAATGTAGGGCAGAGGCACAACATGGAAAGCAGGCAGAAGTCTGCGCATCAGGTTAAGTTGCCAAGAATAGAAGGCTAAAGACCAATATCTCCTGGGGTTCTTCCTTAACTCTCACGAAGACCCCAACGATGGAGCCTCTGAGGATCAGTGGTGTGGTCCAGCTTCTTCCTTCCACACGAGAGTAAACTGAGGGTCTGCCCCCAAACATGCAGTGGGGCAGCCTGGGTTATTTCTTCCAGAGGCCTCTCCTGGAGGATCTCTCTACTGCCATCACTCTGCTTTTACCCACAACTTGCAGCAGTGCAGCATTTTGTTTATCTGTCCTGTTGTAAATTACGGCGATGGCTTCCCATGATCTCTTGGAAACAGTTCTGAGGTCACATCTTCTTTTTAGAAGTACTCTAGTGGAGGGACTGAGTCCTAGCCTAGGAGTTGGCTGCTCCATGTTCTGGTCCTGCCCTGCTTACTGTGGAGCTTAGTGATGATGGGGAAGTTGCTTTCTTTCAATGGGCCACAGTCTCTTAACCTGGAAAATGAAGATTGCAGCGTCTGAGGTAAGAGTTGTATTAGCTTCTTGTTGCTGCTGTAACAAATTAACACACAGTGGATGGCTTGGAGCAACAGAACTTGACTCTGTCATGGTTCCAGAGGCCAGAAGTCTGAGTGCAGTTAGTTTTACCGGCCAAAATCAAGGTGTCAGCAGAACCCCCAACCCCACCTTCTGCCCCTGGAAGCTCTAGAGTAGAATCCACCCCTGCCTCTCCCAGCTCCTCGAGGCTGCCAGCATTCCTTGGCTTGGGGCTGCATCCCTCTACTCTCTGCCTCCATGGTCACCTCCTCCTCATCTCCTCTTCTGTCTCCTCCTCTACTCTCTGCCTCCATTGTCTCCTCCTCTTCTCCCTCTCTCTCCCTCTTATAAGGATACTCGTACTCATGATTGCATTTAGGGCCCACCTGCTAATCCAGGATACTCTCCCCATCTCAAGATCTTAACTTAATCACATCTGCAAAGTCTTTGCAGTGTAAGGTAATATTTTTAGGTCCCATAGATTAAGACCTGATCTCTTTAGGAGCCATTATTCAGCCCACCACACCAGTCAACCTCAGCGCTCATTTTTAGCACTCAGGGGATGTGCTCTATGCGAAAATGCTTTCTTTATGGCAAAATGCTACGAAATGCATTTTTAGTGTAATAATGATAATATTTATTTCACTAGCAGAATATACATGAAAATAGCATAACAGAAAGTGATATTAATAACAATATTAAGACTAACTGGGATTTTACAAGAGGAAGATGGGAGACACAGATTTGTTCTCCAGCAAATTTGTTTATTGAGTTCTCCAAACAAATTTGTTTATTGTTCTCCAAATAAATTTGTTTATTGAGTTCCTACTGTGTGCCAGGGCTCTTGTAGGGCCTTGAGCTCCTTTAGTGAATAAAGCAGCCAAAGACCCCTGGCTTCATGGAACTTATATTCTAGCAATGGGACAGAGAATAAACACGCTTACTAGTAGTAAATATAGATAATCCCTTAGGGAGTTGGACAAAGAATGCTTAGAAAAAAGCAATAAGAGAGTGAGTGCTCGTGGTCAGGATGGGGTGGGCTGGGGGCCTCACTGAATGGAGATGTCTGAGCTGACCTGCAGGAGGAGTGAGGGTTGTATGCCTGCAGGTGTCTGGAGGGAGGGGCATCCAGGTTGAACATGGCTGTGAGAGGCTGCGGTGGACACTTGTGAAAACTGTTAACAGAAATAAAACAGTCAATGCTCAAGTTTTAATTTTTTTTAAAACACAGTTTCTCTGTTTGCCTGCTTCAGAGATCATGAACTCAAAGCTTCCAGAGGTCCGACACATCAGCAAGGCAGGCCTGGGGGAGGCGATTGGAAGCGCTAGAGATGGCTGAGAGGTCCTTACCCCACGAAGCCAGAGCTGTTCATCTCTGCAAGTTGTAAACCTGGTGGCTGGGTTTCAGAAGCTGGATGTCCAAAATGTCCATGTGAAATTTCCCAATATTGAGATGCAATAGAAATTCATATATTAAAATGGTGCACCTTGGCTGGGTGCTGTGGCTCATGCCTGTTGTCCGGGCACTTTGGGAGAGGGGGGCGCATTACCTGAGGTCAGGAGTTCAAGACCAGCCTGGCCAACATGGTGAAACCCCATCTTTAATAAAAATACAAAAATTAGATGGGCGTGGTGGCACGTGCCTATAATCCCAGCTACTTGAGAGGCTAAGGCAGGAGAATCGCTTGAACCTGAAAGGCAGATGCTGCAGTGAGCCGAGATCGTGCCATTGCACTCCAGCATGGGCCAGACAGTGAGACTGTCTCAAAAAATAAAAAAAAATAAAAAAAAGAAGCTTGGGAGGCAGAGGCGGGTGGATCACAAGGTGAAGAGATCGAGACCATCCTGGTCAACATGGTGAAACTCCGTTTCTACTAATACAAAAAAAATTTGCTGGGCATGGTGGCGCGTGCCTGGAATCCCAGCTACTCAGGAGGCTGAGGCAGGAGAATTGCCTGAACCCAGGAGGCGGAGGTTGCGGTGAGCCGAGATCGCGCCATTGCACTCCAGCCTGGGTAACAAGAGCGAAACTCCGTCTCAAAAAATAAATAAATAAATAAAATAAAAAGAAGCGGAGGCGCTGGGCCCGGATGCGGAGGCCGTAGCTGCGCAGCGAGGGCAGAGCCTCAGACGCTGCCGCGGCTGTCGGAAACATCCCCTGCTGGGTAGCAACACCCGGACCGGGGCAGCTCAGGGGGGCGCCTTCGTCTTCCGCGCTCTGCGACTCTCTCGGTGGTCTGCTCTTCACCCCGCGAGCAAGGCCGAGGGTGGGAGCAGCGTGGGGTCGCATCGGCCGGGAGCTAGTGTGGCCCGCCGCTCCGCCCGCAGCCATGGAGCCCGGGCCGCCGGGCAGCTCCAGGCCCATGGAGCCGGGCCCTTGCCTGAGCGGTCGGCGAGGCGCGGACCAAGCGGCTTCCGCCTCACTGCAGAGCGCGGCTCGGGCCCAGCCCGGGCGCCACCCGCTCGCCGTGGCTGCGGTGTTGCCGGCCGCGGCGTGCGGGGAGAGGATGGGTGTCCCCACCCTGAAGCAATTCTGCCCATCCTGGAGAGGCCGCTCATCAGCTACACCCTGCAGGCCCTGGAGAGAGTATGTTGGATAAAGGACATTGTTATGGCAGTAACTGGAGAGAACATGGAAGTAATGAAAAGTATTATTCCGAAGTATCAGCATAAACGCATCTCACTGGTCGAAGCTGGAGTGACCCGCCACAGGTCAGTTTTCAATGGACTAAAAGCACTGGCGGAAGATCAACTCAACTGTAAACTCTCTAAGCCAGAAATAGTGATTATCTACGATGCTGTGAGGCCATTTGTTGAGGAAGATATCCTCCTTAAAGTCGTCACAGCTGCTAAGGAACATGGGGCAGCAGGAGCCATTTGACCTCCTGTATCTACTGTCATTAGCCCATCTGCTGATGGTTGCTTAGACCACTCGCTAGAACGTGCAAGACACCGAGCAAGTGAAATGCCTTAGGCTTTTCTATTTGACGTGATTTATGAAGCATATCAGCAGTGTAGTGACTCTGACTTGGAATTTGGAACTGAGTGTTTGCAATTGGCCCTAAAATACTGTTGCACTAAAGCCAAACTTGTAGAAGGATCACCTGACGTCTGGAAGGTGACCTACAAATGAGATGTGTATGCGGCTGAATCAATTATTAAAGAAAGAATTTCCCAAGAGATTTGTGTAGCTACAGATACAAAGGAAGATAACAAACATGTAAGTCATCTTCTTAAAGAAGTGCTAAAAAGTGAATTAAATCATGTAAAAGTTATATCTGAGGCTCTGTGTCATGCTGGCAGAGATCTTCAGCAATTCATCCTGGATCAGTGCTACAATTTTGTGTGAATGTTGTGACTTCTGATTTTCAAGAAACCCAGAAGTTACTGAGCATGCTTGAAGAAAGTAATCTTTCCATTTTATATCCTGTTGTTGTTGTTTCAGTTCATTTTCTTGATTTTAAATTAGTACCTCCCGGTCAGAAAATGGAAAACCTAATGCTGATTAGAGAATTTGCAAAGGAAGTTAAAAAAAAGAAATATTTGGTTATGTGGCCTTCTCATATCTTACCCACAGAATTCTACTGAGGTGGTGTGTTATTAGGAACAAATTTTTCCATCTGGCCTACAACTTGGAACTGGATGAGCAGAAGCTACAGGAGAGTTTAAGGCAAGGTGCTATCATTATTGCTTCATTAATCAAGGAAAGAAATTCTGGTCTCATTGGTTGGCTACTGATAGCATGAAGAACACGGAAAATTACCTACTTCCTAAAACATCTACCTGAGTGTCTTTATTGTGCTTTATCCCCACCCCACCCCCACTGTGTGTGGTAGAATGTTTCATTTGTCTTTTATATCTTCTCTATAATTTGTAGGATGTGATGCTTAGATTATAAAAGCATATTAATGTTTATGAAAAAGAATACTTTTGTGTATGACAAATATTAATTTCCTGAACCAGAAAAAATAGTAAATAAGTGGAAAATAATAGCCTTCAAATGAATCTTTTCACAAAGATATGAAAGGGCAAATAGAAATAATGATGGGTGAGCTATTCTTTCAAGGAATGTGAATTTAGAAAACTTCAGCTATTATCCTTACTGTTAATTAATCACACTATAATGAAGCTAACGGATAAACTTGAGAATTGTTCTCACTTCTATAATTTTTCTATCACCATGTGATATTTTGTCTTTTTGTCTTGTGTTAAAAATTTCCACACCTTAATAAAAAAGGGTTGGGGGGTACCAGGGAAAAATAAAAAATAAAAATAAATAAATAAATAAAATGGTGAACCAAACTAAACATACTGGAGGGCCAGATTCAGCTCACAAGCTGTCATTTTTCAACTTCTAGTTTATGAGATACATTCACCAAAATTTAGCATGTCTGTCCTACCTACGATGGGTAACAATTTCTGCTAAGTTCAGCCTGAGGAACTCAGAGTGGAGGATATCAAGGTCTGCACCCCCACCTTGAGATGATGCAGGGCACACTCTGCAATGGGGGTCCCTGTTGTCCTTCCATGAGGCTCTCTGACATCGGCCCACCCTGGCCACCCTCCCTTCTCCTCCTTTTGTGCTTGGGCTCAGCACTCAGCCTGGTCTTTGGTCAGTTCTTCTCATTTTGTTTTTGTGTGCTTCACTTTATTTCATAGCACGTTGTAAGAATCTGAAGGAAAGGATCATTTCAGAATTCACTTGAGAGGTTTTTCCTTTCTGAATTTCAATAGTTTTGGGGGGTATAGGTGGTTTTGGTTACATGGATAAGTTCTTTTTTTTTCTTTTTTTGAGACATGGTCTTGCTGTGTTGCCCAGGCTGGAGTGCAGTGGTGCCATCTTGGCTCACTGCAACCTCCACTTTCCAGGCTCAGGTGACACTCCCACCTCAACCACCTGAGTAACTGAGATGGGATGACAGGCACATGCCACCACATCTGGCTAAATTTTGTATTTGTTGTAGAGATGGGGTTTTGCCATGTTGCCCAGCAGGTCTCGAACTCCTGGGATCAAGCAATCTGCCCACCTCAGCTCCCAAAGTGCTGGGATTACAGGCATGAGCCACCATATCTAGCTGATATATTCTTTAGTGGTGAATTCTGACATTTTGGTGCACTCATCACCTAAGCAGTGTACACTGTCCCCAATATGTAGTATTTTATCCCTTACCCCCTTCCAATCTCCCTCTCCCCCTGAACTTATAAGTGAGAACATATGATCAATTGGTTTTCCATTCCGGCGTTACTTCACTTAGAACAACAGCCTTCAGTTCCATCCAAGTTGCTGCAAAAGACATTATTTCATTCCTTTTTATGGCTGAGTAGTATTCCATGGTGTATATATACCACATTTTCATTATTCACTTATTGGTCAATGGGCACTTAGATTGCTTCCATATCTTTGCAATTGCAAATTGTGCTGCTATAAATATGCATGTACATGTGTTTTTTTCATATACTGATTTCTTTTGCATAGGGTAGATACCCAGTCATGGGGTTGCTGGATCAAATGATAGTTCTACATTTAGTTCTTTAAGGAATCTCTATACTATTTTCGATAGTGGTTGTACTAATTTACATTCTCACCAGCTGTGTAAAAGTGGTCCCTTTTCACCACATCCACTCCAACATCTATTGTTTTTTGACTTTTTAATTTAATTATGGCTATTCTTAGCAGGAGTAAGGTGGTATCGAATTGTGGATTTAATTTGCATTTCCTTCACAATTAGTGATGTTGAGCATTTTTTCCTATGTTTGTTGGCCATTTGTATATCTTCTTTTGAGAATTGTCTGTTCATATCCTTTGCCCACTTTTTGATGGGATTATTTGTTTTTTTCTTGATGATTTGTTCAAGTTTCTTGTAGATTCTGGATACTAGTGTGTAGTTTGCAAACATTTTCTCCCACTTTGTAAGTTGTTTGTTTACTCTGCCGATTATTTCTTTTGCTGAAGCTTTTTAGTTTAATTAGGTTTCAGTTTTGTTTTTGTTGCATTTACTTCTGGGACCTTAGTAGTAAATTCTTTGCCTAAGCCAATTCCAGAAGAGTTTTTTCTGATGTTATCTTCAGAATTATTATGGTTTCAGGTCTTACATTAAAGTTCTTGATCCCTTTTGAATTAATTTTTGTATAAGGTGAGAGATGGGGTCCAGTTTTATTCTTTTACATGTGGCTTTCCCGGTGCTCTTTCCCCCTTTATGTTTTTGTATGCTTTGTCAAATAACAGTTGGCTGTAAGTATTTGGCTTTATTTCTGGGTTTTCTCTTCTGTTCCATTGATCTATGTGCCTATTTTTTTTTATACAAGTACCATGCTGTTTTGGTAAGTGTCGCCTCATACATAATGTGAAGTCAGGTAATTTGATGCCTTCAGATTTGTTATTTTTGCTTAGTATTGCTTTGGCTATGAGGGCTCTTTTTCAGTTCCATATGAATCTGGGGTTTTTTTTCCTATTTCTGTGAGGAATGATGATGCTATTTGGTTGGGAATTGCATTGAATTTTTAGGTTGCTTTGGGCAGTCTGGTCATTTTCACAGTATGGTTTCTTCCCACCCGTGAACATGACATGTGTTTCCATTTGTTTGTGCCATCTATGATTTCTTTCAGCAGTATTTTGTAGTTTTCCTCGTAGAGGTCTTTCATCTTGGTTACCTACATTGATAGTTTTCTTTTTTTCCTTTTCTTTTCGCTGCTGTTGTAAAAGGAATTGGTTCTTGATTTAATTCTCATCTTGGTCATTGTTGGTGTATAGCAGTGCTACTGATTTGTGTACTTTAGTTTTGTATCCTGAGACTTTGCTAAATTCATTTATCATATCTAGGAGCTTTTTGGATGAGTCTTTAGGATTTTCTAGGCATACAATCATATCACTGGCAGTGACAGTTTGACTTTTTTTATTCCAATTTGGATGCCCTTTACTTACTGCACTTGTCTAATTGCTCTGGCTAGGACCTGGAAGGCTTTTTATATTGCTTGATAGAGCAAGCAAATATGAAAAATTATATAAATTGCAAAGCACTCTGAAACATCGGTTGTTTTCATTGTGGATGCCAGTAGATGTCTAGCTATTATTGCCAGCATTGGAGTAAACTTAGAGACCAGCTGTAATTTTTTTTGTTGTTGTTGGTTCCTTAAGGTGATGCAGGACTCACCCTGCAATGTGGGTTGTGTAGGAATGGCAAGTTATCACCTCCTTTTTGAATAACTTCCCTGTTCTTCTAGTTGTTTTTGTTGAGCAAGGTGGCAGATACTGCTACTCTTCATCAATGTCTGGGTTCCTTCTGCTTGCAGACACTCAGGAAGATTGTACCTCCCTATCCACTTGAAGTTAAGCATGGCCATGACTTGTTTTGACCAATGAAATAAGAGTGGAAATGACATGTGTTGTTTCCTCAATGAACTCTTTAATTGATAGTGTGCAACTCTCCATTCTCTTTTCCCTGCTTCAGCAAGGGTAGAACCGTTTTGTGATATGGTGGCACAATGCTGAGCCATCACATGGGGGCCAGATACCCTGGAGAGTGGTCCTGATGGTTCATGCCACCAAGATTTGGGGGTTATTTGTTGCCATAGAATAATGCAATAATGCAGCCATCTTGACTGATACAATTTTTTTTCCTTTCCTCTTTTTTTTTCTTTTTTTTGAGACGTAGTGCCCAGGCTGGAATGCAGTGGCATGATCTTGGCTCACTGCAACCTCCACCTCCTGAATTCAAGTCATTCTTGTGCCTCAGCCTCCTGAGTAGCTGGGATTACAGGCGTGTGACACCATGCCCGGCTAATTTTTGTATTTTCTGTAGAGACAGGGTTTCCCCATGTTGGCCAGGCTGGTCTCAAAGTCCTGACCTCAAGCAATCCACCTGTCTTGTCCTCCCAAAGTACTGGGGTTACAGGTGTGAGCCACTTCACCCAGCCTGATACAAATTTTGTGTATGCAACTATATGTGTGTGTTAGGCCATTATTTAACAAAAAGGCACTACATTCTATAGAAAGAGCACAGACTTTGGAAGTAGACTTGGGTTGCTATCCTGGCCCCACTGCTTGTTAGCTGAGCATCCTCCAAGACTCAGTTTCCTTATTTATGAGGTGGAGAAGCAATGAGTAGGACCAGCCGTGCAAGTTATGCATTATACAGCACCTTCAGGTTTTAAGTGTGTATGTAAAGTATGAATCTCTTTACTAAGGTGAGACAAGCAGGTGCCTACAGCACAGAAGCTAGTGAGGTGCTTGCTGTCAAGTTCATGCAGGAGTTGCCATGTGTTACAGATGACTCTCAGTAGTAGGCCCTGGAGGAAGATAAGAAGATGAAGCAGTGATGGCTCTGACCATCAAGAAGCTTATAGTCTCCTGTGGGGAGAGGAACCGATGTTTCTATAGGTAAGCCCCAGAAGAAGTGATAGATGTTTGAATGGCAGGAGGCGGCAGGAGGTGTGGGAGGGTCAGGAACAGCTGGATGGCTGAGTGTGAAAGATCGTGGGTGTTTACCAGATGCAGGAGAAAAGGTGGAACCTTTCAATCAGGAAGGAAAACAGAAATAAAGGCACCAAGGGATGATGCAGCTTGGGTTATCTGAGGACAGGTAGAAACTTGGGAAAGCTGAGAACAAGGTTCAAAGTAGAGATTGGCGTGCAGTGGACACAGTGGGGACAGGAGTGGGTCGGTGAGATTTGAGGGGAGTCATGGGGGCTAGAGAGTTAAGAGGAAGTCAGATTGACATGACAATAATATTTTTTATTATTTTAAAATATGCACAATCTCATGACTTTTGTGAAAACTGCTTTAAAATTACCATTAGTGTTTGTTTCGGTTACTATAGCTGTGTAACACATCACACTGAAGTTTATGAGCTCAAAATGACCATTTTGTGATGCTTGTGGTTTCTGTGGGTCAGGAATTTTCAGCAAGGGAACCATGGAGAGAGTTTATCTTTGCCTTGGAAGGCCCATTCATGAGCATGTCTGGCACCTGGCTGGGAGGACTCAAACACTAGGACTGCAGGCTGGAGTGGGTACAAGTGGCCTTTCCATGTGGCTTAAGCTGCCTTGTGGCATGGTCATCAGACTTCTTACTTGGTGGCTCCAACCACAGGTGTTCCAGCAATCAAGGTGAGTCTATTGTGACCTAGCCTTGGAAGTCATGCAGCATCGCTTTGCTTCATTCTTTCGGTTACATGTTAAGTTACAAGCCTCTCTAGATTCAAGAAGAAGAAACAAAGACCCCACCTCTTAATGAGAGCAGTGTCCAAGTCACGGTTTAGAAAGCAGGTGAATAGAAGATATTTTGCCGCCAACTTCGGAAAATACAATCTGCCATAACACTCAATCATTTTATGCAAACGATGCATTCTGCTAATCTCACTGAGTCTGATATCGTAAGTGTATTTTCGTGTGTCTAAATAGTGACCTACAGCGTCGACATTTTGGAGTGTTGACAGGCACTATCTTCAGCTACTTCTCCATTGTGAGTTCCACTGTGGGTGCCAGAGGGAGATGAGGGTTTGCCGGTGATACTCAGTCCATCCAAGACTCAGGCAAAAGTTTCCTGCCGGAAGCCGTTCATCAGAGCACCCATTTCCTTCTGGAGCTTCAGGCTGCTCCTCTCTGAATGGAGGGAGTAAACTAGATGACATTTCAGCAATTTCCTCCAGCTTCCTGATTTTTATTTACAAAAGGATTGACCTGCGTCTTTTCCCTCTGCAATCAGAGTAAGAACTGATACTTTAATGAAAATTTCACTGCTAGCCCTGAATCACCAACTTTTTAAGAAATTAATGCAGCGCTTGCCTTTCAGTTTGTGTTAGCTGTGATGCTGTGAAAACAAAGCAGAATAAAATAAGAAAAAAGGAAAAGGGGCTTTAGGGGCGAGAGATCAGGCTGGGTTATCCGGGGTGTTTGCTGATGCCTTTTCTGTTCAGATCCACAGTTGTCAGCAAACTCCCAATCCACATTGGACCGTTGTCAGTGAAGAAGCCGGAGGCAATATTTACCCCCAACCAGGCTGAATTACAAATTATTGGCTCAGCTAGACTAAACTTGGACTCTTGGAAAAAACTTGCCAGTGCCTTTTAATAGCTGAGTCAGTTTAGAGATTTGGATGCAAGGCAATCAGTATTCTAGACACCGCACTTAGGAAAATTCCAAATTCATTCGAATAACTTGCGACATAAATAACTGGATTTGCTCTTGATCTATCCTTTGTTTCCAAGCACTGTACCAGTTATTCTGGCAGAAAAAGGAGAGAGAGAGAACATTTTATCAACTCATTTTGCCCTTTTTCACCTGACTAAATGTGCACTGTGAAATGAACTGGGGAAGAGGCAATACTTTGGTTTATTTAATCAGCATAGAGGCTTAAAGTGTCCAGCAAAAGAATCCACACATGTAATGGAAATGGAACTCTATATCAAGATTAGTCACCATCCTAGATAGATAAGCAATTGATCATTGCACTTTACAGTCACAGATGTTTCTGCTGTCATGTGATACAGGCATTCCAAAAAATCCTGAGTTCTGCAAAACTGAGCACTAATCATAACAGGGCTTTTTTTTTTTTTTTTTTGCACTCTTGTAACTAGACAGCAACAACAGATAAACAATCATAATGACATGCTAACACATTAAAAAAGACACATTAGGCTCGGCGCAGTGGCTCACGCCGGTAATCCCAGTACTTTGGGAGGCCGAAGTGGGCAAATCACGTGACATCAGGAGTTTAAGACCAGCTTGGTCAACATGGTGAAACCCTATCTCTACTTAAAAAAATACAAAAAATTAGCCGGGTGTGGTGGCACCCAACTGTAGTCCCAGTTACTCGGTGGGCTAAGGCAGGAGAATCACTTGAACCCAGGAGGTAGAGGTTGCTGTGAGCCAAGATCATGTCACTACACTCCAAAAAAAAAAATAAATAAAAGACACATTAAGTTTCTAAAAAATAAATACTGCTATAAGACTTTCCCTTTAAAACAATGATGAAAGTAGTTTGATTGAAGCAGGTGTAAGGAGGGAAGAGCCTGCTGAGTTCTGGAGACGGGGCGGGGATCCTGCAGTTTGGGGAGAACTGAGCAATGCACTGTTCTGTTGTCATACAGAGCATGTGGCCGAACTCAGTGGAGAGGAAGAACATAAGGGTGCATGTGCATCTTGTACAGTCTAGTCTCATTTTCCTTTGTGGCTTGCAGCATTCAGCCCTATGAGTGTATCATACTTGGTTTTCATTTGTGTTCGGCTTTAACACACTAGGACTAATCACGTATTAATCTATGTAAGTCCTGGGTTATATTTCCAGTTATTCCATCATTTGTTAATTACATATGAAACAGTTGATACGCATTGTGCCAGAACTGACTGGATTGTGTTTATGTTCAGGCATGAGCTGGTTACAACTAAGGTCAAGGGAATTTGCAAGGCATACTGGCAGGCTGAATATTGACAAGAGTGCCCCGGTAGGCTTTCTTCCACTTTCCTTACATAATTTTCTCTCCTCTTATCCAGAAGATAACCTTATACTATCTTTTCGTATTGACTTATATTTAGTATTATTTTATTTAAACACTTCTCTCTTTTTTTAAAAAAAAAAAAGCATTAAATTCATATGTACAAATCTAGATAGTTTAAACAAGGCTAATGAAAAGTTTCAGGGTAAACAAATCCAGGCTCAGATAAAAAGAAGATGTTTGGTGTCCTAGTTTCTTTTATTTTAGCCACCATTGGCAGGGGAAAGTATTATCCTGAAGACATATAGATAATTTAGGAAAAATAAAATTTTCAGCTTTTTTTTTAAGGCGATTTTAAGGCCTGGCAAAATTCCAAACATGTTTGCTGTTTTTCGTTAATTTTTGCTGAGCACTCTGTCTCTTAACTTCAGAATCTTAGTTCAAGGGAGGCTTAACCTGCACAATATATTTCTGATTATTTGTATATAACTCAGCAAAATGGTGTTTGGTCAGAATTATTTTTTCAACTCTTTAATTTTCAATGAACCTCATGTTTTTTTCCCCACATTTCCTTTCTTTAATAAATGTCCTTTTTGTGGACATTAAAATGTTTGCATTTGGAGAGGCTCAAATTTTGTCAGAACATCAATATTCCCAAAGTGGGACATGATGCATTTCCCATAAGGAATGCTGGGTTGTTTAGAAGCTGGAGGTGTGGCTTGGAAATCTCTGGCTAATTCTCTTATTACTTGACTTGCCTTTTTGTTGGTGGTTCTTAAAGCTAATACGGTATTATGAGTGATGGTGAGACGCATGAACAAGAACAAAAGGCAATCCACCATTCCTATTGGCCTCCACTCCCCTTCATAAAAACATAAACTCAGTCTCTAGTGGTTATTTTAAAAAAGGGTACCTCTGAAAGAACAAGTTTCAAGAATCTGAAGTATTTTTCATGGACTGAGAAAGTCACAAGAGTATTTATGATCTGTCAACTTTGAGATAGTGTGAAAGACTGTTGGGCAGTTAAGCTTATTTTCCCTCCTTAATTCTTCTAAGTGCCTTCTTTTATTTCATTCTCCCTTCACTCTGCCTTCCTGAGTAAACTTGCTCCGCTCTTCCAGATTTTGTGACTCTGACAACTTGTCAGGGAGCACTTCACTCCCAGACTGCTGGGCTGGAGTCCTGTCCTCAGCAGGAACCCACAGGAGGACAGCTGGCATCCGAGGAGACCCGGGCAGGTTCATGGCTCCTTTGAGGGTCCAGGCCCCTGTGGGGGTGGCCAGCTGGCAGCCTTCCTCTGCACAAGGCAGGATTCTGGAACTTGCTCTTGGGCCTCAGCTGTCCCTGACAACTTCTCCAGCAGCTTACATAATGTTGGTGAATTCAGGTGGGAATTGGGATCTGGGGGAAAAAAACCAAGAGAGTGAAAACTGAGGATATGGGATTTATTCTTTGCTTAAAATGATCAAATCCTGTCCGTGAAAAGCAGGCTCGTTTTTCCCCCCTACCCATGAAACACATTTCCTCTGGATAATGTCCACACGCAGAAGCTAAAATCTTGAATCATTACTGGTTTGATTTCCATGTACTTTTTAGTTGTAATTTATGATATGGTTAGCCTGGGTTTACACTGCAGTTCCTTCAGTCTTCAGCAATGCTTCAACTAAATAAAATTAATAACTTGTTTGGCTTGCAGATTCACTGCCTGAGGTGGATTGGAAGGTCAAGAAAAACAGAAGGAATGCAGTGATATAAAACCTAGTTCAAGAATAGGATCTGATTTTTTTTAAAAATAACAGCTTTGTTGAACTATACTTCACATACTATAAGATTCACCCCTTTAAAGTGTACAATTCAGTGTTTCTTTAGTACATTCACAAAGATGGGCAACAATCACCACTATCTAATTCCAGAACATTTCATCACCAAAAGAAAACCAGTGCTCTTCAGCCACTCCCATTCCCCTCTCTCCCTGGTACAAAACTATTTTTGTCCTTATGGATTTGCCCACAATGGACAATTCATGTAAATGGAATAATGTAATATGTGGCCTTATGTAATTGGCTTTTTTTGCTTACCATAATGTTTTCAGGGTTCATCCATCTTGCAGCATGAATGATCACATTATTTCTTTTTTTACTGCTGAATCATATTTCATAGTATAAATGTGCCACATTTTGTTGTCCAATTATCAGTTGATGGACATTTGGAAACATATTTGGCTATTAGGAATAATGTTACTATGAACGTTTGTGTGCAGGTTTTTATGTGACTGTAGGTTTTCAGTTCTCGTGGATGCACACGTAGGAGTGGAATCGTTAGGTCATATGGTAACTCTATATTTAACTTTTTGAAGAGCTGCCTTATTGTTTTCCAAAGTAGCTACTCCATGCAACATTCCCACCAGCAGCGTATGAGGGTTCCAATTTCTTCGCACCCTTGTTAGCATGTTATGCTTCTTTTTAATTTTAGTTATGATAGTGGGTGTGAAATGGTAGTGCATGTTGTTTTGATTTGCATTTCTTTATTGCCTAATGACTTGGAACATCTTTTCATGTGCTTGTTGTATATATTCTTTGGTGAAATGTATATTCAAATCCTTCACCCATTTTTAAATTGGGTCATTTGCTTATTTATTATTGAGTTGTAAGAGTTCTTTGTACATTCTGGACAGAAGTCCCTTATGTGTGATTTGCAAATATTTTCTCCCATCCTGTGAGTTGTCTTTTTACTTTCTTGGTAATACCTTTGAAACATAGAATTTTCTAATTTTGGTGATGTCCAGTTTATCTTTTACTTTCGTCACTTGTACATTTGATGCCCAAATCCTAGGTTTTCTTCTAAGAGTTTTACAGCTTTAGCACTTGTGTGTGGGTCTTTAATTCATTTTGAGTTAATTTTTGTATATGGTGTGAGGTAAGGGTCTCCTTTACTTTTTTGCTGTTACTACTATCATTCTAGTGCCATTTTTTGAAAACACTGTTGTTTTCCATTAAATTGTCTTGGCACTCTTGTTGGCTTATTTCTGGATTTTGATTCCGTTTCACTGATCTATATGTCTGTCTTTATGTCAGTACTACCCTGCCTTGATTACCATAGTTTTGTAGTTAAGTTTTGAAATCAGAAAGTTTGAGCTCTCCAACTTTTATCCTTCTTCATTCTGAATCTGTTGCATTTCTATGTACATTTTAGGATCAGCGTATACATTTCTGCAAAAAAAAGCAGCTGGGATTTTGATAGTGAAAAAAGACTTACTTTAAAAGAAGAATAATGCAGAGATCATGACTCAATCACTGCCATTACATTTATCATAAACAATAAGAAAGCAGAATAATTGGGGTGTGTGAATGTAGTTAGTTGGTGAGTTTGAGTGAAGTGAGTTGGGGAGTAATTTATAAAGCATGCTTACAATCAGGGAGTTTTGGGCTTCTCCAGGGTGCTACAGTTACTAGAATGATTTGAGGTAATTTTTCTATTATCTGCAAACTTGAAATAACAATGGGCACACTCTAGGGTGATTGTAAGGACCAAATCAGGTAAATTTTTCTTAAGCTCTTGGCACTGTGTCTGGCACATTGCTACCCAATATATAGTATCAATTTTTTTTTTTTTGAGACAGAGTCTTGCTCTGTTGCCCAAGCTGGAGTACAGTGGTGAGATCTTGGCTCACTGCAACCTCTACCTCCCAGGTTCAAGTGATTCTCCTGCCTCAGCCTCCTGGGTAGCTGGGACTACAGGCACTTGCCACCATGCCGAGTTAATTTTTTTGTATTTTTAATAGAGATGGGGTTTCATCATGTTAGCCAGGATGGTCTCAATTTCTTGACCTCTTGATCTGTCCACCTTGGCCTCTCAAAGTGCTGCGATTATAGGCGTGAGCCACCATGCCTGGCCAATAGTAGCAATTTTTTATTATTACTGGATATTTCCCACTTCTGTTAAGGAAAAAATGAGAAATGAGATGACATAGATTATGATGTAAAGGAGAATGTTTGATACTAAAGTGTGAAAAGCTTATTAAAAGAAGATTTGGCTGGGTGTGGTGGCTTACACCTGTAATTCCAGCACTTTGGGAGGCTCAGGTGGGCAGATTGCTTGAGCCCAGGAGTTTGAGACCAGTCTGGGCAGCATGGCAAAACCTTGTCTTTACCAAAATTACAAAGAAAAAAAAAAAAGAAAAAGAAAAATTAGCTGGGCATGGTGGTGTGTGCCTGTGGTCCCAGCTGCTCAGGAGGCTGAGGTGGGAGAATGGCTTGAGCCCAGGAGGCAGGCAGAGGTTGCAGTGAGCCAAGATCACAGCACTGCATTCTAGCCTGGGTGAGAGTGACAGTACATCTCACACACAAAAAAAGACTGTATTCTTCACCTGATAGAATCTGAATAAATAGGACAGCATGCAGTGTGGACATTATAAGGCATACTACTTCCTGCAAAGAGAGGAATATTAGTCCCATGGTTTTTAATAGGTAATCGGAAGCATATAAGGTCAAAACTATAATACTCAGCTGTTGTTTGCCTTTTCCACTCTTACCCTCTTGGACTGTACAGTGGAGTTTTCCAGTGGCTAGATGATGGGTGATGACATCATTGTTCTGATGGCTACTGAAATGTGTTTTTGTATTCTTGTGTTTCAGACATTGTGTTTTGTTTTTTGTTTTAATATCAAATATTATACATATCAATAAAAAAACCCTTCTGAGCAAAAGTTTTGGATATCCTCAACAATTTTTAAAAGCATAAAGGAATTCTGATACCACAAAGTTTGAGAAGGGCTGTAATAAGCAAACTTGGATAACAATAATAACAATATATTTTTTGTGCACTTTCTACATGTTCAGCACGGTGTTAAGTGCTGTTTTTGTGTCATCTCACTGGAGCCTGTTGACAAATCATTGTTGTATCTCACTGTGGTGATGAGGAATCTGACCCTGAGATGAGTTAAGTGAATTGCTAAGGGTCACATGCTGGTAAGTGGGAGAGCTAGGATTTGAACTCGTTTTTCCTGGGATGCATGTTATGATTCTGCATCCTTGAAGATTGAAGGGATATTGAATTTCACAGTGAATCCCTGCTCTGGGATCTGAGAAGCCAGGAGTCTGAGTTATGCCCTGAGAACACATTTAGAAGCCAATTTTGGATTGTGAATCTCTAGCTGGTTGATTGGAACAAAAAGCTGAGACCATTATTGATTCCATAATATTCACAGGGTTTTTGCTTTGACACTCCCAGGTCTTTCAAAGAGGGGGCTGTCGACTGCTCTATGTCCTTTACCTCAGATTTATGAGTGAAGCCGAGGGAGCTGGCCAGCATTCTGCGAGCCATTCCACTGGGGCATATGAATCATGAGCTCCCTTCTAGGTGAAATGTGGGGTGCAAGAGTAGGACAGCCAGGAAGGTTAGGCTGCACCTCAGGACTCAGGGTCCTTTTGGTGCCAATGTATGTTCACATTTAAAAAGAAGAAGAAGACAAGGGATAGCAAAGTGGGGTGGGGGCAGAAAGCTGTCACAATCACTGTCAAAAAGAAAAAAATAATAGGAAAAAATGTCAGCATATGCATATTATGAAAACTTCTTAATCTATACTTGTAGAATGCTATGGATATCTGAAATTTACTCAATTAATTTCCAGCAGTGAAAAAGCCTTTATTTTATTACCATTTGTCATGTGTGTGACACACAGGAGACCCCAAGGCTTGGCTGGGCTCATGCCAAAAAGCCATGTGCAAACCCACCTTCAGTGGGAGCACTTGCCCCACTGCCTCCAATTTCCTGATTCAGAATCTGAAGAGCAAAGAATTTAAGCAATTTTGAGATTCCACAGCTGGCTTATAGCACAGACATCATGCTATTTTCCTTTCTCTGATGTTCCAGATAGCTGTATTTTAAGGACTGGCAAAAATTTTTATAAACCCGGAGGACTAGGAGGAATAAAACAAATAATTGCAAGTAGAGATATTAAGAAGCCATAACCATGATCTGATGTCAGCACTTCTCATAAAAGAAAGGACACTTATAACTATTTAAAAGTCTTTGGAGTAGCCTAAATTTAGCTCCATGCACTACTTTCTGTATTCTCCTACCTTCCCTTGTTTTAAGACAAGATGGGGTAAACATTGCCAAAGGCCACTGTTTGTCCTCAGGCTGATGTTTCGCTACTGCTGAGCTGTGCTTATAATTCAAGAAGGAGGAGCATTTCTGTAAAGATTAGTGATGTTGAGCATTTAAAAAATCTACCTGTTGGCCATTTGTATGTCTTCTTTTGAGAAGTATCTATTAAAGTCTTTTGTCCATTTTAAAAATCATGCTGTTTGCTTTCCCATTATTGAGTTCTTTGAGTTTCTTACATATTCTGGTTCTTAATACCTTTTCAGATGTATGAGTTGGAAATATTTTCTTCCCTTCTGTAGGCTGTCTCTTCATTTTGTTGATTGTTTCCTCTATGCAAAAGCTTTTGCACTGATGCAATCCCATTTGTCTATTTTTGCTTTTGTTGCCTGTGCTTTTAGAGTCTTATCAAACCCATCATGAGACACCACCTTGTTCCAGCTAGAAAGACTGTTGTTCAGAAAATAACAACCGGGAAGGGTGGGATAAGAGACAACAAATAGGGTGCAGTATATACTGCTTGGGTGATGGGCGCACCAAAATCTCACAAATCACCACTAAAGAACTTACTTATGTAACCAAATACCACCTGTACCCCAATAACAACAAAAGATAACAAGTAATGGCAGTGATTTGGAGAAAAGGGAAACTTTACATACTGTTGGCAGGAATGTAAATTAGTACGGTCATATGGAAGAATGTATGGAGGTCCCTCAAAACATTAAAAATGGAACTACTGTATGATGCAGAAATCCCACTACTGGGTATATATCCCAAGTGGGATCTATACCAAATATGCCTAATATCTGCACTCCTACATTTATTGTAACATTATTCAAAATAGCTAAGGTACAGAGTCAACCTAAGTATCCATAAATGGAAGAATGGATTGAAAAATGTATGTATACACAATGGAATGTTATTCAGTCATAAAAATAATGAAATCCTGTCATATGTGATGACATGTATGAACCTGGAAGACATTACGTTAAGTGAAATAAATCAGACACAGAAAGTCAAATATTGCATAATCTCACTTATATTTGAAATCTAAAAAAAAAAAAAGAACGCATAGAAGTAGAGAATGGAACAGTGTTTACCAGAAACTGGGGAGAAAGGAGGAAGGACACAATGAGGGTGGACTGGTCAACAGGTACAATGTTACGATTAAATAAGAGGAATAAGTTCTGGTGTCTTATTGCACAGCAGGATTACTATAGGTAATAATGTATATTTCAAAATAGCAAGAAGAGAGGATTGTGAATGTTCTCACTACAAAGAAATGATAAATGTTAGAGATAATGGATATGCTAATTATATTGATTTGATCATTATACAATATATACATGTATCAAAATATCACATTGTACACTATAAATGTGTATTATTATGTGTCAATTAAAAGTTTTAAAGAAGAAGGAGGAGTATAACTGTCCCATAGGCTCTTTTTTTGGGGAGGGGGGTGAAGTTTCCCTCTTGTTGCCCAGGTTGGAGTGCAGTGGTACGATCTTGGCTCACTGCAACCTTTGCCTCCTGAGTTCAAGCGATTCTCGTGCTTCAGTCTCCCAAGTAGCTTGGATTACAGGTACCTGTCATCACACCTGGCTAATGTTTTGTATTTTTAGTAGAGACATGGTTTCACCATGTTGGCCAGGCTGGTCTCAAACTCCTGACCTCAGGTGATCCACTCAGCTTCCCCACCCAAAGTCCTGGAATTACAGGCTTGAGGCACCACGTCCAGCCTTCCCATAGGCTTTTTTGTGGAACATAGGGTGAGCCTTGCTTTCTGACCATCTGAATAGCAAATGTGAATTCTAATGCTTGTATGCTGAGCCCGCAATCATGGGGCTACAATCAGTTGCCTAAGGGCCTCACAAAGCTACACCTGTGTTCCCACCTGGCCCAGGCTCCTGGCTACCTGTTGGTACCATTAAGTGAAATGTTCAGCACCTGTGGGCAAGTTTCCATTTACTTTCACTTGGATCCCAAACCTACATTGCCACAATGGAGCAAAAAGTTTATGCAACGTTGAATGCCTCCACTAATTGCCTACCTTCTACGATTAGAACCGTGCAAGGCATCGAGGCTTTCGTTTCCATCTAAGTTGAACTCAGCTAATCAGACTAGATAAACAGAAGTAAATGACCTTACGTGGATTCCTCTGTGACCTCCCATAGCAATGATCAGCACTAAGGGAGTTATAAATGTGTTAGACTGGGATAGGTGAATGGGATTGTACCATGTACCTATTGTAGATCAAAATGTGAAAAATGTCTCCCCTAAGCTGTTCCATTTACTCCCAAATCTCAACAAATAAGCAACTGTCAAAGTGCAGATGGCCAGCAGACTGGTAGAATGACCAAGAGGCTGGGTCATTTCAGGGGACTGGCTGACCAGTGTGATGATCAAAATGTTTCACTCCTAAATTCTGGATAATTTTAGGAACTCTTAGGCCTCCTTAGGGGAAGCAGGTACTAAGAAATCTGAATTACCTGGGCTTTAGGGAATTTCCTAGAACAGTGGCCAATAGTAGGATGATGATCCATGCATTCAGGACACTGATTACTCTCCACCATTCTAGTCCCTGAGGTTGATCTGCTTGCTTTACTGCACAGATCCTGACCCCCTCTACCCTAAATTCCTTTATCTGGATTAGTTTTGAAAGCTCTAGGGTTAATCTGGTCTTTCTGGGAAATGCTGAGGGCTGTTGTGGCTCAGAGTGGTAATGTGGTTTAATCAGGGTTGAGGACACAGCTAAATCAAACCAAGGTAACAAGTATTTCCCGAGCACCTATTATGAGCAAGGTATTATGAGCAAGGCTGTATGCACATCTCTCACTTTTGTCACCTTGTTGCAGGTAATGGCACAGAAAAAAGTGGGGAGAAATGGGGACAAATCCTTGGAAAACGTTGAATTGTAAATGTCAGAGATTTTACTCATTTAGCACATGGTTTATTTAGCACATACTATGTGTCAAGGACTTTCAATTGTAATTTCATTGAACAATGCTGTGAGGTGAGTGCTCCTCTGTCTCTCTATATAACGAGTTCAGACAGGTGAGGCATCTTGCCTGAAGTCACATGGCTAATATGTGGCAGAACTGGAATGTTAACAGATCTAATTCCAAAATTGACTGTAGCATATTATAATGATTCTCAGCCTCCATCAGACTCTGTCCAGGAAATAAACTGTGAAGCTACACCTGAAAACACCAAACCCATCTCAAACTCAATAATCTTTTACAGTTGCCTCATTTTTGTTGTTGTTTTCATTTCTGTGGTCATGCTGGTTATACAGCCTTATCCTGGCTACCTGAAGGATTGTCGCGCTGGAGAAGACATGCTTCTCTGTGTGGAGGCCTACCTGACCAAGGCTCAACTTCATGAACGTAAGGGCTGGAGGAACTGCTTCTCAGACTGTCCAGCTTGCTCAGAAAAGTGGCCCTGCTTTGGCTGGAAGATGGCTAACAATTTTTTCTCTTTATTGCTAAAAAGGCCCATTGGGTTGGGGCCTGCCTTCTTGAGCTGTGAATTACAATGGCAGGTTCAAAAGGCCTTCAGCCAACTTGAGTTTTGCAGGCAAATTAGATTCAATTAGAAGTCAGCCTGTACAATGGGAGGCATCACTAAATTTTTTAAAATGAGCTTTGCCACTTTCTGGACTGTGGCTGTAGAAATATCTGGAGTTTTAATCATCTTCTCTGTCCATTAAAGGATCCGATAGACATGAAGTTTTATAAGTTAGGGACCAAAATGGATCAAATTTTTAATGCCAGAATTCCATTAGGCCTGCAATAAAGGATGGAGTCGATCTATTTAGCAGATATATTTTTAGGTAGTGAAACTAAGTGAAATAATAAGACCTTTTAAATGTAATGTTTATTCCAGGGACTGATCATTCAAAAGAAAAACTTTCTTAGTATGATGGTAATTTGCTTTTCTGCTGCATTTTTCTTCAGAGACCTAGTTACTTTTCTCTCTTCCCTGAGGGCAATAGTGTACTTTTTGCTCTTATAGTATGTTGGCTCATGGGAAATAGGTGTGAGGCCCTTGCTGGCACTTTTTCTAGACTGAATTCTCTTTAATTCTGTTACCAGGGCCTGGGGAATGGAGTGAATCCCTCAGCCAGCCCTTTGTATCTGGTAATGGCCCCATCCTCTCTCATTAAAAACATTTGGTTTGTCCTGACTATATTATTAGCAATCATAGGGCTTGGTTCAAGATTGGATTGAGAGAAGGGGTTGAATATACAGCTTTACCATCCTTCTAGTCCTTGAAGTGATTTTTAAAAAGTTGCTAAAAAAGACTAAGTCCTTTAATACAAGATTCCTTCACCAGGGAGCAGAAATTTTGATATACTGCTGCAATAGAAAAGAGCATGTTCAGTCATCTGGAGGTCCTGAGGGGAATGAGGAACTGTTGAAGACGATGCTAAGGGAGGAGGAGACAGAGACACAGGGTGAGAGCCTCACATGGGGTATGCTGAAGGTGGTGCAGCTACCAGTCATGATGAGGTCCGGGTGTGACCAGGGGAGCTGCTATTTGTACAGGGTGAAGGAAGTTAACATTGTTAAGGTGGAGGACAAGGAACACTGTCCTCGCAGACAAAACAAAAACCTGTCACCTCCACCACTAAGACACAGTCATATATAGTTTCATAGAAATGCTCCAAAAACAAATTAACCCAAGAATATTAGAGATAAAAAGAACAGGCAACTTCCGGCTGAAAGAAAAATTAACCTAATGGTATCAATAGCTGATAAAAATAATGGCTGAGGAAAAAGGATTAGATGAGAATAAGAGTAATTAAAAAAAATTTTTTTTTTCTGAGACAGAGTTTTGCTCTCGTCACCCAGGCGGGAGTGCAATGGCGTGGTCTCAGCTCACTGCAACCTCTGCCTCCTGGTTTCAAGCAGTTCTCCTGCCCCAGCCTCCGAAGTAGCCGAGATTACAGGTACCCCCCACCTCCCACCACACCCAGCCAATTTTTGTATTTTTAGAAGAGGCAGGTTTTTACCATGTTGTCCAGGCTGGTCTCGAACTCCCGACCTCAGGTGATCCACCTGCTTTGGCCTCCCAAAGTGTAGGGATTATAGACGTGAGCCATTGTGTGCAAAGATAAAGAGTTATTTCTGTTTGATGAAATTGACAGTCCATAAGGAAGTTGAAATTATCAAGAATCTTTATGTTCTTAATAATGCAGATTTGAGAGATATAGAAAGTCAAAATATTAGAGAAACAAATAAATTTACAACCACAATGGCAAACATTAGTAAATCAGAGACAGTCATTGTCACAATTCATAGACAGCAGTTTTAAGTGCATTTATTTGGGCAGAGACATTATGCATGCATATTTAATTTGCTCTTACTTTAGAATCTATACACAGCTATAAAAAGTAGCTACTGAACATGCATATTGTGAAAACAGCTAACAAAACTAAAGTCCCACTCACTATCTGAAGACAGTTCAACGTTTATTAATAGGTTGTTGGTTATTTCCATTACACCAAAGCTTAAGTCTTAAAATCTAAAAGCGAAGGAATAAAATCTGCTCCAGTAATTTAAAAGGATTCTGCATCCAACTTTGATCCAATTCCCGTTCGTGTAAAAGACACAAGCCTTAAGAGTCATTAAATTCCCATTTTAGCTGATGGCCAGCTGTAAGTTAATATTTCTTGGCTTCTCCTGCTCTATGCTACGCACAATGCTTTGAATGTTCTGTTTTCCTTGCCTTGGATTGCCATTCCATCCCAGGATTCTCATTTCCTCCGCTCCTGAGTTTTGACTGGCATCATTTTGGAACTTAAAAAATATGCATCTTCTGTTGTTTCTTCTCATAGTCTTCATTTACATTTTTGTCTATTTTGGATTTTTTCTACCATGCTTTCAATGTACTTTATTTCCTGTTTTTTAAGCTTTATATAACTTCAGAAAAGCATAATCCAAGACATATCTGGGTTAGAGGTTATTATTCATGTATTTATTTATTTACTGTAACATGGAACACATTGACCTGCAGAGTAGACACTGAGCGTGGCTGCTTCTAGAACTGTCTTTAGAGGGTATTAACTAGAGGTGACATTCCAGGGCTTTGTACCTTGGTGACTTGGGAAGGCAAGTGGCAGGATGCAAATGCAGAAAATTAACATGCATGTGCCACCTACCCTCTCACATCCAAGACAAAAAATATGACGTAGTTTCTGTTCTCCTTCCATTAGCCCCCATTTCCTTGTTTTTCAAATTAATAGTACTTTATTACATGCAATACAATGTATAAATCTTAAGTGTTCAGCACAATGAATTTTGACAAGTATATTAAATATAAAACACTTCCAGGCCAGGTGTGGTGGCTCAGCCTGTAATTTCAGCACTTTGGGAGGCCAAGGAGGGCAGATCACCTGAGGTCAGGAGTTTGAGACCAGCCTGACCAACATGGAGAAACCCCGTCTCTACTAAAAATACTAAATTAGCTGGGCGTGGTGGCACATGTCTGTAATCCCAGCTACTCAAGAGGCTGAGGCAGGAGAATCGCTTGAACCCGGAGGAGGAGGAAGTTGCAGTGAGCCGAGATTGCACCACAGCCTGGGAAACAAGAGTGAGACTCCATCTCAAAAAAACAAAAAACCAAACAAAAACCAAACAAAAAACAAACATTTCCATCATCCTAGAAAGTTAACGCATGCTTCTTTCCAGTCAAGTGCTATCATACAACCAACTCCAAGTTACCACTGACCTGCTTTCTGTTCCTGTAGATTAGTTCTTTGTTCAAGACCTTAATATTAATATAAATTCAATAATATTAATACATATGTGTTCTTTAGTTTAACCTTTATTCATTCAGCATTTTTTTGAAATTTATCTATTTTATGTATATCAATAGCCTCTCATTTTTTTTGCTCAGTACTATTCCATTGTATGGATATACCACAATTCATTTATCCATTTTTCTATTAATGGGTACTTGGGCTGCTTTGCATTTTTGCTTATTGTGAGTAAAGCTGTTATGTATGTACAGGTGTATTTTGTGAACATAATACATTCATTTCTCTTGGTATGTGTCTAGGAGTGTGATTGCTAGGCCACAGAGTAGATGAATATTCCCATTTATCAGAGAGTGAGAATGGGTTTACAAAATAACTGTACAATTTTCAGCATCCATCAGCAATGTGTGAGAGTTCTAGTTTCTCCACATGCTTGTTAACACTCAGTAGAATTGGTTTTCATTTTTAGCTATGCTGGTGAGTGTGTAGCGGTATCTCACTGTGGTTTTGCTTTGCGTTTTCGTAGTGACTAATGATGTCGAGCACTCTTTCTTATGTTTATTGACCATTTTGATATCTTTATTTTGGTGTGTGGCGGTATCTCACTGTGGTTTTGCTTTGTGTTTTCGTGGTGACTAATGATATCGGCACTCTTTCATATGCTAATTGATCATTTGAATATCTTTTTTTGTAAAGTGGCTGTTCAAGTCTTTAACAACTTTTTTTGGCTCATTTGTGTTTTTAATATTTCATTTCCCTTTGAAGAGTTTAAATAATTAATATGTTTTAGTCTAGAGCCAACCGCATGCCTGGATTGCTACAGGATTTCAAGTTTAATATCTTACTTAATAAATACAACTAACTATTGAAGTCAGTGTATGACTTCCATTTTACAGGATAGGAAGCCGACGTTCAAACTGATTGAAAACCACCCTTGAAGTTGAAACTTTCTGACTGGAAGCATTGGGACTCTGGTGTTCATTTCCACCAGTTTTACCTGAGAATAAGGTGGAAGGAAGACATTGTAAGAGAATATTCACCATCTTTGAAATTGATCTTGACTTTTCAAAAATAGTTTTAAAAATATACTTTTACCTTATTATATTTATATATGTACAGAAAAGTTGTTAATATGGTGCAGTTTCTGCATACCTGTTGATCGTATTTGTTTATTTAAATGACTATGTTGAGATATAATTCATTTGCCTTACAATTTGTTCATTTGCAATGCACAATTCAATGGTTTTTCGTATATTCACATATAAGTGATGTGAAACCATCACCAGTGTCCATTTTAGAACATTTTTATCACCTCAAAAAGAAACCCTGTACCATTTAGTTATCATCTCTCCACACCTTCATAACTTCTCCCAGCCCTAAGCAACCACTAATCCACTTCTGTCTCTGTAGATTAACCTGTTCTGGATGTTACATATGAATTCAATCATATAATATGTCCTCTTTTGTAACTGGCTTCTTTTGGTCCTGGCTGTTTTGAACACTTGTGGCATAAGACTGCTTGTAGTCATCAAGATTCTTGTCCTGCTTTTCCTGGACACTCTGTTGGCCACATTTCCAGTCCTTGAAGTTAGGTGTAGCACGCAGAGCTGATATGAGTGTTGTTTCTAGGTTGGGTGCTTTGAAAATCAAACTGAATCAAACATCCTAGCACCTATCCTTTCTTTTCTCATACTTGGGTAACTAAACAAGGACAAAACCTTCTCTTGACCTCTATTGGACAAATGTTTATTATGTTAAATGAGCCTCTGAGATTTAGGAGTTGTCTGCTATAGAAACTAGTCTTATCTACTTTTCCTCCTAAACACTCTCTAAAAGCCCATATTGTTGAATACTTCTAATATATTGAGAACTCTAATTGGGCATTGTCTTTTTTTATTAAGATGTCTTAGATTGTCCACTCATCCAAGACCAGAAACCAAGAAACTTGATTCCTTTAACATAGTGCTCCTGCATGGAGTACCAGCACACATTTTTGTTACTTCCAAGCAGTCTTAAAAATAGATTTTGTTCCTGAGATTAAACGTCTTATTTAGCTGAAAAGAGTCAGAGAGAACATTCTTAAGGAATAAATCACATATATCTAAGACATTTATCAACATCCTTATAACAAATTCTTCAAGCTTAAGATTGATTTCACCATCTTTGCTCCGTGATCTCCCTGCACATTGGAGACTCCGTAGGAAGCACAAGGAACAGAGCTATGTACATTGCAGGGCATTTTGTGAATTATAAAAATTTGTTCAGTTCTAAAGATCAAAACTTCTACCCATCTGGGATGTATAAATCCTATCCAGAGAATTTATGAGGGGGTTATCTTGAATTATGTGTTGGGTGTTGGGCTTGGCACATAATAAATATAAATGATCCTCACAGGACAGTAGATTAACATCCAGGGGAAATAAAATCAGGCATCTGTGGAACTTAAGTGGGAAGATG
This sequence comes from Aotus nancymaae, assembly GCF_030222135.1. NCBI lineage: Eukaryota > Metazoa > Chordata > Mammalia > Primates > Aotidae > Aotus > Aotus nancymaae. The sequence goes on from NW_026988455.1 coordinate 26,602,934, forward strand.
CCCTACTCTTCTCAGACAGGAAAGAGCTTTCAACCCCCAGGAGACAGAACTCTGATCCTTGTTTGTAAGTCCCTTACTTACTCCTTCACATGGGAGAAGAAGTGATTTATCTGCTCAGCGATTTGGAAAAGGAACTGTGTAAGTTTGGTTTGCCCCTGAGATCTTCTCATTTTCAGATCTTTCTGCCCACAAAAGAATGCATCTCCTTTGTACTATGCTGTTGGTTGGCAACACTGTAGGAGACCTGTGGGTGGCCAGGTGCACCAGGGACCAAGGGGTGAGTCTATCCAGCTCTGAAGAGAGCTGTTAGAAAGCCAACTGAGACTAGCCATCTAAGCCATGCCCTCCAGAACAAGTTTGATTAGTAATAAAGTTCACACAAGTAGATTTAAAGTCCTTGAAAAGGGGGAGAAACTTGCATAAAAGTTAAAATCAGCTGAAGATGGCATATAAGTAAGTGTTGTATGATGTGGGAAAGAATGCAATTATATCAGAAGTTCAGAGAAGTGAGATGCTGCTATCTTCCAGAGACTGGACTATTCCTGAGCATCAAGTGTGGCCCTGCAGACTGTAGCACTCAGATGTGTTTAAGTTTATATACACGGAGACAAAAATGTTTCAGTTTTCCAGAAGTTGTTTCTGGTCCCTTCCACTTTTTCTCCTTCTAGTTGTGATTTCTACATGGCATATAGGAAATGACATAGTCAAATGCACAAAAAAATCTAATAATTTTGTGTGGGTTTGTAATTCTGTGTTCAGAAATAATGATCTGTATTTCTAAAATTTCCATAGTACCTCAATGTCAAGGATGTGTCATCAGCAGGAGCAATATGAGTTGACACGATCAGGCCGGGTGCAGTGGCTCATGCCTGTTATCCCAGCACTGGGAGGGATTACATCTCTTTACTAAAAACATAAAAATTAGCCGAGCGTGGTGCTGCCCACCTGTAAATCCCAGCTGCTTGGGAGGCTGAGGTAGGAGAATTGCTTGAGCCCAGGAGGCAGAGGTTGTAGTGAGCTGAGATCACATCACTGTACACCAGCCTGGGCAACAAAGCGAGACACCATCTCGAAAAAGAGTTGACATGATCTTTAGTCTTTCTTGCCTTTATAGTCTTCACTATATGGTTTTTCACCATATGTTTTTCATCCAACTGTTCTTGGTCTGTAATGCATCATTTTTTAGAAGAGTAAATAAGTCAACACTTTCCAGGACATCTTCATGAATCAAAAAAAGAAAGAATACAAGAAGAACACATCCTGGAATAAAGCAAATAGTAAAAGTGGGCATTGATGTGAACCTTGGTCATGTGAACACAATGGATGGGATTGTGAATGCTCTTTGTTCTTCAGATGGATGTTATCCTTGGGTTTGGTTCACCAAAATCGAAGAGGCTTTATGGGTGTGCTCCATCACTCTTGGTTCTAATTTTCTTTGATCACCCAAGTGTTGGCAAACAACTGCTCAGCCAATCATACTGACCTTAATATACTTTAAAGAAGCATATTGAGCCAGGCGTGGCAGCACATACCTGTAGTCCCAGCTACTCAGTAGGCTGAGGTGGGAGGATTGCTTGAGCCTAGGAGTTTGAGGCTACAGTGAGCCATGATAGTGCAACTGCACCTCAGCCTGGGTGACAGAGCAAGAATACGTCTCAAAAAAAAAAAAAAAAGCAGCACATTGAAGTAACCTCAAGTTACAACTTTGCTGTAGCGTCTCCAAGAACAATTCCCCAATATGCGTAACAATGTCACAACTGGGATAGGGGCAGCTTCACTAGAGGCAGAAGTGAGCCTTGTGCTGGAAGTCCTTGGTGTCAGACTCTGTCCCTCTGATAATCAGCCTGCATGTGTAGCCCCTCTTTCTCCTCCTCCTTGTATTCTCAGCAGGCACTGACTTTAATCAAATTTAAGGCTGATTCCAGTGTTGCTCAAAGAGCTCGGATTCTTGTCAATCACCCAGATGTTGAGTTTTTTGATCCCCTCTTATCCTGGGCAGGGGCCATTCCAGCAGCTTCCTGAGATGGGCCCTGCAGGATGAGAAGGGGAAATCTTTGGTTTTCCAAAGATTTGTGGTAACATCTTCCTTCAGATAGGGGTACTTTGCTTACAGCCATGAGAGATCAGGCACATATGCCTTTAGGTTTATTGGAGAATATGGAATAAAATGTAAACCTCAGAGATCAACAGTTTAGAGGCTTTGAAGTCAAAGGTATTTAATGGCTCATCAATATTCTTTGAACAAAATTTCAGATTGGGTCTTTCTATGTTGCTCAGGCTGGTCTCTAACTCCTGACCTCAAGTGATCCTTTCACCTTAGCCTCCTGAGTAGCTGAGACCGTAGGTGTGCACCATTGCACCTGCCTATAGCATTGTCAGTGAAATCATACTTTAATTTTATTTACATTGATTTTTAAAAATAACCTAGATAAATCATCCATGCTGCCACTGGCCTGCACCCTAACCCAGATAACTTTTGTGATATGGCTTTGTTATAGTTCACAGAAGCAAAGATTCGCCTTCTACACATCATGCAATCTCTCCAATTGTCTAGTTTCATGGAACTAAAGACACTCTTTAAAGGACAGATATTTAAATAATCTTTAAGGCATTTGTGTCAGACTTGGTAGTTGCTTATCTAATATTTAATTATTTTTTACTAACAGAATCACATTTGTTGGGTTGCCAATTAGCCTAACTCATATATCTACATTTCCTACTTCCTCTTTTGAGTAGGGACAGTCATGTGATATAGTTTCAACCAGAGACATTAAGAGAAATAACTGAGTGGGAAAGGAATTTTAAAGGAGATTATCTCAACTGGCATGAACTCTTTTTCCCTTGGCCCTTCTATCTTCCCATTGCCTGGAATGGTCATTGTAATTGCTGGTGCTTCTGCAACCATTTGGGAACCATGAAGACAGTTTAAGTTTGAAAACTGTGAGCTAAGGCTAGAAGGAGCCCGCATCCTGATGCAGAAATTCCACGTCAGTCATCAATTTCCCATCTCTAGACTTCTTTTAAGCAACTGATATTTGTGTTTTTTGTTACATGGTGTCAAAACTCAATTCATAACTGATGAAATACTAAATTTTCATAGTGCTTTACTTAGAGGTAAAACAAAAATCAAGTGTCTGGCATGAAAACATTTGTTTTGAACAAAATAGTTTTGGCAAAATTCTGACTTTAAACATTGAGGAGGGGCATGCTTGTTTATTTATAAATCCTATATAGCATCAAGGAAGCCTAGAAGAAACAGCCTTTTGCTTTGGCTTAGTTGTCATTACATGCATGTGAAAACTGATATTAGTAGAACTTTCTCTGCGGGTGGTGATAGTCGTGTGATTTAGGGATTTTGGTATCTGGCATATTTGGTTTTTAATGTAAATCTAAACTTATTATTGTATCTTTCTTAGTCTCAGTTTTCTGATCCATAAAATATGGAAAGTCTCAAGTTAAAAAGGGAGAGTCTGCAAAATACCATACCAAAGAGAGCCAGCGAAGTATCTGGTACTATATATGATCATTTCCCTGTATTTGTGTCTTGTTTCTTATTCTTTTCTCTAACAAATATTTATTAGGCATCTACTATATGCCAGGACTGTGTTGGGTGTTCAGTTCTTTGACTCTGAGTTTGCCCTGAATGGAGTTATGGCTTTAGAGCTGGGTATTGAAAGGATGGATGCTGTATTTTTTTAGTTCATTGGCACTAACCAGGGAGGAGTGACTTGCTGAGCTTCATCACAAGGTTCCACTTAAGAAACCAAATCGCAGCCTTAGTGGCATGGTGGTTTGGTGATTTTCATCCAATACCAGATGTAAGGGCTAGAGATGAGTCTGGCTGACATGATCACTGCTTAGAAGCTCGAGTGAAGCCTTGAAAATTCATCTGGAAAAAGTTGTGCTTCTCCAGGAAAGAGAATAGATTTTGGTACACAGAGATCCTAAAAGCTGAAATGAAACTGGGCTCATTTCCTTGTGACTCTAGCCCCATCGTATGTCCCACAGATGTGAGACCAAGTACTCGAAAATATTTGAAGGCAATGGATTATTTACAACAGGAAAGCACAGATTTTACCCAAGCCAGACCTTAAGACTTTTGATTCATCTTTCCCAGTTACCTCTCCATGAAGTCGGTCAGTTGGGCTTTCAAATGGGCAGCAATTTAAGATTGTTTGTGAATCATGACATAAAACAAATATCTAGAAGATAGGCTTTGGGTAGGGAGAGGTGGAAAAGTGCAGCTACCTTACCTTGTGAGGAATGAAATTGTTATTCATTTCCCTTCTTTTATTCATCAGAACATTGGACTCAAGGGACTTGCAGTTGTAAAGAGTGATTATGATGGTAGCTCATGTTTGCTGACCATTTTTAAGTGCCAGGACTTTCTCCAGTTCGTTATGAACATGAACAACTGCCATTTAGGAAGACGAAGCTTGACTCTAGCCTGTCCTTCCTTGGAAAGCAGTGCTCTATAGTGGAAAGGATAAGTCACTGGCATCAATAAGACATGAGTCTGAGCCCTGATTGCATAGCTTTGAGCACATGACTGAACGTCTGTCAACCACAGGAGATCATTATTGTTCTCTTCATTTTTGATATGAGTAAACTGAGTTTGGAAAGCATCAAGCCACATGCCCAAGGTCCGTAGAAGAGCTGGGGCGGGGTAGGGGCAGTCCAGTACCTGGTTCTTTCCTATATACTGTTATCGGGTAGATGTTAGGGACCTCATGGGTCATGGAGGGACAGGAAACACCCTCCTTTTACACATGAGGAAATGAGAGGCCAGAGGGGTTGAACTGGCTGTTCCAGTTACTGCAGGAATCAGAACTGCAGCCCAGGTATCCCCCTCCAGAGCATGAGAGGGGTGTACATGGAAGAAAACTAACAGCTCACCAGTATGTCATCTTCCATTTTTCATTTCCTGGCTCTGGAATGTAAGTCAGGATAAGATCTGGATTAGATCCATTTTCCCAGTTTCCCATATATCACATTTCGACAAGATTTATGGATGTTTTCTCCTGGGCTGGAACAAATGCGAGTGGATTATGAGGTTGTGTTTACATTTTTCTCCTATCTCAGGCAGCATCATTTTAGTCTCTAGCTCCTGGGTCTGCACCGCCTGGGTAAGCTCTTGCCATTTGATTCTTTCCATTGTGCACACAGCCATCCCTTCGCATTCTCCATATCTCTGCACTTTCCTTTGTTATCAGTTACATGTTTTGTGCCAGAATGGCTATTGCTATCATTCTCCTGCTTTTGTTTTCTGGTAAGTACGGAGAGATTATCTTCTAAATAGCTTTGCCTACTGGGGGATTGGCATTTGTGATCCTGTCTCTCCCTGGATAAAAATACTCCTTCCTCTAGTCTCTCAATCCTGAGCACATAGTCAATCTTTTCTCTCCTAATAGCAAATGTTTTGAGTTTTTTAGAAGTTTGCAGGAACATTTCCTTTAGATCCTCTATAACGCAGAACACTTTCTTTAGATCCTCTATAACTCATTTTTGCCTGGAGCCCCTGAATCGTGTTTTTCAGAATTTTCTTTTTAAAAATAGAGGCCAAGCATGGTGGCTCACACCTGTAATCCCAGCACTCTGGGAGGCCAAGGTGGGCGAATCACAAGGTCAAGAGATCGAGACCATCCTGGCCAACATGGTGAAACCCTTTCTCTGCACAAAATACAAAAATTAGCTGGGTGTGGTGGTGCTCGCCTGTAGTCCCAGCTACTCGGGAGGCTGAGGCAGGAGAATTGCTGGAACCCGGGAGGTGGAGGTTGCAGTGAGCTGAGATTGCGCCACTGTACTCCAGCCAGGCGACAGTGCGAGACTCTGCCTGAAAAAAAAAAAAGAACAAAGAGCATTCATGACTGCCAGTGCCTCGGCTCTTGGCTTTTGTTGTTATTTCCTGTTAGGTTCTAAGTGGGAAAAAAGAACAAAGAGCATTCATGACTGCCAGTGCCTCGGCTCTTGGCTTTTGTTGTTATTTCCTGTTAGGTTCTAAGTGGCAACCAGACACGGGCTCACATTCCGTGGTCCTCAGTGCCGCCCTCCCCATTTCTCTTTTCCTCTGGAGGTTCATTATTGTCTCCAAATTAAAACATTCTGATTGGAATGAGTGAGAAGAAAAAGACAGGGCAGCAGGGAGCTCCAGTTCTGCAAAGGGATTATATCTAGGGGGGGTTCTTCCTTGCCTGTCTCTGATATGATTAATCGGCCGAAAGGAGCGAGACTTTGTAGTTTGAGGAAATAACTTTTGAAAGGGTCTGCTCTTGTTACCCAGGACAGTGGGTTTTCAGAACAATTTTAAAGAATATTTTAGAGACATTCTGGAGCTTCTGGCTTTATCCCTATATGAAGCCTCTAGTAGTTCATTTGTTCGTTCATTCATGTATTCTGCAAATATTGATTGCGTGCTACTGTGCATCATGTACTGTGCTAGGCCCTGAGAACAGGGGTAGGAAAAACAGACTGGCCCCTGAAAGAGAAGCTTTCTATCAGTGTGCAGATGGTCACTTACTCATGTGATTATTTGCCCAATATCTGTCACCCTCACTTTGTTGTGGGTCCTTCCAGGGTGTGCACGCCATGTGCATGTCAGAGCAGGCTTTCTTCTGAGGAAGAGACTCCTGAGCTAAGATAGGAAGAGTGAGAGTCTGCTGAGTGATGACTGGGAGTGGGTTTTGGGTATGCTTTTAGTGGAGCATGTCCTTCTTCCTGACAGAAGGAATGCTGTGTGCAGAGGCCACATGAAGGGATTAGCAGGGTGCATGGGAAGAAATGCACCTGGGCCAGAGAGGCTGGGGTTCTGAGTGTGAGAAGGTGAGTGGAACCACAGGGACCTGTGGGGTGGCCAGAACCCAGCAACAGGCTTGCATGAGAGATTTAGTCTATCATTAGGACCACTGTTGGTTCTACACTAGGAAATGACACGATGAAGTTTGTATTTTAAAAAGATCACTCCTGTTTCAGTGAAGAGAACAGATTTTCAAAAGGCCAGAGTAGATTCATTCATTTATTTACTCATGTATTCCAGAAATATTTCCTGGGTTCCAACCATGCGGCAGAGACCTTTCTCTCTACAGTCGTGAGGGAGTTCCTGGCTTTCCAGAACTCATATCTAGTGGGTGAGGACAGATAATAAACAAATACATAGTTTAAGAGAAAGGATAACTTCAACAGCACTGAGGGCAGTGAAAATAATCAACCAAGAGGAATCCGACAGACAGCACGGGGGCGCTATGATCTCTGCTTCTATCGAGTTTTCAGGAAATGCCTTCCTGAGGAGGTGAGATCTTCCTCCCCGGACGCCGCATTACCCGCCCTGCCCCCACACCCCGTTTTTTTGACCTTGCCTAAAGCAGAGCTGGACACTTTATTAGCTCTTTACTTGCTAGCCCTCAGATGTGCTGACTGTGTAAACGGACCCTTCAGTCCCCTCGATTTTCTATGGCCTTTATGGAAGTCAGAGTATTTGAGCTTGAAGGCGCTTCTAAGATCTTCTGATTCAACAACTCCATCATTTTATAGGATACTAAACAGAAGCCCATAAAGGTACAGTTCAGAGAGTGAGTGGTCACCCTGTCCTAGCATCCAGGCTGTCTTGTCCTGGCGCCCAAGCTTCCTGGCTCACCCTTCGGCCCTCCTGGTAAGTGTGAGGGTACAGCTGTGCTCTCTGAGTCCATGGCGGCTGTTTCCAAGGTACTCTTCATCCCTGGGTGCACAGGGACTCCAAATACCTGCAGAAAGTGATTAATGGTCCCTTCCCCCACCCTGGCATCTCCTAACGCAAAAAAAAATGTTGGACAGCAACCAATTTAATTTAGAATCCAGAAAATACCACTTTTTTTCCAAACTGGCTCATATTAATGGTATTTTTAAAATGCCCTGAAGCTCCGAAGCATATTTCAGACCATGAAAGAGCATTACAGAGCTTTTGCCCTTTACAGAGTTGCATGAAATACTCAGTCCAGAAAGAAAAAAAAAAAAAGAGAGAAATTCTCTCTTTCCCTTGGTTTCTTAGGATTTAAAACTTAATAAGCCATTTCTTATTTAAGATTTTGTAAAAATAACTATTTCTTTCCCCTATAATTGAGTCTTGTTGCCTGAGTTTTAATCTAGAACATTGTTTTCATGGTTGAGTTGAAAATCCCTTTGGAAATCATGACATAACCCAGATTGAAATAGTGCTTACTGAACTAATAAAGTTATTTTACATTAGATATCTTAGGAGATTTTTCCTCTTCTCCCTCTTCCCTGTTTTTTTTTTCAGAAACATGGTTCTGGGAGAAAAATCCCAGTGTATCTGAATTCATCAAGTCAAAACCATAAGTCATTGAAGAAAGCATTAGGTGATAATTTTTTATCCTTATGAAAAAGCATTTTATTTAATAAATTTCAAATATAGCCTACTGCTAAAGAAGTCTTCCCCTCTTTTTAATGAGATATGTGTTTTATGTTCTTCATTTTCAAATGAAGAAATTGAAGCCCAAAAATATTAAGTAATTCATCTAAATCCAAACAGATAAATTAAAATCATGATGGCTGTTTAGTGGCTTGAGGACATATTGTATAACATTTCAGCTTCAATAAGAAGAGGGGAGCTTGGGCCAGGCGCAGTGGCTCATGCCTGTAATCCCAGCACTTTGGGAGGCCGAGGCGGGTAGATCACAAGGTCAGGAATTTGAGACCATCCTGGTTAATGTGGTGAAACCCTATCTCTACTAAAATACAAAAAACTAGCTGGGTGTGGTGGCATGTGCCAGTAGTCCCAGCTACTTGGGAGGCTGAGGTAGGGGAATCTCTTGAACCCGGGAGGCGGAGGTTGCAGTGAGCCGAGATTGTGTCACTGCACTCCAGCCTGGTGACAGAGCAAGACTCCATCTCAAAAAAAAAAAAAAAAAGAAGAAGAAGAGGGGAGCCTGGTGCAAGGATGTTTTATTGAGAGCCTACAGTGGAGCTTAGAAAATCATGTTCTGGCCAGGCACAGTGACTCACGCCTGTAATCCCAGCACTTTGGGAGGCCGAGCTCAAGAGTTCAAGGCCAGCCTGGGCAACATGGTGAAACCCTGTCTCTGCAAAAAGTACAAAAAATTAGGCAGGTGTCATGGCATGCAACTGTGGTCCTGGCTACTTAGTGGGCTGAGGCAGAAGAATCACTTGAGTCCAGGAGGTTGAGGCTGCAGTGAGCCGTGCTGGCGTGAGACCCTGTCTCAAAAAAAAAAAAAGTAATGTTTGAATATTCCTTTGGGGCTTTTTGTTTCCTCATGTTTGCTCTCAAAACATCAGAATGCCACAGAAGGTTGTTAGTCTCTGCATCAGTTAAGGAAGGAAAACCATCAGTTCTTCCTCAGGAATGCCATAGGAGGTGTGTGCTGGGATGCTCTCGGCTCTGCAGCAGCGATGCACGAAGCTAGAGATGTTGAAGGTCAGATGCAGGTGGTCGAGTATTTTAGTTTCCTGTGGCTGATGTAACAACTTAAGTGGCCAAAAACAACAGGAATTCATTCTCTTACAATTCTGGAGACAAAAAGACCAAAATCAGTTTCAGTGAACTAGAATTGAGGTGTGGGCAGGACCTTGGTTCTTCTGAAGGCTCTAGGAGTGAATCTGCTCTGTGCCTCTCCCAGCTTCCAGAGGCTCCCAGCATTCCTGGGCTTGTGGAAACATCACTTCACTCTGTGCCTCCATGGCATCATTATCTTCTCCTTTCCTCTCTGTGTCAAATTTCTCCCTGCCTCCCTCTTATAAGGCTAAAGTGATTGCATTTAGGGTCCATGCAGGTAATCCAAGATGATCTCCCCACATATAATTCTTTGCTTAATCACATCTGCAAAGAGTCATTTTCCTTAAAAGGTGACATTTACAGGTTCCAGGGATTAGAACCTGACATCTCAGTAAGCCATTATTGAGCCAATTATACTGAGCCTAGATCCCTCCTGTTGACCTCATATATTCCTGGAGGACAAAGAAAAAGGCTAAAGGCCAGAGACCAGCAGAAGAGTGCATTTCTGCTCTCCAGATTCGGGTGAGCTGTCATAATCAGGGTCTGGCAGAACAAAAGACTGAGGGAAAAAGCTGAAGCAATGCAAAGCCCCAGAGTGACCACAATGGCATGATTACTGCTGAGTGTGTTTATGAGAAGAAAGAAAGCAGCCATGTTGGAAAGCCTGGGGTGGTTTTCATGTCCTGGAAGTTATGTAGAAATAGCTGGAGAGGAATGTATTATTTAGGAGAGTAAAACAATTTCTTGTTTAAACAGACCCCAAGGCTTGAGTGGTTAAAAAAAATTCCTCCCAGAGAATGGAAATGAAAAATGCCCCTCAAAAGGTTATTAATATGGCCACTTGCAGACAAAAGAACACATCATGATGAGTCTCTTGCTGATCTTACCCCATGGAGACTGGTTGTGCATGACGAATAATGAAATTGAAGCATGCAGCAGTGGTAACTCAATGTCGTGGGGAAGAGTTTTCCTTCCTGACTTCATTCATAAGTGGGGAATGGAGGGGGATGAAGATGCCTCGTCTGTGGAAACTACACACTCCTGTCTATTCACTTGCTGTAGATGAAAGAACACTCTGAGATACTGCCCCAAAAGGAACATTAGCCAAACTGGATCTTCTCTTGTAAATTTCAGAGGCGTCTGTAGACATGGATGCCAGGGAAGCCTCCAAGTAATTAACTTCCCTGCCTTTCCAACATCTGAAAAGTGGCCCTGAGATTTTCTGTTGAGGTTTTCCAAATGCAGGTTGCCAGCGCTTCTGAGTATCCTCTGGGCCTTGGTGGTTGTTTTTAGTGTTTTAGGAAAACACTTTTCTCTTACATGGCCACCTGCCCTCTCTCCAAGTTCTGGGGCTTCCTGAAGGCCCAAGTGTCTTACCTCTTTTCTCCTCTCCAACCATCATACACTATTCTTATGATCAAGTATGTTCCAAAAATGGTGTTGAGACAAAAATTGTGGCCAGGTTCAGTTATCCAACACAGCACTGAAAACTGCTGATTCTAGAAGGGAGGTGCTTAGGTTGATCATCTATGGCAAAATTATGATCAAAGATGAACGGGAAGACTAGAAACTGCTTAAATGGCTTCCTCCAGCATCCTCAAGTCAGTGACTTAGAGCTTCCATCCTGTGTGCTATGGGACACTAAAATCTCTCCATCACCTGCCAGTTCCATTCTGTTAAATGAATATTAACAACCTTGGTATATCTTGTTAAGGGCTCTGCTGCAGAGCAGCCTCTTTTACTAAACTGTCAGAGCACACCATTGCATACATATTTTTTTCCCCTTTGCCAGAGGCAACTCTATCTAGGACAACTCCATTCTGTCCATTCCAGCGAAGGACGCGTAGCAAAACAGAGCAGTCATGTGACTCCATACCCTGTCAGTGACAGCTCCCAGATGAGGCCAGATTCACAGACATGGTGGTGCTTGACCCTTTATCTCTTTCAGGGCTGCACTGTGGAAATATTATTCCTATTCTATCACATGAATGCCTTTTTTTTTTTTTTTTTTTTTTGAGATGGAGTTTCACTCTTGTTACCCAGGCTGGAGTGCAATGGCGCAATCTCGGCTCACCGCAACCTCCGCCTCCTCGGTTCAGCCAATTCTCTTGCGTCAGTCTCCTGAGTAGCTGGGATTACAGACATGCGCCACCATGCCCAGCTAATTTTTTGTATTTTTAGTAGAGACGGGGTTTCACCATGTTAACCAGGATGGTCTCGATCTCTTGACCTCGTGATCCACCTGCCTCGGCCTCCCAAAGTGTTGGGATTACAGGCTTGAGCCACCGCGCCTGGCCCATGAATGCCTTTTTATCTCTGCCTTTTCAAATAACCAAGTAATGAAGTGCAGTTGTCTCCCACATTATGAAGGACATTTTTACTAGCCTGGATTATATTTCCATTAAAGATGATGTAGCTGAGTTAGTAACTAGGCCTAGCACAGCAGTGATGGATTTGTCTGATGGTCAGTCATTGAGCGTGTGCTCATTAAAACCTTCCAAATATTTCAAATCTTTCTAGGCCCAATTCAGACTCTACATTTGTAATGAAGCCATCCCTTAAACTCCCTACCCTAGAGTGACCTTTTATTCTCTAACAACTCATGCTCAGTGACGTAGAGACATGGTATGACCTCCTCCTTCTCTACAGCAGCACATTTACCTGCTACAACTTTAAGGAACAGGCACATTTCTGCCCAATAGAGTGGTTTTCAGTTGATCAGATTCAGTGGGGACACATATACCTCCTCATGGGAGAAATAATGATGTCTCTGGAGGAGGGTTCACAGAGTAAAAAAGTATATTTGATATAGTTAATTTTTCTCAAAATAAGTAGGAAGAAGTAGAGGCTTTCCAAATGTCCTAGATGATAAGGAATCATGGATAACAGAAAATAGAGTGGGAAAATGTCATGGGGCAGAGTGACCATGTGTCCCACATGTCCCAGTTTATACTTGTTCAGGAATTATTATTTATAGCACAGCTTTTATTTTTCAAGTATTTGTTTAGACATTAAATTATATGATCACCCTAGTTAAACAGAGCTTGGGAAGCACTCATCTGATAGGAACTCCAAAAAAGTTCCTGTGGAGTCCATTTTTGCATTGCTATAAAGGCATACCTAAGAGTGGGCAATTTATAAAGAAAAGAGGTTTATTTGGTTCATGGTTCTTCAGTTTGTATAAGTCTGGCACCAGCATCTACTCAGCTTCTGGTGAGGCCTTAGGAAGATTTCTCTCATAGAAGAAGGCAAAGGGGCAGCAGGCGCATCACACGTTGAGAGAGAGAGAGAGAGAGAGAGCAAGAGAGAGAGAGAGCAAGAGAGAGAGACAGGAAGCAAGAGAGAGAGAGGAGGAGGTGTCAGGCTCTTTTAAACAATCAGCTCTCATGTGAACTAATAGAGTGAGAACTCACTCATTTTCACAAGGACAGCATCAGGCTATTCATGAGAGATCTGCCCCATGACCCAAACACCTCCCAACTACTTCTGACACTGGAGGTAACATATCGACATGCGATTTAAAGGGGACACACATCCAAACCATGTTAGCTCCTACAGTTGTCCTCAAGTTCAAGGAGCAGTGTCTGAGAAGAGAGTTTGTGTTAGCAAAATGGCTTCCCAGCAAAATAAGTTTTGGTCATGCATTTTTTAATGGAAGAGATCAACTGTGGTTGCATAGTGTTTATGGGCACATTGCATGCCATAATTCTGAAGAATCCAGAGGTAAAAGGTATTTCACAAGAAACAAATGCAGTTCTTGTAATGGAAGCATTTAGATATCACTATGAAGAGGAGTGATGGAAATTCATAGCAAATATGTGGTGGGAATAGACATGCTCAAAAAATCTGTTAGGTGCTTTTTTTAAGGCACTTTGGGTATTTCCTCTTTAATAACTTTCTTAACTATCATTGTGTTTATACTGTACAAGGTAGACAAGTTGATACTAATTTGGTTCTGCCCTCCTTCTCCTGCAAGGAGAGAGGGAAATAGCCGAAGGTGAAGCCTTATAAATATTTTGTTCCTACATTCATTTGGGTCACACAGTGACTCCTCTCTTGGTTATGTGTAGGGCTCAGATTCTTCTAGCCCAAAGAACACTTGGCCACATACCATTGCTCAACATGCACTGACCTGGGGGAACAATATGTTGTGACCCAAGTTGTAATTAGTCATTATTTTTTCAGTTCCTGTGTGAGAAACTGATTTAACAACCAAAACAACAACAGCAGCACCAAAACAACATAAACATGTGCAGTCAATTTTCTTAAATGAGCATTGCCAGTATATTTTTCTCATCATAAATCTCAAGATATTAATCCCCTCCCTCCCTCATTTAACTCGTAAGCACAAAAATAGGGTGACAACCCTTCCACAGCAGGCAGCTGTCCACAGAACACCACAGTCTGTGAGAGTCTCCAAAGGACAACAGTTTTCTGATTCAGACTCTTCCTGGTGTGTTCAGAAAAACCTGTACTTTTTTGTGTTTCAATTAGTTTTATAGACATTTCAAGCTGGGGCCTGCATTTTTTTGTGGTAAGCTCACCCCTCTTCACTCCCCTTGGGACTCACTAACCTTGGCTACCTTCGTCGTTTACGGGAGTTGAGCTGTGCATGCTTGAGGCTGCCGTTTGTTTCTTCTCGCATTGAAATAATTTACTTTTCTCTTCCAGCAACCCTGGGGTTCAACAACTTGAAACTGCTTCACACCAAGAGCAGAGAAACTTGCTCTATGGTTATCACAACAGAGAGATACAATACCCAAAATCTGAGACCATTCCCCTTGTTTAATTGGAGTCAATACATCTGCCAGATTATCTGTCTTCTGACAGCATGGCTCACAGACATCCATGGTGAATGATTTTCTAGGAAGTTGGGTGTTGTTGACGATGGAGTTAAATGTTATTTGTGTTAGAGTCTTGAAGAAGATGGGCGGCTATATTTCTACATAGTTTTGACGTCTGTCTTCATTTTTTATTTTTCTTCTAAGAACATATTTGTCAATTTCTGTGGTCTGACTCAGAGCACAGGAAGTATGGGTAAATATCAAAAGAAAAATTCTTTGAGAATTTCTTCTGCTCATTCCCTGTTCTTCTTGTAAATGAATGCCTGAAAAGAGAAAACAGTCAGTTATCTCCATGGTTTGCTTCAGGGTAACAGGAAAGTTGCCCCGAATTGAACATTTCTGTCCTATTGGCCTGCTGGGGCACTTAAAAATCCCAATCTTTAGACCACACTCTCTTAATTGTGGCATGTGGGTTTCTAGGAGTTGTAATTAAACAACCCACAGAAGGTGATTTTACAGTTCCAACTTTTTCTTTTCTTTTTTTTTTCTTTTGAGATGGAGTCTCACTTTGTCACCCAGGCCGGAGTGCAGTGGCGTGATCCCGGCTCACTGCAACCTCCGCCTCCTGGTTTTGAGTGATTGTCCTGCCTCAGCCTCCTGAATAATTGGGATTACAGGTGCTCACCAACACGCCCGGCTAATTTTTATATTTTTAGTAGAGACAGGGTTTCATCACGTTGGCCAGGCTGGTCTCGAACTCCTGACCTCAGGTAATCTGCCCGCCTCAGCCTCCCAAAGTGCTGGGATTACAGGCGTGAGCCACCATGCCTGGCCTACAGTTCCAACTTTTAAGTGTGTCTTCCTCTCCTTCAGATTCGGACCCTTTGGCCAAGGATAATGATAACTGATTAAGGCAAAGCAGGCTTCTGTCAAGCTGCTAATCAAGTTGTGGGGGCAGTAGAGACCAACATGCATGATGTCAGCAGCAGCCTGGGAATCTACCCACAGGTTAACCTCAGCCTCTTAGGAAGACCCGGGGATGCAGGATAATACAGGGAGGAGGGAAAGGATAGTGAAAAGGACCTGGATCACTTGTCATGTAATTTTTCCTTGTGTTGTCCAAAAAGAATGTAGACAGGGTTTGTAAAAAATATGCACCTGAAAAATCATGAATGCCTTTATCTGTTGTTTGAAACTTACTTTCAAGTTTTTTGGTAACAACTTTATTGAGATGTAATTCTTATACTCTACAATTTACTCACTGAAAGTTTGCAATTAGATGGTTTTAACATATTCATTCACAGAGTTGTTCAACCATCATTTAGGAATTTGCTTGCCTTTCTATCCTGCCATTTCCTCTCTCCGAAATGTTCTTACCCCAGTCATCGACTCTCTCCCATTTCATCACTTAAGTCTGCTCAAATGTCACATCCAAGGCACTTAGCGCTCTTTCCTTACCGAAATCACCACTCTGCCCATTATTCTGCCTCCCTCCTGCTCTAGTGGCTGGACAGTGCATCCCCATCTACCATGTTCTCATTTGTTTCCTGCCTGTGGTCCTCAGCTCCTCCAGGGCAGGACATTTGTCAGGACGTTTGCTGCTGTCCCCGTTTCTGGGCTGGTATCAGGCTAGAATTAGGAGCTGGGAGGAGGAATGGAGGAGGCTGGCTGTCCTCTCTGCACCCAGCCCATTACTGAGTCGAACATCTATCTCCCTGATGATTGGCCAGGAACAGATGCTCCCGCAGTCACCATGCATTGGCCGAGGTCAAGTGCAAGGAAGTTCAGCACGGGCCTCTGGGAACTTGGCTCTATAAATTTCTATATTTGCCATCTCTGAATGTCTTTAAAATTAGGACATTTAACCTCTGGCTCCTTGTAGTTCCGACACTGGGGAGTTCTGATGGAATTCTTTGATCAGGCGTAATTGAACAAATGCAGTTAAGGTGCCTGGGAGTGCTTTCTTTCATGGATCCCATCTCTCCGGCTACCTTTGCCACATTAAGCGAGTATTTCTCCTCCTTCCTCTCCATGCCCAGCACACATGCTTTTGTAAAGATGGAGTTTTCTAATGCCTGGGGTCTTAGATTCATATGGCAGAAGAAGGGCAAAATAGAAAGTGTGCTTCGCGTGTGCTATTTGAGCTGGAGCTAAATTTGAGTAAAAGCTTTGTGTGTGAGTTTACAAACATACAATTAAGGCTCTTACAGTTATCTAAATCCACTTTCTTGCCTTATAATTTTATGGTTAGAAGCATTACAGTTGTTTTTAGATTTTCATTATAACTGCAGTAGCCACAGACAGAACCAGTGTTTGTTTATTTGTGTGACAAATTATGCCCCTCAGCTAACTTTACTGTGTAATTTGCATTGGGTGTGCGTTTTGTGAGAAAAGTATACATTGGTCTGAGGGTCTTTTCTTCCCTTCCTCTATCTTCTTCCCAAAGCAGTGCTGCTAATAGAAAATTGAAAATAAAAGGCACTTATGGGGGCCCACTATATGAGTGTACTACACACACACTTGACTTCAGATTCCACTTCCCACCATCGAGGCTGGGTAAACTTGGGGAAGTCAGCTTACTTCCCTGATTTTCTTTTCACATAGTGAACTTCTACATTTTATTTTTTAAAAATATATTTACAGATTCTCAGTAGAGGAAGAGTAATTTAAAGTATTACTTTAAATTAATATTAGGGAAAAAAAGTATTATGAACTTGAGGTTGGGAGTGGTGGCTTATGCCTGTAATCCCAGCACTTCGGGAGGCAGAGGTAGGCAGATCACCTGAGGTCAGGAGTTTGAGACCAGCCTGGCCAACATGGCGAAACCCCATCTCCACTAAAAATACAAAAAAATTAGCTGGGTGTGGTGGCTCATGCCTGTGGTCCCAGCTACTTGGGAGACTGAGGCAAGAGAATTGCTTGAACACAGGTGGCGGGCGTTGCATTCCAGCCTGGGTGACAGAGCCAGTCTCTATCTCAATTAAAAAATAAATAAATAAATAAATAAATAAATAAATAAATAAATAGTTAGGAACTTCAGTGTCACTTGAAGGCTGATTAGAAATGAAAATCATTTCTGATGACTTCCTAGCTATGAAAACTTCTATAATTAGTCAACTCTGCCTCTCTGCTACCTCTTTGATCAAGTGTAATTGAACAAATGCAGTTAAGATGCCTTTAATTTGTTATTTTTTTAAATTGTGGTAGAATACATGTAACATAAAATTGACCCTCCTATTTTTAAGTGTAGAATCCAGTGGTATTAAACACATTCATCAAGTTGTGCATCCATAACCCCCATCCATCTTCAGGACACTTTTATCATGTAAAACAGAAACTCCACACTCATTAAATAATAACTCCCCATTTCTCCCTGCTTCAAGCCCCTAGCAACCACCATTCTCCTTTCTGCCTTTCTGATTTTAACTCTTCTAGGTACCCCGTATGAATGGAAGCATACAGGATTTGCTTTTTGTGACTGATTCTTTTTATTTAGGTTCATCTATGCTATAACATGTGTCAGAATTTTCTTTCTTTTTAAGACTGAATAATACTATATTCCATTGTGGTATGTCTACACTGCATTTTGCTTATCTATTCATCTGTCAGTGCACACTTGGGTTGCTTCCATGTTTTGGCTATTGTGAATAATACTGCCATGAGCATGGGTATACAAATATCTCTTTGAGGCCCTGCTTTCAATTCTCTTGGGGTTATACCCAGAAGTAGCATTTCTGTATCATATGGCAACTCAATTTTTAATGGTTTGAGAAACCACCATACTGTTTTCCAAAATGGTTGTACCATTTTCTTTTCTTTTTTATTTTAAACTTTTATTTTAGGTTTTAGGGTACATGCGAAGGTCTGTTACATAAGCAAGCTCATATAATAAGGGTTTGATGTACAGATTATTTCATTACCCAAGAATTAAGCCTGGTATCCAATAGTTATCTTTCCTGCTTCTCTCCCTCCTCCCACCCTCCACCCTCAGGGTCTGTTGTTTCCCTCTTTGCTTTCATGAGTTCTTATCATTTCGCTCCCACTGAGTTGCATTTGAGTTCAAACAAGATAATTTCTGAACTCCTGTTGCAAATTGCTAAAGGCTATCTATTTACTAGAGATGATTAGAATGATGGTTAATAAATGCTATATTGCACATCAGGTTAAAATTTCTTCCAAGATATCTTTCTTTTATCTGCATATATAGAATTTAGATCTTAGCATGAATGGGGATGAATTTATTTCCATCTGTCATATGAGATACTCCAAGTGAACAAGGACCCCTGTTAATCTGGCTGACCACATACAGTATCAGATAACAAAACCTTGACAACTCATAATGGGAGTGTATGCTTTTTTCTAGTCTTTTCTGATCCCTTTCAGCAGTCAACAAATTTGCATTGAGACCTTGCTGCCTGTGGGCATCCGGTGATTTTTGTCCATTGATGATTTTATCCTTAGTTGCTACTTTTTCTTTGGTTTCAAAGAAACACATGTGCCAAAAAGTGGCAATGTCTTAGGAAGTGGTTAGGCTGAGTTTATAAAAAACGAGTTGAAAATATGTAATACAGTTAAGCAACTTGAATTGATTAGGAACTTGGATGGAGGTAATGTTTCGGTTTAATACAACTCAAGAGTTCTAGATAAATCATCAGTTTTTTAGATGAAGCCTAGTTCTGGATTCCTGCTGAGATAAACTGATCATAAATTTACAAGTAGAGAATAATGTAAATATCTTATATCAAAGTATTACTTTACAGTTCATATAATACTTCTCAGTAAGTTGTACCCTGACTTGTTTCCGCTGTAAACCAGCTGATGACCTTAGCAACGACCATCAGGCTTGTGGGCCTTAATTTCCTCCATCTTGGTAGGGTAAGAGGTGTGGCCTGGGCTTATCCTTCCAGCAAAGCTCCATCTAGCTCAAGTCTGTGACTCCGGTAACTTCCACTTTTATTCTCCCTGCTTTGTAGATTAGAAATGAGAGGAGTTGTGAGTTTCTCATGATTGGATAGACTGATTTAACTTCAATTCTTAGAAAGATATTAATGCCTTTCTTCCTCCATTCCCTGTGTTTTGGACTCCTGCTGTGTGTCGGCCCTTCTCTAATGCTGAAGACATAGAGTGCAGAAGGTGGCCTCTGCCCTGGCCTTCTCCAGGGCTCTGGGGTGAGCCACTCTCCTGGATTGCTCCAGACGGAGAGGCTTCCTGCCCAAACTAGGAGATCCTCAGGCAAACTGGGATAAGTTGGTCACTCTAAGTGGGAGACACTGAGCATAAATGAGTTTTTTTTTTTTTTTTAAGTGAATGATTTCAGACAATAACCAGTGTTCTAGGGGAAACCCTCAGGATGATGCAATGCCGAGCATTTTGGGATGGGGTGGTTCTGGTGAGCTAACAAGGCCTCTGACGAGACTACAGGTATGCTCCAGGGAGGATGGATAAGGAAGATGGAGTCCTGGTGAGAAACAGAATGTTTGAGAAATGACCGGTGACCAGGCTGACCCCTGTGAGCAAACTGGAATGTTCTGGAGGGAGGGAGAGGTAAGGGCATTTTGGGTCTCAGTAAGGACCCCATACAATAACAACAGCTACTGTTACCTTCTGGCACTTTACTTATTTCATTACATCCAATTCGTAGTCACCCGTTTTACAGATAAGAATACTGAGACATACAGGCTTTAATGAACTGTGTCTAGCATCATGTAGCTTGCAGATGGTGGAACCGAGATTCAAACCCCGATGGCTTGGTGCAGAACCCACAGTTGTCCTTAACTGTACTCACCTGAGGGGAAGCCCCTTGGCCACCACAAAGGTGTCCGCATCCCTCCAAACTCTTCATCCCCACCAGCACTTACAATCACCCGGGAATAAAGACCAGCTTTGTCATTTGCAGTTGCAGTTTTCACTGAGCCAGTAATGGCACTGGGGGAGGCCTCTGCTGCTTTTGTGGCTTGGCTCTAGTGCTGAATGAGGGTAGTTATAGGACGGCTTAGAAATAGCCATTCTGTGTGTAATCAGGTCACTTCACTGCAAAAACATTTTTGTTTCCGCTTCCTTCCTTTTCTGGATCTTATCCAGGGAACAGTGTCTCTGACCTTCTAAGCCACAAAGGCCAGAGATAATGGGGCACAGCAGGTCGATGGAGTGAAAAGAGGGGAGAGTCTGCGGTCAGGATGTGCGTGTGGGTGCACACGTGCACACATGCATGGGAAGACGGTCACTAGCCGGGGTGCACTTCATAACATATGCTTAGAAAAATACTGCTGAGAAATACACAGGAACTCTCTTAGCGTCGAATTCTCTTTATGTGTCTGAGATCTCCCTTCAGTGAAGAAAATGTGTGCTCACTCTGGGCAAGTGCACGGAAAAGCACGTGAAATTCCTCCCCTTCTTGTTCTCATCCTCGACCTTGCAGCTCACATCCAGCACAGGCCTGGGCTTCTGTGGTCTGCATTGACTCTGATTGCCTTGCCAGATGTATAGGCAGCCATGGAGACTGGGTTGTTTTACAATTTCTTTCAAACCCACTTAAGAATGAGAGCGATCTTTTTCTATAGGAGAAACATAATGTGTTCTAACTGATTAGGGCTGGAGGTAAAAAATAAAAGCTATATGGAAAATTCAAAAGATTTAGGTTTTATTCTAAATTTTTAAACTTACCTATAAGAGACTCAATGGAAGATAATGCACCCTAAAAAAATCCTTTCCAGAATCAATCATGATTTTTTCATGCATATAATGTTGGTTTAAAACTTGGGAATCAGGAGAAAGGTACAGAAAGAATGTCATATGTTATGTTTTAAAACTTTCTCTCCTGCTGTTTGGTTTTCACACTCAAATCTCTCTTCCATAATTCTTTGACTTTTATAAATCTACTGAACGTAAATCCTGTTTAATTATAGCATGGCTCAGGTGTACTAGAGAGTTATGTTAATAATGAAAATGCTGTTGATTAGTAATGGAGGACAGATTTTGTAAAGAGAGAAAAGGAGGCAAGGAGAGGTTTGGGGTTCAGGGAGGAAAGTTCTCCCACAGCTGCAGGGTTTGGACACTGATGTTAGTGTCTCAGTCTGCCCTGGGGTGTGGTGGTGCTGCTGTGAAGAGCACTGGTCAGAGCCGGCCTGCATCCTCACCAGGTCCCCAGGGTGACCTTAGGCAAACCACTAAACCTCTGTAAGTCTCAGTGTTCTTACAAAAAGAGGATGCAGTAACAGCCCCAGAGGGTGGTTAGAATTATCTCAAATATCTCATGTAAAACGCCCAGTATACATCAGGCAACCTGCCATGATAGAAACTCAACTTTTTTGATTATTATTGTAATTTTAAATCTTGACTGTTGATACAAAGTCAGAAATAAATGAAGTTGAGGCCCCAGGGCACTGCGTTTGAACCTGCCGCAGCTTGGTGTGGTGCTAAGTGTGGCAGGAGCACTGGGGATGAGCGGGTGCCTGGCTCCCGCCTGCCCTCCCCTTGCCCCATGTTGGCACTGTGGCGGCTGGGTTCCCAATCAGGCACGAATAGGCTATGCATTCCTTTATCATAGGGCACATCCACCTCTGTGTTTAGCCCCAGGCAAACCTTGAACTAAGTCTCAGTGTCCCAGGAAAAAGAACACTGGACTCAGAAGTAGAAGAAATGGGGCCGGCATGGTGGCTCACACCTGTAATCCCAGAACTCTGTGTTTAGCCCCAGGCAAACCTTGAACTAAGTCTCAGTGTCCCAGGAAAAAGAACACTGGACTCAAAAGTAGAAGAAATGGGGCCGGGCATGGTGGCTCACACCTGTAATCCCAGAACTTTGGGAGGCTGAAGTGGGTGGATCACCTGAGGTCAGGAGCTTGAGACCAGCCTGGCCAACATGGTGAAACTGTCTCTACTAAAAATACTAAAATTAGCTGGACGTGGTGGCACATGCCTGTAGTCCCAGCTACTTGGGCAGCTGAGTCGGGAGAATCGCTTGAACCCAGGATGGGGAGCGTGGGTTCCTCTGATACAAAGTTTACATTTTGATATATCTCATGTGGTTTCTGAGGGGAAGTTAAATAGGAGAACATTTGTGTAAAAACACTTTGCCTACTCAAATAATAATATCAGTGATCATAAAGGTTTTATTTTTTCTCTTTCCAGGACTCAGCATTCTTCTACTATCTGCCTACTGCCTTTCCAGATCCTTCCTTAAAATGCTCTGCCCAAACCTGTTACATCTGCAAGTTTTTTAAGCTTTCTCATCGTAGGCTCCACCCCTAATTCATGCACATAATCTGCCATGTGCAGACACACACACACACACACACACACTCATTCGAGGTGTCCCATAATCTTTAGGGTCTTGCTCCCTGTTAGCCTGAAGCGTAGCCTGACAGTATTTTCAGAACTGCTGATGGGTTGGCGCAACCTAAGACTGCCTGTGGTAGAGAATACTGCAGACTACAGGTTGGCCATATTTTTTCAGTCAAGGGCCAGTTAGTAAACATTTTAAGCTTTGTGGGTCACATAGTCACTGTTGCAACCACTCCCCTCTGCTGTTATAACATGAAAACAGTCATGGACAATACATCAATAAGTGGGCATGGCTGCATCCCAATAAAACTTGTTTTGTGAAAATGGATGATGAGCTTGGTTTGGCCTGTAGTTTGGGCCTACAGTTTGGCAACCTCTGCCACAGACAAAAGAATGACAGCAGTGGTGGCAATGCAGTGGTGGCAGGTGACCAGGACAGTGTTTTGGAGCAGATGAGGGTTTTGATGGCCCCTCCCTTCCGCCCTCCCATGACTGAGTGCGTCAACCTGAGGTGCGGACTGGGCTGTGTAGAGGCTCCCCATGGAATGTGGGAGGTTGTTGAGCTGTTGATTGGCCTGATGTGGCTTGGAGGATGGAAATTTACAAGTTGGTGGAGAGCCTTCTCTCTGCCAAGGACTGATTCAGAGTTCAGGGATTAAGCCTCTGGCATGGGGATTAAACTGGGATCTCACATGCACAGATCCCACGGGCAGCAGACGCTGGGCTGGGTCTGGCACACGCACTGTTGGCTCTGAGAAGCTCGTCAACCCCTTGCGGGCATCAAAGTAAAGAAAGAAGTGAGTGGTCCCCATTTTCTGCTTTTAGCCTTGATCTGAGATGAGAACATTCTTTGGAAACAACCAAGGAGCATGAAGGAATTTCTTCCCAAGGCCAAGAGTGACTAAACTGCTGAGTGTTAAATTTTCAGCAGGGATACAGAGAAGTATGGGCACAAAACTCAGTTTCATCCCCACGTCTTTGTTCCACTGGCTCTATCACGCTGCTTCCTGTGGGCCTGGAAAATAATCCCCACTTTCCGAAAAACTCTGTCCTCGCTCAGCATGCACGTCCCAGCAGACAGGATCCATTTCAAAAGATGCTTTTGGTGACTCAATGTCATTTTTGAACCTCTTGTTGCTGTCAGTCATCAGCAAACAGTGCTCTTAGAAAAGCCCTAAGCAGGAGAGGTTGAAGAGGCTGCCTCTGGGCTGGCATAGCTTTTTGTTTTGTACATGGGGAGATTGAGACCAGGAGTGTGAGGTGAGCGGTTCAGAGTCAAACAACTAATTTGAGGTGAGTTGAGAACTAGAGTCCAGGTCTCTGTGCTTCTGTTCCAGTGTTCGTGAGACAGAATACAACTGCTGCTCTGTGATTATAAGGGTCATGGGGTTACAGGCACCAGTGGTTGATCTGAAACTGTATCACAGAAAGGAAAAGAATTTGTTTATGCTCTTTGACCTTGAGAGGTAAAGAAGTTTTTCCCACCTCTTGTAGATCTAACCTCATCAAATCATACAAAATAAACTTTTGTTTACTTGCATGGAGATTATCTTTTCATATTCATGTATCTGTCAGTGTAGGCTGAGTTACATTGTGGTAACAAAAGACCCCCCAAAACTTGGTGACTTTCAAAAACAAAGTTGGATTTGTCACTCCTGTTATATGCACATTGGAAGTTGTTTAGTTTCTGCTCCTTATCTCCTTAGCCCAGGGCTGACATGGACAGAGCTCTCTCTATTTCAGGGTTGGGAAATTGTGGGCTGTGGGCCGAATCTGGCCTGCTATTGTTTTGTTAATCAAGTTTCATCCAAACATAGACATGGTCATTTGTTTATGTACCATTTATGGCTGTTTTCACACCACCACAACAAGATTAAGCCGTTGTAATAGAGGCAGTATGGCCCACAGTGAGGATAAACTTTACTCTCTGACCCTTTACACAGCAAATTGGCTGATCCCTGATCTATCTGCAACATGGTGATCTGTGGCACAAGGAAATGAAACGGAGCAAACTGTAAGCTGGTTCTCAAAACTTCTGCCCAGAAGTGACACATGGTCATTTCTACTCACATTTCTTGCACTAAAGTAAGACACTTGAGATGTAGCCCCTCTTAATGCCAATGAAAAAAGGGCAGGAAATCAACCGTTCCCAACATGATATGTATTTTATTTGTATCTGTGTCTGCATTCTGCGTTGCAAACAACAGAGTGTACTGTATTTAATTTAAAGAGAAGGAAGATATATGTGAAGGTTATCAGGGAATCATGCACTTGAGAGGAAGGCTGAAGAAGGGAGCTCTGGGGGGTTCAAGGACACACAGCCACAGTCCCACTGCAGGGATGGCCTCTGTGAGCTTGCCCTCTGGCCTTGCCAGCAGTGGCCCTTCTTCACAGCACTGCTTGTTTCTCAGAAGCCACTGTGAGTAACTTCAATTGAATCTTAGCCTGTATGTCACTCCCTCAAGATTCAAAGTGCAGGGTGGATGCTGCTGGTTGACCACGTTTAAGGCATGTGGCCATGTCCTAGCTGCTGGGAGGCTTAGGGAAATGAGTAGCAAGACTTTTTCATTTTGGTAGGAGGAAGGGGCCCTGCCTTCCCTAGAGACTTATGAGAGGAGGAATCTCATCAATACAGGAGGCCATGTAGGGAGGCCTGGGAAGCCCTGTTGTTATTCACACGAATCGTCAGTTGCTTGCAGTTGGAAGCTGGGTGGGAAGTCTGGCAAACGTTGGCATTGCTTGTGCTTCAACTTCTTAAGGGACATTTTCATACAGGACTCCTTCAGCAGGCAGCTGGAAGGATCAGAAGAAAATGGGAGAGCTTTCTTCCTGCTGGTCACTTAGGGGCCAGAATGACCTTTGTTACCTGAACTTTTCCTATTCTCTGCCTCAGTATTGTTCCATCCCCACTAAGACCTTCATTATTTTGGAAATGCTAAGTTAGAAATCTAGTCACAGCCAGCATGAGAGAGGGATGGGGATGCATACAGGAATCAAACTGAATACATTTTGTGTTGTCATTCCCCCTAGCTACTTCTGCTGGTGTCAGTCATTGGGACTGGATTATGTCTCCAACCTCACAGGGGTAATTTGAAAAGTTGAGGTGGGGTTTGCATTTGAAGAGATAAGCTTGTATGATGCAAAATCCAGCCTTGGTGGGGATCAGGGGTGACTCCCACCACAGCCTTCACAAATGGAGCCCTTGGGTTCATATCCAAATGAAATTGTTAGTCTAAATGATTGAAAGTTAATAATATCTGTTATACAATTTAAAACATGTATCCCCTTCCAGATCATACATCTACAAATTAATGTGTTGGGTTTTTTTTTGTTTGTTTTTTTGAGATGGAGTCTCACTCTGTCACCCAGGCTGGAGTGCAATGGCAAGATCTTGGCTCACTGCAACCTCTACCTCCTGGGTTCAAGTGATTCTCCTGCCTCAGCCTCCCGAGTAGCTGGGATTACAGGCAAGTGCCACCATGCCTGGCTAATTTTTAGTAGAGATGGTGTTTCTCCATGTTGGCCAGGCTGGTCTCGAACTCCTGACCTCGTGATCCACCCAACTTGACCTCCCAAACTGCTGGGATTACAGGCATGAGCCACCGCACCTGGCCTAACGTTTTACACTAATCTTCCATGTGGCAAGTGACACAATTACATTGCATCATACTTTTTGGCATTAAAAATATTAACTTGTGGCTGGGTGTGGTGGCTCATGCCTGTAATCCCAGCACTTTGGGAGGCCAAGGCAGGAGGATCACCTGAGGTCAGGAGTTCAAGACCAGCCTGACCAATATGGTGGAACCCCATCCTTACTAAAAATACAAAAATTAGCAGGTGTGGTGTCATGTGCCTGTAATCCCAGCTACTCAGGAGGCTGAGACAGGGAGGTGGAGGTTGCAGTGAGCTGAGCTAGACTCCAGCCTGTGAAACAGAGGGAGACTCCATCTCAAAAAAATAAATTAACTTGTTTGATGCAAGTATTTTAACCTCAATTTTAACTCCATTTTAGTATTCCTTTTTTTGTGTGTGAATGTAGAACCTCGGAATATGGATGTGGCCTGGAAAATTCTTGACCTTTAATGCTTTCATCTCTGAGCTGACTGGAGAGAACAGATATAAATTCTCTAAAGGACATGAAACCCAGGAGCAGGAAGAGCTAGTGTGATGTTCGAATTTAGAGTCAGGGGTCTAAGGACTTGAAAGTCTATTTGTCAGGACTCAGTGTGGATCATGAAAGCCTGCCTTGTACCCAGTCAATGTACCCACTTGTGGAAGTCTAAGGCTTCCCAGAAGTGCCAGACATTGGATGGCTTGTCACTGCAGTCATTTGGACATAGCTTATGGAAACCACCTTTAAAGTCTCCATTAGTGATGTCAAACATGTTCAAAAATGTCTAAAAGAAGATCGTGCATCTGAAGTTGGTATTTTGTCAGTAGGTCCCCATGCTGTATGGATCACATAGTTTCTGTAGGATGGTGGCGGGCCGCTGGAGGCAGGACTGGATCTCAGGGGTCAACAAGGACACAGCGGCCTTCCTGCGGCTGTGAAATGTGCCATGGTCAGGACAAGCGAGGGGCAAGCTCAGGCTGACTAAGTGAGATTTCAGGTTCCCACGTGGGAGCAGGGCAGCAGATGAGCTAGACAGCCAAGGGTCCTGAAAGGCATGGAGTAGGAACAGGCAGAGATGGGACAGCAAGGGGGAAGACTTTTCTTCCTCTGTTCCTCTCAGCCTGAAGGACTAATACCATCATCAGGTTCTGGAGCCCATCCTGCACCAGAAGCTTCCATTCAGCAGGCCCTGCCCACCTGCCTGTGGAGAGGAGGATGGGTTTCACAGCTGGCAATCCAGTTTTTTGCTGGGACCAGGACCCTAAAACCATGCCTGGATTCCTTGAATTCTAGACCCATTGCCCCATCCATTCAGCCCCTGAGTAGCATCCTGGGCCTCAGAGTTGCTTTTTCAGAACCTTAGTGCCACCAACCAATCTGAATTCTTTTATCTCTGAATCATCGTCTCCTGTCTCCTCTGCAAAATCAGCCCTCCTCAAAGGCCAAGATTAAACTTGTCTACTCCAAAGGAAATGAAATCAGGATTTATTTTTCATATGAAGTAGAAAATCATTTATTTATAGTATTTATTTATTTGTTTGTTCTAGGACAAAGTGTAATTTAATTTAATGTTTTTTATTTATGTTATGTTTTGTTATTTATTTTAAGTTCTGGGGTACATGTGCAGAATGTGCAGGTTTGTTACATAGGTAAATGTGTGCCATGGTGGTTTGCTGCAACGATCACCTAGGTTTTAAGCCCAGCATGCATAAGCTATTTTTCCTAATGCTCTCCCTCCCCCAACCTCACCCCCCAACAGGCTCCAGTGTGCATAGTTCCCCACCCTGTGTGCATGTGTTCCATTGTTCAGCTCCCACTTATAAGCAAGGACATGCGGTGTTTGGCTTTCTGTTCCTGCGTTAGTTTGCTGAGGATAATGCAAACTAATGCAGGAACAGAAAACCAAACACCAGCTCCATCCTTGTCTCTGCAAAGGACATGATCTCATTCTGTTTTATGGCTGCACAGTGTTCCATGATGTATATGTATCACATTTTCTTTATCCAATCTATCGTTGATGGGCATTTGGCTTGATTCCATGTCTTTGCTATTGTGAATAGTGTTGCAGTGAACATACGTGTGTATGTATCTTCGTTTTTTTTTTTTTTTTGAGACAAAATTTTGCTCTTGTTGCCCAGGCTGGAGTGCAATGGCATGATCTCAGCTTACTGCAATCTCCACCTCCCAGGTTCAAGTGATTCTTCTGCCTCAGCCTCTTGAGTAGCTGGGATTAATGAGTCACCATGCCAGGCTAACTTTGTACTTTTAGTAGAGATGTGGTTTTTCCATGTTGGTCAGTCTGGTCTCAAAATCCCGACCTCAGGTGATCCACCCACCTCGGCCTCCCAAAGTGCTGAGAATACAGGTGTGAGCCAATGTGTCTGGCCTGTATTTATCTTTATAATAGAATGATTTATATTTTTGGGTGTATATACCCAGTAATGGGATTGCTGGGTCAAATGGTGTTTCTGGTTCTAGGTCTTCCATAATGGTTGAACTAATTTACATTCCCACCAACAGTGTAAAAGCATTCCTATTTCTCCATGGCCTTGCTAGCATTTATTATTCCTTGACTTTTTAACAATCACCATTCTGACCAGTGTGAGATGGTCTCACTGTGGTTCTGATGAAATCAGGATTTAAAAGAGATACCTGCACTCTTATGTTTCCTGCAGTATTATTCACTGTAGGTAGGATAAGGAGTCAACCTAGCATACTCCACTGGATGATTGAATAAAGAAAATATCATAAATATACACAATGGAGTACTATTCAGCCATAAAAGAAGAAAATCCTGTCATTTGCAACAACATGGATGAACCTGGAGGACATTGTGCTAAGTAAAATAAGCCAGGCGCAGAAAGAAAAATACCACATGACCTTACTTATGTGAAATCTAAACAAATTAAATACATAGAAGCAGAGAGAAGCCTATCAGACTTACAGCAGATCTCTCAGCAGAAACCCTACAAGCCAGAAAAGAGTGGGGGCCAATATTCAACATCCTTAAAGAAAAGAACTTTCAACCCAGAATTTCATATCCAGCCAAACTAAGCTTTACAAGCGAAGGAAAAAATAAAATCTTTTGCGAACAAACAAGTACTTAGAGATTTCACCACCACCAGGCCTGCTTTACAAGAGCTCCTAAAAGAGGCACTACACATATAAAGGAACAATCAGTATCAGCCTTTCCAAAAATATATCAAAAAGTAAACAGCATCAACATAATGAAAAATTTACACCAACTAATGGGCAAAACAGCCAACTAGCATCAAATGGCAGTATTAAACTCATATATATTATTATTCAAATTGGATAAAAAGCCAAAACCCATCGGTATGCTGCATCCAGACCCATCTCACATGCAACGATACACAAAGACTCAAAACAAAGGGATGGAGGAAGATTTACCAACCAAACAGAGAGCAAAATAAACAAATAAATAAAAAGCAGGAGTTGCAATTCTCGCCTCTGATAAAATAGACTTTAAAGCAACAAAGATCAAAAGAGGCAAAGAAGTACATTATATAATGGTAAAAGGATCAATGCAACAAGAAGAGCTAACGATCCTAAATATATATGCACCCAATACAGGAGCACCCAGATACATAAGACAAGTTACTTATAAAGAGACTTAGACTCCCACACAATAATAGTGGGAGACTGTAACATCACATTGTCAATATTAGACAGATCAATGAGACAGAAAATTAACAAGGACATCCAGGATTTGAACTTAGACCTGGAACAAGTAAACTTAATAAACATTTATAGAACTCTCCACTTCAAATAGACAAAACATACATTCTTATCAGTACCACATCACACCTATTCCAAAAGTGACTACATAATTGGAAGTAAATCACTCCTCAGTAATTGCATAGTATTTCATAGGATTAAATGAAATATTGGTTGGCTGCTTGTTTGTTATTTTCTTCCCTTATTCCTTCCTGTCTTCATCGTTAAGCATAATTATTGGCATAAAAGAGGTTTTCAATACCCATTTCCAGACTGCATTCTAGCCTGGGCAATAAAGCAATACTCCCATTCTCTCTCCCTCTTTCTCTTCCTTTTTCTTTCTTTCTTTTTTCTTTCTAAAAAAAAGAAGCAGAGAGAAGAATTGTAGTTATTCAGGGCTGAGAGTTGTGTGTGGGGAATGGGGAGATGTTGGTTACAATGTACAAAGTTTCAGTTAACAGGAATAAACTCTTGAGGTCTATTGTACAACGTGGTGACTATAGTCAATAATAATGCATTGTATACCTGAAAACTGCTAGGAAAATGTTCTTGCCACTAAAAAAAAGATAGTGGCTAGAAAATAGTGCTAGAGGTGATAGATACATTGATTAGCTTTGCTTAATCATTCCAGTATGCACACATATGCGAAAAAATCATGTTTTTTAAGACGGGCTCACTGTTTCCTAGGCTAGAGTGCAGTGGTGTGATCACAGCTCAGTGAAGCCTAGACCTCCCGGGCTCAGGCAGTCCTCCCACCTCAACCTCCCCAGTAGGTGGGACTACGGGTGTGCACTACCACTCCTGGATAATTTTTTTTTTTCAGGCAGAGTTTTGCCATGTTGCCCAGCCCATGTTTCTCCAACTCTCAAGCTCAACCAATCTGCCTGCCTTGGCCTCCCAAAGTGCTGGGATTACAGGCGTGGCCACCATGACCAGCCAAATATCGGTTTTACACCATGCATTTGTATACATTTTCATTTGTCAGTTAAAAGAACCCAGCTCTGATATAAGCTCATGTAACTGGGATCTGTACTGAACCCATTTCATTCTCCTTTCTGTTTCTGCAGAGGAGCTTGACTGGAGAAAGTGGCTGAGAGCCGCTTCTGTTACCAAGGACCTTCTCCAAGCCAGGCATCTCTGGAGATGGTGTGGAGCCTGAGGTAGCTTGTCCAGGTATTTGATCACCGGGAAAGCCATTGCTCTTCCACATTTCACGTCTGCTGTGGCTTGCTGCTCACGCTGCTTTCAGACTTCTGGAATCAGAAAAGGGGGTGACTGTACCAGGTAGCACACATTTGCCTTTTGTGAGAATACTTTTCATGCTCAATTCTCTAAAAAGGTGCCCCCTAATATACATCACCTTAATCCCTATTTCATGTACTATACATGACTAAAGCTTTTGCCCTTCATCCGCACTCTAAAGGTGATTTATTTTTGTTGATGACAAATGAGAGATTCTGGTTTCTCATTATCTGCTTCATGAAAAAACAGAATATTATTACTAATAAATTTAAATTCACAATTTTATGTCATTTAAAAAATGACCTGATTCAATAAAACAGAATCATCATATTTCATTGATGGAGGTAGCTGAGGGATTATCACGTCTAATCCTTAATTTTACAAGTGGGGAAACTGAGGCACAGTCTTCGTATAAGCTACTTCTCTCTCCCTTACTGAGCTTGTCAATTCCCTTCTATGAACTGCTGTTAGTTAAAGGATTAGCAAGTAAAACTGTTTTTTTTTTTTTTTTTTTTTGCTATGACTCCAGACGGCATCCAGAGAGGAGTTTCACAGTCTCTTCTGTCTCTTCTCTGGGTTTTATGGAGACTTACTTTACCATTCTGTGTTAACCTCTTAAAAAACAGTGTCTACCTTAAAAGGTCACAGGAAAAGGTGAAAGATATTTTTTTTTTTTTTTTTTTTTTTGAGACGAAGTTTCGCTCATTACCCAGGCTGGAGTGCAATGGCGCGATCTCGGCTCACCGCAACCTCTGCCTCCTGGGTTCAGGCAATTCTCCTGCCTCAGCCTCCTGAGTAGCTGGGATTACAGGCACGCGCCACCGTGCCCAGCTAATTTTTGTATTAGTAGAGACGGGGTTTCACCATGTTGACCAGGATGGTCTCGATCTCTTGACCTCGTGATCCACCCACCTCGGCCTCCCAAAGTGCTGGGATTACAGGCTTGAGCCACCGCGCCCGGCCAGTGAACGATATTTTTAAAAGGAGAAATACGCATATCGAAGTCACACAGGTTGACACATGAGCCAGTGAATAGAATGACGATGTGGCCTTGGAGGGCTGATGGGTCCTCCTGCCCAAAGGGTCCCTTCTGCTGCCGGCGCTCCTGTACCTGCAATCTGAACATACGGGACACGGCCAAGGGAATACCAGGGGCCCAAAGAACATAATGAGTTAAGACGTGACGTGGGGTCCCGGACACGCAGGCAATGAGGATGTGTGGAGTTGAGTACGCATCAGGGTGGGGGACTGCCCATAATACATTGAAAACAGTGCTTTTCAGTGGGTGTTTGCCAATTCCTAGTTGTGGCTGTTTGCGGGAGGCTCAAGCAAATGTTTTCACAGCCCTTGGGGATCCTGTAATGAGAACCACGTGTAAACGGAATGTTGACGGAGCCACACCTGGGGCACATTTGACCCAGACACTGATGTGGGAAAAGAGCCGGGTGCCTTTTGAACCCAACCCGGTTTATGAAAAGATGCATATCAAAACAAACAAACAAACAAACAAAGCAACACAGAAAAGCGCTGTGGAGTCTGAGATTGAGGTGCAGTTTTTTGAACAAAAGACAAAAGACTCAGCTGCAAGAAGGAGAGAGCCAGGGAAAGAAAATGTGGCGGTGGCAGTCAGAAGGAAAAGACTGTTTCGCTTCGGCTTCATGAGCATCCCCCAGAGGGACTATCATGTTACTTTCCCAGTGAAAAGCAGGCACTTTCAAAATGACTGCATAGCAGATGAAAAATGATTTTCAGCTGCCTGTGGTGGCTGGGAGGTGGAGTGCAGTGCGGGACTCCTAGGGGATATTTGTGGCTCCCTCCTGTCTCTCGGACCCAGGGTACCAGGACAGTGGAGATAAGGAACAAGATATAGCTTATTTGAACAAAAATACCATCTTCAGATTCTGCATTCTTCACACATTTTGTTCTCTTTGCTACTAGGATGTGACAATGCAAAAATAATGCCTTTCAAGGATGCCAGAGTTCTAGATTTTATTCTGTCTCAAATGTGGAGCCACCGAAGACTTCCACCAGTCAAACGCTGTCCTTACCTTGGCAGAAGAAGCCCTTTATGTTGACATGTTTTCTTCTTTTCACACTCTTTCCCACCATCACACCAGTGCCGAGTTTACCAAGTGAATTCAGTTCAGTAAATGCCCTTACTTTTCGTATGCCACTTCTTATTTGCTGGTGCTATTTCCTCTTCCCGCAACCCCTTTTCCTTATTTGTCTGCTCAAAAACTACCTTCCACTTGTCTTGAGTCACAGCTCCCATCTAGTAGCCTGGGGCAGGTGTCCTTGCCACTGCTTGGCGTCACTGTGTGCTCATCTCTGTCACGGCCTTACTTGTACCCGATGTAGTTATGTTGGGTGTTGTCTGCATGACTCACTGGACTCTAATCTCCTTGGGTGAAGGAAATGTGCTCATTCATCTTTGAAACTGCAGTGACCAGTAACTTAGACAGCATCTAGTACATGATAGGTGCTCAATAATTATCACTAATTGGTTGAATAAAAATTTTCAAGCTCATGGGCTGGTAAAACTCTACCTAATTGCCAACTTTGGATAAAGGCATTGAAAAAGTGACTCATACACAATCCAGCAAACATCACTGAAACTGAGAAAGAATCCTGGGTTCTTCTATGATCCACATTGTCTCTGGAAGTCACTGGAAACAAAAGGTTTGCCAAAAAAAAATAAATATTTTACCTTTTTCTTCTGCCTCTACAATCCTACTCATTCATAGCTTAGAGCAAGCCCTGTACATTTAAGAAGTTTCCAGTGCCTGAGTTATTGCTCCCCATAGAACTCCAATGAGATCACTTAAAGGCATGGACTAGGGAACTTCATGGTGGACTTGGCTGCATTGTTCAACACAGTTTTGAGTTCTATCCTTGGGGTGCTTACAGCTTGACTGTGGGTACTGCAGAGTAAATGACAGTAATCCTTATCAAATGATCAACATCTCCTGGATCAATGGCTGATAACACATTTGCAATCTTGTAGCTTGATTTTTCACATTAATGCAAAGGAATAAATAATAGGAAACTTTGGGCACTGTGACAATGTCTGTTGTTATCATAGGACTCTTTTGGTTGTAAATAAAAACCCAACTTTGATGGCTTAAGCAGAAGATAAAGGAATTTATGTACTCATAGAGCTGAAAAATCAGAGGAAACTGGCTTCAAGCACGGGTTGATTCAGGCGCTCAAACGAAATCAAGGCTGTCTTTTCCAGTGGCTCAAATTTCTCTTTCTTGTATTTGCTTTGTTCCCAGACACTATCTTATGGCCTTTCAGTAGCTCCAAGGTCATTCTTCCCCAGTTCACATTAAAGCAAGAGCCTGTAATCCCAGCACTTTGGGAGACTGAGGTGGGCAGGTCACTTGAGGCCAGGAGTTCAAGATCAGCCTGGCCAACACGGTGAAACCCTGTTTCTATTAAAAATATAAAAATTAGCTGGGTATGGTGGCACAGACCTGTAATCCCAGCTACTAAGGAGGCCAAGGCACAAGAATAGCTTGAATCCAGGAGATGGAGGTTGCAGTGAGCCAAGATGGCACCAGTATACTCCAGCCTGGATAACAGAGCAAGACCCTGTCTCAAAAAAAAAAAAAAAAAAAGGTAAAACGAGAATATTTCCTCCTAAGATCAGTTGTTCTAGTCCTGGGACTCATTCTGAGCAGGTGCCTTCCCTCACCCCCCCATCTCTACGGCTTTTGTAGGTTGAATGCCTTGATGGTCCAGGTGTGTGACATTTGCTGCATTGCTGATACTGGACTTGGGGCCCCACCCAAGTTCCACTTCCAGAGGAGGAGGCATGACCAAGACACCAAAACAAGGCATAATAGATATTAGTGGAAAAAAAACAGTGTATGTCTACTCTGTAAGATAGAGGTGTGGGCAGAGCTAGGCTATTCCCAGAGTCCATCAAAGTTCACATGCTGCATCCTGATCATGGTCCAGGCCAGCCCTGTATAAAATATTATTTCTTACTCAGTACTTACAGTTTGAGAGATGGCTCTGTTACACAGGATAAAATAAAAATAAGCCTTTTATTGGAGTAAAGGGTGAAGGTACTTTCCATAGGCATGTGAGATGCCTTCTCTTTGAACATCCTTTATAACCCCTGACTACAGTAACACAAAGAGGATGTGTTCTAATGACTGTTTCTTTGTCAGGACTTCTTGGTCAGAAGCCAACCAAGGAAATAGGAGAAGGTCTAAACCCAGTGGCTCTGCAGGCAGGCAGCTCTGGGCAGGAGTGGAGAGGACCCAGGGCTGGAGGGAGGTGAGGGTGTAGAGATGAACAAGCCTGTCTGTCCCCAGTGTCCTGTTGCATCCAGGAGGGGTATCTGTGGGAGGTTCCTGATTCATTCATTCATTCATTCATCTGTCAAAGATTTAATGAGCACCTTCTATGAACTAGGAATACCTTATAGTACTCAACAAACTGTATGTTTTCAATCGGTGTTTGTTGAATAAATAGAACCTGGGGAGACAGCCTTTCACTTAACAATTAAAGATGAAAGGCTGAATGTGAAATATCACTGTTTTTTACTTTCGTGTTAATGAGTTTCTGCCCTGCTGTAAGTACTGGTTAATAGATCCTTTCTGATCGAATGGAGAGATAGGGTGGTTACCAAAAAGCACAACATTACTAATAGTTAACATTGAAGCTTCCTAGATGCTCCCATGCCAATTTCCTTTGTATCTATTATCTCATTTTATCCCCACAACAAATCTATAACTTGTTACTATTCATTATCCTCATTTTACAGAGTAGGGGATGTAGGCAATGAGAGATTAACTAACCTCCTATATTCACACAGATATTAATTGATGGAGCCAGGGTTCTCGTAGAAGCCAGTCTGCTTTTAGAGCTGGAGCCTTAGTGCTGAGGGGTCTGGGTGGGTAATCAGGAAATAGGAGCAGAAAGACAAAGGTCACAGATTTCCTAACATCATCTACCAGACAAATTATTTACATTTAACTGAATCAGGCAGCTTCCAAGAGGGCTTTTGTGTTCCCTCTTTTTTCTCATTGCATTGTAAACTCTTATTGTTGGCATCCAAGCGGATCAAGGCCTGGTAGACATCAAGCAGGAGGGCCTTGAGACAGGAAGGATGTGGGGAGAAGAGAGGTGGAAAACATGTTTTCCTGTAATCCTAAAGAGTCTCTCCCTGCTTTCTGCCTTCTGTAGCTTCCTTTGCCCTCGGGTGGAGATTGTGGAAATCCCCTCACAGATACTTACTGCTTAGATTTGTTTTCATGAACAAAAGCAAGATGGCAAGTTTGGTCACTTGAGTTTTATCACGTCCTACACTGATGTGGGCAAAGAGGATTGAGGAATTAAGCTGGGACTTTGGAAAGCACTTTCTATGAGAATGTTTTGACATCTGCCAATATTCAAACAGAAACCTATGCAATGGCAATCACTGCTTCCTGCTGTTTCTGCAGTTACGCTAAGGGAAGCAGAGAGACGCTGATGTCTGCCAGAAGATTGTTAAGAGGAAATTCACACTGAAAGCAGCGACGATAAGGACATCTCTTTTTCTGTTTATTAGAAACAAAAAGTATAAGAGAATTCTCCTCTGGAGGCAAATTGTCAGTGTTTTTAGTTCTCACTGCTATATGGTTGCTAACACAACAGCTAATGACAATTAAGACTTGGCTTGGTTTAACTGTTTTCGAAGACTGCAAGTTCCTGCCATGTACATTTGGCCATTGCTTGGAAGCAGCCTGAAAAGTTGCCATGTGCACTGTTAGAGCTGCTGTTCCTGGAACTGTTAGGTCTCCATGTGAATTCCAAAATAATCTGCAGCATTGCACTGCTGGGAAGAAGCTTGGAACTCTTGTTAACAGATGGGTGTGGTCCCAGTGGTTGATTGACAACAGAGCTAGACCTAGATAGATGCTGTGTCGAACCCGTGCCTTCTATCACCTTGGGAGATGATGCTTGACCTTGAGTGTCAGGTTCCATCCTGTCAAGAGGAAGGATAGGAGCCCTGGCCTGATCATGGCGATTCTCACGCAGCTTTGACTAAATTATCCCCTATGTGCTATGCTGAACGCTTGATGGCCACTGTTTTGCCCAGGCTTCTTTCCATTCAGAAGCACTCTCTGGCTCTGATTTTAGTCTTGTAGGTTGCTGTGGACACGAGAGTATTCATCACAGACCAAGCTAGAATGGAGCAAAAACTCCCAGGGGGAAAATGGCCCTTTCTGGCCACCAATTCCCTGAGTCTTCTGTTGCTGTCTATGTTCTTACTTATTTATTTAACTTTAATTGAATCTCATGAAGAGAAGCATCACTGTGCTGTGGTAAAGGGAAGTCTCTCTGGAGTTCCGTTGCTTGGGTCTGAATCTAGGTTCAGCCATTTACCAGCAAGTTCCTTGGACAAGTTCCTGAAACTCTCTATGCCTCGGATTTCCTCATCTATAAATCAGGATAATAATAGGAACTACTTTAAAGAAATCTCTGTGGACAAAATGAGATAAACATATGTATAAGTACTTGGAGCAGTCTCTGGCATCTAGTAAACATTCAATTTATGTTAGTTATTATTACAGAAGTTGTATAGACCCAGGACATTTAGAATATCACATTGTCTTTTTTCTTACTATTCTTTAGACTTGCTGTTACATCAGCAAGTTGGGGTTGATCATTTGATGGCATTATTCATAGAAAATGGTTTCTCAGAGGTCTGTCATATAGTAAGAGCATCATTATTGAACCCAGTGAAATTCCTGCATGTGGTAAAGATTGAAGACTGGCATTCTTAGAACTTTTTTTTTTTTGAGATGGAGTCTAACTCTGTTGCCCAGGCTAGAGTGCTGTGGCGCATTCTTGGCTCACTGAAGCCTCTGCCTCTTGGGTTTAAGTTGATCCTCGTGCTTCAGCCTCCAGAGTAGCTGGGACTATAGGTTCACCCCAGCATGCCCAGCTACTTTTTGTATTTTTAGTAGAGATGGGGTTTCACCATGTTGGCCAGGCTGGTCTCAATGTCATTGAGGCCAGGTGTGGTGGCTCACACCTGTAATCCCATCACTTTGGGAGACTGAGGCAGGAGAATGGCTTGAGGCCAGGAGTTTGAGACTAGCCTGGGCAACATAGCAAGACCATGTCACTACAAAATTAAAAAAAAATTAGATGGACATAGTGGTGTGTGTCTGTAGTCCCAGCTACTTGGGAGGCTGATATGGGAGAATCCCTTGAGTACAGGAGTTCAAGGCTGCAGTGAGCTATCATTGTGCCACTGTACTCTAGCCTTGGGGACAGAACAAGATCTTGTCTCAAAAACAAGTCATTAATTAATAAAGTAAAGAAAATAAATGCCTTACTGGACTTGAGTTAATTCATGTTAGTTGAGTTAGTGCTCAACTCTTGGTGTGTCAGGAAAGTGATAGTGTGTGCAGCAGACTTTCTGAGAACAGGGAAGGATATTACAGTGCTGACTGCAACTCAGATGTCATGGTGGTTATCTCAGAGCAAGAATGTATCAATCAGTCCACCCTAGAAAGACGGGAGACAAGTATGCAAAGACAGGCATTGCTCCCTTTTCATGTTTGATCTTGCTGTTCCTTTCACTGGTATGGCAGGGCTGTGCCCACTGATAGACATGAGCAAAATGTTCTGGCTTGGTGCCAAGAGGAGGGAAACATTGGCTAGGTACTAAAGAACCTTTTAAACAATGAATTGTTGAAAAACTGGAATGGATCATCTCAGTTGCTAGTTGAGATGCCATCCTTTTCAATGTTCAAAGGAAGAACTGAAAATACTGAGCACAGTCAACGGCTTCAGAATGCTAGCTGCCAAGGTCATAAGCTCCCTTGCTTGGAAAATAATCACTCCCAGAATGTGATTTTGGCCCTTTTTTTTTCAGTGTTGCATTGGCTCACTGTAAAACTTATTAGCATATCATCAGCCATTTGACCTAGCTGTGAATTTTCTTTAATTTTTGCAATGGTTATTAAAACAGATAGAGCTTTAAGGTATATCTCTCCAGAAAGTATTGTGTATATATGTGAGAAGACAGGTGCATATGTGTGTTGTGGAAGAGACTACTAGCTGTCCACTACACTTATTCTGCCCATTTTTATACCAGAAGTACCATAGCTGCCATCCTCCCTGTAGTTAGATGTGGCCATGTGACTGAGGGCTGTCTGTGGAACAGGAACAGAACAAATGTGCACGATGTTTAAATTTGATTCTTAAAATCTTCACATTTACACTTCTTCAAACTTTTTGTCATGCCTGCTAGCTGGATGCAAATGACTCTGAGGCCTTAAGAGAAACCAGGACTGTAATGTGGAAGGAAGCTGGGTTCCTAAATGCTCAGGTGAAGGAGAGCTGTGCACCAGGACCACCCGTGTTTCCTGTTACATCTGCAAGAATCCAGTATTGTTGCATAAAGTCATTGACAATTTAGTGCTTATTTGTTACAGCAGCTAGTAGTGCCCAACGTAAGATGGAAACTGTTGAACTGGCCATTGAATGTGCTTCTCAGAAATTTTGTCTTGAAACATTTGAAAATATTTTCCAAGCACACATATCAATTATATGTTGTCTAAAAGTAGGCTGTGCTTTTTTTTTCCAAGTGTGTCTTTGCACTCTCACATTTCTGTTCCCTTCTAAGACTTGACAGAATCAAACAATTGGAAGGAAACTTTGCATATCTCATTTAACCAACAGCATTTAAATACCTGCCACACATGAGACCTGTGCTGAACTGTGGGATATAGATGTGATCCTTGCTCTCGGCTTGCTTTCATGAGACTCCAATCTAACAGTTTTCTGTGGCATATACCCAGATAAGTGTCAACTTTGAACACCTGTAATGATAGAGGACCCTATTCCTTCAATAGTTACCTATTTGAGTGTGAAGTAACTATAATAAGAATATCTTTCTGATAGCAATTCATCTGAAATATCTGCTAATTGTACCCACCCCTATGAGACAATTAAAAGTTTAAAACATTTTTCTTCCCATTAAGATTTCTCTTCTTTGGGGTAAACATGTGGAGATCTTCCCCTCATTCCCAATTGGACTTGGCTTCGAGGACCTTCCCCACCTCCTACAGGAATGGTCAGTATATCCCTGCCTACTATTTTAGTTGAATGAATTAGTTTTACAGTGTCCCAGAAGGCCAGGGGACAGTCTCTCCCACCATGCTTCCTCTGCCCTAGCCTAGACTTCACCTCTCAGTCCTGGGGCACTACCAGCTCTTTATTTTTTTTTAATGTTTGTTCCCGATTCTAATTTTCCCAAAAAATTATTGACTTATCTTTCCCTAACAAACTAACTTTCTGAAAGTCTGAATTTCATAGTCTTACTCCTGTGAATGGCTTATCTAGGTGCTGAGTTTAACATGTAACTTGCATGTATAAAAACTTGCAGTGGGCTTTTTTAGCCTCTACAACTTTAAGTCTGGATTCTGTTCTCATTTTTCGGTGTCCCCCTGAGCATTGGGAGGAGGGGCTTGGTCCCAAAAACTGTGCCAAGCCTGCCATGGAGCTTGAATTTTGTTCCCCCAGGCTGTACTTCCTACTGAGGAAGAGAGTGTTCCGGGGGTAGAAGCAGAGTCCAGGGTAAGAGAATCAATAGGGTAAACAGCGCATGTCTCAGAGTATCAGGTTTTACTTGGAAATGTAGGTGACAAACTTTCCTTTAATATTATATAAAATTGTTTGAAACAGTATCTTGTAATGTTCACAGTAATATTTGATGTGAAGTGAGATAATTTAGAGAGAGTTTATTTTTGAGGAGAGCTGATTCAAGCCCTACCTCAGTTATATATTTACTCCTTTACATCTTTGGATATTTGAAAACTACAGCTGTGTTTTTCAAACTGCAGGTCATGAGCCATTTGTGAATTTATGAAATACATTTATTAGGTTTCTTTTCTTTTTTTTATTGCATTTTAGGTTTTGGGGTACATGTGAAGAACATGCAAGATTGTTGCATAGGTGCATACGTGGCAGTGTGATTTGCTGCCTCCCTCCCCTTCACCTATATCTGGCATTTCTCCCCATGCTATCTCTCCCCAACTCCCCACCCCCTACTGTCCCTCCCCTATTTGTTTATTAGGTTTCGATCAGATTTTTTTTAACCAAAAGATGTGGAACAGAACAGAATAGAATAGACTTGCTCAGACAACCAGAGTTCATAGGCACATGTGGTTCAGAGTTGTTTGATTCAGTGACTCAGAAATGTTGTCAGGAGCTCAAGTTCCTTCTGTCATCCTAAATTTGGTTGGACGTTTTGTTTTTGTTTTTGTTTTGGAGGAGATCTGCTATGCCTCAGGACCATCTGGGTTGCCTATGTTGCAAGCAAAGAGTGGGGATCACATGTATAACCCAAGGCTCAGCACAGGCCTCGGATGTGGCAGGCATTTAAATACTGTTGTTTAAATGAGATATGCCCAAGGTGTCTTTCCAACTAACTGTTTGATTATTCTCTAAAGTCTTAGGAGAGGACAGGGAAGTGAGAGTGCAAGGACACACCGAGAAGTAAAAGCCCAGCCTACTTTCAGATAAACACGTTAATTGTTTGGAAAAGACTTTCAAATGTTTCAAGACAAAATTTCTATGGAGCACATACAATGGCCAGTTCAACAGTCCTTACCTCAGTTGAGATACTACTAGCTGCTGTAACAAATAAGCACAAAACTGTCAAGGATTTGAAGCAGTCATTGTCTTGGCATTATCCTAAAGCTAGTTTCCTTCATTTTCTTAACATGCTCTATACCTAATTATTTTGCTTAACGGGGGAGAAATCTTGGCTTCTCGGTTTTCTTTTAAGATTAAGGAAGACCTTCTTGGGGTTTGTTTTAAAGAATTGGGTCTCAGTCAGTGCTACTCTTGAGCTGAGGGAAATTTCCTCCACATGGAATGGAAGTGGCGGACACTGCAGAGTCACACCCGATGTCTGCCACAGCTAGTGTGGCTGTGACATGCAGTTTAGATTAAGGAGCAAGGCTAGAGAGAAGGGAACCATTTAAAAGGTCGTGAGTGTCTCCCTCCCAGGCTTGTCTACTTCCTCTTCATCCTTCAAAGCCTCCTGATAACCCACTTTCTCTGTAAGATCTTGTCAGGTACATCACTTCAGTTTGCATTGCTCCTACCATCTCTGAATTCTGTTTACTGTGTGAGCCATGCCCTTTGAACACGTCTGTGTCCTGGCCCTTTAGCGTTTACACATTTCTATTTTATTATAAGATACGTGATGGCAGAAGTGATGCGGTCTACTTTCCTGTACATCAGATGGTGCTGAATCAGGCTGGTTTGATTGGGCTGATGGATTTGGTGGATTATCTTTTCTGATACTGGAAGAATGTTGGAAACTTGACAGACTTGATTTTCTGCTTGAAGATTTGGGAGGACCATGGAAAACTTAGTTCCTTCAGGTAGCTTCTTCTAAGGGTGGACATCATCATGAGCAAGTTGGCTTTTGAGTTTAAGCAACATAAACACTCCCATCCCTTTTTTTGGTCACAATTGTTACCAGGTAAAATTTCCCCCAGTTATTCTGTAAGATAAGGATTCCATCTAATACATTTGATAGAGATAATGAATAATGTGGTGTTAGTTTGGAATGCAAAATTACAAATACTACCAACTAAGAGATTAAAAGGTATTATAGGAACCATGAACATATTAAATTTTCGTTTCCTATGAGATGATAAAATATCCTATGCATTAGTGTTTACTGGAACCTGAAATCTGAACACAAATACTATACTTAAATTAAGACCTATATTAGCCCTACTTCAATCTGTTGGAATTCTAAGTTCTAACAAAGTGAAGACACTTAGTGTTCAGGGAATTAATGATTTCCCCTGAGAGGAGTTTTAATCAGGAGATCTTGCCTTTGCACTCATGTGTGAACTGAAGTCCAATGTTTCTTCCTCTCTAATCCTTTACAGCCCTTGCTTTGATCAAAGTGAGCTTATGTGAGTTCCAAAGATGGGTTCTGTAGAAAGGAAAGAAAATGCCTTAATTACTTATTTACCAGGAATTGTCAATTAATCCGATCAAGTTTATGGGAATTTTGTGGCTTAGCCAAATGTCAAAAAAGAAACAAAACATTTTTAACAGAAAGGTGCTAGATCTGGCCCAGACACTTAACTCAATTGGTGTATTATTTGGAAATATATTTATCTATATTTATTTATCTATTTTAATTTTCTTCCAAAGTTAAAGATCACAGTGTTTTTCTGATTAGTGAATGAAGAGAACAAATAAAATAGAGCATGAAATGTGTTTGTTGCATTTTGTATTCCATACTTCCTTGACAGATTTTTCTTTTTGAGAGAGAGACAGAGAGAGAAAGAGAGAGAGAGAGAGAGAGAGAGAGAGAGAGAGAGAGATTGACTCAGTGGATGCCATTTGATATAAACCCAATTCCACTTCTGTAAGTCAGAAAGATAGGGAATACAGGGAATACCTAAAAAAATAACAGTTATTACATTTATTGAACCCATAGTCTGTGTTAAGCCCTTACTTGCACTGACTGCATTAATATAAGAACTCTTAAGACATACCCACATTAGTGTACTTGGAATATTCCACGATAAATATGTCTATTTAATCTTTCCCACTGTTGATAAACATTTTAGTGTTTTCTAAATTTCATTATTACACACTTGCCTGTCATAAGCATTCTTGTTCACTTCTGCAGGAGTTATCCTGGGACAGATACTGAGAAATGGAGTTACTGCATCACAGGACATGTAGTTTTAAACATTTCAAGACACACCGCCAAGCTGCAGTCCTCACCACATTATTGTCTAGGTTTTCCTCAATCACATTTAAAACTTTTTTTTCCCAGTCCTGTAAATAAATTGCTGTCTCATCATTGTTCCTAGAGATACGGTAAACTAACACTTTGGAGAATTTCTAGAACAACATACTTTTGAATGTTGGATAAAATATTGTAGCAAACAAAACCAAAAATCTCTTTTTTAATGCATGACTGAACTGCCAAGAAAGTCAGAAAATTCTTTGGAAACTAGAAACCAAAGGAAAATATGAACCCATGGGATAGGTTAGCTTGTATTTTCTATGGGTGTATTTCTCAGTCATAGGTGGCCTCTGGCCTGGGTTTTAATGGGTTATATGCTCAAGGACCAGGCAAAAAAGAAAAGGTGAGATTCTTCTTCACTCAGAAAACA
Source organism: Aotus nancymaae (assembly GCF_030222135.1). NCBI lineage: Eukaryota > Metazoa > Chordata > Mammalia > Primates > Aotidae > Aotus > Aotus nancymaae. Next base: position 26,647,267 of record NW_026988455.1, read on the forward strand.
CTCCTTTATGTAATAACTAGGAAAAAAGAAGTCCTGGCCCAGCAGAGGAGATGTCAGGGAAACTTCCTGTTTTGGTCTTGGCTCAGGCAGGATAGAGTAGGTAAAAAGGAAAATAATGACAGTTTAAAATTTTGAAGAATCCGTGGAGAATTGAAAGGATGATAAGGGAATACCACAAAGAACACTACAGTTACAACTAATGTAGGTGAAATGAACCAACTCTTTAAAAACCGCAAAATACCAAAACGCACTTGTAAGATAAAATAGAAAATCTATAACTATTAAATAAAGTGAATTCATAGCTCAAAACCTTCTAAAACATAAATCTTCAGGATCAGATGTGTTCACTGTTGGTTTCTTCCAAACATTAAAGAAGTGACACAAATTTTATAATTTCTTTCAGAAAATAGAAGAGGCAGGAATACATTCCAATTCATTATATGGTGCCAGGCTTACTTCAATGCCAAAAGTAGACAAAGACAGTACTGAAAAAGAAAACCATAGGCCAATATCTTTATGGAATATGAATGCAAAACCACTTAACCACTTAACAAACTATAGTGAATCAAATCTAGCAATATATAAAAAGAACAAAGCATCACAATTAAGTGGGGTTTATTCCAGAAATGCAAGGCTAGTTCAATACTTGAAAATTAATGAAATCTACCATAGTAACAGCGTAAAGGCGCCCTGTGTGCTGCAGTCCGTGGCGGCACGGTGCAGCCGGGGGTCCAGGGTAGCATGTACTGCAGGGTGTCAGGCACGGGAGGGCACTGTGTCCTGCTTGGGGACGGGCAGGGGGATCAGGTCCTTGGGATTAGAGCACGGTGCCAGCGAAGCTGGGCTTGATCAGGGCCACGTCCTTCTTGATGTGGCTGAACTGCTGCAGCTGTGAACGGCGTGTCCCGCAGCGGGTGCCCGGGAAGTGGGTCCAGGGAAATGTTCACGGCCTTCTCCCACAGGGTCCGCTCCTCCCGACCAGGCCGCCCCGGCAGTACGGTCTTAATTACATACATTTAAAATAGTTAATGCTAAAATTCATAGAATTACAAACAGAAATTTGTAAATTTAGCATCTAAGTGCAAATTATGTGATTAACATAGTGTTGGTTAGATCAACATACGAATGAAATAAAACAAGCCAAAATAGCAGATTTAAGCATCTCAATAAGTTATCATGATAATGAGTGGATATATATACGCATACATAAGATACTAATTTAATAAATATATATATTACTGAAATGACCTTCTCAACTGCACATAGAACATTTACAAAAAATTGATCATATACTAGACCATAAAAAGAATCTTAATTACATATGAGCAGTGGTTATTGCTCAGAACGCTCTGCACCAATTTAGAGATAAATAACAAAAAGATAATAGAAACAGCTTCTTATTTTGGAAATTATGAAAAAGTCTAAAGCCCTCATAGGCCAAAGAAGCAATCATAATGGAAATCAAGACATTCTTAGATGTGAAAGGAAATGAATCTAATGCACATAAAAACTCACGAGATTATTTCTAAAAATGACTGAAAAACAGAAAATCTGAATTGCTATACAACCATTTAAAAAATGAAATAAATGGTAAAAAAAAAAAATCTTGACCTCAAGAAAACATGAGGTAAGACCTATTAAATTTCAAGAAATAAATAGCTTATTCTAAAATGTGTAAGACAACGAAGAAGGGTGTATTTATCACTTAAGTTTATGACACTGGAATATTGCAAGTTAAACTCACTCATGAAAATAGATATCAAAATCCTAAGCAAAGTATTAGAAAACAAATCTAATCTTCCAATAATCAAGCTGAGTATATTCCAGGAATGCAATTTTAGTTACTGCTAGAAAATCTATTAATGTAAATGTTCATATGGACAGATTAAAGGAGAACTGGTCATTTTTATATTTGAAGTAAAAGTATTTGATAAAATTTAGTGTCTATAATAAAAACTGTTAGCCAAGTAAGAACAGAAGAAAAAGTATTTACAAAAAAGCAGCAAACAATAATAATGTCACATCATAAGAAAATTTCTTTTGAAACCATATAGAAGACAAAGATACAGTTACTGATATTTCTATTCAGTGTGGTACCAGAAGTTTTAGCCTGTGCAATAAGAGAAGAATATGGAAGAAATGGTTTAGGGCTGGATGCGGTGGCTCACTCCTATAATCCGAGCACTTTGGGAGGTCAAGGTGGGTGGATTGTCTGAGTTCAGGAGTTTGAGATCAGCCTGGCCAACATGGCAAAATCCTGTCTCTACCAAAAAATACAAAAATTAGCCGGACATGGTGGCACATACCTGTGGTCCCCAGCCACTCAGGAGGCTGAGGTGGGAGGATCACCTGGGAGGTGGAGGTTGCAGTGAGCCAAGATCACACCACTGCACTTCAGCCTGGGTGACAGAGTGAGATCCCATCTCAAATAATTAAAAAAAATTTAATATTTGTAAAAGAAGAAATAAATCTATATATTCTGTGATATTTAGATATACCATTGTCTTCATAGAAACCCTTTCCAAACAACTAGCAAATTATTAGAATTAATAAGATAGTTGCTAAGCACAGTGGCTCATGTCTGTAATTCCAGCACTTTGGGGCTGCAAGGCAGGGGGATCACTTGAGGCCAGGAATTCAAGGGCAACATAGTGAGACTCCATTGCTACTAAAAATACAAAAATTAGCTGGGTGTGGTGGCACAAGACTGTAGTCTCAGCTACTCTGAAGACTGGATGGGGAGGATCCTTCAAACTGTAGCCTGGGTGGCAGAGCAAGATCCAGTCTCAAAAAATAAATAAAAACTAAAGAGGGTTAAGTAAATTTTCTTGATAGATGATCAACAGGCAAACACCAACTTTTTTTCTATATAGCAGCAGTAAGTAAAAGTCACATAGAAATAAATGTAACACAGAATGCGCAAAACCTTGATAGAGAAAACAATACAACATTATTAACATTTGTTAGAGAATGCTTTGTTAAATGGAGAATTGTTTTCATTTCCTAAGATTACCATAATAAAGTCTCACAAATGAGTGTCTTCAAAGAACAGAAATGTATTCTCTCATGGTTCTGGAGGCAAGAAGTCCCCAAATCGAGATGTCGGCAGGGCCATGCTTCCTCTGAGACTGTGTGGAATCCTTTCTTGGCCTAGTGTCCACTGGTGTCTGGCAATCCTATGAGTTCTTTGGCTGGTAGCTGCATAGCCCCAATCTCAGCCTCCATGTTCACGTTGCCTTTTTTTCTTGTATCTTCATATTCTCTTCTTACGTGGACATGGATCATATTGGATTTAGGGCTAGCCCTGCTCCAGCGTGATCTAATCTTAACTAGTCATATCTAAAATGACTCAATTTCCACATAAGGTCACATTCTGAGATACTGAACATTTCAACATAGCTCCTTTTGGAGGGGGACACAATTCAACCTATAACAAGAGCCATACCATGTTTATGGATAAATATTGTGTTTATGTCAATGGGTATCTCTCACAAATATGCGAATTGTTGTCCAATTTTTACAGTGTAATTCCAAAATATATTCAAACAAAGTTAGTTTTGGAGTTCATATGAAAGAGGAGATAGCCAAGAATAACCAAGATAACCCTTATGAAGAACATGGTAGGGCTTGCTTTACCAGAAGTCAAGACATATTATGAAGTGACAGAGGCTAAGACTATGAGATATCAGGGCATGATCAGATGAGTGAGATAGAATAGAGAGCCCAGGAACAGACCCACATAAATATAAAAACCTTATTTTTGACCAAGGTGTCACTGCAAACCAATAAGGAAAAATTAAACTATTTAGGTTGGGCGTGGGACCTTATGCCTATAATCCCAGCACTTTGAGAGGCCAAGATGGGTGGATCACTTGAAGTTAGGAGTTTGAGACCAGCCTGGCCAACATGGTGAGACCTTGTCTCTACTAAAAACACAAAAATTAGCTAGGCGTGGTGGCGCGGGCCTGTGATCCCAGCTACTTGGGAGGCCGAGGCGTGAGAATCGCTTGAATCTGAGAGGTGGAGGTTGCAGTGAGCTGAGATAGTACCACTGCACTCCAGCCTGAGCAACAAAGCAAAGCTCCATCACAAAAAAAAAAGAAAGAAAGAAAGAAAGAAAGAAAGAAAGAAAGAAAAAGCTTAAACTATTTCATAAATGGTCCTAAGAAAAATTGAAAATGTATCTCTACCTCATTTCATATCAAAAATCAATTCTACATAAATCAAAAGCTTAATGTGAAAAACACATTATTAAAGTTATTAGAAGAAAGTAGAGGACAGTATCTTTATTACCTTAGAAGTAGGGAAGAACTTAAATGAGCTATAGAGAACACATCGAAGGATTACTAAATTTTGCTATATTACAATTTGTAATATTAAATGTGAGATATATTATTTCTTTCCCTTTCTTTCTTTCCACAACCTTATAAATTGTAGGCTTATGATATTCAACAGTGAAGAATACAGACAGTGTAGTGGAGAAAAGATATATTTGGCAAATAATTTCAATGTTTGCAGTATTATGAAAGATTGCAAGGGCCTGAACTTGCCTGGAGCACCAGGAAAGGTCTCTGTGTGACTTAGCAGGTTGAGTGGGAGGAAGCAAGGGAAGAAGAGGTGGGAAGAATAGAGGGCTCTTGGCTGAGAGGAGAATGAACTTAAAAGCTCTGAGAACCTAGGGCATGGCCATGTGTATGTGCACAATATGAGGCTGAAGTGGGAGACATAAAGGGAGGAGAGACACAAGATAAACAGAAACAGTGGCAAGGCCATATCAGGCAGGTCTTGTGGTCCATGTTTTTATTTTTTATTTTATTTTATTTTTGAGAGGGAGTCTTGCTTTCTCACCCAGGCTGGAGTGCAGTGGCGTGATCTCAGCTCACTGCAACCTTCACCTCCCGGGTTCAAGCGATTCTCCTGTCTTATCCCTTATAGTAGCTGGGACTACAAGCACGTGTCACCACGTCCAGCTAATTTTTGTATTTTTAATAGAGACGGGGTTTCACCATGTTGGCCAGACTGGTCTTGAATTCCTGACCTCAGGTCATCCACCTGCCTCGGCTTCCCAAAGTGCTGGGATTACAGGCATGAGCCACTGCTCCCCGACATCCATGTTTATTTTGAACTTTACCCAAGAGTGACAGGAAACCTTTTATTACTTAAATCAGAGGAAATAGATGGTCAGATTGACAATTTTCAAACTGCACCTTAGGTGACATCTGGGGAGCAGAGAAGGTATGAGTGGATGTGAGGAGAACACGTGCCCCTTCTTCCATTGTCATTCTATTTCCATGTGCTCTCTTTCCCATTCCATTAGGTGTCTTTTCCTAGTTTCATTTTATCTAGAAAAGTAAAGGAGATTTAAATAGATATTATTTATATATTATATATAGTTATGTATAAATGACATAATACTGGTATTAATAATAATAACAATGCTAGTTACTATTTGAAGAACATTGAACACATGCCAGAAGTAGTTCTAAACACTTTACATATGTTAGGCCTTTTAACCCTCTGTCTCAAGAGGTGGATGGTATCGGGACCCTTGTTTTACAGGAGAGGAAGTTCATTCTTCTCCAAAGTTACTCAGGAACTAGGAAATAACCCTGGACATTTTGTCTCTATAGTCTCCAATCTTAACCATCACAATAGATTGACTAGAATTAGGAGAAATAATAGAACAACTGTTTGAATGCACTTATTTGAAACTGTTCTCAAACTCAACAAAGATCCAATAGACATAAAATGCTGCTCTGGTGTAACCACAGAGATCAGGTGAGAGGATAACCTCTGTGGCCGACTTAGAGCTTAGATACTGCCGACTTAGCGCTGAGTCTTAGCGCTGAGATACCGCCATGATCAGCAGACAGCCTTGTTAATACACTGAACCAAAGATTGAGGCAGACTTGAGAGGAAGCTTGTTTTTGAGTGTAGTTGTGTCTAGGAATATCAGATTACCTATGATCTTTCCTTGACCGTACCAAATGTTGATCTGGCCTAGAATGTTGTCCATTCAGTTCCTTTAGCCATTCTGATGCCTGCTGGGCGTGACTCAGGGACTGAGGCCAATGCTGAGATTTTGTAGATAATTTCCCTGATAGTTGTGTGGTTTAGACACTCATCAAATCATACATCTGCAAATGCACTGGGTGTACACATAGGTGTATACACATTTACTCACTTAAGTGACCCTACTCCTTCTGTGAACAAGGTTTCCCTAAGGCTTTGGAAGCCTCTGTGCTTCAGGAAGAGTTGTCTCAAGCCACTTCACAGGAAGTTAAGAATCTGTTTGTGTTTATAGCCACTGCATGGTGGTCTACACACCCACTGAGTGTCTGTGCAGATCTGTGAGGTTCCATAAAGCTAGGGGGGTTCGCTGTGAGAAACTTTAGGCTGGGGTGGCTGCAAGAGGAAAGCACACTGTAAACATGGAAACGGGGGCACTTCTTGCTGTGGCTGTTGTTTTAACATGTTCTTTGTTAACGTAGCTCTTTTGCATTCATGGTTATTTTTCACTTCTCTCTTTCCATTATCAGCAGGGCTGCAGTCAGGGTCCTTTCTATGAACTGCCCCAGATTAGCGTTGGCGTCAGCCATGCTGCCTTTTGTGATTTGAAGTACACAATGATCATTTCTGGGAGCCCAGTGGCTTAGAAGTGGATGGCCAGGAAAAATAATTACAGAACACACTGAGCGATGTGGTTCCATTTCCTTCGTATGGATCTGTGAAGGACAAGTGGCTCTGTCTTCCTCTGAATGTCGTACGATGCATATGCTAGGAGCGTGTAATCATTGCTTTGTTAGTCATTCCTTCTGTTTCTGCAGGACTTTCAGTTTAGAGATTTCATTCAATCTAATAATCAGTTAATTCAGCTGCTGGCCACCCCAAGCTCCACATTGCCTTCCAAGAAGTCACTCCATACACAAATTGGGATACAGTATGCAAGGTCATTGCCAGTTCAACTGCAAGAGGAAACTAGAATTGACTGTATTGGCTTTGATAGTAACTCATATTACATGTACCCTACAATCTGCAAAGCACTTTAAACATAGATTGTTTTATTTGCTTCCCTGAAAAACTATGAAGAATATTCAAGAACTTGTTCATAATGACTCTCTAGGGAGTAGGAATATAGGGACTATTAGATGTATTCAAATTGTGTTACTTTTCTTGTGCACGTGTAATCTGTTTGTATGTGAAAAAAAGATTTAAGAATATCTACTGAGAAAAAATGGTAAAGGATAGGTGGCAAGTGTAGCATTTGGTGATTCCGGCTGTGGTATATGGAATTCTTTATACTATTCTTTAAACCTTTCAATAAGTTTGAAATTATGTCAGGATAAAAAGTGAATGATTACATAAAAATATTAAAAGCACGTAATTCTTGGGTAATGCTTAAAATGGGTAATTCCAATACATTTGCTTGGAATTTCCCTAGGAATCCCAATAAAGTTTAGAATGCAGGCTCTGCTTATAACCATAGATTGAAAATATAATTGCGTACACTGTAGGCTGAAGGAGAAGTTATTGTGTAGTTGAAGCATGACATGACTCTGTATTCAGTTCATAGCTTTTACTGAAATATAAAATAAGGCAAATTCTTTGAATTTTCTTTGTGTGCAGGTGTGCAATTACAAGGTGACTTACTGCTTTCTTTTGAACATAGTATATTCCATATGTTAGAAAGTGGTAATTACGTTATTAGATACCTATCCTATTTTTTACATACTGTAAAATTCATCTGTTTTAAGTGTATAATTCAACTACTTTTTATTAAATTTATAGAGTTGTTCAACCATCACCACAATCCAGTTTTAAAATGTTTCCATCACCCCAGAGGGATCCCTTGGGCCCATTTGCAGTAAATCCCTGTTCCCTCCCCAGATGTAGGCAAATGCACTCTCTGTCTTTATATATAATCTGCCTGTTCCAGACATTTACACAAGTGGAATCTTTAAATATGTGGTTTTTCTCATCTGGCCTCTTTCACTTAGCAGAAAGTGTTTGAGGTCCATCATCTCTATTTTTTTCTGGGACTTTTTCCTTGGCATAAGAAGCTACACAGAAAATAAGCAAATACCTTACATTTACTTCCAGCAATGAAGGCAAGGCACTAATACATAGTGACAGGTCTCTCATGACTGAATCTGCATTGACAAGAGGCCAGCCTAAGAACTTTCCTTATCCAGAAGGTATGTTATCTAAAATAAAAAAATTAATAAAAAAAAAGTTGGTTGAGTGTCTGTTACACCTGCCAGAATCTGGGAGGTTGTCACTACCCTAATTTCTTAATGACACAGCAAAGACTTTAAGAGATATGATGATGGAGACCCATGTAAGGCAGAAGAGGATCCACAACCCACAGGGAATCTCTTGTTTTCTGGAATATACATTTATTAGAATTAGAAGCTCTCTTTCAAATGTGGGAGTTTGTGGGCACAAACATATTAGCAACTTTATTCTGACAAGCAGCAGAGTGGAGGAATTAATGTTTCTACCGGAAAAAGTAACGCAATATCTGAGACCTGACTTGGGTATCTAAGTCTCCGAATATTTTTCCTCCAAGAAAAGAAGAGTGACTCAAAAGACAAGCATGTTTTATGATAATGTCTTCTAGTACCAAATGTGTAATATAAGGAAATGTCTTGGTTTCAAGAGAATATCAGTCTCGGAAAATGTTATATTGAATATAAATGTATACTGCAGATATAAAGTGTTTATTATCAGTTTTTAGTAATTTTTTTTTTTTTTTTGGGACGGAGTTTCGCTCGTTACCCAGGCTGGAGTGCAATGGCGCGATCTCGGCTCATTGCAACCTCCGCCTCCTGGGTTCAGGCAATTCTCCTGCCTCAGTCTCCCGAGTAGCTGGGACTACAGGCACGCGCCACCATGCCCAGCTAATTTTTTGTATTAGTAGAGACGGGGTTTCACCATGTTGACCGGGATGGTCTCGATCTCTTGACCTCGTGATCCACCCGCCTCGGCCTCCCAAAGTGCTGGGATTACAGGAGTTTTTAGTAATTTAAAGCATCAGGCTTACCAGAAAAATGGAAAAAACACGTTAGGTTAAAAAGCTGAGTGGGTTAATTTTTCTTATCAGTTCAGATAGTTTGAAAATGAATTTGCCTGTAATCCCAGCACTTTGGGAGGCCGAGGCGGGTGGATCACGAGGTCAAGAGATCGAGACCATCCCGGTCAACATGGTGAAACCCCGTCTCTACTAAAAATACAAAAAATTAGCTGGGCACGGTGGCGTGTGCCTGTAATCCCAGCTACTCGGGAGGCTGAGGCAGGAGAATTGCCTGAACCCAGGAGGCGGAGGTTGCGGTGAGCCGAGATCGCGCCATTGCGCTCCAGCCTGGGTAACAAGAGCAAAACTCCATCTCAAAAAAAAAGAAAATGAATTTGCAACGCACACTTTTCTTAAAAATTACCAAATAATTATAATTATTTTGTGAAGAATTACAAAACATCTTTCTACATATGTACATGTTATACATATTACACATACAGTGTATGTGTAGTCCTCGTTAAGTCCTAGTTAAGCTGCAGGTAGACGTAGAACAAAAATCTCCTGAAAGCATTTGTTGCAGCAGCTTCCGTGGAACTGAAAGTGAGGTTGATTCAATGATGCTCTGAAGGGGAGCCTGTAGCGTTATCCGCTCACGCTTGCCTTTCCTTGCTTTATTGGAATTCTCCTTCAAATGCCCGTGTCTCTGATTCAGTCATAAATGTAGTCTAAGTGGTGAGGTTTTCACGTCATGCCCAGATCCTTTGCAGAATCTGTTCTGTGGCTGTTTGTTTGCTTTATCCACATCACGTTTTCTAACTAAGTTGCTTAGGCTGTCACGGCGTCATCCACGGGTCAATCTGCAGTCAAGATTGCAGCCTATGATGCCAACATCATGTGTCACATGCAATCATACCTGCAGTCATGTGTCAATCTGCAGTCAGGTGTCAATGCTAACATCATGTGTCACATGCAATCTTACCTGAGTTGTGCTGGTATGATTCTCAACATGAGCTATTTCTAAAATTGTGCAGACAATTCTGTTGTTTAGATGTTCCAGGTTTTCAGATATTGGAATAAAATCTATTTTACCAAATCTTATTTTTGTTTATTTGTTTACTTGGGACACCCTGATTTAGGATTTAAAAAAAGGTTCTAGAAAAAAATTCTACAGTATTTTCCTCAATGTTCAAGGAATTATATGATTTCCTGGGATGGATGATCACTGATTAGTCTGCATCTCATAAGATCAGGCATCCAGGCTGAAGACAAACACGTGAAGCTGCAAGTCAGTGAGAAGAATAAAGGCATCTGTATTCAGTCCAACTCCAGTCCCAACCACTGGGACCAGATCATTGTCTCTGACATGTCAAAATCTGCACAGGTGAAGCTGATGAGCAGATGTCGGGCTACTCATGGCATCCTCTGCTCCACCCCATGACCAGTGCTCCATGAGACTGCAAGATACTGCATTGAATTGTTCTGTCATCAACTTGAAAACCCAACTTCCTTCCCCAAAGAAACAGTCAAGCAAAACCACACACACACACACACACGCACACACACACACAAAGCTGCTGCAGTTCATTGCTGCAGGGGACTGAGTGAGCTAAGGGATTTTAGGAGTAGGCAAACTATCGTATTCCCTGAAGGCCTCACAGAGATGGAGAAATAATGTTATAAAAGGCCTAAAATTGAGACTAGAAACTTGACACCTTGGAACTTCTGTGGAATCTAGACTCCCCACAGCAATGGAGTGTCTGGATGTGGATTGCACCTTGATTCCCTCTTAAGCCTCATCGTTAACTTGGAATTAGGTCACAGAGGTGTGGGGTGTAGCTCCTGGTCTTAATCTTGCAGTGGGGATTAGGATCTTCTTCCCATCAGTTTTGTCTTTTTTTTTTTTTTGAGACGGAGTCTTCCTCTGTCACCCAGGCTGGAATGCAGTGGCGCGATCTCGGCTCACTGCAACCTCTGCCTTCTGGGTTCAACCTATTCTCCTGCCTCAGTCCCCCTTCCTGAGTAGCTGGGATTACAGATGTGAGCCACCACTCCTGGACTAGTTTTGTCATTTTTAATTTTAGAGGTTCCCTGCCCTACTTTTGCCCATATATATTTTTTTATCTCTGCCAGTCATTCCCCATATTTACAAATTATAGAGAATTATGCAGATGTGCTGGGCCATCATCATTATCAAAGCAGCATCACCACTATCATTACCATCATCATTGGTTGTTGTTGTTGTTACTTCGTGGTGACAAGAAACAGCACATGAAACAGCAGTCACTGCACAAGTACTTAAGGCTTTGGAAGCATAAACCTGCAAGCACCCTGAGTAAACAGAAGGCATCTATGAGCAGATGTTTCTACATGTGCTTCCACGTGCACATTCCCTGCTACCTCAACCTGTTCTCTCGGGGAAACACTGGGACAAACTATCAGCACAAACACAGCATTTCTATCCTGAGTCCACTTCAAACAGGATCCAGCTTTCCATCGGAATGCAGCTGTTATGACTAACTTAAGCAAAATCAGTCACCCTGGAGATTCAGTGATGAAATAACTTTCTCAAATTTCTCTGAAGTTGATAAAATTGAAACTCATCCTGACTTGGAGGATTGATAGGATTTATGACAAGTCAGTGTGTATATGAGAGAGAGCGATTATTATTCACTTTGGGAAACATGATAAAGGATCGTAGAAATTTAGCGGGGCTATAGTTTGGAAGAAGATAAAGGGAGCTATGATGTTGACTCAGAATGATTAAAAATTGAAAACTATTTAAGTTTTTTAGTTGGGTGGCCAGAAAAAATGTATGTCTTAAGAGCATTATTCTGGAAAAAAAGCACATAAAACGATTCCGAGAGAGAGGGATTGGAGAACACCAATGATAGTGCAATTGCCATACCATAGTCCAGATGAGAGGATCAGAGTTGAAGTACAGCGGCGGAAACAGCTGTGAGTGACATCGGAACAGTGCGTTAACTAACTGGGCACATGGGTGACAACAGAGGGGCGTGCACGTCATAAACTTTTGTGAAGTGCACGTTACAGAAATAAGGAAGCCAGAAGGTTTATGATGGTGAGCTTTGTTTTGTTTATTTGAAGGTGTTGAAAATAAATCCATCTAAAAATATCCAGCAGGCATTTGGAAATTAAGATTGGAGATCAGGAGACCTGTCAGGCCAGAAGGATGGTTTAGGGAGAAGTCTGCTAGAGAACATAGCTGAAGAACCAAGGACTCGGGAGTTTGCCAAGGAAAAAAGCACAGAGCTAAAAGGAAGATGGAAATTGGCCTTGCCACTTGCTCCTTTAGGGGGCAGAGGGTAGTGCTATGGCAGCAAAGTGATGAACAAGGAAAGGTCATTAAGTAGAAGCAAGACTAGTAGAAGAGAGTGTCCAACCCCAGGACCATTGTCAATAATTCCACCTTGAATTTCTCTTGGACTTTGGATTGTCAACTCATGTTCTCATTTATTAGATTAATTAATGTTCAAATACTCTGTTTTATAAAATGTCTAGAGATATTTATATATATGTATACGTTCCTGTTTCATAAATTTTGTTGGTTTTATGAATAGGAACAAGTAAAATTTAACTTTTCCTTGAGCCATTGTTGTCTTCTGTATTCTAAAAGATGAAACATGCGAAGACAGTGTCACTTTTAAGTAGCTGTGTCAAGGGTGTGAACGGTTTCTGTTCCTTGTCTAATCTCAGCTCCTTCTCTGTGGGGTGCTCTTTTCTCTCCATGTCATTCCCATGAATACCAGGTTACAGAAAGGACTCCATCACTGGGGCCGGATCTTCTTTGACTAGGAGCAATGAACAACTTCCATCTATAAAATCCCACTTCTGAAAATCCTTATGTAAAAAAACTTTCAAAGACGCTGTGTTTAGTTCATTTTCCATCTTCTCCATTCTTCCTTTTATATTTCCTATCCCCACTTTCTCCCTCTCAAGAAAGGATTGCAAGAAGTTTCAGGAGACTCTCCTTTAATATCACTACTATTTTCTGTCTGTTGTAATTTTTGCTGACTTGATATTTTCTTTGGCTTCTATGCTTCAGATTTTGTGATTCACTTTATTTTAACCTTAATAAGTACATGTAGTAGGGGAACATGCAAGAAGCCAGGCCTCTGTCTTCCCATATTATTTTCTGGTCTGTAGCTGTCCATTAAAGGTGGGTCCCCTTGATATCTATGACCTCTCATGTTTCCACAGCTTATATGGCATTTCTGTTTCCCATGTTATAAAACATGCATTCTCAAGAAGGCTTTATTAGTCTATTCTTGCATAAAGAAATACCTGAGAGTGGGTAATTTATAAGGAAAAGAGGTTTAATTGGCTCATGGCTCTCCAGGTTGTACAGGAAGCATGGGGCTGGCATCTGCTCAGCTTCTAGGGAGTCCTCAGGAAGCTTATAATCATGGTGGAAGGTGAAGGAGGAGCATTCACATCACATGATGAAAGTAAGAGCAAGTGAGAGAGCGAGGAAGGTGCCACACATTTAAATGACCAGATCTGTGTGAACTCAGAGCAAGAGCTCACTTATCACCTAGGGACGGCCCAAGATATTCATGGGGGATCTGCCCTCATGATCCAAACACCTCCCACCAGTCCCCAGTGTCAACACTAGGGATTACCTTTCAGTATGAGATTTGGGCAGAGACAAATATTCAGACTATATCAAGACAGTATCATCTGCAAGGGGGCAAAAATTAGTTCCTCAATGGGAGTGAGAAAATATTACTCTTTTATGTATAAATATTTACAACTAGTACAGAAACTGATATGCAATCTATCTGTCATATTATAATTTCACTGAGGGATGATTAGAGAAAAAATGTCTAAAAATGCTTTTAGAGGGAGATAATAAAAAAGAATTCATACACACTGGTCTAAGAGAGGAATCATGGTTTTTGTTAAAACTCTTGCCTAAGCCAAACATCATAAATAAATCATGAGACATGCCAAAACAGAGGGGAAATAGATATTTTCATCCAAATATTCCCATGTTTTCTACTCTCTGGTGTGCTTTACACCATGTATTCTCTACCAGATGTATTCTCTTTTCTAGTAATATTTTTCCAAAAATCTTGATTCCAAGGTTTAGAAATGTGAGTAGACCTGGCTTCAAATATCTTCTATCATTTGTAAAATCACATTACAGGCATTTTTGTTTAATTAATTGTGTATATATTTGAGTGAATATTTACCTTTTTCCAAAAAACCATTGTAATATGTGGAAATACAGGGATATAAGAAGTGCCATAGAGAACAGAGAAGAAACAACAAATACAGAATGCTCAGGAATTTTAAGAACTCAGGGGTGCATCTATCAGAATCATGAATGTTTCTGTCTTTTAATCACATCTGAATTGCCCCATCATCAGCTGCTCCATCCTTTGATGAGGCCCCTCTATTAGCCCATTTGTTAGACCATGTTCTTTTCCTTTATTCTATACATCTTTTGTAACAAACTGACCATTTTTGAAATAAGCCTTGTAAAGCATATCATCATGATATTTTCTGTGGGGTTCCTAGTGTTTATTACTTGTGTATTTACTATGCCATTTGCCATACATCATTAAAATTTTCCTTTATTTATGCATGTGTTTGTTAATGAGTCCTGTGATGCAGATAAACATAGAACACTGTGGGGGCATGTGGAGGGGAATGCAATTCAGCTTAGAAGGAGGTAGGGATTCCATTTCCAGAATAAGGCTCGAGGGAGGAGCTAAGTCTCAGGAACCAAACAAAGAAGTGATTTCCAGACCTGGATACAAAAACCAGAAGTACATAGCAGTGAGGGCAACCTAAGTTTGGGGATATTTAAACTGCCCTGGCCTAGAGCCAAGGACCAATCTTCTCTGAAGTCATTGACCCCAACTTTTAAGAGAAGATGGCAGGAGGCAAGGATGAGGCAGATGAGACTCATAGTGTTTCATATTTGGAACAGAAACCTCTTTATTCTGAGAGTGTAGCAAAGACCCACCAAGGCTCAGGAAGTACCAGACATCCCAACACTGTCTGGAGGCAGCCGGGGTTAACAGCCAAGTGCCTTGGTCCTCATTTCTGCACACTCTTCCTTATACTGAATAATGATTTTTCGGAGTGCAGGTTTTTCTTTTCAGAGTCTATTTATTGGTTCTCCATGATATTATATGCTGAAACTCTCACCAGCAAAGATCCTGAGATGTCTTAATGAAAATCAACAAGTGAACTCAAAGCATTAAGGAAGATTAGAAGCTCTCTAGAAGTTTCTGGAAAAGTGACCCTTACTAAAGATCTGTATGATTATGCCTAACAATTTATGTGAACTGTGGCCTTCTAAAGATGCGTTATGTGTCACCTAAAAGCTCTTGAGGATGAAAGTTTCCAGCTTGCAGCCTGGTGATCTTCAGGTGCTACATATTCCTCTCCTTTCTCCAATTTTCCCTGGCTTTTCTTTTCTTTTCCTGTATTTCTGGTTTCTGAAACTTTGGTCATCAATAACATTAGAGTGAGAAACAATATAATAAGGAATTATTAGCATCCACATTTTGTGGGATGGAGGTGTTAATGGTAAAACTATTTTGTTTTGGAAACTGTACTTTTTTGTACATGACTAGCACTTATTGGTAAAAGCATTTGCAAACGAGCTCTTGGTTCTTTTTATTTTGAATTCATGTATTCCTTTCTCTTTTGGATAAATCTTTGTGCAGAGTAATCTTTAGAAGCATGTATATTTTGCCCCCACATTTCAGAGTCGGGGGGGTACGAGAGCCACTAGCTGAATGTTCAGCAGCAGTTTTTCTGCTTGTGATGTGGGATGGAAAGAAATAGAAACTACACTTCTCTTCTTTCCACAAGCCTCATGCAGGCTTGCTCCAAGTGAACAGTTTTTCACACAGGCCGGTGTCTGTGCTATGAATTTGCCCACTTTTCCACCAGCCTGAGAGATATTTTAGTCTCAGCCTGGTAGCTGAGGCCACCTGTTAAGCAAAAGTATGCCACTGTGCCAATAGGGAGGCAGCTCTATTTGACGAGGACCACAGCGCCTTGGCAGATAGGCCCTGTTCTGATTTGCCAAACCTCCTGGAGGTGAATGAAGGTTTGCTGACTGTGGTCAGGAAGGTCCCAATTATGAATGATTCCCTAACCAAGTGTTGAAAACACTGTACTTTGTAATTAAAATGCAAAACACACACAAACTGCCAAACCCAGCAAAAAAAAATCTTCAGGAATTTTCCTTGAAAGTTTGGTTTCTCACTTCCTTCAAGCATCTTCCCTCTAAATCTGCATTTATTTCTCTTATTCCTTCATAAACAAAATGATCTTTTTTGATCCTCTTGATTGACATTGTTTCTTAAGAAAAATGAATATAATTTATCCTATTAGTAAAATACATCTTTAGGTACCTGTTCTTCTTCTCACATATCCTAAACCTCATTCTCACTCTATTTTGCCAATGTCATGAAAATTAACTCTGTAGTGAGGAAAATAGTAGAAAAGACAATTCTGGAGAAAGCAATTTTTCTTTTTAATCTGTTGTATTAGTTTTTTTCTCACATTTGCTATAAAGAAATACTTGAAACTGGATAATTTACAAAGAAAAGATCTTTAATTGGCTCACAGTTTGCAGGTTGTACAGGAAGCATGGTAGCATCTGCTTCTGGGGAGGCCTCATGGAGCTTTTACTCATGGAGGAAGGCAAGGTAGGAGCAGGTGTCTTGCATGCCAGAGGCAGGAGCAAGAGAGAGGGGAGGTGCTACACACTTTTCAACAACCCGATCTCATGAGAATTCATGCACTATCATGAGAATGGCACCAAGGGGACACTGTTAACCTACTCATGGGAACTCAGCCTCCATGATCCAGTCACCTCTCACCTCCAACGCTGGGGACTACTATTCGACATGAGAGTTGGTGTGAGACATAGATCCAAATCATAAATCTGGTGAGATTTTGCTCTCTGTGTTATATGGCTTTGTTAGTGGGTGCATAAAGTTTAGAATTCCTTTTTGATGAATTTAATCAATTATCATTACGTGGTGACCCTCATAATTCCTAATAATACTTTACCTTTAAATTTGATGTCATCCGATAGTAACATATCTGTAACAATTTTCTTTGAGTTCATAGTATTTATCTGGTATTTGTTTTTCCATTTTTACTTTTTCAATCTTTCCATGGTTTTCTTTTTACCTTCCACATAGTTGGAGTAGAGGTAGGGAGGGCAGGAGACTAATGTGGGCCAAGATCAGCAAAAGAGAAAGAGCTGAGACAAACGAGAGAAAGGACAAACTAAAAAAGGCTGAACTTCAGAAAGAAAAGTGGTTCCTTCTTATCTGTGAGAAATATGTTCCAAGACTCCCAATGGATCCCTGAAACCTCAACTAGAACGGAACTTTATAAATACAGTACTCTGTTTTTTCCTATACATACACACCTAGGAAACAGTTTAATTTATAAATTAGGCACAGTAAAAGGTTAGCAACAATAACTAGTAATAAAATAGAACAATTTTAACAGGAAACTGTAATAAAAGCTACATGAATGTGGTCTCTTTCTCTCTCTCTCTCTCTCTCTCAAAGTATTTTCATATTTTTGTATCATGGTTGACCAAGAGTAAGTGAAACCTTGGAACAGGAAACCACAGATAAAGGAGGGCCATTGAACCTGTAGGCTGGGATTTATGCAAATATATCTGTGCATCTGGAGCTGCATATACAGAAAATTTAAAGAAGAGAAGAAAAGTCTTCTTTAGCTAAAGATCCCATAGAAAAAAACTAAACTGTCATCAAACTGGGAGAAAGTAGTTTTAACATATGTAGCAGAAAAAGGATGAATATGAGAATATATGAAGAATGCCTATAGTTTGATTAGAAAAACTTATCAGAAAAAAAATGGAAAGGATATGAATAGATAACTCATAGAAGATGAACTGGAAATGACCAATAAATATATTTTAAAATGCATAACTTCACTCATAATCAAGGATATGCAAATAAGGATGAGCTTGAATTTTTCATCTCTTAGATTGGGAAATACTCCAAAATTAAGTATCATTACATATTGTTGAGGGCATAGGGGAAAAGTAATTCTCTCCTGTAAACTAAATCCCTGGTCAGGATTTAACTCTGTATTGCCTTTTTGCAGGGCATTTTGCCAAACCTTTTAAAATTGCACATCTTTTGAGCCAACAATCCTACTTCTTGGTATCCACCCAAAAGAAACACAGCCACTTGTGTGCAAGAAGGCATGTATAAAACTGTTTCCTGTGGTATTTTATAGAATAAGTTTTCTTTCAAAAACCCCTAAATTTCCACTAATAGGGCAATAATTAAAACTTTTACAATATGTACTATAGAATATTATGCAATAATTTTTTAATGCAAGAAATCTATATCCACACTGATAGAAATATCTAAAGACTTCTTGCTAATTTAAAACATTCACAAAGTAAATGATTATTCTATTTATGTAAAAATACAGACTTAACACAAAAGTTTTATTTATGTGTTTTCATCACAAATAGAAAAAAGGTTGAGTGGATACATACTAAATTAATGACAGGTATCATACCTAGTAAAAGCATAGGGCTGAAGGGAATATTTTTAGATGACTTAACTTGTATCTACATTACTTCAATTTCTTACAATCAGAAATGAGCTCATAGTTAACTGTGTAATTAAAACAATTGTTTTTAAAAAGAGATGATCATACGTTTGACTAATGGGTAAATTTTTAGTATGATTTGATGTTCACTGTTTAGATTAATTGGATCACAACGTTTGATGCAATGATGAAATTCTCTAAGTTTAAAGGATAAGTCTAGCACATAGGAAAATCTATTGGTGGATGAACAAACTTAAAATTAAGTTCAGTCTTTAGGGAGAAACTTTATGTCTAGAGTGAAACATACAATTGACAGCTCTGAGCAAATCTCTCTTCTTTGACCAAAGGGGACATTGATGCTTGATATGGTTTGGATGTTTTGCTCCCTCTAAATCTCATGTTGAAATGTGACCTCTACCATTGGAGGTGGGCCTAGCTGGAGGTGCTTAGATCATTGAGGTAGATCGCTAGTGAATATCTGGGTGCTATCTTCATGGTAATGAGTAAGTTCTTGCTTTATTTGTTCATGTGAGAACTGGTTGTTTGAAAGAGACTGGCACCTCATTCTCTCTCTCCCTCTTACCCCCTCTTTTGCCATGTACGCCTGCTGCCTCTTCATCTTCCACCATGATTGTAAGCTTCCTGAGACCTCACCAGAAGTAGATGCTGGTGCCATGCTTCTCATATGGCCTGCACAAGTGCGATCCAAATAAGTCTCTTTTCTTTATAAGTTACCTAGTCTCAGATATTCCTGTATAGCCATGCAAACTGGACTAAGACAATGCCCTTTTCAGTTGAATTATGGGGAATTCTTGGTAGACTGCACTGGCAGGCAGGAGGTGAGTGGAAATGTCCGGAACAGCTCCTGCTCCCTATTTTAATTGGTGCATCTCACCCTCCCAGAATGTTAGTTAGAATCTTTTCCTTTTGAGCATCTCCTTTGAGACCCTGGGGTAGGTATTACAAGCCTGGAGGCACAGGGCAAAAGGTCTGATCCTACAGAAGGTGTCAGTGTCTTTAGGATTATAAGCTAGTGTGGAGACTCTAAAGCCTACCAACTGAGTGATGCATTTTAATCTGGCTTAGGTTTTTAAATATTAAACTGAAAATCTGACTGCAAGGGACTGGTTTAATCTCTCACTTTACAAAGGAAATACCAGAGGACCTGAGGGTTAACTATGCTCCTCAAGATCACTCAGCTGAGAGTGACTCTTCTTATATTCTCAGGTACACAGCAGCTCTGAATAGATTGTAAATGACCAGTGTAACCTCTCCCAGGATCCAGGGCCTCCTCAACTGCACTCGGTGGAGGGACTGATCTAAAGGCTTCTTCTTACCTTGCAATAATTCTGGAGAATTATCAATTCTGAACAGAGATGTTAGGGTTCAGAGCCCGCAGCTAAAACTGTGTACTTATGGAGAATTCCAGACATTATTTATTGTTTCCCTTTCTGAGGTTGTCATGACCTTTTACTGTTTAAATTCTACTTTCAAGTGAGATTTTATTATCCCAACGAACAAAGGAGAGATACAGCTATCAAAGTATAGAGATTTCAAAGGTTAAAAACCCTAAAACATGGAAATTTGGAATTAAAACTATTCCAGTTGAATACTTATTAATAAAAATTTAAAACAGTATTGAGTAATGTGCCCTGTTCTCACATTTCCTTCTTTCCTTCTTTCTTTCTCTTTCTTTCTTTCTTTCTTTCTTTTTCTTTCTTTTTTTCTTTCTTTCCTTCCTTCTTTCTCTCTCTCCCTCCCTCCCTCTCCCCTGACTCCTTCTTTCTTTCCTTTCTTGAGACAGAGTTTCACTCTTGTTGCCCAGGCTGGAGTGCAATGGTGCAATCTCCACTCACTGCAACCTCCACCTCCCAGGTTCAAGTGATTCTCCTGCCTCAGCCTCCAAAGTAGCTGGGGTTACAGGCATGTGCCACCACACTCAGCTAATTTGTTGCATTTTTAGTGGAGACAGGGTTTCACCATGTTGGTCAGGCTTGTCTCTAACTCCTGACCTCAGGTGATCCACCGACCTCTTTGGTCTCCCAAAGTGCTGGGATTACAGGTGTGAGCCACCATGCCCAGCCTGTTCTCATATCTCTGAGATATCTACTTAGAGTAAAGATTAAGTAAGGATGGGATATTGGTCTTTCTTTGATGTTTATTGAATTTTCTGGGTTGATATAGAATGCGAATATCATTATAGTTTGTCCAAAATACCAGGAACCTTTCTGTAACAAAAACAAAATCACCTGTTCTATTTTCCCACAAAACAAATACAGGACCTGTAAACTCAAAATACATTGCCACCTTTGTACTGAAACTGTACATAGCCATACAGAGTCTCCTTGTGGTGTTCAGGGAGATTGTGAAGGCTGGGGACCTATGCTTGGGGGCCCATTTATGACAGTCTGACTCTGCTACAGGCTCTTGGAGGACACATCTGGAGCCCCTTTTCTGCTGGACTGGCCAGTGGAGGCAGCGCCACAGTGTACATTCAGTGGTGTGTCTCCTGGCTGCCTGATGGCTGCCTCTCAGAGCCAGGGCCTGAGAACGTGGCTGCTAGTGAAAGTGTTTATGTGTTTATGTGACCACAGCTATGTGCCCTCAGTGACAGATCTATTCCATGTTGTGCATTCTGGCAGGCAGTGGGATGTGGAAGGAAGCCAGAGGGAGTGTCCCTGAGGTTGCAACGTCACACTCAGGAGAGGGAGGGTCCCTGGGGTGCACGGGCTTTGGGAGAATGTGCATGGAGTTTCTCCTGGGATTCTGGCTGAATGAAGCCTTTGGAAATGACACTTCCTCTGCTGTTAAATTTAGCTATGGTTTATCCAATACAGAGGAAGATGGCCTATCTCACAAGTGACACGTCACCACGCATTTTCTGAGTGTCATATCCACTTCTTAGCACGGCCCTAATTCTGGTCAAGTGAAGATGATCTCCTCTCTGCCTGTCAGTGAACCCTGAGCCTTGAACACTCCCTGAGTTTCAGGAGAAATCTTCCCACAAAGCAGGAAATATCTCTGCTTGGCAGAGCCCAATGACAGTAGGAATGTTCCTTCTCCTTCCTGAAGGTTCCAGGAAGGAAAGGGCTGTGGGACGCCAGCTGGCCAGGGTTGTTAGAGGCTGATAGGGAACCCAGGGCCCTGTGGGGCAATGTGGGGAATACCAAGGCAACTGAAGTCACAACATTTGAATGTTGTTGTTTATTTGTTTGCTGCTTTTTATTTTGAGATGCTTCCAGCCCCACTGAGAGAGAGAAAATGGAAAAGTGACAGGTTTGCTTCATGTCCTTCCTCAGTTGTGTGTGCCCTGCGGAGTGTTCCTCAGGTTTTGTTCTTGGCTTTCCCCATCTTCTCAAGGCTCCCACATTGACTGGCAGTTCCTCCCGACTCAAGATCTCTTGATCACTAAACCCATGTATCTGTTATCTAGTATCTGTGGACCTCGCCCTCTTGCCCCACAGGTGCCTTGCTGAGCGGTCCCTCGCTGACACCAGCATCCTCTTCCTCATATTTGCATGTTTCGGGTAAAGGGTCCACAGTCCTCCTAGTCACACAAGTTGAAAATCTCAGGGGCATTTCAACAATCCCTTCTTAATCACAGCCTTTTGATTTTTACTTCTAAAGTATCTCTTCAATACATTTTCTTTCCTCTGTTGACAAAGCTTTAGCTTAGATCTTCTGCATTTCTTCCTTGGACGATCAGAGATGCCTGTTAGTGGTCGGTACTATGAGAATAAATGCTCCCTTTCATAAGAGATATTTTGTAACATCCCCTTTACTGCTCTGAAATGAAATGTGTAAGTGATGTAATCTACTTGCCCATGTATTTTAAAAATTCATTTAGAGACCCAACTCTGATGTAAAAGAAAAATACAATTAAAGAAGAAGTTTATAATAGAATAATACATGTTTCAGGATATGAAGACTTGGCATGACAGAATTAAGTGATTGGTTGCTGCATCTCTATGGAGAATTGTCAGAAATGGGAAAGCTGCAAATGCAGCCCACCAAAGGCCTCTAGGCATGTTCCATGCATGGCTCAAAGATGGAGAGGGGTGCTGATATTGGTGACATATTTTCCAGTAAAGCGAAAACTCATGGGAAAGTTCTGACCCAAATAAAGTACAATCTTCCCTTAATTTATAGATGCAAAGGTTGCATTCCTGAAAAATCCAGTGTATAGTAAAATCATGCCAACCCAGTTCATTTGTTTTTATATGTAAATGTGTAGCAGGACACAGAACGATTCTCTCATGTAATCAAGCATCCCTGAAATTTCAGGACATCCAGCACCCCGGTTTCTACCCATTCACCAACAGCCGTGCCCCAAAGCATTGCCTCAACCAACAAACTCTCCCACAAGTTTAGAAAACGTATCTTGCCAATTGGTAGTGTTTCTATTGGGAATCACTGCAAAGCCTCAATCTACTTATATAAATTTTTACTTAAACAAGCAATGCACAATTGCCTCTTCCTTGTAGAAAAAGAAGATTTTACAGGTACAGTTAAATTCCCTTTGGGGACTTCCACCCCCACCCTAATCTACTACACACTAATTTTAGAATGTCAGTCAATGTCAACAGCTGAACATATATCATTTCAGAACTTTTATATATTCACCTACAGCATATATATCCACAGAAAATATATGGTACCTGGTATGAGTTGAATCGTGTTCCCTCCCACAAGCTCATATGTTGAAGTCTTAGCCGCCAGTACCTCAGAATGTGACCTTATTTGGGAATAGCACCTTTGAAGGCGTAATTAATTAGGTTAAACTGTGGTCATGCTGGAGTAGAGTGGGCCAATATGACAGCTGTCCTTAGCTGGGGAAATTTGGATGGAGAGATACACACACAGGGATGACGTCTCTGTCTGTCACCCAGGCTGCAGTGCAGTGGTACAGTCACGGCTAACTACAGCCTCCACTTCCTAGGCTGAAGTGATCCTCCTGCCTCAACATCCCAAGTAACTGGGTCTACAAGTGCATGCCACCATGCCTGGTTAAATTTTTTTTAGGGATAAGGTTTTCCTATGTTGCCAGGCTGGACTTGAACTCCTGAGCTCAAGCGATTCTCCTGCCTCGGCCTCCCAAAGTGCTGGGATTGCAGGCGTGAGCCACCATGCCCCATTGGGGTGATTCTTTAAAGCTTAGGAACACCAAAAATTGCCAGCGAACCACTAGAAGCTATGAGAGAGGCAGGGAACTGATCCTTCCCTCACCACCCTCAGAAGAAACCAACCCTGCCAAGATGTTAATCTTGGACTTTGAGACTCCAGAATTGAGAGGCAATGAATGCATTTCTATTGTTGAAGTCCCCCAGTTTATCTAGAGGTTTGTCATGGGCTTTAGCAAAGGAGTTCCATACCCTTCTGTGTTTCAGTGCTTTAGGTAACAGTTAGGTAAGAAGCAATCCGACTGAGGAGCAGCAAGGGTCTGAGCTACTGTAATTGGGTGACCTGGGGAAAGCTCCTCCTGGAGCTGTCACTCTGACTAGAACTGGAAAGACAAGCTCACTGCAGGTATAGACTCTTGCATACAAACTGTGCCTTTCCCATGAGTCCCATCTTACAACAAAAGACATACCCATCAAATCAGAGTTGCAATCAAGTTGTTTGTGTCCAAAGAGTAAAGTTATAATTAACCTGGAGACTTTCTCAAGTAGCAGGTTTACTTTATAAATGAAAAATAATGAGTAAGCCAGACTGTATCCCGGGGTATGACAGAGGTTTTTTATTCTTTTTTTTTTTTTTTTGAGTTGGAGTCTTGATCTCTCACCAGGCTGGAGTGCAGTGGTGTAATCTCAGCTCACTGAACCTCTGCCTCCCAGGTTCAAGCGATTCTCCTGTCTCAGCCTCCCAAGTAGCTGGGACTACAGGCATGTGCCACCATGCCCAGCTAATTTTTGTATTTTTAGTAGAGACATGGTTTCACCATTTTGGCCAGGATGATCTCCATCTCTTGACATTATGATCCACCCACCTTGGCCTCCCAAAGTGCTGGGATTACAGACGTTTAGCCACTGTGCCCGGCTGACAGAGTTTTAACTGTTTTCATGTATAGCCAGTGTGACTGGGAGAAATGTGCTATTTCATTCCAGATCTTTCTCTGCATCTTCCATATGCATGCATGATGGAATGGGCTCCCAAATACAGCTTGAAATGTAGTGCATGACATTCTACCCATGCAAATAAAATGAATAGTTCAAAATCATGGGGCACTGACAGAAAAAACAGACCTTTTAATATCCAGTTTCACCAAGTAATGCCTTTAAAAATAATTTGCAAACTGGAAAGGTAATTAAAAGGGTCTTTTTACTCCCTTATGTCACATGTCATGGTCTTTAATGTTTAATGAGAGTCACTCTTTCAGTCTAGGATTTAGTGAAAGACATTTGGCTTGGGCAAGAACTAAGACAAATGCTGCTAAAATGATAACATTCAACATAGTGCTTTAAATACTTTCAGAGATGGTGGATTATTTTCAAAGTAAGGTTTGTGGAAGTTGGGAATTTTGAAGTATTTTACCCTGAAATTATCTATAGGAATGCTTCTGTATGCTTTAAAAAATTTATACTCGGGCCGGTCGCGGTGGCTCACGCCTATAATCCCAGGCCTTTGGGAGGCCGACGCGGGTGGATCAGGAGATCAAGAGATCGAGACCATCCTGGTCAACATGGTAAAACCCCATCTCTACTAAAAATACAAAAATTAGCTGGGCATGGTGGTGCACACCTGTAGTCCCAGCTACTTGGGAGGCTGAGGCAGGAGAATTGCCTGAACCCAGGAGGCGGAGGTTGCGGTGAGCTGAGATTGCGCCATTGCACTCCAGCCTGGGTAACAAGAGCAAAACTCCGTCTCAAAAAAAAAAAAAAAAAAAAAAAATTGTACTCTACATATGGACACAAAGAAGGGAACAATAGACACCGGGGCCCACTTGAGGGTAAGGGTGAGGATTAAAAACGGCCTATTGGATACTCTGCTTTTCACCCGGATGATGAAATAATCTGTACACCAAAGCCCCCCAACACATATTGACCTATATAATAAATCTGCACGTGTCCCTGAATCTAAAATAAAACTAAAAATACGTATATTCTAAATGAAAACTTGTCAATATAAAAAAATACTGTTAATTTTCCTGACTTTAGAATAGTTTGAGCTAATAGAGACCTATAGTATTTTTTGTCCTAATTAAAAACAAAATATATTTGTGTATGAACAAAACAAAGACACCTATTTTGCTACAGAACTGTACAATTATTCTCCATATCCAATATAATAGAGACAACATTATTTACCATTGCATGAAAATAGTACTGTAGAATTGACAACTTATATGTCAGTTTCCTTGACTGATTTAAAAACTATTAAAAATATAAATACTCCTCTTCTATCCCCTTGAATTTGCTTACTTTTTTTTTTTTCATCTTTTAACAATACAGAATATTAACAAATTCTCAGTGTTTTCCTTATGCCTATTTGTCTCACCTATTTGTCATTTAAAATTTGTTTGGAAAGGTAAAGCAATTTTGCCAATTCAGCAGGATCCTCACACCCTGCTTTGAAGGAGCATTAACTATTTTGTCTAGCTTAGCTGTCTGAAAAGAATGATCAGTTCCGTCATCATGTGACACCATGGAAGATCCTTGGGAGGTTGACAGTATCAAACACACCACACTGCATCTGTGACAGTGACAGTTTTCTGTGTGGATTGTCTCCATGTGTGCCGCCTTCATCATCACAGCCAGCTTTGATAGGAGCCCTGAGTCATGGGTCCTGGGGCCTGAAGTGCCTTTCTGCCTTTTGCCCTGTCTCACCTTCTCATCCTTTATCCCTTCAGCTACTTTGTTTCTGTTGCAGAAGAGCCTTTCGTGGGTCTTCCCCTCACTGGTCAAAGCCCCTCCACCCTCAGGTAACTTCGTCTTCCCTTTGCTCACTGCAGTGGCGACACCACACTTATTTGTGGGAGGATATTGTGGCTGTCTATATCTGCTTCCATGGTCTGTAAGCTCCGGAAGCACAAGAGCTTTTTAAATTTTTTTGAAGACTTAAAGACAAATCACCTTTTATTAATATGGTAAGGTAATCATCTCAGAAGCTCATGTAGTTTTTGTTGTGTTTTTTAAAATAAAATATACACTACATAAAATTTACCGTTTCAACCCTTTTAGATGTACAATTCAGTGACATTTACGACACTCGCATTCACCATGATACAGCTCCAGAACTTTTCCGTCATCTCAAACTGAAACTCCGATCCCATTAAAAATGAACTTCCTGTAATCCCAGCACTTTGGGAGGCCGAGGCGGGTGGATCACGAGGTCAAGAGATCGAGACCATCCCGGTCAACATGGTGAAACCCCGTCTCTACTAAAAATACAAAAAATTAGCTGGGCACGGTGGCGCGTGCCTGTAATCCCAGCTACTCAGGAGGCTGAGACAGAAGAATTGCCTGAACCCAGGAGGCGGAGGTTGTGGTGAGCCGAGATCGCGCCATTGCACTCCAGCCTGGGTAACAAGAGAGAAACTCCGTCTCAAAAAAAGAGAGAGAGAAAAAAAAAATGAACTTCCCATTCTCCCCTCACCCCAGTCCCTGGCAACCACCATTCTCCTTTATGTCTCTGTGAATTCGACTGCTCTAGGTGCCTCATAAAAATGGAATCACGTAAAATTTATCCGGGGCTTTGTTTAATTCTGTTCACCTGATACTTAATGAAGCACCTGGCCCATAATAGGCCAACTACTACACACACTTAATAAATACTGGAGAATAAATGCATGAAGCACAGGGTATGAAGTATTTTGATTTGAAAGCATTGTGTGAAGGGTTTACTATTCTGGAAAGAAGGAATGATGCTTTTCTGAAGACTGACTTGTGCCACTCAGAATCAGCCCTATGCCTGGTGGAATGCCCACAGACCAGCCCAGCATGGCCGAGGGCAGAATGCATGCAAGGTTTTTTTTCTTTTTTGAGACAGAGTTTTGCTCTTGTTGCGAAGGCTGGAGTGCAATGGTGTGATCTCAGCTCACTGCAACCTCCGCCTCTAGGGTTCAAGTGATTCTCCTGCCTCAGCCTCCCAGGTAGCTGGGATTATAGGCACCCGCCACCGTGCCTGGCTAATTTTGTATTTTTAGTAGAGACGGGGTTTCTCCATGTTGGTCAGATTGCTCTCGAACTCCCAACCTCAGGTGATCCGTCCGCCTCAGCCTCCCAAAGTGCTGAGATTACAGGTGTGAGCCACTGCGCCCGGCCGCATGCGATGTTTTTAACCATTGAAAGCATTCCGCAGGGAAGGAGTGGAGTATTCCAATTCATACGATTAGGGCCTCCTAGAAAAGGGAGCTCAGATGTTGATGTGCTTTTGCATCTTCTTAATTGACTCAGAAACTCTGACTGGCACACTGGTCATCACTTGAGTGTGATGCTGATGGAGACAGATGTTTCCTCTGTTCTCATGGGGTAGGCAGTTTCAAGCACCAGTTCTCAATATGTGGTTCTAGATTGTTTCTTCAGAATCACCAGAATGGTTATCAAAATGTAGCTTGTCAGCCTTCACTGCAGAGAGACTAAGTAAAAATATTTCAGAGGGCAGCCGGAGAAATCTTACACTGGGACCATTTCCTCTGTCCTTCTCACTAATGTGGGAATCCAGAGAGGCTCAGGAGGGGTGTTTATTAAATGCAGTGTCCCCTAATTCCACTTTGCCTGGGTCATCAGGTCCCAAATCATCCAACATTCTAGTGAGGCTTCGTCCAGTTCTGAGGTGCCTACGGTTCAATAGGGCAGCATGCTGGCTCATAATTGGGGTCCCAAGTGCTTGGCATGTCCTCTGGTTTCTTTCAATAGCTGCTTGTGTGTATGTGTTCTTGAGGCAATGGGTTAATCCACAGCTGATTGTAATGTCTCAAAGGACAGACAGACCTTGTTTAGCCACTGGCCTGAGATGGGTGAGCCTGGGCTTTTCACCTTACTGCTCTTGGCTAATAAAATGAGGAATAAAATCTCTTTACCATAGATTCAGAAAATTGCACAAAACACTGTAAGTTTCCTAAAACAGCGTCAGTGATTCAATAAATACTTAAATGACATTGATCCCCATGGACATTATTAATTGAGAAACTGCTAATAATGTTCCCCGCAACTACAAAGTTCTGTAGTTTTGCAGTTAAATGATGTTGATCCCCATGGATGTTATTAACTCAGAAACTGCTAGTAATGTTCCCCTCAACTACGAAAGTTCTGCAGATCTCTGCAGTTTTCTGAATGACTGGAGAGCATAAAATAAAAATAACAAACCTAAGCTCATCCAAAGGTGCTACTATGTGAAGGGAATGGTGGGGACAGTGCTACAACCTTTGTCACATCTGCAGACGGTCCCAGCATAGCCCCACAGGTAGGGCAATTCCAACTTCATAACAGCCATGGTCCCAGCAGGAGTTTACCTAGGTGGGTCAAGTAAAGAGACTTGAAGGAAGGTATTACTTTCAGAGGAGCAAGTAAGGGTAAGGGCACAAGCAAGGGTTGCTGAGAAACCTGGAGGCTCATCACAGCAGGAAGCCATTACCACCTCCCTTAGGCCAGGAGGGACATGGGAGGAAGTGGTGCTACTGGATCTCATTGAGAGCTGCACTTCAAGGGGAGGCTAATCTAGCAGGACCAGTAGTCACCAGAAAGATGTTGATATTGCCAGAGGCACGGCACCAAATCAGGGAAGAAAGACTCTGACCCTCTCCTCTCCCATCCTCCATGCTCCCAACAGTGCCCGCTATTGGCTAAGTCTGAACAGAAACCAGCCAGGAGCAAGCCACTGGTGGGGGAGCCTAGATGTGGAGCTACAAAAGAGAAAGGCTGAGAATAGATCTAGAGGAAGGGCTGGGAAATGAGAAAAGCACACACCCTTTGCTTGGGGGTTTCTATGGAGAGTATTCCCTTTCTGAGAGGGCTTCCTCAGGCCATACATCAAGCACAGAATGGGACACTGCAGGTTCACAAGCAGAGCACTATCTGATCCATTTCACAACACAGACTTGAAAATCACCCCTAATTGGAAAAGCATGGTGCGAGGTAACACTTGTGTGAGGACCATTCACAGTGCTTTTAGTTTTCACTTTATTTTTTAAAAATCTACCTTGTTTCAAAAGGTGTTTAGGTAGTCTCGTATCATAGTCACATCTATTCCATTTTCTCTTGAGAAGCTTTTATCTCTTTTCCCAATTTCTTCCTACTGATCATATTGACTCGAGAACATTATTCCTACAGTTAGGCAGTAAACGGGAGAAAAATAAACAAAAACAACACGATCTTTTCAGGATATTCTGATAATCTATGGCAATCACCTCAAATGCTGATTTGGATATAAGCTGTAAGGTGTATACTCTTTTAAAAGCATTTTTAAATAACTCTCAAGAACGGAAGGAAAGCTTCTTTCTCTCTAGTGTAGGGAGGTCTTTGCCACTTCTTATCAATGGCACATCTGTGTAACAAAGCTGGTCTTTCATTTGGCAACCTCTAACTAATCCTAAATTTTTCAGAATGAGATGTGAATTCAGTGCCAAGTTATACAGGAGTGGAGAGACTTCCATTTCTTGGTTTTGTCATGTGTGACCTAAATGGAGAAGCTCTGTGGCCTGCTGGCTGGGGAAGGGTAGAAATACGTGTGATCTGAAGGTTATTTTGATGGTAGACAAAGAATGAATCAAGGGACAGGTTAACTCTCAGGGTTCTCTGTGGGTCAACAGTGAGGTAACTGGTGAAGCCCCAAGCCCCTGCTCTCTAAGGAAAGGCTTTTAATCACCCTTGGCAGGCTGTTCTTCGTTTTGCAGTGTGCCTTGTCCAGCGCCATACTTTGGGGATGGCTACTTTGGGCACAATGTCTATTCGTCATTTGGGCATTCAAGCTCTAGCCAACTATCTAAACCAACTCCCAACCAGGCAGATATCAAGGTTTCCATGCTGGGCCATGCATTTCATTATGGGATTTTAGCACCATGATGTGGTTTTCTCAGGCATGTCCTCACACCCTGAGGTGGCATAATCGTGGCTAGTTTTCTGAAGGGAGAAATCTTTTGCTAAAATGTTGCATTTATGCCAACTCAAGTGTGCTTTTATTCAATCAAAGCTACTCAAAGATAGCTTATTCAAATCAAAGATACATTAGCTACCTCCAAGAATTATATCCTAAAACATTAATATAAGGTTTGTTCTTGGGTTCTTGCCGTGTTTAAAATGAAGAAACTGAGACCAGCATGAAGATAATCCAATGCGAAGGAATTTATTCAGGCTCTCAGGTGTGGTTCTGCGGTCCGGACAGGAGGGGCTGGAGAAGTTGCGCAGATTCCTCTCAGGCACGGGATTTTATAGGGAGTGGAGGCATTTGATTGGCTGTGCCCAAGGTGAGTGGGACAAAATGGAGGGGAGTGGGACCCAGATGGAACAAAATGGAGGGGAGTGGGGCCCAGATAGGACAAAATAGTAGGCAGGGAGTGGGGCCCAGATAGGACAAAATAGTAGGCAGGAAGACAAAATGGCAGGCACGGGGTGGGGCCTGCAGAAGACAAAATGGCAGGCACGGGGTGGGGCCTGCAGAAGACAAAATGGCAGGCACGGAGTGGGGCCTGGATAGGACAAAATAGTAGGTAGGGAGTGGGACCTGGATGGGACAAAATGCTATCAGATAGGTCCTGATGGGGCTTTTTTCCCAGGCTCCCGGGGGTCGGGGGGTGGGGGGGGAGGTGTGTCCGAGCTCCTGGAGAGGGAAGGGGGTGTGTCTGAGCTCCCGGAGAGGGAAGGGGGTGTGTCCGAGCCCCCGGCGAGGCAACTGGCCTTACAATTAATAGGTTAGGGGACATCATTGTTGCTGAATCAAAGTTGGGTTCACTCACCCAGTGCACACAAAAGCCAAACCTGACACTGGGATCTCTAGTGAGAGAAAGTGAGTCATTTACCATAGGACACCAAGCAAGGAGAACCGGACAGTTGACACTCAGGGCTTGAACTCTTTGATGGCTTCAAGGCATGGGTACATTTCAGGAAAGCAGAAGTTATAGGCAAAATTGTAAACCAATATATGGAAGTTATACACTCATTTAGCTCCTAAAGGCAGGATACTTTGAAATGAGAACTTACAGGTCATAGGAGGATTCAGAGATTTTTTTGATTTGTAATTGGTAAAGGAAGTTAGGCTTTGTCTAAAAATTTAGGGTCAGAGGAAAGGAATGTTAAGGTTTGGCCTCTGGGCATGAATCTCTCCAGGTCCCTCAGGAAGAAATTTAGAGCAAGAGCAGTGGCCAGAGCTTAGTCCCCAGTTTTCCTTCATCTGAGTTCTACGCAACCGTGGTTGGCATGTTGCATTTGGTGGGAGTCCTGGGTTCTGAAAAACAACTCACAGACATATTTCAAGATGTTATATGGAGTTTTTATGTGGAACCAAATACCTTGTGACTTTGGCTTACTTGGGTGTCTATTGTTTAAGTTATTACCCTCTTGTTTAGTGGGTTATTTGTTTACTTTTCTAATTGCTGGCTGTAGGGCTAGCTAGGTGCCTCCAATTGTCCTTGAAGGGACTCAAACTTTTTTCTTTATCTCTATGGTTGGGGAGGCAAGAGAGCCTAGCCCGCTCCTAAGAAGGGTCCTTTTCCATCTCATCTTAAACTCTAAGGCATTTAATTGAGTTATGGGGGCATAATGAATCCTAAAGCTTCATTTCTTTTCTTTTTCTTTTTTTTTCTTTTTTTTTTTTTGAGATGGAGTCTCGCTCTGTGGCCCAGGCTGGAGTGCAGTGGCGCAATCTTGGCTCACTGCAACCTCTGCCTCCAGGATTCAACTGATTCTCCTGTTTCAGCCTCCCGAGCAGCTGAGATTACAGGCATGTGCCACCACGCCTGGCTAATTTTTGTATTTCTAGTAGAGACGGGGTTTCACTGTGTTGATCAGGCTGGTCTTGAACTCCTGACCTCGGCCTCCCAAAGTGCTGGGACTACAGGCATGAGCCACCACACCTGGCCCTAAAACTTCATTTCTTTGTGTGCTGTGTGTTGCACCGCCACCATATTGCAGACTGCATGTGCTTCCCAGGTTTTTCCTTTCTTCAATTTGATTATTCTGATGCCCTTTTATAGAATCTTTATAATATCGGTGAGACGTAGTGGAAAAGCACATGATTTAGGGTTAGAAAACATGAACTTCAAGTTCTTGATGCTGACCTATGGCAAGTCACCTCGCCTCCGTGGGTCTTACTTTCTTCTTCCGTGAAATACAGTTGTGATGTGCCAGGGCTCTACCAGGATCAGGCACTGGGAAGCAAGTGGGCACTTCTAGGAAGCACTGAAGCTTCCTTGTCACTGTGGAAGAGGCTCTGCTGACTCACAGCAAAAGTGTGAGATGGTCAGAATGAAGTAATCAGTGTCAGACAAACTTTTCCCAGCTTCCAAACCTTCGCTGAGGCATCACTATTTAGGGTATGAAATTTAAATGCCTCAGTATGATGCCCAAGAGCCTCCTTTCTCCAGCCACGCCTGACCTGCTCTCAGCGGCTGGATAATACTAGCACCGTCTGCCACATGCCTGTCCCACTGTCTGCCCGTCGGCCCTCATGATAGCTTCTGTTGCCAAGATAACACCTCTCATCCCCTCTTGCCCATCCAGTTGCTGTTCACTGAAAGTCTCCTTTCGTAGACTGGCTGAAAATAGCCCTCCTGCTGGGTCCTATAGGGGTAAGGCTTTAGGAAGGGAGAAAGGGAAGTGAGCTGGCATTATTGGGTGCTGAAGGATGGCATATTACTGCATGTTGTCCTCATACCCATCCTGAAAGAGGTTTTGTTGCCTAATTTTACTTAGGAGAAGGCTGAGGCTCAGTGAGGCTAAGTAACTTGACCATGGTCACATGCTGCTAAGTGACTACTTTCAGATTCAAATTCAGGTGTGTGCAGTACCTACAGCTGCCTCCCCTGCCCAGAACAATGCCTTTATTTTTAAGGAGGCTTGCAACTGTGCTCTAACAATTATGGTTAGTAAACAGAAATTTATTCACTGGTACAGCTTGAGAAGGCTTAAAACCTTTTCCAGCATCAAATGGTTACTTGGATGCCATTTGTTTTTTAAAAGCATTGACAAGGATAGAGGCCTGACCATAATGTTTAGGCACCTCCCCTTCCGCTCCCCCTTCCTCTTCCCCTTCCCTTCCCTTCCTTCCTTCTTTCTATCTTTCCTTCTTTCTCTCTCTTTCTTGCTTTCTCACTTTCTTTCTTTCTTTTCTTTTTCTTTCTTTCTTTCTTTTTCTTTCTTTCTTTCTTTCTTTCTAAATGAGGTAAAGGATTTGAGATCATTTTTCTAAAACTGTATAATGGTGAGATGCTAATATTGTTCATATTTAAACTGACTAATGAGTTGCTGGGGTTTACTTCAACCGATCTGGGAGTCACAGTTCAGAGAGAAGCAAATTCCACATTATTTTATTACCAGTGTAATTTTCTTAGCATTTAATTGGCTCTGCATGAATTTTAAAATATGTCTATTTGGGTGACTCAGCTGCACTAGCAGCTGGTCCTTCCTTTACAATCAAGCAAAACTGGCTACATGGAGCCAGGTGGGTTGCAGCTGTGTCTCCCGCTGAGGTTTGGGAGGTGGGGGAGCCAGGCTTCCAAGCTGCCCATTGGAAATGAGGTATTTCAGGCTGCCTCTTGGAGAAACTAACCTGGCATTAGGCTGTGTTCACACCAGACAAGAAGTTACCAAATCTCAACACACTGGCAGACACACTCCCAGAGATCAGTAACCACAGTGGTTAAGATTTAAAAAAAAAATTTTTTTAAACTGCCCAAGGTGGTGATGACTCATTGCAAGGTTAATGCATTTCACCCTTTACCAAAGCTGTAGCCAAAACATTTTTCCACCTTTATGACTCACCCTTTTCCCAGGCCTGTTAAATTAATAGGAGTTTAAAGAAAATATACAGGGGAGGTGGAGGCAGTCCCCATAGTCTACCTGATGAGCAGAGACCTGTCGCAGCAGTTATCTACAGCTTTCTGCTTTTTCCAGATTTAGGTTCAACATCGGGACTCTGAAGAGTTCCAGTGAAAATGCACTATCACTTTCAGAAAGCTGAGTTTCCAGTTCCAGTGTCACAGAATTTCTCCAGTTACTACGAAATAGGTATCCACTTGATTAAAAAAGGGATCCGTTATGAACCAACAGGGGAATATTTTTAATTGTGATGTATCAATAAGTCTAAATCTTTAGGGGGCCTTGAATGTCCATTATAACCTCGCTTGACTATGCCTTCATAACTGTCTCCTACCAATTTCCTGCATTTATCCTGTGCTTCAACTAGACTGTTCTTTTTATGTGCTTGAAGCCTGGTTTTGGGGGAATCCCAACTGTATGCCAGTGTCTCAGTTCCAACTCTTTGACTCATGCAGGTCCAAGTCTTGGATTCCCGGTCTTGGGAGATATTAAACCTAAGGCCTCACTGTGACCTCAGGGTAGACGAAGTAGCAACTTCTACTTTTTTTACTTTTGTTTTCCTCTTACTCTTCACTTTGGGTCTTTTATTTTATTTAGACTTAGAATTGCATATGCATTTTTAAAAGTGTGAAAGTATGTTTGTTCTCTTCTATTTAGCCTTTCTGATTGTTTTACAGCATTAAGGTTTTCAGGATTTTCAATGTGCTTTGGGATACAGATCTTGGTTCTCCCACCCCCCAACCACCACCCCACCAATGTTGTTCAGAGAGCAAAAAGAGATACTTAAAAAAAAAGTCCTTCTAGTTGCACAGTTTCCATGCTACAAACTAACATTAACTTTAACCCCACAAACTTGTATTTTCCAATAATGCTTCGCTGGAATGAGGCTGAAAACAGGATCAGCAACTCAGGCTCAAAGGGAAATTGCAGTATTGAAGAGATTGCCTCTTGGAATTCATGATACTTCCTTATTTTGCTAATTTTTTTTTTAAAGAATGCAATGCCTGACTGCATTTTTAGGGGAGATTTTAGAGGAATTGTTGGTTACATACAAAAACTGGAAAATATGACTTAATTTTAATTCCATAATAGGTCCCTGTGGTTGCTGTCTATCTTAAAGGAAGGATTAGGGGAAGGAAAATGTTACTACTAATCAAACATCATAGTTAATACTATCCCGACATTAAATCTTTGTTTACCTAGTGTATTAGGTGTAATTGGTACGTCAAGCCAGTTCTTCCTATTAGAGGTCCCTAGCTAAACCACCTTTAAATCAGTTTCAACTTTAGTTGGCTCAGTATCTTCACCCACAGTGATTTTAATTCTGCAGAAATAATTACTTGGCTTTCCACTCAAGTTTTACCTTTATTTGTGGCTTTAAAAAGTGTTGTCAAAGCCACTGGCACAGATTTTATACCAGAAAGGCAAGAAAACCTGCAGAGAAAAGAGCATGTTGATTGGGTGGCTCCTATGTGAGATGTAGGAATTTTTATACCAGCGATTTGAGACTTTTTGTGCCATTGAGCTGGCTTGCTGTTTCCTTCATAAGTTCAGCAAGTTTTCAAAGTCAAAAGTTGGGGTCAGAGGTAGGGATACAAACACATTACCTGAACTCATGATGAGAAAGAATAAGGCTAATCGTTCATTGCTTCTTGTCTCTAAGATTCAACTCTAAGAATTTTTTGGTGAACAATATAATTTACTATTTTTCTCAAGGTGAAAAAGTCTTATTTTGTTTATGCTGTTAAAAATAATATTTGGATTGTTAAAAATTTGAACAATTGCACAAAAACAGAAAGTTAAAAATACTCCAAATTGGGTCACTTAGAGATAACCAGGATTAATATTTCAGGGTGTGTCCTTTCAGGGTTTATTTTCTTATGCAGTATATATATTAATACATAATGGATTGTAGTTATAAAATTGAATCATATAATACATATTTTATGATTCAGTCACTCAGTGGTAGCATATCTTCCGATATCTGAATATCTTGCATATCTTCTGATATCTGAATATAGATCTTAATCAGAGTTTGAAATGATCCTATAGAACTCTCTATTTTATGGATCAAATTTAACCAGTTCCCTCTTGGTAGATCTGTGATTTTTCTCTGTTACACCCATGACTGTTAAACATATTTTGGGCATACTATTTTCTTACCCACAATCAGTCTATATTTTGTGCAACTGGAACCAATTATTTGTTGCCTTGTGTGTGTTTTTTTCCCTTATAAATAAACACAAATCACTCAGGATTGACCACTTCTACAAAACGGCCTGATCCCATAGGGGGTCAGCTGGAGTGGCCTGGATCTGGGCATCATCCTCACTGTTTCTTTTTATATCTTCTTGACTTAGTCTCCCTCCTCTTGGCTATAATGTAGATGTGTACCAGCAGGCACACACCCATACATGGACACATACATACACAGAAACACATCATGCTCAGGCATAAACATTTTAGGAAAATGAAGTTCTTCTCCATAACACTGACAAAAAACATTTAAAAATGCATATTTTAACATTTTATGGGTACTTCTACATTTGGAAAATACGCTTCTATATTTGGGAAGTATACTTTGGAAAATATGCTTCAAATACCAATTCCAAATGTAAAAAATATTTTTGAGTGTTCTAAACCCCAAAACAATAGAAAGCAAACCAAACAATACAATGCAAACACCAGCATTGTAAGTAAAAGACATATTAGTCAAACTTTGCAAAAATCCTTCTTATGTGGAGAAGGATTATTTTTCAGTAACAGTAATATGTAGTGCCATTGTTAGGAAAAAAATGTGGTGCCGTGAAACATTACAACCTTAGTGCCCAGACTCAAAACTCTTTGCACTATGGAGAGAGGAGCACTATTGAGAGAAGTGCCAAGAGTTTTGAGTCTGGGCTCTAAGGTTGTAATGACTTATTTGCAGAGCACTCGTTTGCCCTTCGTTATTTACAATAATCCTGCAAGGGAAACTGGGAAGTTTATAATCCCCACTTCCTAAGTGAGGACCCTGAACCCAGAAAGGTAAATGACTTGTCTAGGGACTTCCTCCAATATGAGGCTGAGGTGCTGTGGTCTCTGAGTCAGACTTCAGGGGTTTGAAACTCTCAGCTGCTTTTCTAGTGTTTAATTTATCATTCCATAAAGTCTTTCCATTATGATAGTTCTCCCATTACTTCAGAGTTTGGGTCCATGAGCACCATTTGGAATGAGATCATTTTCCTATAAAACTTCTGTTAATAAAACTGTTCCATGACTGATTTGTTAAGTATCCATCAAACATGAATTTGCCCACCATGCCCTCGACATTTTAAAATGGTATTCTAGGGGCCTGTTCAGGGGAGCAGGAAAGTTGTCTGTGACGTGTGTTAATTCCCATGCACGTCATCACTGGGATCTTGTGTGCTGATATGCAACCCCCTCCCTCCATTTCTAGCTGCTCTCACTGGCTATCTCTAAAAACATCTCCCCATGGTTTTAAAAATTAATTTATGTACGTTATTACAAAATGTAACAAATTCTGCTTCATTGATAATCCTAAATCTTACATATTTCAGCCATAACCACTGTTAACATTCAAACTTCTTTCTTCCCATTTTTCTTCTTTTCTTTCTAATCTTTTTTCTATGTCTATATGTACTTTTGAGTGGTTTTAAAAACTGATGTCATATTGTTTTGAAATAAGGTTTGTATCATGCTTTTTGGATTTACAGTTTTATCATAGGCATTCCACATCATTAAATAAATTAAAGTACATCCTTATAATGGCCTATTATGCAAACATGTCTATAAAAAGTGATCCTTCTTCTATATTAGCCCATAAAGTTCTTTAAATAAGACAGCAATGATGAAGATAGGTCCACCTAAACCTTTTCCTGAGAATTTCTGGAAATTTATGTCTCCATTGATGATGTATATCATAGTGTATAAGAATGTCATTTTCATTGCCTCTTCTAAAAACTTCATTACCTTTAAATAGTTCATTAAACATTTTTTCCAACTTGATAAGGAAAAATGGTAGTCTAGTCTAGTCTAGTCTAGTCTAGTCTATTCTATTCTATTCTATTCTATTCTATTCTATTCTATTCTATTCTATTCTATTCTTTTCATTTCTTGGACATATCTATGTTTGCTCTTCAGAATTACTTTAGGAGGAATTTCCAGTTCTCTTACTTTGTGGTATCTTGTGTCTCTCTGGCTTATTTCTCCAGTTTAGGGTGAAGAGAAGGCTGTCTGGACCAGGATCTGCTGGCTGAGGTACCAACCTATACTTGTCTGCTCCCTGTCCACGCACAAGGTAAGACAATTTTCTCTCATCTACAGCTCCTGGCCCAGCCCCGGTTCCACTCAGTCAGGTTCTGCTGGACTTAAGAGGGGTCTTCTTTCCCTCTCTCTGCCTGTTCTTCTGACAAGTGCCAATGCCTGAGTACACAACAAAGCCCCCTTCCTCTGCATGCCATGCCCTGCTACTTGGCCTATTTTGACAGCATTTTACTGGGTAGACCTACAGCTCCTAGGATGCACTGTGTACAACCCCCTTGTGTTATACTGGTTTTGGGAGTAAAAATTTGCCCTTTATTGATGAAAAAGAGATACCCACTGGATGTGGGGGATAGAAGTCATCCTCAAAAATGGTACTCCTGCAGTAGAGGGAGAGTTTTCAGGTTGGTGGAGGCCCTCATCTTTCAGCCAAGGAGTGAATGGTAGGGGGCACAGGGAGTCCTGTGGGATGGATAGGTAGTTGGTTTCAGGTGGGTAAACATGGGTCATGCACTGGTCTGTAGTTCTTCAAGTGGTGGAAATCCTCTCTAATTCCAACCACCGTTAGATTGATTGCCTGTATTAGTTCCAGTGGAAGAAGTTTCCTCTTTCATTGGATATATCTTTATAGGTATTTTGATTGGAATATCAGAAGCTTCCATCAGTGAATTATAACCAAGCTCTTAAAACATAGTTTTTAAATTGGAAGCTTCCACTGGTTTATTTTATTTTAATGGCAATATTTGTTACACGTAACTACTGTTTGTATAGACAGCATACCTTTACACGTTTCTCTTGCTGTAAAATTAGGGGGGCTTTTTGCCACCCAGAGAGCATATCATCCATTCTTGTCCTGTGTCAATGGAGCAGCATTTTGTTCAGCAGATGGCTTTTCCCAGTTCCTCAGAAGAACCTGCTGGGCAAGGGAGAGAGCTCCTGTTTTTTCTTCCCTTGGAACACCCACCACATTTACTCTCCACCTCAGTGAAGGCCACCACAACTTCTGGACAGTAGCCTAATGTTCTGTGAGGTTTGTTAAATACATGAGATGATAAATAGTAATGCAACCACAAGCATCCTTCTTTTAAAAACTAGTCTCAGTTTGAGAAGAAAAATGGCACCTCTAATTCTAATTTTTCTATCTTTGATTATTAATGAATAAACAGAACCACACTTTTGCCATTTACATTTTTAAATAAATAGTCTTTAAATAGAGTTTTGGTTTCTTTGTTTATGAAGTGTGGTTCTGTTTTGTTTTTTTACTCATCCTGGAGAGGATTCTACCCTAAGTTGCTTGTAGTCTTCTTAGTCCTCAAATATTCTTTCTCAGCCTCCCTCTTGACAACCTGGATTACTTTGTCTAATCATTTTGCAGCTCCTTCCCCCTCCCTGGAAACTTTCCTTAATTCAAACTACTTTAAAGCACCCACAGTCTGATTTCCACACCTGTCACTCTTCTGCCACCACTCTCTAGAAGGCTACTATGATGTCCCAAATCAATGGAATGTCCCTGTTCCCATCCTCTTTTAGTTCCTCTATGGCATTTGGTACTTGTGGCCATCTAGACCCTGATGCCCCTTTGTCCTCTGTGACCTGGATTCTGCTCCCAAGGCAGGGTCTGTGTGGTGGACAGAGTCAAAACCACAACATTGCCACTGACTTTCCATACGGTGCTGAGAGGTGGAGATGGGCGGTAAAGCCTCTCTGTAAAATGAAACTTATGATATCCACCTTATAGCTGTCTGTTGAAGATTGAGTGGAATAATAAAGTTGAAAGCATTTTTATATCATTTTTAATATGCATTCACTCAACAATTATGCATTGAGAGCCTACTAAATACCAGGAGTAAAGTGCTGAAAATAAAGGATCCACAGTGACCCTGTCCTCAGGAACTTACAGCTTCACGTGGGAACGTTTGTAAATCAAATAATTTTATAAAAAGATACACGGCGTTGCAACTGTGATATGTCTGGAAAGAGAAAACATAAGATGCTGTGAGGGAACATAATGGAAATATTTGATCCACCCAACCAGAAAGAAGTATGAAGTGATTCCCTAAAGAGAGGCCACTGAATTGAAAATTACACGTAGAGGGTAGTGAGGCCAACTGATGACAGCAAATGTTCTTAAGCAGGGCAACGGCCCTGTGACAGAAGGGAACCTAGCAGGCCAAGGAACGGAGAGAAGACCACAGTGGCTGAAGCACAGACAGAGGGGAGAGAGAAGGTAGTGCTTGAGAGGTAGATGGGGACCAGAACTGGCAGAACCTGTGGGGCCTTGTAGTTTGATGTGTATCCCAAGTGCAATGGGAAGGCATTGGAATGCCTTTAGTGGGTGATGCTGTGGTCAAATCTGCATCTCCTGAAGCTCTTTCTGGCTGAAGTGTGAAGGGAATTGGAGGGTCCCCGTGGCCACAGGAGACTGCTTCTCATTTCCCCTCGTGCTCTTCCTTCTGTTGATCCCTACATATACCCCCTGCCCTTATGGTTCTGGCCTCTCTACCTGAATTTTTAGCCACCTGCTGGATTTATCTATCTGGTGGCCAGAAATGTAAGCACACCCTCTTAGTCTCTGGATGGAGCCTCTGAAAATATCTTCAGTTCCTCTCCTACCTTGGCCCAATCAGTTGTCATGTTACATAAATATCTGGCAGATAATGGTCAACATACAGCACTGTTGTAGTTCCTGCACAGCTTTGAGAATATCTTTCTGGTCCTTAAGCTTATTAAGTTCCCCTTTATCATACCCAGTGCTGTTGCCGGTGGATCAATATTTCAATGTGCATCTCCAATGATTGCTTTTCTCGGATTAGCCTCCCATATATATATATATATATATATATTTTTTTTTTTTGATACAGAGTCTCCTTCTGTTGCCCAGGCTGGTGTGCAATGACACGATCTTGGCTCACTGCCACCTGTGTCTCCTGGGTTCAAGCAATTCTTCTGTCTCAGTTTCCCAAGTAGCTAGGATTAAAGGTGTGTGCCACCACACCTGGCTAATATTTGTATTTTTATTAGAGAGGGGGTTTCACCATGTTGGCCAGGCTGGTCTCGAACTCCTGACCTCAGGTGATCCTCCTGCCTCAGCCTCCCAAAGTGCTGGGATTACAGGTGTAAATCACTGTGCCTGGCCCCTCCCCACATTCTTTACATCTGTTGTGCATTCTAGTCATAGTCTCCTGCTTCTTGCCTTTATTACAGATGTGCTGGGATGCTCCATCCTGGTGCCATTCTGCCTTTGTTTTCATCTGTTGGAATCATAGGCATCTTTTATGCCTCAGCTGAAATACCACTATTGACAAAAATCCTTGTAGATGCCTCCAATCTTACATGAAATTTCCTGCCTTCAAGCCCCTTATGGTACTTTACTTGTCTCTTTAATGACACGTATCATGCTGGGATTCTACATGTGAATAAACATGTAGATTTGTGTGACTCTCACTTCTGAGCTAGTTTTTCCTGGAGATCTGGGACTGCAGATGACTCACCTGTGTATGAGTTATAACTTTCACATCTGCATCTTGTGCGAGAAAGATGCTCAGTACTTATATATCAAATCAGTGTCTGTTAGGATAATAAATAATTATGCATATATAAATCAAACCTATCTATTCTCTACTACTGTGGTGTGTTTTCTGAATTCTTTTAGAAGTTTGGAGAAATGAATTATTTTGTTATTCTCATGTGACTATTCCCTTTCTCCCATATTCAAGCATACAAGTATGAGGAAGGTATTTTTAAACTGCATGTTATGAAGAGAAAAAAGAAAAAGACAAACCAAACAACTTTTTGTACATTTCATTCTGGTTAGAGGCCAACGTAAAT
Organism: Aotus nancymaae; assembly: GCF_030222135.1. Lineage (NCBI taxonomy): Eukaryota > Metazoa > Chordata > Mammalia > Primates > Aotidae > Aotus > Aotus nancymaae. Next base: position 26,689,939 of record NW_026988455.1, read on the forward strand.
GCTTGTGCTATAAGAACAAGCATATTTCCTGCCATGAAGGCTTGGCTGTTTACCCTGGGACCCCTCTCCAACACTGGCTGCCCTCGAAAGCCTGTTAACCCCTGCTTTCAGCCAGCAAACCAGATGTGGGTTTTTTAAGCAAATTATTGGTTATTTCACCACATGTAGTTTTTGCAGTTAAGTGTTTCCAGCTTTTCAGAGCATTCCACAGGAATAACATCATATTTTTCCTCCAACCTGTTAATTAACATAATTATTTATCAGCCCTAAAACCACAGCTTGAGTTTGTTAAGTGGCTAGCTAAACATATATTCACTGGATGGAGCCCAATGCTGCTGAAGAGAAAAATTTGGCAATAAAGAAAAAACTGGAGGTCCTGGGGGGCTGGGGCCACATGCTCCATTCCCTTCTTGCTTCTTCAGACTCATCAGTCTGTGCGCCTTTCCCCAATAACTTGTCATCAAGTCAATATATTTTTTAGACTGAAGGGTTTGTCATGTGACCTCTAAGTTCCCATCCAGTTCTTTTTCTTTTTAAATTCTATTTTCTATAAGTTATTGGGGTGCATGTGGTATTTGGTTACATGAGTAAGTTCTTTAGTGGAGATCTAGTGCACCCATCACCCAAGCAGTATACACTGCACCCTATTTATAGTCTCATCCCTCGCCCCCTCCCACTCTTCCCCCCAAGTCCCAAAGTCCATTTATCATTCTTATGCCTTTGTATCCTCATAGCTTAGTTCCCACATATCAGTGAGAACATAAAATGTTTGGTTTTCCATTCCTGAGTTACTTCACTTAGAATAATAAGTCTCCAATCATGCAGGTCACTACAAATGCTGTTAATTCATTCCTTTTTATCCCATTCAGTTCTAATATTTGAAATCATTGTAGATTCAAGGGGTAAAGTTGTGAAATTGCAACACCTCTAGACTATTTTTCCTTCACTCTCCAAATCTCATGGCACGGTCTTCGGATTAGCAGAAAGTTCTTTCTTTCCTCCGCCACCTGGACTTCTACCCCATGGTGCAGCTTTCCCACCAACTGAGAAAGTATAACAGCACCTACATGTTACTCCTCTCACTAAATATTTTTGGTCTTGGAAAATATACTTACTATTCAAATAAATTTTATATTTATGTCAACGTGTTATATATTTATTGTTATCTTAAGTAAATTAAGAAAATATATCAGTTTTAATTTCAAACATAGGAAACATCAATAAAATGCTACCTATATAAAACAAAAGCTGGCTGAGCATGATGGCTCATGCCTGTAATCCCAGCACTTTGGAATGCTGAGGTGGGCGGATCACCTGAGGTCAGGAGTTCAAGACCAGCCTGGCCAACATGGTGAAACCCCGTCTCTACTAAAAATAAAAAATTAGCCAGGTGTGGTGACATGCACCTGTAATCCCAGCTACTCGGGAGGCTGAGGCAGGAGAATCACTTGAACCTGAGAGGTGGAGGTTGCAGTGAGCCTAGATTGTGCCACTGCACTCCAGCCTGGGTGACAGAGTGAGACTCCATCCACCCCTGCCAAAACAAAAACAAACAACAAAAACAAAAAAAGGCTTTTGGGAAACCTTAATAATTTTAAGAGTATGAAGAAGTGCCGAGTCTAAAAAGTGTGAGAACCATGGCCTTTCATATATCAGGGATGTGAAAAGATCTTACGCTACCAAGCTTTTGCCATTCCACTAGACACACGATAAGTTCCTTAGAAAAGAAGTCAAACACACTGGGCATGCATAAGTGTTTAAATACTTTGACAAAAGCCACCATGAGGGGCTCCATCCTTAAGCTGCCATAGTCAACTGAGATTACCTCTCACAGTCCTGAGCCAGCTTGCTCTAGAAACTACAATCAGTGTGCCATTAGGGAAGAAGCCAGAGAGCTGAGGATGAGAGAAGCTGGTAGCTATGGGGCCCAGAGAAGGGAAGGCGAGCCCTGGAATTAAATTAATAAGTTTTGGGGAAACGCTTGTTTCCTCAAATCCAGGACCTCTGGATAGGGGTCCTGGGTATCTACAAATTTCCTCCCTTTAGTATTATTCCTTGAGAGCAGAAAACCCGTTTTCAGAATTCAGCTACTGCCTGCACTGTGGTTTTTGTGAAGACAATAATTAGTAGCTTGCAGTGGATTTCATGTGAAAGTTACAGTGGCACCAGGCTAGACCAGATATGGATACATGTCCAAATGTTTAAGTCAATGTTTAAACAGCCGAACCACAAAATGTTTGAAATTGATTCCAATTCCAGTAAAGCAGACCCCATCTTGCAACTTCTTGGGACTGTATTCTGCTTCTCTCACAGTTCGTTGACCAAACCTCTTTCCAGCCAACAGAGGTTTATTAGCACATTAGTGCTCACCCTCACATTCCATTTTGAGAAAAAGCTCACACACCCACAGCCAAAAGTCATTTCCATTCTGATTACAGAACCCAAATAATAGCATCTTCATATCATTTTGATCAGAGTTCAGTCTCCGTGAGAAAAGAAAAAATGGCAGCAACTCTTCAATGAAACAGTTTTTCTTGAACTACTAGAGACGTTAATGATAAGGGTGGAGAGATGTATAGTCCTGCTTTCGGGTGCAAATAAGTCCCTTTGACATTAATACTCAAATTTCAATGATTCATTGTTCCTTCCTGCATCGAATTGCATTGTTAAAATTACCCTCAGTGATTTCAGAAGTCCTCAAGATGGGGTGTATCAGTTATGCTAAGGAAGGTGCCCAATCAGCTTAGAAATGAATTTACAAGTGCCTTAGTTAGCCATTTAACCCCAAATAGTATCCTCCCATTTCTAGCACTTTAAAATACTACTTAGCAATATCTGAAATTTTCTTTTTAATTTATATGAAAGTGCATTTGTTCTGACTCACTCCTTCCATTAGAATATAACTCCCTGAGGCAGAAATTCTGTCTTGCTCATACTATTTTCCTGGCACCTAGAACAGTGCCTGGCTTTCAGTATTTGTTGAGCTAAAGAATGAAGTTACAGTGCCCCTTCTGAAAATGGTTTTTCTCCAGGAACAGTCACCCTCCTCCGATGGAGTCCACACTGAACCTGTTTTAATCTTTACTAACATTCGTGGTTGTATCTCTGCAAGGACAGACTCAGAGAGAAGCATAAGGTGGGGTTTCTGCCACGGAGTTGCCTGAAGTCAACTTGAGTGCTGTGTTATCAGTTAGAGTCCTGCAGGAAACAGAAGATAAACCCTATTTGGTAATTTGAAGTGAGGCTGATAAAGGGACCATCTATAAAGATGTGAGCAAGGTTGAGAGGATCTAATGAAGGATGCTACTGTTCCCTTCAGCTAGTAATGACAGGGAACTGTTGTGTCCTCAAAACCCCAGGAGTGTGTTTCTAAGGAGAGGGACAGCCAAGTGGACCTGGAACACTTTAGAGGAAACAGAGCCAGCTTTGCCACATGCCCCCAGGATTGAGCTGGAATGATTAAGGGAAGCCAGAGAAGGAGAGAACTCATAGTGGGAAGAGGGAGAGCAGAGGGAGAAAGTGCAGAGAATAAAGACTTCCTGGACCTGCATGGTGTGAAAAGAAATGCCCCATAGTCCAGCATCTTCTGGATTCAGTGTGTATTTGTGACTGTCTGATAGGAACATTGCAACACTCTCAACACCATGACAACCATCATCCCCCAATCGATCCTGAAAAAGTACTGTAGATCCTTAGGCCTCTGGAGTACAGCAACTCCTAATATTAATCATCTTTACAGAAGAAACTTCAGGAGTGATGCTAACTCATCTGTGCCACTTAATACCAAGGTAACAAAGCCCCTATCCACTGAGGATGATGAGAGCAGATTGTGCAGACAGGCAGGGGTTTCTGTCACATAGAAACCACCTTGTACAATGCCTGGCACACAGCGAGTGACAAAAACGTGGTGAGTAATAACGATATTAGACTCCCGACAAATAACTAGACTCTTTTAGGTTTTCAAGGCCAGTCTGGAAGCAAGCTGAACTGGACCTACATTAGGAGACCCCAGTAGCCCTGCCCCAGAAGTTGTTCTCAACAGCAGAAAACCCAGCCAAATTCACACTCAGGCAGTCTGGTTACAGCCTCTGCGCTCTAAACCTTGTGGGTGCCCCACCCTTAGCCCCTCAGGACTTGCTGTTCTTGGACACACCAGGGGCTTCTTATTGGCAGCCCTATGCTCTATTCTAAGGGCTTTCTCTGGTCGCAGGCGCAAGTAGACCAAAAGTACCAGAGAGTTAAAATTCAGGAACATCTCTCATCCAGCAGCCTAGACTTGGTGACTGAGTACTCCGGAGACTCTACGCTTAGGTGGGATGGCTCTCAAACCTGCCCTTCATAGTCCTTCCCAGGCTCCTAGCAGGACTGAGCCCTGGCTGCCCACAGGGTGACCCTGCTGATTAATGTACCCTGCATTGACTTTCTTCCCATCCTTGGCCCACCGTCTGCTTTCCTGGTCGCACTCACATTCTTGTTCCAGGGTGGCTTTGAAAGCAGACCAAACCTGAGGCACCACATGCTCCGATCTCCTCACCTTCAGTTTCCCCCATGCTTTAATGTTTCCTTCCTCCCAGCAGACTCTTCCACCGGCAAACACGCCCTCCTGTTGGTAATTTATGACTTAAGAGTGGATTGAAGCCAATGTATCCCATGTATTCCCAGAGTTTCTTCTATTTAATGGTGAAGTCAACTCAACTCACTGTTCTCCATCAGCTGTGGGGATTATTCAACAGGGTTGGCTTTCTTCTCTTTCCTGCATTGCCCTTCAACTTTCAATTCCAAACTATTAGAGCTTTTCCCCCTGCTCTTTCCAATGACCTGCTATGTTTTTACCCTTTGGAAAACATCTGTCTTTAAAGAGAGAGAGAGAGAGAGAGAGAAACACATATATTATTCTTGTCCCTCTGCTCTTTTCTCTTCAGTGCTAGGTTTGTCCATTGACTTTCAAGGTTTTCATGTTTGTATAGGTGACCTCTAAAGCTATGTCACCACCATTAATTTCTCATCCAAATCCTGATCTCCCACAGTCTATGCAGCATTTCAACATCCATATCTCTTAGTCCCAAATAAAGTCAGTAGATGCAAAGAGAATTCCTCATCTTCACTTTAAAATTGTCTTCTTTTCCTAAGCTGCCTATTAACATCAAAGAGAACACCATTCCCACAGTCTTTCAGTTTCACACTGTAGTTTTTGGCTTCTTAACCCTTTACCACTTCCTAACTCTCCTCTCTGACCACAGACTCTCCCTGTTCCACATTGCCCTATAGAAAGCTGAGTTACTTTTCCCCAAATTCTGCATTCACTGTGTCATTATGTGGCACAAAAAAATACCAGCAGTATCGGAAATCAGTATCTCTCAACTGATTTCAGAATAAAACCCAGATTTCTCAAAATGTCTGTGCACTTCTCTGTCCTTTCCTTATTTCTAAAAATTATTTTAGGTCTACACAAATCTGGCTGAAAACTATTAATTTATCTTTCTCTATTTCCCCGTTCTCTCCTCCAGCCAGGTTTGTCCATCTAGTGGCCTCCATTGTGCTCACTTGTATATGTGGGATTTTGCTTGTGATCCTTCCCTATTTACATGAGGAAATGTATCTCAAGCCCTAGGCATTATGTGCTAGGCATTATGCAAAACTCTGACATTGTATATTATCTCATTTGATCCCTATGATAAGCCTATGTGCTAAGAACTATCATTGTCTATATTTTATAGATAAAGAAATTGAAGAACCATGAAGTTAAGGCACATTGCCACATCATACAGTGGGCAAGTGCTGGAAAAAGATGAGAACTCCCTTCTGCCTGAATACTGCTTTAAAAAGTACCCCAAACTTGTAGATCCTGTCCATATTGTGTCTTTTCAATGTCAAATGAGAGCACTGTCAAACAGGCCTCCATAAGGAGTACCTGGTTCTCCAGGAAGATGTATTTTTGTTTGATGTACAATTATTATTGCTTAGGATCTAGACTCTGTGGACTTATTTTAACTCAGTAGAGACTATCAAATTGCAAATTATCTTTGTACAGTAGAGAAGCGAATATTTTTGTTCGGTAGGAAAGGAAGCCTCAAATGTTATAGTTTTATTGTCCCATTGAACATTAATCAGTTTTGTTTTTAGCTTAGCAATCTTATTTCAGTCTTCTGACTCTCATGAACAACGTGTACTTTGATTTCTTGTATATTCTGTTGAGTCAGCTTTATAACACACTGATTCCCTCCTTAATGCGCTAAGTAGAACTTTAAAAGGTATGCACTTCATATTTTTATGAGAGTCATGCTTTTAATATTTAAAAGATTATACTTTGACAATGCAATGCCTATGCTCTTAATTATTGTGCTTAATAACTGACTCCCAGTTCCAGAATGCCTGCCCCCATTTATCTATCTGAATCCTCCCCTCTTCTGTCAAATTTAGATGTAGACTCACCTCTCCTCTTGATATCCTCTCTGAATACTTCAGCTCATGCCCATCTTTTTTTCTTAGAACTTCTAGAATATTCATTGGTTTTAATGACATAGTACTTTAAATTTTCTCCTATTGTCTTATGCACCTACCTCTAGCTCTATTTCCATCTTGATCTTGATCTCAATCTCAATTCTGTTATCCATCCATCCATCTATCTTCTTCCCCAACTCCCCTGACCCCAAGGTGCTTAGACTAGCTTTGAGCACAATATATGTGTTCAGTAAATACATGTGGAGTACAATTTAATTTTGCTTTGCAGATTGGCCTTTGCTACAGCTTAGAATTCTCTTGATTTATATTTAAGTATCTCCAGTCAAAACAGAGAGCCATTGTATCCAAGAATGAGTAGCCTTCTGGAAAGAATAGTAGTGACTGAAAATTCTGTTATCACAGCGAGGAGGAGAAAACGTCTTCTGCAAGCCCAAGAATCCTAAGAGTTAACTCTAGAATTTGCCCACATAGTTAAACCTCATTCCAAATGCCACTTTTCTAAAAAGCCAGCCCAGTGACAATCTGTGCCTTCCCCTTTCAACCACAACTCTGTTTAATTTCAAAACAAGGGCAGATAAAATATGCTAATACACAGCAAGTCTCCCCATTGCTATTCATTGGGAAGTCCCTTTCCAGTGTGAAAGTCCAGTCTTCCGTGAATTCACAAACAAATGATTGCTCTTGTTACTGGCATTCCACACCGGTGATAAAACATGCGAGTGAATCAGCCTCAGCCTAATTGTATGAATTTTCTTCTGGAAGGTGCTGTGCTTTTTGTCTTGAATCTATATGGAAATGCATCTACGTGCACATGTAGGATGTTTTAAAATAAGTGCACGTCTATCGGCCGGGACATTAATAGGAAATCCTCGGAGACTTCCATTTAGTGGTGGTGGTGGTGGGGATGGTGGTATGTTTTATAAGTTCAAAGTCTTTGCACTTGAGCTGTAAGAGCCTTCTGTAAGCAGTGGGCTGTTTAGCATACCATGTGGGCCACAGCCTCTGACATCTTTAGCTAGAAAAGCAAAGGGCTGGGAAAAGGAACACGATGGAGTACTGGCAGCCACGAGAGAGCGGGGTTGGAATGCTGGCTCTGACCACAAATTGGTACACGGAACTTGTGTTTTTCATTAGGGTTGCTGGAGTAATGCTGGTTTCTAGCATTCCAAAGGATATTCAGACTTATATTAAATTAAATTCTCCTTTAAAAATCACTCTATGTTGGAATAACATCAAGGATCAGACGGCAATCAAGAAAACTCAGGAAATATAAAACTAAACCTAGCTCTGGCTTTTCCTTATGTTTTGGTATGAATGTACAGTGTGCATTGTCCATGATTCAGAAGGTAATCTGAAATGCATCTTCAAGATGAAGTTTGCCTTGAGCTTTTAATTGACTAGTTAGCTCAAGTTTTTAAATATTATTTGTGGATTGTAGAAGACAACTCTGAGTGACCATAGTACATTTTTATGCCAGTGCAAAACAAAAACATAAGAATATGTTTCATATTGTGCATAAACACTTATGTAAGCCATGTATTTGTTTAGATATACTTATACATCCATTTGTGTAATTTGCAACTAAAAGTCCTAAACTGGCTGAAATCAAGCAGTTAAGGAATATGTATCTTATTCTAAAATCCAACTCTCACTATAAATCAGTTTTGTCTTTTGCTTTCTCTCTCTCTTTCAAAACACACACCCAACAAACACACACCCCCACAACACACATACACACACAATTTATGTGTGCACATTGATGTTTCTCAGTTTTGAAATAAGCATATATATTAGTCAGATAGGCTCAGAAATGCTGCTGTAACAGACAACCCCAAAGTCTCAGTAGCACACCTAAAGTTTTCTGTCTCTGCTAGTCCTCCGTGATGAATATGGGCAAACAGTTGTCCTCCATAATTGTCCTCTGAGCAATCCAGGCTACTTTCCTTTTGTGGCACTTCCATGTTAACACATGCGTCCCAAGACGCAACAAGGAAAGAATAGTCTAGGAAGTTAACCACAGCAATGATCATAGGTTGTTGCCATGCACATTCCATTGGCCAGAGCAAGTTGCACTGTCATACCTGACTTCAAAGAGAGAGAGAAAGGACATCTTCCTATGTGTCTGAAAGTGGATATTGGCAACTAAAAAAAAAAAAGCCTTATAACATCATTAATGTAGTAACCTAATGAATGCAACTCAAAATCAATCAGGTAATATCTTCCTCCCCGAGCCATCTCTCTCTCTCTTTCCCTACCCACTCTCTCTCTGTCTTACTCTCACTCTGTCTCTCTCTCCAGGGGTATAAGTGAAGTTCTACCGTTTTCTCTTCAAAATAGACTGATCCAGGTTGATTACAGAAGTCACCGTGCCATTCCCTGTGGGTGGGGCATTGCAGCCTGTATCTTTCTGCAGGTGTTTCATTCATGTCATATAAATATCTAGTCTTTACTGAGAAAGGTTTTCAGGTCCTATCCTGAGAGCAAGCTCTTGAGGAAAACAGAATTCTTTTTCTGAGTAACAGTGAAAGAAGTTGGGGAGAAGGAAATGAATTAGCCAGGAATGGGGGTGTAGGTGTTCTTCAAGCTAGACTCAAAGAATTTCACAATATTGTTGCAGGCCAATGATACTGGTGTAGACTGCCGAGTCCTTAAAAGGAACAAAGTGTATTTTCAGTCTGGTGGCTGAAGGGATCAGTAGATGAGTGGCATGCATTAGGATTTCCAGGTTCTAAAAGGGAGCAGTGAGGAATTCCATTTACAAAAGCCTTTCTTGGCTGTGCTTCTCCCCATGAAAACTAAGAGACAGTAGGATGGGGTAAGAGATTGGAAAGCAGGGAGAAGAGAGACCTTCTGTGTCCAGGAGGACTTGCCCAGATATCCAGCTGCACTACAAATAATGGCAAATGCTTTTGGAATACACGAGGCCCTGTAAGACGTAGCTTCTACCTTCCTGTCTTCAGCAATGCCTTGGGTCACTCTCCATCCCCCGGCCACCTGCCTCCGAACTCTAACTTTCTACCATGCTGGGCCTTGTTCTGTTCCTTGAGAGAGTAATTCTCCCTTCTGCACAGGGCCTTGGCATACGCAGTTTCTTTGGCTAAGAATGCTTTTCCTCATCCCTTCTCACTTAAATAAAGTCTGTTCATACTTCAGATCTCAACTCAAATGCTACTTCTCAGAGAAGCCTTCCTTGACCCTGAGGCAATGGCGACACCACCATTACCATATACCTCTATGTGGATGGGTGTAGTGGTCTGAGTAATGCTTTTTTTCTTCTAGTCTATAAGCTTCATGGGGGATCATATCTGTTTTTCTCACCATTGTATCTTTATTCTCCATTCCAGTCCCCTGAACATATTAGAAACTCAGTAAATATTTGCTGAAAAATATAGTGTTATAAAAATAAATGATCACAATCTCTTAATATTTATATAGGCATGTTTCCTAATTTTATACTCAAACTGGATGAGTTGAGCAGTGACAGCAGCCTAGACTGTGATTCAGGAGCACAAGTAGACTGGTCTCCATAGCTACGACTCTCCATTCAGTGCTCTGACCTTGGAAAAGTTACTATCTTCCCCCACCAGGTCTCATCCCTATCTGTTAAATTAGTGCTACATTCAATATTTATAAAGAGGTCCTACAAATAAAGGAAAGAAGATACACACCAATAGACAAACTATAAACAGAAAATTGGTAAGAAAGGAAATACAAATAATTAAAAATACATTAAAAGATCCTGTTCTTTAGTGAAATGCAAATGAAGTATAATCACAAGAGAACTCACATTGTAATTCAGATGTACAGAGGAAATGTTTCTTTTTCTTTTCTTTTTTTTTTTTTTTAAGACAGTTTCACTCTTGTTGCCCAGGCTTGAGTGCAATGGCGCAATCTCAGCTCACTGCAACCTCTGCCTCCTGGGTTCAAGTGCTTCTTTTGCCTCAGCTTCCTGAGTAGTTGGGATTACAGGTGCCCACCACCATGCCCAGCTAATTTTTGTATTTTTAGTAGAGACGGGGTTTCACCATGTTGGCCAGGCTAGTCTTGAACTCTTGACCTCAGGTGATCCACCCGCCTTGGCCTCCCAAAGTGTTGGGATTATAGGCATGAGCCACCATGCCAGGTGGAAATGTTTCTTTATTGTAGAAAGTAATATGGTCTTCTTCCAAGTCTCACTCATTGAGCAGCAGGAAAAAAACTACATTGTAAAACTTACCCCAGTCGAGTAACCACAGTCTAGGCTGATGCAATAATTTAAACAGAACATTGCAATTTTGATCAATGGCTTTAGGTAAAAATGCTAGTGTCCCAGGGTTCTACCCACTTTCCTTGCTTTTCTACAAAATGACTATGGATGTATAAAGAAGCTTATTGGGTCTTAATAGTGTGGGGTTCAAAGGGAGGAAGCCCCAATTCTGTATGAGATGTGCCTATAATGTCTTCTCACTCTGGGGCTTCTCTGTTCTGGCCATCTGTTTGCCAGTCTGATGCCAAAGTCTATAGATTATGATCTTGTTTGCTGTTTGTTGACTTGTTCATAGCCAGGTGGAGTCAAGGACCAGCTGTAGCTCACTTAGGCTCTCATTGACCCTCTCTGTAAGTCTCTGCCATACCTTCCACCTAGCCTCCTGGCCTGCTTCCAGCTTCTGCTGACAGCCACTTTGCCAGGCCACAGTTGATCTGATGGCAAAACCTCTGGCTCCTAATTCAGCACCCATGCTACACGGGAACCAAGGAAGGCTCATCTTTTGGGAGGCTAGCCCAAAAGATGACACCCTCCAGGCCATTATTGTAAAAGCTTAGACTCATGGGGGACTATTCTGGAATGACCCAAAAAGGAGTAGGGATACAGGAACATGTTTTAAGTTTAGTAAGAAAAATAAAAATAGCTGAAACCTGGAGAGAGAGGTGACATTTAGCTGGTCTTAAAAAACAGATATGCTACTTTTCCTTAGGGGTGGCCGTGAAGATCTCTATCTCACGTCTACGCAGTACACAGAAGGGAGCTAAACCGTGATTCTCAGGGTAAACCTGGGGCTGCATCCTAAAAGCAGTGGCATTGAGCAATTGTAGTGCATCTTTATGCCCATGTGTGCCCCAGAATCTTCAGGGAGTTGCCTGTCTTAAAGGGAGAGACAGACTTAAGCCATGAGGCTGACAGGCAGACCAGCATGAAATAAAAATAGAGAGCCCTTCTAGAATTTTCTGGAAGGCATAAGTTCTAAAGTCTGTGCTGGTGGTGCCAAAGTGTAAGAGGGATCCCCAGTGTCTATCAGAATGGAGTTCCCCACCAGTCCAGTGAGGTCAAATTTAGAATAGATTATATTTGTTTAGGGAGAGAAAATAAATGTGTGGTATTTCTCTCACCCTAATATGCGAACTAAAAATTTTACCCACGTACAGGAATGTAAATATTTAAAGAGAGGTTAGGAAAGAGAAGGACTGGATGATTTTTAACAGTAACCTTTCCAGAGGGAGTCTTAGAGAATGGTGGTAAAGGTCCTTCTGGTTTTTATTCTGTGTTTATTTTTAACGTTTAGGTCATTTACCATAAGACTCCGTTCTGGTGTTAGTTGCATGATAAACACATAACGATCAAAAGAGAATAGACCCAGGTAAGATCTAAGAGTTTCTGGCAGCTCTGCTACTCTGTGGCACTTTGTGGCAAATTTCTTCATGGCCAGAAACAGGTGAGACCGTTCACCTCCCCTGTTTTAACACTACGCTAAGCTTCACGGTTTGCCCGTGGTTCTTAACCCAGGCTGCCCGGTAAAATCGCTTCTGGGAATTTTTTAAATGTCACAAATATCTAGACCTCTTCCTCAGAGACTCTGAACTGATTGGTCTGGGATGGGCCTGGGCCTCTGTGTTTTTCAAAGCTCCTAAGTCATTCTAATGGCAGCCAAAATGGAGAACCACTCCTAGATACTTCCAGGACATCCTAACCCAGTGAAATGATTCCTGCCTCTGCCTTGGTCTGTCCTGAATGCAGTCCTTAACTTTTGTCAGATTTCTTTCTGTCCTGGAAGGCTGTTCCCATATCACACTTCTGTGAAGCGTTTGTCCCCTGGCTGTTATCTTTTCTTGCTGAGAACTCCTGTCCTTAGCTTTGTTCATCTTCCTGTGTGATGTACATCATCTTGTTCAAAGCCTCATTGGGTTTTGTTCATCTTCCTATATAATCTTTATTCTGACACATTTTGCACTGTAGTTGGTTGGATGTTTGCTTATATACAAGACTGTAAGTTCCCAGAGGCCAAGGGCTGTGTGTGCTCCCTTTGCTAGGTGCCATGGGGAATACATAGGGGTGTGTCCACAAAGAGTGGTGAGCCAGTCACATTGAAACTTCCTAATTATTTTAGTCAAACTACATCCACATGGACTAAATTAGATAAATGTTTGTGGGAAATGGAAGGACAAATGGATCATATTAGCTTTCAGCAAAAGCATAGCTTGTTACTTTTTCCTGAGAATCTGTTCTGAAGAGCCACAATCTCCGTGCACTTATTGTGGTCACCGGAAGAGAGATGCAGCCCATTGCTGGGATAGTATCTACCTGAATGTGGTGGGGGAGGGCCTGGGATTTAGGAATTCCAATTTCACCAAAACGAGCTCATAAATTAATCTCTTTAATGTCCTTTGGGAGGAAAAAGTACCCACAATTTTAGTCCAAAAAGTACAGAGAAAGCAAGTCCCAGAGAATATATGAATGTCAGTTAAGTAGAAAAGGGGAGAAAAAATATATATTCCTTCCAAAATATGCATACACATCAAGCTGTGATTTCTGGAATGAAAGCGCTAATGGGAACATTGCATAAAGAGGTATTATTACACAGTCCATATCAGTAGGCAAACCTAATTTGCAAAAGCCCCTAGATTTAGCCACCAGTTTACAGGAAACACAGGGACAGATAAATATGTTAAATAACAAAATGGGTGCAATCAACAAAATCCCAGACTAGGAACCTTGACAGTATAAATGATCTGGTTTTGTTACGAGATAAAATTGCAAAGGTGAAAAAAGAGATGGAGGGATAAATTATAGGTTAGAAGAGACCTTAAGAGTATTGTCAACTCATTACAATGTATTGTCCTTATTATGATCCTGATTCAAACAACAAACTGTAAGGCGAAAAGCATTTTTGAGATGATTAGGGAAAACTGAACACTGAAGACATTTGATAATAGTAAGAAATGATTCATTTTTACAGGTATGATAACGATATCATAAAATTTAAATAAAGAGGCAAATATGTATATATTAGAGTAACAATTTAGAGTTAAAATTATGATGTCTAGATTTGCTTCAAAATAATCCTGGAATGAACAAGTGAGAGACAGTAGATTAAATGAGATTGGCTATGAGTTAATCGTTGAATAAGTACCTGGGGGTTATTCATCAGGGTTCTCCAGAGAAATAGAAGCAATAGAATTACATATCAAGTGAGCCAATTCATATGTGTGAAGACTGGAGAGAGATCCAAGATGGCTGATCACTAGCAGCTCGGGCTCCTAGCTCCCAGTGAAAGCGCAGAGAACGAGAGGACGCCACACTTTCAGATGAATATTTGTTGCTCACGGACCAGGAGATTCCCAGCAGAGGAGCCCCACGTGTCGCCAGGGCGACTCTTGTGGCCAGTGCGGCGGTTTTGCTGGTGCCTTAGCGTGCTAGTTTTTGGTGCAGAGTCCGGAGATTCCTGGGCAGAAAAGCACCATCAATCTTAACACCGCTATTTTGACCAGCACAGTGGACTGCTCAGATTTCGGCACAGGGAATCAACAAGTTGGATGTCTGCTCAGAGACCTAGTTAGAAAGTCGGTAATTACAAAGACAACAGATGGATAAATATATAATGAAGGGAAGAAATCAGCATAAAAAGGCAGAGAATACTCAAAATCAGAATGTCTCTCCCTCTACAGGGGATCACAATTCCTCATCAGTAACGGAACAAGGCTTAATAGATTACGAGTGTGTTCCAATAACAGAAGCAGGCTTCGAAACGTGGGTGATAAGAAACTTCTGTGAATTAAAAGAACTTGTTCTAACCCAATGCAAAGAAACTAAGAACCTTGAAAAAAGGTTTGACGAAATGTTAATGAGAATGGACAATTTAGAGAGGAATATAAGTGAATTGATGGAGCTGAAAAACACAACACGAGAACTTCGCGAAGCATGCACAAGTTTAAACAGTCGAATTGATCAAGTAGAAGAAAGGACATCAGAAGTCGAGAACCAGCTCAGTGAAATGAAACGAGAAGACAAGATTGGAGAAAAAAGGATGAAAAGGAATGAGCAAAGTCTCCAGGAAATATGGGACTATGTGAAAAGACCTAATTTACGTTTGATAGGTGTACCTGAATGTGATGAAGAGAATGAATCAAAGTTGGAAAATACTCTTCAGGATATCATTCAGGAAAATTTTCCCAACCTGGCAAGGCAGGGTAATATTCAACTCCAGGTAATACAGAGAACACCACAAAGATATTCTTCAAGAAGACCAACCCCAAGGCACATAATTGCCAGATTTATTAGGGTTGAAATGAAGGAGAAAATACTAAGGGCAGCCAGAGAGAAAGGTCAGGTTACCCATAAAGGGAAACCTATCAGACTTACAGCAGATCTCTCAGCAGAAACCCTACAAGCCAGAAAAGAGTGGGGACCAATATTTAACATCCTTAAAGAAAAGAACTTTCAACCCAGAATTTCCTATCCAGCCAAACTAAGCTTTATAATA
This sequence comes from Aotus nancymaae, assembly GCF_030222135.1. Classification (NCBI taxonomy): domain Eukaryota; kingdom Metazoa; phylum Chordata; class Mammalia; order Primates; family Aotidae; genus Aotus; species Aotus nancymaae. The sequence goes on from NW_026988455.1 coordinate 26,705,136, forward strand.
GAAGGAAAAATTAAATCCTTTGCGAACAAACAAGTACTTAGAGAGTTCACCACCAGCAGGCCTGCTTTACAAGAGCTTCTGAAAGAAGCACTATACCTATAAAGGAACAACCAATATCAGCCTTTCCAAAAATATATCAAAAAGAAAAGAACATTAACACAATGAAAAATTTACACTAACTAATGGGCAAAACAGCCAGCTAGCACCAAATGCTAGTATTAAAGTTATATATATTCTAATTGGATAAAAAGCCAAAACCCATTGCTATGCTGCATCCAGACCCATCTCACATGCAACGATACACAAAGACTCAAAACAAAGGGAAGGAGAAAGATTTATCAACCAATCAGAGAGTAAAAATAAACAAATAAAAAGCAGGAGATGCAATTCTCGCTTCTGATAAAGTAGACTTTAACATAACAAAGAGCAAAAGAGACAAAGAAGGACATTACATAATGGCGAAAGGATCAATGTAACAAGAAGAGCTAACGATTTTATAGATCAACGAGTCAGAAAATTACCAAGGACATCCAGGACTTGAACTCAGACCCAGAACAAGTAAACTTAATAAACATTTATAGAACTCTTCACTTCAAATACATAAAACATACATTACCACCTCACACCTATTCCATAAGTGACTACATAATTGGAAGTAAATCACTCCTCAGTAATCGCATAGCATTTCATAGGTTTAAATGAAATATTGGTTGGCTGCTCGTTTGTTATTTTCTTCCCTTATTCCTTCCTGTTTACATCAAGTATAATTATTGGTATAAAAGAGGTTTTCAATACCCATTACTAAACTGCATTCTAGCCTGGGCAAGAAAGCAATACTCCCATTCTCTCTCTCTCTTTCTCTTCCTTTTTCCTCCTCTTCTTTATTCTTTTTCTTTCTTTCTTTCTTTCAAAAAAAAGAGAAAAGACTGAGGTGTCACATGATCAGTGGTCTATAAGCTAGAGTCCCAGGAAAGCTGGTGGTATAATTTAGTCTGAGTCCAAAGGCCCAAGAACTAGGAATACCAGTCTGAGAGAGCAGAAGATGAATGTCCCAGCTCAAACACAGAATGCAAATATACCCTTTCGATGCCTTTTCTTCTACTCAGACTCTAGTGATTCGAATGACACTTGCTCACATTGGTGAGGGTGGATCTTCTTTGCTCAGTCTACCTATTCAAATTCTAATCTCTCTGGAAACACCCACACAGACAAAACCACAAATAATATTTTACCAGTTATCTGGGCATCTCTTAGCCCAGTCAAGCTGACACATTAAAATTAACCATCACATGTTAGTTATTATATGATAATCTATTTCTGTCACATTTTACAAGATGATCTAAAGTATAAACAAAAAAATACAAAAATATATGACAATAATTTAAATACAAGTGAGTTACTAATAAATTCACACAAGCATCACATTCGACTGTCAAGTTTTCACAACCTGTGTCTCCTTGCAGTCTCTAAGGGATAAAGCATTGTCAAGGTTATAATGAAGTAGGGCAGGTGGGTGGAGATACACGTTTTTTTCTTCAAAAAAGTGTTAGATTTGGTATGTAATTAGATGTATTGCCTTAACCGTGGATAAGAATAGAAACTAGAGTTTCAAAATTTAAGCAGTTTGCCTCGGGCTAAAAACACTGGCTGAGAGTGAAACACAAGCATCTGGAGGTTACAAAGGAAAAAGTGGAAGTTTTTACATTTTCAAGCCTACTGGGAAATTAAAACGGGTAGGGAAGAGATAAATCAGATGAAACAAACAAACAAACAAAATCACATGAAAATTCCAAATCAGAGGATGAGAAGGCCACAGTGGAGCTCCTTGCCCAGAGTCTGTGCTGTCATGCCCCATAATGGGGACCCTCCATTGATTGGTGAGGTGGTGATTGCTGTTCCATGAAGATATTGGCATATAATAGTTTTTTTCCCCAATTCTCACACCCACGTCAGCCCTCACACTCAAGATGGAGTGCAGAGAGACTAAGAAAAGCCACTTCAGGCCGGACGTGGTGTCTCACGCCTGTAATCCAAACACTTAGGAGGCCAAGGCGGGCGGATCACCTGAGGTCAGGAGTTCAAGACCAGCCTGACCAGTATGGTGAAACCCCGTCTTAAAAAAGAAAAAAAGAAAAAAAAAAGAAAAGGCACTTCAAGATCACCAGCTGTAACTCTTGCACGACCCTTGCTGTTCTACTGTGCTGCACCATATTGGTCTTTACAGAAAAGTAAAAAGCTCATCTGGTTGTCTCCCAGGGGCTCTATTTCTTCAACTTAGTCATGCGTGGACTAGGAGAGGAAATCCACCTCTGTATATGAATTTGTGGAAAGTGAGAAAGAATTGGAGAAATTATGATTAAGATGAACACCAAACTGAGATGGAGCAGGTCCAGAGGCAATGGAAGTCAGCGTGGTACAATGTCAGGTGACTTAAAATGCCTTGGAGTTTCCTCTTTTCCTTCCTGTTTTCACAGCAGGTGGGCATCAGCTGCACTGGTCAACAAGGATGGTCTCAGGAAAGGATTATTACAGGAAGATGAATTTAAAAAAAAACTGACTCCGTGTGACTCAGAGAAGAGAAAAAATTTATTGGGTCACTTCATTGGCATCTTCCCCTACACACATCTTTAAGACAGAATCCCCCAGAACTGCAGGGAGTGGGAAAGGCATATAGAGAGGATTAGTGAAAGGAAAGAGGTTGAGCCCATGAAAAATCATAGAAATGGGAGTGGAGGGAGCATCAGAGACCACCTAACTTGATCTCAAGCATCATCCGGGCTCGCATCTGAGCTCCTCTGCAGTTGTAGCCAGCTGTACTGTGCAAGTTCCATGCCAAGGGTCTGGCAACGTTCTTCTTTCTATAGTTGTAGAACCTCAGGAAAACCTCAGGAATTAGATGACCAGAATGTCTAAAAATGCAAGCATAGGGAGGGATGGGAGTCCTGGTTGAAAATTGATATGAAAAGCAGCCAGACATTGAGGTAAAACTGACAATGTGCTAGTATATCTTTGTAAGTGTCTGGGGATGGCTTCTTAAGATATCTAAAACAATTCTTTAAAAAGTTAACCCTAAAAAAACAAAATCTCCTACAAGAAGAGAATGTACTCTTAGTACTGTATGTGATGTGACTCAATACCAATAATATTTACACAGCCAGAATAACACAAGCAACGAAAGTCTATTTAAAAATAAAAGTAACATAAGTATATTGGGAAGAGAACTGGTCATATTGTAGGAAGGTGGGAAGAGCTAACTCCTTGCCTTCCATAGCATGAAAACAATGAATCCTTACAACTGACTAGAATCAAGAAATAGCAGGATTCCAGCTGGCTATTTAAAATATGGACATAAATGCCACAAGAAACACTAAAAGTGGTTGGAAGTGATTGCCTCTGGGAAGCTAAAATAGAGAACAGAAAGCATGAGACAGGAATTGCTGGATTTCTTTCTTTTTTGGAAGGCAAGGGAGGCTATATTTGGCCTTTTAAGCCATGTACATATATTCCTTAGATAAAAAAAATTAAAATTAAATTTGAAAATTATAAGGTATTTGTGTATTTTTAGGTGATTATACTAGGGATCAGTTAGCTCTTCTCACTTTGAGACTTTATGATCCTTTATCGAAATATGTAAAAACCTCCAGCACTGTACCCAGGCAGAGGTGCATGGCCATTGTTGGTTCCCAAAGCTTCCAGATTCAAATGTATTTGCCTCCTTTGGGAAGTGGCTTTGTCTATTGAGGAGCTGATTTCATCTGAGCCATGAAAACTTTGCTTTAGTGCTCCACTTGACCTTTGTGTTTGTGTGGATGTGCCTATGCCAGCACCATTTTCAATTTAAAAATTTTTCAACAAAAATTTTGTCATTGAGGCACAGCACACACACTGAAATACACCAGTTCTAAGTGCATAGCTTGATAAATTTTCTCAAAGTGAACACACCCACGTAATCAGGACTCAGATTAAGAAACAGAACATTACCAACAGCCCTACCAATCACTGTTGCCTCTGTCATCTTCAAAGGTATCTGGTGTTCTAAATTCCAAACCAGATACAGTACAGTCAGCCCTCCATAATCGCTGGTTCTGCATCTTCAGATTTTACCAACTGCGGATCAAAAATATTAGTAAAAAAGACAATAAAAATAACAATACAATAAAATAATACAAATAAAAGGTAGAGTATAACAACTGTTTACATAGGATTTACATTGTGTTAGATACTATATGTAATACTGAGATGATTTAAAGAATACAGAGAATGTGTGTAGGTTACATGCAAATACTACACCATGTTATTTAAAGGAATTGAGCATCCTAGTGTTTTGGTATCCAAGTGGGGTCCTGGTACCAATCCCCTGTGTGTACAAACAACTGTATGTATTCTTTTGTGTGTAGACTTTCCCTCAATAGTTTGCTCATGCAATTAATTAATTGCCATGCACCATAATTTATTTATTTATTCTATGGTGAGTAATGCTACTGTGAGCATTCTTGAACATGCCTTTCAGTGCCTTTGTATCCAGCAGATACTTAAAGGAGGAGCTGTTATGTTCAGCATTTGGTAGGCATCATCAAGTAGGCTTCCAAGATGTTTTTTCTCAGTTTTCAGTCCCAATAGCTGTATATAGAGAAGCCACTGCTACACAATTTTGCCCACAACTGCATTGTCCACTTAAAAAATATTAGACATCTTGGCAAATGCTATCTCATTATGGTTTTAATTTGCATTTCCCTTTGACTAAAAAGTAGAGAAACTTTGCATAAACGTTATGATTTTCTTTAAAAATTTTATTTTCTTGGCTTGGTATTTATAGTGCTTCTTGGACATGACCCAGTATCTATTCAGTTTTGAGAAATTATCAACCACTACTATTTCAAACATGACCTGTACCCAATCTTCTTCATCCTTTCCTCCTGAGATTCCAATTATTTATGCATTAAAGTTTTCTACAATGTCTCACATTCTTTCTTGTATTTTCTACTCTCTTTTCTCTTTGTACTTCATTTTCAGTATTTTTTCCCATCTAACTTATCATTCACGGTCTAATTTTATGTTAAACCCATTTGATGAGCTTTAAGTCTGTATCTGAAAACTCCAGTTTCTGGTTAGTTATTTTGTCTTCATTCTAGTCAATTGGTTTCAAATAAATTCTTCTATTCTTGTTGGGCTGGTTTTCTTTTTAAATAAATTTCTTATTTCGGAATAAATTCAGGTTTACAAAAAAGTTGCAAAAGTAATCTAGACTTCCTTATGTCTTTCAGCCAGTTCCAGTTTCTCCTACTATCTTACACCACTGTGGTAAATTTGTCACAACGAAGACACCGGCATTGATATTTTACTATTAAACTGAACTCTAGACTTTACCTGGATATTTTTTTTTGAATGCCAGGCATTTTGAATGACGAACTGTGAAGGTAATTTGAAGCTCTAGATGTTATCTTCCCTCAAAGATCATTTACTTATTCTTCTAGTAGGAGGCTGGGCTGGGGAAGATTATATTATAAAATTGAAATAATGTGAACATGGATTTCCTTCACACTGAGGACTGATCAAGTTCTGGTTTACCTTTTTCTTTTGGTGTAGTCTTTTGGAGCTCCAACTGAAGGTCTGGGATATCAGGTCCTCTCTTCCTTATTGGGCTGTGAACTCTATTTTATTTTATCCTTCGTACCTATGAGACTGCCAAAAGCTCTGTCCACTTCTCAGCCTTTCAGATACCACTTTCACTTTCAGAATTAATAATCAGCTTGATGAGAAAAGTGGCCCCAAATATGCACATCTTAACTCCTTTGGCTTTTTTTTTCAGACCTTGAACCTGCAAATTTTCCTTGCCCTGGTTACTCTCTGATGCCTTCAAGAGTTAAATGTATATGTATGTACATACATATACATGTGTGTGTGTATGTATGTGTGTGTGTGGGATACCAGGTAACTCATATAAATGGAATCATATAGCATTTCTTATTTTGTGACTGGCTTATTTCACTGCATGTAATGTCCTCAAGATTCATTCATGTTGTAACATGTGTCACAATTTCTCCCTTTTTAAGGCTGTATAATATGCTATTGTATCTGTACACCAAATTTCATTTATCCCTTCACCTATTGATTGACACTTGGGTTGCTTCCACCTTTTGACTATTGTAAATAATGCTGTTATGAAGGTGAGTATACAAACATCTGTTCAAGACCATGTTTTTAATTCTTTTGGATATATACAGTGAGTCCTCATGCAATGTTGTTGATAGGTTCTTGGAAACTGAGACTTTCAGCAAAACAGTGTATTGTTCAATGAAATCACTTTTACCATAGACTAATTGACATAAACTAGAGTTAAGTTCCTGTGGCATTAGTACATTGTTTTACTGAAAGTCACAGTTTTCAAGAACCTATGGACAACGACCAGTTCCCCTTTTAGGCTAAGATATCCTAGCAAAATTGTCTGCCTCCTTAACTATTGCTGGGCTACAGCCACACCTCTTTGCCACCCTCCTTCCCAAACCTGTACCTCTTTCAATAGCTCCCCTCATGTCTCCCTACCTTAACCCTAGGGTACAGGACACCACCTCCCCATCTGTTGCTACAAGTCACTCACCCCTCATCATCCCCTTAAAACCTAAAAACCCTTACCCTACCCAGCCACAGTACCCCATCCCACAACAGGCTTTAAAAGGCCTAACACCTGTTATCACCCATCTATTGCAACATGGCCTTTTAACTCACCCTCTTGCTTTTTCAGTATCTATACTCAAATGGGTATCATGCATCCCCTTCCAAAGCCCAAATTTCTTCCCCTAACCAAACTGTCCAAACAACCAGCCAAATTCTACAGAGTGTGCCGAACAGCTCTGCCACTACCTTCAAATAGGGTAAGCAGTCTCCCCCTCTTTCTCTCTCTTTTCCTTTAGAGAAGAGGAGACGGGTCTCTCCCTACCTCTTTTCCTTTTGAGAATGGGAGACAAATCTGTCCCCTTCTCTCTCTTTTCCTTCAGATCCCAAGGAGACAAGTCTCTCTCTCTTTCTCTCTCTTTTCCTTTAAATCTTTCTCTTTCTAGTAGAGATGAAGAGGCAATCTTTATCTGTGTGGAGCCGGAGGAGACAAATCTTTCCCTCTCACTCAAAAACTCTGACTCAGTCTCAGATTCAGGAAGACAAGACTCTTCCCTTGGTATCTGGTCAATTGGGGGGACACCTGCCTTGATCACTCAGCCACGTTACAGCCCAGGAATTAGAGACACCTACTGAAAACCCTGGTAGCTGCTCCCTCCTTCTCCTAGTCTCTCCTCTACTCCTTTCCTTAAAATTTATCTCCTTTGCCAGCGGAAATATTCAGCTCTCTATTCCTCAGTCTTCGCCTCTAGCCTGCATCCTAGAAAACCTAAAACCTCTTCAACTGTCCCGATCTGAAACCTAAACATTTCTGTAACATGGCCTGGCCTGAATCCAAATGACCAGAAAATAGCACTTTCAGTTTTTCTTATGTAAACCCATCTGGCCTCGTATATGATGCCATCAATATATTAAACCTGACTGGACTGGCTGGACACTCACTGGGAGTCATGGCTTCTTCCAATTCCTAGTCCTCTGATACTATCTTTCTCTTTCTCCTATTTGGACCCTGTGTTTTCCGATTAATCTCTCAATTCCTACAAAATTGTATACAAGTGATAACCAATCAGTCAATACAAGAAATGGTCCTCTAACAACCCCACAGTATCACCCCTTGTGCTGAAATCTCCCAACCATCTAAATTCTTTCCCATTTTTAGGTTTCCACACCGCCCTCAATCCCACTGGAAGAAGCCCTGAGAAACACCACCCCATCGCCCCTCTTTGCTGCCCATCCTGATATTCCACTGCTCCACTCTTCATCTCTTTTTCCTTTGTATTACTAATATAAAAAGACAGGAATGTAAGGTCTTTTAGGCTGACTGACTGTGCCATGTTACCCTCTGTGACCTGCGCAGACACTCCAGATGACTTCCTGGAAAATCGAAAGATGAAAAGAGGAAGAAATGATCAACCCCTGGGTGCCTACTTAACTTTGAGACATTCTCTTCTGTTCCTTTTTCCTGCCCTAATTGATAAGGCTATTGGACTTTGTAACCGACCTTGGTCAACCTCATGACTCCAAACCCTATGACCCCCTCCCATCTTGCAAACCTATGACCCCCTCCCAGCTTGCAAAAAAACACTCTTAACTGTAACTTTCCACTGTCCACCCCAAACCTATAAAACCAATTCCTATGCCACCAGCTTTCACTGATACCCTTTTCAGCCTCAGCCCGCCAGCACCCAGGTGAATAAACAGCCATGTTGCTCACACACACACACACACACACACACACACAAGCAAACACCACATGTTCTCACTCATAGGCGGGTATTGACAATGAGAACACATGGACACAGGGAGGGGAGCATTACACACTGGGGTCTGTTGGGGGAGAATAGCGGAGGGACAGCAGAGGGTAGGGAGGTTGGTGATGGATAACATGGGGAGAAATGCCAGATATAGGTGACGGGGGGATGGAGGCAGCAAACCACATTGCCATGTATGTACCTATGCAACAATCCTGCATGATCTACACATGTAGCCCAGAACCTAAAGTGCAATTATATATATATATATATATATATATATATATATATATATATATGAAAGAAAGGTTGGTATATAACTGAAGTGCCAGTTGAGTAGGCGTGCTCAGGTTTGATCAGGCTTGAGATTCAGTAAGAACGCCATAACTGGCTGGGCACGGTGGCTCGCACCTGTAATCCCAGCACTTTGGGAGGCTGAGGCAGGCAGACCACTGAGATTCAGTAAGAACGCCATAACTGGCCGGGCACGGTGGCTCACACCTGTAATCCCAGCACTTTGGGAGGCTGAGGCAGGCAGATCACTGAGATTCAGTAAGAACGCCATAACTGGTCGGGCACGGTGGCTCGCACCTGTAATCCCAGCACTTTGGGAGGCTGAGGCAGGCAGACCACTGAGATTCAGTAAGAACGCCATAACTGGCCGGGCACGGTGGCTCGCACCTGTAATCCCAGCACTTTGGGAGGCTGAGGCAGGCAGATCACTGGAGGTCAGGAGTTTAAGACCAGCCTAGCCAACGTGGCGAAAACCCATCTCTACTAAAAATACAAAAATTAGCCAGGTGTGGTGGTTCACGACTGTAGTCCCAGCTACTCAGGAGGCTGAGGCATGAGAATCACTTGAACCTGGGAGGTGGAGGTTGCAGTAAGCTGAGATTGTGCCATTTCACTCCAGCCTCGGCAATAGAGCTAGGCTTTCCAAAAAAAAAAAAAAAAAAAAAAAGAATGCCAGAACCAAAGGTTAAAGCAACAAACTCAAAAAACTAAAGCTAGTTAGGTTGAGATAGTCATAGAATGCCTGTGGGAAAATCTATAAGATAAAGCTCGAATTACTTTGGCAAAGAAAATGGCCAGAAGATGATTTCTCAGAGCAAGGGAGAGCACTGGCCTTTAAAAGTAGGGCAACTAGGTTGAAATTTACGTATTAAGTTTCCGATGTATAAAAAACTGCAACTTCCTTTATTCTGTATTACTGAACTCATCTTTCTCTGGAGACTTCCAGCTAATGTAAACTTGCCAAATTGAAAGTAACACAATCTCCACTGGCTTAATTCAAGTTCAATTCAAGGTTAGTCTCTGTCAGGATGGCTTCTCTTTTCTTCCTCTCCTCTGTGAGCTCCCAAGCTGGAGGCTCTATGCGTGGGATGGGGGAGGTACTCCCATTGCCTTCTGGGAATAGGAGCTGGGAGGACCAGAAGTCTGCATCTGGTCTTTGTGCCATCTGGTTCTGTTGCAGGCTGCCTTTGTCAGCTGATGCATGCGTGGATAGCGTAAGTTGTGGCCCCTCATCTCCTCAAAGACAGGTGCCATGGCTGAGGACTTACTCTTGGGGACTTACCCATCTTCCCTAGTTTATTAGACTTGGCTTTCTGTGGTTCTATAGATTTGGTGAAGTCTTGCCACATTGACAAGGCAATCCCAATGTGGGCACACCATCCTGGAGACTGAGAGCCCTCATGTTCTCTTTGCCCCCTATTGCAGTGATGCTCCCAGGCTCGTTAGATAGCCTTCTCCCTCAGTCCTCTTTTGTGTGTCAGCCAGCCCTCACACCCCAGATGGAGCTCAGAGATACTAAGAAAAGCCACTTCAAGCTCATCATCTGTAACTCTTGTACTGTCCTTGCTGTTATACTGTGCTGCACCATAATGGTCTCTACAGAAAAGCAGAACACCAGTCTGGATGTTCTCAGATTTTCTTTTCATCTATCTAAGGATTCCATCAGAGTTTCCACTGTGCTGTCCTCTCCCTTTGGGCTGAAGCCTAGGGTTGGTAGGAACCCAGGCAGCATTCTCACCATAGGAAAGTCCTTCCAATCTCTGTCTCCTTCACCCTTTCCCACTCATCCTCTCCGGTGAGAAAGTTCTTTCTTTCCTCTTGGGTGGGAATTTCTCTTCCTCATATCTCCTTCTTTTCCACCTTAAGCCATACTGCTTTCTGAGTAGACCAGAACTCACATATAATGGGGATCCTTATTAAAGGAGAGTCATAAAGGCGTATAATGAGAAATTTGGAAAAGAAAGCCCTCTACAAAAGCCTGGTTTTAAAAATATTGTCTTCTTATGGACCCAGAGCAATCTACTTGGTGAACTGAAACAGAACAGTAATTTCTTTGTTATACCAGGCCATACCTTCCCCTCCTTTTCTGAGACAGAGCCTCATGGATCCAAAAAAGAACACTGCATATAAACACTCAAGAGGCCAACACAGCATGGAAAATAAATCAAAAGAGGACTTTATTATCTAGTCCAAAAGGAAATTAGTTTCCTACCCTGGATCTGTGACTTTGATGGCTACAAACCAGTAGTCTATTTCTTAATGTAAATGTGTTTGATATTGTCAGAGTTCAAATAAAATAACATATGTAAATATATCTTTAAAAGATCTATGCAAATGTTCATGTTTATTATTATCAATGTATGTTTTAAATCTCTTTCCTCACTGGATTCTACATACCATAAAAAGCTTTTAAAAAGGAACTATTTTTAAGCAGAAGAAAAACAGTGGCTTCAAGACTAAAGATGCTGTTATTTGTGTAATGATAAGAATATCTTCAAAGAGCCACTGCTTCTTATAAAGCCCTTCTCACTAAACTTATATAAACATATATATCTTTCAAATATAGCTTCAACATATGAATTTTACAGAAACACATTTAGTCCATTACACCTGTTATGGACTAAATGTGTTTCTGGGCAAAAGATACTCAGCCTTATTAGGAAACACCTATTTATTCTTTTAAAAGAACATTTTATTACTATATAGCTTGTACACTTTTTCAATTGTATGTATACATAGAAAAAATTAGAAACAAATATGCCAAACACTAGTAGTGATAATTTTGGGTTGAAATATGAGTGATTGTTATTATTTTTTATTGTTTTCTGTACTTTTCAGACCAGATATAATTCAGCCAAATAAAAATCAGGTCAAATAAAATTTCATGAACTCCATTCTGGCTTTATCAGTGATGCCTGACAGCATTATCCCCTCTCTACAGAAATTTTTGTATTTGGTTAATGTACAATAGCAATCACTGATGGCCGTGACCATACCATAAGTCACGAAACTTTGTTGGCCGGGTGTGGTGGCTCAGGCCTGTAATCCTAGCACTTTGGGAGGCTGAGGTGAGCGAATCACGAGGTCAGGAGATTGAAGACCATCCTGGCTAACACGGTGAAACTCTTGTCTTTACTAAAAATACAAAAAATTATCCAGGCATGATGGAACGCGCCAGTAGTCCCAGCTACTCAGGAGGTCGAGGCAGGAGAATTGCTTGAACCTGGGAGGCAGAGGTTGCAGTGAGCCAAGACTGTGCCACTGCACTCCAGCCTGGGCAACAGAGACTCTGTCTCAAAAAGAAAAAACAAAAAAAGAAAGAAAACAGAAACTTTGTTGAATACCTACTATGTGCAAATTGTCCTGAATAAAATAGAAAATTTTGCAAAGTTGGTTCAAAGTTTTAATCTCTAAAATGAAGCTTTTTTTTTCTTTTGCTAACAAGTACTTGTATAACTTTGGTTCATTTCTCATCTTTGAAAAGCAGAGCACAGCATTTATAAAAGTGGGAAAACATATTTATGCACCCTGGAAAGTTAGTGTTGATGCTGGTCATTTTTCAAATAAACAATTAAACTGAACTTTATCAAGATAAAAGAGTTGTTATTGTTAACTCCCAGAATTACTTGGTTCTGTCTGAGTCCTTGTTTTAATTGATTTAAATATTTTATGCTATCAAATTTCTGTTTTTCAAGTTCAAAGAAAAGTGGATGATCCAGAGAGATGAATGTTAGTGATAAGAAAAGCACAAATTCAATACTCTCAGACTATCTAAATAAAAACGCAATATATTTTGATCCTTGGCCTACTAATGAAGGAATTTAATCTCTAGTCACATGGAGCTTTTGGCCTTGGATTTTGAGAGGTGGAGTTGACCATTTATAAAAGAAGATGGTTGTGAACAATTCATGCTTGTAAAAATAACTTTCTTACAGTTTTTATGTTCTGAAACCAAGTTGCTTGGATGATATTGCCATAAGACACACTTGCTTGTTTCAATGGAGTTGAAACCTTTAGTGTTTGGCTTTCTTATGCATTTTGCAAGCTAACAGTGGCAATTTTTTTATTTTGGTACTAGTATCTAATGATATATTTAAGAGCATCTGGTCATTATTATGTGTTTTTAGGAGGGAGAAGATTATTTTCAACATGTTTTTAATCTATTGGATGCAGATTATTCTATTTCTCATTGACTATCAATACAGTATGAGTATGACCCTGTCCTAGAAGTGATGTGTTGAAGAGTGAGCATGCCATGGTTTGGATATGGTTGGTTTGCTTCCGTATAAACTCATGTTGAAATTTGATTCTCTGTGTGGCAGTGTTGGGAGGCAGGTTCTAGTCAGAAGTATTTCAGTCATGGTGGCAAATCCCTCATGAATAGCTTGGCGCTGTTCTCAAGGGAGTGGGTAAGTTCTCTCTCTCTGGTGGGACTAGATGAGATCTCATGGAAGTGAATATTTTCTGTGAGAGTGGATTGTTGTAAAGTCAGGACATCCCTTGGGTTTTGCTTATTCTTACATGTCCGTTTCCCCTTTGACCTTCTCCACCGTGTTATGACAGCCTGAAAGCCTTTGCTAGAAGCCACGGTCATTCCCTGAACTTCCCAGCCTGCAACCATACGCTAAATAAGCCTCTTTTAGTTATAAATTACCCAGTCTCAGGTATTTGGTTATAGCAACACAAAACAGACTAAGAGTGCTTGTGAGTCTGTCTCACCTAGTCCTACTTGGCACCTCTCTTTCCTTCTTGAGCCTCATTTTCCACACCCATAAAACTAGAATTAAAACCTCTACCTCACAGGGGTATTGTAAGAATTAAATGAGATTATAGAAGGGAAGCATTAAGATAATTTCATGATGCGTAGTTTTCAATAAATGCTTACAGTTGTGTCAGTGTCCTTAGCTGGCCAAATCTCTGATTCTGGATGTCATATCCCACATCATCACTCTGTTCTTGAATCTATTTCAGATACTTACATGCACACACAGTGTATAGATACACACACACTACTGTGTATATATCAACACTACTGTGTGTAAATACATTGTATCATATATGTATATGTACATACATGTATGTGTATATTACATTATATATGTGTGTGTATGTGTATATATACACACATATGCATATACATGTACATGTATTACATTGAGTCCAGGAACTCAAGTCCAGCTTGGCCAACATAGCAAGATTCCATCTCTAATATATATGTGTGTGTGTGTGTATGTGTGTATACTGTATATATTATATGTGTGTGTATATATACATATGTACATATATAATACACATACATTATATATATGTGTTTATATATACACACACATATGTAATGTGTATATAATATGTATACACACACACACACACATATATTAGAGATGGAATCTTGCTATGTTGGCCAGGCTAGACTTGAGTTCCTGGTCTCAAATGATTCTCTCACCTCAGCCTCCTGAGTAGCTGGGACTACAGGTGTGCAACACTGCACCTAGCTGTGTTTAATATTTTTTATGCTTATAAATGGTATTTTTAAAATGTCAATGTTATATTGTTTTTAGTTTCAGAAATATAATTGATTTTTGTATATTGATCTCATATACTTCCACCTTGCTAAATGTACCTGTTAGTTTAGGTAGTTTTTTTGTAGATTCTGTAGGATTTTCTACATAGACAATATGTTGTCTTATGATAAAAGACAATTTCACTTCTTCCTTTCCGATCTGGAAATTTCTTCCCCTCTTGTCTTAATGCACTGACTAGAAACTCTACACTACAATGTTGAATATACAATGTTGACAACAGTTATTCTTTCCTTGCTCCTAATTTGAGGGAGAAAGCATTTAGTCTATTATAATTAAAATACTAGCTGTAGGTGTTTTGTAGATGTTCTTTACTGAGTCAAGAATGTTCACTTTAGTTTGCTGAGAGTTTTTATAAGGAATGGGTGCTCGATTTTGTCAAATCCTTTTCCTGCATCTGTTGAGACGTTTAAAGTGTTTGTCGGGGCCGGGCGCCGTGGCTCAAGCCTGATATCCCAGCACTTTGGGAGGCCGAGGCGGGTGGATCACGAGGTCAAGAGATCGAGACCATCCTGGTCAACATGGTGAAACCCCGTCTCTACTAATACAAAAAATTAGCTGGGCATGGTGGCGCGTGCCTGTAATCCCAGCTACTCAGGAGGCTAAGGCAGGAGAATTGCCTGAACCCAGGAGGCGGAGGTTGCGGTGAGCCGAGATCGCGCCACTGCACTCCAGCCTGGGTAACAAGAGCGAAACTCCGTCTCAAAAAAAAAAAAGTGTTTGTCTTTTTAGTTTGCTAATATGCCGAGTTGTGATTTGAATATGTCTCCATTTAGTCATAATGTATTACCTTATATATATATTGTTCATTTTCACTATGTTCATATAGAAATTGGTGTGCCACTGTTTTTTATTGTAATGTCTTTGTCTGATTTTTGTATCCTTTCTGCTGCTGTCTTCAGGTCTCTTGTTTTTCTTTTTTCTCATTTCTTAGGGTGCACATTGAGTTCAAAAGAAATAATAAATTTTCTTCTAAGTATTGCTTTATCCTCATCAGATAGATTTAGGTATCCAATGTGTTGATTTTCATTAGGTTAAAAATATCTTCCAATTTTCCTTTTGATTTTCTCTATGAGAGAACTGTTTAGTAATGTATTATTTAGTTTTCAAATATCCGGGGGACGTTTTCAGATATCTTTCTGGTGTTGATTTCTCATTTAGTTCTATTGTAATAAAAGAGCATGCTTGTTTTGTTTGAATCACCTTAAATATTTTGATATTTGTTTTATGGCCCAGAGTACATTCCATTGTTCTATTATGGTAAATGTCATATATACACTTAAAAAGAAATGTGTATTTTGTTGTCATTGGTTAAACTGTTCTATAAAAATTAATAGTTCTAGTTGGTTAATAGTGTTGTTTAAGTCTTCTATATCCTCACTGATTTTCTATTTATTATTTTGCTATAGTTGTGGATTTGTTTGTTTCTCATTACAATTTTATCAGTTTCACTTCATATAATTTAAAGCTCTATTATTATGTGTATAAACATTTGGGATTGTTATGTCCTCTTGATGAATACACCTCTTTATCATTATAAAATGATCTTTGTTATTGATGGTAATAGTTTTTTCTTTGAAATTGCCTTTGTCTAATGTTAATATAGCCACTCCAGCTTTCTTTTGATTAATATTAGCATGCCACATCTTTTTCCATTTTTTTACTTTTAATCTTCTTGTGTCCTTAAAGTAGGTTTGGTGAAGTCAGTATATATAACTGAATTTACTTTTTTTTCTATCTGAAAGTTTCTAGATTTTAATTAGGAAGTTTAGACCATTTACAGTAAATATTATTATTGATATATTTGGATTTAAATAAAAATCTTTCTATTTGTTTTGTATTTGTGCTATCTGTTCATTGTTCTTTTTTTCACTTTGTTTTGGATTCAGTATTTTTATATTTCATTTCACCTCTTATATTAACCATGGTTTTAATTTTTTATATTTTATAATGTTTTGTCATCTTCAAGGGCCTTACTGGCTGGAAAGAAACTGCCTTTCCCAGGGCAAGCTAATTCTTAGCAATAACTTGGTATACAACAATCCACAAATTCTGAGTTCATATCACCAACCACCTCCTTTATCCAACTCACACCACAAGTCATTATTTCTTCTTCACTAAATCAACTCAGGGCCAAGTGCCAGACAACTAGGGAAAACCCCTAGGCCTCAAAGACCATCAGAATTATTCAGACTAGTCAATCCCAAGCTGTTTCCTCTGACCTGCTTGCCTTTCCAACAGAAAACACAATAAAGACTCTGGCGTAGGCCCTCACTCCTTTCTGCCTCTTGACCAACAATGGTACTTCCTCACATGGTCCTGCATGGTGTGGTATGTGCCCTCTTAGGAAATGTAAGTAATAAAAATCTTTTAAAAATGACATTAGTTTCTTTGTGTCATCACTCAGTCACCTCCAAAACTAAAATGAGCACAAATGAGACTCCTCATTTGTTGACTTACTAGCTATAACTCTGTTGTAGTATTTTAGTCTTTGGATTTAAACTTGACCGTATACATCTTTAACGTATCACCATCTACTTTCAAGTATAACCTCCTTGCAATAGTGTACTTGCATTTCCTCTCTCTCAGGATTTGCATAATTATGGTCATAGGTTTTACTATTATATATGTTATAAACCACACACTGTGCTGTTATTATCTTTATCTTCTCTTAAGCAATCATATTTTAAAGAGATATAAGTAATAAAAAATCCTAATGTATTTATGATGAAATGATCTGGTGTTCTTCATTCCGTTTATAGTTTCATATTTCTCTCTGGTATTATTTTCCTAGCGCCTGAAGCACTTCCTAAAAAGTTTCTTACAATGCAAGTTTGCTGGTTATAAATTCTTTTAACTTTTTGTTTCTAAAAAAAAAAATCTTCATTTTCCTGAACTTAAAAGTTTTAAAATAATCTTTATTTTGGAATCTGTTTTCACTGGGTAGAAATTTTTGGTTGATGCATGTTGCCTTTTAGTACTTTAACAATGTTGTTACTCTACTCTACTCTGTCTTACATTGTTTCCAGTGTAAAATCTGCTGTCATCCTTTTGGTCTCCTGTTGCTCTTAACATATATTCAAGGCCTGGGCGGTGGCTCATGCCTATGGTCCCAGCACTTTGGGAGGCCGAGGTGGGCAGATCCCAAGGTCAGGAGTTCAAGACCAGCCTGGCCGGCATGGTGAAATCCCATCTCTGCTACTAAAAATATAAAAAATTAGCCAGATGTGGTGGTAGGTGACTGCAATCCCAGCTACTTGGCAGGCTGAGGCAGGAGAATCACTTGAACCTGGGAAGTGGAGGTTGCAGTGAGCTGAGATGTTCCATTGCACTTCGGTTCAGGCGACAGTACAAGACTCCGTCTCAAAAAAAAAAAATACACTCAATATTACTAGTCTTAAGCAAATTAATAATAATTGTACTAGGTGTAGTTTTCTTCTTCTTTTTTTTTTTTTCTGTGCTTCTAGTACACCGAACTTAGATTTATGAACTTCCTAGGTTTATGTTTTTAATCAAATTCAAAATATATTTAGCCTTTATTTCTTCAAATATTTTTTTCTGCCCAACTTCTTTTTTAGCGGCTCCAATTGCATATGCATTGGAAGAACTGAATTTCATCCATGGCTCACTGACATTCTGTTAATCTTTTAGTAGACTTTTCTTTGTGCTTTATTTTGGATATTTTTAAGTTTACTAATCTTTTCTTCTGCAATATCTAATCTGATGTTAATTCCAACCTGTGTATTTTTCATCTCAGGCATTGTACTTTTCATCTTTAGATGTTTAAACTGGGTCTTTATTATATTTTCCATGTCTATATTTAAAGTTTTCAATTTTTGCCTGGTTCTTGAACATATAAAATATCATTATAATTACTGGTTTAATATTCTTGTCTATAAATTCTATTGTTTGTGTCATTTCTGAGTCAAATTTGATTCACTATTTTTTCTACTGATTATATGTTGTAATTTCATATTTCTTTGTATGCTTGGCAACATTTTATTGGATATCAGACATTGCAAGTTGTACATTGTTGGGTCCTGGAAATTTCTGTGTTCTTGTAAATGTTCTTGAGCTTTAATCTGGGAGGCAGTTAGATATAAAAGTAGTTTGATCTTTTTAAGTATTGTTTTCATCTTTGTTAAGCAAAAACATACCAGTATGTTGTCCATGGCTAATTCTGCCGCCCTAAAGAGGTAAGACCCTTCTGAATTCGTTCCACAATGCTCCATGACTTATGAGGTTTTTCACTCTGGCTAGTAGAAACAGAAATTATTCCTAGTCTATGTGAGCTCTAGGGATTGTTCCCTTCTATCCCTGAGCATTTCTCTAGCTTTGGATAGTTCCTTTTCTTTTCTTTTGAGATGGAGTCTCTGTCTCCCAGGCTGGAGTACAATGGTGTGATCTCAGCTCACTGCAACCTCTTCCTCCCGGGTTCAAGCCATTCTCCTGCCTCAACCTCCTGAGTAGAGGCACATGCCACCACACCCAGCTAAGTTTTGTATTTTTAGTAGAGATGGGGTTTCACCACATTGGCCAGGCTGGTCTCAAACTCCTGACCTCATGATCCACCTGCCTTGGACTCTCAAAGTGCTGGGATTACAGGTGTGAGCCACCACACCGGGTCTGGATAGTTTCTTTTTTTTTTTTTTTTTTTTTGAGACGGAGTTTCGCTCTTGTTACCCAGGCTGGAGTGCAATGGCACGATCTCGGCTCACCGCAACCTCCGCCTCCTGGGTTCAGGCAATTCTTCTGCCTCAGCCTCCTGAGTAGCTGGGATTACAGGCGCGTGCCACCATGCCCAGCTAATTTTTGTATTTTTAGTAGAGATGGGGTTTCACCAGGTTGACCAGGATGGTCTCGATCTCTTGACCTCGTTATCCACCCGCCTCGACCTCCCAAAGTGCTGGGATTACAGGCGTGAGCCACTGTGCCCCCGATAGTTTCTTTATACACAGGTACTGATCAGTATTGAGCAGAAGATTTGAGAGGGACTATTCACAGTTCTTTGGAGCTCTTTGTGAAGTTCTCTCCTTCCCGGTACATTTTCTGTGAACTTTAGACATCTTGGCTTCCCTGGATGCCTACCTCAGTAGGCCTTTGACTCAGCAACATTGCTGGGCTCCACCTGCATTTCCTCTCCATGCACCATGACTTGTAAACTCTCCATAGGGAGTAAGCTGGGGCCATTATAGAGCTTAACCTCATTTGTTTACCATCTCTTAGATCACTACCCTTTGTTGCCTGATAGTGTTGAAAATAGTTTTTTCTTATGTTTTGTTTACTTTTTAGTTGTTTCAAGTTGATGGATAAATTTGTTCCCTGTTACTTGTTCCCTCTTTTGGATTAGGTTGTTGGCATCAAAGATATCAGGAGGAAACATTCACACTTCTCATCTTCCTGTTCAACTCTCAAAGTCTCTATATAAATTTATGTTCATTAATAAATTAATAAAGAAATTAGCTTTATAATACTTACTATGTGGATCGACACTGCTGAATCACTTGATCTATTTGTCAGAAGGTCGTGTGTCATGCAGTACATGTGAGGCATTCTGAGGGAGGAAAAATAATTCACTGTGGTACCTCCACCCATTCTCTTTAGATGATGGCTATATTGTAGCTCACATTTTTGTAGATATCTATTTAGGCAGAATTCTGAGCTCTGCTATCTAGTTTTAACTAAACAAATCCTCTGAAGATGGACGGTTAGCTCAATAATTTTATGCAAAGACTGTGGACAGGAGATAAGACTAACAATAAAAGCACAAGAAAGTACTAAAAGAAAAGGAAGACATAACACTTTTTCTAGTCCTAGTTTGACTGTTTTGATCTACAGTTACTATCAATTCTCAATATTCATAAATTCCATATTTGTGGATTTGTCTACTCACTGAAATTTATTTATAATCCCCATGTCAATCAATGCTCACAGCACTTTTGTGGTAATTTGCAAACATGTGCACAACAGTGAAATAGTTGCATCACTGGACTTGCATGTTGCTAACTGAAGTCACACAAAGTGACGCTCTGCCTTCCTGCTTCGGTTATTATATTGTGAGCAAGTGTCCTTTTCAGGGACTATTTAGTGCCATGTTTTTCACATATTTTGTGCTTTTTATCGATTATGTCACTGACATGTGGTGCTGAAGTGCTGTCTGTTGTTCCTAAGTGCAAGAAGGCTGTGGCGTACCTTCAGGAGGCAATGTGTGTTAGATAAGCTTCCCTCTGGCATGACTTACAGTGCTATTTGTCATAAGCATATTCAATAAGATGTCTTTAAACAGAAACACACATTGAATAAGGCTATGTAATGATTGGGTGATGAAAATATTGTGACCACAGGTTCACAGGCACGTAGCCTGGTATGTCCCCTAAGAAAAATGGTTCAGTATTTGCTAATTCATTGTGGCAACTTGATAGAATGTAACTATTACAAATAATGAAAATTGACTCTCTGTATAATAAATCTAACCAGATATTACAAAAAGTAGTCAAAAACAGGAGAATTATCAGGAATATTGTTGAAAATTAGATTTACATGCAGTAACGTTAGCAAGTAACTTCACTCTAAAGAATCTTAAATAAAAGACTATTAATATGCCTATCGATACCAAAAAGCAAAGAATACATTTAATAACTAATAATTCAGAACATGAAGGCAAATTTGTATGGAAATATTTAGAGCTATTCAAATTAATGACACCTCATTACATTATTTTCCAAAATTTTCTAAACTTAATAATTATTTTAAAAATCTTAATTATTAAATTTAATAACTGAAGATGTAAGTATATATTTGTTTTTCACTGTATGGTAAAAAATATATAGCTGAATTATTGTACAAAAACAATTTTGAAACAAGCTGAAATACATTTCTTTGGTAGCAAATATTATTGGAAGATGACAAGAAAATATTGTCAAAGGTATGGAGAAGCATCCCTTGGAATAAATTATGCCATGTGGGAGGTTCGCACTGCAGATGGAAAGGACAAATGTCTAACATGCTTTAGCTTGTGGTATTCCTTAGTATTATTTCAAAACTAAAATTTAGGAATACTAAGATGTTGTGAACCATTACAGAAAATATTATAGGTAAAGATATACTTTTAACAGTAAATTACTTTTTAAATAAAAAATAGTTCACTAACTATCCCATGCAATATATTTAAAGGAATTATCCAAATTAAACTCGGATATACATTTTGATTTTACAAACTTATAAATTCTCAAGAACAACTGATCTACCATTTGGCAATCATCAGAGTAACAATCATCAGTAGATGATAAAACTGTGGGTGAGGCCTGGCACGGTGGCTCACGCCTGTAATCCCAGCACTTTGGGAGGCAGAGGAGGGTGGATCACGAGGTCAGGAGATCGAGACTATCCTGGTCAACATAGTGAAACCGCATCTCTACTAAAAATATAAAAAATTAGCTGGATATGGTGGCAGGTGCCTCTATTCCCAGCTCCTCAGAAGGCTAAGGCAGGAGAATTGCTTGAACCTGAAAGGTGGAGGTTGCAGTGAGCCAAGATTGCACCACTGCACTCCAGCCTGTGCAATAGAGCAAGACTCTGTCTCAAAAAAAAAGAAAAGAAAACTGTGGGTGAACATTTCATGAGGAACAGAATATTGGTATAGTTTTAAAGTATCTCCTCCCAAAATACTATTAAACACAAAAGGAGAAGTAAATAGCAATTTTACAGTACAGAAACAGAGCAAACACTACCTTATCAAAGTAATCTAAGTTAACATCAACAGTAATGGAACAAAAGGACCTCATTTATCTCTTGATAAGATGCATTGAGAAGGACACAGAATCACTTCTGTGGTATTGTTGCCAAAAATGATTCTAAGCATGAGGACATGAACTCAAATTGTTGAAGTTTTCAAAAATAAGGTCATGGGAGACAAAGAAAGAGCAAGAAAACATCCCAAATTAAAACAGACAAAAGAGGCATGCCAATTAAATAAAGTATGTGATTCTGAATTTGATTCTAAATAAAATTTTTACTTTTTTTTTTTTGCTAAAAGGACATTATTGGAATAATTGGTATAATTTGAATAAAGTTTGTAGATTAGATAGCAGTATTCTATCAGTGTTAAGTTTCTGGTTTTGCCCTGTGGTTTTGTAAGAGAATGCCTAGCTCATAGAAAACATACACTGAACTATGTCGATGTAAAGGAGCATTGTGCCTACATCTGACTTTCAGATCATTCATTAAAAAATAATGTACATACATACATATTTAGAGAAACTGATAAAACAAACATGGTAAAATGATAACAGTTGGGAAATCTATGTGAAGAGTATTCCAGGGCCCTTTGTATTGTTCTCACAATTACTTCACAAGAAAAATTTTAGAAAGTTAAATTTTTTTGTGATGACAACTGTGATTAGTAGCATGCCACTAAGCAGAGAGTTTTGGGGAAAAAAAATTGTACTTAATCTGCTTCTGTTAAGAAAAGGGCCATTTAAACAACAAGTAATTAAAAGATTTGCATTTCACTGATCATTAGTGATGTGAACATTTTTTTGTGTTTGTTGGCCATTTGTATATCTTCCTTTGAGATTTGCTTATTTATGTCCACAATCAAAAAACAAACAAACAAAAAATACATGTTGGTGAGGATGCCATGAAAAGTGAACACTTTTACGCTGCTCGTATGAATGTGAACTAGTACAAACACTATAGAAAACAGTGTGGAGATTCTTCAAATAACTGAAACTAGAGCTACCATTTGACCCAGCAATCCCACTACTGGATATCTACCCAGAGGAAAAGAAGACATTATACGAAAAAGATGCTTGCACACATAAGTTTATAGCAGCACAATTTGCAATTGCAAAGATATGGAACCAGCCCAAATGTCCATCAATCAATGACTGAATAAAGACATTGTGAGATAAATATATATATAAAATACTATTTAGCCATAAAAAGGAACAAAATAATGGCATTTGCAGCAACCTAGATGGTATTGGAGACCATTATTCTAAGTGAAGTAACTCAGGAATGGAAAATCAAACATTGTATGTTCTCACTCATAATTGGAAGCTAAGCTATGAGAATGTAAAGGCATAAGAATGATACAATGGACTTTGGGGACTTGAGGGAAAGAGTGAGAGGTGGGTAAGGGATAAAAGATTACAAATTGGGTATAGGGCATACGCTTGGGTGTTGAGTGCACCAAAATCTCACAAATCACCACTAAAGAACTTATTCATGTAACCAAATACCACCTGTTCCCCAAAAACCTATGGAAATCAAATTAAAAAATAAGTAATTAAAAGAATACTTTTTAAATAGAAACTTTTGTCCACAAAAGAGCATTTTGGGAATGAATGCTTGAAAATATTTTTCATTATCATGATTCTGCAAAAATTTTATGAGTATACTCATAAATACTTGTATCTGCACACTTGAAATAAAAACATAGAAATAAAATTTCCCAACCTATTGAAAAGTCTCCAAAGTGTGGTATTTCAGTAGACTTCTGTTCTAGATAACTATTACTACACAAGAAACCACTCCAAAACTAAGTGACTTAAAATAACTTATTATCTTTCACGGTTTTGGGTGTAGACAGGGTTGGCTAGATGGTTCTCATTTGGGGATCTCTCCTACAGCTGCAGTCAGATGGTGAGTGAGGTTGAAGCTATTTAACGATCTCTTCACTCTATGTCTGGTATCTGGACTAAGATAACTGAAGCAGCCAGGGCCTGATCAGTCATCTCTTTCCTTCTTTCTCCGCATGGATTGCTGGGGCTTCCTCATAACAATTTACATCACATTTACATTATATTAGATACAGTTATCTAGAGATGATTTAAAGTATATGAAAGGATGTGCATGGGTTATATGCAAATACTACACCATTTTATATAAAAGACTTGAACATCAGCTGATTTGGGTATCTGTGGGGGTTCTGGAACCAATCCCTGGCAGATACTAAGGGATGACTGTACTTCCTGTGGGTTCTGTTTCTCTATAGAACACTAACATACAGACAAAAGATCATCAAAGGCTTCTGATGATCAAGTCTCAGAAGCCACACAATATCATTTTTACCATATTCTGTTGGCTGAAGCGGTCACTAACCAGCCAAGATTCCAGGGAATGGAAGAACCAACTTCTTCTCTCAATAGGGAAGTGGCTTGCAGTTATAAGAAAGAGATAATGGCAGCCATGCTGAGAACATGCTACCAAACTTTTAAATTTAATTTGTTACAAATACAAAAAAATGTGATTTGTTCTGATTACTTTTTTTTTTTTTTGAGAGAGAGAGAGTATCACTCCGCCACCCAGGCTGGAGTGGAGTGGTGTGATTATAGCTCAATACAGCCTTGATCTCCTGGGCTCAGGCAATCCTCCTGCTTCAGCCTCCTGAGTAGCTGGAACCACAGGTGTGCACCATCACAACTGGGCTGATTTTTAATTTTTTTGCAGAGACTATATTGCCCAGGCTGGTCTTGAACTCCTAGGCTAAAAGGACCTTCCTGCCTCAACCTCTCAAAATGCTGGGATTACAGGCATGAGACACCCTGCCCAACCCTAACTACTTTTTAAGGAAAATATATTGATATATGGGAAAAAGAACATTTTCCAGCCAAACTTTTGGAAAATACTTTTGACTAATTTGTGGATGAGATTAAAAATGAATATTATGAGTTAGACAGTACTTTTTCCCTTAGAGTTTACCTTTGCCCAGCAATATTTTCAGCTATGACAGACAATAAACTGAACTTAGAATCAGTTTCCAATGGCTGTATCAAAAGCGTAGAGTGAATTTTTTTTAAAAAGGGAACATGTTCAATTATTTTATTCTCACTAAAAATATTACTATTAAGAAGAGTTTTATTAAAAGAAAAAGCTTTTGAGTATTAGTATTATAAAATGTCACCTAAAATTATAGCCTCTCTTTTGATTTCTATTTTTGTATATAGTTTATGATGTGCATAATATATCTGTACAGTTGCACTTTAGAGAGAGGCAGCCAACTGTGAGGCTAAGAGCATAGATTCTGGAGCTAGATACCAGGAGTGAAATTCTGGTTTCACTGTTACCTGCTGTGTGACCTTGAACAAGTTGCTTGACCTCTCTGCACCTCAGTTTTCTCAACTTCAGATTAGAGGTAACAATAGTGCCCAATCATAGATTATGAAGTTTATTTAAGTTAATATAGAGTTCGTCACCATATTTAGCCATAACTACTACTGTTTAGCAACATCTTTTAAAATAAAAACATGTAGATCATTAGACCTGACAATTCCATGTCTAGATGTGTGCTATAGGAAAATACTCATGTGCACGAGGAACTTTGTACAAGAATGTCTATTGAAACATTTTTAATAGGAAAAATGTTGTAAACCATCTTAATACTTAGGAAAAATGTTTAACAAATTGTGGTATACAGATGGGATGGACTATTTTACAGTAGTGCCAATGAATGAGGTATATTTACATGTACTGATACAGAAACATCACCAAGATATTAAGTTGAAAATCAAGTGCATACACTTGTGTACAACATAATGCTATTTATGTAAAAGACAATCTTGAAATTATATATTTCTATATTTGTGGGGTATCTACGTATAAATATATTTGAATGTAAATATAAGTATTTGTATGAGTACATATGTATTAACAGGGTCTGGAAGATATGCCACTGATACGGTTAAGATTTGTGCCCCCACCTGAATCTCACGTTCAATTGTAATCCCCAGTGTTGAAGGAGGGGCCAGCAGGGAGGTGATGGGATCATGGGGGCGGATTTCCCCTTTGCAGTTCTCATGATAGTGAGTGAGTTCTCTTGAGATCTGGTTGTTTAAAAGTCTGTAGCACCTGCCCCTTCTCTCTCTTCCCTGTCTCCTGGACATGTAACACATAACCTGCTTCTCCTTCACCTTCCACCATGATTGTAAGTTTCCTGAGGACTCCCCAGCCATGTTTCCTGTACAGCCTGCAGAACAATGAGCCAATTAAACCTCTTTACTTATAAATTACCCAGTCTCATGCAGTTCTTTATAGCAATGCAGGTGACTGTAAACAGCCACCCTTAGTTTACAGGAAAGTCAGTCTAATAGGACTGTGGGTTTTTCTGTATTTCATTAATATTTTATAAGGATGCCCCTATATAATGATTATGTAATTAAAATATGTTTGTCATTTTTTTTTTGAGATGAAGTTTCACTCTTGTTGCTCAGGCTGGCGTGCAATGGCTCATCTCGGCTCATTGCAACCTCTGCCTCCTGGGTTCAAGCAATTCTCCTACCTCAGCCCCCCAAGTAGCTAGGATTACACTTGTGCATCACCACACCCAGCTAATTTTTGTATTTTTAGTAGAGAAAGGGGTTTCACCATGTTGGTCAGGCTGGTCTTGAACTCCCAACCTCAGGTAATCCATCCACCTCGGCCTCCCAAACTGCTGGTGTCATATTTTTCAAAAAGAGTGAGTGCCACTTCTCCAGATTGTAGAAGGGAGTCACCAAACTTCAGAATTAATTACATGATTGTAGTCAGAATGGAGAAAACAGGCAAAAGGGCTTTTTATTGTTCTTTCTCAAATACTGTTCATTTCACTCATAACTTCAATGGAGTATGAATAATTTTTTTCTTATTTTTCAACTAGTAAGAGATGGAAAGATATTTTTTGAAAACATTTACTGTAGTTAATAGCAAAAGCAGAAAATCTAAGAACTGCCTGTGAGTCTTTTCGAAACTCACCATTGATAGTAGTTCATTATATTAAAAAAAAAAAAAAAAACACTTTAACAATCACTTCCATGGAAGAGAGGTTCCTTTTGCTACTGTCAGTTTTTTACCCTTATTTGCTTGAGGAAAAAAAGTAGGGAGACACATAGTATGGCAGATTATTAACTCCATATCATACATTATTCCTAAGTGAGAATCACTTTTCCAAAATCCTGGGTGTAATCATCTCTTAAAATACGCTTCACTACATGACTCGAAGTCATTGGCAGTTCTCCAAAGAGACTAAACAGAACTTCAAATATTATTTTAGAACACTGAGGGAAAGGGGAGAAGTGAGATTGATTTCATTTTAAATAACTGGAGCGGAGCTCTGCAAGGGCCAGTCTTTTCTGCCTTATTCCTGGGGCTTTTGTTTGCCAATTAGGGAGTATCACTGGATTCAGAAGTTGGGCTAAACCAAAGGCTCATTGAAACAGAGATGGGGAGGAGACACGATCCCTTCACAGCTGTCCTTGTGTGTCAGCCCAAGTAACAGATGGAAACAGCTGTGCCCCAGCCCACATGTGCCCTCATGAGAAAGCCAGTGCAGATCAGTGACTCCTTGCGATTTCAGAAAAGCAACTTGATCCCTTATGAAAAGTGATGGCATTTATGGTTGTTTCATAAGGGTCAGGGGAATTCTGAGGAGGACCCCCAGCTTCAAACTCTGTCCTTCAGAGGGGGCCGAGCAATCCCAACAAAAAACGAAAGCAAATTCCTGAACCAGAGAAGGAAGCACTTCCAGTGTGACAGGTACTCAGGACTGGGCTTGTGAAGTTTTGCTTTGGGCACCTGAAAGATGAGAAGAAAACAGAAGAACTCACTTTTCTGCCCAGTTCCACGGGAAACTACACACACAGAACCAGACACCTAGGAGTAGGTGGATAGTGATCATGCAAGGGTACCCTGTGTGATGAGCAGAAAGCAGTGAGGGAGGGTGCCCTGCAGGGAAGGAGGCAGGCTTCAAGCCCCCAGCAACTCAGGCCACCAAGAAAAAGGATCCACAACAAAATGCTTTCATCTTCACCAGTGTCCCTGGTGATTTAGGGGCCTTCCTCCTCATGGAGATCATGGAAGGCATCTAACATGCCTGAGATGAAAGAGTATCCCTGTTAAAATATTAAGTTCCTTAATATTATTGGCTTAATAGTAAGCCAAGTTAATTGAAACACTGGTTAGGTTTACCTCATCCAAACATAAAGGAACCACTATGATAAAGCCCTGGGATTGGACATTAAGGATTATGTCTGTGCTTCATAGGTTTGTTTTTATTTATTTTGGGGATTTTTTAGGCATACAGTCCAGACTCCCTCCCAACGCTCACTTCTCCTCTGGGCAGCCACTTCTTGTTACCTGTCCTTTGAAGTTTCTTAAAGCACATCCAAACAGACACATATAGATCACTGTCTCCCTCTTATTTATTCTATGGCTGCATGTTATAGAGAGTTTCATTTTTTTTTACAGTTTTATAACTTTCCATTGTATGACGTATAAAAATAATTTAATCAGCATCTTACCCATAAAATTAAATTAATTTAATCAGCACTAAGTTTTTCTAGTCCTTCATGATGACCAACAATGTAGGCAGGAATAACACTCCACATATGTCATTTTACTCATATGCAAGTTTCCTGTATTTCTAAAAGTGGAATTACAGGACCAAATGGCATGTGGATTTTAGTGATCCAACCAAATTGTTCTAGACGCTCACAAGCCTGATGGGAATTAGTGCAGAGAAGCCATACCACCATAGACTGTGGACTGAGCAATCAGAATCTGTGGCGATAATATTGCTGAAAATGTACTGCATTCATTTTTCTAAAGTAACAATTTGTTTTTTTTTTAACCATTAAAATCTCTACGTGTGTGCATGTGTATGTATGTGAGCAGTTGGCCGTACCAGAATCATTGTTGAACATGGTGAAACCCTGTCTCTACTAAAATAAAACAAAACAAAGGAAAACAAAAAAACTAAATGGGCATGGTGCTGTGAGCCTGTAGTCCCAGCTACTCAGGAGGCTGAGGCAGGAGAATTGCTTGAACCCAGGAGGCGGAGGTTGCAGTGAGCTGAGATCGTGTCACTGCACTCCAGCCTGGGCAACAGGGCAAGATTCCATCTCAAAAAAAAAAAAAAAAAATGTTCATCAACCTGAATATTGCCAACTCCAGAGGGAACTTGCTAGTCCCCCTAACTCCTCACCCATTCTCGATAGTCTCAGCTCTTTTGGTTCTGTGATAGTCCTCTCTTTTTCCTCCCACCTCTGTAATAGTTTTTCATCTTCTTCACGAATTTCTCAGCAGCCCATCATCCCTTCTACACGAATGCTACTAAGATGATGACAGTGGTGATAACCATCCCCATTATGCAGTGAGCTCGTATGCCAGGTTCTAGGCCAGGTGGTTGGAATGCATCACAACATTTAATTCTCATTAAAATCCATTTTTGGAATGTGAAAACTGAGAACATTTCTCAGGTTATTTGCCCAAGTTTATGCAGCTCTTCCATGGCAGAGGATTTAAGTATAGGTTTACGAAAGAAATTCATCTTTGGCCTGCTTCACAGTTCACTTTACATCTTCTCCTTGAATTATTTTGCTATTTTCATAGTCTTTCCTGAGTGATATCTATCAAGAGGTTCTTCCAATCTGGGCTTCCAACTCCTAAGTCAGACTTTCTCCTGAACTTTTCAATCTGGATATCCTCTACTGTATTAGTCAGAGTTTTCCAGAGAAACAGAACCTTTAGGATAGATAGGTATATCGATAGAAATAAATTTATTATAGGAACTAGCTCATGTGCTGATGGCAGCTGAAAGTCCAACAGACAATCTGCTGTCTGCAAACTGGAGAACCAGGAAAACCAATGATGTAATTCAGTCTAAGTCCAAAGGCCAGCACATTGGGAGGCTGATGGTGCAAGTTCTGGTCTAAGTCCAAAAACCTGAGAACCAGGAGTGTTGATATCTGAGGGTAGGAGAAGATGGATGTCTCAGCTGAGAGAGAGAGAGAGAGGGAGGGAGGGAGGGAGGGAGGGAGGGAGGGAGGGAGGAAGGGAGAGAGAGAGAGAGAGGGAGAGAGAGAGAGAGAGAATTTGTTCTTCTTCTGCTTTTTTTGTTCTATTCAGGTCCTCATATAATTGGATGTGGGCATCATCCAATTATATGAGGGTGGAGCCCAAAGAAGAGGGTGGGTCTTCTTTGTGCAGTTTTCTGATTCAAATGCTAATGTCTTCTGAGACACCTGCACCGACACATCCAAAAAATAATGTCTTACCAGTGTTCTGGGCATTCCATAGCCCAGTCAAGTTGACACATAAAATTAATCATACACTTAGAAACCTCGCAGAACTCATAATATTCCCTCTTCCACGCCACCTGATCCTTCTGCCGTGTTCTGGGTCTTTGTGATTGAGACAGCTAGCTTCCACCCAGTCTTACAGGAGACACACAAAACATTTTTGACTCCTCCTCTCTCCTTTGCCCTTCACTTACCATAAAGCCTATTAATTTTATTTCCTGTTTCTAGAATCCAGCTTTTCTTCTCACCCCAACTAGTACTCTCAGGCTCAGGTTCTTATATCTTCTTTTTTGGTTATAGCAATGAATTCCTACAAGGTCTCCCTATTTTCATTTTATATGTTTTTAAGTCTGTAAAGTTCATTTAAAGTGTCTTCCCTCCTCCATGCCCTCCCCCGAAAACACCCAAAACATAAACATGGCAATTCAGGTTATCTATTTCTGTGTAACAATCCACATGAAAACTTTGAAGTCTAAAACAATTTATGATTATCTCTCCAATTATGTGGGTTGATAAGGGGAAATCCTCAGTTGGGGTATTTCATGCAGTTCCATTCAGATGGTGGCTTAGAATGAAGTCATCTAAAGGCCTAACTTGGCTGGACATTCATGATGGTAATGTACAAGATGGTTTTGGCTGGGAGCTCAGCTGGGGTGACTGACCAGATCACCTACATGTGGCATCTCCATGGAGTTTAGACTCTGACAGCATGGCAGTTTGCTTCGAAGAGATGTCATGTTCCAAGAGCAAGTACTCTGAGAGAACTAGGCAGAAGCTGCAGGACTTCTTAAGACCTCTTCTTAGAATGTAACTTCTGTTGTCTTCCCTTAGCCAAGCAGTTGCTTAGGCCAGCCTAAACTCAAGAGGGGAAAAATTAAAGCCTACCTTTTAATGCAATGAGCAGTACACATGCACAAAGAGGAGAGCCAGTGAGGTGATTATCTTGGAGACTATCTACCTCAATGACCATATCATTTTTATGTGTCTAATGCCTGAATTGCTCCCTTGTCACTGGGACATGAAGTCCAAGCTGCCTACAGTACAATGCATTGACTTTCTAGGGTTTGCAACACAGACTTCTCCATCATCTTTTCCTTCGACTCCCAGGATTCTGCAGTTATTGCTTATAAGTCTCTCTATCCCGCCTCTGCCATAGACCACAATGGTTATTCCCTCTCCCCACCCACCTTAATATCCTTACTAATCTTTCTTAGCCAACTTCTACTTCATCCTTTAAGGCCCCTTAGATACCACATCCTCCAGGAAGCTCTCCTGGAATCCCAGCTTGGGTAGCGTGAGCCACTTTTGTAGGCTTCTATTGCACCCTGAGTGCACTTATCATAATGCTTGTTATAATATAATACTTGTATTGATATTATACATCTGTTTCTCTTTCCCTTCACACCCCTAGATGTTTAGCCCCTTGAAGGCAGGAACCATATCCCATCCATCTTTGTATCTTTGGTGCACTTTGGTGTGGTAGCTTTGCAATGTGTCAACTTGCCTAGACAGAACTACATTTCCCAGAATTCCCTTCCCTGCATGATTCTGGTTAGAGTGGACCACAAAAGAGTCTCCTGGGGGACATGTGGAGGTTGGAGGTGAAGCAGCAGCCTTTTTTTGTAGTGCACCCATATGCTACTTGCTGCTCATCTGGGACAGCAGGCCCCTGCTGTCCTGCTTCATCCTCTTGGCTCTTGGGCCAGCTCTGTGGTAAAGGGCACAAACTCTTCCTGCAGGACACCCACACCATCAAAGTCAGAGACAGCAAGAATTGGTATGAGTCTCAATCCATCCTCATGGGTTCCAGCTTATGCCTGTGGGCTCCATCTTGTCCTTGCTTCCCCACTGCCTGCCTTGTGGACAATGCCCTTACAGAGATTGCTTAGCAAGAACCCACAACTCTGTAAGGTACAAATCCCTGTAACAAAGATACACACACACACACACACATATATATGTATATGTGTGTGTGTATGTGTATATGTGTGTATAAGTGTGTGCTTGTGTATTTGACATGCATACATAAAACCTCCTAGTGAGTCTGCTTCTGATTGAACTACAACTGACACAGATGAGAGGATTTCTCAGGGGAAAACTGAGATATGTCAAAAACAATGACAAATCATCTGCTTTTAAAATAATCATTGCTGTAATAATATTACAACTAAGCATATCTCCATATTATCTCTTCACTATCCCACAGGACAGTGTCAGAGAGGCTGGGTTAGAGGGGCTGTATCCCTTGCTAGCTATGTTCAGAAAAATCAGTTATATCCCTTGCTAGCTATATTAGGAAACCTCAGTTTCCTAATCTGTAAAATGTAAGGAACAATTGTATCTACCTCATGCGTTCATAGAGGGTTAAGAGATAATAATACACTTGAAATTCTTAGTATGTGCCTAACATGTAATTACTATTTAAACCAAGTTAGCTAATATTAACTGTATAAAATACATAACTGCTTGTAGATAGCATATTTGTCCCCACAATAATTTATATTCCATCCATGTACATTTATACTCATAATTCAGAAACTGCATTTATGTTACTGAAGTGCAGAGATTATAGTGCACTTCAGAAGTCATGAGTACAAATATTTTTACACTGTTCCTAATCATTTATGGGTTAAAAAGTTTATAATAATGAAATATTTCCCAAATTAATAAAAGTATAAGATTAAAATGATGTAGTCTGCTTGCCTGTGTTGATGGCATAAATCCAAAATTTTATAACCCCTTCATCCCTTTGGCTCTTTCAGAAATCTTCCTTCAGCCTTAGAATTGTAAACTCTTCCTTCTTTAAAAACTGAATCAGGCCGGGCGTGGTGGCTCATCCCTATAATCCTAGCACTTTGAGAGGCCAAGGTGGATGGATCACTTGAGGTCGGGAGTTTGAGATCAGCCTGGCCAACATGGTGAAATCTGGTCTCTACTAAAAATACAAAAAAATTAGCCGGGCATGATGGCATGCGCCTGTAATCCCAGCTACTTGGAAGGCTAAGGCAGAAGAGTCTCTTGAACCCAGGATACGGAGGCTGCAGTGAGCTGAGATTGTGGCACCGCACTCCAGCCTGGGCAACAGAGGGAGACTCCATCTCAAACAAACAACAACAAAAACAAACCTGAATCAATCTATGTATTTAAAATGGCTTTGTAAATTCTAAATCATACATTTGGTTGTCCTTTTCACTTTAACTGTGTAGAGTCATTTCAGAAGGTAGACATAGCCATGGCATTTAGAACCAGTTCTAATACTGATCCATCTAGAAGGCTTCTAAGATCCAGCTAAAATCTTAACAAAATGAGGAAATGAAGACAGTTTTTAGAAGTCCCATTGGATTTCAGGGACAGGGCCTGCAGGAATGTGCAAGACAGAGGGTGAGAGAATGACTTGGGATGATGTGACTTTTCTATTCATTTGGTCTTTTGGAACATTTAATTTTTCTGAGCTGTCTTTGTTTATGAATTGAAAATGCTTTTATTAAGTTAATTAAATTATTTTAAGAACATAAACAATGCAAGATAAGGCACTCAAACATTTTAAGCCTCTCTGTCTCTCTCTGTGCTAACAAACAGTCGGTGACATAATAAAACAAGTATATTTCTAAATAAGGCAAAAACGCCTGGGTACTGTCTGATGAAGCAAGAAGCCAGACAGAGCTTCCTACTGTTTCTCCTGCCACGACGCACACTGGGACCCTTAGAAACCCAGCGTTATATGATGGAGACCAAAGGTTATTTCCTAGACAACAATGGACAATTCCTTCGTATTTGCTTATCACCCCTCAGCGACTGAGGAGGGCCCTGTATTGTGAGAACTCAAAGCAGGGCTTTCCCATACCAACCTTAGACTGTAATGGTCTGGATATATACATGTTCTTACCCCACTACCCTCTACACATCTTTAGAGCAAACCACAGTCTGTATTCTCACTTGTCATATAGGAGGCATTAAAAATCAATTATATTCTACAAAATAGAGAAACAATTTTCATTTTTTAGCAAATTAAACTTTCATTCAAATATAGTGTTGAATACTTCAAATATTGAGATGAAGCAAACCATAGTCTCAGCCACTCCTTTTTCCACACCCTTAAATGAGTCCCAGGAGGCTCCAGAACCTTGTGTTAAAGATAAAGGATGAGATGAAAATGCTTGCATTTCTAAATGCTGTTTCCTGAGGAGCTCAATGTAATATTCTTAAGGTTCAAGAAGATGAGAGGTATATCTTAAGTCATAGACAGGACATGTTCGTTGTCAGTGTTGCGCTCAGCACGTGACTGACAGGTGCTGATCTTGGCTCTTACAGTCCCCAGATTCTGACAGCCACCTGGAACAAGGGACATCCTCCTATGCTGCAGATGGCCAAGGGCATCTTGCTGAAGCACTCTTGACTCTTTCTTGCCTCTAGCTCCTGCCTTCCCGTATATGGGCTTCCGTTACCTGAATCACCACAGCTGCTTTGAATCCCCAGTTTTGTTTAAAATGTAGACCCACTCAACTTCCAGGAGCTCATGGAAGATGGATGGGTATACATTTTTGGGAACGAGAAGGGAACTAGTATTTCAGTTCCTATCCTGAAACATGCATCATCCTCAAATTGAAATGAAAGTGGATAAGCCTGGCGTGGTGGCTCACACCTATAATCCCAGCACTTTGGGAGGCCAAGACGGGTGGATCACGAGGTCAGGAGATCAAGACCATCCTGGCTAACATGATGAAACATTGTCTCTACTAAAAATACAAAGAATTAGCTGGGTGTGGTGGCATGTGCCTGTAGTCCCAGTTACTGGGGAGGCTGAGGCAGGAGAATCACTTGAACCCGGGAGGCAGAGGTTGCAGTGAGCTGAGATCATGCCACTGTACTCCAGCCTGGGTAAGAGAGCAAGACTCTGTCTCAAAAAAAAAAAAAATGGATAAAGTTAGAACGTGTTCAGTCTTTGAGGAACTCATGGTCTCATGGAAAGATAGCACGTCCTATCTTGTGCTGTGGATTTGTCTTGAGAGAAAATGTGATGTCTCTTCCAGACCTGTTGGGTGCAAGAGTAGGGTTCTCACTCACAATGCTTAGGATCATTGATCATTGTGATCATGTGATCATGATGCACAAAGCAGTCTAGCCTGTTCTTCTTAAGTTTTAAGTAAATTTCAAAGATCCAAGAAAACCCATGTGTCATGATCTCAAAAATAAAATCTGGAGACGAAGAATAATGGCTTTCTGCTCTTAGAGGAGGAACAGGTGACAGGAAGCAATGTCACTGGAAGTGGGTTTTCCTCTTTTGTAAAATCCACTTATTGCCATTTGTTTCCTGTCATTCTTGGTGTTTTGCCAGTAGCTCATGGAGGAGAATGAGCTGAGGTGTGCTTTATTGTGTCTGAGCCACAGCGCTGACTTTATGAAGACACCGCTGTGTTCTTGCTGTTCACCTTTCATTACTACTTCCACAGAGTTCACTGCTGGCTATTTGAAATTACAACATTGACAACAGATGCAACCTCTGACAAGTTTAGTTGTAGCCAGAGGGACCAGCATTCTAGACGGTTTGATTTGTGCCCATAGTTTCTTGTTTGGATGATAGATTATACGAACACCCAAGTTATAGCCAATACGTACTTACATAACTCACTTTTTTCATGTGATTTTGGTTGACTGATTTTGTTAATGAGTATTTACAGTTTACACATAAACTCATAGTATGAAGCTACTCCATGCTACTACAAAATCGCATTTATTGCGCTTTCTCAGTTTTTCATCAAAAAACCCTTCTTTGAGACATAAGCATTGCATGTTTTCCACTCTGTTTTTAAAAAATAATTTCAGCAGGCACTCATTCATGAAGATACTTCAGGTAAAAGAGAGGAAAGCCTCCCAAAAGAGATGCGTGGGGGTCACTTTTGAGCGCTATCATGTGCATCTCAGCCATCTCTCAGGAATTTCTATTTTCTTCTTTCTGATGCTGTCCAAGTGGCAATCCCACCCTGTCCCCTGTCCCTAACCTTGGACATGGGGAGCAGCACTGTCCCAGGGAGAGGGAGACAGAAGAAGGGAAGATGGTGAGCCCAGTCACTTCTCAGCCCGATGGGGGTTCCTCAGCAACATCTCACCCCACACTGTCCCCTCTCCTTTGCTCCAGAGAGGATGGTTTCCATGTGCTGCTTCTCTGTGATCTTTCTCTTAATGTATTTCCTTATGAAACCAAAGTGCTAGAGGGATCAGGGACTATGGGGGACCCATGAAATCCCATGTTCATGAAGAAGGAAGAGAATGCTGGTGGGAGGAGGGCTGAGGCCCGCAGAGATGGGGCTGAAAAGCTGCTGCCTGAGTCATCTGAGGCTGCTCTAACAGGTTACCATACACCTGGTGGCTAACAGGCAACAGATGTTTATTCCCACAGTTCTGGAGCCTGGAAGTTCAAGAGCAAGGCACCAGCAGATTCAGCATCTGGTGAGAGTCTGTTTGCTGGTTTGTATAGAAGGTGCCTTTCCCTCTGTCCTCCTATGGTAGGAGGGGCAAGGCAGCTCTCTGGGCCTCTTTTAAAAAGGCACTGATCCCACTCATGAGGACTTTCATGCCCTAATCATTTCCCAAAGGCCCCACCTCCTAACACCATCACATTCAGACTGCAGCAGCCTCCTCTTCATTCTCAAAGCCTCCCTCAATAACAATCTTCCTTTTAAAAGGATTTCGGGGCAGAGATTCTGAGACCCACTAGAGCCTTCACAATGGAGAAGGTTGACAACGGCTGTGGTTGGAATAAGAGGAGTTAATTATAATGGAAAAGAAGTTGACACCTGAGGAGGAGAGTTGGGGTCACAGGATAAAGTGCCTCCAGGGTTTCAATCAGTGGGAAACGCTGACTGGTTAACCCTTGCTGCTTGGAATGCCCTCTCTATGCCATTCCGCCTTCCTCACAACTTTGCGGCTTCTCATCCAGACTCCATCCCTGCATTCTCTCCCTCTACCTCTCCTGGTCTCCATTACGATGCAGCAGCGTTTTCCCGAGGACAGGGGAACCTCTGGGCGACTTGGACAGTGAGGCCTTTTGCTGCTCATCACAACCAGCGTCTCTGGAACCACAGACAGGCAGCCTGGGATCAGGCGGAGGCAGACATTCCTTATGGATCAAGGCAAGAGGTAGGGAGAGGGTCTCAGTGTAAAACTGGCACCAAACCACCACACAGGACTGCCTCAGTCAGGATAAAAAGGGAGGCTATTTAAGCATCAGAATGTGCTCCCTCCACCCCAGAGCCCGCTCGGAACGCCGCCACCTGCTTGCCTGCGAGGCCTCCAGGCTTCCGGGCGCTCAAGGGCCCATCCGCTTGCTGCAGCGTTAATGAAGAAACTCGACTGCACGCTTGGAGGAATAACTCATGAAACAGGTTGTAAAGCCCGGGCCCATGGCTTGCTCTTTTGGGACTTGGCACTTACGTCTCTTTTTCCATTTGCATGGACTGAGCAGGAGGCCAGGCCTCCCTGCCCGGGCCTCGCTCGCAAGGCCCCTCTCCTCTGTCTCCCAGGTCTCCCACTCGGCCCCCAGGCCCCCAGGGGGAGACGCAGGGGAGTTGTGCGGACGCCGAGGCTGCCCCCGCTGCACATTTCAAGCAGGACACGGCCTGAGTCCCGTGGGCCCTGCCCCGGAGGCCCCTGGGTGTCAATTTGTTTCTCCCCACTCGCCGGCTCCGCGCCGCCCTCGGGCTTTTTTCTCGCTCGCTCTCGCCGTTTCCCGGGCAGCCTTTGCGTTTCAGCGCGGACATTTCCGGCTGGCGGGGGATGGGACGGCGGCCAGCCCGTTCCCGTTCGCGTTCCCGCCTGGCTGCAGGCGCAGCTGCGATGACTTCATGACTCTGCAATGGCCGCGGGGCCGCGAAACAGGGCCGGGATTGTATTCACGGGCTGGAAGGTAGCAAGTGTGAAAGACACCCGTGGCAGACTCCACCTCCTGCCTTGTTACCTTTTTTTTTTTTTCAAAAATTGCTCTTATCTCCGGCAAAAACTCCCTGAGTGCCTTTCCCCGCCTCCTGGCAGCCCTGGAAGGAGGACCGCCTTGGAAAACGTTGTCTTCCTCAGCCCTGGGTCCCCCGGGCCCTCCTTGACCTGGAGCAATGTGGAGGGAATGCCAAATACCCGCCTTTAAGTGGGTTTTAGGTTTCAGGGGAAATAATGAAATTTTGCATTTGAATCTGAAAATGAGCGCGTCGGCCTGTGAGTGGTTGGGTGAAGCAGGAGTGAATATGGCCTTGTTTCTCCCATTAGCTTGTCCTCCCACCCGGGGGAGAGTCTGATCCAGTTAGGTGGCCATAAGACCCCAGGAGGTCCAGAACTCCCAGAGAACTGGGACCCAGGCACCACGTGACTTGTTTGTCAGGGTGCCTGACATTTCAGTATGGTGGCAACGGACCCAGTGTGCCTGGGTGGGAGGAACATGTGGACATGGATTGTCAGATATGACTGTGTGCGTGGTGGCATTGCTTGTGATGGTGAAAAACTGGAGCAACCTAAATGCCTACCAACAGGGGAATAGATAAATAAAGTGTGCTGTATTTATATGATAGAATTGTATACAGCAGTTAAAATAAATAAAAGTGATCTAGTTGAACTAGACTGGGATAAGGCTCAAAAAACAAAAATGAGCAATCTGCAGAATGAAACTGCAGTATGAAACCATTTATGTAAGAAAAGAATGAGGGAGAGAGAGAGAGAAAGAAGAAAAGAAAAATCCTCATGAAGCAATACTGTTTCCTGTGCTGCAAATAGGCTATATTATATATAGGACTGCAAGCCTAAATCCCCAAACCCCAAACTATCTAAGGGGAGGGTTCAGAGGGATAGAAATTGGAGAATGTGGTCAAAAGGCACTTTGGAGTAAATGTCCTAATATTTAAGAAGAGTGAATTTGCTTATTTCTTGTGTAATTAAAAATTCATTACAAAATAGGGGAAAACGAGGTGTTAGTGGTTTACAAACTTCGTCCATCCAGACTGAGCCGATGTGAAACTTTGCAGTTGACTTATTTGTGAGTAATTAGTGGTTTCGGTTCTGGTTTTTTTTCTTTTCTTTTGCTGAGATGTAACAAATTGATATGATTAAAAGGGTGAGACAAGGTATGTGGGAGTGTGTGTGTTCATAAATCAACAGGTGACTGTGTTAAGTAACCCTCAAGAGAGTTCTTTTCCAAGTAGTTTGTCGGTCATATGTGGCCTTGCTGAGCCGAAGGGTCATCATCCCGTCAGGCCGAACACGGGGCTGCAGCATTTATTGTTCTAATTGTGCTGTTTAGAAACAGGTGGGGGACAAGGTCTAGGGAGCCCTGATCTATTTCATGGAGTCCTGCCATCTCCCTTTGTATCTTCCACTTGGAAAATATTGCAGGTAGACATCAATTAGCAATGCAAACACCATGTTGGAAATTCACTTTATTTGGGCCTTGTAGGGGAGGTTAGGTAAGTGAATAATTTAGCTAAGAATTCTGCAAACCCATAGGTAGTGATTACTATAGACAGAGATTTTGAAATATGAAGTTTGTGTGTGTGTGTGTGTGTGTGTATGTGTGTGAATTAACATACAAAATTTTAAAAACATTCTTTTGTTAAAGGAGAACATTTAAAATTAGAAAATAAATTACAAACTTATTAGGAAATAGCTTGCTTATGTTTTAGAATCAGTATGAATGATACTAGTTGTTTTCAAAAGTAACATTTTCCCTAACTATAATACTTACATTATCATTATAGAAAACTCAGTAAAGTATAAACAACACTAATAGTTACATTATCATTGTAGAAAACTCAGTAATCAAAGAAAAGTATAAACAACACAATTAAAAGCAAACAATGAAGCAGTAGCTAACTCTTGATGGTTGAATCATGGGTGTTTTCTTCTAGACTTTTCTATTATTAATATAACAAAATCTCCATCCTACTGGTGATATTACTTTGTAGCCTGTTTTTTATCATACTGTTAATAATATCTGAGAGGCCACCAATCCAGAAGTTTTCCTGTGCCCCTTCTAGTCAGTTTCCTACCCACCCCAGGCATTGGTGGCCACTGGTCTGATTTTTATCACTATCACGTTGCCTTTTTCAGAATGTCGTATGAATGGCATCAAACAATATGTAGCCTTTTGTGATAAGCTTCTTTCGTTTATCATAATGCTTTTGAGAGTCTTCTATGTTGTTTCAAATATCAGAAGTTCTGTCTTTTATTGCTGAATAGAATGCCATTCTATGGGCATATTACAATTTGTTTATCATTTGGGGGATTTGCTGAACATTTAGATTTAGTCTATGGGTCAAAGTCTGTCACCTGTTTTGAAATACTCTTGGATATTATTTCTTCAAATAACTCTCTGCCCCATCTCAGCCTCTCCTCTTCTTCTGGGACTCAAGTTGCAGCTGTGCTAGGGAACATTTAGTTGGGTTCCCTATATCTCTTATGCTCTATTTTGTTCTTTTTATTTTTTTTCTCTTGATGCATACATTGGATCTTTTCTGTGGACTTCAACTACGCTGTATTTCTTCTTTCAGATCCTTGAATATTTCTGATGCTATTGCTATGAGGTTGGTGCAAACAATATCTGAAACTTTACTTCCATCCCTTTTTTGCTTGGTTAATTCTTAGTCATCATCTCGATTCCGCTTCCCCGGAAATGCCTTCTCTGACCTCCACGATGAAGCCAGATGATAGTTCCTCAAAGTACTGTGCTTCTTTCCTCTTTAACACTAACCAAAGTTGCAAAATTTGTCTGCCTTCCTTTCTAGACCATAAGCTTTACAGGGTAGGGATTGATCTGCTTTTTGTTTATTGTTGTTTCCCCATCTGTAGCCTGGTGCCTGAAACAAAATAAGATCCTAATATTTTTGAAATGTTCAGTGAGTCCCTCTTCAGGTAGTTGGGGGCAGGCCTCCTGCGATTCTTTAGGTAACCTCATCATAGCTCAGGGTATCTCACCTATGCTTATGTACCAAGCATCTCACTCTCGGTGATGGTCCATACAGAAGTGTCTACTGCATATGGCCTCAGCTGACTTCAGAGATGGAAGATCAAACCACTGCAAGAAGGGCAGGATCAGAGACATTTCTGCCATAGCATGGTTAAAATACCAAGCTGAAAACAGAACATAGGCTTGAACATAACTGTAGTGGACAACCGTCAGACTCATGGGGAACTGCTGGCTCTTTTGGCCGAATTCTTGGTTGTAAACTTCTAATTTTGTGGTTGACCTA
The DNA here is from genome assembly GCF_030222135.1 of Aotus nancymaae. Lineage (NCBI taxonomy): Eukaryota > Metazoa > Chordata > Mammalia > Primates > Aotidae > Aotus > Aotus nancymaae. The sequence goes on from NW_026988455.1 coordinate 26,746,652, forward strand.
GAAATTCTCATTTCTGGGAAATGACTGAGCCAATTCTCTGTTCTCCTAGTTTGCAAAGGAACTTCTGTTGTTTCTGACTTAACATTAACTTGCCACTCTGGCATTCACTCTTATTCTCTAGGGGAATAGTTTCTTTCTTTCTCTCTCTTTCTTTCTTTTTCTTTCTTTTCTTTCTTTCTTCTTTCTTTCTTCTTTTTTCTCTTTCATTCTTTCTTTCTTCCTTTCTCTTTCTCTCTCCCTCCCTCCCTCCTGCACTCCCTTCCTTCCTTCCTTCCTTTCTTTTTCCTTTCCCCTCTCTTTCTATATGTTCTTCCCTAAGGAAGACAAAAATATAACTTCACAAAGTATAATTAGAATTTCAACCAAAGGAGCCTCATTAATGCATTTCTGAGGACATAAAGTTTGCAGTGGGTAAGGAGATGAGTTTAATGTCCTGTATATCAAAATGCACAAGAAATTTTTCTGGAACATATGTATGTAGAAATCTATGAATCTATAGATAATAGCAGTAGTAAGAAGAAGATATAAATGAGAATATAGGTACTGTCTTATTTAATCTTCTCACATATCAGAACATAAAGCATTGTTACTAATTTATAGAGAAGTGAATTTAAGTACAAGGACTGTAAGTTGGAGGGGTAAACTAATGCTGAAACTGGGAAAGATGCTCAGTGCAGAACCCCTACATAAGACTAAGATGAGAGGAAAAACATGAAGGATATAGATAGTCCTTCTTTAATTTGCATTCACTCTTGTTTAGCAAATTGAACTAGCTAATGCATTATTCTGATCAAATTTTAAACCTCGACTACCTAAAACCTTCTAGTAGCTCTTTATTGTCTGACCAGAGCCAGGCAAGTTTGCGTGTTACGAGCTTTCCCAGAGAGGTTTTATCATTTTCTACATACCCGGGCACATTGAGAGTTTCAAAAGGAATTCGGTTATCAAACTTACTTTCCTACAGAGTGTCTTTTCTCCTGGAGCATCTTTCAGTTTCCCAATGATCTTGGGAAATGCAACACAGAATATAAAATTTAAATACCTAAGTCTTGATCTTCCTTTCTTAGTTTATACCTTTCTGGCCATCTCAAAGTTTTGCAAGGGCCAGACAGGGAATGTAAATGAAAGAAGCCAGGAGAAATGAAATGATGGGTGATAATTACCTTCCATAATGAGAGAAAGGGAGTGGCTTACTAGAAAGTACATGCTTATTAAAAGGAGAGAGCCACTGAATGTCATGTGAAATATAGCCTCAGAATTGCCAGGCAGTTTGATACTCTAAGTGAATTTGGAAACTTGAATTTTGATCTATACTATCATTATTTTTAAAGGATGGCAACTAATTCAGATTTAAAATTCTCCATGGGTGAACACTGCATGAGCCAACATAACTCATCCACAAGCTGAATTTGCCCCAAAGACAGCCAGTTTGTGACTTTTCTACGTGAAAGGTGAAAGTATCTTGGCTATGTTTTCCTGCTTTATCTCTAAAATGACACAAAATTGTTGAATATAAACATCTTATTTTAGGGAGGAATATACCAATTTTTTCTATTCATTTTTCAGGATAAACAATGTCACACACACACACACCTTTCTATATATACATATATGCAAATATAAACTGCAGTCACACCCATATTTGATTAACCCATTTTCTAGGTTTACCTCGTTTTGAAGGTCGCAAACGTTATGACAAGCTGTGGACTTACCTTCTTTTCCACATTCCCACATGCAGCAAGAACAGTGATCAGCACTATTTAGTTACAAGCTACCAGACCAGTGTGTGGTTGACTTGAGCTACTTTTTACAGGATCTATTTCCATGTGGTACAACTGGTGGCAGTTTCTCTGTATCCATGTGTTTGCTCCTAATACCTCTGAAAATTTCTGCAGAGGAAGTAAAAACTTATCTTGTAGATGAGCTCATATTCAGCCACTAGGGTAAGAAATGGATGGAGGTTTAGAAAACTGGATAGAAGAAAAAATACTGATATTCACCTTTAAAAGGCCCATGCATTTATTTTTAAATTTTTTTATTTTTATTTTTACTTTTTTGAGACAGAGTCTCACTTTGTCACCCAGGCTAGAATTCAGTGATGCGATCTCACCTCACTGCAACCTCCAACTCCTGGGTTCAAGCAGTTCTCCTGCCTCACCCTCCCTAGTAGCTGAGATTACAGGCACCTGGCACGACGCCTGGTTAATTTTTGTATTTTTAATAGAGACTGGGTTCCACCATGTTGGCCAGGGTGGTCTCGAATTCCTGATCTCAGATGATCCTCCCACCTTGGCCTCCCTATGTGCTGGGATTATAGGCATGAGCCACTGTGCCCAGCTTCATGCTTTTAAAAGTAGATAATAAGTAATTTCTTTTAATCCCATTATCAGTAGAGCTCTGGTTTAAAATACTAATAAGCGCTCATTCTGTAGGTGTGGGAATTTCTATTGGCATGGTTTTCAAAGTATGAGGAATCTAATGTGGCTGTCACCACCATTAACTTCATGCTGAGTATATCTCACCCATTTCTTCTCCCACTCAGTGAGCTGCAGGCACTCTTCACGCCTCTGTGAAACCTACTCTGACTGCCTCACCTCTCCTTCTTGTGGAAAGGTGACCACTCTCTTTTCTGCAGTGTATGTATCTGGTGCAACGAGAGCACCCTATGAAAATGCTGTAGGAGAGTAACATCTCTGCTTGTCTATTTCTCTCCTCCATATGCAACCATGAGAGCTACAGTGGCCGTGTCATCTGTGAATCTCAGTTCTTCCTACTGTTCTTTCCACCCAGGAGATGCTCAATAAACATGGAATGAAGGGCTGTTTGAATAAAACATGGAAATTTTGAAAGTTACAGGTAGAACAACAACTAGAACTATCTATCCATGGAATGGACATCTTTGAGTCCTCTATCACCTGGGGTGTTCAGGTGGAAGTTGGATGACAGCTATGGAAAATATTTCTGTAGGAGTTAGATGGCTTGAATGACATCCTCTCCCAGGTCCTTCTAGTTGTGAGATCATCAGGGATTTCAGCTTTGCCGGTTTGCTTTGGCACCTGGGTTGTGGAGTTAGAGGAGCTCCATCCCCCACTTCCCTGCGCCCTGCCCTTACCATGGTTACACACTGGCCACACATCTACCTGCCAGCACCTGCATTTTTTTGCCTGGCATTTTGTCTGGCCTCTGGGGCCCACTCTGACTGAAGGGGACTGCAGGATAAATACCCCAACTCACTTGTTCATCAAGTAGGATAATGCTACCCTGGCTGCCATTGTTTCCCAGGGAGGTCAAGCAAGCTCCAGTTGTCCACAGCAGTAAGTGGCCTGATGACTACTGGCTGGTGCCTCTTCTTGTCTTCCTTTCCCCCTCCCCTCCTAGTGTTTCCGGGGCCATCCATCACCTCCCAAATAAACGACTTGCACTGAAATCCTTGCCATGGGGTCATCTTCAAGAAAAACCCAAAGAGGTAGTTGGATTCTCAGCAGATTCCTTCCATGGGCTAATTCCTAGGACAGCCACATTCATTCCCCAATGTGGAATTAAATTCAACAAATAGCAGCTCTCAGAGAGAAGACTTAGAAGTCACAGGGGCCAGGAGGGGAAATACAGCAGTGGGAATACAGATACGTGTTTCAGATGCTAATTTACAGCTCCCACACCTCAAAGCTGAGGCAATGTCTAGCATTAAAGCAAACAGTGTGATTGAAACTTGCCACAGTGCCTGACAGCAACAGCCAGCAACTCTGTAGTTGCTACCTTCGCTAACTGCACTAATTACCCAAGACAGCGTAACTTAAAAACAGTGCACAACTGAATGATAACACTGTTAAACAAGCCAGGGTTCAGTCATCTCCAGGGATAATTGTGTGGGAACTAGGTAAAGGAAACAGGTGAGAGGTAAATTAGAATCCTTGTAGATTGTCTTACATGGAGCCAGTAAACATGCTGTGGAAGAAATGACTGATTTTACGGTTGCAAAACAACCACATAACAGCAGGGGGTAGGGGTTTTATAGGATCCCTCATAACGACCAAGCTATTAAACATCAAGCAAAAGTTGAGCTTTTTTTTGGTTTAAACTGACATTTCTCCAGGGAAAAAGCCCAACTATATGCATCCTCAAAGCCTGTCCAGCCCTGAGAGTGCTGTGTCTCATGATTAATACTCACTCTAGTTCCCCCAGTCTTAGCATGGTCACATGAGCAGCTGAACCAGGAAACACAATGTGGGCAACTCATGATTGATGAGGAAATCCAGTCTGCTGGGAAATGCTGCTGGAGGGGAAACAGCCACAGCATCTGACCAATATAAAACTCCTAGCCTGCTGTGGTTCCCTTTGACAGAAATCTATGATCAGGACTGGAAAGAATACATGAGTGGTGGATAAAGGGACTCCTTTCGTTCCCTTTGGTTAAAGAAGATCTGTTGCTCTCTTAAAAACAGAGCCAGCCGGGCACGGTGGCTCATACCTGTAATCCTAGCACTTTGGGAGGCTGAGGTGGGTGGATCACGAGGCCAGGAGTTCAAGACAAGCCTGACCAAGATGATGAAACCCTGTCTCTACTAAAAATAGAAAAATTAGCTGGGTGCAGTGGCAGGTGCCTGTAATCCCGGCTACATAGGAGACTGAGGCAGAAGAATTGCTTGAATCTGGGAGGCAGAGGTTGCAGTGAGCTGACATCATGCCACTGCATTCCAGCCTGGGCTACAGAGTGAGACTCCACCTTTAAATAAATAAATAAATGAACAAATAAATAAATACAAACAGAGCTCTAGGAGAACCTACTGAAGGCCTCAAAGCCCAAAGCTGAGCCTGGGGTCATTGGCATCACATTCCCTGCCTGCTTCAACTTGACCAAATAATATAACACCCAAACCATCAATTGTATGCATTGGAAAAGGTTTCTCTGTTTCTTTTCAATTCTGAGAGTCTAAACAATTGTAGAGTAAAACATCAGAGAGGAAAAAAATTCAATGACCTTATGTCTATAAAAGACTTGAAAAAAAAAGCTATTTCTTGGGAAGAAAACTTTAATTTTATTGAGGATTCTAAATAGAGACTACTGCTGAGCCAAGTCAGAATTAAGGTAATGGTTTTGTTGAGTCTTTTGTTGGCACCTGTTTATCTCATGCTATATCAGAATCCAAATGGCAAGTAAGCAAACCCAACTGTTATCCATACAATTCTGTGAATCCATATCATCTAATTTGGAATCCCCAGCATTTTGAGAATTAGCTATTTTTCAATTCCAAATTGGTTTAAAGAAATTCCACGTCTAGTGAAGGCTTTGCAGGCATCACTACCTTTCCAAGGCCTTTAGAACAGAATTCCAAACTCCTACAAACCAGAGCCTGGAAGACCTCCTCCATCTCTTGTCTTTTTTTCCTGATGGACGATAAGTTAATAACCACTGCTTTGATGTGACACCATGTACTGTCTTTTCTCCTCAAATCCAAATACAAATAAAATCCTGAACTCCAAGATGATACAGTTTAAATAAAAGCATCAGGGTTATGCAGGACTCTTACTGTCAGTTTAAAACATGTGACAATTATATTTGGATTCAGCTAACATGCTGAGAGGATTGACTTACATTTATTTGATGTTACATTGATGTTACATTTATTACTTCATTAAATCTTCTCATCCACACTGTAATGTAGGGATTAGGATCCTCTTATTTTAGATAAAGAAACAAGCCTCCTGAAGGCCATGGTCACTTTTCCAAGTTCAATCATCTATTCAGGGACAGACTTAGAAAGATCCAAACTGAAAACCCTGCTCTAGGCCCCTAACTTTTTCCATTACAGATGTTTGAGCAATAATTAAATTGAAATGACAGCAGAAAGGAAAATTTGAATGTACGAATAACTTCATTTTCCTGGCTGCTTTTGAAAAGCATCATCAAAAGTGCAATTTGAACAAGAAATCATTTTGTAAAAATATGAACATCTGAATTTGTTCCTTCTTGCCTGGCAACAGACTCTAGGTCTCCCTCTCAGTGAGGCTTCTCTCCTTTCTCTGCTAGCCTTCTTTTTTCCTAACACTGTTAAAGTCTCACACCATGTGTGCTCAATGCAGGAAAAAGTAAGCGATATTGCTTTTCCAATGTCCCTAGGAAACCTAATACGCATTCGACGCTCACTGCACTGAAATGGAAGTTCCTTGTGCAACTCACCACCACCCCCAGACCCCGATCAGGCTCACACATCTGCAGTCTTTCAGCTGCAGAGAGTCTATTTCCCCCCACCCCACCCACTTTGGTCTTACATGAGCCCTTTTTCTGTTCATGCATGCAATAGGAAATTTTGAGTATGGTGGTCCTAGCTGGCAAGGTAGGGAATGAAGGAATATTTGGTGCTGGTTTCAAGTGTGATAAAGCAAATAATGACGCTCTAAGGAATTGTGAGCTTTTAAAGAAAATTTGTTGTAACATCCACTTAAGCAATCCAGGTATTTCCATCTTAAATACAGTGTTTTTGACAGGGTTTGGAAGTTAAAGTGGTGGTATCTACCATTCACAGAGAGCATAAGAGGTGAGGGGTGGTGAAATTCTGCCAGCGTGAAGACGACTGAACACACAGGGAAAGGAGATATCCTTAACCAAGGAATATTAAGAGGGTGTTTCTCCCAGCCCCCTCTACCTTCAAGGGGGAAAATAGGGAATGACTTCTCATACAACATTAAATTCTTGTTCAGAATTTACTTGCAATATTTGTCATGTGATTCATTCATTGATTTGTACATAAAGTAGTGCAACATTCTGAAATCTCTAGAGAAGTACTACTAAGGTTGCAAAATTCAGGATGCAGTGAGCTTGAATACATTTCATTATAAGATTGAAAATATTCTGTTGTCTGGACAAATAGGCTATATATTATAGAGAGATATTTTTGACTACAATTTCTTATATTTTAAAGTTATTTATTGCTTTGGTTTTCTTTTCTTTTTTTTTCTTTTTTTCAAATGGAAGCAAGTATGAGATTGATGAATCCTGCATCCAGTTAAGGAAATGCCCAAATGAGGGAGCCCATTGCTTCTCCAGATGAGATAAACATCTACCTCACTGGAGTATTAAGACACTGTCTCTGCATTGAGCCAGGGTCTTCTCTGATTGACAGCCTGTCCCTGTGATTCTTGTGCCTTCACTTTTCTGGATTCTAATGCATTTGCAAACCTAAGCATATAGTTATTTGCATAAAACTAAGAAATGCCAAATGCGAGTTTTATAAATTCGGCATTTGATGCCTCTTTTAGTTTGGACTTTTGGTCTAAATTTTTTTCTTTCTTTTTACTTTTTTAAATTTTATTTTACTCTTTAGGTTCTGGGGTATATGTGCAGGTGATGCAGGGTTGTTGCATAGGTGCATACTATATCCAGCATTTCTCCCCATGTTATCCCTCCCCTCCCTTCCCACCCCCCGCTGTCCCTCCCCTAGCCCCCCGACAACTGCCCCCAGTGTGTGATGTTCTTTTCCCTGAGTCCATGTGTTCTCATTATTCAACATCCGCCTGTGAGTGAGAACATGTGGTGTTTGGTTTTCTGTTCTTGTGTCAGTTTGCTGAGAATGATGGTTTCCAGATTTATCCAAGTCCCTATAAAGGATACGAACTAATCCTTTTTTTATGGCTGCGTAGTATTCCAATGGTGTGTATATGTGCCACATTTTCTTTGTCCAGTCTATCATCGATGGGCATTTGGGTTGGTTCCAGGTCTTTGCTATTGTAAACAGGGATGCAATGAACATAGAAGTACATGTGCCTTTCTAGTAGAACGATTTATAATCCTTTGGATATATGCCCAGTAATGGGATTGCTGGGTCAAATGGAATTTCTATTTCTAGGTCCTTGAGAAATCGCCACACTGTCTTCCACAATGGTTGAACTGATTTGCATTCCCACCTACAGTGTAAGAGTGTTCCTATTTCTCCACATCCTCTCCAGCATCTGTTGTCTCCAGATTTTTTAATGATCGCCATTCTTACTGGTGTGAGATGGTATTATTTACAGAATTGTTTTGCAGAAACCAGGAGAGTGGCAGGAAACTGGAGCAGCATTCTTCAACAAACCATCGGTTTTTGTCATGGGAAACATGTCAGCTTCCATTTGCTGTCACTCAGCTCACCTCAGTCTGTCTAGTCTGAAGCCCAGGCTAAGAGTTCCTCTAGTAAAGTGCCTGCTGTATTTCCTCTGGTTAATGCAGCTCATGAGTGCCTGGTAGTTACCAATCTCCTCTTACTTCCATTTACTCCTTTTTACATGGGCTTTTACATCCACCAATGTTTCATGGAATATTAATCACAGAAAACAGTGTAGGGACACAGCTGCCAGCAAAAATGCATGAGCAGGCATTCTGCAGCACAGCCCGGATTCTTACCTAATCCAGCATCCGTACAACCTGGGGTGCTGAAAATGGAACAAACTAAAGACACACCTTTAAATCCAACTGCAAATGTGGTTCATTTATATTGTAGACATTTAAACGTCCCTAGAGCCACAAAAAATTACTCATTTAATTAAGGATATGTCATTTTATGACTTTACCAGGTAATGGTAACATGCACAAAGATTTAATAGTTAGGGGGATTTTGTTTAAGTACTGATCACTGTCTCATGCAATTGAAGGCTATTTCATGGAGAAACGTCTTTGGTCTTTATATATTTTTATGATGACAGCCTTTCCTCTAAAGCATTATTTATAGAAAATTGGCTGATTTGAGCTTAAGAATTATAGATGTCTGATGACTGTTTCAATAGTCATTATTTATATGAATTTTGTGAAAACCTAGTTATGCTGTTCGGTTTGGTAATGACTAGCCACAGGTGTCTATTTAAAAAGAATTTTAAATGAATTACAATCAAATAAAATTAAATATTTGGTTTCTCAGTGGCAGTAGTCACATTTCAAGTTCTCAATAGCCACATACAGCCAGTGGCTACCATATTGAACACAGAGGTAGAACATTTCCATCATTGTGAAAGGTTCTGTTGATGGTGCTGAGTCCTAAAGCATAAAGGTAGGTGGGCTGCACAGTGAGCACACTACGGATATGGGAAGGTGTCAGCACTTGGAAGGTGGGCACCACGTAGCTTAGGGGATGAACAGTGAAAGGTGATGTCCTATCTGGGCAAAGTTCCGAGGCAGAACAGGTTTGATGTATCAGTGTTGAAACAGGTCCGTGAAGTTCAAACCTGAATGGTTCTGGGCAGGACAATAGAATCTAGTCCATATACCAGGAGGAAACTCAGGGCTATGAAATGAATAATATCAAAGTCTATGGAGCAAAAGAGAATAAGAGAGAAAGACAGAAAACATACAAACACAATTGGGATATGGCAGTGATCTAGACTCTCAAGGAATGTTGTATTCGATTCCTGCTGCTGCTTTAACAAATGCCCACAGACTTTCTGGCTTAAAACAACACAAATTCAACCAGATGTAGTGGTTCACACCTGTAATCCCAGCAATTTGCAAGGCCAAGGTGGGGGGTCACAAGGTCAGGAGTTTGAGATCAGCCTGGCCAACATAGTGAAACCCGTCTCTACTAAAAATACAAAAAAAGAAAAAAAAATTAGCTGTGCGTGGTGGCAAGTGCCTGTAATCCCTGCTACTTGGGAGGCTGAGGCAGGAGAATTGCTTGAACCCAGGAGGTGGTAGGCAACAGTGTGAGACTCTGTAAAAACAAACAAACAAACCACAAATTCATTATTTTATAGTTCTGTAAGTCAGGACTCTCACTGGGCTAAAATGAAGGTGTCAGCAGAGCTGTGTTTCTTCTGGAGGCTCTAGTTCCCTGGTCTGTCTCCAGCTTGTAGAGGTGACTTGCATTCCTTGGCTCTGTGGTCCCCTTCCCCCATTCTCAAAGCAGCAGCATAGTCTGTTCAAACCATCCCTCTTTGACTCTTAGCCTTATTTCCCTCATCAGGTCTTCTTCTCTGACACTTATCCCTCCCAATCTCCCTCTTATCAGGACCCTTCTGATTATATAGAACCTGTTCAGATAATCCAGGATAATCTCCCCATTTCAAGGTCCATAACCTTAGTTACATCTGCAAAGTCCCTTTTACTGGTAACATAGTTTTTCAGAATTAAAATGTGGACATCTTTGCAGGGAGAGAGGCATTAATTTGGGCATCACAAGTACAGTAACTCCAGAATGCCTGCTTGAGGTCTGGTGACTTCACCAATTTACAATTTAGAGGTTGTCAAACTCACAGAGCAGGAAGCAATGTATTAATTTATATCCCACCTAGTTTCAGAAATGAATTAATAATGTATAACAACATATTCGTAGAAGATGTAGGGCATGTCATATCACATATAAATAAGGTGAAAAGAGAAAAATGGAACAGGATGAGAACACAATGGAAGAAAAAAATGAGGTTAGGAAATATGTTCCATAATGACCTCCACTCCTCTATCAATACACCTATGGTCATCTTAAAGTCAGAATTCTTTGACTGAGAATCTCACAGTTTTTCCTCAATGTTACCTGAGTAATTTTGACAAGAGGTTCAACTAGAAATTTCAAATAACCACATCTTGAGGGTCAATAATCTCAGAGACAGAAGCTGTGCATAGGGCAGGATATTTGTCTCAATGTATCAGAGTGGTACTGCCCTTCCTTTTCCCTTAAGATTTGGGAAGGTACAGCCTGAGGATGAAGTGATGCACCTTGCTATGTTTCTTAAAGTCCAACTATATTTTGGACACTGAGACTTCAAGGATATTTAAAATTTAGCATTTTCCAAGTGTGAGTCCTTAAGAGATTATTTATTGTTTATATTTCATTTAATTCCAGGAATGAGTTAGTGGGTTATGAAAACAAGTATAATATAAAGTGCCAAATACACTTTAGATGAATGAAGAAAGATACATTAGGGAAAGAATGCCATGAAGGAAGACATGAAGCTTAAAACACACATTGTGCATTGATCTAAATCTGTTTGGTCAGGTTTAAAATATGGCCCTAACCTGGCCACTTACAATTGACAATGTTTTTAAGATAGAAAACAACAAAATGCATCACTGAAAAAGGCTCCAGTTATTCTACTAAAGCAAGATATGTAATTCTTCCTGGTGTCCTCCTGAACATGACATAATAATCGATGTCCTCAACAACGTACTTACCTTGGATGTTGAAGCCTCATAAGATTTTTTTTCTAAAAGGATCTTGGTATGCCCAAAGTATAATTTCATAAAAAACAATTCTGTAGAAATCCAATAAAATAAAACTGTGTACTGACTTCTTTTTTAAATTGATACATTATATTTATACATACATATGGGATCTGTGTGATATTTGTTACATACATATAATATGTAATGATTAAGTCAGAGTATTTAGGATATTTATCACTACTTCAATTTGATTTGATCCGAGTTGTCACTTTTGGCTTTTGTTGTATTTGCTTTTGGTGTTTTAGTCATGAAGTCTTTACCCATGCCTATGTCCTGAATGGTATTGCCTAGGTTTTCTTCTAGGGTTTTTATGGTTTGGGGTTTTACATTTAAGTGTTTAATCCATCTTGAATTAATTATTGTATAAGTTGTAAGAAAGGGATCCAGTTTCCACTGAGAAAACTCTATACTGTTTTTCATAAAGGTTGTACTAATTTACATTCCCACAGTCATACTCCAACAGTGTATGTCAGTTCTCTTATCTCTGCATCCTTGCCAGTATCTGTTATAATACCCATTCTAACTGGGTAAGATGATATTGTGGTTTTGATTATTTTTCTAATGATTAGTGATGTTGAGCCTTTTGTTACTTATCTGTTGGCCATTTGCATGTCTTCTTTTGAGAAATGTCTATTAGAACTTTTTTTTTTTTTTTTTTTTTTTTGGAGAAGAAGTTTTGCTCTGTAGCCCAGGCTGGAGTGCAGTGGTGTGATTTTGGCTCATTGCAACCTCTGCCTCCTGGGTACCAGTTCAAGCAATTCACCTGCCTCAGCCTCCCGAGCAGCTGGGATTACAGGAATGTGCCACCATACCAGTTAATTTTTGTATTTTTGGTACAGACGAGTTTTCACCATGTTGGTCAGGCTGGTCTTGAACTCCTGATTTCATGATCTGCCTGCCTCAGTCTCCCAAAATGCTGGGATTTCAGGCATGAGCCACCATGCCTGGATGTCTATTAGATCTTTTGCTCACTTTTCAATGATATTATTTGTTTTTTGCTGTTGAGTTTTTGAGTTCCTTGTATATTCTGGAAATTACTCACTTGTTGGATGAATATTTTGCAAATCTTTTCTTTCATGCAACAAATACTCTACTGTTTGTTTCCCTTGCCATGCAAAAGCATTTTAGTATAATATAGTTCAATATGTCTATTTTCGTATTTTATTGCCTGTGCTTTTAAGGTCTTTGGCATAGAACTTTTGCCTACAACTACATCCCGGAGTGTTTTCTTGTATGTTTCCTTCTAGGAGTTTTATAGTTTCAGGTCTTATGTTTAAGTCTTTAATCCACTTGGAGTATATTTTTGTATATGATAGGAGATAGGGATCTACTTTCATTCTTCTGCACAGGAATATCTAGTTTCCCCAATACCATTTATTGAAGAAAGTGTCCTTTCCCCAATGTATGTTATTGGTGTCTGTCAAAAATTAGTTGGTTGTAAATACATGGTTTATTTCCTCATTCTGTATTCATACAGAATGAATACCAATACCATGCTGTTTTGGTTACTGTAGCCTTGTAGTATATTTTGAAGTCAGGCAGTGCAATGCTCCCATCTTTGTTCTTTTTGCTGAGGATTGCTTTGGCTGTTCAGGCTCTTGTCTTTTTTTTTTTATTTGTTTGTTTGTTTTCTATTTCTGTGAAAAACATCATTGGTATTTTGACAGGGATTTCATTGAATCTTTACATTACTTTGGCAGTGTGGTCATTTTAACAACATTCTTTCCTTCTGCTAATTTTGAGTTTGGTTTGTTCTTACCTTTCTAATTCCTTAAGGTGCATCCATTAGGTTGTTTATTTGAAATATTTCTACTTTTTTGGTGTAGGCATTTATTGCTGTAAACTTTCCTCTTAGTACTGTTTTTGCTGTACCATAGGGTTTGGTATGTTGTCTTTCCATTTTCATTTGTTTAAAGAAGTTTTTTGATTTATACTTGGCTTCTTTCTGATCTTCCTTGAGGCAAGAAGATAATTTAGAATACCAAGTAGAATAAATTAATACTAATCATTTGAACATCTTTGAATACCGTAATACTGTTTCTTATGGCCTTTTGAGCCAATATTAGGTACCTGTCAGCTTGATATTATACTCTCTGGCAAGTATCTGGAGTGCATTATTTCATATTATCCACTTAGTATAACTAGAGTCTTATCAAACCTGAATAGTGTCATCTCATCTCTGACACAAGCTTATAAGAACATAACTATGAATCTTCTCCAGATGACAGGAAATAAAAAAGCTGTCAAATGTAACATAGTTCACAGAGATTCACCCTGACATATTCCCCTTGGTACCCTCAAGATAGGCTGCATCAGCTGACATGCTTGTCTCGAACTTGCACTGCAGTCAAAGGGACATGACAGGCATTTCTTTAGAGATAATTACTGGAGTAACATTTTATATTGAAGACATCATGAGAATTTTTGCAAAGCCTATCAGTTTCCTAGAATCTCATGTTTTGTTTAAGTTTAGGGACAATTGCATACCCATGAAAACAAATTTATCTTTCTACTGCCAGTCTCATCTCGCCTCTCATTTCTTCTTCTCTTATTGCCTTCCATTCAATTTCCCCTCTCTTATTCTCCTTCTTCTCCCTCCCCTCCTCTATATTACACTCTTCTTTCTGCTTCCTTTTTCCTTTGCCCAGCACACTGAGAAAGGTAATACTTGAGAAGTTCTGAAGGCTAAGACACTATAAACTACTGTCAAATTGAACTGTTTTAAAATGACATTTGAAATGACATTTCAGGGTGGGTCATGGTGTGTTCTATAAAACCAGAGCACATCTTAAATCCAAGTGTACACGGTAACATACATCCTTCCCATATTTCATCTCTTGTGTACATAAAGTGCAAGGGATGACACAGATAATGAAACTCAGCATTGGTTCAGTGTTCACTGTGTGGCACTTTCTAATTCTGGAACATTTTATTGTTATAATAGAGCAGCATGATGAAGCAATGGGTAGGGTTTATGCCAGGCTAAAACTCTGATGCTGTCGGTGGTCCATGCACATTAGTGCTTCTAACACCTAACTATGTGGCCAAGGAGTGGTCCCTCTGTTCAGTTCAGCTTATGACCTTCTAATTGCAGTCACGATTTTCTCTTTATTCTCAGCCTTTCAGAAATTGGGAATGGTGTAGGCATTGTATTTAATTCATCTTATAGAATGCTTCAAATGGGGCTGGACATTCTTCAAGCACATATTTGGTTATGTTTCTGGGTTCACAGTCCAGAAAGTATGATTTGTAAATTGAGATGAATGTAGAAGGAAAAAATGGGCTTAGGGGGAGGAGGATGCAGAGGTGTGTTTGTATGGAGAAACTTGGAGTCTTTATGTGGATTGGGAGAAAGAGCCTCAAGTTCCTGAGTGTGAACTACAAGCCAGCACCTTGCAGGAACTCATTTCTCTGAAAGTCCTGTTAACAAGGGGGACTAATCCAGATCAGAGCTTCAGAAATCTTTCCACGAAGTCTTGGCCTTCCCCATGGTACATGGGGGAATGTTTTATACTACCTTTTTTTTTTTTTTTTTTGAGACAGGGTCTTGCTCTGTCACCCATGCCAGTTCAGTGGCATGATCTCAGCTTACTGCAGCCTCTACCTCCTGGGTGTTCAAGTGATTCTCCCACCTGGGATTCCCGAGTAGCTGGGATTACAGGCCAGTGCCACCATGGCTGGCTAATTTTTGTATTTTTAGTACAGACAGGGTTTTGCCATGTTGGCCGGGCTGGTCTCAAACTCCTGACCTCAGGTGATTTGCCCACCTTGGCCTCCCAAAGTGCTGGGATTACAGGTGTGAGCCACCATACCTAGCCTGTTTTATACTACTTTTAATTCTCTGTCATTTAAGCAATACACTCATTTGATTTATAATATGAGGGCCTAGTAAAATTGTGAATAAAGTGTCTTTAGGAAAAGAAGAGAATGCTTTTCAAGTTGTCTTGCCTAGTATGTTCAGACTTGATCCAGATCATTGTGTGTGGAGCTCCCATCATGGTTTTACAAAGGTGTCTCTGTCTTGCCAGGAATACAGATGGAAGAAAGGAATATGAGAAGAAACCATCCCAGAGAGCACAGCATGCCACTTCCTAACAATAGACTTTCTAAAATGGGAAGCAGAAGCTGTTGTGTTCAGGGTGTAGTCCACTGTGTGGGTGGCACATGTGCGTCGGCTACTGCACACAACAAGTCACACAGTTGGGTTTTGGTCTTCTTGCAAGGAGGGGAGGAGGGGGCTTTAAATTTTGTGGCCACTGAGAACCATGGCTCAGTCATTACTCAGCTCACTCTGAACACTGGATATATTCCTTCTTTTCTTTTGTGTTCTCTGACCTGTTTAAGACCCAGAGAAGTAGAGTTAGCCACTTCCTGGTGGATGGAGAAGCTGCTTTCTTCTCATCCTTGAGGTCTTAGCCTAAATATTATCTTCTGAGAGACTTACTCCCTGACCCTCAGCTAAAAGACTTCCCCATCTGAATTCACATGTCTTTCTATCATAGCTTTTACTAAATCAAAGATGACAAGCAGTGTAACGTCAGGTTTGGAAGCACAAATTCAGGACATGAACTGTGTAGATTGAAATTCTGGCTCTCCCATACAGGCTGTACAATTTTGAGAAAGTTCCTGAACTGTTTTGTGCCTGAATTTTTTCATGTGCAGAATGAGGCTCTTAATTGCTCCTACCTCATGGAGGTAGTGCCTCATACAGGTAAGCCCTATGTAAATAGTCACTATTCCTACTTATATATTTGCTTATTTGTTTATGATTTCTCCTCCCTCAAAGACTGTAAGTTCCATTAGGATGAAGGTTATATAGATAATTTTTTTCACATTGAATGAAAGGAAAAACAAGATCCCAATCTTCTATTATAGAAAGATAAAAAAATTTTGAATCCCTGACTCATGCCATATACAAAGACTCAGTGTGAAAAGTATAACATTTATTATAAAATTTTGGAGAATATCATTATCATCCTGGGGGTAGGGAAGGATTTCTTAGGTAATTTTAAAAGTACTTACCATAAAGGAAATAATAAATGCATTAAAATTCTGTATAATAAAAACTATCAGAAACAAAGAGGGAAAGTTACACTTTTGAAAAACACATTTGCAACCACATAGCTGATGGAAAAATAGGGTTTGACTATTTAATAGGAAACCTAAGTGGCTAGCAAACACAAGAAGTTAAACATCATTTGTTATTTGGAAAATGCAAATTAACATTCCAATAACATTTTAGATCCATCAATTTACAAGATTTAAAATCTCTGACAAATACCAAATGTTGGAAGTATATGGAGAAATCACAATTTTTATGCCCTGTCAGTAGAAATATAAATTTATAAAAGTAATTTGGAAAATAATCTGAAAATGATGAGCACTGAATTCATTATGTGGCTTCTCTCTGTAGAAAATGGGAGGAGAATGGGACTGGAAAAAAGTCATATTCAATAAGCTTCAAATATATTTGAAATGCATTTTTAAGTATTTTGAAATAAATATGACATAATGCTAAGATTTGTTCAATCCAGCCATTGGGGACAGGCTACTCACTGAGTTATTCTCTGTTTTCATTTCTATATATGAAATAACCTTTGTAACTAACAAAGTCAAAGAAGTTAAGCATAAAGTAGAGAAGCGGCCTCAGAGAGCACCTGATGTTCTCACACTCCAGGGCATATCCAGGCATCTGCAGGGTTGCTCAACCACAGATCACTGGGTCCCATCCCACAGTCTCCAAAGCAGCAGGTCTGGGAAGGGCCTGAGAACCTGCATTTCTGACAAGTTCCCAGGCGGGGCTGGTGCTGCTGATCCGGTGACCCACTTAGACAACACTCATCTCATCCAACTCTTTCATTCTAGAGACAAGGAGCTCAGGTTCAAAAATGGGAAATCTTTTTTTCCCCTAATACAAAGGCACAGCTCCAGTACCAGCGACACAGATCTTAGCAAGACAGACACAGTTTCTGCTCTCATGAAAATTTTGCTCGATTACAAGAGGGGAGGAGCATGTAATCCGCAAGTCCACAAATAAGGAAACAAGATAATTGCAGACAATGGTAAAGTCTAAGAAGAAAATAAAACAAGGTAATGTCAGACAGAGAGCGTGAGCTGAGTGGGAGTGTCAACGCATGGGATGGTCAGCTGCAGTCTGGGGAGGTGATATTTGAGTTGAAGTAGGAGAGAGAAGAAGGGGAAGTTGAGAGAAGACTGGGGGAATGAATTCTGGGCAGAGGAAGGAGAAAGTTCAGAGCCTGACACAAAAAAACAAACAAGGAAATGTAAAGGGCTAGTGAACATATGAAAAGAAGTTTATTATTAGGTATCAGAGAAATATTTAGCTATTAACTATTTCCTAAACAACAAATAATTATTTGAGACAAACCACTGTGGTTAGATTATAGTGAGCAGTGAGGCACATGGAAACCAAGGGTGGTAGGGATTTTATCCTCATTGGAGGGCTGGATGTCTTGATGTTTAGAGCGTCATAGTTCATTTCTCCATGCATGCTCCAGGTTCTTCCCACCAGCCCATGCTGCACATGTGTCAAACACAAATTAAATGTAGTGCAAATAAAACACAGCCACCCCTTCCCCACCCTTCATGTCAGTGCATCACTGCTCTTATGATCTGCTAAAGTAAATAAAATAAATCTTTTGAAAGAACTTCCACATCTGAAACATTTTTCAAGAGAGTGTCAGAACAATGGTCAGAGATATTAATTTGCAAATAAAATTTATTATGTTTTTCCTGTGTAGAGGTGTTTTCTTACTTTTGAGAGCCAAGGAGACAGATTACATCTATCGTCAGTGAAACATAATAGATTTACAGTGACTCAGAGTCCTCTGCGGGCCATCAAAATGTCATGCATAAATTTTCTTGAAAAATTTCTAGTGCTTACATCTTTGATTCATTTAGCCAATGTGTACACATTAAGCCTGGCCTTTCCTTGGAATTTGCATTTTTCTTTGACAGATAGGCACCACTTGATTCTCTCCTTTCGAACTAATATAGGGTCCCAACCACCATCTCAGTGTGTTTGTAAAAATATTTTAAAATAGTTAGCAACACCATCTTTCATAAGCACATTTATCTTAAGTTTCTCAATGTTTTTATTTTGCAGTTGGTATTGTGGCCCAAAGAAGATGGTCAAAACATGTATGATGACTAAGTCAATAGCTGAATCTGATGCAGGGGTTATAGTATTATAAAAATGCTCTCATCAGTTATTGTATTCAGGAAACACGTGTTTCTTGGTCATCTTCTATATTTTAAAGCTCTTGGAAAACAGCAATGAAACAAAGCCATTGTCATTATGGAGCTCACTTTCTAGTGGAGGCAACAGATAACAAATCAATAAATATCCTATAAATGGTGGTGAATGTGAAGGAAAAAGAAAGCAGGGTAGGTAGCCAGAAAAAGAAGGAAGCATGAATTTACTTTAAATAAATTAGAGACAATAGTCTTTGATATTGACATTTATTTATTTATTTATTTAAAATAGACTAAAATTGTATATATTTATGATATGCAAAATGTGACTGGATATATGTTTATACCCAATGTGGAATGGCTAAATTAACCTAATTAATGTGTCTATCACCTCACATGGTTATCACTTTTTGGTGGTATGATACTGACATTTCAGCAAAGCCCTGAATGAAGCCAGATGGATGGTATCTGGAAGAAGCAAATAAATACCAATGTCCTGAGATGATAGCCTGAGTGGCTGGAGCAGAGTGAATGAGGGGGAAGAGTTGCAGGATATGAGAGAGAGGCAGGGGCAGATCAGGGAGAATTTTATAAGCTACAGTGAAAACTTTGAATTTTATTCTGAGAGAGATGGAAGCCCCTGGCAGATTTTGGGCAGAGAAATTATAGGTCCAATTTAGAGTTTACAAGCACTTTGGTTTATGTGTTAAAACAAAAGAAAAAATAAAGCACGTGCACACACACACACACACACACACACACACACACATTGAAGAAAAGCAGAGGGTTAAGGAAGACCTTAGAAGACTGCTGCAGTAATCTTGGCAAGAAATGGTGAAAGCAGAAAAAGAAGGGGATTGAGAAGTGGCTAGATTTTGAATATATTCCAAAGATAGAGCCATGAGTAACAGATACTACATTGGAAGTGGGACCTGGAAGGAAGAGGAGTCAAGGAAGGAAGACTTCAAGGATTTGGACTTGAATAAACAGGAAAGATGGAGTTGTTTACTGAAAAGGGAAAGATATGGGTAAAGCAAATTTGGATTGGGTAGTAAGAGTTCATCTTTGGATATGCTAAGTTTAAGGTATTTATTTTTTATCCAAGAAGGCAGGTAGATAAATGAATCTCAAATTCAGGATAACGATCCAAGCTGTTGATAGACATTTGGGAGCCATCAGTGTACAAATGGCATTTACTAGAGGAGATTATATGCAGAGACAGAGAAGGGTGGAGACTAAAGGACTGAACTCTGGAACACAACATTTGGAAGTTGGGGGAAGAACAAAAATCCAAGCTGGGCGTGATGGTGCATACCTGTAGTCCCAGCTACTCAGGAGGCTGATGTAGGAAAATTGTTTGAGCCCAGGAGGTTGAGGCTGCAGTGAGCTATAATCACACCACTGCACTCCAGCCTGGAAGAGACAGAAGGACTCTGTCTCTAAAATAAAAGAAGAATCTAATAAAGTTATAAGAAGGTAATTATATGAGAAGAAAACTTAGAGTAAATGGTTCTGTAAAAGCCAAGAGCAAAAAAATGTACTGGAGGGAGAAATGATCAACTGGCATAAATTTTGGGCTAAACCAAGAAAGAAGAAGACTAAGAAATAAACATTGGAGTGTATTGACAGGAGGTCTAGTGGAGTGATAGAGGTAAAAACTCTTGGAATGTGTTTAAGAGAGGATCAAAAGAGATAAAGTAGAGATACTAAATTTAGAAAATTATTGGATGAGTTTTTCTACAAAGAGTAGCGAAATGGGGCAAGTAGTGGGAGGGGGAGAGGCTGTCAAGGGAGAAGAGGATGTGAGGGATGAGAAGCTATGAAAAGACAGAGGGAGGAGTGGTTAGAGGTCCTAGGAGGTCAAAGAGTTGTTGGAGTTTGGTTACTAAGGTGTGATTAGACAAGACAGGAGCTGATGGTCAGAAAGTGGAAAGCTTGGCCAGGTGCAGTGGTTCACGCCTGTAATCCCAGCACTTTGAGAGGCTGAGGCTGGTGGATCACCTGAGGTCAGGAGTTCGAGACCAGCCTGACCAACATGGTGAAACCCTATGTCTACTAAAAAATACAGAAAATTAGCCAGGCGTGGTGGTGGGCGCCTGTAATCCCAGCTACTCGGGAGGCTGAGGCAAGAGAAAAGCTTGAACCTAGGAGGCCGAGGTTGCAGTGAGCCGAGATTGCACCACTGCTCTCCAGCCTGGGCAGCAAGGGCAAAAATCCATCTCAAAAAAAGAAAAAAGAAAAAGGTAGAAAGCTTGGCTTGAAATCACAATCAAGGAGGAGCCACAATTAATGGTAATGAGAACATCTAGAGGGAGGTTGATTATTTGGAGTGGGCAGCTGAGGTGAGAGTAGAAGCAGGCTCATGAGAGGTAAGAAAGAAGAGGGAGAATTAAGACTAAATTATTGGAAAATTTTTGTGTGTGGATATTGAAATCCTGAAGAACCATAACAGGAGTAGTAGTGGAGAGAATGGTGGTAAAATAAAGAATAAACTCAACTCTTGAAGAAATAAGGAAGAGTGACTAGGCGGTCTGCCGATGACTGTCCCAGGGAGAAGCAGCTGCGGCACAGTCTCTTGACCCGACTTCAGAGAAGCTGAAGTGGGGCCAGAAAGGAAGGGTGTGGTGATGGGAGGATAAACGGCCTGGAGCAAGGACACCTACCTCACTTGCAACCTCTGTGGCCTGCAAGGGGGAAAATTAAAAAAACAAATAGGTAAGCAAACAGCCACCCCCTTGAGGAGGCTGGAAGAGAAGAAGTGTCTTCAGGGCAAAGCCAGTTATCAATTAAATATAGCTGATTCTCAATAAATAAATAAATAAATAAAGCCAGTTGTGGCTTACGTCTGTAATCCCAGCATGAGAGGCCAAGGCAGGCAGATCACTTGAGGTCAGGAGTTCGAGACCAGCCTGGCTAACATGATGAAACCCTGTCTCTACTAAAAATACAAAAATTCACTGGCCATGGTGGCAGGTGCCTGTAATCCCAGCTACTGGGGAGGCTGAGACAGGAGAATCGCTTGAACTTGGGAGGTGGAGGTTGCAGTGAGCCAAGATCGTGCCACTGCATTCCAGCCTGGGTGACAAAAGCAAAATTCCATCTCAAAATAAAATAAAATAAGTAAATAAATAAATACAGTTGATTCTCATTATTCATGGTAGTAATATCTTATAAAGTTGCTGTGAGCACTGGATTAGTAAATTCTGAACTGTTGCTCCTTGAAGAAATGTAAGATTCAGTTCCTTCAACTTCTCACAAGATTTTTACCAACTAAACAATACATAATCTGTTTTAGGTGTTTCACTCAAAGATACCTTATTTACCATATATTGTTTATTCATTAACATTAAACACAGCCAACAGCATTGTAATTTATGCCTGAATAAAGTTTATCTAATACAAATATTTTCCCGATAAAGCAGCAGTCCCCAAGACCCAGGCCACAGATCAGTACCAGTCGGTGACCGATTAGAAACCGGTGGCTCACGCCTGTAATCCCAGCACTTTGGGAGGCCGAGGCGGGTGGATCACGAGGTCA
Source organism: Aotus nancymaae (assembly GCF_030222135.1). Classification (NCBI taxonomy): domain Eukaryota; kingdom Metazoa; phylum Chordata; class Mammalia; order Primates; family Aotidae; genus Aotus; species Aotus nancymaae. Next base: position 26,768,587 of record NW_026988455.1, read on the forward strand.
AGAGATCGAGATCATCCTGGTCAACATAGTGAAACCCCGTCTCTACTGAAAATACAAAAAATTAGCTGGGCATAGTGGCGTGTGCCTGTAATCCCAGCTACTCAGGAGGCTGAGGCAGGAGAATTGGCTGAACCCAGGAGGCGGAGGTTGCGGTGAGCCGAGATCGCGCCATTGCACTCCAACCTGGGTAACAAGAGCGAAACTCCGTCTCAAAAAAAAAAAAAAAGAAAGAAAGAAAAAGAAACCGGTGGCACAGCAGGAGGTGAGTGGCAGGCAAAGGAGCATTACCATCTGAGCTCCGCCTCCTCTCAGCTCAGGAGCGGCATTAGATTCTCATAGGAGCACAAACCCTATTGTGAACTGTGCACATGAGGGATGTAGGTGGCAAGCTCTTTATGAGACTAACTAATGGCTGATGATCTCAGGCGAACAGTTGTATCCTGAAACCATGAACCAGGGCCCTGGTGCCAGAAAGGTTGGGGACCACTGCCATAAAGCACATCACAAACTTCAGGTGCCTAGAAATATTAGCACTTGAATACTAGGCTTAGGGGCCACTTTAAGCAGTGAAATTACCAGTGAAAAGCAAAAAATGCAAAAAAAAAAAAAAAAATGCACTAAATAGACCATGAAAAGGACACTTGTTTTTTTTTACAATATGAGAGTTGAAATAAGAAGGTAGAGTGTCGCCTTATTCCACCTTAGCTGGGAACGTGTGTGGTGAGGACTCAGTTTTGTTGCTATTCTGTATATGTCCACAAATAATCATGAAAATATTGCAAATATTTATTTGGGGGAGTATATAAACATTTGAGTAAGTAAGCAAATTTGCAAACACAGAAATCTGTAGATAATGAGGATCAACTGCAGGTGAATAAAGGTTCAGAGGGGAGGCTGGGTCACTGAGGATTGTGCTGATGACTTTGAATTCCAGCAGTCACTGTACAGATCCTTGCAGGATGTCAAAGAGGTCTGAGATATGGTCAGGTTAGGGACATACAGGGCCTTATATGGACGACAGGGCCAGTGGATGATTTGGGATCCTTGCACTTTTTGAAATATCTTTCATAAGTGAATAAGCAGCAGGCAGTAGCCTTTAGGGTTAGGGGTTAGTTTGATAAAACGTTTGCTGTTTACATAACAAGCCTTGGCTCATTTCCATTTATGTTTAACATTGTACCATTTCTTCCTTTTTCCTTCTTTCCCATCCTTCCCTCTTCTTCTTCTTCTTTTTTTTGAGATGGTGTCTCGCTCTTGTTGCCCAGGGTGGAGTGCAATGGCATGATCTCAGCTCACTGCAACATCAACCCTTGCGGGTTCAAGTGATTTCTCCTGCTTCAGCCGCCCCAGTAGCTGGGATTATAGGTGCCCGCCACCACACCTGGCTAATTTTTGTATTTTTAATAGAGATGGGGTTTTATGTTGGCCAGGCTGGTCTCAAACTTCTGGCCTCAGGTGATCTGTCTGCCTTGGCCTCCCAAAGTCCTGGGATTACAGGTGTGAGCCACCACGCCCGGCCCTTTCCTCTTCTTCATCCTTTCTTCTTCTTAGTGTAACACCAACATCCCCAGAATTACTGAAAAATAGCTGAAGTACCAGAAAGAAAAGGAGGTGCTCAGAGATCAGTAGCTGCAGGGAGCTGTGACCAGCTCTGTGAGATCACACCCATCTGCCCCTGGGCTGCCACATGACCAGCACCTCAGGGCATCTGTGTTCTGCTGCTGCCACTACAGCTGGAGCTAGAAGAACAGTGTGTACCTCTCACCTTCTCATGTCCCAGGGACTCTCCGTGGTAGAATCGGAATTGGAACCCCAGTGGCAAATGAATCTGGGAGATGTAGTTTCTAGATTCCAGCCCCTAGAATAGAAGGAAAAGATTAGAAAGACAAGGATGGTGATATATACCAACAAATCAAACTTGGCAAACTCTTGACTTCACTTTTTCTCTTGTACACTCTATATCTAAACACATTAGGGAGTCCTTGAAAGTCTTACCTTCAAAATGTAAATAGACTCAGAATATTTCTTACTATTTCCTCTGTTACTACCCCATTCTAAACCTGCATTTCTTTCATGCAAATTATTTCAATAGCCTCCTAACAGTTCTCATTCCTTCTCTACCTGCTCCCTGTAATCTCTTCTCAATGCAATGACTAGAGGTGAAACTTTTAAAACATTAATTGAATCACATTTTTTCTCTGCACAAAACTCTTAATGGATTCCGCTTTCACACACAATAAAAGCCAAAGTCCTCACCAGCATGATCTGAACAACCACGAGCTCTGACCTCATCTCCTACTGGTTCCCCGTCAGTCACTATATGACCCAGCAACACTGGCCTCGTGGCTGTTCTTCCAACCCTGTACTCACATCCCTGCCTCAGGACTTTGGCACCGGCTGTCTCCACCTGGGACAGTCCTTCCTGGGATAGTCATACAGTTAACTCCCTCACATCCTCAAGTGTTCGCTTCACCGTCTCAGGGAAGCCTACTCTGATCCTACTGTTTAAGTTGTAATCCTCCTACTACAACTTATTTCCTATTCAGTCTCCTAGTACTTACGATCTCTCTCGTCTTGTTCTGCCTTTGCTTTTTTCTGTAGAACTGAAAATCTTCTATCATATTATAGAACTTATTAATATACTATGTTTTTTGCTTATTGCCTCTTTACCCCCACTGAACTAGAAGGTCTATGGAGACAGGGATCTTTATCTACCTGGTACACTGCTCTGTCCCAAGCATCCTCAATAGTGACTGCCACATAGCGAATTCTCAATCAATCTTTGTTGAATGAATACATTAATTGGTGGTGGTACTGCAATAGTAATCCATTTTGGAGACAGGAAAAGCAAATGGCTTACAAGTTTTTAGAAATCAAACTTTGTCCTGGTGGAATACAGATAAAACTAAAAATCTAGTAGTGAACTCTATGACCCCAAATGCTCATTGACTGACATAGGCACTTGGGGGAAATTCTGAGATGACAGAAATGTTCTAAATCTTGATCAAGGTGGTGGCCATATGGGTGTGTATTCAGAGGTAAAATTCACTGAGCTGTATACTTAATATTTGTGTACATTAAAAAAATATGCAAATCCTACCTCAATAAAACAAAAGCAATGTGAAATTGATGAATGCTATGGGCGTTTCTCCACGAAGAATATTCACTTTGTCATATTATGGGAGACAGACAAGGGAAATATGGGTGAACTTCTGAACTCATGCATAAGATAAAAATGCTTGATCACAGCATCCCTTCTTTGTGCCAGCCTTGGCACTTAAGACCTGGTGGTATTTTTTCTTTCTCTCCTGATTTCAAGTAAAACTAATAATTTTCCAAGTCACTGAGTAAGTCCTTATGTTTTTTTTTCAGAATGGTTTGTCTTGGCTACATGAAATTATGTGCATGTCTGTGTGTGAATCTGTGTGGGTGTCTGTGTGTGTGCATGCACATGTGTGAACATACATCTGTGTTTGTTCATGGAGCATGAAGAGCAAGCCAGTTATTTTATGTCATTGTCATTTCATTGGCTTTAAAATAAATGAATTTATTTGGATTTCTAGAAATGAAACTGCCTACTTGATATCTTATAGCTGTTTGGGACATGAACTTTCTATAAATGTTTGCTCTGTCTGTGGAAACTGCAAGGAAGAAGATAGCATAAACAAAGTTTTAAAAGAATAAAATGCAGCTGAACGCTAGATTTTATGTGAATGTCCATCTATTTTTAGAAGCCCTTAAAATTCTATATTATCCTTATCTGCAAAATTTTCTTGATTTTTAAAAAAGTCTGCTTTTTCTATTTTCTTTCAACCTCTTCAATATAAAAGCAAAATAAAATCTAGTTATGTCCACAGTTTTCGTTTTTTGGTTCAACATTGTTGCACAAAACTTTCTAAAATTTTTTATTCTTGAAGATCGTCTTCAGTATTCTCATCTGTAGAGTCAGATGCAGTCAGAGCTGGAAAAGCAGAGTGAGAAATGATCTGGGGTGACTTGGGGATTCTCTTTACATCCTGTTCTGTGCCTAGGGAACATAAGTTTGGGAAGGGAGTCAATTCCTCCACCGAATACGAGCTTGAAATATGCTTTAATTAGAATACTACAATGATGTATTTCAGATCTGGGTTAACCTTTCCTTTCTGGCTAAAAATTGGCGTGCTATTATTTTCTTCATTTGCTTTTGAGAATATTGGTTACATACAGAGAAATGTGTTTGGGAAAATGCTGGGCATGCCTCTTGCCCCTGTTCTGCTTTGACTTCCTCTGAACCTCACCAGATGCCTCTGTGGCCCATTTATGAATCAAAATAAATTCTGCTTCTCTCTTGATGATTCCTGATAGTCTTACAGCAGAGTTTGATTTTCCTGAAGTCCTGATTAAAGGGGGGAATAGGGTGACTAATTATCTCCTTCACGTGGTAACTGTGTAGAAAAATGAAGCCCACACCATAGCCCACATCCGTGGATCTGTTTTTAGTCCATGAAACTATGATTTACACACAGAACTGATTTTTAAAGAGACTTAATGCCTGTTTTCCATATACTCTACTCCTCAAAAATAGTAAAGTTATTGAGAGAGAAAAAAAGAAAAAAAACCAGAATGCTATCATACTAAAGTCCTTTTTTTCATTCAATCTCTGGTTCATTTTGACACAGCTCACTAGTCTTGACTCAGTATCCACTTGTTCAGTTCACTTATTGAAAATAAAAATACCTTCACAAAAATGTTTCACTGCCATAGAGGGAAGTGAAAGGGCCCTTACTTCCCCCAGATATTTCCAGAAAACATGCCTCGAGAGCTATAAACATCCACACCCTTCTCTGGGTCCAGGGCTGGTGGATCCTGGACAGTAAATCACTGTCAAGGCCCAAGAAAGAGAGTGGCCAGTGGGCAGAGATATTCAGGATGCTGACATTTTAAGGGCTTTTGTGAGCGAAAATGATTTGCAAGTGTTTGGCAAACAAAAGCTCTGTGTAGCTGCATGTCACTTTCAAAGTCAACTTTAGGCTCCTACAACTTTCATATTTATGAGAACAGAAGACCATTATTTAGCCTGATGCAGATGAATAATTCCATGTTGCTCTGTGCATGAAGGTAGAGGCTAAGGACCAAAAAGTGGGGTAGATAGCCATGAAAACCAGCTGGAGCCTCAGAGAAATGGGGCTAAACCCAGAAAGAAGCAAGCAGAGCTTCTTACAGAGGAAACTTACTTGGTCTCACTGTTTTGCTTGCCTTTGGGCTACTCTCCATAGACATGGACAAGGGCTTTGCAGGTGAGGTGGGGTCAGTTGATGGAGCTCTCAGCATGCAATCTCCTAGTTGTGTATAGGGGTAAATTTGATAAGCAGGCTGGGAGAAAAGGTGGTTCTTTTAAATAAGTTCAGGACTAAAAGGAAAACAATCCATCAATTATTCAACACAAGATGATAGAAATACACTGAGTAAAAAGAGGGCTCAGGTTTCCATGCCTGTGGGAATCCTGGGTTGAAAATGAATATTCTAGCAAACGCAAACCAATAAATCACAGGCAAGTAAGATAAACAACCAGATAGTCTTTAAAATTTATTTATTTATCTATTTATTTTTTGAGATGAGTTCTCACTCTGTTGTCCAGGCAGGAGTGCAGTGGCACACTGCAGCCTCAACCTCCTGGCTCAAGTGATTCTTTCAACCCAGCCTCCCGAACAGTTGGGACGATAGTCATGCATCACCACGCCTGGCTACAATCATCTACCTAACTTTTAACAACCGATGAAGGATACTTAGAAAACCAATTATTTCGTTGTAGAGAGGAGGAGATTGGGCCAGTCACTTAACCTTTCCCCATATGCAGCCAGAGATAAGCACCCAGGCCTCCCTGATGCCTGGTCCAAGGCTCTGTCCACTCCAGTGGACAAGGCCCATCAATCATTGAATTTAAATGTTACACATATACCTGAAAAGGATGAGGAGCATCTCAGAGGGCAGTGAATGGAGAGAAGATAGCCCCCCAGTGGGCCCTCATTGCCGCGGCTGCCTTCCTTCCCACTGCTGGCTCAGGCCTGCCTCTCACACACATGTGCTTCACTTCTGGATGTCTGTGCACCCTCAAACCATTTCTGTTGCAGGGGCCCCTCAACTTCAGCCTTTCTGAAAGGCATTAAGAGAAAAGAAGGGGACAGTTCTTTGATTTGGCTCAATGAACAACCCTGAGGTTAATTACAAACAATTTCTGACACTCAGAAACCAGCATCCCTAATAAGAAGGTGCATGCCCCTGTCCACTTTTCTTTCACCATGATTTTCAGGCTTCTTGGTAGTCTCTTTTCTCCTTTAAATATTTCTTCAGAATTGGGAGGTAATGGAGGGTTAGAGAGAGAGGCAAGGAGGGAATAATTCAGAGGATTTGAAGGGAAGGTCTAGAACATCCCATTTCCTGGCCTCTTTTACAGATAATCAAAAAAGAAAAAAAGAAAAACAATGCTTCTAGAAGGAATGTTCAAATGCAAATTCTGATGCAGCAGGTCTGGGATGGGGCCTGAGAGTCTGGATTTCTACCAAGCTCCTGGGGGACACTGACGTGGCTGATCCACAGCCCACTCTTCTGGGCATCAAGGCTGGAGATTAAGTGCCTGGTTTCAGACTACATTAGTCAGTGGTTGTTCTAGTGGCCATAATAAATACCAATTAATTTCATATGGTTCAGAGCCATGCAACTTCAAGCAAGCTTTTAAAACTCCCTGAGTTGCGTTTTCCTTACCTATAAAAGGTAAAGGAATTTGTGACCTTTTTGAATAGCTGAGGGGATAGATGATCTTCATGCTGATTTTTTTTCACAAAGCAAGAGCAGGGTATGAAAAAATATCAAATCAGGAACCCCTGGGTGACCTAGCCACGTGAACAGAGGAGATACTTTGGACCTCAGTTTGTTTTTCTAAAGTGAGATGTTGGCCTGGGTCACCTTTCAGATTCCTTCTGGCCGGAACTGTCTACCATCCAGAACATAATATTCTTAGTTGCAAGAACGTAGTGAGGTGCAGTTGTGCTGTCTTTCTGTTTGCAGTATATCAGTAGTCCATTTAATGCCAAGTTCTTGACTAGCAACACAGACCCATCATTATGCATAATTTCTATGGGAAAAATTGTTCAGCTTTTGTGCTGCAATGACGTCATATTTTTCCAAAAGCAAAAGGGAGGGGAGAAGAGTAATGGCAGCTGTAAGTTCATAACCTTCTGATGGGTGAGAGTCTTTATATTATACCTTTCTTTCATTCTGTCACCCACGTGAAACTCTGTAACTCTAGGATGTAAGTAACCCCATGAGATCACCACAGGTCCCTTAATTACAAATTATTCTGAAAACAGTCTACACTCACTGCATACTCAGGGGGGCCATAGTACATATAAGTGTTTGGCTACCTCATTAAGGTAAAGAATCTCAATATTACCTTGTTTTTTCAAAAAAAGGAAAAAAAGGATTTGAGCATTTACAGCCCTCTCCTGCTTCTTCATAGAGAATCATAGAAGAACAACTCATGCCCCTCTCAAGAAAGTGCTCTCTGAGATCTCCCCTAATGACATTTTTTTTTGAGACAGAGTCTCATTCTTTCACCCAGGCTGGAGTGAGGTGGTGCGATCTTGGCTCACTGCAACCTCCGCCCCCCAGGTTCAAGTGATTCTCCTGCCTCAGCCTCCCAAGTAGCTGGGATTATAGGTGCCTGACACCATGCCCAGCTACTTTTTGTGTTTTTAGTAGAGACAGGGTTTCATCATGTTAGCCAGGCTGGTCTCGAACTCCTGACCTCAGGTGATCTGCCCACCTCCTCGCCCTCCCAAAGTGCTGGGATTACAGGCTTGAGCCACCACACCCGGCCCCTAATGACATTTTGTAGATATATGACAAATGCCATCTCGACAAACTATATTTCTTTCCATCACATGTGTCCTCACAGTAACCCCGAGAATCTGGTCTCTTCCCCTCCTTCTACAGAGGAAGAGTGCGGGCTCTGTGTGGCGAGGGCCTGCTTGCAGTCCTGCCCAGAGCGTGGAGGGGCCAGCCAGGGCTGCACTTCAGGCCTCCTTGTTTCCTGTCCTGCGACTCCTTCACTCCACCAAAGCCATGTTTCTAACATCGTACAAATGTCCTGTGAAGATGTCTATATGAAATATATGCTCCTTGCTAAGTCTGTTTACTTTCGACTCTGTGGAAAGATTTTAGAGATGTTAGTAACTTTTTTTTTTCTTTTCTAAAGTCCCTGTGGAGAAATGATTGTATCTGTAGTGCTGCCTTTCTAGGCCCTGGAAGGAATCCAAAGCTGTCACTGTGTTTTCCATCTGGCCCATTTTCAAGAATCTCTGCTGCTTACTATAGCCTGGAGGTCGTCGTGCAGAACTGTGTAGAGGGCCTCCAGCAGGTTGGCAGAGCAGGAAGGCCAGCCTGGTGCAGCTTCGCAATAGAGAGAAAGGCTAGGTGGGCACACAGGTGAAACCCGCTCTAAGACACGGGCAGAGGCCCCCAAAGAGACTGCTTCTCAGCCACAAATAACTACCCATGGGTTTACTCTTTGCTATCTGTAAATTATAAACAGCTAGAGTGAATATAGTTCAACTTATAACTTTTCTAAAATAGTCATAGGTCAAAGGTTTTATTTTTATTCATATTTGTTTATTTATTTGAGACAGAATCTTGCTCTGTTGCCCAGGCTGGAGTGCAGTGGTATAATCCCTGCAACTTCAACCTCCCAGGCTCAAGTGGATCCTCCTACCTCAGCCTCCAAAGTACCTGGGACTACAGGCATGTGTCACCACACCAGCCTAATTTTTGTATTTTTTGTAGAGATGGGGGTTTTCCATGTTGCCCAGGCTGGTCTTGAACTCCTGGGCTCAAGCGATTCCTCCTACCTTTGCCTCCCAAAGTGCTGGGATTGATTACAGGAATGATTCACCATGCCTGGCTGGTCACAAGTTTTAAAAGCAACACTAAAATGGGGCATTTGTATTTCCAAAAGGAGACTAATGGTAAGTGAACCTTTGCATTAGAGTTTCATCTGTCCCATCTCCCCGTGGGCTCCTGACACCTCAAAATACCTCATCAAGACTACAGAGATAACAGAAGTCACAGCTTTGCAGAAAGTTCAGAAAATCTATATTTATAAAAGGGTTTGCAATAGAGGCTGCTGCCCATGTGTTTCTTCTGAAATAGCTCATAGAAGTGAAGTGTTAGAAGGCAACTAACACTTCATTATATAATTAATGGCATGGTCTAGTTACACTGAGGACAACACAACCACTGTTACCCCAATTTTTAAAAGCACCTGTAGCTCCCATAGTCATTTGAAGTTTAACTCAATCAAAGCGGAAGAGAAGAGGAGCTGGCCTTGCCTGGGCATTCATATTCAATGGGCCTAAGTTTGAATCAACTTTCCTGTATTAATCACGTTCCTGATAATTCAAGAGGATACTTGCTTTTCCTCCTCCCTCCCACACCCCTCTCTCTCATCTTGGTATATTTAAAACCATTTAAAATGCATGGGAAGCCAGGCATGGTGGCTCACACCTGTAATCCTAGCACTTGGGAGACCAAGGTATGTGGACCACTTGAGGTCAGGAGTTTGAAACCAGCCGGCCCAACATAGTGAAACCCCATCTCTACTAAAAATACAAAAGATAGCCAGACAGGGTGGTGCATGCCTGTAATCCTAACTACTCTGGAGGCTGAGGCAGGAGAATTGCTTGAACCAGGAAGTGGAGGTTGCAGTGAGCTAAGATCGCATCATTGTACTCCAGCCCGGGTGACAGCGTGAGACTTCATCTCAAAAATAAAAATAATAAAAATAAAATAAAATGTATGGGAAGAACTTGTTGTTTAAGGATTCTTGTAGCTGATCCCAGAACTTTGGAGCTGGACAGGAAGCTAGCAATGACTCAGTACCTTTCACAAATGAGGAAACCCCAGATCCAGGGCCATGGACTGATGTGCACTGTGCTCAGGTGCTAGACAAGGCGGAGCTGAGTCTCCCAGGCCCTGGGTCCCCCTTAGCTGCCTCCTCTCCTCTCTTCTGCTCTGCCCTAAAATAGACCTTCTCTTCAGAATCTCTTTATGCAAAAACAAGCCCCCAAAGAAAGCACTCTGGGACTCGAACAAGTCCAAATTCAGGTGTCTGGGTGACAAGATGGCTCCCTTCTGTGTGTCTTTTCCACTGGTCACAAGGCACCTGTGTTGGCGTCCTGTAGCTACTGTAACAAAGTATCACAAACTGGGTGACTTAATACAACAGAAACTTGTTTTCTTACAATTGGAAAGGCCAGAAGTCCAAAATCAGGATATCAGCCAGGATGTATTCCTTCCAAGAGTTCCACGGAAGAAAATTTCCTTGCCTTTTCTGGCTGTTGGTGGTTACAGCCACTCCTTGGCTTGTAACTACATCAATCCAATCTCTGCCCCTGTGGTCACATGGCCTTTCTCTCTGTGCCCCGTGTCATTGCCTCTTCTTTCTCTGATAATGACACTTGTCCTTGGAATTAGGGCTTAACTCCCAAGATGATTTTCTCTTCTCAAGATCCTTAATAACATCAGCAAAGATCCTTTTTCCAGATAAGGTCAACTTCACAGGTTGGTGGAATGATTTCCATATCATTAGGATATGGAAATACCTTTCTGAGAGTCATCATTCAACCTACTACAAGTACGCATGTAAATAAACTCTCAGAAACAGCCCTAAATTTTACTCAATGTGGATATAGCAGCCTCTAGATTTATATTTGCCAAGGTGTGTTTCTTACACACCCATATTTGAAGAGCTGTTTTTCAACTGTTTCATGGTAAAATAAACTTGATAATTTGGTAAACAAAGTTAAATGATAAGCAAGGGTTTTGTGTTTTGTTTTCTTGTTTGTTTGTTTAGGTGCAGAACTCCACACGACCTTTAGGAAGCTAATAGGCAACATGACTTTTCAGAAATGGGATATGGTGCATGGTATTTTCCATGTGAGAATGTTTTGGAACTGTATGTTTTGCCTGGGTCTCCCAGAAAGCAGGACTTGCTTGAAACAAGGCTTAAGTACAAGCTTTCCATTGGCAATAGTGGTTCAGGGAGCCTGAGAGAAGGCCAGGGACTGGGCCAACAGAGGGAGAGCCAGTGCTCTGTGTATCCTAGATCTAGGCACCTCTGGGGAGATGTCTCCAAGAGCTGGATGAAATGGGTGTGGGGCTCTCTACTCAGGAAGGAAGGGGTGGCAGTTACCTACTGGTTCTCTCTATAGTTAAATGAAATTCCTCTGCAGGGGTTTACCTTCCAGACCTGGGTATCCCCACTGTGTAAGCACTACATCGACACCTGCAGGAAGCTGGGCAGGGCCTGCCCAGAAACAGTCACACCACAGTTGCTGGCTTGAACAGACAGCTGAGGCTGAAAGAATCTGAAATTGTGCACTAGAGGTGTCTGTTTCAATGCCAGGTACATTAGTTCAGAGAACAGCCATCTCATGAGACAAGTGTTCCATGCAAGGCTCTTTGAGAAACCAATTCATTCTTAACTTGCTATGATACAATCATTTCATTAACAAAATGGCTCTGATCTTACTTGCGTATTCTGGTATTATCACACACTCCTTCACTTCTGTACTTAAGGGTCACTATCAATCTAATTTAATAAATAAATTACTATGTTATTTTTTTAAGTCAGGAAAGAGTTCATTGTTGAAAGAACTATTTATACACACTGGAAAGCACATTCCTGGAGCTGATTTAATTTTAACTTATTTGTATTCATATCTGCTGACTGCATGCTGTGATAACTGGAAGGTTTCTTAGGGGTACGGAACACTTCCAGTTCCGCTCATTTGGCCAATGTGGTGAATATCATCTTATCAAGAGAGAAGAGGAAAATAATACACAGCAGTTTCTTGTCTAAGTCAATGAGAAGAAAAAAGAAAGGAAAAGAAAGAATGTTGCCTGGCCCGAATTTTGGGACAGTTACATTAAACAAAAGGATCAGAAAATGGAAATGTATTCCTTTGAAATGACTGTAATTGGCTGAATGTTGAGGCTGAGAGGAAAGTAATGATGGGGAACCAGGCAGACGAGAGTATTAATTTTCTCTGATGATAAAGAGTATATATAGTCACATTTGAGAGTCCTTCAAAAGCTTTTGCAGGAAGAGATTCAGACATTGCAGAGGAGCCTATTTTCAAGAGACCTGCTGTGCTATTGGAGTCTGTTTTATGGATGACTGGTTGGTAGAGAGTGGCCTGTGAACACAGTGTGGCTGTGTGCTCTTCACGGCAGGCACGCAGGAAGCATGTGATCCAGACAAAGTCAGAAAAGTAAGAATTATCAGAAAATCCCCGAGCTGGCAATATCAGCTTAATCTGACTATGGGGTTGCCATCAATGCAACAAGCTAGGTTCATGAGTGTAGACAGCAGAAGAGGCAACAGCAAGTGGAGGATGGGATGCAACTGTGCTGGTCCAAGTATAGGTAAAAGGCCTGTCCTTTTTAAGACTCCAGAAACATTCTTCTGGAAGCAGTATGGTAAAAGAAAGAGAACCTAGGCTTTGTAGCAAGGTGACTTAAATGAATTTTCCAGATTCTTTGCTGTGAGCTATGTGGCTTTGGGATAGTCATGTAGCTTTTCTGCCTCAGTTTTTAAATCTGTAAAATGGAAGGAATAATAGCTTGTCATTGAGTGGCAAATAACAGAACACCCTATTCAAACTAGTTTAAACAATACAGGAATATTTCCAGGCAGGATGGCTCTGAGTGCTCCTCCAAATACATGAAAGTATACTGTAAAAGAAAAGGCATAGTTGGGGCTCAAAGCCACATAAATACATCTAAGGACCACAAATGGAAAAACAGTACAAAGGGCCAAAGGTATAGAAGAAGGCAGCATTAACCAAGTGTTTGGCCTAGGTAGCACTACTACATGCAAAGAATAAAAAAAGGAATTAGAGGCCAGTTCACTGCTCGATGCTAGGGCCTGGGTGGGTCTCGAGGTGCCAAATCTATGAGACTAGAAGAGAAAAGGTAGAGGCACAACATCTCGACTAGGACCTTTGCCAGTTCACCTACTGACTTGGTGACACGGTGACACGACATGGAACAGGAGCACAAAACATCAGTGACATAGAACTAGGGCCTCCGGGGCTCAGAGAAATGACATATAAAAGTTATGAAATTGTATGCTTCTAACAGCATAGACTTAAAATACAAAAAGCAAAAACTGATGTAATTATAAGGAAAAATTGACTAATCCACAAACCCATTGGGATGTTTTAGTATGCATCATAAATGGTTGAGCAGACTCTAAACTGGTAAGGACATAGAAAATATGAACAGGATAGTAAAAACTTTGTTCTAATAAATACAGAAACAGTCCTACAACTCCAACTGAAGAATATATTTTAGTTTCAAGTGCACATAAACTATTTATAAAAGTGTACTATGTATAGATCAAACACAAATTGTCTATAAATTTCAAATAATCAATGTGTTGCAAATAATGGTTTCCAATTAAAAGCAATTAAAGTAGAAATCAGCAAAAACGGAATGAAAAGTAGGCTAAATATAGATTAGGAAGCTTAGAAATGTGCTTTCAAAGAATTCATAGGTGTATTGGTTTCCTATTGCTGCTATCACAAATTACCACAAACTTGGTAGCTGAACATAACAGAAATATATTCTCTCACAGTTCTGGAGACCAGAAATCAATGATCATTGGCCTGAAATCAAGATGTCAGGGCAACACTCCCTCTGGAGGCTCTAGTGGAAAATTTGCCTTTTTGCCATGTCACAAACTCCAGGGATTAGGCTGTATACAGAAAGAGATGTGTGTGTGTGTGTGTAGTGCATATATATATATGGGGGAAGCATTATTCAGCCTACCATATGAGTTAAAAAGAAAAATTACAGGGAGAATTATAAATGACACAGGTCATATATATTAAGGCTTATGGAATGCCACAAAATCATGCCTATAGGTAAAATTATAGCCTTACATACAAATATCTTATTTTTAAGGACATTTAAAATAAACTACTTGATTCAACTCAATAAGTTGAATCAGGAATCAAAATACTACTCTCCAAAAGCAAAAGGCCCAGACTGTTTTACCGGCAAGTTTTCGGAAACTTCAAGGAACAAACATTCCCCATCTATTGCAAATCTTTGCAGAGCCTATATTTTAAAGGTTCAGCTACCCACATAATTTTATGAAAATAACAGAACTTTGATATGGAAACTAGACAAAACAGTACAAAAAAAGACAATTACAGACTAATCTTACTTATAATCACGAATGCAAAAATCCCAAATAAAATGCAGAAAACTGGATTCAGCAGTAAAAATATGCAATGGCAAAGTAAGGTTTATCCCAGTAAATAAGGCTGGATCAACACTAGAAACTCTGTCAATGCAATACACACCATTAACAGATTAAGGTGAAAAGTTATATGATCATCTCAATAGATCCACAAAAACCATAAAATGGAAGTCTCCATTTATTCATGACTAAAAAGTTAAAAACTCTTAGCAAAACAAAACTAAAAAGAAGCCTTCACTGTGACTCCTTTGGCATGTCTAGGTTTGGGTGGCCTATGCTAGTTGGCCATTTTCCTTTCTAGTGCTGAGGTATGTATATGCAGGTAGTGGTAGTATCAAGGATGTAGCCAAGTCAGGTGATTTCTCTACTTTGCAACTGAATATGGCCTATAAAAACTCACTACTCACACTGCTGGGCTCTCTGAACCTTTTCTGGTTCTGAGTGCTGCCCGATTCATGAATCACGTTTGTTAGGTCAGTGCAAAGTTAATTGTAAATCGGAATTTCCCAGAACGTTTCTTTTGAAATGCAGATTCTGAACTCCACCAGAGAATTTATGAACCCAAATTCTAAGAATCTAAGAAATTGACTGACCTGTTGACCAGGTGTGGCAAAATAGGGCCATGCAATGTTCAGCTGACCCCATCAGTAGATCGCAGCCACCAGCATCAAATAGCTCATGACCAAGGGACATAGTTATCAGGGACCATGCTTTAATTTTACTACTTAAATGTTGCTTGGGTAGCTATGTCCAAAGACCTGAACTTCTAGGAAATGAGCAGATGCACATTCATAGACGTTTTTTACAGGTATTTGCTTACTATGTCAAGCGCTAACATGGTGCTTGTAGTGTGTGTCTGCAAAAAGTATCTGCAATAAAGCAGAGAATAAAACATAAGCTTCTCTGTCTATATGTAGCTTAGAGGCATCAGGTACAGACAGACAATAACCTAATCAACAGTTAAACTTGTGATGTCAAATGGGGTTAAAGAATCTCCTATAAATGTTAACTAGCCAGATTCTAAGAAAAACAATTCTTTCATTCATTTGTTTGTAATACAAGAAAAGAGAGTCCCCTACCCTTAAATGTCAGTGGTGGTATTTACAAAGCCAGGCATGTTGTAGACACATGTACATTTTGGAGGCAGGGATTGGGCTAGACACTTTTGTCAGGCCAGCCAACCTTGAAACTTAATCATCTTTTGTCCTCTGCCTCTCCTTTCACACTATTCCCTTTCTTCACAGAACTGCCAGAGTTAATGAGAATGGGCTTCATGCTAGAAGAGATTGAGGTGGTAAGTGGAAGATTTTCCACATGGCCTTGTATTTGGGTCATCAAATGAACTATTAAGTAAGGAATCTCCTCTACATGCACTTTTAAAATCATTTTTTAGTTCTTGTAATAAAAACATTTTAATGGATTTTTATTTAAGACATAGGAGTACTAGAAAAAAGGATATGGAATCTGTGAACATTAAATATTGTAACTACTTCTGGCCACAGATATTTGAAAACAGTATCACAGTCACATCTGAGCCACCCAGCACATTACTACAGAGAGCACAAGAGAAACAGATGAATCAGAGACAGCAGAAACTCCATTTAAGGTCAAAAGTGGCAAGGAGATCATATTTCAGAATGAAAAACAAATATCCAGTTTTATGCTCATCTTTGCACAACTTACTATTTCAGCAACAGTGGGAAACGTTTAAACCACTTATGTGGGGATCATCAGTTAGTAATGAACTTTATGTTCACAAAAAAAATCTTTTTTCCCAACCTTATCCTTTATGATCTGTCATGTAATAATTCACTTTTTTCTAGCAATGTGTTTTAAAAGTGTGTATTTTTTAAAAATATGGTGCATACACAAAATGAAGCAATTTATGTTTCTCCTTAACAATCTGACATGAAACCTAAATGCATACAAAGTTTGACCTTATAAAAGGGTATTCTTTTTGGAATTATGGATGAGGGAGGGAAAAAAAAGGACTGAGACACAGCAAAGAAAAACAATCCCTGCACACATTCTCATTTTTCAAAGTGCTGAACTTCCCAAACAGTCTGAGGATTTATCTATAAGCTGTCTCTGCAACAAAAATTTTTCTTCTAGTTTGAAATCAAATTCCAGGCTTGAAGGAAAACTCTTTCTCTGTCTCTCTCTCTCTCTCTCTCTCTCTCTCTCTCTCTCTCTCTCTCTCGCTCTCTCTCTCTCGCTCTGTGTGTGTGTGTGTGTGTGTGTGTGTGTGTGTGTGTGTGTGTGCATGCTTCAGAGGATTCAACAATTCCACCAACAAAGGCAGGAATTAAAGCCACTCCCTTTAAAACTAAATGACATTTTGGGGAGCAATCTTGCCATTTTTCCCAAGCCCGAGTATGTGGGCTTAGCATCTCCCCAAAAGAGTGATGACCCATCTGCACTGGGCATAGTCCAAGCTCTCCATCATGTACAATGGCCTGTTTGAGTCCTTGTCTTTTCATGGCTATATTGAATTTCTCCACACAAGAGACAGGTAGTATGAACCAGAAAATAAAGGATCCCTTATGATATGAGCTAATAATTTTTCCTTATTTTAGAAGTCATTGGAAGCCTAAGCCCCAGGATACACAGTTGCGTGTAGCCAGAGAGGTTTTCTTTTGCTCTGGCAAGCAGCAAGCCAATGACTCTAATATCAATAAATCACTCATTTTCCTTTCTCAAAGTGGAAACGGATTTTAAATTTTTATGTATCTCAGGTCTCCCAGGACAAAAACTACTTCTGGGAAGAGAGCAACATATTTTGGGAGGCTCCCATGAACTCTTCAGGGCCACAAGTAGGAAATAACTGTTCCCTGGACAGAAGCCAAAGGCACAGCTCCCAAAATGTCTTCCAGGGGTGAGAGCTAGGGAGAGGATGAGCAGAGAGAACTGGCTCTCGTGCATCTGGGGAGATGGAGTCTCACTTGGGTGTCTGAGCATGTGACATGACAGCCTGGGAAAGGAATGCTTTTCTGGGACAGAATTCGAACTTCAGGTGCTTGATCTCTGCTCAATCTCACATAATAAGAAAGGAGAGCTGTGTTTATAAGCACACACACACACACACAAACTTAAATACTTGGTTGGTATATATTCTTTACTTTCTTAAGCACTGTAATTTACATTTTGACTTGGACAGTTAAAAATAAATTTTTAAGGGTTCCCTGTCAAAATCTTTTAGAAGATTTTTTCCACTACATAAGCAGGTTCATTGTGTTGAAAAAATTACATTCTGATGAGCTCTGCATTTCTAATGTACACCAGGTGCTGAAAATGCAGTAGAGTGTGTGTGGCAGGGAAGAAAGGAGTGTGCCCAGGACTTTGATGTGAGGAAAGGGTAGCTTTAGGGTGTTGTGGCATTTTGTTTCAATCACTCCCTTCCCATCACCTTTTTCTCCTTTCTTTACCTTTAATTGTACACAATGCTCATTTCATTTAAAATGAGAATTGGAAATATGGTGGCCTTACATCAATAGTACTAAGGAATTAATGCCCCATGGGAGCAGCCCTCAACCAATGACCCTTGGAGTTGATGTATAAATACCCCCAGGTCCTTTATCCCTTGGGTGGGGTTCCACGTGGCTCCCAGAGTTCCCCCAGTGGAAGCTGCTTAATCCCCCACTCTACGCTTCTTTTCCCTATGCCAATCCCTGCTTCCCTACCGGTGTATACAACTCTCACCTCCCAAATAAACTGCTCACACTTGAATCTTTAGCTCAGTATCAGCCTCTGGAGGGACCCAAAGTACATCACGTGTCTTCTGGGTACTGAAATGTTGACACAAATCATCAGGCAATGGCCACACTGTTCAGGTTCCCTCCTCTGATGACACCTGAAGCAGTTCTCTGTCGTCTTCATAAAGTCCCGAGTTGCACGGCTTTGCTGAGTACAAGCTGATCCACATTTTGCAATGTTAACTATCAATATTTTACTAGAGTTTAACTCAAGAATAGATATATAGACAAACAAATAATTCTGTGCAGGGAGTTATCAAACTGAGAGTTTCTTTTCATTAAGGAATTAGTGAGAAGGCCAGGAGGCTGAGAGGTCCATCTTTGTACCAGCTGTGGGCATGTCTGGATTCTGCCTCTTATTTTGTCCTGGTCTCCCTCCTCTTCAGAGTATCCCTCATATTCTTGCTCTACACATTGGCTCTGGAGTTGGTTACTTCCTTGTTTCAGGATCCTCAACAATTTTCAACACTTCTATGATGATTTTTGGTGTTTCCAGTTACAGTGGCCCACAGCTCACTTGATGAGCAGGTTGCTGACTAAGGCACTTAATAATTTTCATTGATGCTATTTATGAATGCCTTGGTGCTGTGTATCTTCACAATACCCTACAAGGTGATGACTCACATGCTCATCGCCCACTCCTCGCCCCTCCCCTCCCAAAGCCATCTATGGGAAAGTAAGGTTCTTGCTGAGGACAATGAAGAGCCATTGAACCATTCCTCAGAAGCAAGTGAATGACATGATGAAGAGCAGGGAAGACATCCATCCCTTGGAGGCAGAGACCAGTTTACCAATCTCTAGTGTCATTCAGACCATAATCACAATGAGTGCAATAAAGAAGGT
This sequence comes from Aotus nancymaae, assembly GCF_030222135.1. Lineage (NCBI taxonomy): Eukaryota > Metazoa > Chordata > Mammalia > Primates > Aotidae > Aotus > Aotus nancymaae. Next base: position 26,787,484 of record NW_026988455.1, read on the forward strand.
AATATGAGGAGTGACCAGAGACAAAAAAGCAATTGCATCTTTTCAGAAAAAAATTGTGGTTATTTCAAGGATGATAAATCAACCAATAGCACTGATGATGATAGTAATAATTATCAGGGTTTTTTTTTACTATCCATTTGGGTGCTAAAAACCATATTAGATATTTCCTTAAATCGTCTCTAATCCTCCTTCCCTGACAACAACCCTTAAAGGAGGATATTTTATTTCTTCTTCCTTTCTCTCCCTCACTCCCTTTTTCTCTCTCTCTCCCTCCCTCTTTTTCTTCCTCCTTCCTTTTTTTTTTCCTATGGCTGAGACTACCAAGACTGTGAGAAGTTAGGTTGTTTGATTGGGGTCACAGCTATTCCATAACAGAACTGGAATTTGAGCCCGGATTTGTCTGGTTCCAAAATCTGTATCTCGTATTCCTTGACTTTTTTAAAAAAACAAAAATAGACAGTTTGAGAAATTATTTCATGGTGAAGTATGAAAACAAATTACCGGCATTTCTGCATTTCTGTACAATTTGCAACAATAGTTACTGAAAACGTACCGGGAAAACTAACCTTTAAAAAATAGACTTTTCCCTTCTTTACAAGCAACTGACAAATTCACCCCCTCAATAAATATTTGTTGAACAGACTGTGTGCATGAGACCTCTTAGAACAATTGGTCAATTACGGTCTTGCATCTAGGATACACGCAGTTGAAACTCCAATAAGGTCTTTAAAAAGAAGCGGTGATTTCTGAAAGAAATATGGTTTCTAAAAAGTCACTCTAGCCATATAAGAAGTACCTGGGAACTTTTCCCTCACCATATGCAGGGTACAGATAGTGGGTTTGACTAGGAGGCCCAACCCCATGTTGTACAAATATGGACCAGTTTTAATATTTCCAGTTAATGCTTTCATTTTGTTGAGTCACCATCTGTGGGGGTAGCCAGAAACTAGATAGTTTAGAGAGATCCAGTAAATATTTAGTCATCTATATTTTAAAACTTAGTCCAGTCTAGTTTAAATTCTGACTTCCAATTAGCATAGACAAGACTTATAAACAGCTCCTGGGACCTCCTTCTGACAGAGAAAGGCAAGACCAGCTTGTGAGATCTTTCTTTCTCCCCTTCCTCCCTGTCTTCTTCCCTCAGTCCCTTTCTCCCTCTTTTCCTTCATTTCCCTCTCTCTCACTTTCTCAACTTTATGCTTCCTCAGCCATGACTGGGGCTTCTCTTCCTCCCTACCCTTTGAAATGCTTGTTCCAAGCAGTACCTGTGATCATCTCCCTGAGACTCTAAGCTTCCTGAGGCTTCACAGTGGAAGGGACTGAACAGAAAGAAACCACAGGTAAAACAAAACAGACTGCTCAGGAGGAAAAATACACAGGAAAGTATTTCAAAAGCACAATGCACTGATTTTTTTTCCATTTCCTCCAACCTCTTGAATTTAAGAACACATCTGGGTTTTTTTACCACCTTCCCTAGCACAGTACCTGCTTTAAAGCAGGCCCCCATGGCTGTTTCTTGAGTGAAGGCAATTCAGCAGGAGGTATCAGCTGTTGTGAGATTGACTAGCACAGGTCTCATTGAGAAAATGTGTCCTGACCTGGATCTGGATGAAGACATATGACATGTAAGGGTCGAAGGTGAATGAACAGGGCAAAACTTCCTGCTTTCAACTGAAAGGCTGAGCATCAACCATGCACTAGGCATTGCTACTTGGGCTCACTTAGGCATGGTGAAGAATAATGCATGTTTCTGATATGGGGAGCTCATAGACTGGTGGAAGAGGCAACGTAATGAAGCACAGTGGGTTTTGTTATTTTTTTAACTTGCCCAAATCCTATAATGGAGATATGATGTTATCATATTATAATAAAGATAATGAGATGGAGATGTGTAGGTACTAGATTTGTGGGATCAGTGTGGAGTTTATAAAAGAAGAAATTCCATCAATAATCTGGGAAATCTGAGGAGGAAGCACCTCCCACAGTGCGGGTGAGGAAAGCTATCAGTAGTTGTCATCTCCAGCATCTACACATAAGGAACTAATGTGACACGTCATATTCTTCATCTTGAAAGTTTCACCGAATAGCTAGGCTTGTATCAATTTACAAGGGTGTTAGAATATTATTGAATGCTCTGTGTATATTTAGAGGTACTGAATAAGACAGTATGAAAAATTTTTACTATTAATGTATGGTGATTAATTCTGATTTGAAAAATATGGTTTTTAGGAGATTAAAACGAGAATTAATAAGACTAAGTAATTTTGCTTTGACTCATTGTTCACTGTCAATACAAACTGTAGTTCTCGGGGAAGGAGTTTCTGGCAGAACGAGAAACAGCGGCCGTTTGACAAAATTCCAACCTCATAGAAACTGCTACAGAATACGTAGAAACTGAAAAACATTTCCATCTGACATAAGACTTGAGGTCTAAACAGTTCCTCTCCTTTAAAACAAAGTGACAAAACAGAAATAAAAGAAAAGTTAGGTGTCAGCATGTGAGAAAGAATCCCTAGGCCGGCAATACGCCGCTAGCCTCATGTGGCTACTGTTAGTAAGTACTTGGAATGTAGCTAATCCCAAATGAGATGTGTAAAACTCATGCTGGATTTCAAAGACTTAATGCAAAAGAAAAAGAAGAAAAAAGGTAAAATATCTCATTAATATTTTTAATAATTATTACATGTTGGAATGATGATATTTTGGGTCTATTGAGTTAAATAAAATATATTACTAAATTAATTTTACCTTTTCTTTTTGTGGCTACTAGAAAACTTAACCTTATACATGTAGTTTGCACTGTTATCTGTTTCTCAGTGCTGTTGGCTGTGAGATTTGGAACATTCTCCCCTCTTGCCTGCCTTTTTTTTTTTTTTTTAACAGGAATTGGGAGAGTTTTCTATTAAAGGCAATTGACCTGCTTTAAAAGAAAATCACAACCACATGGGAATATGAAAGAAATTTAATTTCATTTTCTCATGTTTTGTTTTGTTTTTGTAAGAGAAACATACCTGAAATGTCATGCTCAATTGATCTTAAAATTTAGAACTGAGAACATAAATATCTTTTTTTAATACAATGAATAAAAGCTTAAAATCCATTTCAGTGCAAGTAACACTGATTAAGGGAAGGCAGCAGGGGAGGTGCTGAGGAGGACGAAGAGTGCTATATTTTGGATATTTGTCCCCTCCAGATCTTATGTTGAAATTAGATTCCCAATGTTGGAGGTGGGACCTCATGGGCTGTGTTTGAGTCTCATGGGTGGATCCCTTATGAATAGATTACTGTCCTTCCCCTCACCATGTGATCTCTGCACATGGCTCCCCTTCACCTTCAGCCAGAAGTGGAAGCAGCTTGAGGCTCTCACGAGGAGCAGATGCTATGCCATGCTTCTTATACAGCCGCAGAACTGTGAGAGAAATAAACCTTCTTTATAAATGACCCAGCCTCAGGTATTCCCTCCTAGCAACACAAAAATGGACGAAGACAAAGAGGTAATGACTCATCATTGACTTCAGAGTACTAATTTTACACTCATATTCCTAAAACCTTGCAGGAAAAAAGATATGCATATGAGACAAACAAATATCTTCTTATACTATATATCACTTATCCATGATTATTATGGCCACTCAGATGAATTACCCAAATTATATGCAATGACTGTACCATTCAAAGTCTACTATGGATATCCTACGGATATCCAACTATCTGCTATCCATAGTACACTTTGATACTGTCATTGAACATAATTTGGGGTATAACAAGATATTCTTCTGTGTATAACAAGAAATTCCCTCCTTTGAGCACAGCATGGATTTTTCTGGTCAGGAACAAAGGTTTATTGGGGAAGGAAGAGGAGTAGTCACAGGGTCCATTTGAGCTTTACCCTCAGTACAACAGGTTTGATTTGGTCATTTCTGTAGCTGCAGGGTCAGCACTGACATACTACAGCACAGAACAAACGAGAAAAGGCAGCAGGCTCAGACTCCTTGGTTCAGAGTTTTCTCCCCATCTGCCAGATTAGTGATGGGGGCCAAGGGCAATGCTGAGAGCTGTAGGCTTTCCCTTGGTGTCCCCATTACCGGACATTGCCAGCCCATTGTCTAATGCAACTGTTAAAAACTCTTGTCAAAGCCTTGGGTAATGGTTTCCACTTCTACTGCCAACCCAGAGGCCAGGAAATGAGTTATAAAGCATTAGCTTAAGTTCAACACTGTCACTGATGCTATATGTAAACAATGCTTGTAATTTATAATAAGACAAGCAATAAAAAAAAGAAACCATGGACTTAGGAGATGAAATTGACCTATATGGTTTTATTCTAGCTCAAACTTCACTTTTCATGGGTGATAAAACTGAGACAGCAAGGGGCTGAGTGATTTTCCAAACCACATCTCCAGTTGGGATTAGATTAGCTTTTAGTGTAGCTCCTCTTAGTCTCCCAGGGCTCCTTGGTCACTCCATAGTAGTTAAACTCCTTGGTAGTTAAACACACTTTGGCCTGGGCACAGTTGCTCACTCCTGTAATCCCAGCACTTTGGGAGCCCCAGGTGGGTGGACCACAAGGTCAGGAGTTCAAGACCAGCCTGGCCAACATGGTGAAACCCCATCTTTACTAAATATACAAAAATTAGCCAGGCATGGTGGCATGCACCTGTAGTCCCAGCTACCTGGGAGGCTGAGGCAGGAGAATCACTTGAACCTGGGAGACGGAGGTTGCAGTGAGCTGAGATCGCCCCACTACGTTGCAGCCTGGGAGACAGAGTGAGACTCTGTCGCAAAAGAACAAAACAAAACCAAGCCAAACAACAACAACAACAAAACACTTTGAACGCTTTCAGGTCAATCTAATTTACAATGAGCTACCTGCTTTTAGTTCCTTTCCTAAGCATACTAATGGCTGCCCACAGTCTGTTAAATATTTGCTATACTAGATTCTACTTAAGAATCCTGGGAATTATTTTCTTACCATATGAGTTGAATGTTTAAGCAGAATCAGCTGAATTTACTTCCAAACCTGTCTCTGTCAGTTGTCCTTGTTATTGTAATTATCTGATTAAATATAAATCAGTGAAAATTCAATTTAGAAGGAGATCTCTATAAAAATTAAGCTTAATGCTTTGAACAGTTCTAGAACAGCAAAGTTTTCAGGCAAATAATCTTTAAATTTCAGAGGGATTCTGCTCTCTGATAGTTTTCTTGGTTTTGATTTACGATCTTGCTTCCTTTAAGAAGAAATTGAAACTGGAAACTACAAAATTCATATTTTTGTTGTGGTTCATGTATAAAAGACAATACAAAACTTCAATCAGCTGTCTCCAAAACCAGGTAATTCTGGCCTTATTTCAAATGTTGGTAAACAAATTTAAATGTGTATATTTTGAATTAAAATAAATTCCACAAAGTATGTATCATTTTTGTAGTGTACCTTCATAATATCTGTATTTTCTGAATTACCTGCTAGGTATTTGTCATATTGCATAAATTAACATGAAAGCTTCCACTGTAAAAGAAAAGAAGAATGTATTACAAAGTATAAAAGGCTAACCCTGGGCGTGGTAGTTCATGCCTGTAATCCCAGCTACCTGGGAGGCTGAGGCACCATAATTACTTGAACCAGGGAGGTAGACATTGCAGTGAGATGGTGCCACTGCTCTCCAGCTTGGGTGATAGAGTGAGACCCTGTCTCAAACAAAACAAAACAAAATAAAAACAAAACATAAAAGGTTAAGATTTTTTGTAACATCTACACGACTAAGGCAGCCATTTTTATTGTTAAGCTCAGAAAATAATTTTGCTCCATTTGTTTTGTTCTGTTTTTCTTTTCCTTTCCTCAAGACCAACTTAGGTGCTTATAACATGAAATTTCTTACTGCCAAAAGCCAGGAGCAGGTCACTTTCAGATTAAATGCACTGCTATTGCAGCCAATAAAGTTTCTCTCTTTTCACTTATTTTCTGGGGATCTTCTTCTAAGACCCTTGACAAAAAAATAGTAAATAATAATAATAATAATAATTAGCTGATCAAATGGTGCTTGAAGACATAGTCACTGATCAAAGTACTGTTATCGCTTAGGTAAACTTTGAGTCTTGGGCCAGAACTCCCTTCTCTCTCTTTTTAGGGATCCTCTGCATCATTGGAAAAGTACACATCCTAACTCAGATGAAATTAAGTAGGTGGGTCAGGAACAGGGCTCATGCCTATAAACCCAGCACTTTAGGAGGCAGAAGTGGGCAGGTCATTTAAACCCAGGGGTTCGAGACCAGCCTGGGCAACATAGTGAAACCTCATCCCTACTGAAAATACAAAAAATTAGCCAGGATGGTGGTGTGTGCTTATAGTTCTAGCTACTTCAGAGGCTGAGGTAGGAGGATCACCTGAGCCCAAGAGGTTGAGGCTGCAAGTAAGCTGTGACAGTGCCACTGCACTGCAGCCTGGGTGACAAAGTGAGACCCTGTCTCAAACAAAAAAAAAGGCCAACATCTAACATCCCCACAAAAGCATTTTAGCGCTGTGCTAAAGTCATCATTCTTTAATTCAGTGTTCATGGCAACTTTATAGAACATAACTACTATGAATAATGAGACTATTTGTCTTTGGACACGACTAATTTGCATTGCCATCAATTATCTACAGCTTACAAAATTGTAAAACAGCTCAAAATAAAAGACATAGATATCCCATAAGGGTACTCTAGGCACATCACCCAGTTATCTTTTTTGCCAATTTCAAAATCTTTCACAAATTTTTGACATAAATATTTTTCTTAGGTTTGTTCAGTTGTTTTGATAAAGCAAAATAAACAGTTGTTGTCAGTCAAGAAATAAATTTTTAAAAAATGTCTACTTGCCTACTAAATCCTAATCCTCTAACATTTAAAAATAATGTGATCTCACTTTTAGTCACATTTGCATATATCAATCATTTGATGATTTTTGTTGGAAAATTATGAGGCAAATGGAGTCAAAGGTAGGTGAGGAAGTATTAGGTAAGAGAAAGCAGGAGGTAGACACATAAATGAACTCATTCAACCCTGGAACATCTCAGGGAAGCAGATAAGATTTAGCTACTTTGCAGAAGAGAAAATGTAAATTCTAATAAGTTAAATAATGCTTAAAAGGTCACAAATGAATAAATGGATTCACCTCATTTCTTCTGGATCCAAGCCCAGTGCTCTTTCCACCCACAAATACCCTCTCTATGTTCTATCAAGAGTGATGAAAACCATTTTTTTTTCCCCTCTGAGTTGTTGGTAACTACTGGAAGCCTGATTCAGAATCTTAGTGCAATATAACAGTGTCTCTATACAAAGTATCCTTTTTGTTGTACGAAGGTCTGTTTATCTGTTGATTTTTATTTATTTTGCCTAAAGTCTCAATTTTTTTTTTTTTTTTTTTTATTTTTTTTTACCCTAGAAAGAGCAAAGGAAAGTAGAATTGCTGGGCTTGGCTCTGAGAAAAAAAATGAAAACAAGCTACAAGTGTGCAGAATCTAAGAAGAGCTCAGAGAGTCAGAAGTGAGCATGAGAGCGTAACAAATTCCCAATACACGTGTAGTCAGATATTTTTGTTTCTTTTGTTTGCTTGTTTGTTTACTATTTCTGTGTTTCTATCTGTACCACGAGATAATCTCTAGAGGTCAAAGTGAAGAAACAGCTTACATAACTGTCAATTCTTTTGGCTTTTGAATATGTAACAGGTAAGTCTCTCAGCTCTCAGTCTTTAAATATCTGGCTGTGTGCTCATCAAAACTGTTCTTCTTAAGTGTATGTAGTATCTTCTGATTTTAGATAGGTAAGTGACAGGCAAATAGGCAGATAAATGATGGACAGAAGATGCTTGATGAACAGATAGATAGACATTAAGATGATAGATAGAGAGATGACTGATAGATAAATAGATAGATATAAATGACACACAAGTATATACCTACCTAGATACATGAATATGCAGTATAAAGATTTTTTTTCCTTTTTTTAAGTTTAGGGTTACATGTACAGGATGTGGAGGCTTGTTACATAGGTAAACGTGTGCCATGGTGGTTTGCTGCACAGATCATCCCATCACCTAGGTATTAAGCCCAGCATCCATTAGCTATTCTTCCTGATGCTCTCCCTCCCCTCACCCCACCCATGAAAGGCCCCAGTGTGTATTGTTCCCCACCACGTGTCCATGTGTATCATTTAGCTCCCACTTATAATTGAGAACATGTGGTATTTGGTTTTCCATTCCTGCATTAGTTTGCTGAGGGTAATGGCCTGCAGTTCCATCCATGTCTCTGCAAAGGACAGGATTTCATTCCTTTTCATTGCTTCATAGTATTCCATGGTGTACATATATGTACCACATTTTTTTATTGAGTATATCATTTATGGGCATTTACGTTGATTCCATGTCTTTGCTAGTGGTTACAAAGATATTAATGCCATACAGCTCTTGAATTTTCTCTAATCCTCATTTACCTGACATACATAATACTCAATCTGTTTTTGCTGAAAGTATGATCAATAGACTCTACATTTTATAAATAGGTGATACATAAATAGGCTTGTAGCTTTAATTCATTCCAATAAACACAGTATGATGAGATAATGATCCAAGGCAATGGTGTACTCAAAGTGACAGAGCATCAATAATTCCAACTAGGAAACCCAGGAAAGACCTCTACATACATGTTCTTTTATATTTACCATGAAGAAAAACCAAAGGCATCTGTGAATACAACAGATGTGACGTAGCATGGTGGTTTTTTACTTAGCTAAGGCGGAACTGGCTTTCCAGACTTTCCTTCACTGTTTAATTCTGGGTCAGGATTGGCCATAGGGTAATGTGTGTGAGATTTCAAAGGTGACAGTGAGACAATAGCCATTACACCCCTAAGGTCAACTAGGGCACCTGGTGTCACAGCAGCTCCCCATGTGGGTGCTGATTGGTGAGCTTCCCTGATGGCAAGGTGCCCTGGCTCCTGCCAATCTCCTCCTTTTGTCTGTCTGCATCTTGGGTTGGGTGCAGGTGTGCCTTGTCGTGAAGATTGCCAGCTTCTTATCACAAGTCACCTACATAGCTGAGGTTGAAGACAGACAGACAGATTTAGGCTAAAGTAATTCCTTCAAGTTGTGAGACTGGATCCTGGTCCAGGCATTACCACAGCCTCTTTGTGTGTTCCTGGAACATCACTTGACTTTTCTGTATCTCTGTTTTGTCGATTACATGCACGTTAGTTGCAGCTCCAGCTCAAAGTTTGAGAATGTTAATATAACATCTCCACAGCATCTACAACTTATGGAGATATTATGTTCACCTGGAGTTTTAGAATTAGAAAAAAGCTAAGAGATGTTTTAGTCAAATGAAGCTATATATGTAAGATCCCCATTAAAATATAACTTTACATATTAATTTTTTGCAAAGTTTGAAATTAAGTTTGAATCATTCAAAAAATCAATCTAAATATTCACTTACATGACGAGTCTTAATAGTTAAACCCATAGAAACAGAGGGAGAACTACAATTGCCAGGCACTGCAGGGCGGGATTAATAGGTATTAGCCAAAGGTTACAAAGCTTCAGTTATACAAGAAGAGTAAGTCCTAAACATCTACTGCATAGCATAGTGCCTATAGTTAGAAATACTGTGCTGTACACTTAAAATATTTGCTGAGGGCAAGTCTCATGTTAAGTCCTCTTCCGACAAAAGAATACAAATAATAATAATAAATAAAGAGGGCAGGAGGAAACTTTTGTAGGTAAGGAATGGGTTTACGACAGAGCTTGTGGTGATGGTTTTCACAAGTGTAACTTATTTCAAACTCTTCGAGTTGTACAGCTTAAATATGTATAGCTCCCTGTATGTCAGTCATTCCTCTGTAAAGCAGTTTAAAAAAGAAAAAAGAAAATTAATTTGTTTACTTGAAGTTGAGGTATATGTTATTATATGTTTTTAAAAAGTATTAATATAGGACAAGAGCACAGTTTCCTGTGCCATGTGACTAACTTCAAAAATCTAAATTCCCAGAGCATATGTGCCTGTGAAACGGCCAGAAACATCAATTGCTGTAAGACCTGTGCTGTCCTGAATACCTGTAGGTGTCTGAATTACAGGAATCCTGCAACCATGTCACAGCACACATTTATGCTCCATACAGTAGGGGCTGGCAGGAGAATGTCTGTGGGTCATCTGATAGCCTTCCTTTCTTTGCCCTGCACATTTTCGATGATTTCCCAGGACATCTCATCTGAGCCATTAGGGTACAAACATTTCCCAGGAGCCCTTTCATTCTTATACACCAAATAGTAGAGATGAAATGCAAAGTTGGAGTAAAAAGCAGATTGGCATGATTGTGGGATAGAATAGGGGCCCTCTGACAACTCTTTTCAATAGGAAGACAATGGGGTGAACTCTGGCAAGACTGCCCCACCCGCCCCACAGTGAAAAGCTGCTTGTTGAAAACATGCTGGTGAGATAATTTTATTCGTCCACCATCTCAGTACAATGATACATCATCAAAGAAATCATGATAGTGTTGATAAGAGCTACTGCAATAACACCACCTTGCATTTCCAAGGGGCCCCTTTCTGAGCTGCTATTGTGCTATTTCTCCCCCCATTTAATGCCACAGATGTCTACATCCAAACGCACCTGTGTTTAGAAACATAAGGTTCATTATGAGAACAGAGCCCTGAGCCCCTCCTGACCATTCCTCAGGCAGGAACAATGGCCACATACATAGCTGCAGAGCCAGCCAGCCTGGGAATTAACTTCCTCGATGGCAGATGTGTTCTTGGACTTCAAAATTCTAAACCAGTAAGAGCAAATTACAGGATTAAGGGATTTAATTCTTATTATATAAGGAATGCATGCACATTGGTTCTTTTCCGCTAGTGATGGGTAAACAATGGTTTTCATTTAAAACACAAATATCTCATTTAACAGAAAGGACTGGGGAGGGCAGAGAATAGAATATGTAGGTGATTCTCAAAAGGGTTGAAGGAGCTGAGGGGGTATCTCTCAGGGCTCTGGTTTCTTACAAAGCAAGAGTGAATTTCTTTCCATTTCTTAAGCGTTTAGTTCAAGAGTGAAGCAAACATCTTTCTGGCATCTAATCTGTATCAGGCACTGGGACCATTCTCGGGGAAGTTTTAGAATGGCCAAGAAGAAATATTGCTTTCTCATCCATTTTGCTCATCTCCCTCAGCTGCCCTTAGCTTATTCTGTAGCATCAGTCCTCGGGGCAGTCGTTTGTGTTACCAGGAAATGTGAATAATTTTGGTGAGACAGTTTGCAACCCAATTCCTTTGCAAGTACAGAGGACTCAGAAACTAGGCACAGGACATCATGAGCGCTAGGGTATGTATTCCTGGGTGCCTGGGCTCAAGGTCAGTGCTTCCTCATCAATTCAACAAATATTTATTGAGTGACGGCTAGATAGAAGGATCTGCCTGTATTCTAGAAAGGCAGACAGACAGTCTGCAAGTAAATAATACAGAAAGTATCTGAAGTGTGGTGAAGAGAATACAACTGGGTGATGTGACCAGGTGAATGAGAGACTGATTTAGTTAGGATGGTCTAGGAGGGCATCTGTGAGGAAGTAGCATTTAAGCTGAAAACTGGTTGGTGAAAAGGAGCCAGACATGCAAAGATCTCAGGGAAAGGGATTCCAGGTAAGGGGAATTGATAATACAAAGGCCCTAAGAGAGGAACCCACTTGGCCTCTGCATGACATAGAAAGATCAGTGCAGCTAGGATCGGAGTTGGTGTTAGAGAGACGGAAAGATGTTATAGGGCCTTGTATGCTGTGGTGTGGAATTCAGATTTTGTTAAAACACAGACCAATGGAACAGGATACAGAATGCAGAAATAAGGCCACACACTTACAACTATCTGATCGACAAAGCCGACAAAAACAAGCGATGGGGAAAGGACTTCCTATCCTATAAATGGTACTGGGATAACTGGCTAGCCCTATGCAGAAGATTGAAATTGGACCCCTTCCTTATACCATATACAAAAATTAACTTAAGATGGATTAAAGACTTAAATGTAAAACTCAAAACTATAAAAACTCTGGAAGATAACCTAGGCAATACCCTTCTGGATGTGAAAAAAGGCAAAGATTTTATGACAAAGATGCCAAAAGCAATCACAATAAAAGCAAAAATTGGTAAATGGGATCTGATTAAAGAGCTTCTGCACAGCAAAGGAAGCTATCAACAGAGTAAACCGACATTTAGCTTTTTTCATTTAGCATAATGTCAAGAATGAGAAATACGCTAACTATGCAGCCGCCAAAGGTTTAATATCCAGCATCTATAAAGAACTTAAATTTATAAGAAAAAGACAACCTTATTACAAGGACATGAACAGACACTTTTCAAAAGAAGGCATACACACAGCCAACAAGCACATGGAAAAAACTCAACATTGCTGATCTTTAGAGAAATGCAAATCAAAACCACAATGAAATACCATCTCTTACCAGTCAATGGCTATTATTAAAATGTCAAAAAATAACAGATGCTAGCTAGGTTCTGGAGAAAAAGGAATGCTTATACACTCTTAGTGAGAGTGTAAATTAGTTCAACCACTGTGGAAGAGAGTGCGACAATTCCTCAGAAACCTAAAAACAGAAATACCATTTGACCCAGCAATTCTGTTACCGAATATAGACCCAAAGGAATGTAAATTGCTCTATCATAAAGAAGACACATGCACACGCGTGTTCACTGCGGTACTATTCACAACAGAAAAGACACAGAATTAATCTAAATATCCATCAATGGTAGACTGAATAAAGAAAATGTGCTACATATACACCATGTAATACTATGCAGCCATGAAAAAGAATGGGATCATGTTCTTTGCAAGAACGTACGTGAAGCTAGAGGCCATGATCCTTAGCAAACTAACGTGGGAACAGAAAACCAAAGCATGTTCTCCCTTATAAGTGGGCGCTAAATGAGGAGAACACATTAACACAACAGACACAGGGGCCTGTTGTAAGGTGGAGGGTGGGAGAGAGAGGATAAGGAAGAATAACTAGTGTGTACTAGGCTTAATACCTGGGTGACAAAATAATCTGTACAACAAAGCCCCATGATGCAAGTTTACCTACGTAACAAACCTTCACATGTACCCCCGTGCAGGTTTACAGAACTTAAATTTAAAAACGACAACAACACAGATTGCTCGACCCATCCCTAGAGATTTTTCAGAGGGTCTGAAGTGGGCCCTAAGAATTTGCATTTCTCCAAGCTCTCATATGATTCAGATGGTGGCTGCTCATGGAATACTTTAGGGAAAAAAACTTTATGGAGAAATAATGTACATACATACAATTGACCCATTTTAAAGTGTAGAATTTATTTTTAGTATATTGACAGATATGTGCAACTGTCACCACAGTTAATTTTAGAATATTTTCACCACTGCAAAGAGAAATCCTTGACTCTGTAGCTATTACTTCCCCACCCCCACCCCTGCCAGCTACCCCTCCCCAGCTCTATGCAATCACTAATGTACTTTCTGTCTCTATATATTTTCCTATGCTGGGCATTTTGTATAAATGGAATTTTACAACATATGGGCTTTTGTGACTGGCATTTTTCTTTCTTTCTTTCTTTCTTTTTTTTGAGACTGAGTTTTGCTCTTGTTACCCAGGCTGGAGTGCAATGGCGCGATCTCGGCTCACTGCAACCTCCGCCTCCTGGGTTCAGGCAATTCTTCTGCCTCAGCCTCCTGAGTAGCTGGGATTACAGGCATGCGCCACCATGCCCAGCTGATTTTTTGTATTTTTAGTAGAGACTGGGTTTCACCATGTTGACCAGGATGGTCTCGATCTCTTGACCTTGTGATCCGCCCTCCTCGGCCTCCCAAAGTGCTGGGATTACAGGCGTGAGCCACCGCGCCCGGCCCGGCATTTTTCATTTAGCATAATGTTAAGACTCCATCATGTTATAGCATGTGTCAGAACTTTCTTCCTTTTTATGAACAAATAACCTATAACCTTCCATGATATGGATATACCACATTTTGTTTATTCATTTGTTAGTTTATAGACATTTTGGTTGTTTCTGTCTCCACTGACCATACTTTGGTTGACACTCATCTGGAAGCAGTTGGAGGACAGTCACACGAATTTACATATTTAGAAAACCACTCAGCTTGCCATGTGGAAAATGAGCTGCCGAGAGACAGGAGTGGCCACAGGAATGCTGGTTGGTAGGTTACTGCCCTGTCAAGGCAAGAGACCACTGTGGGCTAAACTAGTGTGGGTGATAACGTTAGAGAGAAATGGACGCAGAATCAACAGGGCTTATTGATGGATGGAATATGAAGTAAGACAAGTGAGAAATCAACACAGTGCTTGGTTTTGGGCTTAACTGGGCAAAGCACACTGCTATTAACTCAAATGAGAAAATTATTATTATTTCTTTTTAGATTTCTGTGGTCTTGTTTTTGGTGTGGCCATTAAGAAGATGGTAGTTCAAAGAAATGTTTCCGGCTGCGCGCGGTGGCTCGAGCCTGTAATCCCAGCACTTTGGGAGGCCGAGGCGGGTGGATCACGAGGTCAAGAGATCGAGACCATCCTGGTCAACATGGTGAAATCCCGACTCTACTAAAAATACAAAAAATTAACTGGGCATGGTGGCGCGTGCCTGTAATCCCAGCTACTCCGGAGGCTGAGGCAGGAGAATTGCCTGAACCCAGGAGGCGAAGGTTGCGGTGAGCCGAGATCGCACCATTGCACTCCAGCCTGGGTAACAAGAGCGAAACTCCGTCTCAAAAAAAAAAAAGAAAGAAATGTTTCCCAGCAATGAAAAACAGTTTTTGATGAATGACTACTAATTCTATTTCTTTCCTAATACACCACTCAACCAGTTGTGCATGTTGCTGTATTGTGTTTGCTGTATTATTTGAAAATACTCAGTTCTGCTATAGAAAACAAATGGGGTAGATGCAAATCATGTGATGTATAGGCAAGTAGCTTAGGAGGAACATACAGATTCATGACATGTGTTAGATAAGGATAAGTTAGTAACCTGGGAGCCATGTTATGCATGGACAAAAAGAGTCCATGTGTACTACACAAAGAAACAAAGGGAAGGAGGGTGCGCTGTGAAGTTTAGGTGTCAGCTGGGCTGGATTAAGGGATATCCAGAAGGGTAGTAAAGCATTTCCTCTGGGTGTGTCTGTGAAGTGTATTCAGAGTTGATTGCAAGTCTGTGGAATGAGTGGGGAAGACCCACTCTCATCGTGAGCAGGCGCCATCTAATAGGCTGGGAGCATGGATAGAACAAAAAGGCAGAGAAAAGACAAATTCTTTCTTACTCTCTTGGAGTGGAGGCACCCTCCTCTTGTCCTTAAACATCAGAACTCCAGGCCTTTGGGTTCCAGGACTTACATCAGCATCCTCCACCAGCCCCGTCTCAGCTTCTTCAGCATCCTGCCTCGGACTGAAAATTACACATTGGCTTCTTGCTTCTGAGGCTTTTGGAGTTGAGCTTCTTAGCCTCTATAATCACGTGAGCCAATTCCCCTAATAAATCTCTATCTATCTATCTATCTAGTCTACCCATCCATCCATCCATCCATACATCTACTTATCCTATTGGTTCTGTCTCTCTGAAGAATCCAGACTAATACATAGGGCAATAGAAACCAAATATTCATGAGCTATATGAGGTTCTGAATATTCACGACACCTTAAATATACATGAGTCACAGAGACACTCAATATTCATGAAGCCTCACGTCAGCTACCTATTAGTGACATCTATTCTGGCCCAAATTGTCCTCTCCCCCAAGAAAGGCAGATAAAATCTAAAGCTATTTATCAGGCTCAGAGGCAAGCTACAGCTTGCATCTGTGCAATAGAATGTTTATTGTTGGCTACACCCCCTTTCATTCATGGGGCTTGCATTGGGCTTGCTGAAGCCTTGCTCTTACGTCCTGAATATATGCCTGTCAGTGGGAAGACTCAGGCAGCAAAGAGGAAGAGATGGGATTGATCAATACTGCACAGCAGAGGATTCTGAGAGTGTAGTCCTGCCACCCTTTCATGTAACTGGGTTAACTTTGTACCCATCTCTTTCCCTTTGCTTCTGAGTAATGGTTTTAAATTGAGTTAATAAAATGTGTCACTTAAGGATATTAATTTGGTTTTGTCCAGATGGGTTGGACATTAATTTGTGAGTCCTTCTGCTCTGTGACGACTGGGGGTCTAGTTGGGGGCCACCGTCCAGATAAACTTCCTATGCAAAGTTACAAACTGTCACATGTCAGAGAGCAAAAGAGGAAGAAGGTCACCTCCCTGAGATCCAGGAATGGAGATAACGTGGAGTTTGTTCTCAGTGCATCAATCTTGTGTCAACAGCACTAACTTGAAAGATTTCCTCTTTCACTCATATTTATCCAGCAATGTCCTTGTGTTTGAGGATTGGAATGTATTGATAAAATTTTACAAAAATACAAGATGTGACCTTATTTTACATGCCCTCAAAAGCCTATAGAAAACCCAAACCAAAATATTTACTGTAAAAGATAAATACAAATAAAATGGTTAGAAAATAGTTCAGCAAAGGAGACGAAGTCAGAGAATTTAAGAAAGAAGAAACAAAATGTTATCCTAGAGACGAGAGGCTCTTGGCAGTTAAACTTTTCCATTCGAAATTTCATTCTCCCACTGTGGATTCTGAGAGCTGTCTAACACTTTTGAACAGACCCTAGGTTGGAAAGCAAGGAAAAGAAAAAGTTTTCCATTCAAAGTTCCCACCTTTCAAATCTATTTCCATTTCTTCATTTGGCACAGCCAATATTGGATCTGGGTCTCAGTTCCACATCCATCTGGGGGAGTCATTTGGCCAGAATAAGAGGGTTAGCAAATTTTTCCCAGATAATTTATATTACATATTATGTGGCAATTTTATCCATGTTTAAAAAATACATTTTAAAAGGGACTAGTGATATCAAGACAAATACTGAGCAGTCACATTAATTTTTACTGATGAAAACCTTCTATGTGCTTTTACATGTCATCTTGCTTGCTTAGAAGGTAAAATGGGATGATGTATCATTCCAAGAACTCCTATCTGAGAGATACTTGAATAGTGCTTTCATCCAAGGGAAGAACATGCCTTCCTTACTCATGTCTTTCTCCGTGTTCTGCTAAACTTCATGAGCTGGGTACACAGATGCCATCTAATGCAGTACAGGAAGGGTCGTCAGTGCATCTACCTTAACTCATTCAGGGGCCCCATCGCTGCCATGCGTGAGTACCAGCAGTAAGAATGAATGATGCTGTCAAACAAGAGCCAACATTCAGGATGACAGTCCCTTCACCCTAACATCTAGAATCTTGGCAGCTTAGCTGCAATTAGGTTGAGAAATAATATGCCTCCCATCCACAGATGGACACAAAATTCTCTGCAGCTCATGCCAGATAATGTCCAGGACTCTTCTATCAAAATAAATGGATATCAAAATCACTGTCCAGGAGGAGCATGAGACATGAGTTACTGACAAAGAAATGCAGAACGGTCAAGGATCTTCAGACAATCATGTTAGGGGAAGCTTGAGGTCATGGTAAGAGCTTAGAATGGGGAATCTGAGAATTGATTGCAAATCCTGCTCCATTACAGACAAGCTTTGAACTTTGGAAGAATCTCTGATTTCCTCATGAAAATGGAGAATTTGGGCCAGACAAATTCCAAAGTCCTTTCCAACCTCACCTAAAAAAATAGAATCACTGAAAACTGAATTTGTTCTACAACGTGCATTTGACATAGCAGGAAACAAAACATCATACTTCTACTTTTAAAACAGAATGGAATATAACCCCATTACCATGACAAACACTGATCATAGCCATCCTAACACAACCAGACTAGATGCATGAACTGTTACAGCAAAGAAGGAAGCCATAGGATCGAAAGAATTAACAGACGTCCTGACCTACAAATTCAGTGTGGAGGCTGCCACTTTGAGGAGGCGAAGTAACTGCTCTGGGCTTCAGTCTGAGAAGGAGAACAACAGAGCCATTCTCTTGGGTGGGACATCGGGATCCCAGACCGGGGCTGCCATGCCGACGTAGCACAGAAAACCTCATTTGGATAAATGATTAATTTCATCCACGAGAGAGAAAAGAGATTTGGGGCATTTGACTCCTGGGCATATTTGGGTGGAAGGAGACTGTACAGTGATAAATGAACAATTGTCAGACTTGTAACTAAAACATGCATTCTTTTTAATGGCTTCCTGCATTGCTGAATCAGTGGGTGAACCAGTGCTGACAGAAGGATAGTTCTCATCCAAATGTATATGGCATCCTCTCTCACTTTGAACCAAACTTAGCATTGTGACTTGGGCTGGCTGCACTTGGCTGGGGGACAATTCTGGAGCGAGTACGCCACTCCTCCAACACCAAGGGTGCTGTCAGCACTCTGAAGATAGCAACCCTAATCATATTTGTTTTGGCCTCTCAGCCTCAAGGGCAGATGGTTGTCATGCTGACTGAGAGAGAGGTATTGTGACAGGAGCCAAAGCTAGCCAGGAAACGACCTGGGGATGCTTGCACACAAAATAACTATTTCTAGAAACTTTAGAGATATTTCTAGAAACAAGTGAGGCAGCAACGCGAGGATCAAAAGTTTTCTCAAATTCACGGTGCAGCAGGACTCAGGTTTGAATGGAGGCCAATGGGAATGTGACATAGCGGGCTCCCTCTTGGTGCAGGGTAGCTTCACGGCTCTCACCATGGGAAATTGGATCCCATCCCCTCATATTATGTGGATTCATCTGGCCAATGTGGCTTTGGGGCACTGCAACTTCTCTTGCATAAGAGTAAGGGGGAAAACCTTCATGAGGGGTCCATAGAAAGTCACAGATGCCCCTGAAGTTGCTGGACTTGGTATAGGCTTTTCCTGAGAATTCAGTAGCTCTCAAGAGAAAGAGTGAGCTGGGGTTCCACAGCGCTACAATTCCTGATCAGGGCAGTTCTATTCTTCCACATTCTTGATGAGCTCCTCTTTGGAGGAATTACTCCATTATAAGATGCAAATCAGAAAATATCTGTTGGGCACCTATTTGGCACCCAGCTCTATGGGGGCACCAGGAGATGACAGGATCCTCAAGGATCTCACCACCTAATCATGAACTTGAAATCTGATTAGGGGCTCACATGCTAATCACATAATCCTACTACAACATGAGAATGCCTGTGGACATCTTAATAACACTCATAAATGAATTTATTGCCATTTCTAGTAGTACTTTTATTTTCTAGCTTAGCTCCTAGCCTTACATATATGAGTTTTCTAGGGCTGTCATACCTAATTTCCACAAACTGTGTGCCTTAAAATAACAGAAACATATTCTCCCACAGTCCTAGAGGTCAGAAGTCTGAAATCAAGGCCACTTCCTCCAGGTTTTGAGGAAAGATTGTGACTCCTTCAGCATCTGATGGCTGCCAACATTCCTTGGCTTTTAGCTCCATCACTCTGGTCTCTGCCTCTGTGGCTACATTGCTTCCTCCTCTTCTCCTCTGTGTGTTTGTCCTGGGAAAATATATGTGATTACATCTAGGGCTAATTCAGAATACCTTTTCTCGTGGTCTTTAATGTGATCACATTGGCAAAGACCCTTTTTCCAAATGAGATCCATTTAGATGTTCTAGGAATTAGGACCTGGACTTACTCTTGTGGAGACAACTATCTGGCCCACTACATCTCATATTTTATAGTTTTCAAAGAAATTTCACATGCACCATTTTATCACCTTAATATATTTACAATCCTAGAGCTTGAAAAAAGTAATCCAACTTTGAAGCCTTTCCAAACTTTGATTTTAAAATATAATTTTCACAACTCTATGGCTCACTAGCCTTTTAAATTTGCCCTAAATGGTGGGAGACAGCCCCATTTATGCTGACCTTTGTCATCTCCTTCCTCTCCACTTGGGGAAATAAATACTTTTGGTTCTTTTTCATCTCCCTCCTCTCATTACAGCCCTTTATAACTGAGCAGAGTGGGACTAGCGCAGAGAAGCACAGGACACACAATTTAATGCTTGTTTCCTGCCCTTAGCTGCCAAGCAGACTATGAAGTGTTTTTTGGCCTCTGGCCTCTAGTTCTTCTCAAGATCTGTTAATGAATATATTCGCTTTCTGTAGCTGCCACAAATGACCATAAATTTAGTGGCTTAAAATAATACAAATGTATTACTTTATAGTTCTGTCGGTCAGAAGTCTGCCATGGTTCTCACTGGGCTGAAACCAAGGATTCCGCGGGGCTGCTTTGCTTTCCGAAGGCCAATGCGGGGAAAATCCATGAGTTTTTCCAGGCTCTGGAGGCAGCCCACATTCTGGGCTTGAGGCCCCTCCCTCCAGCTTCAAATCCAGTAACATTGTATCCTTCTGACCCTTCTGCTGCTGTCAGGGTTCTCTCTGACCACAGCTAGGAAAGGTTCGCATGGGATTAGACTGTACCTTTACTCACATCAGTCAAGTCCCCTGTGCCATGTAAGGTGACACATTCACAGGCTCAGGGATTAGAGTGAGGGCCTTCACAATGGGTGGGCACCAGGCCAAGCTGACAAGAGAGTGCAGCCTTATGATTCCAGGTGCAAGGTTTAGCAAACATAGCTCAACACAACACATCTGCTTGGGATACTTCACCTCTAGACCATGGAAAAATGGCCTCAGTCAAGGGCCAGGGCAGAGAGGACTGGCATTGGAAAGCCCAAGACGAGAAACGGGACAAAACCACCTTGAGCGCCGGCTCTGGCTCATGGTGGTGCTTGCTCAGGGTCCCTGCCTTTCCTCCCCCTTCTCTGCCTGCTTTTCCCTTTTCCTTCTCGCCTCCTCTTTCCTCTTTCCCCTAAGCTGAAAGGTGCCGGGAAATATTCCTAGGAAGGTTTGTCTATTTCTTGTCCTTGAGATACAAACATCGTTTTCCTTGGCCCAGCTCATCCTTTATGGATTCCTGCACGTGCCCACAGTCCTCTGCCCGGCCAGGACAAGGCGGATGAACCTCGGCTTCTCCTTGGTCATCTCATCCTTTCATCATATGGGTGAACAGAGGCTTCCTTAAGGGCCATGAAACATCTTAGAAGAACAGGCCATTGTGTGCTATCAATGGAGGCTTCAGAAACCTCTGGGTCAGGGTTTTTAAAAAAAATTTTAATAGGGAGGTGGGGAGTTTCTGTCTCAATCAGACAATGAGGACATTATTTAAGAGAGAGATTGATCACAATCGAATCCGAGACACTGATTACAGCTTTATCCTCCTCTCTGCTGTACGTTAAGCACTCATCCTCTGTGGATCCCAAACAATAGAAAAGGGAAGGAAAAATAAAAGCGAAAAGTAAATTCTATTCCCGCAAAGCAGATTTTACTTTTAAATATGTTCTTTATCTTCATTTTTCACACAAATACACACACACAAATAATGCAGGTAAGTTTTTGATATAACTATGCTCTCATAATACCTTTTGCACGAAATTAATTATAGGAGTCGAGGCGCCAGGGAAGGGGGAGCGTAACAGGGGAGACGGTGCAAACACGCGCTCGATTCTCCATGACTCGTGCTTCCCTTTTCCCTCCGCGGTGCCTGGGCCTCTGCATTGCCTGGCTCCACAGGAGCGACTGTTCCTGGACTCCTGAGCAAAGGCGGTTGTCGAAATGTCCACAGAAGGAGGATTGGATGGTACTAGCAGCAGTGATGCCCAGCAAAGGCCACAGTCCTTCTGGCCTCGGGTCATGGAAGAAATCCGGAATTTAGCCGTGAAAGACTTCCGAGTGCAGGAACTCCCACCGGCTGTATTAAGAAGACCATGAAACTGGATGAAGATGTGAAGATGATCAGGGCAGAAGCCTCTGTGCTCTTTGCTAGAGCAGCCCAGATTTTTATCACAGAGTTGACTCTGGAGCCTGAATTCACACAGAGGATAAGAAGCCCCGAGCGCTACAGAGAAATGATGTCGCCATGGCAATTGCAAAATTTGATCCATTTGATTTTCTCATCGATATTATTCCAAGAGATGAACTGAAACCTCCAAAGTGTCAGGAGTAGGGGGTGCTGCAGTCTGTAACTCTTGCCAAGCCAGTCCAGTACTATGTCATGCTGGCTCAGCAGCCCATAGCCGTCCAAGTCCAGGGGCAGCAGCAAGGCCAGCAGACCACTAGCTCCATGACCACCATCCAGCCAGCCTGGGAAGATCATCTTCACGCAGCCTCAGCAGGGCCAGACCAGGCCCATGACTAAGCAGGTCGGAGAAGGTCAGCAGGTGCAGACTGTCCGGGCCCAGTGACAGGGTCAAGCCCAATAGGCCCAGAGTAGCCCTGGGACAGAGCATGCAGGTGATGCAGCAGATCATCACTAACACCAGAGAGACCCAGCAGGTCACGGTGAAGCTGAAAGCTGGCTAGCAGCATATCCACTTAGCCCAGCCTATATCAGGCACCCACGTTCTTCAGGGACAGATCCAGCCACTTGCCACCAATGCTCAACCGCTGACACAGACAGAGGTCCAGCAAGGACAGCAGTAGTCAGCCAGTTCACAGACGGACAGCAGCTCTACCAGATTCAACAAGTCCCCGTGCCTGCAGGGCAGGGCCTGCTCAGCCCATGTTCATCCAGGCAGCCAACCAGCCCTCCAACAGGCAGGCCCCCCAGGTGGCCAGCAACTGAGGGCCTGAGCTGTCAAGGCCAAGGACACCCAACACAATTTTTGCCATACAGCCCCAGGTCATGGTCACAAGTCCCCGGAGGACCTGGCCGACCTCAGTGCCTCCAGCAGACTAGGACACTGGTGCACTGGGCCCCATGTCTGGGGGCCGAGATTCTCCAACAGATGGATGCAATATTTTTTGTTTCCTTTTTTTTCCCTTTTTTTTTTTTCAAGGAATCAATATTTCAATAAGTTGAGCTGTATGTCCAGTCCTATGAAATTAAAATATTAAATAACATATTTGTGGCATTTTCTTGAAGAGCGTGGTTAAAGAAATACTTCTCCTTTTGTTTTTCTTTCTTTTTTGTTGTTTCTTACCGCCACTTCTTTTTAGGACCAGATCTCCCCAGGGGTGTACAGTGTTTCTTGATTCTTGGAACAGCTGCTGCCCCAAGATTTGCCATGCTGTTCTACCCTCATATTGAGTTAGGTGAATGGGTGTAGCTGCCTTTTCACTAGCAGTCCTCTCCCTAGTTCTTGCTTTTACCCCAGAGCTCTGTGTATTTGCATCCAGAGGCCGTGGAAACATTCCTCGCATTTAAGAGGCAGATTTATTCCCCATGGAGAGTGGGTGGGTTCATTGCACACTCTTTCCTCCCAAGGACCCAGGAGATGAGGATTTTGTGCATTTGCTGCCCACCTCCCTTTATTTTTAAAATGCAGTAAAAACTCTGCTAGTCTCCTTTGCATGGTCTTCAAACTGCACGAAATACAATAAATCTAGTTTTAGATTAAAAAAAGAAATTAATTATAAGACCTTATCTTACTCAAAAGTTAGCCCTTAGGTTTACTAACACTATAAGATTTGCAAAATAGACCTATGGTTTCAGAAACGTGCATGCAACTGTTTCTGATTACACCATTTCTTACTTCCTTACTGATAGGAGTGGAAATGTGGATTTAGCTATCCTGTGGATAGCCACTGCAAAGGTGAATTTAGCCCACAGTTTGATAATTGGACTATATTCCTTTCTTTATTCAACTTGAACAGTTCGACCAGATGGAAGCACTGTGCTAGGTGTAGGGGACAAAATGATGACTAGGCCCATCCCTGCCTTGAGAATTTCACAGTTAATATTTTCTAAGTAATGAAGTAAAGACAAAGAAAGAGAAATTGCAGGGCCCCATGAGAGAAAGAGAGGAGCATACAACTTACCTTGAATGTGAAGAAACTTCATGAAGGAAGGGATATTCGAGCTGCATTTTAAAAATCAGCAGAATTTCCAGAAGGTGAATGGAGAGAGAGAGTGAGGGCTGAGAAGATGAGCAAAAGAGAACGTGGAGAGGAAGAGCAAGAATGACAGCGACAGCATGGCTTGTGAAGGACCTCATAATGCTCGGCATTCCTCAAGCACTGCATTAGAGGTCAGCCCGAGGGACGTGCAGGGCTGTCGTGCACGTGGGGTTTGTTGTCCGTGCAGCGTCTTCTTCCCCTTATTCTGGTAACGGCATCCTGGTTTTCTTTGGGGGAATTACTCCTGCTCTAACTTTTTTATGATTGGGGACAGGGCTCTACCTAGGGCTCCAAACATGAACATGACCCATGCCTGGCTGCTCAGGACATCCCATCACTTTTGATACTACTAATGGGTTCGAGAAGAGGCAAATACTCAATAGATTACATAGGATGAGTAACTAGCTGTTGTAACAGTCTCTAAATCTCAGTGGCTGGTTTCCCCCTCACAAAAACAAACAAAACATCATGCATACTTCTGATCAGGTGGCTCTTCAGTATGGCTTCCTCCAAGTGGTGACTCAGGGATCTAGGCTCATTTCATCTCATGGCACTGTCACCTGCTGAATATTCTATGCCCAGACAATGCGTGAAGAAGTGAATATGGAGTGGGTCCAGGTCTGGAGGAGATAGCCTTCATTTTTACTTACATTTCCCTACCTGGCACTGTGCACATGACCAGACCTAGATGCAGGGAACCTGGGAAATTTGTTTACCTGTGTGCTTAGAATGAAAAGGAAACAGTTTGGGGAGCACATTTTATTGAGCGACTCTTCCACACACGGGTGGGGCTAATAAGAACCAATGAGCCCAAGTCTGGGGTCATTCTTTCCTGAAATAAACAGGTGACAAGGAAAGAATCTGGTAACGTGGTGGAACCATGCCTGGTGCTTTGGTGAGCTTCTGGGCACCAAATGAGAACTCAACTGAGAAAGACAGCAACATGAAAACAAGAGCTAAGAGAAAAAGAGGGTCCAGGGTAAGGCAGGCAAGATGCCTATGGTGCAAATTTAAGAAGGCGAGGCTGTGTACCTGGGCTCTGTCTCTTAGGGCCCTGCTAGAACAGGGTCAGTACTTGCATGACCTAGCTGCCTCAAATCGTGCATCCCAGGCACCAAGATTGCCCAGACCTCGCCCTGAGACAGAGAAAATCTTGGCAGTATTATTTGAACTCCTGGATCCATCTGAAATCAATCCCATGCACTGGAATTTTCAGCCATGGGAATCAAGAAACATACTTTTAAGCTAAACGTTTTTAAGTTAGATTTTTGTGCCTCGCTACCAACAGAATTCTGATAAATATGCGTTAGTGCCGTAGAGAACCTGTGAAACGTTTTAAGCGGAAGAGTAGTGGAGAGGCCAACGTAGTTAACCCAGTCTACCTGTAGCACATCCTGCCATTCTCACTGAAAACAGGCAGCCATCTCACCTCCATGCAGATTTTTCTCCTCATAAACAACGTTAATCGTGCCATCAGGATTCACATCTGAACGCAAATTCAAAAGATTTCTCTAAATCAAAGTGGCCCTTCATAAGACTGTATTTGATGCTTTTGACTTTCCTGCTTTTAGCTGAAAGGTTTTGAAGCTGGTACTGCAAGCAAAGGCCTTTCTGTAGCTTTTCTGGCCCCTCCAGGACCAATAAAAACTTGAAATCTTGCAGCAGGAAAATATGCTCCAATTTAGCCCTGAGTCTTAAGGAAGTGAGTAAGTGAAACGAGTGTTTGCTTTCTGGGATTGAATTTGATGATGGGTAAGAACCAGAAAGTATACGCAGAGTATTTGGGGAACTGCCAGTGTTAATCCCATAGGTGGCCCC
Organism: Aotus nancymaae; assembly: GCF_030222135.1. Classification (NCBI taxonomy): domain Eukaryota; kingdom Metazoa; phylum Chordata; class Mammalia; order Primates; family Aotidae; genus Aotus; species Aotus nancymaae. The sequence goes on from NW_026988455.1 coordinate 26,813,258, forward strand.
AGTGGGGCAGTGGGGAACACTACCTTGCAGTCCAGAAAGTGAAATAGAATCCACTGTCACTGTCAACTATTTCCCGAGACAGTGATTGTCATTACCAACATTCCCTCTTCTGGTGTTTGTGAATCTCAAGGTTTAGATCAAAGTAACATTGACTGCAATGGACATAAATAGCACAGTGGGCTGTTTTACAGCCACTCTGTGGCCGCACAAGGGGTGACCAGGGAGTGGAAAGGCAGGGAGTGGTGATGTAATGACTCTCGACTATTACGCACATCAATTTCTTTTTACACTGAACAGATACGCCCTAGAATATTATGATAGATGCTGCCTTCTTACTATCAAATACCAACACTTTTCTTTCTGTCAATGGTTTCGCAATTTCCAAGAGATAGAAAGCAGACATTTCCCTTAAAGCTGTTCCTCCTGATAAGTATCCCAGATCGTCTCAGGAATTTCCATTTGTCTTATCTTTTCAGCAATACTGCCAGGAAAAATGTCAGACTTCTCATTTAAAGAAGCTAGAAGGTCATTTAAGTTCATAGAACAGATGAGCAATATTTTTTTTCTTTTTTTATCTCACTATTAATTTCAGTTGTAGTCTGTCCTGTAAGTTAAATGGAAACTTTTTTCAATCTTTTTATTTGGTCACCAAGTAATCTCTGAATAGATTTGTGAATGGACATTAGGAGGCTTGGATCTCCTGTCTTAGGGAAAATCCCTTAAGAGCTCTGTTTCTCACTTGCTCCTGCAGTCAAACAGAAATAAAGCCATGTTACATTGTTATCTGACAGTTTTATTTAAAGGTAAGCCTTCTTAAATCACATTAACATATATCTTTGTATTATTCCACTTTCATACTGCTATGAAGAAATACCCAAGACTGAGTAATTTATGAAGAAAATGAGGTTTAATGGACTCACAGTTCCACATGTCTGAGGAGGCCTCACAATCATGGTGGAAGGTGAAGGAGGAGTAAAGGCATGTCTTACATGGCAGCAGGCAAGAGAGCATGTGCAGGGGAGCTGCCCTTTACAAAACCATCAGCTCTTATGAGACTTATTCACTTTCATGAGAACAACATGGGAAAAACTTGCTCCCATAATTCAATTCAGGCCCCTCCCATGACACTTGGGGATTATGGGAGCTACAGTTCAAGGTGAAATTTGGGTGGGGACACAGCCAAACCATATCAACCTTCCACCCTAAAAATTGCCTATTACAGATTTCCCCTCTTCTTAGACTGTTTCATGAGAATATTGGAGCTGAGCCACTTTCCTTTTAAGAGGAGTGTTTTTGTTCACCGATGTAGATCCAAAAGCTTTTTGCTTTGCATTATTGTTAATCATTATAATTCACCTTGGGATCCCTTGAAATGCTTTAATGAAGACGTAATGAACAGTTATATGCTTAAAAAAATCGAACTAGAAGTCTATGCTAAACATAAGGATCTCTTGTCATTAGTCTAGGTATTTAACTCGGCTTATCTCATCTTTATTTTACCCAAAGTACTACTTGTGTTAATGAAGTCTCTTTGCATCTAGAATCAGAAAGAATTCCTTCTCCATGACTGCAGTGATCAGGGCTTGGAAGAGCAGACAACAAGGATAATGAGCCCATTTTGAGATGCTGTCAAACAGTGTTCCTTCACAAAAATCTCTAACTATTTTGCAAGATGATTTGGAAAAGAAGTGTTTACCCCACTTGGAATGGCTTTCTTTATTTTTTTTATTATTGACATTTTATTTTAATTTTTTTTATTTCCAAATTTTAGGTGCATGTGCAGGTTTGTGACACAGGTAAATGTGTACCGTGGTGGTCTGCTGCACAGATCATCCCATCACCCAGGTATCGATCCCAGAATCCACTAGCTACTCTTCCTGATGCTCTCCCTACTTCTACCCGCCCTGCTCCGCAACCGGCCCCAGTATGTGTTGTTTTTCCCCATGTGTCTATGTGTTCTCATTTAGCTTCCACTTATAAGTGAGAACATGCAATATTTGATTTTCTTTTCCTATGTTAGTTTGCTAAGTATAATGTCCTCCAGCTCCATCCATGTTCCTGAAAAGGACATGATCTCATTCCTTTTTATGGCTGCAAAGTATTCCATGGTGCATATGTACCATATTTGCTTTATCCAGTCTATCATTGATGGGCATTTAGGTTGATTACCTGTCCTTGCTATTGTGAATAGTGCTGCAATGAATGTACAGGTGCATGTGTCTTTCTATCAGAACGATTTATATTTTGGGGGGTATGTACCCAGTAATGGATTGCTGGGTTGAATGGTATTTCTGCCTCTAGGTCTTTCAGGAGTTGCCACACTGTCTTCCACAATGGTTGAACTAATTTACCATCCCACCAGCAGTGTAAAAGCATTCCTTTTTCTCCACAACCTCACCAGTACCTGTTGTTTTTTTGGCTTTTTAATATTAATAATGGCCATGAGGAACGGCTTGCTTCCTTCTTTTGGATTACTTAAAGCTCTCTTGTCATATAAGACAGAATTCTAGACTCCTGTCAATCATTCATTCATTGATTTATTGAATATTTATGAAGCTCCTACTATGGGCCAAGCCCTATTCTGGGCACTTGGGAAACATTGTTGAACAGAATCAATCAAGTTGTCAGCCCTCCTGGTGCTTACATTCCTCCTGAGTCTGTGTGAGTCTTGCTTTCTCTGAACTACTCCAACATTCACTCATGAAGGGGACTGGATTCTTACCTATATACCCTGATGGCTGGTGCCCTGATTGTTTCACAGGTTAGACTCACAGGGGTGTGGTTAAACGAACAGGCTTTGTAATCTACTGGCCTATGTCACATCTCACCTTAATGAGGCACTAGCTTGAGCAAAGATGAGAACATTCTAAGCCTCGTTGTCCTCATTTGCAGGTGGCAAAAACAAAACCACCCAGTCACAGAGTTCTGTGGGGATCATACGAGAGTTCCACACATAGTACTTAGCCCTGTGGCAATGCACATTATTATTTTGTGTTAAGTATGAAACTACAGACTCAAGCAGTCAAGAAATACCTTTAAAATTGCTTCACACCATCCTCATCCTCCTTCACTGGCCAGGCTAGAAAATAATTTTTAGTCACTTCTGTGACTTTTCCTTCTCTATATTATTAAAAAATCTGAAAGGCTCGTGTTTGGCTTCAGAGGCAGTAAAGGGCTGTGATTTTCATTTGTCACGATAACTGTGGTGTCACTGTGTGGCGGATCCCTGCTTTTGGGCCATGCTTGAGGCTGAATCTTCAGTGCTTGGGCTCCAGCCTCTCTAGGAGCCCAGTGCCACCACATTCCCTCAGAGGCTCTGCAAACGCACCAGAGTGCTTCCAGAGACGGGTCTATAGGTCCCTGTTTCACCAACAACTCTGGAACCTCACCCATTTCCTGGTCTGGGGTAAGCCTGTGCCTCCATCTTTTTGCCCTGAAAGATAAGATTCCTTACAGTCCTTTGTATCAAGGACACCCAGAAAATTTCACCCAGGCTTTCACAAAGGCAGGAAAAGTTGAATTATCAACTTTTTTTTTTTTAGATGGAGTTTCTCTTTTGTTGCCCAGGCTGGAGTGCAATGGCTGATCTCAGCTCAGCACAACCTCCACCTCCCAGATTCAAGCAATTCTCCTGCCTCAGCCTCCCAAGTAGCTGGGATTACAGGCACGCACCACCACGCCTGGCTAATTTTGTATTTTTAGTAGAGATGGTGTTTCTCCATGTTGGTCAGGCTGGTCTCGAACTCCTGACCTCAGGTGATCTGCCCACCTCAGCCCCCCAAAGTACTAGGATTACAGACGTGAGCCACCACTTGGCCTGAATTACCAACTTTACAAAGCTTCAGGTTCTTAGCATACCACAAACCTCCCTGATACAAAAGAGTTTACAGGTAGGAAGAGGCCTGGAAACAGGCAGCCAGGGGAGGAAGACTATACTGCACAGAAAGAGTCACCTTTATAGAAATGGATATCTCCATAAAATTTCCTACAACATGGAAATATTCTTTGCAGTTGGGACCATGTCTTGTGATGTTGTAATATTGCTTACATCATGTGATAGACAAAGCCATGAACACAATTAATAGATTTGAAATGCAGGCACAAGATCTACGCAGTGCATGGGGAAGTCAGGTTAAAATAGTTGTAATGGACGTGACTTATTTCCAGGACTTTGATATTTGAGTCATAGATCCAGGAAACCTCCATGTCATGCAGTTCGCTCCAGATGGCGTTCCCTGAAAGGTGTCTGCTTTGGATCTTGTTCATGGAGAGGGAGTTACTAACAAGGGCCAGGAGGACCAGTTCATTTCACAACAAGGTGCTGTCACCTGGACGCTGAGGCTATTGTTAGCTCCAGGCCTTTCTCCCTTTCACTTTTATGTAAATGTTATAAATAAACCGTAATAGTCATTTTGCAAGATGCCCGGTTCTATTTCCTGATCCTTGGGACACACAGTACCAACTCTGATGGTGGCATAGTTTCTATGCTCTTTTGAACATAGCAGTCACAATTCTTTGTTTCTCTTTGAACAATTTGCATTTAGTCTTAATAGAAAAGTATGAGACTTTATCTTGGAAAACCATCCAAGAAAAAGTAGAAACACACTCAGAAATATTTGTTCAGAGGCAAACAAAAAGCAAAGTACATATTATTAAGGGTCTGATGTTTATCAAATGACTTCTCCTTCAGCAAATTATGAAGTGTGTAGAGTTGTGACCCGTTTATGTTTTTCGTTTGTTTGTTTGAGACGGAGTTTCACTCTTGTTGCCCAGACTGGAGTGCAATGGCATGATATTGGCTCACTGAAAACTCCACCTCCTGGGTTCAAGCAATTCTCCTGCCTCAGCCTCCTGAGTAGCTTGGATTATAGGTTTCCACGACCATGACCACGCCCGGCTAATTTTTTGTATTTTTAGTAGAGACTGGGCTTCACCATGTTGGCCAGGTTGGTCTCGAACTCCTGACGTCAGGTGATCCACCCACTTTGGCCTCCCAAAGTGCAGGGATTACATGTATGAGCCACCGTACCCAGCCCTGTTTATGTTTTGAAGTGAATATTTTGGGGAAAAACACATAGAGGAATAAAAATCATTTTGATTATCACTGTAGTGGTTAAGAACATAGACTGTGAGACAATGGCCCTGTTCGAATCCCAGCTCCTGCACTTATTATCCCTATGACATTGGGAGAGTTACTTCTCCAGGACTCCACTTCCTCACCCATCAAAATATGTATAACAATAGTTTTGCAATGAGGATTGTAGGGGGTACTGGCACCCCACTCAAACCCCCTTGGCACACCTTCTCCCTGTGAATACTGAGGTCGTCTTACTCCAGGCTCCTTGGCTGTCTTTGCAAGGACTTCCTGGCCACCAAGTCACATTTAACATATGAGTGAGGCAGACTGGAGGGCCAGGAAGTCATGGCCCATGGGAGCAGGACTTCTCACCAACAAAGGGAGAAGTAGGAAGTAAGTGCTGTAGCCTTCTTGCCCCTGTGGGGAGTTGGGGGCAGCTCTGAGGCTCTACCTCCGCTCTCAGAGGTTCCCAGCTGAATGGAGACCTGGCTGCTTACAGCGGGAACTGTTCGTGAATGCACCCTGTACTGGCTTCCAGCCCTCCGTGCTCTTACTTCTCCAGTCTTGCTAGCACTCCTTGGAATCACCTCCCAAACAACATTCTGGTTACTAGGAAACTCAATCTAAAACAACTATAGAGTAACGTAATATTATAAAATGCTCTGCACTTTTTACTTAGTCAGAGTAAGTATTAGGTAAATATTGGCCAAAAAAAAATAATAAAGAAAAGTGTAAGTTATTTTTACCAGCCTGAGATAGTCAAAACATAGGATAATGCGCTTCACTGACTTGGATTTGACAGGAAATCCTGGACCAAGAAAAAGTAATCTTTAAGAAAAAAGAGCATCTGGTGACATAAGATTAATAAGTACCTTATTTATTTATTTATTTATTTATTTGTTTGTTTGTTTATTTTGAGACAGGGTGTCTGTCACCCAGGCTGGAGTGCAGTGATGCCATCTCAGCTAACTTAGCCTCTGCCTCCTGGGCTCAAGCAAGCCTCCCACCTCAGCCTCCCCAGCAGCTGGGACCAAAGGTATGCGTCATCATGTCTGGCTAATTTTTATATTTTTAGTAGAGACGGGGTTTTGCCATGTTGCCCAGGCTGGTCTCAAACTCCAGAGCTCAAGCGATCCACCTATCTTGGCCTTCCAAAGTGCTGGGATTGTAGGTGTGAGCCACTGCACTTGGCCAATTACTTTTTTTTTTTTTTAGTGCCTACTATGTGCAGAACAAAAACTTTAATTAGCAAAGATCATGGATGAGTCTTAAAATTTTACCTCTAATTTCCCAAATTTCCTGACATTAACATATACACATAACAAATTTATACACACACGTACATGTATCTATCTGCATATACACAGCACACACAGTCACACCATGCTACTCCCATATACATAGACATATTCATGTATATTCATCAGTGAGCAATGATTGGAAAGGCCATGGTACAGGATGAATTTTTGTAACAGGTAAGACTGATACTGGGCTGGTATGGTGTAGCCCTAACTTGTATTGAAATACTGCAGCACCTCCAGACTTGTTGGTAAGTAAGTAGTCACTGCCCTTTATATTCAACATTTTACGAGCAGAAAGTATAGTAGTTAATTTTCAATATGGAAGTGCTCCAGTCCTAGGCCCAGAAATAATTGGCTTAGACACTCATTTAGAACAGATGTGTTAGTATTGCCATGATAAAATTCCTCTTCAGTTGAGCAGCACAATTTTGTAAAGTGACCAGCAGTCACCATCAAAAGTGGCAATTTTTGTTATGCATGAGGTCCAGTGATCCTAAACTAGAAATATAGTCATAATGATATAATAAAATAAAACAAAATATTTAAAAATACCTTGAAATTGGTAACATTATTTTATGCCCATGTGTTCATGAGTTCCCCATGTATGCAGAAGTCAAAATTTAGAAATATTTAATGTAGAACAAACCATGAAAGTATATTTATAAAATTAAATTAAATGCTAATTAAATTCAGATTAATTAAAACAACTTGATTTCATTTGAGCAAAATGCCATTGCAGTATTTTTGTTCATTTGAATTTAATTAACTTTGTAATTTCATTTGTATTTAATGTGCGAATATATTTTGAGTTTAGAGTTGCATAAGCTTTGCAACGCTAGAGGTCACACTGAGGTTTAGGCCTTCAAAGCATGAGTGTGTGCACTGGCTGCGATGATCTCCCTCACTTTTCTGGACCCACTTTTCCTGACCCAGGCAGATGGATGACCCCAAGGTATTGTTACCTCTTTATGTTAGTCAAGGTGGACGAGAGGCTCACCTCCACCAAGTCACCCCCTCAGTGCACCATGGTGCTGCTGCCCTAAGACACCTGACCTTCCCCACGCCTCTGCCTAGGCCCCCACCAGGAAAGTTGCTAGGTGGGGGAAGGGAGGAGGAGGAGGCTGAGCAGGACCCAGAACTCCAGAGAGTGAGAAGGCCAAGAACACGTCCCAGAGAGACCCTGTGTAAACCAAACCTCTAAGCCCCTATCCTCAGTGCTTTCTTCCCTGCCTCATCAAATTTTATTTATAAAACACAATGCCAACAATTTTATGGTTAAGAATATCAAGATGACAACCACAGAATACTAAATTCTAAGGACAACAGGCAGGATCCTGTGCAATTGCTCTGGCCTCAGGCCCATGTTCCTGTTCCAATTAAGGTAGCCAATAGGCATGCTTATTGCGATGGTTATTTTCCTAATGCGGGATCTCTCATTCTAATGACTACACAGAAATCAGAAAATTCACTGCACATATCAAAAGGTGTACATCTGAATGGGAGAAAATAGGCAGGCTCAAGAAGAGTTATAAGTGGCAGAGGCTAACTCCTAAATGGAGCACCTGGGGGCCCTCCATCACCAGGAAACGCCAGGCACACTGATGAATGGGCTAATTGCAGGTCTGGGTGGGCAGTGTATGGAGAGGCAGAGTTGGTGTGGGCTGCGTGGGATGCAGTGCAGGGCGGCTATGCTTTTCTTCTGCTACACACACAACAGCAGTGCGGCTGACACAGGAGCTGTCACCCTCCTGACAGCCGGGATTTCCTGATGTGCCCCATCCAGGCTGGGCTCTAGATGCATTTTGGTTGTTTTGTTTCCTGCATGCATTCTGTGGCCAAACGTAAGATGAGAGATTGAGAACTTCCCCAAATATTCAGGTCTGCTTATAACCTCTGGCTCCTAAAAAGAAAGCTAAATAAGCTGGTGTTATCAACCACCAACAAGTCAAATTCCATTTTAATCCAGAATCTTTTGCTATAGTTAAAACTGCATAGCCCCAGGACCTAATGCTTGCCCAGTGTACACACCCAATAAATATTTGTTGAATGAATGGCTTTGTTCCCACCCAAATCTCACCTCAAATTATAATAATCCCCATGTGTCAAGGGTGGTGCCCCATGGACATAATTGAATCATGGGGCAGTTTCCCCCATACTGTTTTCGTGGTAGTGAATACGTCTCATAAGATCTGATGGCTATATAGATGAGAGTTCTCCTGCACACTCTTTCTTGCCTGCCACCATGTAAGACATGACTTTGCTCCTCATTTGTCTTCTGCCATGATTGTGAGGCCTCCCCAGCCATATGGAACTGTAAGTCCATTAAACCTCTTTCCTTTATAAATTACCCAGTCTTGGGTATGTTTTTATTAGCAGCGTGAGAACCTATCAATACACCAAGTAAATGAATGCAGTGATCTAGAGTTTTCTCGTTTGCTGTTGACATAATTTTACTCCCTTACAATAACTAGAAAAGGTAGACAGAACAAGCATTATTTTCCCATTTTCCATATGAGGAAATTGAGACTCAGAAGGGTTAAGCACCTTGCTCAAAGTTACTCAGAGTTATTGGGTTTCCTTTGCTCAAATGTAGGACTTTTCTGCTACTACAGGGAGCACAACGAAATCCACCTCAATGGCTGTGCCGCCTGCCCTCCTTTTCTCACAAGCCACATTTGCTGCTGTCTTTAAAGTTTTGTCTTTTAAGTTTTACCCCTTTGGTGAACCAGGGCAGACAAATTGCATTTTTGTGGATTCTGTGTTTCATTGGCTAGAGGTGATGATGAGCTAACAAGAGTAAAATGCTTTAAGGAAATCATCATCATCATTATCACAACCAGAAAAACACACTTTTAAGAGACATACTTAGCTGTGGAGGTATCTCTCCAATTCTCTTTTGATACAGAGAACATCCTGCTTTCCAGGGATACACACTTCGGGAGATAGGGGAGAGGACAATCATGCTTAAATACTCAAGTTCTAGGGCTCAACACGCCAGAATTCCTGCTCTGCACCTTATTCCATGGGTGACCTTGGGGATGTTATTTAGTCTCTCTTGACCTCAGTTTCTCACATGTAAAATTGAGATAATAAAAACAGAAAACTTGGAAGGGAGTTGTGAGATGGGCTGGTAAAGCGCTTACAGAGTCCCTAACACTTGGCAAGAGAGTAACGGGTGCTATCTTGTTTCTAGTACAGACAGAGCCTGCATCGAGGAAGGGGCCAAAGCACTCAGATATACATTCATTGTGAAGAGTTCCCTTTACATATACATCATTGCACATCTGTGTGTGCATAAGATTAAATTCTCCTGTCCAGATGGCTAAAAAATAAATCAAATATATTAACCCAACTAAATATACAAACTTCTGTATTTGCAAGTGCATCTGTATTATATAAAATTCAGTCATAGGGCACGGAATTTGCCCCTAAATCTCCAAGTACAAGTCATTTTGTGTTTATTTTCTCTTTCTCTTTTTTCTTTCCTTCTTTCTTTCAAAAATTAAAATTGTTTTCTGACCTTTTGAAAGACAGCTTCAGAAAATAAAACTGAGATTGAAAAAAATACTTATGTTGTTTGTTACTAAATTCATCCCTAACTGTGACTGGGGATCTCATTTAAAATGAAATGACTCAGGACAATTTCTACTGGAAAATGAATTACTCCAGGCTTATGTTTCCTTAAACGTGAGTGTGTGGTGGAATCTCTTTTACAGCTTCTAAATAAACAGCTGCCTTGAACTTTCTTATAATCAGCCACAGAAAGTTCTCATCCTTTGCTTAGGTCCTCCTTCAAGATGACTCAGGGAAGGGAAAGATGAAAGGGGCTGGTCGGGAACCATCCCAGCAATCTTCAGACAAGTGGAATTGAAGGAACACTTTCAGGTCCTTTCCCAAATCCTGGCTGCAGCCATGAGCGTGAGCTTATAACTACAACAGTATTATGACAACAGTGAACTCCCCATGTCAGCTCAGTTCTCACGGTGGCTTTACAGTGTACACGCCCATTTGTTCATTTCTGCTGTGTGGAAAACGAAGCTATCCAAACCTTCAGTCACATTGCTTTTCTTTTGAGATGAAACCTGCTAATGGGTATCTAGGTATAGTCATCCATTTGACTAAGGCTAAGCTTCTGAATAGTGGGAAAGACTAAGAAATCCAGGGAGAGAACAAATCAACATAAAAGGATACTTTGTGATCCACTCACTTAATGAATATTGAGAACGTTTTGTCTTCCAGAACCTGTCCTAGGCTTTGGGAATGGAGATGTGAACAAGACAGACGTGATAACTTCCTTTTGGGGCACTCAGGTTAATGGGGGTAGACAGACAGTAAACGAGTCTTTTAGGAACTACATTTTAGAGGCTTATATGTCAAAACAAGCAAGCAAACCATAGCCAGTACCCTTTAGCAGCTTGGTCTTCTTACCTGTGTTGTCATGCTGTGATTACTGGGAATTACCTCACACCTGAGACTGTTTCTTCATCAGTAAAATGGGAATCATTCTATTTACAGGCGAGGCTCAGGTGAAACGATTGATCTCTTAAAAGCATTAAGTTTGGTTTTCAAATTTTGAGAAGATAAATTTTTACTGAGTTGCAATTTTGTACCAAGCGATACACTAAAGCACTTCAATAGACAACATCTCCTCCGGACTTTATGAGACAACTCCATGCAGTTGAAAGAGGCACCAGATGGATGAGTTTAATACTAACAACCGGTTTCACAGGAACTCATCACCTTTGCTGGAATACAAGATTCAAATAAACTAATTTGGAATAGCCCCCAATGAAATCAAACTTAACTTTTTCACTCTCAGATCCACTAAAAACTGGTTGTTACGTCCTTAATTCTTACTCTCCTTAAGTAGCCAAAATTAGGTTGGAATTATACCAGTTCTGATTTGGGGATTTCTCTTTTAAGAAAAACGATGATCCCCTTTGCCTCATACTTGAATGCCTAGGAGTCAACTAAGATTTAAAAGAGCAATTTGAAGCTGATATAGAGATGCCTTCATTAATGGCTCATCTTTTTAAAGCCTGTGAATCCCTTTGATGGTTGGTGAGTCACTGTTAATTTCACTTAACTCAGGGGAGAGATACAGGGGAGTTTAGAATGTGGCCACAGTTAGAATTTGGCCCATATAAAAAATTTACAATAGCTTATTCAACATACTTTTTGCCTTGGGCATCTGAGTCTTGGCCATTACAACCATAGACACATACAAGTTTTCACTGCTTCTCATTAGGTCAGTAGTTAAATCACCTTTGAACAAGTGGTTAGAGGTCATTCTAGCTCATGCAACGTCAGCATTTTACTAGGCTACTCTGATGCCAGGAGAGAAATGTCAGAGGAAGTAGGGGAAAAAAATTACAGCCTTTGGATGGTATTTCAAGTCCTTCATGGTCTCCCCCAACTATCCTCTCTATGGCTCACTATTTTCATGTTCTTAGAGAAAACTGCATTATACACACAACACACACACACACACACACACAATGCCTTAATGTATTCCAAATTTAACAAGCACAATTACACATTCATATTTTAGAGGATGCTGTGTCCTATACTAGGGATGCTTCTCTCCATATTTGTCACCTCACAGAACCTTATTCTTCAAGTTTCAGCTCAAAATTCACATCTCACATTTTAGCGAGACCTTCTTTGATCTTCCCAAGTCAGAATGCACTGTTCTGGATTCTCTACTCCCCTACTCATAGACTTCTTGCTTATTAAGGACAGATGGGGTGGTGGGCACAAATATCCTTACATTGCAGTTAAGACAGACATAAATTACTGCCAACTTTGCAGTATCCAAAAGCAGGTCGACTGTGGTAAGGGCTAGTCATGTTCACAAAGCAGTGGCAGAATAGCTGTGATTAGAGGTACCCCACCAAATTCATCCATATAACACTTACTCATCTCCTGGTAATCCATGATGCATCATTGTCTCGGACTGGTCTTTTACAAACGTAGGCCCACAGTCAACAAGCAACAATAGGGTGAGGCCCAACAAACTCCATAAATGGCAGCATCTCTCTACTTCCAAGTCTTGCCATCCTTCCAGCAATTCCAAGGCATGTTCTAACCTTATTCATTCTTTTTTTTTTTTTTTTGAGAGAGAGTTTCGCTCTTGTTACCCAGGCTGGAGTGCAATGGCGCGATCTCGGCTCACTGCAACCTCCACCTCCTGGGTTCAGGCAATTCTCCTGCCTCAACCTCCTGAGTAGCTGGGATTACAGGCACGCGCCACCATGCCCAGCTAATTTTTTGTATTAGTAGAGACGGGGTTTCAGCATGTTGACCAGGATGGTCTCGATCTCTTGACCTCGTGATCCACCCGCCTCGGCCTCCCAAAGTGCTGGGATTACAGGCGTGAGCCACCGCGCCTGGCCTACCTTATTCATTCTTATTCTTCAGGCCTTAGCAAAATATCTACCACTAATTTCTTAAGTTTCTGGCAGTGACGACTTGTTCCAGCAATTCCAAAGCCTGCTTCACTTTAAGTCCCACAACCACAGCACATCATCTGATAGAATGGGGCAATAAGTTCCAACTAGTCTGGGCATTTCCAGCACCTACTTTCTCTTGACTTCAAAGTACCTTAATATTTTTAAACCTGGGTGTCAGAAGATGTTGGATGAAAGCTCATTTTGAGTTCACCAGTTCTCAAAACGCGTTTCAAACACCACTGTCATACAAAACTCACACAGCACTATAAAAGTTCACCTCTCGGCTGGGCGCGGTGGCTCACGCCTGTAATCCCAGCACTTTGGGAGGCCGAGGCGGGTGGATCACGAGGTCAAGAGATCGAGACCATCCTGGTCAACATGGTGAAACCCCGTCTCTACTAATACAAAAAATTAGCTGGGCATGGTGGCGCGTGCCTGTAATCCCAGCTACTCAGGAGGCTGAGGCAGGAGAATTGCCTGAACCCAGGAGGTGGAGGTTGCAGTGAGCCGAGATCGCGCCATTGCACTCCAGCCTGGGTAAAAGAGCGAAACTCCGTCTCAAAAAAAAAAAAGTTCCCCTCTCTTGCGTTATACCATTAATTCTAGCAGTCATCAGTGGTTGGGCTTGATTAACTCTTTTTGTTTTTATACCATTTTTCCAAAAGTCTTCCTGCGATGAGGAAAATGCACTATTAGCTTAAGTGTAGGGTAACAGTTAATCCATGGTCTAGGAAGTAGTCCCTGATATAGCCTTACTTGAAACCATGATCCATGAGGTGCAGCCTTAGAGCAACGGCAGAGTCAGAAAAATGCATCCTATTAAACCTACAGTAATCTTTTAATTACCCACATTCTTTATGTTTATTACAAAGGATGTACAAAACTCACTACACTAGCATCTTGTTTTCTCTCCTGTAAGATTCCTAGAAGTGTCCAACGCCTTTGAAGTTTCGCCCTCCAGCCCTGCCTTAAGCACCGCTTGCCTTTCTCCCCATGCCTTTCACCATTTCCTCCCACCTCCGTATCTCAAAAGCCCCCCATATTTATGTAAAAATGGCAGAGGGTTAGACAAGGATACAAATGGGATAGGCAAAGCTAGAAAAGTTTTAACAAATAACACGATAGGAAAGAACTGAACCATGCATAAATTAAAATGTCTAGTGATATATGATAAAAGCCTTGGTGATTCATTAGATGCAAAGTAATACAAACACCCGTATGAATTTGGAAGCTTTCTGATTCCACGTCACGTATTGTCTTTGGTGAGTAACTCTGATTCTGGTCTGCAAAATACCAGTGAATGTTAACTTATCCTGAAACCTTTCTGTAGCTGGAGCTGTCTGTAAAACCCAGGGAGGTCCTTGATTCTGATTTCAGTGCATGATGGTTTCAGGCCTCTTGAAAAGCTGCCTTCATTCCAGTCTTTTCCCATTGGTAAGTGCCAAGTGCAAACTTCAGGATGAATTTGCTGTGGGTTTGTGCCATGAATTTTCCAGACTTCTTCCCCTTTCTGTTCCCTGACATATTCTTTTACATAAAACTGCTTTCTGGCCCATGACAGATGTGGCACAGTGTTGTTTTCCCAAGGACAGAAACAGTCTGATTTCCATCACTTCAGCTGCTGCAGAAGCCAGTGACAACACCATTTTGCGATCCATTCAGATATTTTCTTTCTAAAATAAAGAGAATAGTACCTCTTTAATTTCTTCTTTCTATTGCTTATTAGATATTTTACGATAGTATCTGCCTACGGGGCACTGTGAGTTAAATTGCTCTGGGCCCTTTCTAGCTACCTTGTTAGTTTCAACAACTCACTCTCTAACAGAGAACCAGCAGGCAATCCTGGAAGATAGGCTATTTTTAAAAAATCGAAGACACAACAGTGTTGTATGTACTGCTAAGAATACGTGTACTGTGACATGGTACTCAGATGCACTCTGAGTTTAGAGATACTAACGTGAAAAAGCTTGCATTTAGAATCAGTGGAGTTTCATGTATACACACATACAATTTTTGTTACTTTAGCATTTTTGAGTGAGAAGAACATATGGATGGCATAAAATCCAAGAAGTCCCAAAATGTGGGAACTGCACAGTCTTCCTCTCACCCTTGTGCCAAGTCTTCCAGTTCACCATCTAAGAGACAGCGTGTCTTACTGGGTTCTTCTGTTGGGCATACATTTTGCTGTCAATGTTGTTGTTGTTTGCTATTTGGTTTACTTAAAGTCAGGTTTATGCAGATATACATATACTAAGACTCACTCATGTTAGTGCATGGTTCTATGAGTTTGGACAAGTTCTCAGGATCCCTCATGCTCCCTTGTACCCATCCCCTCCTTTGCCCCCAGGCCTTGATAACTACTAATTTGTTTTCTGTCCTGATGGTTTTTCCTAGTACAAATGTCATATCAATGGGACCACACAGTAGGTACCTTTTGAGTGTGACTTTTTCACCTAGAATAATGCATCTGAGATTCATGCGTGTTGAATTTATCAGAAGCTCATTCCTTTTGATGAGTATATTTTCAAGTGCAACTCTTTTGAGTTTTTTTAAACCTAAATTGTCTGTAGCTGATCCCTGAAAATTGTTTACTATTTCTGTCCTACAAACTTGCTCTAAATCACATAGCCTGTATATTTTCCAGTGCAGTGACCACCAAGCTGCATTCACATTAAACTCTTTGGTTTAATTATAATTTAAAGTGCCTTCAAAAGTGGGAAAAAGTGTTACCTTTTCAATACCTGTGAAGCAAAAAGTGGCTTTTATGGATATGTTTTCAACCCACCTTCTAGGAATATTCATGATTTAATCTTGGGCCTAGGGTGGCCTCTGGTATGTAATTTAGAAGGATCTGAGCAAGGCTTACAAAAAAGCATTTTCTCCAATTATGTTTCTTTTTTATTTTTTGTCTCTATAGTTTTCTGTCTCTCTGTCTCTCCAGTTTTTTTCTCCCTGTTTCTCTCTTTCTCCTGGTAAAAAGTGTTTTCTCACCTGGCAAAAGCCAAATAGGAAATTGGTGCTTTTAAATTTGGATAACCTCGAAATTTATAAACATTTATTCTGGATCAATTGCTAGCCATAAACAAAAAAAATTAATATAGAATGCATTAACTGATCAGAGTGTTCTAAAGAAAAGTAAATTAAGAAAGAGGACAGGGAGTGCCTGGGGAAAGGCGATCAGTGAGTGCCTGGCCAATACACCATGTGATCCTCAAGTGCAACAAATTCCAGGCAGAGGGAGCAGCAAGGCAGAGGGAGCAGCAAGGCAGAGGGAGCAGCAAGGCAGAGGGAGCAGCAAGGCAGAGGGAGCAGCAAGGCAGAGGGAGCAGCAAGGCAGAGGGAGCAGCAAGGCTGAGGGAGCAGCAAGGCTGAGGCCCTGCGCTGGGAGCTCGCCGGCATATTTACTCCTTTGTGGATGCTTTAAAAGGCAATCTGTTGGAAGTTCCTGATGATAGTAACTGCAAATCCTGAATATTCTTTGGATTAAAAACAAAAACATAACAAAATAGAAATACCAAAGGCCACAGAAAGCCCTAAATTTGATCTTCACTGAAAATTCTATGCTCTTGAGGACAATGACCTTGTCAGAGTTCCTTTAATAGAAGTTTTAATCACTAAATCACAATGCTCTGGCTCCAGCATCTCAGACTATTCAAGGAGATTGTTGACTCTAATCCCACTTCATTTTTAGTTGAACCAAGGTTCTAATGGAAACACACACACACAAACACACACACACAAACACACACACACGTTGTACTTTGTGAATGACCCACAAGCCCTCAATCAAAAAGTCAACAGGAAAGAATGTCTGTGGGTGTGCTATCGCAAAATAGAATAAAATGTTTTCACTATTTATGGCTATATTTTAGAAAGACACTTTCCATATTTTCCTCTCATTTCTTGCTGTTGTTCCTCTGAAATCTTTCTACCTCTCCTGACTCTCCTCCACAATCACTGACCTTAACTATATGGCGGAGAGAGCTTCACCTGGAGCCTGTAGTTTCAGTCTTGAATTATTTTGCAGGAGAGTTTGTAAGTAATTCCTCGTTGGATCTCCCGTTAGGTCCCATGGCACTTAAGGTGTTTTTGAGATAAAGCAACATATTCATTTCTTCCAAAACTTCACATTTCGTAAAATTTTGTACCAAATATAACACAGTTTATGGGGAAAAAAGATGAGGAAGGGGAAAAGGCAAAGTGTTCAATGTCCATGCGGTTTTTCATCTAGAGCACTAACAAAAGCGATGATTGCAACCTGGGGAAGATTTCACGAACATTCCTGGTGACAGACACTAAAAATGAATACAACTGGTAGGGTGAAGATGCCTGCAATGCTTGGATTGGCTCAGAGCTGCAAAAGCTGAGACCAATCTGGACGGAAGCGGTTACTCTTAAGTTGCCAACTTGCCCTGAGACCAGAGCAGCAGAGTGGGGAGCCCAAATCTTGACAAGGGGTGGGAGGGGGAAAGCCTGACTGTGAAAACTTGTTTCTCGTTTTTTTTAAAACATAGCTTAAAGGGCTCCTTCTATGATAGCAGCAGCCAAGTTAAGAGATTATTTCCTTTCTTACGAAGATTATAATCCTACTTTTACTTTTCTGTCTCTCCCTTTCCAGGAAAATCTGTGCAGGAGCTAACATGATTTTCCTGTGACACTGACAGCATTTTCCTATTTACCATTTGTTTGTGAGCTTCTTCACATTACACAAACAACACGTCGCAGGAGAGCAGACTACTTGACCAGTTAGAAATGGGATTCTCTTAAAGTCACAACTTCACTCATTGCCTAGATAAAGTAACAATGGTGACAATAATAGAGTGGGTTAATTATTTAGTGCTTTCCATGGGCCAGGCTCTTGGCTAAAAGTTTTAAAGATATCACCAAATTTAATTGTCGTGGTGATCCTTTGTCTAAGGAATTTCTATCCCTATTTTCTGCACGATGGAATGGGAGCTGAAGAAAGCTGGATAACTGGCCCATGTCACACAGCCAGCAATGCAGAACTCAAAACTCATTTCCAAACCTCATGCTCACCTCCAAACTATCTCTCTCTTGAGTCTCTAAACTTCGAGCTGAGTCTTGAAATTCTTATTAATTATAAAGTTGATTTGAGACCAAGAGAAAATTATGAAGTAGGCAAGTTTTATTGTCAGTGGCCTTTTGTCACTACCATTGTCCCCCTACTCCCATTCTCTACATCTGTTTTCAAATATCTGTTGCTTCTGACAAATTCCTCTTCAAATCATGGTTACCTGGATTCTGTGCCTTCCTACCCACCCCTGAACTAGCTCCTTCTGAAGTGCGCATGCCACAGAATTCTTCTCTGAGCAAGTTTTTGATTCCTGCATTCCGTGTGCCTCAGGTTCCACAGAAACAGTGATACACTCTTAGCGGTGCACATATGACATCAAACAGCAGCAGCAAAAACATAACAAAACAGAAATCACATGCGTTTCACACATGGTTCTGTCCTGCATTTTACTAAACATTCTGCAAACAGAATGCCCTGAGAGGTCTACAAAAAAACCTGTCTCTACAACAAATAAATAAAAACTAGCTAGGCATGTTGGCACACACCTATGGTCCCAGCTACTTAGGATTCGGAGGTGGGAGGATCACTTGAGCTGGGAGGCAGAGGCTGCAGGGAAGCATGATCACATTACTGCACTCCAGCCTAGGCGACCGGGTGAGACTCTGTCTCACTCTCTAGGAAACTTGGAGACCTAACTGATAGGGTATTTCTATGATTCCAGGTAGATATGGTCAAAAAATGAGAAGGTTTTAAAACCTTAAAAAGAAAGAGCTGGGCATGTGTAAAGAATAACGTATGTGAAAATGAGACAAGGTATTGATAAAAAGACTTTAAAGGGGAAGGTGAAAGGGAAGCATCATGAAAATTCCAAGTTTAAGATTAGGTTGAGTAGAAGACCCCTTTATGCAGTCTTCAAACACGGTCAAAGCTGAAGGTTACAGGGTCCCTGTGTTGTGATTACTGCAAGTGCCCCGGGGATGTTGTCAGGAGCCATAATTTGCTAACTATCTATGTTTTCTTTCCATGTTCATTCATGTTTAAAACAATCCGATGACTGATTTTTAAAGCTGCAACTAGGAAAAAAAATGCTTTTTAGAGATGATGATCTTTTGGGGTTTTCTCAAATACTTAATAACTGACAAATCTGACACAGGTCTCAAACATTACTGTAGGCAGAATGCTTGCTGCTATGTTGCTGTGTACTGCACTAACGATAAAATCGTGGTGATCCCTTGCTCTCCAGATTTTCACCATTTGAACTCAGTAACTGAGCTTTCTAACTCTGTAGTAAAAATGAGAAATTTTTGAATAAATTTCTTGTGGTCAAAGATTTGCTGCCTTCTCTCTGAAACTTAGGTGCCAAATGGATTCAGAACCAAGTCAATTCTGCTTCTTTTGCTATTCAATCTCAGTAGTTGAACATTTAATATCTGAAGCAGGAACTGAATATATTGGTGGGAGATGGGTATTTTAATCAACTCCCAAATGCATATTTCATGAGGAAGGACGAATGTTGGAACAGAACAGTGTAGATTTGAGAAGGCTTAGTTGATCCCTTTGCTTAATTGTATTAGGCAATAAATTATAAATTAATTAATGAGTTATAAACTAGGTCCAAAATTCTATGAGGAAGCTGAGAAATTATTTGGGAAATGGACATGAGGAAGGAATTCTATAGAGATACTATAATATTATAGCATGTCAAAATCTCTTAACATTTTGAGGCCAAGGCAGGGGGATCACTTGAGTCTGGAAGTTCAAGTCCAGCCTGGGCAGCATGGCAAAACCCCGTCTCTACAAAACATAAAGAAAAATTAGCCAGACGTAGTGGCACATGCCTGTGATCCCAGCTACTTGGGATTCTGAGGTGGGAGGATCACTTGAGCCTCAGAGGCAGAGGCTACAGGGAGGTGTGATTGCACCACTGCACTCCAGCCTGGGTGACAGAGTGAGACCCTGCCTCAAGATAAAACAAAACAAAATCTCTTTTAGTTACTCTTTAAAGAAATGATTTTAGAATTCCCTATTTTCCTTCCTTCCCCTACCTCTCTTTCGTCCTGTTTGCTTGTTTTTTGTTTGAAATCTAAGTGATAATTCTCTACATTATCTCTGCATAGAACTCTATTATCTGAATGCTTAACTCAACCAGAGGCTTAAGTAAAAGTGAGGCCACTAATGAAACCAGAATTTGCTTCACAAACAGGGAAACATCTGGAAGACTTTGGGAATTACTTTGCTTCTTCAGCTGGGGTTTTGTTTGCCCTTTGCTTCTGATCTGCTCCTAGATTTTCACATATGAGACAAAAAAAAACTTTGACTAAAGCAATGTTTCCCAACCTTGCCGGATCATGAGAATCACCTGGGGACAACTTGTTAAATACACAGGCCTTGGCATCACTGAATCAGAATTTCTAGGAACTTGGCTTGGAAATCTGTGCTTTAACAAGAGTTCCAGATGAGTTCATGATCAAATGGGTTCAGGACTCACTGGACTAAGACAGGCTTTCGTGACATGATCTAAAAGCATGAACCAACAGCACCCAGCTCCAGTGTGTTTAAGTATGAACAGCACAAGCCATTCACATGAGGACCTGAGACCTTCATGGGCATCTGAAACCTCAGCAGCATCATTCATAAGCTTTAGTGCCCATCAGAGAAATCAACTGCCAATTCTCTGCCCTGCTCCAGAAGATCCCAATTCAGTAGGCCCATGGGGACTTCTGCAAAGAACAGTTTAAGAAACACTCATAAATTAATGTCGTCTGTCATCTCTGCTTAAAAGCTAGCCCTTTGCAAATTGGTGAAGTAACACAATTTTCCCAATCAACTTTCTCTTCTTCCCCACCTCTTCTTCTCTCTCCCCTGTATTAGTCAATTTTCATACAGCTATGAAGAAATACCTGAGACTGGGTAATTTGTAAAGAAAAGAGGTTTAATGGAATCACAGTTCCACATGGCTAGGTAGGCCTCACAGTCATGGTGGAAGGCAAAGGAAGAGCGTGCCTTCCATGGCAGCAGGCAAGGCAGCAGGTGCAGGGGAACCGGACCTTATAAAACCATTGGATCTCATGAGACTTATTCATTATCACAGGAACATCACTGGAAAAACTCATCCCCATGATTCAGTTGCCTCCCACTGGGTCCTTCCCACAACACACGGAGATTATGGGAGCTACAATTCAAGATGAGATTTGGGCGGGGACGCAGCCAAACCTTATCACCCACTTTCCCAGGCTGGCAGTGGCTTTATATCACTTCACAAGGGCTTGGGTACTAAGGCCCCATCAGGAATCCTGCTTTCCCCACAATGTCGCATCCCTTCCTCCCATTTTAGACTATAAACTCCCAGGCTATCCCCTCTCTCTCCCATTTATGCTGAGATCTCCCTAAATTTCTCTAGTCCATCAAGCTATCTTCCTTGAGCTTCAGCGCTTTTAACTTCAAAATTATCTAAAGCTTTTCTACCTGATTATCTCAGGCATGCCTAAAAATTCACAGGTTTCAGCCACAGACTCCCATGTTGTGGCTGTCCACCCCATGCCCGAGGCAGACACAATGTTTTCTTGATTTTTTACTCCATGCCACCTTTTCCCCAGCATCTCACCTATCCGCAAGTTCTACCAATGCTATCAACCACACCTGTTTGTCTAAGAACACTACCGTTGTTTGTTCAGATTTGGGTCTTTGGTTTTTTTTTTTTGTCTACCCCAAAACAATATAACAGGCAAGTATGCAAACCCTAGTTCAACCTCTGGCTTTCCTATATCTCAGTAAATGGCACCACCATCCACTCCAGAATCTCACGGCACATAACTTGGGAGTCCTTCTTGCCTCCTCTAATCTTTCCTACCCACATCCAATCCATAAGCAAATTCTCTAAAGTCTACCTGTAAAATCTATCCCCAGTCTGAGCATGGCTCCCACACCGGTCCTTGCCTTTAATGCCGGAATGACTACCCTGTTTTTTCTGCATTCACTCTTGCCACCATCTGGTGACTGTTCACTGTAGAATAACCAAATGATCATTCTGAAATGTAAACTCTCCTGTTTAAACTCTTCCAGTGGTTTTCCATACACTTAGGATAAAATAGAATCTCCTTTCTTTTCTCTTTTTTAAATGTAGTATCACACATCACTATCATGAAATAATAAATCCATGTGGTTGTAGAATTTTCTGTTCTGTTCCACTCATCTGCATTATTTCTTTGTATGACAGTCTACAATTTCTTTATATGATACTCTATGATTTCTTTATATGATATATGATATGATATCTCTTTATATGATTTATAATTCTTTTTTTGCAAAAAATGTAATTAGTTGAAAGAAGTCTTAATGAGCTTTAGAATCATTTTATTAAGTTCTAAGAAGTCTGGCATTTTAAGTTGAGTGAAAAGTCTGTCAATTTGGAGAAATAATATGTTTTAATATTCAGTTTTATCAATTCAGGAAAGGTTATACATTTTTATAGTTTCAAATATTTTTAATATCCCTTAGTTAAATGTTGTAATTTTTATTTATTACAATATTTTACTACCTTAAAATGTGTTATTTTCTAAGACCTTTTAAAATAAGGAATTGCTGTTGAATTTTATGAAATTCTTTGAGAAAGTATTTCTTGTTGAAGCTTATGATGCGTAATCTTAATAGACATTCTAACATTTTTAATTTTTAAATATTTAATTGACAAATAAATTTTGCTTTCTTTTCCAATCCCAAGTAAATAACACAGTATTATTAACTAGCTATAGTCACCATGTGACACATTAGATCCCCAGAATTTATTTATTTTATAACTGAAAGTTAGTACACTTTAACCAACATCCCTTCATTTCTCCCCCTCCACCTTAGCCCCTGGTAACCACTGTTCTACTGTCTGCTTCTATGAGTTTGAGTTTTTTAGATTCCACATATAAGTAAGATCAAAGAAACTGAAGACAAAATAAATAAATAGAAAGATATCCCATGTTCATGAGTTGGAATAATTAGTATTGCTAAAATGTCCTTACTCCCCAAAGTGGTCTACAGATTCAGTGCAATTTCTATCAAAACTCTGTCATTTTTTACAGAAATAGGAAAAGCAATTCTAAATTTTGTATAAAACCACAAAAGATCTCAAATAGCCAAAGCAATCTTGAACAAACATAGCAAAGCTGTAGGCATAACATTCCCTGGTTTCAAACTATGCTACAAAGCTATAGAAATCAAAACAGTATTGTGTTTGCATAAAAAGAGACACATAAACCAATAAAACAGAATAGAGAGCTCAGAAATAAACTCATGCATATATCATCAAATAATCTTTGACAAGGGTGCTGATACAGTTAGGCTTTGTGTCCCCACACAAATCTCATCTTGAATTGTAATTCCCATAATCCCCAGGTGTTGAGGGAGAAAACAGGTGGAGGTAATTGAATCATGTGGGCAATTTTACCCATGCTGTTCTCATGATAATTAGTGAGTTTTCATGAGATCTGATGATTTTATAAGCATCTGGCATTTCCCCTGCTGGTACTCACTCTCTCCTGCCACCTTGTGAAGAAGCTACCTGCTTCTGCTTCACCTTCTGCTATGATTGTAAGTTCCCTGAGGCCTCCCCAGCCATGCGAAACTGTGTCAATTAAACCTCTTTTCTTCATAAATCACCCAGTCTCTTGTATTTCTTTATAGCAGTGTGAGAACAGACTAACACAGGTGCCAAGAATACACAACAGGAAAAGGACAATCTCTTCAATAAATGTGGTTGGGAAAACTGGGTATCTACATACTGAAGAATGATTTGGACCTTGTCTTACACCATATACAATGCAAAATGGATTAAAAGCTTAAATGTGAAATCTGAAACCATAAAATTTTTAGAAAAACATATAGAGAAAATGCTCCTTGACATTGATGTTGGCACTGATTTTTTTCCATGTGACACCAAAAGCACAAGCAACAAAAGCCAAAATAAACAAGCAGGTCTATGTTAAAATAAAAAGCTCTGTACAGCAAAAGAAATAATCAACAAAGTGAAAAGGCAACTTATAGTATGGGAGAAAATACTGAAAACCATAGTATCTAATAAGGAGTTCATAACCAAAATATATAAGGAACTTGCCCAAGTCAATTGCATTAAAAAAAAAAAAAGACAAAGACAAAAACAAATAATCTGATTAGAAAATGGGCAAAGGACCTGAACAGATAATTTTTCCAAAGAAGTCATACAAATATCCAACAGGTACATGAAAAAACGATCAACATCACTAATCATCAGGAAAATGCAAATTCAACCACAATGAGCTATCATCTCACACCCGGCTATTATCAGGAAAACAAGAGACAAGTGTGGGCAAGAGAGTGGAGAAAAGGAAACCCTTGCACATTGTTAGCAGGGATATAAATTGGTACAGTCATGGAAAACAACATGGAGGTTACTCAGAAAATTAAAAATAGAACTGACATATAACCCAGCAATTCTAGTATTATATATATTTCCAAGGGAAATGAAATCAATGTCTTGAAATATCTGTACTCTCATGTTCATTTCAACATTATTCACAATAGCTGAGATATGGAAACAATCTAAATGTTCATCTGGGAATGAACGGATAAAGAAAATACAATAGAATGTTATTTAGTCATGCAAAAAAAGAAGGAAATCCTGTCATTTGTTAGAATGTGAGTGAGCCTGGAAGACATTCTACTAATTGAAATAAACCGGATCAAATAGCACATGATCTCACCGTACATGGAACCAATTTCTTTCAGAATTCTCCTAAACCCTGCACCATCTGGCTGTGCTGCATCTCTACCTGCATTTCCTGCCCCTCCCCACCTCCCTTTCTCTCTGGTCTTCTTGTTGAGAATGTTTGCATTTACTCTCCCTTGCCTTGCACCCTTCTCTATAAGGTCACTGTGGCACAGGCACCTTCTCTGCATTCAAGTCTCTGCCCACCTGTGTCCTCCTAGGCAAATCCTGGCCACCTAGTGAAGATAATCGTAAATCTCTCTTGGCCCAGGGACAGTATCCTCTTATGCTTCTTGTCCTGGCATCCTGTTTAATGTATTGTTTGGCCCAGAGTTTTTTAAAGAATACTGTCAGTCGTAGAGGCAATAACTTATCTGAGATATATTTAGTTGTCCTGCATTTTGTTCTTTCAACTTTTGCCATAGCGTCGTCTGTCTAGTAACCTGTGAGGCTCATGTGCAGTGAAAAGCACTTTAACATCTAATTAAATCTGAAAGACCTCTAGGGATTATCATCTGCTATGGCCTGAATGTTTACATCTCCCAAAATTCATATGTTGAAATCCTAACCCTCAAGGTGATAGTATTAGAAGGTGGCACCTTTGGGAAGTAATTAGATCATCAGGAGACAGCTCTCAGGAAAGGGATCCATGTCCGTATAAAAGGGGCCCAAAGTAGTTTATTAATTTCTTCCATCATGTAAGGACATAGCAGGGAGGCTCCATCTATGAGCCAGAAAGTGGGCTTACCTGACACTGAATCTGCCAGCACCTTGATCTTGGACCTCCCAGCCTCTAGTACTGTGAGAAGTAAATTTCTGTTGTTTATAAGCCTGGTTTATGGTATTTTGCTGGAATGTCCTAAGACACAGTCTTTTTCTGATCTTTTCCAGAAGCAACCTAACATCTGCATTTCAAGCACAGATGCAGGAGGCTCACTGATAAAACAAAGTGTGCATAGGCAACTAACTCTTCCTGATTATTGGATGGTGGCAGTTGAAATCTCTGCCTAGCACTTGGTGCCCCCAGTCAATTGTGCCATGGCCTGCATCACAGCCTGCAAGATACACACAGCCACCAGGCCGTTTATCTACAGAATAAGCAAAATGCGGCAAGTCATACACTGTGTGTACCTGAGGATATTTGAGAAATACAAGTTTAGCAAGCCTACCAATGTGTAGAGAAAGACAAGAGGCTCTTGCTAGAGGAGTTTCATCATTTATTGTGTGATATTAATCTCCAGCTATGTGTGTGCTAAACTGTTTAGCAAGACATTTTTATTTTTTAATGCATCCCTTCAATAGTAATAAGCTTAAAAAACTGAAAATGAGTGTTTCATGAAAAACTAAGTACTAGATTTCCATGTCTTAAAAAAGCTGACAATAAATGTGCAAATTACGCAAAATGTCACCATCCACCATCACAGGGACCAAACTGATACCAAAGATCGTGTGAACACCAGAAGACACCATGCAGCTGAAGACGCATCTGTGTCTACTTCAACAGCTCAGTAATTATTTCCAGAAGACCGTGAAGTTATGAATTATATTTACACACAACTTTTCCAAGTGAATTTTTGCTCCAAAGGCTTCTTAACTTACTGAAAACCATATTTTTATTATGATCTTTTGTGGTAGGCAGGAAAATGACCCTCCTCCACAGGATGTCACATCCTAATCTTTGAAATGCACAAATATGTTACCGTGCCTTACCTGGTGAGTGAAATTGGACTGATGTGATTAAGTTTGTAGCTGTTGAGATGAGGAGATTATCTTGAATCATCCAAAGAGAGCCCCATGTTATCCCAAGGAGACATGAAGATGCTGCAATGCTACACCGTCGGCTTTGAAGATAAAGGAAGCGACCACGAGCCAAGGGTACAGATGGTCTCTAGAAACTGGAAAAAACAAAGAAACAGATTCTCCCCTAGCATGTCCGGAAGAAATATAGCAACGATGTCACCTCAAGTTTAGGCCAGTGAGACTTCTGACCTATGGAACTGTAAGGTAAAAAAAAAAAAAAAAAAAAAAAAAAAAAAAGTGTGTTATTTTATGCCCACTACATTTGTGGTAACTTAGGGTTTTTTCTTTTTCTTGTTATTTATTTTTTTTTTTTGAGACGGAGTTTCGCTCTTGTTACCCAGGCTGGAGTGCAATGGCGCGATCTCGGCTCACCGCAACCTCCGCCTCCCGGGTTCAGGCAATTCTCCTGCCTCAGCCTCCTGAGTAGCTGGGATTACAGGCACGTGCCACCATGCCCAGCTAATTTTTTGTATTTTTAGTAGAGACGGGGTTTCACCATGTTGACCAGGATGGTCTCGATCTCTTGAACCCGCCTCGGCCTCCCAAAGTGCTGGGATTACAGGCTTCAGCCACCGCGCTCGGCCTTTTCTTTATTTTTAAAAAATTTTTCTTTTTTTTCTTATTTTTTATTTGTTTGAGACAGGGTCTTGCTCTGTCACATAGGCTGGAGTGCAATGGCATGATCTCGGCTCATTACACCCTCCACCTCCAGGGTTCAAGCAATCCTCCCCCCTCAGCCTCCCTAGTAGCTGCAACTCCACGCGCACAGCACCATGTCTGGCTAATTTTCTGTGTTTTTTGTAGAGATGGGGTTTCGCCATGTTGCCCAGGCTGGTCTTGTACTCCTAGCCTCAAGCAATCTACCCACCTCGGCCTCCCAAAGTGCTGTGATTACAGGCATGCACAACCATGCCCAGCCAGTTTGTGATGATTTCTTACAGCAGCAACGGGACGTTAATCTGCACTCCAGCCAAAATCTGCTTTCATGATATCATCACAAAAACAAATATTTTGATCTTCAATGTGGAGCTTTTTAAGTAAATTTCAATAGTATTCTCAATAATAACAGATGTTTTATCTTAGAATGACTTTTTTAAAGCTTTACTTTGTTTCCATGAGTTGGATGAAAAAAATATTAAACAATTATTGGAATTGACTTGGTTGATTTTCTATCCAAAGTATCTAATGATACCATTTAACCCTTTGCTCACTTCCGTTGGTGGAGCTGCCTATGGAGTCAGGTTAAAATACCGACACATTTCTATAACAAGACTAGAAGTGAAGCAGGACTGAACATATCCTTCATTTTAAGGTAAGAGTTATTTTTATCTCTTATCAACAGATGAGTTATTTGAATTTCAAATATATCAACCATAAAAAGCAAAGTTGAAGATTGTAGGCATTTGTATGAATAAAAATAACAAATTTATTTTTAAAAATCCTTAGAAAAATATTAGTCATGCAGAAATAGAGATATATTAGTCTCAGATTAAAGTAATAAAGGTATTTCTAAGAATACACTAGTTTGCGGGGTTTTTAGCACTTATTACGCACTTGAGATTATCTAATTTATGCATTGGTGTTTGTTATCAGTCTTCCCCTACCCTTGTCAGAATATAGGCTCCATGAAAATGTGGCTTTATCTTTATCACATAGCCAGTACTTAAATAGGTACGATACATGAATAAACCATCCAGTGATCTTCCCACCTCTGATTTTCCTTCCTTGAATCTACTCTCACATGGTAGAGTATGGAGAGTGCCCTTTCTAAAGTCAGGAGCTTGTTGCCAGGGCCAGGCCAGGGCAAGGCAAGTGAGGCACTGGGACATTTAAGGGGATGCTCACAACTGGGGGTTGCCCTGCACATCCATGGCCTGAGAGTAAATGCTGCCTTACATTTTGTTAGGCTTCTGGCTTGTCCCCTCCTAGTACTGACCTGGCTTATACCTAACTATTTTATTTAAAACCTTTCTGTGAAATCCCTATTTCCCTGGATATAAAACTCGAGCTCTTCAGTGGTGCACACAAGGTTGTACATATCTCATTTACCTCTGCAGTTGCATCACCTACCACTTGACTTCTTTACATTTAAAGTGCTTTCCTGTAGACAGCATGTGGTTGTGTCTTTCTTCTAAACCAATCTGACAGTCTGTCTTTTTAAAAACACAGCTTTATGCAATGGGAAAAGGACTTCCTAGTCAATAAATGGTGCTGCGATAACTGGCTATCCATATGTAGAAGAATGAAATTGGATCTCTACCTATTACCATATCCAAAAATTTATTCAAGAAGGATTAAAGACTTAAATGTAGCATTTGGTTTTCAGTTCTTGCATTGGTTTGCTAAGGATAATGGCCTCCAGCTCCATCCATGTTCCTGCAAAAGACATGTTCTCGCTAATTTTTGTGGCTGCATAGTATTCCCTGGTATATATGTGCCACATTTTCTTTATCCAGTCTGTCATTGATGGGCACTTAGGTTGATTCCATGTCTTTGCTAGTATGAATAGTGCTGCAATGAACATTCATGTGTATGGGTCTTTATGGTAGAATGCTTTATATTTCTTTGGATTTATACCCAGTAGTGGGATTCCAGGGTCTCATGAACACAAAGGAAAAAGCAACAAACACAGGGTTCTACTTGAGGATGGAAAGTCGGAGGAGGGAGAGGAGCAGAAAAGATAACTATTGGTTACTGGGCTTAATACTTGTTTGATGAAACAGTTTATACAACAAACCCCTGTGACATCGGTTTACCTATGTATCAAGCCTTTACATGTACCCCTGAACCTAAAACAGAATTTTTTTAAAAAAAAAGACTTAAATGTAAAACCTAAAGTTATAAAAGTCCTATAAGAAAACCTAGAAAATATCCTTCTGGACATCAGCTTTGGCAAAGACTTTATAACTAAATCTTCCAAATCAACAAAAGTTGACAAATGGGACTTAATTAAAACAAAGAGCTTCTGCACAGTAAAAGAAACTATCAACAGAGTAAGCAGAAAACACAGAATAGGAGAAAATATTCACAATTTTATGGACCCAGCATAGGTCTAAATCCAGACTCTGTAAGAAACTTAAACAATTCAAGAAAACACAAATCAACCTATTAAAAAATGAGCAAAGGACATGGCAGACACTTCTCAAGACAAAAAAGTGGCCAACGAACATGAAAAAATGCCCAGCCTCACTAAGCATCAGAGAAATGTGAATCAAAACCACATTGAGATACCATCTCACACCAATCAAAATGGCTTTTATAAAAAAGTTAAGTATTAACAGATGTTGGTGAGGCTGCAGAGGAAAGGGAACGCATATACACTGTTGGTGCAAATGTAAATTAGTTCAGCCACTGTGGAAAGCAATTTGGAGATTTCCCAAGGAACCAAAAATAGAACTATTATTTGACCCAGCAATCCCATTGTCAGGTATATATCGAAAAGAAGATAAATTGCTCTATCAAAAAGACACATACATGTGTATGTTCGTTGCAGCACTATTGACAATAGCAAAGATGTGGAGTCAACCCAGGTGCCCATCAATAGTGGATTGGATAAAGAAACTGTGGTACATATACACCATAGAATACTATGCAGCCATGAAAAAGAACAAAATCATGTCCTTTGCAGCAACGTGGATCATCTGGAAGCCATTATACTAAGCAAATTAATGCAGAAACAGAAATTCAAATATCACATGTTGTCATTTATAAGTGGGAGCGAAACATTAGGTACACATGGTCATACAGATGGGAACAATAGACACTGGGGACTACCAGAAAGCAGAGGGAGGGAGTTGGGGCAAGGGTTGAAAAACTACCTATTGGGTTCTATGCTCACCACCTGGGTAATGGGATCAACCATATCCCAAACCTCAGCATCACGTAATATATCTCTGTAACAAACCTACACATATACTCCCTGAATCTAAAATAAAAGATGAAGTTTTTTAAAAATAAAAAAATTCATCACAGAACAATACACCTTTATAAAGATATAATTCACAGACCATAAAATTGACCCATTTTAAAGTTTACAAGTCAATGGTTTTTATTATTGCTCATAGTTGTGCAACCAACACCACAGTCCAATTTTAGAACATTCTTATCATTTCCCCTTCAAAACTGTCCCCATTAGCAGTCCCTCCCCATTCTCTCTCCCACACCAGCTCTATGCAGTCAAGAACCAATTTTGTATATTTGTTCATTCCAGAGGTTTTGTATAAATGGCAACATACAATACGTAGTCTTTTTTCACTTAGTGTAATGTTTTCAAGATTCATCTATGTTGTAGCATGTACTGATATTTCACCCCTTTTATTGCTTAATTGTATTCCATTGTCAGAATATATTATACGCTATTTATCTATTCATCAGTTGATGGAATTTGGCTTATCCCCAATTTGGGATATCATGAATAATCCAACCAAGAACACTTGTGTATAAGCTTTTGTGTGGACACATATTTTCAGTTTCTTGGGTGTATACTTAGGAGCAGAACTGGCATGTTATATGATAACTCTATGTTTAATATTTTGAGGAATTTCCAAAATGTTTTTCAGAGTGGCTGTGTCATTTTCCATTCTCACTAGCAGTATATGAGGGTTTCAATTTCTCCATATGCTTGTCGGCATTCTTTATTGTCTATCTTTTTTTATCATAGCCAACCTAGTGGGTGTGAAGTAGTATCTCATAATGGTTTTTATTTCATTTCCCCAATGACTGATATTGAACACATTTTCATGTGCTTCTTGGTCATTTGTATATTACCTTTGGAAAAATTTCTATTCAAGCCTTTTCCCCCCTTTAAAAATTGAGTTATCTGTCTTTTTAAATTGTTAAGCTCTGAAAGCTCTTTATATATTCTGGATACTGGATCTTTATAGAAAACATAATTTGCAAATAGTTTCTCCCATTCTGTGTATTGTTTTCTCACTTTCTTGATGGTGTTGATTGAAGCATAGGAGTTTTTGATTTTGATAAATTCCAATTTAATTATTTCTCTTTTGTCACATATGCTATTTTCTGTGTTTTGAACGGTTTTAGAACATTTTCATTTAGTGTAATCATTGCTAAGATTAGATTTAGATCTACCATTATATTTGTTTTTATGTGTCTGTCCTATATGTACTTTTTTCCCCCTCAAAATCATTTTTTACCTTCTTTTGGATTAATGGAATATTTATCTTTTTAGTGGTTGCTCTACGTTTTACAATTTGTATCTTTAATATATTACTTTTTACCTTCAAAAGTATCATAGCATCCCAAGTATAGTCTGAGAACCTCCTAATTTTATACTTCCAGGTCTAACCTCCTAGCCTCTGCGCAATTTTTACCATACATTTTATTCTTCATTCCTACGTATGTTCCAAATATCCTAATACATGGTTACTATTTTTGCCTTAGACAACAAATTATTGTATAAAGGGATTAAAAGAAAATCTTTCTTCATTATTTGCCCTCATTTTCAATCATTTTCAGCACTCTTCCTTTCTTTGTTTAGATTCATATTTCTGTGAAGTATCATATTCCTTCTGCCTGAAAACCATTGCTTAACATTTTTTATAATTCAGCTTGCTGGAACAGATTTATCTTAGCTTTTGTTTGCTGAAAAAGTCTTTATTTCACTTTCATATTTAAAGATATTATTTCTGGGCGTAATATTCTGGGTTGAAAGTTTTTGCTTCCTTATTTTAGACATCTACCCATTGCCTTTCGGTTTGCATTAATTTACAATATGATGTCTATGGTAATTTTCTTTCTTCCTCTGGTGTTTCTTGGCTACATTTAATATTTCCTTTTTATCTTTGATTTTCGGCAATTTCATCCTGAAGTATACTTGCAGTTTGTATCTTTTTTCTTTTTCCTCTTCCTTTCCTCCTCCTTTCTTTGTCTTTCATATTTACAAAATTCTTTCTTCCTGGTTTTGTTTCAGTTTGGATAATTTCTCTCAACATATTTTCAGATTCACTGATTTTTGCCCTCTTGGAAATGTCCAGTCTGTGCATGGGCCCCCCGAATTTTTTTTTTTTTTTTTTTTTTTTTTTAAGACGGAGTCTTGCTCTTGTTACCCAGGCTGGAGTGCAATGGCGCGATCTCGGCTCACCGCAACCTCCGCCTCCTGGGTTCAGGCAATTCTCCTGCTTCAGCTTCCTGAGTAGCTGGGATTATAGGCACGCACCACAGTGCCCAGCTAATTTTTTGTATTTTTAGTAGAGACGGGGTTTCACCATGTTGACCGGGATGGTCTCGATCTCTTGACTTCGTGATCCACCCGCCTCGGCCTCCCAAAGTGCTGGGATTACAGGCTTGAGCCACCGCGCCCGGCCTGAGGCTGCACATTTTTTTTTTTTTTTTGAGACGGAGTTTCGCTCGTTACCCAGGCTGGAGTGCAATGGCGCGATCTCGGCTCACCACAACCTCTGCCTCCTGGGTTCAAGCAATTCTTCTGCCTCAGCCTCCTGAGTAGCTGGGATTACAGGCATGCGCCACTGTGCCCAGCTAATTTTTTTGTATTTTTAGTAGAGACGGGATTTCACCATGTTGACCAGGATGGTCTCGAAATTTTTTTTTTTTTACTAAAAGCTCTGATTTGTTTTTAAATTTCTCAATTGACACTTGAAAAAATACTATTCATCTCTGCTGAAATACCTCATTTGTTTAATAAATATTCTCTCTTCCTTGATGGTTTTTGTTGTTGTTCTTATTGTTGTCACCATTGTTTTAATCTTTCTCCACTATAAACTTTATAAGGACAAGGACTTGGTGTAATTCACTGTCATATTCTGAACATTCATTACTGTAGTAATGCTTTAACAAATTGTAATTGAATGAACAAAGGAACAAACTTCTATATTAGTGGCTACTACTGCCATGGTTTAAAGTGTTGCCACTTCTGGATAAAATGTGCACTAGTATCTGTTTCTATTCTGTATCTCAAAAAAATTACTAAAGGTAACTGTAAGGCCGGTTGCCTGGCAGGGGGCTCAGACACACCCCCTTCCCTAGCTGGGGGCTCTAACACACCCCCTTCCCTCACCTGGGGCTCGGACACACCCCCTTCTCTCTCCGGGAACTCAGACACACCTCCCCCCCACCGGGAGCCTGGGAAAAAAGCCCCATCAGGACCTACCTGAAACCATTTTGTCCCATCCAGGCCCCACTCCCTACCTACTATTTTGTCCTATCCAGGCCCCACTCCGTGTCTGCCATTTTGTCTTCTGCAGGCCCCACCCCGTGCCTGCCATTTTGTCTTCCTGCCTACTATTTTGTCCTATCTGGGCCCCACTCCCTGCCTACTATTTTGTCCTATCTGGGCCCCACTCCCCTCCATTTTGTTCCATCCAGGCCCTGCTCCCCTCCATTTTGTCCCACTTACCTTGGGCACGACCAATCAGATGCCTCCACTCCCTATAAAATTCCCTGCCTGAGAGGAGTCCCTGCGATTTCTCTGGCCCGTCCTGTCAGAACCTCACCTGGGAGCCTGAATAAGTTCCTTCGTATTGGATTATCTTCATGCTGGCCTCAGTTTCTTCATTTTAAACGCGGCAAGAACCCAAGAACAAACCTTACAGTAACAATTTATGTCTAGATAAGATAATCTAGGCTAAAAGATTCAGACTAAAAATAGACAATGAATGCATTAAATATAAGCTAGGAGCAGTAATAAATGATCAAAATGTTTCAGGAAAGCATAAATACCAGTCAAAGTTCCCTGCTGCAATGAACAATCATAGTTTCTGGTCATTAGTTTTAAAGAGTGACACTCATTGGAAGGCAACTTATAGCTTGTAGAACTGATAGGAAACTAGCAAATAGAAATTAAAGGATGTGTGAGAATGAGGCTGCTCTGGGGGTCCAAGGACCCAATCATTTTTTAAGAGGCCCAGTCAGACTAAGATACTGCTATGGACGTAAGACTCTTGCATAAGTAGACTCCACCACTGACTCCCTGGAGGCCACTGTCCCTAGCTGCTGATTGTTTCGGCTCATCCCTTTTGGTCTTCAGCAGTGGTAGGCAAAGTATAGCAGCCACTATTCGTGGCTTGCCACTATTCCCTCCTTTCATTTCACTGCAAGCCTGCACAACTTTCTGTTGTCAGCACCTGCACCTCTTAGCGTGAGGGAGCCCTCAATCAAGGGTATTTGTATTAGTCAGTGCTATCCAGAGAAACCTAACCAAAAGGCTCTGTGTGTGTGTGTTTGTGTGTGTGTGTGTGTGTGTGTAGACAGAGACAGAGAAGAGATGTTTTAGTAAATTCGCTCGCTCACAGGATTTCACAAATCTGAAATCTGTGGGGCAGGGCTGGAGATCCACGGTAGAGCTGATGTTTCAGCTTGAGCTTGGAAGCAGTCTGTAGGCAGTCTTTTTCTCTTAAGTCCTTCAACTGATTGGATAAGGCCCACTGACATTATGAAGGGTAATCTGCTGTATTCAAAATCTAGCGATTTAAACATTAGTCACATCTAAAAACATACCTTCACAGCAATCTCTAGACTGGTGTTTAACCAAACATCTGGGCACCATAGCCTAGTGAAGTTGACGTGCACTATCAACTATCACAGTGCTGATGCTTAAGTTCCCCAGCTCCCTCATCCCTCTGCTGTGAAAACCCTGAGAATTGTGTTACAGGCTGTTTCCCAGAGTTTCTCATAAAGATTAAGCCTCTGTTGCCCACAGTGATGACTTGCTTGATAATGCAGCATTTATTGTTTTTTTTTTTTTTCTCCTTTGCTGTTTTACTTTCCCGGCATTTTACCAGTGTCTTTTGGAGTCCTTTTCAAAGTGAACTCCTTGCAAGTAACTTACTGTCTCTCAGTTCACTTCTGAGAGAATTCAAACTAAGATACAGAGTGTAAAATTACCACAGTAGCACATACAATAAGGGATTTCTCCTAAAAAGAAAAAGGACGTTGGGATACTAGACAATAAGTATTTTTCTACCTTATAGGACAGGTGAAATTTAGACATTGATCTCTATTGAAGTTTTCTTTCTGAATCCATCTTTTTTTTTTTGTTAGATCATTAATAAAAAACTATGTTTAAAGTTAGAGAAGTAATTTTCTTCTTAATCATAATAACAAACTGGAAATAAAACACTCAATTATTGAAAGAATTTATAAGTGGTAAAAAGAATATTGACAATTTCATTGAAAACGAAAGTATAATACAAAAAAAGCCCAAATTTTGTACCAAAATTGACCTGGTAGGATAAAGATCCTTAAGCGTGGAAGTTTTGTCTCTTATATATGTACTTACATTTTCATTTAGTAAGCAATGCATAGCATTTAATCATGGCTGGTGACTATTTTTGTATGGCTATTAAGCAATTATTTTCATGCAACTTATCATAAAATTAGCTACTTTTTAACTCTCAAATATTTTATGAAGGTAGTGTATTTAAATGTTTAATTTATGCAAAAAATACAAAAGCATCTACTATTAGGTGTTTGCTAATTAAGAGTAACTTGTTCTTAATATCTTGTTTTCTATAAGAACATTTCCTGCTCTTATAACCTGCTTTTATATCTTCGACAGCATTTTTGAGGTCATAAACTATATTAAAATATTTTGAAAAGGAAATCTGTGAATTGTATAATTGAGGTAGGATAATTATATAAATAAGAAAGGCCATACACAGTATGAATGTTGTCTTTAAAAGGCATATTAAATAAAATGAAGGGTAGGAGGTTGGTTATTTATTTTGAAAATGACTCCAAAAGACACTGGGGAAATGGTGGGAAAGTAAAACAGCAAAGGAGAAAAAAAACCATTAATGGTGAAATGTAGCACAGTTTAAGTAGCATTAGTATCTGAAGTGACAGAGATCATTGCCCTGTTTTCCAGGGCAACCTGACAAAGGGAATGTTTGAAAACAGAAATACGTCACAATATGTCTGATTTTTTATTCAAAATATGAATCTCATCATCCTGGTTTCTGCCCTCATTGATTTTAGATTTATCTGTACTCCTATTTCCAATAGTTTTCACTGAACATATTCTCTTACTCTTGATTTATAGTTCATGATTAACTGGCCAACATTTATTGACAGAATCCAGAATCCTCAGTCTGAGAATCAATGCACTGGTTATAATTGCTATACACTTACTTTGATGTATCATTTACTTTGAAATAAAAATTTTAAAAATATGTAAATAGTGTTCTCTCCTAAACTGCCCAACTATGGTTTATAATTCTAATTTCCTTCCTTGTCACTTAAATGTCAGTGTTTGTATTCCAATATTTCACTTCTGAATGAGGTATACGGATAGGCTATCTATGGCCAATTTGGATCTGTAGAAAACCTTGCAAAACAAGTAAAGCTATTTGCCTTACAAATCAGGTCCTTCTTACATAGAAATAGCCATAGGCATTTGGCTCACCTGGTCATCTCTAATTCAGTTTTAGTAATAAGAAGGTTTTGAGCAATAACTATTCAGATGAGTGAGAATTCTCAGTACACTATGACTAGTAAGCGATCTCTTAGAAACCAACAATATTGTTGAAATTAGCTGACAGTCCCTCTCAGCACAGAGGCCTAGTTACCTTCATTGGCAACTTCCTGGTGGGATGAAGGAGTTTGGATGGAGTATATCAAACCCATTCACTATAACCAGAGGGATTTTTCCATGAGTATGATGTCATTATCAAATAAATAAATATCAAAATTTTAAAAAATGATTATGATTTGATGAGGCAATAAATAGTAGCCATTAAGGACAAAGGCTTTTTAAATAGGCAGAAGTGACGTTTACACCCCACCTAACCAACTAACTAAATAAGGGACTAACTGAGTCTCTGTTCTCTCTGCTATAAAACAGCAACAATAATCACGTACCTCAGAGGGCTGTGTGCATATTAGAAGAGATAAAACCTGGTAAGTGCTAGCTTAGCCCCTGGCACATAGAACTGCTCAAATGAGCCCTAAAGGGAGCAGAGTGACTGTGTGACTATACTGATTGCAAAAAATAATTATATTCAGTGCTTGTTTTTCTTGTCTTTGCTAACAGATCTTAACATATTGTAGCTGCTCCATGTCTTGAAATGCAAAAAAAAAAAAAAAAAAAAAAAAAAAAAATCAAAATACCAAGGTCTACTCTTAGAAATGTGATTACTTTTGTTGAGAAAAACATATTTTAAAATTCTCTCCATCACTAGTTTCTAATTCTATCTCTAAGGTAAGTGTGTGTACCCAGGGGATAGCAAAATGCTCCAATTGGATGAACAAAGAAATATGATTTTCTATGTCAATTTTCCCTCTTTTGTGTTTCACTTTTGTGTTAGTGCAGCAGTGTGTATATAGAATTTGTAAATAAACATACATATATGGGGGGTACTGCTTTGAGTACACAACTTTTTGGAAACCATTGTTCTAGAACAGGAGCTGGCAAACTAAGGCCTGTGGGTCAAATCTGGCCCACTGCTTACTTTTATAAATAAATAAAGTTTTATTGGAACCACAGTCATACCCATTTGTCTACATATTTTCAAAGGTTGCTGCCCCACAATGGCAGAGCTGAGTAGTTGCAACAGTGATTGGATGGCCTGCACAGCCTAAAATAATTACTGACACTTTAGAGAAAATGTTTGCCAAACCCTGTTCTAGAAAATGATTTGTATAGGAGGAGAAATATAATGCATACTGAGACCTGGTTTTTATACCCATTCACACCTGTACTCAGACCCCCCAGCCAACTCAGGAAGGTGAATGATGTTTCCCAGTTCCTTGCTACTCAGAGTGTGGTCCAAGGACTGGCAGCACTGGTGTCAGCTGGAAGCCTGTTTGAAGTATAGATTCTTTGGTCCCATCTCAGACCTATCAGACTCTGTCCTTGAACAAGACCTTCAAGAGCTAGGTCTGAATGTTCAGACCTAAAAACTAAAAACTAAAAACTAAAGTTTGAGAAACACCAGTTCAGACCTAGCTAAAGTTTGAGAAACACCAGTCAAATTTATATAACTGTTAGGTGGCATGCTGGTGAAATACTTAGCAATGCCAAAGCACCATAAGTGGACATTCGGTTTTCTATTTCTCATTGTACGTAAATCCGCTTCTTGCATTGCACCAATGCACTGATTGGCCATATATAGAGAACTAGGGGAGCTGGCATGGTCTGGCTCTCCTCCAGTTAATACTTATATATGGAAAGACTGAGTCAGCAGTATATGAGCTTTGCAATCTCTCTTTTTTATGAAAAGAAAAAAAGTATCTTGTTCTTGAAAGTTAAACTTTAGCGATGTGTTTATTGTTGGAGAAATATATACTACATTGAAGGACAATTGATCTCTAGATTTTTGCCATAATTTAAAAAAAAAAAAATCCCAGTAGTTATATAAGAAGGTTTAAGACAGGGTTTTCGTTTCCTACCTCACAAAGACAGCATGCATGTAAGATTCACTGCAGGAGGGGAGTGCACACGAGGGAAGCCAAGGCTCCCACTTGAGGCTGGGCACCTGGGACTGTGAGCAGTAAAGGAGCATCGGATCAGGCTCGCTGTACATTTCTGGCTCGGAGCTGGCTGACCCTTTCCTTCTTGAGGTTCTGTCATGGGGTTTCCAGTGTTCCTAATTAACTATTAATGAGGTGGGTGTAATTTATTGACTAGGGCGAGGTAAACTAGCTGTGCCTGGAGTTGAATTATGTTTCCTGAGGGAAAAGAAAACTTATGAAATAAATCATTCTCTCTTTAATTAGCAGCTTTGGCTAGCTCACTTGAAATGACTACGCAAAATGTGAAAAGAAGCCAGCAGTTTAGTCAGAAACCCAAACGTGGGACTCATTTGCTGCTTACTGAGAGATTTATGTAGTTCAGGGTGAATGTGTTGGAGGACCCGGGTGAGTTGCATGAAGCACCGTAATGAAATGTTCTCCTTCTGCTATGGCTCTGGACAAAGCCTGAAGCAGGTCCCTTCCTTATTTCAGCACATGTTCCATGTGAAAAAAGCCAGAGGACCCCAGATAGAAGAGGGGAGCTAATTAGTGTGTTTTCCAACCTTTCAGCTTTATCTTCCTGTCAACTTATCTGCACTATAGGGTCTATGTATGACTTTTACCCTCTCAACACAGAAATGCCTATTCGTTGACTTTAACACTACATGCTATTGGATATAACTGCATCTAAGCTGGAAGCAAAATGTTATGTATATGATCAGTACAGGAAAAATATTTGCTGTTTCAGTTCTGGTCAACATTCATTGGGTGCCTACTAGATAGAATGTGCCAGATACTGTGCTAGGGGGATGTAAAAATGAATCTACCCAGTAGGGGATCATAGATGATGTAAGAGGAGAAGAATCTTTGAGAGTTCATGAGAAAAAAAAAGCTGATTATGGAGAAGTTTTAACTTTCTCAGCAGACTAAGAGTAATTGAGATTATTTTCTTCATCTCAAAACATTGATCATACTTAAAAACTTAAAAGAACATTGACCCCTTGCCCCCCCTCCCCGCCAGTTACTATCCCCACCCTAAAAACTGCACGAGGAAAATGTATTCATCCTTCTTCCTGGTATTTCTCTAGAGCCGGTTAGACTTTTTCCAGGTAGAGCTGACTCATACATTGAGAGCGAGTTTCAAGTTGGAGCTGCCCTTCGAGGTTTTCTGCCTCGAAGAAGAATGACCCGACAAGTTTTGTGGACACCCAATGGCTCACTGAAACGTTTCGATGAATGAATCAAAAATATATGGAATACGTTTTCTTGAACATACTGGTGATTTTCACAGGAAATGAATTTGGACCCAAGCATTTTGCTCTCCTGAACTTTCTGTCTGGACTCCAAACCTTAGCAGGAGGCTGGGCAGAGGTGGAGATGGCCCTGTGTTTTCAGGCTGATATTTGGATTTTATTAAAACCTACAGCCTCTTTCCTGACTCTTTGAACATTTTTGTGAGTGGTCCACTCCAGATGAGCCTACTTTTAGCTTCTAGAAGGTCATCCCTTTCCCCAAATGGCAAACTGTTTTCTCCTTGGAAACAGAGGAAACAAGAATTCCCATGCTTTCCTAGGAAAGGCTCATTCTCTTATCCCAGACCTCTAGGAACAAAATCACCCCCACCGGCTACCATTTTAAAAAGAACAAAAGAAAAGAGTTCTGGGAGCCTTTTCGCTGTCACAGAGCTTTATGAAAATGTAGTTCATGTTTCTACTTTGATTCCATTCACCTTTGTCAGCTAATACTTCATATTCGTTAAATCTAAACCTTGACACTCCAGTTTCTTTTCCAGGCCTTGGTGTGGAAGAAAGAACTGGCTTTTCCCAAAGGCCAGCATTTTTCCTTGTCCCCTTGACTAAGGCCACTCTGCCCACCTGCTGACGAGAAAGCAGAGGCAGATTCAAACCTGGGCATAGCCCTCGCCGAACGGGGGCTGAGAGCTCATTTGAGGAAGAACAGACCACTAATAAATCGCATGGTCATTACCCTTTATGCATACTTGTTCTAATAGGTGTCGCAGATTCCTGCCTCCTAATAAGGAAAGGAAGTAGAAAAACACATAAATTCTCTCAAGGGAGTCAGACAGCCCGAAGCTACGCTCGACAGCTGCAAACGTTACCATGAGCACAAAAGCAAAACAGGGTTTAAAAGAGTGATACATTGCCAGGGATTTTGGCAAGATTTCCTTGAATCCAGACTATGTTTTGCACTGTTTCAGTTGAAAAGAACAGCACTCCTGCCTGCCACGTGATGGAATTTGAAGATTAAATAAACAACGGTGTTAATTGATCTAAAAGGGCTTGATTGAAAGCATCCCAACATTTCTCTTTATCCTGTAGATTTTTGTTTGCTTGCTTGCATGCTTATTTGTTTTAACTTTCTTTCTTTTCTTTTCTTTCTTTTTCTTTCTTTCTCTTTCTTTCTCTCTCTCTCCCTCCCTCCCTTCCTTCCTTCCTTCCTTCCTTTTAAAAACTCTCAGCAGTTCACGTTAGAGGTGTTATTGTGGTGGTTGTTTTGCCTCCAATGCCATTGCGTCATTAAGTCTAACCATTGAGCATTGAAGGTCTGCTCAGGGGAAGATTCTTGCCTCCCCCACCCCATCTTCCTTTCTTCTTTTCTAGAATTTTCTCTCTCTGGGATAGTCTGGAGATTTGCTAGAGATGTGCTGCCTACACATGAGGTGACTGCAAAGCGGGAAATGCATGTGCCTGCTGAAGAGGCCGTCAGTCTACCCTGTGAGAATTTAAGGGCTTATGAAGAAAATCCATCAGAATGTAAAAGGCCAGAGTTCAAAGGGGACCCAAAAGTCCAGAGCAGCAAATATAAATTGCTGCACCTTCTGATTTCGTCCAAATTTGGTTTCTTAATTAAGACCGAGTGTCTTTCCTACGAGGTAGAATTAATTTTCTACAAAGAATACGTTCTAGACTTTATTTCACAATTATTTCGTTTCATCTAGTGTTGCTCACACTGACTTTAGGAAGTTACTTTTGAGAAGAATGCATTATTCTGGGCTTGGTTTTTTTGTTGTTTATTTTTAAAGCAATTTGATTCATCTAATTTTGCACAAATGGAAGCTGAAATATCATGTTGCCGGAGGGTCTCTTATTCACAGAAGCAGCAGAACTCCACAGAATTTCATGTCTGCATTACATAATCAGAAAGGGCTTTCATCCATTACTTGGCATATTTTAATGCTTGGACTGTAATGCAGCATCAAATAGATGCTCCTTTTCCTCCCTGACTGGAACCTATTTCCATTTTTCTAACCAGAAACTTAGTCCAGGAAGACAGGAAATCAAGCCTTAGCTCCATTTTCTAGCATCCAGCCAGGTATTTTTCTTTTTTTCTCTATTTTGTATCATAGGACAATCAAGATATTTTACAGAGTTTCACATTTCTCAAAGGTCACATAGGCAGCCATGGTAAACAAAAAGGTCCAATGGTTTCCAAAATGTTACAAGAAACTCAAAGATTCCCTAACAGTGCTTCAGGTGTAGAAAACTTCAATTTCAAATTAATAGCTTATGGAAAACTCTGACAATCTCTATTAAAATAAAAATGCATACAATATTTCACCTAGCACCTATACTTTGGGGGAATCCTTCCATTAGAAATAAAATGCCTCAGCGCTTTAGGTTGGATCTCTCTCTCTCTCTCTCTCTCTCTCTCTCTCTCTCTCATCTATCTATCTATATCTATCTATTATCCATCTTCCTATCCATCCGTCTATTTTTCTGCACACATACACAGGATTATTAGAACATTGTTTACTGTATGAAGGAGCTGGAAACAATCTGAATAGCTAGTAATAGAGGAAAGGCAGAAAAATT
Organism: Aotus nancymaae; assembly: GCF_030222135.1. Lineage (NCBI taxonomy): Eukaryota > Metazoa > Chordata > Mammalia > Primates > Aotidae > Aotus > Aotus nancymaae. Next base: position 26,855,915 of record NW_026988455.1, read on the forward strand.
GGTGGACCATCCTTGCAGGGTATTTCTGATGTACCATGAGGTGAGACCCTTCATAAATAAATGATATGGGTATCTAAAGATGCCAGTCACCATCCACAATCACAGATGAAACATTCTTTTCTCTGTCAAACATCTTTATTCTCCTTATTTATTCTGACATTTAGCTTTCATGCCTTCTGCATAACTGGGGTTATATTTAAGATTTTTTTTAAAGCCCTATCAGATAATGAGCCCTTCAGAGAGAGAAGAACACAGTTGGGAAGGGCCGTGGGCATCTCCTATATTGGTAATGTTTCATTCTTAAGGTGGATGGTTACTCCAAGAGTAGTCATTATGCCAGTCTTTATATTCTTTTGCATGTCTGAAACATTTCTCTTTTTTTGAGACAGGGTCTCACTCTGTCACCCAGGCTGGAGTGCAGTGACACCATCTTGGCTCACTGAAGCCTTAACCTCCTGGGCTCAAGCCATCGTCCCACTTCAATCTCCTAAGTAGCTGGGACTACAGGCACATGCCACCACACCCAGCACATTTTTTTGTATTTTTTGTAGAGGCGGAGTTTTGCCATGTTGCCCAGGCTGGTCTCAAACTCTTGGGCTCAAGGGATCCACCTGTCTCTGCTTCTCAAACTGCTGGGATTACAGATGTGAGCCACCATGCCTGGCCTCATAATTTTTTTAAAGATGGTTGAGTTTTAAAATATGTATAAGTTCCTAGGCTGGTATATAATAATCATCATGGGAAACACAGGGTAAGAGGAGCTATCACAAAATCCCCAAGGATATCACACCTGCCTTCCCCATCTGGGCTTCCCTACCACCCTCCACACAAAAAACATCCCAGAGAAGCAAAATAATTTAACTTTTAGACATATTACAGTATGTTAATAATCATAGCATAAGAGATAACATTGACCTTAATTAGCTAAGAGAGATTTAACTATTATTACGGTCAAACATAGGTCACATTTCTATATGCTGTGATGTAAACATCATAACTACTTATCGTGATAGACACATAGAGCATCATCTCATAGAGAAGTCTGCTGACACCTGACCGTGTCCTAGTGCCCAGGGGCAGGCTGAGTAGAAGAACTGTCTCCCGATTATACCCTAGTGACACAGAGAAAGCATTTAACCCACGATTCTGGAATCAGATACATGGGTGACAGAAGTCAATGATGGAAGAACTATCTGGTATAATCTCTGCCTTTGCAGGGATTTTTAAGGGAGCAGATCCATGAGTTTGAGTGGCCTGTGGTAACTGCGGCTGGCTGGAGACAGTTTTCCCTCTAGTCCTGGCTTTCTAACTCCCAGTCCAGTTCCTTTCCATTATATTGCACTTCACACCATCAATCACAGGGTCTCGCCCCAGCTCACTTGCATTAAATAATCATCCTAAGATATCAATTTGCTTAATTACATTTAATTTTCTAAACTTCCTCCTGGGGTAGGAAGCAAAATTCAACTGGGTATGGCTTTTCTCTTGTAAATATTTAGAGGAACTATGCTGAATGTTACAATGCGTGTCTATTTCCAGTCAGAGAAAATTGCCTTTCAGTGGCGATGAACCAAGGCTATTTTCCATCCAGAACAAGCCATATAGCTCTGGAACAAGCTGTAACATCTAGAATGTGCTGCTCTACTTCCTAAAGAACTCAGCGTATAACTCTAAAAGTTTCTTTATGATCATGGTATCTCCCCTGCCAGGTAAGTATAAAAAGTTATTTCAAATAAGGTTTATGGCAGTCATCAAATAAGCTCCGTATTGATAACTAGATCGGCTGTGTTATTTTAGTCATCATTTATATATGATGATATAATTTTAATTAACCTGGATGCATTGTATTGTAAAAATGCTCTGGTTCCCTATAGCAGGGTGAAAGGGGAATAATATTGCTGTATTGCACTAAAGTCAGCTCTAAGAGGCAGGATGAGTAGAAAGAACTCAGGCAGACACAGAGGCCTAAGATGGGTTCACTATCCATCTTAGTAGTGAAGTCAGGAGAAGCAGAAAGAGGAAGTCTGCCCTTAAAGAAGGAAAGAGAACAAGGGAGGGGGGAAGCACAGAGAACGTGATCTAATTGGACATAAGCAGACGGTGCAGAGAAATGAGAATAAGCATGTACAGACAGCTTCTGAGTAGTAAAACTGTGCTGCATTCTGCTTTGTTTTATCACAAGGACTTACTCTTATCAGCCAGAAATAGGCTGATGCAGAACACAAACACCAAGCAGTAGGGAGACAATTGTAATCCTAGGGTCAATACATGAAATGATACAGAATTTTGCCTTTATTGATACACTTGTGTGAGATGTACTTGTTTATTTCTATTTGAAATGGACACAGTAATTGATCATGTCTTCATCCCACAACTGAAGCCCTCCTCTTCTGCCCTAACCCAGCAAGCACCTCCTCCTGTATTGCCTTTCCCTTTTGGGGATTCCTATGCAGGAGGCCTCTCAACTTGAACCATAACTTTTTTTTTAGTTGATAAATTAATTTAATTAATTAATTAATTTCGTTCATTCATCCTTTTTTTCTTTTCAGTTTTTATTTTAGGTTATGGGTGTACATGTGTAAGTTTGTTACAAAAGTATATTGTGTGATGCTGGGGTTTAGAATACGACTGAACCTGCCACTCTGTGGTCAGCACAGTGCCCCTTAGCTATTTCTCAACTCTGGCTTCCCTTCCTCTCTGCTCTCTCTAGTAGTCCTCGGTGTCTACTGTTTCCATCTTTATGTTCATGTGTGCCCAGTGTTTAGCTCTCATTTACAAGTGAGAACAGGCTGTACTTGGTTTTCTGTTTCTGTGTGTGTTTGCTGAGGACAATGGCCTCCAGCTGTTTCCATGCTGTTGCAAAGGACATAATTTTTTATGGCTGTGTACTGTTTCATGGCATAGCTGTGCCACATTTTCTTTATCCAATCCAGCATTAATGGACACTTGGATTGGTTCCATGTCTTTTCTATTGCAACTACTGCTGCAATAAATAGACAGGTGCATGTGTCTTTTTGGTAGAATGATTTATTTTTCTTTGGATATATACTTAATAATGGAAATGCTAGGTTCAACTGCTATGAATCTGGAAATTTTAATAGAGCTATGATCCTGCTCACTTCCTAACAATACTTCCAAACTGTCTCTTAAAGCCTCCTCTAAATCTACTGCCCTTGCCCAGTTCAGGCCTTCATGATGTCTCACCTGGATGACTAAAATACACTCCTCCCTCCTCTTCTTGGCTTTACTCTTAACCATCTCGATGTATTTTTCACAGGGAAGCCCGAGTGCCAGATTTCTAGAAGGAAATCTCAGCATGTCACTTTCTTGATAAAAACCTTTTATTGACTTCATTAACTACAAATAAATTCATTTCCATATGTAGATTATGTGAATAGATTATTTTATCTGTGTAACTCTTGTTCTTCGTGTAAGATTTAGTTAGGACTTCACCTTATCTAAAAACTAACAGAAGATCTTGCCTTTTTTACTTTAGTGTCCTATGTAAACCATCATCATTGCCACCTCATATTATATTGTAATTACCTGTGCAATATATTTGTTTCTTTTGTTAGACTGTAAACTCCTCGAGAACAAGGAAGTTGCAGCTCTTATAAAAACATTGGGAGCTTAGCAAGTAGTACCTGGCCTATGATAACAGGTCAAAAAAGGATAATTGGACAAATCTTTTGCTTATAAAAATACTACTGAGTTCTAAGTGATTTAAAATAACCCAGGTTTTTCCATGAGCAGAGCTTTCTATTTCTAAATAAAATCAACCGTAAAAATAGAAGCCATTAGATATCAGAAACGAGAGATGTACAGTGTGCATAAAGAAGTCACAAATGTTCTCATTATGATGTTAATTTTCTTTTAAAAAGAAGAAAATGAAAACAGTGTTGATGTTCTAAATCAAGACATTTGATTGCCTCAGGAGACAATTCTTATTTAATATTCACTTTATTGAGATATAATTAATACACACTTTTAAAATACATAATTCATTGTTGTTTCATATATTGTTGAACAGCCATCACCTATGTCTCGTTGTAGGACATTTTTGTCACCCTACAAAGAAATTCTGTACCCTTTGAGAGACACTCCAGAATGCCTCATCCTCCATCCTTTGGCAACACTAATCTACTTTTCATCTCTACAAATTTGCTTATTTTTGGACTTTTCACACAAATGTAATTATATAATGTGGCTTATTGTGTCTGGCTTCTTTCGTTTAGCATAATGATTTTAAAGGTTCAACCATGTTGTACCATGTATCAGTATTTCATTCATACTTAGGACTGAATAATATTCCATTGTGTGTGGATAGACAACATTTTGCTTGTCCATTTATCAGCTGATGGACATTTGGATTGTTTCTACTTTTTGACAATTGCAAACAATGCTGCCATGAAAACTCATTTACAGGTTTCTGTATGAACATATGTTTTCAGTTCTCTTGGGTATACACCAGGGAGTGGGAATCCTGGGTCATATGATGACTCTGTACATATTTAGCATTTTGAGAAACCCAAACTGTTACCGGAGTGGCTGCACTATTTTACAATTCAAGCAGCAATGTATGAGACCTCTAATTTCTTCATATCTTCATTAACACATTTTAAAAAATGTAAGCCTTCCTCATAAATGTGAAGTAGTGTCTGCTTGTGGTTCTGATTTACACTTCCATAGAGACGAGTGGTGTTGAGCATCTTTTCATGTGCTTCTTAGCCATTCATACATATCAGTTGAAGAAATCCCCCGCTTATTTTTAAATTGGGTTACTTGTCCTTTAGTTGTTGGATTATAAGTGGTCTTTATATATTATGCATTCAAGTTCTTTATCAGAGAATATGCAAATATTTTCCCAGTCCTGTGGTTTGTCTTTTCACTTTCTTGATGCTATTATTTGAATCACAGTGGTTTTACATTTTGATTGAGGTCAATTTACCAACATTTTCTCTGCTTTTGGTGCCATATCTGAGATGTCTCATATCATGTAAAGTCACAAAGATATGCCCCTATGTTTTTTGCTAAGTGTTTTATAATTTTTGTTGTTACATTTAGTTCTTTGATCCATTTGAGTGAATTCTTATATGTTGTGAGGTAGGGGTCCAACTTTATTCTTTTGCATGCAGACATGCAGTTTTCCCAGCATTATTTGTTGAAAAGACTATTCTTTCTTGTTGAATTGTCTTGACATTTCTGATTTGGTAGAAAATCAGTTGACCATAATGTAAGGATATTTTCTGGATTCTCAATTTTATTCTATCGGTCTATGTTTAGCCTTATACCAGTATCCCACTGTTTTGATTATTGTAGCTTTAAAGTAAGTTTTGAAATTGAAAATTGTGATTCCTTCTTGTTCTTTTTTTCAAAATTATTTTGGTTATTATGAGTCCTTTCCATTTCTGTATAATAAAAAGTGTGACTGGCCTTTGTCCTCAATTCCTGGGAGATAACCTCTGAGCCCTTGGAATTTCTCAAGAATTAGTAGTTTCCTTGTTATTCATTGTGGGCCTTTGGATCACACCTGCTGGTTTGTGCTGACACGGTCACTCAAAATGAGCCTTTAGATAGTTTATGATAAGAAAATGACTCAGGATGAAGACTGGCCTTGCCAGAAATACCAACCATATGATTAGAAGGCTGGGACTTTGAGCCATATTATAGCATACCTGATCTGGGGGAGGAGATGGGAGGTTAGACATTTGAGTTCAACCATGTGGCCAATGTTTCAATCATACCTATGTAAAGAAGCCTCAATAACAACTCTGGGCACTGAAGCTTGAGTGAACTTCTCTGGTTGGCAATTCATTTGAGTGAGTAGGAGCACATTTCAATGTCTAAAGAGTGGCACATCCTAAGGAAGATGAAAGCTACACATTTGGAATCCTCTCAGACTTTTCTTTATGTGTCTCTTCCTTCGGCTGGTTCTACTCTATATACAATTAAAATACATCTTTATTTTCAGAAATGAAGCTGTTGTCATAAGTATAGCATTTTCCTGTGTTCTGTGAGTCATTCTAGTAAGTTACCAAAGTTTATCAACTCAGTAGCAGTTGTGGAAACTCTTGAATTTTTATCCAGCTTGTGAGAAGTGAGGATGGACTTGGGGACCCCAGAACTTGCGGCTGGTGTCTGGGTTAGGGCAGTCTCATAGAGGGCTGTGCCCTTAACCTTGAGTTTGGCTAACTCCAAGTAATGTTCATATAAATTTTAAGATGAACTTGTCAATTTCTGGAAAAAAAAAAAAAAAAAAAAAAAAAAGCTGGGATTTTATTGAACCTGTAGATCAACTGGGGAAACTTGCCATCTTGACAGTAAGTAAGTCTTCTAATCAATGAACAGGGGATTGTTTTACATCTATTTAAGATTCTTTCATCTCTTTTAATTATATTTTCTAATTTTCACTATTTGAGTATTTCACATCCTTGGTTAATTTGTTCTTAGTTGTTTGTTTGTTTTTAAAAAATGCTTTTGAAAATGCAATTGCTTTCATAATTTTATTTTTAGATTGTTCATTGTTAGTGTATAAAAATACAACTAATTTTGTAGATTGATTGATATGGTTTGGATCTGTGTCCCTTCCAAATCACATGTCTAATTGTAACCCCCAGTGTTGGAGGTGGGCCTAGTAGGAGGTGCCTGGATCATGGTGGTGGATTACTCTTGAATGGTTTAGCACCATCCCCTCTTGGTACTGCTCTCAGGATAGTGAATGAGTTCAAACAAGATCTAGCTGTTTAAATGTATGTTGCAACTCCCTCGTCTCTCTCTTTTGCTCCTGCTCCCACCATGTGAGATACCTTGCTCTTTTGCCTTCTGCCATAATTAGAAACTTCCTGAGGCCTCCCCAGAAGCAAAAGCCACTATGCTTTCTGTGTAGTCTGCAGAACCATAAGCCAATTAAACCTCTTTTATTTAAAAATTACCCAGTCTTGGACATTTTTTTTTTTTGAGACAGGGTCTCACTCTGTTGCCCTGGCTGGAGTGCAGTGGTATGATTTCAGCTCACTGCAACCTCCACCCCCCGGGGCTCAAGTGATTCTCCCACTTCAGCCTCCCAAGTAGCTGAGATTACAGGCACCGGCAACCATGCTCTGCTAATTTTTTCTATTTTCAGTAAAGACGGGGTTTCACCATGTTGGCCAGGCTGGTCTTGAACTCCTGACCTCAAGTGATCCACCTGCCTCAGCCTCCCAAGGTGCTGGGATTATAGGTGTGAGCCACTGCACCCAGCCCCAGTCTCAGATTATTTCTTTATAGCAATATGAGAATGGACTAATACATTGATCTTGTATCCTGCAAACTTGATGAATTCATTCACTAGTTCTAATAATTTTTTAGTGGATGCCTTAGGATTTCTGTATATAAGAATATGTCATCTCAGAATAGAAATAGTTTTACTTCTTCCAGTCCAGTCTCGATGTCTTTTATTTCTTTTTATTGCCTAATAATTCTGGATAACTCCAGTACAATGTTGAATAGAAGTGTCAAGAGTAGACATCCTTGTATTTTTCTTGATCTTAAGAGGAAAGCATTAAGTATAATGTTGGCTCTGGGTTTGTCACAGATGGCCTTTATCAGGCTGAGGAAGTTTCCTTTTATTCCTAGTTTGCTGAGTATTTTTATTAAGAAAAGGTAACTATTGTTTTGTGAAGAGTGAAGAAGAACAGGTGAATGAAACACCCTATAAAGCAACAATATGAGGCCTTTTCCATTTAGCTACTTCCTTATTTTCCATTCTAATTGTGACTCTTAAGGACAGAAGCTCTGAATCGTAGGCAGTTGCCAATTTATAGCAAGCATGTTTACTTTGCTTCCACTGGAAACTTACAGTGAGAAACATCGCTCCCTGTTAATGTATGGGCTATAAATTTGTTCTTCTGAGAATACCTAGGGGAAAGAATAAAGGTAAGGGGAAAGAATAAAGGTAAGGGGATGTAGAGAGCAGATTACTCTTCTCAGTACATCCAGTCCCCTCCCTAAGCAACTGCATTGGCAGCTTACACACACACACACACACACACACACATACACACACACACTATTCCACAACAGCAAATACATTTTCTTCCTTATTTGTGACTGATCAGAACACTAAACAATTAATATCTCCAACTAGATTGTCCTTAACTTTGTACAAAGGTGAAGAGATACCCCCTACCCTCTATTGACCTGCCTCCAAATCATCTAATCAAGAAAATATCCAGTTAAAGTGCTCCTGATTTCTGAATTTATGAGCAGCAAAGGGGCCCTGAGTCAGAAATAATTATTTCAAGGAAGTACTTTTACAGTTCCAAGAAAGTTCTTGCTTCTTTTTGAAAACAGATTCTCTCTAACCAGGCTATTTTTTAATTTCCTCAAACAGGAGATACTTAGGAAGAAAGAACAGAGGGGACTGAGAATGGGAGTTCTTTTACTTTCAGTGGGGGTTAGTCAACTCTCCATACCATCCATGCATCCTCATAAGCAAGACCTTTTATAGTCACCTAACCCCAACAACACAAGAAAGGAATTTTAAAAGGACTTTTAGAGAGAACAGCTGGATCAGGGACAGCAGTGACAGAATATTCACTTAGAAAAAGATAACTCTCTGACTGTGATATTGTTGTTTGTATCACTCTAGGTATGCAGTGAAGACTCTGCTTCCTCTTGTGCATCTAGCCTGATTGATTGTAGTGACTGTCTTGTGCAGCTGGGTCAGGGCTCAGGGAAACAATGTGCAGTGATGAATTGGCAATGCCTGGCAAGACCAGAGGCAGAAGATATGTGGTCCTGCCTGACTGTTTCTCCAGGGTCATTAGTAATAAATTTCCCTATTTAGTAGAAGAAGAAAATAACAAAGTGGGATTGAGAATTGACTTTGAATTTTAGCTGGAGTTCCATAGTTGCAAATATTCTTGGATTAGAATGCAAGGAAAAATACATTTAGTTTTCATGATCTGGGAAACTCATAGAGACAACTGCCTTAATTTTTTTTATCCTTTGTGAATACCACTGCTATTTCCTTCTGAGCAGGTAGCAACACGGTTTTGTTAACATAGACTTTTAGTCTCTTTCACACATATATAAACCATCCCTGAGACAGCATGGTATGAAAGGAAAGCCGGTTTCTTATTTTCCTCTCTGACCATTCCATTTTGCCTTGGCCGCAAGAGATGCTGTTGTGAAGCTCAGGTTAGGAGAGAAACAAAGCAACATCTCTAAGTGGTGTTAAGATGAACCACAGCTCCAGGAGCTACAGCAGGGCATGAACAGGGCTGTGTAAACCCTCAGGAGCACTCCCAGCTGATGTGTCATAGAAGAAGGTCAGAATAGCTGATGAAAAAAATAAAAAGCATAGTGATTGCATATAGCCCATGCACAGAAGTTTTGATGGTGTATGTATTCTCCAAAGACTGCCAGTCCAGGGTTCAAATGCTGGCTGTACACCTGCAAAATTCAAAATACCGTAGACAATGTTTTATTTCACCTTTGAACTTCCTCATTTGTGGAAAAAAAAAAAAGAAGGTTGGGGACAGTAAGAGTACCTAATTTACTGGGCAAGTGGAGGAGTGAGTGAAATGATATAAGTAATGAACATACAATAGGGTGTGAGTGTGTGTATAAAAGTTTTGTGTATATTTCATGCAGGTAACATTTTGGACATCAAAGATTAGACATCCTCTGAAGTAGATTCGGTCTTCCATGCTAGATTTTCTAACTTAAGTTGGAATTCAGTATAAATCAGGAAAAAGATTCAAGCCAGGCTGAAGAAAAGCAACATAGACTAACGGGGGTTGTGGGACCATAGAGAAAAAACTAAGAGAAACAGAAAAGTGTGTTTCTACCCCAGCAACAAGGGCATTGGCGGGCATCCTCCACACCTCCATGGATCTTGGTATGGTATGAACGCCTACCCATCTGGGATGAAAATCTCCCATCACCGAAGGGTCCATTGCAAGGCCAGCTGTGCCTCAGTCCCCACAACATCATATGTGCTCCTACTGATGCAAATGACGATCAGTTCATGTGTCCATTTGACATGAAACGTCTTGAGCTTTCTTCAGCATTTGTGAAAGGGTCATTGAATTGGCTTCATTTGCAAAACTCGAAAGACAGAGGCTGGGGGCATTATGTTCATGGTTCATAGTCTCAGGCTGATCTAAAACTTCCCAACTTTTTGCTAGAAGGAGCTCTTGATTTACAATTATGCCGTGATGGATTACCTGAAAACTCAACCTTCAGGCAAACTGTGATTAACTTGACCAAAGACATCTGGGAGAGCCATCGATGGCCTGAAATTATGATCTTAGTATTCTAGCCTGAAACTAGACACCACTGGAATTGCCTTTCTGCAAGACTTCAGCACAGGGGCCTTTGTTTGCTGTCTCAACAGTTTTTTGTTTTTTCATGAACAGTTCAGCAAAAAACACATCTGCAGGAACAGCCCACAAAGAAACAAAGATGAGTGTCCAGCTTAGCAGAGTTGCTTTTTAGAAAATGAACTTCATCTTGCTTGAATGCTGGGAGAAAAGCAATGAATGCCTTAATGATTAGCAACTGCTAAATAGGTAAGTTCGTCAGAGCCATGGACTAGGCATAAATTTTAGTGCTTGAAAAATCATATGCTCACAATTAGCTGGGCTTTGCTGCTGGATACTGTAAAATCACAACATGCTGTCAAGATTCATTTTCAGGGGCTGTTATCGGCAGTGAATAAAGGTTGAAATGAAATGCAAAACAGATTTACAGGTGCTAACACAAGTAATTTATCAGCATTCAGCAGGCTCCCCTTTGTTCTCTGGACAGCCTTCGGGACTTCGGTGCCTTCTTTCGTGCTGGGAAGCTGATGATCCAGCAGTGGCCTCAGAGGTAGGACTTAGAAAGAAACTAAAGAAATTTAAAAAGTCAGTAAGCCCTCCCACCCAAAGGAGCCTTCCAAGAAACAATTTGGCCTTAAAAACTACAGTTGCAGAGACAAGCTACATATTTTCTTTCTGTTCTTTTCTCTCCCAGCCAATACATTGCCCTCTAATCTGGGTCATTTGTTCTAAGGGAATTTGAAATAATTTTTTTTTTGTCTCCACAAAGTCTAAAACCCCATGCCAATGAGGACAGAAGCCAATGAAGCTTATGCCTATTTGCTCTAGAGGATACAGCTTATTCACGGAAGAAAAATCAGCAAATTCATTCGTTTACTTTATGTTTGGGATGCCTTAGGAGCACAGCAAATGGGTGAAGCCAAAGTATCTAGGTATATAGAATTAAGTCAGCTTTGCAAAAGGGCCAGGGACAATGAAGCAAGCAAGAAGATACAACTATTTGAAGATAACAGTTGTGGAGGCCTTTCACATTTTAAAAGACCAGTCCAATTCATCCTTTTAAAAGAAAATCAACGTAAACTAGGGAATTATATTTAACTCTAAATCATAAACACTGAAAATTTTACTAGAGGTTAAACTTCTCAAATGAATTAAAAAGATATTCTTCTAATGAGAAACAAATGGTTGGGGCTTGTAACAAATGTATCAGAGTAACACATCTTAGATGAAGTTTTCACATAGTGGAGGAAGAATGGAACAAGTTGTGGGGTTCACTCTGGGGTGAAGGATCTCGGTCTGTGACACCTGGCCCTTGCCATTGCCAGTCCTGCTGTCATCGGTGTCTCTCCTTATCCCTGGACCTTTCTCCTACACTTCACCCTTGTAGGTTCCATCAGCCCTTCATTCTCTGTTTAGTTGGCTTCCACTGATAAACAGGGGTGAGGGTGGGGAGAAGGGAAAGAAAGTAATGGAGGTGAGAGGCAGAGGTAATGCGCAGAGTAGTGAAAACCAGGCCTTATAAGAGCCAAAAATAGAGCCCTTGAAATCATAAATATCATGGAGATCACCCCAAATAGTGTGTCTCCTTCCTAGTCTTCAGGTGCACCCTGAAGCCTTCCTTCCAGCAGGACAAAGTCAAAGCAGGTTTCATGAAGGGATAATGGAGAGGAAAAACATCTATACTTAAAAAAAAGATTTGCTTTCCCATGGAATTGTGAAAGCTTTTGTATAAACAGCTCAATTTAAGACTTTTACTTTGGACCCTTGGAGGTGTCAATAGTTTAAGGAATACCCTTAAAGAAAAAGCACTGTTGAAATTACAAACCTGCCACGGTTCCTCTCACACTTGCATTAGGAAGAGGCCATGTCCTGATGAATTTCAAGTTCAAGTCAAAATTTTAAGATGTATTTCTCTAAATAGATTTGCTATCTCCCTAGGCATTAAAGGAATAATCATATTTTCATTAGACATTTTTCTCAAGTCAATGAGATATTTCTTCCTGTTTCCTGGGACTAAGGGGAGATAAACCTTTTTCACATGGAGGCCAGCAGGGAAAAGGTAAAAGGAGAAAAGCAAGAGAAGCAGGGAGGTGCCCTTGCTTGCAGCCCCGGGTAGTTATGTGGCAACACTCTCATGATCTACTTTCCTCGAATTCCTCCTGAATGGGTCAGGAAACAATAAGAGACATGGGAAATCAATATATTTCCTTTGTAGGCAGCAAAGGTGGCTCTGGGCTTGCATTCCTGCTTGTGATGCTCACAGATAAAGGAATGCTCTTTCAAGGATAAGGGGAGAACCTGGAATGGGGCTATAATGAGGACATGGGAAAGCTGGGGAGCTTTTTACAGATTACCTCTTTATTTGTTCTTTTTTCATAATAAAGTACGTTAAAATCTTAGATCATTGACATAGTTGTAATTACCATTAATACGTATGAAATATTCTTAGAAACCTGCTGATCCATTACATTTGAAAAAGATAAAGTCCAGCAGACAGTATTGAATCAAGGCTAATTCAATATTATGAATATTGACAAATTAATATTATATTAATAATATTACAGTAATCAATAACATTATGTTACTATTAATTACATTAATATTATTATATTAATATCATTGGTATTAATTGATATTTATATTAATATAATGAATTAATATTATGATACTGATGGAATCCAGAAGCCCATCTGATTTTTGCTCTACTTTGAGCCTTAATCTACCTTGCAGAGTTTTCTATGTAGCAGAGCTCAATAAATGGTAGCTGTTGAATTAAGTGACGAGAATTGAATATAAAATAAAAGCCACATTGTAAACTTGTGGGAAACAATGGATTTTTCTTTCCAGAAAATAATATTGGCTAACCATTTGAAGAAAATACTAATTTTCATACAATTTTAAAAAGGAATTTTCAGATGAATGGAAAGGCCAAATGTAAAGACCTAATTTGTAAATGTAGAAGAAAATAAAGGAGACTCCCTTTACAAGCTTAATATGGGGACAGTCTTTCAAAAGAAGATAGAACACCCAGAACCCATAAGGGAAAAGAAAATCAGATATAATGACTTTAACAAGAAAAGTTTTTGTAGAATGAAAGACACCATAAACATTAAAACACACACAGGCGCACACACAGACACACACACACACACACACAAAAGAATCTGGGAAAAAATTTGCAAAATATGTAATTGTTAAAGGAAAGGTAGCAGACTTACCACACAATAAAACAAGGGTCAAGGGATATGAGTAGTTAATCCACAGAAGAAAATTCAGCTCATCAGCAAACACTTGAAAAGATACTCAACATCACCAAGAAACAGGAAAATGCAGATAAAAAGCAAGACAATATTTCTGCCCACCTGACTGGGAAAATGAAAATGATTGTGAATCTCAAGTGCTGGCATGCCGAAGACTCCCTTGCAGCATGCTGCTAAAAGTGTACATTGCTAAATTTGTATAGATAAATACTGAAATGTAAAACATGTGAATTACATCACATCTGTAGACAAACACCTGAAGCATCTATTACAGTAGAGTTGGCAAGACACAGGGGAACAAAAAGATCCAGAACCAGATTATTTTTGTAGCGGGTGAGAAAGAGTCAGGTAATAGGGTGTGGTGGGGTGTGAGGACCACCAGCAATGAATGTGTGGAAAAAAAAAAAAAAGGGGGGCCTGCCAGGCACAGTGGCTCAAGCCTGTAATCTCAGCACTTTGGGAGGCCGAGGTGCGTGGATCATGAGGTCAAGATATCCAGACCATCCTGGTCAACATGCTGAAACCCCGTCTCTATTAAAAATACAAAAAATCAGCTGGGCATGGTGGCGCGTGCCTGTAATCACAGCTACTCAGGAGGCTGAAGCAGAAGAATTGCCTGAACCCAGGAGGCAGAGGTTGCGGTGAGCCGAGATCGCGCCATTGCACTCTAGCCTGGGTAACAAGAGCGAAACTCGGTCTCAAAAAAAAAAAAAAAATGTGCAGCGTCAGGCCGGGCGCGGTGGCTCAAGCCTGTAATCCCAGCACTTTGGGAGTCCGAGGCAGGTGGATGACGAGGTCAAGAGATCGAGACCATCCTGGTCAACATGCTGAAACCCTGTCTCTGTTAAAAATACAAAAAAATCAGCTGGGCATGGTGGCGCGTGCCTGTAATCCCAGCTACTCAGTAGGCTGAGGCACAAGAATTGCCTGAACCCAGGAGGCGGCGGTTGCGGTGAGCCGAGATCGCGCCATTGCACTTCAGACTGGGCTACAAGAGCAAAAGTCCCTCTCAAAAAAATAAATAAATAAAATGTGCAACCTCAGGCCGGGCGCGGTGGCTCAAGACTGTAATCCCAGCACTTTGGGAGGCCGAGGCAGGTGGATGACGAGGTCAAGAGATCGAGACCATCCTGGTCAACATGGTGAAACCCCGTCTCTACTAATACAAAATAATAGCTGGGCATGGTGGCGCGTGCCTGTAATCCCAGCTACTCAGGAGGCTGAGGCAGGAGAATTGCCTGAACCCAGGAGGTGGTGGTTGCACTGAGCCCAGATCGCGCCATTGCACTCCAGCCTGGGTAACAAGAGCGAAACTCCGTCTCAAAAAAAAAAAAAAGAGGTCATGGGAAAGGGTGAGGGAGGAAGAGTTATGGGGAGGAGCCTTCGAAGGACCAAGGGAAGGTCTTTATGGTACTGTTCCCAAGACCCAGGCCATTGGCCAAGAAGTGGTTCCAGTGTTGCAATCCACTGACACGTGTTTTGTTTATTGGGCTTACATTTTCTCATAGCAGCCATCACCGGCAGCTCTGTTTTGCCACAGCCAGCACCGCTTACTCCCCATTGTTTTCATCTGCCCAGGGTCATTCATTTATGTTTGTCAAATATTTTTGTCCCATGCCCTCTGGATTAAGCCTGTAGTGTTTGTAGTGCAAGAAAATAAGATAGTGAGACCTGGAAAGCAACCTGATCTCATCTCTTGTCCTCCATCCCTCTCCTGGACTTGTACATGTTTAGGGAACTACCTGGATACCCATGGAGTCCAAAGGGGAAAACATGCCCAGAACAGATAAGAAGTAACCCATCCCATGCCATCCATAGGTCATCACTAAGACCCTGGGTGATGGGGGTGCGGGGACGATGAAGGCCCAGAAACATCTGCCCTCAGGTGCCAGCCTACATGGCAGGCCCCAGAGTGGAGCTTGAGATGTTTCCTATGGAATGGAAAAGACTCAAGCTCATTGCAGGTTGCAGATAAATAAGAGGGAATATTCGACTTTATGTTTAGAGGGATAGGACAAAGACATGTCCTTGTCTTTCAGAAGTTTACCCCTGAGTCCCAGAAACAAATACATAAAAACTCAGTTGATAGAAACTCCACTTTTTCCATTACCCTTGGACTGTCTCATTTTTGTCCCCTTCCTTTCTCTCATACCCTGTCTTGAATCCTTCAGCAAGCTCTGTTAGTGCCACCTTCAGAATAGATTCAAGGTCCGACCTCTTCCCACCACTTTCCCTGCTACTGCTTTGGTCTAAGTAAATCTCGTTCCTACCTGGTCTCCCCATTTCCACCCTTGCCTGGACTCAATGTAATCTCAACATGGCAGCTAGGGTGACCTTCAAAAGTCAGAGGTCACCAATTCTTCGTTTAAAATCCTGCAATGGCTCCCCCTTCAGTCAGAGTAAAAGTCAAGATCTTCACAATGGCCCAGGAGACCATATGTAATCAGTACCCCTCCACCCCATGACCTCTCTGACCTCACCTCTCACTGGGCCCCCATCCTTCTCACATCCGCACCGCTGTTCCTCCACCTCTCCCCTCCCACTTCTTCTCTCCCTCTTCAGGACTCCTGCACCATCCGTTCTGCCTGCCCAGGCCACTTTGCTTGGCTAGCCCATTTTTCTTTTGCAAGCCTTTGAAAGTCACCTTCCCAGTGAGACTGACACAGAACCATCCCCATCTAAAATTGCAGTCTCCTCTCTCCGTATCTCCCTACCATGATGTATGTTTTCCAAAGGACCTAAAATACTATGTATTTTACTTATTTATTATGTTTATTCTCCACTCACTAGAATTTTAGCTCCTCAAGAACAGACATTTTTTTTTTAACCTGTTTTGTTCCCTGGTATATGTAATCCAGAGGGCTGTGAATGAATGAATGAATGAATGAATGAAATGGTCATTAACTAATATAGTTTAGCTGTGCCCCCCAATCTCATTTTGAATTGTAGTTCCCATAATCCCCACGTGTGGTGGGAGGGACTTGGTGGGAGGTAATTTAATCATAGGGGGATTACTCTCATGCTCTTCTCATGATCGTGAGTGAGTTCTCATGAGATCTGATGGTTTTATAAGTGGCTTTTCCCCTTTTCCTCAGCACTTCTCCTTGCTGCTGCAGTGTAAAGTAGGACGTGCTTCCCTTTCTGCCATAACTGTAAGTTTCTTGAGCCTCTTTCCTTTCTAAATTACCTAGTCTCTGGTATGTCATTATTAGCAGTGTGAGAATGAACTAATACATTAACAAAAACTACATTTGTTAAATATCTAGCAAGAAGCACAGATTAGTGCTAAAAATTTAATGAAATGGAGATGTCAGGTTTTCGTAAATAAAGATGTATCACCAAAGTACAAAAGGCCTTAATCTGAGGAATGATTTGTCCTTTCAGGTTAAATTTATGCAGTTTAAGGACAACAGTGTGCAACTTAAAGACAGTGTGGTTCAAAAATAAAGACAAATCCCAACCTTTTTACCCTCTCCTGAACTTTGGTATTGTTTAAGCACTGGATTGACTCATTAGAACTAGGTATTTGGAATTATGTTTCAGGAATTCATAACTGCTTTTAATTACTGTAGCAAATATCTAAGCACAAGAAAATGAACTGCAAAAAGATCAACAGGTATTAAGTACTATTTTGCAGTGAATTCAAATGCTGTCAGATCTAAAAACTCAAGTCATTCATTTTCCAGCTGTTTTAAGTCTCAGAGCCAAGCTGAATGTCCTGAAAACTTACGTTTCTACAGAGAAGATTATTAGCACCAACTGGGAATCGTCAGGTTGGCTCCAAACTGGCTAATCTCAGAGATGCTGCTCCAGGAAAAAACTTTTTCTCATAATTACAGGAGATTGCAACCATGGAAAAATAAAAGGCAGGAGAAATGGAGAAGTAGATATCTGGAAATGTAATCTTGGTTAAAGAGAGAGAAACCACCTGACACAGAGAAAACTAAAAGCTATGTTTCCTTAGCCATGCACACAATTTAGTCCTGCTCTTCTATTCTGTGAATATCTGAAAGTGAGACAGTAATAGCTAACATTTTTAATCTAAATAGAATTACCTTTTGTGACTTGTTGGCAACCTAGATTCGCTTAGAGTTTCTGGATATGACTGTAAACTTATTTAAAAGTATTTTACTATAATCAGGTTTTTGGTGCATATTTTAACATTATATATTTTTTCTTGTTTAAAAAAATGCTCATTGTAGAGAATTCACACTAAAGAGTACAAAGAAAAAAATAAAATCACCACCAACATTACCATACCATTAACGTTCTGACATTATTTTTTGGTCCTTTTCCTCTGCTTGTATGATGACTCCAGCCTCCATCTAAATTTTCAGCAGTCTACCCAGTGACCTCTAAACATTTTTGATATGACTGAGGGGTCAGCCCCCTTTCTGATCATCATTTTGTGGAGAAGATACTAGGACTTTTTGCCATTGGTTAGAATGCTCCATTCTGGGGACTGTTGCCTTTGCTGCTGACAAACTCAGGAAGTCTACAGCAAGGCCAGTTCAGTTCAACGCAAGATCCTGAAAGGAGGGTCTTCAGTAGCCTAAGAGTCTGGGGGTCTAAAACATTCACCACTACGTGAAACACAAGTCTCACTGTCATGGTCACTGGTAGAAGTTTCTCTGGAGGAGGAGGGCTGGAAGGCAAAAGGAAGGTCCTCCCTGCATTGCTGCTCAGGCCATGCAACTACAGCTTGGATCGCTCTTTGTATTTGCCCACTCAGGAGATACACTGGGTTTGTATCAAGGCCCTTCTGCTGGGGTGGTCAGGTCAGAAGGAAGTTAACATTAGCCGTACATTGTGCCTCAATCCAGCATCTCCCTAGAATAACGTCAACCCTGGTTTAGGGCTCAATGCCAACCATGAACCAATCTAAACACAGCCTTGTCATCACCAAGCAGAACATTAGTGGAGCTCTGTAACAGGAATATTGGAGAGGTTGCCCCATCACATCCCTAAAAACTTGGTCATGCAGTGAATTAGTGGGAGTGGGCACATGCTTTATTCATTCATCTCGTAAATACCACTGACTCCTATTTTTTATCACACTGTGGTATCAGTCGATCTCTTCTGTCCTCCATCTACTCTGAAATGATTCAAAGCACATTGCTACAAGTGAGTTATTGTAAATGGTCTCTTATTTACTAAAAACAGTATTGAATGCAATTCTATAGACAGCAATTTTTAAAAGCACCAAAAAAAAAAAAAACAGGCAATGAGTCAATGTCATTGTCAGCGCTATTGCTTCGTTATCAAATGGCTTTTGGCTACAGCTTATTCATGATGGTGTAGCCACTGCTTTGAACATAAATAAATTATATTTATGTACCATGGCACAAAAATCTTAATATGCTTTGAAATAAACACAAAAATATAAAATAAAGGGTATAGTGATAGACATATACATGTGTATATTCACATATACATGTATATATATATGTTTATTCACTAATGTATTTCTATGTGTGTATATAAATATGAATACATTTTGACATGTATACATAATATATACCTAAATGTATGAGCACCAATATTTTCTGTCTCTTAGGGAATATTCCTAGATACCTATTTTTTAAAAAAATCCTGGTTAAAGAATATGTTTTCTACCTTTCAATAGGTTACAACTGAAAGAGGCACTGTTAACAAAATAGAAAAATTCTACAGAGAACATCCAAATTATTCACACAAATGACAACTAATACTCATGAATGAACAAACAAAATATGTGCATTATCTATGTATGATGAATGATTTCATACTTAGAGGCTCTGTATAAGAAAAAGGACAGGAAGTAAAAGGCTTTTCATGTCCAGGAACATCTTGATACTTCAAGAAATATGTGAAGGAAGGAGAGGAAGGACTGGACCAAACATTGCTGGGATGAAATTTCTGGCCTGAAAGAGTGTGGGTGAAGAACTGATGTTGTGAGTGAAAAAACACATGAAAGTATAATGTAAACACCAGATGGCTTGAGAGAGAGAGATTTCACAGGGCCTAGGAAGAGACGGGACATTTGCAGGACACTGACAGCCCATTATCTTTCCAGAATATTGAGAAAAATTCAAGTTTTAACCTATATTTGCTCTTTATAGAGTTCCTTTATGTAATTCTGCTTTAAACCAATTCTTCCAGAAGGAATAAATGCAATTTATTTGTTATCTAATAGAGCTACAAGGATTTCCATCAGTGACTTCTTCCTTTGAGGGGAATAATTATCTCGGGAGTTAAACAGCACAGACATCATGACATGGAAGATGCCTCGATGGCTTTGCAGGAAAAATGAGTTTGCACAACAGCAACAGACAGCTTCACAAGTGGCCCTTTGAAATAAGAACAAGATTGGGAATTCCAAAGCAAATTTTCCTGCTCCTAATCCTTATAACCCTTTCTTCTCTATGCCATTTGCTCCCCATCTTTGGTCCCCAGTGAAGATGTCCATCCTGTTACCCTAAGATGTTCTTGAAATTTATTTTTGAAGGCAGCCTTCCTTCTCTCTGGTTCTAATCCTTTCTCTTTCTTCCAGAACGGCAACTTGACTGGGTTTTACAGTTCCAATGGACACGCATGAGCACTATCAAACTTCTGGGAGTTTTTCTGAAATGTTTATACAAAAAGCACCTGGAGCCCATTGAGTTTCCCTCTTCGGATGTGTAAGTTTTCTTCTGTCTTGGTGGCTACTGCCTCCTTCTCTCTTCCTGCCTTAGGTCAAGATAAATGAGTTTTCCACCAAGAAAGCCATATGGATCTCTGAGGTTTTGAACCCTAACCAATGCTGTCTCGTTGATTGCCTTTAGGTTTCAGGGTCTTATTTTACCTCGACCTCAGCCTCTCTCTTCTGCAGTTCCATATCCACATGAGCTACAAGAGTCTCATGAAGACCCCTTCCTCTGCTAATAGCTGCCTCATTGTATACTGCTTCTGTATTCGCTCCTCAGATAGAGGATCAAATGGTAGAAACTTTTGACCAAACAGAGAATGGCTTATATGGGAATTAACTATGCACTTGCTCATTTTACTCTACAGAACAATCCCATCTGTGTTGGACCTCTGTGCTCCATCTCCCATGCAAAAGAAGTATCCTATAGGCCGGGCACAGTGGTTCACACCTATAATCCCAGCACTTTGGGAGCCTGAGCAGGGAGGATAGTTTGAGCTCAGGAGTTCGAGACCAGCCTGGGCAACAAAGAGAGACCCTGTCTCTAAAACAAAAACAAAGATATCTTCAGAGTGTGTTCAGTCTTTGCTCCTGGTTTAGATATAGGTATGTAGAGATTGCTATTTGAGTAGTCAATTCCCAATATGGTGTGATTGGGGCATTTGGAGAGGTCTTCTTTATATATCATAGCTCTTAGACTACTACCAATAAAGGTTTTTATTTTGGGGTTAACATTATAGTAATGATATATTTTGAATGTAATATTTGGATTGAGACACAGGAGGCGGAATATATAATGCTGAAAAAACGTAATGCTCAATGAAATGAATGTCTCTATCATGTTCTTTTTTGTTGTTGTTGTTATATGGATGAGGGCTTCCTAGGCTGCCCAGGCTGGCCTTGAACAGCCAGCCTAGCCTCCTAACGTGCCAAGACAACAGGCCTGAGCCACTGCGCCTCCCAATATATTATTAAAATATGAACAAATTACTTGACACGGTACCCCTCAAAATAATATCAGTCATTCTCACTTTAATATAAATTAGTCTTATTATAAAATCATTTTCCTGCTTTCAACAAGTTGCACTGTAAGACAAGACATTTTTTGAAACAGAGAGAAGATAAATATGAAGTAAGAAGATTTGTCCCCAGCAGGCTTTTCCTGGCAGAAAATATGGACATCTGGGTGGTGTCATAGGAGGTCAGAAGGAAGGATTTACCAAAATGGGTAAACTGGGCGGTGCATGAAAACTGGTGCCTTCGCTCCTGTGGGCCATATTCTTCCGAAAGCCAGAGAACCAATCATCCTGTTGATTGTGAGGTACCAAGAGAAGTGCTGAAGGTAAAAGCCCTGTGTCCTCCCCATCCATGATCTTGGCCGAAAGCATTAACCTCCAGAGAGTCTCCGTGCTTTTAGAGACTTCCTGGTCTGAAGTGACTGCCTGTTGTGGACAAAAGCTGAAAGCAAACAACATAAAAACAAACGAAAGAAGTCAGTTACTCAAGGCTCTAGACAGCTAATCAACACCTCCACAGACCAACAGTAGCTTAGCTTAATAGATTTCGCAAAATCACTTTTTTCTTTTTCTCCAGTTTTTTTTTTCTTATTTAATAAAGTTGAAAACACAATGCAGTTCTGCAAGACATTTTTTTCTTCCATTGTGTCATTTACTGCTTTGCTTAAGGGGGAAAAGTCTTTTATACTCTTGCCAAAAAAGAAGCAGGAGAGGACTAAGAAGGAATGTTTTATTTGGGATTCCTGTCTGTATCCGTCAAAATGAAAGAACTGGCAAAATGATATTGAAATAGTGGTGGATACTCTTGCTGGCCTCATTTTGGACACTTTCTTGAAAAGGCCGTTTATTAGACTATGCAAGGCTCTTAAAAATTCAAAGAACTCTTACTTTGACAAAACATTTTTCCATCATCTGGTTAGAATTTCTGGGCCAGTTAGCTCAGATCTACTATTTCCTCCCCATGTGTTCTGCAAACCATGGGGGGAGAGGGTCATTATTTTGCAGGAGTCAGGAATGAGATGCAATTATGGGGCCTGAGCGCAGGAGAGATGATATCTTCTCCCAAGCTCACTAGCATAGAAGGCCGCTTGTCTACATTCAGGGACTGCTGACTGAATTTGGCCTAGTGTATTCTACAAGTGCCTTATCAGCCAACTCTCCTCTTCTGTTTATTTAGAAAGAAACCATTGTGTGATGTGGTTATTCTTAGGAGGCCTGCAGAACAAGTGCTGCCTTTGACATGCTGAATGTACAGTGTACACAAATGCCCTCGTCTATGAGTTCACATGTGTGCACACAACACACACAACCCCAAAGGCCCTCCTGCCCGGTATGAGGGGGAAACCCTCAGATGGAGGCCTGCATCCCTGTAATTCAAGCAAATAAATTTGGAGCTGGCCAGGGGGTTTGCTCTCCTCAGTCTCTCCCTTAATATTTTGGGGGACAGTTTATATTCAGAAATCCAGTGTGTAGGAATGCAGGAATAGCTGCGATTTGGGGTAATTTGCCTGGGTTTGAATTTGAGCTTTCTTTGGCCTAATCTGTTTAATTGAGACCTGAACTTCAGCTGGCTGCCGGCATTCATAGAGCATGTGGGCACCAGACTGATTGACCTCTATTTCTGTCAACCGAAAATGCCATCCCTCCCACTCCTTTAGCCTCTCACCCCAGGAAAATTCATGTATTGAGCCTACTTGACTGAAAATAAATTAAAATTTTCAGTAAATAAAGACAGAAAGTAAATGTACCCATTTTCACACTTATCCTTTATTCTCCAAAGATGGAAACATATTAACATAAGAAATGTGTCATCTAAAAGGGAAATCAATACTGGGCAAAAATTGCTTCTTAGTTACCAGAAGAGAGTTCACTTAGAAAGAAACATTTGGACATGTATTGACATGTCTACTGAGCGGCTCTCATCCTCAAGCAGCCTTGGGAACTCCAGACAAAGTTCCCTGGACCTTATTTAACTCCAGAAAGGGAGAAGGATGTATGTACAGTGGACTCTCATACAAGACAGCGTGAAAGGACATAGATCTATTTTAAAGATAAAGCAACATGTACCGAGAGGGAATTCATTTTATTCTGGGAGTAGGCCAAGGAAGGTTCATGGAGGAGTCCCCTTCTAAATGGAAACTTCCCTATCAGGAACATACTGTACATAGACATGGAATAGCTAAATGGGAGCACTAATTTCACTTTCCAGGTGTGAATTGAAATATACCACATGTGGGTGCACACACACACACACATGTATAAATATGTATGTGGTGTGTGTGTATATGTACATACATATTTTTATGTGTGTATATATATGTGTGTACATATATAGAGGGAGATAATTCTTTTAATGCTATCTTTAAAGTGATATCTCTTTTAAATTGTTGAAGCATTGTGATAAATTTGGGAAAAGTTAGTTAAGCAATACTTAATTTATGGAGATACAGGTATATATACCCTTATTGGTCAGGTTTATATCTACTTACTGAGAGAATAGATCTAATTTTCCACAGTGCTTATACCTCTATATAATAAGAAAAACTGTTGTCTTTCTATTAATTTCAGTATTTTTTCTTTCAGCAACACTACTACAAAAGCTGAAAAAATTCATCACCAGCACATTCAGGCAGAAGGAAAATGATACCAGGTGGAAATATGGATCTACACAAAGGAATAAACAACACTAGAGATTATGACTATGTGGTTAGTATATATATATTTTTATTATTATATCTAAATAAAATATTATTTAAACAAAAATATTATAGAATCATATGGCATTTATAACATGAAGAAGCAAAATGGATGATAAGAATAGCACAATTACTGGAGGGAAATGGAAGTATACTACAATAAAGTTTTTATACTATATGTAAAATAATATACTATGACTAGAACATAGAATGTGGTTAAGTTTTTTCTAATACATAATGAATACTTTATTTTTATTTATTTTTAAAAAATTTTATTATACTTTAAGTTCTGGGGTACATGTGCAGACCGTGCAGGTTCGTTACATAGGTATACACGTGCCATGGTGGTGGTTTGCTGCATCCATTGCCCCGTCATCTACATTAGGTATTTCTCCTAATGCTATCCCTCCCCAAACCCCCACTCCCTGCTTTCCCTAGCCACCTAACCCCCAGGCCCCAATGTGTGATGTTCCCCTCCCTGTGTCCATGTGTTCTCATTGTTCAACACCCACTTATGAGTGAGAACATGTGGTGTTTGGTTTTCTGTTCTTGTCCAGTTTGCTGAGAATGATGGTTTCCAGTTTCATCCAAGTCCCTGCAAAGGACATGAACTCATCCTTTTTTATGGTTGCATAGTATTCCATGGTATATATGTGCCACATTTTCTTTATCCACTCTATCATTGATGGGCATCTGGGTTGGTTCCAAGTCTTTGCTATTGTGAAGAGTGCCACATTAAACATATGTGTGCATGTGTCTTTATAATAGAATGATTTATAATCCTTTGGGTATATACCCAGTAATGGGATTGCTGGGGCAAATGATATTTCTATTTCTAGATCCTTGAGGAATCGCCACACTGTCTTCCATAATGGTTGAATTAATTTACACTCCCACTGACAGTGTAAAAGTGTTCTTACTTCTCCACATCCTTTCCAGCATCTGTTGTCTCCTGATTTTTTAATGATTGCCATTCTAACTGGCATGAGGAGGTATCTCAGTGTGGTTTTGATTTGCATTTCTCTAATGACCAGTGATAATGAGCTTTTTTTCATATGTTTGTTGGCTGCATAAATGTCTTCTTTTGAAAAGTGTCTGTTTATATACTTTGCCCACTTTTTTGATAGGGTTGTTTTTTTCTTGTAAATTTGTTTAAGTTCTCTGTAGATTCTGGATATTAGCCCTTTGTCAGATGGGAAGATTGCAAAAATTTTTTTCCATTCTGTTGGTTGCTGGTTCACTCTACTGATAGTTCTTTTTGTTTGTTTTTGCTGTGCCAAAGCTCTTAAGTTTAATTAGATCACATTTGTCTATTTTTGCTTTTATTGCCATTGCTTTTGGTGTCTTAGTCATGAAGTACTTGCCCATGCCTGTGTCCTGAATGGTATTCCCTAGGTTTTCTTCTAGAGTTTTTATGGTGTTAGACCTCATGTTTAAATCTTTAATCCATCTAGAGTTAATTTTTGTATAAAGTGTAAGGAAGGGATCCAGTTTCAGCTTTCTGCATATGGCTAGCCAGTTTTCCCAACACCATTTATTAAATAGGGAATTCTTTCCCCATTGCTTGTTTTTGTCAGATTTGTCAAAGATCAGATGGTTGTAGTTGTATGGTGTTATTTCTGAGGACTCTGTTTTGTTCCATTGGTCTATATCTGTTTTGGTACCAGTACCATGCTGTTTTGATTACAGTAGCCTTGTAATATAGTTTGAAGTCAGGTAGCGTGATGCCTCCAGCTTTGCTTTTTTCCGTTTTGTTTTTTTTTTATTATTCCATATGAAGTTTAAGGTGTTTTTTTTCCAATTCTGTGAAGAAAGTCAACAGCAGCTTGATGGGGATAGCATTGAATCTATAAATTACTTTGGGCAGTATGGCCATTTTCACAATAATTATTCTTCCTAACCATGAGCATGGAATGTTTTTCCATCTGTTTGTGTCCTCTCTTATTTCCTTGAGCAGTGGTTTGTAGTTCTCCTTGAAGAGGTCCTTCACATCCACTAAATTAGCAAAATAAAATTATAGCAAATAAGCCAACAAAGAAGATGAAATAGAATTTTAAAATAATACAAAAGAAGGCAAAAAAGTTATTTTGAAACAAAGAACAAGTGGGACAATTTGATATTCAATACCAAAGTGGTAGATTTGAACTTAATTTATATTAATAATCACAGTAAATGTCAATGATCTAAATACATTAATTAAAAAGCAAAGATCATTAGATTGGATAAAAATAGCAAGATCCAAATATATGCTGTATGCAAGATATAGTAACATAATATAATATAAATCATATATGTAATGTCAATATAAAGATATATTGGTTAAAAGAAAAAGAATGGAAACAAGATATAGCAGGCTAACACTAACTGAAAGTAGAAATAGATAATTTCAGCTAGAAATCTCTAGTTGAAAGTATAAATAGACAAATCCACGATTACAACTGGAAATATTGATACCTTTCACTAATTGAATAGAGTGAGTAGAAAGAACATTGGTAATAATATAAAAGACTTGAACAACACTGTCAACTAACTTGACCTAATTGACAGTTACAGAACATTCCACTCAACAACAGCAGAAAACACATTATTTTTAAATGTGCCAAGAATAATAACCATGATACACCATACTTTTTGCCTTAAAACAAGTTTCAATATATGTAAAAAAACGCAAGTTCAGACAAAGTATTATCTCTGTCCACAACAGTGTTAAATTTAAACAGAAAAATATCTGAAGAAAAAAATGAATAGAAAAAGGAAATATAATTTCACACTCTGCTGAGATTTCAATAATAAGGGATTATTAAAACAACTTTAATCTGATTTGAAAATGTAAATGAAAAGTAGAAGTTTCTGGAAAAAATAAGCTATATTATAAAAATAAAATAACGATTTTTAAAAATCAGTATTTAAAAATCTTCCTCCAAAAGTGTCTAGAATTAAGTGGCTTTATAGTGAATTCTGCCATGTATTAAAGAAACAATTAATTCCAATAGTATATAAATTATTCCAGCCTGTGGAAAGAGAAAACTGTCTTCAATTCACTTTCTCAGTATTATATAATCCTTGTACCAACAGGCAAGGACAATATAGGAAAGCAAAGGTATTGGCCAATCATACTAAATTTATTAACATTTACAAAAGAGATCATGACCAAGTGAACTCAGAAATGCAAGGTTGGCTTAACACTAAAAAAAATCAAAGTAAAGAAACAAGGAGGGGAGTAGGTATTTGCCTAATCAGATACCAAGTATTACTACAAAATTATATAATTAAGACAGTTGAGTATCATTACTCAACTAAATCAAATAAAAATTATATAATATACAAAATTATATACAAAATTATATATACAAAATTATATATATATACAAAATTACATAATTAAGACAGTCGAGTATCATTAGATACTTAACTAAATTAAATAAAAATCTGAAACATGAGTGGCTCATAAACAGAAAGTGTCAGATTATATTCCTAAGGAAACAAACACTAAAATCTAATGAGATACCATTTCTTACATCCCAGATTGGCAAACATTTAGAAAGTTAGACAGTAAGTGTTGGTGACGTTATAGAGTTAGAGAAACTCACATACAGTGGAGGTGAGGATATAATTTGGTTCATCTACTTGTTAAATAGTTCAGATAGGGCGTTCACATAGGGTATGTAAATATGCACATCCTCTTTGACCCAGCAATTCCAATAAATATACCAGAGAATGCCATGTACCTGTTCATCAGAGGTCATACTAACAATGTTTCTATTGCTTTATTCAAAATAGCAGAAAACTAGAAACAGCAAAAATAACCATCAAACAATAGACTGAATGAATGGAGACAGTCTTATGTAATAGACTATCAAACAGCAATAAAAGCCGATGAACTTTAGCCATATACGTCAAATGGATGAATCTCACAAACATAAAGAACAAATTGCCCAATATTTTATTTAGAGTCAAATATGTGAAACTAAACAATCTTCTCAAAAGGAAAGATTGGTACAGAATTTGGAGTGGCTGCCCCTGGAGGTGGAAGAGGGAATGGAATCAGGAAGAGAGATCTAGGGCAGAAGTCTGCAAGTGTTTTCTATGAAGGGCCAGACAGTATCTATTTTTGGCTTTGTGGGTCATACGGTCTCTGTTGCAACTACTCAGTTCTACTGTTGTAACAAGAAAGGAGCAGAGATAATATGTAAATAAATGGCCATGGCTGAGATCCAATAAAGTTTTATTTACAGAAACAGGCAGTGGGCTGAACGTGACCTGAGGCCCATAAATCCGCCAAACTCTGATCCAACATATGAGTGATGAATTTATGGGTGTTCATTGGGTTTTGTTTTGTTTTTCAATTGCCTAAAAGAACCTAGCC
Organism: Aotus nancymaae; assembly: GCF_030222135.1. Classification (NCBI taxonomy): domain Eukaryota; kingdom Metazoa; phylum Chordata; class Mammalia; order Primates; family Aotidae; genus Aotus; species Aotus nancymaae. Next base: position 26,884,224 of record NW_026988455.1, read on the forward strand.
AAATGCCACCATGTTGACTCCTCAGGCAGAGCTTGAAAGGTGAAAGACCCCATTGCTGAAAAGTAAAGAAAATAGGAATCAATGCAAACATGACCCAGGGCTTAGCATGTAGCACACATCAATATCCAGTATTATTATCATTATTATTTTATTATTTCCCAGCCATCCTAAACCTTAATAGCCATTCTCCCTTTGAGTTTTTTAGTTCCATACTCTTTGCTTTACCTCTGTAGACAGGACCTGTCTTCCTTCTGAGAAGAGATAGGCACCAGGTTGTCACCCGCACACCTAGGACAGTTTTGCATAGTATCTGAAGCTGGATTATTTGGGCACAATTTGTAGTTCTACCACATAGCAGTGTGTTGCCTTGACAAATTACTTAAATTCTTGGGGTCTCAGTTTCTTCATCTCTAAAATAGGAAAAATAATAGTATTTATCTCAGGATTATAATGAAGGTTGAATAAGTTAATACTTGTATAGTGCTTAGAACACTGTTTGTTACACAGTAAGCTATATGTAGATTTTTTTTTTTGAGAAGGAGTTTTGCTCTTGTTACTCAGGCTGGAGTGCAATGATGTGATCTCAGCTCACCGCAACCTCCACCTCCTGGGTTCAGGCAATTCTCCTGCCTCAGCCTCCTGAGTAGCTGGGATTACAGGCACGCACCACTATGCCCAGCTAATTTTTTGTATTTTTCGTAGAGACGGGGTTTCACCATGTTGACCAGGATGGTCTCGATCTCTTGACCTCGTGATCCACCTGCCTCGGCCTCCCAAAGTGCTGGGATTACAGGCATATATGTAGATTTTAGTTTGTATTACTATTATCAACAAATTGATTAACTATATTAGCACACAATTTTAATACTATATCTCATCACTCTAGAAATAGAAAAGGAAAACTGTATGACAGGTTTTTCTGATCTACTACTATGTATTTGGATTCTTAAAAATGCAAAGATATAACCTAGAATAATTGATTTGAGCTTTGTTTTCATGAGTTTTACTTATCTCTCTGCTCCTTTCATTTCTAATTTTTAGATTATTGTTCAGTACAAGTATGACAAAAATTATCCACATCTGTTATTTATCTTTCCATCCTGGGGCAAGGCAGATGTGTATAGTTCCCCTCAAGATAACACGAACCATATGGAGTCACGGAATTATATGTATTATCAGTTTACAAATTCGGACTTTGCCAAAGATTGTCCACAAGCAGCGCGGAGTTCTTGGGTGCAAGAGTTTGCACTGGGATGTTTATATTCAGCAAATATATTGGTGTAAAACATGCTTGCAGCTGGTGCCTCCTCAGAGAGAGGGGGCTTGATGGTGCTTTGCTGCACATTAGGATCGCCTCAGAGGCTTTGAAAAATATCAATGCTCAGGCCGTACTCCACACCAATTAAAATAGAATCTGTTGGGTAGAATCAGTGGCATCAGTATTTTTTGATTTTCCAAATTCTCCAGGTGATTCCATTGTGCAGACAAGCTTGAGAACCACCAAGAGCTTTAGAAAAGAAGACTTTGCATCTCTTTGGCCCCTCTAGGAAAATGCCTAGGAACACAAACACACTCCCATTTGGAACCATTTTTTGCCCTCGCAATTATACGATGCACATGTCTGGATAAAAATTTCATCCTGCTCAAATCTGAATTAGCATCCCTGAAGTACTATACCTCAAGATATCCTTTTTAAAAACAGCAAGCACTGATTTGACTAAAGATGATTTAATCCTGCCCTGTTGAGAGAAAGAAAAAAGAGAGAGAGTGAAGAAACTCAATCCACCCATGCAATTTTCAAGTCAATTGCTATTCATTCAACAAGTTACATCCTGGGCTTAACACAAACTCTGTATCTGTCACCCTTAATCACATGCAGTTGGTCCTCAAACAGAGACCAGAAGGTGACAACCAAGGTAAGCTCCATACATCAGCTGGCTCCAATTCAGTGTCCTGGAAAGAGTCATACAGAATTGTGGGTCACTTTTCAGAGGATCGTTTACTGGATGCCACACTTAAGACCATTTGTTTTAATTTTGTATGAGCATTTTCACTCTCATGAAAATCTCTGGATGCTGCAGTTCCTGATGGTGGTCTCAGCGCCTACAGAATCCTTTCCCAAGTTTTCCTCTTGTTGCAGAGAGACAATGAGGCATTTGAGTTACTAGCAAGAGCTGCGTTGCCACTAAGAATTAGATTACTTATCTTGTTTTTTTAAATATTAAATAGAAATAACATTTTGGCCAGGCCTGGTGGCTCACACCTGTAATCCCAGCACTTTGGGAGGCAGAGGCGGGTGGCACCTGAGGTCAGGAGTTTGAGACCAGCCTGGGCAACATGGTGAAACCCCGTCTCTACCAAAAATACAAAAATTAGCTAGGCGTGGTGGCAGGTGCCTGTAATGCCAGATAGTCGGGAGGATGAGGCAGGGAATCGCTTGAATCCGGGAGGCGGAGGTTGCACTGAGCTGAGATTGTGCCACTGCACTCCAGCCTGGGTGACAAAAATGAACCTCTGTTTTAAAAAAAAAAAAAAAGAGAAATAATATTTCAAATAATAATTTTCCTTAGTATGTTAAGTTGCTTTGCTGTATAGACCTGCTTCTGATTGCTTTAGGTAAACAATTTTAGTGACTACAGATTATCTGTAAAATGAGGGATTATTTAATAATACAATCTCCAAGGCTATTTCTAGTTCTTAAATCTAAAACGATCTGAATTTGGGAATTTAGAGGTGGTAGTGTAGTTGAAAGACAGACAGAAGTTCAAGTACCAATTTTGCTACTTATTTTGGGCCTCAGTTCCTACACCTCTGAAAAATGTGCTGATTATGGTATTTGCCTCCTGGGTCTGGAGAGTCAGGTGCAAAGCATGGGTTCCAGAGTCAGGTTCCATGGCTTGAACCACAGTCCGAGCAGACTCAACTATGTCACTTTAAACAAAGTTTGTGACATCCTTATACTTCATTTCCTTCACCTGTAAAATTGGAATATGACAACGAATATTGCATAAGGTAATCATGACATTAAGTAAGTTAATGGATATTAAATTTAGCACAAAACCTGTGTTAAATAACAAACATTTAAAAATAACTCTCGCTATCGTCACTGTGCCATCAGTGTAAAACGAGATTGCACGGATAAAGTGCAGACGCTAGAGACGTGCACACTATCATCCTCCTCGTCTTCCCCTCCCCTTATTTCCATGAGATTCTCCATCTGCAACAGCTTCCTACCATCTAAGATTAATCCTGTGGGATCCCTGAGGATATGGAAGACAGGCTCATTTTTCACTCTCTAATACTATTCCCTGTACTCAGTAAACACTCAGGCAAAGAATAAATGAATGAATAAAAATGTTTGTGAATTAAGTGAGAGATATGACAAATTGGGAAGTGATGATGAAGTGAGGGTCCTTAGAGAAGCCTCAGAGAAGAAATTTGAAATTATTTATACAGAGGGAGAAGGGGAAAAATTAATGGATAATAACGGAAGTTCTTAAGGAACATGTGGCAAATGACTAAACTTCTCCATCTATGAACATGCCTAATGGAGTCAAAAGTTGTATGCAGCATTAAGCCCATCCTCATACTTCACTAGCAGTGTGGCTATCAGGGGACTTTCTGTGGGAGATCAATGCTGCCTTCCATGATGTCAACACAGAGGCTTAAATGTTCATCTTATATATTGTGACTAAATAATACACATCTAGATAGAGGAAAGCTAAGAAAGTCACTATGGGTTCTAAGTGATAAGTGTGGAAAGCACACATCTATCCTCCACTTTCAGATCCCCTTTGAACTGACAGCAATACAAAAACAAAGAAGAAATACCTGTGCAAGGGACTATTTAAGAATGTCATACGCATGCTAAAAATCTTGAGGAATTTCTGCAAGATGTCTCAGAAATGGGGCAGATTGAAGAAAAATTCTGTAAATCACAATTCACTGCATGAGAAGATATCATTTTTTCAGCAGAATCTCACCGATTTCTAAGTGCCACAGCTAAGGTCAGTCAATAACACAGCATCTTTTTTTCTTGTTGCACAGGCTGCATAACACAGCATTTATAGGAAAAGTTTTATCCTAGCAGCACTGAAGGTCACTTGGAGTAAGGACCCCATGAACACACTCACTCTCACTTACCTTGATGTCTGAAAGTAGGATCAGGCAATAACCAGGGAATTTGAAGAGGCAGTTATGCCAAGGGGGGGTGGGAGTCTCAGAACAAGCTGAAAAACCAGTGACAAACAAGAAAAAGGAATTCTTTGGAACCCAGGTGACTGTCTCTAGCTCCGACTCCTTCTTTATTTCTATTTTCTGAAGACTTGTGTTAGTGAAATAAAATTACAGAAAAGTTAATATTTTTCCTTCTCTGTTTACCTAAACCACTCAATGCCTTAAAAATATTTCTTAGTTTTCCAAAAAGGTAAAACACAAAATTTTCTTTCTGTGGGAATGAGCAAATGAACACAAATTGCCAGGCACATAAATTAAAAATGTCTTCTAAAGGTTTTAAGGAATCAGAAACAATATCCTCTCAAGAAACAGAATTATTATGTGAAATCTGTCTGGCAATAAACTTAAGAAAGTCTGGAATTAATATTCTTGATAGGATTTAGAAAACTATTAAATAACCAGTCAGAAGAGAGGGAAATGCAACTTGAGATAAGAATATAATTGTGTAGTAATGGCAGGGAGGGGCTGAGAAGATATTGCAGCAAAGAGAAACAGTGATGCCCAAGTTCATTTCCAGAAAGAGAAAAATACATGTTATATTTGCTTTTACTTGTATGAAAAAAAAAACTGTGGAAGGTAAACAAAATACAATAAATGTAATTAAATATTGTTGGTAGTAACAGTGGTGATGGGCAGATGGGAGTGGAACAGGAGGAAAACTTCCACCTAAAAGAGAAACTTGTGTAAAAGAAACTTGTATGTCTGATCTCTGCCATAAGTTTATTATTTTAGATTCCTGATATAGGTGGGATAATAGAATATTTGTTCTTCTGTGTCTGGCTTATTTTGTTTGACATAATGTCTGCCAGCTTCATCCATATTGTGGCAAATGAAGGGATTTCCTTCTTTTTTAAGCATTAAGCCAACCCCCCTTTTTGAAGCTAAATAATATTCCATTGTGTGTATGTAACACATTTTCTTTGTCCATTTATCTGTTCGTGGACATTTGTTTCTACGCCTTTGCTACTGTAAATAATGCCATAAAGAATGTGAATGTGTAGATAGCTCTTTGAGAGTTTGGTTTCAGTTTTGCAGGGTATATACCAAGAGGTGGGATTGCTGGATTATCTGGTAGTTCTTTTTTTTAAGTTTTTGAGGAGCTGCTACACTGTTTCCCATAGTGGCTATACCAATTTGTATTTCCAGAAAAGGTGTGCAAGGGGTTCCTTTCCCCTGCATCCTACCCATCCTAAAATGTGTGAAGTATTCATTATGGTTTTGATTTGCATTTCTCATCATTAGTGATATTGAGTACTTTTTCATATACCTGTTTGTGATTGTTTATGTTTGTTTAAGAAGTGTCTCTTCAGGTCTTCTGCCCATTTTAAAAGTCAGATTGTTTTTCTGCTATTGAGATCTAGAACTAACTCATATATTTTAATGTTAACTCTTAATCGGGTGTATGACTTGCAGATATTTTCTCCCATTCCATAGGCCGCCTCTTCATTTTGCTAATTGTTTCCTTTGCTGTGCAGCAGCTTCTTAGGTTGATGTAGTCCCATTTGTTTATTTTTACTTCTGTTGCCTATGCTTTTGGTGTCTGTCATATCCAGGAAATTATTACTAAGATCCATATGAAGAATCTAAAAATTTGTATTTATTTAACTTTTGAACAAAGTTAATGTGTTACATATTCAAAAAATCAATAAAAACCATGAAAATGTCTACTTCAAAACATGCTATTTAAAAAGGTAATGCCAGAAGATAATACTTTAAAGTGACTTCCGAAGAGAATAAATACAAGTAATATATGAGATACTGCCATGTTTTTCAAAAGTTTATAGCTTTTGACTTGTAAACTGTGCATATGTATTTTTATATAAAAAAGACAAAATTAAAACCTTTCTCCAGGAAGTTAAAAGAAAAAAGATTACAGATTTAGTGAGAAAGAGAGTTACAGATATTATCAGAAAGAGAAAACAAAACAGGGACTGAGAAAGTAACCAAAGATGTAATAGAAAAAAAGTGGATTGAACTAAAGTAGGGGAGTTCAATCTTTTGGCTTCCCTAGGCCATACTGGAAGAATAATTGTCTTAAGCCATACATAAAATACACTAATACTAATGATAGCTGATGAACTAAAAAAAAAAAAAAAAAAAATGCCAAAACATTATTTATGTTGGGCTGCATTTGAAGCTGTCCTGGGCCACATGCAGCCTGTGGGCTGTAGTTTGGACAAGCTGGAACTAAAAGCATTTGTGGTGTTAAAGCAAATAGGCTCACTGAGTATGAGGCAAAATAAATGAACAAGACAGACATGGAGACAAATCCTCTGGAAACAATTACAATTTTTTTTAAAGGATGTGGCAAAAGATTTCATACTGGGAAAATATTCTCCACAATACTAAATCACAGATACTGCTTTTTCCTGTTTCCATCTTTAGCATCAGCAATATCTTTTTTTTTTTTTTTTTGACAGAGTCTCTGTCTCCCAGGGGCTGGAGGGCAGTGGTGCAATCTTGCCTCAGTCCAACCTCTATCTCCTGGGTTCAGGCAATTCTACTGCCTCAGCCTCCCGAGTAGCTGGAAGTAAAGGCATGTGCCACCATACCCAGCTAATTGTTTTGTATTTTTAGTAGAGATGGGATTTCACCGTGTTGGTGAGGCTGGTCCTGAACTCTTGACCTCAAATGAGCCACCTGCCTCGGCCTCCCAAAGTGCTGGGATTACAGGCGTGAGCCACAGTGCCTGGCCAGCACCAGCAGTATCTTAATGGCCAGCATTTATGCTTTGCTAAGATCCAGGCACTGTGCTTAGAGTTTGCATGTGCTTTTTCCTTGAATCTTCAGGACAATGCCATGAGATGTGAACTTAAGTGTCAGAAATGCTAAATAACTTACTGAAGGACACAAAGCCAAGAGCTGAACTGATACATTCTGACTAGATGATCAATACTCCTTATCACCGAACTCAATAGAAATAAAAAAAATAAGGTTGCAGTTTACAACCCCAACTGTACATTAGAATCCCCTTGAAAGCTTTTTAAAATCCTGCTTCACTAATGGAGAGTCCAGTTAAACTTGTGTGAGGAAAGAGTGTGGATATTAGATGTATCTAATAACATATAGATTCTAATGTGAAGGCAGATGTGACAGCCACAACATAAAAGCAAAACCTAGGGAATTTTGAGGATAAAAATGTGTTCTAAGCAGACCCAGGAGTAAAGTAAGGTGAATAAGGTCCTGAGGTGCAAAATTTTAGTGAATACCAGAAAATTCAGTAATCAAGAGAAACAGTATTTACTGCAATTTTTAAAAATTAGAATTAAATGTAATGAATTATAATTCATGCTGGATGAACTACTAAAATTTTGAATTGGGGAGATCTGATGTTGCACCTGTATGACTCACCTTACCCTAATCTTACCCTGTCAAACTCTATTTCAAATTTTTATATTTTGTCCATTATAGATTTTTGCATTATTTTTATTTTGAAAAATACTGCATTAAATTATTATATCTCTTGATATTTTAGGTTTTTGTTTGTTTGGTTTTGGTTTTCTGACATGAGGAATAGGGAAAAATACATCTACTCCATCTTTCTGGGTGTCCTAAGAGTTTTATATCTAATAAAACAGTAAAGTGAAAGCAACTGAAAGTCATCCTCAGGAATTAAAGCCTTCAAATAGAGTTTCACATATATATTCTTCTTTCAAACATTGCTCAAAGGACCAGGCATGGTGGCTCATGCCTGTAATCTAATCCCAGCACTTTGGGAGGCCAAGGTGGGTGATTCACTTGAGGCCAGGAGTTCAAGACCAGCCTGACCAACATGGCAAAACTCCCCCGTCTCTACTAAAAATACAAAAATTAGCTGGGTATGATGGTGTGTGCCTGTAATCCCAGCTACTTGGGAGGCTGAGGCAGGAGAACTGCTTGAACCCAGGAGGCAGAAGTTGCAGTGAGCCGAGATAGTGCCACTGCACTCCAACCTAGGTTACAGAGTGAGACTCTGTCTCAAAAAACAAAAAAACAAAAAAGCATTGCTCAAAGAAATACTATAACACATTCAAGAATGAGGAAGTCATAGTATTTTCATCAAAGATGAACAATGAAATCAGAAGCCTACAAATAAGTCCAAATAATTATTGATAATGTGAATATTAAGCATAATGCAAATATCAACAATAAGTCTGAATTATAAGACATATACTATAAAAACTTCTTAATCTCTATCTAAAATTTGAATATTTAAAAATTAGAAATATTTAGAAAGAGCAGAAATAAAAATATATTAAATTTGTAAAGAACAAAATAGAATCTCTTAATTTCCTCTCTGAAAATCACCTGTCAGAGAGAGAATGAAGAGATTCTATTTTGTTCTTTACAATTTGTGTTTAGTGAAACTCACATAATATAAAATTAACCATTTTAAAGTGAAGATTTCAGTGGCATTTAGTACATTCACAATATTGTACAACTACTACTTCTATCTAATTCTAAAACATTTCATCACCCCAGAAGGAAACTCTATACCCATTAAGCAATTGTCCTATTCCCCTTTCTCCCTGCCCTTGGTAACCACCAATCTGAATTCTATCTCTATGTATTTACTTATTCTGGACATTTCATTTAAATGGAATTATGCCATGCTTTTGTGTCTGGCTTCCTTTACTTAGCAGAGTGTTTTCAAGGTTCATCACTTTGCAGCACACATGAGTACAACATTATTTTTATGACTGAGTAATATTCTATTATATGCATAACCACATTTTGTTTATTCATTTATTCGTTGGTGGACAATTGGGCTGATTTTACCCTTTGAGTACTGTTAATAGTGCTGCTATGATCATGTACGTACAGTTATTTCTTTGAGTCTCCATTTTCAAATTCTTAGAATAAAATATAGGGAACTTGGATGTAACAATGATTCTTAGGTATGACACCAAAAGCACAAGCAAAAAAGAAAAAAGATGAATAAATGGACTTAATAAAAAATAAAAACTTTCGCACATCAAAGGGCATTGTCAAGAAAGTGAAAAGACAACCTACAGAATGGGAGAAAATATTTGCAAATTATTATTTGATAAGGGTCTAGTATCCAAAATACATAAAGAACTCTTACAACTCAACAGCAAAAAAAAAAAAATAACAGTAACAACAACAAAAATAAATTTTTTAAATGGCAAATGACTTGAATAGACACTTCTTCAAATAAGCTGTACAAGCAGTCAACAATCACTTGAAAAGATACTCAACATCATTAGTCATTAAGAAAATACAAATCAGGCCAGATGTGGTGGCTCACACCTGTAATCCCAGCACTTTGGGAGGCCGAGGAGGGCGGATCACGAGGTCAAGAGATCGAGACCATCCTGGTCAACATGGTGAAACCCCGTCTCTACTAAAAAAAACAAAAAATCAGCTGGGCATGGTGGCGCGTGCCTGTAATCCCAGCTACTCAGGAGGCTGAGGCAGGAGAATTGCCTGAACCCAGGAGGCGGAGGTTGCGGTGAGCCGAGATCGCGCCATTGCACTCCAGCCTGGGTAACAAGAGCAAAACTCCGTCTCAAAAAAAAAAAAAAAAAAAAGAAAATACAAATCAAAATCACAATGAGGTACTCCTGCACACCCACTAGGATAGCTATTAACAAAAAAGGAAAATATCAAGTGTTGGTGAAATGTGGAGGAACTAGAATCCGCATATGTTACTCGTTGGAATGCAGAATGGTTCAGCCACTGTGGAACAGTTTGGCAGTTCCTCAAAAAAATTAAACATATTAAGTTTGTATCATAGCAACATCCCCTTTCAAGGTACCAGTTTCTGTATTAGGTATGGCCAGCTAAGTTGTAATCAGAAAGGGTTGTGTGTTAATACAGATGAAAGAGCATGATGGCTTAGACTAGAGTTTTAGCAATAGAAATGTCAGGACATGGTCAAATTCCAGATAGAACTTAGACATAGAATCAACAGGACAGATTGATGCATGGGATATGGAGGGACTGGGAAAATTAGTAAATAACCTTCCAGACTTCGGGTCTGTATAACTGGGTGAATTGGTGGGGGGTGGGGGGGTTCCTTTTCTGAAATAGGAATATTTGACATTTGGCCTGAATGAAATATAAAAGATGAAAAGGACTCAACCAAGCAAGTATTTCTGGGAAGAATTTAGGAAAAAGAAGAAACAGTAAATGCAGAGACTTGAGGCATGAAATGAACTTGGCTAATTTGTGTAACAAAAAGAAGGTCAATGTGGCTATGCTGAGAATTGGGGGTTTTCTTGCCACTGAAAAAAGATCACACTTCAGTTTGTCCTCATTAAAACGATAAGAACTAATTATTGAACTCGGTATGCCCAAAACTGCATGAGATATTAAGTTTTAAAACTTGCTGAAATTGATTTGTAATTAACACACACACACCCCACACACCTTTAATTGTGAGGTAGATGATTTTAAATTACTTGCTGAAAAGTTTAACAGTTCTAAGTCATTTTGTGTATATTTTTCATGTCTTCAAACAAGGCAGGCTTACACTGTTTTTAAAAAAACAAGTATACACTTAAAAAATAGACACACACTTTAAAAAAAATCAAAGAAGCATTAAATTCAAGGCCTTATCTACTAGAATAAATCTGCTCAAAGTAATTAAATTATTCAAGTAATTAAAATTTATAATATTAAAATTTAATATTTGACTAATTCAAAAGTCAGAAAAACCTTATTTTACCTCTTATATTTCAGTGTTATCCAGAATTTAGCTTGGTTAAAATACTTAGTTATTAGAACCTTGGGGCAAAACCCAATAGAGCAAGTGGAGTGCTAAAAGTTAGACCACTGAGCCTAAGGCCACAGAACAGGCAGAGGCTGGATGAGGAGGGTCTTACAGATTAAATCTGGTTGTGGGGAATCTGGCTGGTGTGAATTACAGCCACCAAATCTTCAGATCACGTCTTCTGCTGTGTTAGTTCAGACACTGCCTAAGTAGGTTTCTACCGTACTGAATTATTTTTGGCACGAACACCCACTTTCATATGCTAAATAAATATGTTCAAACTTCTCCCCTTTGAATATAATGTCTCCTTGGTCTAATGTAGAGAATCACAATATTTTGTATTCATAGAAAACCTTTTATGCATGAGATTTCAAGTATGTACTTTGGCAAAATAAACAGCTCTCATAATCGTCTCAGGTCCTTGATGTCCCAATTGCATTGGAACTTGCAGTTTTCCTAACAGGGGAAGGGAGGGGGCCGCTGGGCCAATTCAGACACCATTCTGCCTCTATCCTCCCCACTCCTTCATATTACATAATATGCTAAAGAACTACACATCACACTTTTTCTTCTGAGAAGCTTTTCCTCCAGGAAACTGAGCTTCCACGGAGGGTCACCTCCTTTTAAAGACCTTCCTTACTCTTACTCCCAATTCCCCTCCTCCTAACTTCCACTCCCTGCCTTAGCACCCCCAGCAAAATTAACTCTTTCCGTCTTTTCAAGCTCACTTTGCCCTGTTCAAACCTCTACCATGGCTTGGTTGTCAGGATTATGAGCTTTGCGATTAGAAAGAACTAGATGTGAATTCTAGCTATCCCGTTAACTAGCTGTGTGCATGTGGGTCTCAGAGGCTCACCTATAACACAGGCATGACAATTGGACTGACCACAAAGAATTGTTATAAATATCGTAAGAGACAGCATTTACAAAAGACTTAGGACAGTAGCTGGAGCAAGGGAGGTGCTTGATCATCAGTAGTCATTAATAGCAGTAATCCAGTAGTGTTTTGTCATTGTTATCACTACTATTTTGGCAATTACAATAGCTTTTTGTGTATACAGTTGCCCCCTGCCCCCACTACCATCCATGGGTTCCACATACGTAGATTTGATAAACCTTGAATCAAAAATATTTGGAAAAAAATTCACCCGTGTTGAGCATGTAGAGACATTTTCTTGTTATTGCCCCTTAAACAATACAGCATAACAACTACTTACGTCGCATTTACATTGTATTAGATGACTTAGAGTGTAAGGAGGATGTGCATAAGTTATACGCAAATGCTATGCCATCTGATATAAAGGACTTGAGAATCCACAGATTTTAGTATCCACAGGAGGTCCTGACACCGATCCCCAATGGAACTGAGGGACGACTGGGCTCATTTACCTATCTTTCTCCACAAGTTGTTGCTAAGCCCCGTAATGACAGAACATTGACTTATGTGGCTTTGTTCTCCCAGCATCTAACTGAGGACCTTAATAGATGTTGGCTGAACTTACGAATGAACTATTTTTGCCCACAGCTAGCGTTTTCAGTCTTTTTTCTACTTTCTAGACAATTTATAATCCTCAAATAATCAACAAATGACAGGTGAGACTCATTTACAACCTCCTTTCCCTGCAAGTTGTTTATCCAATTAGTGACACTGACAGATATGAAATTCAGCTCAGGCAAAAAGGATAAGTCAAATAGGCTCACAGCCAACAAGAGAGAACAGAATCGCTTGAAAAGCCGTTAAGTAAAATCATTCAATCCTTAGTAATGAGCACTGTTTGGCTTCTACTATTTCTTTATGTCTGAATTACAACACCTTCAAGGTAATTAATTTTACAATATTACATTGTATTACAATATTGGCTATTTCCCACCATCCCTTCCATCAGCATTAGCATATTGGCATACATCCTTGTGCTGTCCCCTCAGAGGGTCAAGATGGCTGCCAGTTCTCTAGGCATTACATCCACCAACCACAACCGAGTGGAAAGCGGAGGACAAAAGGCTTTTTTCTCTTGGGACTCCATCTTAAAACTTCCATTTTTATTTCTTTGGCCAAAAGTGGTTATCATTTATACTCACCCTAGAGCACTCACTGGCAAAGAAGAACGAGTCTAGTATAGTTACATGAGCTCAACCAGAATTTCTCCACTGGCTCTGGGTCTTCCTTCATGTTAAGAGATCTCTGTTGGCTACGTGGACCCAAAATCTAGGTCCTTCGTGAAGAGAAGAAGGTATTAAATGGCTGTTTGGTTAGAAGTGAACTGCATCACAATAATTCTCAAGAATTTATAGCTAAGAACATAGTGGCTCAGAGATGTCAAACAGTACCTGCAGCAGTACACAGCTCATGAATAAAATACAAGATTTCAATCTTCAATGCCACCACAAAATTAAGCAATTCTTAAAATATATGAGGCTTGCAAAAAAAAAGAAGGGAACCCCTTAGAATTAGAACATTCCTGAAGAAGCAAATTAGTGGAAGAGTGAAAAGAAAAGGAAAAGTTTACTTGGCTGTCTACTATAAGCCAGGTAGTATGTTATTTACACTGTTTCCAGACTTGAAACAATTGATTTTACAAAGCAGCGCCCAGAGAAGTTAGGTCACTAGCCCAAAGCTGCACAGTTTGTTAATGTGATACAGTGATTGAAAAGCAGGTATTCTTATGCCGCAGCCCATGATCTTTGCATGCCATTGCCCCATCCTTTAGTGTAAGCACACAAAATGGGTGTCTGGAATGAAAACTTACACCACGAGCGGGAAAATCCAGATCCGAGCCAAGGGATTGCTGGGAGGAGGAAGATAGAGAGTAGATGACCGCCCAAGAATCCCTGTTTTCCTCTAATTGCCTGATGCTGTGTCTTCAGACAGGATTCATTGTCCTGCTGCCCATTGAACTGGTCCCTCAGAAACAACTCTGTTTCTGACATTTCCCCATAAAGCTGTCACAATCCAAATTCTTACTTATTGAAAATCAGTCAAATGTTTAAAGCCACAGGAACACCTTGGTGGCTGTGGGTGGTTAGAAGCCAGCAGAGTGATCTAAATGGCCTAAATTATAGAGAACCCTCACTTTCTATCCTGACAGCCTGCCTCTGAGATGGAGTCTGGGTCCAAGAGTGGAAATCAATTTTGAGCTGAGATGTGTTAATAATTTCTTCTGCAAAGCTCTTGCTGCCATATCTAATTCTCTGTGGGGGTATTCTCTGTGACAAGGGATTAGATGAGAGATAAGTTTAAAAGAGCAAACATCAAAGTATCTTTCTAGAAGTTTCTATTGGGAGTAAGAATGGGGCTCTGTAGATAAGTAAAGCCTCAGAGGCAGGCAGCCTTGATTTGCAATGCCAGCTTTGCCATGTACTGGCTTAAGACTGTTGAGCTATTACATTTCTCCGTGAACTTTATTGGTAAAAGCAAGACTGACAAAATTGGCTCTTTGAATGCCTGTGGGCATAGCACAAGGTAAAGCTCAGCCGGCTGCTTGGTACACGGCGGTTGCTGCCTACTGTCACATCTCAAGCTCCCTTCTCAACTTGTTCTCTTCCACCCGTTTGGATCAGGGCTGAAAAGCTGCCCACTCCAAGGCCAGGTATCTAACACCCAGTTTTAGAGTCATGCAATGCAGGCTGACGGCGCCCTTGACATTTGGTAGTCATCAGATAAACAAGACCCTGATGTCATAGGTCAGACTCTAACATTACAGCTAAGGGAAGCCAGTTGCCTAGAAATGGAGAAACTGGCTGGCAATTAAGCAAATTTGTAGATATTTCTAAAATTCCCAGGAACCTAGATTGGGGGAAAGTGGAAGTAGGAGTAGTGGTGGGTATCTTACCAAAAGCTCAGCTAAATCCAAATCCAACTAGAATCACTGCTCCAAGATGTAAAAAGACAAGAAAACAATGAAAGGGCAGAAAAAAAATATTTATCGAAATTTTTCCAGTTGGGACAGCAGGCATGCACACACTCTGTTTCTTTTCTCCAGCTTCTCAGTCTGGCCCCCAGGTCGGAGGAAGAACCATCCTCCTCTGGTTTGTTTTCATCCACAGCCTCCTAAGGAAACAGTTAGGAGAACTTGTTTTTTCGCCAGTTTGGATGGTGTCTCGCCCTGTAATCCAGAGAGTGGATTTTTTTTTTTTTTTTTAACTCAGCCTTGGAAGTCAATGCTATTTTATTTGTTTGTTTGTTTGTTTTATTTTATTTATTTCTGTAGAAATTTTGCACAATTTAAATATGTGGTCCTACCCAGTCAATTTTCACATTGGCTTTGTTTTTCTTTTCTTTGCAAAGGTTTCCAACTTAATCAGGAATGGCTGGATACTGTAACTTTTTGGCACAAATAGCAAAAAGAAAGTGGGGGTAGGCTGGGGGAAGTTCTTTTCCAGGACTGAACTGTTTGCACTCTTTGTCTTGATGATGCCACCTGACCCCCCTGGGAAGGGTTGAGTTTCTCCACATCCATCACGCCTACAGCGGGCCGTGTCAAAAGCCCAACCAGACCTCCCCCTTGCCCATCTATGGCTGATTATTCACTGCATTGTGTTCGGAAGACGCACAGGCTGTCACGGAAAAGGTGCATTCCTGCCTCGCTGCTCAGGACACTGACCCTTTTGTGAGCCGACTTTCCTCTCTTGTTCCCGTATCTATGACCTCCCATCACCATTCAGAGCCATTTCAAGTGCGAGCTTGCAAGGTATCGCTTTTCCAAAAATGTTGGCCCATAGTCATCAGCATTCAGATATGAGTAAAAAGATATGTCAGTAATAAAGCCAAACAAAGCAATTAATGCATCAGGATTCCAAAGCACATTTTGCAATACCAGCTCATGTTGCCGCTGATGTCAGAACTTACACACTGTTAATCTAATAAAAGGGCACAGGGATTTCTCTAAACCCTGCACATATGAAGATGCTATCAGATCACCTGACTTTTTGCTTGGGCACATTGTATACCACATTTAACATATTCCAGCTTGATTTCTATCCTTCTACACATTCTCTCCTTATCTGCTGAAGTCAGATTTGGATATATTCATAAGGGAGTCAAGATTTAGCTGATCAGAGTTGGAATCATTAGGCAGGACTGGAAATTCCCTGTCAGGCACCCACGCCAGTATTTCTTGGTGCTGCATAGGTTAAGAATTTGGAAGGAATGGGAGAGTGGGTCAAACAATTTTATCTCTGAGTTGTTTTTTTTTTCTGAGATTAATGAAAGCACTCTGCAGTCACACCGGATGAAACATTGTAACTAACTAGATTTCCTTTAGTATCTTACTCTAATTAAGCCCGTATTGAAATTGTGTATGCATATAAGCAGTGTACCAGGAATTGCAAACTCAGGTGCCCAGAGGGCCACATGGGACAGTTGGAGGGGCAGTGAGACAGTACAGTAGTGGAGACAGTGACAACCAGAGAGAGCATTCTCTGTCTAGAGGGACATTTACTGCTCTTCTATCCTGAAAATGCAAAAATGGTAACATTTTCTATTTTTTGTTTTTCCAAGAAAGGTCAGAAATCCTGATGTTTAGGAGAAATGTTTACATCTTGGTTACCAATTCAATTTAACAAAATTCTATGCAAGTAGAGCCTGACTGCTGTATTTGGCCTGTATGATATTAGCTATTAATCTCTACAACAGACTACAACTTGGAAATTTGTCTCTACCCACACAATTGGAAGCTCGATGAGTTGAGAGTTATAGTGGCCTTTTTCCCACGACTTCTTGGACAGTCCATCACTCAGTCTTGCACAAAGAATGATTCAAGACAAGGGCTGCTTACCCATAGGCATCCCGGGGTCCTTCACCACAGTGAGCACACCTTGGGGGTTGATTCAACGATGCCGTTCTTTGTTTTCTATGACCGCTAGCACAAATTACCGTAACCCTGGTGGCGTAAAACAACACTAATTTGTTTCTTGACAGTTTTGTTGTCTGAAATTCTGACACAGTTCTCACTGGGCTAAAATCAAAGGATGGGTAGAGTTGCATTCTTTTCTGGAAACTCGGGAAGAATCCATCTCCTTGCCTTTTCCAGCTTCTTGACACTTCCTGCATTCCTTCCCCTTCCTCCATCCTCACGGCCAGCAGTGGCAGGCGGAGTCCTCACGGCCTCCATCCTACCTTGCTTCCATCCCATGTCCCCTCGGACTTTGGTTCTTCTGCCTCCCCCTCCCCCTTTCAGGCTGCTTCTGATTACATTGGGCCCTCCTAGATGATCTCTCTGTTTGAAAGTCAGCCGATTAGCAACCCTATTGCCCTGTGCCATGTAGCCTAACATATTTTCAGGAAGGGCTGTTGAGATGTGGTTGGGAGAACCTGAGGTTGAAGCTTTAAAGTGAGACTAGTGGGCCACTGGCTTTTAACCTAAGGAATCCATGTTCCTCTGACTCTTTGGGAACCTTCCCAGCAAATTCCTGGTGACTTACTACCTGGTTGCTTATCTAACATGAGGGCTGTAGAGGGCCTTTGCTTCTTGCCATCATTTCTCCTCTTGTTGAGTTTGGGAATCACTGACCATTCCAGAGTAACCAAAACCAGAGTGCAAACAGCGTTACGTGGGGCAAGGAGATCACCAAAGGATGAATGTAGAGCCAAGTGTTCTCAGTGTCAGCTTTAAATGCCTGCTTTTCTGGAAGGTGCACAATGGTCTTACCATTCACCGTTTCCATATGTCATGTGATATTTCAGCATGCGATTCATTCAGTTAGTTTTGCATTGAACCAAAGGAAGTTTTCTTCAACTGCACTTTCCTTCCCTAATCTTCGGAGGCTCATACTGTCTCCTCCAATTGCCGCTCAGCTCCTCTGCCTGAAAAAGATAAAAAGATTCAGGTAGCAAATGCCATTTCCCGTCCTCACTTAAAATCCCTAAAACCAAGGACTTTTTTTTTTTTTTTTTTTGCATTTTTTGTTTTTCAGTTTACTAAACCTTTACTGAATGGCTTCACTGTCTGTAACACTCCATTAGGGTTGGGATGGGGAGACTGTTTCCAAAGTGAATGAAATGTCCTCTATTCCTCATTCTTTTATTGAGTATACAACTGGATAAAAGTGGTAACAGAGAAAATCAGTGAATGTCGGAGAGCAGAGAATGCTGCCTGGGGACTAAGAATGGAACTAATGAGCTTCCAAATGCCAACTGGAATGTTGCTATTACGATCTGGTTTTCCACCTTAAGTATTATTTTGTGCTACAATTCAAAGGAGACTATTCCACGTTGGGTGAAAAAGTTGAAAGTAATGCAACATGGCGGGTCAGGGTCAGTGCTGTGGTGTGGACGAAGGGGCAACCGAGAATGGGTCTCCCTTAGATTCCATCCCATTTTTTGCAATTTTTGCCCAATGCCTAGAACTTCTTTTCATGGTCATAAACACATGCCAACTTGTGAAATTCAAGGGACAAAAGTACCCTACCAAAATAAAAACACAAACCCCTGAATGTTGATTATTGATGTTACCTGTAGCTAATTGTATTGCAATTTATTTAAAAATAAGGCTGTCTTCCCTTGAGGCTGAGATGTTGAGGAAGCAATGGGTCCTGACTTACGTTGTCCTTCCAAACTTGAGTCATACTTAGCACCTGCTGGGTGCTTAATGAAAATGTGATTTGGATTCTGCCCTGCACTGCTCTGAATTTCATTCTCCCACCAGCTCATGACATCACAAAACATGGTGCTAGGCAGGATTTTGGCCCCCATGACTTTCACCTCCTTGTTTTATGCCTGTGATTATGTTATGTAATTAAGGTTGATAACTGACCTTAAAATCCGGAGATTATCCTGGATAAACAGGGTGAGCCCTGGGTAATCACAGGGTGTCTGAGAGCAGAGAAGGAAGGTCATCAGATGAATCAGAAGAGATGTGCAGCCTGAGAAGATTTCACCACTTCTGATCCTGAACTGTAGGGCTTGGACCATGTGCAAGATATGGAGAGAGGTCTCTGAGAGCTAAAGCTGGCCCCAGCTAACAGCCAGAAAGGAAATGGGAACCCCAGTCCTACAACCACATGGAACTGAATTCTGCCAACAATCCAAATAAGTCTGGAAGCAGATTGTCTCCCAAAGCCACCAGAAGGAATGAAGTCTTGCCTATACTGTGATTTTAGGGGTGAGACCGTGTCAGACTCTGACCTACAGAACTGGCAGGTAACAAATTTGTATTGTGCTAAGCTAGTAAGTTTGCAGTAATTTGTTACCACAGCAATAGATAGTTAGTTTTCAAAAAAGATTTGTAGATCCTAAAAATTCTTCTTGTAGATACTTTATATCTGGTCTCTCCAAAGAGAAGCGCCCCCTCCCTCCTCCTAACCACAGAGCACCTGCTATCCATTTGACACTTGTAGCATAAGACTTATTACAACATTAGCTCCATTTTCTTATACCTTATCTGATGCAATTTACTTTAAGTTCCTTGACAGTAGGGACCAGGTATTAGTTATGTTTGTCTCTTTTTGCATAAGGCTTAAAAGAAGCTGTTTATCTGTGACAAGAAGGAGTCCAGAACTCATTTGGGAGAGAGGTGGTAGCAGGCTTGACTATGGGAGTTGTTTTACAGGCTAGGGTCTACAATGGGTGGAAGTCCTCAGCTCTAGTCCACCAGGAGGGGCACTGCCAAACCTGAAGGAGAACCAAGTCAGACAGAGCAGCTACCATTGGCACCCAGATGTCTGAACCCAGGAAATGAAAGCAAGTACATGTGTGTTGGGAGCACTGGGGAAGGACCTGGATGATTACATAAAACATCTGCTGAGTTGAAAGATTTGCCTTTGGAGCCCACTGGGATGTAGTTGACCTGACTTAAAGGGCCCAGAGCAGCACGGGTGTCCAGGGATAGCCATTTTCTTAGTTGGCAAGCTATAGGCATCTCCCTATCACCAGACCACCATCAAGGTGTAGCCTTCAACCACTGTATTAACTCTAATAGCCTAGAGAGTAACTCTGCCCACAAAGAGTTCTAGAGTTCAAATTTATAACTAACCAACCTTGAGTGAGTCTTGCACCATTTCACTTGATTCCATAATCTGACTCTAAAGCTTCAAAAATAAGATCTCTTCCCCCATCTCCCTCCCCCTGCTACCCGCCACCCCCTACCACACACACGTTCCCACTTAGCTAACCTGGAAAGTTCAGTTGTAGAGACTACCTTCCATTTGGATCTCAGCCAACCCTAGGTGCTCATATGGTTGTTTCAGAAATACAGATCATCTCCAAATCAGACTTTTAAGCTCACCAATCCCAAGTGGTAGTGTCTCCAGCCAAGTCACCCCTGGTAACATATTTTCAACTCTTTTAGCAGAGAAAAATATTTGGATCTCTGCCTATTTTGCAAAGGCTTAGCATCAAATTACATACTCAGGGCTTCTGTTTTTTTAATATTATGTGTCTGTACTATTTAAACATACATGGAAAGTAGTATTTTTTTCCTAACAAACTAAAGCTCGCTGGCGCCAGAGTTGCGTTGGTGACTGTGACCGTTGTATGAGTCGTGTCACTGGGATGCAGTGGAAGGCCTCAGCGAAGTGTCTGAATGCTCAGGATGGAGCCAGCTGGATTGGGACAGGGAATCTGGGCCTTCCCTTTGCTTTTCTGGAAAGTGTGATCATTACTGCTCCTACAAAGACTTTCCATTAATTACTCATATGTCACATCCTGTGTCTCCTAGCCGACCACAGTAAGCCTTTGGATATTGAAATGTTATTCCCCTTATATTTGTGGATATTCTTTTTTAATTAAAGATTTTTCCTTTCTATACTCTTTTTATTTATTTTTTATTTTTTTCATTTTTAGTTTAGAGAACATTCTTAGCCTAGGTATCTGGGCTATGTAAACACATGTGCTTTGTAATGTGACATATTTCAAGAGGGAAAGAAAGAGTTTTTTGAACATATTTTCCAAGTCTCAGCTGATTAAGAATCTATTTTATCTTCTATGTCCGTGAATAGCTCACCAATGATGTGGCCCAAGTCTTTCACCCCTACATATCATAAGGCATCATTAGTGCAGACTTCCCTTGGGAATTAGGGAACATTTGAGTAGCAGCTGCACCGAAGCTTACGATCCCACAGTCCAGGGAAGAAAAGTTAACTGAATAAATTAACAATATAAATAATACTTCAGAGGTTTTTTAAAACCAGTTAAGAAAGCAAGCTATTTCCAATCTCTCCATATGAATTATTAACATTCTAAATTCTAATACTAAATTTGTTATTTTGTTTTATTAAACCAGGCATTTTCATTTTCCCTGCTAGGAAGGTCCTCGTTAACATAGGTTAAGTTATTACATCTACCTGAAATAAGTAAAACTATGGATATTTAAAAATTAATACTTTTTTAACATTTCCAACCAGAATTTTGCCCCGTTTAATGATGTTTGACTCCAGCTTTAATTAAGTAAGAAGCTGTTTGGCTGTTCCCTTCCTTTCCCTTAAGAACCTCATTGACGTCGGACAGCTTTCTTTCTGCTTGACAAGTATTGCAAAGTCCTTGTAAATTTACCTGGACCCCCAGTGCTGGCTGGTGGACAAGTTGTGTTTCCCGGGAGGCTGTGATGGTAAGGTGGACTAGCAGAATCTGTGCCTTGCAACTCAGTCATACCCTTGTCAAACAGAACTCACTCTCCTGTAAGCCTGCCATGAGTGGAGGCAGGAGATCATATTTTTGGTTCACCTACTATGTGCCACATGGTGCAAATCTCTATAAATGCGTTACCATGTTACATCCTCCCAGGACACCTAAGACAAAAGTGCTATTGTCCTGATAATTTCCTTTTCTACTTAGAAGTCCAGGGATTTAGGCTAACGACCATCTAATTCTAAGGATCATATGAGTGTATGTAAATAAATTGGTCCCTTAAGTCCAATAAAAGATCTAATAAATTACAACATCCTTCAAAGAAAAGCAGAAACAATTTCACAAGTCAACCACTTCAATGGAACTAAATATTTTGTTGGGGAAAGAATTGTCTTCTATGTAGTACTTTAAATTGTAATAAATAGTTTCAAGTAAAACAATGATAGACTTGAAAATTCTTGTAAACTGAATATTTTCGAGGTAATTCAGATCAAGATTAAGGCAGGAGGCTGTTTTTTCTTTTTCTTTTCAGAGTTATTTTCTGACTGTCCCCTGATAGGGTGAGATGAAATTTTTGACTTTCCCCTCAAACCCTCAAGTCTTGTCACAGCAATGAGAGAAAAGCACGGCATGGCTGAATCATTTTCAGAACACACAAAGTCAGGCATGTAATTTCCCTGTTCTAAATGCTTTAGGGACTCTCTGATGTCCACAGTAGAATGATTTAAGCTCCTTGGCAGAGCAGATAAAGACTACAGAATCCCACTGTGACTTGCTGTGCAGCCTCTCCCCCAGCCCTCTACTCCTGCATTTGGTAACAGAGATACCACTCCAGGCCCTCATGGTCTGGATGCCGTTCTCTCTGCCCAGGGAGGCCATCTTCACTCTGCTTCAAGCATCATAAACCATTGCCCTCCTCATTATTTCTGTCCTCCTACCCGACTCCATTACTGCCTCGACAGGATATCTGCCTTTGTGTATTGGAATGGGCTGTGTGTTGACTTTTCATTAGATGTCAAGCCTTCTGAGGACAGATACTGTGTCTTTTCAGCTCGGCATTCCCACAACTTTACTAAGGCAATTTGCATATTTGTGGAATAAACAACTTTCCTTTGAGCTCACTCTGAAGTCTATAAGCCGAGGTTTAAGCAATAGAAGTTAAGTGCAAAATGGCAAAATAAGAAAACTGACCTTTTAAAATTGGGTAGTATATGAAATTCTAGACAAAATTTTGTATATCTGAGCCTCAGTTTCCTCATCTATAAAATGTAAGAATTTATGTAATTAATTAACTCTAAATGATGTCACCCACAGCTGGAAAGAGCTAGAGTCAAAGGCTAACTTCCTATCTCCAGATTCTAGTCTATTTTCCTTTTATCACAGGTCCTCTTTATCACAGGTCTAGTCTTGACATTGTAGCCAAAATCTTAGCAACGTGAATTCCTTTAGGGCCATTGAGCCCTACATCTCCAGTTTCAACATTTTTAAAGTGATTTTGTTTGAAAGAAATAAGCACTGGGCACATTACAATTCAGAGACTGTGGATGATGAAAACTATAGATCGTGTGGTACTGGAAATAGCGCAAGGAAAATCTTTTCTTTTTCTTTCTTTCTCTGTGAAATGTATAAGCCATGGCTGTCTATGCAGCAAAATATTCTTGAGGTATAAGATATCAACAAATAGATATTCATAGTATCCTGAAATATGCAACTTTCAAAATTGAAAAAAGAAATTTAAAGGAAATGTGTAATACTGAGAGGACTGGAGATGGTTAATAGTTAACAGTTAGAGGAGGAGTTGATAGTTAGCGATAGTTATATTGACTATGTTGTCTTCTAAGTAAAAAAATGCATGGAGCCGACTTACGAATTTAGTTACAAAGAACAATAAAATGCATATCAAAAGCAAAATTATTGGATCCAGATAAAAATATTTCCGGCCCAATTGTGTGCTGCAAATAATAGACAGAAAATTGTAACTCCAAATATTTCATAACCAATTCAAAAAAAAGAATTCCTTCAAAGTAAAATCATAGTATTTTACAAATTAGAAGATATTTTAACTATCTGAACTTCAGGCACATGGAGAAACTATATACAGTACACAGCTGTCTTTACATTGCCCTTTTTGTTACTTTAAAGTACAGTAAAAAGAGACCAATCCCTATAGAAATGAGAAATGTTCTTTTTTGTCAAAAAGAGTTGCACTTTCATGATTTCCCACAAAACAGCTGCAAAAATACCTACAGTAGGGCATCTGGAATTCTTAAAAGTGACTTGAGAATTTGTGGCTAATGAAACATTGTGAAATAACACTCACCATGTTGTAAAAACTACCCTTAACCATTTATTGGTATTTTTTAAGACAAAAATGAAAGGTGCCCTAAGCATATTAGCCTAGCTTGATCAGAAGAAAGCACTAAAGCGACAAAGAAATAGTGTAAATAAACATCTTGCCAGAAACAGATCTTGACATAGTAGACATTTAAGTCTCTTTTAAAAGTTATGAAGAACAGTGCGGTAAAATCATAACGTGACGGCTGTCGCTTAAGTGTTTGATCAGATTGCGGGACATCATCAGTAATAACTTTCATGTTCTTAAAAAATGTGGTTTCCTATTGAGACTGAGCATTGTTCCCAGGGGGAAGAAAAAGAAGGAATTCTCTTAAAGATGTTTTTCATTTTTACCTCTCGCAAAACAGGACTATCAGAATGAAAGCAATGGCCTTTTCATGAGAACTTGGGTCAAATAAACCACATATTGTTCCATCTTAAAATGAAACATCTGGTTGATTTAAGAAGAAAACGAGCTTAATTATTCTTGAGCATCTAACAGAGAGAGGTTAACTTCAGAATCTATATGTCTTTCCAAGCTAAACATGGAGAGGAAAAAAAAAAAAAAACTATGAAGTTATTTTTGACTCAGGAAAGTAGATCTGGAGGTAATTTAGTGAACACAAATTACCAATGACAAGGGAAGAAATAATTTATTCTCCTGGTGAGTCTTTCCTATATGAGTGGGCAGCGTGGAGCTGTCAGTAGGGAAAAGGCATTTGGTTGGATTTAAAATAATTGAAATCCAAGTCCAAAATCCTCTAAGATATCCAGGGTATCATATATAGTTGTGACACTCTTTGGAGAAGTTTAACTTCTAAACTGAAGCATGAGCGTGAAACCATGAGATATAAATTTGGGTAGAAGAGAGTTCACAGCTTGGAGATAAACAGGTTGGAGGGATATCCAACCTAAAGTGTTTATTAATAAATCCTTTTCTTTTAGCCTCACTTTCCATTTTTTCCTTGGGTTGTCAACCTAACGGTCTCTTCTACTTGAGTATTTATGGATGTCTTCCTGGAAGTCCTGTCTCAGCTCAAGTGTTCCTCCCTGTGGCCCATTCCTTGAATGTGGACCTTGACTCACTGTTGATAGTCATTACTAGACATAATCCCCTTGGAAGGGTGTTGCCCTCTCCCAGCGGGAACCATAAGACATGGGTGGGATGAGACATTGATTTGGTACCTGACCAAGTTTCCCTCAATGTCCTGTTTCCTTTTCTTCACTGGTGTGTCACTGAAGACTCAAGGGATCATCAGATTGTCCTGAAGATGTGGAGCAACTTCAAGGCAACTACATCCTAAGAGAAAAAAACCTTACAATTATACTTTAAATCTGTCTTCTTCATAGTTTTGGGGGAAAGCACTTATAGTTGAAGTGTAAAGTGCCTTCATAAGGGATCTCCTCCAGGTCACGCTCAAGTTATTCACCTTGAACTTGACCACCTGGCCTGAACCTCCCTCCACCATTTCTTCTAATCTCCGTGGTGTGAAACTCCACATGCTTTTTGGCACTCACCACAGGCTCAGCTCAGGATCTGTCCTTTTCTCTGCCCAGAATTATATTTCCTCAAGTTTAGTACACTTTCCCTCTGGAGGAACAGCAGACTAGAAGGCATTGTGATTGCTAGCGATTAGGTTTTTAAGTCAATGAATGAGCCATCTATCTTCCTTTACATGATGGAGACACTGTTGAACACACATACTTACATATCTCATGGAGACGAACTTTAAATCTCAGAGTGTATCAACTACATTCAGAGGAAGAGAAGTAATTACCTGACTGCACTGTAATTTGCAAAACTGCCCCTCTCCCAGTGGAGTTGTACTCCACCGTATTACACAGAGCTCTATTAATGCAATCCCTTAAACCCCAACAATGCCCTCATTCTCTCCTTACCATCTACAAGAAATAACCATATAGCTTTGGGTAGAACACTCTTTTAACTACACAAATACTCCTCAGACACTTTGAGGTTGCCAAATAACTCAAATTCTTACCTGAGGGTCATCATGGTCTTTTTCTGGGATAAGAAAATTATAGTGACACCTGAAATTATTTTGTTGATGAAGATTTCATAGCTGGCTATTGGTCATATAATCAAATGCCACGTGAGTAGTCACATGGATAATCTCAAATAATTTATGCTCCAGATGATCTTAATCTAATGATTTATGTATATTGGAAGTGAGCTATGTCAAAAATTTGAAAATCTACTATAACTCAGAGAGCAGTAAAGCTCTACTTTAAATACCAAACGCAAGGCTCCCTGAAGACTAGCAGCATATTTGCAACGACTCTTTAATGCTACATCCATGTTTCTGGGGATTGAAGTGATCGACATCATTAGGAATATTCTGGAACTCAGGCAAGTCCTATCTCCAGCTCTGTGATTCTCCAACTCTGTCTTAAGGGAGAGGTGTGTGTATATGAGGAGGAGGAAGAGGAGG
This sequence comes from Aotus nancymaae, assembly GCF_030222135.1. Lineage (NCBI taxonomy): Eukaryota > Metazoa > Chordata > Mammalia > Primates > Aotidae > Aotus > Aotus nancymaae. The sequence continues at coordinate 26,910,520 of NW_026988455.1, forward strand.
AGCAGCAGCAATATGTGTGTGTGTATGTGAGGGGAGCAGGGAGATGCAACATAGGGAAGGGTTACCAAATGTTTTTCATGGTAAAGATGGCTCGGGTAAGCCAAATTTCATCCAGAATCAGGAATGGCTATAGAAGCTCCATATATTCAGAACCCACCTTAAGCAAAACTGTCAATTGTGTCATCTATACTTCGTATAATTTGTGGGGGAAGATCTGAGTCCTGGTGGCGGCAGGGAGAGGAGTCCAAGGTTCACCAAAGAGGAGGCTTGGAATAAGCAGCGTGAGGTCCCATTTCTAGCACAGTTGCCTACACAGTGTGGGGTCTACCATGTTTGTACCAGAAAAAAGAATTTAATCTACATTGGTAGGTTGGTTGCATGTTTGTTTAAGGCTACATGAATGTACCATGTAAGAGAAATGAAGATTTATCTCTACTTTAAAAAGAAATTAGTAAGTTCAGCCACTAGAGTTCATTGTCAATTGGATTATGAAAGATAAATAATGTAACTAAAACAGAGACATTTGATTTTATTTCTAAAGGTGATATTAACTTAGGAATTCAAAATACTAACTAAAATGAATGCAAAGTGATCAGGTGACCTTAATATTATGCTGATCAGCAAATCTTAAAAATGAATGTTACTAATGGGTCTTTTTTTTTTTTAAAGGATAAGAACACTGATTCCCAGCCATGGTTTGGAGTTGTTTTGATAGTTTTCTGATCATTCCAAGAACTCTTAAGGAATTCTCCATTTTAAGTCCTCTGAAAAGAATACAGATATTTGTTACTTAGTATTTGATTATTTTAGTGGGGAATTAGAAGGTTAGGTGGAGTCATGAAATACAGCCAAATAATTTAATGTTGCAACTCAGTTAATAAAATTAAATCCAGGATACACAAGTCACTGAGTTGGGAGAGAAGTTTCTGGAAAAGGTTACAATTAAAGTAAGAGCGCTTCTCATCAAGACAGGGCCTCGGGACTTTGGCGCCGAGGCATAGACTCGTTTCCAGGGAAAGAAAGGAAGCTTTACACATTCTTTGAGCTTATCTTCACTGCTTTAAAAAAGAGAACAAGATGGAGAGCTAATACCAGAGAAAAGAAAAAAAGAGAGGGAGAAACTGTTAAGGAAACTGACGCGTAAGGGATAAAAGAAGAAACATCTGCAGGATAACTAGCAAATTCCTTCACAAACAGAACATTTAAATCTTTAAACTTTCCAACACCAACTAGACTGCATTGTTTTAAAAATACCGTTTACTTTTATTTTCTATTCTAAATTCAGGAACTTCTTTAAAGAGGAACATGGAGGGGGAGTGGAGAGAGTCATCTTCTTCTGGAACTGCCATTTTAAATCTCAATCTATCATGAATGTTTGATACGTTGTTTCCACTGAGAGGGAAAAACAGCTCTAAATATAACTCCCAGGACTTCTAGATCTTCAATTTTGCCCATGCTTTAAAGCCAATTAATGTGATATCCAAAGACACCACTTTTTTTTGTTGTTTTGAGACGGAGTTTCGCTCTTGTTACCCAGGCTGGAGTGCAATGGCGCGATTTCGGCTCACCGCAACCTCCGCCTCCTGGGTTCAGGCAATTCTCCTGCCTCAGCCTCCTGAGTAACTGGGATTACAGGCACGCGCCACCATGCCCAGCTAATTTTTTGTATTTTTAGTAGAGACGGGGTTTCACCATGTTGACCAGGATGGTCTCGATCTCCTGGGTTCAGGCAATTCTCCTGCCTCAGCCTCCTGAGTAACTGGGATTACAGGCACGCACCACCATGCCCAGCTAATTTTTTGTATTTTTAGTAGAGACGGGGTTTCACCATGTTGACCAGGATGGTCTCGATCTCTTGACCTCGTGATCCACCCGCCTCGGCCTCCCAAAGTGCTGGGATTACAGGCGTGAGCCACCGCGCCCGGCCCTCGACACCATTTTTTAACAAACCAAACAGATGGTGTATTTCACCTCCTTTGGTTACTAAGGAAAGTTAAGGGATGAATTGGATTTTTCATTGGGCAAACATTAAAAAAAAAAAAACCACTTGAAATGATTGTGTCTCATATCCAGCTGGGAGAATGGTGAACGGGCACACAATTAGCTTACAAGATTGACTCGGTTTCAAGAAGAAAAATGGAGGTGAGATCAGTTTTTATACCCAATAATTTAAGAATAAAAGCATATTTTAAGTATAAAAGAGTAAGAGAGGTAAGCTAAGGAAATGAAGCTCACCTCTTATCAGAGTAAAGAAATGAAAAGAAATCGAAAGCCCCACGAACCATCCCTACTGCACTAACGCAGTACAAGAAGGGTCCCCATCCCTACGGCAACAGGACAAGCAGGAAGTAGCTCAGGCAACCGCATCTGGAATGGCCATGGCCTTATTCATCACTCTTCCTTAATTCCTTGTCGCTCTTCCCTCCTCCCCTCCTCTTCTCTTTCTCCTCCACCCGTTTCTTCTTTTCACATTATCAGAGGATATTCTGATACGAAGTGAGAGCTACTAAACCTACACTGAGCCCACAACTGGAATTTAACAACCTCTTCCCCTCTGAGGCTAACACAGGAGGCAGTTTGACAGGAAAGCAAGAGTCCGGCAGTATCAGGGAAGAGTGGTGAAAGATGCTTGCTATTCTAAACTCTGACGTTCACCTCTACGAGGCATTAGATGATTTCAGTTAGTAAAAATGATCAATTTCTTGGCATCCCTCAAAATACCATGATTTATAGCATCAATAAGAATTTGCATACATGTCATTTAGTAAGTAAAAATATGCACAACTATTCAGTCACCACAGGCCGTTTGTGATGAACCTAGCCAGTAGCTTATTTGCTCACAGGAAGTATCAGTTACATCATGAAAAATTACAAAATGCTGCTCTCACAGCTCTCTTCTTCTGTGTCTTCCCCATCCCTCCTAGGTAATTGGTTATCAGTGTGTGGACCTCACAGGTCTCATAGGTCAATGCCTGATGCTATAGAAAAGGTCTTAATCACTCACTTAGCTCAACACCAGACTGCCTATATCAAGGGCAGGAGGAAACATGGCTCACCCACTCTTCTGAATATGATCCTAACTTTTCCTGCCAAATGAATCAGTTGAAATAATAATAATAATAATTTATCTGGGTGGAAATTTTGGTGCTCTGTGAGAATATGTACCAGCAGACGATTTGATGGCACCCCTGTGTAACAAGCATTGACATTAACACTGCTCAAACAAGAACATTAATAAATGTTCCTTTCTCCTAGTATCTTTTATTAAGTGCAGGCAGTAAATCAATTGTGCTGATGATATTCCACTGACCTGAAAACAGTGTTCTTCAGATTATCTCATTTTTTTTTAGATCCTGGCTATGTAACCATCAATAACTATTTACCTACAAACTGTGTATCTTACCAAAATCTCTCAAAGGCAATTCATAGGCATCTGAAACATTCCTGAGTGAGACAAAAACTAGCATAATTATATTTATCAGGGTCCACCGAGGAAGGCAGAAACCACTGGGGGTACATCAAAGAGAGAGAATTCAATTCCTTACATAGATAATAGATGCTAAGAAGCTGAACCAGGCACAGTGGTGTAACCCAGAGATCGGCACGAGCAGGGAACTGCCACATTTCCAAGGCTAGAGGGACAGAGAGAAAGATGACTGCTATCTGACCCTAAAGGTCAGGTCACAAGAACCAGTGAGAACTATGGCAGCCAAGTGGGTAATGGAGGTGTGAAGTTGGGAGATGCTGCTTGAGGCAAAGAGGGACGGATTCTCCCTTCTTTCTTCCTCCTCTGACCCCCCACCAGCACCTCCCCTCAGCCAACCCCTGCTGAAAGACAGCTTACAAGGAAGCCTGCGAAACTCAGTCAGCAGGGTGAAGTGCTCAGTGATGCACAAGAGGGGAGAGAAGGGGAAGGACAGGCACCGGGTCTGGAGCCAATGGCTCAAGGATGGCATAATGATGGAGTGTCAGCTTAGTTAACTTTAACGCTAAGTGCTAAATACATTCTGAAAAGAGAGGCACTGTTGTCCCTGACACATTATAATGTACATGCTCAAAACAGTTTATGTCACATATGCATTTAGCTATGCACACATACATCAAGATGACTCAGAAGTCACCAAGAAGCTCATACACAAAATGGAGAACACGATCATTTGAAATGACATCAGATCATTTTAGACGCATTTCTCTGCAGCACTGCCTAAACAATCAAAAGGGATCACTCTGCACATGTGTAGTGTTGAAATCAGCATCCTGAACCCAAGGCAGCTGACCACTTAATCTTCCTTCTCTTTAGGAAAGCAAAGGTTGGCAGCCTTGGGAAGCTGGCTGCCCATGGAATGCACATTTCCCACCAATCCATTTCGCCAACGCTTCTTACCAGTTCTCGGAGTCTATGGTGTCTGGCTTGTGGCTAGACCACAATTCTGACAGCAATTGCAAGCAGGGGCCATGCCAGGCTGACTTCACCATGATGATATCAGAGCTGAGGCTGGGTTGCCAGTCTCAACACGCTGATGTCAAAGCCAGCCCACTCCTCCAACCTGCTTGTTCTGTTGGCTACAATAATTGGCCAACATTAAACCAAGTACTAAAGACAAAATGATTGTTTAAGGCCCCAGTAGACCAGTTTCCCAGCAGCTACTCAAAGTAAGCACTTAATAGCATATCATGTACAGTGAGGCAAGATATCGGAGTCAGAGAGATCTAGCTCCAAATTCCAGGTGCTTGCTAGCATTATGGCACTGGGCATCTCAAGCCATGCATCTGTAAATAGGCAGCATGAGGTTAGGATTAAGGGCGTGGTGCACATATAAGCCTAGTACACTCTAGGGTAGAGTGTGTGTTCAGCCCACGACATCTCCTGAAAGTGCGAATGCTCAATAAAAATTAATCATCAACAGTAATGATAATCCTTGGCCGGGTGCTGTGGCTCACTCTTGTAATCCCAGCACTTTGGGAAGCTGAGGCAGGCAGATCATGAGGCCAGGAGTTTGAGAGCAGGCTGACCAACACGGCGAAACCCCGTCTCTACTAAAAATACAAAAATTACCGGGCGTGGTGGTGCACACCTGTAATCCCAGCTACTCAAGAGGTTGAGGCAGGAGAATTGCCTGAGCCCAGAGGTTTCAGTGAGCCAAGATCGTGCCACTGCACTCCAGCCTGGACTACAGAGTGAGACTCTGTCTCAAAACAAAACAAAACAACAATAAAAAGAATCCAGAGACTACAAACTTCAAACGTAATTACTATTTCCTAAGGCAGCACTCTCTACCTATTACATCTTACAGAAGTGATATTACTTACTACGTCCTATTACATTCTTAACATTGCTCTCTTCTCCCTTTCTTCTTCTCTAGCTTCCTTGTCCTTCTGTTTTTTTCTTCTTGCCATATGTAGCTGTACCATGAGATTAGGCACATGAAATTATTTGTAGCAAAGTATCCAACAGGCCATCTAAAAACTGTGAGTCATATCCAAGTAATTATTTTAAGGATTTCGTTATTTCAAAATTTGAGAAATCTGCATATGAGAAGAGTCTCAAAGCTAGGCAACTGTTTTTTTCCAGGGGATATGTTGACATATTCAGCAAATAATTTCCAAAACACCAAGAGATGTTTGAAGTTGTTTTTCTCTCTAGACGATTATGTGACTAGAAAATCACATTCGTGCCGTATATTTTCTTAGATTGGCTTGCTAGGTGACCAGAAATAAAAAGCAGGTTCTTAAAAATTACCTCCTCCAATGCCTATCTCCCCCGAATCGAGGGCCTTCAATGCATTCCAACTGTACATTTTTTGCTTTAACACACTGTGTGGCCTTGCTCAGTTTAGATTTGAACCCAGTTCAAAAAAGCACAAGTCCAGGAAAAGATTGTGCAAGACTTCCGTGTTTACGCTGTACCGTACATTCTTAGCGACACTAGCCACGTCATCCATACACTTCAATCTAAATTTTATAAGATTGCCAACCAACTTTTCGGCGAATATTATACATTTCAAGGGAAGAATGCAGAAAATTATTGAAAAGCAATGTTTTCCAAGAAGTTTATAGACGACAATGAACACGAGTGCATTTATGAAATCAGTGAAGCAAATGTCTGTGGAATGTCTCCTTTGGGCCTCACACTGCTGCTGCGTGCTCAGAGAAACACACAAGTGAGTGAGACCTAGCTCTAATACTTATATTAACATATTCTAATATTTAATGCTCTAAGACTGTAATGCTGTACTCATAATACTATATTATTCCATTTAGTGGCATAAAAAGAACAGCCATTTTACTGTGCTCACAGATTGTCTGGATCAGTACCTTGGACATGGCATAGGAAATCAGATGGGAGAGACCTGTTTCTACTCTACAGCATCTGAGGTCTTAGCTCGGAAGACCTGAACAGCTATAGGTGAACTGACCAGCTGACCAATTGCCGGGGGATGGAGGCATGTGGATGCTTCTTTCTACTCATCTGACATTCGGCCTGGGATGATGTGAAGGCAGGACTCAGTTGGAACTGCAGATTGGAGCACCTACTTCTGTCATTTCTCCATGTATTTTAGGGGTCCTCCCAACATGGCAGCCTCAAAGTATTTGTACCTCTTACACGGCAGCTCTGAACTGCTAGGGCAAGTGTTCCTGTGAGCAAGGCAGAAGCTAGATCACCCTGTGTACCTAGCCTTGGAAGCATGAGTTCTGTTGTATTCTACTGATCAAAGGCAGTCACGAGCCTGCTCAGAGTCAGGGGTGGGTGGAACATAGACCTTACTCTCCATGGAAACAGTGTTAAAGAATGTGTAGCTATGTTTAAAATGTCCGCAGAGGGCTCTTATTAAGACCTGCAGTCTACAGATAAGAAAACTGAGGTATGGAGATGAAAAGTAACTTGTGCAAGATTACTTATTAAGCAAGAAGTAGAGGCAAGTTACAAACACAGCTCATCAGGCTCAAGAGCCCATGTTCTTTCCTAGTAGCTGTGCTGCCTCTTAATTCAGTCTTGCCATTTATTCAACAAATGTCTGTGGGGGTTTATGTGCTGGTCTCTGTTCAAGGCTCAGGGGATCTAGCATTAAACAAACTATATAAATGCCCTTCTCTTAGCATTTTACATTCTGTTTGTGGGTGACGGATAATAGAAAACTAACTATATAATATACCAAGTGATAAGGGCAAATTTAAAAGCTAAGCAGAACAAGGCAGGTAGAGTCACAACTAGTTACTGGACTAATGTTATTCCATGTAGAGAGGTCATGAAAGGCCTTTGTGAAGATGAAACAGTGATGTGATTAGAATAATAATAATAGTAGTCCATCGTGGATTTCTGGAAGGATTGTATTTAAGGGATATCACCTCCAAAACTTTGATGGAGTGGGAAGGAAGGAGAAAGTTTAGGTCTACTGACAGCAGAGTGAACAGCAGGAACAAAGGACCAGATTTGGGAGCCTGCTTGCCAAATATAAGCAATAACACGGCCACCTGAAGGTTTCCAGCAGACTGCTTGTGGGCCAGTGAGGAGAGGTGAGGTCAGGGAGGTGCTGGGGGATGGGATCCTGTAGGGCCCTGAGGTTCACTGTAAGGACTTTTTGGCTTTGACTTGGAATGAATTGGGAGAACCATTAAAGGGAGCTGGGCAGAGAAGTGACATGATCTGAACAGTTTATGAGAAACAAGCGTAGAAGCAGGGACAAGTTAGGAAGCTGTTGTCATAGTTTAGGCCAAAGATTATGTTGCTTAGGCCATAATGGTCAAGTTGGAGGCAATGAAAAATAGAAAGACAGTTGATTGTTTTGAAAGTAAAGCGGAAGGATTTGGCTATGGGACTATGGAAGAAATGGGAGGTCAAGAATCGCTTCAGAGCTTTGTCCTGAGATGTAACTTGCTGAGATGGGGAAGAGGTTGGGGGAGAAGTAGGTTTGGGGGAAATGGAAATTCGGGCTTGCGCTTTTGATGTGCTTCATTGATAGTGACTATTGGACTTCTAAGTGGAGATGTTGGGGAGGCAGAACAACAAATCTGAACCTAAGTGGAGCAGCCTCCTTGAATGAAACCTTGGAGTCCTCCTCCCTTCCTTCTATTACAGTGGGTAGCTAGCCAGGCATGAGTAGGGCAGGACAGAGCTCCCCCAACCGGGAGTGTCAGGTTACTGTCAGGTGATGGTCAGGCAGTTGTTAACAGTTTCTTTAAATTAATAATTGGTCGCAGCCAGCACCAGGGAAGGGCAGTCTCCCAATGGATAGATAAAAACCCTGAAATTGATGACCGGCGGCTTCCTGATAAGATCTCAGGGGTTGGGAGAGTGAGCTCAAGCACATAGATTAAGAGGCAAAATGGTGGAGTTTATCTGGTATATGACCTTCTAGGAAAATTCGACTGGTGAGGGAAGAACACCTCAAGTGAGCATGCACACAGCTCCAGTAGACACACTAGGCATGTAGCCCCTCCCAAGTGCCAGCAGCAGACACACTGTGCACGCACACAGTCCACCCCAAGGGAAGAATAGGGAGAAGTGGGAGAGAAGGAGTGCAACCCCCCAGAAGCTTGCCAACATATAATACCTGAGCCCAAGGTCAACCAGTGCACTTGATCTCTCAATTCGCCCACTTAGTCCTCTTCCGAATGTACTTTACTTCCTTTTGTTCCTGCTCTAAAGCTTTTTAGTAAACTTTCACTCCTGCTCTAAAATTTGCCTCGGTCTCTCACTCTGCCTTATGTCCCTCGGTCTAATTCTTTCTTCTGAGGAGGCAAGACTTGAGGTTGCTGCAGACCCGTTCGGATTTGCCTCCACTAACATACTTTGGTGCCATGTGATCCAGAAACATTCCACTGCTAATAGTTCCTTTATTTATTATTTCCAGTCAGTTACTAAATGCTGTCATTTTTTGCCTTGAAAACAATGTTTCTTGACTGCCTTTCTTTTTATATTTACTGCTCCCTCCTTGTGCATAAGTGCTCTTTTCGTCCTGGTTGATGGCAACCTCATCTTAATTAGTACTGCTGCCTCTCCTCCCTCCAATCAGTCCTAGCAGGCTAATCATTTTTTGTTTGTTTGTTTGTTTGTTTGTTTTTGAGATGGAGTCTCGCTCTGTCACCCAGGCTGAAGTGCAATGGTGCAATCTCAGCTTGCTGCAACCTCCAACTCCTGGTTCTAGTGATTCTCCTGCCTCAGGCTTCTGAGTAGCTGGGATAACAGGTGCATGCCATCATGCCAGGCTAAGTTTTGTATATGTAGTAGAGATGGAGTTTCACCATGTTGGTTAGGCTGATTTCGAACTCCTGACCTCATGATCCACCCGCCTCGGCCTCCCAAAGTGCTGGGATTACAGGCGTGCGCCACCACACTGGGCCTTAACAGACTTATCTTCAAATGCTACTCTCTTGTCATTCATCTGCCCGGAAACTTCCACAAGCATCCAAATTTCCTTAGCGAGAGTCCTCAGACTGCAGCATGCAGGAGAAATCACTGTAGATAGTACCATGTGGGGGTCTGCAGGCTCCACTATCAGAGTCTTCTGCAGGTCCAGGAGAAGCCCAGGAATCTGCATTTATGAAATAACCCAGGGAAGAGTTCTAGTCAGGTTCAAGATATGCCACTGTGGTGGTATGGTAGAGGGGTCTTCTTGCTTCAGGTTACTGATGAGTCTGTAAAAGACAGGGACTATCTCACATTCAGCTAGAGCAGCACAGCACCAGCGCATGGCAGATGGGCAATAAAGAGTCATATACACAGAACTGCATGAGTTTCTTTTCAACAGCCAGCTTTGGATCCCCGTGGCACTTCGTGTGTGCTCATAGGTATTAGACAAATGAAGCATCTCATCTGTGGTTTGATTTAATTTAGCCAATATGTGTGTCATGCTAGATACTCAACTCTTCAGCTAATAATTTCATGCTCTGAACTTCCTTTTACAGTTTAAGAAACTTGATTCTCAGTGAGTTTAACTCCTGTAAGGCTGAGATTCAAACCCTGGCTGTTCTAGTGTCTGTGCTGATAACCAACCACCTCCCCTGGGGAAGTCCCCAATAGTTAAGTCTCTCATTTCTATTAAAAATCCTGTAAAAAGTTACTTTTACTCACTTTTCCCACTATTTCCTTGTGTTCTCTCCTCAATTCACTATAATCAGATTTTATCTCACCATTTTACTTGTCAAGGTCACTAATGGCCCAAATCTTGCTCTACCCAATGCAATGGCCACTTCTCGGTCCTCACCTTATGTGACCTTTCCACAGCACTGGACGTGACCAATCACCCCCTTCTTTCCAAAGGGCTTTCTGATATTTTCAATCTTAGTCTTTCTCTTATCTCCATATATGCATTCATTTGGTTGTTCAAAAAACATCTCAAACTAATCCTGCCCCAAGAACACTACTAATTTCCCACCCCCAAAACCTGGTTAGATTTGAATCAGAGAAGTCAGAATACAGCACCTAGCACTCAAGAGCAATGGGAAAGAGAAGAGATTCAGCCCACCCACATTGTGCTTTGCCACTGATGAGGTACGGTACCAGCTGTTAGGCTAAAAGGCACCCTGAACCTTTTTTTCTATGTAGTAGCTCCATGACTCACTCCACAAAGCTCAAGTTCTCATTAAGCTTGTTACATTATGCCTAAGAGACTTCGCTACACATAAGATAGACATTTTATTCACAATCATTTTAAAACTGGTACCATGCCCAGAGAAAAGGTGGGCATTGAGGAGAGAGCAGAATCAAAGGGAACCAGCTAAGTGACCCCAGAGCCTAATCTTGCCCTATTATCTGCTGATACAAATGTAATATGAGGTGTATCCAATGTCAATCTCATGATCGTAGCAACCGAAATAGGGGCCGGTTCCTGGGAAATAGAACTAGACAGGCAGTGGGGTGCCTCTCTCCTTCTTTCAGAGAAGCATATGGTTACTGGTTGCTTCACGTTTAACTGCTGTGGACCAGTGGGTTTTCCTCAGCTGTTTCTCTCTGCTCCTCTCTCTAGCTAAGCTTGCTCTGTTTGCACACGGCCTGTCCTGTCAGCCAGCCTGCAATCTATACCACATTTCAAGCCAGTCTCCATGTCTCTTGGTTCAAATACCAAAGAGAGGAATCAGATTGGTTGCTAGACAGTGGGTTGGCTGACTCTAAGTCAGACACCATACCTGTGGCCATTAAAAGTCAGGCTGTGTTTTTCAAACATGAGCATCTGGGCTTATAAGATCCATGAGTCTGGGCATTTCTCAGTGAAAGGAACTATTTTATAGTAAATTCCAATGGTGTGGATTGTGTAATGACAGATGGCAAAGCAAGATCATGTTTTCCTGATAAATTCTTCTTGAGAATAAACTTCACTTATAATGTACTGAAAATTACAGAAGTAGGAGTCAAACGTACTGCAAAGAAAGCACTGAAGTTGCAGGAGAAAGACTGAATTGAAAAGGACAGGTGGAAATGAAGGGGGAAAGAACGTAATTCACTACGTGCAGTGTCTCCCTGAGTACGCGTATACACATGAGACTGTAGATCAGCAGAGAAGGAATGAATCAATTTTTAGAGAAACAAAAATGCCAAGGGGGAAAAATAGGAAAATATTGGTTGGGTGATAGCCAGTTTCTCAGCTCCAGACATCTGGAGACAAGACACGGAAAGGTGAGGAGCCACCCTTACTGCAGTTCTTGACTCTGAGTGGCTGGTTACCGGGGATATTTACATTAAATTAATGTGGCTGGCTATGGCTGTGTTCAGCACTTGGATACGCGGTTAAATAATCAGTGTGGTTTGGCTGCTGGTTTCTTTACTGTGGTTAAATAATTGGTGTTGTCTTGGTTGCTAGCTACTTTAAAAATGTATATGTGCACTTGTTTCTCTCTCTTTTTTCCCTCCCTCTTGAGCAATTTTGACAAGCCCTTGGCAGAAAAGCGGCTGATCAGCTTTGAAAGGGAGGCTTTTCTTCCACGTTGTTTATGCTTCCCCCAGATGCTTCTCAAGGATCTGAGACTCTTAGAGACTTTTCCTCCAGAACCTAGCAGGTTCTAGGAAAGAATTCAGTTCACTTTTTTTGTTTGTAGAATAGAGATAAGGCAAAGCCTGAGGGCATCTGCCATTTTCAGGGAATTCCAGAAATGGGCTCTGCTTTTGTAATGATGGGTCACTCAGTTCTCAGATTTAGCATAAAAATGGGGAAAGGAAATTATAAGAGTCACTGGATAAAATGACCTATGAACAAGCATTTCCTCCTGTGTTAGTTATTGCTAGACCTCTAGAACAGAGACCAGCTTCTGACACAAACTGGTGCAAAAAATGAGGTGGTACCATAATTCAAGATTGTCATAACTTCTGTTCCAGAAAGTTGGTTCATTTGGTCACTTTGTTAATGTGTTTAATAATTGTTAAACTATCATGATCTGCTCTGCCCTGGGATCATAGGAAGACTTCTTCTTTCCATATGGCTCTGTCCTTTCCCTTCCCTCCAAAACAAGGGTCAAGAGTGGGTATGAGGGTACAAGAAGGGACAATTAACCCTCTTAGAGCAGCAAACTGGCTGGGACAGTGAGGCAGTAGACAGCTCAGGTTCAGAGGCAAGCCTCCATCTGACAAACATAACAAATGCAAATGAAAGCGAAGTCTTCACTGGCTGCTCAGACACCACAAGATTCTCAGGTTCCACAGTGTATGGAAACTCAATGCTCTGAATTTGGTCAGATACATAATGGAAACTGGTGTTTCAGTGTGGGAAGTTACGGAGGAAAGAGCAACGTTTTGTTTCTCAAATATCTCTCATCAATGATAGGATAATTTCATCTCAAACAGAAGTCCAGATATTGTATGTCAATCAATCAGTGATTATTCAGATAAAAAATGTTGATTTTTTTTCTAGTTTGTCTCTAGTGAGGGGGAAGAGAGTTCCTAAAATATTAACAGAAATCTGGGAGGATTCTTCAGAATTAACTGATTTTGTCATTTTAGTAAGAAACCTTATTCCTCTTCATAAGAAGGAATAATTTTTTGACAATTACTGATCAAGTGGAGGAAAATACAAACATTTAATCAAGCCTGTTGGCACTGTGCTATGTACAATGGACAGGGAAGTGGGGGATGACAGAGGACAGGGGCTTAGGAGAGCAATTTCACTTATGAGTTGGAGGATGCTGGCTCACTTAACCTCCTTGTACTTGAATGTATTCAATCTTTACCTTATTAATATCCTGAGGACTTAAATAATAATGTGTGAATTACATATAATAAAAGAAATTAAAATTAAAGCTACAATGAGATACAATTTTCACTTATCAGATTGGCAAAGATCCAAAAGCTTAGTAACATGTAATGTTGGAGATGATATTAGAAAACACTCTCATACACTGACACAACTTTTACGGAGAATAATCGACCTATCAGAGATACATAGAACAATTGATCTAGCACAGTTTAACATGTACCTCCTCTTTGACTCAGTCCTTCCACTTCTACAAATGTAACCTATGGCCACATTAAAATATTTATGAGATGACAAATGTGCAAGAATATTCATTGCCACAATGGAATAACAAAGAGTTTGAATTTAAATATTCAACAACAAGGGACTAAGGGACTGCTTAAATAATTTCTGGAATACTCAAAAGTGGAATGCTACATTAGTCATCAAAAAAATAAGCAAGTAATACATCAGATTTTTATAAAGTGGCATGGAACGGTGCCCAAAATATACTGTTAAGTAAAAAAACAAGGCAAAGGTTGTTTGTAAAAAGATTCTTATATCCACGTATACATGTAATATCTCTGGAAATGCATACCAGAAATTAATAACAGTGGCTGAGGGAAGTGGCAGTCTTGGTGCAAAGGTAAGTGGAAGCTTGTTAAAATTACACACACAAATAAACCTTTTGCATTTTGTACTATATGTGTATAAAGGACTTTGATAATTAAATTTATGTCTATGCATGAAATAAAGATATGTAACCTAAGGTCACCTATCACAAACTTCACTAATCAGGAGAAAAACAGACCAGAATGCTTAGCCCAGGGCAAGTACTCCAGAAATATTTCCAGATGGATAACTGAATTATAAAATGTATTGTATCAACATAAATAGTTAATCATTTGGAGAGATGTGTACCACAGAGAGACCAACTTTTGCATTCAAATGGCATCACTTTATTTTTGTTTATAATCGACAAAAAAGAAATACTAAATCCAGAAGCTTCAAGAGGTGAATCTGTAAATGAAAAGATTGGCTTAAGGTCCCTTCTAGATTAATACAGAATGCTTCTAGGGGGTTTAGGGTGGTGAAACTCTGTATGATGTGCCAGTGGTGAATACATGACATTATACATTTGTCAAAACTCATAGAACGAACAACACAAGGAAGGAACTAATGTAAATTGCAGGCTTTAGTTAATAATAAAATATCAATATTGGTTCATCAATTGTAACGAGTGTACCACAGTAATATAATACAGAATGTAAATAATGAAGGAAGCAGTTGAAGGAAGAGGAATTGTGTGAGAACTCTGTACTTTCAATTTTTCTAAAATTGCCATAAAACTAAAAGTGCTTTAAAAAAAAATGTCTAATAATAAAGAAAGAAAAGAGGAACAGGGTTGGAAGACTTGAAAAAAAATTCTTCAGCTTCCTAGAGCATACAGTGGGAACTCAATAAATATGTTTGGATTCAACTGAATCCAATTCAGTGAGAAATGAGAAGTGTGCAGGCAGATTTAAAATTTAGGAAAAATGTGAACTCATCAATGAAGTGTTTGATGAAGTCCTAGGACATGTATTTCATTAAAATGAATTAGATGGCTTATAATCTTTATCAATAAGATTATAGATTTTTTCCAAGACATTTATGACAATTACAGATTTTCAGCAATAAATATGAAAGTAATTATAGTATTTTTCTCAAATTGGTTAGAGAAGCATTAACCTGAAACTTATAAATTTTGTAGAAGTTTGTTGCTAGAATTTTTCTTTTTTTGGATAGGCTTTTCTTGGAGGCCTATTGTCTTTATATAAATCCCCACAAGATAAAAAGCAGACTTTTGAGGCATTTGATAAGTTCTCTTACAAACTATGTTATTTTTATTTAGAAAACAATTTATCTAGATTTATGAAAGAATTATTTAAAAGTTTCTTTTTAATTTCAGTCTTGACTTCAGTAGTGAGAAGCTAGATTTGGAAATAAGGCCTAGCATGGCTTTGAAACATATTAACTATGCATGTTGTAGAACTGGCCCCAATTATGGGAGAATTTAGCAGGTAATGTCCAAATGTGCCCAAGGTGCTCTCTTGGAAAACAAAAGAAAAACGAAACAAAGAAAAACAAATTGCTCTTGGTAGAAATATAGTTCTACTGCTAACTGTAATCCACTGAGGTTGAAGCATTTTGTGCCTGAAATGTTCTATATTGAATCTTGCCATTGGTTTTAAGTCTCTATTTCATTAATATCTCTTTTAAAAAGTGTGAAAGTCAAGTTTCCTGATAATCGGAGCTCCTACTAATTTTGCAGGGATTTCCTCCTGTTATTAGATATTGAAACTGAGCCAGGATCTTGATCTCCCCAGTCTCAAAGCAGTGAAGTGAGGGTGTGTTTTCTGCTCCATAGAGAACAGCAGGCTGATGGTGTTAAACAGCTGCTCTGTCTTTATTGATACACCCATCAGTGAAAGCAGGATTGTGTTGTCATTTTGCATCCTGGAGTTGTTATCCACTTTCTTTGAAGAATTAGAAGTTTGTTTCTTCCATTTTTATTAATCTTTACGCAGCACCATATCCTTATGTTCCTGTACCAAACAACTTGTTTACCTCTAAAACCAAAGAAAATAACCAGTATCCATTTCTTTTTTGTGCTTTAAAGTGTATATTTCATAGTGCTTCACAAATTTTCTGTTCTGAAACTACAGAATATTTTTGTCTATCACAGATATTTTGTAAAACAAAATATTTTAAGTTACTAGAAAAAAGAATACCTACAAAATAGAAGACTCAAATTTTATTATTAGCTTCAACTGACATCACATTGCTCTTTTAGATTGCTATAAAAGTATGCAAATGCCTGTTCTAATGAGCTGGAGTTACACATTTTTTTCCAAGACATTTATGACAGTTACAGATTTTCAGCAATAAATATGTGAGCAATTGTAGTATTTTTCTCAAATTGGTTAGAGAAGCATTAACCTGAAACTTACAAATTTTTTAGAGTTTGTTGCTAGAATTTGTGTGTGTGTGTAGGTTTGTTGTAGGTCCATCTCATCATGGACCACTACAAAGCCCTGGATTCCATTTGTGGAGCCCTGATATAGTGGCTTTTTCTCATCATGACAGCTTTGGTTTTCCTTCAGGAAGCACTCTCTCTCTCTCTCTTTCCCTGTCATCTCTTTCACTAAGGTACATGGGCACATGACCCAGATCAATTGAGATTCCAAAACTTTTGCTAGAACTTTTGGAGGAAAAAAGTAATTATTTCTATTGGGATAGCTAGAATGTAGACAGTGCCCTTCCTTATCAGTATGTTTTATTATTGGAAAGATTCTCAGGAATGGGCTGGGCCAAATAATATTTGTATTTTACATTTTAAAGGTATTGCTAAAAAAGAATCCAACATTTCACATTTACACCAGCAACAATTGAAGATATCTTTACAAAAACTGGCTGTCAAAGTGCTCACACTTTAGTCAGTCTATGGAGTGTTAATGTAATATCTCACTTGTTTTCTAATTTCCTTTCACCTAACTACTAGTTAATTTAAACATTTTTTCACTTGTTTGTTGACCATTTGGATTTATGCTTCTGTGAATTGTCTGTTTATGTCTTTTCTCAATTTTCTCTTAGACTGTCCCATTCCTGTAAGCTTCTTTTTTTTGAGACTGAGTCTCGCTCAATCACCTAGGATGGAGTACAGTTGTGGGATCTCAGCTCACTGCAACCTCTGCCTCTCAGGTTCAAGCAATTCTCCTGCCTCAGCCTCCTGAGTAGCTGAGATTAGAGATGCCTGACACCACACCTGGCTAAGTTTTGTATTTTTCTTTTTAAATAAAGATGGAGTTTCACCATGTTGGCCAGGCTGGTCTTGAACTCCTGACTTCAAGTGATCCGTCTACCGTGGTCTCCCAAAGTGCTCCGATTACAGCCATGACCCACCATACCTGGCCCTCTGCCTTAAGTTTATAAAAGCTCTTTGCTTACTAAAAAAATTTGCCTTTTTCATCCACTATCTTAGTTTGGGCTGCTATAACAGAATATCATAGACTGGGTGGCTTAAGCAACAAATATTGATTTCTCATGATTCCGGAGCAAGATCAGGGTGTAAGCATGGTGGAGTTCTTGATGAGGGTCCTCCTCTGGTTCACAGATGGCTGCCTTCTATCTGTATACTCACATGTGGAGCAAGTGTCTTCCTCTTCAAATAGGGGCACTAATTTCATCAGGGAGCAGCCTCAACCTCATGACCTTATCTAAACCTAATTACATCCCAAAAGCCCCACTTCCAAACAGCATTGTATTGCAGACAGGCTTCAGCCTATGAATTCTGGAGTCTGGGAAGTAAAAAAGTTCCTCTTCAAAGTTTCCTTTCTTATTTAAGAAAAATTCCTAAGTGTAAGGCCGGCTGCCTTGCTGAAGAGCCAAACGGACACACTTATCTCTCTTCATGCTGACTCCCCACCCACACTCCTATCAGGCCTCTCTATGCTGACTCCCTACACACACTCCTATCTGGCCTCTCCATGCAGGCTCCACACGCCCACTCCTGCATTCCTCGCTCAACCCTTTCAAAAAAAATTAAAAAGCCCGCTGGAAATTTGTCCAACGGCAGTTTAACATTGACCTCCCCAACCAGTCAGCCTACCAATGAAACTGTCTACTCTTTGTTTCCCTAATAATCAATCGAACTTCCCCACCAATGAACCTGTCTGTTCTTTGTCTCCTTAGCTCCGCCTAACTGCCAATGGCTACTCACCCCATCGGTATCTCAACTCCCCTTAACCAATGAAACTGTCTGCTCTTTGTTTCCCTAATAATCAATCAACTCTCCTTACCAATGAAATTGTCTGCTCTTTGTTTCCCCAATAACCAATCAACTACCTCCACTTCTTATAAAACCCCATGCCCTGAGAAGCCCATTGCGACTTCTCTGGCCCCCTCTTGGACCACAGAACCTCGCCCGAGAGCTGAATAAATTGGATTCTCATTTTTTCTCACTGGCCTCAGTTTCCTCATTTTAACTCGGCAATATACCTTACACTAAGTGTTAGAAATAATAGTTTGTTTTAAATACTTTCTTCAAAAGTCTTCTTGCTTTTTGTGCTAGCAGCTCTTTGTTAAGCCCTATCCTATGTAGCTGTTAAACATGCTTACAGGCTCATGTACATTCTATGTCCTTGTACTTTAACCAAGATATCTGTGCTGGATGTGCTAACAGGCATGTCCCAGCTCGCAGCCTATGCCCCTTCCTTATTTGGACTTTCTTTTGTGCTATCCATTGCTTTTATCTGTTTAGAAAAGTTTTAAGTTATTAGCCAATTGTGTTTTAGTTTAGACTGTGATGTCTGGCTGTAGCCAATGGAGATCAGACACAGCAGTAAGGACGACCCCAAACACGTAAAGAATAAATATGTCTGCTTTCCTTTGTTCATTATACTCTCATGGGCAAGATTGCTAATGGGGGGTACCCTTTCTGCAGGAAGTATAAAAAGAATTGCTTTGCTGAGAGATCCTTTGTCCCAGTACTAATTTTTTCTTTGCTGCACCCAAAAGAAAAATTTTACACATAACATGGAAGGATGCAAACATTCAATCTAAAGCATCTGCTTTATAAATATTTCTTTCAGATCTATGGTTTGTCAACTGACTTTGTCTCCAGTAACTTTTCCATGTACAATTTCTAAATTTTTATGTAGCTAAATATGTATGCTTTTTTCTATTTCTTTTGGTTTTCTAGTTTTGATTATAAGAATTTTCCCAAATTCTAGGTTATATATGTCATACTCTAGATTTTCTTATTTTGTTTTTCTTATTTTTATCTGGAATTTATTTTTTATATTATCTTTCACATGGTCAGTTTTGCCAGTATCATTTACTGAAGAGGCCATAGTTTTCCCACTGATGGAATTATTATTACCTTTGTGAACTTAATATATGACAGAGGTTATGGCTTAATCAGCACTTAATTTACTTATTAAGGCTACATCATGTATATATTCTGATACCTCTGATACATATTTAAGTTTTGTACTTTCCTTAGGTATTTGAGTCATTCCCATTTCCATGTGGATTTTAATATAATTTCATCTAATTCCAAGAAAAACCCTGTTGAGGCTTGAGAACTGCATTAAATGTATTTATAATTTTGGAAAATTAACATTTTATTGTTTTTATCCTTTCTACATATTCATATGTTTCTTGCTTTAGTTCTTATATTTTATAACTTGATTTCTATGGGCCCAAAGTCTTCTTTGTAAAATTTATTTCTCAATATTTTATCTTTTGTCACAATTATACATGAAATATTTCTCCAAATTTCATTTTTACATGTTTATGTCTAGAATACAAAAAAGTTATTTTTATATTCATATAGTATGTAAATGTTATACTGAAATTTCACATTAAATCTAGCAATTTTTTAAGTCCCTCTTGGGATTTCTACACATTCAATCCTATCATTCAGTATTTCAGTTAGTGACGGACGAGGTTATGCTGTTGTCACAAATAACGTCAAAATCTCAGAGATTATCACAATTGAAATTTGTTTTCCCTCATGCAAAAACTGCTTGAGACCCAGGGCAGCTGTGCTTCCAGTACAGAATGTGCATTACAGACTGGTTTGACTTTATGGTACCTCCATAACAAGGAGGGGCTGCTAGGCACAGCAAACAGTGACGGATAGTGCTGGAGGATGTCAGCACCAGCAATCAAACATTCCTTCCTAGAAAGGATGGTGGTCACTTCCAATCACAGCCCACTGGCTAGGACCAGTCACACAGTCCTGCCCAACTGCAAAGGGACTGGAGAAATATAGCCTTCTATGTGGCAAGAAGGAATGAGGAGAACCAGAAATGTACACAAGTGCTAGTAATATTTGTTACATTTGCAAAAAGAGATAGTTTTATATCTTCTTTTCCAATGTTTATGTCTCTCATTACATTTTTTGTCTTACTACATTTGTTAAAATTTTAAGGAAATACTAAATAGTAATGATATTAACTAACCCTCTTTTATTTCCAATTTTAATTCAAATGGCTCTAGCACTTTGTAATAAAATCTTCGCTACTGCTTTCTGGTTGGTATTTTTGATATTATACAATTAGTTTCTACCTATTCCTTCTTTACCTAAAGTTTTTATCAGGAATGGCTGCTGATTTTATTATGTCTTTTCAGCATTAAGATAATATATTTTTCCTCTTTAATTTGTTAGTGTAGCAAATTATATGGCTACATTTCCTGTATTTGTATCTGTAAACTGAATCTCTCTTGGTCTTAGAGTGCTATTATTTTGAAAAACTGAAGGGTCTTAGGACTCTAGTGTCTGCACCTGGACTGGTGGCACCCCAAGTGGCCAGCCACTCACTCATGGCTTGTCTGACCATGAGACCCAATGACACACAAGGAGGACGCTGGAAATCAGCTGCTGACTACAGTTACAAAGAGTATGTACACATAGAAAGGGGCGGTGAGATTACCTGTATTATCCAGGAGCAGAGCGTCTAAAGGGAGGCTTTCTTTGTAATCCCTTAAAGCGGCCAGAAACATATCTCTGCTAAAGAGGTCAACATACCAAAGGCCCCAGATAGACAGATAAAGGGCAGGATGGAGATGCCATGGTAGATACACAGAAGAGAAATTCCAGTTTGTGTTTATGTGTGTGCGTGAATGAGTATGTGTGACTGCAAGCATGTGTATATGTTAGCGTTTGCATGTGTGTGCCTGTATGAGTGTGCACGTGTGCATCCATATATGTATGTGAGTACATGCATATGTATGTGTATGTGAGTGCATGTGTGTATGTTCATGTATGTTTGTGTTTGGAGGCACAGGCGGGAATAGATAGGGTTAAGTATTTGGAATGGGTCTTTCAAACTGCCTTTTTTTTTTTTTTTTTGAAACAGGGTCTTGCTCTGTCATTCAGGCTAGAGTGCAGTGGTGGTCATAGCTCACTGTAGCCTCAACCTGCTGAGCTCAAGTGATCCTCCCCCGCTAACTTCTTAACTAGCTAGAATTATAGGCAAGCATCACCATGTCCTCATTTTTGTGGGTTTTTTTTTTTTTTGGTAAAGATGGGGGTCTTGCAATGTTGCACAGGCTGGCCTCAAACTCCTGGCTCTAGTGATCTTCTTGCCTAGGCCTCTCAAAGTTCTGGGATTACAGGAATGAGCCACTGCACCAGGCCTCAAACTGTTGTAACCACAGTAGTGACCTTGGACATTTTCCTGAGGAGTCACTGCAAATTTTTAACTGGAGTAGTTAGTGATTTGATCAGACTCATTTAACATCAGCGTGGGGGATGCTTTATAGTAGTAATTCCAAAATGCTGTCTGAAGATGCAAAAGTTTCTAAAGACGTTTCCCCTGTGTAGTAAGTTACATTGAAATGAGAAAATATAATAGGACAATATAGCAAATCCTTTAAATATCTAAATTTGTTAAATTTGCCTCTATTCTGGTTATTCCTTCCCTGAGTTTGTGGCTTCAAATCCTCTTTATTTAATAAGACACTGGTGTTAATAGATAGTAGTGATAGGTTTGTTTGTTAATGCTTGATAAAATAAAAAGTTGGCATATTTTTTCAAAGATATTCCAGATTTTTTAAAAAATAAACTGATCTTTGAAATCTCAAAGTCTGGGAACCACTGGCAAAGTTATATTAGCAGAAACTTGCCTTTGTATGTGCATTTGTTTTTTCCATAGTATACATTCCTTGGCCCCTGGGAAAGAATTCAAGTGTAATGAAATTGGCATAGGCATATGTATTTTGAAAAATCTTCCAAGTCCTTTAGAGATGCTTCCCTGGTTTAGAATCCCTGGTTTAGAGGAAGAGTTGAAAAAGACCTGGTGTTCAGCAATGGAGAAAACCTTGAAGAAACCAGGACAAGAGAAGACAGGAAGGGTGAATATGAAAGACATTTTTCTTAGATGGAATTAATAGGACTCAAGGATAATAAGATGGTCCTTGCGGAAGATATGGCAAAAATGGGATTCAGGAGGAGGCTCCAGATCGTCAGCTGTGAGAATGGCCCTGCTTTACTGTGCATAAAAAGGATTTCCTTCTGTCTTGTTCCCAAGAATTAATTCTTCTTAAGAAGGCAACAGATGAAGAGAAGACTTTTGTGAAGAATGAGGTAGACATTCAGGATACAAGGTCTAATGTAGAATTCTAGAGTAGATGGTACTTGGTTTTCATGGAGTATCTGCCACAAACTGAAGTTATTAATATTTTCTCATTTTAAGAACACAAGTAAATAAAGAAAACAAGTGAGTAGATGTGATATGGGTTGGCTCTGTGTCCCCACCTAAATCTCATGTTGAATTGTAATTTCCAGCGTTGGGGGAGTGACCTGGTGGGAGGTGACTGGATCATGAGGGAGGGATTTCTCCCTTACTGTTCTTGTGAGGGTGAGTTCTCAAAATATCTGGCTGTTTGAAAGTGTATAGTACCCACTCCCTTCACTCTCTCTCTCCTGTTGGCTATGTGAAGAAGTGATTGCTTCCCCTTGCCTTTAGCTATGACTGTAAGCTTCCTGAGGCCTCCCCAGAGGCAGAAGCCTATAAGCCATCTGAACCGAGCTGATTAAACCTCTTTTTTCAATAAGTTATGCAGTCTCAAGTATAGTAGTGTAAGAACACACTAATATAGGGTGTCTGTGACTTAAGACTTCTGCTAAGTGGTCAGAGTCCCTGACATCCCCAAATGACCAGGTGACATACTGTTGAGTCCCCTGAGGGCAGGAGTCTATCTCCTCCTACTTTATCCTATGTTGCTAAAGCACCAATTAGTGTTTGTTGATTGAGATTTTGGTTTTTTCACTGAACAACTCAACCCTTTTGGAAATATAATTTTATATTTTAAAACTTCAGAACTATTCTGTATTCTTTAATCTCTCAGAGTCTCTATTACTGTTCTATGCAGGACAAATGATTTGTACTAGTTCTGAGTTGACTGCTTTAGAAGACAAGAAATAAGTGCTGACTCTTCATTCAATTTATCAAATATTTTATTGACACCTATGATGAGCCATCAATTGAATGTGGAATGTGAAAAAAAGGGAAGAATTCAGGCAGATACTAGCATCTTTCACCTAAGCAACTAGACAGGATAAAAGTTCTAATGATCTATTGTTGCATAACAAATCATCTCAAAACTGAGTGGTTTAAAAGAACATTTTTGTTATTTCTCAGGATTCTTTAGGTTGACTGAGCTATACTCTGCTATTCTTGCTTGAGGCAAGACCAGAACTAGAGAAAGGTGAGTGTAGTGTCTCAAGTACAAAATTTAAGGAGGTACATGCTCTTGGTGTCTTTGGAACCCCATTATGAAGATCAGTGCCTCCTTAAATTTTATACCAAGATGCCTCATTTGCCTCACCCTGACCTTGACCCTCACTTGGGGTCTCTCTCATATGCCTTCAGTCAGATGGCAGCTAGAGCTGAAGTCGTCTGAACGTTCGATTGGGCTGGACATCCAAGATAGTGTCTCCACTCACAAGTCTGGTGCCTTCTTCACTCACTTGGCTAAAACAGCAGGGAGCTGGCCAGGGATCTCCTTCCGTCTCCACGTATCCTCTACACATAGCAAGCATGGACTTCTTCACAGCATGCCAGTCTGAAGGTAATCCAGATGTCTCACATGGTGACTGACTCTTCCAGAGCAAGCATTCCAAGAGGTCTGAGATGGCTTGGCTCTGTGTCCCCACCCGAATCTCATCTTGTAGCTCCCATAATTCCCACATGCTACAGAAGGGACCCAGTGGGAGGACTGAATCATGGGGGTGGGTCTTTCCCAAGCTGTTTTCATGATATCGAATGGATCTCTTGAGATCTGATGGTTTTAAAAGCAGGAGTTTCTCTGCACAAGCCCTCTCATTGCCTGCTGCCATCCACATAAGATGTGATTTGCTCCTCTTTGCTTTCTGCCATAATTGTGAGGCCTCCCAAGTCATGTAGAACTGTAAGTCCAATAAACCCCTTTCTTCTGTAAATTGCCCAGTCTTGGGTATGTCTTTATCAGTAGTGTGAAAACTGACTAATACAAGGCCCGAGTAGAAGCTGCAAGGCTTCTTGTGATCTAGCCTTGGAGGCCCCAGAATGTCAGTCACTTCCACTATGTCCTATTGGTAAAAGTCAGTAAGGCCTGCCCAAGACACAAAGGGAAGGGAAATAGACTCTTGCCTTTTGATCTGAGTAGTAAGGATATAAAGGCAGGGAGAAAATGAATGGATGGAGACCAATTTTTGAGGGTATCTACCACAGAAAGCAAAGTAAACAAATAGGTTTTGAGGATGGGAAATTAGAAGTGCTCTTGGGAAAGCTTAAGTTCAAGATGTCCTTGGAACCAAGTGAGTATATACATATGGAGATCAGAGAAAGACAGATTGAAAACATCAAATTAGGATATGCAACTTAAAGTCAAGGCACTAGGTGTGGTTACCTAAGGAGTTGAGAGAGACAGAAGGAGCCAGAGACAGAAGGAGCCACCAGGCAGTAAAATGAGGGAACAGGGGAGTGTGGCGTTTCAGAAGCCAAATTTTTAAAAAGCGCTTTGAAAAGAAAGAGGTGATCAGTCACGGCCAATGCTGCTGAAATGTCAAATAAGCTGAGGATGGAGAAGTGACCATCAGATAGAGCAAGGTTTTGGTCACTAGTGACTCTACATAATCAAATGGAACTCAATTATGTAGAGTGAACCGAGAGGAGAACAGGAGAGTGGGAAAAGTGAGTAAAGCAAGTTTTTCAAGTTTTCATGAAAATGGGATAGTGACTGAGTAGCGAAATGGAGTATAGAAGGTTTTACTATTACTTGTTTTAAGATAGGAGACAGTATGGCCGATTGTGGTGAATGGCAATGACAGTAAAAAAAAGCAGGCTGAGAGCCCTCAGGCTGGAATGCTAATGCCCTGTGACTGGGATACAGAGGTCCCCAAAGCAGGCAGATCTCCCTTAAATCCCACTGAGAGCTGTATCAAGGCCAAGGTGGGCAAGTTTTACCAAAAACACAACAACACAAAAAAAGAACTATGTTAACGCTGAGAGCAGTGGTTCTCAAAGTTTGAGCAGCATTCTCTGATAACTTGTTAGAAATGCATATTCTTGGGACCCATCAGTCCAACTGAATCAGAAACTTCCGAAACTAGAGATGTGAGTTTTCTCATACTTGGTAAGGTTTGGGACCCACTATTCTAAAGGAACTCAACAAAAATTCAAGTAAAGATGAAACTAAGTGCTGACTTTTTTCCTTATGAGCCTAAAATAACAAAGCTTTAAAGACAAGAGGGGCTTTTTCAAGTGTCTAATTGGCTTGGAACCTTACCTATGAGGGACCCAAGACTCAGAGAAGATGTCTGAGTTGTCCAAGTCCTCCAGGCAGAACTGAGAGGACAATTCCAAATAACAGAAAAGAGAGAGAGAGAGAGCCAGGAATATGGTTGTTTTGATGTGCCGTGAAGTTGCAGCCTTTCTGTATTTTTAAAGTATCGATTTATATTGTTGTTTATCTTCTACAACTCAAATCGGTCCGCCTTACGTCAATCTGGCTCTTTGAAGGTGTGATTTTGGTTTTGGGGACTGCAGAGGTGCAGCTTCCCACGGCTGACCCAGCGCCTCTGCGGAATGCAGCAGCCTCAGCAGGCACAGGAGGCTTTTCCGCAGCTGGAGAAATCTAGTGCTGGGGCTCCGGCTGTGACTTTTGCCATTTCAAATTCACTTGGCCTCTGGGGAGCGGCGGACAGCCCGACGCTGAGCGCGTCGGAGGCTCGGCTCCCTCTGTTTCTGTAGAGGAGATTTAGCCTTAATTTTTGTGACAGATGGAGTTGATAGTCTCTCCACGGAAAGGGGAGGAAAAAAGCGCCAGTTTTTGACAGGCCGCAGACGCCCGCTGCCTCTGGCGGCCGAAGGCTGCGTTGCGCCCCAGTTAAGGTAGCTCGGAAATTCCCGCGCCGAGACTGCAGAGGTCTCCTCTGCCGGGCAGCCTCCCTTAAACTTAGTGAGGGGCTGAAACTTACACTTTAAACCTTTGGAGTCTGTCCTTCTGTCTTGTGACTGCGGCCGGGTGGTACTTGTTCAACATTCCTGAATATTTTTAATGCTATTTTAATTTTTTCATTAGTGCACGTGTTGCAAGCTTATCTTCCTAAGAAATTATTTCGGTTGATTGGATTTCGGTCTTGCAATTTGAAAACGAAGCGTGGCGCACGGGCTTGTACCTACTAGATGTGCTAGCTAGGGCTGGAGGGTGGGGGGCGGGCTGTAAGCATCTCATCAACATCTTTCTAACAAGGTGTGCGCTTCTTTCTTGTATGCTTCTTTAAAGAAGTTTCAGTCTCTTTTTTTTTTTTTTTTTTTTTTTTGAGACGGAGTTTTGCTCTTGTTACCCAGGCTGGAGTGCAATGGCGCGATCTCGGCCTCCTGGGTTCAGGCAATTCTCCTGCCTCAGCCTCCTAAAAAGTTTCAGTCTCACATTGAATCTCTGGATTCTCCCCCTGCCCTCTGTGGTGATGAAGACCCAAAGATAAGGAGCCTGGAAGATACATTGAGTCCAGAACCCAGT
Organism: Aotus nancymaae; assembly: GCF_030222135.1. NCBI lineage: Eukaryota > Metazoa > Chordata > Mammalia > Primates > Aotidae > Aotus > Aotus nancymaae. Next base: position 26,937,237 of record NW_026988455.1, read on the forward strand.
CGAAAGCACAGATGGGGGCCAGCAAGAATTAATAAAATTACAAAAAAAAAGAAAAAGAAAAAAGAACCAAACAAAAAAGGCCCGTGGCTGAGCCGGATGCAAACAGCTGCCCCTAAGCCCGGCCCGCGGGTTCTGTGCGCGAGCTGGGGCTGCATATCCGAGCCTCCTTAAGAGGAGGAGGAGCTCCGGGCCTCCATCAGGCTCCCTAAGCCTTTCCTTTCAAGCCTAGAATGCCTGAATGTGAGCTGCCCACCACTCTCCCGCCCTCCCCCACTCCGCAACTCCACTCCAGCGGCTCGTAAAAAAAAAAAAAAAAAAAAAAAACTTTCAACAACAACAGGCAGGACCAATAGCATCTCGAAAAGCCGGGAAAGGGGCCGAGCAAAGGGCGAAACAGAGTGGAGAAAGGAGAAAGCGGGCCGACTGGGAGCGCGCGGGGCCGGGGCTCGCCGAGCCGGAGGAGCGTTGCTAATGTTTTTGTTTGTTTGCTTTTCCATGCATGCATAATGAGGGGGCGCCGCGGCACCACGCGGGGGCTCCCGGCCCACTTTTGTATTTAAAGCCTCGCTGCTAACGAGTCTGCAGCCGGGCTCAGCGGATCCGCTCTCCGGGCTCCTGGTCACCCGAGAAGCCGCCGCCGAGTGAAGCCAGGGAGCCGCTCTTCGGCAGCGCCGACTTTCTTGTTCTCCCCGCGCCTCCCGGAAAGAGCTCCCGAGAGCTCGGCCTAGGCGAGGGTTGCTGCGGGCGGAGGGGGAGGGGACGCGGGGCAGCCGGGCCGCGGGAAGGCGGGCAGCGCGCGGACGCCGGGCCAGGAAGCGGCGCGATGCGAGAGACCGCGGCGGCAGTGGTGGCGGCGCGGCGCTGAGTCCGGGCGGAAGGAGTCGCCGCGGCCGCAGCGGGAGCAGCCGGCGCGGGGACCGCCGGCCGCACAACGGATCTGCAGGCGCGGAGCAAAATGCACCCGCGGCGGCGCGCGGTCCTGCAACCCCGCCACGGCCCCGCGGCCCGCACCCCCCCGGGGCTACAGTGAGTGGCTCCGGCCACCGCCAGGGGCCGAGCGGGGTAGGAGAGTGGGACCAGATCTCGGCTGCTGTTCATTTCCAGGAAGCCACCGCAGCCGGAGCAAGAGGGGATCTTCTGCCACCAGCGGGGCATCAGCCAGCGGCGCGCATGGATTTATGAAGACACTCATGCAAGAAGTGGGCAGGACTTGGACAAACTTTTCCACCGGCTCCGCGTCCGCCGCTCCCCGCGCCTCGTCTCCTTTCCCCTCCTCTCCCGGCGGCCGCCGCTGCCCGCGATGGTGGCCGCGCTGTTGGGCGGCGGCGGCGAGGCCCGCGGGGGGACCGTGCCGGGCGCCTGGCTGTGCCTGATGGCGCTGCTGCAGCTGCTGAGCTCCGCGCCGCGGGGCTCAGGGCTGGCTCACGGCCGCCGCCTCATCTGCTGGCAGGCGCTGCTGCAGTGCCAGGGGGAGCCGGAGTGCAGCTACGCGTACAACCAGTACGCCGAGGCGTGCGCGCCGGTGCTGGCGCAGCACGACGGGGGCGACGCGCCCGGGGCCGCCGCTGCTGCCTTCCCGGCCTCGGCAGCCTCCTTCTCGCGCTGGCGCTGCCCGAGCCACTGCATCTCGGCCCTCATTCAGCTCAACCACACGCGCCGCGGGCCCGCCCTGGAGGACTGTGACTGCGCGCAGGACGAGAACTGCAAGTCCACCAAGCGCGCCATTGAGCCTTGCCTGCCCCGGACGAACGGCGGCGGCGCGGGCGGCCCCGGCGCGGGCGGGGTCATGGGCTGCACCGAGGCCCGGCGGCTCTGCGACCGCGACAGCCACTGCAACCTGGCGCTCAGCCGCTACTTGGCTTACTGCGGCAAGGTCTTCAACGGGCTGCGCTGCACGGACGAGTGCCGCACCGTCATTGACGACATGCTGGCTATGCCCAAGGCGGCGCTGCTCAACGACTGCGTGTGCGACGGCCTCGAGCGGCCCATCTGCGAGTCGGTCAAGGAGAACATGGCCCGCCTGTGCTTCGGCGGCGAGCTGGGCAACGGCCCCGGCAGCAGCGGCTCGGACGGGGGCCTGGACGACTACTACGATGAGGACTACGATGATGAGCAGCGCGCCCCGGGCGGCGAGCAGCCGCTGGACGACGACGACGGCGTCCCGCACCCACCGCGCCCGGGCAGCGGCGCTGCTGCAGCGGGCGGCCGCGGGGACCTGCCCTACGGGCCCGGGCGCAGGAGCAGCGGCGGCGGCGGCCGCTCGGCGCCCCTAGGCACCTGGACCCCACTCGCCTCCATTTTGCTGCTGCTGCTGGGGCCGCTCTTTTAGCCCTGGCGCCCCCCGCCGCGCGCTCACCTGACCCCCGCGACGGGGCACCTGTGGCTTGGGGACAGATAGAGGGGATGGTTGGGGATACTTCCCAAAACTTTTTCCGAGTCAACTCGGCGTAGCCGGTCCCCCCGCCAGGACTCTGGGCACTTACCCTGAAGCTCCTCTCAGGAGGTTGACTTTTTGGACCTCCTTCCCCGCCCCAATTCCAGGCTCCAGAAACTCCCAACTCATCTACCGTCCAGAAACCTAGCTGCTGTGTTCAGGACGTCCGGGAGGAAACGGGCATGCAGGGGACAGAACAGTAGTCCTGGACTCCGAAAGGGAAGGTGCTGACCAGTGGGGCCTTAGCAGTTCGAAGGAATGGGAAGGAAGAATTATATTTGCAAAGGAACTATTAGCATGTTTCCCTTGAGGGGGAAAAAAAAGTGCCGGTGTTGACTTTTATAGATTGTGGCCAGTGAGGACATTACAATCCTATGTAAACAGAAAAGTCCCACTTACCGATTCATTCCTTCACTGTTTGTATCAGCGCCCAGAATTCTCAGTGACGTGGGGGCGGGGGTGGGTGGCGATTGCCTTAGAGGGAACCCCTAAATTGGTTTTGGATAAGTTGGAGCCCTTGATCTTAATTTCATTGCTACCACTCTGATCTCTTAGCACATTTCTTAGGATTAAGGGTCCAAAAATGCTGATCTAAGGGGTTGCCATGGTGTTGAACAATGCAACTTTTTATTTTAAAAAGCTCTGCACTGCCATCTATGAAAGCCTTTTTATAATGTTTGTTTTTTGTCATTTTTGTTCTTTACATCAAGAAATTAAATGTTTAGATACGCGGAGAATGTATATTGCCTCTGCTTCTATCAGGGTTGCTAAACCCTGGTACATCATATATAAAATGTATTAAAACTGGGGTTTGTTACCAGTTGCTGTACTTTGTATATAGAATTTTTATAAATTGTATGCTTCAGAAATAATTTATTTTTAAAAAGAAATTAAAAGTTTTAAACTTACATTCATATTACACCTTTCCCCTCTGAAATGTATAGAATCCATTTGTCACCAAGGATCAAAATCCACAGTCCATTGAGAAGTGTGCTATATTTAGAACAGTCTTAAAATGTACAGTGTATTTTATAGAATTGAAGTTAACATTCTTATTTTCAAGAGAATTTATGGACGTTGTAGAAATGTACACATGCATTTCCAAACTGCCTTAAACAGTGTATTTTTATAGACATTGTTTTTTAAAAATCCCAAGTTTTTAAATAACTGTGGATTTGTGTATTTTTTGGTTATTTGTTTTATTAAAACATGTACATCAGTAAAGAGTTTTAAACAATGAATGTGGTGTAATTACTTTCCAGAGTGATAATTGTGGTTAACCCAATAATGGGTGAGGAGGGGGGTTGAGGGGGCACTGAGAATCTATCAACCATCAACTGAAATGAAAATACACTACAAGACAAGAAATGCAGGGTATTATTTCTGCCTTTAATTTAATGAACAATTAGACATCTGTAAATGAGGCAGCCAAAAATATACAATTGACTGGCCTCTATTGGTGTTTGCATTTGTGGAGAGAATTCACAAAATCGTGTCTCCTGCACATAATTTGAGGATAACTCAGACATTATGTTGCCCCACCTCCCTCCTTTTCCCCTGAGACGTCCCCTCTCTGTACCCCCCTTCCCATCACCCCTTACCCCCAAGAGTGTCCTCTATGGCTACTAGACATTCTCATACAATCAAACATGCCAATAACATCTGTTACCAATAGGTTTTAGGAAGCTTGCAAGACTCAATACTTGAAAGTCATTTTCGCACTTTTGGTGAAAAAGTACAAAATTTTGTTGCAAAACATTCAGACCAGCAAAAGTAAACACACAGGGCAGAGGAACAATCACCAGAACTTGTAATATTGTTGTGAGGAGTTGTTTAGCAGTGGCTGAAGGCTGGGTTCCTGCCAGAGCTACTGATCTACACTCAAACGCCCTTAGATAAATAATTACACTCTTAAGCTGTGTCGAGTGCTGATACACTTGACCTTGTAAATAGAAATGTTTGCAGTAGGAATAAACTCCGGCATTGGAAAATCTTTTAAACATTAACACAAAAGAGAGCGCTCTGTCCTCTGGGGATTTGAGCCTGAACCTCGCCAAGCTAGGCACTTGCAAGGGGGAAAAAAGTTTATTTATCTTCTATTCCTGCTGTTTATTTAAAGCTTTTCATTTTAAACGCGGTGATTGGAAGGCAAGTCAGGAGTTTAAAAGTCACCACAAATAAACTTTGTCTGAGGGGTCGACAGATTAGCAAGATCTGGTGTCTCTTTATTTGATATTAACATGTGCTGAAAAAACATAACCAGATTTCTCTGCTGCCTAAAGTAATTAACAAAGCTGTGCCCCTATTCTGACTTCCTCCTACCCACTCCCACCCCCTACTTTCAAGGTTTCTTGTGCCTCTAACTCGCTCTTTTCCCAGCTTTTATGGAGGTATTCGAGGCACTCCTTGGTGAACCTAAAACCACGATTTCTATATGTAGAGTATTAGAAAGTCTAAGATAGCCCAGGAGAGTGGTGTGTGGTTGGAATCTCCAGTCACCTGAATGGTTGAGTAAACATATTGTTAAAACAAAGCTGAGAGCATTGTTTCTTTGGGAAGTGAACAAAGAGTATTCCCAGAGACTTGTAAATGAAATCAGCTTTCTTTACAAAACGACAAGTTAGCAATGCTTCTGCGTTTGTCCTTAAATATATTTAAATCATCTTCATCTCATGTTATTTTAACACATTCTGGACTAAAAGTTAAGTCTTTGTCCCAGTAAAAGGCCCAGTTTTCCCCAGTAAGAAGTAAAAGGCATTAGCACTAGAAAAGGCCTGATAATTAACTGCTACAATAAACTCACAACTTGATTTTACAGGGTCCTGTCAAAAGCATCTGCCTGGAATAAATCAACACAGCTTGCTCTTGGGGAGAAAGGACACGAGGCTTTATGTTTTCTTCCTTAAAGAAAGTGAACATTGATCGGTGGTCCATTTTAATTTAAACAATTATACACTGGAGCCCAAGAGTCCTTTGGTCCCCCTACAGACCTAGCAGAGGTTGTTGAGATGTTAGAACCCTTGGCTAGTGGTTATGAGATTGCATATTGCCATCTGCTTCTCAGCAGAAAGGATTTTTACAGATGTTGACATCTGTAATATCTCATGCTCTCTGGGGAGCCTTTTGGAATTTTGGACATTTGACCATCTCAAATATCCCATGGAGAATGGCTGGAAGTACCATTAACGAAAGAAAAGGTATCTTTGGCTTTTCCTGGGGATTCTCAAAAGCACCACCCTTCCAACAGAACTCTGCCAGATTGAGAGGAACTCCTTCTAGATTTCATGTAAAATCATGAGTCCTCACGGCCTTTCCCATTTCCCCAGTTTGCAGGTTTGAATTCTTAGTGACAGTTTATTTGTCTTTGGAGGCACTTCAGTGACAAATGTTTAAGGGAGTGTGGGACAATGGTGGAGAACAAGGAGGCAGTTCATTGAACTGACAGTGACCATACAGTAAATAGAAGGAGGTTCAGGCTTCACTGCTCACCCGAGCACACAGCAACGCTTTTGTATATCATCACAATGGACATAACATAAGGTCTCTGTTTATTTTTAACAATATATAGCGATGTGCGTGAGCAACACACGTATGTAAAGTGGAAAAATGTCTGTAGAGAAATAAGTTCTTTCTACTAAGCAGGACTTCTCATGTGCTTGGACAGGAACCCTACAAATGTCTAGAAGGACGAACATAGCTCCTGACCCTGAATGCTACAAATTTAAGAGACTTTCAGGCTCTAACACATCTAGGGTGCACCGCCATTCTCCAGATGACGTTCCTGTGGGTGAAGACAGAATATTTCCATCTCTCTGCCTTGAAAACTCAGGAGAACCCTCATGGGAATGAGCTTTCTCTCTTCCTTGCCACCATCTGTATTCATACTCTCACCCCATCCCAGCAATGTTACAGATCATCAAATAAAAATAGATCCCCAAAATACCATGAGGACTTTCAGAGACCTCAAATACTGTATTAAAATTTTGTCTACTTTTAAACTTTGGCTTTGCATGCTTAACTTGTTGAGTTCATTGTGGAGGCTCCCTAACAAAATAACCTCATGTATCTCTTTTCAACCCATAAAAAGAAAAGCCCGCGTTATTTGTTTTTTTGACCTCTTACACCAAGGGACATCAGAAATCTTGCCAGTTGACCCTGTTTCTCCCAGCTACTCAATGCAAGGTTGTGGGAGAGCATCGGGTTGCAAATGCCTTGTGGCCAGTGTAGTCAAGGCGGGTTGAGTTTCCAGTGGGTCTCGCTGCCTTGTGAGTGAAGTCAAGTCAGACTTTACTGTAATCTGTTTGAGAGATTGCCTCTGGAAGACAGTGGAAAAGGTTCACCCTTGACTATCTGAATGACATAAGTCATGTGCTATTAGCATAAATACCTTCCTTCTAAGCATCAATTTAATCAATTTCTTAAATAACAGAATGATCTACTACAAAATAGTGGACTGTATACACTATATTTTGGCACAAAGATGGTCATTCTCCCACTAGTAACCAGGGGCTCTAAATAAATGATTTCAACAATGTTTTATTAAAGGACGACAAGAGCCCTCGAGCTGCATTAATCGGGGAGAAGTCGAGTGGCACTTTTGTTATGGAAATGTTAAGCACATAATAGCAGGGCCAAACAATGTGCAGCCACTTCATTCTTTCAGCCATGCTGACACCTCTTAAAGAGGAACTGCAGGGAAGGATGTGGGAAAGATTTGCTTTCCGAGGAAGCTTTCAGCTAATATTTTGGAGCGCTACCTTCAAACCCTGTGTAATATGCATGCAAGGGAAGCCAGAAGGGCTGCTGAGTCGCAGAAAGTGTTTTCACCCCTTATTGCAGGAGCATGAGTTCCATAATAAAATCAAATGTCTATGTCTTAGATACGGCATTCACCAAAACAATACTTTGCTGATTTTGTTGTTCTAAGTGTTCAATTTTATAAAGTTGATCAAAGACAGCTACTCTCAGTGATGCTGGTATATACTGTAGTTATCTATAACATGTTCTCCTTAAGCAAACAGATAGTATCTACACAATGTTGTCAAGGACATCTTCAATCTGTAATAAAAAATAAAATGCTATTATAGACAGCCTTGTATTCTCTGGTTATCAATATATCTCCTTCCAAGTTTATCTTTTATTTAAATTGTATAAGTTCTGTAGGATATTTGCGGGTTCTTAGATACCAGAATGGGGATAAAACCGCAACTCAAACTGATTGTCTATTTTATCCCTGATTAAATGTTACTAAGCATCAAAATGAGGAAGAATTTCAGCGAGATTCAAGGTCTTTGTCACAGACGTTTCTTTTAGAAAAATGCCAGTCTTTGACCTGGGGTTTTAACCCATGTCACTTCTTACCTGCCAGGTAGTTTCACCGGTGTGGAGCTTCCTTCTGTAACAAACATCAATACAAGCTTTTGCAATGACTAAAACTTACATCCATAATCTTGAACAGGTGGTGGGGGGTATAAAATGAGTTCCACAGGCATTTCCTGAGGGTGTGCTATGTATGGGGGTATCCATGTGAATATGATACAGTCTCGTCCGTGGACAAGCTGACACTCAGGATGAGGATACAGGCACACAGAGGAACTTTTTATATGACATGGCAAGCACGGAAGAGGATGACAACACGATGCTGGGTACAAGAAAAGCTTCTTGGAGAAGGTGACATTGAAGGTAAGTCTAAAGGCAGGCATGGGAGTTAGCCAAGAGAAAGGTGGGGAAGGCTGTTGTATTAGAGGTATTAAAAGAGAATGCTTCAGTTGGATTAAATGTAAGAGTTTAATTGAGCAAAGAACAATTCACAAATCGGTCAGCCTCCTGAGCCACAGTAGACTGGGGGACTCCAGTGCAGCCATGTGCTAGAAGAAGATTTATGGGCAGAAAAAGAAAGTGATGTATAGAAAACGGAAGTGAGGGACAGAAACAGCTGGATTGGTTACAGCTCAGCGTTTGCCTTATTTAAACACGGTTCAAACAGTTGACTACACTGGATTGGCCAAAACTGGGTGATTGGCACAAGAGTAGGCTACGTTCTGTTCACACCTCCACTTGCTATGGTTCGCAATGTACAGAGAAACCTTTAGGCTGAACTTAAGATATGTATAGAGGCAGCATTAGGCTAAACTTGATTTTACAGGGGGAACAACATGTCCAAAGTCATGGAGGGATGAATCAGCACAGTGCTGTGCATGAGACCACCTGTTACCAGCAGAAAGTAGCCGGGGCCTGAAAAGAAGGTTTCATGCCAAGTCATGGAAGCCTTGAAGGACATGCTAGGCATAGACTTTAATCTACATAATGAACAAGATTGGGAATCCCTGGGTGTTCCCAGCTGAAAGCTCAAAGGTTCACTTTTTGCTCAGAGCATATGGTAGTTGTAAGGGGAAAAAGATCAGAGATGACAGAACAGTTCAGGGGCAGTGAACAAAGGCCAGGGATGGAACTCGAGGAGTATCAGTGAAGGGGAGGAAGAAGTCAGGTTCAAGACACTGCCATTGGTCAAATATGGGGTGTTCAGGGAGTGAAGAGGCCAAGATGACGGCTGGGTTTCTGGTGCGGGTAACCAGTGGCTGATGTCACCTTTGATCCTAGAGGAAGGAAGGTGGGAGAGCAAGTGATATGTGAGGACATACAGGATACCCCATTGGTGGTGTACTGCAGGAAACCAGCTACAGGTCTGAAGTTCAGGCAGAAGTCAGCTTTGCATAGTGGTCATTGTGAAAACCCTGAGACTGATGCTCCCACAGAGACTGAGAGAGAGAGACCTGCAGTGGGCACAGGAGGGGGTGCCCAGAGAATACTCCCAGCAGGGATGAAAGAAAGTGAGAGGTATCTGAGGAAGGTAGGAACAAGGAATAATAACATTTCTGGGCACCTACACATAAATGTTAAAATGCTTAAGAGACCAGTACAATAACCAAAGCTTAGAAAGCAAGATGAATTCCCTGAATTTCTAAGAAAACTTAAATGACCAAAATATTATTGATTTTAACAATAATAGTAATCATAATTGTAATCACTACTAATTCCAGAAAAATTAAAATGACCAAGTTACACCATTACATTCAAATAATAGTAATAATCAAAGATTGTTCACATTAAGTGATTAATATTTGCCCTAACAATGCTGAGCACATGATATGTATCACATTATTTCGTCATTACAACTTTATGAATAATAATTATTATTTTTATTGTTATAAAATAATACTTTTAAAATGAGGGAACAGATGCTTAAATGACTTGACCATGGTCATTCAGTGAGAAAGTTGGTGAATATAAAATCTAGGTCTGTTTGCATCAAGAGATTGCGATCATAACTTTAACACCTTACTGATTCTCAAAATGTAAACAGCCTAAAGAGCCCAAGAGCATTTGAAATATTGGGCAAAATTCAAATAACGTTTTTCTTTTCTTTTCCCTTCCCTTCCCTTCCCTTCCTTACCCTGATTCTTGACATGTACTAAAATGAAAACATACTGTTATATTCTAGAAGGACAATTATTTATAATAGCTAAATTAATCATAGCATTTCACATTGCATATTATTTTGAAAATAATTATTTGTAAGTTCTGGAAACAAACAGACTCCTATTTCATGTAAATTGCCTAACAGAGTCCTTGCTCACTGTCTCCTGATTTTTCTCTATTTCACAAAATTCAGCTTGTTGAAACCAATAGTATTTTAAGACAAAACAAAAGGAAAAAACTGCCAATTTTAGGTTCCTGCCAGGAAATTCAGGATTTTATTATTTGCCCTCTGCTGCGTAATAGACCACCTCAAAACTTAGTAGCTTAAAGTTTTTAGTCGTTTGTTTGATCCCAATTTCGTATCTTCTTTGTTGGATTAGTAATTTGGGCTGGGCTCAGCAAGGTAATGATCTTCACCTTTTCTTGGCTAATTTGTCTGTAGTTGGGTGCTAGGTCAGGGTAGAGGGTTGGTTCCTGGTGGCCTTATTCACATGTCTGGAAATTGGCTGGGTTGACAGTGACAACTGAATCACATGTCTCATATCTAGCAGACTAGCCTAGGTTTCTTATCATGGCACCTAGGTCCAAAAACAACAGGAGAGGGGAAGCACCAGTTTGCAAGAATTTTTTTTTCTTTAGCATTTTCTTGTGAATGGAACATTTATTTAGTTATTTATTTATTTCCTTTTTTTTTCATTTCTTTCTTTTTTTTTTAATTGTACTTTAGGTTCCTGGGTACATGTGCAGAACATGCAGGATTGTTGCATAGATACACACATGGCAATGTGATTTGCCGCCTCCATCCCACCCCCCCATCACCGACATCTGGCATTTCTCCCCATGTTATCCCTCCCTGGCCTCCCCACCCCCCACAACTGTCCCTCCCTTGGCACCCCCAAGACTTAGGTTGCTTCCAAATCTTATCTATTGCCAACAGTGCTGCAACAAATGTGGGAGTGCAGATATCTCTTCAATATACTGATTTCCTTTATTTTGGGTATATATCAAGCAGTAGGATTTCTAGATTAAATGATAGCTCTATTTTTAGTCTTTTGAGGAACCTCTGAACTGTTCTCCTTAGTGGTTGTACTAATTTACATACCCACCAACATTGTATGAGGGTTCCCTTTTTCCCACATTCTCACCAGCATTTGTTATTGCTTGTCTTTTGCATATAAGCCACTTGAACTGGGGTGGGATGATATCTCATTACAATTTTCATTTCCATTTCTTTGATGATCAATGAGCCTTTTCATATGCCTGCTGCCATTTGCATGTCTTCTTTTGAGAAACTTCTATTTAAATCTTTTGCCCATTTTTTTTATTATTAGATTTTTCCCTGTAGAGTTGTTCGAGCTCCTTATATCTTCTGGTTATTCATCCCTTGTCAGATGAGTAGTTTGCAAATATTTTCTCCCATTCTGTGTGTTGTCTCTTCACTTTGTTGATTGTTTCCTTTGCTGTGCAGAAGGTTTTTAATGTATTTTTTATGTTTTGAGATGAAATCTCACTCTTTGTCCAGGCTGGAGTGCAGTGGTGCAATTGCAGCTCACTGCAACCTCTGCCTCCCAGGCTCAAGTGAGCTCCCACCTCAGCCTCCCAAGTAACTGGAATTACAGGCACTTGCCACCACATCTGGCTAATTTTTGTATTTTTAGTAGAGACAGGGTTTCACCATGTTGTCTAAGCTGGTCTCAAACACCTGGCCTCAGGTGATCCACCTGCTTTGGCCTCCCAAAGTTCTGGGATTATAGGCGTGAGCCACCATGCCCAGCCAGAAGCTTTTTTAGCTTGATATAATTCCAGTTGTTCATGTTTGCTTTGCTTGCTTGTGCTTGTGGGATATTACTTAAGAAATTTTTGCCCAGACCAATGTCCTGGAGAGTTTCTCCAATGGTTTCTTGCAATACTTTCATAGTTTGAGGTTTTAGATTTAAGCCTTTAATCCATTTATTTGATTTTTGTATATGGCAAGAGATAGGTATCTAGCTATCTTTTATTGATTGACTGATTGATTGATTGGAGTCAGAGTCTCGCTCTGTCACTGATGCTGGAGTGCAGTGGCATGATCTCAACTCACTGCAAACTCTGCCTCCCGAGTTCAAGTGATTCTTGATTCTCAGCCTCCCAACTAGCTGGGATTACAGGTGCCTGCCACTATGCTCAGCTAATTTTTGTATTTTTTGTAGATAGAATTTCACCATGTTGGCCAGGCTGGTCTTGAACTCTTGATCTCAAACGATCCACCAGCATCAGCCTCCCAAAGTGCTAGGATTACAGGCGTGAGCCACTGTGTCCCTCCTTGTTTTATTCTTCTGCATATGGATATCCAGTTTTCCCGGCACAATTTATTGAAGAGACTGTCTTTTCCCCAATGTATGTTCTTAGCACCTTTGTTGAAAATGAATTCACTGTAGGTGTGTGGATTTGTTTCTGGGTTCTCTATTATGTTCCATTGGTCTATGTGTCTGTTTGTATACCAGTGCTATGAAATTTTGGTTATTATAGCTCTGTAGCATAATTTGAAATCAGGCAATGTGATTCCTCCAGTTTTGTTCATTTTGCTAAGGATAGTTTTGGATATTCTGGGTCTTTTGTGGCTCCATATAAATTTTAGGATTTTTTTTCCTGTGAAGAATGTCATTGGTATTTTGAAAAGGATTTCATTGAATCGTAGATTGCTTTGGGTAGTATGGACATTTTAATATTGATTTTTCCAATCCATGAACATGGAATATCTTTCTACTTTTTGGTGTCCTCTTCAGTTTCTTCATCAGCATTTTATAGTTTTCTTTATAGAGACCTTTCACTTCTGTGGTTAATTCCTAGGCATTTCATTTTATTTGTGCTGTTGAGATTATTTTTTAAATTTCTTTTTCAGATTGTTCCCTGTTGGCATGTAGAAATGCTACTGAGTTTTGCATGTTGGGTTTGTATCCTACAACTTTATTGACTTTGTTCACCAGCTCCAATAGTTTTATGGTGGAGTCTTCAGGTTTTTCTCAATATATAATAAGATCATATCATCTGCAAACAAAGATAATTTGACTCCTTCATTTCTAATTTGGAATCCTTTATTTCTTTCTCTTATCTGATTGCTCTAGCCTTCCAGTACTATATTGAATGGCAATGGTGAAAGTGGGCATCCTTATTGTATTTCAGGTCTTGGAGGAAAGGCTTTCGGTTTTTCCCCCTTGAGCATGGTGATGGCTATAGGTCTGTCATATATGGCTTTTATTATGTTGAGGATGCTTGTTGCTGTTTGGTTGCACCTTCCCCCTTTCACCAATTATTTGAAGTTATAAATTGTACTTCTATTTTGTCTAGTGTTTATCTTAAAACTTAGCCCATGTATTTAACTATTATTTTCTCTCAATGTCTAAGGGCTGGAAAGTTTTACATCTTCCTCCTAAAGAAAACAATAACTTTTCCTAAGCCTTCTTCTTTTACCATCCTCACCATTTCCATGTTGTATCCTATAAATTGTTTGTCCTGCTTTGCTATTCATATTTTTTGTAATCCATCTTTACTTACAATTAATAACACATGTTACTGCTTTCTTTGTGAAGAACAGCGAAAACGAAAGTATTTAATCATGTCTACCTTAGATAATTGTCACAGGAATTTGAGATAAAAGCAAAGGAAGAAAACTTATTTTACCAGGTGGAACCAAAGTCCCTTTTAAAGAAAAAATAGACTGTGTAGGAAGAACCTTGAGAAGTCATTGGATAGCAGCATGGAGAGAGGCTCCGGAATGGAGAGTTTGAATGGAGAACACACGAAGATAATTCAAGTGCTTTTTATAAGTAAACAATAATTTGGGATGGAGAAATCAGAAAAGAGCAGAGAAGGGCATGAGAGAGGAGAGTAATATAGGACAACATAGCAACATGGCCAGACACAGAAACCTGAGGTGACTTACAGTGAATGAGGGCTATCTAATCTCTTTAAATTATCTGCTGCATAAAATTTACATGTGTATCCTTTGCTGTTATCAATAAACTCTAACAAAAATATGCCATACATCACTACCCCTACTGAATGTTCCTGATTTTTGTAAGGGACTGAGGAATGTGGTTCCCTAGACAAAGAAAGAGCTTTGTCTCACTGTGGGCTAGTGCTGGAGTGGACATAAAGACATCCACAATGCAGGGAGAAAATAAGAGGACAAGAAAAGCAGTATGGCTGGGCCTGGAGCTCATGCTTATAATCCCAGCACTGTGGGAGGCAAAGATGGGAGGATTGCTTGAGTACAGGATCTCAGTACCAACTGCACAACACAGTGAAGCCCTGTCTCTACATAAATAAATAAACAAATAGCTGGATGTGGGGGCGTGCACCTGTAGTGCCAGCTACTTGGGAGGCTCAGGTGGGAGGGTGGCTTGAGCCTGGGAGGTTGAGGGTACAGTGAGCTGTAATTGCACCACTGCACTCCAGCCTGGGTGACAGAATGAGAACCTGTTTCTAAAAGAAAAAAGAAGAAAAGCAGAAAATTAGATTGAGACGGGACTAGAAAAAAGTGATACCCTGAGAATTCGGCAGATGCATGGGGAGAGCACGAGAATTCCAAGAATGAAAGTTCAAACTGCTCTTACTGATATCGTAATAGGCAGGAACATGGGGCAGGGAGTCAGTGAACAGTAGTGGTTACTATCAATGTGAAATTGAGATGATGATCTTCACCCTTCCTGCAGCAGAGGGTAAAATGTGGACCTCATGAGTGCATACTGTGAAGTTCATCCTGTACACCATAAAGACCCAATCAAATGTGAGGTGCTATTATGATTAGCAGACCACAAATTATGTGGCCCTAGTCTAGGGTTAGAGTCGTCTCAAAGGCATCAGGTCCTGAGAACATCTCTTCTTCAGCTTCTGATACAAACATTTTCCACTGGGAAGGGGTGACAAATGCAACTTTCATTAGTGATAAAGTTTAAAGATTTTGTATGTGTTAGTCTTATATTTAGCCTTATTTACTGAGTCTCATTTTAAATATTCATTTCTAACTTAAGGTTATACAAAACATTCCAGAGCCAAGCCAAATCTTCTGGAATAGATTCTTTTTTGCCAACTGAATACATTCCAGACATGCCATCTGATAATTGTTTGTAATGTTTCTCCCAGGAAGCAAACATACTTGGTCTTAAGTGAGGCTTTAGCCCTTTCAAGCTATTCATTCATCCAGTATTTATTAAGCGTCTCATATGTGCCAGAACTACACTGCACACTTTAGAGACGATGTCATAATTATCATTATCATCATCATCATCACCACATCAGCCAGCCACAAATAGCAGAGTCAAGGTGTGGAGGGGAGAGGCATGCTTCAGCCACTCCCACAGTTCTATCCATCCCCTTCACAGCCATCCAAATAAATATTGATATGAGCTACATGAGAACGATGGCATACTTGCTAGGTCAACACTTAGAAGTAAGAAAAAAGCCAGGGGTGGTGGCTCATACCTGTAATCCCAGCACTTTGGAAAGCTGGAGCAGGAGAATTGCTTGAGGTCAGGAGTTCTAGAACAGCCTGGGCAACACAGTGAGACCTCTGGCTCTACCAAAAAAATAAATAAATAAAAATGTTAGCTGGGCATGGTGATGCGTGCCTGTAGTCCAAGTGACTCAGGAGGCTGAGGCAGAAGGGTTCCTTGAAACTAGGAGTTAAAGGCTACAATGAGCTCTGATCATACCATTGCACTCCAGTCTGGGTGACAGAACAAGACCCTGTCTCCATAAAAACTAAAAATATTTTTAAAATAAGAAAAAGAAACAAGAAAAGTTTCCCAGTCTCCGCTGTCAACCATCCTGATGGTGCCCCTAAGCTCTTGGATATAGAAATTTTGGGATGTCATTGGCAGCAGCAATTTCTCCAGCATCCTCTTTAGCTCCTCTGCTTCAGCCCCTGTTTGTCTTCCATTGTCTCCACTTCTCCACAATGCCTGACATCCAGCAGCTCAGGCTGTGATTATAGAGCACAGTCCATGCTACACTGGATGTGGCTGCCATTGCTGGGGCAACCAACCTGCAGGGTGGGGGACTTGCTGCCTCTGATCTAACACGAGCCGCACCAAACGCAAGTGTCCCTGGTGCCTATTGTTTAGGATGCAAGATGTTATGGTTGAATTATGTTCCTCCCCAAATTCACAGATTGAAGTCCTAACTTCTAGTATCTCCGAATACAAATTTATTTAGAAACAAGGTCATTGCGTATGTAGCTTACTTATGTTAAAATAAAATCATGCTGGAGTGGACCAATATGACTGGTGACCTTGCTTTGAAAAGGGGGAACTTTGCACACAAACATATGCACATAGGAGGAACACGTGACGATGAAGGCAGAGATTAGGGTGATGCCTAGCAGAGGAATGCCAAAGATGGCCAGCAAACCTTCAGAACCTAGTGGAGAGGCGTGAAACAGATGTCTCCTCCAGCCTTCAGAAGGAACCAACTCTATGTATACCTTGAACCTGGACTTCTAAGCTCCAGGACAGAGTCAGTTTCTGTTGTTTAAGCGCTCAGTTTGTAGTGCTTCGTTGCAGCAGCCCCAGCCAACTAACACAGGGGATTTGAAAAGAAGTTGGATTTGGAGGGGTGACAGCATTATGGTTACATTTTTAATTTCCTTCATTGAGAATTCTACTGTTGGCATTCTCTTTTGTTAGGCTTTGCTTTAAAGAAAGCTCATTCCCCCTAAAGCAAATATCTTATCATATAGTAATACCATATTATACACGGCAACAGCTTCTTTTAAGGCCACATTCATTACAATAGGGGTCAAAACTTTAATCCAAAATTTCCCACACTTTAGTGTACTTAAAAGTTATCTGGGGAGCTTGTTCAAAATGCAGATTTCTAGGCTCCACTCTTCTTCCTACTGAACCAGAATCTCTAAGGGCCAAGCCATGAGAATCTGTTTTCATCAGGCATCTTAGAAGAATATACTGATCACACTCTGAGGGACACTGACAAGAGCTGAAGGTATCACGGGATTTCATGCAAAGTATATTTAATGAAGTAGAGGCATCTTTTGGTATATGTCTTAGTCTGATTTTTGCTGCTATAGAAGAATACCACAGCCAGGCACCGTGGCTCATGCCTGTAATCTCAGAACTTTAGGAAGCTGAGGTGGGCGAATCACAAGGTCAGGAGTTCGAGATCAGCCTGACTGACATTGTGAAACCCTGTCTCTAATAAAAATACAAAAATTAGCTGAGTGTGGTGGCACACACCTGTAATCTCAGCTACTCAGGAGGCTGAGGCAGGAGAATCACTTGAATCCAGGAGGCAGAGATTGCAGTGAGCTGAGATGAGACTGCACCATTGCACTCCAGTCTGGGTCACGGAGCGAGACTCTGTCTCAAAAAAAAAAAAAAAAAAGAGAGCGAGAGAATACCAGAGACCCACAGACTGGATAATTTATTTAAACAAAGAAACATATGTCTTACAGTCTTACAGTTCAAAGAAGTCCAAGATCGAGAGTCCATATCAGGTGAGGGCTTTTGTGTTTCATCATCTTATTGTGGAAGGCAGAAGGGCAAAAGAACACGAAAGAGAGAGAGAAACAGAAGGGGACCAAACAGTGTTTTATCAGGATCCCACTCCTGATAACCAGCTCACTCCCTTAATAATGGCATTAATTTGTCCATGAGAGCAGAACGCTCATGACCTAATCATCTCGTGAGGTCCCACCTCTAACACTTCCACTGGGGATTAAGTTTCCAACACATAAACTTTAGGGACACATTCAAACCATAGCATCGTAGTTCAATGGAGAGTCCTGAAATCCCACTACAGAAACAGTAATCTTTCTAGCTAACATCTAAGAGAATATCCCTGAAGTACTCATTATACGTATTAAGTTAAAATGATCTTATTAGAGAACTCCACAAAAACCACACAATTATAGTTTAATGAAGTAGAAAATTACTTCTAATTGGGTTTGTTTCCCCAAGTAGAGGCAAGAGTCAAGATGAGTCAGCAGGTTTTTTTTTTTCCCCCATTTATTCAGTAAATGTTCAGCACCCTTTTAGGCACCAGAGGAAACACCAGCGATTGAAGAAGTCCCTGGCTTCGCTGAGCCTCCACCCTAGAAGGGAAAGCAAACGAGAAACCCAGGGCAGAGGAGACCTCGAGATGCTCTTTCCACTCAGCCCCTCACACTGCTGCATCTCAGTTTTCCCTGTGTAGAAAATGGGCATGCAATGAGATTAAAACACACACCTAAAATGTACATATATATGTATAAAACTCTGACATATTTTTAGAGACCAAAAAGATGACACAATGATTGACTTAAATGTCAGATTAGAGATTTAAAGCACTGCTCTGAAAAAGTAAATAGACCTACTAATCTGTGTGACTTACCTTACCCATCCCTTCGTACACATTTTGCCTGTGCCCCTGGATACAAGAAGAACACATCTGAAGGTTGGATGGTGTTAACTCCTCCCTTTAAGAGGCAACACCCAGAACAGAGATGTGTTTCTGATTTTCTCTGTTATCCTAACGTTTCTACCAGGACTCCAGAGAGATTATGTTTCCAGAGAAGATTTAATTATAGGTGTTCAAACTACATGGAAAGGTGCTGGTAAAAGAGTAAACATTCCAAATCACATTAAAAAGCAAAGAAAATCAGAATTCGAATTTCTGTTCATAACAACAACTAAATATTAGTTTGCTGTGTTATTCAATAAAGTTCAAGAGACAGTCAAATAGCATGTAGAGGGTAAAACAGGTTGTATTTAAAATTTAAGGCTAATTCAATTTTGTTACATGATGTCAAAATAATTCCCCCAGTGAGTACTACATTAAATCTTAACATGATTTTAGTTGTGTAAACTGTTTTGCCAATGTTTACATACATTTTCTTTTAATATCCATAGTGCGTCTTTCTCAAAACCCAATGCTAGACTTGAAAATAGAACTTTTTAGGAAAAGCAGCAATCATCTGCTACCATTCATCCACTCCAAACAGGAAGAGACAAACTATATAATTTAGCAGCGAAAGCTTGTTTTTCTTCTAAATTCCTAGTCTCACATTTCAGGGTTTTGTGTGGCGTTTTAGAAAGAACGTCAAAGACAGAGTTCCTGAACTCACGGGCACCGTAAGAGGATACAACATGCCTATTAATAATTGTATTACTCTTCTATTATTGCTAAGAATAATGATGGGCTGGAAGCGTTGGCCTCCGAGCCAAATTTATCCTGAAATGTTTTCAATTAACTCTTGGCACTGGCAGGAAAGCATCAAACCTTTCCCAGGCTGAAATATGGAAAATCTGCAGGGAACATCTCAGCAGGAGAGGAATTTCATTAAAATGAGCACATCATAATCCAACAACTTCTGCTCCCCCTTTAAGCCTCCCTATTGATAAGGAGTCCCGGGTGATTTTTCTGGATTTACGAAGAGAAATGATTTCACTAGATCTTTTCAAGAGGTTGCTTTGGCCTGGCCTTTGAATTAGTATCTGCTGGGCGATTAAAAAATGGTCAGACGGCCGGGCGCGGTGGCTCAAGCTGTAATCCCAGCACTTTGGGAGGCTGAGGCGGGTGGATCACGAGGTCAAGAGATCGAGACCATCCTGGTCAACATGGTGAAACCCCGTCTCTATTAAAAATACAAAAAATCAGCTGGGCATGGTGGCGCGTGCCTGTAATCCCAGCTACTCATGAGGCTGAGGCAGGAGAATTGCCTGAACCCAGGAGGCAGAGGTTGCGGTGAGCCGAGATCGCGCCATTGCACTCCAGCCTGGGTAACAAGAGCGAACTCCGTCTCAAAAAAAAAAAAAAAGAAAAAAAAAAATGGTTAGACATTTGGCTTAACTGTGACTGCTCCTAAGAGGTTGGACTGGAGGAAGGTGAGGCGAGTCGAAGTACCATCTTCAGACAGCTGCTTTCTGCAGTCACTGAGGAGCTGACACCTGGCGCGTTTTCCCAGGTCTCTGTAAAGTGACACACTGTTACAACCCATGTTTCCAATGACCTGCTTGGAGAGGGGAGCAGCAGGCTTCTAAAGGAATGAGAGAAGCAAGCACACGATCTTACAGCTTTCCAGGGGCAAATCCATTTCAGAAAAAATTAAACTGCCCTCCTGGGTGGGTGGTGAGGGTGGAGGGTGGGGTAGTTGGAAGCCACTGGGGGAAGTGGTGCAGGGAAATAAAGAAATTTATCTATGGATTTTGAAAAAATGTATGCCTCTGTCTTCAGCCTCCTACACTAACTCGATTCTTGCATTCTATTGTTAAATGAATCTTAAGAAATAAAAGGGAGACTTGGTCTCCCCAGCTATAAAATCATAATCATGGTAACACAATCCAGTCAGAAAGTGTCTGTACTGTGAATGTTAAGAGACACTGCATATAAAATGCTGAGGAAGTGTTAGTTGTTGTACTATTTTTAAAACATCAAGCTATTTGACCAGGACAACTCAAAACCAAGGGAAGTCATCAAAAATAAGGAAAGCCTGAGAAGCTATCAGCCAAGAGGAGCCTACAGAGACATAACCAGTAAATATAGCCCCGATGAGATCCTGCAACAGGAAAAATAAAAATTAAAAACAGGTAAAAACCGAGCATGGTGGCCCACACCTGTAATCTCAGCACTTTGGGAGGCTGAGGCAGGTAGATCACGAGGTCAGGAGACGAAGACCATCCTGGCCAATACAGTGAAATCCTGTCTCTACTAAAAATACAAAAAATTAGCTGGGCATGGTGGCACATGCCTGTAGTCCCATCTACTCAGGATACTGAGGCAGGAGAATTGCTTGAACCCATGAGGCGGAGATTGCAGTTAACCTAGATCGTGCCACTGCACTGCAGCCTGGGTGACAGAAGGAGACTCCATCTCAAACAAACAAACAAACAAACAAACAAACAAAAAACAACTCAAGAAGTCTAAAACAATGATGGATTTTAGTTAATAACTGTGTATCCATATTGGTTCATTGATTAAAACAAATGTACCATACAAATATAATATGGGTCTGGTGCAGTGGCTCACACCTGTAATCCCAACACATTGGGAGGGCAAAGCAGGAGAATTGCCTAAGCTCAGGAATTCGAGACCAGACTGGATAACATAATGAGACCCCCCCATCTCTACCAAAGAGAAACAAAGTTAACCAGGCATGGTGGTGTGCCTGTAGTCCCAGCTGCTCAGCTACTCGGGAGGCTGTGGTGGGAGAATCTCTTGGTCCCAAGAGGTCCAGACTGCAGTGAACTGTGATCACACCACTGCACTCCAGCCTGGGTGACAGAGTGAGACCCCGTCTCAAAATACAAAAATGAAAATGAAACAAACAAACAAAAATCAAATATAACACGTTAATGATAGTGAACACTGAGTGAGGGTTATCTGGGAACTCTTTCAACTATTTTCTCAATTTTTCTGTAAATGTGAAACTATTCCCAAAAATAAAGTTTATTAAAAACAAAAAAAGTAAAGCATTAGTTGAAATTATAGGGTTATCTATTATAGATAGTATTTCATTCTAATAAAAGCAAGATCACATATGCATTTTAAACTAGATGGCTAAAGAACATTTGCCTTTTACTGCTCTCCCTGCCCACTGCCCCCGACCCATATACACGAGGCACTCCAGCCATGACCAAGATGCTGGTCATTTTACTGTGGCTCACATGTAGTGAGGGTGCAGGACATTTGTCACTCAAGGTTACCTATATATGTGTCTTATCTCCTCAAGCTGTGTCTGCTGCCACCTGTCAGGGTCAGTCCCAAGTCTGCTTTCTCTGTGTCCCTCTTTATGTCCAGTGACCGCCAGGACACACTTTCTCAACTGCATCATCTGGACTTTGAAACAAAACGGAAACCTCGGAGCTTTCTTTCCTGTAGCACATACCCTTCTCAACTGCCATAGTTGATCATCATGACTGATACTAACACCACAGGCTGCTCTCGGCAGGCAAATGAAGAATTCTTAGACCTTCTTCCCTCTCCTTCTCCATGTCCTGTTACCAAAGCCCTGTGCTGACGCCCTATTTGCATCTTCCATCCATTTCTCTAGTTGTCATTTTATTCCAGCCCCTCAAAGCTAGGGTATTTCAACTTCATCCATTTTTATCTTTTTGCAAATCCCCATATCGATTAGAAAATCTTTTCCAAACACCATTTTCACTGTGTTGCTTGTACATTTAATAAGAAGATATGGCCTGTTTTTGTTTTTGTTTTTGTTTTCTCTCTGAAGCAGTGGTTCTCAAACTTGCATCCAAATGGGAGAACTTACTAAAATGCAGTTTGCTGGGCCCCAGTCCCAGGGCCTCCAGTTCAATAGGTCTGGAGCAGAGGCCTGAGGACCACAGTTTGAGAATGATAGCTCTGAAGTACCAACTCCAAACCCTTCTGTCTCGATTTTAGTATTTCTCTATCTCTTTCTCCCAGTACTTTGCATTACTCTCAAGTACCTGCCATGGCTCCAGGTCCTCAGCCATATTAATATTTGTTCACTCCTGGTCTGTTCCTGCTCTGCTTTGTTGCCTAGGTCAGTTTTCCCTTCCCCTTGTTCCTTGTTTTCACCCTTGCACACCAATTCGAGACTTTTCTCTTACCATTTCTTTCCCAAATCAATTGATCCCATGCTCAGGAGTTACAGCCTACCCGCCCCTCAAACCACACAGTCAACCAACCATCCAAACAACAAGCTCACCATGAGCCACAGTCAAACATAGGGAAGACACTTCCTGTGGTTTGTCCTCTTCACCAGCACTGCTGCTTCCAGGCCCACTGAACCACAGTCTCCAGAGGTGGGGCCCAAGAGGCTGGGTTTCTCAAAGCCCCCAGGCTAGCAGGTGGTGTTTGAGAACTACTTGTCTATACTCATGCCCTTTACTTTCTCAACATCCAGCCATTTCTTAACTCCTTGAAATTGGCTTTGGCCCCACTGGTCATTGAAATAGTTTTCTTGAAGGTTATCAATTTTTCTAATAAACTAACCCAGTAGTTTTGCCTATTGATGATCACAAGTCCTGCTTAATTACTTTCTCCACCTAGGTTTTCCTGGCACCGTATTTTTCTGCTTCTCTTAGGAATCTATTCTAATGCCTTTCGGTCTTCCCACCCTATAATGCAAGCACTGGCCAAGACCCTATTTTTGATCATTTTCTTTTCACTCTATATATTCTTCTTTCTGGAAATTTTACCTGTTTGCCCTCTCTCTCCCTCGCTTTCTCTCTCTCTCTCTTTCAATTCCTAACTCCTTACAGATTTCCAAGCTTTTTCTCCAGCTCAGCCTCTCTTTTGATGGCTCTTCTCCATTTCTGTCCATGCGCTGGATGTGTCCAACTGTGGGTCATAATTTCTAGAACCTTCCTCATTGACTTAACATGCAAAACTTTTCTTCTTCGTACGATTTGTATTAAAGCTGCCACCACTCTCAAGGAAACCTAGTCGCCTCACGTTTAATCCATAGCATCGGTCATCTTTGACTCCCTAGTCTGCTCCACTTCATACATCTAAAGTGTATGAATCCCAGCTGGGTGCAGTGGCTCAGCCCTGTAATCCCAGCTCTTTGGAAGGCTGAGGTGGGAGGATCTTTTGAGCCCAGTAGTTCAAGACCAGCCTGGGTAACATAGTAAAACCTCATCTCTATTTCTTAAATACATGAGTAAACACTTATGAATAATAATAAATAATTTGTATGAATCTCATGGATGTTGACCTTTCATTGCCTGAGACTCATTCTGCCATTCATTCATGTTGCTATGATTCTAGCTTGGAATTGGAGCTGCTACTGCCTCACTAGTGTCTGTCTTGGACTCAGACTCATGCTCCTCCAATTTTTGTCACAAACTATATTCAGATATACATATCATGTTGCTGCTTATTTATGACTCTACCTCATTTTAGCCTGAGGATTTATGGTAATGTTGATAAATATATCCAATAAAATATAAAATATAAAAGTCAGAATCACACAAAAATAAACGTCAGAGTGGAAGACCAGGAACTAGCAGAAATTGATTGCAGATTATATAGGCCATGACATTTAGCCAGGTGAAAACCAAATGGCAGATTTGCACTGAGCATCCTGGGAGACAAATGCAAAAAGAAAGCAGTTAGATGATTCTATTTCCTCTAAAGAGCAAACAAGAGTTTCTCAGAAGCAACAAAAAGAATACATTTTCCAAGGGAAGGTTCTTTAAAGGGAGCCACTAGATTACTTTTTCTAAAGCATAGCTCCAATTGTAATATTTTTCTGAATGGAAACTTTTGAAAGTATCTTCCTATAAGCTGAAAGAACTAATTCTAAATTTCATAGACTGTGGTTCGGGTTTTGGGGGATGATTAAATACCGTGCTATCTTTCAGTCTTCTCTCTCGTCACTCTCTCTTGTGTGTCTTGCATCTGAGGCAAACAGAACCACCTCCAGCACATGGGCTTTGCCTTTGAGTCCACACCCAAGCCCAGTGTCAGGAACACCTCTCCCCAGTCCCTGTTCCATAAGGACCAGCTGAGCTGCCATCTCCTAGATCTCTTCTGAGTTCCCTCTTCTAGTTTCCTCCCTATCTGATCCTCTGTGTCTTTGTCTGTAATTCTTTGGTTGGCATTTGTCATTTAGCGTACTGTCCCTCTAGCTAATCTTCAGCTCTTCCAAAGCACAGGCTGAGACCGCTGGGTCCTCCACAACACAGGCCATTTTGCTGAAGACCCACCGGCTAAATGCTGAGGCTCAGACCTTGAAATGTGAGAAATCGCATGGAGTTCTCAATGGAACTGTTCAATATGAAAATGTAAATTTGCAAGAAGACAATGAAAGAGTTTTTATTTATTTCATTATGTCTGACTTCCAAACAACATGGAGAAACTCTAACCTGGCTTCTGTGAGTTTATTCTCCTAGTTAGATTCAAAAGCCTTTGTTCTGGACATTGTCTTAGGGCCCCTCAAGCTACAATGATCTCACCTCTCAGAAGCCTACTTCCATGCTCAGAAAGTAGTTTTGAAAGAGTGAATTGCCTCTTTGTAAGCTGAAGATTTTTTTCAAAAATCTTATTTGCAAAATCACATGAGACATTTTAGATACTTTCTATAACTAGTCAGAGTTTTTTGGGTT
Source organism: Aotus nancymaae (assembly GCF_030222135.1). NCBI lineage: Eukaryota > Metazoa > Chordata > Mammalia > Primates > Aotidae > Aotus > Aotus nancymaae. The sequence continues at coordinate 26,962,218 of NW_026988455.1, forward strand.
TTTTTTTTTTAGTAGAAAAAAAAAACTGTGTTTGACTAGTTCTTTCTTATACTCCCCACCATCATTTATAGCAGTGTGGTCAAATAGAATAATCCCGGATATTTAAAAAAAATACATCCCTCCTTCTGTCTTTACCCAAAATGTCTATAGTTGATTAATAAATGGAATTCATTTATCACCATCTTAAATGGCCTAGTATAATTTGTTTCATAATCTCCAGTGATGGCAATTTGAGGCAGTAACTTTCTCAGTCCCTCAGAAACGTATCATTTCTGCATTCTAGCTGGAAAATAGATTTTTTTCTTTGTGTTATTTCTGCATTCTAACTGGAAAACACATTTTTTCTTTGTGTCTTTCTGCATTCTAGCTGGAAAATGCATTTTTTTCTTTTCCTTTCCTTTTCTTCCCCTCCTTCTTTCTCTTTTTATTTCTTCCTTCCTTCCCTCTTCCCTCCTTCCATCCTCTCCCCATCACCTTCCTTCCTTCTTTCCTCTCTTCCTTTCTTTTTTTGTAGTGTTCAGAGTTTGGGCAGCGCATTCTCAGAGTTTACTTCAATCTCATAGTACACTAAACTTTTTTTAAAAAGCTTCTTCATGTGTTTTATTAAATTGTTTTATTCTCATAATGCTCTATGAAGGCAGCAATACTATGATACCCTTTTATAGAAGAAACTACACAGGGAACGTGAAGTTATTCGTTCTAGGTCACACAACTAATCAGTGCTGTAGATGAAGCTGAACGCAGGCTGCCTGCCCTAGAGTCCATGTTCTTAACCTTGACGCTCTACAGATAAGCTACACCTAAATGTAACTCCTGGTTTCCTGCTCTGTCTGTCTCTGAACACTGATTTCACTCTAATTACCTAGTTTGATCCTCACAGCAACTCTGTGAGGCCCAAAGAATGGCTATTACCATTAGCCCATTTTGCAGAGGAGAAAAATGAGGCTGAGAGAAGGAAAGAGATTTAACTAAGGTCCAATTTAGATTGGTGGTTGAGCTAAGACTCAAGCTGAGAAACTTCCTTTTGGCTGGTATTTCTCCTAACAGATATTTTTTCCAATAAACATTATTTCATGTATATATGAAATGCACGTGTATAAGCAGGGTTATTGAGACCCAACTTTCACACTATGAATTAACTCATTAAAAGTGTAGAATTCAGTGACTTTTTAGTATATTTACAGACATTTTCAATCATTTCCACCATCTCATTTTAGAATATTTTCATCACCCTGGAAAGAAGCCCAGTTCCCTGTAACAGTCACTCCCCATTTACCCCAACATTGCCTCCCGCTCCAGCCCTGAGGAATCACTATAGTTTTCATCTCTGTGGATTTGCATATCATGGACATTTTATATAAATGGAATCATACCATATTTGGTCTTTTGTACCTGGCTTCTTTCACTTAGCATAATGTCTTCAAGGTTCATGCATGTCATAGTCCTTCATTACTTTTTATTGCCACGTACGCTCCCATTGTACACACAATCCCTTTCGCCTATCCATTCATCAGTTGATGAGCATTTGTGTTGTTTCTACTTTTTGATTATTATGAATAATGTTGCTATGAACATATGTGTATGACGTTTTGTGTGAACATATATTTTCATCTCTTGGGTGAGAAGTGGAGTGGAGATGCTGGGTTAAATTAGTAATTCTGTCCCTAACTTTTTTTAAGAACTGCCAAATTGTTTTCCAAAGCAGCTATGCCCTTAAAATTCCTAGCGATGATCTGGAATGATTGCACTTCTTCTACATGCTTCTTGTCACTTGGCAATGCATGTCTTTTTTTATTGAACCATCCTGGTGGCTGTGAAGCAGTATCTCATGTAGTTCTGATTTGATTTACCTGTAACTAATAATACTGAACATCTTTTCTTGTGTGCATTGACAGTTTATATATCTTCTTTGGAGAAATGTCTATTTAAATCCTTTGGCCTGTTTAAATTGTATTACTTGTCTTTATTTCTTCATTTAAGTTCTTTATACATCCTGGATCCCAACCTTGTACCAAGATTTGCAAATATTTTCTCTCATTCTGTGAGTTGTCTTTTCGATTTCTTGATGCTCTCACTTACAGTGCAATAGTTTTAAAGGTTATTTAAGTACATTTTACCTATTTTTTGTTTTGTTGTTTGTGCTTATGGTGTCCTATCTAAGAAACCCAAGTTTATGAAGATTTACTTTGGAGTTTTCTTCTAAGAGTTTTACAGGTTTCACGATTACATTTAGGTATATGGTATATATACCAGTTTCATTTCATTTTTGTGTACATTGTGAAGTAGGGAAGCAACTTCAACCTTTTCCCTAGGATTTCCAGTTGTCTCAGTACGATTTGTGGAAAATATTATTATTTTCACTATTGAATTCCCTTGGAACTCTTATAGATAATCAATTAACCATAAATGTAAGAATTCATTTCTGAACTCTCATTTCCACTCCATTTATGGAGATGTGTATTGTTACGTCTTGATTACTGTAAGTAAGCTTTGTGGTAAGTTCTCACATTGGGAAATGCGAGTTTCCCAACTTTCTTTCTTTTCAAGATTATTTTGGCTATTCTGGATCCCTTGCATTTTCATAAGAATTTTAAAATCAACTTGTCAATTTCTACAAAAAAAGCCAGTTGGCATTTTGATAGAGATTGCATTGAATAGTAGAACAATTTGGGCAGTATTTCCATCTTAGCAATATTAAGTCTTCTGATCCAAAGCGTAAGATGTCTTTTCATTTATTTAGATCTCCTTTAATTTCTTTCAATGAAACTTGTATGTTTTGATGTACAAGTTATTTCACTAAATCTATTACTAAGTATTTTTGGATGCTATTCTAAATGGAATTGTTTTTAAAATTTCATTCTTATTTTTGAGATGTTCATTGCTAATGAAGAGAAATACAATTGATTTTTTGCATTAATCTTACATCTTGCAACATCAGCGAACTTGTTCGTTACTTCTAAAATCCATGGGTGCTCAAGTCCCTTATATGAAATGACAGCACAATTTGCCCTTCACATCTGCAGGCTCCACATCCATAGATTCAACCCAACTCAAATGGAAAATATATAGTCAGCCCTTTGTATCCACAGGTTTCCACTCACAGTTGGTTGAATCCACAGATGTGAAACCTGTGGATAGGAAGGGCCACTTCCTCTTTTTTGGGGATTCTTCAGAATTCCCTATATTCAAGATTATAATATCTGTCAATACAGATAGTTTTACTTCTTCCGATCTGGATGACGTTTGTTTCTTTTTCTTGCTTAACAGCCTTGGCTAGAACCTCCAAAACAGTGCTGATTTGAAGTGGCAAGAACAGACACGATTTTCTTGTTCCTGATCTTAGAAGGAAAAGTTTGTTGACTGTTTTTTTTCTTCATATTATAAAAGTCTGCTGGATTTAGTCAAATGCTTTTTCTGCATCTAGGCAGATGTGGTTTTTGTTTTTTATTCTACCAATATAATTGATTTTTAGATGTCAAACAAACCTTGTGTTCCTGAATAAATCCTTCTTGGCCATGATGCATAATTGTTTTTATATATTAGTGGATTCAGTTTGCTAGCATTTTTTTGAGGATTTTGACTTTTATATTCATAAGGGATATTGGCCTTAAGTTTTCTTGTGATATCTTTGTCTGCTTTTGATATCAGGTTAATACTGGCCTCATAAGAGGAGTCGCTTTCAAGATTCCCTGTTTTTGACTTTTGGCAGTTTGATTAGGATGTGTTTAGGTGCAAATTTGTTTGTGTTTATCCTACTTGGAGCTTTTGAGCTTATTTCAAATTAATCTTTTTAATCAAATTTTTAAAGTTTTTGGCCATTGTTTCTGTAAATATTCTATCTGTCCCCCATCCCTCTCTCTCTCTGGGACTCCCATTATGCAGATGTTGGTATGCTGGATAGTGTGTTAGGAATTTCTGAGAATCTGTTCATTTTTATCCATTTTTTCTTTCTATTCATTAGCCCAGATAATCTCAGTTGGCCTGTCTTCAAGTTCTCTAATCTTTATTCTTTCCATTTATATTTTCTGCTGAGTCCTTTTTGTGCATTTTCCATTTCTGTTATTTTTCAAAACAAGATTTTTTATTTTATTTTTAATAATTTCTATCTCTTTATTGGTATTCTCTATTTTGTGAAGCATTGCTTCTATATTTCCCTTTTCCTCTTTGGTCTTGGCTTCCTTTAGTCCTTTGAACATAGCTGATTTGAAGTCTTGTTTTGCAAGGCAAATATCTGGATCCTTTCTGATAAACATTCAATTGGCTGTTTTTTTCCCTGTGTATAAAACATACTTTGTTTCTTCGCATGTATTGTAACTTCTTGTTGAAAACTGAACATTTTAGATAATATAGTGTGGCAACTCTGGAAGTGAAACTACCCTCATTCCAACCCACAATTTGTTTTGATTGCTCTGTTGTCCCTGCTGCTGATTGCTCATTTAGTGCTTTCCCCTGGACTAATCCTATAAAATCTGTAGTCCTTTTAAGTGTGCAGTAACTGAAATCTCATCTGTTAGCTTAGCAGTCAATGAATGATTGGTCAGAGATTTGCTTACAGATCTTAAAGCAATAAGTCTTTCATCTGTTGTCAAAGGGGCCTGAGTTTGCCTGGGAATGCATGCTCAATGCTCTAACATTTTACAACTCTGCCTTAGCCTTCACTTCCTGCTTGTGTGGGGCTTCAAGGTCAGCCAGAGATGAGAGTTTGGGGTCCTGTCAGGTCTTTCCTGGTCATGCACACAGCTCTATACATGTATGCAGTTTTGAAAAACCCCAGGAATATGTCAAGAGTTTTTCAAAGCCCCCTATATACATCTCATTCTTTCACTTCCAGAGTCATGAAAACGTTGATTTTGACTATTTTGCCATTGTTTTCGTTGCTTTTATGGAGAAATGGATTTACAGAGGTTCTCATTCTATGATTCACATAGTATGGCCATCCACTGAACTTTTGAAAGTTGATTTTTCACATCTGAAATAGGATTGGATGAGCCATAGCCAAATATCTGTAATAACCAAAAAGTTCCCTGGCACTGGAATTTTCCTTCTTATGTTTATGAATACAGTTGCCTGATAAAGCTAGAGGGTTCATGCTCTCATCATACACCAAGATTGGAAGTAACTGCAGAGGAGGTCTCCTTTAGTTACTTATTTGCAATCACAGATATTTATAATAAACCCTTGGAAGACATAACATTATGTTGAAGCTACCTGGATACTCATTAAACAGTCTTGAAAGCTAGGACATTCCTACTTTTCTTCAGTCGAAAAGAAGTTAGGCAATAAGATTGATTAAATTCAGGTGACAGGGTAAAGATTAAACTTGGCATACTAAACCTTGCCTGATATAGTAGTGTTTTTTCACCCGTCATAGAAAGAATAATTCTCCACCTCCATTCAAGCAAATTTAAAAAGATATTTACATTCGAATTTCCCAGAACTTGTGACTCACATGGCAATCACTTTGCAAATGGAATTAAGTTAAGGGTTTTGAGATGGGGAGAGTGTTTTGGGTTACCCAGGTGGGCCCAATGTAATCACAAGCGTTCTTATAAGTGAAAAAGTGGCTAGCAGTGGTGGCTCACACCTGTAATCCCAGCACTTTGAGAGGCTGAGGCAGGTGGATCACTTGAGGTCAAGAGTTTGAGACTAGCCTGGCCAACATGGTGAAACCCGATTTCTACTAAAAATACAAAAATTAGCTGGATGTGGTGGCTCACGCCTGTAGTCCCAGTTACTTGGGAGGCTGAGGCAGGAAAATCACTTGAACCTGGTAGGTGAATGTTGTAGTGAGCCAAGATTGCTCCACTACACTCTAGTCTGGGCCACGGATTGAGACCCTGTCTCAAAAAATTAAATAAAATTTAAAAAAAAGAAAAAGGGAAGCAGGAGAGTGAGAGTCAGAGAAGGAGATGCAGAGCAAGTTGGGGTGATTCAATTGCTGACATTGATGATAGGAGACCATGGGCCAAGGAATGCCTGCAGTCTATGTAAGATTTTTTAAAAAGGCAAGAAAATGGATTCTTTTCTAGACCCACCAGAAGGAAGTTTAATTTTTAGCCCTATGAAATTCCTTTTGAATTCCTGACCTCTAGATCTGTAAAACAGTATGTTTGTGTTTTAAGCCACTAAATTTATGATAATTTGTTACAGCAGCAACAGAACATTAAATCAGCACCTTTGTGTACCTTTACTTTATACAAGGAAAGCTAAATTTATTTTCTACTTAATAGTTGCATTTCCCTATCCCAGTGATAAAATATTGTAGGAGAAAGCATATATGGAAAAAAAGGGTGAAATGCTGGGTGCTTGTAAGTGCAGTTAAGATGAAAGCGTGTTGTGGAATTTAAATTGTGTCTTCTGTGGAAGACCTAGTGTTTTCCACAACCTCTTTATGTTCAAGATAACTACAGAACTGAGTGAGAATATAAAGCCTAACAGTTTTTTTAAAAGACTAGAGGTGTTGAATTTACATTTTGAGTATTTATGCATAAAATAGAATCCTGCCCAGTGACTTCTGCACTTGATTTGCTAACTCTGAAAGCATGGCTGATTTGAGCTAGGGCTTTCTGTTTCTTCAGGTGTCATATCCACCACTGCTATGTTACTAGCCTCTAGCATCATCCCAGAATTTACACAGAATATTCAATCCAATTTTCCCCAATACCTTTTCTATTCCAGATGCTGCCTGGACTTTGCCTATAGAAAAAAAATAGAATTTGCCAGAATTTCTGTTGACACTGTATGGAGTGGTGGGAAATGGGAGACAGTGCTAAGCTACTTTCCGATCGTCCCAGAGACAACAGAGATGCAAATTATCAACAGGACTAGTAGTGGCCCCAATTCAGTTGGAAGAAAATGAGTCCCATTTCCAGAGAAAATAGTTTGGAACAACGAAGAATTTAAGTCTTAAAGACCACATATGTGGAGCAGTCTTTACTTTCTAGGTTTTGTTTATCATTTATTAACACACCATATTTTTGCTTTTACTTTGTTTTGCCCTCCTGTGTCTATTTGGAGTGTTTGTCACGAATCATAGCAGACAATTGAGGAGAAGTTAACTTGAAGTGCAAGGGTCTGGGAGTATGTATTGAGAGTGATATAAGGAGGAGGTGGAGGGAAATAACATGTAAAATGACAATTACTGAAGGAGATTCTGTTCCTTAAAAGCATATCCACTCTTTCACCTTTCAAGCTAAGAATTGTAAAAACATCCTTCTGTTACATAAGTAACCTGATACTTATCCTCATTTACAATTTTTTTTTTTTTTTTACATTCTTCATCCCATTACAAATAGACCTCCAGTGAAACACACCATATAAATACATGGTCACCCCGCATTTATAACTCTGCCAATTCTTCCCTCACATATAAACTTTAGGAAGTTCCACTCCAAATAGTTTTCAAATCCAAGCTGCCACTTTGATTTCATCAAATCGAGCCCTTGTTGAGATCAAACCTTTGAAATGAGAAAAGATTTTTAATCCATTTACACCAGCTGGGGTCTAACTCTTGCAGCCCTGAGAGCTACAGGATTAGGATTTCTCAAACCCTTTCCATACTTCTACCTCCCACATACCCAGCATATTTTACAGCTACTTTAATCAAATTGTATCAGCACTTGCATTTGAACAAAATCAGGATAAGAATGTTCTTTATAAGCCAGCCTTATTGTAACTGTTGGTGTATGTTAGTGACAAAATGCAGTATTTCCCTACAAGGATCAGCAAATGAAAATGAAAATAAAACTTAATTGAAAATAAGCTTGAAGCTAAGTCTTTTAGTAAGGAACAACAAAAATAAGAAAATGGCTGAGATTATAACCGAGGGATATTTTTATAATAAGCTCGAAGCATTTTTGTGCAGGATGAATGAATGAAAATGACAAGCTCCTTCAACCATAGATACTGACATTCTGAATTTTAAAAATTATGGTCTAAAATTATTCTTGTTTTAAAGTGTCATCAAAAAAAATGTTTTTCTTCTGATAGAATCTGCCTTCAATTTTATTTTCTTATAAATGGCACTTTAAAGAATTGTTAAATGTCTTGTAGCTGTGACTTACTCTGCAAAGTTACTTCCCTTTTTTTCTACTGTTACTTGCCAGAAAACAGAGATTGTATTTTACCTTCTCAGTTCAAATTGTAACATAAGGTAATTTGTGAAGTTGTGTGCTACACAAACAAAGCTGGAGAATTTACTAAGAATAAAATCCACAGGCACAAGGAGGGTGTAGTTGTGGACGGATGGCATCGGGTCCATTCAGAATTTATGTGACAAGCACATGTGTCTCTCCAGAGTCTGCTTTGTGACTGCAACATGTGATCAAGGCACTACCTGTAAGAAGGAACCCTGCAAGTGATGAAGGCCATTGGTTATTTGTGGCATTTACAGCTGGAGGTCCTTCAATATCAGCTCAAGCTGAAACAAATTTATGAGAGATTTTTTTTTAAAGTTTTGTTAATGCTTTAGGATTAACAGGTTAGAGTTTGTATCAGGTAGCATGTGAACAATACTATAACTTAGAAATATAGAACCTTGATAATTGCTGGGTAACAAATGAGAAACAACATGGAGGAAAGAGAAGGATTAGGCAAAAAAGTGAGCAAAGAGGGGTATCTACAAACACAACATTGAACCTTGACATCTTAGGTTCTCATTACGGGAGGAGCTCTGAGCTCAGGATGAGCTCTAGTCCTCCAAAAGTCACTGGAAGGTCAAGATGCATAGGGGATTGCAGCCAGTTCAATCACCACTCTGCCCATGCCCTTTGCATCCACGTTCCCAGTGGAAGCACTCAGTTCTGGCTGCCAGTGGTGGCACTTGAGTCTTTGTTGGGGAGCTACTGGAACCTATGTTACCTGCAACACTGAACCCCGTGATCCATACCCCACCCCAACCCACGAGCTACTACTGAAGTCAATAACTCAAGAATGTGGGGCATAAGTACTACAGTTCCTCTGCCCCTTGGTGGGAATCTTTCTGAAGGGCGTGTGTTATGTCACTTTCAGAGCTTTCTGGGGAGACTGCAAATCAGTTGCCCTCAACGTTAGCTGGCTTAATAATTTCCCCTCCTTCAGTGCCTTCCCTTCCCTGTGCCATCTCCCCACTCTTGCTGGTGTTTCCTACATCTCCAGAAGATATTACATTTTCTTAAACTATGCCTCAGGCTCTGTTTTTTAACAGGGAACCCTTTTAGAATCACTGCACAGGGAATATTTGTTTTCTTTAGTTATCAAGAGGCAACTAGACATAGAGGTGAAGAGCTAGAGAATCAGGCTATGCAATCTGGCAACAGCAGAAAGCTTTCCGGAGCAAAAACTCCACTTTCAAGACTCACTAGGTAGGATCCGTGGGTAAGGTTCTCCTTGTCACTGAGCTTCATCTGTAAAATACAGAGAGGGTCCCTATCTGGAGATCCATGAGCAAGAAGGCACAATTCCAAGTAGGTGTATGATACCTGATGCTCCTTTCCAGCATACACTGCAGTCTTCGCTTTTGCTCTGAGCTCCTCCAATTCCACGGTGACTTACTTGGTGCATGCCTGGCTGAGAACAGTAGGGAAATTAAGACTCATGGGACAACTCTTAGCCAATGGGAAAAATGGATCCTGTGGATAAATGCCCCTGCCTTCAAGCAGGTAATGCTAGGAAGCATTTGGAACACTTCTCTAAAAGTCTAGGTGGAATTGATCCCCTTGCTCTCAATGGTAAGCTTCATAATTCACCCTTTTATGGGCCCTTCTTCTTTTCTTGTCTCATTTCCCTCTTTTTTACCCCTGCTTCCTGAGATCATACCCCCACATAAACTGCCTGTACCCTTGTCCTTCCCTCAGGGTCTTTTTGTGGGGGAGCCCATAGTAAAACATGTTGGCTGCAAGATTTTTCTAAAGTTCACATCATATTAGAGTGCTGTGTGATGAGCAGGCATCCATAAAATTCCTTAAGAACATTTTCAAAGGAGAATACCACCGTGGCTGCCACCCAGAGGAGCCCTGCACCTCTCTCTGCTCCTGAGTTGCTCACACCACTCTCAAATGCCCTCTTCAGAAGTCTTCCCACCCAGTTTAGGAGCTGCATCAGGAAGTCAGAAGCTAGCTTATTAGGGAAGGAGAAGGAAGGCTGGGGTGTATGAGGTGGAGAACTGCCCTTGGAGTAAGACTGCTGGACTGCAGAGGCGTCTGCCTACCGCCCAGAGCCCCTGGGACTTAGGGTGACCCCATTCACACGCATCATTTCTCTATCCATGGGGCTAAGCTTCAGAGAATTCCTCAGCTCACATGGGTACCTGTTGAACCCCCCAAATTAAGGAGTCACCTTTCCCTGTCATCTTCATGAAAGGTATGCAAATTTTTAAATTTTTTGTAGAGACAGGGTCTTGCGATGTTGCCCAGGCTGGTTTTATGCAATCCTCCTGCCTTAGCCTCCCAAAGTGTTGGGATTATAGGTGTGAGCCACCATACCTGACCTACTTTTGGGTCTTAGACCAAGAAAATCAAAACTTTGCTCTGCTCTTAGATGGTTCTTCCAAAGCACCTAATTTTAAAAAATATTATAAAATGTGATTGCTTTAAGAGTTTCCACCCCAGCTGAGTCAGTCTCTAAAACCTTTATGTTTTCCATGGTGCAGCGATTATATCGTTCATGTCAACAACTGCTCTCTGGTTTACCATGTGGTTTTATTTAATTCCTGGATCTTTTGCAGAAAAGAGTTGGCTCAGGTAGGCCCTGAGAAGAGAAGGCAGGGAGTGGGGCAGTGTGTGGGCAGAGCAGGGACCCCAAAACAAGGAGGTCACTTAAATCATAGAAAATGCCAGTCAGACTCTCCAAAACCAACTGAGCATTCGTCCCCTTCACCCTGCTGGAGAAACGCTAGAAAGGTTTAATTTTTCACTTTGTAAGCATGTATCCCATCTCTTGGGGCAATGCAGATTGTATGCAAATAGACAAATGTGTGCTTCTTTATTTAGTTTGCTTTTTCAATTTTTTCAGCAGAGAGGGCTATAAGTAAATGATGTTGAAGGATTTATGTTCTTTGTGTGTGTGTGTGTGTCTGTGTGTGTCTGTGTCTGTGTGTGTGTGTTTGTGTGTGGTGTTGAGGGCCCTGAGGGTTCTTAGGAGGCCATGTGTGTATGAGTCACCATCAGCATGGGAGGGGAGCTCAGGGCTGCAGAGCTGATGCTCTCTTCGTTTACTAGGAGCTCTCTTCACCTTTCCCTCCCGCATGGAGAAAAGAGCAGCAGCCACAGCTACACTAGTGATTAACTTTGGAAGGAAATTAAGGCTTGACCGCTGCTGCTGACCTGAGGGGAGAGTCACCTCCAAGCAGACTGGGCTGGCTCAAGACCATGGAGTGGGCCGCAGCAGGTGGAAGCACTCAGAGAGGGCGCTGCTAGCATCAGGTCGGGCGGGGTTCCACTGGAGGCTAGGACGCCAAGAAGGAAGGAGGAGAAGAGAATAAGAGGGAGAGAAGAAAGCAAAAAATGTGTGTTTGTGTGTGGGGGGTGGGTGGAGAACAAAAGACAGCATTTTGCCAGCTCTTCTCTGAAAGGCAATCATCTCCACTTACTGTCTCAATAGCCCAGGCTCAAAGCACTGCAGCCTGTGGGCCAACTTCTGCCTGTCCTGGGATGTGCACTTCCCGGCAGGAAGGTGAAAGGGTCAAGGGGAGATCGCTGGAAAGGCTGGGAGGAGGGAGGAGAGGAGGGGGGTGCACGAGGTTGAAGGGGGAGAGAATGAGCGAGGAGGGAGAGGAGTAGGGGTGGGAAGGAATAGAGAAAAAAGAGGAGGAGTGGGGGAGGGGAGAGAAAAGAAAGGGGAAAACTCCCTTGCTGACACGGGGCATAACTTAATTTTCACGGTGCCGGGACAGCTGTATCGTGTAATCTGCCATGGCATGCCGTTAAAGCTTCAATGACTTTACTGACCCAGAAGGGAGACTCAGACCGTGGAGAGGCTTTTGAAAAGAAGTGGTGATCTTTCACGATTTATGAGCTTGTCTTAAAGAAACAGACTCCACTCACTTTAAATTAATCACCCTTTCCAGGGTGCATAGAAATGGGGGTCTTGGTGCCGCGCGCTGTGAAGGCCCCTGTGAGATGGGGCAGCTTTGACCCCGGATCGGCGGCGGAGGTGAGGGTGGCGGTGGAGGTGAGGGTGCTGGAGCGGTCGGTTTTTCCATTTCGTCCCTTTCCCAGCCCGTGCGCCCCGGCAGAGGCCGGGGGAAGAGGAAAAAGGGCCGGGGCTGCGGGACTGCGACTTGCGGAGGAAGGGGCACCGTCTCCTTAGGGAGGCTCGAGAGGTCAGAGCAGGGATAGCTGGCAGGGGGTGGGAGACAGCCTGTGTGTGGTGGGGAAGGGCCGCATTCACGTTCCTGCACTTGCATTCATTGTGCGAGAAGAAAAAAGAAACCAGGAGAAATATAAGACATTTCACACCCTGATGAAACGCGAGACCTCCCGTGTGATTAAACCGCTGAAAGGAAAAGTGGGGTATTACCAGACCCACGTGATCCTCCCTCATTTTCCATATTTCTGAGAACAAAAAGGTGAAAACTTCATCCTAATGTGCAGATACTGATTGCTTAAATTTCGGCAGAGACATATTTCCCCCCAAAGGAACGCTTGGTAGAACTGACAAACCTGAAATTACCAGCCATAATGTTCCAGAAAAGAATCCCGAGACCAGGAATATTCTCTAACTTAATATCACCCAGCAAAATACTGCATTTATCTTTGAAACACCTTGGCAAACTGCAAAGCTTTCTCTTGGTGATTCACCTACCTCTGCAGAGAACAAATGAGTCTATAGACTCAAGCGTGGTGGTTTTCCCTTCATTTCATTTGGGGTTGCCCTTTGTACCTGTTTTGCATGGCCAGCGGCTTCTGCATTTTAACACATTTTGGAGCCTTTTTATAGTTCTATGGTTTCAACAACAGCTATGTAAGACCTGTTATCTTTGAGCAGTTTCAGATGTGTTGAAGGCTCCCCAGCTCCTAAAAGATCTTCTACTCTGTGTAACCTCTAATGAAGGTAGAAGTGGGATCCCGTTAAAAGAAATTTCAAAGACAATGATGGAGCCAAGTTAGTCTTTATAATTTTAATTAAATATTGTATCTGGTCTCTGTATAGTTACTGTAGCAATTTCTTCTTAACCAATGGTGTTGCTCCATATTTTAAAGTTTGGCACCAGTCAACAGACGTCTAAAGATGCTTGTATGGAGGGGCTTGAAGAGAACAGAAGAAGCAGCTGGCCATGCTCCCACCTGCCTTATGAGGGGCTCAGACATAGCCCTGAACTATCCCTGGGACACCCTAACCCTTCCAAGCTTTTCAGCGAGGTAATGTGGCTCCCAAGGGGATGTCATTGGAGGTACTCTTCTTGTGTCCAGCACCAGTCAGGGTTTGATGGTTTCAATTTATTTTTTCTTTCTTTCTTTCTTTCTTTCTTTCTTTTTTTTTTTGAGATGGACTCTCACTCTGTTGCCCAATCTAGAGTGCAGTGGCGTGATGTCGGGTCACTGCAACCTCCAATTCCCGGTTTCAACAAGCGATTCTCCTGCTTCAGTCTCCCGAGTAGCTGGGACTACAGGCACCCACCACCACAACCAGCTAATTTTGTATTTTTAGTAGAGATGGGGTTTTGCCATGTTGGTCAAGCTGGTCTCGAACTCCTGACCTCAGGTGATCCACGTACCTCAGCCTTCCAAAGTGCTAGGATTACAGGTATAAGCCACCACGCCTAGCCAATGGTTTAAATTTCACAAATACAAGCTACAGTACTGTCACAACGTTGTTGATTTTATAGTTTCTCTGCTAACATTGCAAATTGGGCAGGCAGAGTGGGGGAGTTCTCCATGACTTGTTTTTCACTGAGCATCTCACTGGAAAGCTTCAGTAACATACAGCTCTAGACTGGAGCTCAAGCATGCATCATTTTAAGAAGCCGCTTTAAAGCATGTATGGATATGAATTTCACATAGCATAAAATTAATCATTCTAAAGTGGACAACTCAGTAATTTAGTACATTCAAAATAGTGTGCAACCACCACATCTATCTGGTTCCCAGACATTTCTCTCTCTCCAGAATAAAACCCTATACTCATTAAGAGTTCCCCTTTTCCCTACCTCTAGGCCCAGACAACTACCACTCTGTATTCTGTCTTCTTGGATTTACCTATTTTGAATATTTCATGTAAATGGAATAATACAACATGTGACCTTCTGCACCTGGCTTAGGGCTGCATATTTTTAAGACAGATGTTCTTGCTGGTAGAGGCACAATGTCCCCCTAAGGACGGATTTAGCACTTTTTCACCTGAATGCTTTCCATTTTAATTATCATCACATAACTTCACAACATCAAGCGTGAAACAGTTAATAATTAATTTTGCCTTACAATCCATCTTACAGCCACAATTTTATTTATTTACTTGTTTTTATTTATTTATTTATTTTTGAGATGGATTCTTTCCCTGTTCCCCGGGCTGGAGTGTAGTGGCACCATCTCGGCTCACTGCAATCTCTGCCTCCTGGGTTCAAGCAATTCTCCTGCCGCAGCCTCCTGAGTATCTGGGATTACAGGCGTGCACCACCACACCTGGCTAATTTTTGTATTTTTAGTAGAGATGGGGTTTTGCCACTTTGACCAGGATGGTCTTGAACTCCTGACCTCAAGTGATCCACCACCTCAGCTTCTGAAAGTTCTGGAATTACAGGCGTGAGCCACAGTGCCCAGCCTACAGCAAAAATTTAAATTTTTTGTGACTCTCAATTTTTATTGAATTTATTCTCAATAAAAAATTTTAATTGAGATTTAATACAATATTTATGGATTGAATCTACCTATGTGGATGTACCATAATTATAATGATAGAATACACTTAATATTTTGCTCTACTTCTATTTGTTGCTTTCTATATACTTCTGCGTGTTCTTAATATTTACATGTGTTTATTTTTCTCTTTGGGCTGCAGATCATATCACTGCATTAATGTACTATAATTTTCCACACCTTTTTTTAGCCTTTTGATATTCCTATGCTAAACATCTTCATTCATAAAATTGCTTGGATGTTTTGTATTACTGGTATTTCCTTAGGATAGATTTCTAGAAATGGCATTATTGGATCAAAAGCATGAATTAAAATAACTCTTTTTTCATGAATGAAGTAGTTAGTGTTTGTTCTAATCACAGCTCTGAAAGAACATTGACACTTATGTTGGAATAAAAGCCTCAGCCTTTCGATGTCAGCTTCATCTCATCCCACACTCAGATCAGAACAGTTCCAAGTTTCAAAGTGTGTCACACAGAAGCGGAAATGGCTAGCCAGCATGGATACACAATACATTGCCTACGATGATGACTAACTGTCCATCTGTGCACACTCCCCCCGACCCCCAGGTTGCAAAGATCTCACAACACCTTGGGATCCGCTTTAGGAGAGTAGAGAGGAAATTTTGCAAGGTGACAGGTCTTGGGAGAGCCTGTGCTTCAGTGGCTGTCACAAGGCAGCCTAGAAGTGTCCCTCTCATCTACCACCTGGCAGTGAGCTCAGGGCATGCCATCACAGCCAGGAGTAAAGATGCATGAGGAAGGATGTTGACTGTGGTTTCCACAGTAAGGAATGGGCAAGACAGGGGAAGCAGGCTTAGGACTGGCTACTTTGAATAATTTCAGTAGGCCCTGGGGTGTAGGGACTTTCTCTAGTCCTCAAGTACCTGGCCCTGGAACGATTAAGGCAGGGGAAAAGTAGCTTGGTGTGTGAGAGTCAGTTATTAGAGGAGGTGGGGGTGGGCATGTCGTCTGAGCTCTGGATTGGTTGGTTTGCATATATGAAAGGTGTGCTGGCAAGTGGGTTGTTTACTGTCCCTAGGAATCTGCTAACCTGAGGGGAGCAGTCTCTATGTTTAGCAACACACCAAGATACAAAAGCATTGGAGATACAGAAAATAACAAGGTATGGTTAATTCAACACTTTAAAGCCACTGAATAGATGCCAAATCTGGTGATTTGGAATTAACTATAATGGTAGCATGTGCAAGTGAGGAGCAGGAGTAGAGAAGGAAATGTGGTGCATTATAGCTTCTCAGCACAGTCCACCAATGACCTTGTCTTTTCCATGAATGCATATGCATCAATATGACTGTATTATGAAATTCTACTTTCTTTAATAGATGGAACCCAGACATCCTCTGTCAAATATAGGGAAAGAGAGCATGAACAGAAAACGAGGCTAGGCTACACAGCTCCAGTCTTGGTTCTCTCTATAGGAGCCACATTCCCCTGTGTGTTTTTTTGCTGGAAATTTCTGCTACTAGCATGCTAGCTTGGAGAAGTAGTTGTTCTTTCTTTAGCACTCTGATCCAGGTGTGCCCCTTATAATTGGCTGAACAATGGGGATGTAGGAGAAAAAAAAGCTTCCTGAGGCAAGAGTGGAGCAAAAGAGAAATAAAAATAGGTACTATCTTTTCAATAATGGAGAGTGCTCATTTTGAGCCTGTGGTCCATCCCAGGGCTGCCTTCCTGCCCAGCACCAGGTTGTGTCCACCAAAGCAGTGATCATCTCTAACCTACACTACTGGAGTGAACTCTTAGACATTCAAGTTTCTCAAAGTAAAGACCAAGGAAAGGAGCGACATTGTCTCCTCCATTCTGTCAATCCCACTCTCGTAATTCCTGTTTCCTGTCTGAGGAATCCAGACCTTATCTGGGTGGATGACCTCCCCCTTAGGAATGTTCTTCACCCACAGGGGTTTCATCTCACCCCTGCAGATCTCAACAGAACAAATGTATCTCAGTGAAACGTAACAATTCAGAATGATAAGGTATCCCCCAAGATTCCAGCCCCCTGGTGTACATTCCCTCTATAATCTCTGGGACTTTGATGAAATGGTCACTTCCATGATTAGGTTATGCTGTATGGTTCAGCTTGTGTTAGGAAAAGAAAAACTATCCTTCGTCTGCCTGATCCAATCAGGTGATGATCCATTGAAAGAGATTGGAGAAATAGATTTGAAAGGTGGCAGAGATTAACGTAAGAGTCTCTAATGCTGACTTTGAAAACAGAAAAGGACATGCAGCAAGGAATGTGAGTGGCCTTTGGGAACTGAGAGTGGCTCCTTGCTGACAGACAGCAATGAAACTGGGAACTCAGTCCTACAACTGCAACTCACTGGATGTAACCTTGGAAGAGGGCACCGCACTCCAGGTGAGAACACAGCCTGGTTCTCACCTTGGCTTTAGCCTTGTGAGATCCTGAGCAGAAAGCCCGGTCACAACATGCCTATATTTTTGACCTCAGAACTGTGAGCTAACAATGGGAACTATACATAACCCACAAACTATCTCATCCTTGCCACAAGACACAAAACCTCTGGATATGCCTAATCACACATGTGCACATCTCCAAATCAGTATATCTTGGACCGAGAACCACTTTTCTACTGTCAAGATAGGAGGAACATCTTTGCCACTGATGGATCAATGCGGTGATGCCATCCAGAGAGTAATGAGCGCCATTTTAAGCCACTGTGTTTGTGGTGACTTGTTATGCAGCAGCAGAAAACCAGGACAATTCCAGCCTTCTTTAGTGAAGCACATCTAATTAAGTCATATTGTCTAGAAATTCTATTGCAGAAGGAGACTTGATGGCAGTGGGTTCTGTTGTGGAATGTCTCAATGTGTTCTGGGGTCTGCCATGAAAATATCAGCTCAAATCATTTTATGACACAAACCCCACTGCCTCTAACTTACTGTCTCATTACTCTTTGGTGTTGAAAAAGGCAGTTTGCCTTATCTAGTTACTAATCAGTTGATGCTTAAATCTACCTCTTTCCAGGCAATGATGAAGTTAACAGAGTAATTCTGGGTGTTGCTATCTGCCCTTAATCCTGCCCAAACTTACTAGGAGACCTACCCAGGAACCTATGAGCTGGGTTCCTGACACTATAATTCAGTCATAGGGCCCTATGCCATAAAAGGGCCAAACAGTAAGTGGAACCATGTGGCATCACCACATTGATCTATCAGTGGCAAAGATATTCTTCCTATCTTGACAATAAAAAAATGGTTCTCAGTCTACGGGCCAAAGTATACTGACCTAGAGATGTTCACATGTGTAATGTAGGCGTATCCAGATGTTTTATGTCTTACAGTAAGGATGAGATAGTTTGTGGGTTATGTGTAGTTCCCATTGTTAGCTAAAACCCCAGCCCAATGAAACCACTACTTTAGAGAGCCATATGGCATCGGTTTTTAGCTAGACCTCCTGATGATAAACAAAATGAAGAAAACACACATTTTTGTTTTCTGACTACCAAAACTGCTGACGAGGAATCATCTGGTGTATCCACATATACAGCTTCAAAGAGGCATTCTCAGGGCTGGTGAAAAATTTTTATTTAAAAGGGAAAGGGTACCATTACAATATCTGTTTGAGTTCAGATATATTGCATGATTTCCATCAGCATTAACTTAATCTCCGGTTTTATACCAGAGAGAGAAAGAAAGATGAGACTTTCTCAAATGTTTTTGACCTCTTTGAGTTTTTGTTTCTACTCTAGAAAGTGGAATGCTTCCTGTTTTGTAGGATTGTTGTGAGACTTGAATAAAATAATGTAAGTAAAATACTTTGTACAATACCTGGCACATATTAAACCACAAATGAGAGCAAAAATCAGCACCATTATCAGCATCACCATCATCATACCATCCCCATTGTTATCATCAACATCATCTTCATCATCTCATTATCCTTATTAAAAACAACATCTTTACTGAAAGCTTGCTACCCTTTAGCCCACCTTAATTCATCTGGCTTCAACATTACCTAAAATACTTCTGTATTTACATACTCAAAAATATTAAGTAACTAGCCGGGTGCCGTGGCTCACACCTGTAATCCCAGCACTTTGGGAGGCTGAGGCGGCAGATCACCTGAGGTCAGGAGTTTTAGACCAGCATGGCCAACATGGCAAAAACCTGTCTCTACTAAAAATACAAAAATTAGTTGGCTGTGGTGGCGCATGTCTGTAATTCCAGCTACTCAGGAGGCTGAGGCAGGAGAATTGCTTGAACCTGGCAGGGCGGAGGTTGCGGTGAGCCCGGATCGCACCACTGTACTCCAGCCTGGGTGACAGAACAAGACTCCATCTCAAAAAAAAAAAAAGCCACTAAGACAAAAGGCACAGTCAAACAGTCGATAGGTATACTACACACTACACTGGCCAGTTCTTACCTGACTTTTAATTCCAAGGTCATAAAATATTCTGCCTGTTTACTTAAAATAAATATAACATATCTCTTAGGGCAAGCATGTTCCCAGCATCTTTATATAAGGTCATTAGTTTTAGA
The DNA here is from genome assembly GCF_030222135.1 of Aotus nancymaae. Lineage (NCBI taxonomy): Eukaryota > Metazoa > Chordata > Mammalia > Primates > Aotidae > Aotus > Aotus nancymaae. Next base: position 26,981,569 of record NW_026988455.1, read on the forward strand.
GAAATCATCTTCATATTGCAGTTTCTTTTCTATCATTCCTAAGAATACCTCCTCTATGGGCATGACTTTAGTCGCCTGCTCTCATGCCCATCCCACATCCTATCTCCATGTTATCATTCAGAATAAATTGTAGGGAGGTGGGGACGCTGTATTAATGAAGACAAGACTGTAACTGTTTTCTCACTACAAAATCTTTCCCTAAAATCTACTGTATGCAGTTTGACTTCTGCATAGCTTTTTCTTAATTATAAGAGTTTTTCTTGTTTATCTTTATATTTTTTGTGTTTGGAAGGGATATTTTTCATTGTTTACATTGCATGTTTAAAGTTGGTCCCATTGTTTGTAATTAACAAAACAAAGCTGGGGAATGGGAATAATGAAGGTAGGAAAAGTTGAAAGTGGACTGAGCATAGAGGTTTTGTAGTGTCTGAAACTTAACTGTGCATTACCGTCACAGTGATTCTCCTGTGTAAAATAGCACTGACGTCATCTTCATTTAGTGTGCTTTCTTTTTAGCTTAATTGTTTGTTTTGCATGTGGTATATACATCCAAAAGTTATAAAACAGGAAAAAAAAAAGTGGAGAGAGATTCACCCACTCCTCTTTACAGTACCTACTTCTTCCTACCTCTCAGAGGCAGTTGCTATTAGCAATCACTACATATCCTTCCAGCATCTGGTGAGCACTTAACATTAAAAAATCGTGTACATATTAATCACATGCTTTTTTCACTTTGACTGTATATATAGAATGCTTTATTATTCTTTTTAATGGGTGCATAGTATTCCAGCATGTGGATGAATCATAATATAACTGGTGAATCCTCTTCTGATGAACATTTTCATTGTTTCCAATGTTGGGCTTTTATAAATAATACTACTGGAAATATTATTTAGAAGCATCATTTCAGTGGGCTATTTTTTACTTTTTAAGAAATTTTTCAAAAGTATTTATAAGTATCCAGCGGATGCCTAGCAAACTCAGTCTTTTCAAAACTAATTTTTGCTGTAAAGTATTAAGCTCCTCCACCAGGATTCCCATTTAAATACGATTTTTTATCCCAAAACTCTGGGAAACCACTGTCAGATGGCTGTTTTGTGTGGTAAGAGAAAATATTCCTCTCTCAATGCCACCTTAAATTTGATTACTGTTTTCTGCCAAGCAAAATAGCAGAGCAAACCTGTGCTCCATAGTTATTTTCTAGCTAAATCACCCCCTGTAGCCCAGAATTCTCAAGATCTATACTCTTCACTGGCTGTCCTCCTGCCGCTCTGCCCACTTACATGTGTGGCAGTCAAGTATTCCCAGACAAAAAAATTAAAAGTGAAAAATGTTAAGAATATTTCTTGCCTTTATAATGAACATTATATAAGCAATTGGAGCTTTCTTCATAATCTAGCACGGACTAAATACAGAATGATCATAAAATCATTTATGAACTATCTGCCTCATGATGAGACTACAGTGACTGTTGTTATACATGTGTGTGCAGACATGCCTGAAGCAGGTAAATGAGCATTTGCCCATGGACTGTATCTACATGATAATAATTAGAATAAACATGCTATGTCATGGGCTAGTTAATTATCACTCAAGGAGTATTCATAGAAAACCTGTATGCATCCATTACTCATAGCTCATAGCTCTTTGTTCACTCTTTGCTACCTTCGAGGTATATAAAGTTATATGAATCCAATTTAACTTTTGGCAACATGCCACAGAGTGGCAGAAAATTCTGATACTTGCACCAAACATTTATCTGATTTTCTCATAGTACTGATTGGTTGGTAATTGAATCTTGTATTAAGATGACTTGCACAGGAGTTGTAGGACTGTGGGGCTCAAGAGAGCTTCAAGATGATCACGTTCAATCTTTTTTCACTGATGAGAAAACTAAGCTGTGGAACAGACTGTTACCTGCCCAGGATGAGACAGCAAGCTCAGATGAGACTTCTGCCTTCCTGATCCCGGTTAAGATTCTTTCCTTTTTTGTAAGTCAAATGGACAAGTTGTTACTTCAGCCATTTTTACTCTCCTAAGTTTTGTTTCCATATGATGCCCAATAATGGGTGTACTGGATGTGTGCTGACATAAGTTTTGAGAAATATTTAATCTCTGAAGGGGATTTTAAAAATCACCTGGCCCATAATACATTTTTCCCTCTAATTATCAACATTATGATCTGTCTTTCTTGTAGTCATTCTGTTCCCCTGGTGACCTCCTAAACAAAATAGAAATGTGGCAGGTAAATTGAGCAATTAGTATGTGTGTTTTCCCATTTCAGCGTCATTCATTTTCTGTTCCAAGAAGGTCGTTGGACTGCCTGGCCCCAGGGGAGGTTTCTTCTGTTTTCAGGAGCCCTGAGAGAGGTGAGGACTGTCCTGAAGGGGAGGATGGAGCAGCACAGCCAAGAAGATGGAATGGAGGGGTCCCCAAATGGGAAGTGCATGGAGCTCCTTGATCTACAGATCCTATGGAGAGGGTGGGGCAGGCAGTGGAAGTCTGGCTACGGGTAGTCCTTGGCAGTAGACAAGGCCCCCAGCTCATTTCCTACCCAAAGAGAAACGAGGGATGCTGGATTTCAGAATCTCATATTGGCTTGGCCAGTGGAACTTCAGTTTCAATCAGAAGTCCAAATATCAAAGCTCTTTCCTCCTAGCATTGAGCTGTGCTTGAGATCCCTGGGATGTTCGCAAAACCCTGCAGGGTGTATGGGGAGGGCCTTGTATTAATTCTCTCTCACTTTGTGATAACCACCCCATGACTTTGTGACTAAATGCAACAAAAATCATTTCTTTTGCTCAGGAATCTACAATTGAGGTTAGTCTCCTCTCTGCTCCACCCCCGGTCAGCTGGAGCAGCTTGATTTTGGGCTGGATAATGTGCTTTCAAACTGGCTTAGCATCTATCTGGCTGGCAAGTCGGTTCTGGCCGTTGGCTGGGAGCTCTGCTAGGGCCATGGGCTGAGGATCTCAGATCCACCCTACAGGCCTCTTCAAAGGCTACTGGGCTTCTTCTCACAGCCTGCGGCTGGTCTCCAATACCAGGTGTCCCACAAGACACAGGGAGAACCAACCTAAGAAGTCACATGGTGTCAATTCTGCCTCCTCAGAGGCAGGGATCTTATCTCTGCTTGTCAAAACCACACTGTTAAGTATAGCATGTAGAATGGGATGTATTCCTTGACCATTTTTGAAAAATAGAATCTGCCATATTCCCAAATGACTGAGATTGGAATGAGCACAAGGCTGGTATGGGCGAGTCTTGTCAAACTAGTGTTGTTCAAAATTTCATAGACTTCACAGTGTGTCTGTTTTCTCAGGCTTCTACAACAAAATGCCATAAACAGGGTGGCTTATAAGCCATGGAAATTTATTTCTCACAGTTCTGGAGCCTGAGAAGTTTAAGGTCAAGGTGCCAGCAGATGTGGTGCCTGGCAAGGCCTCACTTCCCTCTTGCTGGACCTGTCTTTTTGCTTCTCTGCTGGAAGGAGTGAGGGAGCTCCCTCAGGTCTCTTTTGAAGGGTATTAATCCCATTCATAAGGGCTCTGATCACATGACCGAATCACCTCCCAAAGACCCAACTTCTAATACCATTACCTTGAAGATTAAGGCTTCAACATATGAATTTTGGAGGACACAGACATTCAGACCATAGCACAGTGTGTACAGAGAGATTCATTTTGCCTCAGTTTGCACCGATGTCATCTTCTTATTCTAACTGTTTGTCAAAAGAATTATATTTATACATAGTAATGTACAGAAAATATTACAGAGGGACTTTCTCTTCATTTTGTACTTATTTACAATTGATTAATTTTTTTCTGTCCCACAGATTTCTCATCAAAGTGGTTATTGATTTTTAATCAAATAGCTTAGATGCTCTTACTATTTAGCTATACATGTTACAGTATAGTTCTTCCCTAATTTAATTTGTAATTTGCATTTCAGTATTGTTTTTTCTTAACCTGGGCACATCTGCAGGTCGATTTAAAGGTGCTGGTGAAGTGATTACAAATCTCCCCATGGCAAACAACCTCTGGCATACTTATGAAGACAATGATTCTTCAATTCATTCATAGTAAGTCATCTCAGGTAAAACTCAAGAAACCTCATGCAGAGTACTTCTCTGCTTGGTTTAGCTGCTCTCGAGGGTTTAAAAAAATGCTGACTGTGAGGACAACCGTGGAGGAAAATGACTTAAGGTGATTCAGGGAAAGGTATCCCCTCCTTTGCCCACAAAAAAAGCAAAACAATGTACAGCCCTCCCTGAAATGCCTTTTGTAGTCTTTCGGTCTTTTCCTTAGATCACAGCTCTCCTTAGAGTCATCATTTAAACGTAAATGCAGGGGAAAAGCAGGAATCTTATCAGGAAGTCTCCAACACCTTGCTGCAGAACAGGGACCTGTTGGAAGCAGGCAGAAGATCAGGGACTGGAGATGTGGGGCAGAGGGTGGGGAGGGTGCAGGAAGCCTTCTCGTGGCTGTCTTTGCAGACTCTTCATGTCTCCTTGCTTTCTCCAGGTGGCGTTTGTTTCTAAAGATGGAACTGTGGTTAGTCGATACCATTCGTATACCTTGGATTTAAATAAAAACAGATTTTGGGAGTTCGAGATCAGCCTGGCCAACATGGTGAAATCTCATCTCTACTAAAAATACAAAACTTAGCCAGGCATGATAGCGGGTGCCTGTAATCCCAGGTACTCAGGAGGCTGAGGCAAGAGAATCACTTCAACCCAGAAAGTGGAAGTTGCGATGAGCCAAGACTGCATCATTGCACTCCAGCCTGGGCAACAGAGTGAAACTCCATCTCAAAAAAAAGAAGAGAGAAAGAGAGAAAGAAAGGAAAGGGAAGGAAGGAAGGAATGAAGGGGAAAAGAGGGAGGGAGGAAGAAAGGAAGGAAGGAAACTTTGGTACACTTTGGAAGAAAGTCTCTTTTTATCGTTAACCAGCACTTTCTATCCACATCTCATTTTCTTCATCAGAATGGAATTTATCAGGCTGCTTTAAATTCAGGCCTGGGTCAGTTTCTCAAGATGAATCATTTCCAGTGGCCATTTATCCTCAGAGGCCCGATTCATCAACACCAGAATTCTCTTCCACCTGCATAAGCATCTCTTAGCTGTGGCCAACATGTTGCAAGGTCTAACTTTTCCAGAGTGACAGATGATAGTAATTTCCAAAAATGATAGCTCTAGAAGGAAAGGAATCAGAGAGGAAAGGTCTCAGTGGATGTCTGCTGGGCCCATGGCCTCACCTGAAGAAAGCTGGCCTCTGGGATGGGGTGTCTCCAGATCCGGCCACAGTGGATCAGACATGAAAGGACTCCTCCCAGGCAGCTGGTCTTCAGGCTGGCCAGCAGGCCTGGGGCAGCTCTGCCCAATTGGGATAGGTGGTTCTGCTTAACAGGATCAGTTAGAGTTTGCTAGGAACAGGGGTGGGAAGTCAACAAGCTTCCAAAACGCTCAGACAGAATCGACAACTTAGAGCAGGAACAGAAGCAGAGTATCACAGACAGACAAAAAGCCACTGAGTTAATAGAAGGCAAAGACTCAGGAGGTCAGAAGCTACATAGGAAGAGAAGAGCCTAGATTTGTGCTTCTCCAAACTTTAATGTACATACATGTCCTATGAGAGTCTTGTTGAAATGCTGATTTTGATCTGACAGCTCTGGGGTGGTGCCAGAGACTCTGCATTTCTAATGAGCTTCAGGTGCCTCCAGATGCTGCTTCACAGGCCATACCTGGTTGCAAGGGTTCAGAAAACCAACAGTTCTCAGCCTGTGGCTGAGCACTAGAATTGTCTGAGAAGTTTATAAAAATCCAGTCTCCAGAAGTGGAATCTGGGCATCTCCAGGCAATTCCACCAGACAGCCAAGGTTGAAACCATTGCCTCGGAGGGAAGTTAATTGCTGGTTGAGAAGTCATAGATACTGACTCGGCCCCATCACTGAGTGTCCAGAAAGGAGCAGCAGGTGTCTTTTCAAGGACATGCCTCCTGCACTTGCTATGTCTTGAACATATGCTCTGGCTCCCATGAGGCATCTGCTTCTGTTTATTTTTTTAAAACTTCAATAGTTTTTGGCATACAGGTGGTTTTGGTTATACGGATAAATTCTTTAGTGGTGACTTCTGAGATTTCAGTGCACCTATCACCCATGCTTCTGTTTTCATCACCATCATCAACCCAGTTAACCCAAACATATCACTGTTTCTTACAGCGTGGAAGAATTCAGCAAGGATGACAATGGTAATGTTTCTTTTACTTCATCTATGAAATATACAACCAGGACCAGAGGGTGTCTACCTAAGGAGTTCAAAGTCTCATGGGTAGTCGTGCTATTTGTCCACAATTCTGCATTCATATGGCCCCATATTGGCATTCTATGCACTGATTTTTTAAAATTTTTTTATGGAAATGTCTTTCATCTTCTTTTAAGGCAAGTGAATAAATGTTTCAAGCCATGGCATCAATCTACATACTTTCAGGATCTTGCCAGTGCACAGCTTCATATGTCTGTTTCCTGACACTTCTCAGCAGAAGAAACCATCTCTAACATTCCAAAGGGGGCAGAGCCCAGAAGTGCAGCTGAGAAAGCACTTTGAGAACCCAAGACCAAATATGCTGAATCCCTTGAAGATGGAAGAAGTTTCTCCAAAACAAGCAAATGTTTTTTGAGCTGGGAATAATTATGTTGTGGAAGATAGAAGGAAGTATAACATAGTTACTTGCCTTTAAGAAGCAAATATTCTGACCAGATAGAAACCAAGGAGGCTGGGCACCATGGCTCACGCCTGTAATCCCAGCACTTTGGGAGGCCAAGGAGGGCAGATCACGAGGTCGGGAGTTTGAAACCAGCCTGACCAACATGGTGAAACCCTGTCTCTACTGAAAATACAAAAAAAATTAGCTGGGCATCGTGGTGTGCCCCTGTAATCCCAGCTACTCAGGAGGCTGAGGCAGGAGAATTGCTTGAACCCAGGAGGCAGAGGTTGCAGTGAGCTGAGATCGTGCCTCTGCACTCCAGCCTGGGTGACAGAGTGAAACTCCATCTAAAAAAAAAATAAAGAAGAAAGGATGATATTGGGGGTCTCCTCTTTCAACTTTGGAGCACCCTTCCCTTTATCTCTGTACTGGGGAGCCTCTTCCTTCTGCCTTCTCTTTTCTTTTTTTTTTTTTTTTTTTGAGACGGAGTTTCGCTCTTGTTACCCAGACTGGAGTGCAATGGCGCGATCTCGGCTCACCGCAACCTCCACCTCCTGGGTTCAGGAAATTCTTCTGCCTCAGCCTCCTGAGTGACTGGGATTACAGACACGCGCCACCATGCTCAGCTAATTTTTTGTATTTTTAGTAGAGACGGGGTTTCACCATGTTGACCAGGATGGTCTCGATCTCTTGACCTCGTGATCCACCCGCCTCGGCCTCCCAAAGTGCTGGGATTACAGGCGTGAGCCACCGCGCCCGGCCTTGCCTTCTCTTTTCTTTCTTGCCAATTAAACTCTCTGCTCCTTAAAACCAAAAAAAAAAAAAAAAAAAAGGAAAGAAAGAAGAAAAAGAAAGAAAGAAAAGGGAAAGAAAGAAAGGAAGGCAGGCATGTGAGTGGCTCACTAGTGAGAGAAATAATTTACTTTGGGATGAAGCAGGGAGCTCAAGTGGTGACAAACAATATGAGCCTTGATTTTTCAGCTCCTTAAATCTCATAATGAGGAATTTCGAATATTAGAATGCATTCTGAAGAAGGCAGAGTTACTCATTAAGAATATGGCCTCTAAAGCCAGAGAGATGAGAGACCAAAGGCTGGGGCTTCCACTTATTACCTCTGCGAAGCTGGACCACTTCATTTTTCACCTCTGTCAAGGGCAGTCCTTGTGAGGATGAACTAAGGGAGGCCTGGCACTGAGAAAGTGGCCAGTGGTGTCCATTGTTAGGTAGAGAGAAATTGTTGAAAGCTTTAAAACAGTGTGGGGAAGGAGGATGTGGACGAAATGAAGAGAAAGATTTTGAAAGACGAACGCAGCATCAGTGTCAACCTTTGGAGGAGTCTGTGCTGGGGAGAAGTGGGTAAGTGCAGAAATGACTCAGAGAGTCAAAGAAGGGAGCTTTGAAGGCAGGGCTGCATTTGTTGCAATGGTAAGAAGATAAGGTTGATAAGATCTGGGAAGTATGTGGACATTTGAGACACATGGGTTAATACATCACCTCAAAGACAAGAAGTCAAAGATGATGATGAGGTGAGAGTCTTGGGTAGCCAGGAGAGCAGACTTGAAAGGCCTTAAGGTAAAACGCACTCCACTTTCCTCCTCAATGCGCTCTTCCCATGAGATACGCAGACTAGACGATACTGGAGAAGTTTCTATATTCAGGTGGTTCCTTGGGGCACAGATGTTATATGCTCGCTGTACTATTTAATCATAAAACACTGGCTACAAAAAGATCTTTGAGCTTTTAGGTCACACATACTCAAGTGCTAGGTAAAATGTGAAAAGTAAGCTGAGCTTTTCCCTTCTTCCTCTGCTGTAGAAAAATGATTTTTTTTTTTTTTTGAGATGGTGTCTCACTGTTGCCCAGGCTGGAGTGCAGTGGCAGAATCTTGGCTCATGGCAACCTCTGCCTCCTGGGTTCAAGTGATTCTCCTGCCTCAGCCTTCTGAGTAGCTGGGATTACAGGCGTACGCCACCATGCCCAGCTAAGTTTTGTATTTTTAGTAGAGACAGGGTTTTACCATATTGGCCAGGCTGATCTTGAGCTCCTGACCTCAGCCTCAGGTGATCCGCCCAACTCGGCCTCCCAAAGTGCTGAGACTACAGGTGTGAGCCACTGCACCTGACCAGGCATCTTAAGAAATAAGATGAAAATGAGAAAGTAAAGAGCACTCCAAATAAGCATTGGGTTGCTGAGCTTCAGAAAATAAAAATTTTCATCCATTTATCAGTCCTCTTGCACAGTAGCCATCAAGTATAGATTTTGAACTTTGTTCATATGAGAAATTCCCTGAGACCATGAAAGGTCAGGCAAGGACTGTCTTTGAGGCTGGTTGGACAAATGGGTAGTGTAGATGATTAAGCACTTATGTTTTCTTCTTGCACAGCAAATGTATTTCCAAAACTTACATAGTTTCTTCCTCAAGGGAAATCTGTGCTGTTGTCACCAATTTCCCTATTTGTTTTTCCTGAAGTGCTATGAGATTTCTAAAACAAAATGTCAAATATGAACGCTGTAAATTCTTGCTGTTGTTCATAAACATTATTTGGAAATACTCCATTTGGACTTGTCCACTTTTCCTTCTATTACTAAAAACCAGCTATCAATTTTTCTATAGGAATTTTTTGCCTGTAGTTACCCTATCATTTTTTATTTAATCAAAATACTTACAACATTCTTATGTTTTTTATTAATTCATACTTTTTTTTTGAAATAGGGTCCTATGCCCAGGCTAGTCTCAATTTCTTGGCTCACGTGATCCTCTCACCTCAGCTTCCTAAATAGCTGGGACTACTGGTGCAAGCCACCCAGATTCATTGATTTATTATTATTATTATTATTATTATTATTATTATTATTTTGAGACAGAGTTTTGCTCTGTTGGCAGGTGCCAGACTGGAGTGCAGTGGCGTGGCGTGATCTCAGCTCACTGCAACCTCTGTCTCCCGGGTTCAAGCAATTCTCCTGCCTCAGCCTCCCAAGTAGCTGGGATTACAGGCTCGCGCCACCACGCCCAGCTAATTTTTGTATTTTTAGTAGTGATTGGGTTTCACCATGTTGGCCAGGATGGTCTCGATCTCTTGGCCTCATGATCCACCCGCCTCGCCTCCCAAAGTGCTGGGATTACAGGCGTGAGCCCCCAGACCCGGCCTCACGTATTATTTTAATGGCTTAGGGTTACTTTTCCAGACAATAAAGAGGTGGAAATTATTTTATAAAAGTATTACAACTGAACATTATTCTAACTCCCTCTTGGGATAGATAAAAAAGGAATGGGGCAGTGGGTGGAAAATTTACTTTCATTACTTCTTATTTTAATATTTTATAGATGTACAGAGAAGAATGATCAGTTATCAACATTAACTGACTAGGTATAGAATACTAAACAATTATAACAAATAAGAACGAAGCAATGAGGAACCTCAATGGAGGGAAATTTCTCACTATCGACAGCATGACAAAGGCATATTTCCCTGGAACCAACAATTCCCCTGCAGGAACACATCCTATGGATAGACTTGTAAGTGCTCAAAATGCAACTAGAATGTTCCCAATCATATGCTCGGTAATATACAGGACATAGGAGAAGAAAAGGATAAACTAGTGTCTCTCAACTGAGACAAGTGAGAGAGGAAGTTCAGTCCTAACTCAGGCAGGGAAGCAGAGTCAGAGGAGAATGACTGAGTGCAAGGAGCAGAGAGTCTTCTGAAGAAAATCCCAGGTGAAAGCCCCATAGCACAGAGGTTGGACTTGGGGTAGAAAATGCAGAGGCAGCTGCAGCTCATCCCTTGTAATAACCACGTTTTCTAATTTCTGTGTTTGGTGTTTTGACATCAGAACCTTGCTAACTCAAGAGAAACTACTACTCCCAGGGCAGCTAATTCCTAGAGATGGCAAACAACTTGCCTGGGAGTGCACCTTTCATCTGCACACCAACCAATCCAGAGCCCACGTTCCCCAATCACTCTGGGTATATGTACAAAAGGAATAGGGCAATGGAAGGAAAATTGACTCTCATTACTTCCTATTTCAATAGTTATAGACATACAGATAAGCGAATGATCAGTTAACAACATTAGCTAACTAAGTATAGAACACTACAAAATTATAATAATTAAGAACAAAGCAAAGAGGAGCCTCGGTGGAGGGAAATTGCTCAGTGTCTGCAGCATGACAAATGCGTATTTCCCTGGGGATATGGCTTGGATCTGTGTCCCCACCCAAATCTCATGTTCAATTGTTAATTCCATTGTTGAAGGTGGAGCCTGGTGGAAGGTGATTGGACCATGGGGGTGAAGTTCTCATGTATGGTTTAGCACCATCCCTTTGGTGGTGTTCTCATGATACAGTCCTCACAAGATCTGGTTATTTAAAAGTGCGTGGCACCTCCACATCCACTTCCTCCTCCAGCCATATGAAGATGCCTGCTCTTGCTTTACCTTCTGCCATGAGTAAAAGCTCCCTGAGACCTCCCCAGAAACAGATGCTGCCCTGCTTCCTGTATAGCCTGCGAAGCTGTGAGCCAATTAAACCTCTTTTCTTATAATTTACCCAGTCTCAAGTATTTCTTTATAGCAGGAAAAGAATGGAGCAATACATCTAGAATGAACAATTCCCCTGTAGGAACATATCCTATGGAGAGACTGATCCTGTGGATAGCCTCCAATCACCTTCTTTATCTGGCCATTATCCACCTGTCTCAATCACCCCAGGGCCAGATGCCAGACAGTTAGAAAGAGTGGCTACGTCCCAGAGCCCATTGAATTACTCAAACTAGCCAATCCTAAACCTGCTTATTCTACCTCATGGGTTCCTCCTCATGGAAACCACAGTAAAGAATCTTGCCCACGTTTTCCCCTGACTCCTTCTGCCTCCTGACGACCCTGGTGCTTCCCCATGTGGCCTGCGTGGCATGTCATACCTCCTGTTCCTAGGAGTCTGTGAATATAGACTTCATAATTATCATTTCTACGTCTGCATATCTTTCATGCCTGATTAAAACAAATCCCAGACATATTTTTAAACATCCTTGAAAACAACTTTCAAATAACTTGAGTTCTTTGAAAATAAAAAGGACCTCCAGAGATATGACAATTCTCCTGTCCTAAAGACAAGTAATCAGAAGCCCATAGTCCAGAAAACGAAGTTTGGTATATTGTGTGTGTGCATGTTGGGGAAGGGGAAGAAGTGTCTTCGATGATCTTTAAGTTTCCTCTTGTATGTATTATTTCACATAATCAGGCATATTCTATATAATCAGTAGAAGCCCTATGTTGTGCTATTTATTTCTGTGCCCATGCACTTTCACTCAGTTTTGTATACACAGCGTGCATTTTGTGTTCTGTGTAGTACCTAGCACATTGCTAGTACTTTTAGAAGATTAAGGCCCAGCAAAATATGAATATCATGCTCTCCTACTGTGAATTGCATCTAATGTCTAATTTTCTGAATGCTCCTAATCTCCCTTGTCTGATGTGCTCACCTCAAAGTATTGGCAGGTGGGTGAGGTGGAGGTCTTGGTTGGGGAGGGGGCAGCATTAACTAGATAGGTACTAGCATCAGAGGTTAGGTTGCTGTTTCATCTGGGGCCTATTGTGAGGAGCTTCTTACCATCGGCTACAAAAATTACCTCCAAGATATAGAATGGGAACTTAGAGGCAAAGCCAATTGGGAAAAGGTAAGGTACAAAGAAAATAAAAATGTGACCAAAATTCAGGATCGGTAAGTGGGATTTGGTGGAGATTTCAGAGCTGAGCATTTGGAAACTACAAGGAAGAAGATCAGAGCAAAAAAGATTCGAAGCCACCTAAATGAATTCTTGTGCGATTTACAAAGCGGCCTGGGGCTCCCTTAGCTGGTGGGTAAGTGTGTGATCCTCAGGGGGCCAAGTCAGCTGGAAGGGTCAGTGAAGGCAAAATGAACATGTGTCTTAGGTTGGGTTCCTCTGGAAACATATTCTGAGAGTGTGAAGAGGGTTTGTTGGGGAGTGCTCTCAGGAACAACATCTTAAGGGAGCGAGGAAAGCCAGATGGGACAGAGCGGGGAGTGGAATTGCAATGTAGTTGCAGCCAAGGCCTTGGGTAATCTATATGTCACTGTGTAACTGGGGTGGCAGTTAAGAGTTGTCCAGAATTGAGGTGAGAAAAGCTGGGCTTTTGTACCTCCTCTACGGATCTGTACTACTCTGGAGAGGGAGACATAATTTGGGTGAGGCAACCTCACTTCTACCAAAGGCAATTCCTCCGGATGCAGCAGTGAGCTCAGCAGCCAGTAGTCAAGACAACTGGAAGAATGAGAACCTCAGTCCTGGTGAGGGATCTCAGTGGCATCCATGACAGCATCCCATTAAATAGAAAACTGGCAGTACCACTTTTGGAATTGTGGATTTTACAACCCAAGTCTGTCTTATCATCTCAAAGCAATGTCAAAATGTTAAACTCTGCTGGGTCAGGAAATAGGATGCTCCAAACCTGTCCGTGGTAAGTTCTCACAGCTGCTATAAACATCTTAAGAAAGCACATAGGATTGGGCCTGATAGCCCAGGGAGGGGTTATTCTAACTGATGTCTCTGCCAACTCTGCTAAGCTGGTAGCTTGGCTGCAGTACACCAGGTATCTGGTTAGGAAGTTGTTTCCATGCCTAACCAAAGGTGGAGGACCCAGGGTGGTCACCTGAAATGTGTTTGTCAGATGCAGGTCATCGCTCCTGGGAATCTTTGGCCTCATTTCCCAGATCCCTCTGGCTCAAACGTGTGATGATTTAAATCAAGATGCTTGGAAGCAATGACAAATAATCCACTACAATTTCTCTGCTGCTTCCCCACTTGCCTATGGCCCCACCCTCTCCAGCACACACACTCAGACAGACACACACAAGTACAGTATTGTTCTACCATATCCCTAATTTTACAGATCTCCCGCTGAAGTTTCTGACTAATGGTAAGTTATTTGTTCAGAAAGATTTTATGGCTCTCATAAAACGTCAATTACAGTTTTAAAATAACTTGTAGTTTTTCTGTAACATGATGCTGCCATCTTGGTTCCCAGAGGGTGTATTAAATTCAAGTAGCAATAACAAATCATTTAAGCAATAAATAAATAACCTGAGACGGAGTGTTGTTAAGAGTTAATAGTCTCCCATACACTCAATAGAGGTTGAGGCTCCACTCAATTAAAGTGACCCCGGGAGGGGGGGGCACAGGGGCCAAACTGCACCCAGTCGTTTTGTTGAAGGTATTCAACCCGCACACATTCATTTCCTTCTTTATGTTGTCTCTTTTCAGCAGGGAAGGCTCTCTGCAGTCCCTGGTTCCAGAGAACAATTACGGTACAGTCTGAGAGAACAGAGAGAAAGCTGGGGTCATAAATATGTTAAATGGGTGCGTGGGTTTAAGTGGCTTTGTAAACGAAACACGGAGGAAAACTCAGACTAATTAATGAATATGAAGCAGCAGGAAGGCCGGCGGTTTCTGGGGGACAGTCTTGTTGTAGGGTGAAGATGCGACATCTGTAGAATTATTTTCCTCCAGGAAGGGACACTTGCTTATTTCAAAAGCTTTTTTTTCTAGATCTCAAAGTGGCTTTGCGGAGAACATCAGATGTGGGTGAAAACACACAAAAAACATTTAAAAGTGAAATCCCCTTAAGTTGCAGTTTCTCTGATCAAGTTATAACCTTGGCCCAAAAGAATGATCTTACAGATTTTTAAAAAGTATTATCTTTGTATTCTGAGAGAGTGACATCATGCTAATGTAGAAAAGAAGATGAACTGCATATTTTTAATACAGATTCACAGCTCATTCCAATACATAGACTCTCTCCTAATAAGTGGGATTTGTTGAATGTTAAATTCCATTTGGGTCAAATCAAAGATGAAGATTTTATGATGTGGCATATCTGTAATGTTCTAAAATATTTCCGTTTTTCTGTTTGGAGAATTTACTATTTTTCCTTTTGTTCCTTCTTCACCTTTTCTGGAAAAAAATATTAGCACAAATATCTTATCTGCATGGGATGTTAAAGGCTGCCTGCATGCCTCCCATGACCTGTGTTTACCCACAAATGACTTCCTGATCTTGCTGTGTGAGACGAGCCAGTGCTGGTACTCTGAAATGTCCCAGGACTTGGGGGATGCTGACTCTGTAGGAGCCAGTCAAAGAATAACTACCAAACATAGGCCACAGCAGAGACGCAGATGGACAACGGAGTCAGGGAGGAGAGACAGACTCAAACAAGGATGGGAAAAGTAGACAGGCACAAAGAAAGCCACAGAGAAGAAGAAACACCAAAACAAAAACCCAGAAGCAACAGAAAAATGGCACTTCTAGGATGCACCCTAGCTTCCTTGTTTAATTGACTAAATGGCAGAGCTGTGAGCAAAAGGTGAAATGGTTGATCTCATTTGATTAAGATGCAAAAATAAGCAGACTACCCCCACCTTAAGCTGTTTCAACAGTCTTAGTTGCAATGATAAAAGAACAAAACCTTGCTACATCTTGTCTATATTGATTCAACCAACTCATTTTATTTTTATTACATTCAAAGCTGAAGAATTACCTTTATAATTCTTAAATGTAATTCACAAATGACATCTATTCTTCGAAAAGAAATAGTACGTGTTTGATTGAACACCTACTATAGGAAAGGTAGGGGATTAAGGCTTTGCAGAAATAATACAAAGATGCATAAGAACTCTAATTGATCTTAAAATATTAAGGAAACAGGTGGTCACAGTTACATGATAAACATGTCAAACTAAATGATATCAAGACAGGAACTGAACAGTACAAGAAACATCAGAAGAACTGTCACAAGAAAATGCTCTTGAAAAATTGTTTAATGAAGGATACAGATTATAAACATTTTGAGGTCTGAAGGGAGAAGACTTGGGAGTTAAAGTAATCATTGATATTCTATGGAGATGCTGATCTGCTTTGGGTCTTCAAGGACCTTTGATTCTTTTATAGGTGAAATGGAGAAGAAAAGGATTTGGAGACATTAATTTACCTATTATCCATTGCTATTGTTTTATTCATAAGGAACAATGAAACCATAAACATATATATAGTAGTATGATGTGATTTGTATTTTGTCTTAAATTTTCACCTTATACACAAATACAAAGGAAAGTTATCTAAGGAAGCTTGATAGTTGCAATGAAACTATTCCATGGGAGAAAGTGATGCTGGAAATAGTCGTTAAGCAAAAAATGATAGTAACTCTCAAATACTTATCTCTTTTGTCAGCATTTGTATATACAAATTATCAAAAGACTATTTTATATATAGTCTTTGCTATGTTAGAATGGAACAATGTCCTTCCCCACTGAATACCTTATAGCTCCCAGAGCATGATTTAAGCACTCAAATGTCCATCAAACAGAGAAGAAAAACAAATCAGTATTTTCCGAGAGTTGAGGATGGGAGCAGGGAATAACCGTCACCTGAGCTCAAGGGAATTTGGGCAGTGATGGAAATGTTCTAAAAAATTACACTGTGGTAATGGTTGTACAATTCAATACATTAACTAAAATCATTGAATTGTACATTGATTACAGGCAAATTTTATGACATGTAAATTATAATTCAATAAAGCTATCTGTTTTTGAAGTGTCTACCAGGCCAGGGTGGTAATGTAACTCAATCACAGTCTCTGTGTTTTGAATGAAGATGCACTCTTTCTGCATGGTAGACATTTAAGAGTGTCCTTTAACCTCACTAAGATTTAGCAATCTCCCATATTTCATGAAACCCAGGATTTTCTTGTCCTATTTTTCATTGTCTAATTTTTATAGAGACATGAGTATAGGAAAAAATCCTTTTAATTAGAGGAAAACAACATGACAAGTGACAATCCAAGATTTCCCACTGTGGAGCCTCGGTAGAAAGTGGGGGGGCCATGATACCTGGAGCAGTGTGTCCTGTGTCAAGGGGAAAAACACTACTCAGCTCCATTGACTGTTACAGGGTGGGGAGGGGAAGTTGCCAGATTTTCTACTTCTCCAAGAGAACATTATAATAAAATCTTCTGATTTTAAGATGTTGGTTCAGACTTTTAAAAACAAAACACTGTGTGATCCAAACAAAATGGGACCAATTCAGTCAATGAGGTAAAAGTCCACAGCCTCTGCTTTATAGTCAGAAGCTTACCGTGTAGTGCTTAATTATGGATTTCCTAGTTTTGCTCACTGTTGTTCTGTGTGGGCTAATTTTGACTCCCCAAACTTTTATAGTTTCTGGAGCTGGAGGTTGGGGTGAGGGTTTTGGGCCTGATACATACGTGTGCATGCATGTATGTTTGTGTACTGGTCTCAACCAGTGCGTAGCTTTGTGCCAAATATATATTACAAATGCACAGTCAGTATTGTTGGTTTCATTAATATAATTAAAATATCATGCAAATAAATGTTTTCTTGAAGGCTAGCTAAAATATGCATGCTACTTCACCCATCTAGAAAGATCCAGTCTAGACTCAAACTCAAGTCTAAGTAGACCTCACTTAAAGTGACAATGACCTGTCAGGTTTTCCTTGGCCAGATCGAGCATACAAGAAAATAGAAATAATAATTTTCTGTACTGGGCCATCACATTATCTCTGAAATGTGGCAGAGACTAGATAGACTCTTACCAAATATTGCTTCTTCTCTCTGGGCGTACATAAAGACTGCATTTCCCATTCTCCCTTGAAGTTACTTTGAAGTCATTTGACTACATTTTAGGCATGGAATTTGAGCAGACATATTCCAGGACTAGCTATAGAAGTCTCCCGTGTGAACCTCCATATCTCTTCTTTCCCATGCTGTAGCATTTGCAGAGAATACATTTTAGAATAGAGTCATCGCCTGATGGAAGGAAACTGGGTTCCTGAGTCACAGCGTGGAGGAAAGTCACAAAGGAGAGCCATCTGGCCCACATCAGACTAAGACAGGTAATAAATAAATGTATTTGTGTTAAGCCACTGAGATTTGAGGATTATTTGTTATAGCAACCAGCATTACTTATCCTGTCCTTTTTCAGAGATAGTCTGGAAAAACTTGATTACACATGCAGGTGGTTCAGACCCTTCTGATGTCACTAATAACTATAGTTTGCCAAATAATTATATACTTTTTGTAATTAACAAAGTTCTTTTGCACACTATTTTATTTAACGCTCACAACACAATCCTGTGAGGGAACAAAATGAGGCTTCTCACCATTAGGTCAGAATAGGAAACAGGGGTGCAGAAAGGTAAATGGAAGCAGCTGGGATTTCAACCTGAGTATTTCGAGTTCTCCCTTCTGTTCATCTACCACTATTTATGTGTAGGAGAGAATCCCCAAAGAGGTGGAAAGAATCCTTAAACTAAAGTTACCTGATTATCTTTTCATATTCGTATTTTAATTTCGAAATTACACTCAATATGGATGCCACGTCTTCAATATGGCTGGGATTCTTGTGCTAATGTTATTATTGCTTCAATTAGGCTTCTGTAAAAAGAGAAGTGGAATGCAACTTTATCTACTGCATATTAGGACTGATGACATATAAAGTCTTGGATTTTTATAGTGTAATGTATCTCCTGAAAAAGTATAAAATTGCTCAGAATTTTTCGTCTATAAGGTAAAATGCAGGGTGTGTAATTATAAGTACAATTAGTCCCATTTTTAAATAACTTCTTCAATTAGTGGTGTATACACTGACAAAAATTTCCTTTGTGGGGACAAAAATTAGTAATATTTTATGAATACGATGCAGTAAAAAAATTAAAAATGTTCAAAGCTGTTTTTCACCAAAGAGAAGAAATGAAATATCAAAAACAAATAAGCTCAGAGAATTTCCAAACTTGCATATTCTATGGTCCCTCACATTGAATCTCTTTAGTCAAGTTTTCCTTGTTTCTCTGTCTGAAACAGCATATTTTAAATCCATTATGATTCTATTTTTTCTTAATTGCACTGAGCGTAGCCTACTGTGTGCCACACCTAGGTGGTTATCAACCCCCAGGGAACGTTTGGCAATGTTTGACAACTGATGCGTTGTCATGGGGCTGCATGTTCCAAAGGGCCCCATGTTTCGTTTAATGCTCTGTTGCTGTGCCTTATAATTCTTAATAATTTTATCTTTGAACGTGTATTTTGAGAGTGAAGTCTGATGGGACAGTGGAGAATGTGCATAAGAAGTATATTAGGTGGGGATGCCTCTTCTTACCACCTCATTCACGTATTCATTATGCCCCATGAGCACAGAATTCCAGTGGCCTACCATGTGTGGGAGTTCAGTAAGACTCAAAAGTACAAATTAAGAGTATTTCATCTATACCAATATAGCTCCAATAGGCTGTACTTTCTGCTTGAACCAGAACTTTCTCTGAGAGCAGAAAAACACAAGCAATGAAGGAATCCTATCATCTTCTTTCTTATTCAGGCCATTTTCCTGTATTAGCCAACCACTTGTCCTGAATGATTACACAGACAGAAAAGGAAAGACAGGGCCATGCATAGTTCCTTTTCCTTCCAGACCTTCCTTACTCTGCAGTAAGCTGAAAGTAGAAAGGCTTTGTAGAACATGTGCATATTTTGTACAAAGTTTTCACTGTTCTAGTAAGAGTGACATGCATGTGCATGCATAAATTATGACATAGGAGTTGTGTCATTTTTGGGGGGGCAGGGATGGAGTGTCACTCTGTCTCCCAGGCTGGAGTGCAATGGCAAAATCCTGGCTCACTACAGTCTCTGTCTCCTGGGTTCAAGCAATGCTCCTGCCTCAGCCTCCCAAGTAGCTGGGATTACAGGCACACGCCACCATACCCGGCTAATTTTTTGTATTTTTGCTAGGGATGGGGTTTCCCATGTTGGCCAGGCTGGTCTCGAACTCCTGACCTCAGGTGATCCACCCACCTTGGCTTCCCAAAGTGCTGGGATTACAGGTGTGAGCTACCACGCCTGGCCATATCATTTGTTTATATGAGTTAAATGCTGTTATATTTGTACTTAAAACTGGCATTCTGCAATATAAACAGTAAAATTCATACTAATAAATTTGTTTTTATTTTTCCTTACTTTGGTATTAAATAGCAAATAAGAAATTACTAATCCCAAGGCAAATCGAGAGAGAAACTGTGGAAGAAAGGAAAAAGCTGCACATTTTAGTACCTTTAATGTTACTTTTTCAGTAACATACTAACATATTTGTGAGTAACATATTTGTGAGCATATTAACATAATGTGCTTTTTCAACACAGGGCCTATGTTTTCATTTTGCACTAGGTCCTGAAAATTATGCAGTCACTCTAATGGAGACAGTTTTGATTATCACAATTGGGATACGGGGATGCTACTGGCATCTAGCAGGTAAAGGCCAAAGATGCTGCTAAACGCCCTGCAGTGCACAGGTCAATCTTTACAACAGAGCCAAAAAAGTCCATGGTGCAAAGGTTGAGAGACCCTGTGGCATTTGGGTCCATATTTTCCAACTAAATGTCCAATCCCTTAGGTTATGGGCCATTGTTTCTTTTTCTAACTTATGTAGCATCCAGTACGCTTTCTGGCACAATTGGAATGTTTTTAAAGTGATCAACACTTGTTCTGTTAAAAAGAAAACAAGAAGAGTCTTTCAGTATTCTTTGCTTGTTATCATCCTCATCATACAGGCTTATTAAACAATTTGCACAGCTTGCAGATGACTTGTGTGCTTCAAGCCAGTGGCGAAGCTGGAAACAGAAGTCTCATCTCTGATCTTCAGAGATAGACTTAGATTTATTATTTCCATCAGAATTAATCTGTAGCTGAAAAGGCATAATTTAGAATTGAAAAGATTTTACCACTAAAGTTAGGAGGCAGGCGTCAGCGAAAGGAAATATTCATTTAGTTCTCGACTTATGGGCACTGATATTGGGTGCTTTATAGTTAATCATTTGTTATGGCTGGTTATTCTTTTTTATAATGGTTATTCTTTTTTATAAATGGTTATTCCATTTTACAGGTGAGCAACTTGAGGCTCAGAGAGATTCAGTAACTCATCCAAGTTCATATGTCTAAAGAATGTAGACTGAGCCAAAAGTTAAGCTCAGGTTTGTATGACTCTAAAACACATGACCCAGGATCAGCCCTCCCTGCAGGTACACTTCACCACTAAGGACTACAATTTGAACCCTGAGGTGGAAATTCCAGTCCCATTCCACATTTATGAAGTGCGCCCACTGATGGGAGCACTTCATACCAGGTCCAAACCAAGACACCTTTGAGAGTGAAAGGGGAGTTATTAATCTAATGCTGGGACAATAGCATATTATTAACTAGGACTGCTCTGGTGACATGAGGACCTACTATGGTCACCCCCAATCCCTGGGGACCTCTTGGAAGAGGGTCTCTTAGCAACAGAAGGGAAGCATCCTGGTCAGGTAATCTGCTTCCCCAGAGCAACCACTGACATATCTACTATGTTTACTTGGTAGGAAGAAGTAACAAGGGAAAGAGAAGAGGTAGGTAAGAAACAAGCAATGTATTTTATAATTCATCATAAAATGATTGCTGGGACTGTATTTTTTGCTTCAGAAACATTAGTCAAAACAATTCAGCTATAGTTCTGGTATCATAGAACACACATATCCCAGCAAATTTCAAATGCAATAGTTTCTCAGTTCACTGTCCACAGAAGAGCTTCTAATTATAGGCCTGTGCCACATTCTCCTTATCCCGTGGTATCTCTCGGGCAGTGTACATGGGCATGCAAATGTGACAAGAAGAATTCTGATTCCTCACGCCTATTTAGGTTGTGAAACTCCTATTCTGGGTTCATGCCACAAACATGGTGTGGCTAATTAAAGAGGCTAAAATCAAAAGAACCACAGCTCTTTCTTTCAAAAAACTGTATTTCTCTTCTTCTTTCTGCTCCTCCTTCTTCTCTTACGGAGCTCTTACTACCAAAATACATACATATTAGACATGCATTACTGGAAGAAACTGTAGGAAAAGGAGCTAAGGACTTTAGTGGGGCAAAAGGTTCAAATATAGGGCAGGAATCCAGCCCCACACCACTGGTTCACTTGAATGCCTCCTGCTGTCCACATTCTACTCACCTCTTGTCCCCCAACTTTCTGCTGGGCACTGACCAAAACTCAGAGGTATAAATTTAAATTTGATGTTCAGCACATACATTTGTTCCCATTCATGAAGATCCATGGCTACAAAGACTAGGAAATTAGAATCTAAGCCCCAGACCCTTGCTTTGGACCAGAGTATTTCCAGATATTGGCTCAGGGATACTTAGAGGACTGGATTTGCCATGTCACGCCTGAAAGCCTGCTGGTTGTCGGCGGGGTCTCCTTCTTGGCTGAGGAAGGCAGTGGCTCAGAGACCTGCTCTTTGTCTGAGGTCACACAGACTCTTGGCAGCAGACCTCTTCAGTTCAAGCTTGCTTGCTTCTGGAGTCCTGCCAAGCCTCACACTAAGAAAACGACGGCATTTAATTAGGGGGAAACACCTCGTGCTACATGAAAGAGAAGAGCGAAATGGGAAAAATTAATTCATTGTTATGTAATAGGTGTAAAACGCTTTAAATATGTAGAGGTTGCCATTTAGTTAAAAAAAAAAAAGTCAGCTTCTTATTAGACAGCAGTGTAGACAGATATCTTGACAGCTTTTGCACTTTGGTAGCAGCCTAGGGCGACATGGACACTAGAAAGTCATTGCAATAAACCTCTGAGCTTTGCCCTATTAAAAATGTCAGACTAATAAATCACATTTTTTAATGACCAAGGAGGGAGGAGATCAATAAGCTTTAGGAAGCCATCTACAGAAGGGTCATCTGGTGCTGTTTAACGTAGGCTCACTAAGGTGGCAAAGATTTCACAATTCATCTACAGTTCAGTGTTAAGATCCATATCGGGACATGAAAGTTATATTAACTTTTAGGCCAGAAATCTTGGAGGAAACTCTCCTATTTTTAGGCACTATTTAGTATTTCAGATTGTGTATGTGTTTTTAAATAGCCCTATATTTTCAAATTGTTTTCTGTCTTTCGAATCTTTAAAATGTAGAAAATAATATTTTTGTCGGTTCTATTAACCAGAGTTTTTAAAAACTTTTCTAAAGATGGCAATTGTTTAGCATATTGAAACGACAGCAGGAGGTCAATTAAACAAAAGGATGAAATTTACTGTTGAGGCAATGAATGGAAGAGTATACCCAATAGACCTGCAGGCTTCAGTGTTAGCAAAGATCAAACTGTCAACCTCAAAGAAAAATAGATCCTTTAAAAGAAATAATCCAAGGCTTATCATTCTTCTTAGCAGCTTTTTCTTCTCTCTTCCTCATACCTCCCTACTCCTGAATTATATACACATTCACAGACATTCTCATTGGAGGGGGAAAAAAACTAAATTTGACATCTTTTATAAGTTATTCATTTTAGCAAAAGTTTCAAAATTGCCTTATTTAATGAGTTTCTCTTCACCAGTACAAAAGATAATAAATAAGACGCAGTGATGGGCAGTAGAGGAAGGTCTTTTGAGGTCTTGGTGAGACTGTGTGGCAGGGATTGAAGACCACTTCTGATGCTCACTCTAAAAGAAATATTTTAAGCAAACCATAAAAGTGGGCTTGACCCTTCCATGGGACCATCATAAATCAATTGTTAAAGCAAGGGTGAACACTGGGGAGGAGGTCAGAGGTGGGAGAGAGGCCACAGAGGAAGGACAGTGTGAGAAACTAGAGCAAAACCAGGGAAGAGAATAGGGCAATCTTTTGGTTGAGCAGCATTATTAATTCAGAAATTGTGTTTATGCTGCTTAGAACTGTACACTAATGAAATCACAGCCATACGAAAAATTCCCACAGCAGAAATTAAAACCTAGGGTTGTTTTGGTGCTGAGGCTCCTGTTCAGCAACAGGTAGATTGACACTTGGTTAAAAGTAAGTGTCAATCTACCCTAAGTCCTTAGGAAAATTCCTCCGAATGTACAGGAAAGTTTGTGTCACTGTTTTCCGTGTGTCATTAAATGATACACCCTTAGATGTGCGGGTGGTATTCAGACATAAATACCTCACTCATGGTATCTTGAAGCATGTCAGTTTTGCCGTATTCTGAGAAAGGCAGCCTTTAACTTTTTGCCAAATTGATCTTACACTCACAAGAAAAAGCTTCGTGGTAACCCCTTCATTAGGAGAAAAGAATATAGAATGACAAGTTAGCGTGTTGACTAATCTAAAAAATAAAAACTTTTGCAGAAAATTTTGTATCAAATGTAGAGTCTGAATGATCTGTATGTCTAGTCATTTGTTTCCTTAGGGTGGAATCAAGTTTAGAGCCCAGACAATCAAAGTGATTCACATTTAAATGAAAGGTGGCTCGATTGATTTGTAACGACACAATTTATTTGGTAATAATGACATTCCTTGCTTTTGGCCAAGAAAACAAAGGTTGATTTATTTCCTAACAACAAAGACAAATGGCCCTTCTGCTCCAACCTCTTCCTTATTCTCAGTGGTTTAGGGGCAGGTTGTCAGTGGACTCTGCTCTGTTCTCTCTCTTGCTGGAGGAGGATTCTGGGCAAAATCTTTTAGAAACATGCCTGGAAAAGTCCCAGTAATGGAAACTAGACCATTGTACACACACCTCAAAGTTTTAAAGAGCCACGTGCTTTTTTTTTCTACTTGCAATTGCACAACTTGGTCTCAGAAACAAAGGATTGTGCTAGAAAAATTACACACCTTATGCAGAGCACCTTAATGTTGTCATTTGCAAAGATACAGCTCCAGTTAACATGTGTTGTTGAGACTAATCTTAGAAGACTCAGATAAATAGGGGTGAATATAGCAATGGCATCATTATTATAATGATAATGCTCATATTAAAAAAAAGTATCCTTTAAAAATGGTCCATTGTTTTATACAAGTGCTTCACTATAAATATGAATTTTAAATGCAAATACACACACAACTGGGAATTGTCTATTTAAGCTTAATAAGTAATGATAAAAAATAACATGAAGACAAATAGATAAATCAATTTTTAGTAAATATGTGGTTCCTGTTTTTATGTGATAGAATCACAGCATTAAGCTTGTTTAAAACAAGTTTTCTATTTTATTTTAATATGTTTTTAAATGTTCAGAGAAAGCAGCGTGGTTACTTGGGACCTTTAAGAAACAAAGTCCTTGAGTGACTTAGAGAACTTCCTGGGGCCAGCTAGACAGAGCCCGCTTTTCTAGTGTGAAGGAGACCCTGGCCAGGGAAAAAGAGGTCAAGAAAAGCAAGTGAGTTGGAGTGGTATCCTAGTGAGGTTTGCAGAAGATCTTTTTCCTGAGCAGGAAAAGTGCAGTAATGAGAAATGTAAGGAGGAGTATATAACCTTATGTTTATTCCTCTCTGAAAACAGAGAAACGTTTCCATTTTGATATTGAAAGGCGGCTGAAAACTGATACAGGTAGCTGTTAGAAGAGCTGAAAGAAGAACCGAGGCAGCAAATTGCTCCTTGCTTTCCAATGCAACATTCATTCATTCAGCAAACAAGTCCCTACTATGTGCCAAAGGTGGTGGGACAGGTGACCAAAGGGAAGGTGAAAGCACACTTGTGATGGTGATGGGAGCTGAGGAGAAGGTAAATAGAGCAATGCCACAGAGCAGGAAGAGTGAAACTCAGAGGTCTACGGTCAGACAGGTGACCTATGTGAAAAGGTGGCAGGGGAGGTCTCACAGGAGGAAGCCTGCTATTTAGCTCAAGCAAAGAAAACATTTTAAAAGAAAAAGCTTTAGCTTGGGCAACATGGTGAGACCATGGCTCTACAAAAAATACAAAAATTAGCCCGGTGTGGTGGCACATGCCTGTAGTCCCAGCTACTTGGGAGGCTGCGGTGGGAGGATCACCTGAACCCAGGAGGTAGAGGTTGCAGTGAGCCATAATTGCACCACTGGACTCCAGACTGGGTGACAGAGTGAGATCCCATCTAAAAAAAAAAAAAAGAAGTTAAAAAAAATCAGAGAGGTTTAGTGTACATTGAACAGTAAAATGCACGACTAAAATTCATAAGCAATAACAAATGCTAACATATTGTCATTTGAGCTTCAGGTTAATTTCAATGAAAGAAATAAGGATAATGCATTACAGCTTAAGTCCTCTTTTATTCTTTTGGTTTTATACTCTAATTCCCCTTCCTTCTTTCCTCCCTCCCTGCTGGAGACAATCACTGTCATGACTTTGGTGTTATTCTTTCAGTCTTTGTTGCTACATGCAGCATTGCTTTGTGTTTTTAAAATGTATGTAAATAACATCATTCCATATGTAAAATTCTGTTATTTGCTTTTTTATTCTGCAGTATGTTTTGAGAGTTATCTATGTTAATTTTTATGGATCTAATTCACTCATTTTGTTGGCCGTGCGATATTCCATCATATATCATAAGTTATTCTGATTAATGAGAATTTGAATTTTTAACAAATTCTACTGTCACACACCATGCCTCACTCAACATTTATGTATATGTCTCCTTGTGCACAGATGCAAGGGTTTCCTTAAGGATTATGCCTAGAAGTAGAATTTCTAGATGGATATAAGATATTGGGTAGGCATCAGATATTCCAGATACTGAGGAACTGCATTCCAAAGTGATGGCACACATTTATAGTCACTTTAGAAGTGTGAGGCTTCTCCTTAACCCCATGCTTGCCAGCATCTGATATCGTACATTGATTTTATTGTTACCAAATGATATTCTTTTTTATACATTGTCATAGAAAAACTATATTATTTCTTTGATTACCAGTGAGGTAAAATGATATTCCATACATTTTTTGGTCATTTGGTTCTTCTGGTTTGTGAATTCCCTGCTTCTATCCTTTGCTGAATTGTCTATCAGAGTTTTCACATTTATCCTTATTAATTTGTATCAGCTATTTACACATTCTGGATTCTGAGATTATATGTACACATACACACACAATATATGCACAAAGACACATATATGCACATATATGTATTTAAAATTCTACTAAGCACATAAAAGAAGATGTAGATTAATGGAAAAAAATCAAGTCCTTGGAGAAAAAAATAACATTTTAAAGATGTAAATCATCCTCAAATTAGTCTATTAATTTAAGAAAATTGTAATAAAACTTCAAGCAACATTTTTTCTGTAGCATGTGACATGAATCTACATATTAGAGTAAAAAGAAAAGAACAACTAAGACAATCTTTAAAAACTGACAAAGGACAGGAAGCATGTTCTATAAAGAGACAAGAATTATTGTAAATTACAGTTACATATAACTGTAATTAACAAATGTGCAACATATGCACATGAATTAATAGATTATATATATATACATACACACAATATAGACACAATCTGTGTGTGTGTATGCGTGTGTGTGTATATCAGTTTATATCTGATCTATACACAGTTGTCCGTTGATATCGTGGGAGATTGGTTCCAGAACTTCTCATGGCTACCAAAATCTGAGGATGCTCAAGTCTCTGATGTAAAATGATATATGTAGTATTTGCATATAATTTATGCACATGCTCCAATATATTTTAAATTATCTCTACATTACTCATAATACATAATTCAGTATAAATGCTATGTAGACACTTGTTATGCTGTATTGTTTAGGGAATAATGACAAGAAGAAAAAGTCTCTACAAGTTCAGTACAGACATAATTCTTTTTCAAACATTTTCAATTTAGGCTTTGTTGAATCCATGGATGCAGAGCCCATGGATATGAAGGGCCGGCTGCACTAGCATATGTGTGAATACATCAGTAAGGTGAGCTACCACAAACTTAACATACAGATAAAGTTAATAGCATTAATTTATATATGTAGTAATCAACCAGCTAGAAGATATAATTGAGGCCTCATTTGCAAGGTAACATAAACATATAAAATATTCAGAAATATGTGCTCGCTTCGGCAGCACATATACTAAAATTGGAATGATACAGAGAAGATTAGCATGGCCCCTGTGCAAGGATGACATGCAAATTTGTGAAGCGTTCCATATTTATGAGAAAAAAAAATTCAGAAATAAGTTTATTGAGAAACACTGATAAATTTAAAAATTCTACTAAGTACATAAAAGAAGACCTAGATTAATGGGGAAAAAAATCAGGTCCTTCGAAAAGAAGATCACAGATGCAAATTATCCTCATATTAATCTATTAATTTAATAAAATTCTAATAAAAATTCAGGCAGCATTTATTTTGTGGCACGGGCACGGAATCCACAATCCCAGGCACCGTGACTCACACCTGTAATCCCAGCACTTTGGGAGGTCGAGATGGGCAGATCACCTGAGGTCAGGAGTCGAGACCAGCCTGGCCAACATGGTGAAATCCCATTTCTACTATGTAATCCCAGCTACTCAAGAGGCTGAGGCAGGAGAATAGCTTGAACCCATGAAGTGGAGGTGGCAGTGAGCCGAGATCACGTCACTGCACTCCAGCCTGGGCAACAGAGCAAGACTCCGTCTCAATAAAACAAAAACAAACAAACAAACAAACAAAAAACTGAGAGAGGAGAGGAAGCATGTACTATGAGGAGACAAGGATTATTGTAAGTTGCAGTAATGATATCTATGTGCATTGGAAAAAGATACACAAAAAGACACTGGTCCTCAGTGTATCTCCACAAATTTTTGTTATAAAAACATTCCTATATTCTATATTGCTACTTATTTAGCCACTAAATAATTCATTCTGCAATTTTAAAGTCAAATTTTAAAGAGCAGTTTTAGATTCACAGCAACACTTAGTGAAAGATACAGAGAGTTTCCATATACCTGGACCCCTACAAATGCTCTGCCACCCCCATTATCCACATCCCCCACTAGAGTGATGCATTTGATACAATTCATGAGCCTACACTGACACATCATTATCATTCTTTAATTTTTAATAAACAATTCTACTTTAAGGGGAGAAAGAAGCATCATAGTCTGGCTGATATCTTAAAGTTTCGAAGACACAGGAAGAGCCACCGCTCTCTTGAACCAAGAAAAAACCATCTTTTAGCGGCTGACTCAAGAATGCAAAAGGAATTAACTAACTTCTCTAGGGCTATTTCCTTACATGTGACAGCAGGTTTTACATGAAGATATTACACTCAAAGAATCATATAAAAATATGATGGAATTTTTTTTCAAATACTAACTCATAGTATCTCTACTACAAACTAGGTGTTACCATCTCCATTGAACAGATAAGAAAGCAGAGGCTCAACAAGGTAAGACACTTTCCCCAGAACACAAGGAGAAAGGGCAGAATCAGAGCTCCCAGTTAGGTCTAGAAGACTCCAACCCTACCCCTGCCATCTTGCTTCATGCCCACTATCTACTCCACTTACATAACCCTGGGCTTGCTTGGAGAGTTGAGGCCATTTGATGACTTGGACTTCTGTAAGACTGGGATTCAAGTGGTACAGAATACAAATCCCTAGAACTTGGAATGGGCTGCTCTGTGGCCACGTGCTTGGGCCCCAAGCCTCCCGGGCCACACCATTTCAACACGTCTTTGGAGCACGTTAGTGGCACTTTATTTTGCTTCTGCTTAACTTCAAGGATTTCATGTGCTTATGTCAAGCATTAGTTGCATGTTCCTGCAGTTTAAACAGGTGTAGTTTCATGACAAGAGTAAATCATTAATGCAACGGTAGAATGAATCAGTAGCCTGAAAAAACAGTAGGGAGGTAGCGATCATGATATCTTCTATCCCATTGTTTTCATACACTTGGTCCCTGGAACCCTAGTTCCTTTTCCACTCCTTGATCATGGGATTTTTTTTTTTTTTTTTTTTTGCCTCAACAGGGTCTTTATATTTACTGTACTTTCTCCCTTAAAACTGACCTACCAATTTGTGCATGGCTGCAAGACCTAATATCCTTTAGGTCTTGAGTCAAATAGCAGCATCTCCAAAAAGCCTGCTGTAATCACACTTGGTCACAAGGCTCTAGTTACTCTCTATCGTAACGCCCAGTGGTTTCTTTTCTGCCAGTTATCTCAATCTGAAATCATCTTATTGAGTCATTGTCTTGAAGCCAATACTTCTTGTTCTTTGTTAAATACCCAGCACTTAAACTAGAGCCTAGAAAATGATGGTAGCTCAGTGAGAATGCGTTAAATAAGTCATTGAGGGAGCAAGCAATCTTTAACAGAGATAGAAAAATGATCAGAAAACCTTTTCCAGCTACATTTCCAAGAAAGAGATTTAG
This sequence comes from Aotus nancymaae, assembly GCF_030222135.1. NCBI lineage: Eukaryota > Metazoa > Chordata > Mammalia > Primates > Aotidae > Aotus > Aotus nancymaae. The sequence goes on from NW_026988455.1 coordinate 27,011,456, forward strand.
CAATGAAAATGGGTGGTCTGACATACTTTTATTCAGTTCCAAAGCCCTGGTCAGTAAATACTGGCTTCAGAGGCCAAAGAAACCTGAGACCTGACTAGTGCTGGGCTTGCATTGCAGCTCAGAAAACCCCCACTTGCAAGCAGAACAGGGGTTATTCGAACCCCCCTACCCCTGCTCCTTTGGCATGCGTTCTGGGCCCTGTAAAGGTTGCCATTTACTGGGTTTTGTTAGATCAACACAAAGTAAATATTTTCAGTTCCTGAATGCTGGTGAGAGCATGGGAGGGATCGAGTGATGGTGCCTGGGAGTAAATTCCATCTCCCTGCAACAGCAGGTTTAGTCCCATGTTCTCTGCGGAGCCAGGCCGATTAGTGGCGCATGGCTAGGGCTGAGTTCCTCCAGCAACCCTGTGACATACAGGAAGAAGTTTATGCAGCTCTAAGAAAGAAATCACCACCAGTAACAAGTCAAGTGTCAGTGCATGCTTCATGGCTTATAGATACCCCCAACCATAGAGAGATGCTGGTGAATTACACAGTGTGAGAACAGAAGGTTGGTGGGGAAAGACTCGTAGCAAGTCAAGAAGAGCTAAAACAACTCTGCCAGATGATCGTAACAGAAAAGAAAATGTTGGTTGCCCTGAGCTCAAGTGTACAAAAATCACACTTCTCCTAGATAAAAACTGCCTATAAAAATTACCCAAAGCTGTGACTATTTACTCCTGCAACAGAACAAGATTCTGGCATCTGTCAGAACCCAGGAAGAGGAATATGCCCTGAAGCTCAGAGTCCGATCGCTGCTCTTGTGCAGGGTGGGTGGCAGCTGAGCCCTCCAAGATGCTCTGTTCCTCTTGGCCAACGGGAGAGAATATTAGGGCTTGCCCAAACAGGCCCCAACAAGGCACTTTTATTTAGTTTCTAGCATGATTAATCTAATTTGTTTTAGGTTCTGGGAAACTGGCTATACTACAAGGTAGCTTCCTGGAAACTTACGAAAACTTACATCCAAAAATTCTTGTGCAAATTAGACATTAATGGGCCAATTGTACATGTTTCAAATCAGCAAGCTGCTACATAGGTGAAACTGATCTATTTAGAAAAGGCTTAGAATTTAGAAAAAATTAGGTTTCAGGAAAATAGTACACATTCTTTTTAACCTTTCTTTCCCAGGCTCACTTTTAAGGGATCATTGGGATTCCCCACTAAGAAAGCAACTGTATCCATCATCAGAAGGGTATTATCAGATGGCACTCCCATCTGCTGATGTGTTCGGATTTTAAAGGATTCACTAATCTTAGAGAAGCCTCTCTCTTAGACTGCTTTCTGTGCTGGGAGTGCAGGCAGTGGGAGAGTCCCAGAGGTGGGGCATAGCTCTGGAGTGGAAGCACCCAGTCCTGCAGAAGTGAAGGGCAGAAAGGGAGCACAGCTCACAACAGAGAAAATAGATTCCTAGATGAATTAAATCCTTTCCCTAAAGAAACATGGCCCATGAGCTGATGAGAAAGCCAGTTAAAAAAGCTTCATCTTCTGATTCATGGTCCACAGCCAGCTCAATTCTGCAGTGTGGGCAGTCTGTTTGGGTAGTTCCAACGGGTTCAATTCTAGAGGCCATCACTAGAGGCCTGTTTCCAGATTGAAACTGGTCCAACCAGGTAGTTTTAGGACATAGGTTTTTCAACCCAGGACTTCATATTCCATCCTTGTCCTCCAAAATCGAGAAACTTTTTAAAAATAGTTATATCTATCTTCTAAGAGTGGATTGTAAACCCAAACCAAACCTCTAAAAGGAGCCACAGACCAAGGCCTTCTCTACTTACCCTAGACCTCTTAGCTGTAGGTAGAAATAATGTAGGCTTTTCAGATGCTTAAAAACATATCACACTCGGGAGGAGATGGCTCCAGATAAGATCTTTTGGCAGGTGCCTATTAGGCTCAGTTCCATGGCTTTCCTCCAAGATGATTTTATTTTTAAACAGCATCAAATTTTATTCTGTAGCCTTGCTAGGAATATAGTAGATACAAAACAGCTTTCTTTTATTTCATAAAGAACACAAGTTTAATCTTTCTTTCTTGTCTCTGAAATAACTCAAAATGGAATTCTCTTTACACTGGACCTTTGTTTTAAAGTAAGAAAGACCTTTATCACCTGTATACACGCTATGAGCAGAAGAGATTGTTTAAAAATCCTTGACAATATTAAATGTGGGATGTAGTGATTATTAAAATTATACCTTATCTTTGTTCAGATGCATAGTCCAAGAGACACCAATGTTACAAATGAAGCACTATAGTACCTTCTATTTGAAAAATCTAATATTAAATGCAGTCATTTATTTTCACTATCATTAGTTTATTCATGTAAATTAACACTGTCCAGGAGCTCCAGTTTCTGGTCAATCTTTTGGAAATCTATCAAAATATTTGGGAAAATCATTTGAGTGGTAAATTGAATATGATCAGTCAATTTCTGATATCTGAGTGAAATACACAGAAGCATTAACATAAAGGAAAACATATCTGCCATGAGAAGTTTGTTCTTAGCACAATGAGGATTAAGTTTGAAAAACGCTCTCTGTTGGGACTATCTGTCCATAAGAACTGTAGGTCATCGAAATTATCTACCTGTCTGTGGCCCTCAGTTGGTGTCTGGTCATGGTGGCCATAGACTAGCTACAGAACTAGTTTTCCAAAAGCAGTTCATCTCAACCAGCTTCAAGATTCAATCAAAAGTTCAGACCAGATCCAATTTACCTGCAAAATCTCCATTCTTGCATCTAGCAATGCACCGTAGTTGCTCAGTCTGTCTGTTAACTTGTCAACATAAGTTCATTCAGCTAAGAAAACAGGTGAGTTTTAATCTCTTCTGTAAGGGCCATGACCATAATAAGCTCTGTGTTGTGTTCACATGTATACAAACTCTAGAGTTTTAATTTGGTTTCCTTCAGTAGAACGTAAGCTTCACTGAGGGCAAGAATCTCTGGCTCGTTTATTTGTTTTTCCCCACTAGGTTTTTCTCAGAACATAGAGCAGAGCCTGACGTGCAGTAAGCACTCATTAAATATCTGGTAAGTAAATGAATGAATACCCAGGCATGGGGTTACGCCTCTGTGCGTGTGGCTGGAGGATTCCACTCCCACTATCGGGATACTCTGCTTGGTTACAATGCAAGGTGTGCATCCCATTGGCTACCTTATTTTCTACTTTGGAGATGTGTTTCTAAAAGGCTGGCATGGGTGCATCCTTTCCTCTAGTCATAAACAATAGAAGTAGACCAATGTCATGAACCTTGCTTTCAAGGAAAGAAAAAAATGTGTCAAATGTTCTCGAACTTACCAGGGATACTTATATTAGATGGTATAGCCAGTCAGCCAATACATCTTGCTTCATTTGATGTAGAAAAATATTCCCAGCAAATATTCTCTGTGGCTGGAGATTTTATAGATTGTTTTTCTTAATTTCCTCTGCCCAACACCCAGGACAGAAGAATGCAAGGGTAAAATACCACAAGACTGATTTTACTGGGTTTGTCTTGATTTGACCAGGACAGATGGAATCTTGCACTCTCCACCTCCAGCTGCAAGGAAAGGTACTATATGAATGGTCTTCCCAGGCCAAAGCTGGCCCGCTACTGGTGTGGAGGCAGAGAAAATCAGGAGGCCACTGGAAAATGGCCCTTCATTCCAACCAAGATGGCAGCCGAGGGCAGAAACATACACTCACCTGGGAGTGCTTTGGCTTCTCAACATTCCAGGAACTAACATGAGTAACATCCACCTTCTATTATCTCCTGTTAGAGATATGAACACATTCAGATTAAGAGCCAGAATCAATTTGCTGCAGGTTTTCTACAAAGTTACCGAAAGAGGTGGGAACAGAGCAATGACCAGTTGACCTCAGATCTCACTGCCTTAGTATAGAGCCTGGCATATTAACAGATGCTGGCCAGTGTTTATTGAACACTAGAGTGACCGAGAAGTCCTGGTTTGCCTGGAACTTTCTCAATTTTTGTAGCAAAATGTTTACGTCTCAGGAAAATCCTCTGTCCGGGTAAAACTGGGACAGTTGGTCACTCTATTCAGAATGCCACGGTGATGCATGGATTTACAGAATTCAGAGTTCAGGTCAGGTTACCTCTTGTAAATCAGTGCAGTGTACCAAAATGCTGGGCATAAGTTTGTTTGTAAAAAGTGAACAAACAAAAATTGTTCTATTAAAACATCAACATATTTTTTGAACTGTTTGAAAAATGCTTTGTTTCTTTTTTAAATACCTGTCAGAATAATCAGTTAGCATGGAAGACTAAAAGATGGTGAATAGAAAAGAACAGCATCAAATAAGAAGCATGACAAATGATTTTGGTTACAGAAGCAAATGTATTGCTTTCATTTCCCCCAACTGCTACCTATCAAGTAACTTATTGCAGACATACTGGTCAGCACAATGGGGTGAGGGCTGTAGGCTGGATATGTTGATATGAAAAGATAATTTTTTAAAAAAATGCTAGAAAATAAGGACCATTAAATATTTCCTTACTCTTCCTTTCAAAAACAAAAATAAATTTGTCTAAAGAAATATTCCATCATTGTTTTAAATACATTTTGCCTGTTTAGAATTTCACCCAATAAAATGCCACAGAGAAGAATGTACATTTTACAGTCCTAAACATATTTAATATACTGTTTTTACAACAGCTGTTGCTTTCACAGAACTTTAACCCTGCTGTGTAAATGCATCACCAGGAAAATACCCAAGTTGTCATGGAGACAACCTCAGCACAGAGCCCTTTGCTCCGTTGAACTGGTGTCAGCTTTCAGCCTCCCTGCATTCCAGTCTGGCATCAACCCCAGGCTATGGCTCAGACTTCATTAGAGGTACTGATGAAGGACAGCAAAGGAATCCGAGGCAATTACTAGAACTGTAAGACCTCTTTCCATCAACACACCTGATGGGAGAACTAAAAATTAATTCCAGAGGGAGTGACGGTATTAATCAAGATTTTCTGGCATCTTCCTTCAAGAACCCTTGATAAACCCAGCTGTCTTTTCTTAGCTAATTTTGGGCCCTTCCATTGTCTTAGCAGGGAGAGATAACATTACAGCTGACATTTGGAAGATTATTTAAAGTATCACGTGGCAAATGTTACAAGTGTAAGGCCAGATTTTCAGTGTTGCTAAGTTAGTGAAATTTCTAACAGTCCTTGAAGAGAAGAACCACAGTTGCATTGAACCCTGCCTGCTGGTAATTTATGATAACATTTTCTAAAAAATGTTAAATATTTTACTTTAAACAAAACTGAGCTCAAAGGGGTGGCACAAAAAATGATGGATATAGTAAAATGATGATCACACAGTTCTTGTAAAGTATTGCAGAAGAGGAACAAAATGAATATTCAGCCTGGCTAACCACTCTAGAAAGCAAATTAAAACAAAGTTTTCTAAAACAACTCAGTTTTGTGGTCTCATAGGTACATGTGAGTTATGTTTCTATTATCTTTGAAAAGTTCTTAAATTTGGTCACAGGAAGATTCAAAAATTGATTTATTTCATAAAACCTTTACATATATACAATTTATCCGAACAAAGCACCTCCTTGGTCATAAAGGAAACTTACCAAAATTGTTATCAGTGACCTAGCCAGAAATCAAAGACACAAAATGAACTCAGTATCCTAATCATCCAATGGCCTTCTGTTGTGGCAAGGTTAACAGACAGCAGGCATTCACGAAGCTAAGTTCATGTTGAATTGACCTTAGATATCTGACCAAATCAGGTTTGCATTTGACCAAAGATGTGTGCGTAAATAAACCTGAAATGTATGAAAATTGTCATGTTTAATAAACTGATTAAAAGGGGAGGAAAAGATGGAATTTATTTTAATTTGCCCTCTTACTGTTCACTTCCCATTTTTTACTCATTCAACAATGATTTACTAAGCACATATTGTGTTCCAGTGCCTGTACATGATGTATAATGATACATCTGTTAATAAGTGTGATATTGCTCTCATGAAACTTATGTTTTACTGAGCTGTTGTTCATTTGTCATGTATTTTTTTCTCATATTGTGATTTTTTTGCCTCTGTACTTCCATATTTACAAATTCCTTGAGAGAAGAGGTATGCAACTAAAATAAGCTGTTTTTTAAATAGATGTTCTCCTTTAAATGAAATTGCCACCAGAAAGAATTTACACAGCATGCAAGAAGTATAACTTTTCCAATTTTTAGTCCATTTTCTGACCATTAGATTTATGTCCCATTATGACCATTTCCTTTTTCCATGAGATTTGGCCCAGAAGGTCAGCATTATATAGACTTATTAACAAAAATCAGTGTCAAAGAACAAAGGGATGACACAATTAAGGTTATTTTAAATAATGTGACATAGGTGTTATTCCAAACAAGACATTTTAAAAATCAATGGCAGTGTAATAATTTTGAACTATTAAGCAATGTGTTTCTTGTTCTCTTTTAATACCTCACTTATGGCTCTGTGGTCATCACTTTTGGGAAGACATGTGACAGAGCTAAAGCCGATAAAAATTAGATGACATGGTAGATGTATACCATGGAATGCTACTCAGCCATTAAAAGAATGAAATCATGTTCTTTGCAGCAAAATGGATGCAGCTGGAGGTCATTATCGCCAGCAAATTAATGCAGGAACAGAAAAACACCACATGTTCTCACTTATAAATGGGAGCTAAATACTGGGTGCATATGGACACAAAGATGGCAGCAATAGACACTAGGGACTATAAGGGAGAAAGGTAGGGAAGGGGGCAAGGGTTAAAAACCACCTATTGGGTTCTGTGCTCACTACCTGGGTGATGGGTTCAATCGTACCATAAACCTCTGCACCACACACTGTATTCCTGTAAAACCCTGTAAACGTTCCCCCTGAATCTAAAATAAAAGTTGAAATACAAAATAACCAGCTAGCATAATAATGACAGGATCAAATTCACACACAACAATATTAACCTTAAATATAAACAGGCTAAATTCACCAGTTAAAAGACACAGACTGGCAAATTGTATAAAGAGTCAAGACCTATCAGTGTGCTATCTTCAGGAGCCCCATCTCACATGTAAAGACACACACAGGCTCAAAATAAAGGGATGGAGGAACATTTACCAAGCAAATGGAAAGCAAAAAAAAAAGCAGGGGTTGCAATTCTAGTCTCTGATAAAACAGACTTTAAACCAAGAAAGAGCAAAAAACCAAGAAAGGCATTATATAATGGTAAAGAGATCAATGCAACGAGAAGAGCTAACTATCCTAAATATATATACACCCAATACAGGAGCACCCAGATTCATAAAGCAAGTTCTTAGAGACCAACAAAGAGACTTAGACTTCCACACAATAATAGTGGGAGACTTTAACACCCCACTGTCAATATTAGACAGATCAACGAGACAGAAAACTAACAAGGATATTCAGGACTTGAATTCATATCTGAACCAAGCTGACCTAATAGACATCTACAGAACTCTCCACCCCAAATCCACAGAATATACATTCTTCTCAACACCACATTGTACTTATTCAAAAATTGACCACATAATTGGAAGTAAAACACTCCTCAGCAAATGCAGAAGAATGGAAATAATAACAAACAGTCTCTCAGACCACAGTGCAATCAAATTAGAACTCAGAATTAAGAAAGTCACTCAAAAACCACACAACTACATGGAAACTGAACAACCTGCTCCTGAATGACTACTGGGTAAATAACAAAATGAAGGCAGAAATAAATAAGTTCTTTGAAACCAATGAGTACAAAGACACAACATACCAGAATCTCTGGGACACAGCTAAAGCAGTGTTTAGAGGGAAATTTATAGCACTAAATGCCCACATGAGAAAGCAGGAAAGATCTAAAATCAACACTCTAACATCACAATTAAAATAACTGAGAAGCAAGAGCAAACAAATTCAAAAGCTAGCAGAGACAAGAAATAACTAAGCTCAGAGCAGAACTGAAGGAGATACGAAAAACCCTTCAAAAAATCAATGAATCTAGGAGCTGGTTGTTTTTTAAAGATTAACAAAATAGATAGACTGCTAGCCAGACTAATAAAGAAGAAAGGAGAGAAGAATCAAATATACACAATAAAAAATGATAAAGGGGATATCACTACTGATCCCATAGAAATACAAACTACCATCGGAGAATACTATAAACACCTCTACACAAATAAACTAGAAAACCTAGAAGAAATGGATAAATTCCTGGACACATAAACCCTCCCAAGACTAAACCAGGAAGAAGTTGAGTCCCTGAACAGACCAATAAGTTCTGAAATTGAAGGAGTAATTAACAGCCTACCAACCAAAAAAAGAGCACAGGACCAGAGGGATTCACAGCCAAATCTACCAGAGGTACACAGAGGAGCTGGTACCATTCCTTGTGAAACTATTCCAAACAGTAGAAAAAGAGGGACCCCTCCCTAACTCATTTTATGAGGCCAGCATCATTCTGATACCAAAACCTGGCAGAGACACAATAAAAAAAAAGAAAATTTTAGGCCAGTATCCCTGATGAACATTGATGTGAAAAACCTCAATAAAATACTGGCAAACCAAATCCATCAAAAAGCTTATCCAACATGATCAAGTTGGCTTTTTCCCTGAAATACAAGGCTAGTTCACCATAATCCATCACATAAACAGAACCAATGACAAAAACCACATGATTATTTCAATAGATGCAGAAAAGGCCTTTGATAAAATTCAACACCCCTTCATGCTAAAAACACTCAATAAACTAGGTATTGATGGAACGTATCTCAAAATAATTAGAACCATTTTTGACAAATCCACAGCCAATATCATACTGAATGGGCAAAAGCTGGAAGCATTCCCTTTGAAAACTGGCACAAGACAAGGATACCCTCTCTCTCCACTCCTGTTCAACATAGTATTGGAAGTTCTGGCCAGGGCAATCAGGTAAGAGAAAGAAATAAAGGGTATTCAAATAGGAAGAGAGGAAGTGAAGTTGTCTCTGTTTGCAGATGACATGATCATGTATTTAGAAAACTCCATTGTCTCATCCCCAAAACTCCTTAAGCTGATAAGCAACTTCAGCAAAGTCTCAGGATACAAAATCAATGTGCAAAGATCACAAGCATTCCTATACACTAATAATAGACAAACAGAGAGCCAAATGATGAGCAAACTTCCATTAACAATTGCTACAAAGAGAATAAAATACCTAGGAATACAACTTGCAAGGGACCTAAAGGACCTCTTCAAGGAGAACTACAAACCACTACTCAAGAAAATAAGAGAGGATACAAACAAATGGAAAAATATTCCATGCTCATGGATAAGAAGAATCAATATTGCAAAAATGGCCATACTTCCCAAAGTAATTTATAGATTCGATGCTATCCCCATCAAGATACCATTGACTTTCTTCACAGAATTAAAAACAAAACTACTTTAAATTTCATATGGAACTAAAAAAGAGCCTGTATAGCCAAGAGAATCCTAAGCAAAAAGAACAAAGCTGGAGGCATCACGCTATCTAACTTCCAACTATACTACAATGCTACAGTAAACAAAACAGCATGGTACTGGTACCAAACTAGATATATAGACAAATGGAACAGAACAGAGACCTCAGAAATAATACCACACATCTACAACCATCTGAACTTAACAAACCTGACAAAAACAAGCAATGGGAAAAGGATTCCCTATTTAATAAGTGGTGTTGGGAAAACCGGCTAGCCATATGCAGAAAACTAAAACTGGACCCCTTCTTTACACCTTATACAAAAATTAACTCAAGATGCATTAAAGACTTAAACATAAGACCTAAAACCATAAAAACCCTAGAAGAAAACCTAGGAAATACCATTTAGGACATAGGCATGGGCAAAGACTTCATAACTAAAACACCAAAAGCAATGGCAACAAAAGCCAAAATTGACAAGTGGGATCTCATTAAATGAAAGAGCTTCTGCACAGCAAAAGAAACTATCATCAAAGTGAGCAGGCAACCTACAGAATGGGAAAAAATTTTTGCAATCTATCAGTCTGAAAAAGGGCTAATCTAGAGAATCTATAAGGAACTTAAATAAATCTATAAGAAAAAAACAACCCCATCAAAAAGTGTGCAGAGGATATGAACAGACACTTCTCAAAAGAAGACATTTATGTGGCCAATAAATACATGAAAAAAAAGTCCATCATCACTGGTCATTAGAGAAATACAAATCAAAAAACCACAATGAGATGCCATCTTATGATAGTTAGAATGGCGATCATTAAAAAGTCAGGAAACAACAGATGCTGGAGAGGATGTGGAGAAACAGGAACAGTTTTGAACTGTTGGTGGGAGTGTAAATTAGTTCAACCATTGTGGAAGACAGTATGACGATTTCTCAAGGACCTAGAAACAGAAATAGCATTTGATCCAGCAATCCCACTGCTGGGTATGTACCCGAAGGATTATAAATCATTCTACTCTAAAGACACATGCACATGTATGTTTATTGCAGCACTATTCACAATAGCAAAGACTTTGAACCAACTCAATGCCCATCAATGATAGACCGGAAAAAGAAAATGTGGCACATGTATACCATGGAATACTATGAAGCTGTAAAAAAGGATGACTTCATGTTCTTTTCAGGGATATGGATGAAGCTGAAAGGCACTATTCTCACAAACAAACACAAGAACAGAAAACCAAACACTGTCTGTTCTCACTCATAAGTGGGAATTGAACAATGAGAACACATGGACATAGGGAGGGGAATGTCACACACTGAGGCCTGTCAGGGGGTAGGGTACCAGGGGAGGGATAGCATTAGGAGAAACAGATAATATAGATGATAGGTTGATGGGTGAAGCAAACCACCATGGCACGTGTATACCTATGTAACAAAGCTGCATGCTTTGCACATGTATCCCAGAACTTAGAGTATAATTTTTTTTAAAAAAAAAGTTGAAATTTAAAAAACTGCAGAGAAATATGTTGTTTTCCTGGCATTGGCTTCCAAAATTCTGATATTTTAGGGAGGTATAGAGGGCTCCCACAGAGAGAACACATTTGGGGAACACTTTGAATAGAGCTTCTAAGATTCCCCCAGGCTTAAGGTGGGGGAGGGCTCATGGAATGAGATGAAGGGAAAGGAGAGGAGGGTAGAGAAGTGGGAGGGGCTGGAAGACAGCCAGCTGGATTTACTAGAGACTGAGTGGAGGAATGAGGACCGTCTCAACCAAAGGCCACCATGAGAGGCTTGATTAAGTGCCCAGGCACCGGGAGGACTAAGAGACCAAGTAATCAGAACATTACCCAGTGACAGCTTACCAGGAGTAGCACGTATCTGAGTCTTTCCATTTTCTTTTTCCCTATCTCACATACTTGGGAATGGGCTTGGTTACACTGCTGTAACCAGCAGCCCAAATTTTCCCTGGAGGTTGATGTCTTACTCACAGTACTTACCTGTTGGGGATGGCTGGAGACTCTCCTCTGCTGTTATCATTGTCCTCGCTCATGAGAGCCCATGGTGATATTCCAGTCACTGCCTGGGCCCCGCCTGGGTGAGCTGGCAGAAGGGGAGTGGGATGCTGGTGATGCACCTGTCTGGAGGTCTAGAGAACTAGCCTGAGATCCACCTGGGGTCAGACCAGGGATTCGTTCCGCTCCTGGTATTAACATGCAATGACTGCCTCGCCAGGAACAAGCCTCATTAGGAACAAGCAGATATGCTTCCTAGAGCGAAAATCATTTTGTTTGCTTTTGTTTTTATTTGATCATCCACTGAATTGAATTGCTTATAATAAACCAGAAAGTATAATTAATGTCTTAGCTGAAAACTGGCAAAAGTCAAAGTTGTCTGAAATGGTCAGAGTTGAAAAATTGCCTGGAACTAATTCTTAATATTCACAGTCCCTGGTTCTTTATATGACTGCATTCAGTAGGACTAGAAGTTTGAGAAACATCTAAACAAGCTCATTATGTTCAGTCATAAAGAATTTTCTCCTTATGTCAGTGTTTTGTGTTTGTTTTTTAGAGACTGAGAAAATACAAATTTTATTACTGTGAATTTTAGGATTTGCAAATACAGTTACGAGTTGGTTGCAAACTCTAAGGTCTATTTTTTTTTTTGGCCACTTGCTATGTTGCTTTTAGCATTTGTATTCGTAGGAGATAATAATAAAAGGCAGAAGGTCATGATCCCCCACTTAGTTAAGTTTCAGGATTTACCAGTTGAGTAGAGAACACAGAACATCACCTTCAGTAGCTCACCCAGCTTTGCTTATTTTTGTTACCCAGTCCTGTTGATTATTTTTGTGAATCGTTCATTCTACCAACCCTTTTGTATTTTTCTTATTTGTAGAAGCTCTTTTTATATTAAAGGTATTGATCTCAGTGTTCTTGAGGCGATTACAACAGTCAGGAGTTGGGTAACTATCATGGATTCCTGTTGCAAACAGTAATTGTTAGTACAAGTAAAATGCTATGTTTCAATTTTAAAAATGATTGTTCTGGAGAGCCAGGATCGACAGCTGTGTCAGAATGTCCTGCACTGAATCATCCCTGTTCATCTGCTTGAAATACTTTCTAACCTCCTTTGAAGCCTCGTTCTACAAATCACTCACCCTTTGCGGCCTAGCTGTCTCTCTTCCTTTAGAAAGCCTCTCCCCATCACTCTGCACTGACGGCCCTGACCTCTGTGTCTGTAGCACCACAGCCCATCGCAGTGTTTGGTCACAGACCCCCTCACATGATTATTAAGCTCTTTCTGTATCTCCACTCCAGGAACTGGGTCTCATCCTTCCTCTACGTCCTCCACAAACCCCACCACATTCATGAGGCTACAGACCAGGTGTTTTCAATGAGATGGTAACCTCCACGTTTGGTTTCTCTCCTCCGTTTCTGTTGCACGTGGTGCTGGGCCCAGAGCCAGTGCTCAGTAACGGTCAGTGGGTTGTGAGAAATGGAAGTGACCCCCCCAGCACAAAACATCTTCAATTTGTCACAGAGAGAATGGAATGGGAACATTCTACCTCCTGTTCATGTTCTGCGTGGTAGATTAGCATCAAGAGGCCTTAGGATCTCTTCGGAATCATTAAATTTAACAATGACAGTGGCAGAGAGATAGAGCAATCTCTAATGGGTTTTTCTTACTTGCAACCATGAGCTTTGAATAGTTCTGGGATGACTTTTTGGTAATTACCTAGAAAGGAAAAAGTACAACTGCCATATGATTTGAAAAATTAAGATCGATCATTCTGTCCCTAATATTCTCTTAACTTTTTATCCTCATTTAATAACATACAGTAAAGAGATTCTCATGACATTACACATTTTTCTATGTGATTTTTATTTGTTAATTAACTGTATTATGATTACTGAACATTTGAGTTGCTCTAAAATTTTCAATATTTTCAACCATCCTGTGATGAACGATCTTACCTGTATACCTTAGAGCAACATTCCCGGTTATTTGATAAGTACAAATTCTCAAAAGTGGAGTTTGGGGATCAAAGAGCATTCTCACTGTCAGATAGTGATCAATTGTCTTCCACGGTGCTGTATCAATCTACAGTTTCTTCCCATCACTTAGTACTGCTTGGGGCTCATTTTCCCACACCCTAATCGGCATTACCTTCTTACCAGGGTCCCTGGAGCTAGACTTCAGACCTACAGGATTTTTGCGAATTGTTCATTCTACCCTACAGAGCCTGGGTCTTCTGCTGGCCAAGGATATGACCCAGTCATGCAACCTCAGGCACATGACTCCACCTCACTGGCTGCAGTTCCAGTCCCCTCATCTATGAAGTGAGGATGAGGTTCTCATGCCACAATGGTGGTGCATTCTCCTCTTTGCTGTGCAACTCAGCCTTTGGGCACTTTTCATAACCTACTCACCCTCCTACTCACAAAATAATGTGGCTTATATGTCTTTTGCGTTTAGTCCGTTATGCATCCAACAGCTACTCGTATGTTGTTATTTGAGAGCATTTCCAGAACAACTGTCCAAAAATCTCTCCTGCTGAAATGGATCATGGACTTGAAAATTCTAATGTTGGAAATAATGAAGAATAGCATCCTTTGTTAAAACACCCTGCAAAACATTACGAGGCTTAAAAAGAGCTACAGAAACAGAATTTTCATGGAGGAAGAGAAAATTATAAAAGCAGAATTGATCTAAAGTTCTGTAATCACATTTTTAATTAATTAATTTTTTTTGAGACAGAGTTTTGCTCTTGTCACCTAGGCCGGAATGCAGTGGGGCCATCTTGGCTTACTGCAACCCCCACCTCCTGAGTTAAAGCAATTCTCCTGCCTCAGCCTCCCAAGTAGCTAGGATTACAGGCACCCACCATCACATCTAGCTAATTTTTGTATTTTTAGTAAAGACAGGATTTCATAATGTTGGCCAGGCTGATCTCGAACTCCTGGTCCTCAGGTGATCCACCAGCCTTGGCTTCCCAAAGTGCTGGGATTACAGGCATTAGCCACCCCGCTGGCCTGTAATCATGTTTTTTAGATTGCAATAGTTGAGAAACATTAATTACTGCTATGATAACTTGGATAGACTAAATTCCAGTTTATATATATATATATATATATATTTAAAATCTTATATTTCCAAGTTATTCTGCATATCTAGACACATACAGTGATCCAAAAGGTGAGCATCTTCCTCTGTTCTGAGTCTTAATTCAGAAAAACTGTGAAAAATAGGCTTATAGGTACTAAAGTTAGGAATAAATATATGCAAGCTTTTGTAAGTATTCTTTATATCCTCTAAGATAAAGCAGTGAAGACATAATATCTTCAGGATATCAATCCCAAACAGTTTTGAGTATACGTTTATTTTATTTTTAAAATTGCAGATGAAATGCCTCTGAAGAGGCACTTCCTTTTTCTGCGTGAGTTCCTCCATGTTTGGGGCCCTTGCTTTTATGACTGCAGGTCTATGTGCCCCAATTTAAAATCCTGGGACTAAATGTCTTTGGCAAACTACAATTGTTTCAGTTTTTAGAAAGTTAATAACTAGCACAGGTGGGATATTGCACAGGACCTTCAGCAGGGGCTGAGTCTACCCTATAAGCAAACCCATTATTTGGATGACAAAATATTGAATACTCAAACCAAGTAGAATAAGTAAAGATTACATATAGCCTTCAGGTCACGTCATGTTTTGCTTTCAAAGAAGTGAGAAAAAATCTTTTGTGTTCCAAATCTTCTTGGATGTTGGAGTTATGAGTAAGGGAACGTGGCTTTGTGTAGATAACATTAGTTTGCAATATCCACCATATTAAGGAGGTTAATGAGATTCCTAGGAAACATTTCCTTTTCAAAATAAGTTTAGATGTTCAACCTACACTGTCTAGAAAAACTCTTTTATTTATTTAGCTACTGTTCATTGCATTCCTCATCTGTGCCAAGGCCTGTGCCAGGCACTGGGGGAGATCAATGAACAGACAGACACAGCTCCTGTCCCCATGCAGATAAGCTTGGGAGAATCTGTAGTTATTGTAGATACACTGAAATTTGACATGGTTGGAAAAAGCTGGACATGTCACATTTCTTTTAGTGCTAATTTATAATTCTCATTAAGTTACTCTAATTTCTTTCAGCCCACAACTGATTGTCAAAGCTATGATAAGCCTGTTGCTTATGAGCTGCATTTAAAACCTGCTCATTAAAACAATAACAACAGCAAACTAAAAATAAAAATAAAAGCACATGCAAAACTATAAGGAAACTTTCAACTTTTATGTCTAGGTTTTCTTTTCAATGAAAATTTTCATTACCATTATTTATTTTTCAAGCACATATTTTTCACTAGAATGCTAGAGAACACAGCAAGATAAGACCCTCTACTTTCCTATCGTAGAAGCAAGGGTCTGATATACATTTAGCCCCTATTCCAGGGAATTTGGACCCCATCCCAATACTTAGGGGACTGCTTACTTTCCCCCTAGCCACTTGGATCGCAGAGGAAGTGGCATGAGAACATACAGCTCTGATGCAAAAGCTGCCGAGGCTGTAGAGAAAGAGGCTGTGGACACAGTGTTCCTAGCTACCAGTAAGCAAACTTCAGCCTGCACAGTCAAAGGACAGAAGGGTCTGGAACAGAGCCAAGATGCCAGTGGTGCAGCACAGAATATCACAGATAGGATACTGGTGGGGAATAGGGGAGGAATTCTGTGGGAATGAAGGTGGGAATATGGAGGGATACAAAATAACGTATTCAGATGTTGCTCTAATCTTGCTGTAATACAGCTCCTGCCGAGATGAGCTGGTCTCCTAGCAGGAGCTGCCAATGGTGAGACTGGATGACCCAGCTCATGGGGGCTTTCTATCCCCCTAGATGAGGCCAGCTGAGATGCAAGGCAGGCAACACAGTGGGGAAGGGACGGGGAGAATGGATCAAGTAGGGAGCTAACAAACCTCAAGAGTTTCTTTAGAAACCTCTGTGTTATTTTGAGTCTGCCTCTAGGAGCCAGAGGCTCAAGCGACTTTTCACATGTACATGACTTGGCCACCAATAATGGGTAAGGGATCCCACTTGCAATTTGGTAGAGCTCATTCTCCAGGGAGAGCGTGTCTTTTAAAGCAGAGATGTCTTTATGGAGACAGAGAGCTCAGAAGGGGTTTAAAGCATTTGTTGACTGGGCAGGCCATCAAAAAGTGGCCATAGGGTGAATGAATGAAGGCAGAGATGTCTAGTGGGTGTCTGCCACAGCAGATGACTGGATGGAGCAGAGGCCACATGCTCCTAAATGCTCCAACATTCTGTGGACACTGGGACTTAGCACAACCTCAGAGGAATTTATGGGGGAACCATAGCTTGATCATAATAAGGTTTCCACAATGCTGGTGGAAAGAGGGCTCAAGATAGGGATTCATTGACCCTTGAACAATAGAGACCTTAGGGGTACCAATCCCTTCATAGTCAAGAGTCCAAGTATAACTTTTGACTCTGCAAAAACTTAACTACTAATAGCCTACTGTTGAGCAGAAGCCTCACCAACAACATAGTCGGTTAACACATATATTATAAATTATATGTATTATATACTGTTTTCCAACAATAAAGTAAGGTACAGAAAAAAATTATTAAGAAAATCATAAGGCATTTAAAGATTTATGAGTCATCCAAGATGGCCGCTTAGGAGGAACTCGGGAATGCAGCTCCGAGAGAAAGCACAGAGGGTGAGTGGACGCCGTATTTCCAGACTGATTTTTACTGCCCACAGACCAGGAGATTCACACGCAGAGAAGCCACACGGGTCGCCAGCGCCGCTGGCGCCGCTGGCTTGAACGGCGCAGCCGCTGGGCCGGCACCCTGACGCAACGGCTCACGGTACAAAGTGAGAGAGTCTGAGTCCCCTATAAGCCAGCAAGGGGAGCTGAAACGGGGAGCCAGGCCAGCGCCACGAATCTCAGAGCCGCGGCTATAGCCAACGCAGCGGCTCCGGAGGCAGATCAGATGAGACGGTGTCCCCTCTTACCCAGCAAGAAGACCTGAAACACAACTGAAACGGGGACGGTCCAGCTCTGTGGAGGAGGGGCGTTCTCCATAGGCACCCTGCTGCTCTCTACCAAGGCAATCCGCCACTACAGAGACTCCGTCACTACAGGGGCGGGCCAACATAGCGGAAGCAGTTCTAACTACACCCAGAAGTTCACACGGAAGCTGGGTGGAGCCCACAGCAGCTTAGCGAAGCCTCTGCAACCTGAGTGTGACTAGGCTGCCACCTTGTGGGCAGGGAAAACAGCAACCGCACAGGGGAACATCATAAAACCGTAACTCCCTGGGACAGTACACCTCGGGAGAAGAGCAGGGGGTTTATGAGTTCTGCCACAGCAGACTTAAAATTACCAAAATCAGAAAGACAACAACTACAAAGTCAACAGGTGGATAAATCCACAAAGATGGGAAGAAACCAGCGCAAAAAGGATGAAAACACCCAAAACCAGAACACTTCTCCTCCTACAAGGGATCACAACTCCTCACCAGCAAGGGAACAAGACTGGACGGAGAATGAGTGTGATGAAATGACAGAATCAGCTTTCAGAAAGTGGATAATAAGAAACTTCCGTGAGCTAAAAGAACATGTTCTAACCCAATGCAAAGAAACTAAGAACCTTGAAAAAAGACTTGACGAAATGCTAACAAGAATGGACAACTTAGAGAGGAATATGAGCGAATTGATGGAGCTGAAAAACACAACACGAGAACTTCATGAAGCATGCACAAGTTTCAACAGCCGAATTGACCAAGCAGAAGAAAGGATATCAGAGGTCGAAGATCAACTCAATGAAATAAAACGAGAAGGCAAGATTACAGAAAACAGGGTAAAAAGGAATGAACAAAGTCAACAAGAAATATGGGACTATGTGAAAAGACCTAATCTACGTTTGATAGGTGTACCTGAATGTGACGAAGAGAATGCATCCAAGCTGGAAAATACTCTTCAGGATATTATCCAGGAAAACTTCCCCAACCTAACAAGGCAGGCCGAGATTCAAGTCCAGGAAATACAGAGAACACCACAAAGATACTCCTCTAGAAGAGCAACCCCAAGACACATAATCATCAGATTCACCAGGGTTGAAATGAAGGAGAAAATACTAAGGGCAGCCAGAGAGAAAGGTCGGGTTACCCACAAAGGGAAGCCCATCAGACTCACTGCAGATCTCTCAGCAGAAACCCTACAGGCCAGAAGAGAGTGGGGGCCGATATTCAACATCCTTAAGGAAAAGAACTTTCAACCCAGAATTTCGTATCCAGCCAAACTAAGCTTCATAAGTGAAGGAAAAATAAAATCCTTTGTGAACAAGCAAGAACTCAGAGAGTTCATCACGACCAGACCAGCTCTACAAGAGCTCCTGAAGGAGGCACTACACATAGAAAAGAACAACCAGTACCAGCCACTCCAAAAACACACGAAAAGGTAAAGAGCATCAACACAATGAAGAATCTGCATCAACCAAAGGGCAAAACAGCCACCTAGCACCAAAATGACAGGATTGAATTCACACATAACAATATTAACCCTAAATGTAAATGGGCTAAATGCCCCAATCAAAAGACACAGACTGGCAAATTGGATAAAAAGCCAAAACCCATCAGTGTGCTGTATCCAGGAAACCCATCTCGCATGCAAGGATACACAAAGGCTCAAAATAAAGGGATGGAGGAAGATTTACCAAGCAAATGGAGAGCAAAAAAAAGCAGGAGTTGCAATTCTCATCTCTGATAAAATAGACTTTAAAGCAACAAAGATCAAAAGAGACAAAGAAGGACATTACATAATGGTAAAAGGATCAATGCAGCAAGAAGAGCTAACGATCCTAAATATATATGCACCTAATACAGGAGCACCCAGATACATAAGGCAAGTTCTTAAAGACTTACAAAGAGACTTAGACTCCCACACAATAATAGTGGGAGACTTCAACACACCACTGTCAATATTAGACAGATCAACGAGACAGAAAATTAACAAGGATATCCAGGACTTGAACTCAGACCTGGAACAAGCAAACCTAATAGACATTTACAGAACTCTCCACCCCAAATCCACAGAATATACATTCTTCTCAGCACCACATCACACCTACTCTAAAATTGACCACATAATTGGAAGTAAATCACTCCTCAGCAAATGCAAAAGAACGGAAACCATAACAAACAGTCTCTCAGACCACAGTGCAATCAAGTTAGAACTCAGAATTCAGAAACCAACCCAGAACCGCACAGCCTCATGGAAAATGAACAACTTTCTCCTGAATGTTGACTGGATAAACAATGAAATGAAGGCAGAAATAAAGACGTTCTTCGAAACCAACGAGAATGAAGACACCACATACCAGAATCTCTGGGACACATTTAAAGCAGTCTTTAGAGGAAAATATATAGCAATAAGTGCCCACATGAGAAGAAAGGAGAGATCTAAAATTGACACCCTATCGTCAAAATTGAAAGAGCTAGAGGAGCAAGATCAAAAAAACTCAAAACCTAGCAGAAGACAAGAAATAACTAAGATCAAAGCAGAATTGAAGGAGATAGAGACACGAAAAACCCTTCAAAAAATCAATAAATCCAGGAGCTGGTTTTTTGAAAAGATCAACAAAATAGACAGACCACTAGCCAGACTAATAAAAAAGAAAAGAGAGAATAATCAAATAGATGCAATAAAAAATGACAAAGGGGATATCACCACAGATTCCACAGAAATTCAAACCATCATCAGAGATTATTACAAACAACTCTATGCACATAAATTAGAAAACCTGGAGGAAATGGATAAATTCCTGGACAGCTGCCTCCTGCCAAGCCTAAACCAGGAAGAAGTCGAAACCCTGAATAGACCAATAACAAGGTCTGAAGTCGAGGCAGCAATTAAGAGCCTACCACCCAAAAAAAGCCCAGGTCCAGATGGGTTCACAGCCGAATTCTACCAGACATACAAAGAGGAACTGATACCATTCCTACTGAAACTATTCCAAATAATCCAAAAAGAGGGAATCCTTCCCAAATCATTTTATGAGACCAACATCATCCTAATACCAAAACCTGGCAGAGACTCAACAAGAAAAGAAAACTACAGGCCAATATCCATGATGAACATAGATGCAAAAATCTTCAATAAAATAATGGCAAGCCGATTACAACAGCACATCAAAAAGCTTATCCACCATGATCAAGTAGGATTCATCCCAGGGATGCAAGGCTGGTTCAATATACGCAAGTCTATAAATGTAATTCACCACATAAACAGAACCAAAGACAAAAACCACATGATTATCTCAATTGATGCAGAGAAGGCCTTCGACAAAATTCAACAGCCCTTTATGCTAAAAACCCTCAATAAACTAGGTATCGATGGAACGTATCTCAAAATAATAAAAGCTATTTACGACAAACCGACAGCCAATATCATACTGAACGGGCAAAAACTGGAAGCATTCCCTTTGAAATCTGGCACTAGACAAGGATGCCCTCTCTCACCACTCCTATTCAATATAGTACTGGAAGTCCTAGCCAGAGCAATCAGGCAAGAAAAAGAAATAAAGGGTATTCAATTAGGAAAGGAGGAAGTCAAATTGTCTCTATTTGCAGACGACATGATTGTATATCTAGAAGACCCCCTCATCTCAGCCCAAAAGCTCCTGAAACTGATAAGCAACTTCAGCAAAGTCTCAGGATACAAAATCAATGTGCAAAAATCACAAGCGTTCCTATACACCAATAACAGACTTAAAGAGAGCCAAATCAAGAACGAACTGCCATTCACAATCGCTACAAAGAGAATAAAATACCTAGGAATACAACTAACAAGGAATGTAAAGGACCTCTTCAAGGAGAACTACAAACCACTGCTCAACGAAATAAGAGAGGACACAAACAGATGGAGAAACATTCCATGTTCATGGTTAGGAAGAATTAATATCGTGAAAATGGCCATACTTCCCAAAGTAATATACAGATTCAATGCTATCCCCATCAAGCTACCAATGACCTTCTTCACAGAACTGGAAAAAACCACCTTAAACTTCATATGGAACCAAAAGAGAGCCCGCATAGCCAAGTCAATTCTAAGCAAAAAGAACAAAGCAGGAGGCATCACACTACCAGACATCAAACTCTACTACAAGGCTACAGTAATCAAAACAGCATGGTACTGGTACCAAAACAGAGATATAGACCAATGGAACAGAACAGAGTCATCGGAGGCAACACAACATATCTACAACCACCTGATCTTTGACAAACCTGATAAAAACAAGCAATGGGGAAAGGATTCCCTGTTCAATAAGTGGTGTTGGGAAAACTGGCTAGCCATATGCAGAAAGCAGAAAATGGACCCCTTCCTGACACCTTACACTAAAATTGACTCCAGATGGATTAAAGACTTAAACATAAGACCTAACACCATAAAAACACTAGAAGGAAACCTAGGCAAAACCATTCAGGACATAGGCGTAGGCAAGGACTTCATGACCAAAACACCAAAAGCATTGGCAACAAAAGCCAAAATAGACAAATGGGACCTAATCAAACTCCACAGCTTCTGCACAGCAAAAGAAACAGTCAATAGAGTGAATCGGCAACCAACAGAATGGGAAAAAATTTTTGCAGCCTACCCATCTGACAAAGGGCTGATATCCAGAATTTACAACGAGCTAAAAAAGATTTACAAGAAAAAAACAAACAAGCCCATTCAAAAGTGGGCGAAGGACATGAACAGATACTTTACAAAAGAAGACATACATGAGGCCAACAAGCATATGAAAAAATGCTCATCATCACTGGCCATTAGAGAAATGCAAATCAAAACTACATTGAGATACCATCTCACACCAGTTAGAATGGCAATCATTAAAAAATCTGGAGACAACAGATGCTGGAGAGGATGTGGAGAAATAGGAACACTTTTACACTGTTGGTGGGAGTGTAAATTAGTTCAACCATTGTGGAAAACAGTGTGGCGATTCCTCAAGGACCTAGAAATAGAAATTCCATTTGACCCAGCAATCCCACTACTGGGCATATATCCAAAGGATTATAAATCGTTCTACTATAAGGACACATGCACACGAATGTTCATTGCAGCACAGTTTACAATAGCAAAGACCTGGAACCAACCCAAATGCCCATCGATGATAGACTGGACAGGAAAAATGTGGCACATATACACCATGGAATATTATGCAGCCATTAAAAACGAGGAGTTCGCGTCCTTTGTAGGGACATGGATGAACCTGGAAACCATCATTCTCAGCAAACTGACACAAGAACACAAAATCAAACACCACATGTTCTCACTCATAGGCGGGTGTTGAACAAGGAGAACACATGGACACAGGGAGGGGAGCACTATACATGGGGGTCTGTTGTGGGGGAGTGGGGGGGACAGCGGGGGGGTGGGGAATTGGGGAGGGATAGCATGGGGAGAAATGCCAGATATGTGTGAAGGGGAGGAAGGCAGCAAATCACACTGCCACGTATGCACCTAAGCAACAACCTTGCATGTTTTTCACATGTACCCCAAAACCTAAAATGCAATAAAAAAAAAAAAAAAAAAAAAAAAAATCATAAGAAAGAAAATATATTTACTATCCATTAAGCAGAAGTAGAACATCATAAACGTCTTCATCCTCATCATCTTCACATTAAACAGGCTGAGGAGGAGGAGGAAGAGGAGGGGTTGGTCTTGCTGTCAGAAAGGTGGCAGAGGTGGGGAAAATCTACATATAAGTGAAGCTGCACAGTTCAAACCTGTGTTGTTCAAGGGTTAACTGAAATTTGAATTTTAGAGACAGAAGTCCTACTTCTCCTCACTTGAAGTTATAAACTAAGATTTTTACCTGTTTCATATATACTTAATCTGATGAAAAGACTTCAGTGAGGTGCCAGGGCCTGGACTGAGGTTGGAAAATACAAGATTATGACAGTCTTTAAGTAACTGCAGAGTCCCCTTGTAGAAGGTGGATTTGACACATTCTATGGATGCTACTTTTAGAACAATGGCTGGAAATGGCAGCTTTTACACTCAGAATAAAGTTGCTCCAGCTGTCGGGAGTGCCCTATAATGGAATGATTCCCATCTGGAAGCAGTGAGGTAAAATTCCTGGCTTTTGGAATAATTTGATTCTTTAAAAGGAGATTAGACAATTATTGAGATTAGAGACCTAGCTATCTAAGATGCCAAAAAAAAAAGAAAGTCTAATACAAGATGGAGGTTTGGGCTATATGCATCTCAGGGACAAGAAGGGGAGAGGGCAGCAGCCCGGCTGAGTGCCTGCCGTGTCCTCTAGGGGACGTTTATTAGTTTTGTTTTTGTTTTTGTTTCGTCATCCATCTCCTGAATCCCTCTTCTAAGCTTGAGAATGTTCTTACCTGGAGAGTCTTGCTGTTGGAGACAGCTTACTACAGAATTTGAAAATGCTAGTTCATTGCTCTCCCAACCCCCCTTGCCAGCTGTGCAAGCTCCAGAGTCTAGGGACTGGTGACAATGACAGCAGCGTCTCAATCTTTTCCTAAGTGACATCTCAGCCTTGTTCATCAGTCCTCATAGACAGGCTGTTTCCTGTTTTGTTTGAGTATTTTATTATGAAGAATCTCAAAAGCACACAGGCACGTGCACACACACAGAACAGCAAAATAAATCACCGTGTATTCGTCACCAAGGTGCAGCCTTGGTTGATTATGTTGACATAGTCAACGTTTTGCCAATCCTGTTTTTTTTACACTCCTCCACTCCCCTCCTCCTATGACTTCTTTCGCTAGAGTTTTTTGATGTGAATCTCAGACATTGTGTTATTTTACCAGTAAATACCTTAGAGTGTTAGTCTCTGTTACAACTCAGAAAATTCATGGTAATTCCTTAATGTCATCTTATACCCAGTCTTATTCCAATTCTTCCAATTGTCTTTTCATGGTACTTGCTTGAATCACGATTCGAGTGAAGTCCACCAACTACCTTTGGTTGTTATGTCTCTGACGTCTCTTTTATTCAACAACAGCCCCCTTTTTTTTTTTTTAATACCATTGACTTGTTGGTGAAACAGTTCATTTTCCATGTATAACTCAATATCCTTGTAATAAATTCCCTTTCTGCCCAAATCAGCCAGACTGGACTTCAGTTGATTGCAACTAAGAATCGTGACTGAAACACAAGCCTTTTAGGGTTCCCAGTTTTACAGAGGAGGAAATTGAGGTTCATAGGGGTTAAGTAACTTGCTAAGTTTTCAAAGCTAGTGTCACAGCTGGAATTGAAATTCAAGGCTCTCGCACTGAATGTCTATTCCATAATCATCAGACTTTCTGCTAGTTCCCTTTCAATGCTAATATTCTAATATTGCATGCTCTTTCAATCCTAAATTCTAAATTCCTAAATTCATTTCAGCCAGCAGCACACCTCAGGGGTCCAGAACACCTGAGTTCCCACTGCCAGCAATGAGGTTCTCTGCTTAGCTCAGCTGCTCCCTGAAACCACTGACTGGGGACAGGAAAGGAGTCCAATAAGTGTTGGCTTTGTTATGGTCCATTATGCTTCCTGCCAGAATACAGTTGCAGATGTGGGTAAATGGAAATGTAATCTGTGCATGTATCTTTATCCTACATACACTAAGCCAGTGTTTCTCAAAGGGCAGTCCCCAAAAGAGCAGCATCAGCATCACCTGGGAATTTGTTAGAAGTCCCATCCTGGACCTACTGAGTCAGAAACTCTGGAGGTGGGGCCCAGCCATCTATGTTTTAATAAGCCTTCTAGGTGATTCTATTCAAGTTTGAGGACTACTGCAGGAGGCCTTACCACCTGTGCCTTCCCATACATCACATTCCTTTAAAAATCTAAAATTGCTGTTCTTTTCTCTGCCTGCTCACATAGAACCAACACTGCACATTGAATGTTCTTTCTTCAGTAGCTAGAAATCTTTTATCTACCACTGAGTTTGTTGGTAGACTTTGGTATTTATAAAAATGTTATTCTTTTTGAAATGTCATTATAATTTAATCTCTCATTTCTTATATTAAAATCACAGCATTGAATGAAGTTCCACATCTCAGACACTAAGGCCTTGTTCTTACTTTGTGAGAGTCATATTCGTTGGAGCTAGAAACTCTGGCTTTCAGGCAAATGGCTCAAGACAACCTTCAAATCTACAGAAGCTCATGGAGAGTGTGGGGCTTGCTAAAGGGCCTATTTGGGCCAGTGGGCTCCCCACCCTTGGCTTGCTCTCTGGTTTCATTCAGCTCTACGGGCAGATGGGAGACAGGGAAGGATCTAGAAAGCTTAAAAAGGCAATAAGGGCAGGTAGGGGTATATTTGTTGAGTAGCGAGAAGGCTTGAAACTTTGCAGAAATCTTTAAAAGTCATTAAGATTTTTGTGTTCTGGTTTTGGTATTCTGTGGTAAGCCCCATTTACCCTCTCTTATTATCTGCCTATTTCCTTACACATAACCATTCTGCTAAAATTCCCATCGCTGGATCATTGCCATCTCATTCATGACGGATAAAAGCAGGCACTTGGCGGATGGTCCTGCTGGCCTCAGTTGCCCATTCCCGACAGGGCAGCATCTCCCGGCCCTCCCGAGGGCCTCCCTGGGCATCAGCCTCCAAGCCTTGGACAGCACACCCAGGTCATCGGGCCACACTGGCCTGTCCGCAGCAGTGTGCTTGGCTCCCTGCTCAGCCTCACCTCTGTGTTCACATTTCAAGTCTCACTGGGAGACATGAAAAACTGCAGGAGCGCTCTTTGTAAGGCACCATCTGTTTTTCCTCTCCTGTTCCAGCCTTTTTTCTCCTAATCTTTGTTCTTTTCCGGGACACAGTGATACAGCAAGAATTATTTAATACTTCCCTTCTCAACCGATTCACAGGTTCCTCCCTCTGTAACTTTCTGGGTCACACTGAATTTCCTGCCAGTGAGAAACAGGCTAATCTTACCACATGACGTCAAATTACAGCTATTCCACACACACACATAAGCACTGGCGTGCGTGCGCACACTCTCACACAGAATGTCTTTAGGTTTGCTTCACTGTTCCACAGCGTCTTCCCTTCAGAAGGTTAATGAAATCCCTCCACGGCACTAAAACCACCAATACCGATTCTGCATAGTAACAAGTTGGACGTTTCTGGGAAGGGTTTTCCCTGCCATGTTTGGACTTAATGTTTGTAGTTTGTGTCGGGTCATGTCTTATCCAAGACATCACTCCCCTTCGTTAAGTGAAAAGTAAATACATCTCCAGTGTAACAAAATAAACTGCTGTTTCCCCAGAGCCAGTTATCTGAATCCAAGCCCTCTTTCTTGAAGCCTGAAGACCACAGTCTACACAATGAATAGGCACAGTTGTGTGTGCCAAGGTGCCTGGCCTAAGAGAACAATGAAAAAAAAAAAACCCTCTTTTATCCCCCACCTTCACTGGGTCTCTCTGTTTCTTTTGGAGCTGTCATGGGTTCTTAACATGATATAAGAAGGCG
Organism: Aotus nancymaae; assembly: GCF_030222135.1. Lineage (NCBI taxonomy): Eukaryota > Metazoa > Chordata > Mammalia > Primates > Aotidae > Aotus > Aotus nancymaae. Next base: position 27,038,434 of record NW_026988455.1, read on the forward strand.
CCTGAGGATCATTTACTTCTCTTGGCATGGGAACATTGCGGGGGTTTATGCTTCCCCATCAATCTCCGCTCTTGGCTCCTTCTCACCAGGCTCCAGAATGAAAAATGAGAACGCTTCAATCTCGCATATTAAACCATAACTAATTATTATTAGATCGGTTTTCACTTTTTTCCCAACCCAAATGTCAAAGGCAAAGGTCTTAATTTACTAGCTCCAGTGGGCTGCAAGCTAGGGTGAAAAGAAGGACTGGAGATTCCAGGCTGACTGCAGCGGGCTCAAAAGCTCCAGTAAGTGAAACAGCTTTCGGCCACTGGAAGGTGTGGACTCTGCTCTGTTCACCGGAATCGCCCCTTAAATGCTTTCAATGTTGCCCACGTTCTCTGGATAGAGGAAAGGTGCCTGCGGGAAGCAGGAGTTGTTCTGCATTCAGATACGAGACTGCATAAAAGCCAGGCAGGCGCTGAGAGTTTAGGGTCACCAAATGCCACAGTTGGAAGAGACACCGGAGACAGCCTGGGAGCACCACAAACTCCTTCAATTACCAGTGAGCAAACCAAGGTTTGCAGAGAGGCCGGCTATGGTCACCGCCTCAAACCCCCCTGCTTCAGGCTTCCTCTTTCCTCGGCGATCTGGACCATGCCCATCTTTTGGCCATCACAGGGCAGGGGAAAGGGTCATGGATCAACAGAAAGTGTAAGAGTGAATCCAGAAGTCTTAAATTCTACTCTTGTGTTTTGATACCTAGAAAAAATGTTAAGCTAACCCAAATCTTATGTATATTAAGTTCTTCCAAAAGGCATGGCAAGTCTGAGAATCAGAACAGATGCAAACACACTCAGTATACTCTGGAGCCCTGAGTTAGACCGGGCCATCACGTCAAACGCTGTTGAGCATGGGAGTAAGCAGTCTGGGGTCTGAGATGGGATGGGCCTAGGACTCGGTCGCCAATCTGCCTTTCACAAGTGTTACCCTTGGGCAACCGCAGCCTCTCCAAAGGCCGTGTCCTGATTGGTAAAGGGGTGAGAAAAGCACCTCGCTTGTGGGATTTCTATGAAAATTTAAAGTGTTTAATATAGTTCTTAGCACATAAATCTTAGATAATGTTGTTATTATTTCATCGCAGTTAATGCTAGATGTGGCATTGGGAAAAAATATTCAGGGTGTATTGAGTATCCAATTAAAATTTCTAGAAAACTACTAGGCACTTAAAGACACAAAATTAAGAAATAAATAATTCTATATCACCATGGGACCCTATCTTTTGAGATTCACCCCCTTTAATGTCAAAACTGTATACGAGTACAAGTGACTTTCTCTCTTCTATTACTCATAAAAGCTCCTTCAGTGAAAAATCCACAGCAAATCCTCCTTGCCCCTGTTTCTGTGCTTCCCTGTGGTCTCAGAGTCCTGAAGGGGATTCTGGGGACCAAGGGGATTCCCTGCACTGTGACTAGGGCAGCAGGGATCTCATGTACCAGCCCTGTGCTTTCTTGTCACCCTGTGGAGCAGGATGACTTGAATGTCAGTTCTTATAGTCAGCATGTCTGTGAGTGCCTGTAACACAGCTAGAGAGCAGGAATGTGCCACAGAGAGGGAATGGAGATTTCTCTGAAGGAATAGGAGGTGAAGGAATGGAATGGGGAGGGGTATGGATAAAGAAAAAAGACTGAGTGAGCTTGAATAGAAAATAGAATTCCCCCTCCTTGCCAAATCAGAGAGGGATTGGCTTGTGATCCTGTGAGTTCAGAAGGGTTTTGTTTACTCATTTTGGTGCCAGTGTGGGGAGCATTAGGGGAGCAGAAAAGTCCACCTGAATTAGAGCTGGAGAAGGCAGCTATTAGTGTACAGACTACGGATTCTAGAGAGAGACGGACAGGGCCATTTGAAGTGGGTAGTCTCAGGGGTGAGAAAGCCAAGAGTACAAATCTCCTTCATCTTCAATGACCCCAAATGAAGTGACAGCTCTCACAAGGCTAGAAACATGAAAAGGAGGAAAAGGACTTCCTGGCTTCAAAGGAAAGACACTACATTCATATTATGTATTGCACTTTTGCTAATAAATTATGTGCCACTGATGTCTATCAGATACAAAAATGGGCTAAGAACACAGCCCTGTTTCAAGAAGCAATGGTTTTCTAGACCTAAGGATATTAGAGCGGTTAGGATAGAAGACACCAAGCTTTCCCTTTGCTTACATCACACGTAGTTAAGTGTATTACACAGGTGCATACATGTTCTTTTTTCTTAATTCTTGAAAGATAATCAAATTATGGTTTGGGGGGAATGGAATCCTTTTGGTTATGTAACTCTACTCTCCTCATTCTTATCTCGAAACAGAGAGTCAGTTTGTTTTGTTTTGTTTTTCATGGATAGCAAGTTCCACATCCCTCAATTTTGGCAGGGTTCACATGAGGAAAGTGAGATTCTGGATCTCTGAAACTGAAATCCCACAGCCCTTGCTGCTGGTTCTTAAATTCATAATTCACCCAAAAGGTACTGTGATGGTTGGCCTCTGTGCCAGGCTGAAGGTCCTAGACTTTGCTGCAGGACAAGCAACTTTAAACCTTTAGCAACAAAAGTCTGCTTCTGGCTCACCAGGTCCTCTGCAGGTCTGGTCTCATTGACAATCCTAGCAACTCTTTGGTTTTCTATGTGATTGGCTAGTGTTGTTCCTTCATGCACTCAAAGTCAGCCAAAGAGAGGCAAGGTGTCAAATGTTTTTCCCTGGAGGTGATAATGTCACTTTTGCTCACATTTTACTGGCTTAAGCAAGTCACATGGTCATGACTAACTTCAACAGAGTAAAATACTTAAATTTCCAAAAGGAGAGAAGAATTACAGTAATCCTACCACAATGCCACTGACTCATTCTGAAAGTGAAAAAGCACGCAGCTGCACTGTCCTACCTAAACAGTCTCGTAATTCAGAGACATTAGCTGTTCTTCAGGGCCAATGCGCCCAACTCCTCAGCCTCTGCAACCACCCCTCACACTCTATTAGACATCATATGTTCATTATCCTGACCATGGATGGCTCTTTCCTTAGGTAGCAACTGATAGTCAATAATACACCTCCATTAAACTCAAATTTTGCTCATTTATGCTGGATTTTGTGCATAGCTTATTTAGAAACTTAGAATTTTATATACCTATAGAGATTAGCCAAATGGTGGCTGGGCACAGTGGCTCACACCTGTAATCCTAGCACTTTGGGAGGCCAAGATGGGCAGATCACCTGAGGTCAGGAGTTCGAGATCAGCCTGGCCAATATGCTGAAACTCCATGTCTACTAAAAATACAAAAATTAGCTAGGCATGGTGATGGATGCCTGTAGTCCCAACTACTTGGTAGTCTGAGGCAGGAGAATCGCTTGAACTGGAAGACAAAGGTTGCAGTGAGCCGAGATCGTGCCACTGCTCTCCAGCCTGGGCAACACAAGTGAAACTCCATCTCAAAAAAAAAAGAAAGAAAGAAATTAGTCAAATTACCCCCAAATTCTGTTGCCCTGTCCATTATCCAACCTCACTGCCATTACACACATGAGAGTGGCTACTGCTCCGTTGACTTGGATTTCTGAGGCAATGCTTGCCAGATTATTCATTTTCTCGTAAGGATTTTACCTAAAACTTTGTTGAGATACAACCATGGGATGATTTCTCCTGGGTTATCACTTCTAAGACCATACCTTTTCTTTCTACTTAATTATCATTCTTTTTTCTATAGTAATATAAGCATTTAAACTAGATACAAATAACTATTAATTAGTGAAATAATAGCTTACTTATGCAGACATGATTTTCTTTGCAAGCTCCACTATTTGCAAGTCTTGAAGGATCTTAAATAACAGGGTTGTGGGCAGTTTAAATAAATGTCACAGAACGTATTTATGGTGATTTTCCTATAATTTTAGTAAGCTTCATATGGTTACTCGGGAGCACAGTAAGCTCAGGATTGGAATGGAGTCCTTCCCTCACAACATAACAGCAATGAAAGAGACAAGACAATATAAAAACCAAACCCAAGGATTTGAAGAGTAGGGAGGTCTAGAAGTCCAGAATTATTTGGTAAGGGAAAAATTATCCCATCCACCTCCCTGTCTCTGAAGGGCAACAAAACACAGTAAAACTACAGTTTACAATGAAGATCTCAAACAATAGTTATGGTTCATACTTTTTAAAAAAGTTACCACACACAACAGAAGCAGGAAAGTATAAGATACATAAGAAAGAATTGAATAAAAGATGTGCAAGACTTAAGAAAGTTGTGAAACTATGCTGAAAGACAGCTAAGGAAACCTAAATAAATTCAATATTTTCAACAGCAAAAAACTAAAAATAACCCAAATATCCACTAAAAATAAATAAATGAAATATGCCATACACCTGGATGAGAAGACTCAATTTCATAAATATACCACTTCTCAAATTAATACACCATTTCTCAGATTATCTGTCAATTCAGAACAAATTCTTCTGGAGACTTAACAAGTTAATTCTAATATGTATATAGGAAAGCAAAAGGTAAGAATAGCTAAGACACTCAGAAGAGAACAAGGGTGAGGAGGAGAGTGCCTCACCAGTGTCCAGGCTTATTGAAAAGGTATAATAAATAAATCAATATGGCATTGGTGCAGATAGACATTAATAGCTAAGGAAATCAGAAGAGAGAGCCTGGGAATAGACCCATACATAAATGGAAATTTCGTATGTGGCTGATGGTACTGCAGATCTAGGAAGAAAGAATGAATGAAGGAGCACATGTTGCAGAATTAACTGGTTATCCTTGTGAGAAATGAAATGAAATTAGATCCCTCTCACACATAATGCGTAAAACCAGTGTCAGATGGATTTGAGGATTAAATGCGAAAAGAAGAAAGGTAAAGCTTTTAGAAGACAGTACAGGATAACTTCTGTGGTAGTGGTTGTTTTAATTTCACTGTGGTAAAGGATTTCTTAAGCAAGATAAAGGAGACCAAGCCATAAAGGAAAGGGTAGAAAAACTAGATTACATTAAAATATAAATTTCTGTTTATCAAAGAAAACAAAAAATTTAAAACATGAAAACCTATAAACTGAGAGATATTGTATTATATACATGTGACATATTAATACACACATGTATGTACACCAGTGTGTCTATATATACACAAACAAACAAAACTATATATATATATATATATATATATATATATATATGTATATACACAAAACAAACACAGAAAATAGAAAACAAAATAGAAAAATAAGCAAAAGATAGGGATAGGCAATTCACAAAAGAGTAAATTCAAATGGTTAATAAACATATAAAAGGATATTTAATCAGGGAAATGACAAATGAAATCACATTATACCATTTTTTACTCACCAAAATGGACAAAGCCATCACCATGAGATGGTGACAGAATAGGATGGTATGACTACTATAGAAAATCACATACTGGCTGGGAGTGGTGGCTCACACCTGTAATCCCAGCACTTTGGGAGGCCAAGGCAGACAGATCACATGGTCAGGGGTTCGAGACCAGCCTGGCCAATGATGAAACCCCGTCTCTACTAAAAATACAAAATTAGCCACGCATGATGGCATGTGCCTGTAATTCCAGCTACTGGGGAGGCTAAAACAGGAGAATAGCTTGAACCCATGAGGCAGAGGTTGCAGTGAGCCAAGATTGTGCCACTGCACTGCAGCCTAAGTGACAGAGTGAGATTCTGTCTCAAAAAAAGAAAAAAGAAAAAAAGAAAGAAAGAAAGAAAAGAAAATCACAAGTTCTCTGGTCAATGTGCAAGTGCACCTTTCTCGTGACTCAGCACTCCATTTCCAGGTACAGGAAAACCATCCACATACCTGCACAGGAGTCATGGCTAAGATGTTCATAGATTTATTGTTTTTAATAGCAAAAATCTAAAAAGAGTCTCAGGGGAATGAATGTATCAATCAATCATGGAGTAGTCATACACAGGATATTATGCAGTAAAATAACTGAATTTCTGCTATTTGTATTTATCTGAATAAATTTTAAAAGATAATGTTGGCCAGGGGCAGTGGCTCACATCTGTAATCCTAGCACTTTGGGAGGCCAGGGTGGGTGGATCACGAGGTCAGGAGTTCAAGACCAGCCTGGCCAACGTGCTGAAACCTTGTCTTTACTAAAAATACAAAAATTAGCCAGGTGTGGTGGTGCATGCCTGTAATCTCAGCTACTTGGGAGGCTAAGGCAAAAGAATTGCTTGAATCCAGGAGGCAGAGGTTGCAGTGAGCTGAGATTGCACCATTGCACTCCAGCCTGGGACAGATTGAGACTCTGTCTCAAAAAAAAAAAGAAAAAAAGAAAATGTAATGACAATGTTCACATACAATCTGTTTATATAAATATATATCTGAATATATATACAATATAGATTTATCTGTATATATACATCTGTTATACATACTATATATGTATATATTATATATAATGTATGCAGATGTATATATCTGCATATATCTTTAAAATATCTATAGAAATAAAATATCCATCCACCTAGGAAAAACACATACAATATGATTCCATTTATGTGAAACTCCAGAACAGACAAAACTAAGTGATATTTTGTTTAGAGACATATATAAAACTTAGGAAGAAATACAAGAGGATGACTCACACCAATTCAGGAGAATGGTCTACTCTTGGGAGAAGGATGGACATCTAACCTGGTAGGGCACACAGGGAGCTTCAGAGGAATTTGTATTATTCAATTTCTTAGGCTTAATGGGGAATATGTGGGTTTTCATATGTATTGCATATTCAATATTATTATTAAATACATATAAATATAAGGTATATATTATTTTATTAAAATATAAATTAAATTTTCTATAGCAAATGTCATTGACAATTTTTAGTGATTGGTTTGCATGAGGATTGTAACATGTTGATTGAATAACAATTTTTAGAGCATAGGAATAAGATAAACAATATGCATTGCTATTATCTTCAGTAATCTCCAAAATGAATGAACCACTCACATAAAGTATTAGATTGAGAGTATCACTAATGAGATTACAAAAATATCTTTTATCTCTTTAAAAATGTGTATTTGTTCTACTAATGCAATGTTTAAAATACATATTCCCTAGCATAATACTTAGAAGTCACTCAATAAATATTTGCTCAACAAGTGAGCAAACGGATGGAAATAAGCAAATTCTTCCATGTGCTAGTTATTTTGGTACATGTTGTCAGTTGCAACCACCCCAGGCATACCCATAGGTCTGCTGTAAAATTCTGCTACCTGTGTACTGAGTCTTCCCCAGGTCCTGAGTCAATGGATGCCCAGACAGTTGGGTGGAATGAGAATTTCCTCTCCATTGTTGACTCAAAGTCTAGCTGGTGTCTGCTGTCTTGACCTGGTGCTGTGTGCCTGGGATGAACTTAGCCTAGGGACACAGGTCCAGACATACCCATTATTTTCATCCCACTGAGCATGTTCCTTTTTGAAGAACTGAGGGGCTGCCTGGGGACGTAGAAAGGGTCACCTTATGGACCAGAAGATGCCATCTCTTACAAGAATCCTGGGTGCAGGGTGGTGGGCCCCTGATTTGCTGTCTGAGGATTGTTGGCCTACCAGCAGAGGATGTGTGCTGGGGCCTGGGCTTCCATTTTAAGACAATTGCGGTGGGTCATGTACACATTAAACTGAAACAGACCCACATGGAGAGAAGATCAAATGAGCAGAAAGAAAAAGAGACAAAAAAATATGGAGAGAGAAATTGCATAATGACCTCTTGGTTCTTGTGAGGGTAGGTGATTCAGTAAGCCCCTAAATAACAATAACACCAACAAATAATAACAATAGAAAATGAATACTCCTAGAAATAGAAACTCCATTTGACCCAGCAATCCCATTACTGGGTATATATCCAAAGGATTATAAATCGTTCTACTATAAGGACACATGCACACAAATGTTCATTGCAGCACAGTTTACAATAGCAAAGACCTGGAAGCAACCCAAATGCCCATCGATGATAGACTGGACAGGGAAAATGTGGCACATATACACCATGGAATACTGTGCAGTCATAAAAAACAGATGAGTTTGTGCCCTTTGTAGGGACATGGATGAACCTGGAAACCATCATTCTCAGCAAACTGACACAAGAACAGAAAATCAAACACCACATGTTCTCACTCATAGGTGGGTGTTGAACAATGAGAACACATGGACACAGGGAGGGGAGCATCACACACTGGGGTCTGTCGGGGGGAAATAGGGGAGGGACAGCTTAGGGTGGGGAGATGGGGAGAGATAGTATGGGGAGAAATGCCAGATATAGGTGATGGGGAGGAAGACAGCAAATCACACTGCCACGTGTGCACCTATGCAACAATCTTGCATGTTCTGCACATGTACCCCAAAACCTAAAATGCAATAAAAAAACATGAAAAAGAAAAAAAAAAGAAAATGAATGCTAACAGTGACACTTACATAGCATTATCTTCAAATCAGTCACTGTTCTAAGCACACTAACCATCTAATTCATTGAATCCTTGGCTATGGGTTAGATGTTCCCATTTTACAGCTGAGAAAACTGCATCATAGATATTTAAACTAAGCTAAGTATGGAGCAATGACTAGAATCCAGGCAGTATGACCCCAAGGGTCATGCTCTTGACACTGATATTCTCCTACCTCTCAAGGAGTCTTCAGGTGGGTGTGATTACTTGTAGGCGTTTCCTAACTAACTGAATAAAAGGCATTCTTTTGAGAAAGCTGTACTGTTGGCCCACTCTGTAAGCCCCAAGCATTGTAAATGGTTAGACAGGCTCTCTGCCTGGGACCTCCCTTACCTTGCTCATACAATGACTGCATCTTCACCATTAGATACTTCTTATTGTGTAGCTTCCTCTCCTAGAGATAGCCTGTTAATATGCAGTTTTGCCCCTGAAATGATCATGAGTTTCCCTACCCTGGAAGTGTCGTTTTTTCATGAAAACAAAATAAATGAAAAATTTGTTCTGTGCTATGCTATGCTTTTAGGAGACATACACTTTCTTATTTTATTATCAGAATAATTTTTTTTTCCTAGTACTGTTTCCCCGGTCTAGATGTTGGGCAAGGTAAACAAGCCTCTCAGCATGACGTCTTTCTCGGTTTTTTATTTATTCATTTGTCCGTTTTGCAGAACACTTACCATGTTTCAGAACCAGTATTCTAAAGAACACAAGTTTGGAAAGAGCTTTGTGTTTCAAAGTAATTCATATTCCCTTCTGGTTGCTAGAATTCACCTGGAACACGGTTGCAAATGCTTTTTGTTAAAGGCTCTGACAAGTCCTTGGGCAAAGAAACTTGATCATGCTTTTCTACTTTATTGTTTCCGCAAACAGAGTTTTCAAATTTTTTTTTCTTTTTAAAGAATTTCTCATAAGGTCCCAGGAGTTGATGCTCTGAGGAAATCCAACTGAGAGAATGCTCCTCTACAGTGAAGATGTCATGAGGACCCAGTTCCCTTCTCAGTAAACCCCGAGGGGTCATGGAGCAAAAGCACTCCCTTGACTGGAGATGCATTTGACTTTGTAGAACTCTTGAGGTTTGGCGGGAAAAAACCCAGATATTGGCATCATAGAGATCAGGTACCAGCTTGGTGACTTGGAAAAAATGTTAGCCAATCCAAATTTCAGTTCCTTTCAGGGTAAACCCCATGGGATCATGGAGACAGTTACATAAGATCATCTATTTAAATCTAAATTGAGTGACATATAATAGATATGCAGAAAAGGGAAGATCGTATGTTTTGTGGGTGCCGGTAAAAAAAAATGGGAAATCAAAATGAATCAGATAGTATGCTTGATTTCTTCATCCAATTGACCCTTCCATGCCTAACTACAGCAGACAAGAGCTTCCACAGGTCGAAAGGGGTACAAGGATAGCAGAACATTATATCAAAGAACCCTGCATTTAAAACAAACACAGAGCAGAGTGCTCCGTTGCTTCCTTCCGCATTCGTCTCCTTACCTTCCAAGTTGGGGCATTTTGTCCTTCCTAAGTCTAAGGATGGCTCATTAATTAATAAACCCCTTTTTCCTGGTAAGGAGAAAGGGAGAAGGGGAGACAGAATACTGCCCTTCTGCCCTTTCGTTTAGCAAAGGTCTTGTTAGGACTGCTGGATGCCCCACTGGAGGAGGGAGCCACCTGCCAGCGTGGATACTCAATTCCACTCTGCAGTTCACCACTCAGAAGGACAGGGATGCTCTTAAGCAGGAAAGTGCTAGCCTTTTATTGTAGGCCAATTTCAAAGCCTCTTCTTTGGGACTCACAAACAAGACTTGTGAGTTTGCCTTTGTCCATGGGCCTGCTAGGCCTCTAGAAAGACAGCTCTTGAGCAATGGAAGAAGCCCTTCATCAAGGATGGGGTTGGCAAACTCTGTCAAGGACCATGGAGTAAATACTTCAGGCTTTTCAGGCCATCTTTTCTCTGTCGCAACCACTCAACACTGCCCTGGTAGCAACAAAGCAGCCATCAGTGACACGCAAACGTGGTTTTCCAAGGAAACTTCACTTACAGACACAGATATTTACATTTTACATATTTTTCCTGTATTGTAAAACTTTTGCCCCAATCATTCAAAAATGTAAAACCCATTCTTACAAGTTGTACCAGACAACAACACATGGTAGGTTGATTCAACCCATGGCTGCCATTTGCTGAGCCCTGATCTGGGACACCAAGGTATAGTCCAGAACATTCTGGATCAGGTATCTTGGACAAGCCTTTTAACTTCTGGAAACATACATTAAAGAGCATATCAGCCAGCAATGGGATAGAATGAGATTATGTCTATGGAATTGCTCTAATAACTATACAGTGTTTTTTTTAAATAAATTAATATTAATATTATCAAAGTAAATCTTCATGTAGAAATGTTAATTCCAACTTAGAAAGGCATGTGAATTGTCCAGGGATCATTTAAAGAGGGAGAATTTCAACCTTTGTGGGGAAAAAAGTAGTTCAAATAATCTTTTCCAAGCCTTTTTTATTTTGTAGGGACCAAAACCCACAACCAAAATGTGATTTGTGGTTTGGGATGTTGAAGTTTTCTTTTTTTTTTTTCTTTTTGCCATAACTCACATTATTTTAAAAGTTGTAAAAGCAACCACAAAATATTCAACTTCTCAAATGATTATTCACTACCATTTAATTAATTGCACTGCTAGTGGAAGCTTCTCTTTCACAGTTACCCCCCTTTTCTGTACAATATCTAAGACAGGTATCCATCCCAACGTCAATGCAAACAGAAGCAAATGCAACACTCTCCTGATATGAATAATCTCCCAGCCTTCATTTGACAGGTATTCTGGAGTCTGGAGTAAGATGAAATAAGAAGATGAGTTCTCAAGCTGAAACCTCTAAGTCCTGCATTCCCTTAAGCTTTCTTCCAGGGGTTGTAGAGAACAGCATTCACACAGGGCTGCAGTGGGGGAAAGTCTGTGCCCTGCCCCAAAGAAGGAGGGCTTTACAAAGGTCATATGAGGAGATGCCACGGGACCAAGCATAGGAGTCTCATTTCCAAAGTCACGTTCCCAGCAGGATGACAATTACAACTCTGACAGATGGCGAGAAGGAATAGGCAACAGTACTGCCAGGAAGAGAGAAAGGAGGCAGCCACAGGGGAAGGAAGGGAAGGCCAAAGAGATGTGACTGCACTTCGTTTTATTTTTCTATAAAATTAAAAATGCAGGCTGGGCGCGGTGGCTCACGCCCGTAATCTCAGCACTTTGGGAGGCCGAAGCGGGTAGATCACGAGGTCAGAAGATCAAGACTATCCTGGCCAACGTGGTGAAACTCCGTCTCTACTAAAAATACAAAAAAATTAGCCAAGTGTGCTGGCCCGCACCTGTAGTCCCAGCTACTCAGGAGGCAGAGGCAGGGGAATCACTTGAACCTGGGCGGCAGAGAACGCCATGAGCTGAGATCATGCCACTGCACTCCAGCCTGGGCAACAGAGCTCCGTCTCAAAAAAAAAAAAAAGAAAAACGAAAAATGCAGAAGTTGACATCAGGTTGACTAGGGAGATCTAATCTAAAGGAATTACCTGCAGTTTTATCACTTATTTAATAACTAAATTTAACTGTAGGCCCAAGAGAAAGGTGGAGGGGTTGGAGAAGGAAGGGCAGAAGAAGAGAAAGGAAGGGAGAACAGGAGCGGGAGTGGAGAAGGAGAGGGAAAGGACAGGACGAAGGAGGCAAAAACAGAAAATAACATGAAGAGAGCAGATCCACCTTGCATCCCATTATTTCAGCCATTGAGACACCTCTGGGGTGAGACAGGAGTGGGAGATGTGTCTTCTGCACCCCAGGGAGACTCATTCATTTGCAAATTGTGAGCATCTTCCATCTGGTGTCTACAGATGCATATCTTCCATTCCCCCAATGCAAGTCGACTATATAGTGCTGTAAAAGCACTCACAGATACAGTGTCTGTTTCCCCCTAGCCTTCTACCCTTGCCCTCTTTCTCTCCTTTCCTGTTTTTCTTCTACCTCCTTTCACCATAAACTTTGACTAACCAGTAAACCTCAACATTTGCCAAAACAGTTCTCAGATTATTGGGATTGCACCAAACATCCCAAGCAAGAGACACAAAAACAGGAACAAACTATCACCAACCACAAGTTTTCTTAAAGAAGAAAATTGCCACCTGATCCAAAAACTGCAAGGACATGTACTCATTCTACCCCTACACCTTGAAAAGCTTGGTTCTGCTTAAATAGAGAAGTCTCAGGTCCTCCCTGATATGCCCCTGTTGAATAGAGTCTTTCGAACCTATTTAGTCTTTAAATAGAGACTCTGTTTAGACCCAATCTCTGTTTGAGTTACTTAAATCATTTTTATTTGGACAGTATTCAATAAAAGACCCAGTCTACTCTGATCCTGAAAAAACCGAGGTTGTTGGTCACCCACATGTTGCCTTCCTAAAAGATTTATGAAATCCTTTGCACCTGTGGCTGTTGTGAGGGTGACCCCTTGTAGAGGACCTGGAAGGATTTCAGTGTGAGCTTCCACAGCCTTCTTTTTAGCACCCCCACATGGCTCCCATATTTTTATGAATGTAACAGACCAGCAGTAGTTCTTAACAGAATTTTGTATTAGGAGACCTAGGGATGTGGGTTAGGGGTAGAGGAGGAGTCAAGAGTTTGGGGTTGTGATCGTTAATTTGATGTGTCAATTTGACTGTGCTAAAGGATGCCCAGATCACTGGACATCATTATTTTGGGTATGTCAGTGAGGATGTTTTTAGAAGAAATTAGCATTTGAATAGGTGGACTGAGTAAGGAAAGTGTGCCCTCACCAGTGTGGGCAGGCACCATCCAATCCATTGATGGCTCACCTAGACCCAAAAGGTAGAGGAAGAGTGAACTCTCTCTCTCACTTCTTGGGCTGGGACATCCATCCTCTCCCATCCTTGGACATTGATACTCCTGGCTCTTAGGCCTTCAGACTCTGGACTTACACAAGGGCCCTCCCCTGCCAGTTCTCAGGCCTTTGAACTTGGGCTGAATTATACCACCAATTTTCCTGGTTCTCCAGCTTGCAGATGGTATGTCATGGGACTTCTCAACCTCCACAATCACATGATCTAATTCCCATCACAAATCTCCTCTTCTATATGTCTGTCTTGTATCCTGCTGGCTCTGTTTCTATGGAGAACCTTGACTGATACAAGGGTTCTACATCCAGCCTCATTTCAACTAGGGATCCTCTAGTTTTGCTTGTCGGATATGTGCGTTCACTTGAACAAATTTTAATAAATAAAACATGGGGCTGGGCGTGGTGGCTCATGCCTGTGATCCCAGAACTTTGGGAGGCCAAGGCAGGTGAATTACAACGTCAGGAGTTTGAGACCAGCCTGGCCAACGTGGTGAAACCGTGTCTACTAAAACTATAAAAAATTAGCTGGGCATAGTGGCGGATGCCTGTAATCCCAGCTACTCAGGAGGCTGAAGCAGGAGAATCGCTTGAACCTGAGGGGCAGAAGTTGCAGTGAGCTGAGATTGTGGCACTGCACTCCAACCTGGGCGACAGAGTGAGACTCCACTTCAAAAAAAAAAAGAAAGAAAGAAAGAAAAAAGAAACTCACAAAACCACCCTAGAGATGGAAAAGTGCACCAAGAAGAGTGAAGGCTGCTTACGGGTTACTCAGGCAGCTGGAGGATGGAGAAAACGGCTCTGTCTTTTGAACCCTGAAAGTCATGTATTTATTCATTGCCTACCCCACTTCCTCATGGACAGCAGACTCTCCCAGAGTTACTTCCCAGGCCAAACCCACCACCCTCCTTGCCTGGAAATATGACATGTAACCACCTGTTGTCTGTGTGAGGGCATTTAGTGTGCAGCACAGAGAATAGAAAAGGGAGGAGCTTCAAGACAGAGACACGTAGTCTAAGATCCCTGGCTCTGCTGTTTACGATACCTATAACTTTCAGATATTTTATTTAACTTCTGTAAGCTTCAGTTTCCTTTGTGAAAAAAATGAAAATACAAATATCTACCTCTTTACTTCAAAAATTGTTTTCCCTTCCCCTTCTCTTTTTAGGAATATCCACTTGACTTTTATTAAGTAAAATGAGTTTGCTAACTTTTTCAGAAAAGATAAACCTATTTAAAAAAAAAAAAACGGCAATCATCTAAGAATACAACATAGCACAAAATGTCCTTAGTTCTGGCACTGGTTTCCTGAAGGAAAGATGGGCCTAGGATAAAGAAACTGAGGATGGGTCATTATTGGAACATACTCATCAGATACCGTCTCCGGTAAAATTGCCTTCTTATTTCTTGCCCTTTATTTATTTGTTCCTTTTTTACAGACTTCTTTGTTTTAAGAACAGTTTTAGATTTACAGAAAAACTGAGAAGACAGTGTGAGGAGTTCTCATCCTCCCCACGGCCAGTTTCCCCTCTGATTAACATTTTTCATTAGTGTGATTGCCTCGTTACAATGAACGAGCCAATAGCAATACGATAGTAAGTAAAAGCAAGGTTTTATTCTGAATTCCCCGGGTTTTCCCTAATGCTTCTTTTCTGTTCCAGGACCCCATCCAGGAAACCACATCACCTCCAGTTGTTGTGTCTCCCTGGGTACCTCTTGGCTGTGACAGTCTCTCAGGCTTTCCTTGTTTCAATGACCTTGACTGTTTGGAGGAATACTGGCCAGGTATTTTGTAGCATGCCCTATTAGTTAAATTTGTCTGGGGGTTTTTCGCATGCTAAAACTGGGGTTATGAGTTATTGGGAGGAAGACCTCATTCTCATAGTCTCTGTAAACATGACTTTCCAGCGTTGGTGTTGGTGTTGATCCCCCCACTGAGGTAATGTTTGTCAGGCTTTTTCGCTGCAAAGTTTCTCCTCCCACACTCTGTACCGGACGTGTTGGAAGGAGGTCTGAGGAACGCATCAGGATTGCTTTCATGTAGATCCCCTGGTTTCTCCGACCCAGGTTGCCTGGTCTACCGCCCTTCAGTGCATACACTGCATAAACATTGGACTCCTGCTATTTCCCTTGCCATTTTGGCAAATTTCAAAGGTTTCTAAATGTTCTTAAAATGTCTTTTCTTCCACCCAAGTCATCGTGAACTTTCCAGTTTTCGGCAAAGCATGACCTTTTCCTCTGACCTCAGAAAGCAAAAGTAGGATTACTGTACACCCACAGCCACACTTCTGCTGTGTCCAACCCTTCCAGCTGCTACCCGAGTCAACTTGCATGGATCACATAGAATAAGCAAGATGGCGTGGATATGCAACCACAGGAGATGGTTGTATTAGTCAGCCTAGGGTACATGCTTGCTGCTATAAGGAAGAAACCCCAAATCTCAGTGACTAAATATAGAGCGTTTGTTTAGTCTTCACTCTTGCAATGTCCACTGTAGGTCTGGTGATTCTCGAGGAAAGCTTACCTTGATGTGGAGACATAGCAATCCAGGCTTCTTTAATTCCATGTCTCCTGGCTCTGTGATCCCCTCAGAAGGGGAAGAGATAGCTGGGGAGTTACATGCACTGTTCATAGCCTCTCCACGGCTCTTGCATTCACAATCCGTAAGCCAGAACAGATCACATGGCCTCACCTATCTGCAAGTAGTCAGGGGTCTTGGGTGCCCAGGAAAGGCCAGATAACTGGGCATTGTTGAGCACTAGTAATGCCTACTGCAAGTCAGAACAAGAAGGTACTTATGGACCCACGACACCCACAGCATTCTTGGATCGTAGCCTTAAGTCTACCCTTTCATACATAAATCATATTTTTCTTTTTGTGATCTCATTCTGTGCCTGGCACAAAGCTCTCCCAAACTCCCTCCCAGATTATCTCCCATGGTGCAATGAGCTCAGTAAGCCAAATGTTGCTCCATTCCAATGACCTTTAACTTAGCTTTAATGTGCTTTCTCTTGCTCCTTATAGTGTAACTCATTGTTACACAACATGATAAGTGCAGCATGCCCAGTATGGCTATTGCTAGAAACTTAACCCTACTTGATTAAAAGCCCAGTGTTCTTGACTCATCTCACTTTTTTAGTGCAAAGTACAAAACTTTCTACAGTTTCTTTCTTTTGTTGTTGTTGTTGTTGTTGTTGTTTTTTGGTCTCTCCACAAGGATATGTGGAGGTATTCTCGTTTCTAAATTTGCTAACTGAACTTTTTTTTCTACTCACCAAATTTGAGAATTTTTCTTCCTTCTCCTTATTAAATTTCCTACCCTACCCCACCCAACTTTTCCCTTTTCCTATTCAATACTGGACCAGCCATGTCGTTCTCACTTCCCAAGTCTGGACCTCAGTTCCATCATCTGTAAAGTGGGACGTTAGGGTAGGCTACTTTCTTCCAGGTCTGCTGGTCTCACCGTGTTCGCATGAACTTTCTCCGTTGGTGTCCCCTGGGGCATCCTCATCATCAAGATGTTACTCCCTTAAGCTCATGGAACCGCCAATGAGGCAGTGAAAACCTGACATATTTAAACCTGAAGATAAAAACCCTGTACGTTTTACTTTGAATTTGAAATTTCTCCTGTTTTCCTTTTCTTTCATTTTCTCACAACAACTTTCCATGAATTGAATCATTTGGAATCATTCTTTAAATGACATAATTAGTTATACAGTTTACTCTTGGATTTCAGTACTGCTGTGAATCATAAACAGTGAAAATATCAAATTCTCCTGAAAAACAAAATGAAGTGGATTTGTATTTATTTTCCTTCTATGGAGTTACAAAGGACTTAGTTACTTGAAAACAGAAGTAAATTGAATGATTGAGTTAATTTTGAAGTTAACAGATACATGGATGAGATGCTTATGTAGAAACATGGTATAAAATGTTTTTAGAGAGTGAAATCAGCTTAAAAGCATAATTACGTTTTAGTCATTCTTTTTAAAGACTGAACATTGAAGGAAAAAATGAGTTTTGCCTCATTTGTCGTGGTTACTTATTAAGTAACATGAACATTTTAAAGCATTTAGCCACATTTAACTTTTAGACCAATGGTGAAGAATGTGATGACTTTCCAAAGCTAAAGATGTACCCTTGACACTGCTCGGCAGTGGCTGCTGGTCCGCAGTCCCTCTCACTCACAGAGGATTCTGAGTGCTCGTGATGATGAAGTCTGACATTCGTTCTTCAGGGGTCTGGATTGCAGGTAGACATGAAACACACAGATATGGGGAACACCATTTTCCCAACAGCTTCCATCTCTTATCTTTGTCCTGGGTTCTGTTGCTGGTGCTGAAATGCAGAGAGAGTGCCTCAGCTGCTGGGGAGTTTTCTGTCAGCCAGTGTACTCCAATCCATATTATCTGCATCATTGAACTCCAATTAGTGCGTGATTTCCACTTTGGTGCTGATTGAAGATTTTCAGTGTTGTTAAACAGAATTCCAGGCTTTCAACTGCAGGAGTTTAGGGCTGCAGGTTCTGCTGTAGAATTCCCCTCCGACCCCGAGAGACAGATCTGCTGGGGATG
The DNA here is from genome assembly GCF_030222135.1 of Aotus nancymaae. NCBI lineage: Eukaryota > Metazoa > Chordata > Mammalia > Primates > Aotidae > Aotus > Aotus nancymaae. Next base: position 27,056,411 of record NW_026988455.1, read on the forward strand.
AGAGCCCTCAGTATCGGTTTCTGACTATGCCATTTTCTTCAGTTGTGTGACCTGGGATGAACCGTTTGTCATCACGATATTTTTGAGAAAACAGAAGGGCTGGAATGCCACTGTTACCTGCAAAAGGCATTTGTAAACAATAAAATGTTGTGATTTATGATAGCACTATAGTAATCCGGACAGACAAATAGATCAATGGAACCAAAAGAGGGGCTCAAAGACAGGCCCACACAAAGCGCCAAGGTCATTCGATGCTGAGAAGACCCTGTTTTGTGTTTTTAACAAATAGCCATGGGACAACTGGACACGCATGTGCAAAATAATGAAGTTCCACCATACCTTCCATTAAATCAAAATTAACTCACAATGGATCATGGACCCAGTGTCAAACCTATGGCTGTAAAGTTTCCAGAGATAAACATGGGGAAATATCTTTGCAATCTTGGAGTAAAGAGGGAACACACAGACATAAATGAAGAAACATGACAAATTGAACTTTATCAAAATTTAAAATCTCTGCTTCTTAAAAGTCATCATTAAAGAATAAAAAGGCCACACACAATGTGGGAGAGAGAAAAATCTTCACAATGCATATATCTGAGAAATAACTTGAGTCTAGAATATATAAACATCTCCTATCACTCAAAAATAAGATGACTCCCCATTTCTGTTAAAAGAGGGGAGGATGCAAATGATTGGAAAAGACGTCACAAAAGAAAATGTACAAATGGTCAATAAGCACATGAAAATGTGCTCAGCATCCTTAGTTATTAAGATATAAAGCAAATTAAAACCACTGTGTTATCACTACACACCAGCACGACTGGCTAAAATTTGCTGTGTTGTCAAGGATATGGAGACTTTCACACACTGCTGGTGGGACCCTAAGGTGAACAACCACTTTGGAAAACAGTCTGGCAGTTTCTTGTAAATAAGATGTGTGATTTCTTACTTTAAATCTGATATTTCTCTGGAAAATGGTCTGGCAGTTTCTTGTAAATAGGATCACACATCTTATTTATAAGAAACTGCCAGACTGTTTTCTAAAGTGGTTGTTTGATCTAGCAATTGTCAAATTATCCAGCAATTCTACTTCTAAGTATCTACTCTAGAAAATAGAGGACATATGTTCCCACAAAAGCTTGTACCAAAAGTTTATTGCAGCTTTATTCAAAATAACCAGAAACTGAAAACACCTGAAATACTTGATCAACAGCTGATCATGTAAACAATTGATGGTATATCCACACACTGGAATACTACTCAGCAATAAAAAGGAACAAACCACTTGCACACAACAACATAAGTTTCACAAACATTATGCTGAGCATAATAATGAAACCAGACACAAATGAATATATTTGGTATGATTACATTTTTGTAGATTCTAGAAACTACTAAATTCATCTGTAGTGACAGAAACCAGACCAGTGGTTGCCTGGGGACAGAGTGGACTTGGATTGACTGTAAAGTAAGATAAGGGAACTTTCCGGAGTGATGAAACTGTTATATATCTTGTTAATGGTGGTGGTTACACAGGTATGTATCTCTATAAAAACTCATCAAACTTAAAATAAATAAAAGTAATTTTAAAGATAGCTGAAAACGCTATACAAATGTAAGTTGCCAGGGAAGAAAGAAGCTGGAATACAAGTAACTGCATATGTATAATATTGTCACAGGTCCTTGGGGTGTCACTTTCCAGACGGAAGCCTCTGTGACCAGGAGTGTCTTTGTCTGAGTTTTGCTCAGGCCTGCTGGGCTCATTCTGCCCACTTGGCCTGGCAGGTTGCACATGGCTTGTGCTACTGGCCTGGATCCTATGCCTGCCAAGAGTGAGCCAGGAGCAAAGTGGCAAGGGGTGCATGTGTGAGTGAGCATGTGGTCCAGCTGCTGCACACAGCTAGGCAGACTGTCAGGCACACAAGCTGCTGTGATGGGGTGGGCAGCTTCAGGTGGTGGCACAGGCATTGGCTCTGTGCAAACCTGTGGCTGGATCAGATGCACCACAAGAGACTTCCCACCACAAGGGGACCGTAGGTGGCGCCTGGAAGCTTGGAGACACCAGAAACCACAGAGCACCAAAGAGGGTGTCACAGACCTGGTTCAGGGAGCCCCTAGGTCTGGGCTCTCCAAAGGGCTGCAGCTCTTTTCTCCTTCTCATCTGCAACATGCCAAGTGGGGAGGTGTGTTTCAGCCCTGTTTGTGTTATAGCTCTTTGAGTCCCGCCATTCAGGAGGTCCCAAGTTTTTGTCTCGTGTCCAGGAAGAATTAGGTAAACAGACAACTGGAGAGTGAGCAAGGTGAAGAGGAGCTTCATTAAGTGACAGAACAGCTCAGAGGAGACATGGAGAGGGTAGCTCCTCTCCACAGGTGGGTCATCCTGTAGTCTGTTAGAGTCTGGATGAGTCTGGGATTTTATGGGCTTCAGAGAATAGGAAGCGTGCGTTGATTAGTCCATGAGCTGCCATGAGTGGGCACAGAAAAAGCATCATAAATTCACACTCTGGACCTTGAATTCTACCTGAAAGGGACAGCCTTGGCCCCCATGCTTCAGGCCATCCCTGGCTTGAAGGTAGGGGCTTCACCAGGGACCTGCCCCTTTCCACCCAGGAGCTTATCTGCCTCCTGTTGCCATCTACTTATCCAGAGCACCCAGGCTGCTTGTGCCAAGGGGCACCTGCAGGGCCTCAGCCCCCGCACTTGGCCTCTACCCCATGCTTGTCTGTGCCCTAAGTCCAGAGAGGGTCCAGGCAGCAGGAGTCTGACATGTCAGTGCTGCCCTGAATGCAAGCACACTTGGTTGGGTTGTGACAGCCCCCAGGCTTGGCCACAACTTTGCTCAGCCCTGCAGCAGGCGCTGGGAGTAGGGAGAGGCCAGGCAGTGGGAGCAGGCACTTTTGAGCCTGCAGGGGAAGAGGGCTTCTCAGCCCCCAAGAGCACAGGGATGCCCACATCTGCAGCCACAGGTGGGCTACTGTAGCTGCCAGGGAGGGTGGGGCTCCCACCTCACCAACTCAGAAGGGAGGTGGGGCTCCCGCCTGTTTCCAGCTCCCACTGACTCCATGGAGCATGCAGCCCCTGTGGTGCCTCCCTGGCCGCAGCCAATGTCTTCACAACGACCCCTCCAGATGGGCTGCTGCTGCAATCAATATTTAATTTGATACATTCTATTAAGAATGTAGATGCTGAGTTCAGATCCCACATCTGTCTCTTATCTTTCCTAGCCATATGATCTTGGGCAAATTATTCAATCTTCCAGACCCTCAGTTTTCAAATCTGTAAAATGGATACTATTTAATCATATCTACCTCATAGAGCTTTTATGAACTAATAGAGAGCATGTGTTTATAACAGGCACCGTTGCGGAATAAGTGGTTGTAAATATTAAGTGTTTCCGTTATTAATGGACTCTGATGAGTCTTTTGTTTCTGTCTGCTGATAACCAGATCACATCTAATCTCCAGTGAATAGACACGGAAGCAAAGGGCTTTGCGGACTCGGGTTCTGCTGTTGTCATCTCATTTCTTATCTTGAATCCATCAAGTCTTCTCCTTTCCCAGGAGCTTTAAGAATAAAGAGGACAGTTGAGGCGAATCCTTTTCCATCCCAGCATTCCCACAACATCAGCAATCCTCCAGATAGTTTTCAGGTGCCAACGAGAGGCTTTCTTATTCTCCAGGAGAACCTGCACATGCGGGAGGTGACAGCATTCACAGCTGTTTGCCATGTGGATGCATCAATGCCTCCGAGCTGCCGAGTGAGAGACAGCCCTTTGCCTGCACCTCTCCATGCTTAGCAGGGTCTCCTCGGGCCTCTGGGGAACTTTGTTGGCAATGGGGAGTTAGAGCGAAGGACAAACCTGAAGTTTCTTGCTCCTCGAGGTAACTTTCAACCACATTAAATGGAGATCTGTTATTCCACGCTACATCAGAAACCACGTAAGTAGATGTTTATAAACCCTCACTGCCCAACAGGCACTGTCTAAATACTTGACATTTATTAGTTCATAAAAGCTCTATGAGGCAGAGACTATTATAGTATCCATTTTACAGATTTGAAAATTGAGGGTCTGGATGATTGAATAACTTGCCCAAGGTCATATGGCTAGGAATGGTAAGAGACATTCTTAATCAACATTCTTAATAGAATATATACATTCAAATATTATACATATGCAATTACATGCTAGCTTCTTCCTTGGCAATCTACAGCCTTTTCCTCTATCTTCAAAATCAATTTTATTTATTCTAACTTTGATTAGTTTTCATAGAGATACATACTCATCGTCTGTCCTTCTGAGCCAGTCTTTAACTCCCTGAAGGACCCTTCAGCCAGACCCAGCTCTTGAATGTCTCCTGGCCAGGGCTTGATGGGACAGGGAGTTGAGCTGGGGTTGGATGTTATGAGGCTGGACTGTACCCTCTTTCCTGGCCGGTGTTTTCTTCAGATCATTTTACTTGCCCCCTACTCCCTACTGGGGCCAAAGTCCTGTCCTGAACACCCCCTTGCTTAAACACGGAGGGCTCCTTCCCAGTTCCCACTTCCTGAAGGCTGGTTTCTACTTCCCACATCCCCTTCCACTGACAAGCATTAGGCACTGTGGGCTGCTGGAAGGACATAGGCTTTCAAGAGACGCAACCCTCAGTGCAAATTCTGATCATGCCTCTTTTAAGCAGTGTGGTTCGGATGAAATTTTAGCCTCTCTAAGCTTCAGTTTGCCCTTCTATAAAATGATAAGATAATCTGCACCTTGGAGATTGTTAGAGAGTGTGAATTACACCACCTCTGTCATTTTAATGCAATGACTGACCCATGGCAGGCATTCAATTCATGATGGATATAAACACCCTATTTCATCCCATTTTAACATCTCAGAAATCAGGAGGCATGCTACAGCCAGTGACCTCTCACAGTCGCCATAGGCTGGAGACAGGTGTGATGTGGCTGTCCGCTCCTGCCATGCCTGTTGTTTCTGGAAGCTTGTTGGTATGTCTAGAGTCTAGACCATGAGCCTGGTTTTAGTCAACCAGACATTTGAGGACTGTTTCAGGAAGGAAGAGGAGTCCCGGCTGTAGTCCATACACCTTTCACTGTCACCTGCATGTGAGGTGAGGAAAGTGTCAGCTCAGATCTCGCTGAGTGGGTGTCAGACTTAAAAGGAAGCCCTGATGACAACAGAGCAGCCGTCTTTCTGAAGTGCTGCGGCCCCAGCCCTCTCTTCCTAGTGACCTAGAGGATGATCCTGGACGTTGACGGCTTTGCGCCAAGAAAAGTATTCAGCCAATCGCGCTCTGTATGTAAAGAAGGTTTAAGAAAGTCCCTAACTAATGTTTCTATTTTCTTTCTTGTATAAGCACAAGAATGATATAAAGATGATAATCTCTATTTAAAGAAGCCTAAAAGAGCTCTTTCAATAAGTAGTAAAATCCACCTAAGTGGTTTAAAATGCTGTTTTATATTTGAGTAGGGAGTCTATGTTTTTTCTTTCTTAGTGGTACATAAAACACAGAGGGCCAGTCGCCTATTTTATATTACAGATGTAATACCAACACTTTGGGAAGCCAAGCCAGGAGGATCACTTGAACCCAGGAGATCAAAGCTGCAGTGAGCCATGATTTCTCCACTTCACTCCAGCCTGGGTGACAGAGTGAGACCTGGTCTCAAAAAAATAAAAATAAAAAATAGATGGCATCCTTCCATTGATGAAATGAAATGCACACAAACAGATCTGCCTAGAACGTGATGATTTTCTCCCTGCTGACTTGGGAAATAACTTTTATCCGGGAATCCTTTTGTGATTAAGTCCTCATGGGATGGCAACAAGCTGTCCTCACATTGCTTTGGTGTGCCGGCTGCTCGCGGACCGATGCTACTTCCCCATCCCCAGCGTGGCGCCCTCTCGGCTGTTTCCATTTCCTCCAAGCATCTCCCTGAGCTCCTAACATAAGCAAGGTGTGTACTATGTATTTATCTCATGCATAAGATCTAATCTGTCCCAGTTATGACATCTACAACGTAAAGACTTGGACTAGTCATTTGCTTTATCTGCTGCGGAAGATAGAACTTAATCTTTTCCTGAAATCCAGAAGAGATGATCAGTGGTGTTACGCTTTAGGACGAGTCCTCTCTAAACTACAGCTCTCAACTCTGATGGCGAGTTAGAACCCCCAAGAGAGTCTTTGAAAATACTGATGTTTGGGCTCTCCCCACCACTCCCCACCCCTCATGCTCCACGCCCCAGCCAATTAAATAAGACTCCTGAGGGATGCAGGCCTCAGACATTGGTGGGTTCTGTAAACTCCCGGTTACTTCTGATTGCAATGGGGGTTACATAAAAGTCCTGATTTAGACTTTGGGCCACGCTGACTTAAGTTGGAATACAGCCGGGCCCCCCTCCTGTCTCCTACATAAAGACCTAATTTTGGGATGGCTTAAGAAGTAGGCTGGGGAATTTGGCATCTTAATTATTTCCATTCCTCTTTAATTGTTTAATGGAGTTACCAGAAGAGTGCAGAAACAGCTATCGAGTTAATGCTACAGAATTTGAACAGTGACCAGTAACTCCAAATCCCACTGCTAAACTCTGACGCCTCCTTTTAGAATGGAAATAAGCGAGTTTTCTGGTTTGGGTTTTTGCTTTTTGTGGCAAAATATACATGTTTATAAAACTTACCATTTTCACCATTTTTAAGTGTATGGTTCAGTGACATTAAGTACATTCACGCTATTGTGTAAGCATCACCACCATCCATCTCCCGAATATTTTCATCTTCTCAAATTGAAACTTTATACCCATTTACTACAGTCTGAATGTTTGTGTCCCACAGAACTGCCTATGTTGAAACCTAATCACCAGGGTGATGGTGTTAGGTAGTGAAACCTCTGAAAAGGGATTGGGTCATTAGGGCTGAGCCCTCGTGAATGGGATCAGTGCCTTCATAAAAAGGAGAGCTGCCTTGTCCCTTCCACTTTGTGGGGACACAATGAGAAGGAGGAACCAGAAACCGGGCCCTCATCAAACATCGAACCTGCTGGCGCCTTGATCTGGACTTCCAAGCTTCCAGAACTGTGAGAAATAGATGTCTGCTGGTTTTAAGCCACCCAGTGTGTCGTATTCTGCTAGCGCAGAGCTAATGGTCTAGCACACCGTTAAAGCAGTAACTCCCCGTTTCCCTCTCTCCCCTAGCCTGTGGCAATCTTCATTCCACTTTCTGTCTGTAAGAAGGTGAGGGGAGAGAAATAACAAGGAAAATGGTGAGTAAAAAAGACAATCTAGGTGACTTAGCTGAATTTCCTTTGTTATGTGTTAAAACTTGCTCTGGAGTGATGGTTGTCCTCGTCGTGCTTTCGTTGTCAGATGAAAACCAAGACTATGAGAATCTGTCACCAAACCAGGGCATGAGCATGTGGAGAAGCGGTGGGAAGCAAAGTTTTAAAGAAAATGAGTTCAGGATGTTGGCGTGAAGTAGAGCAAGTGTGTGGTGTAGCGTTGAGCTTGCTTTTTTTTTTTTTTTGAGATGGAGTTTTACTCTTGTTGCCCAGGCCGGAGTGCAGTGGTGCGATCTTGGCTCACAGCAACCTCTGCCTCCCAGGTTCAAGTGATTCTCCTGCCTCAGCTTCCTGAATAGTTGGGACTATAAGCATACACCACCACACCTGGCTAATTTTTTGTATTTTTGGTAGAGACAGGGTTTCACTATGTTGGCCAGGCTTGTCTTGAACTCCTGACCTTGTGGTCTGCCTGCCTCATCCTCCCAAAGTGCTGGGATTACAGGCATGAGCCAACATGCCTGGTCGAGCATGCTTTTATGAGAGATGGTTGAGGGAGAGCATAAGTGGAAAGGGAGTTGCAAAGTGAATTTGACCCTAAACCATAAGAAAGATTTTTTAGTCTAAAGGTCTCTCTGAAAGGAAGAGGCACTTTGAGAAAGATCATCACACTTTTGAGGCATCATTCCGTAGGGAGACGTACAAGCGAACTGCTCCAGCTGCTCCCCATCGTTGGAAGCCCCTGGTTTATGCGGCAGACAGTGTGGCTCCCTTTCTTTCCTCCCCAGCTCCCTTTACAGTAACCCTCAGCAAGTGTCCTCCACCAGACAGGAGGCTCCAGCGAAGGGAGAGGGTGTTAGGAGGCAGGGCCATTGTGCAATTCCCCATGGAAGCTATGGATACCCATATACTCATGGGATGGGAAACACATGCCTTTCAACACCCAAATAAGCTGTCCTGCCTGGGCCTTGGTTGCTACCCTGGTTTTTTATTTTGTGCCTGCCACACCATCATTGTTTGCTGAATAAATATACAATTACAGAACATGAGTTTAAAATTTCCAGTAGGGGGAAAAAAAGTGGCCAATATATCTGAATATCATGACCCTTTTAAAGCCCAAATTAAGGTTTTAGTGGCAAACAAGCAAGAAAGGGGTGTGTGTGTGTGTGTGCGTGCACGCATGTGAGCGCACACGTGTGTGTGCGTGAGTGTATGTGTGCATGCATGTGTGTGTGTGTGCATGCGTGTGTGTGTGTGTAGGAGAACCAATATTAAAAATGTGAAAGACTTTATACGGTGGTACCTGGCCTCCAATGACCCCTGCCTCCTGCTATTCATGTCCTGGGCAGCCCCTTCCACAGTACATAGGGTTGGTCTGCATGATCAATAGAATGCAGCAGAAGTGATGGCATGTTACCTTCAGACATTTCGTTCTAACAGTCTGTGATTCCGATGTTGCGTTCTCTCTGGGAACACTCCCTGGGGAAAAGATGCCACATCTGAGGACACTCGGGCAGCCTACGGAAAGGCCTGTGTGGTGAGGAGCTGATGTCAGCAGTCAGTGAGGAGCCAAGATCTACCCACATCCCATTATGAGTCTTCAAAGCAGTGGGACTCCTTGCTGAGCAACCTCCACCCTCCGGAGACACCTGAACCAGAATCACTGAGCTCAGCTGCCTCTCCAGATTCCTGACCCTTAGAAACTGCAACATAATACATGTTTGTTGTCTTGAGCTGCTAAGTTTGGGGCCATTTTTTATGCAGCCATAGATAAATAAGATACTTTATATAATTATTTCCTCACCTAATCTAGAAATTAGGTGTTGGCTTTGCAGAAGAGATTTATATAATGCGAGAAAAGTGATTGGGAAGATAAGACGGAAGGCGTGTGATCTGACCATCACATCTTGCCATCCTCTCTGGGCACTCCCTGTGAGTCCTGAAGGAGGTGAGGCAGGAGGACTACCTTTCAGAGGAAGTTTATGAATGGCTCCTGTTCCCAGCGGGAATCTGTCTTGGGAAAAATTAAGATACTGAATCTTTTTTTCTTTCTTTTCTTTTTTTTTTTTTTTGTTTGAGATAGAGTCTCACTTTGTCACCCAGGGTGGAGTGCAGTGGCATGATCTCGGGTCACTGCAACTTCCGCCTCCTAGGTTCAAGCGATTCTCCTACCTCAGCCTCTCGAGTAGCTGGGATTACAGGCACCCACCAGCACACTTGGCTAATTTTCTGTATTTTAGTAGAGATGGGGTTTCACCATGTTAGTCAGCCTGGTTTTGAACTCCTGACCTCAAATGATTCGCCCGCCTCACTCTCCCAATGTTCTGGCATTACAGGCCCAAGTCACTGTACCCAGCCTGATACTAGATCTTTCATCTAGAATTTTAGAAAAGGACAAAGTTATGAAATGCTAAATCTGAGTGGCATCTACAGATATTCAAGCAAACAATAACAAATATATTCCTATATTCAAGATGAAAACCCCTGAACATGATGGCATTGTGAGGAAATTTCTATGAGAATCTAGGTGATGCTTTACCTCAAAGAGCTACTTTCTAGTAGCCAGTTGAAAAATATTTAAATAAAAACAAAAACACTAAACCATGTTTGTAACTGCCGTATTGAAAGTTTTTCTCAACAACCGGGGAAAATGGTAGTTACAGCCCCGTTCATTGTCCGACACACATGAAGGGCGTCCACGTGTGAGGCGGCTGCCTCAGTCCATTCGGGTTGCTTTAACAAATTGGCATAGACCGTGTGGCTTATAAACAACAGTCATTTATTCCTCACAGCTCTGGAAGGTGGGAAGTCCCAGATCAAGGTGCTGGCAAATTCAGTGTCAGGTGCGGGCCCACTTCCTGGTTCACAGATGAAGCCTCTGACTGTGTCCTCACATGGAAAAGGAGAAACGCAGATCTCAGGGCCTCTTTCATAAGAGCACTAATCCCATTCATGAGAGCTGCGTTCTCATGACTGATCATGTCTCAAAGGTCCCACCTTCTAGTGCCATCACTTGGGGGTTAGGATTTCAACATATGAATTTTGGGGGAACAAAAACATGCAGACCGTAGCAGTGGTGCTCACAGACCCACTGTCCCCACTCAGTGATCACGTCAGTCCTTCGTTGGTTCAGCTCAGCCTTGGCCTTGCCCAGGGTAGAAGCTCATCCTACCACTTCATTTAGCATCCAAGGGTCCCTTCAAGCTAACCAGGAACCAGGCACCCAAGGATAGCAGCAGAACCAGTTCTGCAGGCCTGCTGGGCACCTCTGCCTATTGGAAAGTCAGTTTATTCTTATGGTGTAGAGTAGGTAACAGTGTAAGATGAAATCACATCTCTGATTCTCCTCTCCATGCCCTCAGCCGGCACTGCCTGACTGCCATGGGCTGGCCCTCAAAATTCCACTCTGGGCATCCTGACCCCAGAATTGTTCTTCTCCTCACTATTCCACCCACCCTCCATCCACAAGGACCCCCTTACACACTGTCTCTGCCCTCAATCCCAAGGCTGTATTCTCTATTGTCACTAGGTCTTATAATCTGTTAAAACCAACTCCCAAGTCATTAGCCAATAAAAAACATTTTTGCTTTTTCTCAAGAGAAAGGAGAGAGGCGACAACCCCATTCCAAAGCAGCAGAGAAAGGAAAGAAGCAACTCCCCACCATATGGACATTGTTTCCATGGTAACCCTGGTTAAACACTGACATCCTTCTACATGTACATTATCTCATTTAAGCAAAATCAACCCTAGGAGGCAGATACTGTTCTTCTCCATTCGTTTCCAGGTGTGGAAACTGAGACAGAGAGAAGGAGCCACTGACAGCCTGACAGTGACTGGAACTGGAAGCCAGGTCTGTCGTCTCCATGGGCTGTGAAGGCTCTTGACCCCGCTCCTTCCTGCCACCATCTGATTCCCATTCCAGCAGCCGCCCTGACAAAATCATCTGAAAACTGTTGAAGGGAAATGTCTAGGTGCCAGAGTCTAGAAAAAGCACAACCTATTGGCTCATCAGTTTCTCTCAGCCACTTCCCTGTGGGAGTCAGACTTCTTTCACTGGGCAGCTGGGTGTTTATCGCGAAGACCAGCAGCTCAGGCACATCTGCGGTTCAGCTGTCTGTAGCATCCTTGCATGGCCTCATTATGACAACCAAGTTCCCTTACAGCTGCTCCCAAGGCTATGGCAGGGTCAGAAAAAGGAACTCAAGGCTACCCTTTGCTGGTGACAATTGTCCCACTCTTTTAAAAAATAGTCATAAATCTTCAGACATTCCTAAGGCTCCCTCCTATTTTGAATTTTGGGCAGTTGCGGATGAAAGCCATGTGAGTTTTAGACATTTACACTTAAATATCTTGTGTTCTTTAACAAGACAGGGTGCACTGATGAAAGGAAAGGTGATGTCTACAAAAATGGCTTGGGCAAGATGTCAGAAAATGTCAATCAAAAAGGTAAATGATGGCGAGGTATGGTGGCTCATGCCTGTGATGCCAGCAGTTTGGGAGGCAGAGGCAGGAGGATTGCTTGAGGCCAGGAGTTTGAGGCTGCAGTGAGCTATGATCATACCACTGTACTCCAGACTGGGCAAGAGAATGAGATTCTGTCTCAAAAGAAAAAAAATGATAAAGATAATAATAAAAGTAATAAAATATAGCTAACATTCATTCAGCACTTACTATATGCTAACCACTGTTCTAAGCATTTTATATGTATTAACTCATCTGTTCTCCAAATATTACTATGAATCAGATACTAATCTTCTGGTCCCATTTTTTTAGACAAAGAAACTGAGACAAGAGAAGGTTAAATAACTTGTCCAAAGGTCACAAAACTACCAAGAGATAAACCTTAGATTTAAGCTCATGTAGGCTGGATCCATTAAGCATTTAAATGCTAGGATAGGCCAGTACAGTGGTTTTCACCTGTAATCCCAGCATTTTGGGAGGCCGAGGTGGGCGAATCACTTGGGGTCAGGAGTTCGAGAATAGCCTGACCAACATGGTGAAACCCCATCTCTATTAAAAATGCAAAAATTAGACAAGTGTGGTGGCAGGTGCCTGTAGTTCCAGCTATTGGGGAGACTGAGGCGGAGAATTGCTTGAACCTGGGAGGCTGAGGTTGCAGTAAGCCAAGATCGCACCACTGCATTCCAGCTTGGGCAACAAAGCTAGACTCCGTCTCAGAAAAAAAAATTCTGAAAAGATTATAGCTCAAAACTAGAATTACTTAGTTACTGGAGAGAGCCATAGCTATTTCTGATGAAAGTATCTAACATGTTAGTTATTACAATAATACCACAAACTAGGAAAGGGAGAGTAATTGCTTGTAATAGATCAGATACACAGAGAACTGGTGCCTTCATTTCACAGCCGACATGCATCAAGAAGACCCATGCAGTGCTGACTCGTGCCTCTAACCTCAGATTCCTCACCAGGAGCAGAGAGCTCAGTGGGTCTCTGGGCTAGGATTCAGGAACATTCTCTTATAAGGGGCAGGTGTTTTCTGATAACCTCGAAAATGGTGAAAACTCCATGGATGTCTGATTTAAATTGTGTTTGCATAAACCTCACCCCAGACTGAAATTCCTGCAGGCCCATGAAGAAAGTGGTGTTCAGTTCTCCTCTGTTCCAGCCCAGAATGCCTAACAGAAGTCTGAGAAAAGACCAGTAACAGTCTTTTTGGGAGGGGGAAGAAAAAAAACAGAATTAGCAATTCAGGCAGGCAAAGGGACGGGTGGGTGTGCCGGTTTGCAAAATCATTCTGGTGCAATGAGCCCAGCCTCCCTTCCCCCAATGTATAGAGCTTCAGAAGTATCCTGCTAATGCTTGTAAATCTTCAAATCTTTCTGAATGTCAGGTTAAAAAATATCATTTTCTAGTCTCCCTGTTCTGCGTCTGTCCAGCGTTGAAGTCTCTAGCAGAAATAATGCAGCAACTTGGGCCTACTGCTCCAGAGAGCTGAACTGCAGCTTCATAAACCTGCCATGTGAATCCATGATGTCATCTGTTCCCTCCGAGTTTGGGCTCCTGAGCCCCAGACCACCCACGCTGGCTGCCTATTCTCTCCCGGCGTCGTCAGGGAGAGACCTGCCTTTATAAATGATTCGAGGTCGAAACGGAGGACGTAGCTTGAATTGTTATACAAAAATCCTGCCAGCGACAGCGATAAGCATTTGGACGTGTCGATGTGGTGATTTTTTTCTCATTTGAGCTCTGAAATTCTCTCTAACAGACGGTGTAAAGGCTCAGAGACAGAGAGAGGCAAGGGAGGTTTCAGAAACAGGCCTGAGACTCTGTAACAGACAGCAAGCAAGAGGGAAAAAGAAGTAAAATGTTGGGTGCCTTGGAAATATTGGGGGGTTCCGTAATTAGATCATCAACGATTTAGATTCACATTTAGGTGACTTTTTTTCCTACTCTTGGTTAGAAGGAAACTGTAGTAGGGGAGGGTGGTGTCTATATTGCATTTTTCAAAAAAATTTGCAGCTATAAGGAAACTGGGGCATTTGGGGCTTTTGAATATTTTTGCCTAATCTTTAGTTGAAAAGGAGAAAGAAGCTCTTTTGGGACCACGGAGTGTGAAGAGCACCATGAAGGCCCATGTACGAGGTATCCATGCTGCCATCAGCCCCTGAGAGGCAACTGAGGCCCTGTGACAGTGTAAGCCTTGGGCAGTGAAGGGGCTTGTCTGCTCTTTTCCCATGGGGGAGCAGACATGTGAAATATCAGGGCAGGAGGGAATATAATCAGATTCTAAATTTGTAACACTGAGGACATGCTTGATGGAAATAAATTAACATGGAAACGCAAAAGCCAGTTCAACGATGTCTCTGCTAAAGGAATAAGTCATGCCAAGGTTGGGGACGTATCCTCTCTAGGCCATGCATGACTTTAGCAGTCTGATGAAGCTTATGGGTAACTCCATAAAATAGTGTTTTTATATGAATTTAGTAGAATACATAGGATTACCTATGCAATCAATTATATCAAAATGCATCTATCAAAATATTAAAACAGTCAATATATATTTTAGTATGTGTGCTTCTTTACTGACTCTTAAATAACAAGACCTGGTGCTGAGTTTAGTAAGACTACTATAATTCTGAAGTACTGAAGAGCAAAAACCAATGTTTTCAGATCTCTGTAGCAATTGTATAGGATGTGAAAAGATCTGAGATTTCTATTGGTGACAAAGTCACAGGTAGAGTGCTTTTACAATTGTGGTTGGTCACATATAATTGAAGGAAATGCCGAATTTCAGCTAGAGGTCGAAAGTAGAGATATATACATTTTTCTTACTCAAGTTCATGGATGCCCCTGTCACGAGCTCCTATTCTAAGAAAGATGGATCCGGGCAGCCCAGTCAGGCTTGGTGATGAAGACTGGAGCGCTGAAGAGGAGAGGCGAGTCAGTTCCGTCTAGTGAAGTGTGTGATCTATTTGTCTCTTAAATCTTTTTCTAAATAAAAAATTTGAAAGAGTTGTTTCCCCAAAAACTCTGAGCTACTGGGGCATGAGAATCTATTCTCTGAGGCCTCTGTGACAAATTGTAAAGCAAATGCATGTTCTCCTTGTTTTTGGAGTAGAACACCAACGGGAGGCCCTGATGAGAGAAGGCTGTGGTGCCAGGAGAGGATGATGGCCCTGCAATCCCTGATCGAAGATTTTGCAGCACGTGGCCAAAACGGCAGTATCCAGTAGAGAAGGAATAGGCAGAAGAAACAGAAGGAGATGGATAAAAACCCTGAGGTATCTCAGTTGGGCCAATTAGACTGGTTTTTGACCATATGTGAGTGTACTGCTGGAGAGCCTTGGAAATTCATAGGGTGAAGAAGGCTTCTAGCTCGGGTCCCTGTATTTGCAGGAAAAGATAATGGGAGGATTGTGGGTGGGATTTGTGGGTGGGCTTTGTTGGTCGCCTAACTGCATTCATTTCATTTTCACCCTCCCCTCCCCTTCCTAACAGTACCAGGGTCTCCTCCTTCATCTGCCCCTCCTCTACCCAGCCCATGTCATCTCTGTTTTGGTGGAAGCTTCGGGAGAAGAGGCATGAAGCCATGCTCTAGTGTCCTGGACAGTTATTGGTTGAGGGGTGGACATGTGACCTAAGCTGATACAATTAAGGTGACTTTCAGACTCTCACTAGGAAGGCTGGGCGGAAGCATTCTCTTTGTCCCTGAATTAGCAGGGTGTAGATGTGAAGCCTGAACCAACCATGGCCACATTGCTACTGATCAGGGAGGCCAGTGCAGGGATGATGCTAAGGGCCAAGCAGGACGCAGCCAAAGGGATCTCAGAGAAATGAGTCAGAGTCCCTGAATGAAACAAACCCCAAAATACAGCCCACAGTTGGATTTCCAGGGAAACAGTTCAATGGATTCCCCTTTTGCTTAAACCAGTTTGAATTAGGCTTCCTTCTACCACAGCTCAAAGTATCCTAAGTGAGAGAGCAGGATTCCTGGCCTAGCCTAAGTTTGCAGTCATGAAGCATTATGTTCTCCAAGGAGTTTCCAGCATTTTCCAAAGTTTTGCTCACAGGTCTACTGCTCTGTCTGCTCTTCCACATGACACCTTCATGGGGCTCAGATAGGATGTGTGTCTCAGGGTCCAAACTCCCAGAGCAAATTCTCAGTGCCATCACTAACGTGACCTAGACAGGACACTTTGCCACTCTGAGCTTTAATGTTCCTATCTGTAAAATTAAGCCACAGATGTAAATGATTAAAGTAAGTGATCCCCAAAGTCTTTCCACCTAACAGATCCAAGTACATCACCCCTGTTTGACTTATGGCTTGAAAAAGTATTTACCCTTCTAGGATATATTCAGAACTGTGTTACTATTAGAGAACTGAGGATTTTATGTGACCACGAATGTTAGTAGCCCAGGGAATATAAAGTGTCATATTTATAGATTTTCAGTCATTTACAAGTCATTCAGGAAGTTCTATATACCAAGAATTATAGTAAGCAGCAAGTATATAGAAACAACAGAATGATACAGTCTTTGTCCTTAGGGAGCTTCCAAATTGGCAAGGGAGACAGCAGGACTGCTCTGGACAGTTACGTAGGATATGCACTGATCAACTCTGAGAGGGTTGCCTTTCAAGCCAATATCTCTGTAAAAGCTCAGGGAGACAAACAAGTAAGCTCTAATAATTATAAAAAGAATGAAATGTTGGACAGCAAATACCCTATGATTCTGTCCGTGTGAGGAAAGGATGGTGAGATAAGGTAGATCTCTGTCTATACTTATAGATAATCTCAGTAAAGAGATGTAAGAAACATTCACAGAGGTTAACTCTGGGAAATGGGACTGAAGGGAAGTTGGGATGGGGAAGAGGGAAACTTGTATTGAGTACTTTATATCCTTCTGTCCTGTGAGAAAATTTGTTTCCTATAAGAAAATTTTAACATATATCCAAACAAAGCTTTCCAAAGCGAGCAATTCTAATCTAGTTGAATAAGTGCGCTGCAGAGATACTCCCGATGCTGTAACATCATGGCGGTGAATCCAGTCTTGCTTGGGATAACCAGAGGATTCCCAGGGGAGAGGATGTTTTGATTGAGACTAAAAAGATGAATAGAAGGTATTCAATTGGAGGAGGAAGGGAAGAGCATTTCAGACAAAGGGAATTGCATATACAAAGCACAGAGGCAAAGGAGCTGGTTGCTTGTTCAAAAACTGAAATTTTGGTATAGCTGAAGCATAGAGGATGTATGGGAAACTGACAAGAGTCGGGGCTGCAGAGATGGTGCAGGGCCCAATGTGCAATTATATTAAGGCAGTTGGTGTGAATCTACTGCAGGGTTTCACGTAGGGAGAGACAAGTTTCTGCTCGGTTCTTAAATCATTCTCAGAGCAGTGCAGACGCTAAGATGAGGAAGACACACGTGCACACATGCACCCATACATACATACACACATGCACCCACACATGCATACACACATGCACCCACACATACATACACACATGCACCCACACATACATAACACACATGCATATGCACACATGTGATACACATGTGCCCACCCCTACACACATGCATATGTACACATGTTCGCACATGTATCCACACACATGCATATACACAGATGCACCCACACGTACAGACACACATGCATATGCACATGTGCACCTACACATACATATACACATGCATAATGGCACATGCACCCACACACATACACACATGCATATACACCCATGCACCCACAAATACATAAACATGCACTCATATGCACACATGCACCCACACACACGTACACAAATGCATATGCACACATGTGCACACATATAAAACCCACATCTCAATGTTATGGAAACTTTATCTTTCCTTATTCTTTTCACTTTCTTTTTCATAGTCAGATATTTGATCTGCCTAGAATTTGTTTGTTTATGTTGTTAAGTAGCTTTGCTTTTCTTTAAAATGTTTAACCAATTGTCCCATTACCACTGAGTTAATAAACTAACCTTTTTTTAATAACTTGAAATGCCATCTTTGTTATATATTAAATGTCTATAGCTTTCAGAGACAGCTTCTGAACACGTCAACTAAGTCATCTATTTTGTAACATGGTTTTCAAAATACTATAGTTTCATACTATTTGCTGACATCTGATAACTCCAGTGCTTCCTTATTATTTTCTTTTCCAAAATATTAACTAGTTTCATAAATATTCTCCCAGATTAACTTTACAACCAATCTGCTAAGTGAAAAAGGAAGAAATCTCTGTAATTTTTCTTGAAAATGCATTTAATATAGAAACTAAAGTGGGCAGAATTTAGCAGTTAGTAGAATTTACCATTATAAATTCTTAAGTTCATTAAATCTAAAATTGCAAATGAATCAATGTATCACTTTTTAGAAGACCATAATTGTTTTAAAAAGTATGTTTAGAAAAGAGCACAGAAACAGTTTTAGTATGTGGGTTTTCCCCCAATCAATGTTTAAAAGGATCCTTCATCATGGAGACCCAGTGTAAAATATCCCAGGACTTGGTGAAATAACAAGCACAGGCCAGTGATAATTTCATTACCACCATGACACATTTCCTCACAGCCTTCCAAGCATTAGCAAAACATCTCCTGAAACAGTCTCATTTACCGTTGAGAGAAACAGCTCCCTAGCAAAGCCACACCACCCTACTAACCTTTCAGGTATGCGATTTTTTTTTTTAAGGGCATCTTCTCCACAGAACTCCAAAATAGTGTCTGCTATGAACTGGGGAGTCTTAGCAGCCTGTGAACAGTCAGCCTTATATTTTAAGGGATCTGATTACATTTTTGATTAATGCGAAAGCCTCTTTCTGCTAGATGCAAAAATGACTTCATTCCCTGTCCAGCAAGTCATAAGGGAAAGAAATGGTTCTCTTTAGGACTTTAAACATATTACTTAATGTAATGACATCTGCCAAGCAAATGTTAGGAAAAGTACACTGAGCTCCGTGGCCAAATTCCATGGCAACAGCTGGCACATCACAGGTGTTGGCCAGGAAAGCCTCCAGTACTGCTTAAATGTTCCGGGGAGAGTTTTGTATTATTTTAAACACCACGTTTGAAAAGTGCTTAATTTGCTGGGATTCAAAACATTCCTCATGGGCAAACTGCAATGTAAACAACGTTCCAGGAGAAAGTCATGTCAGCCTAATTTTTTATTTGCAAACAGGGTGGTTAGAAAACAAAGTGCTTAAGCATTTTCTGACTGTGATGTTGCCATGAAGAATTTAGGAAGGCTATGAAGGAAAATAATTCTCTTAGTTAAACCAACCATAGTGGGAGATCTTTGATATTAGCTGGGAGAGGCGGACATTTCTAGACACACTCCATGGCTCTGTCCTGGAGGGGTCAGTGTGAGGAGAGGCAAGATCCATGGAAGAGACGTTGAAGATCTGACAGTAGAATGGGTTTGAACCTTCAGGGTCCAGAAGTACTTTGAAGGTACCTCACTATACAACTCACATCTGTGGCAGGAGTTCCAGGCCCACTGCCGCGTGGCCCAAGTCTAAAGAGTGAAAAAAAAATCACCTAAAGGGGCAAAGCTCTTGGGTTCTGAATTCTACTTCACATAAAATCATATCTGAGAACACGTGTGCTGCAACCTCGCCTGAGTGAGGCTTGCCTGTGCAGGCACCTGATTTAATCTAGCTCCCACTATTACACACGGCTTCATCCGTTCATTCATTCACTTATCAAATACTTGGTGAACAGCCACTGAATTCCATGAGCTGTGCTAAAGCAAAGGTACACAAGGGAAGCCAGACACATTCTTATCCTTGAGGGGTTGTGGCTGAGTGAGGGGACAGAGAAGTCAGAATAGTGACAGCTCAGAGGGATCATTAACTCCCAAAAGTCATGAATGGGAAGACTTTTCCAGGTCATGAGATTTCTCCATTCACCATGTCTATGCCTCACACTGCACTTCTAAAGACAGATCAAGTCCTTGGCATTAGGGATCAATCCACTTCATCCCTCTAACTCCAATGATCTGTGGGAAAATAAACCTATTATCCCACCTGGAAAAACCAGCACATTCTTCAGGATTGTGCAAAGTCAAGCTTCCCTCTCTGCTCACCGTCTGGGCCATGGA
Organism: Aotus nancymaae; assembly: GCF_030222135.1. Taxonomy (NCBI): domain Eukaryota; kingdom Metazoa; phylum Chordata; class Mammalia; order Primates; family Aotidae; genus Aotus; species Aotus nancymaae. Next base: position 27,076,265 of record NW_026988455.1, read on the forward strand.
GACCAGCTATGGCAGGAAAGAGTGAGGCCAACTCCATGTAGCAATGATGAGGCAGTGGCATTGACTCCCGACAGCACCGAGTCCCAGGACGAGGCCACCTCAGGGCCAGCTCCACCCCAGCCCTTTCTGCATTTGGATATTTGGTTCAAAAAATGCCCCATCTCCTTTTATTTCTCCTTTTATTTTTGCTTAAACTAATTTGAATTGGGATTCTGTCATCTGTCACCAAGAGAGTGCTGTTTACTACATGTACCAAAATATGGATAAGTGCAGGGGTAACACGAGCACTCAGGTGGGTGGGTGCACTGAGCCCAGGGTGGGGGCCAGAGAGAGGCTTCCTGGTGGAAGTGACATAGGAACAGGAACTGTAACTAATTACAACTGGACCTGTGAGCAATTCTGTTCCATTGCTTTGTTTTCCTTTACAAAACAAACTCCCTTTCTCTTCCTTTCTCCTCTGTTTCACACATGCGCGTGCACACACACACACACACACACATTTTGATGGGACTCTAGTGGGGCAGGAACATGAGATCAATGTCCACTGTTGCTCTCCCTGGCAATGGGAGTGAGCTGACCAATGAGCAGAGCTATGGAAGGAGGACATCTGGGAGTTCAGATGTAGGGCTGGCGTCATCGAGGTGCCATCGGTCTGTCCATGGATGGCAGAGGCAGTGGCAGGACCCAGCTTGTGCCACCTTTAGCAGACTGTCGCCTGACCATACCAGCCCTGCAGTGGTCGCCAGCCTGGCTTCTCCCTCCCAAGGACTATGCTGCCTCTGCTTGTCTTCCCCAATCACTTCCCACCATCACTCCTCTGAAGAAAAGAAATGGCACAAGGACCCCAAAAAGCATTTTCAATGCAGGGAAGCAGAGGTGCAAAAGCATGAGAGCATGAAGCATCATGCATGTTGTGTGTAGAGAACTTCAAGTGGTACATTTGTGCTGAATTGTAAATCACCAGCAACCAGCAAGGTATGCATATGTGAGCTTCAAAGACCCCATCGAGGGAAAGTGTTTTGCAGTTGGAAAGTGTCTACCTATGCTATTTTCTATTATTACATGTTTCACAGGGTTGCTGTGGGACCCAAATGAGATCATATGCCTATAAAGTAGCTCTGAAGGCTGGACAGCATTGTACACATGTTAACTAATAGAGTGTGGGGTACACCTAGGATACATTTCAGACCACAAAGGAATAGTAAAAATCAAAATAACAGTGAATTTCTCTCAAATCCAGAGTATTAAATGTGTTTGCATATTGGGCATTTTAATTAAAATACTTCCTATCACCCCTTTACAGATAAATAAATGATTTCATTGTCTATTAAAGTATTTCTTTGCTAGTAAGTAATTAGACCACTAATCTTCAGGCTGGGGACCTGAGAGTTATTTTTGTTGACTTACACATCACCAAAGCCACTCAATAGGCCTCTAAAATGTAGATATATGTATCCATGAATAGATGGATGGATGAATGTGTCTATAAATAATTTTTGCTTTTTAAATTTGTATCCATTATCTTTAGGACAGCATTACTTCTCTCCTGAAATGCTTTAAAGGTTCTTAGCTGCTTTCTCTGGCTCCAGCCTCCTACCTCTCTGCTCTCAAATCCATCATTTTCATAGCTGTTCAGCAGCTCAACAGCGTTTTAATTACTCCACCCAATTTGGCAGTAATGTGGGTTCTCTCATTGTGAAAAGGCATAAAATAAGAGTAAAAAGCAGAACCACAAGAAAAAAGAAGGAAAATTATTTATGCCAGGTGCTTTGATTATTTACCTAGATAAACGAGAATTAGATAAAATATCACTGGAATTAATAGGAAAATTTGATAATGTTGCTTGATATCAATAAATGCCAAAAGGACAATTATTTCCCTATCCACCTGCAGTAACCAGACAAGCAGAATATAGCATGGAAAAGAAAAGCTGCTGATCTTTGGGATATCACAGAGGTGCTGAGTATTGTCCCTTTGGGCTCCAAATAATTCTGATTGTGCCTAGAGTCCCATAAAATCTCCCATGAAAGCAGCTCTTGTTTCTTTCTGGTCACTCTCCACTAAGACGGAGGCCTGAGCCAGCTCCAAAGTCAAGGTGGGACACAGCCATCTTGGCAGTCCTGTTACCTTTCCAAAAGAGCCTAAAATAAAAGACGTGTACAGAGATGCTTCCCTGCCTCCTTCACAGAAATACCTTTCTCTGTCTCCCTTGCAAAGCCATTTTAGCACCTGAGAACTCCATTTTCATAGACTACAAAGACCCAGCTCCACACGCATCTACCAGGTGTCCCCTGGGGATGGTTTCCCCTGGACACAATGACAATCTTCTGCTGTTAAGAAGTATTTAAGTCTCCACCTCCTGCCAAATAACAGTGCTTGCAACTTTTAACAAAAGACTGTTTTCAACTTTACCTATCAAATTGGAAAATCTTAAAGTACCTGAATATCCACAGTGTTGCTAGGGATGGGAAGGTCTTCACAGATCAAGGCTTGAGTTGCAGCTTTTTGTTGGCTTTGACCTTGCTTAAGCTGAGACCTGAAGAGCAATCAGAAGTTCGGAAGATAGGAGGGAGTGGAGCTGCTAGGAGACAGCGGTCAGGGCAGAGAAAAGAGCCTGGTGGGGAAACAGGAGGTGCAAAGGACTCAATAGCAGGGGAGTGCGCTGAAGGAGTAGCTCATGTCGCTGGCTGCTGAGAGAGCCAGGAGAGTGTGCATAAGTAGTAGGTCCCGACCAGTGGGGAAAAGTTCTTTTTCTGTCCAGGTTCTGATTCCAGTGAGGTGCCTGATGTCTCTGCTGCTCCCCAAAAGGAACACGGATCGTGATGGCAACAGCTATGAAGAGACCAAGAAATATTCCAGCCCCATTCTTCGAATGCTGAAATTCACAACTCCTGCCATTATAGCAAATCTCCAAAAGTAACCATATTCAGAGAAGCTGGCAGAAATTAATGAATTCTCAACTCTTGCGGGAGAATTTTGTGGGATTTTGTGGCATCCGTGTACAGAATACGAACTTTCTATTTTAAGTGCTTGACCTCCCAGAGGCCGGCTTCAACAATGACCACGGATGGAGTTAAAATGCCCAGGTTTCAAGTCAGCCATATGCAATGAGACTTCCGATTCATTAGTTACGTGAACCAGAAGTTTTTATTTAAAGGCAATTCACTGCAGCCGCAACATATACTTTTTTTTTTTTTTTTTTTCTTTTTTGAGACTGAGTTTCGCTCTTGTTACCCAGGCTGGAGTGCAATGGCGCGATCTCGGCTCACCGCAACTTCCGCCTCCTGGCTTCAAGCAATTCTCCTGCCTCAGCCTCCTGAGTAGCTGGGATTACAGGCACGCACCACCACGCCCAGCTAATTTTTTGTATTTTTAATAGAGACGGGGTTTCACCATGTTGACCAGGATGGTCTCGATCTCTTGACCTCGTGATCCACCCGCCTCGGCCTCCCAAAGTGCTGGGATTACAGGCGTGAGCCACCGCGCCTGGCCAGCATATAAATATTTTTAAAAGGAAACAAACTAGAGGTTAGATAGTAGACAGTTTTTTTTTTCCAATCTATCTTTCTAGTGCAGCCAGAAAATAATAAGCTAAAATCTTGTGCTCCAAAACTATTTAACAATACAGAGCAAGTCTCAAAATGCACCAAGTGAAAACTTGATGATCAAACAGCATACTAATTACAATTTTTATATGATGACACGTGTACTATGAAAATATAAAACGCAGCAGGCAACACTCTAAAATATTAACATTTGCTATCTCTGACAGGCATGGTTTTAGGTGGTTTGCTTTTCTTATTACCCTGTTCTGTTTTTGTTCAAGTGTTTAAAAATAAACCTGTAATACTGTTACAGTCAGGGAAAAAAGAAAGAATATTCATAACAGCCTACATTTTACATGGCAATGAGTATTTCTGAACTGGGTGTGCATCTGAATCACACAGCGGTCTTCGTGCAAATAAACGAAGGGCCAATTTTCCTGAGTGTTTGAGAAAAATAAAATTTTTCTGTGAGATTTATCTGTCCGTGTCTTTGAGCACGAAAACACAGACATAAATACACATGTTTTTCTCTGTTGTGCAGCCCTAGAATATTTGGGCGTTTGACTCCAAGTCTCAGAGCCCTTTACGTCCGTGAAACACAAGCTGCAGCTCCCCTGGGAGAACACGCTCCTCAGCTTCCTGCCTCATCGAAAAGAAAACTGCCCTGGTGTGCACAGCCCTCACCACCAGAGCCAGCAAATGAGAACAGCTTGGAAAAACAGCGAGATGCTTGCAACAGTTTGTTTGGTGTCTCAGAAAATAAAATCCATCTTTCCTCACCAGATGAGAGTCATCGCTTTCAGATGATTTTGGAGGAGGAGTCATTCCCTGCATTGAATCTGGAAGGCTGGCTGGGTTTCCAGAACTGTGTTTTCATGGACATGAAGAAGAATTTTATGAGAAGTACAATTGTAGGGGGCTTGATTTCTATAGGATTTTTACCTCCTGCAGATTCTTCCAGCTGGACCCTTCTTCCAGATGTTTGTGAGACCTATTTAATCAGATTCTCCAGGGATGGGGCTCTGGCATCCGCTTTCACAAGGTTCACAGGTGATTCTAATGTATAGCGAAGTTCGAGAATGCCTGTTACAGCAGTACGAAAAAGGGGGTCTTTGCGTAGAAAAACAACAGTAATAAAAGCACACATCGCATTTGCAGTAGAGATATTTAAAGGCAACCTTAAAAATGATATTTTAAGAAGACTGTTGCCTTGGCTAGAAAGGGTTACATGCCATTATTTCACTTCATTCACAGATCCCTCCCACAGTCTGAATAGAAACAATGAAGCAACCCAAAGGCACACTCAGCCAGGGCCCTAGTATGCCACATAAATCAGCTCAGGGCAAGCTGGCCCAAGTGAGGGTGAGTGCCGCGGAGGTGAAACAGCCCGTCTGGTGACCAAACGCTTTTTGCCTGTTAACTGCCCGTGTTGACTTTGTGTGGGGACCTGGAGAGTCCAGTTGCCACAGACAAGGGGGTCAACAGCCACTTGGCAGCCTCTTCACCCTGAGCAAGTGCTGAATTAAATACAACTAGCATTTAAACAGCTCAGCATCCTCCTGGAAAGCCACTCTGCAAGGTGAGGTGAACACATGCCGATTTGTAAATGGGGTTTAGGCCCATTGCCCAGGTGTAATTCTTAATAGCACCCCCTTCACACTCAGAAGTATCCTGGTTTTGTGAACAAATTGTATGATCAGCTGATTTCAAGGTCAAGGTGATGGCCTGTTGGCTTAGGGAGCTGAGGTAGGGGAGGAGGGCTGGTAATTCCTCTGCACTCCCCCAAAACAGTTATGAAGCAGTTTTCGTGCTGCCAGCATAGCCACGGCTCCCCCTCTTAGCAAGCAGCAAAAAGAACTCCTTGGGAAATTTCCCTCCTCTTGCCCTCAAGATATATATATATATTTAACTCTTTCAGTGTCTTTAATATCCGTCATCGTCATCTGAGTAGCACAACGCAGTAACTGTATGTCAATTTACACTTTGTAGCATACACTCTTTATTCCCAAATTACCCCAGTAACCCAAATAAGAAAGGAGAAAATGCACAAAGAATTCCTGTGGCCATCTGGAATGCATAATGTGGAAAGATCTGCAATACATTACATGGTCTGGAAAGTGGCTGGTCGAATTCCAGAGAGCTCAGATAGACTTCAAAGTCTGGCTGCACATCAGTGAAACTGCTGATCTGCTCCAATATTTAAAGTGGGTGTAGATGAATGAATTTATTACAGTTTTTATCTTCTGGGCTCAGATGGGGAAAGGGATCATAGTCAGGTTCTCCCTTAATTTCATGCTGAATTTTTTTCTTAGATTTTGTTTTTCTCCACCTTAATGCTGAACTATTTCTTAATTTTTCTTTTGAATTGAAACATATCTTTCTGAAAACTGATTGATATGCATTAATAAAGTAACTCTGTAGAGACAAATGGCCTAATCATGAGATATTTTGCATAAAGGATCTCAATTCCAAATATTTATCTACAGACTCCTGACTTCTCTCCCTCTCTCTCTCTCTCTCTCTCTCTCTCTCTCTCTCTCTCTCTCATGCTCTAATGGAGCAAGTCAATATATCTGAACTCAACTGCATAGAAGTTATTTCTAAAGTTGAATCTGGGTGATATCTAGTTATAGTTCCTGATAAGAAATATGAGTAAAAGCTGGACTTAGGAAATATGTGGAAATACTTGATTTGAGTCAAGCGTCTGCTATCAGGAACTCCCTTCAGGAAGGGATGAAAAAGCAATTCTTTAGATTCAACGGCCTCAGAATCCCTTTGAGAAGCAAGTATCTTCTCATCTCTGCCAACTTGGTTGCTTTTATCTTCATACAAATTTTTCTTGATCCTTGAAAAAACCTTAACAAATATGATTCTAAGCCAACTCCATAGCATATGTCTGTACTCCCCCAACTTCAAGAACGTCAGGTTCTATTTCTAAACTCTAAACACAACCTCATCGGCAATGAAGAAGTATTTCTTTTGGATCTCTTGTGAACGTGGAAGGAAAGAATTACTTTTCACACGTACATAAGGGAAAGAAATATACTAAGAAGGCAAAGTTAGGAGTATCACGATAGCCTAAAGCTGGTGCTTTCCTTTAGGAGTATCACGATAGCCTAAAGCTGGTGCTTTCCTTTGGGAGTATCACGATAGCCTAAAGCTGGTGCTTTCCTTCTCTATTTTGCCAAGTATCCATTATCAATTCCTTGGATTTCTATAGTGATTAGATTATCAAAACATAGCTGAAGTTCCTATTAAAATTTTCAAGACTAGCCCAGGACAAGACTAGCCCATGAGCTTTGAAAAGGGAGTTAAGATATGAACTTTGTTTAACTCAAGGGGATGAAGCTCTCATATAGGCCAGGGATAAAGAAAATTATGGGGGGCACAAGGGCTTCTGACAATTATATCATGAGAGTGTTTTCCAGTGCTCAAAGAATAGCATTAGCTAGAGTAGTTGCTAGAGGTCAGTGATGTTTATGGAAGGCTATACCTCAATATGTTGTCCAGCCATGTGTTATATTCCCATCCAGTTCCACGATCAGACTTTTCAACAATAACTAACAGGCACCTGGTGGTGGTTTCCTAGGGCTGCCATAACGAGATAGCACAAACTGGGTGGCTCAAAATAAGAGAAATTGTTATATCTCAGTTCTAGAGTCCAGAAGTCTGAAACCAAGGTGTCAGCAGGATCATGCTCCCTCCAAAGCCTCTAGGAGAGGATCCTTCCTTGCCTCTTCTAGCCCTGGACTTTCTTTGGCTCCTGGCAGCATAATTTCAATCTCCGCCTCTGTTGTCACGTGGCTGCCTTCTCCCCACATGTCTCTACATGGCCTTCCCTCTCTGCGCCTCTCTGTGTCCAAGTTTTCTCTTCTTCTAAGAACATCAGTCACTGTAGGTTAAGGTCCATCCCAATGACCTCATCTGAACCCAGTTGTATCTGCAAAGACCCTATTTTTTAAACGAGGTCACACTCACTGGAACTAGAGGTTAGGACTTCAACATATATTTCTGGAGTAGACACAATTCAACCCATGACATGCTCCAAGATAGGAACAGTTGAAGAATGAAGACCAGGATCATATCCTACAGGGCAGCCCTTAGCTCCTCCTTGATAAAAAGATTAATTTAACCTTGAAAAGCCAAAGACAAATAATTCTAGACAACTCTGGAGACTCTAGATAGCTCTAGAGTAGTGAAGAGACAGGTCATTCCATGTCTGCCTTAGTTATGGAATGACTGCAAATCAGGAAATATAAAGCTCACCTGCTCTGCCTTTCTTTGCAGAGCCATGTAAATGTGAGTTATCACAAATTATGATTCACCTCTGAGTCACCCTGAGACAGGGCTGGAGAAGATGACCCGGGGACCCTCGATTGTATCTTGGATCATTTCAGCCCAATCTTATTTTGATTAACAATCAGAGCTACAATTCTGCATCATGGCACAAGTGAAAAGTGTACTTTTTGAACACCACAGCTGAAAACCATACAGATGCATTCTAAGAAGCAGGTATGTGATCCTTGAAGGCAGGAATCATCTTAAACTCATCTTCATAGACCAGTGACCTGACAGGCACTCAAAGAAAGCTTGATTAATAAATAAAGTCCCCTTTTACTGGGAGCTTATGGTTATTAACTGACTTCCCAAGGAGTCAGAGCCGGGGATTTGAACTCAGGTCTTCTGCATCCCCACTGTGAAGTCTTTTACATCATACCAGAAGCTCACCAACTTTGGTGGGCAGGAAACTGCTGTGGGATGGGAGGGATTGTTAAAACACAGATTGATATATCTCCCTCCCTTGATGAGAGCCCCTGGGTAAGGGTGGCCCCCATGTGCACGGCCCCCATGCCTGGGTCTTCTGACTCAGTAGGTCTGGAAGGGGGCGCTGACGATCGCCACTGCTAACAAGTTTCAAGTGAGGCCAGTGCTATTGATGGAGGGTCACACTTTGAGAACCACTGTGCACTTGTGAATATTAGGGTCACCTAGAGAGTTTTCCGATTTCATTGACCTGGGACCAGGCTTAACCACTGGCATATCCAGAAGTTCACCTGGTGATTTTGATGTGCAGCCTGAGCTGAAGGCTGTCCTTTGCTCCTCAGCCACCTGACAGTTAGACGCTGGTGTACATCAACCCCGAGCTCCACTTGGGCAGAAATAAGAGAACTGGTTACTCTCTGAGCATAACCAGGGCATCCTTGCCACCACGGTTCAGTTACTTCCCATCCCATACCTCCCCACTCACTGTGACCCTGTCCTTCAACCATTCTCTTAAGAGAAGGGAAAGAAATCTCTAAGAAAATGTATTTATACTCTGTGGGCAATGAGAAGGGATCCAGAAAGTAAGACACACTTGTTTATCTGTTCAGCTATTTCACCCCAGACCCTACAGTCAGCCACAGGATGCCCTAGGGGTTGTTTCAATCCCTCACCTAAACTAGCTAGGCACTTTCTCCCGTCTAAACTTGCATAGTAGCCACCCTCCCAATTAGAATTAATTTGCCCCTCAGATCGTTCGCAGCACTTGGTTCCTACCTTATGTAGTGTATCTTGATGGAGTAACTTCTACGTACCACCACCGTCACCTGTTACTGCCCTGTGGAATCCTAGGAAATGGGAATGTCGATTTGTACATCTTAGCATTCCCCCATAAACCCTAGCTCAAAGCTTGTGCATAGTAAATGCTCTAGTCCAGTACTGAATTGGATTCAGCTCAGGCTTTAATCTCTGTTCCTAATATGAGCTATACCAAGGGACTGATATTTTATTAGTTATTTATACTTTAGTATGAATGTGTTTCCATCCTTTTCATGAGACAGTGTCATAAAAATCACACAGCACAAGCGTATGGTGACAGGGATGGGAAGCAGAAATTGCAATAACAAGTTCTCCTGATCAACTTTCCCCTCCACTCAGGAAACATGAGCTCTGTTGAGTCATGTGGCTCATTCTGCTGCCTGTGAACTAGTGACTAAGGTGGGTTCAAAAGTAAAGGCTTGCATAAGTAATGACTTTTTTCAGGAATTACATTTCAGTGTCCCTCATTAGCCCCCGAAACATTCTCCTTCTCTCTACAAATTCTTACCCAAAGGGCTCTCACCCAGCAATGACTCCTTCTTCATTGAAAAGTTTTCCATTTCACCCCCACATGGTTCTTGATTTCTGCACATTTTCTTTTTTTGCAGAAAGAAAGGGATCCTCCCTGTGGATTGCATTCAATCTTTAGGACAAGTTTTGCACGATACCATGCCCTATAGGAACTTCATAAATAAAGAATCAAAGTTTTCCCTATGGTTCTCATTATCCAGTTGTATAATTCACACGCAGCAGCTGCCGCCTTCAAAGCCATCGGTTTCTGCAACCAAGAGGGGAGTCTGCTTTCCACCCAGGCAGCTCTGAGAGAAGTGCTAAGAAATGGCCTTGCCAGATGATGACCCTTTCAAAGGCGTAGATTCCTGCATTTTATCTCATTCCAAGTAAACTCCTTTCTGAGTGGGGCATGTTCAGACGTAGATACAGACACAGAAAAAATTATAGTGATGACATAGGACCATCAGATGATCTTCAAAACATCTAGAATTAATTGTTTAGTGAAAAAGGTGGAACATTTAGAACCAGCCACAGCCTCAGAGGTCTCATACTTGGGATGGGGACGGACCATGAACCCAGAGCTATGATAACAACAGCCATATGGGGAAAGAAAGTACCGTACCTAGCACAGGGCCCAGCTCACAGCAAGTGCTCAAAATCTGTTGTTCCCCATTTGCCCTACTGTTCGCCTTCTCATCAGCTACATCTGTAAGTAGAGATGCTACAGCTTCATTCAAACATCCATCCAGGATTTCACCAGAGCATTTTTCCTCCAGTCCCCCTCAAATCTTCCTGCTTTAAGTTTGTGTAGGAAGGCAGAAAAACTATCCTTTCTCTTCTTCTCTATTCCTAAAAAAATTGTTTGACATGTCAGTATCTTTGGTTGGCCTGTGAAAAGCAAGGAAAACACTGTCTACCCTGCCTGTACTTTTGTCGTGATATTAAATTTATATAAAGTATATGAAAATGCTTTGGTATTGTTTAAGTCGACATATATAGGTATTGCTTGGGTATTGTCTAGGCCAACATATAATTTCCCAGAATCACTGCATTAGTTCAATTTATTGCCTTTTAACCATGTATGGAAACCACTCCTCATTGGGCCCCTCACACCTAGTGGTGTTTCTGTCCCTCCCCATATGCCCACCACACCAAGACCAAACCTCACTGCCATCAATTTCTCCCCTAACCCCCTATTTCTCAGGTGTCTTGACACAGCTTAGAGGGGGAAAAAGCTGGAGAAAATGTTTTCAATGTAAAAAACTGGCAAGAGACTCATAACAACCAGTATCATCCAATAAAACTGTCCACAGTGCGGGAAGTGTTCTATATTTGCACTGTGCAGTACAGTAGCTGCTAGCCATGTATGGCTAGGAAGACTGAAAAAGTGCATTTTTAATTTAACTTAATTAATGTAAATTTAATAGGTTACTGGCTACCACACTGAACAGCACAGACACTTTTAATAAACCTGTGCCTCAACTTAGGGATCCTACTGAAGTGCAGTTTCTGTTTTAGTAGGTGTGGGGAAGGGCCTGAGATTCTGCCTTTCTGACATGCTCCTGGGTGCCACTGCTGCTATTGGACTAGAGACCACACATAGCAAGGGTCTATCCTAGACTATACAAAAAGCTTTTGGGCGGAGGCTATTGTAAGGCTGATTGCACACCCACCCCGCTTATTTCCGAAAGCTCGGACATGCTTAGGCATGTTCCCTTCTCCCCTTCTCACACAACCTGGCTTTCCCTTAAAGAACCCAGTATGCAAGCAGGGTCTTGTGATTCTAGCCAATAGTAGCCAAGTCTTTCTAGCCAATAGCAGCCGAGTCTTTCTAGCCAATAGCAGCCAAGTAATTCTAACCAATAGCAGCCAAGTCCTGTATGCAAACAAAGGCTTGTAACCTTATCCAATAGTAGTCCTGCTCTCCCACAACCAATCGAGCTCCTTCACTCCCTATAGAAACCCATGTCTGAGAGGAGTCCGTGCGACTTCTCCGGCCCCTCCTGTCGGACCGCAGAACCTCACCCGGGAGGCTGAATAAATTCCTTCATATTGGATCTTCTTGTGTTGGCCTCAGTTTCTCCTTTTTAAACTCGGCAAGAACCCAAGAACAAATCTTACAGCTATAACTTCATAGCCATGAGCCGGCAATCAATTTCCTGGGTATATATCCCAAAGATGTCATCACTCAGGTCTGTAAGGGCTGGTATGAGAAGGCCGTGAGGGGAAGCAGAGCTGAGCCAGGCAACCATCACTGGAGAGTGGATGGGTGAAACGTAGTGGATGCACAGCATGGAGTGTGAGTCAGCACTGGGAAGCAATGTGTTTGACATGCGTGTAGTGACATGGATGGATCTCAGAGGTGACAGCACTGAGCAAAAAACTATGAATCTGCAAGACATATAACCCAATACCCAATGACGTGTTTATGAACTAAAACACCTGCTACACAATAAGAAGCCATGTTTTGTAAAAACACATACAGGCTGAGCGCAGTAACTCACGCCTGTAATCCTAGCAGTTTGGAGGGCTGAGCTGGGCAGATCCCTGGAGCCCAGGAGTTTGAGACAAGCCTGGACAACATAGCGAGACCCTGTCTTTAAAAAATTGTAAAAATTATTTTTAAAAAATTATTTTAAAAAACCACATACAAATTTTAAAAATACATTTTAAACACTTTAGATTGATTGCCAATGGTGAGAGTGACATGACAGAATGGGAGTGTGAAATGGGGATACCAAGGAAAAAATAAAGCAGGAAAATGCCTAGCATGGGCTGTGACAGTGTAGCATGCAGCACAGGGGAAGTCTGGGAGTCAGGGCCTCCCCCAGCTGGTGCCAGCTGCCTTACTCACCCTCTTTCCTACTGTGCCCCCACATCAACCCTCCCACCACTGCTGAGCCATTCCCTCAGACTCCTTTTTCCAGCCTGGAATCTCTCCAAACTCTTGAACCCAGCAGCATCTATCTGAAGCTTAGGCTATCTTCTCTGGGAATCTTTCTTTGGGAAACCTTCCCTGATCATCAAAACCAAAATGATCACCTCTTCCTCTGACATCCCATTGCCCCTTTATTCTGTACCTCTCCTTTGGCACAGATCACAGACTGACTTACATCAGTGGCTGACGTTGTATAAAGACATAAAACAAAGCCACAGAACAAATAGAGCAGCGACAATGAGGCCAGTCCCTGCTGGCTGGTCAGCTGGCTGAGTGCAGAGTCAGCACCTCGTCCCTGCTTGGGATCCTCAGCAGCATCTACTATCATATTTTTCAAAGACCTACTTAAAAAGCGCTGACTCAGTTAACCTCCATCTTTAAAACTACTTCTGTATGAAAAGAAAGTGCAGTATTTGCTTCTTACCCTGAGGGTAACGTACTTGAGAGGAAAATTCAGAGTTGAAGAAGTCAGGAGCTTTTGGGAAAACACAGTTTGCAGACCAATGTCACCAGTAACCCTTATAAATATTTTTATGTCTATTAAACCAAAGCAATAAAGATAACATACTCAATAAAGATAATGTCAATCATAATTTACATAACCTAAAATTATGTTACTTTTAGTGGCAGGAACTGCAATTACTTTCGCATCAACCTAATACTAATAATGAACACAGTTAAATTCATTACAATTTACTATTGCTTAGGGTCCAGAATTTCTCAGGATAGCCTCCTTCAGCAGTTTTATTGTGAACTTTGTAAATTTGGCATTTTTAGTTTGTAAATACTGAGCATCTATTCTGTCTCCAGCTGTACCCTCTGCAGGTTATAGAATCCCCATTTTATAGGTGAGGAAACAGAGAGTCAAAGAAATAAGGAATAAAGCAGTAAAGGAACTTCCTCAGGGCTGTCAGCTCGTTAGTAACAGCGCAATGTTTCAAACCAGGCTCATCTGACTCCCAAACGCATCCCCTTTCTACTCTCTACTTCTGCCCAGGAGACTTCTAGTGTGTCTGATTCTACAAGCAAATGTCTATCGGATATTATGACTCTGAACACTCAAGTCACAAAGAGACGTGGTTCATGACTCACATATATCAATGATTCTCAAATGTGCATGCACTTTTAGAACCATCTGTGATCACAAGTAATTGGTCTAGGGGTAGGATCTGGGTATCATATAGTTTTAAGCTTCCAGGTGATTCTAATGTGTGTCCAGCATTGAAAACCACTGGCATAGACTCAGAAAATATACCTAGATGCAAATCCATATATGCCGGAATTTCTCTTATGGGAAAGGATTCATATAATACAGTTGCCCTCAATCCTTTTTTTTCCCCCCTTAACTTAAATCTTTGTAGTTAGAAGTTTCTTACATTTGTTTCCAACATGTTTACATTTTCTGTCATCCCTCTCCAGCTTCTTCTTGCCTTTTTGGAAAACAAATACCAAAATTAGAAATACTCTGTAAGGGCCTGACAAATGCAGAATGTCATACCAGTGATTTAAAAGCTACTAAGCAGGACTGCATTAGTGAAGGTAAGCTGCCTGCTGTAACCAGTAATCCCCAGACTCAGTGGCTTAATAAAATAGAATTTCGTTTCTCACTCTCCCAATAATTCGTCAGGCAGCCTTCCATGCAGAGACTCAGGGACCCAGGCTTTTCACATCCTGTGGTTTTGCTGTCCTTTATAGCTCAGATTCCTCTGCTGGATTGTGAATACCTGGCCAACAAATGGGAAAGAGAGGTACAACAGAGAATCTCACCTTACAAGAAAGGATTTTAGGGCCAGTCCTAGAAAGTAGCACATCCTGTTTGCCTACACAGCATTTGACCAGAATTTGGTCCAGAAATTAGCTACACCTAACTGCAAGGGAGGTCAAGAAATATAGTCTTGTTGTGTGCCCACAAGAAATATGAAATGGGTTTTAGTGTGCATACAGCATTTTCTGCCACAAGGGCCATTTAATCTTTCTAATATCAGGCTATACTTCTCCCATCAAAAGCCTCATGTTGTTGTTTAGTCAAACTTACATTCTAAAGAGAAATCAGTATAATATTTTTTGAAGGCCCCCTATGTTGCAGGCATGAGCTGAGTAGGTTATGGATATTATGGCTCACTCTCTTGCCGTGCCTCCTGAAACCATGCAGAATGCCCTCTGCTCGCTCTACCAGTGTACGTGGTCATCTCTGTTATAAGGCATCAGAATGTCTTACTCTTTGGCATTCTTTAACAATTGTTGGGAGAAAAACCAAAAAACAAAAACAAAGTCTTTTGATGTCAAGATCTTTTTGGTCAGTTGTTATAGTTCCTAGTTTTCATTTTATTAAACACAGATTGCTATAGGATTAAGGTGGATTATCTCAGAGTGTTTCAAACTCTAATAAATCTGGGTGAGTGTTTTGGCCTCATTGGACAAAAAGTGTCTTCATTCATATTTCAGGTAAAATGGAGGGTTTTGTATTCTGTCTACCAGAAGAAAAGCTCTAGCCTGGGAACATTTCCTCACGTGCTCAACCAAATTTCTCATTTCAAATCTGTTCCTACTCAATTCTTACATATCCAGGCACTAAGTCCAACTTATAGATCACCCCAAGTCTGTTTTTGTACTTTCTTAAAAAGGGTGGAAGGGGTAGATGGATGAGATAAAACACGAGGCTTTGCTTTAGGCCTTCCATTCATTCAGCAAATTTTAGCCAAGTCTCATTTGGATCTGGACACAGAACTCGTTGTTGGGAAAGGTGCGATGATGGAGAAGGCCTCAGAAATCACTGTTAAGAAGCTCTCAGTTTATTGTAGGGGTGGAATACACAACCCACCCTGATATCTCATTATATCCATTCAAGGTATGCTAAAAGTTAAGAGTTATAGAGACACAGAGGAGGTAGATTTAAGTGTTACAGAGATGTAGGGGAAACTAACTCAGCTAAAGAAGAAGGAAATAAAGCAGCATTGTAAGTGGTATTTGAGGTGAACCTTAAGCAGTGGTGGCAGCTTTTAAAGCAGAGAAGGAGAGGAAAGGCATTTCAGGCAAAGGGAGTGGCATGATCAAAGGCACTTCTAGAAGCACATCACCTGGAATGGCCAGTAATTGGGTGACACTCAGATGTGGCACTCAGGGAGGAGGGCAGGGAGAGATTTTGCCAGTGGAAGAAGTAAGAAATCATTAAAGTTTGCTGCTGGTGTTATTACTTTTTTGTTCATATCATTGTTGATGTATTCTTTTAAAGAATAAATAGAAAGCATCTGGAGCTAGGAACCCATCAGTAAACTGCCACAATAGTCCTGAAAAGGAAATGATCAAGGACGGCATGAGACCTATGGGGCCAGAGAGGAGTAGCAAGATATAAGAGACCTTTCAGAAATAGGACTGAAATGACGTGGTGTCTCAGAAGGATGAAGAAACAGGAGCAGTCAGCAACCCAGGATTCCCATGACCCAGGACTCCCATGTTCCAGGACTAAGCACTGGCAAAGTGGGGCAACATTAACCAACAGAGCATTGAGAGGGGACTTCTGGGAAGGAAGAGCAATAAAATTAAGCAAGACAGGATTGAAGCTTGTATTAGTCCATTCTCACATTGCTATAAAGAATTACCCAAGACTGGATAATCTATAAAGAAAAGAGATTTAATTGATTCACAGATCTGCGTGGCTGGGGAGGCCTCAGGAAACTTACAATCATGGCGGAAAGGGAAGCAGACATGTCTTAAGTTGGCAGCAGGCAAGAGACCATGGGAAAGAAGCGAAGGGGAAAGAGCCCCTTATAAAACCATCAGATCTCATGGGAACTCACTTACTATCATGAGAACGGCATGCAGGAAACCACACCTATGATCCAATCACCTCCTACCAGGTCCCTCCCTCAACACCTGGGGATTACAACTCAAGATAAGATTTGGGTGGAGACACAAAGCCAGACTGTATCAAAGCTGTAACAGAAAGGAGTTACGTAACAGCTATCCTGAGTTTCTCAGTGCAAGATTGTGGACGCCTCATGTCCTATTGCAACAAATACTAGAATGCTGACTGTGTCTTTTAATAGTGATTGTAATAATGTAGGGAGGAAGTAACACTTAGTTGTAAGAATAGGAAGTTAAGAATCAGCCCTAGTTCTGAGCTGCCGTTAGCTGTAAAACCATAAGATACTTGTCACTTAATTTCTGTCTTACAGAATATTCATCGGTAAATTACAGCTGTTATAATAGGTAACCTCAAAACCATGGTTCTAGGATCCTGTTCTGAGGACTGGTGCTAATTCATAATGAAAGGTCCACAAAGAAAAGAGGGAAAAAAATGTTATAGTATTATACAGATAAGTATTTAGGTAGATAGACAAAAACTAGATAGCTAGATGATAGGTGAAGAAAGCTCTGTAAGTTTGAAATGAAAGTTTTTGCTTTCTGGAAAGGACTTTCCTTTATTTCCTATATTCCAATATATATCCTTACTTCATATTTGGTGTTAAAACATAGTAGCAAGAGTAGATAGTAATTGCTTTAAACTTTCATAAAACCCTCAATTTTTTTTTAATTACTTATTATACTTTAAGTTCTGGGGTACATGTGCAGATTGTGCAGGTTTGTTACATAGGCATACATGTGCCATGGTGGTTTGCTGCATCCATCGCCCCATCATCTACATTAGGTATTTCTCCTAATGCTATCCCTCCCCGATCTTCCCACCCCCTGCTATTCCTCCCCTAGCCCCCCATCCCCCAGGAGTAATACCTTGTTACTCTTCACTGGCCCCATAGGTCTCATGCCATCCTTGATCATTTCCTTTTCAAGACTATTGTGGCAGTTTACTGATGGGTTCCTAGCTCCAGATGCTTTCTTTCTGCTTATTCTTTAAAAGAAAACATCAACAATGATATAAACAAAAAAGTAATAACACCAGCAACAAACTTTAATGATTTCTTACTTCTCCCACTAGCAAAATCTCTCCCTGCCCTCCTCCCTGAGTGTGCGATGTTCCCCTCCCTGTGTCCGTGTGTTCTCATTGTTCAACACCCACTTATGAGTGAGAACATACAGTGTTTGAAAACCCTCAAATCTTCTAGACATCTATGGTGCTTACATTTTTTTTCTCATTTAAAAAATCTTCTTAATCTGCACAACTCAATAGTGTGAGAGCCACTTTCCTCAAATTTCTCCCGGCAGTAGGGCCACAGGCCACTACGACACAGGGCCGTTTTCTTTTGACAGCCCCTGACCCTGGGCCGCATGCTCACTCTGCCAGTATGAAGAGATCCTTGTCTAGAGAGCAGCATGGGCCTGCCCATTGATGAGGGTAAGGCAATCCAACTCAACCCAGAAATTAGGGGATTTGCTTCTGAGGACCTTCAAAGAAACTCTACGTTTCTTTTTCTGCCTTTCTTCTTTATTCTTTTTATTCTCTCACACACATCAAAAACCAAATAAAAGAAAAAGAAAGGCAAGAAAACAGTGGGAGGGGAGAAAATTTGTTCTCCAGATGATATTTCTGTTCATTCTAGGATGCTTTAAACCCACAGCTTCCCCAAAGCCCTCCCCTGGCCTCCGACTGGAGCTGAACTGAGGGCTTCTGTTACATAGCCATGGAATTGTTGGCCATGACAAATTCTTTCATCCAAAGAGAGGTTTGCAGGAGGAAGGCATAGAGGTCAGTTATGCTGAAGTTTCATTCAATGTATGATCAGGTAACACAGATTAAGTTGATGTATGACAGGATCTCAGACTATGGAACAATTATACGGTACCTCAACTGAAACCTCTGAAGAAACACCTATTTCCCCCACAGGGAAATTAAAGGCAACATCACAGGATTATACATTTGCCCTCACCCTGTCGTGTGCCTACTGGTCATAATGGACATAATAGTTCATAATAGCTATTATTTTTCAGACATTTACTATGGATTAAACACCCATACAACAGCCTCTAAAATGGGAATTATTTCTCTCTCAATTTACAGATGAGAAAACTGAGATTCAAGGAATAGCGCTTTGCCCAGAATTAAGTAAACTCCAGTAAAAAGGTGGCGTTTGAATTCAGATTTGTCCAATGACAAGCTGTAATTACTGGGCAATTTTCAGTAAGTCCTCTACCATTTCAAGGTCTAGACAATGGCCATGAAGAAATGGTCCTACTCACAAGCTGATCGAGGAGCTAGGCTCGCAAACAATTAATTACACTACAGTACAGATTAAGAAGAGGGACATAATGCAGGGAGCTAGATGAGTTATCCGTCACCTCAGAGAAGCCTTCTGTCAGGGCTGATATTTGACGATGAGTTGGCATGTGCTCAGGAGCGACTCAACGTGACTTAGAATAAGGTCAGGATTATTATTTCACAATGAGGATGGTCAAAGCCATGTTCAAAGGCAGAATTCAAGCCTTATCTTTATAAGACTATTAGTCTCCAGTAGAAAATTAAGTTATTTTTTTTTTTTTCAGATGCGCTTGCTTCTGAGGTAGCACACGCAGCTCTCTATGTTGGTCAATGAATGGAAACTAGGTGCCACCATCAACCACAATAATAAAATCAGAAGCCCACCCTGCACCTTCAAAGATGATAGAGAATGGTCAAGGGTATAGCCTTCCTTGGAAGAGGCTAAGGGGATGGAAGAAGGCAGGGTGAGACGAGCTGGGGCAAAAGAGGTGCTTGGTAGAGAGCCCATGGTTTCCGAGTAGGGTGAGCAGCAAGATGGAGAAACATACATGTAGACATTCAAAGAAAATTCAGATGGAGGTGAATGAGACTGAAGGTGGATCTTTCTGTCAGACATTTGAGTATGTTTAAATGCTGATGGGGGTGGAGAGGAAGATATTTATTGAAGATACTCATAAGAAAAGAGATACCTGGTAGAGAAATGTTCTTAGAATGATGGATGGGGATGGGGTTGGGAGGTATAAGTGGAGGGACAGACTGCAGCAGAGAGACAGAGAACACTGTGGACCCAAATGCAGATGGGTTTTTAATTTGCTGTTGGGACATACAGGAGTGATTGGTCAGTGTCTTGTCTTCTCTGTGAAGTAGTTGAGGGCACCTGCTGAAGGGAAAGTTTGAAATCATCACCCAGGACGGGAGAGAGCACCATGAAACAAGTAACATGGAGGCAGACGGGGCAGTGCCAAGGCCCCATTCACCTGCGGGAAAACCACCTGGCACACAGCTTTGAAGGTGATATCCTCTGGCAGCCTCTGCCCTGGTGGCCAGGAGCACAGGAAAGGGAGGGCTGGGGTCTTATCATGTAGATTGCTGAGACAATCAACCTAAAGGATTCGGAATTAGGGTTGGATGTGAGCTCGAAAGGGATCCCATGTAGCAAGAATATAGCCCTGAAACCTCTTAGGCTTTTGCAAACTTCTGAAATTCTGTTAGAACACTGTGTTGAGTCGTGGGGACCCAGTGCCTTCAGGTGGCTTTGGGGACACTAACTGACCCTAAACCAGTGTCTTTTCCACTCTTCCCCTGTGCTCTGGCTGGCCTACCCTGGTTGGATTCTCAGTCTTATCAATCATCTCTTCCCCCCAGGAATAGCCAATGAGACAATGTTACCTTCGCCTTTATTTGGGGTCTTGGAGGGAGAAATACAGGTCTTTGTGATCTAGAGAAACCTGAGTTTGAATGAAATTCCTGGAATTCTGCAGAGAGACACAGGTCTGAAGACTATGAAATATGTGGACATGGCTATTGTTGTTATTCTTGGTTTTTGTAGAAAGAACACAGGTTTGTCTTTTCATTTTTTTTTTTTATTATTGCATTTTAGGTTTTTGGGTACACGTGAAAAACATGCAAGGTTGTTGCATAGGTGCATACGTGGCAGTGTGATTTGCTGCCTTCCTCCCCTTCACCTATATCTGGCATTTCTCCCGGTGCTATCTCTCCCCAACTCCCCACCCCCCTCTGTCCCCCTCTCCCCTGCAACAGACCCCACTGTATAGTGCTCCCCTCCCTGTGTCCATGTGTTCCCATTGTTCAATACTCGTCTATAAGTGAGAACATGCGATGTTTGATTTTGTGTTCTTGTGTCAGTTTGCTGAGAATGATGCTTTCCAGGTTCATCCATGTCCCTACAAAGGACGCGAACTCATCATTTCATTTTTGATGGCTACATAATATTCCATGGTGTATATGTGCCACATTTTTCCTGTCTAGTCTATCATCGATGGGCATTTGGGTTGGTTCCAGTCTTTGCTATTGTAAACTGTGCTGCAATGAACATTCGTGTGCATGGTCTTTTCATTTTTTTAACTTATAAAGCAATAGATGAATCCTGTGCGTTTAATAAAATTAGGTAAGTATACAAAGTAAAAAAAGTGAAGATACCCTTTTACCCATGCCCCTCACACAGTTCCACTTTCTTGCCAGCACATAACTACGAAAAACAATTTGGTGTTTCTTCCAGGTATTTATAATCATATATATTTGTTATATATATTTAACTATATATTTATAATATATTTAATTACATTATATATTACATATTATATAATATCGTATATAAATATACAATTATATATTTACTTATATATGTAATTATATATTTAGAATTATATATTCTGATATATAAACTGAACACATATTATCTATTATATATAACTATGTAAATATATAACTGTATATATAATATGTAATTGTAAACATATAATGGACTTGTATATATGTCATTATAAATATACATATGAATAAAATTGTAACAGAAAATATGTATTTTTCTATAATCACTTTTTTTCCCTTAACAAGATGTGTTGGAGAATTTTCCATGTCAGGGAATATAAATTTCTTTTTAAATTTTTGGTTATAAAATATTTAAAACACAGAGAAAATAGAGAATGGAAAATAATCTATGTTCTCGCAACCTAGATTTATATAAGTATAAATAAATAAATAAATCATATATAAAATAAATATAAATAATTCATATTGATAATTCATCAGATTTCTTAAAGAAATGAAACTTTAGATAAAGTTGAATTACCTTTTTTAGCCCACCCAATTCTATTCCTTTCCCTAGTTTCCCAGAAGAAGCCACAATCTGGAAAATCGTTGAGTACAGTTTTTTGTTTCTGTTTTAACCACATATGTATGTTTCCATAAACTAATTATGGTATTGTTCTGGGAGTTTAAAAAACACAGAAATGGTTTCACATTATAAGTGCCTTTCTGTGACTAGTTTTCTTCCTCAGCATTAATTTTCTAGATGGTCACAGAACTCTGGTTTTCTTTTCCTGGGTCTACAACGCAAGTAACGTACATGTGTCCATGTGCATATGGTTTCTACAATTTGCACATTCCAGTTCTGGGAATCCTGAGGAACAATAATGTCATATACACTTTTCCCCCCCTGCAAATAAAAGTCATGGTGAATTCAAATCCCGGTAATCCTAAATGAGACAATAAGTCAGCCAAGTGGGTAAGTCCAAGCCCATAAGCCTCAACCTAACAGAAGTTAGTGCACCTACGGAAAATCAGATTGTCTTAACCTACTCAATGAGGAAAAAGGTGTGGTCAGTTGGAAAACTCTGAAACTTGTATTATGCTTTTTCATGGTATTTTTATGCTGTTTTTGATGTCACACATTTATATCATTTTAATGATAAAAAATTATGACAAACACATAGCTTGACATTTAGGGTTATTTGTATGTGCTTTAATTTGTATTCCAAACATCCAGAAGAATACTTCACTAGATACAAGGAAAGCCATATTTTTGGTTTATGAAATGACAATATTAAACAGCCCATCTTGCAGAATGCTGGGGTAGGATGGTGATTACAGCAACAAAAGAGTAACTGTGGTTATTTTCTACCCTCTGGCCCCTTTCCCAATCAATAGTAATACTTGTGATAATTACTGGTTTATTCAAGCAAGACTCTGCATCTTGAAATATATGAAAATCACCAGCAAACCCTGCTGTTGTTTGTGATGTTTTGCCATCACATTTTAAAAGTTCCAGATTTTTAATGAAGGTCAGATTCCTTCATAACAGGGAAACATCTGTCATAAACACTGCAAATATTTACAGGGCTAAGCTGGCAGTACACAGCCTCCTCTCTCCCTTTCTTAATCAAAACCGAATGTACAAGGACAAACACAACAAGAAAACAGCAAATGAAGCAGGTCACAGAATGCCTATATGAAGGACACTCACACATCATCAACTCAGAAATTCTTCAAGTTGGGCAAAGAAAACACGTGTGGGAAGTTCCTAGCAATTTGAGGTTCATTGACAGACTCTTTGGTATATGTAATTCAATAACAGTCTCTTCCTTTGTTCTTCTGATTGCAGATATTCTTTGCTTCCCTATGAAGGATTCCTGAGCCTCAGTGTTATTTTTCCCTGATAAACTTCTCCACATCTTTATTCCATCTAATTTATTCCAATATACCATATTAGCTGGTACCTCATATTGAAATAACATTCATACCTGACCAGAAATATTAAGATTGACAATGCCAAAAAATAGAGGGGCTGAAAAGGTTCAGTCAACTTCTTGACAAAAAGACATTAGAGAACTATCTGAAAATGTTTATAGTGGTAGAGGCTTAATTAAAAGAAACACTGTCTTCCAATGTCTCTTCCTTAGTCCTACTATCAAAATTAAAAGGGAAATTAAAATATTTTCTAAATATTTTAAACCAAATGAAATGAAAATATAACATATGGAAAAATTTGTAGAATGCAGCTAAAGCAGTACACAGAGGGGCATGTATAGCACCAAAATGCTTTTATTAGGAAAGAAGGAAGTCTCAAATCAATGACCTGACCTTTCACCTTGAGAAAATCAATAAAACCAAGAGTTGGTCCTGACAAACCTCTAGCCACCCTGGTCAGGACAAGAGTGAGAAAAGATACAAATTACCAATATTATGAATGAGGGAGGCAACATCATTACAAATTACACATATATTAAAATGATAGCAATGAAATATTATGTATAACTTTAGGAGGATAAATTCCAGAACTTACATAAAATGGACACGTTTCTTGAATGCCACAAATTACCAAAGTTTATTTAAGATAAATAGATAACCTGAAGGTCCTATAATATATTTATTAAGGAAAGTAAATCTGTAGCTTAAAACTTTACCACAAATAAAATTCTGGGTCCAGATGGCTTCACTAGCAAATTCTACCAAGGATTTAAGACATAATAATATAAATTCAACACAAATTCTTCCAGAAAATTGAGGAAGAGCGAATACTTGACAACTCAATCTATGAGGGAAGCAGTACACTAATACAAAAACCAAATAAAAACCTTACAAGAAAAAAAAAACTATAGATCACTGTCCCTCATAAATACAGATGCAAATGCTATTAGCAAACTTTAGCAAATTGAACCCAACAGGGATTGTATCATGGCAAGAATGCAAAACGATTTAACATTAGAAAGTCAATCAACGTAAAACACTCTACGAACAGACTAAAAAAGAAAAACTATACGATCATCTCAATGGATTTGACAAAACTCAACAACAAATTCTGATAAAAATTCTGAAAAACTAGGTATAAAAGAATAGCCTTATTCTGACAAAAGACATCTACAAAAAAAAAAACTACAGCTAACAACATTCTTAGTGGAGAAAAATTAAATTATTTCTCCCTATGACTAGGAACAAGGCAAAGACGTCCAATCTTGCTACTTCTATGCAACATCATATTGGAGATTTTAGTCAGTACAACAAGGCGAGAAATTTTTTTTTTTTTTTTTTTTTTTTTTTTTTGAGACGGAGTTTCGCTCGTTCCCCAGGCCGGAGTGCAATGGCGCGATCTCGGCTCACCGCAACCTCCGCCTCCTGGGTTCAGGCAATTCTCCTGCCTCAGCCTCCTGAGTAGCTGGGATTACAGGCACGCGCCACCGTGCCCAGCTAATTTCTTTTGTATTTTTATTAGAGACGGGGTTTCACCATGTTGACCAGGAGAAAATTTTTAAATGACATCCAGATTAGAAAGGAAAAAGAAAACCGTCTTCATATGTGGACAATATAAACGTCTATTTAGAAAGCATTATAGAATCTACTAAAATTAGTAAATGAGTTTACCAAGATTACAGAATAAGGTCAATACATGAAGATCAATTGTATTGCTAAATACCAACAATGAGCAATCAGAAATTATAATTTAAATAAATAAAATTTATAACAACATCACAATATTAAATACTTGGGAATAAATTTGACAAAAGATGTGAAAGACCTACAGGTTGAAAATTAGAAAAATTGCTGAGACAGAATAAAGACGACCCAAGACAATTAGTGTGTCTTCTAACCCAGGAACAAGGTACGCCTCTCCAAATAAGTGGATACTGCTTTTAAAATCTCAGTTCTCTTCAAATCGATCTAGAGTCAATGTAATCTTAATAATCTAGCAGACTGTTCTGTTGCTAGAAATTGGCAAGCTGAGTCTAAAATTGATATGAAAATGCAAAGGATCTCAAACAACCCAAATTATTTTGAAAAAGAATACAGTTGGAGTAATTACATTGCCTCACTTCATAGAAAGCTGTATGCTTTATGTGACAATTCTTCAGGTTGGGCAAAGGAAACACAGTGTGGGAAGTCCCTAGTTATAAAGCTATATGAAGTACGAAAGCTTATTATAAAGCTATAGTAATCAAGAAAATGTGGTACTGGTGTCAACACACACACGTATAACGTGAAACAAAACAGTCCAGAAATAGACCTACATATCATATATATATATATGATCAGCTGATTCTTGACATAGGTACAAAGGCAATTCAGGGGAGAAAGGATAATCTTTTAAACAACGCTAAGTCAACTGGATGACCACTTGCAAAAATGACACAAAACAGATAAACCTTGAACCAAGTTTTACGCCATATACGAAAGTTAGTTCAAAACAGAGCATAGACCTAAGTGTAAGGACATAAAACTTCTAGAAACAAATGTAGGAGAAAACTTCGCAACTTTGGGTTAGGCAAAGATTACTTAGCTACAACACCAAAAGCACAATCCATAAAAGAAAAAAAATTGATAAAATGAACTTCATCAAAATTTAGAACTTCTGTCCTTTGAAAGATATTATTAAGAGAATAAAAAGAGAAGTCACAGACTAGGAGGAAATACTTGCAAATTATATATCTGATAAAGGGATTATATCCATAATGTATAAAAGCACTGCAAACTTAGTAATAAGAAAAAAAAGAACTCAAAACAAGCAAAAGAGTTAAGCCTATACTTCACCAAAGAAGACATCGAAATGGTAAGTAAGCACATAAAAAGATTGCCAGCACCACTAGTTACTAAGGAGATAATTAAAACCACAATGAGATGACACTATACATCCACTAAAGTGTCTAAACTTCCAAAGACTGCCGCATCAAAAGTGGGCAAGGATGAGTAAAAACTGGATCTCAAACGTGCTGCAGCTGGGAATGTAAAACACTACAACCACTTTAGAAAACGGTTTGGCATTTTCTTAAAAAGTTAAACATATATCTAACACAATTTCCAGCTACTGCATTCGTAGGTACTTACCATGAGAAAAGAAAACAAAAGGATTTGTACACATAGGTTCATAGAAGATTTATTTTTCGTAGTAAAAAAAAACTAGAAACAATCTCAATGGCCATCAACAGTGAATACGTAAGTTGTACCATAGCTACATAATGGAATACTACTTTGTAATAAAAAGAAGTGAGTAATTGATACAAACTAAAGAGGATAAATCTCAAGTATGTTGAGTGAAAGAAATCAGACAAAAAGGTAAACATTATATCGTTCCATGTATATAAAATTCTGGAAAATGCAAACCAATCTATAGTGACTAAAGGTACTTTGGTGGTTGTATGGAGATGTGGGGAGGGGAGTTACAAAGGGCCATGGGGTGATGAATACATTCAGTATGTTAACTGTGGTGATGGTCTCACAGGCATATACGTATGTCAAACCTTATCAAATTAGATACTTTAAAGATGTGTTGTTTTTTGGTAAGTTAATCATAACTCAATAAGGCTTTCAAAATTCATTGACTTAATCCAAATATTGTCAGATTCAAACAAATGTCCTTAAATTAGGAAAACCATTTAAAAGTGCGCCTTGAACAAGTGCCTTGGTGAGTTGGTCAACAGAGACTGAGTTTATTATGACCTCCAGGATTTGTGCTCTTGCTCGTTTTTTTGTTTGTGTTTAGCAGTAGCTGGTACCCTTTCCCTGTTTCCCCACTGGTTGCATCTTTGGGTGGAGGGGGTTTGGAGGATCTCATGTGATCCTATGGATTCTTCATACTCCAGAAACAGTTTTGGTCCTACGTTCCCTTACCCACCGATCCTATTACCCCCTTTCAAGTGAACCATGACTATTGTTAAAAGCTGCCTCTTATTAAGTATCTACTCTGTGCCGGGCAATTGACATATATTAACACAAATGCTCACAATAATTTTTTGAGCTATATTTTTCCACTTTTCAGATCCATTAACTTATCTCAAACTATCATTGCTGGCAAACAGCGGGGATTAAATCAGGACCTAGACTTGTCCATCAAAACACAATTTGCTGGATAAATGTCATTGTGGTAGCAGATACATCAGTGCCCTGGTGACAACACATGTGCCATCTCTGATCAAGGAAAGAGACAAACAAGGGAGGGGCCGGGAGCCTGGATTTGTTCCCCTCAGTGTGTTTCCCCCTTGAGGCTCCAGAACTGGCCTTTAAAAAACATTTAGCCAAGTCCTCAGTGTGTTTTACCAAACACTTTTCCCCTTGATTTTTAAACCCATGTGTTATTTCATGAATAATAGAAACCATATGTCTCTGACATATTTACACTTAAATCATCAAGATGTTGTTTTTTCAGAACTTTTTGATGTCCTCTGAGATTTTTTTTTTTTTAATGGAACCCTCCTAGAAGCAGCAAGTCCCCATCACAAATAAACAAAATAAAACAAGAAAAAGCCTGAGTCAGGACATATTTTCAGGCTGGTGTGTGGGATGAATTTGGGAGTTGGCAAATTGCGTCATTCTCCCCGGCCCCAGGAGGGGCTGGGAATAGAATCTGGTGTCCAATGGTCATTTTGGAATTGCTTAATTCTGCTTCTAACTTCAAATGAAACCATGAACATTTGAGTTCCATAAGTACCAATCTGGTGACATTGTAAAACCTGTTTTTGGAATCTTGGCAAGCCGAACACAGAAGAGAGGAGGTAAATCAATGAGATGTGGTGAAGCTTAAATCTTAAGGTAAAACACTTCAAGACGTGACCCTTTTGGGGAAGGGTTAATAACAGTTGTTCAGAGGAGCTGTCTGTGTTATCTTTACCAGGAGTAGACAATAAGGAGAGATAACAAGCACTCCAACAAGCTGAGCCTCCCTTCTTACTGGGGATATTATGCTGAGCTCACCCATAATTCACACAGCCTGTACCCCTGGAATTCTTCTGAAGACAAAGATAGCTTCTCAGTCTTTACTCTTTCTGAAAGTAGTTTTCACAGCATTAAGTAGAAGACAGAATTTCAGAGCATTTCTCAGTATCCCCAGGATGGCGATGGTGATGAATAGACAGAAGTCATCACTATGGTCAGACGTCTGGTTCCAGATTGCAGCACTGACACTTACCAGCTATGTGACCTTGGGAAAGGTCTTTAACCTCTCCAAAGCTTAATTTCTTCATGAGAAGAAGGGGCATAAGAATGACTACTCTGTTGGATTGGTGTGTGAATTAGTGATTACTGTAACGTGACGCCTGACAAACAAGACGTTCATAATAAATTGAAATTGTCATTCTGACACCTGAAAGAATGAGAAAAAAAATTTTAAATGACAATTCAAAAAAACAGAATTTTCTATTTCAAGATATTGCTAATATAAACAATTTATAAATATATACAATTATTCAACTTGAGAGACGACATCACCTAACAGTGAGATATCTTCCCTATGCAGTTTCTTCCCATGTGCTTGCTTTTCACTCTACTAAGTATCTATTTGTCACATAAAGCACTGGTTTTTTTCTCCAAAGTGTATGAAGACATCTGTATTATGTATTTTGAAAATCTAAATATTCGTAACAATTTAGAGTCGGAATACGGTCCCATGCCCCATTTTATAATTGAGGAAGAAAGTAAAGCCAGAAATGTTGAGGAATTTATCAAAGGTCACATTGATGTTTATTAGCCTAGGGACGAGACCTAGGTTTCTGAGCTCGTAAGTCAGTATTCTTGTGACGTCATTCTCCTTTCTAATCTATGGTATCTGTTTTGTCTGCTCTTCTTTCTTTTAACCTCATTACTGTACTTAAAACATAATCCAGAATCAATTTGCTCTGTTTCTAAAAAATACCCTTGTCAACTCTACAGATGTACCTGGCTCTGTCAGTGCAGGATCCTGGCCAGAGCATGACAGAAGGCTTTGTCCCAGAGGAGTACTCAAACTTGTGGTGCCGGTGGAATGTTAGGGAACACCGCAGTCAGCCGACACGTGAGGAGGTCTGCTTGTGATTACCAGAAAACTCTGGGGAACTGATGGGTTTGGGAAACATTTTTGTAGGGTTTTGCTAAAGGAAAAAAACAAGGGGAATCTGGTATATGTTAATTGACAGATTATTCCAGAAGAGTGTCCAAAAATATAAAAAATAAATTGCCAAATTCAAGAATGTCTAAAATATGAAACTCTGCTGGGATGCTTTTGTGCATTGAGCTAAGTGACGACATCTGCACTCAAGCCAGATTCGGGAGTGTTTGACGTCAACAGCCTCCACTTTCCACCCAATTCCCACAGCATCCTGCTCGGCCTTCTTAATGCAAGTCTCCTGAACTAGGTTAGGGGCCCAGATTATCTTGATTACTTTTGGCTTTGATTATCCCATTTTACACTTCACCAGGCTGGTGTGCTCCAGGACTCCAAGAGGCCTCCACCTCTGTGCAGTGGGAGAACTTGGGGCAAAATAAGAAAGGCGGAACTAGCCTAGAGCCTAGAAGCACAGATGTTTCCAAGAGGAAATTGTCATCAACATGTTCTGCAAAGGGAAAATGTGGCCTTTCTTTGAGTGAAGGGAAAAAGATGAAAGCAACATCCTTGGAGAAATATTGCTGCTTGGAGTAAGGGGAGGGCTATCCGGGGGGAGCTGAAGTCACGGCAGCTGGAAGGTTCCCCCAGTCTGCCTCAGCCAAGGCACATCTTGGCCATGCCACAGCTTTCTGGACAGCTTACCCTGGGATGCAGCCCAGATGTTCCCAGCTGTGGGAGCCAGGCATAGGCCGGGAAAATGCAGGGGGCCCGTGAGGATGTCAACCACCTACTTCCAATGTCAGCTGACCTCTTCCCAGGAGAAACTCAAGACAATAACAGTAAAATGGATAAATGACTTTAAATCTGTTCTTTTTTCTCTGCCTCTTGGCTGATAGTTGCAGGTGCCTCAATTTTAGAACCTGTGGCTATTTAACCTTGATTTTACAACTTAGGTATAGCAGACGGGTAGGTACCCACCCATAACATGCTGGCACTCAAGGTCAATGGCTTGGTTTCTCAACATAGCCATCCGGGACCCTGTGGAGGGTCTGCTCTGGCCATTGTTCTGCTCATGTGTCATGGGGTTAACTGGCCCAGGGGCAGCCCACCTCCAATGGCATATGGACAAACAACCCAGGTGGGACAACTTGAGCTGTGTCCTACAGAGTACCAGCAAAATCGAGCCCCAGTTGCCATCAGTGGTAAACAGGTCATTAGCATGCACTGAACAGTGCCCCCACAACTTCCATTTCTCCTTCCCCACCCTTCTACCAGTGCTTCCTGGGATCACTGTTTAAACAAACAACTTGCTCTGAATCCTTACCTGAGTGTCTGCTTCTGGGGGACCTAACATAAAATATTAAGTTTCTGTTATTCAGTAAATGCTCATCAAACACTCATGCACCTGATGAGCATTTATTGAATGCTGAATGCTAAGAACAGAGAAGGAAAGAGAAACACTAGAATGAGTAAGGGGCAGTTGCTCAGTCCCTGTCCTCGGGGTACACGCATGTTTTTTTAAAGGTGATAAAGGCAGATACACAACATATATCAAATGATAGAAAGTGAAAATTTCCATAAAAGAAGACTAGATGGGTATCTATTTCCATTCTACTACATGTGGTTTACCAGTTTTCCCAGCACCATTTATGGAATAGGGTGTCCTTTCCCCAATTTCTGTTTTTGTATGCTTTGTCGAAGATCAGTTAGCTGTAAGTATTTGGCTTTATTTCTCAGTTGAGAACAAGATAGAGATCTTGTTTCACTGCTCTAAGTCCCTACTTTTACACCAGTACCATGTTGTTTTGGTAACTGTAGCATTGTGGGTGTAATTTGGATTGAGGTAATATGATGTCTCCAGATTTGTTCTTTTTGCTTGGTATTGCTTTGGCTAGGTGGGCTCTTTTTGGTTCTCTATGAATTTTAGGATTATTTTTCCTAGTTCTGTGAAAAATCATGATGGAATTTTGATGGGAATTGCACTGAATCTGTAGATTGCTTTGGGCAGTATGGTCATTTTCATATTATTGATTCTTCCCATTCACAAGTATGGGATGTGTTTCCATTTGTTTGTGTTATTTGTGATTTCTTTCAGCAGTGTTTTAAAGTTTTCTTTGTCGAGATCTCTCACCACCTTGGGTAAGTATATTCCTAAGTATTTTATTTTTTTTGCAGCTGTTGTAAAAGGGATTGTTCTTGGTTTGATTCTCAACTTGGTCATTGTTGAGGTATAGCTGTGCTACTGATTTGTACACATTGATTTTGTAACCTGAGATTTTACTGAATTCATTTATCACATCTAGGAGCCTTTAGGATGAGTCTGGAGGGTTTTCTGGGTATACAGTCACATCATCAGCAAACAGCAACAGTTATCCTCTTTTTCAGTTTGGATGCCTTTTATTTCTTTCGTTTGCCTGATTGCCCTAGCTAGGCCTTTCAGTATTATGTTGAATAATGAGCATCCTTGTCTTGTTCCAGTTCTCAGGGGGAATGCTTTCAACTTCTTCTCATTCAATATGATGTTGGCTGTGAGTTTGTCATATATGACTTTTCTTACTTTGAGGTAAGCCCCTTCTAGGCCTATTTTGTTGAAGGTTTTTATCATAAAGGGATGCTGGATTTTATCGAATGCTTTTTCTGTATTTCTATTAAGATGATCATATGGCTTTTGTTTTTGATTTTCTTTATCTCATGTAACACTTTTATTAACTGGCATATGTTAAACCATCCCTGCATTCCTGGGATGAAACCCTTTAATCATGATATATTATCTTCTTGATGTGCTGTTGAATTCAGTTAGATAGTATTTTGTTAGGGATTTTCGAATCTGTTTTAATCAGGGATATTGTTCTATAGTTTTTTGTTGTTGTTATATCCTTTACTGGTTTTGTTGTTAGGGTGATACTGGCTTCATAGAATGATTAAGGGAGGAATCCCTCCTCCTCTCTTTTAGAATAAATACCCACCTCTCATCTTTTTCTTTTTTCTTTTTTTTAAGACGGAGTCTCACTCTGTTGCCAGGCTGGAGTGCAGTGGTGCGATCTTAGCTCACTGCAACCTCTGCCTTCTGGGTTCAAGCGATTCTCCTGCCTCAGCCTCCTGATTAGCTGGGATACAGGTGTGCACCACCATGCCCAGCTAATTTTTGTATTTTTAGTAAAGACAGGGTTTCACCATATTGGCCAGGATGACTCAATCTCTTGACCTCGTGATCTGCCTGCCCTGGCCTCCCAAAGTGCTGGGACTACAGGCGTGAGCTCCTGCATCCAGCCCCCACCTCTCATCTTATACAAAAATCAACTCAAGATGGATTAAAGACTTAAATCTAAGACCTGAAACTGTAAAAGTTCTAGAAGATAACATTGGGAAAACTCTTCTGGACATTGGCTTAGGCAAAGAATTCATGATTAAGACCCCAAAAGCAAATGCAAAAAATAATAATGACTTGAACCTAAGTAAACTAAAAAGCTTCTACACAGCAAAAGAAATAATCAGCAAAGTAAACAGAAAATCCACAGAGTGGGAGAAAATATTTGCAAACTGTACATCTGACAAAGGACTGGTATCCAGAATCTAAAAGGAACTCAAGCAAATTGGCAAGATAAAAAGGAAATAATCCCATAAAAAGTGGGCAAAGGACATGAATAAACATTTCCCAAAAGAACATATACAAACAGCCAACAAACATATGAAAAAATGCTCAACATCACTAATCATCAGGGAAATGCAAATCAAAACCACAACGTGATACCACCTTATTCCTGCAAGAATGGCCATAATCAAAAAATCAAAAAATAGTAGATGTTGGCATGGAGGCAGTGATCAAGGAACACTCCTACATTGCTGGTGGGAATGTAAACTAGTATAGTATAACCACTATGGAAAACAGTGTGGAGATTCCTTAAAGAACTAAAAGGAGATCTACCATTTGATCCAGAAATCTCACTACTAGGTATCTACCCAGAGGAAAAGAAGTCATTATATGAAAAAAAAATGTGCACATATGTTTATAGCAGTACAGTTTGTGATTGCAAGGATATGGAACTAACCTAAGTGCCCATTGACAGAGTGGTTATAAATGTGATTTTATATATATATATATATATATATACCATTGAAAACTACTCAGTCATAAAAAAGAACAAATTAATGTATTTTGCAGAAACTTGGATGGAGCTGGAGGCCATTATTCTAAGTGAAGTAACTCAGAAATAGAAAACTATGTATTCTCAATTATAAGTGGAAGCTAAGCTATGGGGATGCAAAACCACAGAGTCATATAATGAGCTCTGGGGACCCACGGGTGGGAGGTTGGAAGGGGGTAAGGGATAAAAGACAACATATTGCACACCGTGTACACTGCTCAGATGACAGGTGCACTAAAACATCAGAATTCACCACTCAAGAACTCATCAACATAACAAGAAATCACCTGTACTCCAAAAACTATTGGAATAAAAATAATAATAAAAAGAAGAATAGAAAAAAATAGTCTGGAAATTCAGGAGCGGAAACAAGGAAGTGACTGGGAAAGTGTTGGGAAGCTAGAAGAGGTAATGATGAGGCAGGTTACAGCTCATCCCAAAGGCGAGCCGTTATTTAGACAGGTAGACGCAGATGAAGAACGCCCCTCCGAGGAGACGCCTGAGGGCCTCACTCTGGCCCCAGCTGGCAGACTCTGGTGAGGTCTGAGTCCCCATTCTGGCCAGGTAGCTATGAGGGGATCAAGGGAGCTCAGCTCAACAAGGAAAACAAACTTTGCTGCACAATTCAGCCTCCCTTGAGAGTCTCCTGAATGTAAGTTACATTAAGGCAACTGACAGTTCTTAGGAAGGGAGAAAGTGAGAGACTATATAAACGATGTCTTTCATTTTCTGCATTCTGATGTCTTGACTTCTGAGGTCTTCCTGGCCCTGGAGGGACTGTCCCTCCCAGGCTTGGTCAGTTCCTAGAAACAGTAAAAACCTCATCTGTGAGCTGCTATTTAAATATAAGCTCACTCCCCAACCACCTTCTCTATCCGGCTCTCATACTCCAAGTTGCTGTTCACCTGGCCTCCGTACCCCACAAGGGGTGAGTCCCTCCCTAACTCGTTGTACTTGCAAACGAATGGGTCTGCTCCGCATTTCACTTTACGACGTACTGAAGGTAGAAATGAGGTCCCTGTTTGTGGAGAGAGAAGGACAAAGAGAGGGAAGAGGAGAAGACAGAAAATGCCATGAAGAGATACTTACTGAACACCTAATCTCATGCAAGACACTGTAAAGTTGTACACAGATAGTGAAGAGAGGTTTGAAGGCACAAATAACAGACACAAAGTGCTTAGGCACCGGGCACTGACCTGCAGATCGAACATAACGTTAATTCACTTTATTTCTCACAACACCCTGATGAGGCAGGTGCCAGTATTGCAACTGGCCTTTTATGGATGCAGTAACTGAGAGACAGGAATTTCAGAAACTTGCTTGAGTTCACCAAGCTAGCAAATGGCAAAGCTGTCTTTGAATCTTTGTAGCCCGTGCTGCAGAATCTATGTGCATTAAAACGATGCTCTGGGTAGAAAGTGACCAACTTCGGGGCATGTGACCGCTCAGTAGTAGCTCATCAAAGGGTCAGCTGAGAAATAAGAGGAGACAAAAAAAATCTTTTTAGTTACTTGGCAAGAAAATTACATAAAAGGAAAGCTTCAGATTAGTGTCAAGCTCTCCTCTTTCTGGGGTAAGCCTACTCCTTATTATCTTTTATTGGTATCCTCATTACCATATCAAATTAAGAGTTGACATTGGGTCACCCTTCTGCCACTTTGCCCCAAGCCTTGCTCTCATTCAGCCAGGTTAAACCGTCTCCCTTAATTACCAGCTGGAGCTCAGTCTTGCACAAGGAGAGCTGGGATGATAAATTAAAACAAGGAACCTTTGTTTGGTGCACGCAGTTGGGCATCACAGTCACCTTAATTATGCAATGATGTCACTCGCGGCCGAAGGGAAGTTCTAAGGGCTTAATCACTGGGAGGCCTGGGAGGCCGTGAGTAATAAGCAATGAGCATTGTTGCATGGGTGCAATGCACCTCCTCTCATGGGCAGAGCCAGAAGCAGGAGGCAGGGAGTCAGTGGGAAGAGCCCTTTCTTCCATGAGGGAGGCAGGGTAGTGTAGGAGACCAGAGCATGGGCATAGATGGGTTTGAGTGTCAATCCTGGCTCCAGCATGACATAGCTGTGTGTCCTTGGAGAAGTCCCTTCGGTTTGCTCCAGATAATGGAATAATGATAGCTAACTTGCAAGATCATGAGGAGCAAATGAGACAGTGGATTTTAGTGTCTATGACAGTTTCCAGACAAATTAAGCACTTGGTGTTTGTGTCACAAGAGGAGGGAGATACTCTTTGCCATCAAGAATATCTACATTACTACCCAAGAAAAATAAAGCGCAAGGGGACTTACTGCCACTGCCCAGGAATGTCCTGAGACCTGGGCTTATGACCCTACCGTATGCTTTTGGCAAGTTACTTTATCTCTTTGAGCCTCAATCTCCCCTTGGTCCTAAGATTTGTGAGGCGTGACTATGAGATAATCAATGTCAGAGAACCCCACACAGCGCCTTCATTTATTTCCAAGTTGGGATGGGAAACAAATGTTTGGAAACACAGCAAGTGGGGTCCACGGTTTCTTCCCAACCATGTGAAAGTTTTATCACAACCAGCTTCCAGACCAAGCCTTCAACTGCTCTGCTTCACCACCCTCTCGTCCCACAGAAGTGTTGCTGTTCGCCTTCTGTTTCCTCTTGCCAGTTCATGGGCTGCTGGAGCTGAAGAATCCCTTCGATCCTGACCTCTCCTTCCCACTGCCCTGCTTCCTCCTGCAGGCCTGCCCCGGCAAGGTGAGCCCCGCCCCTCCTCCTGCTATAGCTGCTAATGCTGTCCCCTCTCACCACTGGCTTCCATTGTCCGTCTTGTCACCCACCAGATGATGAATCTCCACTCTCCAACCTCCTCCGCGTCCTTACTCTCCTGGCCCCAGGTTTTCTGTTCTGCCCAAGAGCAGGTAGGAATCTTCTTCCTCAGTTTGGAGGTAAGTGAGATGCAGCTACACTACAGCCTCCCACTCAGGTGGACAGAACAACCACTCGGGGCCGGGTGCAGTGGCCCACACCTGTAACTGCAGTACTTGGGGAGGCCAAAGTAGAAGGATCACTTGAGGTCAGGAGTTCGAGACCAGTCTGGCCAACATGGTGAAACCAAGTCTCTACTAAAAATACAAAAAAAGCAGCTGGACACGGTGGTGCACCCCTCTAGTCCTAGCTACTCCACAGGCTGAGGCACAAGGATCGCTTGATCCTGGGAGGTGGAGTTTGCAGTGAGCCGAGATCATGCCACTACATTCCAGCCTGGGAGACATGCACACATCCACACCCACTCACACACACTCACACAAATACATATGCAGTCATGCAGTCACACACACTCTCACACCCATATTCTCCCCATACAGACCCAGACACATCCACACACTCAGGTAGTCACACTCACATACTCCCTCAACACACACTCATATACACAAACACATTCCACACAGTCACACTCTCTCTCACACACTCACACATACACACTCACACACATATACAGATGTACCTGCACAGTCACACACACACAGACATACACTCAGGCATTCACACATACACACTTATTTACAGTCATACACACTCTCACACAGACACCCATATAAACAGACACATGTTCTCTCACACAGACACACTCACACACATATACACACTCACATACATATACAGATGTACCTACACAGTCACACACACTCAGGCACACACACACTCATTTACAGTCATACACTCTCTCACACAGACACCCATATAAACAGACACACGTTCTTACACAGACACACTCACATACATATAGACACTCACACACATATATGCACTCACACACATACACATACACAGATGTACCTGCACACTCAGTCACACACACACATACACTCAGGCATTCACACACACAAACACATTCATTTAAAGTCAAATACTCTCTCAGACACCCATATAAACAGGCACAATCTCTTACACAGACACATTCACACACATATACACACTCACACACGTACACAGATGTACCTACACACTTAGTCACATACATTCAGGCACTCACACACACCCACACAAACACACTCATTTACAGTCACTCACACAAACACATTTTACACAGACACACACTCATACACATATGCACACACACACACTATATACACATTCATGCAGTCACACACACTCATGGTGCACTGCCAACAGATGAGGGCCCCCAGCCTGTCACAGACCTTTCTGGAGATGATTGCAGATGTGTTTTTGAGCAGCGAGGGAAAGGCCTTGGCACCCCAGCAGTTGTGAGCCATGTTACAGTGATGACGCAGCAGCTTCATGGGATCCAGAGCCACCCTGCTGGCACGAGTTTCTGGGAAATATCTCTGCCATAGACACAAGGCCACCCATGCAAACTGCTGCCTTCCTGCTGATCCTTATCCTATTTATAGCATCAGTCCTGTGAAACAAATGTTTTCAACCATACATCTGCAAGTGTTCTTGGCATGTGCGCACATTCATTTTTGGCCTCAGTGTGCAATACCCGCCTTGGATATTCCTAATGGTATCGAGGAGAAGATACTCTCAACTGCCACAAACACTGCTGAGCAGGAGGCGGAATCTATGCCGGTGGCAAGTCATGTCCACATCCAGAAATCAAAGAGGGTGGCTTCCATCAGGCCACTTTCTGATGTGCTGGCTGGGGGAGATGTGTTTCCCACAGGGGATGGAGTGGGTGGATGGGACAGAACATTCCCATGGTTGCAGCAGTTCTTCTATTCAAGAGCCTAACACTTTATCATGTCAAATGGTGAAAATATTTTGTTTTCTACCTAGCTTGGGGACTTCCCATTCTGGCAGGGATTACGTGGATGCCAGAGCAAGCTGTCGGCCTAGGAATGTGAGCAAACTGGCTGTGAAGGGAGCCCTCAAGACCCAACAAGCTGCTGCATTTTGAATACGAGAAAACTGTTCTCAGTTCTCTTTTTCTTGGGCTTTACAGGGATGCAATTTCCCGCCTTGTGAATATGACATTGAAGGTAGATTTTGCCAGAATTCTGTCTCTGATATGAAATTGCTCAGTCCTCTTAGGAATATCTTTCAATTGCTTGTGAATTAGTTTCTTCAGCTAAAGAGTCAGCAGAAAACATGATATTTCACCCTCCGCTCACCCCTAACCTCACCTGTTAAATACACCTCCTACCCCAGCCACACCGAATCCAACCCCTCAGCCCTCTGTGCTTTTGCTCCTGCTGTCTTCCCTGCCCAGAATAGCCTTCCTTCCCTTTTCTACTTCCTTTTAGGTGCAGCTTATAAAAGCCATAATTCTAGTGAAGACTGCCTTAACCATTCCAGAAAAAGTAAGTTACTTCCCTATATTAGTTTGCTATGACTGCCATAACAAATTTCCTCAAACTGGCTAGCTTAAAACAACAGAAATGTATTCTCTCTGA
The DNA here is from genome assembly GCF_030222135.1 of Aotus nancymaae. Taxonomy (NCBI): domain Eukaryota; kingdom Metazoa; phylum Chordata; class Mammalia; order Primates; family Aotidae; genus Aotus; species Aotus nancymaae. Next base: position 27,114,836 of record NW_026988455.1, read on the forward strand.
GTTCGGGAGGCCAGAAATCTGAAATCGAGGCATTGACAGGGCCATGTTCACTGCAGGGATGGAAAGTCCACTCTTTGCATTTTCTAGTTTCTGTCTCCAGGCATTCCTTGGCTTGTGGCCGCATCACTCTAATCTCTGCCTCTGTCTTCACATCACCTACTCCTCTGCATGTCTCAAGTCTCTCTCTGCCTATCTCTTATCAGGACATGTATCTTGGGATTGAGCGCCCACCCAGGAAATCCAGGAAGTTCTCATATCAATATCCTTAATTGATTACAACTGCAAAGACCCTTTTCCCAAATAAAATAGTATCCTTTGGCTTCAGGGATTTGGACCTAGGCTGATCTTTTCCGGGGCCACCATTCAACACCCCCACGTATACCACAATGCACACTACAAACAAAAATCCATCACTAAATTATAGTACTTATCACACTGAGTCATAAAATATCCTTCCCACTTTAATAGTTAGGCCTTTGAGCTACATAGACTCGATTGACTTCTCCTTTCAAAGTACAACCTCATTGTGTGATTGTTGCAGTAGACTCAGTAATAAATATAAAGCCAGCGTCTCCTCTGGCCCAAATCCAGCTGCACTGTCACCCTCTGCTCCATCAAGGTGGCCAGGGTTAGCAGTTTGGTGTGTGTTGGCATTTGGCACTCAAGTTAAACACATCGTCTGTGTTTTAAATCTACCTCTGCTCTGACTAGCACAGGGCTATTAAATCAGTGCTACTTAGCACCAATGCAACTTGCAAATGAATCTTAATTGTAAATGTAAAAACGGCACAGAAATTTTGTGGCAGTCCTAAGCTATTGGTGTTGATCAAATGATACAGAGTAAAATCATTTGTGTTTTTGCGTTATAATTTAAAACAAAACACATTTTAAGTTTGCAGATGGAGTTGTCAGATCCCTACAGATATTCATACACCCCAGTTGGAAAAGCCCTTTGTAAAGTCTTTCTCCTGTCATTTGCTTTCCTTCAACCTACCTCCTCCAAGGAGCCTGGGGGCTTATTTAGCTTTCACCCGCCCTAATTTCATTGCCTCACATTTTGAACCCAGCAGGTTTATAGTATGTCTTCACATTTGGCCAGGCAAAATCCTCCCTACCACCCCATTCGTACTCCTACTTTTCAAGTTTTTATTCGAAATTCTTACACATTTGTACTTTGATAAATACTTCAAATCAGGAAGTCCAATTCCTAAAGTCCCGCAGAAAAAGAGGAGGGATTCTGATGAGAAATGACTTTCCTGTAGCCATGCACAAAGGAGACTTAAGATATTAAGTCTCAGGCCAGGCGCAGTGGCTCATGCCTATAATCCCAGCACTTTGGGAGGCTGAGGCGGGTGGATCACGAGGTCAAGAGTTTGCGACCAGCCTGCTCAACATAGCGAAACCACATCTTTACCAAAAATACAAGAAAATTTAGCTGACCATGGTGGCAGGCACCTGTAATCCCAGCTACTTGAGAAGCTGAGGCAGGAGAATTACTTGAACCTGGGAGGCGGAGGTTCCAGTGAGCCGAGATCATGTCATTGCATTACAGCCTGGGCAACAGTGTGAGACTCCATCTCAAAAAAAAAAAGAAAAAGATATTATTAAGTCCCAGGAACGTGATTTATTTCTCCATTTGTTTCTACCTTTTTAAAAAGTCTTTCAATAAAGTTTTAGTTTTCATTCTTATTGAATTTATTCCTGATGATTTTATAGTTTTTGTGTCCATTATAAATGGAATATTTTTTCTATTCCTTTTTCTAACTAGTTTATATCTATATCAGGAGAAAGAACACTTGCATTTATGTATACAAACACAACTACATGTACCATATCAAAATCTCACAGGAATTCTAAATGGTTTTTAAATAATTTTTCACATTTCCTAGCATTACATTAATATTCTGAAAACAAAGATCATTTTGAGGAATCTTAATTATAATGTATCTTGTTAGAACCTTCGAACTATGTGAAATAATAGGGCACCCACTTTTATCCTTGATTTAATAAAAGCAGTTTAAGCATTTTCACGTGTTTCTCATAGTTCTTAGGATGTCTCAGCTTTACTCAGTTTACTTCTGTCTGAGCTGAGGCAGAGTTTTCATGAAGAATGTCTTCAGAATGTTATCAAGTGCTTCTTTAGAATCTACTGATATAATTATTTGTTTTTCTCTTTTAATTAAATTAGGAATTATGTTTCTGGATTTTCTAATGGTGAACTGTTCTTTCCATTATAAACCCTATGATATGGTTTGGCTGTGCTCCCACCTAAATCTCATCTTGAATTGTAGCTCCCCATAATTCCCACATGTTGTGGGAGGGACCTGGTGAGAGATAATTGAATCATGGGTGTGGTTTCCCCCATACTGTTCTTGTGGTAGTGGATAAGTCTCACTAGATCTGATGGCTTCATATACTTTATATATAAAAGGAAACCCCTTTCCTTTGTCTCTCATTTTCCTTTTGTCTGCCGCCATGTAAGACGTGCCTTTCACCTTCCGCCACGAGTGTGGCCTCCCCAGCCATGTGGAACTGTGAGTCCATTAAACCTCTTTTCCTTTATAAGTTACCTGGTCTCAGGTATGTCTTTATCAGCAGCGTGAAAACAGACTAATACACCCTACTGGGTCATGCTGTAATCGTCATTTTGCTGAATTTGATTTGCCAATTTTTTATTTTAAATGTGTCACTTTATTTATGTTTATTGTTCTATAGTCTTTGTTTCAGTGCCACCCTTCTCAAATTTTGTTATTAAGGCTATAATAGATTTTAAATAAGTTGAAGAAGTTATAACTTTCTATAGACCAGAAAACTTTCAAAAACCTAAGAATTAGCTGTTCTTTGAATATAAGATGGATTTTAGCTGTGAAAATCCACAGAACTGAGGATATTTTTACATTTCTTTTTCTAACACCACTGAGCCAATTTTGTTAAAAAATCATCAGTTTTTAGTATTTTTCAAATGCATTATTGTAGAGTTGCATAAAGTATGAATACAGTTTTTTTCTTATTTAGTATCCATGGTTATTCCTTATTTTTTATTTTTAATGTTGTATTTTTTGGTTTCTATCTGTTTTCCCTACCATTCTAGTGTTTTATCTATTTTATCTTTCAAAAAATTCAATTTTTATTTCATTTATCTGTTTTATCTTTTATATTACATTAATTTCAAGTTTTATTTTTATTAATCCTTTCCGTATAACCCCTTTTGCTCTACTGTATTGTTCTTTATATAGATTCACCTCTCCTCTCCTCTCCTCTCCTCTCCTCTCCTCTCCTCTCCTCTCCTCTCCTCTCTTCCCCTCTTCTCTCCTCCCCTCCCCTCCCCTCCTCTCCCTTCCCCTCCCCTCCCCTCCTCTCCTTCTTTTGAGACAGAGTCTCACTCTCTTGCCCAGGTTGGAGTGCAGTAGTGTGATCACAACTCATTGCAGCCTTGACCTTCTAGGCTCAAGCAATCCTTCACCTTCAGCCTACAGAGTATCTGGGACCACAGGTGAGTGCCACCACGCTCAGCTAATGTTTATATTTTTTGTGGAGATGGGGTTTCCCTGTGTTGCCCAGGCTGGTCTGGAACTCCTGGGCTCAAGTGATCTGCCTACCTCAGTCTCTCAAACTGTTGAGATTATAGGCGTGAGCCACTGTGACCCGCCTCCAATCAGTGATTTCTATTAACAGTTTGTAAATGTCTTCTATTTATTTTAACCTTCAGTGTTTCAGATGAGAAGTTCAATACAAATCTGATTTTCTATACAGTAGTCCCCCTTTATCCTTGGTTTCATTTTTTGAGGTTTCAGTTACCTGCCATCAACCGCAGGCAACTGAGGTCTAAAAATATTAAGTAGGAAATTCCAGAAATTAATAATCTGTAAGTTTTGTTACCCCATTTTACTTAACTATTCATATGGTGATGAAATCTCACGCAGTCCTGCTCCATCCCCACCGGAATGTGAATTATTTAGCATACTTTTGCTGGATAGCTACCCACCCTTTAGTGGCTTAGTAGCCCTCTCAGTTATCAGATCATCTGTTGTGGTATCATAGTGCTTGTACTCAAGTAACCCACATCTCACTAAATAAGGGCCCCAAAGCACAAGGGTAATGATGCTGGCATGTTGTTATAACTATTCTATTTTATTGTCTGTTATTTTTGTTAATGCCTTAGTATACCCAATTTATAATTTAAACTTTATCATGTGTATGTATAAGAAAAAACATAATATACCATCCACAATATTAGGCATCCACTGGGGATCTTAGAATGTATCCCCTTGAATACAAAAGCCCATGAGTTTATAAGCTTTTACTTTAATGCTTATATTCAAGAAATTTCACAAGGAAATGTCTAGATCTGATGTCCAATATGATAATGACTAGCCACATATGGCTATTTAATGCAAATGTTAATAAATTCAAACTAAATAAAATTTAAAAGTCAGTTTCCTTGTTATAGCAGTCATTTTAATGATCAATAGCCCGTGTGACTGGTGGCTACCATACTGAACTGCACAGAACATTTTCACCATTGCAGGAAGTTCTATTGGCCAGCTCCGGTCTGGTCTATATTATTACTATCATTATCATTAATGTTATATTAATCATGCATGGCACTTGCCAAACTTCTTCCATTTTAAAGTGGAAGTTTTCTTTAGTTCATGTTTTCTTTTATGATTTTTAAAAATTACTTTTTTATTCCTCTTCTCTCTTGAAATTTCTCACTGTTGCATAAAATATTTTCTTGAGTCTCCAACTCATTATAATTTTCCTCATTGCTTTCTTTTTTCCTTCCTTCCTTCCTTTTCTTCTTTTGCATTTTTCCTTACAAGATATTTAATCACTGGTCATGATTATTGTCTTTGCAATTCTCCTATTAAACATTTTAACTTGCAAACATGTATTTTAGTTTTAAAATTCCTTTTAGGGGTTCTGTGAATGCATCTCTTTGAGGGTTTTTTTTTTAAGCTAAAGTACCCTTTTGTTTCTTCCACTCTGGGGAGCTACAGCCCTGGTTACTCAGGTCAATCCTCCTCCCTGTTTATTTTATTCCTCTACACGTGGCGGACTTTTTCTTGCCTCCCAGTAGCTGTGACACTTTCTGTGGCAGCACACACAGGCTCTCCAATGAGATGGTGGCAGCCGTTGGTTGGAATGGTGCCCCTCACTCTGACACCAGTGCAGTGGCCTTTCTGGCTGCTGTGCCCGGGTTCTCACTTTCTAATTGACCCCCTCAAACACATAGGAGGAAGTAAGGGCAAGTCTTTGAGATGCCGTCTTCTGGATCCCAGGCTCTTGGAGACTCAGATTTTGTCTTATGCATGATTAAAAGAGAGTCCAGGGAGGATTCTTGGTGAAACTATGATAAAAGTTATATCCAATTGTTTGCCTTAAAATACAGTGGGAATTTTTCCCAAAGGTATTTCTCACAAGAGTATAAATTGGTCTAAACTTGACAATATACTTCAAATTCCTAAAATGAAAATTCTTTCTAACCAGGCAATTATATATTTATGTGTCTATTCTGAGGAAATAGTTGAGAATGTACACAAAGATTTAACTATAAAAACATTGTTTAATCCTTTTTAGGCTAGTAAAACATAGATAGATAGATAGATAGATAGATAGACAGATATTTAGATGTAGGTAGAGAAACAGAAATAGTCTAAATACCCAATAACAGCAAGTCGGCTGCAAAACTGCAGTGTATACGCCAATGTGGAGCTATTGCAGTCATTTACAATGCTGTTATAGAAGATTCTCATGATGCAGAATTAACTAAATAGCACATACGAGCTAGTATATGTAGTATGATTCCATCTTATGCTATATCCAAACCTATAATTCTCTATTTCTATTTGTCTTTATATACATAAAATGTAAGACATAATATACCAAAGTGTTAAGAGTGATAATTGAGTAATGTTTAATCACTTAAGGTTTTATTTTATTTTTAAACAAAGAACACCTTTTGCTTGAGTGATTTTCGAAAATAGTAAACTTATTTTAAAAGACTCAGACTAGAACTCCAACTGAATTTTCCAAAATTATGTTTAAGGTTCCCAGCAGACCACATAGTTACCTGATCCCAGCTCCCTATTCTTGACATTTCCAGATTTATTTTCATCTCGGCTGAGTCTTCCTCCCCCAAATCTCCTTCCATCATCCCATCCCCATTAGATGATGATGAGCTGGTTTATGATGCGATCATCATCTTCTTAAGGAAGTCATACTTTTTTCCCCATTCCCCTCCCCAGGTCTTCCTCCAGGCTCCTGGTTTACCAGTGGAAGGTCCAAGGGAGCAGAAGTGGGGAAGCCAGGGCAGTTCTACATGCAGGCTGGAGCTGAGGGTTGGGGATGCAGCAGCTGAGGCTGTCTGGAGCTGCCTGTGGTACTGTCCATCATTAAGACAGAGTGGTGAAGGTGGCAGGGCAGAGCCCATCACCAGGGCAATCATGGTATGCAGGGTACCAGGTCATCCAGTGATGACAATTTACTTGCCGCTCTGGGCTCATTTAATGTCCCCTATTTAGTAGTGACATTAGTCTGAGTCTAGGGTGGAAGGACAGAAATTTTAAATCTGCTGTGGCCTGCTCAATGCTATTGCAGGCACCATGCAGTGAGACAGAAGCTTGCCAATATTTTCTCCCCACCAGGCTACCTGAAGGAAGTGTGAGGACTGAGCAACATGAGAGAACACTGAGTCACTCTTCTGATGCAGTCATTTTCCTGGATGCAAGTTTTGCTTTCTGAGAAAATAAATGAGAAAAAAATAGACAAACTCTTGTGGAGGAGAATAATACATCAAGGTGGCACACAGCACACTCGGTAGGCTAAGTTCTCTTCAACGTTCAATACCACATGCACACACTGTGTCTTGGAAGTTATCTCATTGCATGTGACAGATACTGCATGGATGGAGCCTTCCCCAGGAAAACAGAGATTCCTGCTCCTCGGACATTTGGACTTTCTGATGTTGGCTGTTGTGAGCTGTCTGTCAGTGATGGCATCTGGGGCCTGAGGATCCCAAGACTTCTCCCACTCACCAGCTACCTGTCATCCCTCTCCCTCCAGCATCAGCCCATAAGAGTGGGAGTCCCTCCAGGGCAGGAATCCTTTCTCTCCATAGCCAGAGAGCCGCCATGGGGCCTGATGCACAGCACATGCTCAGTTTTGTGCTGAAGGGAAGGGCAAGAGGCAGGAGCCACAGATGAGGGCAGAGGATGCCCCATGACCTACATCCTTGCCCGTGGGCTCTTCCAGTCCTGGGAGCTCACTAGAGGATAAGATGAGAGGGACACACCTGAGTCTTAGGCAGAGAGTTCAGGAGAGTCAAAATGGCAATTCCCTCATGGTAGAGAGGGCGCCAAGGTCTAGTTTTATTCAAGTGAAGTGGCATTCTCTGGGGTCCCAAGGGCCTTTGAATTTTTGAAATAAAATCTGCATGATTTGTTGCCTTTAGACCAGTGCTCTTCAAACTGTAAACCTGTACAACCATCACCCAGGGATCTTGTCAAGATGCAGAGTCTCATTAGTCTGGGTGGCGAGTGACATTCTGTGTTTCTAGCAAGTTCCCAGGTGCTGCTGCTGCTCATTCACGGCTCCCACTCCGAGTAGTGAGATTTGAGAAACACAGATAATATAAGAATTTTTTCTGCAATTAGAGTAGCTTTCCTCAGACCCCCAAATTGATTTTCTGCCTACAATGGCCTGGGGAAAGGAAAAGAAGATGCTAAATATCAGATGAGTAGATGGGTCGTTCAACAAACATATCACCTCTTTTTTTTTTTTTTAGATGGAGTTTCACTCTTGTTGCCCAGGCTGGAGTGCAATGGTGCGATCTCGGCTCCCTGCAACCTCCACCTCCCGGGTTCAAGCGATTCTCCTGCCTCAGCCTCCCGGGCAGCTGAGATTACAGGCATCCGCCACCATGCCTGGCTAATTTTTAGTAGAGACGAGGTTTCGCTATGTTGGTCAGGCTGGTCACACACCACCCCCTTCAAATTCACCAGGTTTTAGCAAAGATACTCTTTATATTTGCCACACCTGTGAAGTTCATTCTCGGCATTAAAGGGGTTAAAGAAGCCAGAGACACTGAGACAGCTCCCTTTTCATGGCATTTCTAACAAGCTGAACCTGATCCAAAATTTGTTTAATGAGCACTTATTTTATACAAATAAGCTCACAGGCGTGTCCTCATCTCTAATTAAATCAGAAAGGAAGTGATTGTTCTAATTGGACTGCATAGCTCAAGAATTAATTGTGAGATTGTTTAGAATTGCAATCTTGTGACCCGTTCACCAAAAGAAAAAGAGAAAAAAACAAAACCTACTTTAGAAGGCTTACTCTATGTAATTTTTCCTGCACTTTTTCTTTCTTTTTAATTCCTGGAAACCTTAGTCCAAGTTGAACCAATGATTTGCAAACAAAAGCGAAAACTTCTAAGGGCAGCTTGCTGTGCAGTTTCACAAAAGCCCTGGCAAAGGCGAAGATAACAACTCAATTTAGCATGATATTCTAATGTGCCCTTGAGAAAGTGCCCTCATAATTAAGGATTTGCACAATTTCTATTGGGGCGGGGGAGGAATCGTGTGCCACATTATTTATCAATATCAAAAGAGTCACTTTTGAATTCAGCAGTCTTGAGTGCCTGCAAACAACAGATATTCTCACCCAGTGCTAATCTCAAGCCACATTTAGCCAAAATGCAAGAGGTTTTCATTGGCACATGTGGTGCCCTTGGGTGGCATTGATTACATCGGGTTCCTAAAGGATTATTTGACAGGGCTTAGCACAATCAGCTCATGAGCTGCCCTTCTCTGCTCCGCCTCTCCCTTTTGCATCTTGTTGGTACAGCTTCCTGAGAAATGCTGGTCGTCTGCCTGCCGCCAGTTCAGCTCATCTAGCCACAGAGAGAACAAACTGGCCCCTTGCCCTACAAAAAAAAAAAGCAGCAGCAGCAGCTATAATTGTGTCATTCCTGACTGCACACCCTGAGCCCCTGGGGACCAGGGGCAGGTGTCTTTCCGAGGGTTGGGCAGGCTGGGACCATAGTGATCTCTCCCACCCAGTCCATTGGTCTGCTCCTTAGCTGTGCTTTGGTTGCTAATACTCTGCCGGGGGCAAAAGGAAACTCAGATCACTGCCAAGAACTAGCTTGAGCTTGTGGTGCTGATACTTGGAAAAGTCTTGCTTTGACTTGCATATGGAAGGAGTACACTTCAAGCTGAGTGTCAGCAATGGGCAAAAGGGAGATGCTTGCAATAGCCTTCCCACGAAATGCCCCCTTCCTGTTAATAGCACTTTAAGGGAGCATGTTCATGAGCAGGTCAGATTTCTGCCAGGTGCTTTGCTATCTCATAGCCTTTACTTTCACCACATGTACACATTTCCACAGTTGCTCACTCTCCAATGCGAAATCTGGCTGTCTCCAAGTGGAAAATGATGCTGACTTTGCCAGCAGCGTATAACATGAAGCAACCCCAAAGCAGGCTATAGTGATTGAGGATGGAGTTGGATCTAAAACCAGGAGAACCATGTTACTCTGGGAATACATTTTAATAAAGATGAAGACAGACACACCGGCTGATCAGTGTGCCTAACAGACACGCATCAGCCATCTTTGATGCTGCCTCCACATTGCCAGCAGTACCCTTGCATGAGGATAAATCAGAAGCCAAAGACAAAATTCCTCCCCACAAAGAGGGAGTGATAAGGGGCAAAACTAACAACTAGGAATCTCTGAGTAGAGTGTAAGCGACCCTCTTCTTAGATTGTGAGGTCTTTCAGGGCTGGCTCTGGTCTCTGTGCTCCCAGCCTCTATCATGGAATTCCATCCTAGGGGCTCAGCAAATATTTCTAGAATGAGTGGACAGATATAAGACAGACTACAACTAACAGGAAGGAAAGATTGCCGCTGCTATAGCAGTTCAGAAGGGGACAGGTTAGTTTGGGATTGAATGAGGAAAAAACCTGGAGGAAGAATTAAGCCTCCTTTAAGAGACTGATCCTGAATATCCCATGGCCCATATATCCCCTGATTCATTTTCCAGGCCTTTCCCCACTCTTCTGAGCTTCCTGAGACCATAGACTGTCTCAGGCTTCATTCACTCATTGCCAAGAAAATGTGATTTACACACTTTAAACCCACTGCCCACAATGGGTAACAATCTTAGCATCTTGTGTTTAATACATGCAAAAACAAAAAGACCATAAAAACAAAAAAAGATGCCAATCTGTGTTTTGTTTGCTGCACAAAAGAATTTTATCTCTCAAAATTTTCTAATCGTATATTTTACACATATGCAATACAATGCATACATCAGAATGTTTAAAATACTTCTAAATTAATTGTTTAAATAGGATGTACTTAAAATACATGTTGTATCAGTCAGGATAGGTTAGGCTATGCAGTGGTGACAAATGGTCTCTGAAATCTGGATGGCTTAACACGCACAAGTTTGTTTCTCACTCTCCTGCTTCGTCAGCGGCATGGCAGGGAAAGGAGTTTTGCTTTATAGAAATCAGGCCCTATCATGTCAAGCATCTCCAGACCCCACAGGAAGAGAAGAGACAGCTATTAAGGGTCACACACCAACTCTTCTATGCCTTAGCCCTGAAATGACATATGCCGTTTCTACTTACAGCCCATTGGTCAGAGCTAGTCACATGATCTGCTTAACCACAGCGGGCCGAGCATGGGGGACAGCTGATGGAGCGGGTGTTGAGCTCCATCACCTCTGCCACGCACATTTGTTCATTCCTTCCTGGAACCAGTCTCTATCATTACATTTCAGAACCACCAGAAAGGTGGATTCTTTGCTCTAATGAAGGGTCATCCCCAAAGAAAAGATGTTTCCCTTCCCCTGGAGTCTTGAGAGACATGGAATGGTGGGTAAAGGGTGTGGATTAAAAAACAAATACTTGATATAGAATTGCCACTAGTATCCCTGCTCCCCTAGCAGACAGGAATTCCAAACACAAAATAAAGAGTTAACTGCCGTCACCAGTGGGTTTAAAACTTACGAGGAAAGTCATCAACCCCTACCAGTCAAATCCCAACTGCTGACTAAGAGGCCTCTTTGATCTTCTGGGCCTCCAAGTACCTCTCAGTTGGGTGATACTGGAGTGCCAGCACTCTACTCAACAGGTTTGACCACAGGCCACAGCCCACAGGGGAAGGGCAGGCTCAGGAGCCAGCAGGGAGCTGCTGAGGCTAGAGAAGCTATTTCGTCCAATCTTCACATCAGAAGGGCTTCGATTTTGTTTGTGTTGTCATTTCTAGCTAGGGATAGCTCACAATTCCAGAAATAGACCAAGTAGACTGAACATTTAAAATGTATCATAAGGTGTTTTTAGAGACCCATTTATAGATGTTTCTTCATTTTTAAAAATACTGGAAACCTTAAAAAATAGGAAGTTTGAAACCTCCAAAATCTCTGGACCTCTGAGATGCCTAACAAGGGATAGATAATCCAGTGAGTTAGTTGGCAAAATGTGTTGCAAATACATGTGGCATCAGCCACCTGGAGATGAGCTGCTCCAATCCAAGACCACCACACAGTCACCTAGCAGGGGGATTAACTACAACAGAGAAAGGCAGGGACACTTACCCGCAGTGCAGACCTTCAAATACAGGTTTCCACCCGGATGGTCTGTACCCGGATAATTTGTACCCGGCCTTCAGCACCTCTAGGGGTGGCAGTGGGGTGGCAGCAGGGAGTGGGAGCTCTGGCTGCCAAAACCTTGCAGTACAATTTAGAGAGGTTGGTCAGATTTGGGGGACTGAGAAAATACAGGATTTAGCCAGTATGGACTCTATTGCCTTTGAGTGCTAGAAGGATGGTCCCTGGAGATGGAGGTCTGGCCCAATGCCCACTTAAGTCCCATCACCTGAACAAATATCTCCGTCACATCGACGTCACTGGAGAAAACAGCTGAGGTTCAGCTAAAGCATCTGCTAATGAATCGTTTACATGGTGTCAGCTCTTTCACTGGGGGAGTCCATCCTGTACTCTGACAATATTTTTCTTAAATGAAAAAAGAAAACTCAGGGTGGTATTTATCCAGGTTAACTGACTAAGTCAGCACGGTTGGCTCAATCAGCTTAAAGAGACCTCACTGATCACCAGCTCCAAATAATCTCAAAACCAGCCTCTGCATCCTCCTCCTATGAAAGACAGATGCAAACCAAAGACTAAGTCCTCTTCGCACCAAAACCACTGCTCCCCATTATGGGGGGAAGCAAAGATGAGCTGCCCTCCAAAGCTTCCCGACCAGGTGACAAGCAGGGGAAGACTGCCTGGCCTTCTGGTAGGGCAGAGGAGGCTTATTGGGAAACAGTGTTCTCTGTGCCTCCACCCCAGGGCTGCCTGGGAACTTAGGGAGGTGTAAGGGCCCAGGCCACAGGTGGATGGCATGAGTGTAGACAGGCTGAACCTGGGCCAACTTCAGTAAAGGGTAAAGTGAAATTGGGTTGTGCAGGCAGTTGCTTTGCTTTCTTCTACTAGTAGCAACCTGTGTTTTACACAGCATTTTGCATTAACATATGGAAAATGGGGTTGAGTTTCTTGTACAAGGTAGCAGACAGGACCAGTTTCAGGCTATTTTCTAAGCTAAGAAAACATTTACTTGAGCTTTCTAAAAGGTATTTTCCCCCAACTTTTTAAGACGTGTCAATTAAAAGTATTTAATAAGTGCCTGATTGGGCATAGCTGTAGATACACTATGAAACAGAGAGGGTTCACAGACACAGGTTTATGAGATGTTATTATCTGACATCAATGAAACCAAGATGGTGTATATCTTGCAAATTTGAAAAAGTTCAAGAAAGCCTTAGATGGCAAATTTGTGATAGATGATGTCTCTCCCCTCAGAAGAATTCTTTCACAGTTACATACTCAGTCATCTCCTTTACAGACACTGTACTCTAATTCTTTCTTTCCTTACAGCTTAGCAATTCCTTATACTCCCAGAAAATTCTCCAAGGAATGCTGAGGCTGTGCTTCTATATTTAGAAGCACTGGAAAACTCTACTTTTGGAAACTTGCGGGTTTGCTTGTGTTTTGGGAATAATGTATATCTGAACAACTGCTGTATTTGTGTCTCTCTGGGTTACATCACCCCAGAAGAAATAATTTGAAATATATAAAGTTAAAAAAGCAACACCAGATTGGAGTTTATTCAAGCAAATGATGAGGTTAATACAGGGTCAGACTCTTCTGCAAATCCCTCAGCTTCCGTGACATCATCCTCCCGGCTGTGGACAAACCACGTGACCTGTGACTTATCGCTGACCAGCAAATGGACTCTTGCCAGTGGATTCTTCAAAACCTTTCTCTTGCAGCATTGTTCCATTCCAAAGAATTTATACAGATTATATCTATTAGAATAAAGAGTCGGAGTCATTCATTAAAGACCACGAGGTTCAGAATGACGATTCTAACTCATCTGCTTGAGGTGGGATTCTCTGCAGCAGTGAACATAGAAGGAGATCAGAAAGAACAGATGTCTTTTTTTTAAAGACACATGGATATACATCTCTGGGCCTGTGCAGTTTACTTAGCATCTGCATGATTTCTAAAGTAAAGTACATAAGCCAACAGCGTAGTTACTGCCAAACAAGCTCTCAAATTTCTGTATTTATACTAAAAGGAAGCAAAATTCTAAGCAAAAAGAAGAAGAAATTGTTTATAAAGATCTAATCAGAGAAAAAAACCTTTCTCATTGGGAAGGTATGCAAGCTCGCTCTAAAATAATACGCCAGTGTTAGGGATGCACTATGGTTTTAGATTTTTCTTTAACAAATTTGTTATGAGCACTTCTTATGTGTCAGGCACCATGGCAGGTGCTATAGATACTACAGTAAGCAAGGCAAACTTGGCTTTGCTCTTGGAGTAGTGACAATAAATGCATTTGAGTAAAAGGACACATTAATAAAAGAATTACAAATTGCAATAAGTGCTACAAAGGAAATTGACAAAGGATTGTGTTAGAAACTGGCAAGTTTTCAGAAAAGGCCCCTCTGAGGATGTCATATTTGAGCTGAGGTCTGCAGTATGAGGAAAAGAAGAGGGCCAAGGGTTTCCAAGCAAAAGAACAGCACAGCCAGAGACCCAGAGGCAGGGAATCATGGCGGATACTTGAGAAACTAAAAGGCGGCCAGCATGGCTAAACCTGAGTGATCAATGTGAGAATGAGATAAAGTGCAATTAGAAATGAGCAGGGGCTGGATTGTCAGGGCTTTCCACATCAGTGCGGATTGTGGATTTTACTCCATGTGCAATTAGAAGGGTTGTAACCAGCAATCATGATAGGGCCCGGCTTACATCATTAGATTACGCAGAATGCTCTGTGGAGAATGGGTTGGAGGGAAGGAGTCTTTGTTCATTTTCTGTTACTATAACTCAATACTTGAGACTGGGTATTTATAAAGAAAAAAATTTATGTCTTACAGTTGTGGAGGCTGGAAAGTCCAAGACTTAGTAGTTGCTTCCGGAAAGAACCTCCTTGCTGATGAGGTGGTGCAAGGCATCACATGGTAAGGGAGCTCACAAGAGATGGCCAAATTGGCTTTTATAACAGATCCACTCCGTGATAACCAACTTACGCCACAACCCATTAATTTATTAATTTGTGAATAGATTAATTTATCCAAGAGGGCCCTTATGACCTAATCACTTCTTAAAGGCCCCACTTCATTATATAGTTACACTGGAAAAGTTTCAGCATGAATTTTGGAAGGGATAAATATTCAAACCACAGCAGTAGGTAAAGAAGAAGAAACAAAAAACTCAGAAACTGTTGGAATAGTCTACATACGAGATAACAGCGACCTGGGAGAGCATACCCATGGGGATGGAGAGGTGCGGATTGGTCGGAGATCTACCCTGCTGTGGAATCAACAAAACTGGAAGTAGAGGTAACAAAGAAAGCACTCCAGGGTGACTTCTAACTTCCAGCTTCAACAACCAGATGGATGACGGTGACATTTACTGAGATGAGGGAGGCTGTGAGGCGTAAAATGTTGAGTTTATAACCAAGAGCTTTGTTTCAGATATGTTAATTTAGATATATGTGCAAGACACCCAAGGAGAAAGAGTGCGTAGGCAGTTAGATACATGAGTCTGGAGCTTAGAAATCTAAATTTGGAAGTCATAGGCACACAATAGTAATTAATATCTGGAAATTGATCTATCCACCCAATGTGAGAACACAGAGTGAGAAAAATGGCTGGGACTGAACATTTTGAACTGCCACCACATTCAATTAAGCAGTTGATATGTAGCCTGCAGAAGAAATAGCTTTCATTATTTTAGCCCTGGCTCCGTCACTAAGAACTCTGTGTCCATGAGCAACGAGACTGGATTGAGCAGATGCCAAATGTTCCTTATTGCTTTATGATTCTATGATTTTACCAAAAGGCATTTTCCAACCATGCAATGAGAGGAATGTTGGGTGAATTCAGGATTGAGGTTATAGATGTCATTTAGAATGACACCAATCTTATTTTGTAATATTTTTGCAGACAAAATACTAGGCTCCGTAAATTATAATCCTCATATTTGTGTGGAAAGAACCATCAGATCTTAGCGAAGAAGACTGTAGAGAATGGAAGGACCAGTGATGGAAATGTTTCAACTGAGGGGTTAAATTCAAGTGTGTCTTTTGTGTGGGAACATAACTGGAAAAAGATTAGAAGAGCCAGGAAAATTCCCTGTCCAACCAAGCACATCATCAGCTTTTTGACCAACAAAAGCAGGTATTTCTTGTTCTGCCTTTTGTGACGATAAAGCAGGATGGTCTGTCTGGTCCTTAGGTCACCTAAAGCAGATCCTTCTCAGGTCAGTGGGAGAGGACCTAGCTCAGTGGCATTCTGTTAAGAAAAGCTTCCAAGAGGTGAGGGTCACAGAAAGTTGATGGTCACATTGAATGCATTTGGGTTATGTGCGTGTTCCTCTAGAGCCCGAGTCACTCTCTCCTGTGGGTATGGGAAGCTATGGTGGAGAAATCAGTAGCAAGCTGTGCCATGCTGTTCCCAGCAGTGATTCACATACCATAATTGAAAACTGTTTTACAGGAGAAAACACATTTACTTTGGTTCATTCACTGAAGGCAGTGCTTTAATTGACATTCTGCTGTGAATATTTATTGGTGTGTGTTGGGATCCTACCAGCCCGCCTGCTGGAAGACCCACGGTACCTGCTCCATAAGAACTCAGCTGCTTTCCACTACATCTCCCACTTCCCAACAAGCACCTCTTCGTGCTCAATTTTCTCTTCCACTCCCCCATTCTACACCATAGAGTCTTTTGTGCCCAAGACAAACTACCTAAGAGGAGGCCACCTCCCTGTCTCTACCTTCCCTCATTCCGTTAACGGCAAGCACACAGGTTCTTTACCAAAAAAAAAAAAAAAAAAAAAGGCATGCTTTTTCTTATGACCAAAATTAGTTAGTTATTCTCCACTGTAGAATAAAGTAGAAAATGCATATAAGTATAAAGGGAAAAAATGGAAGTAGCCATATTTCCAGAACCTCGATTTTATTTATTTATTTATTTGAGACAGAGGCTTGCACTGTCCCTGGGGCTGGAGTGCAATGGCATGATCTCAGCTCATTGCAACCTCTAACTCCTGGGTTCACACGATTCTCCTGCCTCAGCCTCCCAAGTACCTGGGATTACAGGCACGCACCACCACGTCCAGCTAATTTTTGTATTTTTAGTAGCAACAGTGTTTCACCATGTTGGTCAGGCTGGTCTCAAACTCCTGACCTCAGGTGATCCACCTGCCTTGACCTCCCAAAGTGTTGTGATTACAGGCATGAGCTACTGTGCCCGGCCCAGAACCCCAATATTATTACCATTAATCTCTTGGGTAAGATTTTTCCAGATTTTTCTCTATGAATACTAATTTACGTAAGTTTTATTTTATTTTTCTTCACTTCCCATTCTCTTCTCTCCCCTCACTCATCCTGTTCTTGGAGCCTGGTCATACTGAAGGGACCTTGATGAGCAACTCAAGACAGGAAAGGAAATAAAATCATTTAGCTCACCGAGCCAGAGAGCTGCAAGGAGGAAGAAGTCACTCAGGTGGTGTGAAAGCTCCAGACGGTCTCAGCCATGCCTTCCCCAGGGATGGGATGATGAGGATGATAGCCACTTCTCCCACCTCTTGGTCCCTGCATGCTTGGGAGGAGCTGAATAGCTAACAACCAGCATTAAAGAAGAAAAATTAGGAGTTACAGAAAGAGCCAGAACCAACCCTTACTGGGTATGGTTTATGAGCACTTCCTAGCTTACATGCTTATTTCACATAATCTTCATAATTATAGGCATCACTACTATTGCTATTCCCATTGCACTGGTGAAAAAACTGACGCTTAAAGAGGTTGAATATCCAGAGGCCAAGGGATGGGAAAAGCAAAATGAGGGTCAAAGGGTTCAGAGTTCACTTCTCCTAGGGGAAGAGCTCCAGCAATTCTAAAAGACTCCACTTCTAAGAAGAGGCTATCACCATACACTAAAATTAACTCCAGATGGATTAAAGACTTAAACATAAGACCTAACACCATAAAAACCCTAGAAGAAAACCTAGGCAAAACCATTCAGGACGTAGGCATAGGAAAAGACTTCATGACTAAAACACCAAAAGCAATGGCAACAAAAGCCTAAATAGACAAATGGGATCTAAATAAACTCCAGAGCTTCTGTACAGCAAAAGAAACAATCATTAGAGTAAACTGGCAACCAACAGAATGGGAAAAAAATTTTGCAATCTACTCATCTGACAAAGGGCTAATATCCAGAATCTACAAAGAACTAAAACAGATTTATAAGAAATAAACAAATAAACCCATTCAAAATAGGCAAAGGATATGAACAGACACTTTTCAAAAGAAAACATATATGAGGCCAACAAACATAAGAAAAAATGCTCATCATCACTGGTCATTAGAGAAATGCAAATCAAAACCACATTGAGATACCATCCCATGCCATTTAGAATGGAGACCACTAAAAAATCTGGAGACAACAGATGCTGGAGAGGATGTGGAGAAAAAAGAACACTCTTACACTGTTGGTTGGAGTGTAAATTAGTTCAACCATTGTGGAAGACAGTGTGGTGATTCCTCAAGGACCTAGAAATAGAAATTCTATTTGACCCAGCAATCCCATTACTAGGTATATACCCAAAGGATTATAAATCATTCTATTATAAGGACACATGCACACATATGTTCATTGCAGCACTGTTTACAATAGCAAAGACCTGGAACCAACCCAAATGCCCATTGATGATAGACTGGACAGGAAAAATGTGGCACATATACACCATGGAATATGCAGTCATAAAAAACGATGAGTTTGTGTCCTTTGTAGGGACATGGATGAATCTGGAAACCATCATTCTCAGCAAACTGACACAAGAACAGAAAATCAAACACCACATGTTCTCACTCATAGGCAGATGTTGAACAATGAGAACACATGGACACAGGGAGGGGAGCATCACACACTAGGGTCTGTTGGGGGGACTGGGGAGGGACAGCGTGGGGTGGGGAGGTTGGGGAGGGATAACTTGGGGAGAAATGCCAGATGTAGGTGACAGGTGGAAGGAGGCAGCAAACCACATTGCCAAGCACGTTCCTATGCAACAATTCTGCATGATCTGCACATGTACCCCGGAACCTAAAGTACAATAAAAAAAAAAGAAAGAAAAAAAAGAAGGAGCTATGGTCCAGTTCCAAAGACTCAGAGAACAACTCTCTAGTCCCCACATCCTTGGATAATTAAATTCCCCAAGCTTGGTTCCCTTGGTTCCCTCACCAATAATTCAAATTAATAAAACACCATTTGGTTGTGAGGCCTAAATGAGATAGTGCATGTGAAGGGTTGTGCACACTGCCTGGCCAGGGGCAAGCACCCGAGAAGTGGGCACTGTCATCATTGTTATTATTATTCCAGTGTTGCCAATTATTTTTCTAAAATGTTTTAATAATATACAGAGCATTGCATGGGACAGATTCACTTAATTTATTTATTTAATCCCCTATTATGGGACATGTAGCTTGTTCACAAATCCTTTACCATAATTTCTGTTAATTATCATAGGGAGAGCAAGCAGGGGCTGTTGCAAATACAAAAGTGGGAAAGGAATGTGGCTTATTGCATCCCATGAAGTTGTAGGCTCTTTCCTAGGGAGGCCCCTCTAATTTGATGACTGAGGGGAGTTCACCAACCTCCACCCCATCTCACATAAATGCAAGGGGAATCTATATCCCACATGCTGAAGCGGGCCTGCCCACCTCATTTGCAGGCTCAGAAAAGAGTCCCAATGGAGGCCACACATAAATACTTAGAAGATAGAAACCAAGCTCACAAACTGCCTGGTGCATCATCTTCTATCCTTCTGCCTTCATCATGACCTAGAAGGCTAACTTCCAACACAGAATTTGCAGATTTCTTGGAGTTCCATGTTGAAACTGACACCTAGGGCTGTGTACATTGGACTGCCCTTGAGAGGACAGGCCTGGGGAAAGATCCTGTGTAGGCCGTGGAAGTGAGTTTGAGGTCCTTGGACAGGGAATTCTGGACTCTGGAAAGGGGGCACTCTAGAAAGGATTTCTGGAAGGGTCATACCACCTTCTAGATTGTACTCTGGAAGGACACATCCCCTTTGCCCTTTAATCATATGGGGAGCAGCAAGGCCTGAGAAGGGTCAGAACAAGTTCCTATAAAGCAACGGGTCCAGGATAGAAGTTGCTTTTGTCCAGGTCTAGGTAAAGGGAGAACTTCCTAGGTGAAGCCCTCTCTTCTAGGTGTTAAACATATAGACCACTATAAGGAATTGAACTCAAGTAGGTACATCCTTTCATTCATTCATTCATCTTCCAACAAGTATTGTTTTGATCAACTACATGCTAGGTACTTTTGTAGGAGATAGGGATACCGCAGTGAAAAGACAAAGTACTTGCTTTCATGACCCTTAGATTCTTACTCTAAATAACAATAATTACACAGATAAGTAATAATACTACTTCAGAAGATGATGAGCACTGCGAGGTATGGCCGTGGAAGCAGGGCAATCAGAGAGAGGATCCACAGCCCAGTTTACTTTTAGTGTGGCCTCTTTGAGATCTATTTGAGAAGGTGACGTTTGACTCAAGACCTAAACATCAAGAAGGAGCCAGCCGTGTGAAGACCTGAGGGCACGGGGAATAGCAGGTGCAAAGGCCTTGAGGCAGGAGAAAGTGTGTAGTGTTAGAGTAGCCGAAAGAAAGCCAATGGGCTCAAGCCCAGTGACCCAAGAAAAACAGGCAAGAGATGAAGACAGGAGGCAACCAACACTAGGTCAGGTGTATAACTGTATTTTATGGTAGACTGTCATTCAAAGTGTCATGAAAAGCCAATAGATATCCAGTGACCAGAATTATGTTATTAAATAATACCCCACACTGCTATGTAAAGAACAAGGAAAGAAAATAGTAGATAAAAGCAGGCACACTACACAAGAGGCCGAGTCCAGGTGAGATTTAGTAATGTCTGAATGAGTCAGTAGCTGCACAGGTGGGAAGACATGGAAAATTCAGGATATGTGTTCTGGAGCTAGACTTGAGGGGACTTCGTGATGGATTAAACGTGAAAGGTAAGGTAAGGAGGAGAATCACAGATGAGGCCGAGATTCAGATCGGCTCAATTGAGTTGAGTGGTGTCTTTACCAAAGACATAGCACAGGAGGAGTCTTCTGAGAAAGACAGGAGGAGGTGTGGGCAAATCAGTGGCTTCTTATGGGCATGCTACAAGTCAGGGTAGCAACTGGATAAATGCGTCCTCTGGGCTCCAGGCCAGGAATAGAGATATGAAAATGGGAATCGTCTGCATATGGAC
The DNA here is from genome assembly GCF_030222135.1 of Aotus nancymaae. NCBI lineage: Eukaryota > Metazoa > Chordata > Mammalia > Primates > Aotidae > Aotus > Aotus nancymaae. Next base: position 27,135,714 of record NW_026988455.1, read on the forward strand.
GGTATTTAAAGCCACAGACCAGGGAAATCAGCTGGGGTGCCAAGAGAAGGAGTTCTAGTTCTTTAGGAGTATAATTCCTAAAGTTCACATATGGAGAAGGGAGGGAGAAGTCAGCAGGAACTTGAGGATTCCCCAGTGAAGTAGAAAGAAAACCAGGAGAGGACAGAGACAAGAAAGCACGATAACTTGGAGACTGACTGAGAAGTCTTCATCTGCAAGTGTCTCTGTCCACCTAGAGGATGGTTGCCTCTGTCCTGCGCCAGAGAGGCAGAGAAAATGGTGCCACTACCTTATTACCTCTGGGGAAAGAATCTCAGGATGGTCACATTTCAGGGTGAGGAGTGGGTTATGAGTAGCGAACCTTGGCCTAAGCACCATTTTTGCTTCCTTCTGAGAAGTAGAAGCTGGCCCATGAGAAAAAAAATGCTAATGGTGAAGGGGTTTGACAATCAAGGCCCATGGGCACACCACTCAGAATGGGCCAGGCTCTGCTGCAGGGACACATGAGCCCTGGCATTTTAGTGGCATAGAACAATAAAGCCTTATTTCTTGATTGCATTATAGTCTAAAGGGATTCAGACTGCTGTCCGCCATCCTGTAGGCTTTTGGAGCACGTGCTTTTCGAGATAGCTAATATAGGAAAAGGAAAGGATGGAGGAAATAAATATCCTCTTAGCCAGAAAGAGATACACAGTGCTCCCACTTCAATTGACTAGGACAAGTCACGTGACCCAATCTAATTGCAAGAGAGGCTGGAAAATGGAGAGGAGCACAGAGAATATCCAGGAAGCCGAATCATCTCTGTTACAATGAGCCACATACTAAATTAAAGGGACGAAGTCGATCTTTGCACTCTTCCTATCTGGAAACCTGTGCCACTCTTTTCACCCTTTCTCCGCAAATGCACACTCCTGCCTGCTTCATTCCCTCGAGACTTGGCCGTCCGTCACTTGAGAATCAGTAGCAGCAGCAGAAGACACTGCTCCCTTGGGAATTCGTTACTATCCATTAAAATGCAAAGCAAGTATGTGTAATGACAGCACCTCTGGCCCAGTAGCAGGAAGAGTGAGGTGCCTACATAAGTTATACGTTTATCCAATTTGTGTAATAACGATGCTTCCTTTTACTGGGTGCTCATTATGTATTGCCCCTTATTATTTTTCATTGTTTTTACTTTTTTGGAGGGGAAAGTAGCCAAATCCCAAGTCTGAGACTTAGTGACCTTGAGCAAGTTACTTAACCTCTCAATCCTTCTATTTGCGCAACCATTTAAAATAAAGATAATAATGTCACCTCCCTCGAAGGCCCGTAGAAGACAAGAAATGACAGATGCAAGGTTCAAGTCATAAGACAGGTGCTCAAAAAACAACAGCAAAAGCAGCCATGTTATTATAAAAAGCTGTTCGAACAGAAAGATTAACAACCAGGGTGACAAACCCAGCCTGTCCACTGGACATTCTTTCCTGAGAGAAAGAAGCTGGCAGAAGAGAACAAGGAAGTCAAGTAATTCCATCGGAGCGCTTTGAAAGGTTTGAGCCCCTGATCCAGGTCTGGAGGGCAGCTGTGTTCAGAGCCTGCAGAAACCACAAAGTAACCAGAAGCCCACACCAAACGGTCCTTCCATGGAGGGACTATAGGCTGCACCTCGATACTGTTTTCCCTCCAACGAGCTTCGGTTCCCCTCTGAATCCACGCTTGGCAACCTGACAATGTTTTCATCAAGGGAAGAGGTGGGTGGCATGCTAAGAATATTGACACAGCAGTGGCTTAATTAAATCTTTAGTTGGAAAAACACGGCTAATAGGTGGGGCCTTCCCTGGTGTCCCTCTCTGAACAGCCAGCTTGCCGGGAGTCTGAGCTCTCGCCATCCATCCCCGGTACCAACGCTTGAGTTCATACCATCACTCTTGCCATGACGTCACTCTCAAAGGTGCTGAAGTGTTGTTTGAAAACACAACCCAGATCTTGAAATCAGACACCTTCAGTGGAGAAACTCCCAGGCTAGAAATTCTGGGTGTGACATTAGGCCAAGCAGAGAGCTGGATGAAGTGATTTACAGTGTAGTGAGGTATGAGTCCCAGTAGGAGTTGGGACAGAGGTGGCAGAGGAACCCTAGGAGACAGAGGACTCACGTTCTCGCCTCCCCAAGTCACCCACAGGCTGGTGCCTGATCTTTCCCTTTAGGCCGCATCTCTACGTCACTTCAAGTTGAGAAATTCTGGGATCCATACCAGCGGACGGGGAGGAAAACCAGCAGGTGAGGCCATCAGATTTTTATCTGATACAAGCCTCCAAAATTTCCATTTCCTCCTCCTCCAAAACCAGGACCAAGCACAGTTCCCAATTCCTGTCGTTTTTCATGATATTTAGTGTTTCTTAAGCATTTACAACGTGCCAGACCTGCACTGTTCAATATGACAGTTGTTAGCCATACATGGCTGTGCAGTGCTTAAAATGTGACTGATTGAATTGAGATGTAAGAATAAAACACACACCGGATTCTGAACATTTTATTTTTAAAAAGAATGTAAAATATCTTATTAATAATTTTTTACATTGATTATACATCAGAATGATAATATTTTGTTGTTTTATATACATATACTATTATGTTTATATATAGCAAGACAATATACAGCAAGTAAAATATTATTTAAATTAATCTCACCATTTCCTGGCATTTTTTAATTGTGATTATTAGGAATTGAAGATTGCACATGTGGCACAATGTTTCCAATGGATGGCCCCGTTGTGTTAGACTGTACCAAGTACTTTTCATGTGTCACCTCATCTGACCTTCAAGCAGCATCCCTGACGTCATCTGCGTTTTACAGATGGGACCCTGCCCAAAGCCCCATGCTCCTCACCTCATTACCTCCCCTCATTACCTCCCACCCCTTACTTTCTCTACACGAGAGGCTCAGCTTCCTCTGTGTTCCCAGAAGTTCTAGGCACTGGTCTGCCCTGGGGCCCTTCTTCAACTGTCCCCTCTATTTGGAATGTTCTTCGTTCAGAGAGCTTCTCGGCAAATCCTTGGTTGATATTATCCAAATAGAGACTACATTTCAGCAGAATTTTAATGAATGATCCCCAGCTGCCTTCAAATTGTACTCTGTGTCTTCCCTCTGAAACATATCCTGACTGTCCAACCTTTGCCCGCCCCCTCCCCCACTGCATTTCCTCTCCTGCTCTACTTTGTTTTTTTGTTTTTTTTAAGAAGACAGAGTCTCACTCTGTCCCCCACACTGGTGCAGTGGCGCGATCACAGCTTACTGCAGCCTCCAACTCCTGAGATCAAGGTATCTTCCTGCCTCAGACTCCCGAGTACCTGGGATAATAGGCACAAGCCACGACTCCTAGCTCTGCTCTACTTTGTTCTTACCAGCATCATCTTTTAATATCACACAATTTATTCACTGAATATGCTCCTGAGTCTGCCAGTGCTAAAATGTAAGCTCCCTTAGGGCAGAGACCTCGGTCAGTTTTGTGCCTTGCTGAAACCTAATGCCCTAGGACAGCACCTAACACTGAGTAGAGCTAATATCAGTTCGTAGGATGAATGACTGTGGTCCCTGACCTTCAGAGGTTATAGCTCAGTGAGGGAAGCATCACAAATAAGAGTGGTACCCACTGAGGGGATCTGTGATAGGGCAGGAGGCTCAGAGGCAGGCAACTACAGAGATCAGTGATGCCTAGGGAAATAACATTGCATTTATCCAGCTAGGAGTTACTGAGCCCTTCCTCCAGACCAGCACTGGACCAGTCATTGAGGACATGGCAGCAAAGCCATTACCCAAATGGGAATTATAGTTAGGCAGAATTTTAACTAATAATCCCTAGTTCCTAATATCCATATTTTATCCCATCACCTATGGAGTCCAGAGCACTTTAAATCTAACCTTGAAAATTAGGCAGGGAGAGATGCTTGGGAAGAACATTCCCAAAAGGATTTGCCCATTTAAAAGTTCCCACATGAGATAATGCACCATATGTTCAAGGAACAACTAGAACTTCTTTATGGCTAACATTTTTGATGAATAAAAGAGGATGGTGGTAACAAATCTGAAAAAGTAGCCCAAGACAAGCTGTGGAGAGCCTGGTGTGCCATGCTGAGGTGGTGAGATTTCCATCAGCTATAAGAAGGCATCTGACATTTTAAAGTAGGAGACACCATCCTATTTATGTTTGAAAGATACAGTGCTGGCCATTTGGAGGATGGACAAGCACAGGAGCTACTTAGGAGTCTGCAAAGCAGGCTGTGTGAAAAAGAAGGGCTCCCACCGAGGGAGTGAGAGGGGAGACACTGAGACGGATGGGTAGGAGCAGAGACTCTAGGAGTGAAAGGAACAGGAACTGGGAGGACCCTACATGGGAGCTGCAGAAAGAGGCTCTTGGGTGACTCCGATGGCTTCAGCATGGGTGACTGGCTGAATGGCAGGGTCACTGTCTGAGATGGAGAACAGGGAAGAACACAGAGATCACGTCTAACTGAGGACCTCTTATGTTTGAGGTTTCTCTTTTTTTTCTTTCTTTCTTTTTTTTTAATTTTTTAATTTTTTTTGAAGAAAGAAAGAGAGAAAGGAAAAAAAAAGAATGAAGGAGAGGAAGAAAAAGGAAGAGAAAGAGGGAGAGAGAACGGGAATATTGCTTTATTGCCCAGGCTAGAATGCATTCTAAAAATGGGAATTGAAAACCTCTTTTATGCCAATAATTGTGCTTAACAATGGAGACAGGAGGGAATAAGGGAAGAAAATAACCAACAAGCAGCTAACCAATATTTCATTTAAACCTATGAAATACTATGCAATTACTGATGAGTGATTTACTTCCAATTATATAGTCACTTTTGGAATAGGTGTGATATGATACTGATAAGAATGCGTGTTTTATGTATTTGAAGTGGAGAGTTCTATAAATGTTTATTAAGTTTACTTGTTCCAGCTCTGAGTTCAAGTCCTGGATGTCCTTATTAATTTTCTGTCTCGATCTGTCGAGTATTAACAATGTGATGTTACAGTCTCCCACTATTACTGTGTGGGAGTCTATGTCTCTTTATAGGTCATTAAGAACTTGTCTTATGTATCTGGGTGCTCCTGTATGGGGCACGTATATATTTAGGATCGTTAGCTCTTCTTGTTACATTGTTTGAGGTTTCTCTACACCCCCTGGCAGAAGTGAAGAAGAGATCACGCTGACAGATCTGACCATGGAACCTAAGGTGGAAACTACAGATGAGAACCCCAAAGACAGGTTGGAGATAAATAGCCGAAGGCAGAGACCTGGGGAATACCAAGGTTGAGGTTTACGTGGAAGAACCTAAGCCAGTGAGTGACTGGAGGGAGGAGCCAGAGGAAAACACCCAAATGAGAATGATGACGTGGAAGTGAAGGGAGGAAAGACAGTGTAAGAAGAACGAGTTTTCCCATGGGACAATATCAGTTTCTTGGACCAGTGCCCAAAGCCTGTTGTACGAGTCAGAGAGGAAACACACAGCACACTTGAATTGGGTAACATAGGAGAATTTAAGCAAGGGATTGTTCATAAAGATGTAGGCAAGGTGTAGAGAAATTAGAAGGGACAGTGCAGGTGCTTTGAGGATAATAATGATAGGCTTGAATAAAAGCGATTGACATTGCCCAGTAAGAGGTAGTTCGTTGATTTTTATGAGAGAAGTTCCCATGGGGCATAAACACAGATGTCCACATACAAGAAGCTGTGAGAATTGAGAAAACATGCAGAACCCAGCCAGCTCCAGCAAGGGGAAGGATCAAGCAGGGTGTCTCAGTGATGCAGCAGGGTGGCTCGGTGATGCAGCAGGGTCTCAGGTTTTGTCCTAGGATGGCAACGACTTGCTTGTGTTTGTAACATAAATCTACGAAGCTTGTGATGAGGAAAAGTTTAATGATTGAAGAGGGATAAAGGAAAACTAAAAGGTCAGGGAAGAGGGGCCCAGCAGCACATCATCACTAGTTATAAAAAGTACAAAACTGGGTCATGCAAGTTTTCCCAGAGGCTGAGGCAGGAGATAATTTTGGTTGAGCAAAATCATCATCTCCACTTGACTGAAGAAATCAACTCATGAAATTAAAAACCTCTTTCAGAAGCTTCCAGGGCACTTCCTCTCATGTCTCATTGGCTAGAACTTGTCTCATAGCCTTTTGTAAGCCAATACAAGAGAATGAAATTATCGTGATGCTTTAGAACAACCTAGATTTACTCCTGAGCTGGACAGAGAGTCAGCTCCTCTGATAAGGAGGTGTTTACCTAAATAAGTTGAGGCTCACCAGGCAATTAGCAAAGTCTGTTACAGGAATAACTCTTTTAGTGTGGGATTCCATGTACTTTAATTTCACATCTGAATTCTGTTTGAGATCATCTTGAGTATCATCCATGGGGTACAGCTGACAACCAACAAAATGCAGCTTTGCTTGGCTCTAAAAGAAGGTTTGTGACAATAAATCGGGTAGAGATAGATGTGGGGCTGGGTCTGCACCAGGGGCCAGATCGCAAAGGAGGTAGCTTAGAGTCTAGACACCCTGACTGGAAGACTGTTTCCTAGCCAGCAACCCAAGGCCTTTCAGCCATTTCTCCTCATCAGAAGAGTCTTCCTATGTGTTCCCTTCCCACAGGAAGCCATCTTTAGAATGGTCAGAACTTGAAAAATCTGTGATCAGTACAGTATCAATAGCAAAAGCAGCCTAATACAAAATCTTTCTTAGGGACATATATATTTAAATGGGAGAAAATACCTCAACGCAAAGGAATAACGCGCTAATAGGGACATTTGAGGTGTGGGGCAGGGCAAGCGTGGTGCTTATTTGAGATGGGAGACCTCTCTCTCTTCTGTTAACTGGCATATTCTCAAATTGCACCTTGTAGATACACCTATTCTCTGCTGGTTATGCATACATGACATGTATCTTTAAATAGAGATGATTATAAAGTAACAAGATCAAGATTTATTTGTCACTTATGAAATCCATCTAGTTGCATTTCAGCTAAAGTGTCATATGCCCCAGTTTGCCCAGAAAAGTGCCGTTTACCTGTTAACCAAAATAAGTAATAATAGTACCCCCTTCACTCTCAAAATTAAATGCTTATTCTAATTACACTAATATGCATCAGTATCCTTAGATATACGTGTACATGTGCACACAGAACACGTATGCACATGAGAGGGAGACAGACTATGTGCATTACAAATGGGCAGTGGAACTTGGAATGCATTTTCCTTCAGGAACAATATCACACAGGGTGGTTGGGTTTGTAAACCAAAAGATGTCTCAATTAATTTAGGAGTTTATTTTGCCAAGGTTACGAACTGTGACCCACGGCACAGCCTCAGGAGGTCCTGTGAACATGTGCCCAGGGTGGTCGGGCTACAGCTTGGTTTTATACATTTTAGAGAGACTTAAGGCATTAATCAGTACATGTGAGGTATACATTGTTTCTCTCTGTAAAGTTGGGATAATTTAAAGTGTTGGGGTAAGTGGACCTACGGGGATTTTATAGGTGGATTCAAAGATTTTCTGGTTGGCAATTGATTGAAAGAGTTAAGTTATTATCTAAAGACTTGGAATTAATAGAAAAGAGTGTCTGGGTTAAGATAAGGGGCTGTGGGACCAAAGTTCTTATTTTGTAGATGGAGTCTCATAGATGGTTGCCCTTAGAGGCAGTAGATGGCAAATGTTTCCTATTCAGACCTTTAAAAGATGCTGGGCTCTTAGCCAATCTCTTCAGGATTAGAAAAAGACCTGGAAAGGGAAGGGGATTCTCTATAGAACGTAAATTTCCCCTACAAGAGACAGCTTTGGATATTTATTTGACAAAAATATGTCAAAGAAATATATTTGGGGCTAAAACACTTTGATTTATTTCAAGGCCCTGCTACCTGTCCTATGATGCTATACTAGAGTCAGGCTGGAATTTGGTATCCTATTGCTACAAAGAGTCTGTTCTGTCAGTTTTAGGATCTTTGTTTTTTTTTGAGATGGAGTTTCGCTCTTGTTACCCAGGCTGGAGTGCAATGGCACGATCTCGGCTCACTGCAACCTCCGCGTCCTGGGTTCAGGCAATTCTCCTGCCTCAGCCTCCTGAGTAGCTGGGATTACAGGCACGCGCCACCATACCCAGCTCATTTTCTGTATTTTGAGTAGAGATGGGGTTTCACCATGTTGACCAGGATGGTCTCGATCTCTTGACCTCGTGATCCACCCGCCTTGGCCTCCCAAAATGCTGGGATTACAGGCGTGAGCCATCTTTGTTTTAACGTTAATGCTGGTTAGTTGTGCCTGAACTCCTCCAAAGGGAGGAGGCCATCCTGAGGTGTGTCTGACGCCCCCTTCCCATCAGGGTCTGAACTGGTTTTTCAGGTTTTATTGGGTCCCCTTGGCTGAGAGGAGAGTCCATTAGGTCAGTTGGGGGGCCTTAGAATTTTATTTTTGATTTACAGGTTCTAAGACCTTTTAGAAAACCATTTTATGATTGCAGATCCCCAGTCTGCCCTCTTTCAACCTGCTCCACCCTAAAGGCTGATCTGAATGGTCTGCACTCACTGGCCCCTTTGTTCTCTGGCTTTTGGTTGGGTTCACCCAATGGGAGGGGGGAGATGGAGGTTTGGATGTTGACTCCCTGGCTCCCTGCCCACTTAGTACAGGCTGGCTGTGTCTGTCCACTGAGGATGGTCTGGCTGGTGGCCGTACCACAAAGCTCTCTCCTCCAAGTTTTGATAACTACTCATCTCATTGCCTCTTCGGGCCCAGCGTGGCACCTGAAGTTTCCCATTGCCATTCTCCACGTGACTGCATCATCCCTTGTGATTTCTCTACACACTGCCAACATCTATGTAAACAATCCCTTTATTAAACTCTCTTAAATTACCCAATGTGAGTGTGTCATGTGTTTCCCCCCTGACTCACACAAGATTCTTTTGCAGGCTACTACTCCAAGATATCAAGTACCATGTAAAACATTGTTCTCTGGGAAAATTTACTTCAAGGAGCAAGTCAGATTGCCAGGAAATTATCTATTCCCAATGTCGCCCCAGCAGGGAGAGGGGCTCTCACCCTCCCGTGTGAGTAAATCGGGGTGAACCACCCCACCCTCCAGTAGTTCCTGACATTCCAGTAATTCCATGAAACCAGATGGAAAGGCTGCAGGATGGCCAAGACTGCAGGCAGCAGCAATAGACAAGGCCAAGGGAAGAGGCTGGACCCCTGCAGTCATCATGTTCATGTGCAGGGACTGAGCTCAACTGAGGGTTAGTAAGTCAGGGGTGGCTTGAGCACATGTCCCTGTGTGCATAGAAATATCAACTTGGCCAGGCGCGGTGGCTCGCACCTGTAATCCTAGCACTTTGGGAGGCTGAGGTGGGCAGATCACCTGAGGTCAGGAGTTCCAGATCAGCCTGACCAACATGGAGAAACCCCATCTCTACCAAAAATAAAAAATTAGCCGGGCGTGGTGGGCGCATGCCTGTATTCCCAGCTACTGGGGAGACTGAGGCAGGAGAATCGCTTAAACCCAGGAAGCGGAGGTTGCGGTGAGCCGAGATCGTGCCATTGCACTCCAGCCAGGGCAACAAGAGCAAAACTTTGTCACACACAAAAAAGAAAGAAATATTAACTCCTTCGTCATGTATTTATTGAGCGGCTCTTACACGCCAGACATCACGCATGGAAGATTTTACATCCACATCTCTTTAAGCTTCAAGACAACCACGAAGTATAAATTGTTTGTAGATGAAGAAACTACATATACATTGAGATGGTTAATGTTAGGTGTCGACTTAACTGGGTTGAGGGACGCCTAGATGGCTGGTGAAGTATTGTTTCTGAGTGTGTTTGTGAGGGTGTTGCCAGAGGAGACTGACATTTGAGTCAGTGGACTGGGAGAGGGAGGGGTGCCTAATGTGGGTGGCACCATCCGGTCAGCTGCCAGTGCAGCAGAACAGGGTGGGCGGAAGAAGATGGGATAAGTGTGCTTGCTGAGTCTCCTGGCTCTCTTTCTTCTCCCCATGCCACATGCTTGCTTCCACTCCTCCTTCCGTTGGACATCAGACTCCAGGTCCTTCAGCCTTAACGGCTTCCCAGGGACCTTTGGGCCTTCAGCCACAGACTGAAGGCTGCACTGTTGGTTTCCCAGGTTTTGAGGCTTTTGGGTTTGGACTGAGCCACTAATGGCTTTTCTCTTTCCTCAGCTTGCAGGCAGCCTATTATGGGACTTCGACTTATAATTGTGTGAGCTAATTCTCCCTAATAAACTCCCTTTTATAAATACGTATATCCTATTGGTTCTATCCCTCTGGAGAGCCCTGACAAGTACATATATTTATATTTATCTATCTTTCCACACACATATACACAAACACACACAAACAATATTGAACAACTAGCAACAAAAATTTGAGCTCAAAAGTACAATTGAGAAAAAGCTCAACCAGCTGCCTCCAGAAACTGAGATCCAGAGAAGTGAAGTGGCTCACCTGGTAGAAATCAGCGGCTCTCACACCAGACTTAGAGGATGTCTGTCTGACTGGTTGGCCATCCTTCTTCTTTTCACATGTCATTTCATATTTTTCTGGTTGACAATAAACATGTCACTAGAGTGCTAATAGATACATGAATGCCTGTGAAGAAACAGCCCTCCCATTCAAGCAATGAACTCATCCCATTCATAATTCCTATGAGAGTGTTGGAAAAGGACAGAATCCAGGGGACTCTGCTGTGCCCACTGTGGGAACAGTCACACTGACAAAAGTACACTGGAGCCTCTGTGACCAACGATGTCATTTCCGGCAGGCTGAAGAGAGAAGAACGAGATGGCCAGTGGGACAATGTACACATACAAGAAGGAGGACATTGAGAAGAGAAAATCCACTACCATATTCAGTGAAGATTCCATACAATTGGTAGGGAAACTGTAGCTTCATTTGCCACAGATGGCTCAGTGAGATGCTGCAGACCACATTTCACAGGAGCGGTAAAATGTGCCCTCATGATGGACATGCTCGGGGTGCTGGCCTCAGTTTCTTCCCTCTTTGACTCTATGGTCTGTTTCATACACCTGTCGACTCTTCAGAGATTTCTCTTTGTCTCCAGTACCCTGGTCCCCAAGCCTCTCTCACCAACTGCCAGTGAGCCCTCTGGGCCAGCTGGATATATTCTTAGAAGTAGGAAGGGATATACCACACTTCCTCCTGTCCTCTTGTCCCCACCACATTTAACACCAAATACTGATCAACACAGTGTTCTCTCAAGCTCCGATACCTGGAAAATGCCAGAAAGAATTAATCCATGAAATGCAGCTCCCTCTTGGATTCGCTCACCCTCATCTCACAGTTTGTGCAGTTTGGGCAAAACACGTAGCAATCAGATGGCTGCCAGGATACTTGCAAATCCCATTATTGTTCCCTGGAGGTGCCGCCATATTGAAGCCAAAATATGACTCATGGAAGATCAGTTTCATGGTGCTAAACCCCAATCCCATGATAGCATCATACCTCATCGGCTTTGACATTCCTCTTTGCAACTGGATCTTTAACAGAACTGGATTTGCATTTACAGCCACTCTCACGAAGCAATATTAACTGCACAGGGTAATTCTCCAACCAAGATCAGAGGCCTTATAATCTGGATATGGTACTGAAATCAAGAGATAACACAGCACTATGGATCATGGCATGCTACAGTTATCCTAGGAAGGTCTAACTGAGATTTCATTGTTTTTTAACCGTATTAGGTTCCTTTTATGAGCAGAAAATTGACTGCTTCCCACCAGCCCCTTAGAAATGGGATCCATGTTAGTATTCATTTTAAAGATGCAAGAAAAACATTCAGTTTTGAGATGAAATTTACAGTGAATTTTGTGGCTCCCTAAACAATTGTTTAGTTTCAAGGTCAAAGCTAGCCTAATATCAACATGAAGACAGACATAAAAATAATAATATTAAAATTATAGTTGCTTAGTATTTAGCACCTAATCTTTAAAAGTCCTTGTTCTAAGTATAGTACATGTTATCTTGTTTAATCCTCACACTAATCTTATAAAATAGGACTGCTATTATCCCCATCTTATTAATGAGAAAACTAGAATTTTAAGAGGCCAAAATAAATAAATGTTCAAGGTCACATGGCTAAGTGTGGCAACGTCAGAATTCAAGTCAGATCTCTCTGACATCAGAACCCTCTTCTTAACCTCTAAACAAAACTGGAGCAGAGGGAAATGAGATTTGATTTACTCTTCTCCCATCTTTTCTGACTTACGTTTGTTTTTCCATTTTTCCTCTTTCTGCAATGTTTGGAAGGCTAAGAAGTACAGCTCAAGTCTCAAAACAATTTAGCATCTGCTTGAGTCAGAGGCAGTTGACCTTAGAAGAACTGGGTAGCTTTTTATTTGAAGCTTTATTTGTTAAATCATAGCTTATCTCTGAAGAGAAATATTTGGATGCCAAAAAGAAAAAGGGGGGAAAGAAAGATAACACCTAAAATTCAGCCCAACATAAACAATGTTGAAATCTCTGGAATTACATGAGGACTTTCCACATGAATGACTTATATGATTAGGGAACCAATGTGTGGTGGTTGGGTGTGTGTGTGTGTGTGTGTGTGTGTGTTTTAGGGACAGGGTCAGGGTGAAGAGAATATTATCCCATTATAAGGAGGTTAGCCTAAATTTCTCAGATTTCCTTTCATTTAAAAGTTTTAGAAAGCTTGTAAGTCCTCCCCTGCCAGGAGAAAAATTAATGTGTCTATGCACTTGTTTATTAATGTATGAGTTCATTTATTTATTCTTTCATCAAACACTCATTCATATTTAAGGGTCTGAAAATATATACCATTTAAGTTGCAATATACTATATATTTTCCAATTTTGTGGGAAAATAAATAATGTAATATAATATTTTATTGTAAGTTACATATCACATGTTATATCCAATGCAATATAATGTTTTATACTTTATTAAAAATCATATCACATCCTATACTCTGCCTAGTTTATATATCCAGTATTTATTTTAATGTTACACACAAATATCAAAGTTATAGAGTTACAGGTTATTTTAATTTTTCTTTTGTATTTTTTGATTCTCTTAAATTTTCTATAATAAGTGTATATTATGTACTGAAAAATGGAACTTGGCTGGGTGCGGTGGCTCACCCCTGTAATCCCAGCACTTTTGGAGGCTGAGGTGGGTGGATCACCTGAGGTCAGGAGTTCAAGATCAGCTTGGTGTTAGTTCTTATGTTTAAGTCTTTAATCCATCTAGAGTTGATTTTTGTATAAGGTGTCAAGAAGGGGTCCAGTTTCTGCTTTCTGCACATGGCTAGCCAGTTTTCCCAACACCACTTATTAAACAGGGAATCCTTTCCCCATTGCTTGTTTTTGTCTGGTTTATCAAAGATCAGATGGTTGTAGATGTGTGGCATTGTTTCTGAGGCCTCTGTTCTGTTCCATTGGTCTATATCTCTGTTTTGGTACCAGTATCATGCTGTTTTTATTACTGTAGCCTTGTAGTATAGTTTGAAGTCAGGTAGCATGATATCTCCAGCTTTGTTCTTTTTGCTTAGGATTGTCTTTTTCTTGCTCAAATTGCTCCAACTTTGACAGTTGGTAGCTCTCTCAGTTGGTTCCTGTGTCCCTTTGACATACTCCATTATCATTCATATTATGATATTATAATTGTTGATGATTGCTTGGGCAATTCCTTGTTTTGGGGCACTATAAGATGCTCTTTTCATTTCCCAGTCCTAGGATCACACGTTTATCCAATGAGTTGTGGTTCTTTTCATTGGAGAACAGCATTAGAAACTAAGATCTGGATGCTAAGTGTGCTCATTATTACTTGGCCACATTTACTTTCCATTTTAAAAATCCTAAATATATAGTGAGCCTTGAGATATTAGCTAGTAATAAATTTGGATAACCTATAAATATAAATATGTCAGGAACATGTGTCCCTTTTTTTTTTTTCACCCAAGTGTAAAGGGAAAAAAAAAAGGTTGGTGACTACTGCTCTGGAATACTGTCATTAATGGGACTCAGCACTAACAAATTCTGCCCTCTGCTAGTCCCAGGATCTCAGATTCCCGAGAAAGACAATCTATTGCTCCAGAGCTGGGCATCCACTCTTCAGCCAGGATGGTCAGACATGGCTCCGGCAGATCAGCTTGTGCAGTCAGCTGCAGGTGCCCAGAGGGAGTTGTTACTGTGAACTGAGCACTTCCTTCAAGAGATGCCACTGCAGAGTGACAGGAGGGGATGGGGTCAGCAAGGAAGGAAGGAGGAAGCAAGAGCTGCGAGGTGGGTAGAGGGAGTTAACTCTGACTTCAGGCTAAGGGACCTCTCAGATTCCTCCCGGTACCAGATATTGGCTCTGTTCATCTCAGGCACCATCTGCCGATTACCTCCCCCTTTCACTCAGAGCACCAACGGAGAGACTGGGGCTTGGTCATCACATCTCAGCCAGAAGAACAAGAACAAGAGAACAAGAAGCTTATGTACTCTTCTACTGCTGGGAAGAGTAGCTTGTATATATGTAAACACAGGAACACCGAACGTTACAGAAACGTCAAGAGGACTGTTGGGGGATAAGTCCATCCACTCACACTCCCCATCAGCCCCACCCTCATGGGCCTCTCCGTAAGCTTTTGTAAATGACCTTGTTCACCTTCAAAGCAGGCAGGTCCTGTAGCTGACACGGGTAAATGTTGGTCTTCTGCTTTTGTTTGTTTGTTTGTTTGTTTTCGTTTTTTAGAAAATATGCTGAAAAATAAAGTGTCTTACTTTTAAAGAGAACATTCCCAGAATCCTGTTCCTACTGCTGGCTGCAGATATGGCAAATCATAATTGGTGACTAATGTAGGAGTTTCATCTTTATCCCAAATTTGTTGGGATGTTAGCAACGATTTGGTGGTGGCCATGGGTCAATAATGGGCTAGGTGGGAAAGATCCCAAAAATTTCATTCTGGGTAGGACAAGATTGGGTTTCACTTAAGAGCAGCCTTCCACCTGGGAGGTGGCCTATTCTTTCTTGACTTTCCTAATAGAGTGTAAGGTGTCATGACTTGAGATTTCACCTCAGGTCTGGAAAGATAAGCTCATGAATACATATCCATCTGGATCCAGACCTAGAGTGGCCAAATGGGGTCCCAAACCCGCTTCCCATTTTGGTTCCATTGAAGCCTTCCATCTGCGAAGCTTGCTTCCCTGCAGCTGGAATTCCAGCGGAGAAGAACCCCTGAGGCATCTGTCCCAGTCCCCAGCCCTCTCCTCTTCTTACCTGAGGCTGTCACAGAACGCTCCTCACCACAGCCTGGCCAGGAGAACAAATGAATTTCTGTCCATGAACCCACAAGACTTCAGTCTGGGGTTAAAAGCATAGAATATCATAGTATCAGTTATCATTGTTGCAGCTCTAATGTTACCCTAGTCAAATCACTGCTGATTAAAACCAGCCCTGTTAATAAACCACAGGCTTTATTTCCCCTCAAATGTCTATAACCACTTTCTTCAACCCCTATTAAAAGGCAAAACCCAAAGAAAAACACAGCTTTGGGGCCCAAGTGCCGCTTATTCCCCAGAGAAGAAAAATTGAGCATGAAAAAAATAATGGTTATTTTCCCCTACCTTTCCCCGACTTAATGGAATCAAACCTTTTTAGTAACTAAAGGGAGAAATCAATAAAAAGCAGGCGGGTGTTATCAGTGGTCTGTAACGTTAAAGCAGCTTGAAAACAGTCCTTCTCCACCTCCCAAAACGAATGCCTTTGCCAGCAATTCCCTGCATCTGACTCACATCCTTATTACCTCCTTCTCCTCTTTCTTTCCCCTTAAGGGACTGATTTTTCCTCCCATCTAAGCCAAAAAGAATTTCTCTGGATTAAGAAGACTGATGAAAGCATTTTTAATATTTGAGCTCAGGTTTGCAAGCTCCATAAAACCAACTTCTCCCATTGCCTGCTTTGTCTCCCCTCACCTCCCCTTGTCTGTAGTTTTCTCCTTCATTTGCTCTGCAGAAACCAGCCAGGGACCCTCTCCAGAGGTGGGTCTCTGGCCCCCTGGCAGCTTCCCCTGTAGAACTGGCTTCAGGCTCTACTCTGCTGGCCCCAAATACAGGATGTGACATCTTTCAAAACCCTTAGAAAATGGGGAGAGGGAAACTTATGTGACAACCTTCACGTTGATGCCATATGTCTTTCAAGTAAAGACCGGTTTGACAACGTGCTGAGCTGAGCGGCTCAGAGGGGAACATGTTTCAAGCCTGGAGGGGAAAGTCTTGACAATTCATTCCAGGGAAAACTGGAACCTTCCCCACACACCCTGCCTTTAACTAAGGAGGTGGAAAGAAAGAGAGGCCTGAACATAATGGCCTTTGTTCCTTCTTCCCACATTTGCAACACTGTTACAACACCGCTCTCCCTTGCTCCTCGAATGATAGCTTTGCCAACTTGATCTTAAATTCCTGGAACCTCGAAATTACCACGCATAAACAGCGCTTTGCTGGAGTAATCTGGCCAGGAACTGCTCAATCAAATGGTTTTTGGGACGCAAGGGGCCCAGTTTTTTGTTTTTTGTTTTAAATAGTGGTGATTGGGCCACTCTGCTACTGTTCTGAGCTTGGGTTCTGAGATTTGATCACTCCATTGGGAAGCTACACGACACCAGGCAACTGTTTCACCCCATTGTCAAATCAAAAGTCCTGCTGGCTTCTGGCAAAGTATCATTTTGAAAGAGTAAAAAAGCATCTGCCACCAAATGCTTCACTATATGACATTTTCCATCCATTTTCATATTCCAGTCAAGTCGCCATCCACAAAATAATTATTTTTGGTTGATGGCAATGTACTAAATGACAGATTGATGTGTGTCTGTGTGTTTGTGTATTTTAGGGGACATGATAAATGTCATCTCAAGGTACAATTCCCAGAAAGGAATGGATGACACAGAACCACCAATCAGTGCATAAATCACACAAGAAATCGTTGCTCTAATGGAGAAATAAGCACTTTTGTCTAGAAGAGTGGATTTTACAGTGTGAGTACCCTATTTTTTTCAGTGGTTGTGCTCTAGAAATTTTATAACTTTTTTTTTAAATATCATGTTTTTAAGCAACAAAAACAGCCAAAATATCGTTTCATGGTGTTTCTTCAAAAAAGTGGGGAAATGAATATACTTTGTGCCAGAAACTTCTTTTCCATAAATTACAGTATTTATTCTTTATATGTGTGTGTGTGTGTGTGTGTGTTGTTGCACTTTAGGTTCTGCGGTACATGTGCAGAACATGCAGGATTGTTGCATAGGTACCTACATGGCAATGTGGTTTGGCTCCATCTGCCCCCGTCACCTATATCTGGCATTTCTCCTCATATTATCCCTCCCCAACCTCCCTACCCCATGCTGTCCCTCTCCTATTCCCCTCCAATAGACCCCAGTGTGTGATGCTCCCCTCCCTGTGTCCATGTGTTCTCATTGTTCAATACCTGCCTATGAGTGAGAACATGCGGTGTTTGATTTTCTGTTCTTGTGTCAGTTTGCTGAGAATGATGGTTTCCAGATTCATCCATGTCCCTACAAAGGACACAAACTCATTGTTTTTTATGGCTGCATAGTATTCCATGCTGTATATGTGCCACATTTTCCTTGTCCAGTCTATCATTGATGGACATTTGGGTTGGTTTCAAGTCTTTGCTATTGTAAACAGTGCTTCAGTGAACATTCATGTGCATGTGTCTTTATAATAGAACGATTTATAATCCTTTGGGTATATACCTAGTAATGGGATTGCTAGGTCAAATGGAATTTCTATTTCTAGGTCCTTGAGGAATCGCCACACTGTCTTCCATAATGGTTGAACTAATTTACACTCCCACCAACGGTGTAAAAGTGTTCCTATTTCTCCACATCCTTTCCACCATCCATTGTTTCCAGACTTTTTAATGATCATCATTCCAACTGGCATGAGATGGTATCTCAATGTGGTTTTGATTTGCATTTCTCTAATGACCAGTGATGATGAGCATTTTTTCTTTTTTTTTTTTTTTTTTTTTTTTTTTGAGACGGAGTTTCGCTCTTGATACTCAGGCTGGAGCGCAATGGCGCGATCTCGGCTCACCGCAATCTCCGCCTCCTGGGTTCAGGCAATTCTCCTGCCTCAGCCTCCTGAGTAGCTGGGATTACAGGCACGCGCCACCGTGCCCAGCTAATTTTTTTTGTATTAGTAGAGACGGGGTTTCACCATGTTGACCAAGATGGTCTCGATCTCTTGACCTCGTGATCCACCCGCCTCGGCCTCCCAAAGTGCTGGGATTACAGGCTTGAGCCACCGCGCCCGGCCCATAGCATTTTTTCATATATTTGTTGGCCTCATAAATGTCTTCTTTTGAAAAGTGTCTGTTCACATCTTTTGCCCACTTTGAATGGGTTTGTTTGTTTTCTTCTTGTAAATTTGTTTTAGTTTCTGGATATTAATCCTTTGTCAGATGGGTAGATTGCAAAAATTTTCCCCATTCTGTTGGTTGCCAGTTCACTCTAATGATTGTTTCTTTTGCTGTACAGAAGCTCTGGAGTTTAATTAGGTCCCAATTGTCTATTTTGGCTTTTGTTGCCAATGCTTTTGGTGTTTTAGTCATGAAGTCCTTGCCTATGCCTATGTCCTGAATGGTTTTGCCTAGGTTTTCTTCTATAATTTTTATGGTGTTAGATCTTATGTTTAAGTCTTTAATCCATCTGGAGTTAATTTTAGTGTAAGTTCATAGCCAAACAAGCAGCTAGAAGCAAACAAGGAGCAGACATGGTTGAATCCAGTTTCCCATGGCACAACTAAAATGCAAGCATACTTGTTTTCCATGCACGACACCCATGTGTGTCCAATGGTACACAAAATTAAGTGAAACAAGGAAATTAAAGGCTATTTCGAGCCTCCTCTAGACTCAGAACGCTTAAAAATCTACCTGGCACCTGAAACTCCATCACTTGTCACCCTGACTCCCCAGAGAATCACGAAGAGCTGAAGTTGACTATCTGCAGTTCCACCCATTTCCCATGGTTCAAACCAAAGGCATAAAGTAGTATTGCTTATTGAGTCTACATTTCAACCTTCATCAGTCTCCAAACAATGAAGTAAAAAGTCTCATTCCACAAGTCCTGTGATATATGGCACAACCCTTTATACTAGGGTGACACCACTTGACTGAGTAGACTGGAGACTGACCACCGACATCCCTCAAAGGAACTCTTGATGGGTAGAAAATGTCCCTCTAATGAATCAAATAACCTGAACATGTCTCTCAAATACCCACTGAAGTCTGAGAACATTTGGAGATACTCAGACATACCACACAAAGGCTGAGTGTCTCAGCGTCATCTTTGCCAAACCCTTGATAAAAACACTGAAACACTGTAGCTGAAATGTACACGCTATAAGTGAACTTGCTCTCGGAGACACGGAATCTAATATGGTCCAGACGAAAAGTTCAAAGAATCTGGACAACTCTCCAAACATTCTCAGGATTTCTGAGACATCCAAACTCATTCTTCCTGTCACTGCTTTTTCTGCACTTAGAAGTTCTTGCATGAAACATTAAAAATGTGGAGGTTTTGCCTCTTTATAGAACTGCAAATAAAATATTCCCAAGAGATCTCCTTAATGAATAAACACATGATTTTCATTTGCCTGGCTCTGCAAAAGTGCTTTTAAAGTAATCCAGGTGAAATCTCCACAGGCCACAGCTCACAGGCTGCCTGCTCCCCAGTCCTAGCATGAGGATAGCACATAGTATGTTTTTCCTTCCTCTTTTTAATCAAATGCGTTACAGCATGCTATTACTCTTGGGGCTGCGTTTCTCCAGATGACTTTCCAGCACCACTGTGGACTCTATTCAGAAGGAAATGGAACAGTATTTTCCAGTTTAGTACCTTAAATCAGTTTGTTTTCCCCAGGTCTCTGTACATGCTGACCTCAGTTTTCACTGAAATCCAAGAGACCAAGGCTGTATCACACCAGACTGAATCAACTATGCCTGGATTATACACTGATGCCAAAATCTAAATAGCTTTCTGTCCCCATTGTAGGAAGTAGAGGTTTGAATATCTAAGGCTGAACAATACCTTGAACTTCTTTTGTCATAGATTCATAGTGGCCATGCAATAGGCTAACTCAAATCCATAAAATATATTCATATAAGATTTTTTAACTGTTCCATCCACATCATATCCATCTTGGTTTGAAAGTCCTGTGGTGGCACAACTAAAATAAAAGCCTATTCATTTGCCATGCACCACACCCCCAATACCAACAGCTCCAGGCTAGTGCAGTCAAAGCTCACATCCATCTTCTCTCAAAGACAACCACTGGTTCCTCAGCAAGAATCTCCCTTCAGCAGCCAGTGGTAATAGCCACACTCACTCCTCTAAATCTGTTACTTGAAGTCCAAAGCACAAGAGAAAACTTTCCCTCTGATGGCACCCCTCAGTCCCAGAACAGTTCCAGAAAACAATTGATATTATGCTAGTTGATAATAATAACAAGAGATAATGCCATGTATTAGATGGTTACTATGTGCCAGGCCTGGTGCTGTATGCTTCATCTCATTTAATCCTCATAATAGTCTTATTTGCCCTTAAATAAGCTGAAATAAATTGGTCCTTTTTAATAAACTAAAAATGAAGTTGAGCAGTTACGTAATCTGTCCAAGGTCACAGGGTTAAACGGTAGAGTGTGAGGGTCTGGGAACCTAAGTATGAACAAGACGCAGGGAAGAACTAAAGAACAGTCATTGGAAATTCCAGCACCGTCTGATAATCTCCAATAGAGTAATGCAGAAACCATGGTGTCCTGGAAGAAGGTGTGATTAACTGGGTAAGTCGGGTGGGTGGGAAGCCTGGGAGGAGGACTTCTCAGAAGCAAGGGTACTTCAGCAGGATCTTGAATGATGGGTAGACACTGACAAGGCTGATGTGGAGAAAGGAGCAGTGAGAGGCTGGAGGGGTAATCGAGGAGATGGTGCATAATGTCACAAGTATAACAGGGGCAGAGAACATCTGAGAAGGGACAGAGAATGGAGGACAAGGACAATCATGTGGCCTGGGATCAGATAATCAGGGCTTTTTATGTCCACCTAAGGACTGTATGTTATACTGTTAAATAAAAGCATGCCATTAAAGATGGTCATGACAGATTTGTATACATTGAAAAGATACCTCTGCAGGTAGCAGGGGCTGGAAACGGGGTGACCAGTTGCCTGTTCTAAGTATTAGAATTTAGAGGCTGGGAGGAGGTAGAGATGTAAAACATGTTTAGGGGGATACTCAGTAGTTACGAGCTTGGAGGGAAAGCAAGTCGTGGTGCATTTTAGGATAGTATTCAGCTGCTACAAAAGTAATTGTGGTTTTTGAGATCATAATTGAACAATATTTATTAAAATACAAAAATACACTTTTCTCACATTACAATCAGTGTTCATTTGTTGGCAATCCCCCCACCCCCTTTCAAATCTGAACCCCTTATTTCCTTTTAAAGCTAAAATAATAACTGAAAGAAGTGACATCATTACATGGACCAGAATAACAGAGATCTCTGCCGTCCCCACCCACACCCACCCTTTCTCTTCCACCTCCTCCTGAGGTGGCCTGGGAGAGGGACGCTTCCCCTCGTGTGCTCCATTCAACAGGACCCCATGTGGAACTCCATGTGCATGCGTGTCACTTGGAACTGTGAATCTCACAGCTTTTTTGTGAACCATCCTGGTTGGGAAAGGCTTCATTACTTTACATGAGCCTGTACCCTTTTCATCTCTCCTTTTTCTTTGCTACTCATGTTCTGCCCCCACCCCATCACCACAACCAGTTGACATCCGCTGTAATAATCCCTAACGAATCAGCATTTAGAAGATTGCTTTTAGACCTGGAACCAGCCCAAATGCCCATCGATGATAGACTGGACAGGAAAAATGTGGCACATATACACCATGGAATATTATGCAGCCATTAAAAACGAGGAGTTCGCGTCCTTTGTAGGGACATGGATGAACCTGGAAACCATCATTCTCAGCAAACTGACACAAGAACACAAAATCAAACACCACATGTTCTCACTCATAGGCGGGTGTTGAACAAGGAGAACACATGGACACAGGGAGGGGAGCACTATACATGGGGGTCTGTTGTGGGGGAGTGGGGGGGACAGCGGGGGGGTGGGGAATTGGGGAGGGATAGCATGGGGAGAAATGCCAGATATGGGTGAAGGGGAGGAAGGCAGCAAATCACACTGCCACGTATGCACCTAAGCATCAACCTTGCATGTTTTTCACATGTACCCCAAAACCTAAAATGCAATAAAAAAAAAAAAAAAAAAAAAAAAAAAAGAAAAAATCAAACAAAATGCTAGAAAATTAAAAAAAAAAAAAAAAAAAAAAAAAAAAAAAAAGATTGCTTTTAATTGTAAAAACCTCTGTTACTTTTGCACCTAATAACAATGTTTCTGAGTGGATGGTAGCAACCAAGGAATGCAAGGAAAAACTATTTTTAGTTGGGGGGAAGGTAGAGTTAATTTGTATTATGGTGTGCTTTCCGTGAAATACTGACAATTTCCATCTGGATGTGTTGGAGCACCTCAGACAAGATCTGGAAGGCCGGCTGAGAATAGCCATCAGTCTGATTCTGCAACCCTTTAGGAGAAAACTTGACATCCAGATCTCCCACACCCCTTGACGGCATGGGAGAGGAATTTTCACAAAGCCTCTGTCATCCTACAGATGACCTGGAGGGCTTGGAGAGTAGAAGACTTTGCCTCACACAACCAGCCCTGTTCACCTGTCACCATCTTGTCCAGGCCTTTCGGCCAGATGCCACAGTGAAGGAAGCACCACACAGGGTGCAACTGATGAAAAATACCCAGATGGGACCCACAGCCCCTCTTCCCAGAGGATGTCTGTACTTGGAATTAGAGAGGCAACAGGAAGGTCTAGTTCAATCAAACTAACATTTATTCGGCAGTTACTATGTAACAGTCACCGCACAGAACATTAGTACTCAGAGGTAAGACCGTGGTTCCCGCTCCCTAAAGGAGTTCACAGTCTACACAGGACTAACGGAAGGACGGGGACCACTGAGGAATACAGAGGTGGAGGAAAACCCAGGTCAGAAGGGCAGCAAAGGATGGGGTCCTCCTTGTCTAAGCTCAGTGTGGCCAAATCCTGTTTACAGTCAATAAAGACAAACCACGTCTGGAAGCCAGGACACAATTAGAGAAGCTTCCAGCTTCAGATCAAGGGGCTGAACGTTCACCGCTGTGTGCTTCTCCTTCATAATGTTTTTATTCCAAGTAAAATCGGCGAGTCGGTGGTGGCCAGTTGCTCCGTGCTTGTGTCCCCAGCAGGACTGTGGCTTGCTTGCTTAGTGCCATTGCAGGTATATAATTGGTGTTGAAGGAAATATTTGCTGAAGGAAAAGCTTCTAGAAAGGGGTTGGAGAAGGAGTAAGAAGGCAACTATATGAACACAGCCCTCCAGGCTGGGTGTGGTGGCTCACACCTGTAATTCCAGCACCCTGGGAGGCCGAGGCTAGCGGATCACTTGAGTCAGGAGTTTGAGACCAACCTGGCCAACATAGTGAAACTCTGTGTCTACTAAAAGCACAAAAATTAGCCAGGCATGGCAACATGCTTCTGTAGTCCCAGCTACCTGGGAAGCTGAAGTAGGAGAATTGCTTGAACCTGTGAGGTGGAAGTTGTAGTGAGCTGAGATCATGTCACTGCACTCCAGCCTGGGCAGCAAGTAAGACTCCGTTTGAAAAGAAAATACAGCCCCCCAGAGAAGCCACCCAGCCCCCTCCCCATGCATGCAGACGCCAAAGATGAGAATTTCACAAACCAGACTTTATTCCACGAACCCTTTCTTCAGGTCTGAAATTTCTCACAAAGATTACCTCTATAAGTAGTAAAAATAAAGGAATCTGTCTTGAAACATTCTTTAGGAAATACTATTCATCTCCCTGGGATGCATTCCCCATTTATTTCTCCTCTTGGATTTTCATTCCAGAGACCTTATCCTCTAAATACTTTCTATCCATAAATAATCTGTGTCCATTTCAAAGGCTCCAGCTATCCATGACCACTCGAGAATTATGATGAAACCCAGCTCTTGACTCTGGCCACCTCCAACTTCTAATGACACAGCTAACTGAGTGCAATGTGGAGCTTCTCTGGATGACGCAATCTGGATTGCATGGGAGTGAGCTTTACGTGTAGCTGGACATTTAGAGGTTGACAGACTTGAGATACAGCATATGTTGTGTTGTAAAAAATGCAGAGTAAGCTGACATAAGAAATTATTTTCATTGTCGATATGCTCCTTGAAGGCAAGTCTGTACCTTCTTTACATGATCTTCCCCAGTCACCCCACTGAAATTCACTCTTTGAGAATCAATTGTTCTATCAGTCATTCACACCTTAGTCATAACTTTAGCCAAGGTGCTACATCTGTAGAAGTATTTGTCTTATATCTCATTTTTAGTTATAAAATGAAAGATAGTCGTTGGAAAGAAATTTCAGGAACCTGTAACAGACAGGACCAAAAAAAAAAAATACTTGGGAGAAGCAGGGGGAGGTTCCTGGTTTCCAAACCACTTGTTACTGACCCATCCAATAGATCAGAAAAGCCAACCTTGGTCCACATTTCCTAGGCTGTACTTAGATTCTCAATATATCTCTCAGAGGCAATGTCTTTGGATAAAATACTTTATAAAAGATAGTTGAATTTGCTAATGAAAATAATTCTAAGTGTAATAGAATGAGCAGTATTAGATGGTGTGGAGCTCATTTATCCATGTGCTAGAGGAATGACAATGAACTAAAAAGATCCTAACACAGCTGAGTGTGTTAGTGCACTCCTATAGTTCCAGCTACTTGGGTGGCTGAGGCAGGAGGATAACGTGAGCCCAGAAGTCTGAGACCAGCCTGGACAACACAGCAAGATTCCATCTTAAAAAATATATTAATTAAAAATACTAAAAAAATCCTAAGACATTTTAGCATGTTTTAAACAGAATAAATTTTCTCCCTGCTTATATTTAGAGATAATAATATTTAGCAAGCCTATTTTGGAAGAGTTTTTTCCCTTTCTGTGGGCCGTGGGCCCATCTGTTCTTCATAAAAATTTGGCTTTAACCCCCACATTGTTAAACTGTGAAACAATGCTATAAGTGACTTCACTTCAGTTTGTGAAAGATTGGATGGCTTCTTTCTTAGGTGGAGTGATCTATTTCAGCTCCTTGGCACATTCTTTGACTGTAGGCTGAAGTGGAATCCAGGGTTTTGACAACATTTCCCATAAGTCTGGTTTGTTCAGCAAGAATACATAAGCTCCCCGCTCCTTTCCTTCTGTTTTATCACGATGGGTGAAACCCATCGAGGGACATATCTTGGCCCTCCCCAGGAAGGGTAGAGACAAGTGAGAGGTAAGAGCCGTGCTAAACTGTGGGTTAAGTCGGAGAAGGAACTTCACTTATGTTCACTGGTCAGCCTCCTCTTCTTTCATTTACAGAAGAGAAAGGACATCAATATAAATTCCTGTGTTCACAAAGAATAACACACAATCTTATAACTGGAGCTCGGAGACCACCTAAACCAATGCTTCCATTCCTAGTCGTAAATGGCCAGTTACTGAGTCACTTCTCCAAGGTCATCTGCTTAGTAAATGACAGGCCTGGATTCAAAACCAAGTTTGTGACTCCTTAAGTTCAATCGCCAAATATTCCTAGAGTTTTTACTGCAGAGATGTATATAGGGTTTGCCAATACCACATCTACAGAACATGAAGTGAAGTGGAAAGTTAAACCACTCTCTAGAATAATTCAGGCAAACCAGGCAAGATGAGAGAATTATTTTTCCTTTAGTTGATCAAGAAAATTTAACTCATGAGAATCCAAACTAAAAAACGTAATGCTACTGCCTTGTATATACTATCATTGTTTATAAGAAAGCTAATACACTTAGAGATGGATACTACAAAATGATAAAACTTCTAAAGATGACGGATTCAGTTCTCCCATTTCCATTTAGGACATCTTTCCAGAGGAAATATCTGCCTTTCCAGCAGGTATCTTTCTTTCGCTTGGGTTAAGTCTAGAAAATGGAAGTCTTCCAGTTGCGGTTTGCAGCACAGAATGCCTTCTTTGAATGCTTGCTTTTTAAAGTAGCTATTGGTATCCATAGGGCTAAAGACTTGAGATTTAGTAGCAGACATCAGAGAGGATAGAAACTTCCCACTTTCTGAGCAGTTCTTACTCACCCTCAACAGTGTTTCTCCCAGGATGTCAATGCCATGAGCTACACATAAGCTTGGAGACCACTCTTGGTGAAACCACAAGAAGGCAAAGCTGGTCACCTTCCTTACTATTTCCACTGCCCTCATGAGATGTGCTAGGATCTGCTGCCTTAACATTCTGGACTCTAGAAAGTGGCGTTGCTCTCTGTCCACTTCCTTGCCCTCCTTCTCAGGGGCACAGCACCTTCCAAGCTGGCCATAGAAGCTCAGATTGTCAACAGGGCCCAGCTAGATCTAGTCCGTGGTGCTCCTCACTTTGGGGTTTTCACACTGAAATCCAGAGCAAAGCAATTTCTGAGTTTAGATTTTTCCAAACTGTGAAAGTCCACATTCTGTTATTTTATCCAATTCATTCCCCGAGTCTAAGTCATCCATCCTTAGGCCATTGGGTAGCGTGTCTCTTTCCATAGTTCAGAGAGAACCATACTTCATGCATCTTCCTGGCATTAAAACTTCCAGTGAAAGCCAGGTGTGGTGGCTGGTACCTGTAATCTCAGTGCTCAAAGAGGCTATTAGTGAGAGGACCACTTGAGGCCAGGAGTTTGAGACCAGCCTGGGCAATATAGCAAGATCTTATTTCCAAAAATAAAATAAAATAAAATAGCCAGGCATGGTAGCACACACCTATAGTCCCAGCTACTCAGGAGGCTGAAGTGAGAGGATCACTTAAGCCCACGAATTCAAGGCTGCAGCGAGCTATGATCACATCAGTGCACTCTAGTCTGGGTGACAAAGCAAGACCGCCAAAAAACTTCCGATGATCCATTTGTTCATTCACTTATTCAGTAATTATTTATTAAACAGCCATACTCTGTATCAAGCACGAAAGAGACATAAGTCCCTGCCCTTACTGTGGCTTACACTAAAAGACATAGAGATGGCCAACAATAAGAGAACACACTGATATATATGTACTGTTACACATATATGTGTGTATGTAAAATCACTCCCATACACATATATGCAAATTTACACACACACACACACACACACACACATACAATATTAAATTGTGATATATGTTATAAAGGGAGTATTTGAAATGCTATCAGAAAGAACACACAGACGAAACCTACTTATATTAGGGGTAAGTGAAAGGAGGTGACATTTCATCTAAGACCCAAGGAGTGTGAGGGGGTCAGTTCCACAAATAGGGGAATGAGAGATCCAGGCAGAAGGAACAATAATTGAGCAGTTTCTAGGAAAGGAAAAATGCTTCAGCTGGTTTCTGACCCTTACCAAGTTCTCTCCCCTTCCTTCTTCATTTCCCTGTGCTTCTTTGCTTCTTACCCCATATCTGGCTCTCAGCATTCTCTTGCCTTTCCTCTATTACTGATCTAGGCCCCATTGAGTCCCTGGGGTCGTGAGGATGCCTTCCAGACCATGAGCTCCTTATACCAGCCTGTTCCTATGAATCATCTTCAGTGCAAAAGCATGCAAAGACACAGTCTGCTGAGAAACAAACTTGTCTTAGTAAATGGTATTCTGAACACAACACCAGTTGGCAGCCTGGGTTTGTCCAAAAGCAAAGATTCGTCACACATACCTTTATTGTACAAATAAAATCTATTTTCAGAGGACCATGAAAAGGCAATTCTTAAAAATCAAGCAGATATGAAGACACTGAGAGAACCTAAAGGTATAGGAATATAGAGGGAACAGAGGCTTCCCTTCATCTCCTTCCTTCTTGAGTCAAAGCAGCTTTCAACAAAGAAAGCTTTTAAAATTTTCTTAATCTTGGAACTTATGCAATGAAGGTCTATGAAAATCTTCACTCCATAGATTAAATTAAGGTCACCCCATGACTGCTCCACCCAACAATTTCTTTTTTTCAGAAAGTCTATCAAATTTATGAGACCTCGGTGTGAGAAATAAGTACATTCCTTATTACGGAAGCAAAGATGTTTCTCACTGGGAACAAAATGATGCCATCAAACCCAACAAGGGTCCGTGAACATCCTAAAGTTGCATGCAAAAATTTTCTCTATATGTGCATGTACCTTTTCCTAGGTGTAAGTGGAAGGGGAACCAGTTTTTGCTAGGTTCAAAAGGGGCCCATCGGTTTATGTGAAAATGTAATACTTAAATAGAAAAAGAAAGAGATGTTGTTCTGCATGAAGAGATGCTGGCCTTGTCACTTCTCCATGCACAGCTCCTGTAGAATGCCCAGACCGGCTCTGTGAACGCCCCTGGGCTCTGCAGAGCACAGTTTCAAAACTCTTGCTATAAACGCCACTTAAATAAAATTCGAAATTCAAAGGTTTTGAGCTATTTTTTGCCCTTAGACACTCCCTTCAACAGCTGTGGATGGCATGTGGTCCAGGCCTACCAAAATGAGGAATTTATAAAGAACTTAGGAGATGACTAATATCTGCAAATGACTTTGGGACTTTCTTTACAACGCTTTGTCTAGAAACACTTACGTTTCATCCAAGAAAACAGGTTAAATCCATTCCCCAAGCACGTCACTTGGAATTAACTATAATAGCAGGAATTGGTGTATACTCAGAGCCAATAACATCTACACATTTTGACCTCTCTGAGAGTTAACTAAAAAATCAGCTTTTATAGTCTCATAAAAAATTTTACTCACATCTGTAATCCCAGCACTTTCGGAGGCTGAGGCAGGTGGATCACCTGAGGTCAGGAGTTCGAGATCAGCCTGGCCAACATGGTGAAATCCCATCTCTACCAAAAATACAAAAATTAACTTGGTGTGGTGGCAGGTGCTTGTAATCCCAGTGACTTGGGAGGCTGAGGGAGGAGAATCGCTTGAACCTGGGAGGCAGAGCTTGCAGTGAACCGAGATTGCACCATTGCATGTCATCCTGGGTAACAAAAGCAAAACTCTGTCACACAAAAAAAAGTACTTTAGCCTTAAATTTACAGAGACTAAAACATGTAAATGGTTGGATTAAACATGAGGACAGAGGAAAAACATGAGATAATGTTCGTCAAGTTCAAACTACCCAAATGATTTTTAAAACATCATAGTTTAAAATTTTGGTAATTTTAAGCACTGAATAGATTCCTCTAAAGATAATTTTCAGCATGAACCATATGTAAAGTTGTTGTACCAGTCTGGGTGTTTGGTGGCAAATAACAAAAAGGGGCTCTGATTAACTTAAGCAGAAAGAAAGAACTTATGAGACAAGGAGAGGGTACCTCAGGAAATGTGTGAGACAGCTAGCTAGAGAGCAAGACTTGGAGGGAACCCAGGAAGGCAGAGCGCTGCCATGATCCAGCCACAGGAGCGACAGTGCTAGGACACGCCCAATGGTATGGGACCTCGGACGGACACACTGCCGCCACCACTCCACCTTTAGGCCCTTCCTTCCATGGCACTGGACACTTGCCTCTGCAGTTAGATCTATACCATTTCCCAAAGACCCACTGGATATTCCGTATCTGACCCCATCAACTTTACCTATCCTGCGGTTCCCTCTCAAAAGAGAAAAGCATTCAGTGGCAAGCAGCCAATTATTTTTTTCTGAATGCCTATGGCAATATTATGCCAAAAATGTGAGAATACGCATGTGCTACTCTGAGAAAGAGACAATGTGAGGGTCTTCACAGCTGACACCAGGATTTCTTTTAAGAAGCAACTGAGTTAAGTAAAATTCTTTTATCAGAGTCTCAGACAAGGTAAGGCTTGTGAGTGTCACAGGCTCCTCCTGCGCCCAGGCTAGGAAGAAGGGAAGCTGTTCTGAACATTGAAAGGACACCAACTGCGGCTCCCAGACCACCTGTGACGGGAGGGAAGTGAAGCAGGGAGGGAGAGACAGGAGGAAGCAGCCGACCTCCTGCTGGTGGAAGGCTGAGAACTCAGCGATGCGGTCACCCCATGACTGCTCCACCCAACAATTTCCTTCTTCCAGAAAGTCTATCAAACTTAGGAGACCTCAGTGTGAGAAATAAGTACATTCCTCATTACTGAAGCAAAGATGTTTCTTATTGGGAACAAAATGATGCCATCAAACCCAACAAGTGAACAAAGTCAGGTAAGCAGAGAAAGTCAGGAGAATGTGGCTCCCACATTACACACACACACACACACACACACACACACACACATACACACACATTCTCTCTCTCTTACATTCCCCATATTCAGCAGAAATCTAGAGAAGGCCTCAGACTTCTACCAGCCTAAGAGTGGGTGTAGAAACATCCAAAGCAATTAGAGGACGAAGTGACACCTAAGCTACCCAGAGATGAACAATCTAGTAGAAAAGCAAGATTAAATAAATGCTATTACAGTGTATCTGAATTCAGTGGGAAGTTCAGCAGATGGAATAATTTACTCTAACAGAGAAAAGGACACATATTGTGGAACAGAATCATATTTTAAGGTAAATTTTAATGGATGAGTAGAGTTTTGACAAGCAGAAGAGTGGCCTGAAGTAATGTTCAGGGAATAGGGTAAGAAAAGAAATAGGCAGATATGAATGTGCAACAGGCTCGGGAAACAGGCTACTTCATGGAGGTTACGTGCCACGATGGCACGAAGGTAGGTCGAACAGCCTCATCGTGGAAACTTTGAGCACATTCTAAGGATCTGGGATTTTATTCCATTATAGGGACATAGGAAGCCATGGCATGTTTTAACAAGGAGAAAGAAATATCTGATCTGTATTTCAGAGAGGCCATTTGTGGCTGTATGTAGAGTATGCCAATTCATTAAGAGATTAGAGAGATAGAGAATATCCAAAAGGTTATTGTAATAACATAAAAAAGAATTGCCCAAACCTTGAAGCCAAGCAGTGGCAAGAGTGCAGAGATATGATGTGCCCTGGTATAATAATAATTACTAGGTATAATTGACTGACTGACAGACACACAGCAAGAGGGGAAGAGTAGCTGAAGGCATGCCAATGTGTACAAAATGGACAAGAAGAGGAAGAGCTTCTGAAAACAACAGCTCCGCTTAGTGAAGTTGAGGAAGCAAACATAATTAGGGAGAGTCCAGTTTTATCAAATGTGTCACAGAATTTGTTTTTGACCTAAAATGAAACCATGGCTATAATTCCCCAAAGTTTGTGTTCTGTCCTGGGTTATTGCAAACCAAGTCACCTGCCAGAATTCTTCGAAACTCTTGGGTTGTTAAAACTAGAATTTTCATGCATTCCCACCTTAGGGGCTGGTGGAAGCCCTCATCTCATCTCTGATGAGATGGCCCAGTAATAATAGCCCAGCAGGGAGTGGAACATTCGGGTCCAGGGGTAGAGATGTAGGAATGAAGGTACATTCCCAGCGTGGAGAATGAAGACGGGACAGAAGTGAGAACTCCGACGCCCATCTCTAACGGGTGAACCAAAAGGAATCAACCAGCAAAAGAGAAAAAGGGACAACAGATTTAGACGTGATAGGAAACACAGCAGAGCTCATTCAAGTCCTCAAAAGGGTCTCTCCCTTCTCCTTTGAGAGTTTTCTCACATACCGAAGCCGTCTTCCATCTGGCTCTGAAGAGAAGAGATGTGGCTGAAAATGAGATTTTTGTAGCAAGGACAGCAACAACATTGTCATAATCATAAATGGAAGTGGACGTTCTGACATTAATCTGAGGCCCCTACCTGGCTTCCACCAGCCCCTGAGGTAGGAACGCATGAAATTCTATTTCCAACAACACAAGATTTTTGAAGAAACTGGCAGGTGACTTGGTTTGCGTTAACCTCAGGACAGAACACTAACTTTGGGGAATTATAGCTGTGGTTTCATTTCAGCTCAAAATCAGATTCCGTGATACATTTGGTAAAATTTGACTCTCCCAAATTGTATTTGCTTCCAGCCTGGGTTAGTTAGCCCACTGAAGGGTCAATGGCCACCAAAATAGAAAAGTAAATAAATAAAATAGATCTGACAATAAAGGTAAAATCAAAGCTCTAAACTAATATAGTACGAGGGTTTGGTGGCTGTGGGGAAGAGCTAGTAGGTCTTGAGCCCATACCCAGAGGTGAAATGCAAATGTCCTTCCAGAGACTGGTGCCCTCCCAGGCAAGGTGATGGAGCTGAGGGGAGAGGCCTGCGTTTAATGAACGCGAAGCAGGAGGGCTTCTACCCAGGAAAGGGCTGAGGACAGTAGTTCTCAAACTTGAGAGGACATCAGGATCACCTGGAGGGCTTATTAAAACAAAGCTCACTGAGCCACCCCCTCCAGGATTTCCAATTCAGGAAGTCTGAGGTCAGACCTGAGAATTTGCTCGTTCGTACGCTCCCGTGTAATGCTGATGATGCTGAGCTGGAGACCACACTCTGTTAACCACTGATTTTAAAGGCAAGGAGATACGGGTTTAGCTGGATTGGTGAGTCTCATGCAATCATCTTAAGAATGGAGGCGGTATCTTGAGTCGTGGCGTGAACTAGTACAGTCCAGAGTTGGTTTGTTCAGCCAGTTCTTCCAGGAAGTTTTGGGCTGGGGTTTGTAAGAGGCATTGCCTTGGGGCATAGACACTGTAGAGGAAGAGAGGGTATACCAGCAGATCCCCCTGCAATGCCACCAGCAGTAGAGAACCCAATGGCATGGTCAGAGAACTTGATGATTATTAATTTTCATCCAACGCATGTAAGCGTCCCCTCATGGGAATAGAACCATTGTTTATTCATGGTTTTTATTTTCAAAATAAAAAATGTACCTAGCTCACAGTACATTTTTCATTGATTTGATTAGTAGTAGAATAAGCTACTTCTGATAAAATGTCAACTAATTCCTGTTTCTTTATCATCTCCCTACAAAAGGTCATACCAATTCACATCATCCGAGGGACTTTTCTTTTTTGTAAAAATTATAGATAAAATCTTGAAAGACTAAGGTAGATGGATAAGATGGCAGGAGCCCCCTTTTCCCAGAAACCAAGAATTAAGCAATGAATCTTTAACATTTTTAAAAATTACATGCACACGTGATCACACAAAACATAAAACAAGGCAAAATTCAATGTATAGGTAACAGAAAAGACCTCATAGAGAGTGTGGGTAGCACAATATTTTGGTGTTAGATGATTCACACGATGCACTTAAGGGGTTGAAATGGGAAAATATTAAACCAGCAGGTCAGCTTTTCCATGCTTGCTGCCAATGTTTACTTCAGTTCCGGTAACACGGCAGGCTTGGGTATTTTTCTTTTCAGTAGGTTGAAGAACATGAATAACATATGTGGCATGTGTTGATGCTTGTTGATCCAGAGCTCAGAAATATTAACCTAAAGACAGAAAGCCTTGGAGGAGACTGGATGCTGGACAGCCTTGGATTCTGATTCATTTGAGACTTGGCATAGAGATGAGGCCATGATCTCTCCCACCCTTTAAACTGGAGAGGATAAAAAAGGGATGTAATATAATACTACACCTCCAGGTATCAGGGTACAGGGAATAAAAGTGTTTCGCTTGGACAAAGGTGAAACTTATGAACATATTTAATGGAATAAAACATTTTGTGAGAGCTGTAGGCAGTTGTGATTGCTCAAGTGCCTTTTCTGCATCATGGAACTGGGATTGAGGAGAAGGGTTCAGCCCCCAAGGAGAGGAACAGAACTGCTTCTGGAAGCAGCATGAAAGCTTTCACTCTCTTTGAGAAAAGAATAGCAGAGGAGGAAACGGTGGCCCTGGAAAGAGCTTGCTGTCCAAGAGGCAGAGGATGCTGGCAGACACAGAGCTACGAACGGTAAGGGGGCAAGAAGGAAAGACACTGTTCTGGCTGAGTATCATCTCCATAAGTGGCATCTTTTCAGTAATTTTGTTCAGATACCATACCGTGTGGTGCTTTCTGTAACTACGATGAAAAGATGCTCTGGTAAAGGCAACGATAGAGACAGAGGCCCAGAGGGAAGGAAGTCACAGGGAGCTCCCCTGCCTCTGAGCTTTGTCCCCACTAGCACCGAGCAGCTCTCCCTCTGTTCACAATACCGTGAAAGAGAAAAACATGGAGTAGATTCTTCCAACACAAATGGGGTGAGCCCAGGTGATCTGCAGGGAGAGTACCCAAGGTAGGGAGTGAAGGTCAGTGATTCAGAGATCTTTAGAGCTGGAGATGACAATATGGGGCTTAAATGCTGAGTACAAGTCAGGGCACTCATAGATTCTATTCATCAAGCAGAACTCTACAAAAAGTCTGCAGTTAGGCTATCTGCCAAAGGGACTTCCGTCAGGTTATTTCTCAACCTTGAGAAGGCCAAGTGCAGCTACAGTTACGTCTCGCTAAACAGTAGGAGTACTTTCTGAAAGATGCGTCATTAGGCAATTTCGTTGTTGTGCAAACATCATAGAGTGTACTTATACAAACCTAAATGGTATTGCCTACTACACACCCAGGCTATATGGTGTTGTCTACTGCCCCTAGGCTGTAAGCCGGAACAACAT
This sequence comes from Aotus nancymaae, assembly GCF_030222135.1. NCBI lineage: Eukaryota > Metazoa > Chordata > Mammalia > Primates > Aotidae > Aotus > Aotus nancymaae. The sequence goes on from NW_026988455.1 coordinate 27,170,388, forward strand.
GTTACTGTACTGAACACCATATGCAATTATAACACATCATATTTGTGTCTCTAAACAAATCTAAGCACAGAGAAGGTACAATTAAAATATGATATGAAAGATAAAACGTGGTATACCTGTATGGGGCACTTACTATGCATGGAGCTGGCAGGACTAGAAGTTGGTCTGGGTGAGTCAGTGAGTGAGTGGGGATGGGGAGTGAATGTGAAGGGCTAGGGCATGACTGTACACTGCTGTAGACTTTATAAACACTGGACACTTAAACTACACTCAAAACTATTTTTCTTTATTCAATAATAAATTAACAGCTTACTATAGTGTTGTTACTTCATAAACTTTTTAATTTCTTAACTTTCTTATTCTTATAGTAACACTTAGCTTAAAATTCATACACATTGTATGGCTACATAAAAATATTTTCCCTCCTTATGTCCTTATTCTAAAGTGTTTTTCTATTTTAAAAAATATATTTTTATTAAATTTTTTGTTAAAAACTAAGACACATGCACACAATAGTCTAGGCCTACCCAGCATCAGCATCATCACCATCATCAATATCACTATCTTTCACTTCCTCATCTTGTCGGGTGAAAGATCTTCAAGGAGGCTTCATCGTCCATGGTAACAAGGCCTTCTGGATACCTCCTGAAGGATCAGCCTGAGACTGTTAACTCTATATACATATACATATGTGTGCATATGTGTGTGTGTGTGTATGTGTAAGTAGGAGTGCACTCTAAAATGCTAAAAAGTATAGTATAGTAAAAAAAAACCATTAATATAGTTGCTTATTATCATTATTAAATGTTATACACTATTCATTATTGTCTATGCTATACTTTTATATGACTGGCAGTGCAGTAGGTTAGTTTCCACCAGCATCACCACAAACATATGAGTCATACATTGTCTGTGTTTTGACAGCTATGACATCACCAGGCAAGAGGAATTTTTCAGCTCCTTTATCTTATGGGACCACCATGGTACATGTGGTTTGTCATCAACCAAAGCATTGTTACGCAGCACATGACCGTACTGTGTATTCGTAGAAGCAGAATCCAATTTCCTCTCTCTTGGGTCATCAGAAAAATAAACTCAGAATTTACCATCAACATATTTCTGTTGGTTTAAAGAATGGCTTTGTAGAGAACTGCCTCTGAGTTTTCTGTCCTTTAAGTAAATATTGCAAAATGGCCTACCTTGAGGAAGGATAAATGTCAAAGTAATTTTGAACGTGCTACAGAGAAAATGAGTTTACTGAGGCAACAAAGTTGAAGATGTTAGAAAAACGTATAGTATTAGCAATAGACTATAAGAATCAAAGATGATAGTAAGGTGTTGCGTGATCTTAATAGTGTCCCTGGGCAACACTGTCAACTGTCTAAATCACAGCTCCTGAAACTGGATCATGTTTATTCAGGGAGTCCCCACAATAGTGCTCTGAAATACACTCTGATTTCATCAAAGTATTTCCAGAGATTATTTCAGAAACTCGGTTACCAATTTTTCTGAGACACTCTTGATTTCAAATTTTTACTGGATTCTGCCTTCAGCCAATCATTTCCTGCCTCTGGGTACCAATTTCCTTCTCTATAAAATGAAAGTGTTAACTAAATTAATTCAAACATACCATTCCTCTTTTAGTACTCAATGAGGCCTATAACTCATCTTTCATACATGTTAGCTTTATTTTTGGAGCCAAAAATTAATTACATGGGTAATAAATACATTTTCTTTGTGAAAAAAAACATAATAAATTAAACTTAGCTTTATCACTCCCAATCACAGCTTCCTCCCTTTCTCTTCTAATCATCATTAGCTTGCCAATTTTTTAAAAAATACTTTTACCAACATATATTTGCTCATGGAAAACATAAAGCCCCGATTAATTTGTGTGTTTTCACAGGAATTATACATATAATTAAATGTATAATTCTGTAATTTGCTTCTTGTGTATTCCACGATACTCATGATGTGGTTTCCACTGGAGTGTAGACAGGTCTACTTTGTTCTGAAGTATGAATGCATCATCATGCTTTTCATCATGCTAATGGGCATAATTTTTTTCTACTGAACATCTTTGAAAATGCCTCCTTGTGCACACACGGCAGTGTGTGCTGAAGTAAATCATGCATAATGAACTTGCTGGGTCACGGATATGAATTCTCTAAATTTTAGCAAATGTCAGACTGTCCTAAGTGACTACACCAGTTAATGCCAGCAGTTCATAAGCATTTCCTCTTCTCATGAGAAGACTCTTGCTCATATCAACCGTTACAAACTTTTGCAGCCAGGTGGGTAAAAAATGGCATCTCAAATTTCTGTGATCCTGATTACTGGGAACGATGAGTACCTTTTCATACATTACTTCTTTTTATTTCAATTTACATATGATATCCTGGTCTCAGAAGTCTGATTCACATCCTATTTCTGGCATTTACTGGCTGGATCAAGTCACCGAATCCCTTTGTCCAGAGTTTTCTCAGCAATAAAAGGAGAATAAAGATACCCATTATGCCTCAGTAACAAAAATTGATTGCATACTTCCTGGGCACTGTTCTAGGGCAATATTGTGAAGGGCTATGTAACTATACCAGGCAGAGTGAGATTAGAGGAGCAGAATCACTACAGTGATCAGAATAAAAGATTTGTTATGACAATTTGACCTTACACAATGATAGGTGATGATTAAACCGTCTCCGTAAGGCTGTTAAGGCTGTTAAGGCTGTTAAGGCTGTTGTGTCTGTGTTGGCCCTAGAGTTGGCAGGACAGGCAGCTGGAAAAGAAAGATGGAATTGAAGTGGGGGAGAGTGGGACAAAAGTGGAGTTCATGGCAATGAGCTTGAACCCACGGGGATGGACTGAAATCCATATTGGTCTCTCCAAACATCCAGTTGAAGGATGTGATTCTGGCACCTTTCTCATCACAGACTAAATCTACACTTGGCCCAGGAATTGGAGAAGCTACCAACGACGTGCTCCTGCACCACCGAATGCCACTTCTACCTCTCACTTCTTGTGGTGCAAGCCAAGCTGGAACCACGCAGATGGAGAATTCTGGGAAACGTAGTTCCACCTCAGCCAAACGCCCACACTACAAATCTGTCAGAGCAACTTTAGGAAATTACAACAAATGTGAAACATGCAAGTTGCAGATCCATTATGGAAACGTATGATCTGTGTACATCCTGCTCCTTCCATTTGACAGGCTGCATCTATATACACTTGTCCACGAGGAGTGAGATCAAGGGGGAGTGGTGATCCATTTTCTGTGCATTAGCAGAGCAAAAGAAGAACAAGATTTTATGAGGAGAGAGACTGACAACATAGGCTGAAATAAAATCTGGGGATCTATAGGCAGCTTCACAGGGAAACAGAAGAAAGCTGAACCTACTTCCCTTTTCTGTAGATTCCAGCCACACGAGTGCCTGAAGAATCCAACCGTGTGGATTTCCTGATTCTCAAGTGAAGTACATCTTTGTCTTTTGAAACAGTCCAGTTTTACAGGAAAGAATTAAAAAATGAGGATCATATTAGCACTACCCTAATTACGAACTGGAATGTGTCAGCCAGGAATGAGTTACAAGCTGGCTGGGGCCTGCAAACTCTAGCTGGATATTTCATAAAGTTCAGACATGCAGCTGTAAGCCCTCCTGGATGCTGGCCACCATTTATTATGATGGCGCCTGGCAACAGGCTCCGGTCTGTCAGCCCTTCCATTAGAAACTCCATCTTTTCAGGATTCCCCAGCTCTCCCCTTTTAAATCACATAAAGTAGAAACTTCTATACAGCTTGTCAAAAATGAGGACATTTTGTAGTGGTTGTAATTATTATAATTATTTTTTTTTTAGATTTTGTGAAACTTCATCTGGTTCTGCCATTTACTGTACAATTAAAAAGAAAAACCAAAAAAGCCAAAGTTAATAGATAGATTGTTAATTTGGTTCCAATCTTTTCTACAGAAATAAACTTCTCTTCCCTTTCCCTTTCTGAAACCATCCTGAGAAAGGAAAATATTCTCACTACAGACAAAGCGTTCTGCCTAAAAGATGAAATCTGTCTTGAGGTAAGTCCAAAGATAACTAAAGTTGGGGAAGTTTAGCTTTCCATTTCTTGTTATGAGATTGTTAGCTTGATAACATAATACAAATTAAGGAACAGTTTTATGCTTAAGAAGCATTCTTCAACTCACACTAGCAATACTGTATTAAACAATAGAACTTTCTCACTCATAAGTGGGTGATAAAAATGTGTAGACATGGACACAGAGAGTGGAATGATAGGCAATAGAGACTAGGTAGAGTGAGAGGGTGGGAGGAAGAGGATGATGAGAAATTACTAAGTGGGTGCAATGTACGTCATTCAGGTGATGGATCCCCTGAAAGCCCTGACTTGACCACTATGCTGTTACAAAACTGTGCTTGTACACCATAAACTTATACAAATTTTTTAAATGTAGAACTTGCAGTAATTCCTCAGCTCTAAGATACGATATGATTTTAATAACAGTTATTCAGAAAAAAAACAAGATGAAAAAAAGAGAAAGGGAAGGGGGGAGAGAAAGGGAACGGGGGAGGGAAAGGAAGAAAATTACCTTCATAAATGTACTCACTGGTGCTAAGAGACATCCCAATTTCAGAAGAAAATACACACACACACACACACACACACACACACACACGGCAGTAGAAATGTCCTCCTCCATGTAGCTCATTCTCATTTGCAAAACACTTTCAACCAAATTTTGCCAAATCATTCTTCTCTGCCCTAGATAAAATTCCAGGAAGATTCCATAGTTTTTCTGGCCTTTTTTTATTCGTGTATCAGAAAGCCAGTTAAATGTAAAATTAAAGTGTCAAGCTGCTATCTAATTTAAAATTTCTCCTCTGCCCTCGCTTGGGTAAGGACCAGCTTGGAAACCTGCAGGAGTGGATTGGGTGTGATGAGCCTCGCTTGGACATTTTTTTAAATCTGGCTCTTTTTCTTCTCCTCCTTCCTTCCCTCTGCTGACTCACCAGGAGAAGTCTGGTAGACTCACTCTATACTTCCAGGTCATGCTGTGGGCTTATCTAGTACCACAGGAAAGTCATGGAAAGAAAACAGAGTTCTCCCATAAATGTGGTTAAATCTGAGAGATGACCATAGTGATAGCCCCCAACCCCTATACCTGACCCTTTTTAGATACAAGGTGACTAATATTTCCTTGTTCAGGGCAGCATGTAGGATGTTTACTGTTAAAACTGCAGCAAGGGATGTTACTTTTTCCAGCCTTCAGTTAGAAACACTCCTACTGGCAACTTAGTATACCAGACAGCTGTGCCATGGCCAATGCCACAGGCTACACCACAGCCTTCAATGTCCAGAAAGGCATAAGGCTGCCAAGTGGTAGGATCAATGGGAAAGATGAAAAATTGTAAGCTGGTTGTATGTGAAATATGTGCAGAAAACAGAGCTGAGAAATCTTGCAATATAGAGAGTAGTGTGAATATGTATCTTACAATATAGAGAAAAGTGTGAATATAGAGTATAGTAGTAGCATAGCTTTTGCTACAAAGGTTTCCCATGTATTATACATAGATAGCATAAGCCTATGACAATTTATTTTATTCTCTGGTAAGTAAATATGCTGTAGATAACAAGAGCCAGACTTATCATCATTGGAGAAAGAAGTTACAGATAAAGAAAAAGACAGGCTAGAATGAACATGCATGCTGGATTAGGAGGTATGAGTATGAACTCCTGAACCCAGTATAAATTCATATATATGCAGATAGATAGATGTAGAAATATAAATGTATTCATCTGTACATGTTTCCTAGCTCTGAGACAGCCTAGGAGCAATGACAATCCCACAGCAATTTGAGCATCCCTAGTGTCTGGATCTTGGTTCCTATATACCATTTTCCAATGAAAGAAACAAGGTTCCTTGGAAAAGAGGTTGATTCCAAGGCTGGCACAGGAAAATTAAAAGATGAGCTTGAAAGATCTTGTGCTGACAGGAAACAAGAAAATGCTCAAGAAAGGATAGGACATGCCAAAAGACAGGGACACAACTTGGAGTAGATCCCCATGGGCAAAGCCACCATAATTGGAGCAAAGAAAGAATTAACTGTAGTACTGGATCATAATCCATAGAAAAAAATAATTGTCTAGGAGTGTATATTGACATAAATGAATAATTGAATCAACAAATAAATGGGGGAAGAAGGGACAGCTCTTCCTTACAGAAGAATCCCAATTAATGAATATAGAAGAAATGAGAGTTTCATTTTATAAGCTTCCTTTGGGGTTCTGCAAAGAATAAAGTAACATGATGCTTACGTGTATGTTTGCTCCTGAAAAGGCTGTGGGCTAAGACTCTACAAACTTCCATCCCAAGGATTGCTTGGCCCAGGTCTCGTGCTCCACAATCCACTCCCTTCTCCCATATAGTTTTCTACCTAGAAGAGATACATGGTTTCTACACAAGACTTAGTTGTGCCGCACACTCCAAGGAAGGTCCACCATATTGTTTCCTAGAGCATTCTTTTAAAACAAAACACAAGTCAAAAATTGTTTCTGTTCTTCCACCTCTAAAAAAAATTGAAAATCTTTCCCTGTGTGCACAATGTTTCTATGGTGTCTCTAGGAAATTATTTTCACATGTTGTCTGCAGACCCACTGACTCTGCTGCAAGCCCACCCCTTCTCCTGCCTGGGATGACCTCTCACCCAAGAGGTCAGTACCCAAAGGCAGCATGAGCCAACTGCAGTGTGTGTTCTATTACCCGTGAGATTATGAATAATTGTGGATAATTGCTGAGGCAAATGAGTTATAGCTAATTACTAGCATGTTCTTAATCCCAGCAACCAGGGGAAGCCAAAGCTCACTGCCATTTCACTCTTGACTATAATGAACACAACTTGCAATTTTAGTTGATGCCAAAACATTTACTATTGTGAACAGAGCCTGAAATCCCAAGGGAATTAGGCAGATAAGTTTTTAAATGTGGAGGATTTTTCTTTCTCCACTTTTAATTTGCTGCCAGGTATTCTTAAGGGCAACTCAACTTCCTTTTCACCCTAAGCAATTATATGGGCATTCTGTTAAAGTTTGCAAACATTATTTAGAGACACCTGAGTCTATAGCCTGCTAAAAAATACAATATTATCAGAATTTAAGGCATCATTTTTAAGGATAAAATGAAATAATAGATTTTAATATTCTTTGGAAAGGTAAAAAGCAGAGTAGAATTACAGGATATCATTATTATCTCCTTATAACTATTATCTACAATGTCTTGTATAAAATATAATTTTTAAATACCACATGTAATGTTTTCAAAAATAATCAGTACAAACCTAGATAATCATAACATGTAGCCTTTCTTGAACAAGGAATCGTAGAGTATTTCCTCTCATTCCCTAAATCTATATTTTTTTTATCTAATTTGAGGATGATTTCAGTTTCTCAAAAAAGAGCTAGCTTTGAGACGGGCAGCACAGACAGAAACAGAAGCACAGGACGTTACACAGCAGCAAAACCAAGACTAGAATCCTGGTCTTCTGATAAGTAGTTAAGGGATCCTGGGCAAAGCTTGTAATCATTTTGAGTCACAGTTTTTACAACCCTCTAAAATGGAATATAACATATCTAAGAATGTTGTTAAGTATAAAGTGAAATATAAAGGAAACAGTACTTTGAAATGTCAGGTGTGCATGAAATAAAAGCTTATATAAACAGTAGAATTCACTATTCATAATAAGAGTAATAGGTAGTTTCATCGTGAAATGAGACCATTGAGCCTCTTTTCCAGTCATAACTGCTTTAAAACCACATTTCTGTATTTCGGGGGGTTTTGCAAGGGTGAAAGTTTTCTTTGATCTGCAAAACCAAATGAGAGAAAAGAGGTTGCTACCAATTGTCAGATTTGAGCCTGAGGGGAGGGATGGTTTAGCAACTTGCCTATCTTCAGTTGTTTTTGAATTTGGTTTGAAGCCAGCATCACCTCGCTTTATCTAGAAGTCCCTCTTCTTTCTGAAATGAGTGCAGTTCTCCATTCTCCAGGGAGACAGTGGCCTTGGTCAAACAAGGAACTTGAGGAATAATTCCTCTTAGTGTTTTTCCAAAGGAAGTTTGAACTACAGTCCAGGTCCCGAAGGCCTGAATGAATTTGGAGAAAAGAATGGGGATGTAAATGCAACTGCTGAGTCATCTTTACTAATATTTCCTTTCTTGCCAGAATCCAGACCTCAGCAGACTTCCTAATGTTCACAAACAAGAGTAGAGTCAGGTAAATTTATAAAGTATATACTTGTTAAGCCAACTAATATTTATGGATCGCCTACTGTATGCAGTGTGTACTCTAGATTCTGGAGACTCCGTAGTAAACAAGATAGACATTTATCTTTTATTCTGGCAGAATGAACAATAGGAAACAAATACATAAACAAGAAGATGTCAGGGAATAACACTTCTTTTCCACATCATTAGAAAATGCTATGCCGTGGAATAAACTGGGTGATCAGGGACATCCTCTCTGAAGTGACATTATAACCTGAAACCTCAGTGACAGGAAGGCGCAGGAAGTCTACCCTATCTCTCTTCCTTTACTCAGTTCCTTTCCTTCTCCCTTTCCTCTGGGATTCTTATACTGAAGCAGTCCTCCAAGGCCAGGGTTCCCCTAAGCGGGCCATTCCCTTGACTTCTAGGTTCATCTATTCAACAGACTGAAAAAGGGCAGTAGCCTCTGTTCACTCTCTCTGCCCCAAGTGTTGGCTGATCCTCAGAACAGCACTACAATGTTGGTATTATGAAATCTATTTTATTGCTTGGGCACAGGAATAACAACAACTAATATTTATTAGGTGCTTACAATGTGCCACACAGATCAATGCAAAGAAGCAATGGCCCCAGCTGTCACTAGGCTTAGGACTGGGGACCCTTTTACATTTTCCTGGGCTTATAAAGACTGCAGGGATTCCGTGCAACCTAAGGGAAGGTAATTAACGTTGAGAAGCTCTAAAATCAACTGATAAATGCTGTATAAACCTTGGCAGTGAAAGATTAAGCCAGATTTATTTCTATTTAAAAATATATGTATAGGCCAGGCATGGTGGCACATGCCTGGAGTCCCAGCTACTCGAGTGGCTGAGGCATGAGAATCACTTGAACTCAAGAGGCAGAGGCTGCAGTGAGCTGAGATCATGTCACTGCACTCCAGCCTGGGCAAAAGAGCAAGACTCTGTCTCAAAAATTAAAAATAAAAATATATGTATAATATGTTGTATATCTTATATAATTAAGGAATATAATATATGTAATAACAATATATAAAATATTACTAGCATCTGAGTATTTCTAATCAAATTAATTTGATCATGATATTCTTCAGTTCTTTAAAACTTCAATGATTTCCTATTTCTTACATCAGAAATGTCAAACCAAATGGATACAGGCCTGACGATGTTTTGGGGGGATGTGAGGAGACACACATAATAGAATAAACATCAGAAAATTTTTCAATAAAAATCTGATTCCTGAATTTCTTTAGAAAAAAAAAAAGTTCTGGCATCTTCAAGCCCCTACATCACCAGCTAGAATTCACAGCAACTGTCCACAAATGTCCATAATCTGCTGTTTTATTAAATGTTAGTTTTACATAATTTTCTAACTTTTGTATTGCTTTCTTCTTTGAATAGGGAGGTTTCAGGTGTATATTTAAATATCTAGGTTAACAGTATGTCTGAAAGTTATTTTTTGTTATAGATTTTTAGCCTAATTGCATTCTGTTTCTATACTGTGGTCCATATGACACTGATTCTTAATTTTTGTTGTGAATTGCCTTATGCCTCACACCCAGGTCAGTTTTCATAAGCCCTCTGACTGTATTCCACTGGTTGGGGGAAGTATTCCATATATGTCCATTAGAGCTGGTTAATCTATACATTTACTGACTCTATCTGCCTTGTCTATAAATGGCTAAGGGAACAGTCTGAAAATCTCCCACTATGATGGGTGATTTGTCCATTTCTGTAATTTAATCAAACATTGGAGTTTTTAAATTAGACATCTTGTAATGATCTCTAGAATGTCTTTCACCTTAAAATATATTTTTGTCTAGTATTAATCCGGTTATACCAGTTTTCTTAAGTTTGTATTGTCTGGTATAACTTTTTCCATCCATTTACTTTCAGCCTTCTATAACTTTTTATTAACTTATGACTCATCCATATCTGAATTTGTGGCACTGAAGTTTATTTGTTGATGTTTTTCAACCAGTCTGACAGTTTTTGACTTTTAACTATAAATTTTTCTCAACTAATATTCATTTTCTTAATAATACATTTGGGTTAATTTTTCCCAGTTAGTTTTGTATTTTCTTTGTTTAACTTTTTAAGTTTTCCCTCATTTTGCCTCCTTTTGAAATGATAGTGTTGCTTCTTTTCCCCCCTCATTTTACTTTCTTCCTCTTCTCATTTGAAAAGCATACTTTATGTTTATGCTGTTAGCAGTATACTAGAAATGATCAATATGTATATTTAACTTTAAAAAGTAGAGGCTAATCAACATTTTTACCTTCCTTTGAAAATATATGAAACTTAGGGCACTGAAGCATTGGTCACATGCCTTCTGATTTATATTTATGTATTTGAGGATTTCACTACTATATCGATTTCATATACCTATAAAATAGGTTTTTAATTTGTTTATGTAGTCTGTGTTTATCTATAGTTACCCACAAGTACACTGTATTATTTATTCATCGTTCCTTTTTGTATCTCAGGTACTCCTTTTGGGCTGATTTTTTTCCTTCCTGAAATATAGTCCTTAGGCATTAATGGGGAGCTATTCATAGTAAACTCCCTCAGGATTTGGCAGTTTTGTTGCTTGGGTTTCGTTGTTGTTGTTGTTTTGTTTTGTTTTGTTTTTGAGGTGGAGTTTTGCTCTTGTTGCCCAGGCTGGAGTGCAATGGCACGATCTCGGCTCACTACAACCTTCACCTCCCGGGTTCAAGTGATTCTCCTGCCTCAACCTCCTGAGTAGCTGGGATTATAGGCACGTGCCACCATGCCCAGCAAGTTTTTGTATTTTTAGTAGAGATGAGGTTTCACCATGTTGGCCGGGCTGGTCTCAAATTCCTAACCTCAGGTTATTTGCCCACCTTGGCCTCCCAAAGTGCTGGGTTTACAGGTATGAGCCACCATGCCCAGCCTTGTTTTTTCTAAAACTATCTTTATTTTGGCTTCATTGTTAACAGTACTTGTAATAGATATTCAATCTTATATTTGTTTGTTGTTAATTATTTTTTCTTCAGTATATCCAGGAATACTATTACATTTTCTTCTGGCTATAGACGACCTTTCTTTCCTCTCGGGCTGCTTTTTCTTTTTCCGATTGCTTTCAAGATCAACTCTTTGTCTCCGGTTATCTTCAGTTTCACTAGGATGTTTTCATACGAAATTTCATTTTAATCCAGCTTGAAGTTCCTTGAGCTTCCTGAATGTAACGATTGTTAGCTATTCATCAATTAAGGAAACTTCTCAGCCACTATCTCGTTGAATATTATCTCTCTCCAAATTTATCTATTTTATCTTTCTGGGTTTTCAGTTAAACACTTATGAGACCTTCATACTATATCCTCCATGTCTAAACTTCTCTTTTGTACATTTTATCTTTTTATTTTTTATGATATTTCCTGAGTAATTTATTCAGATCTATCTTCTAGTTCACTAATTTTCTTGCTGGCTGTTTTAAATTTGCTGTTTACCTGACAGTTTTAAAATGCAATATTATGTATTTTTATTTATAGAAGTTTTATTGGGTTTTATTATAAAAATCTGCCTTGGCCAGGCACGGTGGCTCACACTTGTAATCCCAGCACTTTGGGAGGCCAAGGTGGATGAATCACTTGAGCCCAGGAGTTTCCAACCAGACTGGGTAATATGATGAAACCTTGACTCTAAAAAAAATACAAAACTTAGCCAGGTTTGATGGTGTGCACGTGTAATCCCTGCTACCTGGGAGGCTGAGGCAGGAGGATTGCTTGAGCCTGGGAGTTCAAGGCTGCAGTGAGCTGTGATCATGCTACTGCACTCCAGCCTGGGCAACAGAGTGACATCCTGTCTTGAAAAAAAAAATCTGCCTCATCAATAATTTCTTGTTCCTTTACCATGATTTCAGTATCTTCACTGATTTATTGAAATGTATGAAATATATTTGTTTTATAGTCTGTATCTGTTAAGCCTGCAGTTCTTACAAATCTGTTTCTACCATTTGCTAGTTTTCTGCTGTCTCTCTCATAGCGTCCAATTTTCTTGTATGTTTAGTGATTTAAAAAAATTTTTTTTTTAATTGTGAGCTCATGTTTCTCTGACCTGTGTTTAACATGCATCATCGAAAAAGGATCTGTTTGCTTCCATCAGTTGGTGGAAGTACAGGTGCTTATCAACCTAGAACCACTTTTTACTAAATTTGTATCCTGGAATTTTGTTAAGACTACTCCTATAGTGTGAATTATAGCTTCCAAATACAAACCGATTCTCGCTTATTGTTAGGAATTCCCGTATAGGATGGTATTTTTTCCTTGTCATTTTTTATAGCATTCAGAGCAAAGTCTAAGACAGTCAAGTCCCCCTTGTGGGTTGGGCTTTCCAGTTGGCCCATTGTGAGCATTAACCTTTAGGGTCTCATTTTTCTTCAGGGTTCCCCAGCCAGGTTTCTCACTTATCTGGATTCCAGGTTTGGCCTGTGACTTCCATAGTATAATCCATTAAAACCAAGTCTTTAGAACACCATACACTGACAGATGTATCGAAGCCAAAAAAAACAAAAAAAAATTGGTGTTCTCTCATCATTTCTTACCTTCAGTATATTCTTTGCTGTCAGCTCAGCTATGCTTTTGAAATATTTTATTTAAAAAAATGTTTCATTCATCATTTTAGGTGTTATGCACCTGGAGGGATATATGTATAGAGTTTAGGGTGTTTTTTGGCTAACACTATTTATTTATTTATGGGGTCATCCTTCTTGCCTAACCAGATTATAAGCACTCAACCTGCTCTATAATGCTCCACTAGTAACTCCTTGCACACATTAAGGATTTAATAAATGTTTCTTGTTTGAAATAAATCTATTCTCTATTATCTGAATAAAAAAATTCTGAAAAGCCTTTAGAAACAACATAAGTTCTCCCTCTTGGCTTTTCATTTTTGCTTCTTTTCTCCTACATAGAAATGTTTCCGTTTGATTAACATATAGTCTCTATACACACTATGTTAATTAAAACTGCCCCTCTGGTTTCATGAACCAAGTAACCTAATTTTTACCTGAAAACTCAAATTAACAGGGCACCAGTCCAATATTAGCTATTTGAAATAAGATGATTACATAAAGTACAAGACTTGACTTGTCAATGAAATTTATTTATCTCTAGACTTCTTGTAGACATCATTATCCAGTGGTATCAAATGTATACCCAAATCATCCTGACGTCGGCGTTGAATGACCACATGCATGAGGTCAGGGGATGTAGCTAGAGTCTTTTAATCTTAGAAAAAAGCCATCCAAATATTTATTTATACTCCACATTAAATCCATACTTGTTTTTAACAATGTTTTAAATAATTTACTGATTAAACTGCATACCACTATCATCACACCAATTTCACAATCAAAGTGTATAAGATGTACAACATTAGTTTGATAGCTTTGTCTACTTCTAAGATACAGGTGTGCACCCTAGTTTTGGAAGCACACATAACAATGTTCAAAAGGAAGAGAAATGTGAAAACTTACAAAAAACAGACTGCTCTGCCAAGAGATCCCAACTCTTTCATCAGCTCAGCGCTTCTACTTCCTAACCCCACATAAGGCTCTAATTCAGAAGTAGCAAGCTTAATTGCCTAGAAGGACTGGCTTGGAATGCCAGTGAGTACAAAGGGCAAGGTAGGGACCCTGGCAAGGCAAAGAGAACTGGTCCTGTCCAAAGGGGCAGGGTTGCCCTTCACCTCCAGCCAATTGTTTCCATGTGGGAGTACAGGGCAGGGTTGCAGATCTCCCAAACCAAGGATCCAGATTTTTATGTAAATTATCCTAATTTTATAAGTTTATAAATATGAAATAAAACATGGAAGATGATTTTCATAATCTTAGAACGAAAAAAAGTCTTTCTAGGTATGGCAGAAAAGGAAAAAAACACAAAACATGACTATATAAAAAAAATTAATTCTGCATAACAAAAACACCATAAACAGCAAGCTTACATACAAAAGCCAGTAAAGATGTGCATATGCAAGCAAAATGCTAATATTCTTAATGTAAAAGTGCTGTTGGAAGCAAATTTGTTATATATATGTTATATATATTCTACTAGAAAATTATCGGCAATAATATGGAGATATGGTTTACAGAAGAGGAAATATGAATGGTTCTTACACACGAGAAGACAAATCACATCACCCATGATAAGAGAAATGCTAATTATATTACAATGAGATACCGTATTTCACTGACTAATACGGCAAAAATCAAAGAGCTTCAAATCACACTTTTGGCAAAGTGATGGAAAACAGGCCTCACATACATTGTTGGGAGATTATAAGCTGAAAAAAGTTTATAGGAGGACATTTGGCAGAATTTATCAAATTTACAAATATGCATTCCCTTTCACCCAGCAGTCATTTTTGTGTACAGAAATACAAAATAAGCCAATGACACACTTACAAGAATATTTACTGCAGTATTCTCTGTGCACACTGTAAAATGTAAAATGTAAAAAGTAAAAATGAATTTACTTAATTTAAGCTAAAATTAAGGGCAAGTAAAGAGAAAACACGGCCTGGGAGAAGATATCCAGAGTTTGAACCCAGAGCCAAATTGCAACAGAGAGAATAACAGGGCAAGCTGCACCTCTGCCACCAGAATATAGAGGCAGAGTAAGATTTACTTTAGGTGAAAAGGAAGAAAATTAACATGTTCACAGCTTCTGAGCTCATACGCTTCAGTAACTAACACTTACCGTGTGTCTCTTTTGTCCAGGCTGTACTAAGCATCATCCTTACATGTTCTCTTTTAATCCCACAAAAACACTTGAAGGAGAGTAGCTTTCCTCATGCTTTTAGGGATGCCAATATCCAGAGAGGTTAAGCAACTTGCCCAGCTTACATAGCTTACATAGACATATCTAATATCATAGGTAAGAAAACACGGGGCGAAGAACTTTGGTCTGGGAACCAGATTCCTCATTATTTAAGCAAAATTACCCCTTACAAGCTGTGTACCCGTGGACCAGTTATTTAGTTCCATGGGACTCAGTTTTGTCATCTGCAAAATAGTGGTGATGATAGTGACTACTTAAGAGAGTTATTGAAAGGCTTAAGTGAGTGGAATTCATGGAGAAGTATCTTAAATATGCCCTAATGTGACAGACTTTATTTTCCAAAGATGGTTTTCCAAAGATGGTTGCAACAAAGATGACCCCCATTGCACATGCTCTTTTTGGAAGTGACTTTGACACTCTTCCATCAGGAAGTCCACCCTATTTCTCTACTCCCTTCAACCTGGGCATACTGTGGGTCTGCTTTGACCAAAAGAATGTGGAGGAAGAGTTCAGGCACAATGGCCTATGCCTGTAATTCTAGCACTCTGGGAGGCGAAGGCAGGAGAATTGCCTGAGCCCAGGAATTCAAGAGCAGCCTGGAAAACATAATGAGACTCTCTCTCCACAAAAAATAAAAAACAAAATCAGCTAGGCATGTTGGCACATGCCTGTAGTCCCAGTGAACTGGGTGGCCAAAGTGGGAGGATTGCTTATACCTAGGAGGTCATAGCTGCAGCAAGCCGTGATTGTGCCACTGCACTCCAGCCTGGGTGACAGAGCTAGACTCTGTCTCAGAAAAAAAATTATATAGGGAGGAAGTGATGCTGTACCACTTCTGAGCATAGCCCTTAAGTGACCTGGCAGTTTTTGCTTCTGCCTCTTAGAAACTAGCTGCCACAAAAGAAGTAAAACTGCCCTAAGACAGTCATGACATGAGAAGTTCAAGCCCCACAGAGAGAGGTTGGAGGAGGAAATGCCATGTGAAGGGAGAGAAGCCAAAAAGCCATGAGGAGTCAGATAAGTGACTGCAGAAGCCACCTAGGGAGTGGAGCCCCGGTGCCAGCTGCCCCGGCTGACGTCATGTGGAGCAGAGACAAGCCAGTCCTCCCCAAGCCAAGCCCTCCCCAAAGTCCTGACCCACAAGAACATGAGCAAAGCAAAATGGTTGTTTTAAATCACTAAATTTTGGTGTCATTTGTTACGCACTAATAGATCACCAAAGCATCTAGTATAAGATGCTTCAAAAATGATGCTATTATTTTATATTCACTAGTATTTTATGCTATGCTTATTATTATTTTTAACTCCCATCAAAACACTACAGTAAATAGTTGTAATAATTTTATTGGTAAAACAAATTTTTAATCATTTAAAAAATGACATTTTAATGGGTCACAAAAGGGAGGTCTTCAGTAATTACCCAAATATTAAAAAATGTGAAGGAAGGAATAAATTAACTCTAACTCTAGTTCAATTAATATTGTTGAGAAAGACTAGAGATACTAGACTTGTGCAGGGCAACATTAATTTTTATTTTTATTTATTTATGTATTTGCTTTTTTGAGACAGAGTCTCACTCTGTCATCCAGGCTGGAATGCAATGGCACGATCTCAGCTCACTGCAACCTCCACCTCCTGGGTTCAAGGGAGTCTCCTGCCTCAGCCTCCCAAGTAGCTGGGATTACAGGTATGCAACACCGTGCTTGGCTAATTTAAGACTGATTTTTAGAGTGCAAAGATAAACCAAAAATGCTTTCATATTTCACAGATCTTTAGAGCAAATATTCTTGAGAATGAACATGGGGAGAAGACTAGAAATGTATTTCTGCTGGCATATGAGTTTACCACTGAATTCTTATTATATAGAGTGACTCACACAATGGGACTGAGATAAAGGCTCTCCAATGTGAAAACCGCTGAATATGTATACAAAGACAACTAGTTGGATATCGTTTTTTTTTTCATCCACAATTTGGCTGGTAAATACACTCAGGCTACATTAGTAAAACACAGTTCAACTGCTCTAGGCAGCAGACATAGCACAATAACATCTTCTCAATACCATCATATTCAGATGGACCCACAGGACATTGTTATAATCTCTGTGATCTTTAATCAGTCTCTGTAGCCTGGTAACCCCAAGAACATTTAGGATAACACCTCGACCCCTGACTCCTGCATTAGAAATGTTTTGTAATGAAGGGACAATGGCTTCGCTCCTATTAATAAAGAATTCCCTTTGTATGCCTCCCCAGTCCTCTTCGTAGACCTTTGCCTGTAGTAGATGCTCAGTCTACTTAAAAGTTAATTGAATTAAGCTTAAAAATGAAAAAAGACCCAGTCTCGTTTTAAGAGAGATTTCAGTCTAACACATAAATACATCAGCAAACAGCTGCTGACTTGGTATACAGATGGCCTTGGCAGGGACCTAAACCATTTGTTTTAAGAGTAATGAGCCATTTTCATGATCAACCCCTTTATCCCTAAGTGCAGTTTCTGCTGTGTCTTATGCCTAGAAACAGGAAGTGGGTTCCAGATTATGAGTCCTGGGAACTGAGATCATAGCTTGGGTTCTAGATTATGAATCCTGAGAGCTGAGATCATAGCTTTTGATTTAAAAAACATTGTTATATATGGAAATTGATATACAGAATGATAATTGAATAACAGTTACCAGTCATTCTATGCTCGCTGTGTGCCAAGCATGGTGTAAACCACTTTCCATATATTATTTTATTTAGTCCTTACATCAATAGAGCAAAACAAGTATTATCTGGCTTTTCTATCTTAAGAAACTAAGGTTTAAAGAAAATTTAAATAGTAATCCCCTTCTCCCTCTCTTGCAGCCACCAGAACCAAAAATATAGAAAGATAGAGTGAAGTCGATGTATGCTATTTTAGAGCACTGGGCATCCTACCTCATGTGATCCTAAAGGGATTTCAATGACAGGACCCTGCTCCTAACCACATGAGTAGCTCATCAGATTTGTTCTCTCAGGTCCTTAGTTGTTGTCCCTAAAGTCATAGGGACAGCAGTAATGTGGGTGAGTCACCCAAAAGCATCTTGAGATAGTCTATGAGTTCTGTGCTCTCAAGACTTCCTTGGCTCCTCCTTGAAGCTGGGTGGGCAACTCCTTATTTCTTTTTCCAATTTTGTTAGCCACCCAATATCCTTCCAACAATTGCTTCATTCTTTACCAGACTGTATTTCTGTTGTGTACATGCAAACAACTACAGCTGATAACACAGTGACAAAGAGTACAATGAAAGAAATGTGATTACCATACTGAGATGAGGCACAACAGAAGTGGGATTCCTATCTGTGATCTGAGAGGGGTGGGAATCAGCCTATGTAAGTACTGAGAGCTACTTCTGAATGCACAGGATGAATTAAAGCTATGGAATACATGCTAAAACCTTGGAGTTTCCACTGGTAGGCATGGAAAAAAAACACATGGATTTTCAGTGAGTGCTGAAAATGTTTCTTATCTTCTTAGAGTTGAGATGATAGGAAGTGAAAACCCAAAAGAGTGATACTGTTGTTCACTGAATCCAAGTATCAGTTAAATCCTTGCAAAGTCTATTTGCAAATTTTGTCCTTGATCAGGAAGGAGCAGAATTCCCACAACTGGAAGAGTGGCATCTGGAGGGAATGCAGAATCTGGAGAAGCCCCAGTGTGATACCAACCCATTTTCACAAGAAAACAATGAAGTGAACCATATTCTGCACCTATTTTGCATATAAGAAAATATTTTATAGACAAGGAAAACTTACAGGTTTCACACCATAAGTGGCAGAGCCAGAATTCAAACCAGAACATCTTATTCAAAACCCATGCCTTTAACCAGGGTTCAGCAAACTCTTTCAGAAGTCTCTGCCACGAGGACTCTACTCTGCCGTTGCAGTGCAAACGCAGCTATAAACAATATGTAAACACTTCAGCATGGCTGGGATCCAGTGAAACTTAATTTATGAACATTGAGGTTTGAATTTTACAAAATTTTAACACGTCGCTAAATATTATTCTTTTGATTTCTCAACATAATTTTAAAATGTAAAAACCATTCTTAGCTCGTGAGCCATATAAAAAGCAGACATTACTGAAGTTTGCTAACTCCTGCTCTTACACTGCATCAGTAGAATCAAAGCCAGTATTTGAAAGTGGATCCATGATTCCTCAAAAATAGATCCGTGAAAGGCTTTTTCTAGATAAAGGCAGTGTGTGTTTATTCCCTGGCTTATGAGCAGTAGGGTATCCTTCTGTCAAGTGGTGGCAAAGCATACTTTTAAATTGTTCATGTAGGCCACATGTGCAGCTGTAAACAGGACAGAGAGTTAGGTATTCACTTAAAAAATAAAAGAGAATCATGTTAGAAGAAACTTGAGTGTTTGGGGAAAGCACCCATGCTGACCTGAGGCCAGCTAATATGGAGATTTCTGCCAAGAAACTAAAATACAAAGAGCCAGGCATGTTTACTTTCAATCCTATAAATGATTTATGAGAACTTTAATACGGCTACTGAGTATACTAGTAGGCTTGTTAGACATTTTATTTTTTGACCAGGGAATCATTTGTAAACTGAAGACACTGATGTGTGAGCTCAGATTCCAGCGTCAAAGGTATATTTAAGCATTCTTGAAGTTCCCCTCTGACCCATCTCCTCCCTATTGCTATTTTGACCAATGTCCATTTCTCCATGGTCACCAAAACTCAGACGTTACTAATATGAAGAAAGACTCAGTGTTTACTAAGAATTCCACAGCTGCTTGCAAGAAAGGCAAAGAAGGCAAGAATGGGGTGGAGGTGGTGGTCAGAAGCAACTTTAGATTTGGTGACAGAGGTAAGATACGCTAAACCAGAATGCAAACAGAATCTTATCGCCATCTTCATGTAAATGGCCGAGAATGTTGAACTTTTTAGAAAGCCAGCCCAAATTGACCATGTTTAGGTTTACCACAGGATAGCAGCTGAAAAGATTCATATCCTCCATCCCCAGTGAACCACACCTTGTGATTTAAGAAAAGAAACTAGAGAGGTAAATGTCTTCTGTCTTTTACATTTCTAAATGGTTGGAAAAAAATAATTCTACCCGATTTTTGTTTTATTTTCATGATAGTCTATGCTTATAAAAGAGTTTTAAAGATATATCCTCACAGTTTTGTTTTGTTTTGTTTTTTTGAGACAGCCTCACTCTGTTGCCCAGGCTGGATGGAGTGCGGTAGTGCTATCTTGGCTCACTGCAAGCTCCAGCTCCCAGGTTCAAGGGATTCTCGCGCATCAGCCTTCCAAGTAGCTGGGATTACAGGCATGCTCCCCACACCCAGGTAATTTTTCTATTTTTTGTAGAGACAGGGTTTTGCCATCTTAGGCTGGTCTCAAACTCCTGGCCTCAAGTGATCTGCCCACCTTGGCCTCCCAAAGTGCTGGGATTACAGGTGTCAGCCCGTGCACCCAGCCTCATTTTCTATTTACTAATTTATATTCGGAATAGCAGAAAGGAGTAGAAATAGGATAAAGGGTATTGGTTGAGAAGTAGAGGGTTAATAGAGATATCTGTAACAGTTCATTTCCAAAGATTTGACCACTGAATTTGTACCAGGCATTCAGATGCAGAGACAATAGAGTTTGCCAAGTCCTTATTTTCAGAAAGCTAATCTAATAAAGTAGAATAAAATACGTACAATAAACGAGATGATGTATTAACTCCAGACTAGGAAGGAAACACTCTTTTAGCACTGTAAGATAGAAGATATGAAGATCTAATACTGTCTTTGTTTGTTACCATCTATTTTCCTAAAACCCAGAACAATTTGGGGACCTCTTTTGCTGTCCCTCCTACAGCCTCAAAATCTAAAGATCCATGCCCCTACCCCATCCTTTGTAGGAGGAATTGAAAATTATTGTCATTTTCATCAAAATCTGGGTGCAAGAGGAAATGAGAGTCTTGGGGAGAGCAGTGGATAGCAACTCTGGTCCTTGGGTCAAAGTTGCCCGCTGCCTATTTCTGTATGGCAAGCAAGTCAACAGATTTTTTACATTTCTAAACGGGTTGGGAAAAAATAAAAAGAACAATATTTTGTGATGTAATAATTATATAACATTCACATCTCGGTATCCATAAATCAGGTTCACCAGAACACAAATGCCTGCATTTGTCTGTACCTAGTCCAGCAGAGCAGAGTGGGCCAGCAGAGACCACATGGCCCAAAGCCCAACATCTTTACTCTCTGGCCCTTTGCAGGAAAAGCTTGCCAACCACTGGGTGAGATAAATAAAAGAGATAAAAAGAGAAGACCGAGGAGGAGAGAAAAGAGCAGCATGAGGGTGAGGGGCCAATCCAGGGGCTACTTTCATTTCTGACTGTGAGACTACACCTAAGGGGAACCTGAAGAACCAGGAAGTAACACTGGTGTCCGCAAATAAATCAGAACAACATGGATAAACTAGAAAATCCCTTGTGAATTTTTCTATGGAAAGCATCATATTGTTTAAATCCAAATTAAGGGACCGACTGACCGTCCTTTGCAATTCCACATATGTGCTGCAGCAGCTGACAGGAAGCCTCTTTGCCATAGTTTAAACCTTCTCTAAAAAGTACAGTAAGTCTGTGTGTGTGTTTAGGAGGAAAGGGTGGTTATGTGACAGATGCAGATTGCAAATATATTTTATTTTATTTATGAGTACAAATTTATGGGCTTCATGAGAAATTTTCTGCAGGTATATATAATGGGTAGTGACCCTGTCAGGGTATTTCAGGTGTCCATCACCTGAGTAGAATGCATTTCTTATGTACAGTTATCCTACCTTGTTATCAAGCTTTAAATTTATTCCTTTTATTTTACTGGCAAGTACATTTTTAAAAGATCTGTAGTGGGGAGTGGACTGGCACAGATGACAGAGGCTTAGCTTTTATTCTATATACTTCTGTAGCACTTAAATACATTCATGCCACATAATAACATTTCAGTCAACAACAGACTGCATGTATGATGATGGTCCCATAATATGATAATGCAGCTGAAAATTCCTATGTCCTAATGACATTATAGCTGTCCTCATGTGCAACACACTACCTTTTATATGTTTAGATACACAAATACTTAACATTGTGTCACAATTGCCAGAGTATTCCTTGTAGTAACATGTTGTATGGGTTTGTAGCCCAGGAGCAACAGGCTAGACCATGTAGCCTAAGTGTGTATTAGGCTATACCATCTAGGTTTGCGTAAGTAAACTTGTGATGTTGCCACAACCACAAATTCACCTAATGGCATATTTCTTAGAACATATTCCCACCATTAAGCAACAGACAACTATCACAATTTAATAAAGTATTTTTAGCAATTTAATAAAGCAATACAAATTGAATGTAAAAAAGAAAAATAAATGCCCCATTAAATAATTGTAACCACAAGTTTTGTGTACTCAAAGATAATGAAAATCCCTATTTGACTAAACAATAAAAAGGAAGTGGAAGAGGCAAATCAGGAAATGCTATAGAAGAACATGACATTTTCAATAAGCCTTTGAGGATCAATAAGATTTGACAAGGTGAAGAGGGCATCCCATGCCAAAGAAACAAACAAAGGCACGGGGGACAAGGGCTCCTGCTCATCCTGAAGAAAGGATCACCCCAGATGGTCTTCAGGCTTATTGACTTTGTGATGGAATATTATTTGCAAGACTGAGTTAGTTGTATGGACAGATACACTTCACAAAATAATCAGCTATAAAGGAACGTTTAACTACTTGCCATCAGACATTGTAGCTTATAAGAAAAACAGAAAAAGGGAGGTAAGAACATTGCTATTACACTAATATAAATGCTGAAGATATTGTACCATCTTGAAGAATTCCAGCCACACTTGCTTACTAATGCTTTGCAGGACAATCACCAAACACAAATCAATCCAACAACTTCGATTTCCAGTCAATTCGCAGTCATATCTTTTTCTCATGCAAACAAACTTGAGCAGAGCCAGTTTCCAGTTTGACAAAAGGTTATTTTGCCTCCCTATTCATATAGTCTACCAGCACTTCTCAACCACATAACGAAATGTTGCTTTTCAGACCCTTCTCCAGACCTATCAGATTAGTATCTCCACAGGTGGAGGTCGAAAGCTTTTATTATTAAGTTCCCAGGTGATATTTACACACTGAAGTTTGAAAATCTCAATTCTAAAACGTCCATGGCCTCGTTTTATAACTTCTATGATTAATAATCCTGCCAATGGCAAGTCGGAACATCTGGGGACCTTGCTTCTAACTTGACCTTTCCAATCGATAGTCACTGCAAATTACGGAATGTAAGGTCACATCCTTTCTGGCTCCTTGGTGCTCCATCAGGAGCTACATGGACTTCGAATCAGTAATGTTGCTCTTCTTTCCCAAACCTGTCTCCTACAGTTTCTGAGGAAAGTGAATGGAATAACATACATAAGGCTTTCAGCACGGGGCCCAATACTTGGAGACGCCCATAAATGCTGGCTGGTTTCCTCCATCTGATTCGTCTCTTAAATCTCATAGTGGTTTGTCTCGAGGATTCCCAAAAGAATGGTGGGAAATTATTGCAGGTCCCTAAAGTGCAGCAGTAGTGAGTGACTCCAAGGCTCCCAGCCTCTTAGATGCTTTTCCTCTAGGTCAATGGCTGAAGACAACACACTCTTCATGGGGCTGACATTTAATGGCTCCTTGCTTACTTCTATGCTGTCAGCCTTGAGCTACTCTCTTTTCAACATTTGGTCAACAGTGGAGTCCTTGATTCCAGTGGAATCTAACCCTGAGGTCAACGCGGGGTGGAAGCAGGGATGTGAGAGCCTGGAAGCTGCCTTCTCCCATTGTCCCCTCCACACCCTCCCACATGCATCAAACTGGGGCCCACCAGGGGCCCCAGTTTGAAACCCATTCTCTAAGTCTTAGAGTGTGTTGGAATCTAACCCATGGAAGAAATGAGGTATGAATGTTATAAAAGCCCAGATTCCAGAGCATTGGAGAGAAAGCAAAGCCCCTCATGAAGAAAAAATAACTTGTAACTACATTGATTTCATTATAAAATGAATATTTAAAATAAAACTAGTCTAACTGTATTCATAATAACCTTGAGAGAAGTTCTCACTGACCCCATTGCCCTAATACAACTGCTGCTGTTAACTACTTAGGACATTTGGAAAGATGATACATGTCAAAAAGGACAGGTGTAGAATCATAGAAAGTTGAATAGAGGTCCCAAGCATAACATATCAGCTATGCGATAGGATGACAGAGCTATCTTAGAGATCCTCCATTGCAGAATGCAAAGAACCTGGGGCTTTCTCCCAAACCGCCAGACCTCAGGGTCTGAGGCTGCTTCTCCAAGTATGGCCAGGGTCCTGGGGGAGGGGCAGAGGGGTAGGAAAAGGGATGGAGAGAAGGAAAGGAGGGAGGGAGACAGAGAGCTCAGGGAGAGAAGTGAACTTTAGGATGGCCAAAAGAGGTGGGCTCTGCATGGGTTACCAGCCTCTCACCTAGGTGCCTGTTTGTCACCAGCTAATTCCAAGACTTACTCTCTAGTGAAGAATTGCACTTTCACACTCTCCAGTACTCATTTTTGTTTTTTGTTGTTGCTGCTGTTGTTGTTGTTGCTTTGAGACAGGGTCTTGCTCTGATGCCCAGACTGAGTACAGTTTATGATCATAGCTCATTACAGCCTCAAACACCTGGGCTCAAGCAATCCTCCCACCTCAGCCTCCCTAGTAGCTGTGACTATAGGCACATACTACCACACCTGGTTAATTTTTTAAATTTTTTGTAGAGATGAGGTCTCACTTTGTTGCCCAGGCTGGTCTCAAACTCCTGGCCTCAAGTGATCCTCCCACTTTAGCCTCCCAAAGTGCTGGGATTACAAGCATGAGCCACCACCCCTGGCTCCCTCCCATATTTCAGACACATGACTAAAAAGCTACATAATCAGTTTCACTGCCCTGTAACAGCTCCTGGTACCATTAGCATAAAGCCCAAATTATTTAAGGTGGCTGGTAAAATTCCTACTAACATATCCAGACTTGTCCCTTCCCAACCCTTTCCCCATCATCACCATTCTCCCCCTAACATTCAACAAGTATTTACAGAACATCTTCATGTGTTGTGCTAAAAAGACTATGTGCTCAATGCTGAAGAATCACTGGTCATCAAAATGTCTACCCAGGAATAGCCAACCTCTGACTCCTTCAAGGCCTTCACTCAAGCTATCACACTCTTCCCTCCACCCAGAAACTTCTTTTCTCCTCCTCTGACTAGCTCTAATTCTTCCTCCAGAAAGAAGCTTAAATGTTTCTCCCTTAGGAAGACTTACCTTAACTGTCTTAGCCTCTCTGACCAAGCTAGCTAGCTGCTTCGTCCATGCTGAGGGAGCATATGCCCCTCCTCCAGTCTTCATCACAAAACTTCATGCTATTACTTTCCTTTTTGACTGGAATAGGACCAGTGGGAGAGGAGAAATTGTGTTTATGATCCAGCCTTTGTCAATGAGGGCCACCTAAGGAAATTAAGCCCTACAGAAAATGGGCGACTATTTTCTCAATTCTCCTGTTACTGGTTGAAGGTGTCCAGGTTCTTAGCGTTTTGAACAAAAAATTGGACACAAATGCACAAACAAAGCAAGGAAAGAATGAAGTCATAAAAGCAGAGATTTATTGAAAATGAAAGTATACTCCACAGAGTGGGAGTGGGCCCGAGCATAGGGGCTCAAGGGCCAGCTTACAGAATTTTCTGGAGTTTAAATAGCCTCTAGAGGTTTCCCATTACTTGGTGTGCACCCTGTGTAAATGAAGTAGTGGCCCAATCAGAGGCTGAAGTGAAGTTACAAAGGTTACACCCTATGCAAGCGTCTGATTGGCTGTGGAAATCAACCAATCAGAGGCTAAAATGAAGAAACAAAGTTACATTTCTATGCAAATGAAGACAATCTGCAATCAGTCTGATTGGTTGTGAAAAGCAACCAGTCAGAGGCTGAAGTGAAGTTACAAAGTTACACTCCTATGCAAATGTCTGATTGGTTCAGAAAACAACCAATCAGAGATACCTTCAATTTTCTATCTGCCACACAGAAAACAGGGGTTGTGTGGAGAGGTGCTTTGCAAAGGGAGTAGCCTCTGGTCCTTTTGTTACTTAGGTGTGGTAAGTTGGGGTTTTTCTTTTGATTCAGTTCTAGGAAGTCAGCTTGAATCGGCCTTAGGTTCCCTGCCTCCAGACCCTATTCTCTTGCAGCACTCCCACAGATACCATGTAGCCAGCATCATTTTAGATGGGTAGGAAAAACATTAAAATATACTATAGATGCCTTGGGCATTAGGTTTCAATTCTCTCAGGGAACCCCATGGAGAAGGGCCAGCTATCCACCCATGTGATGTTTGACACACAGTAGCTCTCAGTAAATGTTTGTTTAGTTCAATTAAATAACTAAGGTCTCCAGGTTTGGGGGCAAGGAGAAGGACTTACTGTGTCCTCAGTAACATTTACATAAGATCAGTGTGAATAATATCACCAGTTTATAGGAATAAAATTGGCAAGGAAAAGAAGAGCTGAGTTTTAAAAGGCTGGATAGCCTAAATGAGCTATGATTCTTTCAGCACCAGAGACGTATTATTTCTATAGGTTCCAGGCCTGAATGACTTCTCACCTTGTCTTCATTCACTGTCAGCTTTTTCTCACTAGGTGCTTTTATGACTTTCCCTTGCAGATGCCCCTGTTTCTAATTAGAGCCAGGGGCCTGACCCCCAGAGAGCTGATAACAATTTTGCCCTTCGAGGTACCTTATTGGCTAACTGGAAAAGGCAGGTTAATAGTGTCTGCATGGAAGGTATATTATTAGAAGTGAGTCTGTGAAGCAAACTCCCCGTGACTCTAATCTTCAGAATGCTGACTCCTGAGGTCAGTAATTGGGCACCACAGAATTCACTGGAGCAGCAGGCCTAAGCCTGTCTTCAGGCCTCTTTGAAATGCAGTTCCTGAGGTCAGAGAAATAATTGCTTCATTTGAAGGGGGTGGAAAGAGATGAGAGGGGAAGAAACAACCTTCATTATTTCTCCAGTTTATCAATGCACCATGTTCTCAATATCCTGGTCTAATTAAAATAACACAGGCTGCTTGAGAAACTCAATCATTTCCACAGTGATTCTTGTCAGTTTGCTCCTCCTGCCAGCTCAGAGATGCCTAATGGCAGATAAGCCTGGAGCCTGAGACCCCCTCGCTTAGTCATTAATTCAGCGACCAGGGTGCCATGATGCTCATTAAAGTTCTTTACCCCTGTTATATGAAAACTCTTAATTAACAGGGAGGATATTTTAATGTCAATGCTTTGCAACTTTCCAAAGATAAATGCCAATGTAATCAACCTGAACCCTTGACCACCCCTCCTAAGGCAAATCTGCTCTTCTCAATCGCCAGAGGCTGATTCTGGACTCCGTATGCCATCAGAGGAGACTCTTGGTATCAGCTGCACAAGGGCTGGTATCAGCTCTTAGGGAAGGGCTTGAAAAATGACTCAGAGTTCAGCCACTGTATTGCAACCCTGGTAATGTGAGAAGAGTTCCAGGCAAGATCCTGAGATCCAACTTTTGTGTTCAAATGCCATTAAAAAAAACCACGAGGACAAGGAAATGTTGCTCCTCTTTCAACCAACTCTGCACACCTCCTGTAGGCCAGACTTAATTCAGCCTCACAGAAAAAGAAAAAGAAAAATATCAGTGCAAAAGAGATGTGAAAGGAATAAACCAAAACGCACACATTGGACAAAAAAAGAAGCAGGGGAAAAGTTAAAGAAAAAAAAAAGACTCAATCCTACAATTGAACCAACAGCAGTATCAAGTTCTCTGGGTCCTGCGGGAGGCCCTGGCCTGGCCCTGGATGGCTGGGTGTACAGCACAGAGGAAGGACCCACTGCAGAGGTAAGGGGGCGACCTCTGGCCTGCTCACCTCAGGGACCCGCAGCAAGGATCTTGAATCCACACAGCTTTGGGGGCTGGCCCCTGATTGTAGCTTCCATACCCATGCAAGCTCCACCTCTGCCATGGCTCCCCACATTTTCAGATATGTTCCCAGACTGTCATTCTCAGAGCCAGAGCCGAGTGCCTTGTGAGACATCAGGTCCTTTGAGTTCCTGCTCCTTCCATACCTGACCCAGAATCTACCCGCGTAGCCACTGACATGGCTTTTGTGACCTGCCTTGCTGGTGAACCATTAGCCCTGGAAAGACAGAAGATCTCATTTTCGTCAGTAGTCAGCGTGCTTCAGTGGTGGGAAAATAAGTTCTAGATGACACGAAAGGCAGGGTTGTGGATATAAACTAACTGCATCTGACATAAGAAAATATTTTTAAATAAAAGCAGCTTTTCTTCCTGTGCCCTAAGATGCCAGTGTTACAAGTGTTATTAAGGCAATTTAAAGATTGTTTAAAATTTTCCTCTCCTGTTTACCTTAATTGCAAGGCAGATGCAAATGTCCCCTCTTGCTCCTCAGGCCACAGCAGAAAAGTATTAGAAAGGAATATATCAAAGCTCAGAGATTGGAATTTAAAAAATGAGATTCAGATGTGTCTATAAATATGACAGGGAGATAGATGGAGACCCTTGAAGCCAGTGTGGGCAAAACATGCCTGGAATTTGGTCCGTGACCTCACCTGGCCATTTGCTTCATTAAATCTGCTGCTTTCGGGCACACATGGGTCTGGGGGTCAGCCGGCATGTTTTCATCCCATTTACAATATGCAATATTGTTTGCTCGCCTTAGGGGCTGCTGAGCCTTCTGCCTCCTGCTCAAGTGTCATGATTCGGCCAAACTGAAGAGGCAGGAAACAGAGCTGGATGGATCACCGGTTTGATCTCAAGAGAAAAATCCCTTATTGTGACTTCTTTCAGAGGCAGGAGATTGTTGGAGGCTGGGAGGAGGGGGCAGGAGATAGAGTCAGAAAAGGGCAGGAGATGAGTATTCACTAGGATGCTTCCAGCCTTGTCTCCTGCTCCTGCATGCCATCTGCACATCCACACACCTCTCCTGCTCTGTATACCACCTGCACATCTGCACGCCTATCCTGCTCCTGCATGCTACCTAAATGTGTATTCATCTCTCCAGAGTGAACTTGAAAAGGTGCGCAGGAGTGAAACACACGGAGATGGCCTGAAAAACAGCAGGTATTCTAGAGGAAGATGATTCTAGGTTCAATACATGGGTCTTCCCCTCATTAGTTAGGTGTGCTTAGGCAAGTGACTTGGACTTTCTGTGCCTTGGTTTTCTCATCTGTAAAACAGGAATAATAATATTCTTGTGTCATAATTTCCAAAAGGAACAAATACAAAAACATAGGCAAAGTGCTTTGCATAGACAATTGATCGCTTCATAGTCTATGTTAGATTATTTTACTTTCCTTCTCTGTAACATCTACTACAGAATGATCAACTGTGAGGCAAATAAAGAGAAGACCTGAGAAATATAACTGTTTTCTTAGCAATGGACAGCAACAGCGGCAAGATGAAAGATGATGAAATCAAGCCATTTTAGCCTGAGAACCACTAGCAACAAGAAGAGAGGTTTGGGGTGAGAACATAGATGCATGGAGCGCTGGCCCATTTCCTTCAGAAATCATTAAATCCCTTTTCACAATCTGATCACTCAGCTGAGCGACTATGTGTTGGGTTTGTTTTCCAAAAAGCCTGAGTACTCATGGAAGTACCTTATGAGAACTTCCTTAAGGATGACCTTGCTTAATAGTAAACCTGCTTCATTGTGAGCCAATAGGCTCATCCTCTACAGGTTCCGAAAATCCCCCTTCCTGTCTCCTAGCCTGTCACCATGTCACAAAGTCCAGCTCTCTTATCTGCTTTGTGAAGTACAGACTTTTGCCATAGGTCTGTGAGAGGGGGACAGAGAGAGAGAGAGAGAATAAGAGGCCCCACTCATTCAGGCTATGGCCCAGCTCTTGCTTCATCCCATGCCAAAGAGCTCTTTCTTCCCAGGATGATCAGCCCTAGGGATCTCCATTCGCTTACCATTCCCTCTTGGCCACAAGGGTACTTAGCGATCACTAATTATACTAGTCCCACTTCAGTATGTTCAGGAATACTCATTTTCATGAATGCCTACATGTAGTCCAGTTTGTTTTTATCAATTTTCCTCCTGTGCAATAGAAGGATACACTCCATAAACTTCCCAAAGTCCTCTCCATCTCAGCTCTGGGTCTCCTGAACATAACCACTCCAGAAAGAACCCACAGAGTTTCCTAAGGACAGACAACAGAGACTTCTCAAGTTTCATGACTGCAATGGAATTGGCAGTTGGGGTGTTTTCCTTCCCTTTCCTTTTATTCCAGCTACATAGAAGATAGAAGACTTTTTCCACACAGCACTCCACTGGTTTACGGAACAGAGACTGTCGGGGACAGGTCTTGATAGCCTTCTTTAACATGCCTCCCCTAAACTACTTTATCTCCCATTTGAAGGAGAAAAGTGAAGAAAAAAAATAACCTTTCTTCAGAATCTGAAGTTATTAATCTTTATAAGCATTATAAATGGGGCAGAAACGGACACTGGAAAAGCCAAAATGGAAGGATTTAAAAGTCTGTTCTCACACCCTATTGTGTACTACACTCTGGAGATACTACATTTTGTTCGAGAACCACCACCTCCAAGAAGGAGCTGTTTGTGCCCCACAGATGAACTGTCTCCTTTATGGGACCCTGAATGCTATATGTGTCAGAGAGCAAGACCCAAATTCACAAAAAATTATCAGTGGATTTAGGCTCTTCGGGTCCGGACCACCTCCCTTCCACCTGCATCTCACGAGCAGGCCTTTGGACTGCAGTTATGATTAAATTTTTAGAGACTGTTTAAAGATGTGTCAGGATTTTTCTTGGGTTTCCTTTTCAAATAAATCTTCCAGCCTTGACTCCTCTGTGTCTGAGTCGGCCCAACTAAAAGCATATTCATTTCTGTGGGAATGTTAGGACGAAGAAGGAGGGGTGGAGGTCGGAGTGGATGTTTCTTTCTGCTCACAGCTGCCTCTAATCTCAGAATCCAAATCTCCAAAGCTGATAGATCCTCATTCAAGTTGCTTGAATCCAGGGCATCTTGGCAACATTTCAGATCTTTTGGTTGGCAAAAGTAGTAAGCTCTCTCATGATCACTGGGGTTTGGTACCATCATAAACAATGTTTTAGATGAACCATTTAAATTAAAATAAACTGAAATAAAATATTTCAGTGGCTTAAAAAAAGAAATCATGTTTACAACCTCTTCTTCCTACCGTGGTTCAGAAGAAGAACTCTCAAGATTTCTTGCTTGAGATAGTCCTCTGGGTGAGGCTTTAAGCAGTCATGCAGTGCAAAATGAATTCTGCAGAGATCTTGCATAGTATGTTGAGTATAAAATATAAATACTTTGAAATTGTCACTGATTACAGATGCATAACATTATCTTGCTTGACTGGCAGAATGATATTTGGTGATAGAATACACATCTATTTTTGGAAATAAAAATTTGCTCAGAAATACTAATCATTTTCTCAAACAATTTTCCTGTCCCAAAACACCTGATAAGACACATTCTCTTCAATAGGAGCTGGCATGGATTGGG
Organism: Aotus nancymaae; assembly: GCF_030222135.1. Lineage (NCBI taxonomy): Eukaryota > Metazoa > Chordata > Mammalia > Primates > Aotidae > Aotus > Aotus nancymaae. The sequence goes on from NW_026988455.1 coordinate 27,202,071, forward strand.
GATAAAGGAGGAAGTCGGTGTTCCATAAAGGAGATAACAGGCTCTGCCTATCATAATCTGCCAGGAAGACAAGGCAGTTTTCAAAGGCCTCAGAGGACATGGGGATGTGCCCACGTATCCTCCCCAGCAGCTCTTCCTTCCTGCCTTCATATAAAACACAAAGTGAAAATATTCACTGCTCCCAAAACAACTAAACACCAAAAAGCTGCTGAGGCATCTACCACTTAAAACAGACCCTTAAAATGATTATTTACCCAACCATGTTACATTTACTAGGAAGGGTTGCAATAGGTCCTTCACACCACCCCGTTAAGGAATGTAACATAATATATACTTACTAGTATAACTAAAGAGTAATTATTATGGCTCTGTATGTGCTACTAAAATTAAAAATATATTTGCTCTTTATCTGTTAGTGATTACAGTTTATATTTATAAAGCTAGTTTAACAGCTTTTACTAAGAATATATACAGTTTTTTTCTTTTCACTAGCACTTTTTAACTTGTTTCCCTTACATGTATCCTCCATCATTTAACCAAATTCACGAGTGAAATGTTTTATTCACACTATTTTCTCAGAGTATCCTAAACACAACAAACATAAATGGCCTAGATTTTTTTTAAAAATGTAGAGTGTGAATACAATAAATCATCCATCACTTAATGGCTTTTATTTAAATAACTTGCAAATCATTTTATGCTGCCTCCTACCCTCCCCTTACTCCAGATTTTAAAAAATCAAAGCAAATAAAATACCAATCATGGCTAAGAGTATAATGCACAGTCAGCAGAACCCCCTGGAATGTGAACCAGTAAGTTTAAGTGAAGTAATCAAGTTTGCAGACATTTTCCCAAATTAAAAGTTTGACTTAGACCTTTTATTTTTCAAGAGTCTTACTTCATGTTCTCATCTTATTTCTTAAGCTACCACCAGAAAAGAAGTTGAAGGAGTCTGTGGGAGAATTTCCACTCAATGACAAATAGCACAGCTTTGAGCTAGCCTCATTGTCTTTGTGCTTGGAGCTGCATAACCAGGGAGGAAGCATAGGATCCACTCATGTGTTTGTTACTGAAAGGAAAACTAGTTCCATATGTCCACACACACACACCTCATTTTGTGTCTGGCCTTCAGACAAGTAACATCACATAGTGATGTCAAGGAAACAGGGACATAGCAATCTGGTTTTGCTTAAACCTATGTACAAGAAAAAATACATTTAGATGACCTATTCAAAAGGTGTTTTAACTTTATTCCAAGTGGACAATAGAACTTGGGTGAAATCAGTCAATTTTTTATCCTTGAAAAAATATGAACCATTAATATTTTTAATTATAAGATTTGTTTTAATCAAGTGTTCAAATAAATCTCCAAGGAGTTTTCTCTCTTCTTTCCTAGGTTAAAAAAATCATGTGTCGCCTGTAATCCCAGCACTTTGGGAGGCCGAGGCGGGTGGATCACGAGGTCAAGAGATCGAGACCATCCTGGTCAACATGGTGAAACCCCGTCTCTACTAATACAAAAAATTAGCTGGGCACGGTGGCGCGTGCCTGTAATCCCAGCTACTCAGGAGGCTGAGGCAGGAGAATTGCCTGAACCCAGGAGGCGGAGATTGCGGTGAGCCGAGATCGCGCCATTGCGCTCCAGCCTGGGTATCAAGAGCGAAACTCCGTCTCAAAAAAAAAAAAAAAAAAAATCATGTGTCCAAGAAGAGAAAAATAATTAAGTTGAATTCACTATTGAAGTTTAGAAATAAGAAGAAAGGGATGGTGTGCTACAGGGGGAGAGCTAAGAATGAATGCCATTAGAACAGAAAGAGGAATTCTCATACAGGTACTGGAAGTCACATAGCAATTTGGGAGGAGGGTTCTTAAACACACATACACACAGACACACATATACAACCCTATTTAGCAACCTGTCAGGATTTCTCCATGACATGATTATTCTCACAGCTCTCAGACTAGGCCAAGTTACAGGAATTGACCATAATTCATCTACTTCAAGCCTATTTAACTGACTTGTACAAGTTCACAAAAACTTGGCCAATTTGCCTGTAAAATGCACATGTCAGTTACCCTTCAGTGGTTCACAACTCAGCACCCTGAGCCCACTGGCATCTCAGACAGCACAGAGAGACTTTGTCTTCAGTCCATGGGAGATTTTGGAACTCCCCATGGCTCAATGGGTGTTCCTGAATTTCACTCTCTAGGCTATCACTTTTTCCAAGTTTTTTTATTGCTCTATTACCAAGAAAAGGACAGGGTGTTAAAAAGAGTCAGAATGCCCTCACACCCTAAATGACCTATAGCAGAGTCAGCAATAGGACAAAACGTGCATGAGAGTGAAGATGTTTTTCTTCCCCAGATTTCTCCCTGCTGCTTGTGAAGTTGGAAGCGCGGTTGCTGGCTCAGCGGGAAGGGGCAGCAGTTGTCTTGCGCACCTGTGCCCTAAATCTCCTCTACTGGTGATGACCCCTTTACATCTCCAGGGATACAATTTCCCCTCCCTCAAGTTTCTCTCTTCCCATAGAACTTATGTGTATGAAAGCCAAATTAATCACATTCCTACTTCAGGAATGCAATGGTCTCTTTCAAAATGTTTCCAAAACAAGGGAGCAATGACAGCTATTAATCTTAGAACATAGATCCAACAATTCTCTCCAAAAAGACAACATAACAATTTTCAGCCCAGCAAGAATGTATAAGTTAATTTATGAAAATGCATTAGCATTTTACACCAAAAAAATAAACATTTCTTAAAGATAAACTGTGCTGCTTGCAAGCTGCTTACTCTCAGCCACCTATATAGGAAAATTGCCATGGATTCACATTCAATAATTGAATATGATATATTAAAATAGAATGTAATTATAATTAAATATATAGCATTAAATTAAGGCTAGAATTTATTAATTAATATATTATGGCTAATAATTTTTAATTATGTTTAAAAAGTTCCTCAAAAGCATAATATTATTATTGTTGGTTCATCTCACTACTGATCTCCACCTACGGCCTTACCAAATACAGAGATGGCGATGTAAAATTAAAGCATCTTAATTAGAACCCACAAAATAAATGTCCCACATGGCCACATAACCATTTTGATTCTTTTTTATATGTAAATCTAATTTGATTTTGGATATTGGGCTTTATTGTTCATGTCCTATTATAAAATTGTAACAAATGTGATGCTGACAAAACTTTTTCTTTTGATTGATTCGATCAGCTAAAAGGAAAGTGGAGGAACAAATCCTTGGCTTCAAATTGTGAGGATGTGAGGCACGGTCATTACGGGACAGCTAAGGTGGAATATTACCAGCTGTAGCTGTGTGACTTCAGGCCAGTTACCAAACTGTTACTCAGTTTCCTAATCTATACAGTGAGAATAAAAATAGCATATCTCTCAGAAAGTTTTAGTAAGGATTTTACAGATTAGCCTATACAAAGTTCTTGGAACAGGAAACACATACTAAGCACAGAGTAAATCCTAACTACTTTTGTAACTTACCAGAATTTTCAACCTCTTAACTGGATTTTTCTATTTGACTACATTTCCAGGTCAACATATCTAAAAAGGCGTTATTCCTTTTCTCTTCAGGGCAGCACCCCTCCCAGCTTCCTGGGAAATATAGCTTAGGGCAGTGTTGCTGCCCTCATTCAATAACAGTAGAAGTGTCACCAACTCATTCAAGCTGTCACCAAAGCCTCCTGATTTCTTCCTACAACTCTGGTTGCCTTTGTCAACTCCTCTCCATTCCAGTCTCCACCTCCCCACAGAGACTCTCATTACTTCCAACCTCAGTATCCCTACCACCTTCTTGGGAGCTCCCTGCACCCAGGAATGCTGTCTTCCTGTTTCTCAAAACAATGTGAGCTACATCTTCTTGAAATGCCACTGCCACGGGGTCTCCTTCCATCTTGATCCTGGCATCAGGGCCCTCTGCAGTCAGTCCCCAAATGACCTTCCAACCTTGGCTTTCACCATTTCTCTGAGCCAGTCTACTCTGGTGGGCTGTTCATCCACACCTGGGCTTTGTGGAGCATCAGGGGCAAGAAGCAGAGCCTCTCTCAAGGTGACCTCAGTCGATGGAGGTGTAGAATGGGCAGCCATGGGTAGGGAATGTCCCCAGTTCTGTGTACCAGGAATACAAGGGCAGGACACTATCTCAGCAACAATGATGCTTTGCTTCACAAAGAGGCCAGAGAAATGTCAATATTGCAGACATATTTATACTGAAAAGTCATTTGTAGTTTGTCTGAAATATAAATTTACCTGGACATTCCATTTTATTTTGTTCTTGGGTGGTTTGTTCTGTTTTAGTATTTTTTGTTTGCTAAATCTAGCAACCCCACCTCAGAGACAACCAGGAGGACACCAAGGTCTTTGGTTTACAACAGCAGCCTCCGTGTCCCAACAAAAGAGATCACACTGTCCCATCCCTGCAGGGGCTGGGTAGGCAGTGTGAATGTGTGCAGTAGGGTCTGCGTGGGATGATGCATGATGACTCACACTCATCTCAAGTGTTGGGGCCACCCCAGGGATCAGGGGACATGGAATACATTGGTGTGCACTATACATGCTCCATCTAGAGCTAGTAGTTCCTACTCACCTCTAGCTATTGCTGCAATCAGGGATGTGGCAGAAATATTCCAAAATTTCCCACGTTTGAGACCTTCATATTTGAAAAGCTTTAACATTTTAATGTTGGCAACTAATTTAATAATAAAATATTGTTCTGGCATCCCTATGTGTATGGACCAAAAAAGGGACACATTGGCCTCCCCAACCAACCAGCCTGCAAGTGGTGACCTCTGCTCCACAGCAACAGTGGAGGTCAGTCCTCAACTGGGAAAAGGTGTCCTGTGCCCCAGCCCCAGCCTCCATTACGGTGATTCAGCCGCACTTCTGCTCTTGACCAGCTGGCTCTCTTGGTGCATCTTGATTTGAACTCTTTGAAAAGACAGGAACCTGACTGGGCTGGCCAGTCACCTTCCAGCATGCAGCAGTCTTGATCAGACTCTCCTAGGTCTTTGGCCAGCCTAGAGAAGGGTGCTGTCTAATTTAATCCACCGTGTCCTGCATGACAAGATCCAGACAGTTCCTCTTTCTACCATCTTCTGTCCTACCACAGAGCCCTCTTACATGCCTCCTCTGAAGTCATGGCTTCCTCTCCCTCACTACTAAATTAACACCTTTTCACACTCAGATCTCAGCTCAGTGCCACTTCCTCACAGACTCCTTTCCTGGCCTCTTTGAAGAGGTCAAACACCATCACTATAAGACACAACAGCGCCCAGTAGCCAAGGTTGCTAGCTCAAAACCTTGACTGGTATGTGCAGATATCGACCAACCAGAACCTAGGCCCCATTAGAATGGATGCCGGGACAAGATCATGGAGGTTTCCTTGTGGGCCAGGAATTAACCACTTAATACTAACACACAGGTAGGGGAGCAATCCCAGCAGTACTGGAGACAGGGCTTCAGGGGGTCCAGGACACAGGGGAGTGGGCACTCTGGGAGCCCATGGCAGCAGCTCTACTCTCCCCAAAACTTCGTAACTAAAAATAACAATTTATCCTTTCTCACAATTTCTCAGTCATACTGGCTTCAACTGAGCAGTCTTCCTGCTCCCCGTGTGTTTACTGGGGCAGGAATGTCCAAGATGGCTTCTCCAATCATGTGCCTGGTGTCTCTGCTGGGGTGGCTGAAAAGCAAAGACATGGCTGGGCATTGCTGTCTCCATATAGCCTCTCCCCTTAGGGCAGCTTCGCTTCTTCACACCACGGAGGTCTCTGGATAGTTGGGCTTTGTATATGGCCGATGGCTTCTAAGAGGGTAGAAGTAATCTACCCGTTCTCTTAAGGCTTTGGCCCAGAAGTCTCAGTGTCCCTTCAATACACTGTTCAAAGCAATTCCCAAGGCCAGCCCTGATTCCAGGGAGGGGAAAGACTTCACCTCTTGAGGGGCAGAACAGCACTGTGTGTACAGAGGGAAGGAAAGGGAAGGATGGCAGAGTACATATGTGCCTCTCCTTTGGGTCACTGTTGCAATTTTACATTCGTTTGTGATTTATTTGAGAAGAGTCTCCCGTATGGCAGAGATTGTGACTACATATGCTCACTGCTGTGTCTCTCGTGTCTAGCATAGTGCTGGGCACACTGTAGAATTTAAAATGCATTTGTTGAATGAATGAATATCCCCTTCAAGATGCAGCAGCCACAGTCACATTGAACTGCTGCGGAGACTGAAACGCTTCCATTTTTGTGAACTGAAAGTTTGATAAAGGGTTTTTAGAGGCGGTGGAGTAACAGAAAGCTTTGATTGAGCGTTGTCTTTGGCAGAAGACCTAATTTTGCTTGAAGGCTCTAGAATGCATATTTTGGCGCTGGATCCCAGATGTCTGTGGGAGGCCTTAGGGTGCGGGAGAACTGAAGTGAGAGAAAAGGACCTAATACAATAGGTTTTCTCCCATGCCTCCCCTGTTTTATGGATGTTCTTAGCACCCAGCACAGATTTCCTACAACTGATAAAATCATCAATAACAGGAACCACACACCAAGACTTGTTAGCGCAACCGCCCAGGAAGGCTCTCTTTAAGCAAGAATTAAGGCCTTCCTCCAACTTGTATTGCTTAGTGTGGGGTAAAGGTTGTATTTGGGAGGCAGCCTGGGGTAAAGAAAACAATAGGGTATCAGAAAAACTGGGTTTCTTTCTAGCTTTGCCCTGCACTAAGGAATAGCCCTGAATGAAGTACTTCTCCCAGCACCAAATCACCTTCCAAAATACTTGGAGGGCTCAGCCAGCTTCAGGTCTCACCCCTCCTGATGCACTTAATTAAGCCGTGTTCTGCCCTGTAATGAGATATAACAATCCCACCCTTCTAGCCTCTTTGCTCCCATCTGTAACGCCCGTCCTCCTGCCGATCCAGCCTGAATCACTGAGACTTGCTGTTGATTGAGTCACTCTCTCATCTGCCACATCCACTCACTCCCCAGGTGTTGAGATGCCTGCCTCCTGGGCCTCCTGCCTCCCACATCCATTCCTGCTGCCTCTCCCCTGTCCAGGTACTCCTGGATCGCAGACATGGCTTGGTTCCTGCCATCCAATTCCAGACACCCTTGCCAGAGGGAGATTGGGATGAAGCTCCTGAGTTTGGAGATCCAAGCGCACTCACTTGCCTGGGCTCCTTTCCAAGGCCCAGGAAGAGGCGAGCTTTTCACTGACAAGGTTACATATTTGTGTAAGATATTTTAACCGCTGCGGTTGTGACCCCTGTCGTTTTTCACCCGTTTCCCTCGTGTTGAGTGGCGGTGGGGTGTCTGCGGGTCTTTTATGATATGCTGATAAGGGGAAGTGGAGTTGGCGATACATTCAGTTCAGGTTAAGTGGAGCATGTTTGTGTGGTTTACTTAAAGGTACCCGCATTGGTTGAAAGCAAACAGTGAGGTTTAGAAACTGTTTGGATTACACTCAGAACATTTTGGGGAATAAAAAGCAGTAATGCAAAGAAATTATAAATGTTTGAGATGATGGATATGCTAATCACCCTGCTCTGATCACTATACATTATATGTATTGAAACATAGCTATATCCCCTATAAACATAGACAATTATGGGTTGAAAATAAATAAAAATTTAAAAATAAATAAAATTAAACTATATCTCCTAAAAAATCCCTGAAAATTCACGTGCATTCCTACATTTAAATCAACTCTACATAATAAGTTAAACCAAAAAAAAAAAACAGTAATACATTATGAAGAAAAGACAGATTTTGAATAAAAATGATAAACAGGCTCTTGGATTATTTGATAATTTGATTAATAATTTGAATCATGTGGACACATTGGAAACAATGTTAATTTCTTGCTGATTTGGCACAAAATACCAATATTAACAAGTTTAGCCCAAACCTCGTAATACACGTTACAACGAAGACATTGACGATAAAATATTTGATGAGGGTAATGAATGAAAAGAGTATTTGAGATCAGTCAACACATAAGACAGCTCAAAATCTGATAACTCTTACAATTCGTGTATGACACAAGCTGGACGGAGGTTTGTTCAACTTCAGCAGCAACCCAGAATCTTTATCTCACATTACCCACAGCAAGGCATCAGGCTGAAAGGAACTGTTTTAAACCATCAATTTTTTCAATTGTGTAATTTACCATGTTGAGGAAAAGCTGAATTATCTTTCTATCATGATTATAGAAAATGATATGCAAACTCATTGTCATGTGAAGAGACTTTTAAAGACTATGAAAAGTCCTGCCTCAAAAGACAGCAGAAAAAAAAGTCATAGGAATATGCCAGGCAATTACTTAAAAGGTCATTTTACATTTTTAGATTTTTTTATGATATTTTATCATTTTTTTTTCTAATTTGTGGTGGTTTCCTTTCTCAATCCATGAAAATATTCTTTTTTCATTCCTAATTTTGTTTAGAAGTTTGTATGCCTTTTCTTAAAGAGGACCCTAAAGTACATGAGCAGCGAGCCATATGAAGCCTGAACTACCCTGCCAATAGTCAATTCTCCTTCCAATCTCCTAAGAGAACACAAACGTATTCAGGGACCCACTTTCTTTTGTCTGACCTTGGGTTTCAGGGGAGGTCGTTCTAGCTGTACTTTCATTCATCTGCCAGCAATTGCTTTAGACATACACATGTGGCATAACTCTGGCAACAGATAGGAAGAAGAGTCTACTCAGGAATTTGGAGAAAGGTTTACTTCTTTGATTAAAGCTTTAAAAAAAAAGTCACCCAGGGTGGAGTGCCCTATCTTTGTCATCTGAATATTGTTGTGTTTGGATGTGATTGTGATTTCTGGAATCATAGCAGCCATGATGTGACAAGGAAGAGAGCCAGCCTCAGAACAAGCCAACCAGCAGAGAATGATGGAGGGAAAAGAGCCAGCCCCAGGCCCCACATTCACACTTATATGTGAAGTAATGATATGTTTTCTTTTTCTTAAAGCCAGTGGAGTCAAATTTTCTATTACTTGTAGCTCAAAGCTTCTCAATGGATACACTTTCTCTCAAAGCTCTCCATTGCCTCTGATAAGTCTCTTAGGGGTGATTTTTTTTTCTTTGCACAGTTAAAATAAAGGGATGATCAGAGAATGATTTCACAAATCACTGAGTTTGCCATACAAAGAGAAAGTTTCGCTTTCATTCATAAGGCTTAACAGGAGAGTAACACGGACAAATCTTATTGAAAATAAACTCGATAGACTTTATTGTGTACCATTATTTTATACACGGCACATGCTGCATACTGTACTGTATATATAGTGTGCTGTGTACATTATTGTGTACTATTAATGTGGTACAGTAACCACTTAGTTCCAATTTTATAAGAGTCCAATTATTAAAGTCTAGTTGCTTAATGACAATGGATGCAAGCCTCGGTAGAATGTAAGTCTAATTAAAATGTGAGCTGTAGCTTTATTTATACAAGAGGTTCTTGGGAGAGAAGGCTCAATCAACACAGTGAACAACGCAGTGAAGATCTACTACGAGACATGAGAACCCTCAGAGCTAGACAATGGTGCTAGTGTTGGTCGGTGAGGCTCCAAAAATCAGCTCCAAGGCTAACAGGGTGTGGCCCTGCCATCTGAGCTCTCAGATTTTAAAGAGGCCACTGACAGAGTGCACCCTGCCTCAACCTAAGCTCCCAAAGTCTCGGTCAAACTCAGGTTTATATGTATGATGGAGTCCAGTGGTTGAGATCAGTAACTCACATATGGAGTCTGACAAAGTGGGACCATCACATTCCCAAAAGGCAGGGCAAATTCTTACCACAGCAAAACACCTGTCACTCACATAGCAAACTATATAAGCATTTGGAGTCATTGCAAAGCTACACAGCAGTCATTTTCTAGGCTCTTGATATTTGCCCCCATCTGCCCTACCCTACCACATTTCCTATGGCTCCCAGCCCAACAGCCTCTGATCTTAATGGGACACATGCTGTGTGTACTCCTTCCCGCATTTCATGCGCACAATCTCCCCTGTCTGGTTTCACCACCCTTTATCTTTGGGGTGCCAAGATACCCAACTCAAGCTGTGAGGTCCATGTGAGCCTTCTCTGATTAATTCAGCTGAATCATCTCTCTTTTCTGTATATTTCTACAGCATCTACTGTTCTTTATCATATAATACGGTGTATGATATTGAATTATACAAAATGATAGAAAAACATTCCATCCTGTTAGCCTTATCTCCTTAATTGTTTTCCCAGGAAGGAAGAGATCAGCCCCTACATATCTTTTCTATCTCTAAAGATGTCGTAAGAATCACACAAACACTTATCCAAATTCCACCATGTGAGAAATTTAAAATTAAAATTATTTGCAATATCATCAATATTTCTCAATTACTTACCTGTCCATTTTGGACCCAGTATGGCTTGAAAAAAGCCTCAGATGATGTTGTTAAAGGGCTAGCCAGCCATGACCCAAAGATAGCTGATGCTACAAACGAATCAAAAAACAAGACTTTGAAATTGAATAAAAACTAATAGCAATGTTGGACTGAAAAGCAATTATTTATATTTACATATAAATGTGTATGAGTATTGCATGATGAATAACTATCAATACTTGCTTTAGAAGCCATTCACAATGTTTTAAAAGTAATCACCTCAGCCTGGCCAACATGGTGAAACTTCATCTCTACTAAAAACACAAGCATTAGTTGGGCATGGTGGTGCACGCCTATAATCCCAGCTACTTGGGAGGCTGAGGCAGGAGAATCCCTTGAACCTGGAAGGCAGAGGTTACAGTGAGCTGAGATTGCACCACTGCACTCCAACCTGACCAACAGAGCAAGACTCCATCTCAGAAAAAAAAAAGTTAGCACCTCTCATGCTGTTCATTGGGACAACGGGCTAAATTAGCACTGGCATCTTTATAAATGAAGACAAATGTACATATATTTGACATAGCCCGAAGCTGAAACAAGACAGACAGCTGCATCATTTTTTAGATGGTCCCCAACCTATGATGGTTTGACTTACAATTTGTCTTCTTTACAATGGTACGAGAGCAAAATGCATTCAGCAGAAGTCATACTTGAAATTTTGAATTTTGGTCTTTCCCCAGAATGTCGATAAACAGTAAAATATTCTTGGGATGCTGAACAGCCACAGTGAGCCACAGCTCCCAGACAGCCCTGTGATCCTGAGGGTAAACAACCCACACCCTACAGTGTGCTGTGTTGCCAGATAACTTGACCAGTTGTAGGATAAGTGTTCTGAGCATGTCTAAGGCTAAAAACTAAATTATGATGCTTGGTAGGTTAGGTGTATTACATGTATTTTCTACTTAATGAGATCTTCAACCTGTGATGGGCTTTTCAGGACGTAGTTCCATTGTTAATCAATGAGCATCTGTATAATCCATTTTTATTATTTTTCACGTCGCTGAAATACGCTCTTGTATTTGACTTCACAGTAGTGTACTTAAAAGCGTTTCTTCTGTTACATTTCAAGTATGCAGGTTTCTCTCTTTTAAGCTCTGAGTCAGGAAATCTGCTGGCTGTAGATGGACCACACCACAAACCTTCTCACCCCACACCCTGCCACATCCTGTGCCTTTTGACACAGACAGCTGCTCCACACCCACTGAAACACTCAAGGAATGCTCAATGGTACATATCTACATATATTCACTAATTCATTCATAGTTATTTAAGGACACAGTGATAAACTGATTCAGTCTTTGCTATGACAGATTTTAGAGTCTAGTTTAGGGAGCAAACATTAACCAACAATCACAAAAATAAATACGTTTACATATAACACTCATTTTAACACAACTTTACATAAACTCTCAGTTCTAATGCAGAATTAGAATCTCAGCTCTAATACACTGAGTCTTTATCTTATGCAATGAATACCCATGAAGAAGATTCTAGAGGTCCAGTGAAATCCTATGGAGACAAGAGCAGATCCAATTGCAGAGACCCAATCTTCAGGAAACCTAGTTAGCAACTCTAATAAGTTCCTCCTTTTTTTTTCTAAATGAACTGTAATCTGTGTATGCCATTTCTTCACACTACACTGAGTCATTCCCTTGCTAGGTTTAAAAGAGGTACACTTATTAGAACAGGTTATGTTCAGTCGAGGTAACAGGCACTCCTAAAATGATGGTAGCTGAAAATAGCAAAGGTTTATCTCTCATGTTACATGTCCTTCATTTGGAACACATTCTTCTTTTTACTACCTTCACTCAGAACCCAACCTAAGGAAATTTCATTTCTGAAGATTAAAAAGAAGATGAACTATTCTAGCTTGAAACACTTACCACAGCTCATTGGCCAGATCAAGTCAGATGGTTCTGCCCAACCACAGAGGGGAACAGGAAACAGCTTTTTGTGTGTCTTGAAGGAAAGAAGAATTGGGTACTAGTGTAGCACTAATGACTACCTCAGTGTGTTTCACAGGATCAAAGTCACACCTGAAAGGAAGGCTGTGTCAGCCCAGGAGCAGCCAAATCCCATTTTACCACTGGTTTTTCTTGGGTGGCATCTTTAGTCGGATAATAGCCTGCCTTTCTTTACTTACTCCATAGTAAAGATTCTTCTCAAGGCAATTGATACTCATTTTGAAAAACTAAAACCAAATATACTCAAAAGGGTCTTCTACAGAAGATAGCTATGAGAATTACCTATGATCCTCGTATGTTTTCTCGAGGATGCTTGGAGGCTAGGGCCATTGAGGACATCCAGAGATGAAGAGGAGGTGGCAGCCAGTGCCCAGGTCTCAGTGTGTAAGAGAGGCACACGGGACTGAGTTCTCATCTCAGCCCAAAAGGAAGGGATGGGTGCTGGAGTTCAGCTTTGGCTCTTTCAGGCACTAAAGGATGCAACTGTGCTGACTGCATCCTGCGGAGAAGGTAGTTTCTGGCTTGCTTGTTTTTAAAGATGGTTCATCACAAGCCCCTAACTACAGCCCCACGGGCCTCACTTTGCTCACTAACAACGACTTGAGAAACTCTAGAGCTGTGATGTTCAATATGGTAGCCACTAGCCACATGTAGCTCTTTAGTTTTAATTAAATATAATTTAAGATGTAATTTCTTTTTTTTTTTTAATTGTACTTTAGGTTCTGGGGTACATGTGCAGATCACGCAGGATTGTTGCATAGGTACATACGTGGCAATGTGGTTTGTTGCCTCCATCCCCCTGTCACCTATATCTGGCATTTCTCCCCATGTTATCCCTCCCAAACCTCCCCTTCTCCCCACTCTCCCCTTCTCCCCACTATGCCTCCCCTGGCACCCCCCAACAGACCAGTGTGTGATGCTCCCCTCCCTGTGTCCATGTGTTCTCATTGTTCATCACCCGCCTATGAGTGAGAATATCAGTGTTTGATTTTTTGTTTTTGTGTCAGCTTGCTGAGAATGATGGTTTCCAGATTTATCCATGTCCCTAAAAAGGACACAAACTCATCGTTGTTTTTTATGGCTGCACAGTATTCCATGGTGAGATTTAATTTCTTGGTTGCACTAGCCACTTTTCAAGTGTTTAATAGCACTTGAAACTTGAGAACAGGACACCATCTCTGACATACTCTTGCCAAAAGCATAGAACTTGAATCTTATCAACACTATGACTCATAGGAAATGCAAAGACTGGAAGAACATGTAAAACTGCACAACAGAGAAACAATCAGCAAAGTGCAGACTGTGGGAAACTCAAAGAGACAAATCAGTTTCTCAAAAAAAAAAAAAAAATCCAGAAAAAAAGCACAAAAGAGGAAACCTATAAATACTCATAAGACACATCAAACAATGACAATGTGTGGACCTTACTAGAATTGATTCAAACATAAAGCTATAAAGGTATGCATGATAAGAATGAGATCATTTGAATTTGAACACTGACTGATTGATGATATTAAAGGTTGGCATTGTATTCATTTATTTCAGATATGATCGTGGTTTTGTGGTAGTGGCACAGTAGAAGGTCCCTGTCGTTTAGAGATGTGTGCTGGGATATTTACAGAAGAAATGATACAATGTCTGGGATTTGCGCCAAAATAATTTGGGTGCGCGGATGAATGGGTGTGTGGATGGGAGAGGACTGGCCATAGACTAATGACTGTTGGTTCTCACTGATGGGTTTAGAGGTGTTAATTTGATTATTCTGACTACTTTTGCCTATGTTCAAATTCTCCATAATGGGAAGTTAAAAATAAAACTGAATGAGTCTGCCATTTGATCCAGCAAGGCACTCCTTGGTATTTACCCAAAAGAGTTCAAAACTATGTTCATACAAAAACCTGCACATAGATGTTTATGGCAGCTTTATTCATAATTGCCAAAATTTAAAAGTAACCAGATGACCTTCAGTAGGTGAATACATAAACTGTGGTACATCTAGACAATGGAACATTATTCAGCACTAAAAAGAAATGAGCCATCAAGCCACAGAAGACATGGAAGAGCCTTTAATGCATATTACTAAATAAAAGAAGCCAATGTGCAAAGGCTACATATCATATGATTCCAACTCTATGACGTTCTGGAAAAGGGAAGGCTATGGAGACAAAGATCAGTGGTTGCCAAGGAAGGGGAGAAGAGCGGATGAACAGGTGGAGCACAGAGGATGTTTAGGGCAGTGAGAGCACTCTGTATGATACCACAGTGCTGGATATACGTCACTACACATTTGCCCAAGTCTATAGAACGTACAATATCAACAGTAAACCCTAATGTAAGCTAAGGACTGTGGGTGATGATAATGTAATGATGCAGGTTTATCAGATGTAACAAAGGAACCATGCCGGTGGGAACGTTGATAATGGCATTGACTGTGCATGTGTGGGGGTAGGGGGTATATGGGAATACCTTCTGCTCTGTTTCACTGTGAACCTAAAACTGCTCTTTAAAAAGTCTATTAAAAAAAGAAAACTACAATGAGACACTAAATATATAGTAAAGCAGGACCACAGTGAAGACAGTTACAGAGAATAGAGATTGTCTCTAAATTCTTTCTCCAGGCACTTCACAGGGACATTGCCCTTGGCCTTGGCTTTTCTCAACAGTCCTTGGAGAGGATCTGCTTCATGCACAGCCCTGAACAAAGGCGTCTGGAAACCGGAGAACACAGGATGGGAAATAAAGCTTGGTAATGTGGATAAACCTTGGCCCGTGGATTTCTGAAGCAGCTCACCCCTACTTTGTGTATATGAATATCTCAAACCCAATAGCACCATTATGGGAAGTAGAGAAAAAAGAGAACTTACTGAAACTCCATGCAAAAGTGGAGTATGGATAAGTCACCTGGATGCCTGTGTTTGGACACTTTCTAAAGGGTACATGCTACACCACAGTGTGGGTCCTGTGCAAACAGGTAAGTGGTGAGAGAAGTGGTTGTTTCACCATGGTCAGCCTTAATGACCCAATGGGGTTTGACTCCGCAGATCATTTGTGAAACCTTTAAGTGAGGGAGGAATGTGACAACAGTGGGAATTAATATCTATTAAGTGGTCACTGTGGCTGGTGCGCTGTAAGTATGCCTAGGTATTTTTTAAGATGTAACATTATATGATTTTCCTCGTGTTTTTCCTTTCGTTTCTGTAATTGTTGACTCAGGGGAGGATAAATGGAGGCAGCTTGAAAATCTCCCCAACCATCATCTCCCAGTAATCCAAGCAGCAAGACCCTAGGAGATTTGAGAGCAGGAATGGGGTCTTTGCCAGAAGTCGGGGCTGCAGCAGGACTCCTCCATTGGTTCCCACTCCCTTAAGCGTTCCCCAGCTTAGGGGAGGGGTGGGGAGAGTAAGACCAGTGGGCCTCTCCTGGCAATGCCACAGAGGAAGGGGCAGGACCCCAGAGGACTGGTTGCATGTCCATCCAGACAGAGCAGACGACAGTAGTCTCTGAAGGTCCCTTACCTGAGTAGGTCCTGAAATCATTAAAGAGCTACACTCAAATTGCAGTACTTTGGGAGGCCAAGGCAGAAGGATCACTTGAGCTCAGGAATTAGAGACAAGCCTGGGCAACAGAGTGAGACCTCATCTCTACAAAAAATTTCAAAATTAGCCAGGTATGATGGCACACTCTTGTGGTCCCAGCTATTCAGGAGGCTAAGGTGGGAGGATCACTTGAGCCCAAGAAGTTGAGGCTGCAGTGAGCCACAATTGTGCCACTGCACTCCAGCCTGGGTGACAGAGTGAGACCCTGTCTTAAAAGAGAAAAAAAGAAAGAAAGAAGAAAAGAAAGAGCTACACCCAGTGGAGCTGTGTAGACTTGGCTCTTGGCTTTTGGCAGTAACCCGATCGCCCTGCTTCATGTAATTTTGACATTACAAGGTATTCCTGAGCTTGGCACACATCTGGGAGGGGTCTGAAAGAGGAAGACTATGGTTATTATGTCTGTTTGTCCAAGAGAAAGAAACTTTAGACTTAAAACTGCTATAGGAAATGATAAATAACAGAAAAGAAAATAATTATTGTTTCAAACATCTGAACTGGCAACTGATTCATAAAGAACAACAGATAGGCTATGCTATGCATTTTAATCCTCCAACACCCTTATGAGGTCAAAGGCCCTCTGCTGTATGTGATTTATTCTTTCAATGATTCATTCCAGCCACAGCCATTGAGTCTCTTGGGACCCAGGCTTTCTGCTGGGTGCTGGAAAGAACAAGGAATAAAACAGATGAAGTTTCTTCCCTCATAGAGCTTTCAGCCCAATGAGGTGATAAAAACTACACAAATAAACAAACAAGATCAGTACAAACCAGGATACGCATTGCTCACATCACATCATAACCTGGATGATATGATCAAGAATTCCTGGCCCATGAACAGGATAAGCAGGATTGGGAAGGCCTCTCCAAAGATGTTTTTTATGAGCTCAGATTTCAAGTATGGGAATAACCATGCAAAGACTTGGGAGACAAAATAAAAAAAAAAACAGGAACTGAAAAGACTTAAGAACTTATATTTATTTCTCAAATATAAAAAGGAAGGGAGTATAGTCAGCCTCTGAAGAGTGAAGGTGAAGACCGGGGAGGGGAGACTGGAGGGGGAAGTGAGATCATTCAGAATCTTGCAGAGCAAGATAGAGAGCTTGAATTGTATTCTTAAAACAATGGGAAGCCATGGATTAATTTTAAGACGGGGATTTGCCTATGACTGGTGCATGGATTAAATAAATTAGTATATGTAATGCACCTAGAACAGTGGCTGGCAGACAAAGCACTGTAAAAACATTCTTATTTTTATCCTCATTCGCATTGTTAAAGGTAGAGAAGCACCAACTAACGCAGTTGGGAGGCTATTTTCATCATCCTTTTTGGAGCTGAACCAGGGTAGTGGCTGTGAAATTGAAGAGAAATCGACATAAATAACAAAATTGTAACTCAGGCATAATTAATAGGACTTTCTGATGACCATGGTAAAAAAGGAATGGAGGACTCCTTCTGGGTTTCTATTATGTCATTTGTCAGATGATGATCCATTAATTAGTCCAAAGAAGACTGCAGAAGAAACCAGTTCAGGAGGAAAAAGAATCAAAAGTTCCATTTCATTCTGTTGAGTTTGAGATGCCTATCATATATTCAAGTGGGAACATCAACTATGTTATTATCCCTGTTGTACATGGAGAAACTGAAGCTCCTTTACAATGAGGAAGCTGAAATTTACAGAGACCAAGTAATCTGCTCAGGAATAGTGTTTGAGAGGTAGAGTCAAGCCTGGAATTTAGGCCAAGAACCCCTTAAAACCAGAGATCTCATTCCCTCATAGTTAAACACCTGTAGGCGGAGCCCAGGCTCCTTGCTGATGTGACTGGAACACAGAGTCAATGACAGCAGCACCGTCAGCACTGATACGGCTTGGCTCTGTGGCCCCACCCAAATCTCATCTCAAATCGGGAGGGACGAGCCTCCAGGGAGGGACCTGTTTCCCCCATGCTGTTCTCATATCAGTGAGGGAGTTCTCATGAGAGCTGATGGTTTAAAAGTGGAAGTTTCCCCTGAGCTCTCTCTCCTGCCATCTTGTGAGGAAGATACCTGCTTCCCCTTCTCCTTCTACCATGATTGTAAGTTTCCTGAGGCCTTTCCCGCCATGCAGAACTGTGAGTTAATTAACCCTCTCTTGTTTATAAATTGCCCAGTCTCAGGGAGTATCTTTATAACAGTGTGAAAATGGACTAATGCAAATACAATCATCTATGAGTCACCTGCACAGGGCTGGAATCCCAGAATCCCACGGCAGTGCATGAGCCAGCAACAGAGGCCAAGAAATGTCATCCGACTATTGGTGGGCAGATAATCTGCCTGGGCAAGAAGAAAAGGCCAAGCAAGAATTATGTTCAGTTAAAGGGGGTGACATTAGCTCACTAGATCTTAGTTTCCTTTTGGTAAAATAGGTATGGAGACCTACCTAATATACACAGTGTCAGGTCTGATATAAAGGATTATTGAAAAAAAGAAAGAGAGAGAGTACGTGCTTCCAAGGGCTTCCGAGGGTTCCAAGGACTACATGTTCTTTAACCTTTACCCTAAAAATAAAGTTTAAACCAGGAGGCTGTGGGAAACAGAATGGGGAGTTAATGTTTAATGGGTACAGAGTTTCAGCAGGGATAACAGAGGGTTGGAGAAGGATAATGGTGAGAGTATACTTAACATCACAAAACTGTACACTTAAAAATGGTTAAAATGGTAAATTTTATGTCATGTATATTTTACCACAATAAAAAGATTAAACCAGACCTTTGCTTATATTATTGAATCGAAGTTGACTTAACATACTTTTATTGTGCTTCCCTCGCATAGAACTAGACAGCAAGTCAGACTCATTTGTTACCCTTTCACACGTGAGGGAGGACTGGTTCTTACTTGGACAGGAAAGGTGCTGGAATCAAGAAAGAAGCTATACATAAAACCACGGAGGTTGTTTTTTAACTTGAATTAGGGGCTAGACTTCAAATTGCATCTTATTTTATCTGAATAGGATCATGTTGCAAGCAAGTATCTGTCTGGGTTAGTTTATGATCCCCCTGAGGGCCAAGCTATGCCTTTGCCTGTCTTCTCAGTATTTTCTCAGTGCTTCACATATGTAAGTGTTGTTACATTGCCGGGAAAATTGACTAGGGAAATCTAATGATGGTATAAGTCACTGTTAGAGAAAGAAAGAGAGTCAGAACTCGAGAGAGAGCTAGAGCGTCCACCATCAAAAACTCTTATGGAACTGAGGTAGGAGGCGGGATTCAACTCCAGAGGCAGGGCTCAGACACTGGACCAGATTGAGGACTAGCCAAAACAGTGCTGGGGCAGAAGCCTCTTTCCAATCAGACATGCCCACCAATGTGCCATGGCAATTTACCATCAACATGCGGGAGTTATGCCGCTTTCCATGGCAATGGCACAATGACCCAAAAATTACTACCCCTTCCCTAGAAATTTCTTCCTAAACCACCCCTTAATCTGCATGCAATTAAAAGTGGGTATAAATACGACTATAAGACTGCCCTGAGCCGCTACTCTCTGCCTACCAGGTAGGCCTGCTCTGCAGGAGCAGTCATCAAGCTGTAACACTGCCATATCACATCTCTCACAAGAGGCTAGTATCTAGAATGTATAAAAAATTCCGAAAATGGCTCATGCCTATAATCCCTTTGGGAGGTTGAGGTGGGTGGATCATGAGGTCAAGAGACCGAGAACATCCTGGCCAACATTATGAAACCTCGTCTCTACTAAATATACAAAAAAAAAAAAAAAAATAGCTGGGCATGGTGACATTCACATGTAGTCCCAGCTACTCGGGAGGCTGAGGCAGGAGAATCATTTGAACCCTGGAGGCCGAGGTTGCAGTGAGCTGAGATCGCACCACTACACTCCAGCCTGTCAACAGAGGGAGACTCCATCTCAAAAAAAAAAAAAAAATCTAAAAAGTCAATAACAATAAAGCATTCAGTCTAATTAGAAAGTGGGCAAACAACATAAACAGATATTTCACCAAGGAGGATATATCAATGGCAAATAAGCATGTGAAAAGATATTCCTCATCATTTGCCACTAGGGAAATGCAAATTAAAACCACAGTGAGATATCACTACACACCTAATGTGAATGACTCAAACAAACATTTATAACAATACCAAATGCCAAGGAAGACGCAGAGAAACCAGACCACTCATACATTGCTGGTGGGAGTGCAAAATGCTGCAGCTACTCTGGAAAACAGCTTGGTGGTTTCAGAAAAAAATTAAACATCAACTTTCATATGGCCCAGCAATTATAATCCTGCACATTTATCCCAGAATAATGAAAACTTACGTCCATACAAAAACCTATCCATGAATATTCATAGCTGCTTTATTTTTAATAGCCAAAAACTGGAAGCAATCTAAATATCCTTCAACAGGTAAACGGTTAAACAAACTATTCGTATAATGACATCATGAAATAATACTACCCAGCAGTGAAGAAATGAACTGCTGTCCCATGCAACATCTTAGAAGAATTTTTAGAGAATTATGTTAAGTGAGAAAAGTCAATCCTACCAGGGTGCATACTATATGGTTCCATTTACATAACATTCTTGAAACGACAAAATTATAGAAATGGAGAACAAATGAGTGATTGCCAAGAGGTTATGGACAGGGAAGACAGAAGGGAACTAGGTGTGTTTCTAAAAGAGCGACATGAGAGATGCTTGTGGAGATGGAAATGTTCTGTATTTTCACCGCATCAATGTCAATATTCTGACTGTGATATTGTACTACAGCTTTGCAAGATATTATCATTGGGAGAAACTGGGTAAAGGGCTCCAGGAATATCTCTGCATTATTTCTTAAAACTGCATGTGAATTTATAATTATCTCAAAATGAATAGTTTAATTTAAAAAGTTTTGTTCATCAATTCGCTTAAACATGTATTGAGCCACTTGTGCATTAAAACCAAATGGGCTTCCACAGTTTACAGCTGACGTTTCAGCAGTGGGATTACAAAATAAGATATATGAGCTTGCCTATGGGCTGTGGAGGAAGGATTTTCTTGGAGTGCAAATTCAAATTGTGAAGTAGAAAAACATGTTCAGTCAGCTCTTCAGCAAATCAGGGAGTGGGTGTTTTGGTAAAACTCTCTGTTGCTGCACCCAGATATTCAAAAAAAATGGGCTGGCTGAGGTGTGATGTTCTCAGAAGACTACCTTCCCCACCTCGGGTCAACCTGCACCTTACACTCTCAGTTTGCTCTCTCAGGACAGAATGAGCCCTTCAGAGCCCTATGCAATGCTGGCTGTTAGGTTTCTGGGCTCCCAGTGGAATCTTCCCAAATTAGCCTCAGCTCAAAGCATAATGGGAGTGAGGGCAGGTGGCTCCAGGTTGAGAGCACAGGCTTTGGAAACAGACATACCTGAGCTCTTGTTCTTTCTTGTCCACCTATTGGTTGTGTAATGTTGACCAAATTACCTATCTTTCCTAAACCTTAGTTTTTCATCCACAAAGTTAAGTATCTACTTCCTGAGCTGGTTCTGAAACAAATGCGTTTAATACATTTTAATAGTGCACCTAGAATGGGTCAGCGACTGTCATAGAGACTAGAGAAATAGCAGTAAACAACAGAGAAGAAAGGAAGGGAGGGAAGGAGGAAAGAAGGGAGGGAGGGAGGGAGGAAGGAAAGAAGGAAGGAAGGGAGGGAGGGAGGGAGGGAGGAATGGAGGGAGGAAAGAAGGATGGAAGGTAGGGAGGGAGGGAGGGAGGAAAGAAGGAAGGAAGGAAGGAAGGGAGGGAGGAAGGGAGGGAGGAAGGAAAGAAGGAAAGAAGGAAGGAAGGAAGGAAGGAAATTCAGATGACAAATGAAATAAATGAAGTATATTGTATATTCAATAGTGATAAATACTTTCTGATAAAAATAAAAGCAGAAAAGGAGGCTAACATGTCCTGAGGAATGAAGAGAGGGTTTGATTTTGATTCTTTTTTTTTTTTTTTTTTTTTGAGACAGAGTCTTGCTCTGTTGCCAAGCTGGAGTGCAGTGGCACAACCTTGGCTCAGTGCAAACTCCGACTCCCTGGTTCAAGCAATTCTCCTGCCTCAGCCTCCCAGGTAGCTGTGATTACAGGCCTCCCAGGTAGCTGTGATTACAGGCAAGCCCCACCACACCCAGCTAATTTTTGTATTTTTAGTAGAGACAGGGTTTCACCATGTTAGCCAGGATGGTCTTGATCTCCTGACCTTGTGATCTGCCCACCTTAGCCTTCCAGGAGGGTTTGATTTTTAAATGCATAGGTCCTCATTGAAAAGGTAACAGGTTGAGCTCAAGATCACGAACTGTATGAGAAAGCCACACAGTTAGTTGCAAGTTTTAATGAGAAAAGAAAGGATTAAATGAGATAATATTGGTAATGGGCTTAGTATAATATAATACTTGGGACACTGAAATTGCTCAATAAATGTTAATAAGAAAGACATTGAAAGAAAAATAAATTACAGAACCAGCAGAATAAATTCTACCCATAACACTATAAATGGAGGTGGCTTCAGATGTCATAAAACTACTTAGTACTTGCAGAACTCTGCCTGACTGCCTATCAGCTAAGGTTATGACTTGAAGTCTCTTCCACAATTCACCTGCATCAGCATCACCTGGGAGCTCACTAGGAATGCACATTCTCAGACCTGCTGAATCAG
This sequence comes from Aotus nancymaae, assembly GCF_030222135.1. NCBI lineage: Eukaryota > Metazoa > Chordata > Mammalia > Primates > Aotidae > Aotus > Aotus nancymaae. Next base: position 27,224,728 of record NW_026988455.1, read on the forward strand.
TCTCTGTAGGTGGAGCCCAGGATCACGCATGCTCATTAACTCTAGGGAATTCTAATGATGGCTAGATTTTGAGAACTGTCAGCCTAGAGGGAAGAGGCCCGCTTATCATGTGACCTTGAGAATGATACTCCAGACAATGTCCACACATATCTCAATCCTTACACTATGGTAAGTACAGTCATGTGTCACCTAACGGCACGGATACACTTTGAGAAACACAACTGTAGGTGATTTCATCATTGTGCAAACACTGTAGAGTGTATTTATACATATGTAGATGGTATAGCATCCTACACTGAGGCTACATGGTACGGCCTATGCCCCTAGGTTACAAACCTGGGCAGCACGGTACTATGCTGAATACCATAGGCAAGTGAAATAAAATGGTAGCTGTTTGTTTACCTAAACGTATCTAAACATTGAATAGGTACAGTATAAATATAGTATAAATTATTTCATTTTAGGGCTAAGGGCAGGGCTCATTCCTGTAATCCCAGCAGTTTGGAAGGTCAAGGTGGGAAGATCACTCAAGAGTTTGAGACCAACCTGGCAACATATCAAGACTCCATTTTTTAAACATGAAAAAAAATTATTTTAAAAATACTCACTTTTTTAACAGTACACTTTTATAGGGCACTTGCCATGAATGGAACTGGCAGGACTGGCAGTTGCTCTGGTGAGTGAATGAGTGAGTGGCGAGTGAACGTGAAGGCCTAGGGCTCGGCTGTGCACTGTTGCAGATGTTACCAACACTGGACACTTAGGCTACCCGAGACTTATTTTAAAAAGTCCTTTCTTCACTACTAAATTAACTCTACTGCATTTTCACTTTATAAAGTTTTCTCTTTTAAGCTTTTTGACTCTATTGTAGTAACATTTAGCTTGAAACCCAAACACATTTTACAGCTTTACAAAAATATTTTTCTTTATATCCCTTTTCTATAAGCTTTCTCTGACTTTTAAACTTTTACTTTTTACTTTTTTTTGCTAAAACCTAAGACTAAAAACACGCCTAAGCCTCCACAGGGCCAGGATCACCAATATCACTGTCTTCCACCTCCACATCTTGTCCCCTGGAAGGTCTTCAGGGACAGAAATGCACATGGAGCCATCATCTCCTGTGATAACAATCCCTTCCGCCTGACACCTTCTGAAGGACCTGCCTAGGCTTTTTTTACAGTTAACTTTTTTTCAGTAGACGTACACTCTAAAATAATAATAAAAAGGTTAGTATTGTAAATATATAAATGAATAACCTAGTCATTTATTATCATTATCAAGTAGTATGTACTGCGCATGTGTGTGTCTGTGCAGATACGGCTGGCATCACAGTAGGCTTGTTTACACCAGGATCACCATAGACATGTGAGTAATGCCTTGTGCTATGACATTACCACAGTTACCATGTCTCTAGGGGACAGGAATCTTTCAGCTCCATCCTAATCTTATGGGACCACTGTCATATACTGGCCCTGTCTTGGCCAAGACATTGCTATCTGGCAAATGACTATTACTTTTCTATTTGTCGTAAGGGACACTGAGCCCCAAAGAATTCAGGTGGGCCTGGAACTCAAACCCAAGCCGGCTGGTTAGCCTCTCAACCTCCTGTGCTTCCCACTGCCCTGATGGCTTCGCTTGCCATGAACACAAACGGGCAGCAAGGAGGGGGTGTGCCGTACCCTGGGGCGCCTTGAACTCGAGACCTGCAGCTCCCTGCAGCATCCTCACGGAGATACAGATGCTCAGTTTCCTCCACTCAGAGATTATGGAATACACAAATTTTTTTTTTTTTTTTTTGAGACAGAGTTTCGCTCGTTACCCAGGCGGAGTGCAATGGCGCTATCTCGGCTCAAACCGCAACCTCTGCCTCCTGAGTTCAGGCAATTCTTCTGCCTCAGCCTCCTGAGTAGCTGGGATTACAGGCACGCGCCACCATATCCAGCTAATTTTTTGTATTTTTAGTAGAGACGGGGTTTCACCATGTTGACCAGGATGGTCTTGATCTCTTGACCTCGTGATCCACCCGCCTCGGCCTCCCAAAGTGCTGGGATTACAGGCGTGAGCCACCGCGCCCGGCCTGAGCCACCACGCCCGGCCGGAATACACAAATTTTTAAAGAAAACAAAAGAAAAAAAGAGTGGCTTGGTTAGCTAAAGGTCAATTTTTTGCTTATGATAATTTGTGTTAAAAACCAAAGAGACTCCCACAAAACAAATCAGGCCTTCCTCTGAGCCTTCACACATCTGTCAATCCCTACCAGGACCTGGATCCGCACTCTTCTAACATCCGATACTGGACCACGCGCTTCCCAAAACGTCCTACGCCAGAGCCAGGGCCCTCCGAGGTCCTACAGGCCTATTGAGTTTGTGCAGTGGAGGGGAGGGGACACAGTTCCCGGGGTTAAGAGCTGGCAGTGGGGCTCGCAGAAGCCCGGCTACCACAGCCAGGGACAGTCATTCAGAGCTTCATGTGGGTCTCTTTTGTGCCGGTGGGTGAGGCTTCCCACCATCGGTTCCGGTGACTTGGAATGCCAAGGCCCTAAACTTAATTAACTTCTCCGGGCCGGGACTTTTCCATCTCAGCCCGCATCCTGCTTCGTGGGGCGGCGGGATGCAAGGGCTCCCTGCACAAACAGAAGGCCAGGGACCTTAGTGGGAGCATCGGCAAATACAACAGGGCCAGTGGCATCCTCATTAAACTCTGATTAGCAAGTGGACTTGATCCAGGCCAAATCAGAGCTGAATGAGATTTCTTTCTTTCTTCTTCTTTTTTTTTTCTTTTTTTGCTGCCAGTTGATCAGATGTAGGCAATTAAGAACCCCCACACCTCCAGCCCTTGTATTTTTTTGAAGCGGGGAGCTCATACCAGTCAAGCCATAAAGACACTATTGTCCTAAGAACAATATTCCCCACTAATCTCACTTCTGGCAATTTACTTTTTCTTCCCAAGCAGATTTAGAAACTTTAAAAAAAAAAAAATCTTTGAAAGCGTACGGGGGGAGGAATACTCCATGGTATCTAATCCTATTGCAAAGTGGGAGTTTTCTTGTTCCATTCAGCTTTTCTTTGAATGAGCACTGGATAAATAAACTTCTCCTGCATGGTCACATGGAGGCAGAGACCGTGCGGGTCCAATTATGCATATGGGGGCGTGTGCATTCTGGTTTGCAAATCACACACAAAGAGTGCAGCACAAGCTCCCTATCATCAGTCCTCACTGCAAATTTACAAAGCTCCAAAGTGAGATCTGCTTTTGTTAAGTACTTAAGAGCAATTATTACCTTTCTTTAATTTTCTGCTGGTAATTAGACTCCCGATCCAGTCCAACCTGGTCTGTACCTGGAAGGCTGCCTTACTTCTCGGAGTGATAGTCCTCAAAGCCAGCCAGCCTTGGGGGGATTCCTGAGAACTCAGAGAACTTTTTCAGCCTGAGGGCCAACAAGTCCGACAGGCATACACTGAGAAGCTGTGTTGTTTTTTTGCCTTTAAAGAGAGATGAAAGACAAAGGGAAAAGAAAGGGTAAAAGGAAAGACAGAATTCTGAGTAGAGAAGAAATAAGGCAAGAAAGACTGAGGATTATCTAAAACTGAGGAGGTTTCTTTAATTAATTAATTTATTTTTTTAAAGGCTACCAGCTCACTGTTGCTACTGTATTAACACTTTTATACTCACTTACAGGACTCATGTTAATGAGTCCAGTGCCTCTGGGCCCCCATGCCTCAATGCATTTGGGCTATTGCAATGAATGAGGAAGCTAAGAGTCTCTCTGAAAAGAAAAACTAAAGGGGAAAGAAAGCAAGGGAACCGAAAAGCCCTGAAAAATAGCTAACCAAAAAGCTACACCTTTCACCACGCCCCAGAGGTCAACCAACTTGGCAGGCAAGACAGACCAGGAAGGAATTGCCAACAGCTCCAGCCTGCTCAGACCCGACACAGACGCCGAGCCAGGAATTCTGCTGCTCATCCCGCGTCTGTGACCACGATGGCAAGATCCATCTCCCACCAGCCAGCGTGGCATCTTCTGGGCCTTTTCTAAAGATAATCTATTTTTCAACTGGTGAGCTATTGAGAATTAGGATGGCATGCCTACCTGGGAGTGGGGGTGAGGTTAATGATAGTGAGCTGGTGAAAGAAGTAGATTGGGAATCTGGGGTGCAGGACTTCATTAAGAGTATCTGTGTTACTATGGAGAAAACCAGAGGAGAAAAGGAGTAAGGTGGGCAACCCGACTAGTGCCCCAGGTCATCCAAGACCAGCGAGGAGGTTCCAAGCCCAGTAAGAAACAAGAAGTGGAAGTTTTCATCTGTAAATTTAGTCTTTTCTCATGAGATAAATCATTCTTCCCCAAGGTGAAGGTAAAGAACCTGTCCTTCTATGACGTAGGGTTTTTAATTATGTAGATCCTGCTTCAGATCCTGGCCCCGCCACTCACCAGCTAACAGTGTGATGCTGGTAAAATTCCTTAATCTCTATGAGCCTTAGTTTTTCTCATCTATAAAATAAAGAGAGTCCCTCCTTGAGAGGATTAAATAAAATAATGTATGCAAATCACCTAACGTGCATGTGACTGACACTCAAATCATCTGTATGGGAAATTTAGTCTAATAAATTATTAATATCCAGTGATTATGTTTAGGAGACTGGGTTAAAAAGAGAAGCAAGTACTATTTCCCAAGAAGAATAGCAATGTCACTGACAAAATAGCAGATAGATTTAAATATAGAGAGGTATGTATGAAAGCATTTCTGTAATTCACAAATGTGATATGCATTAACTGAGTGACCGGAACATGGCTTCCACCCAGTCTCCACTGAGCAGCAACTATCTGATAGGAGTTGTACATATGAACAAGCACCACATCCAAAGGGCTTACCATGTAGGGATGACTTAGCAACATAGCGACCCTATAAGACAGAATGGGGTAAGAGGCAAAGGGGCTGAACAAAGAAACGCAAGAGCGCGTTGAGGAAGGAGAGATTAGTTCCAGATAGGAGGATTAGGAGAGGCTTTAGGTTGGAGCTGGCATTAAACCAAGACTTGAAGCTAGGTAGAAATTAGAAGAAAGGGCATTCTGAGAGGAGGGAACAGCGTGGATGCAGGAAATGCAAGGTATGCCTGAGAAATGGTGAAAGGTACCACCTGCCGGGAGCGAGGCTGTATAGATGGGCTAGATCCTACAAGGGCTCATTTGCCAGGAGAGTTGGACCTTTATCTTGTCAGCAGTGGACAGAACACAGTTGTGCTTGACTAATATCACTCCAGAAGCACATGTGTGGATCAGAGGTGGGAAGACACCAAAAGCCAGGGACCCGCAGAGGACTTTGCAGCAAAAGGAAAAATAACAGCTTGAAGCCGCATCGCGGGGATGGATATGAGGGTGTGGATATAGACACATCAGGGCACTGTCATCAAGAGGAGTGGCCTTGTATTGAATGTGAGGGATGAGGTAGAGGGAAGAGGTGTAGAAAACATTGAGAATCACAACTGCAATAGGCCAGAAATGTTATTCTATAAACACTGAGATCAGAAGACAATTGGAAAGGTCAATGTGTTCAATTTGGGACACCCTGAGTGCGAGGTTTTTGTTAAGTTTGCCATCTCAGCCAGTCACTTGTCAGATGCTACTGTTATATACAACGCTCAGAGCAGGAATTAAGCCCAGGGGCCTACCTTGAGAATTGGGATGTTTGGGGTCAAGTCAGAAAAACAGAAACGCATCCAGTTCTCTTACACCAAAGGAAGTTAATGCGAAGAACTAACGCAAAGATGACATAAGAGCTGAGAAGCCAAACAGGAGATGCTGAGGCAACCTAAAAATCAGAAGAGCACAGAACTGATACCTCCCCTAAGGCTAGAGGGACAGTGAGTGGTGGAGGGCTCACCAGAGCCCAAAAGCTTAAGCCACCTAGCAGGAGTTAGCAGGAGTGAGGGCTGGACCCACAGAGCAAAAGGAGAAGGGGGTATTGTAAAACTCCTGTGCACAACAAAAAGAGCTTCTCTCATTTTTCTCCCATGCACAAGGAGTGCGGCTTGTAGGCAAGAAAAGTGTCTTGCAGAGGGAGGAAAGGTGCCTTGGAGAAGAGATGGAAGAAGAACAAGTACTAGAGGAAGACCCGAGAAGAGCTGGCAGCAGCACCCCAGGGCCTGGGATGAGAGCTTCGGAAGGAGGGGAGAGGGAGTGCCTGCAAGTTCTAACCTCCCTACCCCAGAGGATGATGGCAAGTCTGGGACAGAAGAGGTGCTCCCAGCTCCCCCTTCCTTTGTGTATCTCCTGAAATCAGTGCCCAGCGGCATCCAAGCTGGATGGGTGGCTTCCGACCCCACGTCCACACTCAGCCCCATCCTCTCATGTACTTTCCACAGTCCTGGGGCCACGGGCACAATAGAGTGGCTTCGTTCTCATTTAGCCATTGTGCTTTTTGTCACTAAGGGAATCTGCCCCGTTTATGTCACTGCTACCTCATTCAAGGAGAACACCCATGAGCCACAGTGCATCAGTGGTTATGAAATGTTTGTTTGACCTTTCTCTGATACTTCTCTTTGTGTGTGTGTGGTTTGAAAAGTCCTGTGTTCATCAGGAGTCTTATTAAAGCTTTTTCAGATACCCATTGAAGTGGGTTGGGGAGTTCCTGGAAAAATGCTGATATTAAAATGTCATATCCAGAGGGGACCACAAAGATCATCTAATCCAATGTCTCCTAGATGTTCTCATGAATACCACCTGGGGCTTTTGTCAGAATCTTAGATTCCCAGGACCTACCCCAGATCTACTGAATTGGATCTTCTAGGTGATTGCAAGTTGAGGGAAGATTGATTTTAAGGCGACTTCTTCATCTCAACAAGGAGGCCCAGAGAATGATGTAATCCAATTTCTTCATCTCAACAATGAGGTCCAAAGAGGTGAGGGGCTTCCCCCAAGAATTCACAGATACTCTCTGGGAAAAATGGGATGAGAATCCAGGTACCCCCAGTCTGAGCCCAGTTTATCTTCTGATAAAATATCCCAAGAGAGGAAAGTGCTGTAGATGGATAAAATGCAAGGTTGATTGACCAAGACTTTGGAGTTTTTTTTCCATTAGGCGTGATTTTCACTATATATTTATTCATTAAAAAATAAAAAAAGCAATTTTTCAAATCTGTTTCTGTATATACCTCAGAGAGCAGGCTGACCTGGATATACATATGAACATACCCGGGCCCGACAACTATCAAGTGGGAAGAAACTATCAGGTGAATGAATGAGTGCTAGAATTCCAGGAACTGACTGGACTGCGGGTTTTCTCATCCAGAAAGTCATGACCACATATATTTTCTCCTCAGAAGCAAGCCTTTCACTCTGGAGATTCTGAGTCTACAATGGCAGGAGTGCTGATTTGCGGTGCTTTCCAAACGAGCCGCGTGAAGGGAAGGATTTTTGTGTGGCTATTCTTCTTTAAAAACCCGTGAATGGTGCTTTTACCAGCATTTCCCGAGTATGGAAGTGTGAGCGAAGAGATTCTCAGAGTTAATTAACCGCCCGCACCTCCCTCCTTCTTGTTTGCCCAGCTCATTCAAACACATAAATGCCACTACAAACAACCACTAAATCTACAGAGGCTTGTTCTGGCTGTCAAACACAGCCGTAAAAATAATATGCCCTCCAGCATGGGAGGGAAGGCAAGAAGGGAAGGCACTCACTAATTTTCAACAATCCCTCCTTAGAGACATAATCTTCAAATAAATATTTAACTTGCTCTGTCTTTGGTCTTAGATTATTTACAAATCAGGCTTTCAAGGCATTTAAAATGATCCTTCCTTGAGCTATTTGCACACCTACAGTTGCCCGGAGGTAGAAATGAGCCTTCCCGAAGCTGGAGGCTGGCCTCCTGTATTACCATACATGGCCTGCGTGCCAGTTAGGAGCAGGCAGGCTCCAGGGCAGCTGGCAGCCTGTACACTCTGTCAGCTTCATCGCCTTCAGCCATGGTGAATACAGGGAATGGGCAGACCTGCCCACCTGCAGAACCTTGCCATCCAGTGCTCTTAGAGAGAAGTGGGACACAGAATTTCAATCCTGCAGTGAGAACACCGAGATTAAGAGAAGCAACTCCTGGAACTGAGGAGTTGAAAAAGAAATAGGGCAGAGAACTTACTGTGAGAAAGAATTTGGGATATGGGTTCATGAACAACTAGAAATGTGTTTGAGTTTGGCAATGGAGGTAGAGATAAAAGGTAATATGAATATATGGTAATATGAGAGGTCATGCAAAGGCCTTCAGATCTTCTGATGACATCTTCTAAGAGTAACCAAAATTCTCAGGAGGTTAATAGCTTATCCAAGGAAGGAAGGGATTTGAACCCAAATAAGTGTGAACCCCTAAGTGTGAACTCATATGTATTTCTCTTTTTGGAGACATGTGAGCAGAGGTTTGGAGACTTTTTCTCTAAAGGGCCAAATAGTACATATTTTCTGCTTTGTGGGCTATTTGGTCACTGAGGTAGCTACTCATCTTTGCCAGTGTAGCAGGAATGCGGCCATGGAGAATTACGTCAACAAATGAGCACGGCTGTGTTCCAATAAAACTTTACTTACAAAAGCAGATGGCAGGTCAGATTTGCCCTATGAACCAAAGTTTATTGTTCCCGTCACTAGAATGTTAAAAACTCCAAGAAGTCCTGCGTTAAAGAAGTGTCTTTTTTTTTTTGTCTTATTTATTTATTTATTTTACAGAGAGTCTCACTATGTTGCCCAGGCTGGACTCTAAATCCTAGACTCAAGCAATCCTCCCGCCTCAGCCTCCTAAGTAGCCTGGACTACAGGCATGTGCCACCACACTCACTCATCAAGACATCTTTAACTTCCTCTAAATCCAATTTTTTCCTCAATAATTTGGCCATAAAACCCTTCTTTATTCTCACATATCTATCAACATCATGTGCTAGGCTAACGTTCCACAGAACAATTTGGGGAACAGTATCCTGGAATATGGACTGGGGAACAAAAAAAGCTATGGGCAAAAGGTATAATGCCTTGGTAAGCTGAATATTTAATGCTAGAGCTACAGCTTTGGTCAATTGAGAAAAAAGCCATCCCCCACTTCTGAATGGGCAGAAAATAAGTAGCAGTAGGAAGACAGCAATAATCAGAGACCAAAGCAAACTTCAGTGACAGACCACAAATCTATAGCAGGCCTAAGGAGGCACATGGCACCAGCTGGGACACACAGAGCAGGCACAAAAATTACAAAATCAACCAGGATAGAGGCTCACAGCCAAGATGATTCTGACATCGCTCAAGCTGTTGATGGTTCTCAAGGCTGCCCAGAGTACAATAGAAAGCATATTAATCAGACAGGCTGTTCTCTTACAAAGTTCCAAGAGGTGTTCCTGGTCAGTGGGAAGCTCTCCTCCACAAAGTAATGCAGGGACCCAGGCACATTTTTTTTGCAGCCCTGCCATTCCCTAAGGTCTCAGAGTCCTCTGCTGCAACCTCTCTATCTGACCAGCAGTCAAGGAAGAGAGAGAAGGCCTGGAGGATGGGGCTGACAGCCTTTATGGGCCAAACAGCTCTGTGAATACCTTCCTGGCCTGCACAAATTGCATTACAGCAGGGGGCCCAAGGTGAAGAATTTTTGCTTCCCTGAGAACTTCAAGCCAAAATATATAAGTTCTATAGGTTTGCACATTGAGTCTAACTTGATCTTCAATTTTAATTTCTATTTACCATGAGTTCCTTTTATTCAGTTTATTCTCTTTTAGTGTCTCAGTTAAGCTATTTTATATCTTTTTTAGCATGGGGAGAAATAATTAAATAAAATGTAATATTAAATTAAATTTCAAGGGGGAAAAGAAAAAGAAATGCCCACTGCGGCGGCGATTATAGGGAAAAATAAAGCAGAGTAGGGCTTCCTGAAACTCTCGTGAGCCTTCTTCTTTTCTGGGACAGGGGTCAAGCGTGGGTGGCTGTCTCCAGGTTAGACTCCCAGTGTCCTTACTCCACAGGACGTGCAGCACCAACTCCGCATCGGTCCAGAGGCTGACCCCAGACAGAGGAATCCAGAGCTCCAGCCCTTCTTTCAATCATCTCGCCACAGGCACTGACCTCGTTCACAAATAGCTGTGCCCTCTTTACATGAGTCTGGGGGGATTCTGAACCACAGCCAAGGCGAGGCAGAGGCCATCTTAAGGTGGGCCAGATCCCACTCCTACGGGCAAGAGCGCCACCTTGTGGTCCCTAATCCCCAGCAGCTCACATTTGACCCAAGCAGGAGCCGACAACCCCAGGCACAGGCTGAACAGCACAGCCGGCAAACGCTAAATTCTAACTAGGAAAAAATGGTGGGGAGGGAGGAGAAGAAATAAATTTAAGTCAGGAAAAGGTCTGGAATACTAACTGCTTTCCGAGGAGTCTTAAAGACACATTGGAGGGCACACTTGTGTGTTTCTTTTGATATTTCTAACCTACTACTAATATTTTTTCATCAGGGAAACATTTCATCTTAAAAGCTGGATGTCATGAACTGTGGTTTCGGAAAACAAACTAGGGACAATTCGTAGGCCACACATACTTAAAGCTGCACTTTCTCTCACCACAAATGAAGTCACGCATTAAAGCACCCCCCTCTTCCCCCACATAGAGTCCTTTCAGAATGATAATCATAACATTGAATTTGTCTCCCCTAAGTTCTCCATTATTGCCACGTTTCACATGAAATGATGACTAGGAAATGATAAGAATAATTCACACATATGCGTATGTATATGCATGCACATACATATATGCATACATATTACATATGTATGTGATATGTATATAAGCACATGCTACAAATATATTCCCAAATTACAAATATATTCTCATTTAATCCTCACCGCAACCCTGTGAGTCAGGCATGGCAGAAATTTCTCCCATTTTGCAGATGAGGAGGCCAAAGTCAGTAGGGTGACTAGGTCGTATTAAGCCAGGGAGCCTCAGAGCAGGACCTGGTCACAGGTCAGCCAAATCTCCTTCCCTGCCTGCAGCCTCTGATAACAAGAATGGGGAGTAACAGCCTGCTAGGTGCTAGCGGCATTCACTTCGTATATTATGCTTATCCACACTTAGGTCCACAGTCACACTTCCAGTGTAACTTATCCTTATCTCCTCCTAGTCGCTGCTTTCAAGGAGTGGGAAGAAAGAAACCAGAACACAGAGACGGCTGAGCCGTAAGCTTGCCAGCAGCCAAGGGCAGGAGGCCGGTGCATGGGTTAAAAGCTGTGTGAGACACACCAGAGCAGACCTGGATCAAGCTGCCTTCCCTGTAGTTCTCTACCTGTGCCTAACATCCCCTCCTGACATCAGATCTAACCACCCACAACTGTGAAGTCAGGGACCTGACACTTTAAGTACAAATCAAACACATGCACACAAACACATACACATTTTGAAAACTGTAAGAGAACTGAGGCAATGATCTGCTTACTCAGACTTCCAGAATATATGGTCCACTTCAGAGGATGCTGTGTTTTACCTGGAATCCATTAAGATGCCCAGATCCTCATTTCTTTCCTTCTGCACATTTGACGGGAGGAGAGTCCTGGAGGGCAGACAAGGAATGTGCTGGGTGAACGCAGTATGCACTGTACGGCATTTCCAGTCATAGCAGGTTCCTGGCAACCAATTCTTGCCTCAGTTTATACCAGGGCACCTGATTCCCATGCCTCTGTCACATTCCACCAAGTGACTTAGTGTATCCTGGTAAAAAGCTCCACTCCTAAATCTCGCAAAATGAAAAAGATCAGTGTTCTCTACAGAAATCTAGAGGTGTCTATAAACTCAAAGGCATCTGATAGATACACCCAACATCTATGACTTTCTCTAAAATTATGGCTGCTCCTACCTTTCTTCTAGAAGCATTACTCTTTTCTTAAAAAATGGTATTAGGTTGCCATAACAAAACACCACTGGCTGGGTGGCTCAAACAACAGAAATGTATTTTCTCATGGTTCTAGAGGCTGGATGTCCAAGATCAAGGTGCCAGTAGGGTTGGTATCAGGAGAGAGCTCTCTTCCTGGCTTGCAAATAACTATCTTCTCACTGTGACCTCATATGGCCTTTCCACTGCACTTCTAGAAGAAAAAGAAAAATCTCTCTCTCCCTCTGCTTATAAAGCCACTAATCCCATCAAGAGGTCCCCACCCTCATGAGTTCATCTAACCCTAATTACCTCCCAAAGGGTGCACCTCCAGATACCATCACACTGGGGGTTAGGACTGCAACATATGAGTTGGCGGGGTGGGAGGAGACATAAATATTCAATCTATAACAGAAATTATCATGTTTACAATGCTAAGAAAAGACAACTATTTTTTAAAATGTTACATGACTCTTGTTCCACATGTATGATCAAAGCAAATTTATGTAAAGTGTATTCCTTGAGGAAAAGGAAAAAAAATGCACAAGAGAAACAAAGAGAGAAATTAGGACTGGAAATTAGGATTTCTCTCTGGGGCCTCCCGGAGAATTTTACAGACTACCATGCCTTATAGATTCCCATGCTAGATCTCCTCCAAGTATTTCTCAAGTGCAATAGCCAACGTTGAGAGCCAACATCATCCTCCTTGTGGAACGGGGTACCCTTCTAATGATCAATTACTGAAAAACAAGATCACCACCCAGGCAAAAAAGACAAGAAAATAAGGCTGGAAGTACAGAATGTTTGTTTATACTTTGAGTCAGTGACTGCATGGAAGCCACAGGGCAGGCTGTGACCTCCATCCTTAGTTCTTGATGTCCTTGTCACACCCTGTTATGGGCTGAACTGTTTTCTCCCAAAATTTGTACACTGAAGTCCTAACCCAAATCTCTCAGAAGGTGACTGTATTTGGAGATAGGGCCTTTAAAGAAGTGATTAAGTTCAAATGAGGCTGTCAGAGTGGGCCCTAATCCAATATGACTGACGTCCTTACCGGAGATGCTAGCACAGAGATGAAAGGCCATGTTAAGACAGTGATAGGTAATGCAAGCCAGGAAGAGAGGCCTCGGGAGAAACCACACCAGCCGACACCTTGATCTTGGACTTCCAGCCTCCAAAACAATGAGAAAACAACTTTCTGTTGTGTAAGGCTCACAGCCCATGGTATGTTGCTACGGCAGGCCTAGCAGACTAATACACACCCCATTAAGCCTTAGAGCAGGACAAGGGAATCATTTGATCTTGAAATGAGAAGGTTTGGGGTTTGAGTCAGGCTTTGCCATTAAGTCAAAAAAGTTTGGATTACCAGGAGTCACTCTGTGATTGTGAGGCTCTTTCCAGCATTCTGCACGGGTCTGTCACCTTTTCATTACAGAACAGATACAGCCCCAGCCCTCTATACCATGGCCTGCCACAGCCACAAGGCCTTCATGCAACAGTGTCACAAGTTACAAGCACATTGCCTGGGACTTGAGATATGATGGGGGAAAGAAAATCTGCATTCTCAAGTGGCAGGAATTAATGAGCTGAGAAGCAGTGATGTGGGTTTTGTCACTCTCCCTAATTGGTTCTAGTTGAGGGCGGGGATGCTTTTTTTGCCTGGAAACCTTTGTGATTCTGAATGCTCAGGTATTCATTGCACCCCACACTTCTTCTCACACACACCTCTCTCCCTGGGGTTGCTCTGGCTTGGAGTTCCGCCAAATTCCCACCCGATTCCCAGTTAAATATATCATGCAAGGTCTGGCCTGATAGAGAAAGCCCTCACTTGCTAAAGGGCTTAAATCACTTGACATGTGCATGCCAATTTTCTTCTCCACCTCACCTTTACTGATTAGCCTTTTCTTCGTTCCTTTTTAAGAAAATGACTCCGACTCATTATTTTTAAAGAAGCCTTGATGGTATTTGGCTAAGATCCAAAACAATATTTCCACCAAAGGCAAAGAACACGGATTGTTCCAAAGGATAAAAGGAGGAGCCACCTAAAAGCACCGAAGTCAAGGTGAACTGATAACACTCCACGTGCCCAGTAGCCCTGCGGGTGTCCCCACTCCTGGCCACGCAACAGCAGCCAGTGGACACGTAAATTCCAAGCACCCTCACCGTCAGAGAAGCTACAGCTTTCTTCTTGTCTTGTCTTCTCTTGCCTGCTAATTAACATTACAACCTAAGTAAGTGTGCCTTACGTGTAGGAGAAGAGAACAGTGACACCACAAAGTGACAGTGTGGAGTCACATCTTTCTAAACCCCACCTTTTTCAACCAAAAGATCCTTGAATAATAGATTGGAGATGACTAGAGGGGGGAAAAACAGCTTTTGAATAATGAGAAAACTTTCAAGCACTGCTTAGTCTGTGACACCTGTTTCAATCCAAAACTAGGTCATCAAGTTTAAACTTTCAGATCAACAATAAAGGGATTTTATTTTTAAGATTGCACATAAGCAGAGAGCATTTTTATTTGGAGAAGTGGCTCAGGAAATTTCCCACAACAGCTAAGTCCATACAATAATAAGCAGGAAGAAAATATCTAAACTAAAAGACAGTAAAACAATACCGAGTTTTAAAAAAGAAAATCAGCCAGACGCAGTGGCTCATGACTATAATCCCAGCACTTTGGGAGGCCAAGGTGGGTAGATTACTTGAGGCCAGGAGTTCAAGAACAGCCTGACCAACATGGTGAAACCCTGTTTCTACTAGAAATACAAAAATTAGCCAGTTGTGGTAGCGTGCCTGTAATCCCAGATGCTCAGAGGTTGAGGTAGGAGAATCACTTGAACTCAGGAGGTGGATGTTGCAGTGAGCAGATATGGTGCCACTGCACTCCAGCCTGGACAACAGAGTGAGATCCTGTCTCAAAAAAAAAAAAAAAAAAAAAAAAAAGCAGAAAATCTACTCTGTATTTTAAAAAAAAACAAAACTGAACATTGTGCAATTTGAGGCAGAGACTGGCAACTCCAATAGTGTTAACAGCTCTGGTGCTGGCCACATGTGGGCCAAATGGTGGGGCGTGTGGAAAAGCAGCAGAATATGGGGCCAGAATGCAGTGGACCGGGTATTGACCAGGTCCAAGTCAGACAAGACTCCAGTCCCTCCTGGAGAAGGCGTCCCTGTCCCGAGAACATCATTCAGGAATCACACACGTGTATAGGATGAAGCATTCCTTTCTGAGTTTGAGCCTCAGTTCACATCAGTGGGTTTTGGGGAGTTTCCTAGGATCTTCGATGAGAGCCACACTGAGTGGGAGCACTGCAAGTCCCGTGTAGAGGGGGCAAGCAGCCCTCATCTGTGTCCTCTGTAAACACGTGAGTAAAGACAGACTTAAGAAAAAGACACAAAGGCCCTCCCAAGATCTGTCACCTCCAAAGACCTCCTTTCAGATTGGCTTTTCCAAAGAGAGAGTAATGAGCAGATAATCCTCTATCCAGCTTGGAACCCACTTACAATTACAATAAATCATAATCACCTTCGCTACCCAGGGAATGGTCCTCAGCTCCTAGTATGACAATCTAATCCACGTTGTTCTATAACTGAATCTAGGTAGTCTCTGCCTCCGTTAACAATTCACTCCACAAAGAGCATCTTCTGCAGATACCTGGAACGATAACAAAAACATTAACTTCAATGAGGTGACACTAAAGCATCTGAGGGGGTCAATAAAATATTACCTAGAGACAAACCAATTTGAGAAACAAGGGTTACATCAAGCAAAGCACATAGGGTCTGTCAACAGTACTCTTTGTCTTTATTCTTTTTAAGTAGCTCTGAGTTACCCCAGGAGGATTTGTGAGCAGCCTCCCCAGAGGTGTTGAAAGAACCCCATTTAGTCGTGCATTTACTTGTGTTTACTGGATTTCATGCAAATTAGAGGTGAGGACAGACTAAATGTTTTCTTTTGAGCTTTCCTATGTTTGCCTCTAGGTATAATATTTTGGACACTTTTCTGAGTTTGCTTCAATTTTCACCCACTCCTTTCCCCACCTTGGCATAACCTCGTCTCTTTGCCTTTTTTTTGTTCTTGGAGTGGGGGATAGGGTCTCACTCTGTCACCCAGAATGGAGTGTAGGGGTGCCACACACCTGACAGCCTCTACCTCCTGGGCTCAAGAGATTCTCCCACCTCAGCCTCCCACATAGCTGGGACCACAGACATGTGTCACCACACCTGGATATACTTTTAAATTTTTTGTAGAGATGAGGGTCTCCCTATGTTGCCCAGGTGGGTCTCAAAACTCCTGGGCTCCAGTGATCCTCCTCCCTCAGCCTCCCAAAGTGCTGGGATTCCAGGCGTGAGCCAGGTCACCAGGCTCTTTTCTTGATTTTTATAACTACTTTCCTGTAAATAAACAGCTCCATGGCAGTTCCTTTGCCTAGTCAATTCTTCCTCTCAGGCTTCTTGACATTTGAGTTGGCAAAGAAAAAATATGCTCCCTAACCTGTAAGAGATTCAAAAAAGTCTAAAATTCCCTGAAAGTACAGAGGCATAATATCTTCCCACTTGATGTGACTTTTGTCAACTTCTATAGCCCTGGACTGTGTCGTGGCACCAGAGGATGGATGGATAAGTTCTGCTGCATTTCCCAGTTAGAGGCAGCTGATGGAGAGCAGAGCTGGTCAGCTAGCCATGTTCAGTAGCTCTTTGTGTTTCATGAAAATGTGTAGAACCCTTAAACACTACTCTAAAAATAGGCCTGTCCCTCGACTTCATTGTGGTATAGACCATAAATGAATCCTAGTCTACAAACTCAGATAAACAGGAAACAGTACATGTCTCTTTCTTTTAAATCCACTTGAATTAGTCTAATGAGAGGATTCAGTCTCAGTCATTATCAGGCATGCTTCCCTCCTTAGGGGCACAATTGTTCATACAACTCATGCCATATCTAAAAAATGGAAGGGGGAGTTATTCTAGCCATTCATTGCTACATAACAAAATATTCCAAAAATGCAGTGGCATAAGACAGGAAAGACTCATATTATTATTATTATCATTATTATTATTTTTTTTTTTTTTTTGAGACGGAGTTTCACTCTTGTTACCCAGGCTGGAGTGCAATGGCGCGATCTCGGCTCACTGCCTCCTCAGCCTCCTGGGTTCAGGCAATTCTTCTGTCTCAGCCTCCTGGGTAGCTGGGATTACAGGCATGCACCACCATGCCCAGCTAATTTTTTGTATTTTTAGTAGAGACGGGGTTTCACCATGTTGACCAGGATGGTCTCGATCTCTTGACCTCGTGATCCACCCGCCTCAGCCTCCCAAAGTGCTGGGATTACAGGCGTGAGCCACCGCGCCCGGCTCATTACTATTATTTTTGGAGACAGAGTCTCACTGTGTCACCCAGGCTAGGGATCAGTGGTGCAATCATAGTTCATTGCAACCTCAAATAAAAGACTCATATAAGTCCATTTGTATAGAATTTCTAGAAAAGAAGAAACTGCAGAGTCAGGAAGCAGATTTGAAGATGTCTGGGATTCAGATTAGGAGAGGAAACTAATGACATAAAGCACAATGAAATTTTTGAGTGATGAACTTAAAGTACCTTGATAAAGCTCATATAAAAAAACTTTTATAGTGGCATAGGACAACAATCGTTTCACTATAATCATGAATGCTGTGGTTAGGAAACCCGTTGAGGCACCCTGTGCCTGCTTGTCTCTGTTCCACAATGTTTGGGGACTCAGATGGGTAAAAGAAGAGCGAGAGGCTGTAATCATCTGGAAGCTGTTCAGTGAGGCAGCTGGGATGGCTGCAAAGCTGAGCCTGGCCACTGCTGTCTGTAGTGGTTACGCATGGCCTGTCTACGGTGCTTGGGTTTCTTACAGCATAGCAGCCAGCTGGGTCCTGGGATGGGTGCTGGGATGGAGCACCCCTGGAAGGAGAGTCCAGAGAACTTGCTTGCCAAAGATCAAAGCTGATAGAGTTAACCTCTGTGTCCCCACCCAAATCTCATCTTGAATTACAATCCCCATATGCCCCATAATCCCCACATGTCAAGGGAAAGACCAGGTGGAAGTAACTGAATCATGGGAACAGTCTCCCCCATGCTGTTCTAGTGATGGTGAGTGAATTCTCCCAAGAGCTGATACATTTACAAGGGGCTCTTCCCCCCTCACTGGGTACTTCTTCCTGCTGCCTTGTGAAGAAGGAGCTTGCTTCCCCTTTGCATGATTGTAAGTTCCCTGAGGCCTCCCCAGTCATGCTGAACTGTGAGTCAATTAAATCTATTTCCTTTATAAATTACCCAGTCTTGGGCAGTTCTTTATAGCAGTATGAAAATGGATTAATACAAAAGCAGAAGCTGCAAGACTTCAGGTTACAGGCCAATCTCTAGGCCAGCCCAGATGCAATGGTGAGAGAAACCAGACCTCACCCCTCTACAGTGTGGCTGGGCCACATCAAAGAAGAGCATGTAGGATGGAAGATACTAAGGGTCCACCTTTGGAAAACAGAATCTGCTACCAGACCCTATTCTTCTCACTGTCCCAAGCCCCGAGGTCTCCCCGTGGGTGAACAGGCTTTTCTTTTCCAAGGAATAACAGAAACCATTTACAAAGAAATCCTCATGCTAGAGTCCTGCCCTTCCCAACAGAACCATAAAGCCTTTTGCCTCCTGAGGTCTTGCTGAGACCTTTCCCTTTGTAGGCACAGGTCCAATGCTTGAGAAAACTGTTGGCCTCTGACCACACCTCTGATTTAGAAACTGCCCCTTGTTGCTGCTGTCAGGGCTCAGCTCTCCGAGGCACTTGGCCCTCTTCCTATCCCCTCGAGGACACCTCAGGAAATGTCTTCAACTGGCTTTACATTTTATAAAATACAATAAGAGGGGGCTCTCAAGCCATAGAATTAACTGGGGGTTCTGTAAAATCTCTAAAGCTGAGGAAAGAGAGAGAGAGATACTGGGTGAGACAGAGACAGACAGGGAACCTGTCATTTTTTTTTTCAGTTGGGGAAGGCAAGTGACAGAACAAAACACACATCAATTTCCCAGTAAATCATTCTAGCTCAATTGCCAAGTGTACACGTGCACACAAGCGTGCATGCACAAGATTTATAAAAGGCTCTGCAGTAACTTGCACGCATTTTTCAAATAAAAGTACTGCTTAGAAGCAGAATGTAATAAATAAGGAGGAAGGGAGGAGCTGGTAGGAATCCAACGTAGGAATTGGATCCCAGGGCGTCAAAAGGTCCCAATACCTGCCAGGTGCCTCTCAGTCTGATAAACTGGAATGATAAATTGAGACCCACTAGACAGAGATATTCTGAGAGGCCAGCAACATCTTTCCTTCCAGCTCTGTTTTGTCCTCCTGGACCCAGCTTGGAAAGTCGTTCATTTGGGAAATCTTCCAGTTAACCATGTCCTTACCCAACCGAGGGTTTTGTAATATGCCTTGCTAAATCTTCCCTCAGCAGCACTCTATTATGTTATTCTTAACAGCGTAGAACCTTCTAGAGTATAAACGGTTTTAAGTGTCTATCTCTCACAATATGCTCTACGCTTTCTGATGAGAGACACTGTGTCTACTCAGCATTTGCCCTGGTGCTGGGCACATTGTCGGTGCTCAAATGCTTGTGGAACACATGGATTAAAGGTCACTCCAACACAGTTAGCACCAGGGCGCCTCCCACAGGTCTCACCAAGCATGACATTACATTTAGGAATCATAAAGGTCTTTTCAGTAAGAAGAGATGGACACAATGACTTCGCAAAAGTTTAAAGCACAGAAACAAAAATTAAAAGCGAGTTTACAGCCTAGAAGAAAATATTTGCAAAGTCAACGAAAGTGGGACTTGAGTTGGACCTAATAGACACGTTGGATTGGGCTCATGGAACAGATTAAGAAGAATATTAGCGATAGGAAGAGGCCACCGAAGGTTATGGGACTCCTCTCCATTCTGAAAGACTTAAGAAACAATCCTACACTGTTCTTATTACCCTTGCTTATTAGCCATAAAATGCTCAGGGATAAATAAAGTTTGCTCTTGAAAATCATTGGAGAAGCTCTGAAAGGAAACTGCTCTCTCATGGCTTACCAAGGCAGAAGTGTCCAGGAGGCCATCAGGAACACCAGGAACTTCCACAGACCGGACATTCAAAGGTTCTGAACTTTTGCCTCCAATGAGTCTGGCTGTACACTGTTTACTCCCAAAAAGAAAAAAGCACTATGAGAAAATAGCACTTCGAAAAGTCTTAGAGAGCGTCTAAGAAAGGTGAGTTTACAAGGAAAATGGAAGTAAAATACTAGAAACTGGAACCTTGGAAGAGGCATTTGGGGGGAAATGAACTGGGGGAGGTTGAGGGAATGGAGGAAAACCAGCTCTTGTTAAGTTTACAGCCAATTAACATTTGCCATACTGCAGACTCCAGTGTTTAGCAAGGGCTTCTCAATATTAAAGGCAGCTCTTTGAACAATAGAGTCCTTTTTTTCTGCAGTTCACAGCTGTCAGAGATCATTTCACTCCCTATATATTTCCAAAAAGTGATGCCTTTAATAGGCAGCATAAACACTGGGGTTAGAGCACATTGAGGCTTGACTTTGACGCACGGTGTTAGGGCACAGCTCGCATCTGCCAGGGTCTGGAAAGGAGGCCTAAGTAAATAGGCCTTAAACTACATTTAGAAAAAGAATGGAAGAAAAAAAAGGAGAGAGGGAGGGAGGGGGGGAGGGGGAAAGATGAGGAAGACAGAGAAAGGGACGGAGAAAGAAAGAAAGGAAATTATGCAAGGATGAAAGAGAGAGATTAAACTTCTGCCAAGGAAGCTGAAAATGCATTAATTAAAACTTCAAGTAACTTCTGAAAATGGTTCCTTTCCATTTAAATGTAAACTTAGTCATAGAGAAACATGCTAGATCTCACATGTCAGGCCCAAACAAATTTCCTAGTTATTAGGAATTCAACCAGCGCTCTTATTATCTCAATAGTTTATATTTAATTTCCAATTTGTTTTTCTTCTTTTACAACAGATCCAGGTATCACATATAACATGTGCTGATTTTTCTGTTCCTCTGAGTTTTTCAATGGCCTTACTGTTCTCCAAGACCAATAAAACCAGTGGTGCGATGTTCCTCCCTTTGGGGTAGAAATCTGTATTAGAAATACAAATCCAATACAGTTATTAAAGAAAGACTATGAAACTTAAGAAAAAGGCTCACACTGCTAATTAGGCAAGTGTAACCTGAAAGTTTAAATGTTTTTTGAGCTCAGCAGTGTTTGTAAAAATACAAGAATCTTTAAAAAATCTTCCTTTCAAATGAATAGTGGGAAGTAATAAAACGGTCTTCATAACATGATGTTAAGTAAAATTCTAAATGCATTTAGGAATTTTATATATAACCTTTAAAATAACTAACCTTTATAAACTGAATTCATGGATATCAGCTAAGTATATCTTCTTAATTAATACCTATATGTGTACAAAAGCATAAAAAAACTCAACAATACACAAAGTTCCAAGAAACAAACAACTCACTTCAAATCTTGATACCAAGAAATAAGCAATGTTAAAAGTCTACAAATATTATTTTTATAGAATCTCTCCAAACCAACACACAGAAGAATTAATATAAATCAGATTTGATAGAGAGATCTATAAACAGATATAGATACAAAAATAATTTCATTAGAATGAAATTATACAATAGGTATCCTTTAAAAATACTTGATCTTATTTTACGTGTGTTTCCAAAGTAAAAGAAACTGAAATACAAGTGAGGAAATTGCAGAGTTTCAGATAAACGTTTCTTTACCATCTGAGATCCAGAAAGAAACTAAGTCAGTAGCATCCCAGCGTCATCTGCAGCTGCCAGTTTTAAAACATATTTTATTTTTAAAATAGTTTAGATTGATTTCCCACTGAAAAATGAGATCCAGGCTGGGTGCAGTGGTTCACACCTGTCATCCTAGCACCTTGGGAAGCTGAGGCAGGTGGATCACCTGAGATCAGGAGTTTGAGACCAGCCTGGCCAACACGGTGAAACCCCATCTCTACTAAAAATACAAAAATTAGCTGGGTGTGGTGGTGGGCACCTGTAATCCCAGCTATTCGGGAGGCTGAGGCAGGAGAATTGCTTGAACCCAGAAAGCAGAGGTTGCAGTGAGTGGAGATCGCACTACTGCACTCCAGCCTGGGTGACAGAGTGAAACTTCATCTCAAAGAAAAAAAGATGGGACCCTCTTTCACTTCCTCCCACCTCCAATCTCCTTTCCAATTTTTTTTGCTTTATATTATTTCTATTTGGTCAGAGTTGAGACATTACATAAACCATAATTCCCCCATTCATTTTTCCTTAGATGTATATTTAAATGGAATTCACACTCACAACTAGTCTTTCTACTACCATCTCTCCATGCTTGACTTCTTCATCTTGATTCGCTCCTTCCCCCAGATTATATATGTTTTTTGACATAGGCAAACACTTTTTTTGTAAAATAGAAAGCTGGTAGTTTAATGTGAACAATGGAAGTTGGGTAGTTGTAATTGTGCATTTAGTGAGAGTTAGGAAAAACATAATCTGCTTAGGCATCCACGACTTTAAAACACCGGAGACACAATCTGTGAGAGGATTTGATGTGCCTCCTAAGGGAAACGATGCGAAAACTCCAGAGGCTGACAGGAGAGGCCTCTAAGACGAGGTTAAGACTCCAGATCAGGGTCGGGGGAGATGCTAGCCTCATCTAGTCTTTTAGGAAGGCCCAATTAGGCAGAAAATGCCTCTGGAAGTCAGAAGACCCGAGAGTCTGCCTTGATGCATTTGTTATTGAAAGGCAAGGACTACCTGTTAGGGGTGATCTGTCACCTTGTCATGCCACTTCTGTTTAGATATTTAAATGTTACCCCAGGCTGGGTGCGGTGGCTCATGCCTGTAATCCTAGCACTTTGGGAGCCCAAGGCAGGTGGATCACCTGAGGTCAGGAGTTCGAGACCAGCCTGGCCAACATGGTGAAACCTCGTCTCTACTAAAAATACAAAAATTAGCCAGGCGTGGTGGCAGGCACCTGTAATCCCAGGTACTTGGGAGGCTGAGGCAGGAGAATCACTTGAACCCACGAGGAGGAGTTGCAGTGAGCTGAGATGGCGCCACTGTACTCCAGCCTGGGCAACAGAGCAAAAACTCCATCTCATAAATTAATTAATTAATTTAATTAACCCCAAACTTAGCCTATCAAAAATTGAAGATACCACAAAAATTCATAACCACAAGTTTGGTTATAGTATCAAAACAGGGAGAATAAGAATGTTGGCAAAGATGCAGAAAAATTAGAACCTTTATACCTTGCTCATAGGGGTGTAAAATGGTGCTGCTTCTGTGGAAAACAATTGGGTGGTTCATCAAGAAGTTAAACTTACAACCCAGCAATTCCACACTAGATGTATTCCCAACAGAAGAGTGGATAAACAAACTGTGGCACATACATACACTGAAATATTATTCAGTTGCAAAAAAGGAATGAGGTACTCATTCATACTATGACATGGATGACCTGTCGTATGATTTCCCCATCACCCGGCTCTCCTTCGTCTTTCCTAACTGAGTGAGGAGGCGCCCTCGGCTCCTTCATTGCACAGGTCAGAAATATTTTCTCCCTTACTTTTACATCCCGTATGCAATTCATGTCCATCTTTCTCCACTGTCAACATCCTAATCGGCATTATACCTCAGGGTGACACGTTAGGGCCCCTCTTCAGTCCATTGTCCAAAATACAAAAATATACCTGTGAAACAGCACTTGCATGATGAAATGACCTCATGTAATTTTTGAATTATTGTGACTATTTTACTCCAAAAAGGGATACTTCTCAGTTTTCCATCTAAATGAGTCATATGAGCAGAAAACCAGATTTAGCCAACTTTTTTTTTGTAAAGAAACAGGTAAGAATTGTTTTCGGCTTTGCAGACCACACAACTTCTGTTGCAACAACTCACCCTGCCATTGACAGCAGTGAAAAGCAGCCACGGATAATATGAATATCAGTGAATGGAGCTGTGTCTCAATAAAACTCTAGTCATAGGAATAGGGGTAGACATTAAAGGAAGAATTAATACCAATCCTTCTCAAACTCATCTAAAAAAAATTAAAAAGGAGGGAATACTGTCTAACTCATTCTATGAGGCCAGCAAGGGCCTAGTATCCAGAATATATAAAGAACTCTTTCAACTCAACAACAAAAAGACAACCCAAATAAAAAATGGGCAAAGACTTGAATAGATATTTCTTCAAAGAAAATGTGCAAATGACCAACAAGCACATGCAAAGATGCTCAAGCTCATTAGTTATTAAGAAAATGCAAATCAAAATCACAGTGAGACACCACTTCACACCCACTAGAATGGTTATAATTTATAAAAAGGGGGAAGTCAGGTGTGGTGCTACGTGCCTAGTCCTAGCTACCCAGGAGGCTGAGGAAGGAAGATCACTTGAGACCAGGAGTTTGAGACCAACCTGAGCAACATAGCAAGACTCTGCCTCCAAATATATACATTAGCTGGGCATGGTGGCATGTGCCTGTAGTCCTAGCTACGTGGGAGACCGAGGCAGGAGGATCGTTTGAGCCCAGTTGGAGGCTACCTTGAGCTATAATCACACCAGTTGTTGGTAAGAATGTAAAATGGTTCAGCTGCGGTGGGAAACAGTTTGATAGTTCCTCTAAAAGCTGAACATACAACTAACAGCATTTCCACCACTAGATATATACCCAAACTCACTGAAAACGGCACCAGCCTTTCGGATCCCTCCCCTTCTTCCTAATGGCCTTTTCCTACATCATTGCTTACTCTCATCTTCAGAACAACCGCTCAGCTAGGATGTCATCTTCTCAAGGATCTTTCTCTGTTCACTTCTGCCCCCTGCTGAAATAGGTGCCCACAGCACCGTCTTTAATTTTTTTTTACCACCAATCACTCTGTAGAATAATTGCCTATGTCCTATCAGACTTTCCCAAAGGACCTTCTATTCCTTGAGGGATTACGCCTGATTCGTTATTAAATCCCCAGGGTAGATCCTAACATGTGCCTGAACTAACTCATTACATATTTGTGGAATGAATGAATGATTCTGACCCTATGTCATCAGCCACGCTTTCAGTGGAGGCCTTACCTGCTTGTTCCCACCGCACACTCAATGAGAACCTCACAAGGCATGATAATGCATGCTCAGGTGCCGGAATTCAGGACCGTCTCTGGTAGATAACTGCATGTTTCAAAATCATTGCAAGAGGATACAAAAGAATGTCTTGTATTTGACAGGAAAAACCCTGGTGTGCAAACAATGCATCTATGTAAGCTCCAAAAGAGTGACTGCAAGCTTTTTTGAAAAACAGGATGAGATGTATTCAGTAACTCTAAGGAATTTGTTATTTGCAAGCACATTGCCGGTATTTTGGCCATCAGGCATTTCTCTCAAATGAAATGCCAAGAATGTGCCTGAGAGCAACAGATGCCTTTCATTTAGAAGCCTAGCTCTGCTCTTGACACAAGGTGTGTCCCCATAAGGTACAACCTCCTTGCCCCAAACATGCTGGCCCAGGAGGCATTACCCATCCCTCCCTCTCATTTGCTCCGCAGCAGTTCCAGTCCTTGTGAGGAAGACTCGGAGGTCAGTCTACAGTCAGACATTCCCCCACATACATGCTGATTAAACTATCCTGACTAAACCAGTCAAGGCCTTATAGCCCTCTCAAAACATCTGCATAATGATGTTACTTTTTAAATTCAGTATCAGGCTGAGTGTGGTGACTCATGCCTATAATTCCAGCACTTGGGGAGGACAAGGTGGGAGGGTCACTTGAGGTCAGGAGCTTAAGACCAACCTGACCAACATGGCAAAACCCCGTCTCTACTAAAAATACAAAAATTAGCTGAGCATGGTAGTGCATGCCTGTGATCCCAGCTACTCAGGAGGCTGAGGCAGGAGAACCGCTTGAACCCGGAAGACAGAGGTTGCCCAGATTGCGACAGTCCACTCCAGCCTGGGTTACAGAGTGAGACTCGGTCTCTAAATAAATAAATTCGGCATCAGGAATTTTGAACTGAGGGGCTTTCTCTCCCTGATATGTTTCCATTTGTGTCTTAATTGCCAAGACTTTGAGACTCACACTGAATATCTAATCACGATAGCTATGTTAGACGATGCTGTAGGTCTGTTTCCTTCCCTCACTTCTTTATGATATTGAATTGTCCAGTTTTACTCTAATAATATTCAGCATGCTGGCAGAGGGCATGGGTCTGGGCTCTGAAGTTGGACTACCTAGGCTTGGATGCTGGTTCTGCCTCTCACCAGCCGTGTAACCTTGGGGGAGTTAATTAACCTTTCTGTGCCTCAGTCTCCTCCTCTGTAAAATGGGGACAGTTAAATGAGTTAATACATATAAACAGAGCACAAAGATATAAAGATATAGAACTATATATAAAAAATAGAATAGCGACTGGTACAAAGTCATTGCTACAGCAGAATTTTTTATCTATAGTTATTATTATAATTTGCTTGAAATATCTTTGGGAAGCAATTTAAGTATAGATTATAAATATATGATAATATTAGTAAAACATATTTGCTCTAGGACTGTATAGCCTATAATTTTACTGATTGGTGGAGTCATTGCTACAGCAGACTTTTTTATATGTAGCTATCAACATAAATTGCTTCAAATATCTTTGTGCAGCAGTTTGAGTATAAATTGTAAGTATATAATAATATTAGTAAAATATATTTGCCCTAGAAATGTGTAGCCTATAATTTTTCTTTTTGATAGCACAATTGACTGAACAAATTTGATTCAGGACCTCACGGTGCATGCGCACACACACACACACATATTATACTTACCTTGAAAACAAAACTATAGCAATATTCCAATCCTAAATGTGAGTTTTTTCTATGTGGAATTCTGTGATTTGAATTGCTGCAAAACCTATGTCTACCAGGCCACTTCCCCCTCTTACATTTTACTATGTTTGAATATCATCAAAGGAGAATCATGGTTTAAAAACCCAAATAAAGAGAATAATGTGTTAATAAGCTTAACTGTATTGGAGGGATAGCCCTTTAAACTAAAGATGGGCTCAGACATCAGACCCTGCTGGCAAAAGGTCACAGATCCCGATGTCTGTTTCAAAAACTACTTTCCATAGATACCTACCTGGCAACAAAAATGTCAAAGCAGTTCATGGAGAAATAAAAACTCTTTTTGTTCTGAAAGTATTTGATTCAAATTTCATTTCAGGGATAATGTGCTGTCTGGCTCTGGAGGCCTTGCCCAGGGAAACAGTGGTGAGTGTGATGAGCCCAGGTTCTCCTCGGAGAACTGAGCCACCCAGAGGGTGGCCTTGGCAGGTAAACAGGTAATTATCCTGCTGTGTGGAGTCTCACCTTCTCCGCCTGGAAGCAAGTGAGAAAAGATACATGCGCTGAGGTAGGGTACCTAACTTTAAGCCACAATACCCATTTCCAACATTAGCTACAGTTTGCAGAGAACTCACATTTCATGCTGTATCTGCCAGTCACAGAAACCTAGGTGAGAACAAAAACAAACCTATTAGCCACTTTTAAATGGCTGAGTTCATATTTTCAGTGAAAACACTTGGGGTTTCCAATGACCACTAAATCATCTACTGCTCCGCTTCCCCGCTACTCTCAAAATATTTTCACACCCTTGGAGCTCACACCTTTGTTTACATTGTTTTCTTTATGACTATTGATCAAGTAAGAGATATTTATTGAGCACCAACTCTTTGTGATAGAAATTATAGCATATTCAGAAATAAAGCCATATCAAACTTAGCTTTTGCAAGACTTAAGATACTAAATACTATATATATATTTTTTAAAGTGTAGGATGACACAAATAGAAGCACTCAAGTCTACGATGCAGACTTATCCAGCGTGCACTGGAAGCGGGTAGGGTTTGGAATGACCCATGAAGGCTACAGAGTAAATGGACGTGTAAGGGATGGAAAGTCTTGCTACCTGAGATAGGGAAGGCAAAGGAGCTGTTAGGTAGAAGCAGAAGAGCAAATAGCAAAGATCTGAAGTTGGGAATGAGCTTCTCAAGTTTGTACAAAATCAGGAACTCAGGCTAGAGTTGGGATCTATACACGAGAGGGGTCAGATGAGAACCTACTACGCACCTCCCTCTGATGTGTCTGTGCTTGTACACGTGCTGCTGAACTGTCTCCACTGTCTCTATCACCACGCTGCACACAACTCAACTAACTGATGGCCTCTAATAATAGAAATCCATTTTCTACATTCAGTGGTTGGGAAATGATTTTCATAACTATAATCTTGTATTGTTAATTCTGTGTTATAAAATAGGAATAAATGTGTATGTATTTATACCCTGATGTTTTCCAAAGTTTAAGACAGCTTGCAGAGATAGCATAAAGTACAATGAAAGAGCATGAAACAGCTCTAGATAAGAGAAGTGCTAAAGAGTAAACAAAAGTACGTATTAAGTTGAGCCAGAAATAAGCTTAGTACTAATTATAGGTCACATGAGGCCATAAATTTGTCTTCTGGCAGCATGGAGAGAGAAACCCAATGGTTATGGGAAAGTGGTCATTTAATCTGTCATAGTCACACATATTGTTAAAGCCATTAGAAGCATTAAGAATCATCCACGTCCAACCCTATCATTTCAAGATGTGGCAGGTGGGGCTCTGAAGCCTGTGAGTACGATCACAGAGCTAGTTAGGGCAGAATAGAAGTCGACTTTCAGAAGTGTGGAAATTACTCCGAGAGGGGATTAAGAATCAAAATTAAAGCAATGAATAGGAACTACCTTTCCAAGGATTTGAAACCTTTGAAAGCAGTCGAATTTCTTCTGCAAAAAGCATCACTGTGATGTGAATTAAGAGTATTCTAAGCTCCTAATTAGATTACCTTAATTGCTGTTGCTACATTCAACTATAATACCTGAAAGAATGCTTGAAATCCAGCATAGTCTTTAGGAGATGGTGTGTCTCTTATATATTATTCAGCATCAGCAATAAACTATATCTGCTGGTTTTGCCACATTACTAGTGAACTCACAGGCAGATCCATCTTCTGGTACTTTGGCACAGGCATTTTTGGTTTGTTCAGGTTTTTATTCATTTGGGGGAGTGTCGTAACCACATATCCTCACCCTGGTGGAAAAATGTGTTTTCACTAATACTATAATTTATGACTTTAAGCCTGCCTGCTTCATAACAAAATTTGGTGACTCTACAGGAAAGGCCTAATTATGAACCTTTGTTATTATAATGAGAGAAGAAAGGAATACTATTTAAGCACTGTTAACTTGGTGCAAAGAACTCTTGCTGGAGATAGTGATACAGCGGTAACACCTAATTGATTTAACAGCAAGAAAGAAATGGGGCATCCTGCTCATGTGATTAAGATAAAGACTGAGCAGAATTGAGGAAGGAGGGCCACCAGAGACATTTTGTGAGAGATCTGGAAGGTGGAAGTGAAGCAGCATCCTAATATTACACTCAGAAGGTTGGTGGAGGGCGCTTAGGTGCTACTGCAGCTCCTGCTTCTCTCTGTGGAACTTCCTGTTGACACAGGCAGCACCTGGGCCTGCAGCCGCTCCATTTCCCCAGATTCTCCTTGACCTTCTCCAACCCCTGGACCGGGTACATTCTTCGCTCAAGATCACCCACGTGATTGAAGTGGAAAGGGCTGCCAAGGGTTCTAGTCCATCCCCACAGTCTAGCTCCTGCTCGTAAGTCGCAGCTTGTCCTTGCTATCCCCACTTTGACTCTGTCCCTTTCAACTATTTCAATACCGGACACAAAGACCATCTCACCAGCTCCCACAAGGGCCTAAGGCCAAATCCTTGTCATATACTCTCACAAATCCCTAGTTGTTCTGCTTTGGAACAGTCAATGAGGGAATTCTAGCCAATAAATACAGAAGGAATAACGAAGCAGAAAGTCATCCTTTGCCAGCCCTTAATGATCAGTGGTTAATAAAACCATCAGGTCTTTCACCTGTAAGATAAGGAGCTGTAGAATGGATGGGTCAGGCTGGCAATACCTTTAGCCACCAATCAACATTAACATCACAAAAAAAGACAATCAAATAGTGGTTACCTCCTAATGTGAAGCAATAGGGAGGAGAGAGCCCAAACATATAATACATTCTGGCCACAAACATTGAACCTGAATCTAACCAAGGCTCCAGAAGAAACCAACAGTTTACAGGAAATACAGGGGCTACAAAAACATGGCAAACGACACCTGCAGATATAATCACTGAAGTTCAGGATGTGGGGAATTTGACAGAACAGTTTTCTCCCAGCCTAGATACCTTGGGGCCGGCTTTGACGCTTCCAATCCCTATATCTTGATTTCTAAAATATTTCCAAACCCTGTTATTATGCCTTTGCTATCTCTCTTAAATACACCCTTTCTTTCCTTCTTGAGAACTGTCACTAATTTATGTTTGTTCTTATTAGCAGTCTCTTTAATAGTGTTTAATCACACTCTTTAAGTAAATATCAATGTGTGTTTGTTTAATACGTGTCTCCCTCACTCAATTCTGAGAGCCTTACGAGGGCAAAGGACCTGACTCTTGTTCTCATCTATTACCCTGATATATGTTAAGTATGCCACAGTGATATGTTCAAGACTTAATGCTCGATTGACTAAATGAATACATGAATACATGCACCAGCTTACCGTGTCCAGCTCAGCCACAGAGATCCCCACCCAGGTGGCGCTGAAGGCACTGAGAAACAGACACCCATATACAACAGCAAAGTGGGATTACTGGGGGGGCCAATAGCCTTCTGAGCTGAGAGCCTCAGGTGTTGACAGCATTCTGGGCTGAGGGCCTCGAGTAGACGCTGACCCACGCATTTAGTCTCTCTGAACAGGTGATTACTATTAACAAACAGGTGTTTGGTGTTTTCTCCTAACACAAAAATACACCAGGTAAGCAGCTGGTGCTCACTTACCACTGATGACAGGCAAACTAAAAAGTATTCTCCACGAGGGCGCCACGGGGGCAGGGTCACATATCCCAGGCTTATTTGTTTTAGCCGGTGTATGATATTTATATACTGTCTTGCCACTTTAGAATGCCCCAAATAGTTTTCCACTTGCAGGGGGCCAGCTAGGTTTTCCTTGCCATCGTTCTTCCTAGCAAACAATATATTCTGTCATACACTCAGCATTTCTCAACACCAGCCTTTCAGCCTTCTCTGTTATTTCTGGACTTTTTCATTTCAATTCATCTTACATATTGTTACAGTAGGTCGCTAGACACAAGCAGGGCAGGAGACCACCCCCCTTCCCACCACCCCCCACCAGAAATGTCAGGTGACCATCAGATGATGGTCAGGCAGTTGTTAAACTGCCTCTCTAAAATAATAATTGGCCACAGCTTGCACCAGGAAGGGCAGTCTCCCAGTAGATAGAAACACCTGAAACTGGTGATCAGCAGCTTCCCAATAAGATCTCAGGATCTTCCCAGTAAGTGGGCTCAAGCATGCATAGTAAGAGGCAAAATGGGTCGGGCCCGGTGTCTCACACCTGTAATCCCAGCACTTTGGGAAGCCGAGGCAGGTGGATCGCAAGGTCAAGAGATCAAGACCATCCTGGCCAACATGGTGAAACCCTGTCTCTACTAAAAATACAAAAATTAGCCGGGCGTTTGGCACATGCCTGTAGTCCCAGCTGTAAGGTCTGTTCTCGCAGAGGATGAAACGAAGAAACTGAGGCCAGCATGAAAATAATCCAATGCAAGTGTTTTTTTTTTTTTTTTTTGAGACGGAGTTTCGCTCTTGTTACCCAGGCTGGAGTGCAATGGCGCGATCTCGGCTCATCGCAACCTCCGCCTCCTGGGTTCAGGCAATTCTCCTGCCTCAGCCTCCCGAGTAGCTGGGATTACAGGCACGCACCACCATGCCCAGCTAATTTTTTGTATTTTTAGTAGAGACGGGGTTTCACCATGTTGACCAGGATGGTCTCGATCTCTTGACCTCGTGATCCACCCGCCTCGGCCTCCCAAAGTGCTAGGATTACAGGCGTGAGCCACCGCGCCCGGCCGCAAGGTGTTTTATTCAGGGTCCCGGACGAGGTTCTGCGGCCCGACAGGAGGGGCCGGAGAAGTTGCGCGGACTCCTCTCAGGCACGGGGTAGTTGGAGGCGTCCGATTGGCTGTGCCCAAGGTCAGTGGGACAAAATGGAGGGGAGTGGGACTCGGATGAAACAAAATGGAGGGGAGTGGGACCCGGATGGAGGGGAGTGGGGGCCCAGATAGGACAAAATAGTAGGCAGGGAGTGGGGCCTGGATAGGACAAAATAGTATCAGGTAGGTCCGGATGGGGTTTTTTTACCCCGGGCTCCTGGAGGGAGGGGGAGGAGGCGTGTCTGAGCTCCTGGCAAGGGAAGGAGGCATGCCCGAGCTCTCGGCAAGGGAGGGAGGCGTTTCCGAACTCCCCGCGAGGGGAGGGGGCGTGTCCGAAATCCCCGCGAGGATGCCAGCCTTACACCAGCTACTTGGGAGGCTGAGGCGGAAGAATCGCTTGAACCCGGGAGGCAGAGGTTGCAGTGAGCCGAGACTGTGCCACTGTGCTCCAGCCTGGCAACAGAGCAAGACTCTGTCTCAAAAAAAAAGGCAAAATGGCAGAGTTTAACTGGTATATGACCTCCTGGGGACATCTGAGTGGCAAGGGAAGAATGCCTCAAGCAAGCATGCATACAACTCCACTAGGCACACTCCACGTGCTCCCTTCTCAACTGCTAACTGGCCACCATGCATGCAGACGGCCCACCCCAAGGAAATCATTAGGGGAGAAGGGACACAACCCACCCCCCAACCACGCCAACATGTAAAATCCCAAGTCAAAGGTCAAACAATGCACTTGATCTCTCAAGTCACCTGCTTTGTCCTCTTCCAAATGCACTTTCCTTCCTTTTATTCCTGCTCCGAAGCTTTCTAATAAACTTTCATTATTTCTCCAGAATTTGCCTGAGTCTCTCAGTCCGCCCCTTGGTCGAATTCCTTTTTCTCAGGAGGCAAGAATGAGGTTGCTGCAGACCCATGTGGATTCGCCACCGGTAACATAACTTGGTGCTGTGCAACTCAAATACACTCTCAAGGGCTAACAATAACACCACCACAGGATTTTTCCTAAATTACAATTATCCTATTACTAAAGTGACTCACTGTCATCTACAGCATCAAGCTGAACTGTTTTGTGTTACTTTGAGGGCTCCAAAATCCAGCCCCTTGTATTAGCCAGGGTTCCCCAGAGTAATCAAACAATAAGATACACGTAGAGAGATACACTTATTTTAAGGAAGTGACTCACACAATTGTGGAGGTTTGGAGGCTCCAAAATTTGATGGGAGTGGCCAACAGGCTCTAGACCCAAGGAAGAGTTGAATTTCGAGTCCAAAGGCAGTCTACCAATGGAATCCCTTCTTGCTTTTTGGAATCCAATTTCTGCTCTATAAAGGCCTTCAAGTGATTGGATGATACTCGCCACGCTATTGTGGGTAATCTGCTTTACTCCAAGTCCACGGTTTAAATGTTAATCTCACCGCAAAAAAGCACCTGCACAGAAACATCCAAAATGTTTATCCGAATGATGTTTTTTGAACACTATGGCCCAATCAAGTTGACACACATAAAATTAACCATTCCAACCTTCATTTCTTACCTACCCAAAGGCATTTCCAACCAGCCTGCAATTCTGCTTCACAGGTTCCCATGCCTGCCGCCTTCACGCCTGGCTCAGCCCTTTCCTGGAGCTGCCTCCACCCCACTCAGGAATCCTCTCCTTCCTCTGTCTGATTCTTGGACACCCACTCGTTTCCAACAATTCCTCTACACCACCTTTTCTGGCCTCCCCTAGAGCTCAGTCATTTTGCCCAAGGGCCAGAACATTCAGCTCTCTAAAATCATAGATTATTAGAGTTGCAAAGAACCTCAGAATAAATCAGTAAATTCATCCCCTTTCATTTTTATTCCACGAAACAAAATTCAAAAGAAATGAAATGGTGGTTCTGAGCTATCTAGGAAGCCAGATCCAACCCCTGAGAACTAACTTCCAGTCCCATGCTCCTTCAGCTCCACACACAGGCCGGACTAGACTGAAGGGTATTTGAGGGCCATACGTTTCACTGGGTTCTCCAGAACAGTGGATCTCAAGGTAGGGTAAGCATAATTCCCCCGGAGTGTGACATCTGGTAAGAAAATAATAGAACTTCTGGTTATTTTTATTCTTCACTTATTCTTCTAAATTTTCTATTTCTCTGGGTGTTTTAATATACATTGTATATTGGTACAGTAGGACATGTATATAATTGATAAATAAATGTAATGTCTCTACAGAGGGGCATGCTTTCATATATTAATATATAAAATGGTTTTAACTGCTAGGGTTGTACCACAGACACACACACACACACACACACACATTATTGGTAGCATCTGCCCCTAGACTGCCAAGCCTAAAATATGTATCTACTGCCTATTGTGAACCAAGGACCTGTTGGGCCATTTTGAAGGAGGGCTCCCTCTGCTCTTTGAAATGACTATTTTTTAAAGCCTTTCAGTAAACCCCATGGCTTCAGGCAGTTTCAATCTGTTCAAATTCCTAAGGACACTTAAAGGCAATAGCTTCATTTAGAGAAGTCTTTCTTAAGAATTGTAGGGAGTGTAAGTGGGAGAGAAGGCTAAAGATCATGACCCCTACTTGCTAGAACACCTGGGCAATATTTTCCTATGAGCTCACTGATAGTGAGTTTATTTTGGTAACGTTCTGGAGATGACTCAAGCTCTAATTGAAAAGCAAGCATGTGTATATTGGGAGAGAAGAAAAACAGCAACTGCTAGAATGAACGCACGGCAGCATTATGACTGACAAGAGCCCTGCTCACACCAAAACGCACATACTCGTCTAACTCCGGATATACATTCAAATTAAATGTTTATAATTCATTTCTAGGTCCAAAAATGCAACAAAAAAAAACCTTTGAAACAAAAGGTTCATTTGCTCATTCTGGACAACAGGTATGAAAGAAGGCTGACTGCCAGCATTGAAGTGATTTTTATTGCTATTCCTCAGGGAAACATTTTACTTGAAACAACTTAGCAATTAGCTCTTCTTCTACCCTGACCAAAAAAAAAAAAAGTTAAACACAAGTCATTGATTTGCTGGTTGTTCCCACCTTCAAATTTAGGTCCCTGAAGATATTAGCTATAAATTAGGTTCTACTTTTCATGGACAGTAATAAAGAAAAAATTAGACAAAATAAATTTAACAGGTTTGTTTATTTGAGCAAAGAACGATTTCAAATTGAGCAGCCCTCAGAACCAAGAAGAGGTTCAGAGAACTCCTTTCTGCAGTGTGGGCAGTGAGTGTTTATAAATAGAAAACGGCTGAAGAAAACAGAAACAAGGAACGAAAAGTAAATTGGCCATTACAAAGTTACTTTCCTTGTGAGGGTTAAAGCAAAGAGTGCTTTCTTATCAGGCTAGCTACAACTAGCCTGTTAGCGGATATGACTATTACCTCTCTCTCCTGATCTCTGGGAAGATGAGATAAACAACTTAGTTTTGGCTTGGTGGCACAGAACTTTAGCATCAATGATTCCCGTTTGGTTTGGTCAGTAGGGACCCAATGAAGGAGCTCAGTCCAAACCTATGGCATCTATAAATTTAATTTAACAACAGTCTATTTTGGAAATTATTGTGTTCTTCTCAATACACATAAAGAATAAAAAGAATAAGCTTTGTCTCCTTAAACTTAAGCAAAAAGATTCAAGGTATACGTAATTTTTCCATAAAACTTAAGAAATTAACCCCAAAATAATAATCTGGGTGCTTTGGAAATTGCTAATTCTATAATATTTCTTCAAGACAAAAGATTCGTGATTACAGAATTTACCAAAAGCAATTAACTGCCTTCAGTAGTTTACTCCTGTGATTTAGCTCTATTCCATCAATACAGTCAAATCAGTTGGAAGGGGAACTAATTATGTTTATAAAGAACTATTCAGGAAAGCACTGCTGAATAGCTACAGATGTTCTCACACCTGTTGACTGTATCCCAAATCCAGTACCATCCTCTGTACAGGAAATTATTATCAGTTCTCCCTGGTTTCCTTTCCGTAGTCAGAAATATGTCGAACAATGACATAATGCGAGAGCATTTGCTCATCGAGAATTACAATACACAGAGAATGTGATCCCAGAGATCCAGTGCTGCCTGGACTCTTACCAGCATCTGCAAGGTGAGTTAGGGATCTGGAAAGCAAAAAATACTTTCCCCAAGGGTAGGTGAGTCATACTCCTCTCTGTGAGACACTTGGAATTCAAGAAAGAAAAGAAAGAACAGAACACACTTTACCATCCAACAATAATCCTCAATCACAGCTTGTACAAAGTTACTTGGATGACTTGAATATGCGGAATTTTTCTCTCAAAATTAAAATCAAACAATCATCGAGTCTAAAAATACATTTGAAATCAGAATCAATTCTGTATTTTATCTGTGAGTGGAGTCTCTAACATGTTTAAAACCTAGATAAAAGTGTTAAAAACCCATCAGTTATTAAGACATTTGCGTCTATTGGAGAAGCCTGTGCCGGGGACAGATGTGAAGAAAACAGCAGCAGTAGCAGCTTAGAAGTCAACAGAGCAGAACTGCACAGGTAAAAGGGGCCTCTTCCCTGAATGAAGGCAGAAGAAAGAGTTTGGAGGAACGGTACTAATCAGGAAAAAATATTGTTTGAATTCTTGAACCATGAAAACAATAATAGGATTTGGCTGACGAAACCCATTCTAGTTGGGGTGAAGATGTTTGTTTTCTCTTTTGCAAATATGTGACCTTTGGCTGGCCAGTCAACTCAGCTGTCTGGAGTCTGATATTTAATTAGGTCAATGCCCAGGATTCAAGACACACAGCCCAGTTAGCAATAAACATCACAGTGAGAAAGCTTTTGTTCATGACCAGAGATTGATCTACTATCCCTAAGCAGTCTCCTTCTAGAAGTAAGACCCTTTTCGCTGAACAAAAGATTATGATAAATTTAGAGTACAATGCTAAACATAACTGGAAAGAGGAAACATTCCGTGTGACCCCGGGTAAGTTACCTAACCTCTCTGAGTCTTGGTTTTCACATACTTAAATTGCAACCTATAATCTTACTGACTAGATAGGGTTGTTGTAAAGATTAAATGAAAAAAAAAAAGATTAAATGAGTGACTATGTGGAAAACTCTGAAAAGAGTGTGGGACATAAAGTAAGTGCTCGATAAATGTTAGTTACAATTAATACTATGATTTTTTATGAAATATTAATGGTGGGTCAGAATTTTTGTCTTTTGTGAAAGCATACTACTTAACAAGAATCAAGAAAACTGACATTGGAAATTGAAGACGTGATGAAGAGTAAGAACTAAAACAATAGTTAAGCAATAGGGTTCGGTGGGTCTTAGCCTGATCAAAGTGGCAAAGTTTTTAAAGATACCTAAGCAAGGCTACAAAAATGAAAGGGGTCCTGAAGACTCACCTGATTAATATTTAAAAAACCGAGTGTGATTTAGAATCTGTTTGTTAGCTATTTGGGCTTTTCTTGAGGCAGAGACGTGGTAGTAAGAACACAAAGTGAAGCTGAAACTGTCTCCTGTCTGTATTATCCTTGCAGAAAGATTCATTTTGCTGTCACCCAGCTGAAAACAGTTCCCACTTGTGTGAGACTGGGTTTGCAGGTGGAAGGACAAAATCCAGAGGCTAAGGAGAAAAAAGACCTGCCTCAAAATATGAATGTGTGTCCATTTTCTTTCCCTCACATCCCACCCCTTCTCAGAAGTCTGCTCCTATGTATGGGATGGGGCGGGAGAGGGGGAATGTTGAGTGAGGTGGAGGGTGTTGGGGTAGTTGCTGAATCAGTCCAGTGGGATCAGAAGCTAAGTAAACTTCCTCTGCAACAATAAAGACCTGCTAAACAAAGGATTATCCCCAAGTGGGGGGAAAAAAAGGATGCCTTTGCTGTCAGTCATCGCTCCCTTCAGGGAAAAGCCTCCTGAAAGGCAGACTCAGATGCTTACAAATAGAGCAGCTTTCCCAAATCTGATTATGAGCCCTTTGGGCTTTGAAAATTATGGCAGCTTATGAAAAGTAACCACAGAGTCTTCTGTGGGTGTGGAGTAGGGCTCTGGGGTAGACTCCTGGAAGGGGAATGAATTCAAGCCCAGCCTTCCAGGTCTTGTTGCCAAATAAAAATAGAGCTTTCCCATCAACACAGAGCCATTTGCAGCTTTGGCTTAAAAAAGAAAAAAGTAAGTTCTTTTTGTTGTTTTGTTTTGCTTTGTTTCACTTGTGTAGATATTTGTGGCTAATACAA
This sequence comes from Aotus nancymaae, assembly GCF_030222135.1. Taxonomy (NCBI): domain Eukaryota; kingdom Metazoa; phylum Chordata; class Mammalia; order Primates; family Aotidae; genus Aotus; species Aotus nancymaae. Next base: position 27,263,003 of record NW_026988455.1, read on the forward strand.
AATCTGACCTCTCCTAAAAGTATAAAGAATGCAAACATAATATAAAATAGGACAAACCAAGGACAGTGTAAGTGTTTCTCCCATAAAGAAACTGTGAAATGTTGGGGGCGGGGGGTTGTTTATTTTTTCCATTACAAATTACCCCTAGAGAACCAGAGGCTAAGGTAGGGCTGGTAGCACCACTGTCCCTCCTCTGCCGTGACAGACCCCGTTAATCAATCATGGTACTGTTTCTTCTAAACAAAACATTCCAAGCGTTTACCCGTCCATCAGAGACGGCACAGAGTGGAGGCCAAATTGAGAAAAATCTGGGAATCTCCGAATGAAGATAGAACAAAAATATTTATAAAAGAAGACTTCAGACTGGGCACCAAAATGCTGAGAAAATAACACTAGATTGGAACAAAGTTTATTACACGGCAGTGTGCATCAGAACCACCTGAAGGGCTTGCTCAAACACATTGCTGGGCCCCATCCCTAGAATTTCTATTTGAGTAGGTCTGGGGCTTCAGAGATTTTGCATTTCTAACAAGCTGCTGGGTGATGCTGATGCTGCTAGTTCATGAACTGCTTTTGAGAATCACTGGACTAGGGCTCAAGGACACTATGGTAGACTGATGATGGCTCCCAAAGATATGGCCATGTCTTAATCCCTGGAACCCACAAACATGACCTCACATGGTAAAGGTCCTGTGGGTGTGAATAAATTAAAGATCTTGAGATGAGGAGATTATCCTGCATCATCTAATGGGCCCTGCTATAGAATGAGTGTTTGTGTCCTGCCAAAGTTCATTTGTTGAACTTGAAACCCTCAGTGGAGTGGTATTTGGAGGTGGGGCCTTTGGGAGGTAATTAGATCCAACTGAAGTCATGAGGGTGAGGCCCTCATGTCCTCATAGGAAGAAGAGGAGACCAGCACTCTCTCTGTGCCTTGTGAGGACATAGCAAGAAGGCAGCCGCCTGCAAACCAGGAGGAGAGCCCTCCGCAGGAGCCTGGCCATGCTGAGGCTCTGAGCTTGGACTACCCATCCTCCAGAACCATGAGAGATGAATGTCTGTTGTTTAAGCCGCTCAGTCTATGAAACTTTGTTTTAGAAACCCAAGGAGACTAAAACAGGCCCTAAATGCCATCACAAGTATTCTTGTAAGAGAAAGAGGGAGATGAAGATGCAAAAGCGAAGGAGGCAGTGTGTCCATAGGAACACAGACAGGAGTAATGCCTCCAAAAGCCTAGTTTCCTCATGGAAGCTGAAAGAGGCAAGGAACAGATTCTCCTCTGAGCCTCCAGAGAGAACATGGCCCTGCAGACACCTTGATTTCAGCCCGGTGAAACTGACTTTGGGCTTCTGACTTCCAGAACTGTGAAAGAACAAATGGTGTTTTAAGCCTTCGTTTCTGGAAATTTGTTACAGCAGCCATAGGAAACTAACACATTGTCTTAAAGCTGAGAGACTATCTGCAAAGCAGGCCCTAGAACTCTGACCCACAAACTCTGTAGCAATTTGCCCAGAGTGGTCAGGAGTTAGTCAGAAACTGCCAGCCTCCCTGATTTTTGACTCCGCTTTCAAATTTGACTAACCAGAGAAAGCCAAGTATGTTCCCTGAACCAATCACATAAGATTGCTCTGTTTCTAGTTAGCCTGCCTCCAACTTCCTCATGCCAACAAGTACTCTCAGAGCACACCAACACTTTCCCTCTTTTTCACAACAAAACTTTCCCACTCTCTTGCCTGCCTTTAAGTCTCTACCAAGTACTAGTGTCGGTGGCTGACCCTTGCTATAGCAAGCTCTGAATAAATGGCTTCAGTTTGTTCTCAGTTATGTGGTTTTTGTTTATTTCCACAAATCCTTTGTCTCAGTAAATTCATACTCATTTTTTTCTACCACGCAAAGTAGTTCATTGCTCATAGAAGATATTTAAGGATTATTTTCAGGACTATAGCAAATTTAATACAACCTTCCCTACTGTCAGTGAGGAAACTAGAACCTGAAGAGAGAAGTTGATTTGCTAAAGGTTATGCCGGAAGGAAAGATTAGAAGTCACATGTCTAGACTCCAAATCCTATGCATTTTTCACTGGGAGACTGACTGACTGCTCCGAGTATTTTCCCCAATCCACCTGCTCCATGCCGTGGTCTTAGAGCCCAGGGAGTATATTTTCCTGCCCCTTGACTTTGGGCTTGGCCATGTGACTTGCTTTGGCCAATGACATGTCAACACTCCTCACCCAAGCAAGACTTGAAATGTGCCTCACGGTTGGGCTGTCACGTTGTGCACTGTGAGAACATGCCTCCGTTGTCCGCTGGTCCAAGGAGGATGAGAGACTCATGGAGCAGATGCCCATTCAGCACGGAGCTTGTAGCCAAGTGCAATAGCTGGCCTAGATTAACCAGTCCTGGCTGACCTACAAATGCATGAGCAAGAAGTTATTATGGTGTGTGCTATGGTTTGAATATGTGTCCCCTTCCAAATTCATGTCAAAACTTAATACCCAATATAACAGTATCAAGAGTGGGGCCTTTAAGAGATAACTGGGACATGAAAGCACATTAATCCATCCTGTCTTCACGTATGGATTAATCCATTCATGGAGTAATGAATTAATGGGTTATCACAGGAGTAGGCTAGATATCCCAAGAATGGGTCTGTTATAAAAACCAGTTTGACTCTCAGTGAGCCCTCTGCCTATATGATACCCTGAACCACCTCTGGACTCTACAGAGAGTCCTCACCAGCAGGAAGCCCTCACCAAATGTCACCTCTCAGCCTTGGACTTCCCAGCCTCGGTCTCTAGAACTGTAAGAAATGAATTTCTTTCCTTTATAAATTATCCACTTTTAGTTACTCAGTTATAGCAACAGAAAACAGACAACATGTCCCTGAGGCTTGGAGGTATTTTTAAGCAACAATAGCTGATTATTACAACTATCAATCATTTGAAATAAAATATGTGACTTGGAAAAGAAAGTTCAACAATAGAAAGGTATTTATTAATAGTAAGAAAGAAAAGAGAGACAGAGAGAAAATCTCAGTAGGACTGTGTGTACTAGTTATCTGTACCCCACAACAAATTACCACAAACTTACTGGCTTATCGTCTCACAGTTTCTGTGAGTCAGGAGGGCTTCGGCTAAGTGTCTCAGAGGCTGCAATTAATACGTCAGCCAGGGCTGGGTTCTCATCAAAGGCTCCACTGGGACAGTGTGCACTTCCCTGCTTATGTGATTGTTGGAGACATTTGATTCCTTTCAGCTGGGTCCATGGCAGTTTGCTTCTTCGAAGCTGACAAAAGAAGAGAGAGCAGAATAAGTCTGCTTGTGAGACAGGATCTTATTTAACCCAACGTCATCACAGAGTGGCCTCCCATTGCCTCTGCCATGTTCCGTTGGTCAGAAGCAAGTCAGAAGCCCTCCCCATACTTAAGGGGCAGGATCGCACAAAGGCATGGGTGCCAGAAGGCAGGCACCTCGGGGAGGGGATGGCCGAGCCTGTTCACCACCGTCCACCTTCTATCCCCCAAGGATGATCCATGTCAACTGTTCATACATTCCTGTGGCATGGAAGTCTTGGGCCTGTGCTATTAAAGAGCTGGCCAGAAGAACATAAAGATTATGCATCTTTATTACATTTAGTAATAAATGTGACCCAGGAACTCTGCTTTTTGTTATGTGCCCTAGAGAGAACCACTAGCACAGGAAGTTTCTACACAGCATTTGTCATATCAAGAACTGGAAATAACCTATGTGCCCAGCAGTAGAAGAATTGTTAAATAGATTTTGGTCTATATGGAATACTTTGTACTAGTTTAAATGAAAGGGGCAAATTTGAAGTATATTGTTGAGTGACAAAAGATAAGGTAAAGAATGTACATTCAGTATGACACTACATGTGTAAATACGCATGTGCACAAAACATGGAATATTTTCTGAGTATCAGATGCACAGTGAAAGTTCTGGAAAAGACATAGAGTACTAACAGTACTGGTCAGTTAAGAGCGTCTCAGCTAACAAGAACTGTCAGAGGAGAGATCAAAAGAGAGTCTGGTCATAGATAATGTTTTGGCTTTTTGTGTGTGGAGAATGTATTTGTATATTACTTACATAATGAACTATTAAAGGAGTACAAATTAGAGATTCTATACATGTCAGCTATATAGCTATATAGATTGCAATGGTTTAAAAATATATCCACTCTCGGCCAGGCGCCGTGGCTCACGCTTGTAATCTCAACACTTTGGGAGGCCGAGGAGGGCAGATCACCTGAGGTCAGGAGTTCAAGACTAGTCTGGGCAACATGGTGAAATCCCATCTCTATAAAAATACAAAAACATTAGCCAAGCATGATGGTGGGTGCCCATAATCCCAGCCACTTGCACTCCAGCTTGGGCAACAGAGCAAGACTCCATCTCCAAAAAAAAATTATATATATATATCTCCACTCTCATCACACCAGTGAAAATAAATAAAAAGAAAAAAATTAATGATAGAAAATTTAATCTCTTTCTCTCTCCTCTCTCCTCAGTCTCTTCTTTCTCTCTCTCTCCTCTCTTCACCCTCTCTTCTCTCTCTCTCTCCACTCACTTTAGAAGAAGCCATGCTATGGAAAGGTCTATGTGGTGAGAAACTGAAGCCTCCTGCTAATAGCCACAGGAGTGAGCTTGGAAGTTGATCCTTTAATTCCAGTCATATCTGCAGAGACTGCAGCCCTGGCAGACAGCTTGACTGCAACCTCATGAGGGACCCTCAGCCAGAACCACCCAGCTGCGCTGCTCCCTCACACAGATGCTTGCCTCACAAAAACTGTGGGATAGTAAATGTTTGTCACTTTAAACCCCTAAATGTAACAGTAATTTGTTACACAGCAATAGATAACTAATACATAGGTTCGTTAGCCTAGTAGTGGCCCTTTGCAACAAGATGGTATTTCCAACCTGGAGCACATGCAAGTGTTTTGAATGACAGAAAGTATATCTCAATTCAGTTCAACAAATATTCATGTGCCAGGAATTATGAAAGGTATGAAGTTAAAGTTCTTGTTTTCAGTGCATTCACAATCACTAGACATGGAAACTCCCATTTCATCAGAAACAAAGTAACCAAAGCGCTACCAAACCTTTCTTGCATGATAACAATCACCAAATCCTAGCATCCACCTTGTTAAAAATGTTCCTCTGAAGTTTCAGATAGGAGGAATAAATTTCAAGATGCCTGTAATCCCAGCTACTTGGAAGGCTGAGGCGGGAGAGTCACTTGAACCCAGGAGGCAGAGGTTGCAGTGAGCCGAAATCGTGCCATTGCACTCCAGCCTGGGCGACAGACACAGCAGGTGACTATAGTCAATAATAAAGTACTGTATATTTCAAAATAACTAAGAGAATAAATTTCAAATGTCTCACCATAGAAATGATAGGTAAACAAGATGGTGGATATGTTAAATTAGCTTGATGTAATCATTCCATATTGTCTACATATATTAAAACATCACATTATATCCCATAAATGTATAGAATCATGATTTGTCAACTAAAAATATTAATGTAATACAAATTTTTAATATTCTTCTGGTCCACCTGTAATGGAATTTTCCTTTGGCTTTTAAAATGTGTCCAAGCTCTAGCGCCAAAATCACATCAACAATTTGATGACTGCCCAATGACTAATGATGAGAAATACGACAGCCACATGGTAGCACTGGGTGTTGGGGTTACTGGTGACTTAATTTTCTTCACTGTGATTCTCTTTTCCAAATTTTCTGCCATAAGTGTGTATTCATTTGAAAAGCAGCCCAGGCACCATGGTTCATGCCTATAATCCCAGCACTTTGGGAGGCCAAGGTGGGTAGATCACCTGAGGTCAGGAGTTTGAGACCAGCCTAGCCAACATAGAAAAACCCAGTCTCTACTAAAAATAGAAAAATTAGCTGGGCGTGGTGGCACGTCCCTGTAATCCCAGCTACACAGAAGGCTGAGGCAGGAGAATCGAACACAGGAGACGGAAGTTGCAGTGAGCGGAGGTCGAACCACTGCACTCCAGCCTGGGCAACAAAAGTGAAACTCCATCTCAAAAAACAAACAAATAAAGTAAATGCCAATTCTTTTTAAATGTCACTACATATCAACAAATGTCTTTTCTTCTGTTGACATTCAGAACCTGGTTTCATTGAGTCCCCAGCTCATGCTATAGAAGGGTCTGTGTGGTGAGGCACTGAAGCCTCCTGTCGACAGCCACAGGAGTGAGCTTGGAAGTTGATCCTTTAGTTCCAGTCAAATCCAGTTCACCACAAGATTCTTAATTTTAGCCCGTGTGGCCCCAAACATTTCTCACAGGCAGCTTTTTCCTCACAGGGCATCAGTCCTGTGATGGGCTTATGTCCTAGAAAGAAAAAGGTAAAACGTTATTACCTGATGGAAAAGCTTCCTTGATTTTGAGATCTTTCTGGGGCCGGGGTCTTGTGTCTTGTTTCTAAGACTCAGACCTAGAAACAGAAGGTGGGCAGGGCCCTGGGTCCTCAAACCTCTGTCAGCCAGCTTAAGGGTCCCTTTTTATTCTCTAAATTGTCCCGTTTTGGACAGTAAGTCAGGTGGTCACCTAACTGCACTGAGGAGGAAACCCTTGGGAACCTTCTTAAGTATTTGTAGCTCAGCCAAGTGTCTCTTCCAAGATACACCATGCAGGGCCTGACACAGTCACTGACCCTCAGGACTGCAGGAAAACTCTTTCAGGAGGGAGATTCCACTGTCTCCTAGAAAATGTCAAAGTACACTTCCAGTAGCAATGCTAATGATTTGGGTTTTGATGGTAATTCTCAAAAGCTGAGGTCAGTGAAGATGGGGAAGCTGCTTGCCATGACGTCATACCCTCAGCTCTGGGTTGAGACACATATTCCGTAGCCAGAGCCAGTGAATGGTAGCAATGTGTTCTTCCACTCAAAATCCCCAAGCATCCTGCATTTCTGTCCAGTGAGTTGAGTCCACCAAGCTTTTGGAGATGTCTAAGAAGGCCATGGCACATTTTACTGAAAACAAGTCGCTCCCATCAGCTTCACACTCAGTAAAGGCAAGAAAAGAAGAAGACTTCACATCTGTTCTACCTGGAAGTGTTTCCATCCTGCAGACAAGCCCCAGGCTGCCAGCACAGGCCGACCACTCTTTCAGGAGTGTTCTCTCTCATCGCTGATGCTGTGATGGGGAGAGTCCATAGAACTGGCTTTCCTGGAGATGTAATAAACAGAGGAGAGACAACACAGTAATTGCCATTCAGTTCAACACACTGGGGGATGAGAGAGAGAAAGGATGAGAGGGAAGTTGCATTTACTTAGCCTCTTTCAAGTGCCGGATGCTTGGCTGGTGTGTTTTAATTGTGCCCTCACAATGTTCCATAGGACTGGCCTCAGGTAATTAATTCTCATGCTAAGTAGAGAAGGTAAGGGTGGTGTTCTCATGCAGTTATAAATTTCTCCCTTTACTCCTAGAGTGGAGCCTTGAGCTAAAATAACTCACCCAATTATTTCCCAGAGTACCCCCATCTCCACCTTGTCAGTGATATACGATGCAACCGGGCAGGTCATTTTTATTTCCTGGGCCACCTTTTCCCAAAGGGATTGAGCCAAATGATCTCTAAGGACCCTTCCATTTTGAGGGTCCCTGATATCTGAAAGTACCACTCTGTTCTCCTAATAATGAAAAAGGTCATTGCGTTGGCCCTGAAGAGCTGCTCCTCTGACCTGTAAAGTGGATGCAAGTGGTGGGTTTGGATGAAGAGCATGTCTCAGGGAGGGGAGCACCCCCAAGTCGTTAGGCCAGGAAATAAGCCCTTGGATTTGAGTTATGGATGGATTTCCTATGAATTTCAGACATATATTTTTTAAATCCTTGGGATCTATTTTACAATTCATAGGAAATAAATGTCTGAAGAATACACATGAAATGCTTAGTAGGTAGTAGGTCTCCAGAGAGGTTTTACCAACAATGGCAGAATAAACAGAAGTTAAAGAAGAAAAGGTCAGAAAGAAAGGAATCACTTTTCATTTAAATGGGCATTAAACTATGGATCAGAGAAGAGCAAAGGCCTTAGAAATCACAGACCACTAGAGCCTACTTGAAATCAAGGACCCTCAGATCCTGCTGGGACAAGAGCCCTGTGGCCTCTGGTGTCCAGACACTTAGGCTCTATTTCTGGGGTCATCCTCTGGCAGGTGACCACCTCGTCTGTATCTTTTTCGCAGTGTTGGCAAAGCCATTCCCAAGTGAATTGCTCCCTTCTCTGCTCACATCACTCCTCACTTGTAACCGATGGATAAAATTCTGCCTTGCATTATAGTTTGCTCACTTAAATAATTTATTTATTCAGTCAATATTTAATGACTCCCTAAAATATGTCAACTTGACGCTGAGAATATAACAATAATCAGAATAGACATAGCCTCTCCCCTCCTAGAACTCACGGAGCTTAGAAACTAGCAAGTGAGCAAGACATTACACTTAGCATTACAGAAATCAATGTAGAAATATAATTTAAATGTGCAACGATAGGAAGATAGAGGCTTCTGTAAGAGTGTCTAACAGGGTTACCTGACTTGCTTTATGATGGGATCTTCAAAGAGGTTGCAGAGGTTGCAAAGGTTGCATTTGTCCCCAACTATTTTACACTCAAGCTCTCTGTGGTATGATCCCATCATACTTATCTTTGCCTCTCCTACAGTCATAGTCAGTGGCATATAGTAGCAGCTCAATAAATATCTACTGCAAGAAAGAAGTTACCAGACCTTTTCAGTGCAAGGTCTTACTCCCACTAGAGTTAATAAAAAGCTCTGGTTACATGCTTCTAAAAGACATAACCTGTAATGTTTGCTTTTACTCCTTTTCAAGGAAGAAGTTCTAGAGTTCCAAACCTTTTAAGAGAGGGTTCAAGGGAGAAAGTTTGTGTAGCTAATGATCCAACTTGGGATGGTTTATCTCAAAGCCATGGGAGTTTTTGCTGCCTTCACCCTGTCAGCAGGGAACGGGCTCCAAAGATATGGGAGATTACAGGAGCTTTCAAGACAAAGGCACATAAATCAAAAAGAATGAAAAGAAAACAAGATCCTTGATCCTCCTCCTGTTAACGTTCTTTTAAAAATATTTTGTGAGAGGGTAGGGTGGGAGGGAAGGTAAACAAAGTTTTTAAAAGGGAATTAAGCCAGACATTAAATAGCTGAAGCCAGTGTAGAGCCTGGGTCTGCCCCCAACTCACACTCTTTCTCTCTCTCTCTCTCTCTCTCTCTCAATCTTTCTCTCTTTCTTTATTTCGGTCTTACTGTTAACAATCCAAAATGATTAATAATTGGAAAATGATGTCAGATGTCAAAGAGATAAGCCATTTCTTCCCTTTCATTTCAGTTCCTGTTTGGCTCAGAAATCCCAGGCTATACATAGATCTCCTTCTGTACTGAAATGGTTTGGGCTCCACTTAATAAATCAAGACAAGAGTGCAAAATAGTGATGAGCAGGTGGGTCAGAGTGTCCGGAGCAGAGTTGCTTTCTTCCAAAAGAAACAGAATCGATCTGATTTGGATATTAATGTTAACTCATCAACAAAGGTGTCTAAGAGCTATAGGAGTCTCACGCCCTCTATAATAAATGAAGGAGGGAGCCAGGCCCCCTTACCGGAAACCTAGGCAGAAGCCATTCTGGACTCCAGGCCCCCAGGCTTCTGGTCTTCTCTAAGATGCATGATCAGAACCTAAAGACAGAAAAGTTCATTTCTGCCTCTGAAATTTCCACCACAGTCATACACAGTAGCGAATCACTTCCTCACAAATTAGGGTTGTCATGTAAAATTCAAGATGTACAGTTACATTTAAATTTCAGATAAGCAATAATTTTTTTTAGCATAAATATGGTCAAAATATTGCAAATTGGGGTGTCCTGTACCTTAATGTTACAGGACTTTTATGCTAAATCTGGCAAACCTTCCAAGTGTCAAACTCAATAGACCTTAAAAATGTATGGTTACTCATATTGATACAATCCCAATGTTGGCCAGTAAAGATAAAAAAGAAAAAAAAAATGTATGGTTACCAGAAAAAATGCAGGACAGCCAGTTATATCTGAATTTCAGATAAACAACAAATCATTTTTTACTATACCCACTTCCCAGGCTGCAATATTTGGGACTCACATATTATTTAAAAAGTACTTGCTTCCTATCTGAAATTCAAATGTAACCGAGCATTCTGTATTTTTATTTACTGCATTTGGCAACTCTATTCACATGTTCCCTCCAACAATTTCATGGAAGTAAAGCTAAGAAAAGAAAAGAACAAGGGCATTCTGAATTGAGGGGAAGCGTCCAGAAAAAACAAGTCATTGAAGGGGATGTGGAGAGGGAGGCAGGAGTGGATGAGTCATACCTCTTTCCTTTAGTAACTAAGTGTCCAAAGTCACGAGCTCAGAGATAGCTCTATATTCTTTTTTTTTTTTTTTTTTTTTTTTTTTTGAGACGGAGTTTCGCTCTTGTTGCCCAGGCTGGAGTGCAATGGCGTGATCTCGGCTCATCGCAACCTCCGCCTCCTGGGTTCAGGCAATTCTCCTGCCTCAGCCTCCTGAGTAGCTGGGATTACAGGCACGCGCCACCATGCCCAGCTAATTTTTTGTATTTTTAGTAGAGACGGGGTTTCGCCATGTTGACCAGGATGGTCTCGATCTCTTGACCTCGTGATCCACCCGCCTCGGCCTCCCTAAGTGCTGGGATTACAGGCGTGAGCCACCGCGCCCGGCCGCTCTATATTCTTATATTTTTGAACATATTATATCTGAATTATTTCCACTTTTCCTGTTGTTTATTTGTTCTCTCTAATCAACCTTATCAGAGATAGTCTCGTTAAAGGATCAAAATTCAATTGTAAGAAGTTTGCCTATTTCACTAATTTTTGCTTTTATCATTATTTTCTTTGGATTTACTTTGGGGTGTTGGTTGTTGATGATTGTTTATTGTTTTACTTTCTTGAGCTGAAACATTTTGCACCTACATTTTGTCATTACCATTAAGGTTTCTTTTCTTTTTATCCAGGTATTTAGAAGTGAGTATTTCATGTCATAGAAATAAGAGCCTTTTCTTTTTTATTTTTGCCTTTGGCTATTTGCTTTTTTTTTCTTTTTAATCCCATGATGCTTCTTTATGGCAGTGTTTTTACTTTCATGCTTCATTATATGGGGATATGAGCTCATTTTCAACAAAAGGAGTTTTTCACATGGGCCTTCCATCTCCAGCTCACGGAGGTGTCTGGGGGTGGTTTTGATTTTACTTTGCTGAGCCCCTCGGTCCTCACTAGTCCAAGACACCAGTTTAGTTTCCACATTGTCACTGTGGTTTGAATCCACCTGCATGCTGCCCGCACTGTGGGCTTGAGGTTCTGATTTGTCAGGGTCACTCTGTGAACTAAGGTCACACTGAGAGTGTCAGGCCTGGGTTTGTACTTTGTGCACCACGTAAGAGGAGAGTGTCTCATGGGCTCAAGTCTCATGGCTTTTCCCATTTATTCACCAGCTGATTTTGGGCAAGTCGTTTAACTTCTATAAGCATCAACTTTCCCATCTTGAAGTAGAAAGGGTAGAAACAGTACCAACCTCCTAGGATTTTTTAAAAGATGAAATTGAGAGTCTTGGCACAAAGTGCTCAATAAGTGTTAGTGATGATTGTGATTCCCTTTGTATTCTTATTATGGTTAAGAATGTACATTTTTTTAACTATAATTTGAAGTTCAGGGATACATGCCCAGGATGTGTAGGTTTTCAACACTGGTAAGCATGTGTCATGGGGGTTTGTTGTACAGATTATTTCACCACCCAGGTACTTAAGCCTAGTATCCATTAGTTATTTTTCCTGATCCTCTCCCTCCTCCCACCCTCTGCCCTCCAGTAGGCCCCAGTGTCTATTGTTCCCCTCTATGTGTCCATGTGTTCTCATCATTTAGCTCCCACTTCTGAGTGAGAACATGCAGTGTTTGGTTTTCTTTTCCTGTGTTAGTTTGCTAAGGATAATGGCCTCCAGCTCCTTCTACGTCCCTGCAAAGGACACAATCTTGTTCTTTTGAAGGCTGCATTGTATTCCATGGTGTATATGTACCACATTTTCTTTGTCCAATTTGTCATTAATGGACATTTAGGTTGATTTCATGTCTTTGCTATTGTGAATAGTGCTGCAGTGAACAGATACATGCGTCTTTATAATACAATGATTTATATTCCTTTAGGTAGATACCAAGTAGTGGGACTGCTGAGTCAAATGGTTTTTCTGTCTTTAGGTCTTTGAGGAATCACCACACGGTCTTTCACAATGGTTGAACTAATTTACACTCCCACCAACAGTGTAAAAGCATCCCTTTTTCTCCGCAACCTTGCCAGCATGTTTTTTTTTTTTTTTTACTTTTTAACAATAACCTAGGAATATAAATATTAATGAGGCACAAAAATTGGCACACTGCATGCACATACGCAGCACAGTAGACACCTACTAAACGTTAACTTTATTAGTGGCTGATCATTTCAAATAACAAGGATGTTTCTGTTAGACTCATTCATTTACTCTTTCAGTATGTGCATCCAGCACATGCAAGGCATCAGGCTAAAGCCATCACAGTGATAGCATGTAGCTTTTGTGAGAATGTCTTGGTAAAGATGAAAATTGCATAGCACCACCAAAGGAGTGTGTGTGTGTGTCTGTGTGTGTGTGTGTGAACAGGGGCAACATGTCATTAAAGTGATGGTGATGATAACGACAGCTACAATAACAGGTGAGCTATTGTTATTGCTGTTTGGGGTTAGAAGAAAGAAATCCTAAGAACACACACAAATATGAATCATAAATAGGGATGGGCATGTCTTCTGAGGAAATGGGAGCAGAAGGGGTAGTTAAAGCCCCAAGTGAGTTTTGAGAGGTAAAGAAACGTTTCAAATATCCTCATCCCTCAGACCAGTAGGAGACACGGCCATCTTCTGTGTATATTAACTGAAAGCTTAGGTAGGATGCGTTTGTCTCTGTGCTCTTATGAGTGTTTTGTTTGCCTGTTTTGGTGAGTTTATTCTTGATTATTAAGTTTTTACTATTATTTGTTTCACACGTTGTGAGTATATAAAGCTGAAATATATCTTTTTCTCTTAGTCTACTCAACAAAGTGGAATCCACATGGAAAATCAGCAAGGATTCGAATACATCTTTCAAAATTATACTCATAATTCTATTGTTAAAATTGGAACACATTATTATGGGGGTGATCAGATATTTCCAATCTTGCTAAGATATTGTTATCCAAAAAGGATGATAATGATTATGCAAGATAGATTTGGTCAATAGAAATACAGTGTGACCCACACATTGTATTTTAAATTTTCTAGCAGCCACATTTTAAAAAGAAAAAAAGAAGCAGATGAAATTAATGTTAATAATGTATTTTATTTTACCCGAATATATCCAAAATAATATCATTTCATTATGCAAATAATATAAAATATTGAAATATTTTATATTGTTTTCTTTTTTTCATTAAGAAAAACAATATGAAATATTTTAAAATCTAGCACTTCTCAATTTAGATGTTAAATATTCACCAAAAATACTCATCTGTATTTATTTCATAAAATGTACAATTGAAGAAGTAAATACTCAAGTTGTTCTAAACATACTTAAAAACTTCCTAATAATTGAAGCAGGTATCATTTTAAAATTTAAGTTTAAATAAATAAAGTTAAATAGAATTTGAAAACCAGGCTCAGTTGCACTAGCCGTATTTCAAGTGATCAATATTTGATGGCGCAGATGGAATGTGTAGTTCCAAACATCCCGCCCCCCCCCCCCCCCATATTCAGGCCTTAGTAAGAGTGTCCATTTCTAGTTTAGTTTCCTGTTCTTCCCTGAGTGCCACTCACCTACTCTGTATGCAGTGAGGCTGGCCTTGTGGAAGATAAAGATGGAGGACAGATTAAAAAGAGAACGAGTTGGCTGGGTGCAGTGACTCACACTTGTAATCTCAGTACACTGGGAGGTCCAGGTGGGTGGATCACTTGAGGCCAGGAGTTAAAGACCAGCCCTGAGCAAGATGGCAAAACCTTGTCTCTACAAAAAATACAAAAATTAGCCAGGCGTGGTGATGTGCACCTGTAGTTCCAGCTACTCTGGAGGCTGAGGGGAGAGAATTGCTTGAGCCCAGGAGGCAGAGGTTGTAGTGAGTCGAGATTCATCGTGCTGTTGGGGGGGGTGGAGAAAGAGAGAGAGAGAGAGGATTTACAACCAATGCATTGCAAAGCAAATTCATACCTGAGCTCTAGTGACATTTCCATAACACTACGCTCAGATGTTTCATAGGAATTCCACCTGCCCATGACTTGGGGTGTTTCTGCACCTAGTTTTTCATATTTCGTGGTGGTGGGGACGGAGCCTTGTGCTTCCTAAGTATTCAGCAGATGCGTGTTGGATGAACAGCAGGACAGAGACAGAGGGGAGAGCATGCTGGCAGGAGGGGAGCACCCAGATAGCTGTGTTTACATAGTCAACCAGATTCGATCTCCTGCCCCATCCCACTGCATTTGGTGGTGGCACAGAGCTGGCACAGCCAGGACCTGGGCCTGGGCTGTTCTCAGGCCTCAGTTTGAGGGGATAAAGTAGAGCAGAGTATCCATCCCAGTAGAGATAATCCAGAGACTGAAAGACCTGCCTGCAACAGAGACCAAAGCACAGCCCTTTGGGAATTGCTGAGAGCACTTATAAATAAGTGTATATGAATAAACGTGGTTGCACAAACTCAAATGATCCCAACATGGAGGACATGACAGAAGCTCCTTTTTAAAAACTCCCCAGGAATCACACAAAGAGCTCTCAGATTACTTTCACTTTGAGAAGGTCATGTACAAAGGTGGAAAGGAAGATGCATGAGTGGTGTCCCCCACTGTAGGAAGAACAGCAGCAGAGCCAAGGCTAGGGAGAGGGAAAACAATGCTTAGCATATGAAAAGGACGTTCTATTAGTTTCCTATGCTACTGTGACACATGACTACAAACCCAGTGGCTTGAAATCACATGAATTTCTTATCTTACAGTTCTGCAGGTCAGAAATCCAAAATCAGTTTCACTGGCCTAACATCAAGGTGTCCGTGGGCCTGTGTGCTTTCTGGAGCCTCTAGGGGAACATTCATTTCCTTGTTTTTGCCAACTTCACAAGCTTCCCACATTCTTTGGCTTGTGGCCCAACATGGCTCCAATCTCTGCTCTTGTGGTCACATCTCCTGCTTTCTCTGATCTTCCTGTCTCCCTCTTATAAGAAATGTTGTGGCCAGGCATGGTGGCTCACACCTGTAATCCCAGCACTTTGGGAGGCCGAGGCAGGTGGATCACCAGAGGTCAGGAGTTTGAGACCAGCCGGGCCAACATGGTGAAACCCCATCTCTACTAAAAATACAAAAATTAGCTGGGTGTGGTGGCACATGCCTGTAATCCCACCTACTTGGGAGGCTGAGACAGGAGAATTGCTTGAACCCGGGAGGTAGAGGTTGCAGTCAGCTGAGATTGTGCCACTGCACTCCAGCCTGGGTGACAAGAGCAAGACTTCATATCAAAAAAAAAAAAAAAGAAAGAAATCTTGTGATGATATTGGGCCCACCAGGGTAGGCCAAAATAATCTCCCCATCTCAACATTCTTAATTTAATCACGTCTTTAAAATTTCCTTTGCCTGGGTTCTGGAGATTAGCACATGAGCCAATGGTGTCATGCTACAAGGTGACAAAGAGGAGGTGGATCTCCTGAATTCCGATATTGCTTCCAGCATCGCTGACAGGGTGACTGATCCCTGGTCTCCTAAACCCAGCACGCATGCCTCCCTCCCCAGCCCCTCTGGGCTAATACATCATGAGTTCCCCGAGGCCCTCATGGCTCATTGCACATTCTTTTGTTATAGTAATTAATCACTCAACAAATACAGACTGAGCACCTACACGTGGAGACCATATTCTCCTTACCCAGGATGTATCAGCCAACAGAGTAATTCAAAGCTCTTACCTTCAAAGTCTTACCCTACCACTAGGAGAAGGCACACAATAAACAAAATAAAAAAGGAAACGATGTAGCGTATTTGGAAGTGCTTAAGTGCTATGAAGGAAAACAAGGCAGGTTGGGCCTGGCGGCTCACACCTGTAATGCCAGCACTTTGGGAGGCTGAGGTGGGAGGATTGCTTGAAGCCAGGAATTCAATACCACCCTGAGCAACATAGTGAGACTCCCTCTCTACAACAAATAGAAAAGTAGCCAAGGTAGATGGGATGCACCTGTAGTCTCAGCTACTCGGGAGGTTGAGGTGGCAGGATCCCTTGAAGCCAGGAGTTTGAGTCTGCAGTGAGCCATGATCATGCCACTGCACTCTAGCCTGAGTGACAAAGTAAGACCCTGTCTCTTAAAACATAAGATAAGATAAAATAAAATAACAGGGAAGTGGGTTAGGGAGTGCCATATTGGGGGTTAGCTGCAGTGCTAAATAGAGCGGTTAGGAAAGGTTGGCTGAGAAGGCAGCATGAGAGCAGAAGCTTGAAGGGTGTGAGGGAGCCACATAGATTCAACAAATAATGCAGCAGCCCTGACTGGTTGCAGTCCTGGGCGATCTCCAACACAGGGAGGCTAGCTGGCTGCAGGGGAATGGGCAAAGGGGCAGAGGCAGAGATGAGGACAGCTTGGAAATGGGAGGGCCAGCTGGCCAGAGGCTTATCACTTCAGGTGGTGCAGGGCTGTGAAGTCTGGAAAGCAGGAACACTGGTGTCCCTGACACTTTGCACAGGATGAGCGTCCATCGTTAGCACTTGAGGGCTGTGGCTGAAACAAAGAACCTTGGTTTGATTCTCCACTGGACAAGAACATGAGACATGGTTCTCTCTCCACCTTCACTGCAGCCTTCCCCTTCCCTTCTCCATCAGGGAGGAGGCCCGGGATCTGTCACTGAGCTGTGTGCAGAAACCCAGGTGCCTAGCATGTATAGCACCATTCCCCCTCAGGCCAAGAAGTAGTTGCCTGGAGCCATCATTGTGTGCACCTGCTCCACTGTCCTGCTGACCTGCCCTGCCATGGACTGCCTATTCCTCTCTCTCTTAGCCGCTCAGCCAATCCCATCCCACCTCAGCCAAGAGCCCTGACAAGACCTTCCTCCTCTCATTATCTGCAGGGTGCACCAGCCTCAACTGAAGCCTAGAGAAACCGGAAGAATGGATGGGGAAGAAAGGAGATGTAAGAAGCTGGGATGGGGAGCAGAGTTGAGAAACAGACCAAGGCTGTTCCTGGGGAACAGGAGCAACCAGGGAGAGGACATGACGAAGCCCCTTGGTTCCAGCATGCTGTGGAATAACAAAGGGTTAAGCCATTTGCATTACTGTATTTGTGTGCAGGCCTCAGAGGGCCGCGGAGCTGCTCTTGGGTGGTCCAGTACAGTCTCAGGCAGCAACCTATTAGCGGTGTCTCGGTGTGATTTATGCAGCTGTCAAGCTGCCTTCACTAGGACAAGTGAATTGCGGGCACCGGTCGGCGGCCCGTGCTCCTTCCGAGAGGGTAAGTAAATGAAGGCCGAAGAGAAAGAAAACAGCCCAAGGTGCCACCCCTCGTCCTCTGGGTCTTCTAATGACGAGTCCCCTCTATAGAATAACATCCAGCTTCTCACAGGAGACTGCTCTTACAGAGCCCCACTGTCTGTCGCAGACCGCCAGGAGTGGCCACTGCATGGCCCGGCCGGGCCAGGAGGGCAGGGAGGGCTGGCCGGGAGCCACCCACCACGGACGGAATAGGAGACACCAGGCTGAAAGACAGCAGGACTCTGGGGCCATCTGGCTAGAGTGGCGTGGTGTGGACACTGGGCCCCCATTTTAGGCCTGAGAGTGATGGGGCAACACTGGGGCATGGACTGTCCTCCTGTAGCCAAGGGAAGCACTGTCATGCACAGATGCCACCCACGAGGTCCTGAGGCTGCTGTACTCAAAAGGTACAAAGCCTTGCTGTGCCAGGCCTCCTCCAGCAACCGCCGCACCTCATTTACCATTCCCCATGGACGATCAGCAGGCTCGGGGCTGTAAGCCTCTTGCGGCCGTGCTAGGAATGCTGTGGGGGCAGAATTCATTTCCAAGTTGGGTATGAGAGCCCAGTCTAAGCATCCGATGTTCCTGGTGTTTACCCACTCCTTAGGCTGGGGACCTTCCCAGGCTTAGTTCATTCATAACCAACACACACACACACACACACACACACACACACACACACACACATGCACCCCCTCTATGTATACCTGTTACCCACAGAGGGTACCAAGGAGAGGGCTGCCTGTCTCTTTCAGTGTTCGATTGACAGTGGAGTAGCCGGAAGCGTGCAAAACTTTAGAGGCCTGGGGGAGTGTGTGTGTGTGTGTGTGTGTGTGTGTGAGAGTGAGAGAGAGAGAGAGAGAGAGAGAAGCCAACACAACAGCAAGACTTCAGTTTTTAATAACTTCAGGGACTTTCTTTCACGGTCCTCTTTTCTCCCCCCGCCAACTGGCATGTGGTGTATTGTGTTTGTGACACGGTAGTGGAAGGCAGGTGTTTCACATTGAATCTGATTCCCAGCCAGCACATTTCAGAGGTTGGGGGGTGTGGGAGATGCAGAGACAGATTCCTGGTTGTTGCTGAAACTGAGGAAAAAGAGGAACGAGCTGAGCACTTGCAGCAAATGATTAAGTGTGAACTACACTTCATTCCCTCCTTTCTCATTCCCTCCTTTCTCATTCAGTACCTTCGCCTGCTCTTGCCTCTGTAGGACCCGTGGCTCCAGAATAGGGGTGCCCCGAGGAAGAAGTCTCTTAGCTGGACTTAGATAGACACAGGTGGCACCGGCAGCTGCATGCTCCCTGAGTTTCTTGACTTGGCAAGAGGTCTGCGGATTTAGTCTTTTAACAGTCCTTTCAGCAACCGGCAGGAGGGGACAATGGGCATTTTTAATCGGCTTCCTGTTTGTTCAGATAGGAAGCTGCTAAGGCCTCACTTCGAAAGGGTGCCTGGAGACAAATGTGCCAACTCGCCCTCCAAGCACCTGATTGCTCCCTCTTTGCAAGAAACCTTGAGTGCCCATTCAACCGGAAGTTTGAAAGTTTGACAGTTTCGTTTGGGGCATGGCAGGACTTGTACTTCCCTTTGCCAGGGGCCTTTTAAGGGCCCTTGTACCCTTCTGTTTTCCAGGGCACCATTCTTCTGCTCTGGTTCTGGGGATAAAGGGAACAGCTGCACTGGAAGTCAGGACTGTAGCAGGCTTGGCCAACATGCCTGTTACAATTCCCATCTCAGCCCTCTCACCCACACTCCCACGTCCGGTCATTATGCACAGTGCTTGCTTCCTTGCGCTTGCTTCTAATTTCAGATCTAAATGCAGAACCTCCGTGCTGTCCTCCAGGGACCTGTGAAAGCCTCCCTCACAGGACTCCCTCACACCACACCACACCTTACTTGGGTTCACACAGCACAAGGAGCCTTTGAGGTATTTGTTTTCTGGACAGTTTCCCCAGAGACCCCAAACAGAGAAAATCACAGAAGTGAAAAGGGTCTTTTCCATTTTCAGTTGCTCTTTAGAAAATAAAAAAGGCCAGAGACAGAGGCATGAACCGTTACTGTTGCTTTTTAAGCACACTCCATGGGCGACGCCATGCCTGGACATAACAGTGGAGAGAGCCCGGAGTGACTTTTTTTTCTGTAACATTTTACATTTAAGGTCCTTTCTAACAAACTTACATTGGACTTACTCTCTTTTCCATAAAGTTGAGAGAAGGTAAAATTTCACACCCATCATGCACTGTCTTCTGCAGGAGCTGTGAAGTCAGGCCGGCTTCTCCACTGTTCCCGCATGTCTCAACCCCATCAAGCCTCATTCAGGTCACTGTAATGTCTTCCCAAAAATCCACTGACATGATTTGACTGTGTTCCCACCCAAATCTCACTTTGAATCGTGATGATCCCTACGTGTCAAAAGCAGGGCCAGGTGGAGATAATTGAATCACGGGGGTGATTCTCAACTCTGCTCCCCATCCCAGCTTCTTACACCTCCTTTCTTCCCCACCCATTCTTCCAGTTTCTCTAGGCTTCAGCTGAGGCTGGTGCACCCTGCAGATAACGAGAGGAGGAAGGCCTTGTCAGGGCTCTTGGCCGAGGTGGGATGGGATTGGCTGAGCGGCTAAGAGAGAGGAATAGGCAGTCCATGGCAGGGCAGGGCAGGTCAGCAGGACAGTGGAGCAGGTGCACACATACTGTTCCCATGGTAGTGAATAAGTCTCATGAGAGATGATGGGTTTATAAATGGGAGTGCACCTCCCTAAGCTGTCTCTTGCCTGCTGCCATGTAAGACATGTCTTGCTGCTTCTTCGCTTTCCACCATGATTGTGAGGCCTCCCCAGCCATGTGGAATTTGAGTCAATTAAACCTCTTTCCCTTACAAATTACCCAGTCTTAGGTATGTCTTTATTAGCAGCGTGAGAACAGACTAATACATCCATCCTTCCTGCCTTTACCATGATCATCTCCCTAAAACACAAGTCAGATCTTACTTCCTCTACAATCTTCACTAGGATTCCCTCTGCCTAAGCCCCAAACTTGAGAGTGGTATCAAAAGCCCTGGACAAGATGAATCTATGCAGTGTCTTTTTCTATCTGCTCCCTGCAGAAGATATAGATGATGTGGGTCAATCTGGAATGACCAAGAGGCAAGCACCAAAATGGGATTAAAAATGTGCAGATTTGATTAGAGCTAATACTTGTGGAAGAGAAAATGAGTTGGAGAAAGCTGGAGGAACTATAAGGCTGCAATGGCAGTTTGACCCTCAAGTGAAGGAGAGAGGGATGAGAAAGTCTGCTAGAAACGTCTCAGACTGATGAAGAATCAAGACAGTTGCAGCAAGGCCTTTGGGGAGCAATGACAGCCAACAAAATAGTTCCATGGCTCCCAGGAATGGGCCAGTCTTAGTATCCCTGTCTCACTCAGTCACTGGCCAGGAGCAGCCTGTGGGAAATGTATGTGGCCATGGAGAAACCCCATGTGTATTTCAGAGACAAGCCACTGGGGCCGTAGGTCCATACATTCCCTGGAGTAATTCCATCTGTCCATGCATCTGCTCATGCCTTTTTCCTTGCCTGTCACACTCTTATTCTATTTCTATTCATCTTTCAAGACTCAACTCAAGTGCCACCTTCTGTGAAGCCTTTCATCTACACTGATGATACTTTACCTGCCCCTCTATCATAGCATCCCTTGATCAGAACTCAGTGCTTGCAAGTTTCTCTCCTCTCTGTCCTTGAGAACAGCCTCTATTTCACTTATTTGCACATGAAAAAGTCTAGCACTATGGATCACATGCATTCATTTATTTATCTATTTGACCACAATTTATTACTTGTTTATTACTGTGTGTCAGACATTGTGATGGGCTCTGCTGGTTGAACCGCATGTGAGACAGAGCAGGAGCTTACTTTCCGATCTTCTTCAACAAATGAAGGAATAAATGGTAAATGAATAAAGGAAGAGAGAAGGGATATCCTGATATAAACGTGTTCTAAGGGGCACTGCTACAGAAAAGATTAAAGGAAGGAGAAATTTATCCTAAGCAGAGAAATGTTGTAATTGAAGTCAAACTTGGATGAGGGCAAGGTGATATTAATAATTTGATGATTCTGAGGTTGGATGTCAAGTCAAACAAAAGACTAAATCTTGAGAGCTCTCTTAAGAATTAAGTCAAATTCTTATGCAATAAAAAATGCAGTATCAATTTTCTTAAGTTAAAAAGACATGAAGTTCATACAAATGCAAAGTAAGCACATGTCAGTGATGATTCAAGTCACTGGGGAGGGAACTAGCAGGGTGACAACCCAGGGAGTCAGAGCAATAAGCAGAAGTGGATATGATACCTGCCTGAAGGGATGGGGAAGAAAGGGGAGGGTGCTAGGCCAAGAGTAGCTAGGATTTGGGTTTTCAAAAATATACATCAGTACATGAGGTCTTGGGATACCTAAGTTAGGGAGCTGAAGCTGAGACCCCCACAAAAGTTGACAGTCTCAAAGGGCTGCAACAATGAAAGAAAGATATGCAAACTTCAATGACCCCATTAGCCCAGCAGAATTACCAGGAAGTTTATATCCATAAGGGTTCGAATAGGCAAAAAAATTCTCTGTGCCAGTATCTTGCTCTAGTTTAATATTTTTATTTTAACTATGCACATGGGATATATAAATCTCAAGCCCAAGCCAAGAAATCAACAAAAACATAAAGCAAAAGCTCTTTGAAACTCATCTTCCATTAAGACGTACAGAGTGCTTGAGAACACAATCCATCAAGGGTGAAATGTAGTAGACAGACCAGGATGATCAACTCATCAAGGGCTTCAGATAAGAAAAAAGCAATATTATATAAACAATAAAGGAAGTGAGTTTTAAGTATTAAAAATATAAGGAAAGAATTAGACTCCATGAAATGAAGTCTAAGTGAACAGGCAGATATAAATAGACCCACAAGAAACTTCTATAAATGGAAAATATTTTTGTGAAAATTAAAAAGTGAATGTGCAGTTTAAACAGCAGATTACCTAAGGCAAATTTGAAAAAATTATCCAGAACACAGTACAGAAAAATAATGACATATAAAATACAAAATTTAAAACAAGTTAAGAAACATGGAGGCTAAATGAGTTGGTCCAACATATGACTAGTAGGAATAGAGATGATATTCGAAGAAATAATGTCCAAGAACTTTCTCACATAGATGAACGACACGCATCCCCATTTTTTTTTTTTTTGAGACAGAGTTTCACTCTTGTTACCCAGACTAGAGTGTAATGGCGTGATCTTGGCTCACTGCAACCTCCGCCTCCTGGGTTCAAGTGATTCTCCCACCTCAGCCTCCTGAGTAGCTGGGATTACAGGCATGCAGCACCATGCCCAGCTAATTTTGTATTTTTAGCAGGGATGAGGTTTCTCCATGTTGGTCAGGCTGGTCTTGAATTCTTAACATCAGGTGATCCACCCACCTTGGCCTCCCAAAGTGCTGGGATTACAGGCATGAGCCACCATACCTGGTGCATTTCCAGATTTAATAAGCATAAATCTGAAGCAGAATAAATAAAACCAACACCTAGAATAGTACATTAAAACTGCAAAACACCAATGTTAAAAAGAAGTTATTTAAAGCAACCAAAGAGAAAAGAGAGATCACCTACAAAGAAAAAACGAAAAATAACTAACAGAATTCAACTGCTGCAATAGAAGCCATGAGACAGTGTAATATTGTGAAAATCCTAAGAGACAAAAGTGTTCACCCTAAAATTCTATATTCAGATAAATTTTTTTTGAGATGGAATCTCGCTTTGTCACCCAGGCTGGAATGAAGTGGAGCAATCTCAGCTCACTGCAGCCTCTGCCTCCCAAGTTCAAGCAATTCTCCTGCCTCAGCCTCCTGAGTATCTGGGATTACAGGCACCCACCACGCCCAGCTAATTTTGTATTTTTAGTAGAGATGGGGTTTCACCACATTAGCCAGGCTGGTCTCAAACTCCTGACTTGAAGTGATCCGCCTGCCTTGGCCTCCGAAAATGCTGGGATTACAGGCATGAGCAACTGCACCCAGCCGAAATTTTCTACTTTTTTCTTTAACCAACAACACAGAAAGACATTTCAGGCAGATAAATGCTGACATAATTTATAATTCACAGATCCGCACTCAAAAACTTTCAAAAGGAGGTGCTGTAGTGAGAGGACAGGTTATGCCAAAGGAAAGATGCAAATATAAGAGCTTAGGATCCACCCCAGTAAGTTGCTTAAAATTGAAATCTAAATAAACATTAGCTGTAAAATTAGTAGCAAACGTAATGAGTGATTTAGAATAGTTTAAACCTAGATAGATTTAAAGTACGTGTGAACCATTGGGGGATGGCAAGGTTAAGATCTTTATTGCATTGTTCAAACAGAGGCTAGACCCAATACATCTTAACAAAGACATAAATTAAAATTTAAAGGTACTGAATACAATGTGGTATCCTGTACTAAATCTTGGAACAGAAAAAGGACACTAATGGAAAAACTTGTAAAATCCAAAGAACATCTTGAGTTTAATTAATAGTAATGCTAATGCATCAGTGTTGTGAGTGATTTCTTTTTCCACAAATGCGACATGGTATTAATATATAAGATACCATGGTATGTAATATTAACATTATATATAATAATCACTGACATGCTTACTTTGTATTTGTGAATCTATTAATATGTCACATTTTTAGAAAATGGTGAGAGGGGGCCGGGCGCGGTGGCTCATGCCTGTAATCACAGCACTTTGGGAGGCCAAGGCTGGTGGACCACGAGGTCAGAAGATCGAGACAATCCTGGCTAACACAGTGAAACCCCATCTCTACTAAAAATACAAAAATTGAAAAAAAAATACAAAAATTAGCTGGGCATGGTGGTGCATGCCTATAGTCCTCATTACTCAAGAGGCTGAGGCAAGAGAATCACTTGAACCTAGGAAGCAGAGGTTGCAGTAAGCCAAGATCATGCCACTGCACTCCAGTCTGGGTGACAGAGTGAGACTCTGTCTCAAAAAGAAAAAAGAAGAAAAAAAAGACAATGGTGAGAGGTAGGAAAAAACATTCTATTCTATAGGTGTAACTTTTCTGGTTTTCCGTAAATCAAGTTATTGTAGAATAAAAAGTAATTTAAAAAATGAACAAAATATATAAATGTAAAGACAACCAATAAAGACTGAAAGGAGAAAGTATAGCCTCCAAATTAGTAGAGAGTAGAGGGAAATTGTGTTAGGGTTCTCTAGAGGGACAGAACTAACAGGGTAGATGTGTGTATGAAAGGGAGTTTATTAAAGAGAATTGTGAGTGCGTCTTCCTGAAGGTGGGTCTTTCCCAGTCCATTGATTCAAATGTTAATCTCTTTTGGCAACACCCAGAGACACCCAGATATACCCAGAAACAATACTTTGCATCCTTCAATACAATCAAGTTGGCACTTAATATTAACCATTACAGGAAAATAGGGAAATCTTGAGAAAACAGAATAGAAGATAAGAAAAAAGAAAAAGAAAAGTATTAATCATAATAGAAAGCAATGAATTTGTAGCAATAAATTTAAATATCAGAGAGGGGACTTGAAAAAGATAAAAACAGAAATTAATAAATTATAAAACAACAAAAAGATAAGCTAATTAAAAGCATGAAGATATATTAAAAGTTCTTAATTTAGAAAGGGAGAAAGTGAAAAATAAAGAAAGAAAAAAGAATGAAAAAGGCAAGAAAGAAGTAAATCATCAGGTAAACTAACTTTTTAAAACAGAAAAACAGACAAAATCAGAAAATAACTACAGATACAGAAGAAACTGCAGAGACTAGGAGAGCCCTTATGCAGCTCTATGTGAATCAACTGTTGATGAAGACCTGGGTGATGGGATTTTCCTTTTGCCTCTCTGATCCTCCCTCTGCCCTAGTCCTCCCTGCTGTGTGCCAGGTTGAACTGTACGGGCCACATCAACCCCTCTGGTTTCCAGTTGCTTCAGGTTCAGCCAAGAGGAAGGTGTGAGAGGGGAGCAACAGTCAGGGAGAGACTCTTCCCCAGTCCCCTCCCAGTGAGCTGCTGTGGACAGCTCCCTCACCCCACCCAAGGGCACAGCTCCCCAGGAAGTCCTCTCCTGCAGCCGTTCTCCTAGGTTCCCAAAACAGTTTCCTCTCTTCTTCCCGGCAGGTAACACCTTCCCAGTTGACTTCCCTTCATCCTGCCCACAATTTTGTGCATTGTTTTATTAAACTCTCTTCCACTGACCCTTATGAGGTTCTCTGTTGGGACCTTGCCGAGATAATATGTTTAACTTTTAGATGAAATAGACATAGCCAAGAATGACAAGAGAAAATGAGCAGGAAATGTAAATTAATCAAAATCACCGAAATAATTGAGAAAATTATCAAAGAAAACCTTCCTCATCTCATCTGCCTCAAAAGTGTCAAGTCTCTATGGGGGCCAAAGG
This sequence comes from Aotus nancymaae, assembly GCF_030222135.1. Taxonomy (NCBI): domain Eukaryota; kingdom Metazoa; phylum Chordata; class Mammalia; order Primates; family Aotidae; genus Aotus; species Aotus nancymaae. Next base: position 27,289,023 of record NW_026988455.1, read on the forward strand.
GAGGACAAGGGGGGAGTTCCAATGTCTTGGTATCGTTGACATAGAAGATATTACAAGTTGTTGACAAACTGGATGTTAAGGAAGAGGGAGTGAGCAAGCCTAATACATGAGGAAGTGAGGCATCCTGTGCCTCTTCTCTTGTCTCATATATCATAACTCTACTTAACTTCTTCTTAGAGGGAGAATAATCTGTTAAAATGGCAATGGAGAAAATTCCAGGTCCCAAGTGTTATAGTGGGTAGCTAGTCAGGCATTAGCAGGGCAGGAGAGGGCTTCCGCAAGTCCTCATCCCAAACCGGGAATGGCAGATAACCATCAGGTGATGGTCAGGCAGTTGTTAACTGTCTCTCTAAAATAATAATTGGTCACAGCCAGCACCAGGGAAAGGCAGTCTCCCAATGGAGAGAAACACCTGAAACTGGTTATCAGCAGCTTCCCAATAAGATCTCAGGAGGTGGGCACAATGGGGTCAAGCGTGCACATTAAGCAGCAACATGGCAGAGTTTAACTGGCATATGACCTTCTAGGAACATCTAACCGGTAAAGAAAAAAGCCTCAAATAATCATGTGCACGACTCCAATAAACACACTACACATGCTCCCCTCCCAAGTGCTGGCAGGCCATTGCTCATGCAGACGGCTCACCCCAAGGGAAGAATCATGGAAGAAGGGACAGAAGATCCTGAAGTATGCCAACGTATAAAACCCTAAGATAAAAAGTCAAACTGCACACTTGATCTCTCAAGTCTCCTGCTAGGCCCTCTTCCAAGTGTACTTTACTTCCTTTCATCCCTGCTGTAAAGCTTTTTAATAAACTTTCACTCCTGCTCTAAAACTTGCCTCAGTCTCTCCTTTTGCCTTAGGCCCCTCAGTCAAATTTTTTCTTCTAAGGAGGCAAGAATTGAGATTGCTGCAGACATGTACAGATTTACCACTGCTAACAAAAGTTAGCATTGCTTAGATCACTGCTGTTAGAGTCAAGGGTATAATTTCTTCTTAGAGGGCTGGAGTGTTGATCACATTTGGAGTAGAGTTCCAAAGTCAGCATTTCCCAAAGGATGCTCCATACAGCATTGTTCCATGAAATTATTCATGAAAAAATTTTCTGTGTTTGCAGCAGATGCCAGGGTGCTTTGCCCAGATTCCCTCTTCAGGACTGATGCACCTGTCCCCCAGCTGCTGAGACACACAACACCCCTGTCTTGGAACCGCCTTCAACATAGGGAACTGCTTCAAATAGGGGGCAGCCAGCAGCCAATGATGCTGATGCAGGAGTCAAAAGCCCAGCCACCTTGCCCAAATTCAGAACACTCTGAAGGCCCCGTCCCAGTTCTAGAGCTCCTGGTGTCATCAGTAGAGGACTCAGTTGCTGCTGTGTGGTAGCTCAGCTTCTACCTCTGCCCAATCTTGCCTTCCTCGCTTCCACACAGATATAACTTCCCAAGGACATGCCCCAGTAAATATTCTGCAGGCAATTCTCCATCACAGTATCTATTTTCAGGAAACCCCATCTAAGATAATAAATAAATGCATCTGGGAAGCAAACTGTACCTACCACCAGCAATAATCTGTGGTGTTTCAAGATGTGTATTGGATATCAAGATCTCCAAGATGTCCCACTGTAAAAAAAATTGGATTTGCTTGACCCAGCAATTATCACAATTTTTGCCCACAGAATCTTTTTAAAATGCATATTAACACCCCATGGAACATAGTTTGGAAATACTGATTCAAAGACCAGAACAATCAATAAGTTACGAATCAATTTGAAAGAGGTTTAATTGATTCACAGTTTAGCATAGCTGGTGAGGCCTCAGGACACCTATAATTATGGCAGAAGGCAAAGGAGAAGCAAGGCACTTTCTTCACAAGGTGGCAAGTATGAGAAGTGCTGAGTGAAGGGGAAAGAGCCCCTTATAAAACCATGAGATCTTGTGAGAATTCATTCACTATTATGAGAACAGCTTGCGGGAAACTGTCCCCATGATTCAACTACCTCCACCTGGTCTCTGCCTTGACACGTGAGGAGTACAGGGATCACAATTCAAGATGAGACTTGAGTGGGGACACAGAGCCTACCCGTATCAACCTTTATACTATTTTCCAAAATGGCTGTACTAATTTACATTCCCACCAGTGGTATGTAGGGTCCCCTTTTCTCCACATCCTCACCAGTACTTATTATTTTTCTTTTTGATATTGGCTATTCCAACAGGTATGAGGTGATATCTCATTGCGATTTTAATTCACATATCTCAAAATTCACTCTCACTACACTTTGGTAAAGAGAGGGAGCTGTACCCTACAAAGCCCAGGGGTGGAGCTGCACAAGCCCGTGGGAGCCCACTTCTTGCATCACCATGCCCTGGATATGAGACATGGAGTCAAAGGAGATCATTTCCGAGCTTTAAGATTTGACTGCCCCACTGGATTCTGGACTTGCATCGGGCCCGTAGCCCCTTTGTTTTGGCCAACTTCTCCCATTTAGAATGGGTGTATATGCCCAATGCCTATACTCCCATTGTATCTAGGAAGTAACTAACTTACTTTTGATTTTACAGGCTCATAGTCAAAAGGGACTTGCCTTGTCTCAAATGAGACTTTGGGCTTGGACTTTTGGGTTAATGCTGGAAAGAATTAGGACTTTGGGGGACTGTTGGGAAGGCATGACTGGTTCTGAAATATGAAAGGGACATGAGATTTGGGAGAGGTCGGGGGCAAAATGATATGGTTAGGCTTCATGTCCCCACCCAAATCCCATCTTGAATTGTAATCCTCATAACCTCCACATATCAAGGGAGGGACCAGGTGGGGTCATTGAATCATGGGAGTGATTTTCTCCATGCTATTCTCATGATAATGTGTGAGTTCTCATGAGATCTGATGGTTTTATAGGGGGCTCTTCCCCTTTCACTCAGCACTTCTCCTTCCTGCTGCCTTGTGAAGAAGGTGCCTTACTTCCCTTTTGCCTTCCACCATAATTGTAAGTATCCTGAGGTCTCCCCAGTTATGCTGAACTGTGAGTCAATTAAACATCTTTTCTCTACAAATTACCCAGTCTCAGGTAGTTTTTTATAACAGTATGCCATACAGAGGTCCCTCAAAAAGCTATAAGTAGAATTGTCATATGAAACAATAACCCCCAAAAAGCTATAAGTAGAATTGTCATATGATACAATAACCCCACTTTTGGATATTTATCCAAAAGAATTGAAACCTGTATGTGAAGAGCTATCTGCACTCCCATGTTCACTTCAGCATTATTTACAGTAGCCAAGATATGGAAGCAACCCAAGTGGACATCAATGGATAAAGAAAGTGTTGTGTCCATACACAAGGGAATACTATGCAGCCTTTAAAAAGAAGGAAATTCTGTCATTCTTGACAATGCAGATGGAACTGGAGGACATTAGGCTAAGCCGGGCACAGAAAGACAAATACAGTATGATCCCTCTTATATATATGGAATCTAAAGAAAAGTCCATGTCCTAGAAACAGAGAGGAGAAAGGTGGTTACCAGAGATCAACAGAAGGGAAAAAATGAGGGAAAAGAAAATGTTGATCAAAGAATGCAAAATTTCAGTACTGGAAAAATAAGCTTTAGTGATCTATTGCACTACATGGTAACCACAGCTAATAATAATGTATTGTATATTACAAAATTGCTTAGCAAATAGATTTTTAACATTCTCACCATGAAAAAAGGGAGTTGGTAAGGTGAGGGATATCAGGTTAATTATCCTTATTGAATATTTCTACAATGTATAAAATATCACATTGTACCCCATAAATATACACAATTATTATTTGTCAATTAAAAACAAAATAAAGTGAGCCTTGTAGACACAAAAAAAATTGAAATATTTTGGGACTGGGTTTGTTGCAAATTGATCCTGTGTTCCTTTCAGGTTCATGAATGAATGAATGAATAAATAAACAAATGAATGAATGAACAATACAGGACATCAGCAGAAGACTTAAAGAGAACAAATCCCCACGATGTTCTTGCTGTGGCCTCTAAACCAGGAAATATTACCAGCGGTGTGCAAATCAAACTGAAAGGTTCTAGGTTTCATTCCTCTTCATTCTGATTTCTTTTTCACTTTTTCCCATCTTTTTTAAAAATTTTCTGGCAAAGTCCAGCACTTCCAGTCAAGTCTAGATTTGGTTGGGCAGTTTCTCATAAGCAGAAAAATAGACCACACATAGGCACTGATACAGAATACCATTTGGCTCTCCTGTTCTCTTACGTCTTTTTTTTCCCTTTCTGTTAAGCTCATAGAGGATTTCAGCTCTCACTAGAATCTTTACTGAAAGTCAGTACAGTTCCACATATGGTGAAGCTCAAAGCAGTCAGTTTTGCAGTTAGTTTGCCCTCCTTGGAAAAGGACTAACATGCCCTCCCTCATCTCACTGTATGGAGAGCTGCCTCACACACATCACCCATGGCTCCCAATGCAGTACCATGCACATTGAATCCTCGAGATGCCACCTACGGGGTAGCACATCATCTCTTTTTATCTAGGACACAGATTCTAAAGCTTTCATGAAACTGAGACCAAGATAACCATGGCTAATCCAGCCCCACCAGACAGTGCAACACGCACTTTCTCCTCTGAGGCCAATTTTCCTCATAAAACCAAATGGAGCCTCATAAAATAATTTCCTCCGGTGACAAAAAAGGTAGCATCACCATAACACACACATAAATCTGGTGCCTACCTTTTTCAATCACTTCCTAAGATATAAAAGGCAATCTATTTTTTTAACCACCTCCTGTCTCTCCAATATGTTTACAGTCTGAGTCATGTCACCCGGTGGTAGTCACAGTAATAAAATATGTAAGAAGAAAAAATAGAAGATGAAAGCTTCTTCATCGCTGGGGTGTTTCTCTCTGAAAATCGTGTTGCTTTCCCTGTCTGGGAAGTCGCTCCTCCACTGAGCCGCCTCGTGTTTACAACCCTGTGATGGGAACACAGAGTCTAGACTCCCAAGTCATTTCACATTTCAACTCTATTTGAGATGCTTTCCTGTTTGCCAGAACCTGTTTTTGATCTCTCTTCTCCAATTATGCCAGTTGCAAGTGAGAGAGAAATAAAAATGACCCCAGGAATCCTGTCATTCATAGAGAGAGATCGAGACTAGTGTTTATTTGTTAAATTTCACATTTTTTCCTGTCCCATATTTTCTCCCTAGTGTTTGGATCTGCCCTGAAGGGGCTTCATATTTCACTAAGCAAAATCATTTCCTGCTTTACTACTGTTCCTTTTTTTTTTTTAACACACTTTAAAAGATGGATTTTTGCTAAAGTAGGCTAAAGGAACGTATTCCTGTTGAGTTCAGTGTTCCTTAAAAAATTAAATGCAAACTACAGGGTCATGAAATCAATACAATCTAAAGGAGAAAAGACCTAGGTAGCTGGGTCCATTCCAATCCCTTCCTGCTCCATGACACTATGTGTGTCCGTGTTGGCTTGGCAAGCCATAACCTTTCAAAGAGCAAGGCCTCCCAGGGTATAGGGACCTGACTTCTCTGTGTGTCCCATACCTGCCCCTTTCCCGCATGCTGTGGGCTTTCCTTGCCTCTAAGCACCGCTCTGGGCCCAGCTCCTGCTCAGTGCTTTGGCTCCATAGCTCCTAAGGGAGAGCTGGGCACATCCCTCCCATCCCCCAGTGCAGGCACGCCTTGACTTCTCTTCCTGCACCCAGCACAGCTAACCATGGCTCTCACAGAGAAATGTCCTACTGTTCAGAAGATTCTGCCATGTCAACAGCATTAATATCTTCCTGAATTTAAAAGGGATGAAGGGAATGTTTTCCACTGGGCGAAAAACTACCCATTTTGGAGTTAGACCTGGATTAGAATCCTGGCTCTGACATGTATTAACTGAGATCCTGTGTGAGTTATAAGCTTCCCCAAACCTCAGTTTTCTCATCCCTGAAATGGAAATAATATCTATTCCTCTGTGTTTTAGAGGACTACAAGAAACAATGTGTGTCTTATCTGTACTTTTGGAGCTCACATTGTCTGGTACATAGAAGGTGTTCGATAACAAATATTCATTTCCTACCCCTTTCCAGAACTTGCACCCTTTTCCCTATCAGCTACAGGATAAATCAACTTCTAATTTACATGCCTTACACTGTTATTGATCAAAACATATTTCCAATCTAACTTCAGAATGTATTTAAGGAGTGGCATCAGTAATCCCAGCCCACCCTCTCAGGTTGGTTGTAACAAAAGACACCATCATTTCAATGGCCAAGGAGAACATCTTTGATATTGGTTTAATCCAGTGGGCATTTATTGAACCTGTAATCATACTGGGTATTGTGCTAGGTGCTTAAGAACAGAGAAATGCATGGAAGACATAGTAATTAGAGAAGCTCATATTCTGGTATGACATCAAGCCATCTCCTCTCCTTTCCTCGCTGAGTGAATCTCGTCTGTTGTCCTCGTAGGTCCTTTGGAGAAATGTAAGATTTTCAGAAAATTTGCAGCCATAAAATGAAGCAATGTCCTGCACTAGGCTTGGCAAGTGGCAGGAATAGGTGAGGAAATACTGTCATGGAAGTAACTTGCTTGTATAAATTCCCATTGGCAAGCTAAAGTCTCTCGACGAGTTTAAGAAAACAAAATATATGAGACAGGACAAATGTTATTACCATGCAGGTTTCCACCATCTTTCCTCACTTCTCCTGCAGAACCGAAGAGGAGAGAAAAAGGTGCAGTTTGCTTGTAAAATGATTCTGTTCTGTACATTAACTTCTTAGGGAAATGTGTTGAAACTTAATATATCTTTGCATGAAATCGTACACTAATGAACTTTAAAAAACTAACCTAATACATGCGGAGGTTTGCCAGTTTATGATAAGCTGACATTAAGTATGAGAACACAGGAAACCACCAAAGCACCTAATTCCTCATTTATCTGTGGTTGTTCTATGCAAACCAACTTCTTTCCCATCCTACCGAAGAAAGCAAGAAGAAAGCACAGCGAGAGAGTGAGTGCTGCCTGCCCTATGCTCAGAGGATCCCAGAGAGCGTGGCCAGATCAGACCCTGAGGCAGACGATCTGCTACCCTTGAACATAACCTCTCAACACCACCTCCTCTGTGTTATCAAAAAATTGCTTTGTATTATCAAAAGAATATCGTGACAGTGTCTTTTCATTATCACAGGCTTTCTCTGCTTTGTACCAACCTTTAAAAACTTCTGCCTTAGATTTAGACTCAATAAGACTAGAGGAAGCACAGGTAATTGGCCAAAATTCTTCCAATGACTCAGTCAGGCCATTTGCTTTGCCTCCGTCTGTTCTTTAACAAAAGTCCACTGAGATATTTCATTGAACTTGGGGTAGCTGGAGAGGAACTTTGACCAAAATGAACTGGCTGATTCGGATGCCATGACCACCAAGGAAGCGGGCATCCTAAGGAAGTGCCACAGTTGAATGCGGAGGTCATCCTAACCACTGAGGTGTTTCACGTTACACCTTGGGCATTTAAGAGTTCTTCACTGCAATGCTTTCTTATAGAATTTCCTTGCCTCCTACTCAAATAAGTGCATCAAGGTTCATCCTTCCCTGCTCCTTTTTGAAAACAGACAAGAAAGAGAGCTTGTTTTTTCACCCCCTACAGACTTACAGCAGTCACCCAATCCTCTGTTGTCAAGATGGCTTAAGTCTGGGCTGTGGGAAACTCAGGGCACTGCACTGATTATGCCGACAGCAAAACACACAACTTCCTTCCTTCTCTCTGTATTTTCTATATTTTACCATCGATATACTCCACGGGTCCAATGTGACTGCCATTCTTCTTGCTTTTTAAGTGCAGTCTTCTCCCTCCACAGAGACTGTCATCTATTCACATGTGCATGGTTGTCACATGCATGAGAGTGACGTGACACAGCAAAGGACACAGCCCCTCTAATGTACTAAAGGACATGGTGCAGGAGAGACCAAGAGCTACTCAGAGCAGGGAGCACAGCGGCTTCCCCGCCGGTGAAGGAAGCTGCCCTGGTTTTCAAGCCCTTAAGAAGCCATGTCCTTGCCAGTATCATCATCATCCCCACGTCAGGGTAAGGATTGGTTATGTTGTGTGAGAGGTTGACCTTCCTCCTTCTCAGTGGAGGGACCGGACTCTCCTGGCCCTTGCGTTGTATTTACATTGTGTTAATAGATGTTTATGGCATCTGACAACCAGCAGCAGAATTGACTACTCTAAAGGGGAAGCCTTGCTAGAGGGAGGACTGACGCTTTAAGTGGCCAATTCATTAATGAATATTTTTATCTTATGGTGGTTCCCTTGACAACCTCCTATCTCCAGAGACACGAGTAAAAAATAACTGGGTAACAGGCCAGGCACAGTGGCTCATCCCTGTAATCTTATCATTTTGGGAAGCTGAGGTCGGAGAATCACTTGAGTCCATGAGTTTGAGACCATCCTGGGCAACCTAGTGAGACCCCATCTCTACAAAACAAAAAACAAAAAAGTAATTGCCTGAGCATGGTGGCTCACACCTGGTGTCCCAGCTACTCAGGAGGATAAGGCAGGAGGATCATTTGAGCCCGGGAGTTTGATGATGCAAGTGAGCCATGCTAGCTCCTCAGCACTCCAGCCTGGGCCACAGAGCAAGACATTGCCTCAAAAACAAAAACAAAGACAAACTGGTTAATGAGGACTCCCCATAATCTAGCAAAGTGTTGACTGATTGACATTAGCGGCCATAAATGTGTCGATGCTCTTTGGCATCTAGCAGCATCTGCACCACAGTACCCACCACTGTGCCACAGTATCATGCGGTACTCCCTTGAGAGAGAAATGTCTGGTACCGCACTAGAAAATTCTACTAGTTCTGTTCACCATTACGGTGGCTCATAATGAAAGGAAATAAGGTGTTTCAAAATAAGTTTTCCTATTGCACACTTTTAAAAATTCTTTCGGGGAATTCGATGCCAGGTAAACGACTTGTCTTAAATATGTTTTTTATCCTTCAAAATTATTTTGTAATTCTATCTAATTTTCACTGTGAGAGGCAGGAAGGGGGAGAGTCTTGGAGAGGAGAAAAACAACGTCTTTGCATTTGCTTCTCCTGAACTTGCGTGTCTCTCATCCAGCTAAGAAGCCCCACTACATTCTCTCTCTTCTCTGCTTTCTTCCTCCTATTCCATCTCCTGTAATTAACTATTGGAGCCCGAGGTGTCAGGATGCGGCCTTGTCTCTACTTCTCCCAATCAGCCAGAGACCATCAGTGCTTCCTACGGGCTTTTGTTTTCTACTGCTGCTGTTTGGCAGACCCATCATCACACTGCAATCCTAGAAGGCTCAGTAACACCCTGGGAAACAGCTGCCATGTTAGTCCATCTCTGCAAAAGCCTCGTCCATGTATATGTTGCCCATCTATTTTGTACATTTGAAAAGCACTTTTCACAAATGGGAAGCCACGTCTTGTCAAAAAGACACAAATCCGGGCCAGGCGCGGTGGCTCAAGCCTGTAATCCCAGCACTTTGGGAAGCTGAGACGGGTGGATCACGAGGTCAAGAGATCGAGACGATCCTGGTCAACATGGTGAAACCCCGTCTGTACTTAAAAATACAAAAAATTAGCTGGGCATGGTGGCGCGTGCCTGTAGTCCCAGCTGAGGCAGGAGAATTGCCTGAACCCAGGAGGCGGAGGTTGCGGTGAGTCGAGATCGCGCCATTGCACTCCAGCCTGGGTAACAAGAGCGAAACTCCGTCTCGAAAAAAAAAAAAAAAATGTGCAGCCTCAGGCCGGGCGCGGTGGCTCAAGCCTGTAATCCTAGCACTTTGGGAGGCCGAGGCGGGTGGATCACGAGGTCAAGACATCGAGACCATCCTGGTCAACATGGTGAAACCCCGTTTGTACTTAAAAATACAAAAAATTAGCTGGGCATGGTGGCGCGTGCCTGTAATCCCAGCTACTCAGGAGGCTGAGGCAGGAGAATTGCCTGAACCCAGGAGGCGGAGGTTGCGGTGAGCCGAGATCGCGCCATTGCACTCCAGCCTGGGTAACAAGAGCGAAACTCCGTCTCAAAAAAAAAAAAAAAGTGCAGCCTCAGGCCGGGCGCGGTGGCTCAAGCCTGTAATCCCAGCACTTTGGGAGGCCTAGGCGGGTGGATCACGAGGTCAAGAGATCAAGACCATCCTGATCAACATGATGAAACCCCATCTCTATTAAAAATACAAAAAATCAGCTGGGCATGGTGGCGCATGCCTGTAATCCCAGCTACTCAGGAGGCTGAGGCAGGAGAATTGCCTGAACCCAGGAGGCGGAGGTTGCGGTGAGCCGAGATCGCGCCATTGCACTCCAGTCTGGGGAACAAGAGCGAAACTCCGTCTCAAAAAAAAAAAAAAAAAAAAAAAAAAAAGACACAAATCCGACATCCTGGAAGTTCCTAATTTAATTTCTGATAGAAACAGACTGGTGTTCAGCAAAAGTTAAACTTGGACAAATCAGTCCTGTCGTCCTAACTTTTGACACTGGGGCCACTTGAAACCAAGAAGTCTCTGAATCCCAGAGCAGCTGTCAGAGGAGCCAGACTTTTGTTACTAGATCAGATTTAAATCTCTGCCAGAGCTCTGTGGTTCCTTAGCAAAGGGCTTTTACACAAGCTCATATGCCTGCATGCCTGTGCCCAGCACATCCATGTACACAAGGCTTGAGGTGTTCAAATTTATTATTTTATCCTATTTTAGCCTAAAAATGTGTTTTCTTTGTATGACTATGTCATAGATACAGACTGCTGATAAATACGTTCTTTCTATTCCAGCATAGTTGTTAAACTAAACATTAACATGATTATTTCTGTACATGTGTGTATGAGCATATGTCTATTTTTGCTCTAAATAGCACCTGTCCATGGCAAACTTATTTTTCCATCACTTATTTTGCCTTTACTGACTTTTGCTGAGCCACTGTAAAAAGAATAAAGGGTTTTTCCATGTCATTGCTCCTGACGATAAAATCACAAAGGCAGTTGCACACAACTAAGGCAGAAGCAGCACGTGGTCCCCATGTGCCTGCACAGACACCTCCTGCTGGGCACCTAGGATCTTCCTTCTCTGTTTTTCCCTTGGAAGCATCAACTGTCAATGAGTACCTGGCCTGGGTCCATCCAGGATGATGAGACAAGGCTAAGGAATTGCATTGTGATCACTATTGCGCTCAGAGGTCAGGGCAACCAGGCACGTCTACACGCTACAAAATAAATAGAATAAGCAGCCCTTGAGGCAGCAGTTGGCTTGGGCCAGTCCTGGCTGAGGCGCTCTCATGTGGTGTGACGTCTTCTTTCCCAGGGGTGAGCTGGCTCTCAGTTAAAGCAGGGTGTTATCCCTGTAGGGATGAGTCAAGCTCTCCTCTCCTTTTTCTCCCTGCATTGCCTGATCCTTTGCTTGACTCACAGAGTTTGTTTTTGCCTTCCTGGCAACATGAAAAGTCTGACAGGAGACCTTCAACTGACCAGACTCGCTGCTTGTACCTCTGCACCTCACTTAGCTCACCCTTGCACTTCTTGCTTTCCATGGTATTTATGCATCATTTTCCCCACTGGTATTACTTTGCAATCGTTCCAATTTTGCGTAGTAGATGATATCTATTTTATATAAAAATAATGATCCCAGGTAGGAAAGCATTTGACATACATTATCTGAATTGCCCACTGAATATTATCGAAATGCCCACCCAAGGTAAGTTAAAACAACACCTATTGTAGAAATATGCATTCTCCAGAGTGAGTTTGCATAATTTATCCAGGTTCATACAATCAGAAGGTGGGGAAAACCAAGTCACAAACCTGAGTCTGATCTCAATCCAGCCTCCTTTTCAGTATACAAGGTTGTACTTATTTTTTAAATTGAAGTAAAATTCATGTAACTTAACATTAACCATTATAAAGTATAAAATTCAGTGTCATCTAGTACATTCACAATGTTCTGCTACCACCACACCTAACAAATTTAAAAATATTTTCATCACCCCAAAAGAAACCCCCATACACATGAAGCAGTCACTCCCCTCTCATCTCTTCCCCCACTGCTGGCAACCATGTGTCTTCTATCTGTCTCTTTGGATTTGCTTTTATCAGATATTTCATATAAATGAAATCATACAACATGTGATCTTTTCTGTGGCTTATTTTACCCAGCATAATGTTTTTGTTGTTGCTGTTGTTGTTGTTGTTTGAGACAGAGTTTCGCTCTTGTTGCCCAGGCTGGAGTGCAGTGCAATGATCTCAGCTCACTGCAACCTCTGTCTCCCAGGTTCAAGTGGTTCTCCTGCCACAGCCTCCCAAGTAGCTAGGATTACAGGCATGCACCACCACGCCTGGCTAATTTTGTATTTTTAGTAGAGACAGAGTTTATCCATGTTGATCAGCCTGGTCTCAAACTCCTGACTTCAGGTAATCTGCCCACCTCAGCCTCCCAAAGTGCTGGGATTACAGGCATGAGCCACCGTGCCCAGCCAGCATGTTTTTGAGGCTCACCCATGTTATGGGCTGAATCAATACTTCATTCCCTTTTGGACTGAATAATAGTCAGTTGCATGGGCATACAACACTTTGCTAATCCATTCTTCCACTGATGGACATTTGGGTGGTTTCCACCTTTTGGCTATCATGAATAGTGCTGCTATGAGCCAGTGTACATGTATTTATTTGAGTCTCTGTTTTAGTTTCTCTGGGATATACACCAAGGTGTGGAAGTTCTGGGTCCTACTGTAATTCTATGTTTAACTTTTTGAGGAACTGCCAGACTGTTTTCCATAGCAGCTGCACCATTTTACATTCCTAGCAGCGATGCACAGAGCTCCAGTTTCAACACATCCTTGCCAAAGCTTGTTATTCTCCTCTTTTTTTATTATAACCATTTCAGTGGGTTTGACATGGTATCTCATTGTGATTTTGATTTGCATTTCCCTAATGACTAATCATGTTGACCATCTTTTCATGTGCTTAGTGGCCATTTGCACATCTTTTTTGGGAAAATGTCTATTCAAGTCCTTTGCCTCTTTTTAAATTGGGTTTTTTTGTCTTTTTTGGTTGAGTTATAAGAGTTTTTTTAAATATATTCTGGATACTAGACTCTTACCAAATATAGGATTTATAAATATTTCCTCCACTGTATAGGTTGTCTTTTCACTTTCTCAATAATTTGGGTTGATGCACAAAGTTTTTAATTTTGAAAAACTCAATTTATCAATTTTTTTGTTGTTGCTTGGGCTTTTGGTGTCATTTTACTTCTTTTTTTAACCCAAGGTATCTAAAGCAGCACCATACACCTCGTAGGAGTCAATACAAATGTTTATCAAATAATTTGCTATAATTATTTGGCTGAAGAGAATGATGTCTAATTTCTCATCCAACTTAAACATTCTGTGTCTCTAAGACTGTTTTTGGTTATATTACAGATTAAATTATTTTACCCCAAACCAATAATGATTTCTCATTAGACTTTTAGAAAAAAAAAAACTTAGTTTTGCTATACATGTATCTTTGTTTCTAAGAAAGAAATCATTAAATTGCTAGTCTTTTCCCTTGGGAATCTTCAATGCCTTTTTTTATTGCTCTTGGCTACTCCACAGTTCTGACTTCCCTTAAAAAATATAAACCTTTAGGTACACTTTTCCCAAGCATAAATTATGAGAGGGAGGGAGTAACCTGAACATTTAATTGTGTTATAATTGCTCTTGAATTGCCACACCACCTCTGGTTTATTATTTCAAAGGAAATGATAGCATCTCAATCTTTCTGTGTTGATTTATGGTTACACTTTGCAGGAGAGTAATTTATCTGGTTAATAAATTCAAGATAAATTTCCCAAATACATGACAGAGAAGACGGTCAACATTTGCTTTGTCCCTCGTTATTCTTCATCCTAAATGAATGGCATAGATGAATATGACTGCCAAGAACAAGCAATCCTCTCCATTGCAATTACTACTTACCTTCTTCACCTGCTGGTCAAGGCTTTACAAGGTTTTCTGCCATAATTATTATTCAGGTCACAGGGAAACATGGCCCAAACTCAGTGGCTACTAACCTAATAATCAGTTTAGAATTCTCACATTCATATCTACTAGTTGTTTTTAAAGTAATTTTTGGTTAAGCACAGTGGCCTGTACCTATAATCCTACCACTTTGAGGGGCTGAGAGAGAAGGATTACTCCATGCCAGGAGTTCCAGATCAGCATGGGCAACATAGCAAGAACCTCGTCTCTACAACATTTTTTTTTTTAATTAGCCAGGTGTGTTAGCATATCCCTGTAGTCCCAGCTACTGAGGAGGCTGAGTCAGGATGATCACTTCAGCCTAGGATTTTGAGATTACGGTGAGCTGTGATCATGCCACTGCACTCCAGGCTGGGCCACAAAGGAAGACTCCAACTCTAAAAGAAAAAAAAAAGAAGAATTTTTAAAAAAATAAATAAATAAAAAGTAATTTCTCATTTATTTGTGCAACCTAATTCAAGTAATGTACTGATCCAGTTTCCAGGGAAAATGCATGTACATAACTATGGTTCTTTCTGAAAGAAGAAATCCTATCTCTATTAAACACAAAAAATTAGCCAGGTGTGGTGGCACATGCCTGTAATCCCAGCTACTTGGCAGCCTGTGGCAGGAGAATCGCTTGAACCTGGGAGGTGGAGGTTGCAGTGAGCTGAGATTGCACCATTGCCCTCCAGCCTGGGCAACAAGAGCGAAACTCTGTCTTGGAAAAAAAAAAAGAAAAAATCCAGGCATCTCTGTGTAGTGAATGAAGTCAAAAAGTATAATCAGGAACAAAGCAAGGAGATCCCCTCTCACCACTCTTTTTCAGCATCATACTGGAAGTGCTAGTTAATGCAATAAGACAAGAGAAGAAACCAAAAGGCATATATATACACATATATACATATATACACCTATATATATATATATATACACACCTATATATATACACATATATATATCGGGAAGGAAGAAATAAAACTGTCTTAGTTCACAGATGAAATGATCAACTATGTAGAAAATCCAAAGGAATTGACAAAAATACTTCTGTAACTGATGAGCAATTACATCAAAGTTACAGGATACAATGTGAATATATAACAATGAATCATTTTCCTATAGTCCAGCAATGAGTAGGCAGAATTTTAAATTAAAAGCATGTTATCATTTACATTAGCGCCCTAAAACTGAAACATTTACTTATAAATCTAACAGAATATGTAAAAGATCAATATGAAGAAAACCACAAAACTCTGATAAAAGGTATCAAATAACTAATTAAATGGAGAAGTATTCCATTACATGGATAGAAAGACTCAATATTCTCAAGGTGTAAGTTCTTCCCAATTTGAGCTTTAGATTCAATGCAGTCCAATTCTAAATCCCAGCAAGTTATTTTGTGGACATTAACAAAGTGATACTAAAGTTCATATGGAGAGGCAAAAGACCCAGAAGAGCCTACTCAATATTGCAAAAGAAAAACAGAGTCAAAGGACTGATGCTACATGACTTTAAGACAGTAACACTACAGTCATCAAGACAGTCTGGTATTGGTGAAAGAACAAGCAAATAGATTAATGGATGAGAATAAACAGCCCAGAAATAGACCCACATAAATACAGTTAAATGATCTTTGACTAAGAAGGAAAGGAAATACGATGCAGAAAAGAGACTCTTTCCAACAAATGGTGCTGGAAAAACTGTACATCCACATGCAAGAGAATGAAGCTAGACACAGACCTTACACCCTTCACAAAATTAGCTCAAAATGGATCACAGATGGAAATGGAAAACTATATAGTCATAGACAATGACATAGAAGAAAACCTAGATGACCTTGGGTATGGCAATGATGTTTTAGAGAAGACATCAAAGCCATGATCTATGAAAGAAAGAAATAAGCTAGACTTCATTAAAATGTAAAATGTCTGCTCTGCAAAAGATACTGTCAAGAGAATGAGAAGATAAACTACAGACTGGAAGAAAATTTTGCAAAACACCTATCTGATAAAGTACTATTATCCAAATATACTTCAGTGCTAAAAAAAAATACGCTATCAAGCTATGAAAAGACACGGAGGAGCCTTAAATACATATCACTAAATGAGAGAGGCCAGTCTGAAAAAGCAATATACTCCATGCTTCCAACTATAGAACATCCTGGGAAAGTCGAAACTATGGAGATGTTTAAGAAAGAATCTGTGGACCAGGCACGGTGGCTCATGCCTGTAATCTCAGCACTTTGGGAGGCCAAGTTGGGCAGATCACCTGAGGTCAGGAGTTCGAGACCAGCCTAACTAACATGGTGAAACCCCATCTCTACTAAAAATACAAAATTAGCCAAGCACAGTGGCACATGCTACTTGGGAGACTGAGGCAGGAGAATTGCTTGAACCCAGGAGGCGGAGGTTGCAATGAGCCGAGAATGTGCCATTGCACTCCAGCCTGGGCAACAAGAGCAAAACTCCATCTCAAAAAAAAAATCAGTAATTGTCAGGGGTTAGTGGGGTAGTAGGGATAAATAGGCAGAGCACAGACGACTTTTAGGGCAGTGAAACTACTCTATATGATATAATGCTAGTTAAATGTCATCATACATTTGTCAAAACCCACAGAATGCACGATACCAAGAGTGAACCCTAAGCTATGGACTTCAGGTAAGAATGATAAACAATGTAGGTTTATCAGTTATAACAAAGGTACTACTTTGACGCAAGATGTTGATAATGAGGGAGGCTATATACACGTGGGAGCGGGAGATATCTGGGAACTCTGTACCTTCTGTTTAATTTCATTGTTAACCTAAAACTGCTCTAAAAAATAAAAGTCTATTAAAAAGAGCGATGACAATAACAGCAACAAAATATCTGAGACATTAATAAGCATCTGACTCACTTTTATTTAGAGGAAGAATTGCCTTTTGGGCCAGGCGTGGTGGCTCATGCATGTCATCCCAGCACTTTGAGAGGCTGAGGCAGGTGGATCACCTTAGGTCAGTAGTTCAAGACCAGCGTGACCAACATGGTGAAACCCCATCTATACTAAAAATACAAAAATTAATGGGGCATGATGGCGGGTGCCTATAATCCCAGCTACTCAGGAGGCTGAGGTGGGAAAATTGCTTGAACCCAGAAGGCCAAAGTTGCAGTGAGCCGAGAAATCGTGCCATCACACTCCAGCCTGGGCAACAGAGCAAGACTCCGTCTCAAAAAAAAAAGAAATGCCTTTTAGAGGTAGAAATGCCAGATTTAGCAAATACAGTCATGGGTCACTTAACATCAGGGATATGTTCTGAGGTCTTAGGCAATTTTGTCATTGTGTGATCACAGAGTATCCTTACACAAACCTAGATAGTATAGCCTACTACACACAGGCTGTATGGTAGAGCCTGTTGCTCCATGGCTGTAAGCCCATACGGCATGTTACATACTGAATACTATAGACAATAGGAACACAAGGTAAGTATTTGTGTATCTAAATATAACTTAGAAATAACAAAGAAAAGGTACAGTTAAAAACACGATGTTATAAGCTTATGGTACCACTGCTGTACATGCGATCCATCATTAACCAAAACATCCTTCCTGGTTAAACAGGAACCTCCGGTAAACAATGAATAATTCTTAGTCCCAAATATTACTAGACATACTAAAGCAATTATTTATTTTTAACCTGAAATTCAAACTTGACTTGGCGTCCTTTACTTTATCTGGCAAAAATAGTTGTAGGGAAATTGGCATTTCACAATTGGGCTGTGACCCCCTCTTAATTCCTGAGCCTGAAGATGTTTTTGTCTTCCTGGAAAGTTCCATTGAGCAGTCTCCAAAAGGCAAACTCTCAAGCAATTAGAGAAGAACAGGATGCCTGCCTTGTCAACAAGATTGGCTCTCTCATCCCCCGCAGCCAGTGGGGTCATGGCCACATTCTCCCATCCATCCTTCGTTCCATTTGTGAGAAAGCTAGCTATGGAAAACATATTGCTTTACTCTACAGATGAGTTCCTGAATAGAGTATAAGTGAAATCACATCTTTACTAGACTAGGAGAACATCTTTATTTAAAACAACCCTGGAAATAAACACACAGACACACACATAAAATTCCATCCGCTCTTACCACAAAAGACCGCTCTCTAATTAAAACTATATTCATTTCCATCATAGTGTTCCTGAAACTGGGAGATACACACACACATATATGTGTAATCTTGATCATAGCCTGGCATAGGAGACCACAAGTATTTTTAACTGTTTTCAATGAAAAAAACAAAATCTGCATTTCCTCCTCACAGCTCACTTCCACTAAGCATTCCAGTACCACCTGCTTCTGTTTAAGCAAAGAGTTGCCCAACATTTTTTCCCCAAATTGGGTTCAATTTAATTATGGCTTTTGTTTTAACCCCCACCACTTGGTGATTAAGGCAACAGCCAAATCCAAAAAGAACCCCAGAAACTGAAATAAAAGTTGGTTTCAAACACTTTGAGAAGTTATCTTTATTTCCATATATTCCTTGTCCCTGCAATACAGCCAACAGTGACATTAAAGACTCCTCAGGGAAACTATCCCTGTTATAACTATTTAGAGATAAGTTAATACCATGCCTTCTCTTGGGAAACCTGAAAGGTTTCTAGATACTTTAACTCAGCGTCTGGCTCTTCCTGGTTATTTATGAATTACATCAGAACCATATAAAATTCCATGGCAAAGACACAGTGGAAGTGCCTTTATGCATGCAGCTGGTTAATGTGCATGGATTGATTATTCATGAAGCCAGCACCATCCCAAATTGGTCTAAAGGAAACAACAGGACAAAGGGCTCAGCAACCAGCCTGACTCACTGGAAATCTGAGCGGATGAAGTTAGTGTAGTCATCAGAACTGAGGCCACCGTCAGATCTGATTTCTGATGAGTTTCAGCTGAATCTAAGCAGCAAATGGGAAGCAGCTGTCAATGCTGATGCTACAGGAGTGGGAGCTCGGGCCTTTCTGTTCAGAGATCCAGTCCTCCAAGACCTACAAGTCTTAAGTATTAAAAGACACTCTGAAATATGCCCTGAAAAATTCATGGGTATGAGCTCTTAATGAACAGCCAGCGCATTTTTTGAAGGGCCAAAGCCTGGGAACAAAGCCATGTAAGCATGCATAAAGAAGCGTCCCAACAGAACCTAAAAGAGGTAAGAACTTTCTCCAGGGAATGGTGCAGAGCTAAGCATCAAGAACAGAATGTGGCCTCTGGGTTTCTGCCTTATTTAAAATCCAAGCTGTTTTTTTGTGTTCTCCTTTTGTAGAGGGAGGCTGAAATAGGCAGAAAGCATAATGGACTTTATCAGAGGGAGGCATGGATGCAGTACACAAATGCTCCTTGACTTCTGATGGGGTTACATCTCGATAAACCCAACATAAATTGAAAATATCATGAACTGAAAATGCTTTCAATACACCTAACCTAGCGAGCATCGTAGCTAGCCTACCTTAAATGCACTCAGAACACTTACATTAGCCTGTAGTTGGGCAAAATCTTCTAGCACAAAGTCTACTTTAAAACAAAGGGTTCAACCTCTCATGTAATTTGTTGAATACCATACTGAAAGTGAAAAACTTTCAGTATTGGTATCTGAAGTAGGGTTTCTATTGAATGTATATTGTTTTCACACCACTGTATAGTCAAAAAATTGTAGGCGGGGAGCGGTGGCTCACCCCTGTAATCCCAGCACTTTGGGAGGCTGAGGTGGGCGGATCATGAGGTCAAGAGATCAAGACCATCCTGGCCAGCATGGTGAAACCCCATCTCTACTAAAAATACAAAAATTAGCCAGGTGTGGTGGCACACACCTGTGGTCCCAGCTACTCGGGAGGCTGAGGCAGAAGAATTGCTTGAACTCAGGAGGCGGAGGTTGCAGTGAGCCAGGATTGCACCACTGCACTCCAGCCTGGCGACAGAGCAAGACTCCATGTCGAAAAAAAATAAAAGAAGAAGAAAAAAAAACTGTAAGTGGAACCATCATTAGTCAGGGACCATCTGTACTCCTGAGGCCATAAAGAAGAAGGCAGAGGTTCAGATCAGGGCTCAAAACCTTCCAAAAGTTTCAGATCGGTGCCTAAAAGCCAGCCTTCAAGCCAGGGGCCAATGTGAATGAAGCCACTGAATGCTAACACAGGTGGTAACGGTTCTGCATTCTTTTTTTTTTTTTTTTAAAAGAAATACATTTTAACAATCACTGTAGTATACTTGCCAAAACCTACTAAACTGTAGAGATGGATGGAGAAAAATAGTATTCAATTGTTAAAGACTCTGCACAATGATTATGGATTGTTGACAATAAATACATATGTGAAAAGAAGTAAACACAGTGAACAAATTCTTAAATTCTTATAGCTAGAAGCTAGAGGTAAAGAATTACCTTGGAAGAAAGGAAATAGAATAAGATAGAGAGATAAGAAGATAATCCCCAATGGAGAGTGGTGAGTGATGCAAAATCACCAGTGTTTCTCACGGGAATGTGTCATTGGCATGTGGAGCACCATCTGTGGTGGGCATAAGGATCTCCCAGCCAGGCCCCCTTTACTGAAGGAGTCTCAGCCACTGGGAGTGCCACTGGCATAAAGTCTTCACTGTCAGCCCCTTCCTGGGACTGCCTCAGCTGCAGAAAGCCACCTTGTCTGAGGTTATGCCCCTTCCTGGGGCAGCCCGTATCTGATTACTGATCTATCTTAGTCCAAGTTAGGACAGCCCTGAAGGGCCAACCTAGCTTCAGAGCTACCATGAAGTCAGCTAAGACAGCCATGGGCCTGTATTCTGCCTACTACTGATTCCTTTTCCTTTCTATGGCATTTCCCTTCCCAGGGACACTCCTTGATTAACTTCCCATGCACCAAACTCCATCACAAAAATCCACTTCCCAGGAAACTCAACCTGCAACACCATCTTCATCTGGGATTCCCTTGACGACTTTCTAGGGCAAACTTGCTAAATCTCCAGCTGCACCAATGGATGATGCTTGGACAATCCATTTCTCCTGTCCCAAAATCATTTCTTCCTGTCCCACAGGAAACTTGGATCATCAACTTATTGGAGCATTTGACTTCAGAACATGTGTTTCTTGGACAGGAGAGTCATTGTCATTAGGAGAAACTGTTGTGGAAAAAAGAGTAGGAGTATAGAGGGCTGGCTTACATCGGTTTGGCAAGGGGGAACTCTTTGGTTTGGGTTTTGTTTGTGTGTTTTCAGCTGTATGAATCATTCTGACCATAGAGGCCTGACTTAATAATAGTGATCCACCATAGATCCCTTTAATTAAAAGCCAGGAAGAGGAATATTAATATACTATTCCAATTTTGCTTGACATGCATTATTGTCTCCACTTAGGGCAGGGAGAGAGGAACCTGTGAATATAGACAAGGGCAGAACCTTCTCTTCCTTTAACCCCCTTGTACTCTCTTAGAAGTGCAAACCTGAGCATTAACTTCAGGCTCGGCCCTGAGTCCGGAGAAGCTAGGCCCCTCTCCCACTTGGATCTCTCCTAGCAAACTCCCCTCGAGGCTTCCTTAAACACCTACAAATATGCACGGCCATGGAAGAGGCAAAGCTCCGCCTCTGAGCCTGAACCTTCTCTCAGCTATTGGCCAGAGCATAGGCACGGGAGCCTATTTTCAAAGCAACAGGGACTCCAGAAGACCATTGTCAGATAGGCTGAGCACCCCACTGAGATTGTCATTGGAGAATAGAAAAGCTGGAAGGGACAAAAATCTGGCACTTGGTCTTTGAATACTCAGACATCTCTGGACTCCATCCAGTCACCACCTGTCACTTCCTCGGGACGTGCTGTACTCTCAGCATTTTGG
Source organism: Aotus nancymaae (assembly GCF_030222135.1). Lineage (NCBI taxonomy): Eukaryota > Metazoa > Chordata > Mammalia > Primates > Aotidae > Aotus > Aotus nancymaae. The sequence goes on from NW_026988455.1 coordinate 27,310,867, forward strand.
TTTAGGGATCATGTTGCTTAGTCAACTTTTCAACAAAGGTGGTCTTCTTGGCCAACGGTCCCAGAAGAACCAACGTCAACCTGAGATGACACAACTGAACAGTTGTGCACACGTCATGACCCTCCCTGCCAACTGAGAGGGGTGGAAGGAGTCCACGAAAGAAGGTTGTGGAGACCAGAAGGCATAGCAGGAAATGCTGGATCAAATTACTTTTCCGCTCCAGCTGGATGGAACAACTGCCTCTCTTGAACATTCAAGGGCAGTGGAGCCAGGGTAACAAAGTAGACTAGCAGGAAGGACGCTGAGAAATGAGTCTGATCATGGCACTGACATTTGGATGTCAGAGACCAATTCTGGGCTCTCTCTGGAATGAGGTGCTTCTGAATGTTAAAAGCCCTACTTTAGGATTTATAAGAATTACTGAGGGTACTTGTTTAAAAAGCTGATCGTGGACCCTACTTCTAGAGTTTCTGATTCAATGAGTATGGAATGAAAGCCAGAAGTCTATTGATTCTATTTAAAGTGAGCCATAGGTGATTCAGACACATAGATCACAGTTTGAGAAACAGAGCTTCTATCTACAGGGAGCTTTTCCTCTCAGTTTGCCTCCCAGCATGCCAGTCTGGTTTATTTGCATAACAGGCAAGCATAAATGCCTTAAAAGCGTGGTAGGATTTGAATAAACACAATTGTTCTAAAGGAGAGTAGGATGGGAAGTAATAACCGTTAAGCTCTGATTATATGCTAGGAACTGTGTTGGCCACTTAAGTAACTATCAGTTTATGTCATTCTTACAAGATCCCGGAGTAAAAAACATCTTAGTTTTACAAATGGAGAAACTGAGGCTTTGAGAAGTTAAATAGATCATTTGCCAAGGATCACGGAACTAAAGTGACAGAGCAAGAATTTAAACCCAGGTAAATCTGCCTCTGAAAGCAAACGTGCCTAAGCCAAAGAATTGTCCAGGACGTTTGAAGTCCAGATTCTCCATTTGCTCCTCTAGAGATTCCGGCTCCGTATTTTTGCAGCAGAGCCCTGGAATCTGTAACTTTGATTTAGTCTTATGTGATTCTTACCCTATAAGTTAAGAAAAGACTCCACTATCCCTACTGCCCCTCAGAGAGTGCACGTATCTTGGCGTTCCTTTCAGTAGAATTAGGTGGCTCAAAAAGATACACATGGGAGGGTGAGGCAGTCAGATCACTCGAGGCCCGGAGTTCAAGACCAGCCTGGTCAACATGCTGAAAACCCGTCTCTACTAAAAATACAAAACTTTAGTTAGACGTGGTGGCAGGCGACTGTAATCCCAGCTACTTGGGAAGTTGAGGCATGAGAATTGCTTGAGCCCACAAGGCAGAGGTTGCAGTGAGCCAAGATCGTGCCACTGTACTCCAGCCTGGGTGACAGAGGGAGACTCCATCTCAAAACAAACAAAACAAAAGATACAAATTTTCATCCTTTGCTTCCAGGTCAAAAGCATTGCTTTGAAAAGTTTCCTCCAAAACTTGTCGAGAAATAGACGAGCTGCTCTTTAGATGGCTTTATCCCCTACATTGTTTTTCATAGAGAAAATCATTGGACTGGGATGAAAGGATTTCTAACGCTCATAACAAATAATTTGAGTGTGGGCAACATTTTTTGCATGACTCTCAGTAATAAAAAACAGCAAGTGGGTTGAAAAAATGGCCATAGAATTAGTATAACTGCTGTGTTCCCTACAGATTAATTGCTTGGTGGGAAGATCAAGTTTCTACACTCCACCGTCACAATATTCTCTAGTTGTTCTCTAACTTTAGGTTGCATCAGAATCATGAGGAAGGGGTGGTTGTGCTGTTAAAAATACAGGTGGCAAGGCCCCACCCTGTAGAGATTTCAATTTAGTGGGTTCATAGTGGGAATCAAAAATCTGCATTTTGGAAGAGCACTGGGGTTATTCTGGTGCAAATGCATATAAACTGCAATTCAAAAAACTATGGTAACATGTCAAGACAGCTTTAAATTCTTCTTGGAAGTAAGAGAAGGAGGGAAGGATGGATGGTAGATAATGGATGCATAACAGAATATCTGTCAACAGACGGATCATAAGATTGACTGGAAAACATTATTATCATTACTAGTTTCATAATCCTACCAATTAATAAAATAATTTAACTGTTCATTCAGGAATAATGCTGAATTTGTAAGAGCTATGGCTGCTTACATCCTTAAGAGGGAAACGGTGTGCTATACTATTAAGGTAGGGGCAGCTCTCTGACTTACAGAATAGTACTCCAAGAAACAGTCTTGAAGTAGTTATCTGAAGCAAATCCTATTTTATTATCAATGTCCATGATAAAATTGGGCTGTTCTCTAAAAAGAATAACAGTATCCCCGGAATACAATAAAATAGCAGTGACACAATAAACATTTATAATTCAAAACTTGTGGCATTTGGATGAAAGAGCAATAGTATTTAACAATTTAATAGTAACACTGCTTTGTGTTATTACATGCTGAAGGTGAAAGTAGGGTCATTTTCTCAATAGAATATGTAACAAAGAGCATCACAGATCAAATGGGGAATGAAGGGAATATTTAATAAATGTCATAGCAGTCAATTAGCAATTTGGGAGAAAAGTCAATTTGGCTTGTTTCCTTTCCTTTTTTTTTTTTTTTTGAGACGGAGTTTCGCTCTTGTTGCCCAGGCTGGAGTGCAATGGCGCGATCTCGGCTCACCGCAACCTCCGCCTCCTGGGTTCAGGCAATTCTCCTGCCTCAGCCTCCTGAGTAGCTGGGATTACAGGCACACACCACCATGCCCAGCTAATTTTTTGTATTTTTAGTAGAGACGGGGTTTCACCATGTTGACCGGGATGGTCTCGATCTCTTGACCTCATGATCCACCCGCCTCGGCCTCCCAAAGTGCTGGGATTACAGACTTGAGCCACCGCGCCTTCTTACATGAGATACCAAAATAAATGCTAGATAGATAAAGTTTTTAAAACTAGAAAAAATGCAAATAAAAAAAGATTTGAGATGCCTCAAAATACATATTTAGTTATTCCACTAAAACATGAGCTTCTTGAAGGTAGGAATTTCTGTTGTTGTTCACTTGACATATCCACAGTGCCAAGAACTGTGCCCAGAATTTTGTAGGTGTTCAATAAATGTCTAATGAACGAATCAATTAATCAGTGGTTTAAGTTTCTTGTGAGTAGAAGGACTTTGTAATTAAGAAACAATAGAAAAAAATTACAAAATTTTTTGAATTAACAGATTTGACAGAGTTGAAACTTGTAAAAAGAAAAAATATTGAAAGTCAAGAACCAACACAGTGAGACATTTGCAGGATAGATATATTTTTTAGTGACCTCAGGATTTCTTTTCCTGTTTATGGTCCATCCTCATTTCTCAAATTGAATGGATCATTTTCTTATTAGCTCGTTTTGAATAAGGTAAGCCCTACACATTCCAACAGAATGATCATTGTAATCCTTAATTTTCTTTCCATATATATATGTTTTCTCCTAGATCACAAAGTTTTGCATCTCATGTATAGTTCAGAACTAAATTTGATATGAAAGTTAGAAATTTTAAGATGTTTTGAGACCATTCCCTATGACGTAAGTCATTCTTCACTAATAGTCTAATATTGTGTGATAATTTCAAGTCATCATTCTGCTTGGTTTCTGAATTAATAGTATTTATGAATCCTTATACACTGCAAGCTGCAATCATTATTTATCTTCACACAGATCACACATAACCATCTCAAGAAATGTCACGTGGGAACAGAATTGGGGAAGGGAAAGAATCTCCAAGTCCTGTCTAAAATCAGGGAGAACACAACAGGATCCCAAGGCCAACATAAGCCTCTTGAGCCATTCCATCAAACCGTAGCTAATGTCCTTTGGGCAGATATTTCCAAACACAAGCAGAGATGCAGCAATGATTGGTAATTTAAGCAAGCTGTTGCATTATTAATGTAGTAAGTGTATGTATAAATATATGTAAACTTTTGGAGATTCTGTACATTTGACATTAAGAGTAGGAAGTGTATTTGGCTTTTGCCTTTACAACAAAAATCTCCTTAAACACTCTTTTCCCTGTCAGTTTTCCATTCTGTAATGGAAAATTTTAAGCAAAGAAAACATCACAGTGAAATCTATTAGCTTGAGGATGTATTTGTATCTACAGAGAGAAGATGCCTGAAAAGGCAACACCACATTTCAGCTCTGCATAGAGCAACGCTTATAATACTTAAATTTTTTTTTAAAAACATGTCTTTAAATATTGAAAACATTTTGGCATGAGGTCTCACCTGTTTGGCAGAAGTTGAGATTAAAGAGCTGTTTACATAACCTGCACATTCTGCCAATATGTTGCCTTAGTTCTCTAACATATTCATGTTTTACATGGCAACTGTGAGCATTTAGCTGCAAGGAAAACTGGTCAGAGCTATTTGGCTTTCTCAAGGGTATCAGAATCATTCGTTCTTAGTAAACCAATTTCATTCATTTGTTGATCCACATCTGCTGAGTCACTCTCTTGGGCCCATCACTGACCTGCAATAAGTGGGCTATGCCTTTTGGTCATGTTAGCAAGCAAGCGATCCAGGCTTCCTTTCCGTAATGAAAATGTTTGAGACTGAATTACAGTCAACGTCTTTTAAATTATGAAAAAAAAAATCTAAAGCTTTTCAAGCCTATACCCTCTAAACCCTGTTCTCAGCAGCATTCAATGCAACCAAGTATTCCTTCTCTAGAAACATGTTTCTCTCCTGGCTTTTGTCCTGCTTCCCTGGGGCCTACATCTGGATTTCTTTGGCGGGCTTACCTTCCTGTGCCTGCTCTGTAAACACTGGAGTCCCTGTGACCTGCTCAGTCTCAGGCCATGGTTCCTCTATTCTTTCTACATTCTCCTCCTGAAGTGACCACCTGTATCCCCATGGCTCTAAATACCTTCTAGGTGGTAACAATGCCCCAGCGTTCATCTTCATCTCAAAACCCTCCTCTGACCTCCAGACTCACAAGTCCAGCAGCCTTTCACAGGCCATGTGGAGTCTCCTCCACATCTGAAACTTAACATGTCCCAACTGAACTCCTGACTTCTGCTCCCCAGCAAGCCTGTTCCTCCTCAGGGTTTGCCAACACATAAAATGGCACTGCCATCTGCCAAGCTGTTTGAGCCAAGCCCAAAAGTCATTATCGATTTTGTCCTTTGACCCCACACCTTCACTTAAGTATCTGTTGCTACTACCTCAAAAACACGTCTTGATATCAGATGCGATTTTCAAACTATTTAACAACTGGTACTGATGGACACTTGCCACGGGTACTGCCATGGGTACTGTGTTCCCCACTGGGCCCATTTGGGGTGGCAGAGGACACATTGGAGACTCAGTGGGCTGGTTAGAAGACCAGGGGATGCTAGGGTGGCCCACGTCAGAGTCCACCTTTTGGCTACCGTGAATAACGTTGCTATGAATGTTGGTATACAAATGTCTGAGTGCCCGCTTTCATTTCTTTTAGGTATAGACCCAGAAGTAGGGATGGCTGGATCATATGGTAATTAATTCTATGTTTAATTTTTTTAGGAAAAAAATTACATTCCCATCATCAGTGCACAAGGGAATGTGAAATATGGTATAGCTGCTGTGAAAAACAGTACAGCAGTTCCTCAAAAAATTAAATTAGGCCAGGCACGGTAGCTCACACCTGTAATCCTAGCACTTTAGGAGGCCAGGACAGGTGGCTCACCTGAGGTCAGGAGTTCGAGACTAGCCTGGCCAACATGGCAAAACCCACCTCTACTAAAAATACAAAAATTAGCCAGGCGTGGTGGTGGGTGCCTGTAATCCCAGCTACTCAGGAGGCTGAGGCAGGAGAATCACTGGAATCTGGGAGGGTGAGGCTGCAGATTACGCCACTACACTACAGCCTTGCTGACAGAGCGAGAGTCTGTCTCAAAAAAAAAAGAAAAGAAAACTAGATTAGTTTACCTTCTTCACATCCTCACCAATATTGAGGTTATTGTCTGGGTTTTTAATAAATAATAACCAAACTAGTAGTGGGTGTGAAGTGGCATCTCACTGTGGTTTTGATTCGCATTTCCCTAATCGCCAATGACATTGAGCATCCTTTCACGTGTGTCTTGGCCATCTGTGTATTTTCTTAGGAGAGATACCTATTCACGTTCTTTGCTGATTTTTAATTTTTTTTTCTGTCATTGAGTTGTGAGAGTTCTTTATATATTCTGGATATTAACTCCTTATCAAATATATAGTTTGAAAATATTTTCTCTCCTTCTAGGACAGAATCCTTTGATCCAGACAAGTTTTCCATTTTGATGAAGCCTAATTTTTCTATTTTTTTCTTTTTTTTCCTGTCTTTGGCGTTGTATCCAGGAAATCACTGCCAAATCCTACGTTGTGAAGCTTTATCCCTGTGCTTTCTCCTAAGAGTTGCATAGTTTTAGCTCTGACATTTATGTCTTTGATCCACTTTGAGTTAATTTCTACATATTGTGTAAGGTAAGGGTCCGACTGCTTTCTTCCACATGCAGACATTAAATTTTCCCGGTATCGTTTGTTGAAAAGTCTGTCCTTTCCTTCACTGAATAGTTTTGACACTTGTCAAAAATCATTTGACCATACCCGTAAGGGTTTACAGTCATGCATCACGTAATGACAGAGATATCACCTGAGAAATGTAGTGATTTAATCATGCAAACATCATAGTGTGCACGTACACAAACCTATATGGTATAGCCTACTGCACACCTATGCTAGATGGTGGCCCGTGGCTCCCGGGCTAAACTCATACGGCATGTTGCTGTACTGAATCCTGCAGGCAACCTAACACAACGATAAGTATTTTGTGCATCTAGACACATCTAGGCATAGAAAAGGTACAGAAAAAAAAAAAGGTTTTTTTAAAAGATAAAATGCGGTGCACCTATATAAGGGACTTACCATGCATGGAGCTGGCAGGACTGGAAGTTGCTCTGGGTGAGTCAGTGAGTAAGTGGGGAGTAAATGTGAAGGCCTGGGGTGTTACTGTGCACTACCATAGGCTTTATAAATACTCTACACTTAGGCTACACTACACTGATACAAACATTTTTCTTTATTCAATGACAAAGTAATTTTAGCCTACTGTAACTTTTTTAGTTTATAAACTTTTAATTTTTTATATTTTGGACTCAATAAGCCTGAGCACAGTGGCTCACACCTGTAATTCTAGCACTTTGGGAGGCCGAAGCAGGTGGATCACCTGAGGTCAGGAGTTCAAGACCAGCCTGGCCAACATGGAAGGCTAGTCTCTTTATGCTTTTATTCTATATGCTTTTTTCTATTTGTATTTATTTATTTATTTTAGTTTTTAAACCTTTTAATTAAAAACTAAGACATGAACATACTGATATGTTTGGCTGTGTTCCCACCCAAATCTCATCTTGAATTCCCACATGTTGTGGGAGGGACCCAATGGGAGTTAATTGAATCATGAGGGCATGTTTTTCCAGTGCTGTTCTTGTGATAATGAATGAGTCTCACGAGATCGGACGGTTTATAAAATGGGAGTTTCCCTGCACAAGCTCTCTTCTCGTCTGCCACCATGTGAGGCGTGCCTTTCACCTTCTACTATGATTGTGAGGTCTCTCCAGCCACATTAAAGTCCATTAAACCTCTTTCTTTTGTAAATTACCCAGTGTCAGGTATGTCTTTATTGGCAGCATGAAAACGGACTAATACACATACACATTAGCTGAGGCCTCCACAGGGCCAGGATCACCAATATCACTGTCTTCCACCTCCACATCTTGTCCCACTGGAAGGCCTTTGGGGGCAGTAACACTCATGGAGCCATCATCTCCTGTGATAACAATGCCTTCTGCTGGAACAATATCGAGTCTTCCAATTCATGATAGGATGTCTTTCCATTTATTTGTTCTTATTTATTTCTTTTAGCAATGTTTTCTAGTTTTCACATAATAAGCTTCACGGAAGGATAAATAAGAAAGTAGTAATAATTGTCAGCTGACTAGGAGTGGAAGATGGAATCAGACCAGATGGAGGCCTTGCACTTTGTGAATAGGGACCACAGTCTGGGTGAGGCGAAGGTGGCACCCGGGCATCAAAATGTAAGGGGATCCTCACTCCTCACTCCCACATGACAATGTGGCTCTGCATGGGCCCGAGAGTGAGTGTTTCCTTCAGTTTTGTTCTCTGGGCCCTTGTCCTAGCTCCTACGCTCTCGGCAACATGTCCTTAATAAATGACTCACCCAGGAATTCCTGTCTGGGGGTCTGCTTCTGCAGAGCCTGACCTAAGACGTTCATCCTCTCGTCTCTGCTAACATATCAAATCCTACACTTCGTTACTCCCCCTTTCTAAAGTGGGGAACAGAGGTACCTCTCTCGTTCTTCTCAATCACAAAATGATATCTCTTCCTTCACAGAAAATTGCCTCAATTCCTAACCATTGGTTTATTTGCTTATTCTCCACAAGATTGTACCCTTCACATATACTGGGACCATTGGCCTGGCACATTTTCTGGGACGTTATAAGCATTTAAAATGCATCTGTGGAAGGAAGGAAGGAAGGAAGGAAGGAAGGAAGGAAGGAAGGAAAGAGATTTATTCTCTAAGTGTCAAAACAAAGTTTGAGGAGCTTTTTACATTGAGAAAACTAAAACTCTAAATTCAAGCATCATCATCATACCTTCATAAATAAAAGGATATCTTTTAAAAATGTTTTTAGAGGTACAGTGAGATGCAGTACTATGAGGGAAACTATTACTTCTGAAGCTTGTTCCTTACTGTCAAATCCACCCATCCCATATGGATCTCATTTGGTTGGATCTTTGCTGCTGCTTTTTATTTTATTTTTTTCCACTAAAATATTCTCACATTTCCATTAGGTCATGTATTGTGTAACTGTAGCTTAAATATCTAGTTTCTTCCAAAATTCTGGGCCAGCAAACTGATTTGCCTCATATAAACCCCAGATCTGTCACACAATAACATGACTGATGTACCAGGAACCCCCTTTTTGCTGCCTCACCCATTATACAGAGAAAACTTTCTGTAAGTTTCCAAGACATGAAGACTTTTTTTCCAAAATATTATACAAATACTAAAGATGCCTCTTACACACACCCACAAGGCCCTTGCAGACACTGGAGATTCCCACAATATTCTTTTGCAGCAAGTAAAAGCCAGAGATTTGAGAGATGAATGGAGACACTGAGAGCCAACAGTACTGAAGAAAACACTCAGAAGGCCAGGTGCATGGTTCACACCTGTAATCCCAGCACTTTGGAAGGCCAAAAAGGGCAGATCACTTGAAGTCAGGGGTTCAAGACCAGTCCAACCAACATGGTGAATTCCCATCTCTACTAAAAACACAAAAATTAGCTAGTCATGGTGGCATGCACCTGTAGTCCCAGCTATTCAGGAGGCTGAGGCAGGAGAATCACTTGAACCTGGGAGATGGAGGTTGCAGTGAGCCCAGATCATGCTACTGCACTCCAGTCTGGGTGACAAGGCCAGACTCTGTCTCAAAAAAAAAAAAAAAAAAAAAAAAAACAGAAAAGAAAAGAAAACACGCAGAGGGTAAAGCCTCCAAGAGAAGCAACTGCTCCCAACATAAAAAAAAAAGGTTTCTTGGCCCCCTGAGCCAAGAAAAGTGACCAACGGGACCCTCTATGTTTGAATATCTTTGTATGGTTGCATGCTTTCCATGGGGCGAGGCATGGTGGTTCATGTCTATAATCCCACAACTTTGGGAGGCCAAGGTGGGTGGATCATTTGAGGTCAGGAGTTCAAGACCAGCCTGGCCAACATGGTGAAACTCCATCTCTACTAAAAATACAAAAATTAGCCAGGCGGTAGTGGTGCACGCCTGTAATCCAGCTACTCAGGAGACTGAGGCAGAAAAATCACTTGAGCCTGGGAGGCAGAGCCAAGATCATGCCACTGCACTCCAGTCTAGGCAACAGAGTGAGACCCTGTCTCAAAAAAAAAAAAAAAAAAAAGATGCATGCTTTCCATGGATGCAGCCTTTGCTCAGCTGTTTAAGGTTCTGCTCTAGAACAGAGGTCGGTCAAAAACTTTTTCTGTAAAGGGTCTGAGAGTAAATATTTGAGGTCTTGTGGGCCATGAATGGTCTCTGTTGCATCTTTTTAATTGTTTGTTTGTTTGTTTTAAACAACACTTTAAACACATAAAAATGATGCCTAACTTATGGCCTGTACTGAAGAGGCTACAGGCTGAATTTGACCCCTGGCCATAGTTTACTGACTCCCAATCTAGGTAATGGAGGGAAGAGAGGATTTTATTCATGATTCTCATAGTTTTCTTTTGATTTCCTTTTAGCGTTATTTGCCTTCTAGTTTATTGGAATAAACCTCCTGACTGGCCTTCCTACTGTAATAATACTACTTACCCCATCATTGACTCATCTCCTTCAAAATCCTTTGAGGTAGATACTATTATTTTCCCCATGTGATAAATAGGAAAACTGAGGCTGGGAGAAGCTATGTAACCTTCCTGAGATCACACTGCTGCAAGTCTCAGAGTCAAGAACTGGAATTAAGACTGCCTAATACCAAATCCTTAGTTTGCTCTTTCCACTAACACCTGACAATAGCAGTTCTTTCTCTTGTCTATCTACTTCCAATTCATCCTAAATCATGGCATCCAATCGATCTTCCTGAGACATCAGTTTGATCATGACATTCCCCTGCTCACAGTCCTTCAGTGGCTCCTGGTGATCTCGAGTGCTTAGTGGCTCCTGGATCTGAATTTTGTTTTGTTCGATAGTCTATTATTTGTCTCAAGAGCATCATTCTGCATCAGCTAGAGTTTACATTGAAGAGACTTTCCAACTATTCATGACTCAAACCCGATCTTGTGAGATGGAGCGTTGGGTTCAGCCCACATCGAAACCCCCTCCTCACACCCTGTCTCCATCAGGCCTCCAGCTTCCTTGACAGCTCCTAGATTTGCAGGCATCATTCCACCTACATTTTTAAGGCATCTCATACTTGATACCCTTTCCAAATATATTATTACATTTCATCTTCCTAAAAATCTTGTGAGGTGAGTGCTGTATCACCATTTTACAGATGAATAAACTGAGGTTGAAAGGAGGAAAGGAAATTGTCCAGGGCTCACAGTGTGTCACCTCAGGGACAGCAAGCCACAGCGCCATACACCACCCTTTCATATCCAGAGGAATCTCCTCCCTGCACAGTGATGTCAATGCCCATAGCCAAAATCTCAGGGCAGGAGGGAACGGGCAGGGAGTGAGGGCAAGACATCTCTGAAGGTCTTTCTCTCCCAGGAGCCGCTTGCCAGTTTCTACAGGGCTGAAGCATTTTGTGGTATATGAAGGGAGTTTTTTTCCTTACCCTAATGTTTATAACATCTTCCGCCTCTGCAGGGCCTGTCTTCGCTTTACCCCAATCTCCAACGGGGATTTGTAATGTGAAAATTTCATTTCTGAATCTGCTACATCTTGGAGAAGAAAAAGTATGTATGTGTGATTTATTCATAAATATCTATCTAAGTGTCTGCAAGAGCTCTTGGGGAAACCACACAAAGTAACCGTGCAAAGTGCCTGTAATCACCACATGGTATTTGTTACATATATCAAGTGTAAAACCGAAAAAGATGTGGCTATTTAACAAAATGTAAGCAAAAGAGAAAACGGCAAATGAGAATGAGGTAAGAATTGAAACTGCTTAAATGCTCATTCAGACAGGAGATTAGGACAACCTCCAGGCCCACCAGCAAGAAGTGAGGCAGGTTTGAAGTTAGAAGAACTGACATGAATCACCTGGTTGCCATAGTTACCAGCCAATAACTTTTCTTCAGGCAAATCAGAAATGATTTACAACCTCTAGTAGGCTTGTCCTTTATCAAAATTATCAAGTGGGTAAATTGTGTCTTTGGGGAAATTTTCTCGTTTCATTTCTAATATTGTTTCATTCATTCATTCATTCATTCATTCATTCATTCATGAGGCATGAATGAGTTCTTGCTGCAAGCCAGGCAGCCTGTTCGATTCTATAAAAGTTAAACTGGCAGAGATCTAATCAAGTAGGAGAGATGAGGCCTCACAGTTCCTAACAGGAGCAACAGCTCCGTTTGTGATGCGCTCCCCATGTGCCATTAATTATCCTGCTAATATGAACAGGATTATTAATACCCCACACTGCAGGCTTCTGTTCTCTCTAGTGTGGAAATGAGGGCGCTCAGGAATCTGCCCAACATCTCCAGGGCCCAGCCTTCATCTGCTCTGCTCTACCCCAGCATTGTTTTGTACGAATGTAATGTGAGTCATGAGAATAATTTTAAATTTTCTAACAACCACATTTAAAAAGAGATGAAAAGAAAGAGGGAAAAGTAATTTTGATTATATATTTTATTTAACTCCATATATCCAAAAATGCTACTTTATCTATATGTAGCAAGTAAACAAGTTATTGAGATATTTTACTTTTTTTTAATTCATCTTCAAAATGCAGTGCAAGTTCAAACCTTACAGAGCATCTCAGTTTGGAAGGGCCACATTTCCAGTGCCTGATGGTCACCCAAGGTGAGTGGTGACCATATCGAACAGGGCAGCTCTGACCCCTTCCCATGCACACACATCAGAACCCGCACGTAGTACATAGTGTGGGCCAATGACCAGGGCAAGGGTCAGCCTCTCTGAGGAGGTGGGGAGGAGCTTAGTTACTCCAGCAAGCCTTAGGGGATCAGGAAGAAAATTATTCACAGAAAAAGTGCCATATGAGCCAGATCTTACGGAGGGAGTGGATAGTGGCAGGAGAGAAGTCCTCTTAGGCCAGGTGAGCAGCTGAGCAGAGGGAGAGAAGCCAGGAGGGGCAGGCTGTGAACGCAGCGGACACTGTTCCTGCTGCTGGGTGGGGGATCCAAGATTCCAGAGGAGGAGCATCCCTGGGGAGCAGTGTGACCATGATTCGTGGTCAAAAATGTGTATCTATCCACACATTTATACATACATGCATATAAATATCCACACATAGTTATACCTATTAAATATGTATGTATACAAATATGCACATATTTACACATTTACACCTTTCTTACCATGAACCATGGTCAAAAATGCATATTTATCCACACATTTATACATACATGCATATAAATATGCACATATATTTATACCTATATGTCTAGATATGTACATATATAAATATGCACATAGTTACATGTTTATGCCTTTTTTACTGTGAAATATGGTCAAAAATTTATATTTATCTAGATATGTATACATACATGTATATGAATATGCACACATATTTACACTTGTAGATACATACACACCTATATAACTCAAACAAAGGTTTCACAAAACTGACCCTTATGAATGTGACACACTCAGGTATCTTCTATTAAATTCTCTTTTATAATAACCCTCTGATGCTGGCCATGATCCAGCAACTTGATTTCACAGCCACTCTGGGTTGGACCTTGCAGAGGCTGCTGAGCAGGACATGTGCTATGTGCTACGTGAATCTCCAGCACCCACTTCCCTCTCTTCTGGCAACACCATGCCCATTTCCTTGGTGCAAGTGTGTCAGTGAACACATTTCCAGGAGAAAGCAAATAACTCCCTCATGGCCCACCAGAGCCTTGTATCTGGAAGCCACCTCAACTGAACTCAGGGATGAGTGCATGGCCAATCACAGCTTATCCCACAAAGAGATCGGGGCAAAAAAAAAAAATTTATACTATATTTGGGAGATGAGAGGAGCAGATGGCCTGTTGAAAGCAGGAAAACAGGGAAGACCAAGTTTTGAAAGTATTGCTTGACCCCTGGATCAAGCCACACCTGAACCCCCTTCTAATTTAAAAGTAGTACTTTTCTTAAAGTACTACCTTTTTAAAAAGTACCTTTTTAAAACTACTGCAGTATTTTTAAAACTACTACTTTTAAATTATATGAGCCAATAGATTCCCCCTTTTTATAAAAAGTAGAACTTTTATATAAGCCAATACATTCCCCCTTTTTTTTCCTTAAGCTTAGTTGAGTTGGGGTTTCTGTCCATTTAAACCAAAAGAAGCTGATTGATAAAATCCTCATGTGTCTCGCAGACACTCAGTGCCTTTTTACTGCCTGATTTGAAAAAGCTCCAGGCATTTTTCTCCCCAGCAATTCTCTGCCCTTCACAATTTTCCTTTGCTCTTCTCTTTAATTCAGAATCCTTTCTTTATGCATTCTTTTCACCATAGTATGAATGTCTCATAACAGTCTTAACTGGGCTACTTCTTCTGAGGAAATTTGCATTTTTAAACTCACTAGGCAAGGCAGTTATCTAAGAATAGAATTTCAGCAGCGTGGCTCAGGCAGGTGGGGAACACATTTGGGAACAAAGATTCACCTGGCGCCTGCTCTGAAAAGCTGCAAGCCGGGTTCTGTGGCCAGGGGCTGGTAGTTTTCGGTTAAATTAAAGGTCGCACTTTTGTTGGTGGTGGTGGTTGTTGCTGCTGTTGTTGTCGTCGCTATGTGATGAGTTTTTTCCTGAAACTCCACGTTTTCCTCCGGGCTTGTGACTCTCCAAAAATCTCTACCTTAATTTGAACAAGGCACCCAAAGAGGTATATCCTGTGAAAAGGAAAATATGAAGCTTCAAAAATAAACGGCCTGCCAAGATGTCAGAGCTGCAAAAGGTTGTGCCTAGAACTGTCAAATGTCAGAAATAATTACCAGGTAGAATGTGACTCACATCCAGCAGGCATGATCAAAACTAATCCTTCCTGCCTTCATCTGTCTGGACAAAGTTAGGTAGGAAAGCTGCCCAGCCCAGTCCCTTCTGGCCTCATAGATTTGGAAAGGGATGCCCCCAACCTCATATGGGAACATTCTCTTTAGCTTCTAGGGGTGATTTTACATGCTCACTGGCTAGTTGCTGTTTTGACTTGTGTATTTGTTTTGATACATACAGAATTTTTCATAAATGCACAGATATTATACTTACTAGGATGTTTAAGCCTTTCATTGTATAATAAAACATACTACAAATGCAAAACCTATACCAAAAAATGGAAATCTTGATGAATTATTATAACTACCATGCAGATCCATCAAGAAACAGAATTGTGCAACCAACCCAGATTTCCCTGTTTTCTGCCCCATCCCAGACACTATCCCTCTCCTTCAAAAAATAATCACTCCTGGGTCTTTTATGATGATTCCTTTTGCGTGTTTCTTTGACATCTTATCGCTCACGTATGAGTCCTTAGACACTATGGCTTGGTCTTGCCCATTACAAGGTCTTCTTTTCTCTATATCATTGGTTCCCTCTCCATCCTCGTCCTTTCCTTACAGGTTATCTATTGCAGAGGCCAGCATGCTATGGTTAAAGCTTCTTTTTTACCCCTGTATATTTTATGCCTGTTACCCCTCATCCTTTTCTTCCCCACCTTGATCCGTATTCAAGCACCTCCCCCCTCCACTTGGCACCAAGTAACTCATGCTAACACCCCATGCTGCACCCTTTGGTATTTTTCTCCATTCTCATAAATCATATGCAATTATAGACACTGCTACAATTACACAAACTATCATAACAACCACACTTATTGAGCACACTATATTCCAGGGACCACTGTAAGTCTCTGCATAGGACCATTGTAAGTCTCTGCATACAATAGCTGATTTAATCCTCATGACAACCCTAAGAAATAGATATTGCTTTTGTCCCCCATTTAATATACAAGTATAAACATCAGCAACACAGAGAGGTTGCATTAAGTTCCCAGAGTCACACAGTCAGTAAGAGCTAGATCCAGGACCAAACCCAGGTATTCTGGCTTCAGAACTGAATATATATATACCCTATATATATATATATATATGAATATATATATAATATATTGAATATATATATATTGAACAAATAATGTCTAATGTAATCCTATTTCGTCAAAAAATTGAGGTGGGTATATATATATTCAGTTCTGAAGTCAGAATACCTGGGTTTGGTCCTGGATCTAGAACTGAATATATATATACCCACCTCAATTTTTTGACGAAATAGGATTACATTAGACATTATTTGTTCTATATATATATATTCAATATATTATATATATTCAATATATTATATATATATTCATATATATATATATATATAGGGTATATATATATTCAGTTCTGAAGCCAGAATACCTGGGTTTGGTCCTGGATCTAGCTCTTACTGGCTGTGTGACTCTGGGAACTTAATGCAACCTCTCTGTGTTGCTGATGTTTCTAGAGATAGGGTCTCGCTCAGTTGCCCAGGCTAGAGTACAGCGGCATGATCATGGCTCACTGTAACCTTGAACTCCTAGTCTCAAGCAATCCTCCTGCCTCAGCTTCCCAAAGCACTGGGATTACAGACATGAGCTACCATGCCCAGATTTTTCTCCTTTTTTTTTAATAGTTCACTTTTTTTACTTAGTAAAGATTATAAATTTAAGGAAGAATTGCAGCAACTGTGGAACTGAAGAATAACTTCTTAAGTGGCGATTTGTATTCACTCATATCAACAAGTTAATTGCATGGTTGATAGGTTTTATTCTCTGGATAGTGTGAAACATTTCAGGGATTGTTTACCTATTCAATATCTTTACTCACTGAAGAGAAGAAAGTTACTTTATGTAAGAGGCCATGAACTGCAGAATGTTCCTGGGTCCACATGCCTTCCTTCCGAACGTTTTCAAGGTCAATGCACAAATGAGACTGTTCCTGCTTAAATCTTACGATGACAGTTTTTGTAAGATAGAGTTGCCAGATTTCACTCTGGCAAGAATTGGTCAGCTGGACAGCTAGTATGTATTCCACAGGGTTCTGTTCTGGATGTTTTGAATGGTATTCTATTCAATGAAGTCCACATTTCCAAGGAAACCTTTCAAAGTCCCTTTCCTAATTGGGTTTCCTGAAAAGCAGAGCCTGAGACAAGGACTTGGGTGCAGGTGGTTTATTTGGGAAGTAACCCCAGGAGGCAGGAGGGAGGGAGTCAGGAGAGGTAGATGGGGAAGACATGTTATCAAGCTGGCTACTGCTGTGGACACCTGGGCTCACCAAGCACCTTGGGGTTGCCCCCTGAAGGCAGGGAGGCTGGAGTGTTCGTCCTCTAGCTCTCATTCCCCTTGGCTGGGGTGGCCCCCAGGGATGGGAAGCCCCCATATGTCAGGGATGCTCCTGCACACATGCCCAGTGCTCTTCTGGGCTCTGGATGAAGCCCTAAGGCACAACAGAGAGACACTGAAGTCTGTGATGAGGTGGGAGGCTACCAGCCCACAGGTCACTGTCCATCGCAGAGACACTGATCCCACAGCGCCAAGGGAAAGTGACTCGAGGTGCAGAGAGTGCCTGCTGCCACCCCTATCACACAGGCCCCAGTGGGGCTTCCTGCAACCTCTCCCTCTTCTTCCCAAGATGTGTCTTTCCTGCTTCCACCGCCTGGCTAATGTTTTGTTTCTCCTTCTGCAATATCCACCTCTTTAATCTGAGCCTAAAATTATCCCACTATCTTTCAAAACCCAGCTGCAAATCCCACCTTTGGGAGGCAGCATAATAGTGCAGAGTTTTGGGGCCTTGGGGTCCAATGTAGATGCCAAGTCCGGCTTAGCCTCTTCCAGGCTGCTTCAGGGACTGGAAGAGTTCACCTAGGCTGTCTGAGAGGCGAATGTCATCCTGAAGCACAGACACACGGAAATCTGGCTCTCCCAGAGCCTCTGCTGAAGACAAGCATGGCCCCTGTACCAAAGCTCTCCACGAAGCAAATGCCCATCATGCTCCAGCCTGATGATCTCTGCTTCCAGAGAAATGAGAAAACACCTGTATAAAAGATAGCAAAGGGACTGGAAGGCGCAAAACAGGCTTTGACAGCGACATAAAACTGCTCTCCTGCACGGTCCTTTACCAAGGTCCTCTGTCCTCCACAACCCTTCCAACCAGTCCTTCCCCTGTCCACTGCCCTGTCCCTGTGGCCTGGGTCAGAGAGATTTAATCGCACAATCCAGACAACCACCCAAATAACTCAGGTTGCTTCCTGAACATAACAGAAGAGGAAGCTTTTTCCCTCCACAGGAAAACAAATGAGGGAGGGAGGGTGGAAACATTCACCTTCACTCATGGAAAGGAAAGTGTCTGGATTTGAGTAGCTGGAAACAATTCAGGTATGTGCCACTGGTCACATTGTGTAAATGTCATTTTCCGCTCATCTCTGAGGCTCAACTATTAAAACTGACACTATGTCATGACTTGAGAGTTATTCCTTGCAAAATGACAACAAATAATTTTATCATAAACAAGTCCACACAAAAGTCTTCCCCTCATTTAATTTCAGGAGAAACTATGCTAATCCTTTAATTATGCAGCATGCTTATCTGTCAAACTAACTTCTTTCTGTTGAAAAACGCTTTGCTATCACAGAGGCTGTTGATGAATATCTGCTGAAAGAATTTATAGTGTTACAGAAAAATTCCCTTCTTAAAAAAAAATAGCAGAGTCGAAAACTTAATCCTTTTAAGAAAGCAAGTGCTAGATAGGCTTAATCATCAGCTTCCACCCTTGTGTCAGCTCACTGCTGGAAGAGCTTCAGGCAAAGTCCACTGGGAACAGGGTCTCCGTGCTCGGCAGTACTGCAGCCAGTTATGAAAGGACATTTTCTCTATTTTTTTTTTTTTTGAGACAGTTGAGTCTCGCTCTGTCGCCTAGGCTGGACTGTAGTGGTGCGATCTCGGCTCACCGGGTTCCAGCAATTCTTATGCCTCAGTCTCCCAAGTCTCTGGGACAACAGGTGTGCACCACCATGCTCAGCTAATTTTTGTATTTTTAGTAGAGAGGGTTTTACCATGTTGGCCAGGCTGGTCTCAAACTCTTGACCTCAAGTGATCCGCCTGTCTCAGCCTCCCAAAATGCTGGGATTACAGGCATGAACCACCACACCCGGACAAAGAGGACATTTTCAAAAAGGTGTTTGGGGATTAAACTGAATAGAAGCCATAAATAAAGTCTCAGTTTCAGCTGAGGAATCACCTGCTCCAAGCTGAAGAAGGAACGCCTCGTGGTGTGGCCAAGGCTAAGTGAAGGATCCAGTATTAGCCCTGAAAATGGTACAGCTGTGGTTTGGGGGAGGACCTGGGGTTGGAGTCTGGGCTGTGCCACTTTGGAGCTGTATGATATGCTCACTAAATCTCAGACCTCAATGTAAGACATTTTGCAAAAATAGAAATAGCAACCTCTTCCTTATGAGACTGTTGTTAGGATTAAAGAGACAGTACATAGGAAAGTACTTTGCAAAGTGTGAAATAAATAGGTAATAGTAGTAGAACATTAGCTGTTCATTCCAGTGGCCTGCATTCTAGAGGTACATACAGCCCAATGAATGAATGAATTTTAGCTCATTCATCCTACGCCATTTCCCACACTACCAGATTCTCCTGGATCTCGTGGAAGCTCCAAGAATAGGCAAATAACTTCACTCGAACAAGCTGCACATAGTCAAATACATTTTAAAACTAAAAATAATTAAGCCTTTCCAGTACTGGAACCAGGAACAGAGACAGGTCAATGGGAGAGATTACAATGCCCAGAAAAAACGATGGGGGTCTTTCAAAATCAGAGAAAGATAGTATTGGAAAAACAGGCTAGGTAGAAAAAACACTCAATTCATACCTCACTTTTTGAGTCAAATTAATCCTTAAAGGGTTGACGATCTAACCTTAACAAAACATTAAACCAGAAAAAGTAGCAGAAAAAGCATGACAAAACATGCTTACAGTTTTGCTGGGGATAGATAAGCATGCTGAAAAAAGACACTGTAAGAAATTGGTAAACTTGGCTGGGCACCGTGGCTCATGCCTGGAATCCCAGCATTTTGGGAGTCTGAGGCTAGGGGATCACTTGAGGCCAAGAGTTTGAGACCAGCCTGACCAACATGGTGAAACCCAGTCTCTATTAAAAATACAAAATTAGCTGGGAATGGTGGTGCATGTCTGGGATCTCAGCTATCTTGGGAGGCTGAGGCAGGAGAATCGCTTGAACCCAGGAGGCAGAGGTTGCAGTGAGCTGAGATCACACCATTGCACTCCAGTCTGGGCAACAAAAGCAAACCTCCATCTCGAAAAAAAGAAAGTTTCTCACCTACCCTTGGGCTTCATCTTTTACCTATAAAAGCATAAGGTTATCCTTGTATAAGGCTGGCTGCAAAATCCTTCAAAAATATATATATAGCCCATAAGGGCACACAACAGCTCCTCTTTTCATTTCTATTATTCATAGAGGCACAAACAAGAAAAAAAATATTCAAAGATAAGAGTCCCATGATAGTACAGAAGTCTTGATCCATGATCTTGGGAAAAGATGTTCACATCAGGGATGCCATCTTCTTCTGGGGAAAAACTTTACTGGTTAGGTTTACCTTAAGCTGTGTATCACATGCTGAAAAAAAAAGAAAAAAAAGAGTTCTAAGAGTGTGGAGGGACCCTTCTCAGTTGTGAGATTATGAACCCAAGGTCAAGGTTGCAAAGTTTTGTTGCAGTGCGGATGGCAAGGGCAGTCTTCCTCTGATGTTCACAGAAGATCCAGTCTTCGGGTTCTAGATTGTGAAGAGGTTGACTGTCCTCAATGAACCTTAAAAAGCTTTCTTTACCTGGGGAAAATACACTGTAGCATAATAATCTACTGTTATAACATCAGCCCTCTTGCATGGGAGAGCTTTTATACAACCAGAAAACATGCACTGAAAATGACAATTAAATGAAATCCCTTCATAAACATTTAAATGGCCCATCAGGTAACCAAATGTACCTGAAGCTTCGATTGTTTTCCCAGGAGTAAGGGTTTGACAAATCAAACATTGGTTATAAACTATTCTAGGAATGTATAAGTCATCACACCAATATATTTAATTTGAATAATTTTATCTTTTCTGTAATGGGTCATGGAATGCAGAACTTTCAATAACAAAAGCTTTACGGACACAGGAAGGACAAGGAAGCTGTTCTGGTTCTCCATGAATCGATGCCTAATTAACATTAGACTTACAGCCTCTTGAATACCAGTTGTTTCTCCGAATTAGGTGCATAGCACTGATAACTAAGGGGTTATCATAAGTCATTTGACTTAGACCATGGAGTTCATTTGAGTTGTACATCTAAACAATTTTAGTACTGGTTGACTTAGCATGAAAATCTGGCAAAATATTTCCTTGGTATTCAATTAATTTTTGTTCTAGTTGGGTTAGCAGTTTTATAAGCCAGTCAGTGTTTTCATTAAAATTTTACGAATTCTTACCCAGTCTGATTCTTGTGGAATTGGGGAATTCATGGGAAATTCTTACCCATGATATGATGTTAAAGTAATCAGAAACTTGTATTTAAGAGTGCTTTTCAGGGTCCTTTCCATCCTTTCATGAACCTCCTAAAAGACGCCATATTCTAGGATTCTGTGTGTTTGTGAAGTGTTCAGAAACTGCATCAGCATTAAGCAATTAACTGTGGAAATGAGGTCAGGAGTTCAAGACCAGCCTGGCCATCATGGTGAAACCCCATCTTTAAAAAAAATAAAATAAATAAGTAAATAAAAAAGAAATAGTTATAGTTGGCCGGGTGTGGTGGCTAATGCCTGTAATCTCAGCACTTTAGGAGGCTAAAGCGGGCAGGTCACCTGAGGTCAGGAGTTCAAGAACAGCCTGGCCAACATGGTGAAACCCCATCTCTACTAAAAATAAAAAATAAGGCAGGCCTGGTGGTGGGCACCTATAATCCCAGCTACTCGGGAGACTGAGGGAGGAGAATTGCTTGAACCCGGGAGGTGGAGGTTGCAGTGAGTTGAGATCGTGCCACTGCACTTCAGCCTGAGTGACAAAGCAAGACTCCATCTCAAAAAGAAAAGAAAAAGGAAAAGTTATAGTTAAAGACACAATTGACAAGAGAATTTGGTTATTTCTGTGGTCCACAGTAACTTAACATAATTACCATAATTATAATTGATAGCTCAGACATATTAGAATTTTACTAAGACATATTAGACATACTCAGACATAATAGAATTTTAGCAATCCTGTATATTTTTGGAACATATTGATGGCATACACTAGAATATAACCTGAGGAAGGTTAAAAATTACCTTTCATTTTGACAGTGACTCCCATGTAACTTAACATGTCAAATAGTCCTGTTCACCTCTTTTGAACGCTTCTCCTATCAACCCATCACCTAGGTACTAAGCTCAGCATGCATTAGCTGTTTTTCCAATGCTCTCCCTCTTCCCACCCCCCATCTAGATAAATTCTTAAAACCTCCAGAAAGTTTCTAGCATAAACATATCTTGGCTTGTTTTCTCAGGTGTAATTTTTTCACATTTTATTTACTTATGAATATGTTCACCCTGTTCAAAAAAGAATTTGAGATTTATTAAAATGTGCACATACTTCTATAAGACTAAAATAAGTGAGAAGACTAAACAGTAGGGAAGTACGTAGGTAAAATGAAGTCAGAAATATTGTTATTGGGGGAAAAATATATAACATCTTGATGTCTCCATAGCTTTCTGTGTCTCCACATCTCTGCAAACGGTGAAACACAATAGTTCCAAACTTCACGGTCCTCATAAAATCAAAGCAAACCAATTTTTTACAAGAGCACTGGGAGGACACAATGGGGAAATGACAGTTTTTTAAATAAATGGTGCTGGGAAAACTGGATTTTTGTATGCAAAAGAATGACATTGGACTGTTACCTTATAACATACACAAAAATAAACTCAAAATGGATAAAAGACCAAAATATAAGACCAGAAACTACAAAACTCCTGGAGGAGAACATAAGGGAAAAGTGCCTGGACATTGGCCTTGGGAATGATTTGTTGGGTATCACACCAAAAGCTCAGGCCACAAAAACAAAAATAAATAAATGGGACTCCATCAAACTAAAAAGCTTCTGCACAGCAAAAGAAACAATTCACAAAATAGAAGGGCAGCCTAAAGGTAGGGAAAAAAATCTTTGAAAATCATATATCTGATAAGGGGTTAATATCCAAAATGTATAAAGTACTTATAAAACTCAATAGTAGAAAAAATAAATTTAAAAATGAACCTGAATAGTTATGTCTCTCAAGAAGACATAAAAATGACCAATAGGTATACTAAAAGGTGCTCGACGTCATTAAATCACCAGGGAAATGCAAACCAAAGCCATTGTGAGCTACTACCCCACACCCATTAGGATGGCTATTATCAAAGAGTCAAAATATAACATGTTTGTGAGGGCATGAGCAAAAGAGAACTTTGATACGTTGTTGGCGGGAATTTAGAGTGCTACAGTCATTATAGAAAACAGTGTAAATGTTACTAAATAAATTAACAACAGAAAATGGTGCAGAATTTTTCTTGGCCCCTTCACTGGACACATGAGGGGGGTAAACGTTTTCTCAGCCCACCACATTCAATCCCTTGTGGGAGGGAGCCCAGGAGCAAGCCAGTACAGGTCCCAGCCAGCCACTCTGGTGGTCAACACAGGGGCAGGCTTCCTGTGGGACCCACAGTCAGACCAGTCAGGGGCGAGTGTGGGACCCAGCTGGCTGCTCCGGATGCCACACATGGGCAGACCAGGTGCAGGTGAGCAAGTGCAGGACTTTGTCAGCCGTTCAGGGCCCCAGCAGGAGCAAGCTCTATTTACTCAGCCTGCATTGGCACCCTGTTTGGGGTGCCTGTGACCCCAAAGCCCCAAAGGGTGTGTTACAATGCTCTCTTAGCTCCACTGTCCATGAACAGTAGTGTGTCATCAGCTCAATTGGCCCCTTGCCTCATCATGTGGGTCCCAAGCTCTTGTCCAACACCCAAGAAGAATGAGGTTGTGTGGACACTTGAAGGATGGTGAAGGCAGAAAATTTTATTCAGTGATGGAAATGACTCTCAGCAGGGAGAGGAGCTAGAGAGGGGACGGGACAGAGTAGAAAATGGGAAGACGTGGATCAGAAGACACAAAGTAGCAGAGGTACAGGATGAGCAAGTCCAGAGATCAAATGTACAACATGGGGAATATAGGTAATAAAACTGTACTGAATATGGGAAAAATTCAACGAATGAGAAAATAACACAAAAGGTAATCGAGGACGAAAATAAATGAGATCAGAAATAGTGTTAGGAGGGAAAAAAAATGTATGTTATATCACCCTGGTGTCTCCACAACTTTAAGTAACTCTGAAAAGAGGGAAACACAACTGTTCCAGACTCACACGCCCATAAAATCAAAGCAAACCAATTATTTAGGAAGAGCCCAGTTAATTGAGGGTGGTGATTCCTGAGAGTAACAAGGTTCTCAAGAAATTGCTACAAAAATAAATTTTATAGAGCATTATCTACTGGGTTGTGGAAAACAGAAAAACAGGATACTGTTCTTTACCTTTTAGTATGGGATCTTTTTCAAAGCAACAAAACAGACATGAACTTACCTATTTCATAGTCATGGTGTACTATTTAAACGGCTAAAATCACAAAGAATGCTAAAGACAGAATAGTTTTTCTAATCCTCTATCCCCAGCACCTAGCAGAGCGCCTGACACATAGTAAACATTCAAAAAAAGTAATTTACAGCAGTGTTAAAACATGATGAACTTGGACTTCATGTAGACGTTCTAAAACTGTTTTCCTTGATGCTTAATCAGTGACAAACTGGACTGCCAAGAGAGAAAATACACGAAAGAAGCCTGGAATTTCTTTCAAAACATACCCCCTTTCTCCACTTGCTCTAGGAGTTGGGAGGTGGGTGCAAAATCGTTAAAAGATGTTTTCTGGCATGAAACCAGGAATAGTTTAAAAGGTGCTATTGTACAGCTGTCAGCTCAAGGAACTGTGCTGCAGAACTGATAAGAAAGATATGGGAAACCCCTGATTAAATCAGCTGCAGACTCATTACCCACGGTACCTGCAGGGAGAAGCATCCATCAGGGTGTCAGGTATATGTTCCATAAAGGGAGGGGACATTTAGCAACGGAGCAAAAATTGAAGGTGGGAGCTGTCATTTACCCACATACTTCTCACTGGTAGGAAACTTCATGCTGGTGGCAGCTGCACCACTTCACCTCCTTTGAAAATAAAGTAGTTCCACCAGAGTTACCCAAAGCGTTTCACAGAGGACTGACATAACTGCCTTTATACTCTCTTTTCACCCTCTGGCCACAAAACTCATTATATAACAATCAGATGCTTTACACTCCAAGAAACTGGTTTTGCATTCACCTATTAACCTGGCAGCCCTTCCAAACTGGAAGGCGGGGAACACAAAGGCATGGTAACAGAGGCCTTCAGCGCACAGGTGGGTGCATCAGAATGAGGGGTCACTGATGGAGAAAGGAAACTAGAGGCACCTCAAAGCAGCCATCCTCCACTACCAACCAATCCTTAGTGCCACAGCTGGGACTCAGACAAGGTCGGAAGGATGATAAGAAAGGTGAAATTGCTAAACTGGCTTCTGTTAGTATGTCCTTGCCCTTGTAACGTAGTGGACTCAAGTAGCACAAAAATGGAACTCCTTGAATCTAGTCAGTGAAACCAGGCTGTATGCCCTCATGTGCCCTCCATGTGGAAAGAACACACCCACACCAATGGGGCGGGCTGCACACCAGGCAACTCTGGGCTTCCTTTTTAATTTTTCATACTTTGAGTTCTTTCCTTCCGTGCAAGTCTGTGCCATCTCTTCCTTTTGCATCTCCATTATCATGGAAGAGTCTTGAATGAGCTAAACATCATTCAGAAATTATTAGTCCTTTCTGAGCAGCTAATTGAATGTGTCAGACCACACCACACAGACCAACCAAAACAGAAATTTACCCTCTTTTTAAAGACACCCAAAGAACAAAATTCTATATATTTTATTCTCTAATCTGATCCAAAATCTTGAATTGAAAAATCAAAGTTCCAAAATTTTATCACACGAGGAGGGGGAAATGCCAGGGGAATATGCCAGGGGGAGGCTAAAGACAAGTAGAGAATGTAATAAAGAGGCCAGGCGCGGTGGCTCACGCCTGTAATCCCAGCACTGTGGGAGGCCAAGGCAGGCAGATCACGAGGTCAGGAGATCTAGACCATCCTGGCTAACAAGGTGAAACCCCGTCTGTACTACAAATACAAAAAATTAACCGGGCACGGTGGCACGCATCTGTAATCCCAGCTACTCGGGAGGCTGAGGCAAGAGAATTGCTTAAACCCGGGAGGTGGAGGTTGCAGTGAGCTGAGATAGTGCCACTGCACTCCAACCGGGGCAACAGAGCAAGACTCCATCTTGGAAAAAAAAAAAAAGCAATGTAATAAAAATTGACACCCCTTTCCCCAGGAAATCAAGACTTAAGTTGTCTCCCTTTACAGATAAACAGAAGCAGCTACAAACTATAGAGCTCAAAGAGGAATGAAATACAAGGAGCAGAGCTGGAACTGGGATGGGAGTCAGTTGGGTAGGCCCAGGGCTATTGCTCCCTGTCCTTCCACCTGAAACCTCGGATCAATTATCTTGCCAGGCCACTGGTGTCACTCCTACAAAACAATGTGCAGATACCCCAAGAAAGTTCCCTTCTGCCAACAGTATCTCTTGCTAGACATAAACACCTCCTTTCAAAGCTTGAAATTTATTAGTACCCAAATGATGTTTATTACCCTGCAGCTTGGGATCCTGTCATGGATTCTATCAGCCAAGGAGACCGGATTAACTCGCTATACCTAGGCATTTATGACTCTGAAGTGAGCCAGTGTTCAAAAAGCATCCTGAAGACAGATAGAGTTGATCGACCCACAGGTGGATGAGCTTCACTGGAGCAGGAAGGTCCTGGCTGAAAGAACACCCTGGACCAAGGAGAGAATCCAAAATAATGAAGCAGGAGCCTGCACCACAACCAACAGCCAACCAGAGAGGAAAAGGAAGCGAATGCTGGGTAATCAAATGCAAGGAAAAAAAGCAGCAAGATTTTTCACTGAAATAAAAATGAAAAAAAAAAGAGTGTCAGTGGAATTTATTTCTAAATGAACTTTCTGAGTAATCTATGTACAAATACAAGGGGAATTAATTTTTTAATTGTGGGGTTTAAAAAACATTTTTAATACCAGAGATAAGCACAGTTTTTATAAAGCAATTTCAACATCTGCAGACGTAACCAGAACACCTCAAGAGAAAATGAAACTTTAAATAAACACTGAAGGTTATTCAGTCTGTTAGAAGTCCAAGGAGAGAGAAAGAAGCAGAGAACCCAGTGAAATTTATCTAAATTCTAAACCTCCTGAAATATAGGTGGGAAAAAAATACCAATCCTTTTAGTCTTTTATCATTTTCTGTGGTAGTTCTTATTTTTTGTTCACTATTGTTTGTTGTTGTAAGGAAAATACAATGTGACAATTTCAAACAAGGCATTTATATGATAAACTCTGGCCTTTGTCTTTGGGTGCTGTCTCTGGAACAGGAGTCATTGTGTTGGGTGTCTGTTGGAAGGCACTTTGGTAGGGAGACTTCTAGATTTGTCTCCCTAAGTGGTGTGTGTATCCAAGTCCCATCGTGCTCCCTCCATTAGTTTGCTCATTTGTGGTCCCCACTGTTGCAGATTATAGGCAGCTGGTTTCAAGTTGTTTGTTAATTCTGGAGCTATAATAAAGCACTGTTTTCTAAAAACAAACAAACAAACAAAAAAACCTACTTTTTCTCTGATCGCTATCCTTTTCAACACTTACCTCTCTCTAGCTGCTAGCAAATAAATAAATTATATTTATTAATAAGTTTCTCTTTACACTTTCTTTTACATAGTTTCTCACCTTCAGAATTCCAGCAGTATTAACAACTACTATAGCTGAATGTTCTAGGATTGGGACAAAGATTGAGATAGGTTAAATATGCATTTCTTGGCTCAGCATAATCCCAATTGCCAGATGCCAGTCTATATATTCTTTTTTTTTTTTTTTTTTTTTCCCCGCTCGTTACCCAGGCTGGAGTGCAATGGTGCGATCTTGGCTCACCGCAACCTCCGCCTCGTGGGTTCAGGCAATTCCCTGCCTCAGCCTCCTGAGTAGCTGGGATTACAGGCACGCACCACCGTGCCCAGCTAATTTTTTGTATTAGTAGAGACGGGGTTTCACCATATTGACCAGGATGGTCTCGATTTCTTGACCTCGTGATCCACCCGCCTCGGCTATATATTCTTTTCTAGGAGTCATGCAATTTTCTCAACTCTCTGCTGTGCATTTTAAAGTGACATCCGGCCAGCCGCAGTGGCTCAAGCCTGTAATCCCAGCACTTTGGGAGGCCAGGCGGGTGGATCACGAGGTCAAGAGATCAAGACCATCCTGGTCAACATGGTGAAACCCCGTTTCTACTAAAAATACAAAAAATTACCTGGGCATGGTGGCGCGTGCCTGTAATCCCAGCTACTCAGGAGGCTGAGGCAGGAGAATTGCTTGAACCCAGGAGGCGGAGGTTGCGGTGAGCCGAGATCGCGCCATTGCACTCCAGCCTGGGTAACGAGCGAAACTCCGTCTCAAAAAAATATAAAATAATATAAAGTGACATCCTGGAAGAAATTAACCACCAGGTGGGTGATGAGCGAGAAACTTTGTTTTAGTTTGAAATCTGGATTCAGCCAAGTCTTTGGAAAAGTCAAATCCGATGATTATCTAAATAGCTAAGGGGAAAGGATACTCGTTGCCTTTATAATCTGGGTAATTGGTATAATTACCAGCAGGTTCTTCAATGTCCACAGGGTGCCTATCTCTATGGAAATACAGACTCAGCCTTGGCGATTAGACTCCTAATCAGAACGTCTGCAGTGGAGTCTGAATTACCTATCCTCTGACCTAATTCTCTATCTTTTCTCCTAGTGGAGGCCTGGCCCTGGGCTTTCTGGTACAGTGCTGGTCTCTGCAGGGCAGCGGCAGAGTCCCTGGGAAGGAGAGGAGAGCCACCAGGCTGGGGTATGAGCGAGCTGGGGAAGCAGGCCCCTCCGCTGTGGAACTCCTGGAGCAACTGCGGCCGCCTGCGCCAAAGCACTTAACCTGTTTGTGTCTCCATCTCCCGTTTGTAAATGGAGTAATTATAACCTCTCTGCCTTCTGGGGCTCTTGTGAATCGCCATTAAAGTTCATAAATCACTTTAAATATGGGAGTCATTGCCCGTTGCCCTAGCAGGTGGAAGATCTCTGGCCTGAGTCCTCCCTCCGTGTTTCCAGGCAGCTGGCTTCCTTTTAGAGCAGATGCGAACAGTAACTCTCTGCCCTTTTTCTATGAGCACTGAGTATCCACAGCGAAACATACTCACCCTTTTTCCTAAATGTCTGTGTTCCCAGTGCTACATGTTTCCATAACAATTCAAAAAGTATTAATAATTTTGGATACAATTTACAAAATTGACATCTTTGTGAAAATCCCATCAAGGCTGTGAAACTATCATCCGTAGTTATTTCCATGTATCAATTTATCTCCACGCTATGTCCAAGGGTCTATTTCTATGAATTCAGAAACAGATTAATCCTGAACACTATCTCTTAGTGAGCCTAACATCTAAATCAATTAACCTTTAAAAAAGATAAAATAGCCATACATTTTTAAGTTGCACATACATACATACCTGCATATACACACAGCTATGAAGCAAACTCTTAAGTTATATTCTAACTTTTTTTTTTCCAGACGGAGTTTTGCTCTTGTCGCCCAGGCTGAAGTCCAATGGCATAATCTTAGCACACTGCAACCTCTGCCTCCTGGGTTCAAGTGATTCCCCTGCCTTAGCCTCCAGAGTAGCTGGGATTTCAGGTGCATACCACCATGCCCAGCTAATTTTTGTATTTTTAGTAGAGACGGGGTTTCACCATATTGGCCAGTCTGGTCTCGAACTCCTGACCTCAGGTGATCTACCCACCTCTGCCTCCAAAAGTGCTGGGATTACAGGCGTGAGCCAGTGAACCTGGCCCTTACATATTTTTTTAATGCAGAATTTTTATTTTTTATTTAAAAGGTTTTTTTAATTAACACATAATATGCTCATAAATATGTACATATTCATGGAGTACATAGCAATGTTATAATATGTGTAATGTAGGGATCAGATCAGAATTATTCCCGTGTCCATTAACTCAAACTTTTATCATTTCTTTGTTTTGGAAACATTCAAAATCCTCCTAGCTATTTGGAACTATATCATATTTTATTGTTAACAGTAGTTACCTTACAGTGCTGTAGAACACCAGAACCTATTCCTCCTATCTAGCTGTAAGTTTGTATTCTTTTAAAAAGTCATTGGAGTATTAAAAATGTCTCACAAGAACCACATTTTCAGGGATGCATTAGCTTACTTTGGCTGCTTTTTAAAAGATTCAAACATATGAAGTGTTTTAAAAATAAACTTCTCTAGAAACCATTTTGACTTAAATGACTATCAGTAGGGAGCTGGTTCCACAAATTGTGGTACACCCAGAGTGTATGAGTGAATGTATGTATAGTTACACACATCCACACAGAATGCAATGCTGGATATATTTTAAATTTTTTTAGACAGTGCAGAATAGAACTTATAATAGATTAATATTTATGTTTTAAAAAGAGATATATATTATATACAATAAAAGTGAAAGAAGACTACAAATTCTTATATGTAATAAAAGAGATATTTTATATATATATGTATGTATGTGTAATATGGTATACACACAAACCATCTCTGGAAAAAACTGGTAACAGTAGTTTCTTCCAGGAAGATACACTAGGAAAATTAGACTAATGGTTGTAGGCAAAAATCTAAGATTTTGTGTATATTTTTGGGGTGGGTATTTAATATGTTTTATCAAAATAATATACCACTGTTCTAATTTTTAAAATGTGTCACACTAGTATGTTTTGTTACGTGATTAGCATCCTACTGTTTTTTTTTTGTTTGTTTTGTTTTTTTTTTTGAGACAGAGTCTCACTCTGTCTCCTAGGCAGAAGTGCAATAGTGTGAGCTTGGCTCACTGCAGCCTCTGCCTCCCGGGTTCCAGCAATTCTCCTGCCTCAGCCTCCCAAGTAGCTGGGATTACAGGCATACACCACCATACCTGGCTAAGTTTTGTATTTTTAGTAGAGATGGGGTTTCTCCATGTTGGCCAGACTGGTCTCAAACTCCTGGCCTCAGGTGATCCACCCACCACAGCCTCCCAAAGTCCTAGGATTATAGGTGTGAGCCACCGCCCCTGGCCACTATTTTATCCGTAAAACATAGATGTTTTACATTGTATACTATTAAGAAAATGTCAACTACTAGAAAGAAAACTGATGTCACTGTAGTTTTAAATTGCCTGCCTACTACAGGATGAATAGATTACAAAATAACACCCCAAATGTGTTCAAGTGAGTTACAAAACTTGCTTTGGCACAAAAAGATACAGACACCCATTGGTGAATAGGTAATACATGTGTCCCCTGTTATCGTGAGAGTACACTTAGGGAATTACTTTATACTCTTCCCCTGGAATTAGTGTCCTTGTGGACAAGAAAAAGGCCTTATTTATCTAATTCCCCGGCCAAAAGTCCAGCTCAATACCTGGCAAATATTAATACTAGGTGTTCAAAAAAATATGTATCAAGTAAATAAATTAGATTCACAACTTGATTTCTTGTCTTTTATAACTAGTTTCTTTAATGTTGAACTTTTCAAAACCTTTAATGAATAATTGCACATCATAAATTGGATGAGGTAAATATAATACACAGCATTTGCCAAACTTGTTTCACCATGGAAGAAAAACATTTTCCCCACAAAGTCCCTTGCAAGACTAGCTGTAATGAAGCCTAGATAAATAAAAGTGGAAAACGTTGCATTGGCTTTTAATTTACACCTCTCCTTCTCCTAAAATCCAAGGGCAGCAGAGGCCATTCGTGCTTACCGAATATTCCTGGGCTCCTGCATTTCCCATACTTCCTTATTTTGGGGTCTGGGACACATGATTGCATCTGGCAAACAGGAACATGAGAGGAAGTGATGTACCATTTCCATTGCAAGGCCCTTCTTTGGGAGTCAGTCAGTGTGTCTCCTCCATCTTTCTCCTCTCTTGCTTGAACAACTGTGAAAGTCAAGTGTGGAGATGATGGCCTCACAAGTTAAAGAGAACCCCAACCCACAGATGTGGAAACCCCCTGTCAACTCACATGAGAGTTTGTAGTGAGAAAAATACATATTTTTTATTGTGCTAAGCCACCAAGATTTTAGAGTTATTTGTTATGACAACGTAATTTAGCCTAACCTGACTAAACATATCAATTCATTGTCATGGCATATTCTCATACAGCAATTATATAGTGAATGCCTACTATGTGTCAGATGTGATCTTTGAGGCATCTTCTAAAAGTATATTTATAAAGTATTTGAAGAGAAATTAAAGAAACAAAATACGTACAAGGAAAAATGAAGGGATGAACAGCTTCAGTCACTCAAAGGAAAGTTCTGTAACTTGACGCTTTTCGTCTTTGCAAGTCTAGTACTTCAGAAGAATTTGTCAAATTTTGAGCTTAAATATAAAGAATGCAAATTTTCCCAAAAATAAACTAGTGTTTTACCATGTCTGAATTACTCCATATTTTCCTAAAGACTCATTGTTTTTTCTGTAAGAGGAAGAGATATGTCCAGAGACATTTCTGTTCTCCTGCTATATCTAAACAGGATTCTTAGTTTTTTTTTAAAAAAAAAAACTACAAATCCAAAGGGATGAGCTGCATGTGGCCTGATATTTATCAGAAGTTATCACCAGAACTATCAATCAATGCTTTCATGCCTTTGCCACAGTTAGGCAGTATCTGTGAATTTTCTGGATTAGGGCTACTTAGTAGATCATAGACATTTACAGAGTTATAATCTCTAATGGAAGAAATAGCCTTAAAATGAAATTAGATTACAGTGATGCACTTTAATTCAATATCTATAACTGCCTTGTGATATGGCATATTAGGGGAGAAGAAAAATGTTGAGAGATGTAAAGGCAGAATGTACAGGAGGCCTGTTCCATTTTGAGTGGTGGAAAGGCAGGATAATGGGAACTCCTCCATGTTCCACCTCTAAATCCTAAGAACCTCTTTTTAAAGATCAGCAGGATTTACACAATCACAGTGATCCAAACACAGACAAACCCCAAGTGGTAGGAAAACAAAATCTTTCATTAATTTTCTGTCAAATGCTCTAATCGGTTACACAACTGCTTCATCAAATATCCACAGCCGCTTAATGCAGTGTGTGTGTGTCCTTCCCTTCCTCCCTTTCCTCCTCCCTCTAAAGCAGAAAGCATTTGTTGAAGGGTTGTTTCAGAAAGGTTGTTCGCAGGTCTCTGTGTACTGGCCGGGGTTTAACCTCAAGTTTATAGAACTCCTGGGACCCTTCCTGGAAGCTACAGTGACAGTCCAATTTGAAATCTGGTGTGCTGGACAAGAAAGGCACGAACCCTGTCTAGACTCTCGATCAGGCCCTTCCTTTGAAAGACAAGCCTCCTGGAGAAAGAAGCCAGCATCAGACGAGCTGTTGCAGTTTAGCTCTTCTGGCTAACACTCACACAGACCAGGAGAGGTCTGGCTACTCACATCCCCTCTTGCCATTTCCATTTTTAGCTCAATTGTAACTTAGTTAACATCGTGTTAACGCCCACCAAGGCAGGTGGCCAGGTTGTCTTCTGGGCGAATTAGAAACAACCCCTCAACCCTTGAGAAAGAACCACTAGCTTGCTTCTTTTTCTTTTCTTTGAAAATGTTTTTGGTTATTTTGAAAGTGTCTTTAATTAAGTTTTTTTTTTAATTACAAAAATAATTATGAGGTCAGGCACTGTGGCTCACGCCTGTAATCCCAGCACTTTGGGAGGCCAAGGCGGGCAGATCACCTGAGGTCAGGAGTTCGAGACCAGCCTAACCAATATGGTGAAATCCACCTCTACTAAAAATACAAAATTTAGCCAAGCATGGTGGTGCATGGCCTTAGTCCCAGCTACTAGGGAGGCTGAGGCAGGAGAATCTCTTGAACCCGGGAGGCAGAGGTTGCAGTGAGCCAAGATCGTGCCATTGCACTCCAGCCTGGGCGATGAGTAAAACTCTGTCTCAAAAAATAAAACAAAATAAAATTACGATTACAATTATAAAAGCATACCATCACAAAATGTGTGAAGAAAAAGCAAGTGTATCCTTGCTGCTGCTTTTTTTTTTTTAAGACAAAGTCTTACTCTGTCACCCCAGGCTGGAGTGTAGTGTTGCAATCTCAGCTCACTACAACCTCTGCCTCCGAGGTTCAAGCAATTCTCATGCCTCAGCCTCCCTAGTAGCTGGGATTATAGGCGCCTGCCATCACGCCCAGCTAATTTTTGTATTTTTGGTAGAGATAGGGGTTTGCCTTGTTGGCCAGGCTGGTCTCGAACTCCTGACCTTAGGTGATCTGCCTGTCTTGGCCTCCCAAAGTGCTGGGATTACAGGCCTGAGCCACCGCGCCCAGCCACATCCTTCCTGTTTCTAAGCTCATATACATGCATGCAAGCATATGTAAATCCAAAAGGATGCACACATATCTAAGTGGGTAGAATGATGGGTCCATGTTCAGCAGATTGGATAGCTTGACTTTACAAATTAAAATACTACTACTCCTATTATTCTGATATTTTCTGTTTTCACTATATGATGGTTGTGAAATCAGTAGGTTAAGTTCTATTCTTTGTTCCTATTTATTTGTACATATCTGCATACATATATTAATTTTACATAAATGGAATTATATTTGATGGAGTTCTTTTTAGTGCAGGCTTTCATTTTATTTTTTGCTTGCCCCTATTTTCTCTATCCCATAATTCCCCAGCACCCTATGACTGTAGCCTAAACTATGGTTCTTAATTGTCTCTATGCTAAATCCTCATAGAAACACACACACACACACACACACACAGAGAGAGAGAGAGGGAGAAGGAGAAAGAGAGAGAGAAAGAGCAAGAGAGATACATGGAATTTTGCTGGTCATGTTTATTTTACAAGTTGGATCATTTATACAAATTTCTCCACATCCTTTTTTTGTTCTCGTTCAGTGATACTTTGTAAACTATGATAGCTGTAACCTATTTTTTTACTATCGAAAAACATACGTTGGTGAGGTGATGTCAAATATTTTACCAGTTATTCCCCTACAGCTCCTTATTTCCAGCTTATATTTGTTCATAGGTTTCTTGGTTTTTGTTGTTGTTGAGTTTGTTTGTTTGTTTTTGCCTTTACTAACAATACTTCAGCAAATGTCCTCGTAAATAAAAGTTTCCACACTAATGCTTTAATTTCTGAGGAACACAGTCACAGGATTGAACGGCTAGGCTGAAAGGAATGTGTATTTTTTAAATTTTAATAGATCATTTCAATGGTTAAATTCATTCGGGGTTGCCTGGTTGTTTTCCATAACACAGTAACGATTCACCTTGCTACTAGCCATGATGACAGCATCGCAACAGCAATAGATATCAGAGTCTAAATTTTTGCCAGTGGTGTTTCATTTTACTTTAAACTGTATTTTCCTAATTGCCAGTACTTTTGAACATCTTTTCATAACTCCTTTGATCCCACTAATTCACTCATCTACAAATTGTCTATATTTGTATTGGGCTATCTTTTTCTGCATTGCCTCTTAAGGGATATACCCACGAGGTGAGCAGAAGGTGGGGAGTATTCACAGCTAAAGTCAAGAATAACTAGAAGGGCATTCTACCCTTGCATGAATCTATGGCTGGGCTTTCAGGTGCTATTCTTTTTCAGCCATAGAGAAAACAAACTCTTCCATAAGCTCAAGTACTGAGTTGGCCTCAATTGTGGAGGAGCAGCTTGGTGGAGGAAAGGGGACAGAAAGCAAAAGGTGAAAAGAAGGAAAGGAATATGTGGTATCTGCATTGAACTAGATCCTGGAGCAGGCATCTTCTAGGTCTGTTCTCATTTATTCCTTGCAATGTGAGATGAAGTAGGTTCTCATCTCCATAGAGATGAAAACCAGAGTCTTACAGATGCCAAGTAAATTTTTCTGCAT
Organism: Aotus nancymaae; assembly: GCF_030222135.1. Classification (NCBI taxonomy): domain Eukaryota; kingdom Metazoa; phylum Chordata; class Mammalia; order Primates; family Aotidae; genus Aotus; species Aotus nancymaae. The sequence continues at coordinate 27,346,891 of NW_026988455.1, forward strand.
CATGCACTTGGTGAGGGACAGACCCAGGAGTGCAGCCCAGATCTATCTGACTTCCACATCTCTACTTTTCCCAGCCAAAGTGAAGATGCCAGTGGAAACCCAAGCAAGGCACCGTGGCCTGCACGTAAGAGCCAGGTAGATGCAAGTCTCCATAAGCGTCCTGGGAAGCCCTATTCATGGCTTACATTGCTTCTCCCCGAACACCTTCATGTGAAACTGACTTGCCTCTCAGAGTCAACACTAACTTCACATGCCCAGCCAACTCCTAATTTGGCAAGTCAGTTTCACAGAATGTTTTTGGCCTTCAATAATTATTAAGGCTCTGTTGTGAAGCATCCCTCCCTAGGCTGGGTTGTTTTAAAATCACCAAGAACAACAAATTAAAAACAAATATTCATATTGCCACAGATCGCATATTTCAATTTCTGAACAGCTGCTGATTATTAGCAAATTTATCATTCACCAGTTACCATTACACAACATGTTCTTGAAATGTAAGATAGCTTATGTAACAAGGACAAATGTCCGACATCTATTCAAAGGAATGTCCTTGGAATAACAGCTTCAGATACCAGTTTAGATGTAACATGTCTACTAAAAATTTCAAAGTCTTTTGGGGAGGGTTTTCTGGATAACAAATATTATTTTCTCCTTTTGCAACTTAATGCTTACCTCGCTATCAGTATCACCGGTCTTGTCTCCTTGCTAATTCAGACTTTTCCTATCACAGAAATCCAGTAAAATTCCACTCTGAAATAAAATCCAGTTGTTCAAGATTTGGTCGACATTTGCCCTCCAGAGAATAACCTTCATACGTAAAGTGCTGTTGGATTTTTCCATGAAGTGACTGATACTGCAAAATAGAAATTCTTACTCATAATATGGACGTTAGCAGCACTGTACCAGAGAAGGCACAAAGCAGCCTCTCCAGCCAATCTCAAAGGTTCTAAGGGGCAGACACCCAGATGAAACATCTGCTTTGACTTCTCATTTTATTGCCAAACCATATTACATAAAGGTGATTTGTGTTTCACACTAATTAGCTAAAAGGTTTGGACATTAATCCACTACCCAACAAGCAGTCCTCTGCAATGAGGTAGTTTTTGAGAACTAGTAGTTCTGGGTTTATTGCTACTGGATTTATCAGGGTGGGAAAACAGATGTGACAGGCACTTGAATACCAACTAAAGACATTTATACTTTGTGCTTTTACACATGGGATTCTTTTTCCTCTTGATTTCCCTGTATACCTTGTGGACACATCACACAAGAGTGAAGAAAGTGGGGAATACCATGTAAAGAACTTCAGTTTGGAAAAAAATGCTATGTACTATGTATATCTGATAAGGGACTTATATAATATCAGGAATATATAAAGAACTCTTAAAACTCAAGAATGAAAAGGTAAATAATTCAATTTCAATATAGGCAATAGATTATTCCTCCAAGGAAGATATACAAATGGCCAACAAGCACATAAAAAGATGCTTGACATCATGAGTCATTAGGGAAATGCAAATCAAAATCATAATTTCACGATTCATGCTTCACCTACTAGGGTGGCTAGAATCAAAAAGTCAGATAGGGCTGGGAGCGGTGGCTCACGCCTGTAATCCCAGCACTTTGGGAGACCGAGGTGGGTGGATCATGAGGTCAAGAGATCAAGACCATCCCAGTCAACATGGTGAAACCCCGTCTCTACTAAAAATACAAAAAAAATTAGCTGGGCACGGTGGCGCATGCCTGTAATCCCAGCTACTCAGGAGGCTGAGGCAGGAGAATTGCCTGAACCCAGGAGGCGGAGGTTGCGGTGAGCCGAGATCGCGCCATTGCACTCCAGCCTGGGTAACAAGAGCAAAACTCCGTCTCAAAAAAAAAAAAAAGTCAGATAATGTCAAGTGTTGGCATATATGCAAAGAAATTAAAACCCTTATACAGTGGTGATGAGAATGTAAAACGGTGCTCTGGAAAACAGTCTGGCAGTTCCTCAAAAAGTTAAAGTACATGACCCAGAAATTCCACTCCCATGTATATACCTAAAAATATGTGTCCACACAAAAATATGTGCAAAAATGTATATAGCAACATTTTTCATAATAGCCCCACGTTAAAAACAAACCAAATGTCCATAGACGGATGACTGGATAAACAAAAGTGCTATATCCATAAATGAAATACTATTCAGCCTTCAAAAGGAATGAAAAACTGACACATGCTACAACATGAAAGAACCTTAAAAACATTATGCAAAGTGAAAGAAGACAGTCACAAAAGACCACGCATTATATGATTCCATTCATAGAAAATGTCCATAACCAGGAAATCTGTAGCAACGGGAAGTATATTAGAGGGTTTTTCAGGATGAGGAGTAGAGGGAGAGAAAAACAGGGTGATGATAGCTAAAGAAAATGGAATTTCTTTTTGAGGTGATGAAAATGTTCTGAAATTGACTTTGGTGGTAGTCACGCATATCTGTGAATATAACCAAAAACTCATGGAATCACACACTTTAAATGAGTACAATGTATAGTATGTGAATTATATCTCAACAAAACTCTTTTTTAAAAAAGGAAGTAAAAAGGAAACTGTAAGTATAAGAAACCCTTCCTGGTTGCCACGTGAGTAGAAGTGAATTGCAGGGGGTTGTAGAAAGAATGAGACTACATGTGAAGAACACATGGCTCCATCCAAAGGAAAGTTAGAAAATCAGATGAGCTGTGTAAAATTCACACAGCCCCTTTACCATTTAGTCCATCAATAAATGTTTATTGGGCATCTTCCATGCGCAAAGTTATGTTCTAAGAAGTTGGGATATAGCCATGAGCAATTATTGTTTGTTTGTTTGTTTTAAAGGAGACTTTCGGTGTCTGGTCCAGCAAATGAGAAGCTTAGAGGTCACTGCGCTATCCTAACAAGTAAAAAACTAAACAAATTGAAAAACTGACTGGATGCAGTGGCTTATGCCTGTAATCCCAGCACTTTGGGAGGCCAAGGTGGGCAGATCACTTGAGGTCAGGAGTTCAAGACCAGCCAGGCCAACATGGTGAAACTCCCATCTCCAGGAAAAAATACAAAAATTAGCCAGGTGCGGGAGCATTCACCTGTAGTCTCAGCTACGTGGGGGGCTGAGGCACGAGAATTGCTTTAACCCAGGAGACAGAGAGTGCAGTGAGCCAAGATGACACCACTGCATTCCAGCCTGGGTGACAGAGAGTGAGGCTGTCTAAAAAAAACAAAACAAAACAAAACTGAAAAATCAACAACTTTTCTTAGATCTGTAAAAGAAGGTCACACGGCAAAGTGCTGCACCCCTAATTGGAGAGACAGGCAAGTACAGAGAAACACAGCCCTCCTTGGAAATCAGTGCCAGGGTGGGGAAACCTGAACTACAATTGACAAGTTGCTGGAGGCTCAGTATGGATGACTGTGAGAAATTAATAACTGCGGGAATGCTGTCCTAGGACAGCCCCCACTTGTGAGTTTTGCCCCCTGGAGGTCTACCAGGTTCTCCTAGTGTATATCATTTTAGAAATCCCATTGTGCTTCCAGAGGGCAGAGGAAAAAGAATTACTGTGAAATACACCAGAGCTTTCCCGTGCATCTTAACAAGGCCTGCCCTCAACAGAAACTGCTTAAGGAGCTTGAACCTGCTGCGGTTTTATCTTAACCTCACTGACCTTGGGCAAGAAAAATAATCACCTCCAGACTCCACTAGCCATTCTGTTCCACCTTCGGCAGGGTGCGTAGTGAGGAGGGACAAAATAGCTGAGAAGCATATATGAAGTTCACAATCCTGAGGCCCTAAAAGGCTGAGACCTAATCACAAAACAGTAGAACACTTCCCCTCCCCACACCTGATCTTCACATTGCTAAAGACCTATTTACAGCAGTTCCTTTTACCCAGTGCATTATATCTGGATATAAAGGAAAAAATTATAAGAAATACCAAAAGGCGAAAAACATTTTGAAGACACATAGCAAGCATCAAAACCAGACTCATATTCGTATGGCAGGAATGTTGGGATGATGGTCAGACTGTGAATTCAAAACAATTATGATTAATACAATAAGTGCTCTAATGGATAAAGTACACAGCATGCAAGACCAGATGTGTAATGTAAGCAGAAATAGAATTCTAAGAAAAAAAATAAAATAAAATAAAATGGTAGAGATCAAAATACCGTAATGCAAATAAAGATAACCTTTTATAGGCTTATTAATAGACTGAACATAGTTAAGGAAAGATTCTCTGAGCTTGAGGTAGCTAAATAAAAGTCTTCAAAATGGAAAGGCAAATGTAGGACCAGCTGGGTGATAAAAAGAGGCCTTAACCCTATTTTTTTAAATGTTTAATTAGCCAGGCATGATGGTGCACACCTGTGATCCTAACTACTTGGGAGGCTGAGCTGTGAGGATCACTTGAGCACAGGAGTTTGAGATTACAGTCAGCTACAATCACTCATTACACTCTAGCCTGGGCAACAGAGCACAAGTCCTTGTCTTGTACAGATAAACAAACAGAACAGAATATGCAAGAACTGTAGAACAACTAGAAAAGTTGTAACATACACACAATAAGAATATCAGAAGGAGAAGAAAGAGGAAAAGGAAAAGAAGAAATATTAGAAACAATAGTGATGGAGAGTTTTCCCCAAATTAATGTCAGATACCAAACCACAGATCTAGAAGGCTCAGAGAACACCAGCAGGATAAATGCCCAAAAAATCGATACCTAGGCTTATCATTTTCAAATGAAGTGCCTCTCATTTTTTTAAAATGATATGCCTCTCATTTTCATAAAAAATAAATGATAAAGAATAACTCCTAAGATTAGCTAGAGGTTTAAAAACAGAAAACTTTACCCACAGAGAGGCAAAATTAATTACATTCTACCTCTCCTCAGAAACCATGAAAGCATGAAGATAGTGGAGTGAAATATTTAAAGTGTCAAGAGAAAAAGCCACCAACCTAGAATTCTGTACCCAGTGAAAATATTCTTCAAAAGCCAAGGATACTGAAAGACTTACACAAACAAAAATTGAGGAAATCTGTTGCCAAGTAGACCTGCCTTGCGAGAAATGTTTTGAAAAAGTTCTTGAAAGGGTAGGAAAATCATATAAGCCTGAAACTTGGACCTACATAAAGAAAGGAAGAGCACTGAAGAAGGAATAAGAATTAAATGAAGGTAAAATAAACACTGTAATTTTCTTATTCTTAATCTGATAGATGATTGTTTGTTCAAAATAACAATAGCAACAATGTATTTAATTATATGTGTGTTTTTGTGTTTACATGTAAGTGAAATGAATGATAATGATACAGGGATAAGAGGGAGAAACTGGGATTATTTTATCATTATAAGGTACTCGCACTACCTGTGAAGCAGCGTAGTGTTATTTGAAAGTGCACTTGGTTTAATTGTAAATGTAAATTGCAAACTCCAGGGCAACTACTAAAAAAGGCAGAAAAGGAAATACAACTGATATGCTAAAAAAGGAGACAAAATGGAATCATATAAAATGTTCAGTTAAAACCCTAGGAGTTTTAACTGAGGAAAACTCAGTTAAAAGGAGGAAAAAGAGTAGAAAACAAAAAAGGAATAAATAGAAAATGGTAACTAATACTGTACATATTTATCCACTGATACAATTAATCACTTTGAACATCAATGTTCTAAATGTATCAATTAAAGAAAGTGATTGTCAGAGTTGATCAAAAAGCAGGACCCTGCTGTATGTTAACTATAAGAACCCACTTTAAATACGAAGACACATATAGATCAAAAGTATACAGATGGATAAATATATATATGCCAACCCTAATTTTTAAAATCTGGGGTAGCTATGTTAATTTTAGCAACAACAGGCTTCATAGTACATAGAAAGTTATTGGGGATAAAGAGTGGCATTAAATGATGATAAATGGGTTAATTTCTTAATTTGTATACACCTAATAACAGAGGTCAAAATATGTGCGACAAAACTGATAGAACTGCAAGTAGAAACAGATGAATCCACTATTATAGTTGGAGAATTCAACATTCCTCTTTCAGAAATGGACAGATCCAGCAAGCAGAAAATCAGTAAGGACATAGCTGAATTCAACACCACCATCAACCAACAGGATATTAATATAATAGGCATCTACAGACTACTTCAGTCAATGGCAGCAGAATACACATTTTTCTCAAGACCACATGAAACATTCACTAAGATAGACCACATTCTGGGCCATAAAACACACCTTTAAAAAAAATTTTTTTGAGACAAGTTCTTGCTCTGTCACCCAGGCTGGAGTACAGTGGTGCAATCTCAGCTCACTGCAACCTCCACCTGCCAGGTTCAAGAGATTCCCCTGCCTCAGCCTCCCGAGTGCCTGGGATTACAAGTGCCTGCCACCATACCTGGATAGTTTTTCTGTATTTTTAGTAGAGACCGGGTTTCACCATGTTGGCCAGGCTAGTCTCGAACTCCTGACCTCAAGTGATCCACTCACCTCAGCCTCCAAAAGTGCTGGGATTATAGGCATGAATCACCATGCCCAGCCTATCTTAACATATTTAAAATGATGGAAATCATGCAATGTCTGCTCTCAGACCACAATGGAATTAAACTAGATATTAATAACAGAAATATAGCTGGAAAATCCTAAAATATTTGGAGATCAACACACTTCTAAATAACTCCGGGGTCAAAGAAGAAATTTCAAGAGAAATTTTAAAATACTTTAAGCTGAATGAAAATGAAAACACAGCTCATTAAAATTTGTGGGATAGAGCCGAAATGGTGCTTAAAGGGAAATTCATAGAATTGAATGCAAACATTAGAAAAGAAGAAAGATTTAAAATCAGTCATCTAAGTTTCCATCTTATGAAACTAAAAAAAAAAAAGCAAATTAAATTCAATGTAAGCAGAAGAAATTAAATAATTTTGAAAAATGGAGCAAAAATCAATAAAATTTTAAGAGAGGCTGGGAACTGTGGCTCACGCCTATAATCCCAGCACTTTGGGAGGCTGAGGTGGGCAGATCATGAGGTCAAGAGATAGAGACCATCCAGGCCAACATGGTGAAACTCCGTCTCTATTAAAAAATACAAAAATTAGCTAGGCATGGTGGCATACGCCAGTAGTCCCAGCTACTGGGGAGGCTGAGGCAGGAGAATTGCTTGAACCCAGAAAGCAAAGATTGCAGTGAGCCGAGATTGTGCCACTGCACTCCAGCCTGGCACCTGGTGACAGAGCGAGACTCTGTCTCAAAAAAAAAAAAATTTAAAAGAAATTAATATAGAAAATCAATAAAATTTAAAAACTAGTTATCTGAAAATAAATCAATAAAATTGATGTCTTTGGCAGGCTAACCAGGAAAAAAAGAGGACAAAAATGACTAATATCAGAAATGAAAGAGGTGACATCATTACCGATCTCATGGACATTAAAAGGATAATAAAGGAATATTATAAGCAACTCTATGCCCAAATTTGATAACCTAGGTGAAATAAACCAATTTCCTGAAAGACACAATTTTCTAAAACTCACACAAAAAAAATAGACACTCTGAATAGACCTTTATTGATTGATTGGTTGATTGATTGATTGAGATGGAGTCTCCCTCTGTCACCCAGGCTGGAGGGCAATGGTGCAATCTCAGCTCACTGCAACTTCCACCTCCTAGGTTCAAGTGATTCTCTAGTTTCCCAAGTAGCTAGGATTACAGGCATGTGCAACCATGCCCAGCTAAAATAATAGTCAAATGATTTATTTACCTTTTCTTATATATATTTGTTTTACCTCATTTGTGTCAGCATGCACATGTTACTTTCACAAACAGTAGCAGTAGCCATAATTGAAAATTACAAATAAGACAGAGAACACTAGTGAGGTGCCTGTGGAACTGAATCCATGGTTCAGATTCATGATTCATTATCTTCAAGTTTTGTTTCACGCTCAGCACTATGGGTTGACTGTCTAGACGTGAACACCCACCATATGCTAAGAGCGCTGCATAGAAATGGGAATTAGCTGTAAAACTGTATCAATAGCTTCTCAAAAGGAAACAATAAAAATAGTTTCATAACACTTGAGATAAGACTACTGGACAATTGCCTTTTATGTAAGTTCCTGGGGACAAAGAAGTCCAGAAGTATTTCATGTGCAGCTTGAAATATGGGTTAGGAAATCAGCAAAGATAAGATTTTAGTACTCTGGTGTATTCAATAGATTCCACTTATTCTCCCTAACTAAATCCCAGACGTTTGCTTCAAGTCTGAAAGAAACTTACAACAGCCTATGTTGTTTTTTAAGAAATTACTTTGTGTGTGTGCTCCTTCTCCTGAGCACCCACAAACAGTAGCAGTATCATAACTTGAAAGGCAGTATGATATCGTGGTTAAAGGTACACTCTCTTTACACAGAATGCCTGTGTTCAAATCTCAGCTCCACCATTCACTGACTCAGAAAACTCACTCAACCTCCACACACTATCAGCTTCCCCATCTACAAGGGGATGATCTATAATCACCTCTAGGGATGGTTATGAAGATTAAATGGCTTAATATAGGTAAGGCATTTGACACTGTGCCTGGCATTAAACCATATAAGTTTTTGTGCATTAAAAACTTTTCATAGCCTTGGCACACTTTTTCAAAACTGAATATAATATGATTTTTCTCATTCACTCAACACGCATATGTTGACTGAGTGCCTCCTGCCTGCCTGGCATTGTGCTGGGCATTTAGAATAACTAATGAATGAATGAAGAAAGCTCATCATCTCTGTGATGAATGGTCCATTGCATATTTCACAATGTGTAAAGAAGATCCTTTATAACCACCATCTCTTTTCAAAGCACAGGACAAATGGAAGCTGTTATTATTATGTAATTAGTGGTGGAAGAATGCACAAGCCAGAAACAGGACAGCTCAAGCTGGGTCCTCAAGGAGGAATACCACTAATGGTATGTGTGTCCACAGGGCTTGACACCCCAACTCAGTATTTGTGGCATGACCATAAATTATTGAGTGTAGAACCACAACAGTTTGATCCTGTTACCTTAGAAATGTGGTGAGTTCCTTCAATGCCTGGTCAAGTTTAGAGCACTATGTCTGCAGGTGACCATGCAAATTCACACTGGTCCATGTGCACAGGCCTGAAAGAAATCAGATCTGACCTAGAAAGAACCAGAAAACAGATCTAACCAAGAGCAAATGCTGAAGCATGCACCACTCTTTTTATACTTTTCCCTTGGGTTTCATAGGATAAAGAGAACTCTTCTGTGAATATAGTTTGTGATTTTTAGCCTTTGGATAGGCAAACAAAGGAAGAGATAACCATGGAAATGCTCATTGACCATTGAAAACTTATGTCCTCTACAGCGTTTTTGTGGCTCAATGATTATCCCAAATCCGTAAGGCTAAACGCAGTAGCTTTTCAAGCTGTGGTTTTGATGAGACTTGACAGCAATGCAGCAGTGTCCAAACAGTACAATGTTCAGTGGACCCCAAAAGCATGAAGGCCAATCCATTCATTCCTTCATTTATTCTTTCTGCACTTACAGCCCTTTCCATGTGACTGATAGGATGCTAAAAGCTAGGGTTACAAAAGTTGTTTCTAATTCAGAGGAAAACAAGAGACATACTAAACTGCATTTGTTTTTTCTTGGATTACGATAAAGAAATACGGAGACTAGGTAATTTATAAAGAAAAGATGATTGATGGGCTCATCGTTCTGCAAGCTGTACAATCACGGCTCTGGCATCTGCTTAGCTTCTAGGAAGGCTTCAGGGAGCTTTACCGGAGCTTGCACTTCACATGGCAAAAGCAGGAGCCAGAGGAAGGAGGAAGGTGCACTTTAGAACAACCGGATCTCCCAGGCTCCACGTGAGATCTGGGCAAGGACAAATATACAAACCATATCATAATCTCAAACATTTACAAGGGTTCAGTCAGAAAAGAATTAAACTTCCGGGAAAAATAAATATACAATTCTGTGTTGCTTTTATGTAGGGAATCACTGGCCTAATTAAAAGTCATTACATCAATTGACCGCAATTTACGTGCTAATTTCTCAGAAGATGGTATAATCCAAAAGGGAAGGCTTGGGATGCTAGTAGGTAAGTAACTGAAAGTAAGTCATCTTTCCCCATCATTGTGTCTGAAGGAATGCTAGTCAAGTATTATCCTTAGAAATGTTGCAGCAGTTGAAGACGAATAAACAATACCTAGCTGGAAACACTGCGATAACAATATGCACCTTTGTGGTTTCTACAACGCCCAGTTCAGATGTAAGTAACACATTCCCCAGCAGGTACTCCTCTCAGCTGGTTTTTATCTGCTCTCCTGGGGGTGGCTTCAGGAGTAAACTTCCTCTTTTGAAGACATTTTTGTATGCCTAGGGGCCTCAGAGTCATATTGTCACAACACAACTATAAAATTTTTATAACAGCAGGAATTTATTGACCAGTGAGTAAACCATACATGCAGTAAAAATTCTGTGTGTCAGAATTCAGAAGCCAGGGCACAGCAGGTCATGCTTGCTGCTTAGCTGCTGGTGTAGAGTTTCCTATGGCAGACAATCTTTTCATTAGTGCATTCCCACCTGTTCACTTACCACCCCCAAGAAAGATGAATAAATAACCAACCAAAATGTTAAATGAAGACAGCCATTTTTAAAACTATTCCATCAAAATACAAAAATTAAAACGACAAAGAAGTCATGTTTGTTTGAGAACTTAAAGGATCAAGATATAATCCTTGATCTGTCCAAGAAAGATGAAAATGGAGGGAGTTGGGACGTGGAAGGGAAATGAATTTTTCTTGGTTACAAGACTGTGTGGGGAGGAGGAAGGGAGGGCCTCCTTTTCAATGCAGGATCACTTGTTTGCACGGTTGCATTGTGAAAACAACTGAGAATGCCCCACATGGTCTAATTCTGCCATTCACAAAGAGGAGTTCTCTGTGGCTTGTCTAACAGTCCACCCGTCCTAGGCTCACAGCCAGTCTAGCCCAAGCTGGGCATTATCAGGAACCTCTGGGTATGAGGAAAGAACCTGCTGTAACATGCCTAGCCTAGCAGGCTTGGTGTTACAAGAGATGCAGGATGAAGAAAAGATGCTTCCTCCTCCAAGTTCTCCATTGATTATAACTAAGATAAGGAACACCACAGGCTTGGTGCACACCATTCCATCTGAGAGAGTGCTAACAGGGTGCTTTTCAAGCCCTTGAAAGCAAGAATACATTTTCTCCAACTCCTCACTGAACAATGTCTGGGCTGGATGAAAGGGAAGCAGTGTTCTGCAGCTATACTGCTCTGACGGTTCCCAATCAGCCAGTCGAGGGATGGCAGAAATCTGTCTGGTCTAATAGGACCCTAAGATGGCTGCCTCTGCCACACCCCCTCCCAGGACTCTACTTGGCATGGAAGGATGATAATGTTGGAGGTTTGCTCCTCCCAGCTCCCATGAACGGTGCCCTGCCTACATAGAGGTATATTTCACAGAAATGAAAAGTGACTGCTCCTCACACAAGGGTTGGGAGTAATTACTTCTAAGGAAATATAATACTCAGGAAAAAGAGGTGCCCAAATGAGAACTGTGCCTAACTCCTGACCTCTGTGGGGAGCTGCAGGGCCACAGTGAGGCAGTGGTGCAGGGTGACCAGGCACACATGATGGGACACCTGCCCTAATTCATTCATTGAAAAAGCACTTATCAAGCATCTGCCATATGCCTGACATCGCCAACGCTCAGTTTTTCTCACCAAACATTTTAAGAACTGTTTCTTGAGTATGAAGTGCTAACAAAGAAAAAGACAGGAATGACACAAAGTTCTGCAAGTTGTGACTGCACAAGGGGACCCAACCAGGGAAGTGAGCGGGAACTAAAATCCAGCCCATGCTTCTCTTGCTAATGTAGCTACCCACACAGAAGGCTGCATTTGTGCAGGGGATGCACCTTTTCCTAACGTGCAAAAAATACCGTCTAATCCAGCAGAGACTCTGTGCAGGAGATATGGCATATGGTCAGATGCCTGCAGGCTGCAGTTGCCCATTATTAACTCTTCCCCTAAGAATAGACGAATTAATTTGTCATTGCCTCATTTTCCTCATCTGTAAAATGAAGGCAATAGTGTTCGTCCATGCCTTATGCCTTGAGACAGTCATTGTAAGGAGCAGATTGAGCTCATTAGAAAGAAGATTCTTGGCTGGAGCAGTGGTTCAGGAGTTTGAGACCAGCCTGGCCAACGTGGCAAAAGCTCATCTCTACTAAAAATACAAAAATCAGCTGGGCATGGTGGCGCACGCCTGTAATCCCAGCTACTCAGGAGGCTGAGGCAGGAGAATTGTCTGAACCCAGGAGGCGGAGGTTGCGGTGAGCTGAGATCGCGCCATTGCACTCCAGCCTGGGTCTCAAAAAAAAAAAAAAAAAAAAGAGGGGAAAATTGAGTGGTGTAAATCAAAAGGAATTTTTTTAAATGCATTTGATTTTTTAAAGTAGCCAATATCTATTACAAATAAATTGTATTTTCTCCTCCTTCCTACCCTATTCTGCTGATTAAATTACAAAATAGTAAAATAATAGACCTCAACATTCAGTCTCTGCATCCAATCAGTTCCTATTATTTACAAGCATCTGCATATTTGTAATGAAATAATTTCATGATTTCACTGAACATCTACTATGTGGCAGGCTCTTCACATATCTTATCTCTAATCATCTGAACAACCCCGCAGGGTAGCTATTATTAATCACATTTTTCAGGTGAACAACTGAAGTCCCGAGTGATTGAATAAACTCGCTACTACTAAGTTGAGCTGGGATTAGAACTCAAACTCTCTCAGTGCCAGAACTCAAGAACAATCTTCTCTAATATTCACCTCTCTGAAGAGAGTGAAACATGTCTTACAATCTCATTTTCCATGACAGAGGTACTGCCGGGAATGACGATGAACATTAAAAGGGTATGAGGTTATCTTACTGGGGTAATCAAAATGTTCTAAAACTAGATTGTGGTTTAGCTGGGCATGGTGGCGCGTGCCTGTAATCCCAGCTACTCAGGAGGCTGAGGCAGGAGAATTGCCTGAACCCAGGAGGCAGAGGTTGCGGTGAGCCGAGATCGCACCATTGCACTCCAGCCTGGGTAACGAAAGCGAAACTCCGTCTCAAAAAAAAAAAAAAACCAAAACTGGATTGTGGTAATGCCTGTACAATTCAATAAAGTTCCAAAAATCATTCCGTTATACACTTAAAATGGGTAAGTTTATGATATGTAAAGCGTATCTTACTAAAGAAAATAAAAATACAATGTAAGAAATAACATATTTAAATAAAAGAAATAATAACTCTAGTGAGATATAAGTCTAAAGGAGATAGATTTGGGTAGATTTGTTTCCTCAGAAGCTTGGGAATGAAATGAGGGATAGATCTGATGGAGAGGACGCACCCCAGGGCAGGCCCAGGCTATATCATGGGCAGATTGGGGACCCCTCAGGCTCTCACTGTGGCTGAATATTCCTTCCTCAGTGATAACCACTTTCCCATCAGCATTGATAGTGGCTCCTTATTTCTCCCTTTCTAACAAAACGTATTTGCAGACTTTATTTATACTAATGTGTAAAGGACTGATTAGTGTTTAAACAGCTCCCCTTTTAAAGGAATTACGTCATTTCCAAACTCCAAATATTCAGCCATCCCCTTCCTGATGAAGAGCACAAACCACATGTCACTTGGATGTCCAAGTTACTTCAAAATCAACAAGCAAACTGAAACTCATTATTACCACGTCCTGCCCTGCCCCGCTAGCCAAGTTGTCACCCATTCTAAGATCGCCAACTCTGTTTGCCACTCACGTTTCTCTGGCTCCTGCCCCATCTGCTAACATAGGCCTCAGCCAACTCATAACATACCCCAACTTGAAGTCCTTCCAGGGAACCCTAGAGACGATGTCCTATCAGCTCTCTGATTGTCTGAGGCTGACACACAGCATTCACCATTTTTACCTCTTCCACCGCTCCAACCCCCTCCAGTGGACACACTACAGTTTTGAGACATAAGCACCATTTTGGCTAAGACCACCAGCCCACTGGGCGCCATCCTTTGCTGGCCCACGTTCCGCTCCTGATGGCTCCTTCCATGGCTACTGGACATGGCTTCCCACCCAAGGGCCTCTGTTAGCACAGGGGAGACTCTGGAGGCCAGAAGAGAGTGCTCATCTACTCTGAAGTGGGAGAGTCGCTGCCCTCTATCAGGGAGGTCCCAAATCAGTCCTGCCTTCCTCTCCGCCACCCGTGGAAGTAAATCCAGAAATGTTATCGGAACATCTTCTCCTCTGAGACCCCACCAACAAACTGCCTTCCTGTAATAAATGAAAATATCCCCAAAAGATCATTGTTAATCTTGATGGACAAACCATCCGAGCACTTTGCAGTGTGCTACCCTGAGCAAAGTTACACCGGAGACAGCTTTCACAGCTCGACCTGTGCTGACCTGTCCCACTCCAGTGAAGGTTTAAATTACCCCAGCTGCCAGAGGCCAGAATTAATCCCACTTTGAGTTTGGTGTCCTGAGCACAGAGCAGGTATCAGAAGAGGACCGAATGTTGCAAAGCTGCTTAGTAGTGGGATGTTGTTTAAGAAATACCGTAATCAACTGGCAAAGGTACGATTAACAGACAATTGTGCCAATGAATTTTTTAAATTGGTCTGTATCTGCATGCTGCGAAGCTATACTCCTTGTTGATCTGGAGATTTGGGGGTTTCTGCCTTTTTTTTTCCTTCCCCTGATTTTAATCTCCTGGGAAACACTCTGAGTCTTGCTTTTTCGATACATTATTCTCTAGCAGCACTTTAAAAAATCAGCCGTTTTTTTCTCAGTTGAAAGAAGCAACAAATCTGTTGATTTGATTTATGTCTCCTGGGATTCTAAAACTCTAGGATATCAGCCCTTCCTGTGATCCCGCTGCCGGTGACTAGGATCTCTTGGAAGCATTTGCTCACTTTCACGCCCCTGTTGCACTTAGTATCCAGTTCCTAAACAAACTTTCATTATGTAGATTTCCAGGCCCCTCATTTTCCTCTCTATTAATTGCTCCTTTCTGTGTGGACAGGGTTTGCCATGTATTTTCCTAAACAGCTTTTTTGTTTTTGTTACAACTACTATTCTGAGAAGGAGAGTGAATGAGGTCTTTGGAATTACCTACCATGACTTAGGAAATGGGAAATATATATATATGATCCCCATGTAGTGTTATTTTGCCAAGATCCCATCCATCAGGACACCTAGATAAAACAATTCAGTGTGTTCCCCTGTCCTGATACTCACAGCCTGGCAACCCGTGCAGTCTGAGTCTGGGCCCAGACAGCACTAGGCACACAGCCGACCAGGGAGAGCCTTCTCTAGCAAGTAAGATGCCCCTAGTGCTTCTTGAGTCACGGACAGATGAGCACCTTGCTGTGGTCCCCATCCTCACAGAAGGTTAAAGTCTAGCTGGGGAAATTAAATCAACAGACAGGAACCTACAGGATAACAGGGAAGTGACTGCTAAGCTGTAGGGGGCTGATTCTTAGGAAAGCAGGGGTGTGGAGAAGGAGAAAGGAGGTGGGTGAGAGGACATGAGACTGAAGCTGGGCCTTGAATGAGGAGGATTAAATGAGGCAGAGTGAAGAAAGGAAAGCAAAGAGGGTGCACAGTGAAAGAAAAGGCACAGAGGAAGCTGGTGTCGGTGGGAGAGGTACTGACTCAGTCAGGGCCTGGGAAAGAGGAGGAGGGTGCACTCGACCTGGGGTGAGCGCAGGGTTTAATAAAGGCGCTGTCTGCAGGAGTGACGGCAGGTGTAACGAAACCACACCCACATGGGATGGCGAAGCATCCTTGGGCTAGCAGCAGTCAGAAGCTGTTGTCCCCCTTAAGCCTAAAGGGACAATGGAAAGAGTGACTACCAGGGCTCAGAGAGGGCAGGTCTCTGGAGAAGGCCCCTGAGAGTCCCTGTGGCCTTTGTAGAGGGCAGCAGCCACTCCACAGAGAGCCCGCAGGAAGCAAGCCAAGGAAAGGCATAAGCTGACCACTTGCCACTCGCCACCATTCTCCAGTCTCCCGCTAGTGCCTCGCACCAGCTAAGACCAAGTAGATAGCAGAGGACTCACTGATGCTTCTAAAGCTATGAGGTATAGACCCAGGAGGAGAATGGCCCAGAGTGGACCTGGAGGAGCCAAGGGAAGGGACCCAGCACAGATGAAATTAACCAGAGCCAGGACACCGTTTAAATCCCATTGCAAACCTGGTTGCACATGAGGGGCATTTCAGTGAAATGAAGCAAATGGGACCCCTGAACAGGTAAGCTTTAATCAGTCTTTTTATCTCCCAGTTCTCTGCTCAGTATTAGAGGAAGCAAGCTGTTCAAATGTCAAACACATTCTAAACATCAACCCTGTCTGAGCTTCCCTCCATCACTTACCTGAAATTATCATTACCCAGTTCCTTTTTTTGTAGATCATCTGTTTCCAGGAGGATGGAATTTCCTAAGGACCTCTGCACTGAATGCAAGCCTGCTGGGGTCTCCACCTGCTGAAACTAGACAATGATCCCTCGTGGATGAAAACTACACTAGCCAGACATAACATGTGCTAAAACCCACCTCCAGTCTACAGAGGAGGATTGGGGGAGCCGAGCAAGAAACGGGAGGAAGAGGCCGGGCGCAGTGGCCCATGCCTGTAAACCCAGCACCTTAGGAGACTGAGGCAGGCGAATCACAAGATCAGGAGTTCAAGACCAGCCTGGCCAGCATGGTGAAACCCCATCTCTACTAAAAATACAAACACTGGGCATGGTGGTGGGTGCCTGTAATCCCAGATACTCAGGAGGCTGAGGCAGGAGAATCGCTTTGAGCCCAGGGGCAGAGTTGCAGTGAGCCAAGATCATGCCACTGCACTCCAACCTGGGCGACAGAGTGAGAACCCATCTCAATAAATAAGTAAGGAATGGGAGGAAGAGTGTCACACGCGCTGCCCTGATGCTGGTCCCAGCAGGTAACCACAAAGTGTGAGAGAGAGAGCTCTGTGTGACTCCAGGGAGATTTCTCTGCCCGGCCTTAATGGAGAGCTGGAGAAAGCCACAGATCTGGCGGTCAGTTGCTACCTAAGCTGCCCCTCTCATTTGATGAAGCACCCTGGGCAGGTCCTGTAACTCAGGCCCTTTCTGGTTGGAGGGTCCTGAGCCATACATGGATTGATGCTGCACCCAGTTCCTGGAGGAGAAAGGTCTATTCTGACATCAAACAGTCCGTCAGCATCGCTGTTCTAGAAACTGCTAGCATGATGAGTGGGCCGCACAAAGGTAGCAGGGTAACGATTAGCTCATCTCTAATTATATGGGATTTACGATTAGGCAGCAAGTTTATTTTGGAACACTGCAATAACAAGACGCACAGCAGTGGCGAGGATGAGGGGATGGAGTTCTAGCTTGGCCTTTAGAATACAATAGCTTGTATTCTCTATATACAAGCTATTCTATAATTATAAAAGATCTGATAAGGGTTGGGGGGATGGTGGTGTGCATTTTTTTTCTTTATAAATTGTATTCGGTAGCTGAAAATAGAAGAACCTAGAGAACAAAGCCTATTATTAACCACCATCTGCTAAGAGGCGGCTGCACTTCAGCTGCTTGAAGGGGCTGTTCCTGCAAGTTCTGCAGATGTGCCAGGATGTCAGAGGTGGGTCAGGACTGTGACCCTGGCAGGGGAGGGTGTGTCCAGGCAAGCAACGCACAAGCACAGCTTCAGACTGAAATGGGCTCCTTCTCATTTCCCAGCACCCGAGGGACTGAACCCATCATCCGAGGTGGGCTGTACAAGTGCCCAACCCCAGGGAAGTTTGCAAGGTCTCCTCCGCTCCTCACCTTCCCTCCCCAACATATCCAGACTCAAAGTCCGGGTAGAATCCCAGCCATCTCAGCCACAGGACCCAGAGCAGTTTCCTTAATCTTTCTGAACCTCAGTTCTCTTGTGATTAAAGATTGCTGTGAGGATGAAACAAAATAATAAAGATGAAGGGAACACGTTTGGCAAACTGTAAAGTTGTTGCACACAGCTGGACTATCTGATGAACTGAGCCAAACTAGCTTTGGGAGAAAATCACCCTTCTTTTAAATATCAAACCACCCATTTTCAAGTGGAGTGATTTTATCAGTAATCCCATAGTAGACATTAAAAATAGGAGGAATGTCCTGTCATTATTATAATAATAACAACAATAATGCTATCTTTCATTTGTAGAAATTTACAGTGTTTTCACTGCATTTTTCACGTTGTTTTGATGGACTGAGCCCTTTCTGTGTTGACTCACTTATTAGGAAGCCCGAGCAGTTTGGGAAGCCTCTTTTCTCAAGAGCGTTCCCTTTTTAAAATGACTCATGATTATTAAAACTGAAGCCAAGCAGCATGTGGTCATGTATGTTAAGGGCAATGAGTCAACAAAATCATCAAAGCTATTCAAATATCTGAAGAGTTCATCTAGTTGCCTTCTAAAAGCAGGAAATGAGTGAGAAGAATAGAGAATGTTTTCTTTAATTCATGACCATAGTCAACCTGTTGTCCAGAGTTAATAATCTTTAAAGCCAAAGACACATCTGGGGAAGAATATTACCTGTAAATTCATTCTACAGCTTCCATGGAATGCCCATAGCTTCTGGAGGCAGGAGAGTGTTCTGTGCTCAGTGTCTGCTATCAGTCAGGACTAGGTATGGCTGCAATAGAAACCTAAAAAACCAATGGCTAAACTGAAATTAAAATGTATTTCTCTATCAAGTAACATTCCAGAGGTAGACAGCACCACTCTGACACTTGATGGCCTGGATTCAACCTCACGGTCCACCACGGCAGCTAGAGCGTGGGCTCTCACAACTGCATTCCAGCAAGTAAGATAGAGAAAGGACAAAGGCAAGGGGGCGGGGATGGGGAAGAGTGCAAGCTTCCTGCCTTTTAAAGAATGCTCTTAGGAGCTTCCATACAATTCTGCTCATATCCTATGGACCAGAACTTAGTAACATAACCACCTTGGCAATAAGAGATACCAAAAGTGAGGTCTTAATAATGGGTAACCATGTTCCCAGCTTAAAGTCAGGGGTTCTAGAAGAAGGTAAATTGCAAACTAGGGGGCAACCAGCAGTCTCCTCCCATATCTTTTGTACTTTGGCTTTGCTTTCACATCCCTTTTTGCCAGGTGACACAAATGAGATCATCTCCAAGCCTTGGTTCAACTACATGGAACCAAGAAGTTTCTCCGTAGCCTGAGCTATTCTGGAGACCTTGGACTGTGTTACCCAAAAAAACACCACCTCACTTCTGTGGAACACACAGCAGTGTTATGGGAATGACAGAGTAATTAGAACCCCACCCCTACCCTCAAGGAGTTGACCTCCTTCTATGGTTCTCTCAATTTCTCATGAGAAGACACCACCAGCTCAAAGCTCAGGGCTGACAACAGGCAGAAACTCAACCCAAACAAAAGGAGGAACTAGGCCAAAAAGAGGGACTCACTACAAAGTTAAAGGATTATCTTATAACTATAAGACAAAAGGAATGGCTGGCAAGATGGCCAAATAGGAACAGCTCTGGTCTACAGCTCCCAGTGAGATCAATGCAGAAGGTGGGTGATATCTGCATTTCCAACTGGGGTACTTGGCTCACCCCACTGGGACTGGTTAGACAGTGGGTACAGCCCATGGATGCCAAGCCAAAGAAGAGTGGGGCATCACCTTACCTGGGAAGCACATGGGGTCAGGGAATTCCCTCCCGTAGCCAAAGGAGGCCATGAGGGGCTGTGCCATGAGCCGTGGTGCATTTTGGCCCAGACACTATGCTTTTCCCACAGTCTTCACAACCTGCAGACCAGGATATTCCCTCAGGCATTTACACCACCAGGGCCCTGAGTTTCAAGCACAAAACTGGGCAGCCATTTGGAAGACACTGAACTTAGCTGCAGGAGTATTTTTTCATACCTCAGTGGTGTCTGGAATGCCAGTGAGACAGAACCGTTCACTCCCCTGAAAGGGGGCTGAAGCCAGGGAGCCAAGTGGTCTAGCTCAGTGGATCCCATCCCAAGGGAGCCCAGCAAGCGAAGATCCATTGGCTTGAAATTCTCACTGCCAGACTAGCAGTCTGAAGTTGACTTGGGATGCTCAAGCTTGGTGGGGGGATGGATGCCATTACTGAGGCTTGAGTAGGTGGTTTTCCCCTCACAGTGTAAACAAAGCCAGGGAGAAGCTCAAACTAGGCAGAGCCCACCACACCTCGGCAAAGCTGCTATAGCCAGACTGCCTCTCTAGATTCCTCCTCTCTGGACAGCACATCTCTGAAAGAAAGGCAGCAGTACCAGTCACGGGCTTATAGATAAAAATCCATCTCCCTGAAACAGAGCACTTGGGGGAAGGGGCGGCTGTGGGTGCAGCTTAAATAGACTTAAACATTCCTGCCTGTTGGCTCTGAAGAGAGCAGTAGATCTCCCAGCACAGTGCTCAAGCTCTACTAAGGGTCAGACGGCCTCGTCAAGTGGGTCCCTGACCCCCATGCCTCCTGACTGGGAGACACCTCCCAGCAGGGGTCGACAGATACTTCATATAAGAGAGCTCCAGCTGACATCTGACAGGTGCCCCTCTGAGACAAAGCTTCTAGAGAAAGGAACAGGCAGCAATCTTTGATGTTCTGCAGTCTCCAACACCACAGAAGATGCCATGAAAGCAAAAGTCATTGGGTAACAGCCATTTCTGTGCAAGGGCACACGAAGGGCGTGTGTGAAGAGCCCTATGGGAGGGCCCCACAGGAGCTGTGCAAATGGAGACACTGGGAACCTGGGCACTTCCTGGGGCCAGGCGACGCCTCCTCATTGGAACCTCCATGACTGTCCCTCTGAGAAACCAGCACGTCCCAAACCACCACTCCTAATATTCAGTAATACAAATCTGCAGTCCATGCACTTAGCTGACAGCCTCGCTAAAAGGTTCACCTTTGGAGGGTTTACCCTAAATCAAAGATTCCTCAGATTGCATAAGTCTTGCATTCCCTCTTTGGACTGCATTTATTTCATTCCTGCTCATGCCTTTTAAAAAATATACTATGCCCTCTTTTCCTACCCAGTCTGGAGGTTCCATTAAAGAACGTTTCTGGCAAAGAATTTTAGACCTGAAAAAGCACTCCAAAAGAAACTTTCTTCTGACTCCACGCCCACAGTTTTTCCTACCGCGTTCAAATGACTTCTAAAAGTGTTTTTGTTATAGCTTTGATCAATTTCACTAGCCAAAGCCGCAGATAGTAAGGGAGTAATTCCACCTTCCCCCAAGCGCACTCTGCAACATAGTTGCAATTAAAGTTGGCAAGAAAAAGCTAGTAGAGACCTAACTCACTGACTTGAATTTCTAATAGCTTCAGAAGAAATTTTAATCGTCAGATCATTTCTGCTCATTTGCAGGTTCCTATCGTTCATGGCTCCTCCTGATAAAAGTGAAGAGTCTTCACGTCTATGTTGGCCCAGAGCCTGAAGTGCAGAAACTGAGAGCTCTGTAGGACACAGCATGGACCCGCCATTCCTCTACCTACCTTCTGTTATTGGGTGGAATAGTATCTGTCTTGTGAAATGAGATCCATGCTCTGAGATGTTCTTTCTCAGCAGTCAGTGTGGCCCAGGACTCCCTGTGGTCATGCTCAGAGAGCAGGGGCCAGAGGACTTTTAGCCACCACCTCCCATGGCCAGTCTTCACAAATTACCTTTGGCTAATTTGATTGTCTCTCCTCCTGGGATCTAGGACTTCAAACACATACAGAGGGGATTGCAGAATTCAGACAAGACACTGTTCCACGGTATACTTTTTCTATCAGTGGCTCAGAAAAAGACTCATTCAAATCCAGTGTCAAAGCTGTGCATGAGAATCTTGAGAAAGCGTCGGCTGACTGACTTGACAAGGGGAGGCAGTGACCAAGAATTCTGCCCTTCCTCAGTGCCTGACTAGGAGATTTTTCCCTCTACATCCCTCTGAGATGAAGTTATTGATGGAAAATCATTGAAGGTTGCCCCGTGATAAAAGATCAAGTCCTCAGAAAGGTCTCCAAAGTGGTTATTTTGTTTTTGTTTTAATTTGGTAAGTTTACCATGGTTTTGCTTGAATTGCTCTCCGTTGATCTCAGCTAAGATCGAGGTGAGCTGCACGGTGGAAGAGGGCTGCATGTAGGAAGGCAGCTCTGTCTCAGAGGACAAAAGGCCTGGGGGCACCCAGACAGGCAGGCACTGCATGGAGGTCGCTCCCCTCCCAGTGGCCACTTTGGAGGCATTTCATAGAAATGCTCAAGGACCATTCAGGTTTAGAGTTGGGACCAAACCGAGAACCCATGAGGAATATTGGACGGGAGTTAGGAAAAGAGTTTCTCACACAACTGTAGCAAGGAGGGGGGAACCCTGGGCTTGAGACCTGCAATCTGCTGCCCTCCCTGCAGTGTGGCCCCACTTATGTTTTCCTGCAACTCTGCCTTCTTGAGTCCAGTTGTCTTCAGAAGGGGCAAATGCTTCGTAAGTGCCAACAGGGAGTGTTTCAGAAAATGAACACAGTGTGCGCTCATCTGTCTGAAGGAGTCTTCCCTTCCCCAACCTCCCCCTAATTTTTTTTTCTTTTTTTTTTTTTTTTTTTTTGCGAATAGGCAACCTTCATTTCTCAGTGACCGAAGCATGTTTGAGATGCCGTGGGAAACCAAATGCATAATAATAAAAATATGAAAAGCTGATGTTCAACAGAAGTGAAGACAAAACAGTGTGCATCGGGAGAATAAGATTAAACTCAGCTCCCACCCTCAGTGGGCTGGGGTTGTCCATCCACAGGAAGAAAGGGAAGGAGGTAGAGGGAAGAAGCAGAAGCGGTGTTCCATTTTCTTCCTCACCAATGACACTCTTTTCTTTTCTCCTTTTGTACTCTTCCCTGAGAGTCCCCTCCTTTCTCCCACACTCGTTT
The DNA here is from genome assembly GCF_030222135.1 of Aotus nancymaae. Lineage (NCBI taxonomy): Eukaryota > Metazoa > Chordata > Mammalia > Primates > Aotidae > Aotus > Aotus nancymaae. Next base: position 27,369,869 of record NW_026988455.1, read on the forward strand.
GCCTCTGCTCATGACTCCTGTAGAGAAGTTTCTTCAAACAAAACCCAGCTCCTGATCTCCAGATGTTGTTCTGTCAGTTGCCAAAGGACTTCTCTGACCACTGCACGGTCATCCAACCAATTCAATTAATGTCTTCATCTTGAAGAACACATGTACCTTCAATTGCAAACCTCATTTTTCCTTTGTGTGCATTTTCTTCTAAAATCACTGGCCAAGATTCTCATCTCTCAAAACACCATTCTCATCTTTTCCTGGAGCAAACACCCGTTTGCTCCAGGAAAGAAAATGTTGTGGACAGGGAAAGAGGGGCGGAAGACTGGTCACTGCCTATTCCGTTGTGCACAATTTGAACTTGGAACCATGCAAAAGTGTTGCTTGGTTAAGTTAAAATCATTTAAAAGATAAAAAATAAACATTTGATACCAGCACAATATGCTGGAAAACAAAATGAAAGACTTTCTGGCCTCATAGCCACTCTTTCCCGGACTGAGGCTTTCCAGCAAAGGAGATGGGAAGTAAGGCTGGCCTGCTGGTGTGGACAGATTCCAGCAACATACACGACCTGGGGGCACAAGGACAGCTTCCATAACAATGATGAGCACACAGCCACCTAATAGCCTGGATCCTCTGAACCAGGCACAGGATCCAGACGTGGATCGTCTGACAAACACAGGGGTTCTTAGGAAGTGTCCTAAATTGTGTTTAGGAAGTGCAGCCCCTGTTGAAATTCATCAAGAGTGGGAAAGAGCCCAAGTGGGAAGGAGCATGGGTTGAGGGGCACAAAAGTAGGTCTGTTGATAAAGAATGGAAGTGAAGGGGACATCAGGTTGAAGCTTTGTGCTGTGAGTCAGAAGGACAATTTAAAAGTTGCCTGAAGAGGCTCATGCCGTCTGCGCTGCTGCCCTGCAGCTGGAAATGAACCTCAGCTCTTGCCTATTGGCTGGAGCCCTTCACAGAATGTCCCTCACCGCTACCAGTACCTGCTGCAGCGCCCCTCCCCCTCTGCAGAATGTCTGGGGCCCTGGGTTCTAAACTTCCTTACTTTCAGATTTTAACTGATCTTCCTGAACTCAGGAGAATCTGTTGAGGCAGGTCACTCTCTGGGTCCTGTCCTTGACATTTCTCACTGTGGAAACTGCCAGACAGTGGTGATAGGCACCCAGCCTGAGGGGATGGCTTCAAATGGAGGTGAGTCTGTAGGGACAGGGGCATTATCCAAGTCTCTGCCATGTTTCAAATCCTTGGGAATTCAAATTTCACACTGCCCCAGGGGACAGTTGATAGGGCTGATGTTGAGGAGGGAGGGAACACTGGATGTCCTCGAAGACATCACACCTGGGGAGGCCCCATGGCACCCTGAGTCTGTGGATAGGGAGACCGGCTCCTTAGAGGTGGACCAAGATGCCTTGGGGAATACACCATATAGGGGAAAGGATGCAGTGGATGTATTGATTCTTTCTAGAGGGGGACAGGTCACGTCACCGTGTGTTTGTAGGGAGTGGTGGGATGGTGTTGTGCTTGTGGCCCACGGAGGATGGCTGGCAAGCCTGAGCCCTGTGTTGTGTGTTCAGGCTCCTGGAAGGTGCCCTTCCATAGTGTTCAGAGGGATTTGGACTGGAGTTTTCTGGATCTTAGGGAGGAGGAGTGAGAAGTGGTCTCAGCCAGAAAACTGTTGGGTGTGTTGTCTGTGACAGAGCACGCAGTGACAGCCTCTGGGTGGGTGAGGCTGGGCGATACTGTAACTGCCGCAGCCTCTCAGCTCCCTCCCCGGAGGTGGCTTCTCCATCAGTTCAGGTGGCTGTTGGCTCTGATTTAACAGGGATGGGGGGAGTTGGGGAAGTTCAGGCAACACGGCCTGGGCTTCCCAGGTTGTTCTGAATTGTTTGTCATTTTGTGGAAGCTCAGGTCTTCAGACCCACTTCCTCTTATCTGCTAGCTCATGGCCTGTCCTCTGCACTTTGTGTTACTATGGAGATGAAGGATTTGCTTCTATTCCATGTCTACTACCTCATGAATGGGGACAGGTGTGGACTCTTGTTGGTTCTCAGTGGAAGGATCTGGAAAGACTGGTTTCCTGTTCAGTAGACGAAGGAGGGTAACACACAAATAGGAAGACGGTCCTATTATTATTATTATTATTATTCAAGTTAGGATGTGTGTCCTGACTGATGAGGTGCATGTGCTGTATCCTTTATCCCCCTTGACTGGAGACTGCATGAGGTCCTAGTGAACAGGGATGAGCTCCAGACAACGTTGCCCACCTGGCCCATGGCCCAAGAACCTCTGGTTCTTGGTTGGTCACTATATTCAGTTATTGGGAGCTCAAAGGAAAAGGACCAGAGGTGGGCTCATTGTCCCATGACCTATTGTAACACGACCAGCAGCTGTGAAAATCCCTGGACACCTCCCCTGACAGCCCCACTGCTCACCGCTTGCTGGCTGTGCCCTAATCGTGTGCCGCTGTTGCTGGCTGCACAATGACAGTATCTCAGGGAACGCCACCACTGCTTCTCAGATCCGCTCCCTGGGAACAGAGCTTCCTGAGTGGCAGCCAGGACCACCGACCACTGAGGAAAGGGTGGGCCGAATCTGACCCGTGTGTAGCACTTGCTGTGCATGGTGCCAGGACAATCACTTGCAGGCTGGGCGTGACGCGTACGGGTTATCTTCAGGGTTCACAGCGTGCTGGCTTGGGACAGATTTCCATCCAGTGGTTTTCTTTCACTGTTTCTTTTTTGAGACAGATTCTTCCTCTTTCACTCAGGCTAGAATGCACTGGTGCAATCTTGGCTCACTGCTGTCTTTGCCTTCTGGTTCAAGCAATACTCCTGCCTCAGCCTCCTGAGTAGCTGGGATTACAGGCGTGCGCCACCACACTCAGCTGAGTTTTGTATTTTAGTAGAGACATGGTTTCACCATGTTGACCAAGCTGGTCTTGAACTCCTGAAGTCGGGTGATCCACCCGCCTTGACCTCCCAAAGTGCTGGGATTACAGGCATGACCCACCACGCCCAGTCCATCCAGTGGCTTTCTTTTGTTGTGTTGAGTTAGGAAAGAAAGGGCTTTACAAGAGCTTCAGGAAAAGGAAGACTGAAGAGGAGATGGGGCCATAGTATTAGGAAGCTTCTGGCTTCCTGTAGGCCTTCTGAGTGTGGAGCACTGCCCTGGGGGAGGCCCCTCACCTGCTGCTGAGCATGCTGAGGGCCTCCAAGCCGGCGAGAGATTCATCCCTGACCCATGGCTTGGGAGATGCCTGTAAGGCTGGCAAGGTCTGCCAGGGATGCCCGAGGGAGACCATCAGAGGCAGCGAAGTCTTGGCTGTTGCTTCTTGGCAGACAGGGGTCAGGGAGTCTAGAGGAGCCAGGGCCAGGCTCTCTAGTGAAGCGACCCTCCTATGGAGTCACAGAGCATCCGATGCACACACAGGGACACTTGCAAGCTGCAGTTTCCCTGTCACAGGCCCTCAGCTGTTGGGACACCCCTCTGATTCTCAGTGACTACAGCGGACCTGCAGACCCCAGCTCATTCACCTCTTTCCTTTGTCTCCACAGCTTGCCCAAGGCTGGAACCGGGTGTGACCGAGAATCCTGGCACCTCCATGCCAGTGTTCACGGCTCTGCCCTTCGCCACACCTGCTCCCGGCCCAGCACACGGGCCGCCCCTCGTGACTGCAGTGGTTCCTCCAGATGGCCCTCCGGTGCTGTCTGCCTTCCCCAGGACCCCTGTGGTGGCAGGACAGGATGGCCGAGGCCCGAATTGGGCTGGGGCTTCCAACGTCCTTGCCCCGATGAGGACAGAAGTGGGGCCTGTGAAGGCTCCTCAGGCACAGACCTTGCTCCTAAGTCAGGCCCCCCTCGTCTGGCAGGCTCCAGGCACCCTCTGCGAGGGTGTCGCATGTCCACCTCCCCGACCCCTGGCAGCTGCCCCTGTGGTGCCCGCTATGGCTGCCCAGGTCTTTGGGGGCACCCAGGCCTGCGAGGGAGGCTGGCCCCAGGGCCCTCCTCCTCCAGCACCACCGGCTCCCCAGCCAGCCCCCATGATGCCTCCAGGGAACGCTGGGCCATGGCCACAAGGGGCTCATGGAGAGGGCAGCCTGGCTCCCTCCCAGGCCAAGGCCCCCCCGGATGACTCCTGCAACATCAAGAGCGCATATGAGAACTTCCGACTCTGGCAGCACTACAAGCCCCTGGCCCGGAGGCACCTTCCCCAGAGTCCCGACACTGAGGCGCTTTCCTGCTTCTTCATGTGAGTGTCCTCGGGGCACCAGAGCTCGTCCTGCAGCTCACCCGTAAAGAGGCTGCTGGATGGAAGGGAGGTCACTCTGTTCAGGGGAGCTTGCAGGGTGGTGTTGAAGGTGATGGGTTGAGCTATGGAAGGGCACATTTTCAGCAACATTAATCTGGCTGCCTCTCAGGACAGACTCTCAGGGGCCTCATCTCACCTGCCCCTCACTGTCCTGTGAGTCCAGCCAATCCTTACTTTCAATCATTTTCATGACAATGTTTACAGAACACCCAGGTCACAGAGGGTTCCCGGTCCAACATGAGCCACGGGTTGGGTTTAGGTCTTTGAGTGCACCCCAGTGCCTCCCCTTGACCTGGGTGGTGAAGGCCAACGGCACATCACATGGGGCTGGGGTGGGAGCTGCAGGAACCTAGCACATGCCCACTGTTCTGCCGAGGTCCCACTGGCACAGCGGTGGTGGAGCCTGCACAGGGGATGGTCTTGGACCCCACACTAGGGTCAGTGCTGGGCAGGTATTTGCAGCTTCACCCTCGATCCCTCCTAGAAAAAGGGACGATGATGCTTCATTCAGAGGATGGTGAAGAGGTGACTTGAGCTCACATATGACGCACGCAGCACAGTGCCCGGCACATGCTGTGACACATTACATGATAGCAGTTATGATTACTGTCCCTATTGCTATCATTATCAGAACTAGGCCGTCCAGGACAGCGCTCCCCAAAGCCACGGGCTCTGGTGATGGCTCTGAGTGCACCACGAGCCCAGCAGCCCAGGGCCGTGGACTGTGGTGACTGAGGCAGCAATGCCAGCATCTGGGAGAGTTTGTCGATTCAGTCCCAGTCCTGCCTCTCTCCATCCTGCAGTGCCTCTGTGACGCTGTATCCCCCGCTGATGAGCAAACCCATACTCCACGGGAGCTTGAGCACATCTACCATGCAATATACTGATCACTCCCCTAGGCAAGTCCCCTGCCCAGTGTGTAGGTGTAAGGAGGCCCCATCTTTGCTCCCAAAAATCTTGCCGCCCCTGCATCCTGGAACTGGTTGCCTTCCCTCTTGGAGCTGAGTCCCGGTGCACTGGGGACCCTGATTCTCAGAATGGAGCCACCCCAGGCTCACAGGCTCCGCATGCAGTGGGCTTGGACGCTGCTCTGCTTTGGTTCTGATTTCCGCTCCTCTCCAGGACTCTGAGTCCCCAGGGGCTGCCTTGCTCAGAGTCCCCAGGAAGCTGGTTAAATGCTCAGTCCTGGGGCCCTGGAACCTGCATAGTTAACCCTCGCTCCCCGGTCATTCTTTGTGTGCACTGTCTCAGTCAGCTCGGGCTCTGCCATAACAAATCCTATAGACCGGGTGCTTTATCAGGACACATTCATGTATCCCAGCTCCAGAGGCCGGAAGTCCCAGGCTGAGAAGGAGAGCCCTGGTGTCTCCTCCTGCCCTTATCAGGACTCAGATGCCATGACAGGAACCCACCCACATGACCTGCTCTAACCCCGATTGACTCCAAGAACTGACACACCGGGGCTGAGGGCTTCAGCACAGGAATGCTGGGGACACACACGTTCCACCCATAGTACTGAGTTCACTTGTCAACACTGAGGACTCAAGGGGCAGTTGGAGAGGCCACCCGGTGGCTTGTGTTGATGTTTGATCTTGGGGGCGTGTCCTAGAGGCTGAGGAGCCCACTTTGGGGAGAACAGGACAGGGACACATGGCAGGACACATGTGGGGAGGACAGGGGCCGGGTGTTGGGACCAGGTGGGCTGGGGATGGAGGGTGGGCTTGTGGACTGGGACTGACTGCATCGCCTTACAGCCCAGTTCTCCGGTCCCTGGCCCAGCGGAATCCCAGCATGACCCTGGAGGAAGGACTGTGGTGGGCCGTGCAGGAATGGCAGCACACGAGCAACTTTGACCGGATGATCTATTATGAGATAGCGGGAAAGTGAGTGTCTGGGGTGCAGGGCAGAGCCCGCATGGCAGGGTGAGAGAGGGTGACAGAGGCCCGGTGGCCATGGTGGCTTCTCAGTGTGGAGCATGAGGAGGGTGTGGACAAACACAGGCCTTCCTGGGCCTCTGGCTCCCTCAGGAAGCTGCTCCTCCCTTCTAGGGTGCTCTGGGGTCTGTATCCTGCCCTGGTGGGAAGCCACGCCCTGCCTGGCCTGGGGCCAACCCCTGCCTGACACTGGGGGTCATGGATGGAGCAGCCAGCGTCACAGTCCAAAGGAGATCACCGCCAGCTGTGGGGATGGGGAGAAGGGGCGCTGGCGACTATAGACAGAGCGGGGTGCACTCTCCTCACAGCAGTGGCCAGAAGTCAGTTTTCACCCTTCCCAGCCTGGCCAGGATTGGAGAAACCTGCGCTGGGTCAGGGGAGACCTGCGTCCAGGACACCACGAGACCCATCTCTGGCCTGCCTGCCTTTCCTCCTCAAAGTCCCCTCTGTTAAGACAGAAAGACAGCAGCCTCGGGGGAAAGGGGCCCTGTCTTCTGGGACCAGCTTTTCCTTCCTCCTGAGCAGGGTTCTCCCAGGCCTCATCTTCCTGGGTTATCCTTCCAGGACCCACAGTCCCAACCTCAGGACTCCTGCATCTGGGCAACATTCCTGACACCTTCTGCCATAAACCCCACCCCTCGCCAGCTGAAGCCTGGAGGAAGGGTTCCCCTGGTGCCCTCCACGGCCTCATGGCCCTGACCTGAGTCGGGAAGCCCTGTTGATGCCATGGGCTCTGCAAGGGCCGGGTGAGGGAGGGTGAGCCCAGAACTCTGGGAGCAGCTCCCTCCTGGATGGGGGGGATGGGCCCCAGGGAGGGCCTGAACAACCCACCTGAGGCACTCCTTCCCATCCCTGCCATCGGCTGCTGCCTGGTCCTGGGGGCAGGGGGACTGGACCCTCTCAGCATGGCCTGCACCTTCTTCACCCCAGGTTCCTGGAGTTTGAGGCTGAGGAGGAGATTCAGAAGTCGAGGCTTGAACCTCAAGGACCATCAGCCTCTGAGGTGGTCAAGCAGCCAGGTACGGCTTCCCACATTCCCACAGGAGCCACGGAAAAGACCAGAGGGGCCAAGGGAGGCCACTCTCCCCACACCCCATGCCTCCCTTCAAGAGAGGGATTTGTTCCTTCCAACAAGACAGCTCAGGGGAGCCGGGGGGCTGGGCGGCCCGTGGTCATGAAGTGGGTATTCACCTGGTCACGTTTCCTAGCTACTCTCTCCCTTCCTCTTTCCAAAACTCAACATACAATCTGCCCAGGAAGCAGGGATGAGCGGGTAGAGTACTCAGCTTATCGGTGGTTCCAAACTTCCTCCAAAACGATGCTGTCTCACATGTGCCCCTCCTGCGGCGTCTCCTCTGGGGGCACTGTGGTTCAGGTGGTCCTGACCCAGCTGGGTCCGAATTCACGTCCCTGAGCCCTGCCCTCCCCTGTGTGGTGCAGGCAGGAGGAGCAGCCCTCACCATCCTCCTCCCTCCCTGCCTCAGTGTACCTCCCCAGCAAGGCTGGCCTCAAGGCCCCGCCTGCCTGCCTGCCACCACCCAGGCCCCAGGAGCCAGTGGAGACCGAGGCCCCCGAGGAGATCCCCCCTGAAGTGGTGCAGGAGTATATAGACATCATGGAAGACCTGCTGAGGCCTCCCGTTGGGGCCACGGGGCAGCTCACGGGACAAAGGGAAGCGGGCGAAGTGGAGCAGGAAGAGGACGGGATGCTTTCAGACCCCGACTTCCTGAGCCAAATTGACGATCTGTGCTCCCAGGAAGACTTTGTCACCAAGGTGGGCTGGCCTGAAGTGCTGGGGTCTGCAGGATTCTGGGCGGGGGGCACTCACAGGTCCTTGGAATTAAGCTCTGTTCCTTAGCTACTCTGCAGGGGGTGGATGTGTGTGTTTCCATGGCTTTGAGTGTCTGTGTATGTGATTGTGTGTGTCTGTGTGTTTGTGTCTGTGATTTGCTACTGTGTGTCTATGTGGCTGTGAATGTAGTGTGTGTATGTTACTTGTGTCTGAGTATTTTCCTGTGTCATCTGTGGGTCTGCTTGTGTGTCTGCGTGTGGATTGTGTGTATGTTACCAGGTCTGCGGTCTGTGTGTGTAGCTGTGGTTGCCGTGATATGAGACAGCTCCAGAAGGGTGGGGACGGGGCACTCCCTGCTTTCTGCATCTCCTCCAGGTGTCCCTGGCTCCAGGTTACTCCCTGCCCGGGAAGCTCACGCCGTCTTCCTTCTGTTTCCAGGTGGAGGCCGTCATTCACCCCCGATTCCTGGAAGAACTGCTTTCCCCAGATCCACAGATGGATTTATTGGCCCTAAGCCAGGAGCTGGAGCAGGAGGAAGGACTCACCCTTGCCCAGGTAGAGCAGGGAAGGAGAGGAACCCAGGTACCCTGGGGGCAGGAGGGACCCGGCACACAAGCCCCACCTGATTGCCTACCCCACCCTGCGGGGACGCCCGGCTTCTTGAGGAGCCACTCCGAGGTGGGGAGGTGCAGGTTCAGATGGAGCAGGATGGAGAGGAGCCAGGGAGGGGAGTCAGGATGCAAACTGCAGTGAGACCCAGCGGGATGCCCGGCAGAGCCACACCCTCTGTCTTTGACACGAAGCCCAGCTGCCTCAGGCTTCCCTGCCTGCCACCCAAGTGCCCTGGTCTCCACCGCCCTGGGCCCTGCTCACACTTAGGGCAGTGCCAGTAAGTGCCCCTTTCCTCCCACAGGTAGCAGAGAAGCGCTGCCTATCCCTGAAGGAGGAACAGCGTGCAAGGGCAGCCCCTAGTCATGACACCGCCCAGCTGGACTCAATGTCTTCTGAGTCTGCAGCGGGCCAAGAAGCAGAGAGAGATGTCTCTGGCCCCCAACAAGGGAGGGGCATGGAAATCTGCCCACCCCAGACAACTGACCGGGACCCTCAGGGACGAGGCAGTGCATGCACTGGCATAAGCAGGTCCATAAACCCTTTTGTCCTTTTGGAGAGACTGGATACCAGCAGGCTGAGGGCTGCCCGGCCAGACTCTCCTCCCCAGGACCACAGACCCACCCCCCAGAGGGCTTCCCAGGACCCTCAGGGACGAGGCAGAGCATGCACTGGGATGGCCAGGTCCATAAACCCTGTGGTCCTTCTGGAGAGACTAGATTCCATCAGGCTGAGGGCTGCCCCGCTCAGAGTCTCTGGGGTACAATCCCTGGCTTGGGGGATGTGTGGTCCCTCACAGTCCCAAAAGAGAAAGGGTGACCCCTTGCCCTCTAAGGGGAACAAAAAGCAACACTGTAGCCACTAGAGGGACAGGGCAGGCTCTCTGGTGCCAATCCTCAAGGGTGGGGCTCTCAACTCTCGGACCCTCATGGCACCAGGTGACCCAAAGCAAAGACTTCTCCCCCAGTGCTGATCTTGCTGGGCATTAGCTTTGGAGGGTGGGGGAGGGAGGGGAGGGAGAGAAAGGGAGAGCAAGGAGGTGTGGAGCAACATCTTGGGGGCCTCCTGTGTAAATATAAATAAATATAGTGTTGTTGGAAATGCTCTCGGGGCTGCTGCCTCTGTCCTCAGGGCTGTGCTGCTCAGTGGAGGGGGGTCTGTGAAGGAGTACAGAGGGACCGGGAGACGCCAGGCACTGGGGGACCCACGGGGGCCAGCCCCACTCGTTCCTCCAGATGTAAGCTGCCCCTTCAGATGCTCCAGGGACTGACGGATGCTGAGGAAGCCCTGATCCCTCCACCACCCACACACAAGCCCCCGCCTGCTTTAGTTATCAGCATCCCTGGAAAATCCTGGGATGGAGAGAGCTGGCTGGCTCTTGTTCTGCCCAGTGGGACCTGAGGAGAAGGCAGCTGCCTGCAACATGGACACAGGGAGAGGCGGCCACTCCTGCTTAACCCTCATCAGGAAGAGCTCGGGCCCTGGGCTGAGGGGAGATGTTGAGGCGTCCAGCCACACGGGTGTGTTTGGGATATGACGGTGGGTGGGGAGCGGGGGAAGTCCCTCTGCCGGTTTCTGGGCAGGAAAGAGTCCTGTCCAACTGGCAGAAGCAGGTGCTCCTTGCTGTGGCCACAGGGACTGGCCTCAGGGGCCCTCGGGGTCCTGCATGGAGCCCCCCCACAGCTATGATTCCCTTCCCATATGGTGACTGAACTCTTGTGTGGAATTGCTGCAGACGCAGATTCACATTGGTATCTGAAACAGTTCCCTCCCAACCCACCATCACCAATGGGCACAAGCATGGCCAGCCTGCCAGGCGCCGGGTGGGTGTGTCTGCTGGTCCCAGGGCCAGGAAGAGCTGGGAACAAGGCCGAGAGGGGCCGAGGGTCAGCCGCCCCTCTGCCAGGCACAGACCCCAAGGGCAGAGCAGGGGCTGCCTGGGATGTGGCACTGGCTGTCTGGGAAGTGCTCTGGGAGTCAGAGGCTAGGCGTTCGCTGAAGGGAGACTTCCGGAGTCTAAGAGTGAGTTGAGGACTGCATCGGGAGAGGGACTGAGGCTGGGGAGGACGCTCTGCTCTTTCCCACATTGTCCCGTCGTCCTCATCTCTGCTGAACTCCCCTCACCCCATGTGGCCAACCTCTACCCCCTTACCCCTAACTCACCTCTCAGAATCTCAGATCCCAGCACAGACCGGACCGGGCACCTGCCCCGGTTCCCTCCTGGCCAACGCCTTCTTCACCGTCTGAGTTCCAGTTCCTCCCCAGGGCCCTTGTTGGCTCAGGACCATGGTGACTGCCAGAGCACTGGTCCCAGCACTGCCTGTATGCAGAGCTGTGGTCATGGTGCCAGGGGCTGGCCCAGCAGCAGAGGCTGGTGGGGCACAGCCATCTGGTACACAGCGGTCTGGCCCCTCTGCCGAGTGAAAAAGGAGCCATGTTTGGGTCCTCTCCGGCCCCATCCTCCCCCAGAACACACCAGTCACCTGGACAGATGCCCCTCTGCCCCATCCCTTCTGCTCCATGTGGGCAGTGTCAGAGGCCGGCCCTCTGTGGCCTTTGGGAAGAAGAGTTTATCTTGGCAGGGCTTCCCCAGCTCAGCACACATCAGCCCATTGGGGAAAATGTGGGGAGTGAAGAGTCACTGGTGGGTGATGTGCGCAGCTCCCGTGATTCCTCTACCTTCAGGGTCATCCTCAGGAGACAAGGTAGCACCTCCCCTTTGCAGGGTTGAGGAATGGTAAGTGAGCCATGTTTGAAGGGAACGTGGTGTGTACTCTGGTGTGTGTGGGTGCTCAGCCAACTTCCTCACCTAACGATGAAAGTGACACCTCGGCTTAGTGACATCTCGGGACTCCTGCTGGTTACCCCACTGGCTGTTGTCTGCCCCATGTCCCTGTCCTTGTTTTGGCTGAACCATTCCCAGGAGGAAGAACCTGTGCTTCCTCCACCTCTGTGTCCCGCCTCTGCCCTACAATCTGCCCCTAAACGGGGACAGTGGGGCTGACTGGGGGGCCCTGATAGACTGAATGTTCATTTCCCCACTCCTGCCAATTCCTGTGTTGAAGCCCTAATCCAGGATAGGTGATGGTATTTGAAGATGGGGCCTTTGGGAGTTCTTCAGGGTTAGAGAGACCATGACAGTGGGGCCTTAATGTTGGGATTAGGGCCCTCGTAAGAAGCAGAGACCCCAGAGCTCTCTCTCCCTGACAGGAGGACACAGTCAGAAGGCAACCGTCTGCAAGCCAGGAAGAGAGCCCTCACCAGAACCTCAGCACACTGGCACTCTAACCTTGGACTTCCAGACCCCAGACTGTGACAAATACATTTATTTTCTTAATACATGTCCCGCCCATCCCCCAAGTCTATGACACTTTATCCTAGCAGCCCTATGTGACTAGCACAACGTCCATCATCTCAGGAACTTCCTTCCTAACTGGTATCTGGAAACTGCATCAGAGCCATGGGAAAGAATGAAGAAAGGCTCAGCCCTTTACGACGGTCAGCACACCTCCACTCCAAGTGCAGCGTATCACACGTGAACCAGGGGTGCTGTGGAACACAGTGAAAGGGAATCTAAACACCCATGACGTCATCACATCCATGCTCAGGGAAGCCAGGCAGCTCGCTCACAGCAGGTGCCGGGGGTGTGCTGAGGCTCTCGGTGGGCTTGGCCTCCCTGCTCATGCACCCAGTTCACATAGAAAAATATAATAGAAACCACACAGAAAAAATATGATAGAAACCAATATACCCACCACGTAGATGTGGGCCATGTCAACATTCTACCCTTTGCTCATTTTTAAAATAAAAGCTTTATTAAGACATTCACATAGCATGCTTTCACTCACTGAAATTGTACAATTTGTGTTTTACATAGAATTTGCAACCATCACCACATTAAATTTATTTATAGAATTTGCAGCCATCACTGCATTAAGTCTACTTACAGAATTTGCAAGCATCACCTCGATAAACTTTAGAACATTTTTATCACCTCAAAAAGAAACCCCTGGTTGGGCATGGTGGTTCACTCCTGTAATTCTAGCACTTTGGGAGGCCGAGGCAGGTGAATCACCTGAGGTCAGGAGTTCACAACCAGCCTGGCCAACACGGTGAAACTCCGTCTCTACTAAAAATACAAAAATTAACTGGGTGTGGTGGTGTACTCCTGTAATCCCAGATGCCTGGGTGTCTGAGGTGGGAGGTTTTTTTTTTTTTAATCCTTGATACTTGGTTTGGTTCCTTTCACACAGGGAAATTGCATCAAGGAAAAGAATTGGGCAAAGTCAGATTTTCATGCCAGCCGGACTCCTTTGCACCCACTTCAGGGAGTATCAGAGCCTCGCGCTATCCTCCAGCCCTGGTCAGATGATATGACTTTGGCTCCAAACATCCTCAAGGTTCAGGTGTCGCAGGCTCCCAGCCCCAAGCAGCTACAGCCTAAGCTTGCAGTCAGGCTTCATGCCGAAGGGCTCCAGCCGCTCGCCCTCAGGGAGCATGCTATTGAGCCTGTCCAGAGGGGCACGGTCTGGTCGATGCCCATCTGTATGCGGCGGAGGATGGCGGAGATCTCGTTCACTTTCTGGATCTGCTCAGCGTACTTGGCATATCTTTTCTGGCGCTCCTGCATGAAGCTGAACAGGGTTTCTACAGACAGATCCATCTCTTTGATTCGTTTAACCAAAGCATTCTGGTCAAAAGCGACGGCCTCTGCACACTGATGCAGGAGATCTTGATATCGGAGGCAGAGCTGCAACACCTGCTGAGAGTCCAGTTTCTCCAATTTGGCATTCGTTGGGGAAGTCTGGCCACTCAATAGCCCTTTCAAAAGGGGCCGGAAGGTTGGAATCTCTTGCAACTTGGTAGTGACATCGGGATCGTTGCTGACATTCCGTGAGGCCTGGGAGCCCTGAGCTACAACCACAATATCATCCATCTTGGCTCTATGCTTGGCTGGTGAAGGAGTCACTATGAAAACTAAGATGCAATTCTTTTTTTTTTTTTTTTTTTTTTTTTTTCTTGAGACGGAGTTTCACTCGTTACCCAAGCTGGAGTGCAATGGCGCGATCTCGGCTCACCGCAACCTCCGCCTCCTGGGTTCAGGCAATTCTCCTGCCTCAGCCTCCTGAGTAGCTGGGATTACAGGCATGCGCCACCATGCCCAGCTAATTTTTTGTATTAGTAGAGACGGGGTTTCACCATGTTGACCAGGATGGTCTCGATCTTTTGACCTCGTGATCCACCCGCCTCGGCCTCCCAAAGTGCTGGGATTACAGGCTTGAGCCACCGCGCCCGGCCCTAGATGCAATTCTTCAGAATAGATCTTCTCAAGGTTTCCTGGGACCTGGGATCCTCCAAGATTTACCCGACCGCCGCCCAGGCAACCACCAGTTGCGGCGCCACCTTGGGCTTGAACCACCTGCGGGATAGACTCGGCCGCCGCCAAGAAATCGGCCTAGGGAGTCAGCAGCAGATCTGCTTCCCGCGGCCGCAGTCTGCGTAGCCGCTGGTGCTCTTCAGGTGCGGCCCGCAGGCCCGGGGCGTTCGTCAGACCCTCCGACCCGCTAGGGAGCCCGAACTCTTTCAGACTCGTGCTGCCCTCAGCTGGACCCTGGCCCTTTTTCACATACCAGAGGAGTCGATTTATCGTAGCCCCAGGTCCCAGCTCCTTCTCAGTCTAGCGCTTCGGACTCCCTGGAGCCCCAACTCCCTCACCCTGGAATCCCGGGAATCTCCAGTCCACATTTTCTCAGAGTCGGTCCCGGCCCTTCGGTCCCCTGGCATGACCTCGTGAGGCCGCAGTGCCCGAGGGGGTGAGCCCTGACTCTCCTTAGAGCCTGGAGATGCCCAGGTCCTCCCAAGCTCGAACCTATCTCCTAAGCTCCTTCTCAGCCTCTGTGGTCCCCAGAGGTCCTGAGAAAAAAAAACCAGTTCCCTCTGCCTCGCCCGGATCCTCACAAACCGCCCCCCCCCCAAAAAAATGAGAAGCTGTGAGAAGACGGAGGCAGAAATTAAACTGGTGTGTCTTCAAGCCAAGGGATGACAGTCACCAGAAGCTAGGAGAGAGGCATGGAATAGGTCTCTCCCAGAACCTCCAAAAGGAATCACTCTACCAACCTATTATTTTCGGGCTTCTAGATATCAGAAAGGTAGCTTGACAAGTTGTACACTTTTGAATACTGCTTCAACTAAATCTTCTACAGTCAAAGTGAAGCCAGTACTCAAACGGGACCTGGAGCCTGAAAAGCATGACAACACTTCAGGGATTGCTCTGTAATGATGAAAGCAGGGTAAATGAAACTGGGAGAAGGTTGGATTATACCTCATCACGCCAGACACATGAATGTCTATTCAGGATGCAAAGTACCTGAAGAGAAAGCCAGACTATTCTTTGCTGCAAATTTATTGAAGACAACTCTCATGTCTTAGCCATTTGAATAATTATTTATATTTATTTATATCTCATCTTGCTTCAGAGATAATTCAAAAAGAATCCACGAACACAGAAAATATAATTATATAGCGTAAGAAAAAGCAAGGACAGAGACAAAGTGGAACCAGAAAAGGGATTTAACAGTGCTTGTCATTTGATCTACATATAAATTTATTTTTAAAAATAAGCTTTCTAGAAGCTCACTTATTCTTCTTTGTATTAATGCCAAGTGCAGGATCTGGAACATAGTAGGGTCAATAAATACTCATTTAATTGAATACTTCCATGTCAGATGTGGAAGGACAGTAGAGAAAAGGTTGTTATTTGAAGCCCGATTACTTTTAAAAAAAACAGCTTTGTTGAAATATAGTTGATATGCAGTAAGCAGCACATGTTTAAGTTATACAGCTTGACAAATTTTGAAACTTATAGATATTTGTGAAACCATCACCATAAACAAAATAATAAAAATTATATAATCAAAGGTAAAAAAAAAAAAAATTAGCTGGGTGTGGTGGTGTACTCCTGTAATCCCAGATTCCTGGGTGGCTGAGGTGGGAGAGTCACTTGAACCCAGAAGTGGAGGCTGCAGTGAAACAAGATTGTGCCACTGCACTCGAGCCTGGGCGACAGAGCGAGACCCTGTCTCAAAAAAAGAAAAAAAAAAAAAAAACAAGAAAGAAGATTCTCAAAGAATATAATTATATTAAATAATGTATAGCATATTATGTTAAATAACAGAATATATGTTCTTGATTTCTCCCAAGAGAGTGCTATCTATTAGCTATGGATCATCCTATGATCAGAAAATAAACCCTACTCTGTAGTCCCTGTCAAGGAAAATTAGTGGAAACTCTTATTTTACCAGGCAAGCAACGGGGCTGAAAAGATCTTAGCAAGGCACTAGCTACACAGCTTAATGCCTATTCAGGGATACAACTAAAACTTCAGTTCATCAATGGTACTCTCAAATTTTATATGGAAACAAAGCTCGCAAATCAGGTTACGAAGTAACTTTTAGAAGGAGACGGAGAAGGGACTTTCATGCCTTCAGGGCTGACAATGTGTTTTTCTCATCCTCAAATTTCAGGACCCAAATTGAAATGTGAAAGCTCAATCAATGTCTGCTGACATTTGTGGTGAGTGGTCAACATATGCTTCCAAGTACCTGATCCTCTCACTTCCAAGGAGAGATGTGGACTCAGATATTCGATTAGGAGAGCCCTAAATAATTCATACAAAAGAATCTAATTTGGTTAGGCCTGCGGAAGAGGAACTCAATTCCCACATTTAGAAACGTCTTTGTATCTAACCTAAATCTTGCATGTTCCTCTTGTTCTAGTATGAATAGAGTAAAAAAAATGCTATGAAATCATGACCCTGATTCTGCTTATCCAAGCTATATAAATGGTCTCAGTCTATTTTCTATTGCTTATAACAAAATAACTGAAACTGGATAACTTTTTAAGAACAATAATTTATTTCTTACAGTTCTAAAGGCCGAGAAGTCCAAGGTTGAGGGGCCTCATCAGGAGAGAGCCTCCCTGCTGGTGGTGAAGCAGGATAGTTCCCTGACCCCTTCACAGGACTCACAAAGGGAATGCCTCATTTACTCAGCCTGCAGCTCTCAACTCCTCCCATGCACACGCACACAAGAGAACGAGGTGGGAACTGGCATGTGCTGTGTGTGGGCCCTAGAACTACCTGGCCACTTCAGCACCAGCAGGGGCAAAGTCCACCTCTCAAGGGAGGGAGTACACAGGTGAGAAGGTGCAGGAGCCAGGGTGAGTGCTTTTGGGCACCAACAGGTGTGTGAACTCTGTGCCAACCCACGGCTGTGTCTGGTGGGGGGACGCTCACCACCCCTGAAGACCCAGAGGAAGTGTTACAGTGCTCTTTTAGCTTTGCCATCAGTGTGCAACTTAAAATGTTAAAAGCTCAGGACCCTCTGCCTTTTCATTTGAGGTGGCTGCCTTCTGCCAGCGAGGGCAAAGGGTCAGCACGACAGCCTTTTGCAGCCACACTCATGGCACCCAAGCTCTTGTCCAGCATCCAGGAGAAATGGGATAACACAAATGAATTGAAGAATGCTAAGTGTGGGGGATTTTATTGCTGATGAAAGTGGCTTTCAGCGGGAAGGGGAGCTGAAAGGGGGATGGGGAGGGAAGGTCATCTTCCCCTGAAGTCCAGCTGTCTCTGGCTAAATTCTTCACTGCCAAGCTGTCCCTCAGAAATCAAATCACTTCTCTCCAATGTCCAACTGTAGTCTCCAACATCCAGCTGTTTCTCCTCTCTGCCAGCTGAGTTCTGGGGTTTTTATAGGCACAGGATAAGGGGCAGGGTAAGCCATGGGTGGCTTTAAGGCAACATTTGAGCAGGAAAACTGGGGTATAAGTTCTTACTTTGGGCAGTGGTTTCAGGCTTTCTGGCTTGAGTGTGGGACCCTGGCTGGGGACCCATCCTCTCCTGCCCAGAATTTCCCTGTCTCCTGGAAGTCCCCCATCAGTGGGGACTCTGCAGAGGCCCGATGCTGCACAGGGCATCACATGGTGAGGGGGCTGAGTGTGCTAGCTCATGTCTCTCTTCCTCTTCTTACTAAGCTACCAGTCCCACTTTAATGACAACTCATGAATCCATTAATCCATCAATAAAATCCAGGTACCACATAAAGGCCACACCTCTCAGTACTACCATATTGGAGATTACATTTCAACAGGAATTTTGGAGGGGGCATTCAAATCATAGCATACAGAAACTAAAAGATTGACATATGAAGCTGTTCTAATCTAACTACTCTAATATGCTGTCTCTGAATTACCAATGAATTTATCTTTCTAGGTAAAAATCTAAATAAACTAATACTAATGTCATTGGGCCGTTCTCTGGCCACTTGCTATAGGGCACTGCTTCTGAATTTCTTTTTGTCCAACTTATCTTTCAGTTGATTGTATTTTCAGCCTTGAAAGCCAACAGGTTGGTTGGCTTATTATCTAATTTTAATAAAACCTAAAGATTGTAGTAGAGAAAAAGTCTATTCTTTGGTCTCCAGCTCAAGGTCCCATTGTCATTTCCCTCCTGAGAGTTAAGGAAGGGGTTTACAGAGGAAAATTCTCATGGGCCATGCTCAATCAATCTTTAAATGTGTTTCCTCTGGTTTCAGCAGCATCAACTCCCCCCAGCACAGAGATTAAATAATACTTTGTCATTTCATTCTTTTCCCAAGCAGATGGCCTTAGGAATGTATTTACTGCCACCTTGTGGAATGGAAATAAATGTATATGTAAAGGGCCTATTCTAGTCGATTTTTGGTCACAGCTTGAGAACATTTTTCTCCTGTTTTGATCATTTTGCTTTCTCTGGGAAGGAGCCTCTGTGCTGATCCTGTTACAAGAGCCTGTTGCATCTGGTGGGAGGTGAGGGGGAAGACTCAGTTTTCTTCTTACACTGTCATTCTCTGTCAAAATGGAGCTATAGCATATGAAAATCAAAAGCTTTCAGTCCTTGGAAAACTCCTAAACCTCACTGACAGTGCCAGGAATTGAACCATAATCCCAGATAATTATATTTACAAGAAAAGGCCTACCCATAATCTCTGCAAAAGATAATATTATTCACATATGTTTTGTATAGAAATCGCATACATTGACTTAGCATGTTTGGATTTTGATCTTAGACTAGAAAATCAGCCTGACCTAACAGAAGTGTCTAAAATTGTCTGCCCTACAATATATCACTCCATTTGCTTTTCATGCTGTGCGTGGTCTGGTTTATTTTCCATTGCATTTTTCTGTTGCAAAGACATTTCTATAGCTGTATTTATCTCTTGAGATGGCTCTAAAAAACTGACTGACTTAAAAACAAGACTGTACCCATGTTGGGATAAACATATCTGTTTTACCTCAGAGTAAATTATCTCATTATAGGAAAGTTTACATACGTTAAATACACACCAAATTTTTTGGTGCTGGTGGCTTGAAACTGGGTCTCACTCCATCATCCAGGCTGCAGTGCAGTGGCAAGATCACGGCTCACTGCAGCCTCAACCTCCTAGGCACAAGTGATCCTCACTGCAGCCTTAACCTCCTGGGCACAAGTGATCATCCCATCTCAGCCTCCCGAGTAGCTGGGACTACAGGCATGCACCACCACACCCAGCTGATTATTTTGCATTCTGTAGACCTATGGTTTTGTCATCTTACCCAGGCTAGTCTTGAAGTCCTTTGCTTCAAGCAATCCACCCATCTCAGCCTCCCAAAGTGCTGGGATTACAGGCATGAGCCACTGCACCTGGCCTACACCAAAATGTTTTAAAGGTTTCATTATAAACAATGTATCTTTCTAATTTTAAAAATACACGGTCTTTTCACTTGGAAGAAGCTAGCTTTGTACAGCTCTTCTTCACAATACCTGAGTAATAACTCATATTACTGCAGCTGTAGCCTGAACAATCACAATAGTTATAATACTGCACAGCAAGGACATTAAAGCTAAACAGATGAAATGTAGGAAGTAGCTAAAACTATCCTGCAGCAAAACTTCTTTGTTCATGAAATCTTTTTTTTTTTTTCACCAAAAGAAGAAATTAACTCTACCCAGGGTTGTGATTTTTGCCACACAATTCTCTTTATGTGCCAAAAGGTTCTGGAGCTGAAAGTCCAAGAGAGGAGGGACAGGTGACTGTGAGGCTCTCTAGGGAATGCCTGGGAATCTGGAATACTGAAGTATGAATATGTGGGAGAGCAAAGGTGTGACACAAGGCAGGACCCGGAAAGGGAGCCAAGCCAGATTCTCCAAGAGCCATGTAAGTCCCCAGGCTCAGGTTTTTGGAGTATTGTCAAAGCTAGAGGGAGACAGAAAGGGTCAGGAGTAGGAGGTTACAGTGAACTATGATAACACCACTGCAGTCCAGCTTGGGCAACAGAGCAAGACCCTGTCTCTTCAAAATAAAAAAGAGGCCAGGCATAGTGGCTCACCCCTGTAATCCCAGCACTTTGGGAGGCTGAGGCAGGTGAATCACCTGAAGTCAGGAGTTCGAGATCAGTCTGACCAACATGGAGAAACCCTGTCTCTACTGAAAATACAAAATTAGCCGGGTAGCATGCCTGTAATTCCAGCTACTTGGGAGGCTGAGGCAGGAGAATTGCTTGAATCTGGGAGGCAGAGGTTGCGGTGAGCCAAGATCACACCATTGCACTCCAGCCTGGACAACAAGAGAGAAACTCTATCTCAAAAAAAAGAAGAAGAAGAAGAAGAAGAAGAAGAGGAAGAAAGTAAAGTCAGTCACCAAATATTTACTCAGAATGTTGGGTCACTGGTGTTGTTCACCAAATATGTCATCTCTCCTGCACTCAGGAGGAAATTGTACTTCCTGGTCCCCAGGTGCCTGAGTGGGGCCATGTGAACAGTTTTGGTCAAGTAGAGATCAGAAATGACATGTGTCACTTCAGGGCAGAACATTTGATTGTTGCAAGACTTAGAGTTCTTTATTACCCATGGGGTAGTGGCCTGAAATTCATGGTGGCTCGGCTCACCTGAACTTCTGAGAGAATGCCACAGCACAGTATCTGTGCTGGGCATGTGATGTAAGTGAGAAAAAAACCTTTATGGTTTAGGCCACTAACATTTTGGAGATGTTTGTTACTGCAGCATGACAAGGCCAACCTTGAGACGTACCTGCATTAGGGAGGCAGTATTGATTGTCTCTCTGAAGTATACAAAGTATTAACATGGTCCTTATGCTTGAACTTTGAGTGGCTAAAGCTTGTAGTGGATGTCAAGAGAAGGTGTTAGACAGTGCCAAGAAAATCTTACATTTAAAAGCAGTTTTCTGGCCAGGTGCAGTGGCTCACGTCTGTAATCCCAACACTTTGGGAGGCTGACGCGGGCTGATCACTTGAGGCCAGGAGTTCAAGACCAGCCCGGCCAACATGTTGAAACCCCATCTCTGCTTAAAATACAACAATTAGCGGGGTGTGGTCGCACATGCCTGTGATCCCAGCTACTCGGGAGGCTGAGGCAGGAGAATTGCTATAACTCAGGAGGCAGAGGTTACAGTGAGTCAAGATAGCGCCACTGCACTTCAGCCTGAGTGACAGAGCAAAACTCCAACTCAAAAATAAATAAATAAAAATAAAAGCAATTTTCTGTCTTCTAAAAAGAAGATTGATTTCACCTTCCAGGCAAACATTTATTTTAAGAACACCAAAATGTGCCCTTTGGTCACTAATATGAATCAAGAATACTCACAAAGATTCTTAGCAGAGTGTGTGGAAGACCCCACTAATTAAATCTGGCTCTTTTAGAACAGGAGGCAAAGCCTTGACTTGGAAATGTAAATTGTTACATAGACTTGAGTCAGAGTTGTGGCTCAGGAGCTTTCTTGCTTTCTTGACCAAGGAAACTTATCACTCTGTCTTAGTCTTGCTCAGATATTCCCAAGGGGTAGGCAGCTGAAAATGACCCTAAGGAGAGTCTGGGTCCCTGGGGTTGGAACAGAACCACTACAAAGAGCTACACAGGCCACTTTCTCTGTTGTTCATCTCTTCATTTATTCCTGGGCCTCGATAAGGCCCTATCAAAAGTTGAGCCCTGGCTTTCATTTTGTTGGGGGGGAATGCAGGGAAGAGAAAATGCCCCACTTGAGATGCAGTGGTAAGCAGGACTGTAGTGCCTGCCCTTTCAGGTCAGGGGATGGTGATAACATCAGCTAGAGCAAGGCCCACTGCCCATTAGCAAAAGCGCCATCCGGAGAGACGTGGAGCTCATGCCAAGGAGGCTATAACAAGGAATAGGAGGAACCCGATGCAACCATGTGTTAACATTGGTGATGATGATAGTTAATGTCATATAGAGCTTACCATGAGCCAGTTATTGTTCTAAGCAAAAATTTTAAAGGTATCCATACACGCACAAAGTGTCACATGATGACACCATGTTTCACCATGTTGGCCAGGCTGGTCTCGAACTCCTGACCTCAACCTGACAGCAATCTGGGAAGCTTTCAGAAATACACTGGGAACACACTGCAGGAGTGGGTGGAGTTTGACTTCTATAACTCAGCAGAGAGGGACTGGGAGTAAGGGGTTAATGACCATCTTTTGAAATAACATGCCGGCAGTATCTGGACACACCACATCCAACTGTTTAGTTGAGAACGTCTACAACTGAGCTTATATTATAAAAATCGTAAGATGTTTGTTTCACTTCATTGTCTTTGTCCTTTCCTCCTTCCATGATTCCTCACAGTAGAGGTAGTCACTAACTCACTAATAACTGATTAACTTTATGTCCTGACCTCCTGGAGGCTGCCCACAAGATTAATAAACTTGCTTTTTCCGAAGGACAATAATCCTTAGGTCACACAGACCTTCTTTGTTTTTCTTTGTTTTTCTTGAGACAGAGTCTTGCTCTGTCACCCAGGCTGGAGTGCTATGGCACGATCTCAGCTCACTGCAACCTCCACTTCCTGGGTTCAAGAGATTCTCCTGCCTCAGCCTCCCAAGTAGCTGGGATGACAGGCACCTGCCACCATGCCAGGCTAATTTTGGATTTTTTAAATTTTTTTAAGATGGAGTCTTGCTCTGTCACCCAGGCTGGAGTACAGTGATGCGATCTTGGCTCACTGCAACCTCTGCCTCCCTGGTTCAAACAATTCTCCTGCCTCAGCCTCCTGAGTAGCTGGGACTACAGGCACTTGCCACCACACCCAGCGAGTTTTTTGTGTTTTTAATAGAGACAAGGTTTCACCGTGTTAGCCAGGATGGTCTCAATCTCCTGACCTTGTGATCTGACTGCCTTGGCCTCCCAAAGTCCTGGGATTACAGGTGTGAGCCACTGTGCCTGGCTCAATGTGAGCCACTTTACAGCCTGAGCCACATTACAGTGTGAGCTACGTGCCTGGCTCAATTTTTGTATTTTTAGTAGAGATGAGGTTTCACCATGTTGGCCAGGCTGGTCTCGAACTCCTGACCGCAAATAATCCACCCACCTCGGCCTCCCAAAGTGCTGGGATTACAGGCATGAGCCACTGCGTCTGGCCCATACAGACCTTCCTGATGACGTCCAGAAGTTTGATTGACTGTGGGACACAAGCAGCTTTGATCATCAGAGATCTCACCTCCCACATACCTGCCTTATTTCTTAAAGTCCTGTTATGTTCAAAGGCAGTTTGAATTTGAGAGTTTGCCACTCCTGTGCTTACGCTTTGGCCAGATGGAAGAAACCGTTTTCTGCCCCTAAGTGCTGATATGTCCGTGTTTCATTTATGATGCATTGGGTACCTGAACCTAGTTTTTGGAGTTCTACAACACTTCTACCGTAAAACAATCCTCTAATACAAACAGTCCCCAACCTTTTTGGCAAGAGGGACTGATTTCGTGGAAGATAATTTTTTTATGGACTGGGGGATGGGAGTTGATTTCGAGATGATTTAAGTGTATTACATTTATTGTGCACTTTATTTCTGTTATTATTACATTGTAATATATAATGAAATAATCATACAACTCACCATAATGTGTACAATCAGTGGGAACCCTGAGCTGGTTTTCCTGCAACTAGACGGTCCCATCTGGGAGTGATGGGAGACAGTGACAGATCATCAGGCATTAGATACTCATAAGGAGCACGCAACCCAGATCCCTCACATGCGCAGTTCAAAACAGAGTTCACACTCCTATGAGAATCTAATGCCATTGCTGATCTGATAGGAGGTAGAGGTCAGGCAATAATGCTCGCTGGCCCACAGCTCACCTCCTGCTGTGCGGCCCATTCCTCACAGGACACAGACTTGTACTGGTCTGCAGCCAGGGGCTTGGGGACCCCTGATCTACCACTTCCTGAGGGCTTACTATGCACTGGGTACCATCATCCATTCAACAAATGCACTTTAATCCCCAACTAATGCCAGGACCTGGGAGGAGCCCTGGAGATGGAGCAGTGCATAAGGCAGATAAAGTCCTGTCCTGGTGGAGCTACTCACTTTGTAGTGGGACAGAAAATAAACAAGCAAGTCAGTTAGTTGACTTTTACAAATAATGGCATAGGCTACGAAGGAAGCAAACAGCACGTGTGATTGATAGAGAGAGGCGGGGTGGTGCACAGGGAGTGTGCGTTAGCCACAACCTCTCTGAGGAGATGACTTGAGCTGAGATGTAAGAGAGAAGAAAGGGCCAAAGACCCTGGGGGCTCCAGGCACGGTGGCTTGTCCGGCAGGAACGCGCTTGGAGCAGCAGAGGAACTAAGTCCAGTGAGGCTGGGGCTTGGTGAGGGAGGTCAGGCAGGGCGAATTTCAACTTTACTTTAGCAACAATGGGACGTCTTTGAAGAGCTTTAACTAGGAAAGCAAAGGGATCTCATTTACTTTATTAAAAGATGATATGGCCGCTAAGGTGACCTAACATTTATTGAGTACTTACTATGTGCCAGACAGTTCTAGGCACTTTGGGTTGTCTCATTTAATCCTCACTTCAATCCTAGGAAGTAAGTTTTTATCCCATTTTATACACAATGCCATTGTTTGCCTTAGGTGACGCAGCCAGTAAGCTGAGTAGATTTCACTCAGTGTACACATGAATGTGATGTCCTGCCAGCATAATTGCACCTCAGATAGAGTTGATGGCTGTTTCCAAAAAGAGAGACCCCCTGAGGGGCCCCAGAGGCCATGCACGGCACCTGAAATTCACGGGTACACCAAGTATCTTATGCAGACAAAATAAATACTATGCTGTGCTCATTTCATCAATGCTTGTTACCAATAAGATATACATTCCTGAAAGAATCACTGAATTTACTGTACCTTTGTGTCATTTTGTGTCTCCTCATGCAACAGATATTGAGAGTACAAGCCACAGCATTTGAAGTCCATTAAATTGTCTGACTTTGAAAAGGAGTCCCCTCTACAACCACTAAGGAACCCCTAGTGTTGAGCAGCAGTTTTCTGCTTTATTTTTTTTTTTTCTTTTCTTTTTTTGAGACAGAGTCTCACTCTGTCACCTAGGCTGGAGTGCAGTGGCACATTCTCAGCTCACTGCAACCTCTGCCTCATGGGTTCAAGCGATTCTCCTGCCTCAACTTCCCTAATAGCTGGGACTACATGTGCACACCACTATACCCCGCTAATTCTTTGTATTTTTAGTAGAGATAGGGTTTTGTCACGTTGGCCAGGCGAGACTCGAACTCCTGGTCTCAAGTGATCCACCCACCTCTGCCTCCCAAAATGCTGGAATTACAGGCGTGAGCCACCACACCCAGCCTTCTATGTTGTGTCTTGGATGCGAGGGTGCCAGTGAAATCTCTACAGTCACCACTCCTGTTCCACCCATTGCTGCAGTTCTGAACTCCCTGTCCTCACATCACTTAATATTGGCACCCACATGCATGCACAGTCCCGCATACAGGTTTATCTTAAAGGTGGACTTGAGATGATCCACAATGAGACAAAGTTGGAAGACCACAGGCAAGGTCACCATAGACAGACCGGTCCCTGGTAGGCACGTTTGATAGTGAAGTTGCCACTTCAGTCTGATTCTTTCATTTCATGGAATTCGACACCAAAAAAGCAAGGCTCCCAGTACCAGCTCCAGCTAGCCACATGTGAGTGAATGAAAGTAAGAGGGTGGTTTACCACACTGTGTGAATGTGTTTAGAACTTGGCACCAGCAAATTTATGTTCTACTTTCCCAACCCAGTCTGTAAAATATACCCTCTACTTGACCTGGAACGTAATGATATCTATGGCTAAAACTGCCAATGAGAGGAAGGTTTAAGGATTTCAGACATAAACAAGCTGTTGCTTCACTGGATTTTTAAATGTACTGCTTGTTGTATTGGGTGCCTTCCTCAGAATGGGCACTATTATTAAATGCCTTATCATTATCGCCTTTATTACATACAACAATCCTTATAAAGCGTAAGATGTTATTGTCCCCATTTTATGAGGAAAATAGGACTAGAGAGGTTAAGTAAATTGCCTAAAGAAATGCAGCTAGTTAGCATCTTGGCCAAGATTCAATGATAGGCCTATTTTTGAAGCCTATGTGTATGTTTAGTCACACAATTCTACCTGACTCTCTTCCAAAAACTACGATCATCTGATTTGAGGCAACGTGAAAAACATTTTGATTGTTTACAATATTTCTCATTTGCAAATAATGCTACTATTAGTGTCACCTTCAAATAAAGGAATGTCAGGGAAATTTGAATCCTGAAATCGCAGAACTAGAAAGGGACTTAGAACTAGACAGTGACGTGTGGACTGGATCACTGTGTACCCACGAGCAGTGGACTAGATGACAACTAAAGTCAGCACAGCTGTCTCAACAGCCGAGCAGATGACAGACACTCAAATAAGTATCATCTACTAGGAAGCCACCATGTGACGCTAAACCCTAATTTCATTGGTGCTTCCAATACTCAGCACGTATATGGAACATTATATTTAAAACTGCTTCAAACTTCGTTTACAAGGCACCTAAGAAAAGATCTCATTACTCTGTAATCACTCCCCTCTTTGTCTAAACACAGTATTATCAGGCTTAATTACCCTCTTATTTACCAAACTTGGTCCTAAATGAGTCTTGGTTGTTCTCAAAAACTAAATAGTCTTCTAAATATGAAGACTGACCACCGATCAAGGATATTCAGTAGAAAAAATGTAAAGAAGAAATACCAAAAATTCTTGGAACAAGTCTGCTTTTTAAAATATATAAATGGTCTTCCAAGGGGAACGTATATTTTTTCCAGCTGAACTGAGGTATAATTGACAAATAAAAACTGTATGTATTTACAGTGTACAATATGATATTTGCATATACATATACACCATTTCACATAGTTACTTATTTTGGTATGTGTGGTGAGAACACTTAAGATCTACTCTCTTAGCAAATTTCAAGTGAACAATACAGTACTGTTGTATTGTTGACTATAATTACCATGCCGTTCATTAGATCGCTAAAATTTCATCAACATCGCCAAGCACGGTGGCTCACGCCTGTAATCCCAGCACTTTGGGAGGCTGAGGCAGGTGGATCACAAGGTCAGGAGTTCAAGACTAGCCTGGCCAAGATGGTGAAACCCCATCTCTACTAAAAATACCAGAAGAAATTAGCTGGGCATGGTGGCAGGTGCCTGAAGTCCCAACTACTCTGGAGACTGAGGCAGAGAATTGCTTGAATCCGGGAGATGGAATTTGCATTAGTGAGCCGAGATAGCGCCACTGCACTCCAGCCTGGGCGACAGAGTGAGACTCCACCTCAAAAAAAAAAAAAATTTTTGATCAACATCTCTTTTTTTTTTTCTTTTTTCTTTTTCTTTCTTTCTTTTTTTTTTTTTTCGAGGCGGAGTTTCGCTCTTGTTACCCAGGCTGGAGTGCAATGGCGCGATCTCGGCTCACCGCAACTCCGCCTCCTGGGTTCAGGCAATTCTCCTGCCTCAGTCTCCTGAGTAGCTGGGATTACAGGCACGCGCCACCATGTCCAGCTAATTTTTTGTATTTTTAGTAGAGACGGGGTTTCACCGTGTTGACCAGGATGGTCTCGATCGCTTGACCTCGTGATCCACTCGCCTCGGCCTCCCAAAGTGCTGGGATTACAGACTTGGGTCACCGCGCCCGGCCTGAGGCTGCACATTTTTTTTTTTTTCTTTTTTTTTGTTTGAGACGAAGTTTCACTCTTGTTACCAAGGCTGAAGTGCAATGGCACGATTCCAGCTCACCGCAACCTCCGCCTCCTGGGTTCAGGCAACTCTCCTGCCTCAGCCTCCTGAGTAGCTGGGATTACAGGCACGCGCCACCATGCCCAGCTGATTTTTTGTATTTTTAATAGAGACGGGGTTTCACCATGTTGACCAGGATGGTCTCGATCTCTTGACCTCGTGATCCACCCACCTCGGCCTCCCAAAGTGCTGGGATTACAGGCTTGAGCCACCGTGCTCGGCCTCAACATCTCTTTTTGATGAACATTTCTCCATTTCCCCAATCCTCAGCCCCTGGCAACCACCATTCTACTTTCTGTTTCCATGAGTTCAACTTTTTAGATTCTACCTATAGTTAAGATCATGTGATATTTGTCTTTCTGTGTCTTGCTTATCTCATTTAGCATAATGTCCTCCAGATTCACCCAAGTTATCACAAATGACAATATTTCCTTCTTTTTATAGCTGACTAATAAATACTCCATCATACATACACCACATTTTCATTATCTCTTCATGTATCAACAGACACTTAGGTCATTTTCATACGTTGGCAATTATAAACAATGCTGAAATGAACATGGAAGTGCAGCTATCTCTTCAACATGCTGATTTCGTTACCATTGGATATATATACCCAGAAGTGGGATTGCTAGATGATTCAGTAGTTCTATTTCCAGTTTTTTGAGGACCCTTTATACTGTTTTTTATAATTACTATACCAATTTACAGACCCACCTTTTCTTGCCAACACTTAACTGTCTTGTCTGTGTGATAATAGCCATCCTAATGGGCATGAGATGATATCTCATTGTGGTTTTGATTTGCATTTCCCTGACGATTAGTAATAACGAGCACATTTTCATACACCTTTTGGCCATCTGTATGTCTTCTTTGGAAAATGTCTATTCAGATCCCTTGCCTATTTTTAAATTGGATTATTTGGGAGTTTTTTGCTATTGAGTTGTGCGATTCCTTATATATTTTGGGTATTAACCCCTTATCAGATACGTGCGTGGCAAATATATTCTCTCATTCCCTAGGTTGCCTTTTCACTCTTGATTGTTTCCTTTCTGTGCACAGCTTTTTTTTCCCCACTTATTTATTTTTGCTTTTGTTGCCTAAATAAGCACTTTAATGTGTGAATTCTAGAGTGTTTATTTTTCAAACTAACCACTTTATCATCACACCTTACATATGCCTTATAATTAATAAATCTAAATATCAGTTAAGAAGTACAATTACATTACTAATTGTACCATTGCCAAGATAAAACGATCTTCATTTGAAAATTCTTTCCCATATTCATCTTACTTATTTTTTCAATGAATATAGTATTAAGTCTTTCAAAGCTGGCTCATATATTTACATATGTTGATTTTATAAATATTTGATTTGGTGGACTTTCTTTTCTATTTTTACTGGTCAAGTTCATTTTAAAAATCACGAGACAGTTTTCTGCGTTTATCTTAAAAGTGCTAGACAACCCCCACATAACTGTGGTTATTCATATACTAGACATTTGGTGTTTGACGGGTAATGGTGACGTTTTGTACTAGTTGGCCCCCACAGCAGATTTTAACTCTCACCAATAGAAGTCTTAATAAGGTAAATAGTTACTTTTCAAATAAAAACGTATTATATTTTCTTCCTTTCTAAAAAAATGGTCATTTACTTTAAATTAATCAGTTAATCAATTTCTATTATTCTTAAGTAATTAAAAAAGCAAAATTCACTAAATATTTGTAATAAAATGTGATAATCATTGTTCCATGCAGTCCCCACCAAGCAGTAAAAAATTACTCAGTATGTAAGCAAATGAAAACATGAACAAATAAAGCCAAAATCTTAGATTTTGTGCATTCAAAGTATTTGCCTAAGAGCAAATCAGATGATACTAAACACAGCCTTCAGGTTAGAGATCTTAATTTCATAGATTAAATAGGCATATGTAATTTCTCAAATTTTCCTCTCGAAACCTAAATTTCAGAAATGTGTTAAGATATGTTACAACATCCAATTTTTCTCTTTTCTTGTGAATTCTATTCAGATATAACGTACATAAAGGAAAGGACATTTAAAAAAAGAAAAGTACGTAACCGTAAGTATGACACTTCAGTGAAGACACTCGTGTAGCTAGCACCCAGATCATGAAACAGAACATGACCGGCACCTCCAAAACCCCCTCATGAACCCTCCCAGTCACAACCTTCCACAGTGACCACTAGGCTGACCTAAACCCATAGTTTTTTGCCTCTTTATAAACTTCATATAAATGGATTCACACAGTATGCACTCTGTGACTAGGACCTTCCTTCAATATTGTTTCTGAAATCCATTCCTATTGTTGCGTGTAGGTGCAATTTGTGTCTCCCCATTGCTGTACAGTATTCTAGGGTATGAATATACTATAATTTATGTATCCACTATATTGCATGGGACATATGTACACTGAAACATTATGTGTTGTTTATCTGAAATTCAAATTAAACTAAGATGCCTGTATTTCATCTGGCAATCCTAACCCTTGCCAACACTCAACATTGTCTGTACAGGTACCTATTTTATTTTAAAAACAAAAGTAAACAAATTGAAACCACTTGCCACACTTGCAAAAGTTGCATCTACAAAAATAAAAGTGAAGATGTAACAGTCATTCAGTCCATCTGAATCCTGCAGAGAAACTGGCTCAAGAGCACCTCCTCCTCCAGGGGGAAAAACGTTCACTTTATATAATGACCCATCTTTCAGCTGTTTACATTTATTAACTCACCTGGAACATGGCCAAATCTTCACTTTATTTTTGATGTGTAAATGGCCTCAATTGTCTTAATAGTTTGCTTACAAACACGGAAGTTGTAGTTATTATAATGTTTAATATTTTTAAAGTCCTTTTATTCTTCAAAGCTTATTACAAATTACAAATTAATTAAGCTCTACAACAGCCCTTCACCCCAGGGAAGAAAGAAACGTCTATACTTCATTTAAAGCTCAGAATCCAAAGTCAAGATAAGAACCAAGTGGCCGTGAGCCACAGAGTAAATTTCAAACCTAAAACTGAAGATCTTGGCTCCATGTTCCAAACACCAAGCTTACATCAAGGAAAACACTGACATTCTACCAAGAGAAAAACTGTTGCCATTCTTCTTCTCCATCTAAAAATAGGAAGGAGAGTTGGGGTTGGAGGAATGCTGAACTTTTGACAAAGTGCGAATCTCCCTTCTCAGATATAAGCCTCATCAGTAAGATTTCAACCTCAGTAAAATTCTGATTGGTTTTTTGATTCTAAAAATGGGTACTCATCTAGAACACAAGGTTCAGACAAATGATAGCCACAGCAAGTCAGAAACATATAGAGTTAGGAAAATCTAGTGAGGTCCAGAGGAAATTCTAGGAGTAAATTCCAAATGATTATTTGCTGAGGATATCCTGAATTATAATTATTCTGTTTTATCCTAGAATGTGATTCCTGAACAAGGACTGAAAATTACTGAACTAGTACAATAAAGCTGTTCTAAATTTCTCTCTTGACCTTTCCAGCCACAAAAATGTTGGCATGAGAGAATATTTGTTCTAAAATGGCTATTGTCCAAGCCTAGTCTTGATTAAAAGTGAAGCTCTGAGGTTCTGTTGGGAAACAGCTGGGATATTTCTGGGGGAAGCATTTCAATCTAATTCCATATTTGTCTTCAAATATTAACCAATGATTTGTGAAACCTTCCTTAACAACCAACATTTAAAGAAATAAAAATTGTGTTATTTTCCAGAACAGCATCCCCCTGAATTATCCCCTTAGTTCCTCCAGAAATATCTCCATCAAATTGCTTACAGTTAAGATATATTTTCCTTTATCTGCACTTTCTTTCTATTGAATGAAGGATGTATAGGGTACCCTTGACATAAGTAACCCCATCTTCGGAAAAGACTCCATCTTACATTTCATAGGGCACTTTGCCAACAGAGACAAGATGCTTTGCTTAATAAATAAATGAATAATAAAGACCTCATCCAACCAGATAAGGTTGTCAACAAGCATGCTCTTCCATAATCAGTCTTCAGGCGGAGGACTCTGTGGCCATAAAAAGAGGAGGGCTTCAGCAGCTCGAAGCAGCCATATTAGCTGACACTGTCTTGCTGTCCCTCATAATGAGTAGTTGGCCTCTGCCGCTGAAGACTCTGCCCACATCTAAGACCCTTCCATGCAAGACAGTCAGACCACCTGGCTCACACCAGGAGATTCTTTTTGTCTTAGTCACTCTCCCCAATTAATGAAAAATGGTCCATTAACCATTTTTCTTGGCTCCATGTTTCATTAACCATTTTTTCCTATCTCTTTTTCTCTTGAAGTTAAATGTTACTTCATTTGTTGGGGAATACTGAATCTCTAACATAAGTATACAGTTGTGTATGATTTGCAATATTGACTGACTGGTGGGATGGCTTGAGCCTGTGTGCCCCGCATCTCTGAGTACTAAGTAAATGTGAAGTACTAAGGGGAATTGGCTTCTTAGGAACTCCATGTAGCTCATGGCTTTTGTGATTTAAATATCATCAATAAAAGTCTGACATTACAGAAAGATATAAATGTGTGTGGACCTGGTTATCTCTGACTTTGCACCACTCAGGAAAAAGGGAATGGCCATTTAAAAAGTAAAAATGCAAATAGGGTTGGTGTCTATGTACTGAAAAATAAAAGTGTGAGGTCTAGAAAATACACTATTGGTGATGATAAAAGATGAAGTTCAGTTCACATGGGCAAAAAGTAAAAAAATACATTACTTAAATGGAATGAACCAAAGCTATACTACTGAAACAGAACTCTTTAACAGATATGGAAGAAAAGTTGGCAAAGAGTCATAAAATTAAAGAGGGAGAGGTTTTCTAAGTGACTGCCAATACACAACAGTCAACCGGAACACAACACAGACATAGAAAAATAACCTTGTCTTCAGGTAGAGAGTTATTTAGCTAAAAGGGGATTTTTAAGAGGTGAAGTAGTGATGTGTCTTCAAGTTCTTGAAAGGTTTGAACCATTCCAATTTACCATAAAAACCTGGTCATCCTTACGAGGCATGGTGGCTCACACCTGTAATCCCAGCACTTTGGGAGGCAGAGAAGGGTGGATCACTTGAGGTCAGGAGTTTGAGATCAGTCTCGCCAACATGGTGAAACCCTGTCTCTACTAAAAGTACAAAAATTAGCTGAGCGTGATGGTGGATGCCTGTAATCCCAGCTCCTCAGGAAGCTGAAACAAAGCAAAAAAGCATGGTCATCCTCCCATGCCCCACCCCATCCTTATCTCAGTAAGTCTCCCCACCCCAATTTCTTCACATCACAAACCCAGGAATCATTGTTAATGCCTTCCTTTTCCTCATTCCTCCTCTCATCCAGTCTGATACCGAACCAGGCTTGTTCTGCCTACAGTCAACTAATCACTGTGATGATGAGTTTGGCAAAAAGAGAAAAAAATTTATTCACAGAACAGCCCTTCAAGTGAAATACCCTAGCTTGGCTGTAATGAATACGTTTTAAACAATCCTGCTAACTCCATTTTGCCCACCCTGAGCTATGTAGGGCATTCTGTTCTGACAGCTTGTGGTTTGAGACACCTGGTATCTTTGCAACCAGTTTTCTGAGAAACAGGGCCCACTGGCCTATACATCCTATACTTGCAAAACCATGCAACTGCTTACCCCACATCCTGAGTAAAAATACAACTTTAAGTAGAACTTTTTTTGTTAGGCACCCCCGCTTCCCCTAACCTGCTCCATCTGCTTCTGTAATAATCTGCTTACTGCCCCCTGACCCTAAATTGGTATAAAAATGTTGACCACCCTTTGTTCGTGGCCAAGTGGTTTGAGTTCTAGCTGACTCTCAGACGCTGGCATTAAAAGTGGACTCTCAACAAACTCAGAGCATGGCGCTCCTGTTTAAACTCACTCGGGTATAACACAAGAAGCCAGGAGAAGAGCTCTCAAATGGGTCTCCCTGAAGATCAGACTTAGGGACGTTTACGGGTTAGAGAAGTTGGGTGGTCTAAGGCACGGGGAAAGGCAATTGGCAGTGGGAAAAAATAAGGCAATTCATGATCTGCACAAGCATAGTCGGGGTCTATGGATCTTCACAGGATGCATATTCAGAAAGTGACAGCATTAGCATGATCTGAGGGTGGAGTTTGGGGCTCTCTGACCTCAAAAAGTTAATCATGCTGTTATAGGGAACACCAAGTTTCTCTTCAAAGAAACAGTATATCAGTATGTTTAGCTCTCTTATTCTTTAATTCTCTATTTTAAAGTTTAACTTCCTTGTAATTCCAGTAAACAACCTTCTCCACTGGTTCTAACCAGTAGTTCACATCTGTTCCCCCAGCCCCCAGCTCCATCCTGACTCATCCAAGTCACCTGCTGCAGTCACCTGCTCTGGTCACCTTCTTTGATCTAAGTCACCCCTGGCTACCTGCTCTGACTCACCGGTAACCGTCCTTCCTGCCAAAACACCCACCCTGCCACTCCAGCTCAGACCCCTGCTCTCTTTAAAATAGCCAATCGGGATTAGTCTAGTTTGTGTGGTCTAACCCTAGCCAATAGGGGAATGACACAGCATTAGGGACCACCCTTATCAGGCCTAAATACCCCTTCCCCACTTGTCCAAGCGTGTGGCTGCCATTGCTCCATCCATGCGCTTCACCCTTCTATAGAAGTAAATTGCCTTGCTGCGAGGATTTATCTTTGAGTGATATTTCTTTTGTGGCATCAAAACTTATAACAATGCAGGCTCAGTCAGAGGGTCAGTTCCAACCAGTTTAAACTGCACATGAGCTGATCCACATTTCTGAAAAACAACTTAAGCAATTGGTACCATAATGGTATATACATCAGAACTATTATCTATAAGGAAACTAGTGAAAGCTAAGTTGTAACACTTAGTTGCACACTTCAGCTATGTGGGTTTAAAAAAAAAATCAGCAAAGCCTGGGTGCAGTGGCTCACGCCTGTAATCCCAGCACATTGGGAGGCTGAGGTAAATGGATCACCTGAGGTCAGGAGTTTGAGACCAGCCTGGCCAACATGGTGAAACCACGATTCTACTGAAAATACAAAAATTAGCCAGGCGGGTGACACACACTTGTAATCCCAGCTACTTGGGAGGTTGAGGCAGGAGAACAGTTTGAACCCAGGAGGCAGAGGTTGCAGTGAGCCAAGATCATGCCACTGCACTCCAGCCTGGGTGACAAGAGCAAAACTCAGTCTCAAAAAAAAAAAAAATTAACAAAAAGTAAGAGGCTAACAAGATTAGTGCTTGGTTTTAAACCTATCACCAAACATTGTCTTTTCTATCTTGAGTATATTGTCAATTCCTCCCCTCCTCACCATCCTGATGGACGCATCCCCCTTGTTCAGACCAGTAGCCTCCTTGGTGGTCCCCCTGTTTCCACTCCTGCCCATCAAGCCACTCTCCATGAGGCGGATGCAGGGGCCTTTTTAAACTCTTATTACCAAGTTGCGTCCCTTCCTGGCTTTCTAAAATTGTTATTATTATTTTTGAAAACAGCACTTTTCAGTCACACTTCTTAGTAAAACCCACAGAACCACAAGGAACCACCACCAGCATCATCATGACACATAGGAAGTGCTCAAGAAATATTTGCCAAATGAATATTAAAGATAATAAAGGAGGATTTCTAAGGGAGACTCCCAAAGAAGAAAGTAGTGCCTATAAAGTAACCGTGAAGGAGGGGAGGCAGGAAAGACAGTACACGCAGGGTGGGTTCTAAGCAGGTTCCACAGCAAGCAGTCTGTGCCTTGGTCTTAATGGACAGTCTCCAGAGAGGCCACATGAAACTCTCCTATCGTCAGACAATGCATCTGTCTTCTCCCCCACCCACTTCCACACCTCTGCTTCCATCACTTAGAGGCAAGCACTGAGGAAGCCAGAGTCTCCTATGGGTCTCATCAGCCTATTCCTAGGTATAGCGGCCTCTCCTTGTTCATCTGCACCATGTCCCTGGTTTCCTGGGTCTGTGGAGACAGTGGCTGCTGTGGCAGGACCAGATAGGTGATGGCAAGAGCCACATGATGGCATAAGCCTCAGCCGGCTCTGAGATAGATAATGCCCTAAACCTCCACCAGAAATGCCGGTGGCTGAGGTATGGACACATGGGTCTCAAGAATAATAGAACGTAGCCCAGAATAAGCACAAAGAAGAGTTGTAGAAGAAGGGGCCAATCAAAGGAAAGAATCCAGAGATTATTGAGGAAAACACACTTCCCTTAGCCACACCTTCACAAATTCACACTGCGGTGGGATTAGACAATCCCCGAACCATGTCATCTATCAATTGCCATTGGTTCTTTAGAATATGATTCCCAGGACTGGGCATGGTGGCTCACGCTTGTAATCCCAGCACTCTGGGAGGACAAGATGGGCAGATCACCTGGGGTTGGGAGTTCGAGACCAGCCTGATCAACATGGAGAAACCTCGTCTTTACTAAAAAATACAAAATTAGGAGTGGTGGCGCATGTCTGAAATTCCAGCTACTCAAGTGGCTGAGGCAGGAGAATCACTTGAACCCCAAAGATGGAGGTTGTGGCGAGCCAAGATCGTTCCATTGCACTCCAGCCTGGGCAACAAGAGTGAAACTCTGTGTCAAAAAAAAAAAGTTTCCTTTCTGGGTGGAGGCAGAGCAAGACAGTAGAATAGAAAGCTCCACTGATCCTTGAGAGTCACCCTCACCACAAAGATGCCAATTTAACAACTATTACACCAATTTACACTCTACCTTACAATTTACAAATCATTGTTTATATGAGTTTGCCCCATTTGAAATAGTTGTCTGTGAAGGTCAGAAACAGTTGAGGCTGGAAGTGGTAGCTCACACCTCTAATCCCAGCACTTTGGGAGGCCAAGGCAGGAGGATTGCTTGAGCCCAGGAGTTAAGGACAAGCCTAGGTAACTTAGTGAGATCCACTGTCTATCAAAAAAAAAAAAAATCAACTGGGCATGGTAGCACATGCCTGTAGTCCCACGTACTTGGGAGGCTGAAACAGGAAGATCATTCAGTCACTCAAGTACAGGAGTTTGAGGTTGCAGTGAGCCATGATTACATCACAGCATTCCAGCTTGGGTGACAGAACAAGATCCTGTCTCCAAAAAAAAAAGAAAAAAGGTTGAATATTGAATATCGGTAATTTCATACACTTTTATATAGTGTTATCTCATTGCATCCTCACAATGACCTGTGAGGCAGGCATTATTATTCTGTTCTACAAATACTAAAACAGATTCAAAAAAGTCACTGGAATAACTGGCACAAAACCATTCAGTAAGTGCATGCCAATATTTAGGGGCCAAATCTTCTGAATTTAAATCCTATGTTTTTTCCCTATTATAATGTGTTGAACTCAATACATAGTTCAGGGCTTTTGGGGGATCTTGTTTAGAATGTCCAGGATCTAAACAATATATTTTCCCTGAACACACTGAGGTATTAAAAGGAAAAGATGCAAACCCAAGAATCGCTGAGATTACCTTTATTTAAGCTCTGGAAAGCAAATTATGAGGATAAGGGAAAAAGAAGCAGAAGGAATAGAAAGGGTCCTATTGTATCTGATTGGCTGGGGCTATTAGTTCATCTTTTATTAGAGAATTAATGCATGGGACTACATGGCCTCCCAGACTATCTGCTTTTCCTTTAATTTAAAGTGTTTCCCTTTTTCAATCAGATTTTTTTTTTTCTAACTGATATACAAGGGTCAGTTCTTCACAGACAAAGAAAAGCCAGCATTACCTAATTCATAGCCTGGATCAAGTCGCTACGAATTTCATTGAAAAATTCTGACAGATCTTGACCCACGCATCGCTGGCCCTCTCAGTGCTCTGAGAGTGACTGAGCAGTGCCGGTACTGATAACCTGGAAGGTAGCAACTCCTGCTTTCGTAGACTGCCTCCCAAGATTCAAGACTCACAGGGAGCAACAAGCACCTGAGTGCTCAGAAACAGGAAAATAGGGGATCTGATTCAATCTGACATCCTTTTCATATGGCTGCCAAACTATCAGCCTCTTCTCTAGTCCATCTTCCGTACCAGAATTCCAGGATTGCACAGGAAACGAAAAGAAAGCTCTGATACATGTTATCTATCCTAACAAAAGACATCCTTATTGATCGGGCCGTTAAAAGAAAAACTTCTGCCAAATTAAATTTAAAGTTTAATTGAGCGATGGAAGATTCGTGAATTGGGCAGCCCCCAGAATCACAGCAGATTCACAGAGACTCCAAGGATGCCTCGTGGTCAGAACAAACTTATAGACAAAAAAAAAAAAAAAGGAAGCGATATACAGAAATCAGCAGCGAGGTATAGAAACAGCTGAATTGGTTACAGATTGACGTTTGCCTTATTTGAACATAGTCTGAGCACTCGGCAGTGTATGAAGGATTGAAGCATGGCTGCTAAGATTGGCCAAGACTCAGCTATTGTTACAGGGCATACTCCTAAATTAGGTTTTCAATCTTGTCTCCCTTTTAAGTTAGGTTGCAGGTCTTCCACAAGGACTCAGATATAGAAATATGGAGTCCTGCTCAGGCCATATTTAGTTTGCTTTTGCAGGGCATTATGTGAATAACACACTGCATTCCATTAAGAGATCCGTGCTCTGAAGAAATTTTAAAAGTGAAAAAAAGCCTTGCACATCTGGACAGCACATCTTTGAAATGCAATGTGAGAGAATGTTCCCCAGGAGATGGAAACATATTTATGATCTCCAAGTTATAGGTGAGTAAAGCAAGATAGGAAAGACCCAAATTCTCTTTGTAAACATAATTGGTAAAATATGTTCTATGGAGATGGGGAGGAATAGTATACACACACATACTCACTAAACCTTCTTGAACTTTCCAGGGTTGTTAAAGTGATAGACTCAAGATACAGAGAGTGCTGATACATCTGAAGAGGAATGGTATGAGTACAATGGGTTCTATATCCAGTTTTCATTTTTAAAAATATCCTTGGCCTGATTTTTTTCAGATCTGTCTAAAATTCTCTTTGGGCCTGGATCCTGGGATGAGCACCAAATGTTCATGACTGGATAAAGCAACTCTCTCTGTGTAGGACATTTTTCCTATTTCCTATTTAAGGCACTAGTAATTAATCTGAACTGTGTTTTTTCAGACATCAAGAAACCAGATTTTTAAATTCTCTCCTTTTTTTTCCTTCCCTCTCCCCATCCTTTAAGGAGAAATAGGAAACATTTTTCCTGTCATCATAACCTTTTTGGAGGGTGGGTAGGGGATTGCATTTTCTAATGAATCTGTTGCTACGTTTCAGGCAGTTTGAGTTCTGAGGTATCTGAATGGCAGGAAGTGATTTGCCAAGATTTATCCCCAGAGAATAAAGATTGGAACACAATAGTGATTTTGTTAATACTATAAAAAGAGATTTTCTACATATAAATCACATTGACATATGTTTCTAGGTTAAATGTCCATAAGGTTCCAATTTGAGCTAGAAAGAAAAAAAAATCACACTCAGCAATTTCATATCGTAGATTCGATATGAAATGTGAATTTTATCAACAAAACCGTTCACCTCTTTTAAAAAAAAAAAAAGCAACAAAAAACTAGCATGAGTTGACTAAACCCAAAATAGTCTTATGTCAAATAGTTAAAATATTTTCAAGGAAAAACTTTGAGGGGAAAAAAAGTATAAGAATTCTCCCATAAAACATAAATCTTAAGTTAATGCTAATTTGTAGAGAGTTTGGCATTTAATGGGACATTTCTAATTTAGTGGCTTTGCCAAAATCTCCCTCTTGCCAAATGTTCACAGATAATGTATTCTTTACTTCTTTGTCAAAGAAGGGAGGAAAGAAAAAAATAAGTCTGGCATCTAGATTTTTTTCAAATTATTTCCTAAAATTGTTTAAGCACCTTTGACATTAAGGGATCTGAGTTCATTCATTCACTTATTAAGAAACATGCGCAATAAACCTACAAGATATCAAAGACCAGTCAGGCCCTGGCTGCCCTTAAGGAGTTCCCAGTCTAGTAGAAGAAAATGGCATGTAAGCACTTAGAGAAGAATGCATGAGTGCTATCACCAGTACCAAACTCTCTGCAAACAAACTCCATTCATGACTGTTCTCATCCTTTCCGGGGACAAAGAGATTAATAGTAGGATCTCTATACAGAAAAAGCACAGAAATCTATCATAAGCACTTTATGATCTATCATAAGCGTTATATAAAGCCTAATTTTTACAATTCAAATAGGTATTATGTGTTTCATTAAGCAGATAAGGAACACTGGGGTTCAGAATGTCTAGGTCACATAGGCCACAAAGCTATTAGGCAGGAAAGCCAGTCCCTGAAGCTCCTCTGGCTCCATGGTCCATGCTGCTTTAACTAAGCCCTGTGCTATCACGTCGTTGTAGATTAAATCAACCTTCATTAGTCCTTTGTTATACTATGACAAACGAATATTTCTCCAATAAGAGAGGGAACCCCTTACTGAATTCTCAAGATAATTTGCTTTTGAGAAATAATGACTTTTTATTCAGCCATGGTGTGAATTATAACAGAGGATATGGAGTCTGGGGACTGAAGAGCTTCATTTTATTGTGAGAGCTAGAAGTAAAGAGCTAAACATTTTGGAAGGCCTAAGACACTTTTTTACCTTTTTCTAGAGTAGCTCACTTATGCATCCTAGTACCTATAAAACCTCATAGAGCCTTCTGTACTCACATAAAATTCTCCCTATAGAGCCCATCAGGGTTTGCAGTAGAAATTTAGGAGCTCATTGGTTAGATTATCTAGTTAAATTAGATGTTCAATTGGATAAACTGTTAATTCACAGGTTCTAATGAAGAAAGTCTTTCCTCAGTGGGTTTGTCTACCACCCAATTCCACACTAAACCAAACTTACAGGCAAGACAGAACCCATCATGACACCCTTGATATCCAGTCCCAGAAAATGTGGAAGACTGTCTGGCTGGGAGGTCTCTTTCCACAGCCTACACCCCAGGGTGCCTGTTATGTCTTGGAGACTCAACTTCAACTGAACCAAGACAACAGTCAGCAAATAGTAGATTTATCTTCTATCTTAGCTGATTTGTTAAGGGGCATTTACAAATAAGTCACCTTCTCTTTTCAATACTATAACATGTTCTAAGTATAGAATGCAGAGAATGGTCGCCATTTTTAAAGCAATTACACGTAGTAATTTCCTCATTGTGTAGTAAAGGGAAATGTACCGCACCTGTAGCAAAGTCACAAAATCTGTACTCCCCAGTTGTACTTATTTTTGGGGCAATATGTTCTTTCTTCATGTCCTAAATATGGCCAAATTAAAGCCTCCCTTGTTTTGGCTTTTGAAGATAATAGCAAACAACAGAAAAATCATTTCTACTGGTGTCATCCCACAAAATGTATAATTGAAATCTCTTCCTGTTGGGATAAGGAGTATTAGTAAAGTTTCTATATTAGATATTATTAGCTATATCTATTACTAAATACATCTATTATTAGATATTATTTTCCAGAAAATTTTTTTCCAAAGAAAAAACAGATCCCATAATACCTACTCTTCTATCCCTCTTGACTAATGTAAGGATTATCAGAGACTTTGTGTTTGATTTTGTAGTTGATTTGTCAGGTATGCAGGGGTGAAAGGATGTAAGGATGATTCTAGCTCAGTAACTTGGGTGGATGGTTCATTAATGGAAGCAGGAATTAGGGGGATCATTTTGAGGGAACGATGAGAATCAGAAGCATGGGAGAAAGATCTAGATAGTAATCATAGATTTGTGAGCTATTCCACAAAATAATAGAAACAGGCTATAGAAATTTTATCCCACAAACAAACATGGGCCTGTCCTTGCCTATGGAGGTGAAGCAAAGATCTCGTTCCAACCAGTGTGTTGGACAAATTTGCAAAATGCCATTCTATTAGTTCACATTTGTGTCCCACATAGAATGGAGTCAAACGCACACAGTCATGCTAATTCAATTGTACCCACCCTCAGACTCAGACGTCTCTCAAGCATATCAGGCATACCTGGGCACGACTGAGAACAGAGGCTGCACACACGAGGGACGAAGGAACCACCAGGGAAATAACCAAGGTTCACTGATGTAAGCCCCCTTCCAGGATAGCAAGGCAAGGAAAGATTTCTGAATGGAACATGTGCCTGTCACTCATCTTACCCACCGAGTCCTCAGAGACACAGCCCCATGTCCTCTATTGAGATGGCTTCATTAAAAAGAAGGAAACACAGATATTTCCATGGGGATTTGATAGCATGAGACAGAGCCACGTTGGGGCAATGGCTGTCTCCAAACACTCATGGCAGCGTGAGCACCATAAACAAGAGCCTTGGTTCGAGAGACTTGGCATGAGCTTTGCCAAAGCCTGGCCCCTTCAGTGGGCATCCTGGTTGGCAGTGGTATCTTGATGAGTGAGGACATCAGGCACTGATGCCCCTGAAAGACGCCAATGCCACAATATCAGGTGCTAGGATCACCAGGAGACTAACTCCTCACCCTGCTGACTAACTTCCCATCCTCCTCACCTCAGCAAAAATGGACCACACTATAGTCCCATATAAAGCACACCCAGAAAAGTGGAAAATGAAAGACGCCACACAGGGCCGAAGAAGCACTTGTGAAATTGTTCCACATGTACTCCCAAAGCTATGTGGGAAGAATTTGAGAACCTACAATTTCTGCAGTTTGTAGCGGCAAAGCCATAGGAATACTACTCTCTGACTTATTTTCATCTTAATGTTACCCCTAGTCTAGAGTGACTTCAGAAACACAAGGTATGCTGAAAAACAGGGTTACACAAGTAAGGAAAGAAAAAGAAAAGAAATGTATGATTCCCATCGTTTCCTCATATATGAAGATGTGTCTGTATCCAAGCACTCCTCATAAAGCAGAAGTTTCTGGATTTTTTTCCTAAGAAGATATTTTTAAATTACATTGCAGTTCCATTTTTACTCCCTGGCAGTAAAATGTTTACAGCAGTTGTTCTTCTCTGAACCTCTCTTGTAGTCCTCTGGGCCTCTTTTGCTTTAATACAAGAAATAAGAATGTGAGGGCTCCTACTTTCTAATATTCACAGAGATCGGAATGAATGTTTCTTCGGAAAGTTCAAGGTAGATTTGAGACACAATAGCCGGCA
Organism: Aotus nancymaae; assembly: GCF_030222135.1. Taxonomy (NCBI): domain Eukaryota; kingdom Metazoa; phylum Chordata; class Mammalia; order Primates; family Aotidae; genus Aotus; species Aotus nancymaae. The sequence continues at coordinate 27,412,808 of NW_026988455.1, forward strand.
CTGTTCTCACAGCTAACTGGGGAACCTGGATGGCGCCCAGGTTTGAATCACACAGAAGTAATTATTCCTTTCCCTTCACAGATAACTGTGGAAAAGCATTCCCTTACATTCATGAACTCTTCCTGCTGCAGCATGAGAAACACAGGAATGCAGCTCAGTCTGCCGTGCTCAGAGGCAGATCTGTTTCCCAAAACTGAATGCATTTGTTTAAGCCTGTTTCAAAAAGAAAAGTTGAAAGCTTACCTCAAGATTCCCTTTTGTGAAGGTGGATGGATGGAATTTTATCATATTACTTTGAGAGTAATGGTGAGTTTCTGCCAAAGAATCAAACTGCTTTCTTTTTCTTTAAAACAACATCAACAACAACAACAAAACTCATGTGACTGCAGCGGGAAGCCAGCCCACATGGCCAGTCAGCCAAGATGAAATGCAGTGGTTTGGCATTTCTGGAAATTCAATTCTCAGGTTTTGAAAAATCGGTTTTGAAAAATCTGAAGAAAATAAGAAATCTTATTGTTAAAGTGGAATAAATTAGCAGAGTGGCAGCAACCCACTTGTAAGAAATGCTGGTTTGCAAACAGGAAAGAACATTTGAAACAGAAATGTTGTCTGTAAAACAGCCATTTAAAATAACTACATGGAGATCATCCCAAACGTGCAAAGAAGTGGTGCAGCAACAAATGCCCAAATCGATACATGGAGAGAATTTCAAACATGGAGGAAGAGAAGCATGGCAATAAATGCCCAGTAGCAGGAATGAGAAGCTATATTTGGGGAGCTGCACATCCTACATCATTTGATCCTTTGCTTCATTTCACATCAATGTCAGGAGAAAAGCACCCAGGTTCCTTTGACTGGGACTTTAAACAGAACCAGAACAGCAGACCAGGGTTAAAAATATAAACCTATATATTAAAATTTGAAGCAAAAGAGTATCAGAAAAGAGAAAGTAAGGCTAGGCACAGTGTCTGTAATTCCAGCACTTTGGGATGCCAAGGCAAGAGAATTGCTTGAGCCCAGGAATTCAAGACCAACCTTGACAATATAGAGAGACCCTGTCTCTACCAAAAAAAAAAAAAAAAATTAAAAAATTATCCAGGCATGGTGGTGCATGCCTGTAAACCCAGCTACTGGAGAGGCTAATGTGGGAGGATCACTCGAGCCTGGAGGTGGAGGTTCCAGTGAGCTGAGATGGTGCCACTGCATTCCAAATTGGATGACAGAGTGAGACCCTGTCTCAAAAAGAAAGAGAAAAGAGAAAGCAAAGTCTGGAACAGAAGACATGAGAGCCAAGCCATCAAGCCAAGATCAGGAAGACTCCAAGTCAGAGTGAAGAAACTGAAAATCACAGGAGTTCAGGCTCACTTACTGAAAAAGGGCAAGGCTAACGAGACCAAGGACACCCTAGCACAGGGCTCTTCAGACTTCTCCAAGGAACTCCCAGTGATGGAGGAGAGTAGCTCAAATCTACCCTTGAAGATTCTGGAGGCATGACTGGAAACAGGCAGGCACTGGGGCAGCATTTTTAAATATTAAAAGACAGGGTTAAAACATTAAATTAAAAGACAAGTTGCATTTTGCTCTGAAGGTAGCTTTGTTTTTTTCAAAGATTATTTAAGATCAGTTTCTCACTAGCAAGTAAAATGGACTGCTGAAGAGGTAGCACCATATGCAAAAATACAGTCTAAACCCTAGCGTTGTGCATATGGGAGAACAGAAACTGTGTTTGAAAAGCCCCAGGCTCAACCATTATCCTTGGTTGTACCTCCCTGGGATGTTGGACTCTCCCACCCCTAGGGACTCAGGATTAAATCCTGCTTCACCCCACAGCCTTCAGGGTAGCCAGAAATTACAGACTCAAATGGAATTGCTTAAATTATTTGTCTCAAGACCAAGCATAATGTCTGATCATTACATTATTTTGCAAAATGCCATGGAAGCCAAACAAGAGTAAAACGAAGCAAGACATGGGGCCATATGAAGCCCTAGCATCATCGTCATGGTCTGAATGTTTGTATCTTCCCCCACATTCATCTGTTGAAATCCTAACCACCAAGGCGATGGTATTAGGAGGTGGGGACTTTAGGAGGTGATGAGGTCATGAGGATGGAGTCCTCGTAAAGGAGATCAGTGCCCTTATAAAAGAGGCTTCATCGATGTACGTCAAAATGGCTATTCTACAAAGAGACCTCAGAGAGCAGCCTTGCCCCTTCTACCATGTGAGGACACAGAAAGAAGCAGCCCTCTCTGGACCAGAACAGGTCCTGACCAGACCCTGAATCTGCTGCCACCCTGATCTTGGATTTCCCAGCCTCCAGAACTTGAGAATTAAATTTCTGTTGTTTATAAGCCACCCAGTCTACGGTATTTTATCGTAGCAACATGAATGGACTAAGACAACTAGAGTTTACCAACTTCTAGCAGTCCATGTGGCTGTCCCATAGTAAAACTCAAGTATGTGAATGAAGGACAGAATCTGAGGGCCAGGTAGCAGATTTCTTTCTTTCTTTCTTTCTTTCTTTTTTTTTTTTTTTTTTTTTTTGCTGAGACGGAGTTTCGCTCTTGTTACCCAGGCTGGAGTGCAATGGCACGATGTCGGCTCACCGCAGCCTCCGCCTCCTGGGTTCAGGCAATTCTCCTGCCTCAGCCTCCTGAGTAGCTGGGATTACAGGCACGCGCCACCATGCCCAGCTGATTTTTTGTATTTTTAATAGAGACGGGGTTTCACCATGTTGACCAGGATGGTCTCAATCTCTTGACCTCGTGATCCACCCGCCTTGGCCTCCCAAAGTGCTGGGATTACAGGCTGAAGCCACCGCGCCCGGCCTGAGGCTGCACATTTTTTTCTTTTTTTTTTGAGACGGAGTTTCGCTCTTGTTCCCCAGGCTGGAGTGCAATGGCGCCATCTCGGCTCACCGCAACCTCTGCCTCCTGGGTTCAGGCAATTCTCCTGCCTCAGCCTCCTGAGTAGCTGGGACTACAGGCACGCACTAGGTAGCAGATTTCTAAAGGGAAAGAAACTGAGTCCAAGAAAGAGGAAGTAAAGTAAACAAAATTGTAACATATATTATCATTTAAAAATCTATTTTTTGGCCAGGCGCGGTAGCTCAAGCCTGTAATCCCAGCATTTTGGAAGGCCGAGGCGGGCGGATCATGAGGTCAAGAGATTGAGACCATCTTGTCCAACATGGTGAAACCCCATCTCTACTAAAAATACAAAAAAATTAGCTGGGCGTGGTGGCGCATGCCTGTAGTCCCAGCTACTCGGGAGGCTGAGGCAGGAGAATTGCTTGAACTCGGGAGGCGGAGTTTGCAGTGAGCTGAGATTGCGCCACTGCACTCCAGCCTAGTGCCTGGCAACAAAGCAAGACTCTATCTCAAAAAAAAAAAAAAAAAAAAAATCTATTTTTTGTGCAGATTATTCATTTTAATAAAGGACAGAGTTAGGCTGAGTATGCAGTGGTGTTTTGGTACAAGTTCCCAGAAAGATGTAACCTAAACACAGGTCATTGTTCAAAAAGTTTATTGGGGAGTGTGATCCTAGGAGCAGGAAGGAGGAACAAGGGAACAAAACAGGGTCAGGGGAAGCATCAGTACAAAGACGCTTTGATGAGCTGGCCACCACTCCAGGGAACTAATTGCTTGATCTTGCAGGACTGTCTCAAGAATTGTATGAAATGATCTTTCCAATACTTCTGGGTTATGCAGCAGTAGGAGCTGAGTGGTTTTGTTGCTTTCATTGTTTTTAAAAAGGAGAAAAGTGAGAAATCGTTGAGTTGCATAGGAGTGTAGCTGGCCAGAGGCACTGTGAAACTGACTGTTACTGGCATTAGTACATGAGGACTCTGAACTCAGAACTTCTGGGACACTAGGCCAGTATCCAATGTCTGGATCAGAGAGGAAATGGAGAACTCTCCATTCTACATGAAGGCTGTAAATAGCATACCAGGTATAAAACTTCCCCCGAAAGTAAAAATACATAGATTAGGAATTAGTAAAGAAAGAACAAGAGAGAAATGGGGAAAGGGAAGCACATCATAGCCAAATTTTTAAAAAAGTAGCCAATAAAGAGTTTGTGTTCGTAAGATACCATTGATACATATTTACAGTGGGTCCTGAAGAGCGACCATTCTGAGGCTTTATCCATCAAGGTTAAAAAGCTACATCATAGTTATGTCTTTTTTTAACATAGTGTTTTTCAAACACTTCCAAAATAATATTCACACATTGCTACAGTTTGAATGTGTCCCCTCCAAAATTCATGTTGAAACTTAGTCCCCATTATAGTGCTATTAAGAGATGGAGCCTTTGCGGAAGTGAGGAAGTCATAATGGCTCTATCCTCATGAATACATTTGTGCCTTATAAACGGGCTAGTGAGAACCAGCTTAGGCCTTTTCTGCCCTTCTACCTTCTGCCATTTGAGAACTCCACATTTGTCCCTTTCAAAGGATGCAGCAATAGGGCATCATCCTGGAAGCTGAGGACAGGCCTTCACCGAACACTAAACCTGCTGCACCTTGATCTTGCGCTTCCAGCATTCAGAATGGTGAGGAACAAATTTCTGTTCTTTATAAATTACCCAGTCTCAAGTATTTTATAACACAAACAAACCAAGACACCCACTTATTCTTCAACATGATCATAAATCAGAACACACTCCTGAAATGTGTCTTTGGATAAAGCAATGTCTTCATTTGCTCGGGGTTCCATAAACCGAGCACAAAAATTTATTTTTTCACCATTCTAGAGGTTGGAAGTCCACAAATAAGATGCTAGCATGGTCTGTTGCTGGCTTGCTGTTGATGGCTTCCATCTCTCTGCATGCTCATGACCTTTCCCCAGTGCATGCATTCAGAATCAGAGAGACAGAGACAGAGGGACAGACAGCATCGGTGCCTCTTGGTTCAAGGGGACTAGTCCTATCGCACCAGAATCTCACTCTCACGATTTCAACTAACCTGACTACCTCCCAGAGGCCCTATCTCCAAATATGGTCACACTGAAGTTTAGGTTTTAACATATGATTTTGTTGGGAGAACACAAATATTCAGTCTATAGCAGGCATTAGTTTGTAAAATGAAAACCAGCATTTCAACTAAATTTCATTGAATCCATTTGGAAATTCTTTTTAGCCCACGTCTCAAGCATGACAACAGGCCAGTTTCCTGAGTGGGCATAGGAAGTATTGAATGTCACTTCATCTCTCAGTTAAACGTAGGTCTTTTATTGTATGCAAGAGCAAAGGCTATTTTATGTTGTGTCAGAAAAAGCCAACAAGCATTTATTTAGTTCCCATAGCATACACAGCACTTGGGAATTACAACTTGAAATTCAAACCAACATTCTTTACTTTGGTGGTTTTTCATTCTTTTTTTTTTCCTTCCTCCCAACTCACTCTAGCTTCACCATTTGGTTCTCCTTATTCTTCATCAAGAAGTAAATTGCAGGAGATAGAAAACCCTACTTGAGAGAACTAGGACTCGAGAGCTGTGCTGAAGGGTGTTATGTGGTGTTTTACTCCTTTGTGTTTCAAATAGAGGCACACCTACTATTACAATTGTGTTCATCCTGATTGTCTTCTAGACCTGCAAGTTCCATCTGTCTCCCTTAGCAACTCAGAGACAATAGGGAAAAAATCTGAGCAGGCGATGCAGGAGACTTTTCATTGGATTGTATACCACTGGCAAATCCTAACCTAAAGAGCAAATTAAGACTTGCTAGGAATAATTTAACCTATTTTATTTGTTTATTTATTTATTTATTTTACTTTTCTTGAGAAGGAATCTCACTCCTTCCCCCCAGGCTGGAGTGAAGCGGCACCATCTTAGCTCACTGCAACCTCTGCCCCCTGGGTTCAAGTGATTCTCCTGCCTCAGCCTCCCAAGTAGCTGGGATTACAGATGCCTGCCACCACACCCAGCTAATTTTTGCATTTTTAGTAGAGACATTGTTTCACTTTGTTAGCCAGGCTGGTCTCAAACTCCTGACCTCAGGTGATCCACCCACCTCAGCTTCCCAAAGTGCTAGGATTACAAGCGTGAGCCACCACGTGCCACCACGTCCAGCCAAACTATTTTTTTTTCTTTTTGTCCAAGGCCCACTCAGAAAAACTATTTTTTTATAGCATACTTTAAAATATGGAGCCAGCTGGAAAGAGAGCAGCTTGAAGTCAGCATGTCCTTTAGTCTCTTTTCTAAAGTAGTAGAACAGCTTAAAGGGACAGAGGAATACGAGTTGCTATGACTCTTAGGGAAGACAATCTGCCACTCTCACACAGTAAAATGTACATGCCCTCTAACTCAGCAACCCCACTCAGAATAATGCAGCTGTACATAGGATATATGCACTAGTATTTTGAATGCAGGTTATTTGTAGTGGTTTAAGTATTATGAAAGGAAGAGCTAACCAAAGACACAGTCCGTTGTCTCTCAGTTTATAGAAAAAAATGTTTTTTTTTAAATATGTGGTTTGAGAGGAAGAATAAAATGTTTTTTAAGATATTTGCTACAGCAAGACAATATCAAAGTGCATTGTTCATTTTGACCCACCCAAGACAAAATGAATGTCAATCAATTTTTAATACAATGGACTTCTAAGAAAAGTTTAGTAAGCTTTCTGATGAATCCTTTACTTTGGCTGCTGCATTTTTAAATCACTATTAATTCTCACAACAACCACGCTTGTATGACAATTGTCTAAACAGTGTTCCCAAAATATTTAAAACAACTAACCTCTGTAGAGAGTCTATATGGGCACAAGAGAAGCAGAGTCTACTAGCATTGAGAAAATTCTTGGCTGCTGCTTCTTGTATGTCAGGAGCTTGAGAACAAAGATGAAATGCATGCATTTTTCAGATCCTCTTTAGTTTTGAAAATCTAGCTGGCAACAACTTTATTGTTCAGCAGTCAATCTTCCTTCTTAAAAAAAGAAGATTCATATCTCTGACCTCATATTTCCCCTAAGATGAGAAGCAAATATCCATTTTTTGTACAATGTCTACCAATTGGTTGAATACTTTGTGATACCCAAACAATATGAAATATTACACAGTTCTATTTTCAGATGTGTAATATTTTTATTGAATTAATTTTTTATAACTATACCAATTTAACCATTGACATTAACAGTAATAAACACAACCTTTGAGGGAAAAAAAGTAATGCAACCATACTTCTTTTTATTTGTATTTTTAAAAGAAATAAGAGGATTAGATAATGAATTTTATGTTTGTACTGATACAAGTAAAAAGAAAACACTACTGTAAGCATGCTTAGAAAATTTTCTGTCATTAGTATCTTCAATGACAAGTGTTGAACTTTAAATAATTGGTTAGTAGCAACTGCTTCAAAAAAACACTTTATTTTTCATCGAAGCCTAGCAAACTGAATAGTAGTTTTACTATTATCCTGGATCCCCACACTTTCAGCCTGTGTCATCAGTATATGGCTCCATTACTTAATACACTTACTCTGTTTTTGTGAGACTGCAATTGGTAATCTATGTTTATTTATTTATGTGCGTTTTTGTTCAGTGTTAGCTTTAGATGTACTTTAGTTTGTAACTTTGCTTGCATGTAATGGACACATCAAGCTACCTGAAATAAAAAGGGGTTTAATGTAAGCATGAAAACAACAGAAAGTTCCATCTAATTCAGGCATCTCTGAACAGAGAAAAACAAAATACCTGAACCACATTCCTAATTTCAAATTCCTGAAAAAATATCTAATTGATTTAGTAATCCAGTCCATCTTTACATGAGGGGTCATACAATGTTGTCTGCTCTACTTATTGGCTACTTTTAGTCCAATCAACTGAACCTTGGGTGAATTGGTTTCTAATACATAAAATATGGCTGTACAAAACTCACAATTGAGTTTCCCTTAGAGACAGATGTGAAAACATCTAATCTACAGTATATATTGAATATTGGAGGTGGCATTACTAATACTTAAGTACTTGTGGATATACTAATTTATTTATTCATCTACTCCACAAATAGTGTTGAATCCTCTCAGCACACATTGCATTCGGCATTAGGAATGCATGACTAAGTAAAAGAAGACCAACTACCTACTTTTCATAACTCTTACAGTGTTGGGAAGGGAGAGATATCAACTAAAAATGTGAACAAGACAACAGCAGAGAAATTGCATAAGAAAATAAACAGAATAATATTATAAAGCAAGGATCAGCAAGCTTTTATTTTAAAGGGCCAGATAGACAATACTTCAGGCATTTCAAGACATACTGCTACTGTTGTCACTACTTAACTCTGCCATGTAGGATGAAAGCAGCCATAGACAATATTGAACAAATGAGTGTGGCTATGTTTTGATAAAACTTTATTTACAAAACCAGGTAGTGGACAGGCAATGGGCTGGATTTAGCCTGAGGTTATAAGGTGTTGACCTCTGTTATAGAGAATAAAAGAGTAATGGGGGATGGGCGAGTATATCACTGTAGATAGTATAGTCAGAAGAGACTTCTCTGAAGAAGTAACATTTGAACTAAGATGCAAAGGATGAGAATGAGCCAGGTGTAGGTAGAACTGCAGGAACTGATTACCAGCAGACTATCAAGCTCAAAGACTTTGAGGAGAGGGAGCTTGGAATATTCAAAGAAGAGAAAGGAGACTGAGAAGGCTGGAGATTAATTAGAAACTGAGAAAACATTGTAACCAACTTTTGAGAAGTAAATAGATGGTAGCTTATGTAGCTCATCAAATTGAATACAGAAATGAATAACTTGGAAGAATCAAAACAAGTCTGGTCAGAACTAATGAACAGTATTCATGGGGCATTAACATGAATTAGTCAACCATTCACTCTCTTCCTGTCCCTCCCCACAAATATTTAGATATTTTGCAAAAGAACCCAATTTTCATTGAGTATACATACTGATTTACACTCTACAAGACAGCGTAGAATGGAAGAGAGGACATTTTTCAAAATGAAATTGACTTTCTATGACCAAAAGAAGGAAGGATATATAATGAAGATGGAAGAATCCAGGTAGATACCCACTGCAGTTATTCAGAGAGCTTCCAGAATGGTGAAGAAAACTTCAGTCCTCATTAGACTTATCTTAACTTTTGTTGATGGGCAGATGCAGCCAGAAAGATGATGACCTGAACCATTTTTCATTATGAAATGGCTTTCTTGATCCTTGAGAATATTCTTTGGTCTAAAATCATTTTACCTGAAATTACAGCCATTTTAGCCATCTTTTTGCCCATAGTAGCTTGGTATAACTTTTCTGTTTACTTTTTGCTTATTTGTGCCTTTATATTTAAAGGGGATATCTTGCAGACATTCTATAGTTGAGTGGTTTTTTTCTTTTTTTTAGCCAGTCTTACAATCCCTGCCTTTTAATTGCTCATTTAGACCATTTATATTTATGTAACTTTTTACTTATTTTTAATTAAAAAATAATAAGTGTACATATATGTGGGATATGATGTAATGTTTTGATCTATGTATGCATTGTAGAATGATTCAATCAAGTTAATCAACATATCCATTGCCTCTCCAGCTTACCATTTTTTGTGTTGAGAAGATTAAATATCTATTCTTTTAGCAATTTTGAAATATACCATACATTAACTGTGGTCACCATGCAGTGCAATAGATCACTAAAACTTGTTCTTCCAATATAACTAAAAGTTTATATCCTTTGATTAGCGTCTTCCCTTTCCCCGTTCTTCCTTTCCCACTCCTCCCAGCCTCTGATAACCACCTTTCTACTCTCTGTTTCTATGAGATGAACTTGTTTAGATTCCACATATAAGTGGTATCATGCTGTATTTGTCTTTCTGTGCCAGGCTTAATATTATTAATATTATCATGCTTAGCATAATATTCTCCAATTCCATCCATGTTGTTGAGAATGACAGAATTTCCTTCCTATTTAAGGCTGTATAGTGTTCTACTGTGTATATATAACACATTTTCTTTATTCATTCACTGATAGACATGTAGGTTGCTTCCATATCTTGGCAATTGAGAATAATGCTGAAATGAACATGAAAGTGTAGATATCTCTCCTATATATAAATTACAATTCTTTTGAATACATACAAAGAGGTGGAATTGCTGGATCATATGGTAATTCTATTTTTAGTTTTTTCAGAAATCTTCATAATATTTTCCAAAATGTCTGCACTAATTTACATTCCCACCAACAGTTTACAAGGTTCCCTTTTCTCCACATCCTTGTTATAATTCATCTTTTTGATAGCCATTCTAACAGGTGTGAGGTGATAGCTCATTGTCATTTTAATTCCCTGATAGTTAGAGAAGTTGGGCATTTTTCATATATCTGTTGGCCATTTTTTATATATCTGTTGAACATTTGTATTCTTCTTTTGAAAAAAAAAGTCTGTTAACATCCTTTGCCCGTTTTTCAACTGGATTATTTGTTATATTGAGTTGCTTGAGTTTCTTATATATTTTGGAGATTAGCCTCTTATCAGATGTATGCTTTGCAAATATTTTCTCCCATTCTGTGGCTTCTGTCTTTCCTCTGTTGATTGTTTCCTTAGTTGTACAGAAGCTTTTCAGCTTTATGTAAACCCATTTGTCTATTTTTGTGTTGCCTGTGCTTTTGGAGTCTTACCCAAGAAATTATCACCCGGACCAATGTCAAAGAGGTTCTCCCCATGTTTTCCTCTAGTAGCTTTACAGTTTCAGATCTTACATTTATGTCATTTTACCATTTTGAGTTGATTTTTATATATGGTGTGAAATAAAGGTCCAATTTCATTATTTTGCATGTGGATAGCTTGTTTTCCCAACACCATTTATTGAAGAGATTGTCCTTTCCCCATTGTTGTGTTCTCAGCATTTTTATCAAAAATAAATTGACTGTAAATACTTAGGTTTATTTCGGGCTATTTTGTTCCATTGGTTGATGTGTCTGTTTTCATGCCACTACAGTGCTGTTTTGATTACAACAGCTTCATAACTTATTTTTGAAATCAGGGAATGTGATCCTTCCAGCCTTGTTCTTTTTGTTCAAGATTGTTTTGGCTATTCAGTGTATTTTCTGGTTCCATACAAACTTTAGAATTTTTTTCCATTTCTGTGAAAAATGATATTTGGAATTTTGACAGGAATTGCATTGAATCTTCGGATAGTATAAATATTTTAACAAAAATAATTTTTGAACCCATGAACATGAGCCATCTTCCCATGTATTTGTGTCTTCAATTTCTTTCATCAGTGTTGTATAATTTTAGTGTACAAATATTTCTCCTCCTTGGTTAAATTTACCCATTAGCTTTTCTAATGCTATTATAAGTGAGATTGTTTTCTTAATTTCTTTTTCAGATAGATCATTGTTAGTGTTCAGAAATGTAACTGGTTTTGTATATTGATTTTGTAATCTGCATCTTGACTAAATTTGCTTATCAGTCCTAATGGCATTTTGGTGGAGTCTTTGGGGTTTTTTATATGCAAGATTATGTCATCAACACACAGTCACAATTTCATTTTTTCCATTCTGGTTTGGATGATCTTTATTGCTGTTTTTTGCCTAATTGCTCTGGCTAGGACATTCAGAGCTATATTGAATAGAAATGGTGAGAGTGGGCATCCTTATCTTGTTCCTGATCTTAGAGGAAAAGCTTTCAACTTTTTGCCATTGAGTATGATGTTAGCTGTGGATTGGCATTTATGGTATTTATTGTGTTGAGTTACATTTCTTCTATACCATTTTATTTACCATTTTAAACATGAACAGATGTTGGATTTTAGTAAATGCCTTTTCTGCATTTATTGAGATGACCATGTGGTTTTGGGCCTTCATTTTGTTCATTGGTGTATCATTTTTATTGACTTACGTGTATTGACCTATCTTAATATCCCCAGAATAAGTTTCACTTGATCGTGATAAACAATATTTTTAATGTGCTGTTGAATTCCATTTCCTATTCTGTTGAGAATTTTTGCATCTGTGTTGATCAGGAATACTGGCCTTGCTTTTCCTTTCTTGTAGTGTCTTTTTTTTTTTTTTTTTTTAAGACGGAGTTTCGCTCGTTACCCAGGCTGGAGTGCAATGGCGCGATCTCGGCTCACCGCAACCTCCGCCTCCTGGGTTCAGGCAATTCTTCTGCCTCAGCCTCCTGAGTAGCTGGGATTACAGGCACACGCCACCATGCCCAGCTGATTTTTTGTATTTTTAATAGAGACGGGGTTTCACCATGTTGACCAGGATGGTCTCGATCTCTTGACCTCGTGATCCACCCGCCTCGGCCTCCCAAAGTGCTGGGATTACAGGCGTGAGCCACCGCGCCCGGCCTTCTTGTAGTGTCTTTTTGGTATCTGTGTTATGCTGGCCTTGTTAAATGAATTTGGAAGTATTCCCTCCTTTCCATTTTTGGAAAAAGTTTAAGAAGACTTTGTATTCATTCTCCTTTAAAGCTTAGTAAAATTCAACAGTAAAGCCATCAGATTCCAGGATTTTCTTTGATAAGAGAGTGATTCAATCTCCTTATTCACTATCAGTCTGTGCAGATTTTCTACTTCTTCCTGATTCAGTCTTTGTAGGTTGCATGTTTCTAGAAATTCATCCATTGGATAACCAATTTGTTGGTGTCTGGTTGTTCATTGTGGTCTCTTCTGGTCCTTTGTATTTCTGTGGTATCATTTGTAATGTTTCCTCTTTCATTTCTTATTTTATTATTTGAGTCTTCTCTCTTTCTTTCTTTGTCTAGCTAAAGTCTTGTCAGTTTTTTCTTTTCAAAAAGCCAACATTTAGTCTTGTTGATCTTTCCCATTGGTTTTCTCTATTTTATTTATTTCTGCTCTGATCTTTGTTACTTTTTTCCTTCTGCTAAAATTTAGGCTTGCTTTGTCTTTGTTTTGTAGTTCCTTGTGGTGTAATATTAGGTTGCTTATCTGAGATCTTGTTTGATGTAGGTGTTTATTGCTACATATTTTCATCTCAAGACTGCTTCTACTGGATCCCGATGTGCTGAGTTTCCATTTTTGTTTGTCTTGAGATATTTTTTGATTTCTCTTTTAACTTCTTCTTTGGCCCATTGGTTATTCAGGGCCCAAAGACCTAACATAACAAAATAATTTTGTTATTTAATTTCCCTGTATTTGTGAATTTTCCTAGATTCCTCCTGTTATTCATTTTTAGTCTCATGACATTGTAGTAAGAATAGATACTCAATATGATTTCAATCTTTGCAAATTTGTCAAGACTTGTTTTGTGGCCTAACATATGATCCATTGTGGATGATGTTCCACGTGCCAATGAGATGAATGTGCATTTGTTGTGGTTGGATGGAATGTTCTGCAAATGTTTTAGGTCCATTTGATCTAAAATATAGTTCAAGTCCAGTGTTTTCTTATTGCTTTTCTGTTTAGTTGGTCTGTCCAATGTTGAAAGTGGAATATTGAAGTTTTCTATTATTATTGTGTTGTAATCTATCTCTTCAGATTTATTGGTGTTTGCATTCTATATTTAGGTGTGCTGATGTTGGATATGTGTGTGTGTGTGTATATGTATTTAAAATTGTTATAAATTATTGATGAATTGACACCTTTATCATTATATAATGACCATCTTTTTCTCTTTTTACCTTTTTTTGCCTAAAGGTTATTTTGGGTACTATAAATATGGATACTACTGCTCTCTTTTAGCTTCCATTTGTGTGAAATTTTTTTTTCCATTCCTTTACTTTCATTCTGTGTGTCATCAGAGGTGAAGTGAGTCTCTTATAGGCAGCATGTAGTTGGGTCTTTATTTTTTTTAATCTATTCAGTCAGTTAATGTCTTTTTATTGATAATTTAATCTATTTACATTTGAAGCAATTATGCATGCATTTTTTTGATTGTTTTCTGGCTAATTTGTATATCCTTTGTTCCTCTCTTCCTTTCTTGCTGTCTCCCTTTGTGATTTGATGATTTTCTGTAATAGTATCCTTTGAATCCTTTCTTTTTATCTTTTGTGTGTCTGCTAAGAGTTTTTGTTTGTGGTTACCACCAGGCTTACATAAAACATCTTATACTAATAACAGGCTGATTTATTTAAGCTGCTAATTACTTAACTTTAATCACCAGCACAGACTCTGTACTTTACTCCCTTCCTCATTTGTTTTTGATGAGGTATTTTGTATCCTTGATAGTCTGTATCTTTTGACAAATTATTACAGCTATAGTTGATTTTGATAGTTTTTTAACCTTCATACTAGAGCTATAATTGATTTTCACACTACCATTACAGTATAAAAGTGTTCTGGGCCGGGCGCGGTGGCTCAAGCCTGTAATCCCAGCACTTTGGGAGGCCGAGGCGGGTGGATCACGAGGTCAAAAGATCGAGACCATCCTGGTCGACATGGTGAAACCCCGTCTCTACTAATACAAAAAATTAGCTGGGCACGGTGGCGCGTGCCTGTAATCCCAGCTACTCAGGAGGCTGAGGCAGGAGAATTGCCTGAACCCAGGAGGCAGAGGTTGTGGTGAGCCGAGATCGTGCCATTGCACTCCAGCCTGGGTATCAAGAGCGAAACTCCGTCTCAAAAAAAAAAAAAAAAAAAAAGTGTTCTGAGTTTGACTGTGTACTTACTTTCACCAGTGAGTCTTTATTTTCATATATTTTTATGTTGCTACCTGGTGACGTCTTAAGAGTTATGCCCACGATGGTGTTAGTACACAAGTGTATCTTTACCTTTCCTATCAATTTTGATGTGGATATTTTCTCAGTCATCCAGTATGTAGGAGTCTTTCAACTGGATTCTGGCTTTCTGTTGAAATGTTGGTGTTTACTCAGTGTGTCTGTAGGAGGAGGGAAAGTCAGGAGCCTCCCATTCCATCATGTTGCTAACTCACAACTTTATTTTTTTTAATGACTTTGGATCTACAACTATTATTCCAGGAGGAAATCTACATTGTATAAAGTAAGAAAAGAACTCTGCAGGCTGGACATGGTGGCTCATGCCTATCAGCCCAGCACTTTGGAAAGTGAAGGTGGGAGGACTGCTTAAGACCAAAAGTTCAAGACCAGCCTGGGCAACATAGTGAGACCCTGTCTCTAAAAAATAATAACAATAATAATAATAAAAAGAAAAGAAATTTACAGGATAACCTGTATATGTTAATCGTAATTTTACAAAAAAAAATTACCAAAAATAACTCCCATGTAGGTGTACACAGAGTACATGTGGGTGCATATGTGTGTGTATTAGTGTTCCCTGCTTTGTGATGCTTCCATCAGCCTCTCGTAGAAAGGAGGAGAGAAATGGAAGCGTTTATTTTAGACCATTAACATTTATTACAGCATACAGAGTTGGGGAACATCATTGAGTTGTTTCTTATTAGTATGTTGTTATATTAGTTATAATGATTATGAATCCTCCTTGCAAATAACAACAATACAAAAAAGAATAAATAAAAGGAAAATGGAGAGGGAAAGAGGTACGATGGTGCTAAGAAGCTCTTCCCAAGTTTTAATTGCCAACCATTTAGTTCTTGTGACTTAAATGGTCTTATTGTTTTACTCTTTTTTTTTCTGCTGGCAATTTAGTGAACTTTTTCTCCCTTGAATTCTTTTCTCAGGAATACTTTTGATAAATTAAGTTTATCTAATTTAACTAGCAATTACCAACTTTATAAAAATCATCTATACATATTCAGGAATAATGTAGCATTAAATAACGCTGTGTATAAACGAAGAGCTGGGCTCACGCCTGTAATCCCAGGACTTTGGGAGGCCAAGGCAGTTGGATCACCTGAGGTCAGGAGTTCGAGACCAGGCTGACTGACATGGAGAAACCCTGTCTCTACTAAAAATACAAAAATTAGCTAGGCATGGTGGCGGGCATCTGTAATCCCAGCTACTCAGGAGGCTGAGGCAGGAGACTCATTTGAATCCTGGAGACAGAGGTTATAGTGAGCCGAGATCGCACCCACTCCACTCCAGCCTGGGTGACAGAGTGAGATTGTCTCAAAAAAAAATGAAGAGCTATGTAGTAAGTCATCATAGTTTAAATGTTTCTGATGCGAAAGAGAGGACGTGAGAAAACAACACAAGACCATAGGGCATAGACTTAATTAAGGGCATCTGTAACTCGCCAGTGCCTTCAGACCAATCCTTGCAGGAATGTATCAAGCTGCTGAGATTCGTCAAGTAAAATCACCCTCCGAAGTTCAAGTAAATATATATAAATGTGCCCTAGTGAAAATATCAAATCACACTTTGATAGGACTGTAGAAAAAAGTGAATACTACTTTAAGTACCGTAGCTGGAAAGTGCATTCTTTGGAAGACTAACCTTGAACACTGGAGTAAAGTAACATAGGAATAAGTGGAGATAAAGAGGCCTACGAACTTCAGCACCCTCTATTTTTTTATTATTAGTATTTTTTACTTTATTAGATAGCATCTCACTCTGTCTCCCAGGCTGGAGTGCAGTGGTGTGATCTCGGCTCACTGTAACCTCCTCCTCCTCCCGGGTTCATGCGATTCTCCTGCCTCAGCCTCCCAAGTGGTTGGGATTACAGGTGCCTGCCACTATACCTGGCTAATTTTTCGTATTTTTAGTAGAGACGGGGTTTCACCATGTTGGAGGCTGGTCTCAAACTCCTGATTTCAGACCACTTTAGCCTCCCAAAGTGCTGGGATTATAGGCGTGAGCCACTGTGCCCAGCCAGCACCCTCTATTTTATATACCCACATTACCTTTAGGCAAAGCACAAGCATAATTCTGACACCATGTTCTGCCACCTGCTCCAGAAGGCTGTGGGGTACTGGTAAGGGCAGGGAAAGCAATCTAGCCACAGATTTCCTGGATGACCAGAACCATGGGTCAAAGACTCTGGACACCCTAGAGGGAATTTCTACATCTTCCCAGGCCCTAATTTATTTCTGTTGAGTAGAACACACAAAACAATGTGAATATATAACTATATGACTTGATCAAAGGCAGTGAGAGCAATAACAGGAGCTCTCTGGGGCCTAAAGCCTCAGGTCGACCCCCTTTTAATAAGTCAAATTCCTTCTCTTCATGACCTCTTTCTTTTTCTTTTTTTTTTTTTTTGAGACAGAGTTTTGCTCTTGTTGCCCAGGCTGGAGTGCAATGGTGCTATCTCGGCTCACCGCAACCTCCACCTCCTGGGTTTAAGTGATTCTCCTGCCTCAGCCTCCCCAGTAGCTGGGATTACAGGCATGCGCCACTATGCCAAGCTAATTTTGCATTTTTAGTAGAGATGAGGTTTCTCCATGTTGGTCAGGCTGATCTCGAACTCCCGACCTCAGGTGATCCGCCCACCTTGGCCTCCCAAAATGCTGGAATTACAGGTATGAGCCACTGCCCCCTGCCCATGACCTCCTTCTTTAAGGAGTTAATCCTTCCAAACACCTCCCCAGAATTTTCTTCAAGGTGGAGCTAACTAGACCACATATGGCTCTAGATCTGCGTACAATATTTGCATGTGGTTTTACTCATTATACAATAATCCTATTTCCAGAAAGAACCAAGGCAATCAGGGTCAGACAAAACACAAGCAGATGTTTAACTCTACTTGGTCAGATATCTACCAGGTGAATGATAGGTTGTAAACCAGTTCAGACATCTGCCTAGTTTCTGTCTTTCTCCTTCACGCACACACAATACTAATAGAATCCTGATACATTCTCTGTTATAATTCTCTATTCTACGTAATGTAAGACATCAACCGCACCGATTCCTTCTTCCTAAGGTGACATATATCCTCTAAATCAGACCCCACTGCTGTATCCAGCAACCTAGTGTTGACTATTGATGATAATTCTGAGCTAACTGAAATTGTCCCGTTTTTCTTAATGTTCCCTGCTTTGTGTTGCTTCCGTCATCCCCTCACAGAAATATCTGGATGCATCGTTCAGGATCATCACTCCAAGTCCCAGTTGGTGTAGAAGATTATTTCTCATAGCCCTGAAAGGAGCCCACATCACAATTACACATCCCTGATGACTAGGTTTCATCTTGCCCCAATTCCATCTCAAGCCTGGTACCCATAAGTGTCCGGTCCCAAACAGCGCTGGTCATGCCTCAGGGAATACAGGGAATAGCCCAGGCCCATCAACCTCTGTCATATATAGGCCAACTACCTAAGAAGTGCATGCTGAGGACCACCCTGAGGAGCACAGTTGGGTAACATAAGCCATAGGAAGCACTATCACATTACCCAACACGTAGCTGTTGTGAAACAGGGCTTTGGGGATTCTCTTTGGGACAAATGGGAGCTTCCCTGTGCTCCATTTACTCACTAAAATGAGCTCTTCCATCGTATACGAAAGCCTACATTCCTAACTCCCTCTGCCATCTTCTCATCATGGCTGGAAAGTGCTTACCAATCTAATACTTCTTCCTTTTGGAACAGACATGACTTGAATTTTTCCTTCAACTTTCCATGGACAACAAACGTCTTGAGCTGTTGCTACGCTAAGGAAGAAGTGATGTTGGCTTGGATTCTCTGCCATCCCCCCAAGAAAATGTGCCAGTATTCACAACAAACAAACAAATGTGGACGTATGTAAAATATTTGCCCGTATGTGGTTCATACTTTCCATTCCTCTGCAAATGGCAGCTGTCAAAAACAAATTAAGTAATGACATGATGTGGCTGCAGCTGTGTGTATCCTTCATCACTCTGTATGGCTGTGCTTAAGGGATGACTCTCTCCTGCCTAGTTTTAAAATATTTGTAATGGAAGGTGGGTTGTCAGGGCATGCCCAACTGTTGCCAGAAAAAACAAAAAGTAAATGAAAATAACATCAATGGCATGGCACAACTCTGTGGACTGTGTGTATGTGTGTGTTTCGTGAATGTGCTGTTATCTTGGAAAAGTTATCTGTTAATTTTTTTTTTAACTGTTAACTGTTTTTTTGTAATTAACAGAAAAATCCCATCAGTATGCAAACAGAGTTTCTGCCAATTTTTAAATAATGAAAATAAAACATCCTTAGTACAAACAGAATTTAAATGACCATAATTTATCATTTCTTTTAAAAATTAGCAATCTTCCATCCTGGCCAACATGGTGAAACCCTGTCTCTACTAAAAATACAAAAATTAGCGGGGCTTGGTAGTGGGTGCTGCAGTCCCGGTTACTTGGGAGGCTGAGGCAGGAGAATCACTTGAACCCGGGAGGCAGTCGTTGCAATGAGCTGAGATTGTGACATTGCACTCCAGCCTGGGTGACAGGGTGAGACTCCATCATGAAAAAAAAAAAAAAAAAGGAAAGAAAGGAAAGAAGGGAGAGAGAAGGGGGGGCAGTTGAGGAAAGAAAGAAGCCAGTATAGCAATATTAGACAAAGAGACATTAAGACAAAAAAAAATATGATTACAAGTTGAAAAGGAGGGTCATTATTTAATGATAAATGAAACAATACAGCAGAAAAACATCCTTGCTTTAAATCTGTATGCACCCAACCCTGTAGCCACAATATACATTAAACCAATAGTTGTGAATAAACACAGTATAAACACAATTCTACTCAGATTACTTATTCAGCCAATTTGCCCAATGCCTAAGTGGTTCTCTGATCATGATATTGTTAAGAGATTGGTTAATTTATTAAGGACTCCACTCTGTTGAACAGGCACCACGTGTTTGTTTACCTGTATTTGTTTCTCACTTTTACTGAGTATGATTGTAGAGCTGACACTCACAAGTTGGAATAATAAAAGAATTCCCTAAAGTTAAATATACAAAGTCTCAAAAGAATCAGATGTAATTGCCAAAGTGTGCATGTGGCCAATAGTTATAAAAATAGTGATTTCATAATTATGGTTTGTTACATGAGAAGTGTAACTGAAAACTTGGGAAATTTACCACGGTTCATGATTTAAGCAGTATAAATAGCAGACAGCAATTGAGCCCACGTTTTCTTTTATTTTACTCTACTAGGTAAAAACCATTGATTTACTTACAATTCTTCTTTGTACTTATGTGTCTCTTTTGAGTCATATATTAGGACAATATAAAGATGTAAATTCTTAAATCTTCATGAAGTGTTTCTCTTTTCATTAACTGCCAAAGTATACATAAAATATTCCAAAAGAACAAACCACAACAAAATTTTTTTAGATATGGTCAAAACCTACTTGGCACAAGTTACCAGAAGAAATGTACTCAAGTGGCAAGTGATATTTAATTTACATCCTGAAATGTTTACAGAAACTATTAAGTATTGCTGATGAATAAGACTACACTTACAAATGATTTCTGTCATAAATAATATGCACAGTTTAAGCCAGTATAAACACAATTCTAATGATTAGAAAGAAAAAAGGATTGAGATTACATCTGATCCTTAAAAAAAGTCAACTTCACACACACACATAAAAAAAAGTGTACTCTATTTGTTTAGAAAGCTAAAAAACCTAGAATATAAATAAGAGTTTCTAATTTGTAGAGCCCCATTCTGCTGTATGATGATGGTATGTCGAGTTCAAACTAGCACACCTGAACTAGCAGTCAATTCTAAAAGTCCATGGTTTTCTCATCAAAGGAAAGGGTCAAGGAACTTTGAGCTACATTCAGGAATCTATGTCCCCCAAAGATTCAGTATCTGATTGGAAAAGGCTTTCACTGGTGTATTAGGCCATTTTTCCATTGCCATAAAGAAATACTTGAGACTAGGTAATTTATAAAGAAAAGAGGTTTGATTGGCTGGGATCTGCAGGCTGTACTAGAAGCACGATGTCAGCATCCGCTTGGCTTCTGGGAAGGCGAACAGGGAGCAGGTGTGTCACATGGCAAGAGAGGGAGCAAGGGCAGTTGCAGCGGGGAGTGCCACATACTTTTAAACAACCAGATCTCACAAGAACTCACTCACTATCACCAGGACAGTACCAAGCCATTCATGAAGGATCCGCCCCATGACCCAAACATCTCCCACCAGGCCCCACCTCTGACACTGGGGACTTAAATTTCAACATGAGACTTGGGGGAATATCCAAACTATATCACTTGGGTTTAATTTTGTGATAATCAGAGCCTTGAAATCACTCCCTTCTCCTTTGCTGGTTTTAATCAACTAAGCCCACCCAGAATCTCTGTATATACGTCACTTAACTTGCCAGCAACTCTTGATGGAAGGGAGTAGACTTCACTGAAGTTCTCTGTGTGTCCCTAGTCATTGACTTTCCACTTTCATGTCTGCAAGTGGGTGGCGACCATGCAATGAGAGAGACAGGTGGTGGAGCCCAGGACCTTTCCAGGTAGAAAAGTGATGGAAGATCCCTGCTTGACACTGAGGCCCCAGTAACACCTGCCCTGGAAGGGAAAAAGAAGAAATGGCCTATCCTATCCTATCCTATCCTTGATGCCAAAGGAAAGGGAGAGAAAGGAAAATCTCCTCTAAGAGCAAAGAGCCACATGGCCCTCCTAGGGTCTATGGTACCAATTCAGAGCTTTGATAGTCCAAAATAGCTTCAGTGGAGAATCTGGCTTAAAGTATTTGCAGAAGCAATTCTGCGAGATCATAAAGGAGACATTACGTAAACAGAAAATGACTGTATGATGGCTGTAGTTAACGTGAACCCAGAAAACCTGAGACAGGTCTCAGTTAATTTAGAAAGTTTATTTTGCCAACGTTGAAGATGCACCCATGACACAGCCTTAGGAGGTCCTGAAGACATGTGCCCAAGATGGTTGGGGCACAGCTTCATTTTATACATTTTAGGGAGACATGAGACATCAATCAATATATATAAGAAGGACATTGGTTTGGTCTGGAAAGGCAGGGCAACTTGAAGCAAAGGCAGGAAGACAAAGCGGGAGGGGGTGCCAGGTCACAGATAGGTGAGAGAGGAACAGTTGCATTCGAGTTTCTGATTAGCCTTTCCAAAGGAGGCAATCAGGTATGCATCTATCTCAGTGAGCAGAGGGGTGACTTTGAATAGAATGGGAGACAGTTTGGCCTGAAGCAGTTCCCAGCTTGACTTTTCCCTTGAGCTTAGTGATTTGGGGACCCCAAGATTTATTTTCCTTTCACATTTATAATAATGTATTGTATACCTAAAAATTGCTAAGAGAGTAGATCTCAAATGTTCTTGCCCCCCAAAAAAATTGTGAGGTGAGGTGATGAATATGTTAACTAGTTTAATGGCACAATGTATGCATATATTGAAACATCATATTGTATACCATGAATATATGCAATTTTTATTTGTCATTTTTAAAAAGTTAAAAGTAAAAAAAAATTTAAGAGAGATCATGGCTGAGATTTTTCAGAATTGCTGAAACATACCAATCCCCAAATTATTGCACTCAATGAAACCCAAAAATATGGGTACCCAATGTTAGAAATAAATTTTCAGTGATGCAAAAGAAATAGCACTCCAACATAAATTTTCTCATCAAGGCAATTTACTTCTATAGAAGGGTATGTCTCATGGATGGAGCAATGGCAAAACACACCTGAATAAGGGAGGGGAAGGGGTTCCTTTTTTTTTTTTCTTTTGAGAGTTTTTTTTTTTTGGAGGCAAGAAGGAAGGGAAAAGACAGAAGGAAGAAGCTCCCTGCTACAGAGACAGTAGGAGGGGGTGCTCCAAAGATGAAAGAGGAGGTCCCCTGGGGAAGGGGTTCTTATCACTGAAGCAGGTAACCCCTACTGCTGTGTCGTTCCCCTGTTGGCTAGGGTTGGGCCACACAGTCTAAGCTAATTCCAACTGGCTATTTTAAAGAGAGCAGAGGTATGCACCGGAGTGGCAGTGTGAACCGTTTCAGCTGGAAAGACCGTTACGGAACAGATGACTAAAGGTGACTCAGGTCAGAGCAGGTAACCAGGGATGACTCAGATCAGAGTAGGTGACCAGGGGTGACTAAAGTCAGAGCAGGTGACCAGGGGTGACTCAGGATGGAGCAGGTGACTAGGATGAGTCAGGACTCTAACTATGCAGGTTAGGAGGGGGATGTGCAGTTTCAGTGAGAGGAACAGGTGCAGGTAACCAGGAGAACAGACATGAACACTGATTAGAGCTGGTGGGTAGGTTGTTTACTGAAACTAGGGGCAAGGAGACAAACAGAATGAGGAAGTTAAACTTTAAAATGGAGAACACAGAACAAGGAAGCCGAACATACTGACATATTGATTCTTTGAAGAGAAACTTAGAACTCACTATTTAACACTAGACATAGCATAGTGAAACTAAGGAACATCAGAGAAAACAAAGTGTTTAAAGCAGCCAGAGAGAAAAGACAGACCTACCCACAGAGAAATGATAACAAGACTGATGGCTCACTTCTTAATGTCCATCCGCTGGACACCAGAAGAGATGAAGAACTAAAAGAAAGAAGATAACCAAAACCCTGGTTCTAGCAACCATTCTTTTCAAATATAAATGGTAGAATCCATGTGATAGGCACAGACGTGTTCACTATAAAACCCTTTCAATGTTATATGTTTGAAATTTATTACAATAAAATATCAAAAAACTTTTCTTTCAGGAATAAGGTGTAATAAGAACATTTTCAGGTAAACTAAAACATTGTGAGGACTGTACTTGGGGGAACAGAATTACCTAAAATGAAAGAGTCTATGAAAAAAAAATGAGCAAAGATACTGGACTAGTAAATAGGTAAGTAAATCTAAACAAATTGAGTGTCTAAAACAATAATAATAATCTGTTTTTGGAGGGGAAAAGTCTAGAAATAAAATATAGCAGCAGTACTGTATTTGGTAAAAGAGAAGTGAGTAGAGTTTAAACATCGGAAGGGCTTTGCATTTTATGAGAACAATAAAGATACTGGTTAATTCAAACTTTAAGTTTAGAGTATATGTTAAACTAACTTTGCTAGTGACTAAAAGAGAGAAATGACTTTCAAACCAAAATTGAGTTAGAAAAAAAAATCTTAAAGCAAACAAATAAAAACTAAATCCAAAAGATGTCAAGAAGAAGCCTTTTTAAAAAAGAAAGGGAGAAGACTTTTTAAAAATGAGACAAAGTTACAATAAGGCTAAATGAATCTACAATAAGGCTAAGTATAAAAGAAAATGAAAACAAAACTGTTTTTTTAAAAAGAAGAAGTGGCCAGGTTTACCTAAAACCAAAGAACAAACAACGCCTGAAAAACATGGGAAAATATAGACTAAGCATGAACCAACAAAACAAATGGTAAAGTGGCTATAAAAATATCAGATAAAATAGTCACTAAGGCGGTAGTAGGATCTCAATGCTTCATTGAAGTTATTTCACCAAACTTGAAACTCTCAAGTCAATCGTAACGATTCTTCAGACGTGGCACCTTCATTTTTTGTCCTCGCTCTCCGTAACTCCTTAGACTTCTGTCTTCACTTTCCATGGGCATCAGCCACACTTGGAATCCACTTCCCATCATCCGATCCCTCATTCCAGGTTCTCTGCCTCAATTCTTCCATCACTAACCACAACAGCCTTAACCTTGGGCTTTCTCCACTCTGCTCACCAGACTTACTTGACGTCCCTAGATCCTCAAAACTCAACCTTTCCCATCTTATCTTGGCATTGAGGGGTTTGGGAGGCACCAATAAACAGTGTCCAGTCCCTTCTTGATCTCTAAATACAGTGCAAAATAAGAGTAAAGCAAATGAGTGCACAGACTAACATCTTTTTTTTTTTTTTTTTTTTAAATGGAGTCTTGCTCTGTCTCCAGGCTGGAGCACAGTGGTGCAGTCTCGGCTCACTGCAACCTCTGCCTCCCAGATTCAAGCGATCCTTCTGCCTCAGCCTCCCGAGTAGCTGGGACTACAGGCGCATGCCAAAAGCCTGGCTAATCTTTGTATTTTTAGTAGAGATGGGGTTTCACCCTCTTGGCCAGGATGGTCTTGATCTCTTGACCTCGTGATCTGCCCGCCTCGGCCTCCCAAAGTGCTGGGATTAACCACGCCTGTAATCTCAGCACTTTGGGAGGCCGAGGCAGGCGGATCACCTGAGGTCAGGAGTTCAAGACCAGCCTGGCCAACATGGTGAAACCCTGTCTTTTTTTTTTTTTTTTTTTTTTTTTTTTTTTTTTGAGACGGAGTTTCGCTCTTGTTACCCAGGCTGGAGTGCAATGGCGCGATCTCGGCTCACCGCAACCTCCGCCTCCTGGGTTCAGGCAATTCTCCTGCCTCAGCCTCCTGAGTAGCTGGGATTACAGGCACGCGCCACCATGCCCAGCTAATTTTTTGTATTAGTAGAGACGGGGTTTCACCATGTTGACCAGGATGGTCTCGATCTTTTGACCTCGTGATCCACCCGCCTCGGCCTCCCAAAGTGCTGGGATTACAGGCTTGAGCCACCGCGCCCGGCCGAAACCCTGTCTTTAAAAAAAATAATAAAAAAAAAATTGAATATTAAAAAAAAAAAGTTAGCAAAGATGGGCTGATAGTATTGCTAAAGCATTTGTTTAAATGACAAAAGATAAGTGAAGACAAAGAAAAGAACATCCGCCTAAGCTATGAGCTGGTAACTAGAGACATGGGGAGACTCCAACGGTGAAAAGACAAGTAAAATGTTACATAAAACAACAGTTGTTGAAAGGGTTGAGGGTGGGGTGGCGAGGCAGGAAGGCTGCCTCCTTTGCTCAGCCCACGGCCCTGTTGCTAAGGAAAAATAACTGTGGGAGTGAGTCAGATGAAATAGAACAGGAGGGTCCTATCTCTGCTAAGTCGGCTGGGGAGACAGTGGAGGACGCACGCCGGAGTCTCGTGGAATGGAAGCCAGTGAGTCAGGGAGGAAGAACTCACCCCAGCTCACTCTGCAGCCACATCAAAGGTTGCAGGGATTAGCGAAAATGCCCACCCGGTTGCGCAAGCTAGCTTGAATACCGAGAATCTCATCCACTTGATGAGTTTACTCAGCCAGCTTTTTGTGGACTTGATACAAAATGCTCAAATGACTTTTAGCTAAAGGAAGCGAAACGGAAGAACAGCACAAACGCAGCAACCTCATCAAAGCTCCTCAGTATAATAAAGCAACTCTGTAACTCTGGAATTCCCTAACATAAAGCCATGATTGGAAAAAAAAAAAAAAATCGTAGCCCCAGACTCCTCTCTCTGGATAAAAGTCTTGGTTATCTAGATTGTTTGTGATTTAGTCCATCCAAGTAGTTGCAATTCCAGAAATCAAAGAATAGGTACACCTCTCCCTCTACTGGCCTTGCAGCTGCGGGTACAGATGAATTTAAACCAGAAAGCAGCCTTTTAGCCTTTAGCTTTCTAGCATTTCAGCTGTAAAGTCATTATCTAATGACCAAAAAATAGAAGGGTGGTGCAAGTCTCTCAAAGTAAATCTTAAGTAAAGATATATGGTACCTGTTGTCAAAAGATCACATTAAAGATCAAAAAAAGTTTAACTTCTTAAAAAGAAACTCTTCATGTGATAGTTCTTGAAACTATTGAAATTTTCTGAGCTTGTCTACCATGGAGAATCAATAGTTAAAAATAGGGGGAAAAATTAGATACAGGAAACTAAGAAAAAAATAATAAAACCATTTTAGGTGTTTCAAATACTGTTTTTGATGCACTTCCTAGCATCTCTTCTCAGTAGTTGAAGAACTTTTGCCACTCTGTTCTTTCATTACTTAAATGTATACACTCATAGTGTCCCTTGTAAGTCCTGTTTCTCTGAACTCTCTGAAAAAGAGTATAGATGCATAGGTTTTTAATTAAAGATGAAAACGGAGGCATTCTCTGATTCTCAAAAACGAATAGGAATAATGACAGCGGCCGAATGATACCAGCAATTGAACCTCTCTTAAAAAGGAGCAAGCTGTGACTCAGATGACTTACCAGCTCTGTTTTCCCCTTGTCGATTACCTAACAAACGGTCCAAAGCTGATGCTCCAGAATATATGTTCTCTCTTGAAAAGCTCCCATTCCACACCTAATTGATTTATTCAACCAAATGTATTCATTTGATCATTTGATAATTTTTTTTTTTTTTAATGTGTAAGGCAATGTTGTAGGTGCTGTGGATACGGAAGTAAACAGATGTCCTCACTGAAAAGTCAGAAGCTAGCCTGGTGAGTTCCCATTTATTTTCTTACATATCAATGAGTTTGTATACTTCCACATATGCTAAGAACAAATTCCCACTCCACGAAGTGTTTCTTGACTAACTTGGGCCACGGGTTTCACAGCAACTGATCTGAAATACCCTGTCATGAAGCCACTACACGTTTTCTGTCTAGAGTTGGTACCTCATATCTGTCATCGCCTTGAATTAATGTTTAAAGATTTGACTGCCATCTGACTTTTCACATATGCTTGCTTTTCTCCTCAGCTAAATTAGAAATTATTTGAAGTAAGAAATACATGACCTAACACAGAATTTTATGAAAAATGCTAAAAAGGTATAAAAAATAAATCTCATTTAACAACCTTTCTTGAATAGTATTTCATTAAATACAGTCTATTAGCAAAGTTTTATATACTATAAAATTTAATTAGTTTAAATCCAAACTAGATTATTAATTATAAATTAATTCATATTAATTATGAATTGTGCAACTTCTAAGAAAATAATTCAAAAAATATAGCAAAGAACAGCAAGATAATTAAAAGATATTTTTAAATATACCCTTAGTGATATATCCAAAATTGTGGATTCAAAAATTTTTAACACAAAAAAAGGCAATAATGGAGAAATAGTGGAACAAAAAGGACATAAGACATATAGAAAATATTTTAAATGAAAAGCATAAATCCTACCTTGTTAGTAATTATATTACATGTAAATGAATTAAACACTCCAATCAACATACAGTTATTGACAGAATGGGTTTTGTTTTGTTTGTTTGTTTTTGAGACAAAATCTCACTCTGTCACTATCTTGGCTCACTGCAACCTCTGCCTCCTGGGTTCAAACGAGTCTCCTGCCTCAGCCTCCTGAGTAGCTGGGACTACAGGCACCCACCTCCATGCCTGGCTAATTTTTGTATTTTTAGGAGAGACAAGAGTTTCACCATGTTGTCCAGGCTGGTCCTAACTCCTGGCCTCAAGTGATCTGCCCACCCTAGCCTCCAAAAGTGCTGGGATTACAGCCATGAGCCATGATGTTTGATGGATTTTTTTTTTTTTTTTTTTTTTTTACAAAATACACACTTTAGATTAAAGATACAAAGCGGTTAAAAATAAGAAGATATAAAAGAAATACCATGCAACAGTAACCAAAAGAGAGCTGGAGACCCATATTAATAGAAGACAAAATAGACTTTAAGACAAAGAAGTTTTTATGAGATAAAAGACATAACAGTTATAAACATATGAGCATCTAATACCAGAATCCCAAAATCCATGATGCAACAATTTAGACAATTCAGTAATCCTGGTTGGAGGTTTCAGTTACCCACTTTCAATAAGAAAATAGAAGACTTGAAAAATATTTCAATAACTGAACATTTGTGTCCTCCCCAAATTTATATGTTGAAATTTTAACACCCCATGTGATGGCATTAGGAGATGTGGCTTTAGGGAGGTAATTAGATGATGAGGATGAGGTCCTCATGAATAGTATTAGTGCCATTATAAAAGGGAAGCCAGACACTATGGCTCATGCTTATAATCCTAGCACTTTGGGAGGCTGAGGCAGGTGGATCACCTGAGGTCAGGAGTTCAGGACCAGCCTAGCCAACATGGTGAAACTCCATCTCTATTAAATATGCAAAAATTAGCTGCGTGTGGTGGTAGGCACCTGTAATCTCAGTGACTCAGGAGGCTGAGGCAGGAGAATTGCTGGAACCTGTGAGGCGGAGGTTGCAGTGAGCAGAGATCGTGCCATTACACTCCAGCCTGGGCTGACAACGAGACTCAGCCTCAAAAAAAAGGGGAGTGGGAGAGGGGGAGATACCAAAGAGAACTCTTTCGCCATCTTTCTGCCACGTGAGAGTACAGCAAGAAGTCAGTGTCTTCAACCTGGAAGCGAGCCCTCACCAGACCCAGTCAGGCTGGCACCCTGATCTCAGACTTCCAGCTTCCAGAACTGTGAGAAACATACTTCTGTTGAAAGGAGTTGAGAGTCCAGAAATAAATCCATACATCTATGGCCAATAGGCTTTAGTTTGACAAGGATGCCCAAGACAATCAGTAGAGAAAGAATAGTCTCTTCAACAAATGTTCCTGGGACAACTGGAGATCTATCTGCCAAAGAATAAAGTTGGACCCCTACCACACTGCAGATGCAAAAATTAAAATGAATCATAAAAAGTTTTAATGTAATCCAGAAAAAATTAGAACAGCAGGAGTGTTAATTTATAAAAATAAAAATGGATCGATGACCTAAGAATAAGAGCTAAACTCGTAGAACTCTTAGAAGAAAACTTAGGGGTAACTCTTCATGACCTCAAATTTGGCAATGACACCAAATGCACAAGCAACAAAATAATAGATAAATTAGACTTCTTCAAAATTAAAATATTTTGTGTATCAAGGACATTATCAAGAAAGTGGAAAAGCAGCCTACAGATTGGGAGAAACTATTTCCAAATCATATATCAAATAAGGGTTTAGCATCCAAAATAAATGAAGAATTCCCACAACTCAACAATAAAAATACAAGCAACCTAATTAAAACATGGGCAAAGGAAGCTGGGCATAGTGGCTCATGCCTGTAATTCCAGCACTTTGAGATGCCAAAGCAGGTGGATCACAAGGTCAGGAGTTCAAGACCAGCCTGGCCAAGATGGTGAAACACTGTCTCTACTAAAAATACAAAAAAAAAAAAAAAAAATTAGCCAGGTGTACTGGCAGGTGCCTGTATCTCATCTACTCAGGAGGCTGAGGTAGGAGAATCGATTAAACCCAGGAAGTGGAGGTTGCAGTGAGCCGAGGTCACACCACTGCACTCCAGCCTCGGCAACAGAGCAAGACTCCTTCTCAAAAAAAAAAAAAAAATGGGCAAAGGATTAGAATAGACATTTCCTCAAGTAGGATATACAAATGACCAACAAGCAACTGAAAAGATGTTAATATCATTAAGCAAATCATCATGAGGAAATGCAAATTGAACCCACAGTGAGTTACCACTTAGCATCCACTAGGATGGCTATAATGAAAAAGATAGAGAATAACAAGTGTTGGCAAGGATGTAGAGAAATTGGAACCATCCCTTATTGCTGGTGGCAAAGTAACAGTACAGTCACTTTTCAAAATGGTTTGACAATTCCTCACAAAGTTACAGAGTTGCCATATAACCCAGCAGTTCCACTCCCAGGTGGACTTTGATTTCTTAAGAGAATTCTGTTTCCTAAGAGAAGTCAAAACCTATGTCCACACAAAAACTGGTACACGAATGTTCATAGCAGCATTAGTCATAGCAAAAAAGTGAAAACAACTCAAATGTCCATCAACTGATGAATTCTATTACATAAATAATCAACAAAGTGTGATTATTCATATAATGTAATATTATTTGGCCATAAAAAGGAATGAAGCACTGACACAGGCTGGAATAGGAATAAATCTTAAAACATTATGCTCAGTGAAAGAAGCCAGTCATGGAAGGTCATACATTGCACGATTTAATTTACATGAAATGAACAGAATAGGCAAATCTATAGATACAGAAAGTAGAGTAATGATTGTCAGTAGTTCAGAAAGTCGTTATGGGGGGGACAAAAAAAAGACTGCTAACGAGGATAGGATTTCCTTTTGGGGTAATGAAAATGTTCTAAAATTAGATAGTGGTGATGGTTGCACAAACCTGTGAAACTTAAAACCACCGAATTGTACAATGAATTTAAAAGGAAAAATGTTATAGTATATGTATTACATCTCAATAAGCTTTTATTTTTTAGAAAATCCAGTCCAAGCCTGGGTAACTTAGCAAGACTCTGTCTTCAAAAAAAAAATTAACCGGGCATGGTGGTGTGTCCTCATAGTCTCAGCTACTTGGGAAGTTGAGGTGGGAGGATCACTTGAGCCTGGTGGGCCAAGGCTGCAGGGAGCTGTGATCACACCACCGCACTCCAGCTTGAGCAACAGAGTGAGATCCTGTCTCAAAAGAAAGACAGAGAGAAAGAGAGAGGGAGGGAAGGAAGGGAGGGAGGGAAGGAAGGGAGGGAGGGAGGAAAGGAGGGAGGGAGGGAAGGGAAGGAATCTATTCCATCCTAGAACACAAGGTTGGTATAGTTAACTGTATTTATTTATCTCTTTAATCCCTCACAATATATAGCAAGGTGCCTTGTACCCAGAGGTGCCAAAATGTGTATAGACAGAGTAGTTCCTAATACTTTACATTATTCACAAATCATTCCAAATAGTAGTTGAAGTTTCTTAAGTGGTTCACAAACTCTTTGAGGCAAAGTCTGTGTCTTAGATTTCATATACATCCATCATGATTAAACATTGTACTGCAATTACACTGAGCCTTGAAATACAGCGTAGAGTGCCAGGCGCGGTGGCTCACGCCTGTAATCCCAGCACTTTGGGAGGCCGAGGTGGGTGGATCACGAGGTCAAGAGATGGAGACCATCCTGGTCAACATGGTGAAACCCCGTCTCTACTAAAAATACAAAAAAAAATTAGCTGGGCATGGTGGTGCGTGCCTGTAATCCCAGCTACTCAGGAGGCTGAGGCAGGAGAATTGCCTGAACCCAGGAGGCGGAGGTTGCAGTGAGCCGAGATCGCGCCATTGCACTCCAGCCTGGGTAACAAGAGCGAAACTCCGTCTCAAAAAAAAAAAAAAAAGAAATACAGCGTAGAAATGCCCAGTACCTTGGTACCTTGACTAACCTATAACTCTCTTTTTTTTTTGAGACAGTGTCTCACTCAGTCACCCAGGCAGTGCAGTGGTGCAATCATAGCTCACTACAGCCTTGACCTCCTGGGCTCAAGCAATCTTCCTGCCTCGGCCTCTCAAATAGCTGGGCACATGCCACCATGCCCAGCTAATTTTTTAATTTTTTTTTTTTTGTAAGGACAGGAGCTTGCTATGTTGCCAAGACTGGTCTCCAACTCCTGCACTCAAGCAATCCTCCTTCCTCAGCCTCCCAAAGTGCTGACATTACAGGCATGGGCCACTGTCCGTGGCCTAATTCATAACTCTTGATTATTCAGGAGGCAGCACCATCCAGTAGTTAAGGGGGAGGATGCTGAGTCAGACTATCTAGGTTTAAATCCAATTTCTACAACTTAATAATAATATGACCTTGGTATCATTTCAATGATGCATTAAAAATAATCATAATAGTAATATGATCTGGACAAATGGCTTAACCTTTTTGAGCCTTGATTTCCTCATCTGGAAGGACAGGAATAACAAGCAGTAACCACAGGCCAGGCCAAGTAAGTGCCTTATGCACCTTCTTTCTGCGTGAAGGTGGGTGATAGGCTGTGTGAAGGCTTAAATGAAGGAAGGTGTGTAAGGCACTTACTTGGCCTGGCCTGTGGTTACTGCTTGTTATTGACTTAACCAACATTTATTAAGCACTAATTTTAATTCTCTGTCTCAAGGGAGAAAGGTTGAGAAAAAAAGACATGTAAACAAACCAGTGCAGTAAAGGGCTCTCTTGCTCTGAACGACATCCAAAGATTGCCCAGGCGTGGGAAATCCTGTGTGGATGTGGGATGGGACAGGGCACAGAATATCAAGGAATGTTTTATATGAAAAGTACCGCTACAGCACAGTGTTTACATTTTTAAAAAGTATTCATTCCCCAGGTGGAAAAAGAAAGGGAAATAAGGACATTCTGGGTGGAGCAGATGCTGAGAGGAAAGCCTCATTTGTTCAGGGATCTAGGGTTAGCTCAGCAGGGCAGGAGCACACCTGAGGCTGAGGTGAGGCGCAGTCACAGAAGGAGCCAAATCTTCACCAGGACTGATTGAATCACCAGGTGAATGAGACCGTCCCCTCCACGTGCAGTGGAGGCACTTTTTAAAAAATGTATTTATTATACTTTAAGTTCTGGTGTACATGTGCAGATCGTGCAGGTTTGTTACATAGGTATACACGTGCCATGGTGGTTTGCTGCATCCATTGCCCCGTCATCTACATTAGGTATTTCTCCTAATGCTATCCCTCCCCAATCCCCCCACGACCTGCTATTCCTCCCCTAGCCCCCTACCCCGCTAGGCCCCAATGTGTGATGTTCCCCTCCCTGTGTCCGTGTGTTCTCATTGTTCAACACCCACTTATGAGTGAGAACATGTGGTGTTTAGCTTTCCGTTCTTGTGTCAGTTTGCTGAGAATGATGGTTTCCAGTTTCATCCATGTCCCTGCAAAGGACATGAACTCATCCTTTTTATGGCTGCATAGTATTCCATGGTGTATATGTGCACATTTGATTTATCCAGTCTATCATTGATGGGCATTTGGGTTTGTTCCAAGTCTTTGCTATTGTGAATAGTGCTGCAATAAACATGTGCATGTGTCTTTATAATAGAACGATTTATAATCCTTTAGGTATATACCCAGTAATGGGATTGCTGGGTCAAATGGAATTTCTATTTCTAGGTCCTTGAGGAATCGCCACACTGTCTTCCACAATGGTTGAACTAATTTACACTCCCACCAACAGTATAAAAGCGTTAGTGGAGGCACTTTCTTTGGTTGGTTTTGTTTGTGGCATGTTTGTGTCCAAAGGCCATAGAGCAGAAGAGAGGAAAGACGGAATGAACTTTTGCCATGCTCCAGATGGCTTGAATATTTCCAGAGTATTCTGGTCCTTTTACTGCTGGCAAGGCCCGCCCCTGTTCACTTCTCAGTCATCATTGTGCACCCAGAGGCTGCAGTACAACTGTTGAGAGTGACACGTTTCCTTGATGAATGCATCTGCATCTTGCACAAGCCCAGTTTCCCGTGTGTGCTCCCAGCACGCAGTATTCCCACACTGAGCACCAGACAGGCTGCAACAGGACGGCAGCTCCCAGAGGAGTCCCCTCAATTACCGACAATAAGCCTCTGTACATAAGCCCTCATCAGAGGTGATTATGGCCGAAGGTTAATCTAGCGGTTCCTCCTAATGAATAGCCTGGAGTACTGAAGAAGCCAGAAGTAACCACAACACTCCAAGTTTTTGAAAAACCCAGCTGGCTAAGTGTCAGCCTTCCTTTCGTCCAAACCTTGGTCTGTTGTTTAACCACATCACCCTTTCCTGGAATCCAGCCCTCTGGCTGACACCCTTGTGTGGAGACAGAGTGTCCCTCTTGCGGCTCAGAAATACCACTTAGGCTTTTTTCTGCCTCCACATTCCCATTCCTCGGTCTTTCAGCTTCTTCCAATCCATTCTTATCGTCTCTCGAAAATATGCTACGTCTTTCCCACTCTTGTTTCAGTTTATTATCTCCAGGGTTGTTTTATTATTTATTTTCCATCAAAAAACCTGAAGCACCTTTCTTTCCCTACTCCTTGATTTCTGTTTCTCTCTTTCCCTCTGCCCCCATCTCTCTTCTCCTACTCCCTCTCTTTCTGTTTTTTTTTTTAGATTGGCCTCAGATGAAAACAAATTAATCACATTGTGTGTGTCATGGCAGTCTCACTAGGTCCTATGCGTGGTCCTCTATTAGTTGGTTCATGTTTTTTTCTGATTTATTGATTTTAATACTGTAATAAGCTTCCATGAATCTAACAATCACTGAAACAAAAATGAGGATCTCAACAATATCCTCCAGCAATCCATTTGGCGAATGACTACCGCACCCACAAGCGCCCCACCCAGAGTTAGCCAGCGTGCTGAGTCTTGGGTTTCATGCCTTCCTTTCTCGTTATACAGCTTACTTCCAACTATTCTAACTTTCTATGTAAACTGCTCTAGATTTTTAGGTTTGTCAAAAGGTGTAGTGCTGTATGTACACTTTTTCTTTGTTTCTAGTCTGATTTTATGGATTACTTTTTACCTTTTATCTTCAAATAATTCAGGCCAGGCATAGTAGCTCACGCCTGTCACCCCAGCACTTTGGGAGACCGAGGTGGGTGAATCACTAACCAAATCACTGACACCTGAGGTCAGGTGTTCGCGACCAGCCTGACCAACATGGTGAAACCCCGTCTCTACTAAAAATACAAAAACTACCCAGGCGTGGTGGCACATGCCTGTAATCCCAGCTACTCAGGAGGCTGAGACAGGAGAATCGCTTGAACCCAGGAGGCAGAGGTTGCAGTGAGCTGAGATCACACCACTGCACTCCAGCCTGAGCGACAAAGTGAGACTCCATCTCAAAAAATAAAACTAAAATAATTTCAAACTTACAGAAAACTTGCAAGGATAATATAAACAACTCTGTAGTAGCTTCACCACAATGTACAATTATAATATATGGTAAAATATTATAACATAATATAGTATTATAATATATGTCATATAAATATATTAATTATATGAATATATAATATATGTTATTCTACAAATCATTTGAAAATAGGTTGCATATATCTTGCTTTTATACTCCTTAATACATCCATGTGTATTTCCTAAGAACGAGGAAATGCTTATATAACCACAAAGGAGGAAATTTAACATGGATAGCATACTTACATCTTATATATAGTCCAAGTGTAAGTTTTGTCAGTTGTCACAATAATACTGTTTATAGCAATTATTTCAAGGACATAATCTGGTCCAGAATCCCATACTGTATTCAGTTGTTCTGTTCTTCAGTCTTCTTAATTTGAAACATTTCTCCAGGCTTTTCGTGACATTAACATTGTGACTTTCAAGAGTTTTAACATGTCTTGCCTGATTTTTTATTAATATGCCTCAATTTATGTCCTCCTGATGTTTCCTTTTGCTGGAAATCAAGTTGTGCGTTTTGGGCAGAAATGCCACAGAAGTAGTGCTATGTTCTTCTTAGTGAATCACATTCAGAGGCCCCTTGCAGGTGGTATTAGCTTTGATTTCTTGGTTACAGTGTTACCTCGGGTCTCCAGATTGTAGGTTTGCACATGTTCTTGGGGGAGTTACTATTTCACTTAACATTACATTGCTAAGATTTATTCATATTGTTACATGTCATCTGTCTCCCTTAAGCATTCTCTCTCTCTCTCTCACACACACACACACACAAATGCACACACACACCTAAATTTTCTCATCTTTTTCTTTTTCTTTTTTTTCCTTCTTATCATGTTGCTATGGTTCCGATATTTGACACCATCAAGTGTCATGTTGAAATCTGATCCTCAGTGTTGGAGGTGAGCCTGGTGGGAGGTGTCTGGATGATGGAAACGGATCCCTCATGAACGGATCCCTTGGTGCCATCCTCATGGTAGTGAGTGAGTTCTCACTTTATTAGTCCCCACAAGCACTGATTGTTGAAAACAGCTGGCACCATGCTTCTTGTAGAGCCTGCAGAACTGTGAGCCACATAAGCATCTTTTCTTTGTAAATTTCTCAGCCTCACGTATTCCTTTACAACAACACAAAATGGGTGCGGTGGCTCACGCCTGTCATCTCAGCACTTTGGGAGGCCGAGGTGGGTGGATCACCTGAGGGCAGGAGTTCGAGACCAGCCTTGCCAACATGGTGAAACCCCATCTCTACTAAAAATACAAAAAAAAATTAGCCAGATGTGGTGGCACATGCCTGTAATCCCAGCTACTCAGTAGGTTGAGGCAGGAGAATCACTTGAACCCTGAAGACGGAGGTTGCAGTGAGCCAAGATTATACCCTGCACTCCAGCCTGGGTGACAGAGCAAGACTCCATCTCAAAGAAAAAAAAAAATTCTACAGACTAGATCTCCAAATACTGATATATAATGTGCCAAGAATATGTGTTGCTATGAAATAGGTGGCCTAGCAAAAAAGCAGGTATCAAAGAGATCAGAGAGGGATCCTTCAACTTTTACTCACTCAAGCTGTCAGCATGTATTAACTGAGTAACTATTATGTTCCTAGCACCTCACTTGGTTAGATTGGAGCATGATAAAAAACAAAACTACAAAGGGCTTACAAGCCCAACGCTCTCCTTCCCGGCAGTGGACATCCTTCTCATGCTTCAAGGCACAGCTCAAATGTCAACTCCTCTGTGAAGCTACTGTTCGAAACCTAAGTCTTTAACTGGGTACTTACTATCTTCCAAGCACAGCAGTAGATGCTTTCATCACAGTTGGGCTGAAAGGTGTGTGTTACCATCTTCACTTCTTCAGTGAGTAGTTTGAGAATCAATATTTTAAAGGACTTAGATGTAGCCATGTACTTGTTAGGGGACAGCGCCAAAATTGGCCGAGGCCTGACTTCCAGGTTGATTGGTTTTCTCATCGTTCCGTGATAAGTACTAAGAGAGTTAAATGCTTTTTCCCGAAAACTCATATAACATCTTGCTTATAGATCAATTACAGTGGTTATTGCACTGAATTCTATTTAGCTATGTTCACACCCTTCCTCTGAAATTGATTTTGAGCTGCTTGAGCATAAGAATTAAGTCTTGGGCCGGGCGCAGTGGCTCAAGCCTGTAATCCCAGCACTTTGGGAGGCTGAGGTGGGTGGATCACGAGGTCAAGAGATCGAGACCATCCTGGTCAACATGGTGAAACCCCATCTCTACTAATACAAAAAATTAGCTGGGCATGGTGGCTCGTGCCTGTAATCCCAGCTACTCAGGAGGCTGAGGCAGGAGAATTGCCTGAACCCAGGAGGCGGAGGTTGTGGTGAGCCGAGATCGCGCCATTGCACTCCAGCCTGGGTAACAAGAGCAAAACTCTGTCTCAAAAAAAAAAAAAAAAAAAGAATTAAGTCTTGTTCATCTTTGAGTTCCCAGAACCTAGCAAAGTAACTGCAAATACAGCCAACCCTCATTATTCACAAATTCCATATTTGAGAACTCACCGAAATTGATTTCTTACTTTCAAATCCATATTTAGGGCACTTTTGTGGACATGTGCATGTACCGAGCCGTGAAAAGTTGAGTCCCTCAATGTGCAAGTTTCCAGTGGACATAAAGCAAGGCTTTGTTCTGCCTTGGTCAACTCTCATACCACAAACAAGGGTGCTTTCTGCAGTCTGTCTGTTGCCATATTTTTTACATTTTGTGCTTTTGGTTGCTGATTTCACTATTTTAAATGTCCCTGAGTATAATACCGAAGTGTTGTCCAGGCTTCCTAAGCACAAGAAGGCTGTGATGTTATTTACAGAGAAAATAACAACGTGTTAGACAAGCTTTGTTCAGGCACAAAGTTACAGCACTGTTGGCCATGAGTTCAATGACAGTAAATCAAACAAATATTAAGTGAGATGTCATTAAACAGAAACACACATAAAACAAGGTTATGTATTGATTGGTTGACAAAAAAATGTGACCAGAGACTCAAAGAAACCTAACCTTGCATTTCTCCTGCGAGCAATTGTTTAGCATTCACTCATAACTACTACAAATAAAATCAACTGTAGTGAGTGATCAATAAATGTATAATGAAAGAATGAAGGAAAAAAAGACACATGTTAGAGAAATGACATTAACAAGTGAAGAGCTGCTTCATGAACTCACATGAAGCCAAACAGATAGAAAAATATAATTATATACTGGTATAATAAAGAAGAGCTGCCGGGCATGGTGGCTCACCCCTGTAATCCCAACACTTTGGGAGGGCGAGGCATGTGGATCATGAGGTCAAGAGATCGAGACCATCCTGGCCAACATGGTGAAACCTCGTCTCTACTAAAAATATACAAAATTAGCTGGGTGTGGTGGTGCGTGCCTGTAGTCCCAGCTACTCAGGAGGATGAAGCAGGAGAATTGCTTGAACCTGGGAGGCGGAGGTTGCAGTGAGCCGAGATCGCGCCACTGCACTCCAGCCTGGTGCCTGGCGACAGAGCAAGACTCTGTCTCAAAAAAAAAAAAAAAAAACAGAAGAGTCAAATTACATATTTTAGTCCAATATTATATTATCATAAAATAAGGATAACATACAAAGAAGCAATAAATGTATACTTCCTACTCAATCAGAAGAAAATATTTTGCCACAACTTTCCAAAAAAATGAATTATTTTTATGCAAAATCAAGTACATCCGGCTGCTCTGGATTTAATATTTCATAGTAACTTTTCTGTTGATATCTCACTGAGCATATTAAAAACCTCTATGTTTTATATTAGTAAAAATACAATAGTACTACATTTTGAGCCATTAGCGTTCTCAAGGGCTCACTATCACTCTTTTCCAAATGTTATATTATCAAATGTTTACTTACTAAATAGTTAACACAGCATGATTATCTCCACTTTATTATTATTATTGTTATTATAATTATTATTATTTTTAATTACATTTTTTTTTAAATAGAGACAGCTATTTTGCCCAGGCTGGTCTTGAACTCCTGGGCTCAAGCTATCCTCCTGCCTCAACCTCCCAAAGTGCTGGGATTACAGGCATGAGTGCTGCACCTGGCCCAATCTCCACTTTAAAAAAAATGTGCTAGAATGTTTATCTTTGAGCTCTTCTTAAAGCAAGGAAAAGAAACGTATTGAATCTTTCCACTAACTTTATAAAGCAGACTCTACACTGCAGCATGCTGGGAGAGGGTCTGACCTGCCAGTTCCACAGCCATATGATTGTGGTGAAAGCAGACATAACATTATGGCTCAAACAGAGCAAAGATGAGCTTACAAAGTACATGGTTTAAGTAACTCCAGAGCTCTGGGACACAGATCTCTTTCTTCAAGACACGTATCTCATGTAACCATAATCATGATTGGTAGTGGGGAATTTTAAAAACAGAGTATCCCCAAAACCTTCCAGACTTAGTTATACCACAGCTAAATCAGGTGATTCCAACACATGATTCACATTCCACAAAAAACTGAAATGTTTACAAAAACAAAACTCCCAAAGGATAAAGTAGCCTTTTCTCAAAATCCATTCAAAATTTAAGCCAATCTTTCTTTCTGTGTTTTGTTTGACAATTGCTGTTACTTATTCTAAAATACAAGATTCATACATACAATTTTCACACACATACAATTTTCACATATAAACACATATGCAATTTTTGCATCTAAGTTTCAGGGTTCTGACATATTTTAAATGCTGTTGTCTTAGTAAATGTGGGTCATAAATCAAGTCTATTATTATACTGATGTATACATATACTTTTTTATTATGGAATTTATAATCATACATCAAAATGGTCAAAAGAATAGTAAAACTTCCAAGTATAAGCCACTCAGCTTTAAAAATTATCAGGGTTATTAGATATTACTTTTTTGAATACAAAGAAAAGATTACATAACAACCCGAATTTTACTGCCAACATCTACAGCAAACTGTATCACCACTCCCCGTACTAAATGCTTTATAGAATATGAGCTTTTTGACCTGAAAACACATTAAGTTTTCATTTGAAATGCCCATGGGATCAGCTGGTTAGAGCAGCTTTCCTAAATCCCTCAAATAATAAAATTGATGCTAAAAATTCATGTTGATTATACAAATATGACTTTTATTAAGAGATTTGTTATTTCTTATTATAGAGTTATGCATTTCATTTTGTAAAATTTGCAAGTACAATCACATAAATTTGCATACAGATGAGTATTTATGATATTGTGAAATCATAGTTCGTTTTCTTTGGTGTGATAGTGTTATAGTTAAGTGGGAATACTACTTTATTTTTAGGAGATACATAATGAAGTATTTGAGGTAGAAAAGTTATAATGTTTGCAACTTGCTTTCAGATGGCTCAGTAAATTTTGGGAGGTGGGTGGGCGTATGTGTGTAGATCAGAGATTAGCAAATTTCTGTAAAGGACCAGATGGTAAATATTTTAGGCTATGAAGATCAAGAAGCAAATTCAAAGCTATTTTGTAGGTACCTATATGACCAGTTAAAATGTTGCTGTTTCAAATGTAAAACTCCTTCTTAATTAAGAGCTGTATGAAAACAAGTGATGGCCCAAATTTGGCCTTGAACCATGATTTACCAACTCCCAATATGGATAGATGGATGGATGGATAGATGAGAGAGAGGGAGATGATAGACAGAGAAAGTACGAGATATGAGATCTTCTTGGGGCTATCTGGGCTGTTAAAAAAGTATATATGGGAAAACATGAACAATTGTTGAATCTAATTGGAGGGTATATGGATGTTTATTGTATTAGTCTTTCAAATTTTCTGTAGGTTTTTTATGTATTTGCATTTTCTCCATTTTCATAATAAAAACTGAATGCAAATACATAAAAATATAATGAAAATAAGTATCATCCATAATACCTCACACTTAGAGATCAGCAACATTTGCATCTTGGCAAATTACCTTTTATTTTTAATTCCTGTGGAATATGTTTTTCTTCCAACTGTGATGAGATCCTGCTCCATATAAAATTTCATAGCTTGACTTTTTAACTTAACATCCATTCATAAGCATTTTCACCTGTCATCATTATGTTAATGGACACATACTATTCTGCTGAACAAATGGTTAAACGGTTTTAACTATTTCCCAATTTTTGGACATTTAGTATGTTTCCAATCCTTCACCCTTATAAATAAGTATTTCTTAATATGATTTTAATCTATTAATGTATTACCTTAAGAAAAGGCTCTTGGTGATAATGAGTGTAGATAATGCTATTTTGTTGTGTCAGTATGTTTTTCTTTTGAGGGGAAGAAAGAGAAAACATGATAAAAACTGACGATTAATATTGCTGGAAAAAGTATTTCATCTCTTAAAGTCCTCGTAAATCAGTTACCTTGAAAGGATAAAGTAGATAATATGAATAAGAAAAATCAATGCAGTCTTTAGTTGTGTAAAATATGCATAATATAAACATTACCATCGCAACCATTTTAAATGTTCAGTTTAATGGCATCAAGTACATTCACAGTGTTGTGCAACCATCACCACCATCCATTGGCAGAACTTTTTCACAACCCCAAATAGAAACTCTATGCCCATTGAACACTGATCCCCAATGCCCACCCCTGTCAGCCCTTGGTAACCTCCATTCTACTCTCTGTCTCTACAAATTTGCCTATTCTGGGTACGTCTTATAAGGGGAATCATGTAGTATTTGTCGTTTTGTGTCCAGCTTATTTCACTTGGAATAATGTCTTCAAGCTTCCTCAATGTTGTAGCATGTATCAGCATTTCATTCCTTCTTAAGGCTCAGTAATATTCTGCCGTATGTCTGTATCAACTTTTGCTGATCCACTCGTTCAGTGGACACTAGTTTGCTTCCTCCTTTTGGCTTTTGTGAATAATGCCGCTATAAACATGGTGTGCCAGTATCTGTCGGATGCTGCTTTCACCTCTTTTGAGTATATATACCTAGAAGTGGAATTGCTGTTTAACTTTTCGAGAAACCACCAAACTATTTTCCAAACAAAGCTATTTGATGACAAATGTCAGGCATTAGTGATTCTTTTCTTTTCCATATGTGTTGACTTGCTGGCCCACACAGCCAGATCTGGGCCTAATGCTTGTCCGTCTTTAAGTTCCACCTGACTCCCACCCACACTGCATTGAAGTCACACTCGCTGTTTGCTCATTTCTGGCTTTTCAGGCACATGCTCTGCCTGGAACATTCTTCCCAGATATGCACAAGGTCCACACACCTCACTTCTCAGGGCTCTGCTCCCATGTCCCCTCCTCAGAGAGGCTGTCCTACTTTCACCACCGTATCTAAAGTAAAAGTAATACCCTGTCATTCTCTATCTTAACTTCCTGCTTCTGTTTTCTTTCTAGTACTTATTACCACCCAATCTATTATATGTTTATTTGCCTTTTTCTGCCTTTCCAGTTTCATGTAAGGAGAGCAGAGACTTTGTCTACGATGTTCACTGCAGTAGCCCCTACTCACAGTCTCACACTTAGTAGTTTTTCCATAAATACCAGTTGGATGATGGAACGAATCCAGACCAGGGCGCAGTCACTATAGTCGAGACTTGGCTTTGATTTTCTAGAAAGATACATCTCATCCAAGACTTCTTAGACTCATGGGTTTGGTGCATTTGCTGTAGTTGTGATTATACTACACAATAATTCCTTCTATACATCTATTGTGTTAAGCTACACATTTTGTGACAACTTGTTTCTATTTTCTATTTTGGAAAAAAACTAAAATTATGAAAACGTTACGAGAATAGTCGGATGAACACCACACACTTTCCACCCAGGCTCACCAATGTTAGCAGATGGACCCAGTTACATTGTCTCCCCCTCCC
The DNA here is from genome assembly GCF_030222135.1 of Aotus nancymaae. Lineage (NCBI taxonomy): Eukaryota > Metazoa > Chordata > Mammalia > Primates > Aotidae > Aotus > Aotus nancymaae. Next base: position 27,455,861 of record NW_026988455.1, read on the forward strand.
CCATATAGTCATTATTGTTAGTGTTATTCTGAGAATCTGCACAACATTACTCTTAAACTTCTTGCTAAAACGTTTGAAAACCACTGAAGAGTTGACTTCCTCACAGTTTCCAATTTTCACACTAAATGTCCTCTGAGACCTAACCAATCTTGAGTGGACCAGTTAAATGGCACCAAAAAAAGTTAACAAACCCAGAAGCTATTTTAAAGGATAAAGTTAAATTAACTTGGCCAGGTAAGGTGGCTCACGCCTGTAATCCCAGCACTTTGGGAGGCAGAGGCGGGTGGATCACCTGAAGTCAGGAGTTCGAGACCAGCCTGGCTAACATGGTGAAACCCCATTTCTACTAAAACTACAAAAAATTAGCTGGGCATGGTGGTGTGCACCTGTAATCCCAACTACTCGGGAGGCTGAGGTGGGAGCATCGCTTGAACCCAGGAGGCGGAGGTTACAGTGAGCCGAGATCATGCCATTGCACTCCAGCTTGGGCAACAAGAGTGAAATTCCATTTCCAAAAAAAAAGTAAAATTAACTTTTCGCCAACCTAAAGTTAACATCATGTATTAGGAGTCAGAGTTAATGGTTCTCTAATGCTCTCTAGGCTTACCCTGTAAAGACACACAGGCAAAGAAAGTCAGAGAGGGAGATAGAGTTCTGCCCCAAACACATTTTGCTAAAAGGAGCGTGTGACATGTTAAAGTGTCATTTCACACCTCCATTGTAATTTAACTTTCTATTTATATGGATTTTGCTCTGAATCCATCCTCATTGCTGCTTTATGGGAAAAATCACCAAATCCCTATAAAGAGCTGCTGGGGTTTTTTTCCTTTAACTCTACTGCCATCTAGCGTGGAGGAAAGAGAATTCTGGACTCGGCAAAAGAGAACGAATGTGTATTATTTGCTTGTATATCTAGATTCAACGCGTTTTATTGCAGAATAAACTTGGAAACTATATCCACCATGACCTTCTTGTTTTGTTTTGGATTCGGTAAAATTTCTAAGAAAAAAATCATACTTAAAATATTAGACCATATTTTACATTGTCCTGAAGGCAAGATGAACAATAAAGCTTGGTTTTCCCAGTGACCTTTCGTCCCATCTGCCCTCACAAAGGAGTTCCCCTCTTACTTTGCTTCCAAGTTATTTACCTGGTTCTTTGGCATGACTTTTTTGTGATGCTTACTTGTCATTGGTTGTTCCTGTCACTTCTGCGGGAATGTGAGCTCCCAGAAGGCAGCAATTTTGCCTTTTCTTTTCTTCCCCACTTTCTTCACTGCTATATCACAAATTACTAGAACAAAGCCTGTCACATACATGACAAGCATTTAATAATTATTTATTCAACAAATAAACAAAGGAACAAATGAAGGAATGAAAGGAATAAACTCCAGAAGTGGGTGAAAAGGCATACTAGGGGACTTCAAAAAGGCCATGGGTTCCAGGCATGGGGCCTCACACCTGTAATCCCAGTACTCTGGGAGGCTGAGGTGGGAGGATCACCTGAGGTCAGGAGTTTGAGATCAGCCTGGCCAACATGCTGAGATCCCATCTCTACTAGAAATACAAAAATTAGCCAGGTGTGGTGCTGCGCACCTGTAATCCCACCTACTCGGGAGGCTGAGGCAGGAGAATCACTTGAACCTGGGAGGCAGATGTTGCAGTGATCTAAGATAGTGCCATTATGCTCCAGCCTGAATGACAGTGCTAGACTATCTCTTAAAAAAAAGAGGTCATTGGAAAAAAACGAAATTAAAAGATAAAAATACCAGCCTGGGCAACACAGTGAAACCCCATCTCTACTAAAAGTAGAAAAATTAGCTGGGTGTGGTGGTATGTGCCTGTAATCCCAGCTACTTGGGAGGCTGAGGCATGAGAATTGCTTGAGCCCAGGAGGTGGAGATTGCAGTGAGCCAAGATTGTGCCACTGCACTCCCGCCTAGGTGACAGAGCCAGACTCTGTCTCAAAAAAAAAAAAAAAAAAAAAAGATAAAAATAAAAAATAGAAACTTTGTCAACATAACCTTCATCAAGTTCAAGACACTTTTATAAGTGATAATACCAACCATTTTGTCCATCCTTGAAGAACTGAGGGGTCTGGGAATTTAACTGTGCTCATGTTGTCTTTTTTACATTATAAACTGAAGAAAAATGGGTCCTCTATAAAGATTTTTTAAGAATAGAAAACAAAAAGAAGTCAGAAGGAGCCAAATCAGGGTGGGAGGGTAGGTGCCTAATGATGTCTCATCAAAACTCTTGCAAAATTGCCCTTGTTTGCTGAGAGGAATGAGCAGGAGCGTTGTCATGGTAGAGAAGGACTCTCTGACAAAGTTTTTCCAGTTTTTCTGCTAAAACTTTGGCTAGATTTCTCCAAATGCTCTCATAACAATCAGATGTTATTGTCCAGAACAGCAACAAGCAAAATACCTTAAGCATCCCACAAAACTGTTGCCATGATCTCTGCTCTTGACCTGTCCTCTTTTGCTTTGGCTGGACCACTTTCACCTCTTGGTAGCCATTACTTTGATTGTGCCTTGTCTTCAGGACCACACTGGTAAAGCCATGTTTCATCTCCTGTTACGAGTCTGAAGAAATGCTTCAGGATCTTGATCCTGTGTATTTAAAATTTCCATGGGAAGCTCTGGTCTTGTCCACAGCTGACCTGGGCACCACTGTTTCGGTACCCATTGAGTGGGAAGCTTGCTCAACTTTAATTTTTTAGTCAGAATTGTATAAGCTGAACAAATTGAGATGTCTAGGACGTTGGCTATTGTTTGTGCTGTTAATTGTAAGTCCTGATAATGATGTTGTCCTGCCTATGATGATGGCTATCGTTTGTGTTAATTGGGGTGTGAACAAGAAAAATTTTTCCTTGAAAATTGATGTGGATGGTCTGCTGCTGCAGTCTTCATCTTCAACAATGTTGTCCTTTCTTTTTCTTTTCCTTTTAAGAGACAGGGTCTCACTCTGTCACCATGGTGGAATGCGGTGGCACCATCGTAACTCTCTGCAGCCTCGAACTCCTGGCCTTGAACAATCCTCCTGCCTCAGCCTCCCAAGTAGCTTGGACTACACGCATGCACCACCGCACCCAGGTAAATTGTCTATCTTTTTAAGAGAAAGGATCTCACTATGTTGCCCAGGCTGGTCTCAAACTCTTGGCCTCAAGCAATCATCCCACCTTGGCCTCCCAAAGTGCTGGGATTGTAAGCACCAGCCACCTCACCTGGGCCCCGTCTTTTCCTAAAACAAGTTACCCATTTGTAAAATGATCATTTGAGGAATTTTCCCCATAAACTTTTTGTAAAGCATCCGTGACGTTACCATTCTTCCACCCAAGCTTCACCATAAATGTGATATCTGTTCTTGCTTGAATTTTAAGCAGAATCCATGTTTCTCTTACAAGCACTCTTTCCAAACTGATGCCTTATCCTTCTTAGTGCCTCAAACTAGACCCTGTTCAGACATATTACAATAAATTAGTACAAGTTTATCTTGGTGTAAAAAAAAATTGAAATCCACGCACAGTTTTTTCATAATACGTATTTTTCATGGACTTTTTGAAGACCCCTCATATTTGCAGGGTTAGTTTCCTTTTGTAACCGACATCTTTTCTTGTAGGCAGAGCACATTTTCATTCACAGGCTACTCCCTGACCTTTAACTCATGATTCCCTCCTGGGGAGATAAGCACTGTCAGTTCTTTGAAATCATTGACTATATTTCCACTCAAATAAACACTGCTTCTGTTTCTCAAAAACAGAGATATGGATAGGAATCATGCAATACTAGATATTACGTGAGTAGACATTACAGCACATTATCTGTGCATCAAAAACAGAAATACCAATAGGAACCATGTAACTTTAGAATCAAGTGATTTTTTAGAAACCATAAAGCAAACCAGATAAGCTCTTGATTCTCGCTTTCAGGCTAAATCTTGAAAATAATGTTCTAGGTTGGGTGCAGTGGCTCACACCTGTAATCCCAGCACTTTGGGAGGCTGAGGCAGGCAGATCACAAGGTCAGGAGATCGAGGCCATCCTGGCTAACATGGTGAAACCCTGTGTCTACTAAAAATACAAAAAATTAGCCAGGCGTGGTGGCACGCACCTATAGTCCCAGCTGCTCAGGAGCCTGAGGCAGGAGAATCGCTTGAACTCGGGAGGCAGAGATTGCAGTGAGCCAAGATTGCACCACTGCACTCCAGCCTGGGCAATAGAGCAAGACTCTGTCTAAAAAATAAAAAGAAAAAAGAAAATAAAATACTGTTGTAAAGCAAGAAAAGCAAGTTATAAAGGTTGTTTTGCTTTCTTTCAATATCTAGTTAAAGTCTCTTATTTCTTTACATTTTCCTCCTTGTAAATTATACTAAATGTCTTTCCAATCCTTGGCTAAAACAGATAAAGTGATAACTTTGAATTTCTAAACTCCTACTCACAGTATAATGAAGAACTCTAAAGAACTCATTTAAAAAATTACTTGGGAATAGGAACATTACATGAGATGATATCAAAATCTTTAAAGAGAGATATTTTTTAAAAAGTTTAAGGAAGACAGCTTCCCATCTGAAATGGAAAAATACCTTTGTGGAGTAGTAGAGGAATCTCAGTTCACTACTTAAAAATCAAGAAGATATTTTCTCCAGTACGAATGGGTTAGTTTGCTTTGGATGGAGATGCTAAGGCTGATGTGAAAACCTGGCCCGTGAAGCATGCTTAGAAAATGATGATGCTGATTCCACACTTGGCCTGCTCAAGTTTGTCTCAGTAGCCTGATGCTAACATTGCTTTCAGATTACACATCATAATTTTTCAAGTACCTGCATCTTGGTTAGCTAATTTGGTCCTCCTGAAATGCCTGTAGTGTAAATGAAACCAGGATTGTCCTTAACTGCACCGTTTTGTGGCTTTTGAGTAGGGAAGCTGGACTCATCTTACTTTCCTCTCTCCATCTCAGCCTCCCAGTGTCATGAACAAGGTGACTGTGCCAGTACAGGACAAGGGGTCTCTCCCACCTTCCCCCAGACCACTGTAGGTTCTGGGGCACGTTTCACACCACTGCAAATCCTAGGAGGTGAATGTGGCAGGGGCCCTAATCTCAGCTGGAAGCTTCTAACAGGTTTGATGAAAACAGCTGGCAGCTCTGAGCACAGCTTGGTCACCATCTGTGCCCAAGAGTAAGTTAACTCCCTGGGCTTCACATTCTTCTTTAGTAAAATGAGCACATAGATTTGCATGATCTTTAAGGCAGTGGTTTCCAGAAGATGAGTCCATGGTTCAGTTTGAAAAAAAAAATTAATTTTGGGAATTCACATGGGCTTGCCAAATCTTTGTTGTTTGAAATACGTTAAAGAGCTGGGCGCTGTGGCTCACGCCTGTAATCCCTGCACTATGGGAGGCCGAGGTAGGCAGATCACTTGAGGTCAGGCGTTCTAGATCAGCATAGCCAACATGGTGAAACCCCATCTCTACCAAAAATACAAAAATGAGCTGGGCATGGTGGCAGGTGCCTGTAATCCCAGCTACTCAGGAGGCTGAGGTGGGAGAATCACTTGAACCCAGGAAGCAGAGGTGGCAATGAGCCAAGACTGCACCAGTGTGCTCCAGCCTGGGCAACAGAGCAAGACTCCATCTCAAAAAAAAAGAAGAAGAAAAGAAGAGAAAAAAAGAAATACATTTAAGATAACAACTCTGATCATCCTTCCTCCCAGGCTGGTTCCAACCAGTGAAGAATTGACACCGAGATCCAGATGAAGATCAAAAAAACAACTTTATTAGTGGATTGGTCAAGTACCTAATGCCTACAGAGTAACAGGGTCTCTTAAGGCACAGTAAAGAGACATTAGCTGGCATCTCTCCATTAGTGAGATTTAATAAACACACCTGAGGCCAGTGGGCAGCCTAATCTCAGAGAAGTGCCTCCTGAGTACCACCTGAGTACTACCTCCACAGAGCTGAGCCCCTACTCCCATCCCATCCTTCTCCTTGTGTCTGCTTCTGGGATCTGTAAAATGGGCAGCTCAGCTACTGCCCTAGAATGCTCTGAAATCAGTAAGGACAGAATATTAAGATAACTTTCGGTGGCTCACGCCTGTAATCTCAGCACTTTGGGAGGCCGAGGTGGGTGGATCACGAGGTCAAGAGATCGAGACCATCCTGGTCAACATGGTGAAACCCCGTCTCTACTAAAAATACAAAAAATTAGCTGGGCATGGTGGCGCATGCCTGTAATCCCAGCTACTCAGGAAGCTGAGGCAGGAGAATTGCCTGAACCCAGGAGGCGGAGTTGCGGTGAGCCGAGATCGCGCCATTGCACTCCAGCCCATACCTGTCTGTAGTTTTAGCTACTCAGGAGGCTGAGGTGGGAGGATCACTTGAGCCCTGGAGTTTGAGACCAGCTGGGGCAACATAGCAAGATTCTATCTCTAAAAAACTAAAATAAAAAGGAAAGAAAGGAAGAAGAAAACTTCAAGGCCGCACACACTGAAGGCCAAAATTCATTACTTTTTAAATTTTTCATCTCCAATTATATTCCACTTAATACCCAACCTAACTCATGACATTTTACAATAAACACCATATGAAAGTCTAAAGTGCTTCAAACGAGGCAAAGCCAGCCACACAAAAATGCCCAAATTTACCTAAACTCACATCAGTGATCACAGTCTCAAAGAGAGGTTAAAGTCTAAAGATGAAATCCTTTGACTTTGGTACATTAAAGTCTAAAGACATGAAGGTTCAACATTTTCTCTCACTTGATTTGGGGCATAGTAAAAACTTCTCGAGAACATAATCCTGACAGCAGAACTGTCTCTTTCCTAAGTGCTACAGACAGAGGATTGTAGGATCCCACTGGGACAAAAGGCATTTTCAAGAGCAAGCCAGTGGTTTGAGGTACAATCCACACGTGAGCTTCCAATGTGTGGGATCCTAAGCAAGGAGGCACTGAAATGGTGCCCAAGGACTGGGTACTTGATTGCCATCGCTGTTTCTCAGCAGAGATACAGAATTTACCCTAGGCCTCCACGCACTCTCCAGCTCTGTGCTCAGGAAGATGGTAGAACTGCTCATGCAACCTGAGGCCATTCCCAGAACTATTCATACTAATGTGGCAGGTACTGGCTGCCACCTTGAGGATCTAGCTCAAATCCCTTAGAGAACAAACAGTTAAATACATGCAATAGAATATGGCTCAGCCTTAAAAAGGAAGGACATTCTAACAAATGCCACAACATCGATGAACCCTGAGGACTTAGGCTAAGTGAAATAAGCCAGATACTGAAAAATAAATACTGTGTAATTCCACTTAGATGAGGAACCTGAAGCAGTTAAATTCATAGAGATGGCTAGGTGTGGTAGTATATGCCTATAACCCAGTACCTTGGGAGGCAGAGGCAGGTAGATTGCTCAAGCTCAGGAGATTGAGACCAGCCTGGCAACATGGCAAGACCTCACCTCTACAAAAAATACAAAAATTAGCCGGGCATGGTGGCACATGCCAATAGTCCCTGCTACTCAGAAGGCTGAGGTGAGGATCACTTGCGCCTGGAGGTTGAGGGTTCAGTGAGCCAAGATCATGCCACTGCACTCCAGCCTGGACGACAGAGTGAAACCCTGTCTCAAAAAAAAAAAAAAAAAAAATTCATAGAGACATGCAGAAGAATGGTTGTCAGGAACTGGGAGGAGGGGAGAATAAGGAGTTATTGTGTAATGGGCATAGAGTTTCAGTTTGGATACTGGCAATGATAGCGCAACAATGTGAATGTACTTAGTGCCATTAAACTGTGGATTATAAAAATGATTAACATGGTAAATTTTATGTTGTGTGTATTTTACCACCATTTAACATTTTAACCTTCAATTAAAAAAAAAAAAAGTCCTTCTTAGCCTGACTGTGGAACCAAGAACACCTATGATTGTTTGCATAACTCTAAGCTACCCAATACTGGCAGTTTGCAATGAAATTCAAGGCTTCTCAAGCATCTTTTAGTAAATAAAGCTTATCCAGCCCCCCTGCACTCCCCATGTTGATCCACGGAGGAAGGGTCTTCCTCCCACACTTCTGCCTCTAGACCAGTGCTGGGAGGAGAGCTTCCACCCCACTTCCCTGTCATCCAAAGGGAAGAGAAGTACAGAATCTGATGGCTGAGGGCTGGCATCACAGGCCAGGGCTCCCCAGTGGACAGAGTTCAGGGTCAGTGTTACCTGCGACTGTCTTTATCTTTGTGTGCCCAGCAAACTGAGCAGGGCCCACCTCAGCAAATGCATAATTCACTTCCTGCTCCACCCTCTCTGCTTATAACCAGGGATGAGTCAGAATGGCCTCCTGGCAGGGACCTGTCTGAAACTGGTTTCAGGGGAAGGTAGAAGGCCCCCTCAAGACTGCCAACTGAAAGTCCGTATCTCAGCTTCACGAGAGCTGGCCTGGACGCAGGGCTTAACTAGGTCAAAAATGGGACTTTGATTCCCATCTGGATGTCAGTTTCTTGAGCTTCTTCTCCTCTGGCAGGAAAGGGGGCAGAAATGAGAGGGTAAAGGAGAATGGTCTTATTCCCCTCAAATCACCGTGAAATGGTCTTTTAAAAATAAGAAAAGCAGGACAGACATTCTAAAGGAAAAAAAAACACATTTAGCTTTATAGAAAGCCCACCTTGCTTGTCTTTAGTTTTGTCCAAACTGTTAATTTCATAATTATCACTAGTCCATGAACCTGCATTTGAGAAATCTTTGAGGAGCATTCCTCTGAAGTAGTTTTTTGCTGTCAAATTCTATGATGCTAATAACTATCACTTCTTCCATTACCCCTCCCAGAACCCCAGAACCCCCAGAACTACAATTTATTGCCTTACAGAATGCTTTGTACAAATAAATACTCAACAAACTTTTTAAATACAGCCTGTCCCCTGTGTTGGGGTGACTCAGGAACCCATCTGACCTAAAGTTCCATCTGTTTATCTCAATCCAGAGTCCAGACACTCATGCAGATGAAAAAAAAGTATCAAGAGTGGCACATCCCTGAGCCAAACTGCACCAAAGACGATTTCACAATAGGTACCCAGTTTATTTTTGCTTTATGAGGCAGCCTGCAAATTCAGGTTCTTCTGGTTCATCTCCTTTGCATTAGTGTGTGTTAATTAAAGTGAAATTAGCACGTCTTCCTGAAGCTCTTGCCAGTCCTTGGTATACACACCAGCACTAACAGTAAGCTGTCTTCACTCCGTGCTTTCTAGGCATCAGGGTTCTTCAAGACTCATATTTTTTCTCTGAGAATTATTATCTCATTCTGCCTACCATGCTCCGCAGCAGAGAGGGAAGAAGAGAACTCTCTGTGTCCCCCACTCCCACACAAAAAGCCATTCTCTTCTTTGCAAGCAACTGGTACATGTTTTCAGCTGACATGTCCTAGATTGTTCTAAAAAGAGCAGCGGCAAGAGAAACTGCAAGAACAGATGATTCAAAGACTCCCTGGGAACTGCCACAGCCAGCTCATAATTACGAACGCAGGGTAGGCGGAACATCTGTATCCTGAGTCATTCTGCTTTTCTAAAAGGGAGAATGTCATTAGCCCTCCTGCTGCAGGAAGCTTTGAGATCTGTAAGCAGGCTCCAGAACTGGTTCACAGTGCGCTGTGTCCTCTGGAGACTGCAAGTGACCCTCCCCACTCCCGTACAAATTTAACATATGTTGAAGTCATTATAATTAATTATCAACTGAGTGTAGCCCAGAGAGCTTTTAAGTCTATATTTTGAACAATAACTCTGCAAAGGTAATGTGCATGTGTTTTGGGGGAGAATGATAACCTTAAAGTCTTATAAACGTTTCTGATCTTGGTTCTCTAATGCCTGGAATGATACAAATTTAGGGGCATTGGCTTTTGTGGGAAGAGATACTAGGAAAAAGTGTAAAGAGAAATTGTTCTTATAGTTTCTGGAAAACTATAAGAACAATTATCTTAAACGAGAGCTGGTTGAGGCTCTGGGCTTAATGAATAACAAAAAGATGATGGCAAAAGAAACAGAAGATATCGACGACTAAAAATAAGACTTAATACTTTTGGCAGAGCCAAGTTTACCACTGTGTTGGCAGGAGTTATTGCTCCTCCTTGTGTGACTTCGTTGGGGACATTTCATTGTTTATACAGAAAGTGTAAACATAGCTGTTGATTTAACAAAACACTGTTTTTTATTCACTGTCTCCCCCAGCCACGGTAAATAGCCCAACATTTAAGCTCATAGGCTTTGATGTGAGTTAAGGTAAGATTCAGTTGTGCTGGTCATAGCTGTGTGCCTTAGGACAAACTTCCTACCCTCTCTGGGTCCAGTTTCCAGATCTCTGTAGTAATCACAATCCTATCTATCTCAAAAAGCAGTTTTTAGGATACAATGAGGCAATGTGTATAACCACCAGAGCATAATTTTGGGACAGAGCAAATCCTTAATGAATGTCGGGGTGAAATGGGGTGGCACTTTGCTGTTGTCAATTTATCTAAATAAAATCCCCACTTACAAACACCTGGTACAGAATAAAATTAACAGTCTCCAGGGTCAGCGCTAAAACCTCAAACTCTGAACAAGTATCACACAAAATGCTTGCGTAAGGTAGCTTTCCGTAAAGAAATGTGACGAACCCTGAAAGAAAAATTGAGGATAACAGAAATGTCCACTTAAGACAGTTAGACAGACATACTCAAGTGTTTGTGAAGGGAATATGACACATTACCGTCAGGTCTTTTTGAGCTGGCGGCAGGTTCTCTCTGAGGATTCTAGAAATTCAAATGGCCTGACATGAGTTTGAATTTGCCAAAGCATCCTCATAGGACCTCTTGAGAATGTAATCAAAGACTCCCTGGGAACTGCCACAGCCAGCTCAAAATTACAAATGCAGGGTAGGCGAAACATCCCCTTGTTTCCCCATTTCTACCCTCAAAGTAGAAATGGGGAAACAAGGGGAAGCTGCAAAGTGATTGTAGGAAGGTCCCATAACAGGACCATAGTAGGAGGAATGTGTCTCAGGAAGGGTGAAAAAGTTATTCTACTTCCTCTCATCCTTCTCTTCACCAACCTCTCCCCAGAGGGCATGGGCTAGGGCACTGGACATCCTCCAAACTTGACCAGTTACATGACATCACTCTAATATAATGTTCTTAGTCTATTTTGGTTGCTATAACAAAATACCATAAACTGGTTGACTTATAAACAGGAACTTATTTCTTACCGTTCTGGAGGCTGGAATGTCCCAGATCAAGGCACTGATAGATTCCATGTCTGGTGAGGGTCTGCTTCCTGGTTCTTCTCACTGTGTCTCACATAGTGAGGGCGTTCTATGAAGTGTCTTTTCAAAGGGCACTAATCCCATTCAAGAGGCCTTCTTTGTTATTGCTTAATTGCCTCCCAAAGCCTCTACCTCCTAATACCATCACCTTGGGAGTTAGGATTTCAACATACCCATTTTAGAGGTACATAACATTCAGCCCATGGCAATGATGAAATTGTATCCTTTTAGCAGCAGGTGCAAGATCCATCATCGTTGGGAAAAGACCCTGGGTCAGCCCACTTTAGCCAGGAAAGTACCCATGTGGTCCTGGATGCTGGCTTCCACAAAATTATCCTGCGAAGGGTAAGATGTCTGTGACACTCCTGAAGTGAAGGAGGAAGAAGAAGAGACAGGAGGAAAGAGAAAGTTAAAAGAGCGAGAAAAAAGAAGAGTCAATGCAGAAATGGAGAAGACAGCCCCTCAAATTCTCACCAAAGCCACTAAGCCCATAAAAGCTTAGAAGTGTGGATTAAGAGTATGAGTGGTATTTGTGTCCAGGTTGACAGATCACAAAACAGAAAAAAATACAGGCAGAAGTAGAGCTAGAAGGCAATGTGACCTCAGCTGCTAGCTGGGTTACATAAACTATCATATGATTAAACATGCAGTAAGTCCTCCTTTAACATTGTTGATAGGCTCTTGGAAACTGCAACTTTAAGCAGAACTATGTGCAGCAGGTCCTCAAATGACATCATTTCATTCAATATGGTTTTATTATAACATTGATTTAAAAAACTGGTTTTTCTCACACATCATTTTGCTTAAAGTCATAGTTTCCAAGAATCTATTGAGGACATTAAGTGAGAATTTATTGTATATATTTTTACTAAGGGCTAAAAATATTAAGGTGAATAAATATCTCGAGGTGAGACGGTGTGTAAGTGGCATGCCAATCAGAGGGAACTCCCGTGCATATGCACAGAAACTACCATGCACACAGTCACGCACCCATCAATATTTGTTGAACTCCTGCCATGTGCAAAGGAATTATATCAGGCTGTGGAGCCCCATGTTGAGCAAAACCAGAGTCCTGGCATTCACACACCAATGAGAAAGATAAACGTTAATCAAGTCACTGCACAAAAGTCTGTAAAATGACAGTAGTCAGAAGGGCTATGAAGAAGGGTCACACGGTGCAATAAGAGAATGAATGGGGAGACTGGCCTCATCAGGGGGATCAGAGACCTCTTCCCCAAATAAGCAATGCTTGGCCTGAGAACTGAATGATGAGACCTTAACTAGGTGAAGAAAATAGAGCAAAGCATCCCAGGAAGAGGAATATGGGTGGCAAATTGCAGGACTGAAAGAATGCAACGTGTGTTTAGGGTAGAGAGCCCTAGAGAGAATGAGCAGCATGAAGCCGGAAGGTTGGAAGGAGCAAGCTTCTCAGGGACTGCAGAGCATGTTACTGAGTTTAGTCTTTACCTGCAGGGAGAGAGGAAGTCACTGACAGGAAACTGATAGGAACACCCAAGAAAGTCTGAAAATGGCAGATGAGTCCTCTGTGTACGCATAAAGTGTGTCTCCACTTTACTTAGCATCTCAATTAACTATATATTTGGATTACTCTGAGTAGCTGGGCATGCCCCAAATGAGAAAATATTTAATTAATATCGTTAACTTAGAAGGTTGGGCATGGTGGCTCACACCTGTAATCCCAGGATTTTGGGAGGCCGTGGCAAGTGGATCACTTGAGCTCATGAGTTTGAGATCAGCCTGGGTAACATGACAAAATCCCATTTCTACTAAAAATACAAAAATCCTGGTGCATGCTTGTAGTCCCAGCTACTTGGGGGGCTGAGGTGGAAAGATCTCTTGAACTTGGGAGGTGGAGGTTGTAGTAAACCGAGATTGCACCACTGCATTCCAGCCAGCCTGGGTGACAGAGCATGACTCCACCAACAAACAAACAAACAAAAAAAGACAAAAAGTAATAAAAGAAAAAAATATTATCTTAGTAACTACATTTCCATAATCGGTATTTTTAAAATGAATTTTCTATCAACACACAAGAAAAACTCTAAATTCTGAACTACTTACTGAAATGTAAATGCCCAGGATGTAAATTCATAACTCAATGTTTAATTTTTAGTGACTTGAAGAATACTGGTCAAACAGCCGGAGTTCTTTTTTTTTTTTTTTTTTTTTGAGACAGAGTTTCACTGTTGTTACCCAGGCTGGAGTGCAATAGTGCAATCCTGGCTCACTACAACCTCTTTCTCCCAGGTTCAAGCGATTCTCCTGCCTCAGCCTTCTGAGTAGCTGGGATTACAAGCACCCACTACCACACCCAGCTAAATTTTTTGCATTTTTAGTAGAGATGAGGTTTCACCATGTCAGCCAAGCTGGTCTTGAACTGCTGACCTCAAGTGATCCGCCCTCCTCGGCCTCCCAAAGTGCTGGGATTACAGGTATGAGCCACCGCGCCCAGACCAGAGTTCTAATTCTGACTCTGCCTCTTATTAGTCACATGGCCTTGCACAAGTCTCCAGATAGTTATTCATTGTGCTATTATTTGTAATAGAAAAATATTGGAAACGCCCTAAAGGCCCATACATAGAAGTTTGGTTGATAAACTCTGGTACAAATATAAAAAAGATTTCTGTTAAACTTTATAAACTGATTTCCAGACCATATTACTAAGTAAAAAAAAAAAAAAAATTACAATATGTAGTATGCTACATTTTGTGTGATAAAGACAGTGTTGAGATTCACTGAGGATGGTTGGCAAAATATTAAGGGAACTATTAGGGAAAGTTATAAGATTATAGTCTCAAACCTTTTGGAAGGCCGAAAGGTTTTCATAAACTTGTAATAATGGAACAGGCTGAAGGCAGCCAGTTCTTACCTTAGAGCATTAGGTCATAGGATGAAGATTAGGATAATAGAAGCTTCCCCAGTTAAGTCAGTTTACTCCACATTCCTTTGTCTCTACTCTAATTGTTTACTCAAGTAAACTTTGTGCTGGATGGGCCTCTCAGGGGAACGTTGAAGAGGGATTACCCATTAATGGTGTTTGTTCTGGGCCCTGGAACCAAAGCTTTTATCATTTGTAAAACCACTTTTAACCATGTTAATTATTCACAAGTGTGTTGACTTAGAACCTCTGTTATTAAATCTATACTAAATAAATGCCAGGAGGAACAGCTAGTAGGGGGTCAGATAGCTGCAACTGCCCTCTTGAGTGTAGCTGACGACCTCCCTAGCCCACTCATTCACTGTACTCGGTGTGTGAGTGCATTTTATTCACTTGTCGTGGAGTTAGGGTTTGCTGGACAGACCCCCACAGGTGGTGATCAATATCTCAACAAAATATATATTCATTCATTTATTTAAAAAAAAGAAATACAGAATATATGATGAATGAATATATACTCATTCATTCATTTTTTTTTTTTTTAAAGAAATACAGAAAGGATAAATAAGAAATAAATGAATTTGGTTACACAAAGAGGGTTGAGGAAATGGAATGGAAAAAAATGAAAAGGGGATGGGACCTGTCTTGGTATAACTTTCATATTGTTTTGAATTTTGAACAATGTTGTTTTATTTTACATATTCAAAAAATAAAATTAAATCAACAAGAATGGGGGAACAGAGACTTGAAAGTGAAAGAAATGAATAAATTTGATTATCATCAAATTGGTAACACAATTGGAAAGAAAAAATAATTAATCCAAACAACTTTTGGACACAGCAACAAAGTATTCTAACTTATACACCTTCAGTGGAATAGAGTCTAAGAGTCTAAGACCACCCACCTCCCCCGCAAAAAAAGAATATTAAACTTACTTGCTAGGTTTGCTTTTGGTAATGGTGTTGGTGAGGCAGTTCTGGAACTGTTTTGTGTATATTGCAAGACTGAGCAAATGAGTGAACGTCTATTGACATTTTGAGGTACCAGGGATTTCACTGTGGGAGAAAAAAGATACAAATATAGATTAGGGGAAGGAGAGGAGGAAGATCCTGTATTATTGGATTGGGTATCAGTTGGTGGTATCATTATGAATTCATGATTTTGACGAAGTATTTTCCTCTTCTGTCCATTGGAAGACCCTAAAAACAATTTTGCCACAGAGTAGTGAGCACACACCGCACCCATATCTTGCTCTCTAAATACCATTAACCAGACTCTTTGGAAGCATAGATCATTTCAAGGTGAGCCTGCAACATCTTGTTGTGCCAGAAATGTTAAAAGTGCTCAATAACTGAGCAAGACGTGTCAAAGAGATACAAGAACCAGTTTAAGGGGGCTCCCACTCATCAAATTTGGGGCAATGCATACTCAATAAAATAGAATTCATGAGTTCATACTGAAATTTAAAAAAGTTTATTTTTGAGACAGAGTCTCGCTCTGTTACCCAGGCTGGAGTGCAATGGTACAATCTTAGCTTCCTGCAACCTCCGCCTCCTGGGTTCAAGCGATTCTCCTGCCTCAGCCTCCTGAGTAGCTGGGATTACAGATGCATGCCTCTATGCCCGCCTCCTTTTTTTTTTTTTTTTTTTTTTTTGTATTTTGTATTTTAGTAGAGATGGGGTTTCACTATGTTGCCCAGGTTGGTCTCGAACTCCTAAGCTCAGTCAATCCACCTGCCTCGGCTTCCCAAAGTGCTAGGATTATAGGTGTGAGCCACCACGCCTGGCCAAAAAGAAATTTTAAAGGGATTAGGAAGAGAAGGAAAGCCTTTTTATAGAAAACCGCCAACTAATAAACATAGATAAAATGACAGAAATATAAAATTGCCAGTCAGGCAAGGTGGTCACACCTGTAATCCCAGCACTTTGGGAGTCCTAAAGCAGGTAGATCACTTAAGGTTAGGAATTCGAAGCCAGCATGGTCAACATGATGAAATCCCCATCTCTAATAAAAATACAAAAAAAAAAAAAAGCTTGGCATGGTGGTGCACACCTGTAATCGCAGCTGCTCAGGAAGCTGAGGCAGGAAAATCAGGACCCAGGAGGTGGAGGTTGCAGTGAGCCAAGATCATGCCACTGCACTCCAGCCCAGGTGGCAGAGCAAGACTCTGTCTCAAGAAAAGAAAAGAAAAGAAAAAGAATAAAAAATTGCCATTTCAATGGCCCAGCGCTGTGGTTCACACCTGTAATCCCAATACTTTGGGAGGCCAAGGCAGGTAGATCACTTGAGGTCAGGAGTTTGAGAACAGCCTGGCCAGTATGGTGAAACCCTGTCTCTACTAAAAATACATAAATTAGCCAGGCATGGTGGCAGGTGCCTGTAATCCCAGCTACTTGGGAGGCTGAGGCAGGAGAATCACTTGAATCCAGGAGGCAGAGGTTGCAGCAAGCCTAGATGGCACCACTGCACTCCAACCTGGGCAACAGAGCAAGACTGTCTCAAGAAAAAAAAAAGGAAAAAAAAAATGCTGTTTTATAACTACCATAGTAATGTTTGATTCACGAAGGAATCATCTGTGGATACTAAAACCATTGGGAGAAAGTTGGGGAAATAGGTATTCACACAGTCTCAAAGTAGCACATCCCAAGTTATATTTTAACTATAAAGAAAAGGAATAAGTATGGTAGAGAAATCCAGTAGACACCACCTTAATTAAGAACAAATTCAACATCACCAATTTTTAAAACAATTCACATAAGGTGCTAAGACCTATGACACAACCACACCCTATGCAATATTCTTGCCAATAATGTTTAACCAAAGTCAAGTCATGGGAAAACAATCAGACATCTGCAAAAGAACTGGCCCGAACTCTTCAAAAATGTCAATATCATGAACAAATTTTTAAAGGGCTGGCAAACTGGTTTACATTAAAGATCACTAAAGAGACATGAAAATAAATGCAAAGTCTATCATTGCCCAAATCTTGAATTAAAAAACAAAAACTGACCTGAGCATGGCAGCACGGACCTGTGTTTCCAGCTGCTCAGGTGGCGAAGACGGGAGGAATGCCTGAGCCCAGGAGTTCGATACCAGACCGGCAACAGAATGAGACCTAGTCTCTAAAAGTATGAGTTAAAAATTAAAATTAAAAACCGTGCTAGAAAACATTATTGGGCCAATTGCAGAAATTTAAATATACACTTCATATTAGAAAATAGTATTGTGTCAATGTTAAATATGACCAGAGTGTCATCTTTGCATCATGCTTATATATAGGAAAATGTTCTAATTTTTTAGAGAGACATGCAGAATGTTTTGGGGCTTGGGTGTCACGATATTTGTACTCTCAAATGGTTCAGTTAAGGATATACACTTACAAAGGGAGAGAAAAGAAGAAAATGTGACAAAAATGGTAAAATTAGTGACATATAAATAGCATATGAATGTTCATTGCACATTTTTCACAAATTTTCTGTAAGTTTGACATTTTTCAAAGTAAAACATTGGGAATACGAAAAAAAGGGAGTTTTTTTTTTCGCAGTCATGGCAAGATGATAGCATAGTTAGGCAATCTGAGAACCAGTAAATATTCCTCTGGGCTGATACTCTCCCAGAGCGCAAGCCCTCACCGAGAAATTAAGCAAAAACAAAATCGGTAAATGAATACGAAGTATCCAGTGAGATTTGAATTTGAGATAAGCAACGAACAATTTTTTGGTATAAGAATGTTCCGCCAGGCATGGTGGCTCACATCTGTAATCCTAGCACTTTGGGAGGCCGAGGCAGATGCATCACCCGAGGTCAGGAGTTCGAGACCAGCCTAACCAACATGGAGAAACCCTGTCTCTATGGAAAAAAAAGAAAAAGAAAAAACAAATTAGCTGGGCATAGTGGCTCATGTCTGTAATTCCAGCTACTCGGGAGGCTGAGGCAGGATAATCGCTTGAACCCAGGAGGTGGAGGTTACGGTGGGCCAAGATGGCACCATTGCACTCCAGCCTGGGTAACAAAAGCAAAACACCGTCTCAAAAAAAAAAAAAAAAAAAAATTCCAAATAGTGTGTGGGACACATTTTATTTGCTCTGGCAACCCCACTGAGAGGCACTTTGGTCTGTTCCATGCCCAGGGCATAAAGCATGCCATTTCAGGAACCAGGACAGTTCAAGGTCAGGTCCATTTATCTTTTTTATTTACTGTTTTTATTTAATGGACCTCTATTTTCTTGATTGAAGACCACTCCTCAGGCTGTATTTTGTCCTTACATATTGGCAGTGTAACTCTACCATAGGCTCAATTTTTTCTTACCAAATTTCCAAGCTCTTTTCTACTCCCACCACCTTTGACTATCTGGTCCTTCCCGGTTCTCATTCTCTTCACTGCTTTTTCCCTTCTCAACTTCCACCTCTTTGGCCCAGGAGGGAATATCATACCTCCAAAACAATGAATGATCACTAGCAAGGATTGCTTCTGGAAATGTGAATCATTGCATTAACCCCACCCAACATTATTAGTTAAATGCTTTGACGTAGGCTGACCTGGGACTCTCCTCTCCCAAAAGAAACCCTAGATGTCTTGACCTAGCTTTTTTGATACATTTGGCAACCATCAGGTTCAGAGCAGCTCAGCGTAAGAACTAATTAATATGTTACATTGTTAATTTCCCTCTTACCACTCAAGCCCCTTCTTTTTTGGTCTTCTTTTTCCAGTTCCTCTTATTTTTCTTAAGGTCTAAATGTTAGACAGCATCACTATTAAATCCTGGGCCTTTTCTCATCTCTCTCTCAGACCTAGTACTTCCCAAAGTTCAATCAGATAATTATCAATTTCATGATTTTTGCCATCTCTGGATAATTATTTACTTATTAATAATTATCTGTAAATAGATTTGACTTTTAAAAATGTATACATTTTAAAAGAAAGCTTTATGTCACAACTCTAATTGAAAATCCAGTTTCACAAACAGAAGATAAATCTAAACATAAAAACAAAAAACCCAAAATATATAATTTAACTTTTTACTTAAATTTCAAATAATCAGTAAGAACAAATCATTACAAATACAAAAACTTATAAAAATACACACCTCAATGAGAAAAATTGAACTGTTCCTGATTCATTAAGAACAATAGATGTTTGGCTTCATATTCTTTGACTCTTGCTTACAGGTAGGGAAGCTGAAGCCCACTAGGGCAAACAACTTGCCTAAGATCAAAGCAAAATGCAGGCAGAGCTGGAACCATGGTCTTGAGACCACTGAGTCCCAGCTGCAGAATATGGTCACACAATCCATAAAGGAACAGTAGCTCTTTGAGGTATAAGGATTCAGTCAGGGAACAGGAGCTTGGTACAATATAAACCTTGAAGTCAGAAAGACCTTGGTGAAGTCTTAAATAGACCAGTAAAATCATGTTGCCATCTGCCTGTGATTGTGATTTTACCACTTTAAGCCTTTGTTTTCTTTTCTTTCCTTCCTTCCTTCCTTCCTTCCCTCCTTCCTTCCTTTCTTCTCTTTCTTTCCTTCCTTCCCTCTCTTTCCTTCCTTCCTTCCTTCTTTCTTTTTTGAGATGGAGTCTTGCTCTGTCACCCAGGCTGGAGTGCAGCGGAGCAATCTCAGCTCATTGCAAAATCTGCCTCCTGGGTTCAAGCAATTCTGTCTCAGCCTCCTAAGTAGCTGGGACTACAGGCACTCACCACTATGCTGGGCTAATTTTTGTATTTTATTAGAGATGGGATTTCACCATATTGGTCAGGCTGGTCTCAAACTCCTGACCTCAGGCGATCTACCCACCTCATCCTCCCAAAGTGCTGGGATTATAGGCATGAGCCACCATGCCTGATTGAAGCCTTCATTTTCTAGCATAACTCACAAATTGTATAATTTTAAGAGGACAATCAGACATATGTACTTAGTTTTCAGCCCAGTGGTTATCCAACCAGTAGAAATTTCTTTTCTTCCTCTCCTGCCTTTATATCACCCACACAGCTCAGATGTGCCCAACACCAGCTCTATTTCCTTTTGAAAGAGATACAGATTCTTTGAAGAATCTGTATTTATTTCCATTGTATCTCTGTGTCCAGGACGAGGAGAAGGGCCTCTATCTGTGCAAGGCTGATTGGTAAGGCGAAAGGCAGTAGCTTCTTGGCTTCTGCTGCAGGGTGAGTCTTTAAAGATGAAGATGGCCTAGAGATGAGTCTGAATGCCAGAGGATAACCCCAGCTTTGAGCAGTGATGGGTGATCTACAGGCTATAAAGAAGTAGCCCCCGTGGCCCAGGAATGGACTCAGCTTCCAGATCCAGTGAATGCTCAGAGACTTCTATTAAAGTCTAACTCTGGGAAAGCCCTGAGGTCCAGGTTATGGTTAGCAAGAAGTCTACATCATTTGATGAATGTGAAGAGAAGAGAGCTATTCCCATGGAGACAGTTTGAGAGGCATAACTGTGGGATCTAAGAAACAGCTGGGAATTGAGTATTCAATGTCCACAGAAAAAGACGTGGCTGAGACTTAGAAGTGCGGAGAGGAGGGAAGGACAGGGTGGCTGGTCTCCATGGCACAGGAAGGAAAGCAGAACTTCCATTCTTCACTTTGGGGGTGAGATTAGTTGAGGGCAATATTGTAAAGCATGCAACCCATCCATAGAATGGAATCTGGGGGAAGTAGATCACCTAATGGAAATGTTGGATGGTTTCAGCATTGTAAAAATTATAGGAAATGATCAAAAGGGGAAAACCAAAATTGGGACTTTCAGGCATACCTGAGATTCCATGTGTTCTTGGAAGGAATCCAGATGGGTCTGGATTCTTTATGGTGCCATGGAAGACAGGTGGCAAAGTAACCAAGAGATTGCCACAACTAGGGTGAAGGCGTGGACCACCCATTCTGAAAGTGGGCCTGGAAGTACAGGGTGGGTCAAAAGGAGCAAATCACTGGAGATGAACTAAGGGAAGAAAACGTGCCATGAGTTCACGAGTCTTAAACCTCAGCATCAGATACCAACAAGACGGCTAAGGAGAGAGACTGGAAAGACCAGAAAAGCAAGAGGACTTCTCTAAGACCCTGTGGATATGTGTTCAGGGACCTTTTTAACCAATCATACAACTGTAGCTCATCCCATCCTCCTCAGAGGGCATCGAAAGGGAGTGAAGAAGGAAATCTGAATGCTGGGGCATATATCCAAAGAAGGTGGAACCAGAGAAGAGATTATTTAAATTTGAAAAGATTGAGATAAACTAACTGGCAAGTTCAAGATTTGTTTCCATAGTTCCTAGAGGCAAGTAGAGTGTCAGAGCAAGAATGGATCAATTTCAGGGGAGAAAGTGCATTCATCTGAGTCAGATCTTAAGTGTTCAATTTCAGAACTTGTGTTGCCTTTACCAGATATTCAACACTGCAAAAACTGGGCCTTTGTTTTCCTCATATCACAGGCACATATCAGGCATTCAACATTTGCTGAATACATAAAATGAATGAATGAATAAATAAATGACTCATTCTAGAATAGCAAAGTTTAGGTTTTAATTATTATGAGTATGCTATCTCATTGATTTTCCTAAGATTTAAAAACGTGCTCTGGAAATAAAAATGTTTTGCTTTACACAACATATCTGGAATAGTTTAAACTAAGAGACTCTTTGGCAGGGAGAATCAGGATATCCTGATAGCTCTTTGCTATTCCTCATGTCACAGAAGTCAGAAAAGTCCAGTCAAAGCCTTGTGTAAAAGATCTTTGCAAAGACTGCTTAAGTAGAGCTTCCCAAGGACACTTGGGAAGGTTGCCTCTTTCCCAATACAACATTGTAGCTCCTCTCTCTCCATCTTCCATCAACCATGGGGCAAAAGAAAGATCATCTGTCTCCTTTGATATTCTAAAGAGGTTGATGTCTGACTGGAGGTTCTTCTCTGCCCAAACATCAAAATTCTAAACATATTTTTCAATTTTCCCACATCTAGCCTGATTTACAGGAAAGCTGAAATATGTTCCAGATCTGGAGACATACTTGATTAATGGAGGTATAATGAGCATTGTTGGCTGCCATCCATTCTCACCTTTCTCCCTCAGAACAGGACCCAGATTTTATTTAGTATCTCACTCTCCCTCATGTAACTCAAGTGCCCCTAAAGCAAGCTGGCCCACGCCCCTAGCTCCAAAGGTAGAACTGATGGTCTAAGGCAGTAGTTCTCAGCTTGGGAGTTGATTTTGCTCTTCAGAGATATTTGGTAATTCGTAAAATATGACATTTTTTAGTGTCACAGTGTGGGGGGAGGCATCTAGTGAGCAGAGGCCAGAAATGCTGCTAAACATCCTACCATGCACAGGACAAGCCACAACAAAGAATTATCCAACCCAGAAAGAGAATAGTCCTGAGGTAGAGAAACCCTGGTTTAAGGGTTATGGTATCCCCCTTACAAGGGAGTGATTTAAGAAGAAGACTTTTGAGTTAGGAAAACAATCAGCAAGATGGCTGCCAAGAGACACCAGACATTTACAACCCCACCCACCCACCTCAGCAAGAAAGGACCAAGGCAATAACTACAGAGCTAAGATTTGAATGGAGTGCCAAAGGGAAAGTGCCAGAATGCAGTGGGGAAGTGGAGGTGCAGCTGTGGTGATTAGAAGCCTAGGTGGGCAGCATGGAGACACCTGGACTCTGCAGCATCGTCTCCTCCACATGGATCACATCTGCCTGGAGTCAGAAGGGACTCCGCATTGTAGGGAAAAGTCAAGCAGAAGAGCCACACCTGCCCCCATTGCTGCCTCAAACACCTACAAGTCCTTCCATCAGAAGAATCTCACAATCCTTGCAAGACCTGAATCCAGTTTGGAAAGCTGGTGGGAATTCACACAGCCGCATTGCCCCAGATTAGTAGAACAAGGTGCACTATCTAACCACCTCCCATCTGCTGTGAGCCAAGCTGCTATAGCACAGCACCGTCTTGAGACTAGAGCTCGCTCTGGAGTGGTCCCTGCTCTGGGGGCCAGTAGCCACTGCAGCTCTCCAGCACTGGGGTTCCATCCTCATTCCACCATGCCCACATAGGCGGCTGAATGTCATAACCCTAGCTGTACAGAGCATGATCCTAGGATTAGCTGTGACTCGTCGTGTGCAACAGGGAAACCAACTCCCCTTAACCTCACCAAACTTCCAGCTGGAGGAACAGTTGGCCAGTACCATCCAGGGCAAATCTACCCTTGAGGTGGCCAAATCACTGCCAATTACCCTCCCCCAAGCAGGATAGGACACAGAGCCTCCAAAAATCCAAAATAACCTTGGGCCAGTGGGATGTCTATATACATGTACACAAAACCTGGCAAAGCTGCACTGCCATCGCCACAGACTCTCTCATTGTAGGCCACTGAGAAACACAAACACCACTAGTGTGGATTACAACTGAGTAAATTACATAGACTACACTACTGTATCAACCTCAAACCAATGGCAATACACCCCCCAAACCAACACTCTAAGACCCATTCATCTGAACAAAACTTTTCATACAAAACCTACTCTGTAAAATATGAAGAGGCTACTTTTCCTTAAGATGCATAGAAATCAACATAAGGGCACATCAACCATGAAAAAGCAAGGAAACATGTCACCACCAAAGGAAAATAATTCTCCAGTAACAAGCCCCAATCATAAGGACATATATGAAATGCCAGAAAATAATTCAAAATAATAATCTTTTTTTTTTTTTTTTGAGACAGAATTTCACTCTTGTTGCCCAGGCTGGAATGCAATAGCACAATCTCGGCTCACTGTAACCTCCACCTCCTGGGTTCAGGTGATTCTCCTGCCTCAGCCTCTCAAGTAGCTGGGATTACAGGCGCATGCCACCACATCTGGCTAAATTTTGTATTTTTACTCAAGATGGGGTTTCTCTATGTCGGTCAGGCTGGTCTCGAACTCCTAACCTCAGGTGATCCACCCACCTCGGCCTCCCAAAGTGCTAGGAATACAGGTGTGAGCCATTGCACCCAGCCTTAAAGAAACTCAGTGAGATATAAGAGAATACAGACAAACGAGTCAACAAAATTTGGATAACAATTTAGTATTTGAATAAGAAATTCAACAAAGAGATATATATCATTAAAAAGGCCCAAATAGAAATCCTGTAGCCAAAGAATTCAACAAATAAGAGAGCTTCAACAACAGAATAGACTGAGCAGAGGAAAGAATTTCTGAACTGGAAGACAGGACTTTTGAAATAACACAGGTATACCAAAAGAAAAAAAGGAAAAAAATAATAAAAGAATAAAGAAAGCCTACAATACTATGCAACACTACTAAGTGAACAAATACACATATTGTTGACATTCTAGAAGGAGAAGAGAAGGAAAAAGGTGAGAAAAACATACTTAATGAAACAATAGCAGAAAACTTCCCAAGTATTGGGATTGAGATAGACATCCAGGTTCAAGAAGCTTAAACAACTCCAAATATATTCAATCCAAACAGGTTTTCTCTGAAGCACATTATACTCAAATTGGCAAAAGTCAAAAACAAAGAAATAAGTTTAAAAGCAACAAGAGAAAAGCATCAAGTCAAATATAAGAGAATCTCCACTAGACTAACAATGAATTTGTCTGCAGAAAACTTTCAGAGCAGGAGAGAACAGGATGATCTATTCAAAGTCCTGAAAGATAAACTATTGGCCAAGAATATTATTCATAGCAAAGCTTTTCTTCAGAAATAATGGAGAAATAAAATATTTCACAGACAAGCAAAATCTAAGGGACTTCATCACCACTAGATCAAACTTACAAGGAATGCTCAAGAGTCTTACATGTGGAAACAAAAAGAAGATAACCACCATCATAAAAACATACAAAACAGCTGGGCACGATGGCTCATGCCTGTAATCCCAGCACTTTGGGAGGTCAAGGTGGGTGGACCACCTGAGGTTAGGAGTTCAAGACCAGCTTGGCCAACATGGCAAAACCCCGTCTCTACTAAAAATACCAAAAAATTAGCCAGGCATGGTGGCTGGCACCTGTAATCCCAGCTACTCAGGAGGCTGAGGCAGGAGAATCGCTTGAACCCAGAAGGTGGAGGTTGCAGTGAGCTGAGATCACACCACTGCACTCTAGCCTGGGCGACAGAGCAAGACTTCATCAAAAAAAAAAAAAGAAGAAAGAAAAAAAAAAATACAAAACTATAAAATTCACTGGTAAAGCCAATACACAAAGAAAAAACAGAAAGGAATCAAAACTTATCAGTACAGAAAGCAACCCAACCACAAAAATAAACCACTTAAGAGGTAGTAAGAAACAAAGGATTTACAAAACAACCAGAACACAATCAATACAAGGGCAAGATTAAGTCTTTACCTATCAGTAATAAGCTTGAATATAATAAATTAAATTTCCCATTTAAAAGATATAGACTGGCTGAATGGATTTTTTTTAATCGAATATCCAACTATATGCTGCTACAGGAAACTCACTTCATGTATAAAAACACACATAGAATAAAAGTGAAGTGATGAAAAAAGGTATTCCATGCAAATGAAAACAAAAGTGAGCCAGAGTAGCTGCATTTATATCAGACAAAATAGACTTAGAAGTTGTAAGAAGAAACAAAGACGACTATTATATAATAAGAGAAATATCAATTAGGCAAAATAATATGACAATGTTAAATATATGTACACCCAACACTGGTAAGGGAAATATTATTAGATCTAAAGAGAGAGATAGACTGTAATGCAATAATAGCTGAGGACCTTAACACCCCACTCTCAGCATTGGAAAGATCATCTAGACAGAAAATCAACAAAGAAACATTGGATTTAAACAGCACCACAGACCAAATGCACCTGAGAGACATTTACAGAACATTTTCCTCAACAGCTACAGAATATACATTCTTATTAGCATGTGGAACATTCTTCAGGATTAACTATATGTTAGGATATAAAACAAACAAATATCTTTAAAAAAAATTTTTTTTAATCAAAATTATATCAAGTCCAGGCCGGGCATGGTGGCTCACGCCTATAATCCCAGTACTTCGGGAGGCCAAAGCAGGTTGATCACTTGAGGTCAGGAGTTCGAGACCAGCCTGACCAATATGGGGAAATTCTGTCTCTACTAGAAATGCAAGAATTAGCAGAGCATTGTGGCTGGCGCCTGTAATCCCAGCTTCTCAGGAAGCTGAGGCAGGAGAATCACTTGAACTCGGGAGGTTGGAGGTTGTGGTAAGCTGAGATCAGGCCACTGCACTCCAGCCTGGGTGACAGAGTAAGACTCCGTCTCAAAAAATAAATAACAGAGAAGAAGACTTTGACCCAGTTAAGGATACTAAAATATAAAATGAAGTTTGCAAGAGTTTCTTGGAAAGTTCTTCTTGGCTTCTGGAGGCCATCTTCTCTACTGCTGGACATTGTGTTGGGCAAATGTGAGGTCAGGATCTTCCACTGTCATTGTGCCACACTGCGGGCACAAGCCGAAGATGAAGTACACCCACACAAGAGAGCACAGCCACTGGAAAAGCTGGCATTGAAGCTTGCACCACTTCTACAAACACCAGCTTTTGTGAACCAGTCAATATTCTCATTGCTGTATGCATCCTAACTGACCGAAGAAGTATTCTAACTCAACCCTCTGAGGATTTTTTTTTTTAAACGGGAAAGCCATTATAAGAATATTGAAAACTCTAGGCAGAGAGTTTTTATGTTAAGGTTTCTGAGTTCTTTTTTTTTTTTTAGATACCGTTTTTCTCTCTCAACCCAGCCTGGAGTACAGTGGCACCATTACAGTGCCATGGAGCCTCAACCTCCAGGGTTCAAGCAATCCTCCCACCTTAGCTTCCCAAGCAGCTGGGACTACAGGCATGAGCCACCATGTCCAACTAAATTTTGTACTTTTTGTAGAGATGGGGTTTCACCACGATGCCTAGGCTGGTCTCAAACTCCTGGGCTCAAGTGATCCATCCCTACTCAGCTTCACAAAGTGCTGGAATTAGAGGCATGAGCCACCACGCCCAGCCTCTGAGTAGCTTTTTAGTTATATTGTAGTATTAGACCTTTATAAGTGTACTATTATGCCTTAGGTAATCAAATGTTTATGAAGAACCTTTTCCGTAGAGTCTGCCTTGTCCTATATCTTTCATTGATTTCACAAATATTTCTAGAAAGCCTGCCATGAGCCAAATAGTGGCCTAGGTTCTGGAAGACATACAGGTTAACCCAACAGGCAAATCTCTGCCCTTGTGGAATTAATATTTTAGTGAAAAATAAAAGATGGGAAATAAATAACAATAATAAATAGCTAAGTGATATGACATGTAACAAGGTATATAGAGCTCTATAAAACTGTCAACCTGAAATAACCAAAAGAATCAGAATTCAGTTTTAATGAGTTTATTCAAGCAAAAAAACTGGGAATAGCCGTCCTGGAAATACAAACTCCAGAAAAATGAAGGAAGTCAGTGCGCCAAATTTAAAAGAAATTTAACAGGATCAAAACTGTTCCTATAAACTTTATAAAATTAATCAGCGAAGAAAGAAGAGGGAGAAACGAAAACAAACCAAGCTTGCAGGACATTCAGCATTAATCATTAGGCCAGCTTGTTCTCTGACCTGTTTCCTCATAGTTGTTTACCGCCTACTGTGCTGGAATCACACAGACTGTGTCACAAGATTATACTTCCCCTTAACTGTTCTAGAGATAACAACTTAAACATTGTGAAATATTGTTTTCCATTTCAGATATTCTTTCAGATCCTGCATACTGAAACTACTGATGCCAGCTGGTCTGTAGGATTCTATGAGAAGCTGACTCACCAAAGAATGAAGTTTCCACATTCTGATGATTTCATCCCCTTACCACAATGAATCAACAGCCCCAATTTTCCAGCCCCTTGCCCTCCACAATCTACTTAAAAACCCAATCCAGAACTCCCCAGAGGATACGGATTTGAGGATTCCTCTCATCTCTCTACATGGCTGCCTTGCAATCATTAAATTCTTTCTCTGCTGCAAACCATGCTGTCCCAGTGTATTGGTCTATTACTATGCAGCAGGTATATGAACTTTCTGTTCCTATAACAGGATTGTAATTTTTTTTGTTGAAATTTATTACTGGGTGTGATGGCTCATCCCTGTAATCCCAGCACTTTGGGAGGCGGAGTGGGCAGATCACCCAAGGTTAAGATGAGACCAGCCTGGCCAACATGATGACACCCCATATCTACTAAAAGAATAAACAAAAAATTAGCAGGGTGTGGTGGTAAGCACCTGTAATCCCAGCTACTCAGGAGGATAAG
The DNA here is from genome assembly GCF_030222135.1 of Aotus nancymaae. Taxonomy (NCBI): domain Eukaryota; kingdom Metazoa; phylum Chordata; class Mammalia; order Primates; family Aotidae; genus Aotus; species Aotus nancymaae. Next base: position 27,484,301 of record NW_026988455.1, read on the forward strand.
GCAGGAGAATCACCTAACCCTGGGAGGCAGAGGCTGCACTGAGCTGAGATCATACCATTGCATTCCAGCCTAGACAACAAGAGTAAAACTCTGTCTCAAAAAGAAAAGAAAAGAAAAGAAAGAAATTTATTTATTTATATGTATTTGTTTTTTTGAAACAGGATCTCACTCTGTCACCCAGTCTGGAGTACAGTGACATGATCAGGCTCACTGCAGCCTTGACCTCCAAGGTTCAAGTGATCCTCCTGCCTCAGCTACCCAAACTGGGACTACAGGTGCATAGCACCATGCCTGGCTAATTTTTGTATTTTTTGTAGTTGTGGGATTTCATCACATTGCTCAGGCTGGTCTAGAACTCCTGGACTCAAATGACCTGCCTGCCTCTGCCTCCCAAAGTGCTGGGATTACAGATGTGAGCCAATGACGGTGCCCAGCCAGGATTATAAACCAAACCTAACCTCCCCTCCGCTCCCCTCCCCTTCCCTCTTCTTGAGACAGAGTCTCAGTGTGTTGCCCAGGCCTGAGCGCAGTGGCATGATCATAGCTCATTGCAGCCTTGAACTCCTGAGGTGGGAGGGTTCAAGCAATCCTCCCAGTTTAGCCTCCTGAGTAGCTGGGATCACAGGCACATGGCACATCTGGCTAATTTTTAATTATTATTACGATTATTATTTGCTTCCCCCCAATTATTTTTTTACATTTTATGAAACAATATAGGTAAAGAAGAAGGTTAATGAGAGAAACAAAGTCTACAGCTGCCTAGGTTACAGCTGCCTGTCAAATGACTCAGGCCCCATACGCACATTCCTTTAAGGTTCAAAATAATTTAAAATTTCAACAGCTTAGATTTTGAATTCTTTTTACAAGACAAAAAAAATATACCAGGTAAAATGATAGATTGGTCAGAATAGATTGGTCAGAATAGAATGGTCAGAATAGACTGCATTGAGAATGTGATTTTTTTTTAGCAAAGACATGAAGGGAAATAGGAAGTGACCAATAAAGATATCTAAAGGAAATTGTTTTAGGCAGAGGGAACACTCAGTGCAAAGCCCTGAGGCTTTGTGGGAAGAATTGCTACAAAAATTAGGCAGGCATGGTGGTGCATGACTGTAGTCCCATCTACTCAGGAGGCTGAGGCAGAAGAATCACTTGAACCTGGGAGGCGGAGTTTTGCAGTGAGCCGAGATCGCACCACTGCACTCCAGCTCGGGTGACAGAGCGAGATTCCATCTCAAAAATAATAATAATAAGGAAACTAAAAGGGATCAGAAATAAATCTCAGAACCAAGAACTCTCTCTGATCTTCTCTTGACTCACCCCACCACCCTCACCCATCTACAGGCAGAGAGGAACTTTCTCTAAACTTCCTTTATCTGATTAATGGAAGTTTCTCCAGAAAACATGCAATTGTCTTGCACCTGCTCCTTGCAATCTACATTAACTAGAGAAGATGAACTTATATTTTAGGAAAGCCCAGGACAATGTACCTGGATGGACTTTTTTTAATTTTTATTTTTTTTCTAGTCAGAGTCTCACTCTGGTTGCCCAGGCTGAAGTACAGTTTCACTCTGTTGCCCAGGCAATCACAGCTCACTGTGGCCTCAGTCTCCCTGGGTTCAGGTGATCCTCTCACCTCAGCCTTCTGAGTAGCTGGGATTACAGGTGTGTGCCACCACGCCTGGTTAACCTTTTGTATTTTTTGTAGAGGTAGGGTTTTGCCATGTTGCCCAGACTGTTCTCAAATTCCTGGGCTCAAGTGATCCTCCGGCCTTTGGGATTACAGGTGTGAGCCACCATGTCTGGCTGGACAGACTTTTCACCTATTTTTTAAAACCACTCTTCTAGTCTGAAAGACTATCTGTATAACAAGAAAAGTTTTGCTCACCACATACTTACTCTACCCTCACCTTTCAATGACTTTGGTCACTACCACTACAGTTTCTTTCTGTAGCTCAGGATCCTGTTTAAGCTTCAGCCATTTGGCTCTTCTTTGAGTTTCATACTTTGTTTGGCTCTCGTTAGCTTGCAAGTTAATAAATCGATATGCCTATTCTCCTGTTAATCTCTCCATGGCCAGTTTGTTTTATAGATTCAAACCATCAAAACTTCTGAGGGTATAAAGTTCCTTCTGCCCTTACAGAAGCAACTGGGTGTCTTATAATTCATTTCAATTCTATCTACCTGGTGATAGTGTCAGATCCCACAGATTAGGGCTCAGCCCTACAAGCCTGCCTCCACTTCAGGTACCAATCACAAGTCAAAGCCACCCATACTTCTTACTGACTGGTTTCCGAGGTTCCTGTGACCCCCTTGTTGGGTTCAAGTAACTTTTAGGAATGGCCCCGAGAACTCAGATAAACACGTTTACTGGTTCATTATAAATGATATTATAAGGGATACAGATGAACAGCCAGATGAAGAGGTACAAAGTGCAAGGTTGGGGGGCAGGGCACAGAGCTTCCATGCTCTCTCTAGGTGAGCCAACCTCCAGCACTTACCTGTGTTCAACTCTAGGGAATCTCATTAAGTCTTTTTGTTCAACTTAAAGAGCTTGATCTTCAGCCCCCTCCTTCCCTTCACAGAGGTCAGTTGGTAGAATTCAAAGTTCTAACCCTCTAACCCTCCAATCACTTGGTCTTACTGGTGATTAGCCCCATGCTGAGGCCATGTAGGGCCCTCATCCTAAATCACCTCATTAGCATAAACCCAGGAGTTTAGGGGCTAACTATGAACACGGAAAGACATTTCTATCACTCAGGAAATTTCGAGGATTTTAAAAGCTCTATGACAGAACCATCACAGAAACTGGGGACAAAGGCCAAATATATTTTATATTATACCACTGGGGTAAGAGTCATAAGGTCTGAGATCGGGAGGTAAAGGGAAAGGCCTTGAGCCATTGAAAGACTTTGATTTTTTACTCCCAGAGAAATTGGGAGCCAGTGAACGGTTCTGAGGGGAAAATTAGTTAGTCCGGCTTTTAACATGCATTTTCTGGCTACTGTGTCAAGAGTAAATTGGAGCACAAGGTGGAAGCAAGTGATAGTAGTGAGCATCTGGCTGGAAGCAGTGAAAGTGGTAATAAGTTTTTGGACTCTGGACAGATTTGAAGGCGGGACCAACATAACTTGCTAACAACATGGATAAAAACCACTGGCATTTAAGCATTAGAGCTCTAAAAAATCAAACCAAACCAAACAAACCACTGGGGAAAAAGCTGACTGATAAAGCTATGAATATAATTCCTGCATTTCTGACTCCATGGCTCTATAGAAAAAGAGCACTGGGTTTGTTACAAGTTGACTTGTCAAGATGTATTACAATGCTAGTTTCAAGATAGAATTACAAGAGTGTCAAGATGTATTACATGTATTACAATGTCAATTTCAAGATAAAATTACAAGAATTTTAAGATGTATTAATTACAACGTTAAGCTCAAGATAGAAAATATATTGTAAAATATGCAGCAGTATTAATGTCCTCTGAGCAACGCTTAACAGTATATAGCAGCCTTTGCCCTCACATTTCTGCTCCAGGTTGTTGGAAATATGTCAAGACCATGAAGCAATCACCACAAAGATTCTGAGAAACTCATTAGTCCTTCCAGTGGCAACCAAAGAAAAATCAAACAAAAATTTCCAACTGGATTTTAAGGATTCCTAGAACAAATTTAAATATCCATTACAGCATAATGTGGACCAGAAAAAGGTATATTAGGTTGTCAATATCTTTTGATTAGTACTGCATCTTATTTTAGAGAGCCTCATTTGTCCTCAGGATGAATCTTAAAAGCAAGCAACTATTAGAATAAGAGAAGCTGGGCTTTTGGAAAGATGTTGAAGAAAATGCAAATTTAAAATGTTTTATTTTCTTAATTTATTTTTGAGAGAGACAGGGTATTGCCCTGTTGCCCAAGCTGAAGTGTGATGGCACCATCATAGCTCACTGCAGCCTTCAACTCCTGGGCTTAAGGTAACCTCCTACCTCAGCCTCCAGGATTGCTGGGACTACAAGCATGAGCAAAAGTGCCTAGCAAAAATATTTTAAATCCGGCCAAGCATGGTGGCTCACGCCTGTAATCCCAGCACTTTGGTGGGCGAGGCGGGTGGATCGCCTGAGGTCAGGAGTTTGAGACCAGGCTGGCAAACATGGTGAAATCCCATCTCTACTAAAAACACAAAAATTAGCTGGGTGTGGTGGTACACACCTGTAATCCCAGCTACTCGGGAGGCTGGGGCAGTAGAACTGCTTGAACCTGGGAGGTGGAGGTTGCAGTGAGCCGAGATGGTGCCACTGCACTCCAGCCTGGGCAACAGAGCGGGACTCCATCTCAAAAAAATTTTTTTTTTAATCCTTAAAAAGATGTATCCTCTGCTGCCACTCTAGAACTCCAGGTGGAGGCAGATTTCTAAACCATTTCTTTTGTACAGGAATCACTGGCTTGGGTGGGGTGTGGTGACGCTGCTGTCTCAGAATTAATGTAATCACGTATCACCATACTCCCTTTTGGACTATATTTTCAAGGCCACTGTCTACCTGTTGAAGAGAATATTAGTTTGATGCTCATGTATTTTCAGAATCAAAATATCTAAGTAAGGAATTATATGAAAGTTGTAGAGATGTGTTTTACATCACTTTTAGTATAGCCACATGGTTAATAACAGCCTCATATTCAGGGTTTGGATTGCAGCAGTCCCATTTACTTCACTGCAAGTGCTAAATAAATCTCCTCATCTTTAAAACTGGGATAACGATACAGTCTTTCTGAAGTTGTGAGGATTAAAGGAGTTAAGGCTGGGTATGGTGGATCATCCCTGTAATCCCATCACTCTGGGAGGCTGAGGTGGGAGGATGGCTTGTGTCCAGGAGTTGGAGAGCAGCGTGGGGAACATAGGAGACCCCCGTCTCTACAAAATAAAAAATAAAAATAAAAAAAAAAGGAGTCAATATTAGAAAAGGCTTCAAAACAGTTACTAGCATAACCAGTACTTTGTGTATTATTTTAAGACCACTGCCGCATAGGACCTGATAGCTTTCAATTTACATGCTTTAAAAAAGCAGAGAAATCGAAACTGTCACATTTTCCCAACGCTCCCTAATTTCACTAGTTGCTTGACGCTTTTCAAAGCATTTAGAATACCGCAAACAGGAAGGTCACAAAGAAGAAAAAAAAAGGAACCCGAGTTCGAAGTGTGCTTTCTTCAGTTCAAAAAGTTCTAGTTTTACGGTCCCTGGTCATCCCTTGCCATTACATTACTCTTCGAAAAGCACCTTTATTTATTTATTTTTTTTTAAGTAAAAGTTATCCCTAAACAACCTAAGAAAAAAGCAGACCATTTTCCTTGACCACTTTGAGATATGGGTGAGCAGTGGACGTTTAAATGCTGGCATTTCTACAAGGTCGGCAATTAAGAACTCACGAAAATAATCACGCCGATTTATCAGAAAAACACCAAGAGCGCTATGAGGCCTCGGAGCCTTTGCTCCTCCTGGAAGCAACCGGGTAGCACAAAGCGGCAAAGCTCAGGCCCCGAGCACGGGGAATTCGGCTGTGCCCTCCCGCCGGCTCCGCGTCCCTCTCCGGGCGCAGAAGTCTCGGCTCCTTCGCCTCTCCCGAGCACTCAGCGGGAACCTGAGGCGCGTCGAAGCCGAGAGAGTGAAGGGGCTGGTGCTGCTCTCGGGAGTAGTTGGGGCCTGGCCCCCGCGCGCCGGAAAAACCGGCCAACCGGCTATCCCGCAAGCAGCCAGTAATCCGCCTGCGCCGAGGGGCGCGCCCAGGGCCAGAGTAGACACCCGACACCCAGAGGGAGGGTGCTGGGACGCGGACCAGGCGGGGCCAGGCGCGCGGGGCGGGGCAGGAGCGTGGGCGGGGCACCGGGGGCGGGGCAAGGCGCGCGTTTCCGGTGTGCGCGGCGGAGCGTTAGGGCGGGGGCACAGGCGGCTCCCAATCGCGCACAATGAGACAGCGCTGAGCGCCGGAAGTGGGGCTGAAGGAAAACACGGAGAGGGAGCCCGGCCGGGACAGGAAGAGGCTGGGGACCGCGGCGAAGGTGGTGAGTTCTTCTGGGCGCCTTCTCCTCACATCCCTGCCAGACTCGCCTCTGCGCTGATTCTCCAGTGGGTTTCCTGGACTCCAGAGTAGCAGTCCGGCCTGGCCCCGGAGGTACGTTGGTTTCATCCCCCGCCGGCCTCCTCGCACCAGTTTAGGTGACCGAGGAACCCCCAGGCCGGCAGAGACTGAGCTCTCGGTTCGAGTCCGTGTTTTCACTTTTTATCACACTTCGAGGGCGCAGAAGATGGGATTTGGGTCAAGGCATTCGGCTCTGGCCCCCTGGCCGGCCGGGGGAACCCCGGAACCCCATGGAGGCAGCAGGTCACTTCCTGCTTCCTGGTCCCCACGGTAGCTTCTTGGGCAGGAGTGCAGGGACGCCTCCTCTTTCTCCGCGTCGGGCTCAGAAAGGTGGAAACAGGCAGATCGGTGGTGGAGCGTTCAGATGAGGATTGAAAAGGAGTGTCATTCCTCAGGGAATTGCTGTTCCTGACAAAACCAGACTTGTTTGTGGTTGGAGAACGGGGATTGAGGAGGTTAGCTGGAGTTGTCCCTTGATCGGAAACCCAGCCCCTTTTATTACAACTACACCTTGGTCTGGAGCCCAGCCCCTCGGTAACCTAGGCGCTCAAAGCCGGTCTGTCCAGAATAGTGGTGGTGAAGGGACGGAAAATTGGAGTTGAGAGATGTAGTACTCCGTTCACGTCAAGTTTAGGTGTATAACACTTAATAATTGCCCACTTCAAAAAAAAAGACTGTTTCGAGAGTTTAGTGATACATTGACTTGGGATGAGGTTTTCTTTGAAGAGAAACGCATTGTTACATAGGGAAAAGCCGACCAAACTTGTTATGAGTAATATTCTACTATGCTACAGTTCTCGAATCTATAGACCTTCTCTTATTCACAGATTTATTCTTCATGCTAAATAGTATTAATTTTCATGAAGAATATTAGAGGACCAAGGCGCTCAACCTCTAGGGTAATGCACTGATTATTAAGGATGTGATAGAATTTTTATTTAAAAAAAATAAGGAAAGTTTCTTTCTTACAGGCTTTTGGGCATCTGCACGGTAAACGTGTTATTTTGTATACTTGTGTGATATCTTGTTATATAGTTTGATATTTCCCCAAAATGCCTTCTTTCAGGTGCAAAGTAAGAAAATTGAAGTCAAAGACTATGGGAGATACAGCAAAACCTTATTTTGTGAAGCGCACTAAAGACCGAGGGACTATAGATGATGATGATTTCAGAAGGGGTCACCTCCAACAAGATTATTTAATAATGGATGACTATGCTAAAGGCCATGGCAGTAAAGTGGAAAAGGGCCTTCAAAAAAAAAAGATAACACCAGGGAACTATGGGAATACCCCCAGAAAAGGACCATGTGCTGTTTCCAACAATCCATATGCATTTAAAAACCCAATCTACAGTCAACCCGCTTGGATAAATGACAACCACAAAGATCAGAGTAAGAGATGGCTGTCTGATGAACATACTGGTAATTCAGACAACTGGAGAGAATTCAAACCTGGACCTAGAATTCCTGTTATAAATCGACCAAAAAAAGACTCCTTTCAAGAAAATGAAGATGGTTATAGGTGGCAAGACACAAGAGGCTGCAGAACTGTAAGACGACTGTTTCATAAAGACATAACAAGCCTAGAAACCACATCAGAAATGGACACAGGAAGTCCTGGTAATGTTTTCCAACTTGTCAGCGATGTCTTAATTCTTTTTCATCCAAATGAGTTTTGTTATTTTCAGCAATTTAGTTTCAGTTTTTCATAGTTTCTGTTTTAAGATGTGGTCACTTATTGTGATTATATTAAGGACTGTAATCATGATATTTGGGCAGCTTCAACACATTTCACATATTGATGATCCCTTTAAAAGTTTATTTTGCCCCCAGGCTCATTTTACTTTAGTAAACATGTTTTCTGTAACTTGTTTTTTACAGAAGAGGGTAGTTATATGCCTCAGGGGACCATATCATAATTGCTCAGTGGTGTGTATATTTTAAAAATTATGATTATACTTTTGCATTTGAATAATGAATGTGTTCATAATATAAATGACAGAATATAAACTTTTTTAAAAAATACTTATCTGTGGATGTAAAAACACAATATAGACTGTGTTTATCTCCTGCAACAAGAGATACGTCTTTTGGGTGTAGTGTCAATGTCCTGAGAAGGATAATCTAAGATTTTTGTTTCTCAAAAGGGATCATGACAGGTTGAGAAACAAGTTTAGAAAATCAGAAATACAGATTCAAGCTTTGCTGTTTGGTTTCAGTAAGTACCAAAATGAATTTCGCAGTGCCCTCACATGCTTAGTTAATTGCCCCAAAGGGATAATAAGGAGATAATATGTTTTTCTAAAAGTAAAAGGTAGATTTTGTCCATGTGGCAGTGATTTCTACAAACAGGAAGGTTATTTTTATCTAATGAGCAATATTTACTGAAATGAAGTAAAGACATAAATTGGATGGAAAATGAAACAATAATATCATAGTTGGAAACCTGGACTTTGTAAGTTTATTGGCTGAAAGCCTCTTAGTGGTCACATAGAATGTGTTGCAAACTGGCCAGCACTTTTAAATAAATTTTTTGAGTTTAAATGCATTCAGTCAATGTGGCCACTTTCTAGATCGCCCCATGCCTTTTCCCTTCATGTTATTTCACAGTGGCCAGTTCATACATAGGTTACCTAGAAGGTGTTTGAATTTGTGTCCAATGCATATAATACTTAAAAGCGAAAAGGTGATCTCTTATCTTTACAAGGTCTTAGGATAAAAATAAAAGTCTCAAGCATTTGTTAATATTAAATGGGGGGAAATGTGCTTTTCAGAGATACTTCTAGTTGTCAGATCTATTTATTTATTTCTATTTTATTTTATATTTTATTTTTTGAGACAGAGTCTCACTCTGTCATCCAGGCTGGAGTACAGTGGTGCAATCTTGGCTCACTGCAACCTCTGCCTCCCAGGTTCAAGCAATTCTCCTGCCTCAGCCTCCTGGGTAGCTGGGACTACAGGCACACACCACCAAACCAGCTAATTTTTGTATTTTTAGTAGAGATGGGGTTTTAGCATTTTGGCCAGGTTGGTCTTGATCTCCTGACCTCGTGATCTGCCTGCCTCAGCCTCTTAAAGTGCTGGGATTACAGGCAGGAGACATCGCGCTTGGCCGAAAAGCATTTTAAAAAGAACATTTATAGATCAAAAATTTGCAACCGGTTGCTGACTAGAAAACTTTTGTATGTATTTTTATCTTATATGTGTTCTTATTTGCTTTTAAGTGTATTTGAATAGGAAATGCATTTTGCTGTCTTTTTATTGGAGGTAATTCAAAAGCTTGCATGTTTTCTCTGTATGACATACAGGTATATGCTTTCACAGTTACTAAGTAAAGGCTTCATATTGGAAGTATTAAGATTTGATATAACATTTACTTTAGAGAATATTCAGCTGAAAGTATAAAGTAAAAAAGGATCTCATTAAAGAGATTAAACTTTATTTATCAAAATTGTGTCTTAATAAGAAAGGGTCTGCCGGGAGCAGTGGCTCACGCCTGTAATACCAACACTTTGGGAGGCCAAGGTGGGCAGATCATGAGCTCAAGAGATCGAGACCAGCCTGGCCAACATGGTGAAACCCCGTCTCTACTGAAAATACAAAAATTAGCCAGGTGTGGTGGCACACATCTGTAGTCCCAGGTCCTCAGGAGGCTGAGGCAGGAGAATAGCTTGAACCCGGGAGGCGGAGGTTGCAGTGAGCCGAGATCGTACCATGTACTCCAGCCTGGCAACAGAATGAGACTCCATCTCAAAAAAATAAATAAATAAAAAATAAGGAAGGGTCTTATTCAACAATGTGAGAGGATATAATGGAAATTATGTTAGAGTTGCTTTTCTTGTGTGCCCCAAATACAGTACTACCTTCTTTTTTTTTTTTTAGCTCTACATTACTGCCCCTACCTTATCCCTCAGATGTCCTAGGTTGCCAATTTAATGTATTCGGGACATTGCCATTAATGATCTTAGCTGGAAAGCATCCACTCAAATACACATGTCCTTTGTGAACCATATGCAAATTAAATATGGGAAACTTGGAATGCTGAATATAGAGAACTATTATTACAATAAATCCGAGGTGAGCCAGGTAGTCTTCCTCTAACTAATTATGAGAATTTCTCATCAGTACCTAGCTTTACCCTCCAAGAGTCCCTCCAGTGAGAGTTTTTGACAGTTTTTACCATGCATTCCTGGGAAACTCAGTTTGGAAGTTTGTATTACCTTGTCAGTGCTAGTCCACTGTAGATGTGAATGGGTATGTTCCAAGAAGGGCTTTTAGTAATTTCTTTCCAGTTTTTATGTTGTTAGATAAAAGGCTGAATTTCAGGATTCTATCCTTTGTTTGTTTGTTTGTTTGTTTTTTAGACAGTTTCACTCTGTCACTGAGGCTGGAGTGCGATGGTGAAATCATGGCTCACCACAGCCTCACCTCCTGGGTTTAAGCAATGCTCTCACCTCAGCCTTCCGAGTAGCTGGAACCACAGGAGCATGTCATCTTGCCTGGCTGATTGTTTTCGTTTTTGCTAGAGATGACGTCTCACTATGTTGCCCAGGCTGGTCTTGAACTCCTGAGCTCAAGCAATCCTCCACCTCAGTCTCCCAAAATGCTGGAGATCACAGGCATGACCCACTGCACCTGGCCTCATCCATATTTTAATCTATATTTTCAATCCCCTTACTTTGATTTAGCCATGCGGTTTTGGAGAAGTTGTTCTCTTGGATTAGCATTGTCCGCATCTGTACAATGGGGACGATATTAGTATTAGCAGGATTGCTGTAGGGATTAAATTGAGGCAGTACATATAAAGTGCTTTAAATCTATTGCATAATAAAATACACCATCCTAGTAGCTGCCGTTATCTGACAAAATTTCTGCAGCCATCCACTTCTGTATAAAAGCGATAGGAGTTAGTTACTTGTGGTCTTTGGAGGAAGAGAGAAGTTACTCTTTCTAGAAAGTGACAGCAAGTACAGTAATATGGAGAAGGCTTTGTGACCAGAAGAAAGGAAGGGTTTAAAAACAAATTCAGTTCCATATCAGTTACTGGCTTGCAAACTAATAGGGGTTTTTCTAAAGGGTGTTGCAATATTATTCTAAATTTGTAATGAGTTTTTGCCTAAGAAACCTGTAATAATAAAGTCAGATGTAATTTTTTTCATAACATTTATAATGGTAAGCAAACTAAATGAGAGTGGACACATCTCTAAGTAAAAGAAGTGCTTATCTGAATAAAAAAAATTGTTCAGACCAGGAATACTGGCCTTAAAAGATTATGATAGGCCGGGCGTGGTGGCTCAAGCCTGTAATCCCAGCACTTTGGGAGGCCGAGGCGGGTGGATCACGAGGTCAAGAGATCAAGACCATCCTGGTCAACACGGTGAAACCCCGTCTCTACTAAAAATACAAAAATTAGCTGGGCATGGTGGTGTGTGCCTGTAATCCCAGCTACTCAGGAGGCTGAGGCAGGAGAATTGCCTGAACCCGGGAGGCGGAGGTTGCGGTGAGCCGAGATGGCGCCATTGCACTCCAGCCTGGGTAACAAGAGCGAAACTCCGTCAAAAAAAAAAAAAAAAAAAGATTATGATAAATTTAATTGGGAGTGGGGGAAGTATGAAAAAGGAAGTATTAAGGTAGCCCAAGGTAGCCTGATTTTCTGTTCAAATGACAACTTAACCTTTTAGTATTTATTTGTTCAGTGCCTTTTGATGGATTTTTTAAAACTACTTTTCTAACACTTTAATTTTTTAAAAAATTTTCTCATATTATGGAAGTTGTTTGCAGAATATCATGACAGTCATCTCAGGTAGTTTTAGTGCAATGCTTGCTGGCTATCCTTTAGAGCTCTCAGCAAGCTTTTTATAAAATTGGAGGTCTTATATTTCCTTTTTGGACAGATTTTTTTCAGCCAGCTAGCTCATTGTAATTGCCATACTAGTAATAATGAGTTCCTCTGAAAACCTGTTGGAGGAATTGCCTCATGTAGGACATTTCAGTAGGTTTATATTTCCAAGCACTAATGTGTTACTAATAGTTTCATTTTTCAAAACTCAAAAGAAGTTATCAAAGCTATATAAAACAATTTTTTATCGTTTAATCCCACATGAAGTTGAGAAGTTGTAAGTTTTAAAAAGGAAGAGAATTATTCATTATAAGGACTGTAGAACTAATAGCAGGGTTTATAAACAGATGTACTTAGAGAAAACTTTTGTTTCAATTGCCAGTTGTTTTTTTCCTTTGAAATATGCTCAGTGTACAGGGCATTCAAAGAAGCTAAAATGAAAGTAAAGATAAAATGAGAGATAGTTGTCCTTAGTAAATAAAGTTTTGGCTTCGACTTCTTCCTATTAATGGAGGGACCGGGCTTACGTGTTATCGAAGGCTAAATTTACAACTAAATGGTTGATTTTTCACTCCACATGAGGATGTAGTTAATTTCTGAGTTGTCCAGGGGTACATTGTCCATTTTGCCTTATTGAGATTGTTCACTTACAGAAAATGAAAGCAAATGTGGATGATTTTAATTAGAATAACAGGTGTACTTTCAGGTGTTATTAGAATATATTAGATATATTTACAGTATGTATTGTAATATATTACATGTAATAGAATTATAGATATACTTGCCTTCAGAGTATACTTTTTCTGTTGTTTGAGTATGCTCAACAGTATACCAGGAAGAGATAATAAAAATAAATTATATGATAGAAGTAGAATTCTTCTAAGTTTTCCAAAATGATGATTTCTATGGATTAACACCTGCAGGTAATGTGCTCACTGACTGCGGTATTCAAGCATTTTGTACACGGGACAGCTACCTTTCCTTCTGCTCTGCATTCAGATGTGATTTATTCTCCCACGTGATTTAATATATATGTAAGGTCTTCTTTTTACTCAGGAGTAGCATTATTCAATATTGCCAATAATGTGTTTCTCCCAACTTAAGAAAACAAGAAGCAGAGGTCCAGACCTAGGAAGCCACGGAAGACTAGAAATGAGGAAAATGAGCAGGATGGAGACTTGGAGGGCCCTGTGATCGACGAGTCTGTGCTTTCAATGAAGGAGCTGCTGGGCTTACAGCAGGCTGAGGAGAGACTGAGAAAAGACTGCATTGACAGGCTAAAAAGGGTAACATCCATATATATATATATATATATTTGTGGGTTAGAATCCTGGTTTTGGCCTAAACTTTGTTAGTAATTGAGTATACGTGCTCTGATCAGTTAGATACCCTACTCTGGTTATTGGTATTTAAGCACTACAAGTTAAAAGTGATATCCAGTGTGATTTAATAGGATTAGGAGTCACTGCTATTATACTTAAAATGACTGTTAGGGTTGTGATAAAGGGAACAATAACAGTAGCAATTTTTTTTAAAAAAGAAGAAGCCAGGCGCAGTGGTTTTCCTATAGCCCCAGTCACTTGTGAGGTTTGAGGCAAGAGGATTGCTTAAGCTCGGGAGTTTGGGACTGTAGTATGCTATAATGGCATCTGTGAATAGCCAGTGCACTTCAGCCTGGGCAACATAGTGAGACCCCCTGTCTCTTTAGAGAAAATAAATTGAAGGGGAAATTATTTCCTGGCTGATTTTGTTTATCTGAATGTTTGGTTATACATACATCTCTCTCTAAATAAATCTCTTCAAATTATAGCGACCACGAAACTACCCTACAGCAAAGTACACCTGCAAACTCTGTGATGTTTTAATTGAATCCATTGCATTTGCCCATAAGCATATCAAGGAGAAGAGGCACAAGAAAAACATTAAGGTAAGTTGAATGTAACCCAAACAAGTCTGCTTACCTGTGAGTTGTTATTACTTGTCATCTTTGTGGCTTTCTTCTCCTTAAGGCTATGATATTGATAACCTTACTGTTTTATTTATTGAATAATTTGAGCCAAAATACATAATGTATTACATCAGATGTGTTTTACTGGTTAGTCTTGTGAATTTTCTTAAGGGCAGCATCAGGATATATGAAGTCATCGATTGGACCTAGGTATATGTCCTTATACTAGTATTAAAGCAAACATTGTTTGTAAGTGCTGTTTTTAATATTCTTTCCTTATAGTTTCTCCTTGTGCCAGCTTATCCTCTGTTATCACTGATTCATATTATGTGCATAAGGAAATATGTTTGATAGTATGAAGAGTAACAGAGCTAAGATGGGAAGGGAAGGCTAAGAAAAAGAAAACTCTATAGGGCCTTATTGTCTTCGTGAATGGTAGAAGGTTAAAAACTGTGTGTAAGTCATTTTTAATCTCAACATTTGATCTTAAAAGGAGAAGCAAGAGGAAGAGTTGCTCACTACGTTACCCCCACCAACACCCTCCCAGATAAATGCAGTTGGCATTGCCATTGACAAAGTAGTGCAGGAATTTGGCTTACACAGTGAGAACTTGGAACAGAGGCTAGAAATCAAACGTATCATGGAAAATGTGTTTCAACACAAGTTACCAGGTATTTTCTAGATTTGTTTTTTTCTGTTTAACTACCTAAAAGTACCTCATTCATTTCTCCTACCAGTAGTAATTTTCACCAGATAATTTGCCATGTCATGAAGCTCTTGTGTTTTCTGGTTTTTTTGTTTTGTTTTCCCTGGCTTTTCCCAAGGTAACAAGGACTTTCACATACATTGCCATTGTAAACCTGTTTCCGTTATAAATTTTACTGTGTGTGTGAACGTTAAGTTGAATGCCCCATATCGTTGGGGCACTATGGGACTCTTCTGTATGTATTTATTTGCCTTTCTGCTCATCTAAATTGACACTATATTTTGAGTTAAAATCAAGACAAGTATCCTGAAGTTATTTTCAGGTTATTCATGTCAAAAAAAATTTTTTTTAACTTTATTAAAAGAATTGCAACATCTAAAATGAACTTTCAAAACTAGTTTTAAGAAATTTGTAGCTGGGCGCAGTGACTTACGCCTATAATCCCAGCACTTTGGGAGGCTGAGGTGGGTGGATCACAAGATCAGGAGTTCAAGACCAGCCTGGCCAAGATGTTGAAACCTTGTCTTTACTAAAAATACAAAAATTAGCTGGGCGCGGTGGCATGCGCCTGTAATCCCAGCTACTCAGGAGGCTGAGGCAAGAGAATCGCTTGAACCTGGGAGGCGGAGGTTGCAGTGAGCTGAAATAGTGCCAATGCACTCCAGCCTGGGTGACAGAGTGAGACTCCGTCTCAAAAAAAAAAAAAAAGAAATTTGTAATGGATTTTGTATACTGTTGAATTGATTTTCCAAGTTATGTCTGTCTTCTGCCCATTTTTAACTTTAGATCCTTGGCATGATGGGGAGGGGGGGACAACTATTTGGAGTGTATTACTATGAAAATTTAAAGCCAGGTATGGTCAGTGCCTAACACAACTACTGTCAATCTTTGATAGCAACAAACCCCGCCCCATGTCATCCCCCAACCCCCACTGGCCATTCCTGTTTAGGTGAATGGTTGGAATAGCTTAATCATTCTCAATCCTTGCTGTGCATCAGAATTATCTGTGAAGCCACAGACAACTATTTTTACAAAGCTCAACAAGTGATTCTGATCCACAGCTAGGGTTGGAATCATTATTTATATTTGTCAGCTTATAAACCTTAAAACTATTTGCTCTACTGAAAGAGCATACATATAGTATTTGTAATATATGTACTTTCACAAGAATAAGGGAAAATAATTACTCATTTTATTATATAAGTATCTCCTGAAAAGTCAATTGTAACTTTGATGATTTTTGCTTTAGAGTTTCAAGTAAAAATGAATGTACTTTGTTGTGGAAAACTGCTAAAACCCAAGGAAATCACTTGAATTTTAGCAAACCTTAAACAAAACAACCAACCTCTGATGAGAAAGGATACTATTTTGGCATCATAGTAAAGCATTGAAAATAAATGCCATAAATATAGATAGTACACATAAATGCACATCTTCCTCTGAAGAGTGAAGTGTCTGCTGCCTAGCATTTTAAATTATATCAGTGATGTTGTAATTATTCTTCAAAAGTTTATCTATAGGGGTTATGTTATAACAAATGCTTTTTGTTCATAATGTAATGAAAAATTCATATTAAATATGCCAAAAGATTATTTTATTATTGTTTTACTAAAACCTCTTTATAGCAAATTACACCTATGTGTGCATTCTAAAAGGTGAAAAGAAATGTTTCATTAGCTCTTGAATATACTACCAGGTGTATACTCTGAAACAAAGGCATCCTTTTTCAACTGGCACATTTTAAAAATTTCAAATAGTATTTTCTTCATAAAATGTGAACATGATAACGTAGCAGTTCGACATTTTACAACTGACATGAAGAATGGCTGTTAAGCTAAATCATAGCTGATGCAGCCTTCCCTGATAAATTAAGTGAAGAGCAAAGAGCCACCTATTCCTGTCCTTTGTTTATGCCAGTCTTGAATACAAGTTTGCTTTTGTGTGTAATTTTAACTAATGGTTCTGTTTCTGAAATAGCTGTGTGTTGTTACAACTTTTGAGAAATTCTACTACATTTATGACTTTCATTTATTTATTTTTTAGATTGTTCTCTAAGATTATATGGGTCATCCTGTAGCAGATTGGGTTTCAAAAATTCAGATGTGAACATTGACATCCAGTTTCCAGCCATTGTAAGTACAAAATGAAATGTTGGCATTTTCAGAGTGGTATAGAAATTCCTTCTTGCAGATGTAAACTGTCTGAATATATTTTAGGTATTTGAAGATATTTTAAGTGTAATGACAGCATCTACTTGCCTTCAGTTTCAGAGCTTTTTTTTTTTTTTAAATATTCTGCAAATTTTTATACTTATTTTACTTTATAGATCTTTCATACTTCCAACACTGGTTTTTCAACCATGTGCACCTAATGGGGATATTTAGGTTCTGTTACTTTTACTTTTTTCTGTTACAATAAATTTTCTTGATAAAATCAACTTTCCAATGGCAGGAAGGGAATTCATATTTTAAACAGTGTAGATATTTAAAGATTTATGATCTGGAAGCTTAATTATCTCTGGAATTTCCTCTTTTTGTGTACCTATTTTGTTAAAGTAATTATGCTTTTAAAGAATCACACTTATCTTGGATTTCTGGTTTAAACATGATTGAAAAGTATGTTTATGAGTTAGAATTTTAAAACTGGAATGTAGCTGGGCACAGTGGTACAGTCCTGTAGTCCCAGCTACTCTGGAGGCTGAGGCGGGAGGATCATGAGCCCAGAGTTTAAAGCTGTAGTGAGCTGTGACTGCACTTGAGAATTGCCACTGCATTCCAGCCTGGGTAACATAGTGAGACCCTATCTCTTAAAAAACAAACAAACAAAAAATCTGAAGGGCACTTTAGTAAATTATCCATTTCTCTACCAGTAGTTCCCACAGGCTTGTTTATAGATGATCTGTTTGCAGTTACTTGGGTTCCTTGTTAAAAATCTGGATTGTGAACTGGGCGCAGTGGTTTAACCCTCTAATCCCAGCTACTCCAGAGGCTGAGGGTCAGAGGATTACTTGATGCCGGGAGTTCATGACCAGCCTGGCCAGCTCCATCTCTCTCAAAAAAAAAATCCAGATTCTGGGGCCCCAGAGGTTCTATTTCATAACCTCTCTCTTCTTGCTGTACCTGACTGCTGTAGCTACCTGGTAAACTACCCAATAGATCTTACTGTTTTTTAAACCTTAAATTCTGATCAGTGATTTACCAGCCATAGCAGTTATTTTGATCTGGTATCATTAATTCATTTAGCAAATATTCACTAATCCCATTTGTGTGGCAGACATACTGAGTTATAAAGGACAAAACAAAGATGGTTCCTCTTTATGGAACTCATCTAGTAAAGGAGATAAGTAATTACCTTGTAATTATAGTGAGAGCTGTGCAGGTAAACAAGATTCAGGGATAGAAAAAGGACAAGGGCTGGGCAGAGATACAGCAGTCATGAAGGCCTCTTTGAAGAGGGAACATTTAAGCTGAGTTCTAAAAGTTGAAAAGGAGTCTGTGGGAGAGGGGAAAATGCTAGGGGTGGGAAGGAAAAGAGTTTCAGGCAAAGTGAGCAGCCTTTGCAAACACCCTGAATCAATAAAGAGCTTGGCATATTCAAGGAGCTAAAAGAAAGGTTGTATAAATGTGGTAAAGGGACCGAGAAAAAGAAGAGTATGAGAATTAGGATGGAGAGGTAGGCTGGGCCGGACGTGCAGAATAGTGTAGGCCATGGTAAAGAATTTGGTTTTGACCTAAGGGTAGTAAGAAGTCATTGAGAGTTGTGAGGATACAGTTTATGATTTTAAATGGTTCTGGTTCCAGTGCGAAACGAGGATTTTAAAAAGAAAGGCGAGACTGACTCCAGGACCAGTAAGCTGTCTGTTGCAGTGGTATTAGAGTGATAGGTAATATTGTTAGCAGTTCCACAGATTTCCAGCTACCACTTTGAGACTTGCTGAGAGGCAGGTTACCTCAATAATTAGTTCATGAGATGTTAACGGTGTAGTAGGTCTCTTGCCCACATTCATCCTCATTTGGTGTTGATCTGTCTTTGACTGACATATGCGCACAGTATAGTAAGTAGTTTCTTTACTCTGGTAGCAATGTGCATTTCTCATTTAGAAAGGAATTTGGGGAACTTCAGATGACTCTATTATATCAGTGAAGCAAAATCACTTAGGAATAATTTCATGTATTCGTTGATTTATTTCCTAGATGTCTCAGCCAGATGTCCTCTTACTTGTTCAAGAATGTTTAAAGAACAGTGGTAAGGCTAAATTCCACATTTTAAAATTTTTATGTTGTCTAAATTTGGATATATCTTATTTCTCAAACTTTAAAAATAGCAAGGCATATTTTTAAAATTATTTATATGGGTAATATCCAAAGCAAAAAAACAAGGGAAATGCCCATGAATTATTAACTAGAGTACTGTTAGTAGTTCTACTATGCAGAATAACTATTTCATAAATAAAGCTTTTAGCTTGATGACATCATCACTATTTTTAAAGATTAAATGAGTCCTAGATGTGCCTAAGAAATGCAAAATATGTAAAATGTACTCTTGAGGATAAAACTAAAGGATAATCTGCTTTTATCAATGGTTAAAATCAGTATTTTACCAACAGTGAATAGGTGTGACCCAACCCTGATTAATGAATCCACAGAGTTGTGCCTGTTTAGGTTTATCAATTGTCTAAGATAATGTCCAGCTTGGGGCTTTATGGCTTTTTGTTTTTTACAGAGGCCTCAAGAAACTGTCATCTCTTGGATTAGTCATCCCCATCCTCCTTGTTCTGGTTAAATTTTTTCTTCAATCAATACATAGTTTGACACTGAACATTTTAGTACCTTTTGCAGCAACTTTGTTTTTAAATGTATTATCTATAGTTCTAATTGTTATCCATGTAACATTTGAATTTTCTGATCCAATGATGTAGTCACTTCTCATGAAACATTCACATTGCAAACTAAGGATTTTATATTAGTGTGATAACTTGATTTTTGAATATAATACTTTTTCCTTTTCAAGTCATGTCAGAGCTTTATTTGGTAGTGGTCTTTCAAAAGACTTAACAGCTAAAGCACAACTGGTACTTGTACTTTAGCTGGTTCTGCTTTTAAACAAAGCTTTACTTAACCCACCTTGTATTTTTTTTTCTTCTTTCCTCAGACTCCTTTGTTGATGTTGATGCAGACTTTCATGCTAGGGTGCCAGTGGTGGTGTGCAGAGAAAAGCAAAGGTCTCATTTCTTTAAACTGTTTATTTATTAACTATCGATTTGCCAAAAGCACAAGTACTTTACTAAATCTTAATGTCCAATTTCTAGAATTATAAGCTTTTAATTTGGTTATCACATATGGTTCCTACTAACATTCTCCCTATACTTTTGGCACTTGATGTAAAAGGGGAAAATCTTATTTTAAAAATAATAAAATGACTTACAAGAAAAAATACAGGAAGGAAACATTTCAGTCCATTTCAACTCGTTAAAAAACAGCCTTATTAAATAGTTACCTGCTGTAATCACCTGTATTTGCCATCCTTTTTAGCAGCATTTATGGCAGTGCTGAGTTAACAGTGTGACCTTTCCAGTTTCTCTCTCTCTCCCTCCATGTGAAAGTATTACCGTCACTACTGTAAATGGGTGATTTATAGGCTGTAATGATTCTTCATTAGGCAGATTCCTCCAACTCTTGGGAAAACACTCTTGTATTGTTACAGAGATGAATGATGCTCCCATTTGAAACGTTTTATCATGTTTTCCCCAAAAAAATAATTTTAATATTTGAAAACACAAAATTGTAGTCCTGAAAAGTAAAGTTTACTCAGAAATAGCTACAATATCTTTTTTGTAAAGAAAATTCAATTTCTTAAATGACCCATAAAGATGTAGTGAGTTTTTTTAACTTTTAATCTTTTTTTATTTTTGAAGTATTTATTATTCATGTTTATTAGTTGCTGGCATAAAAGATACTTTAAGACCTGTATAACACTTTTTTCTTTTTTTCTTTCCCATTCTTATCCTCTACCTCTCACCAGTGGTCTTCTTTGTAAAGTGAGCGCAGGAAACGAAAATGCTTGTTTGACGACAGAGCATTTAACTGCCCTTGGAAAACTAGAACCAAAGCTGATTCCTTTGGTGATTGCCTTTAGGTACTGGGCAAAGGTAAGCTTGAATTCTTTAAATGTATGAATACATTCTACATATGTATAAGCAGCATGCTTTGATTTTTACTTAGTTAATTTAATCTTCAATGTTTAAATGCATATTTATAGACATCAAAAGAGAAAGGCATCTAAATTTTGCAACAGAAACATGTACAGACAGAAGAGTCAGTGTTTCTATTTCACTTTAACAGTATTGCTCAAAAGATCAAAATGATTTATAGTGCTTATTAAAAATTAGATTTGTGGGTCAAATCTCAGAGGATAAGGCCCAGGAGTTTACATTTTAACTAGTTTACCACAGTGGTTGTTAGGCACAGGAAAGTTGAGATAAAGCTTCTCATATCATATCCAATAACATACACAGAGACTGCAAAAAATAGAAGATACTCTTTGATCTTGTTTACATTTCCGTAATGTTTTAAATATAATATTCCAATTAAAATACTCAAACAGTAGAACATTTAACATTCACCCAAAATGTAAGGTTGAATCATGATTATAAAATTGAAATTCTGTGTATGTGCTTTTAGAGAAAAGCAAAAGCTTTACTGATTCAGGTATATCAATAACAATAGATAGTTCCTGTTTCTTGGATCCAGAATGAACAAAGGATGTCCCACTCTTCACTAGGTAAATGATAATTGTAATATACTCTCCTTTGAAAACCACCTCCTGCTTCTTCACTAAGTAGACTGTGCCTTTTTAGCTGTTATTTCTATTAGTGATGATGAGTTTGTCCACGTTCTCTTCCTGTATCAACCTTTGTGACCAAAGCATGCATAATCAAGGCTATGGGTTAGGGTAAGAGGACCATTGAACTGGCTTACATTTGCAACTGAATGATCATCTTTAATTCATTAACGTGTTCTAACCAAATGAATGAATTTACCATGGATATCAAAAAAATAAAATGGGAAATAATATTTTAGGGCTGTCCATGAGTGAGTATGGTTTACAGGATTAAATATTCAAAATTGAAACTATAACTTAAAACCACAATATGTGGTTGCTGCAAAAGGAAGTTTTATATGTAAATAAGGAAGTTGTATATTTTATAACTGCTATTTTCATCCAAAGAATTACCGTAAATCATGTAATAAGAATGAAGTTACAGGTTTTAGGCCAAATCGGGTAAATGACAAATTCATGCAAAAAGAATGCTTAACCTTTTTTTCTCTTGTTTGTAGCTTTGCAGTATAGATCGCCCTGAAGAAGGAGGTCTGCCACCTTATGTGTTTGCCCTTATGGCCATTTTCTTTCTTCAGCAGAGGAAAGAACCCCTTTTGCCTGTATATCTAGGATCATGGGTATAAAACGTTTTTTTGCTTATATATCTGAACTGATTTGATTACTGGTTTTGCCTAATTTCAAAATCTGGACACCTAACCAGAACTGACATGGTTTTATTTATTCCATTAGTATGAATATTCATACCTTTCGCTGCTGAAATATTAATGTGTTTGATTTCTGTATACTGACCTATAACTTGCTTAGGGATATTGTTACCTTTCTAGACTGCAAAATCTCTTAATTTTTGAAATATATATGGTCCTGAGACAAACAAGAGACTGTGACCCTGTATGAAATTTACCATTTGATACATTATTTCTTTGGGTACGGTTTTCTAAATTGATACTTGAATTTACATGTCACCTTCAGACAGACAGACTATGGGAAGCATTTGGTTCACTGTAACTTCCTTTCTGTTTCTACTTTATTTCTCCCCATAACCTATAAAACAAAAAAATACATAAACATTGAGATTGCTACCTGTACCACGAGATGCAGAACCTAATAGTCATCTCTTGAATAATATTTTTACATTTTTAAGATGAATTAGAATTCATATGATCACTCTTTCTGGATAAATTAATGTTGAGTTGATTTGTTCAAATAAGATTTAAGAAGAGACCATCTGAAAGAGTGAAAATGATAATTAGCTCATCCTCTTAGAAACCTTATTTTTAATCCCTTGGTATTACCTTGATATATTTTTATGTGTAGAAAGACTCCCATTTTGTAGAAAGACCCCTTAGAGAAAAGCTTACTTTGACACATTGGCTATTTTAACTTCTTTTCTTAATGCATACAGGTTTCTCTAATCATTTAAGGAGTTCTCAACAATGGGGACACATCAAAAAATATATTTAAAGATAATTTTTTCCTTAATAAGCTGAGATTAATGAGGGACTTCTATCTACCAGGCCCTGAGAATAAAGACTGAAGTAGAATAAGCCACTTATAAAACTATCCTGGCATAAAGGATTATAGCATGTTGTGTATCCTAGTAACCTAAAGGTAGTTCTTTTTGTACCTGTGGTATTGAAATGAGAGAATTCAGAGCCACAAGAGGGTATCTCTACCAGACCTCTGTCCTGGTAGAAAAAAGAGCAAGAGAACAAAATCAACCCTTAGTTGATAAATAACTCTTTCCAGCACACCCAAGTAGGAATCTGGAAAGTCTTTGAAGTTTTCCTTTCACCTTGTTCTAAGAGAGACAGGAATTTAGGAAAGTATCAAACCAGTTGGACTCCTGCACCTAAAAAAGCCCTAGAACAAGTTGGATAAGTTGAGTTGCTCACTACTGTCTTACTGAGATCTGCTTTTTCCGGTGTCTTGATCTTCTCTAAGTAGTCATCTGTCATTAACATAAGAATGAAGGGAAAAGAAAAATCTCTTCTGGTGATGAGATTCTCCTAAGGATTTTTCAGGGTAGTATGGATACCCTTTTCTATGGCCAGCATATTATTTTCTTGTCAGTGATGCTGGAAACTAAAGTGATATCGAATTTGATTTTGATTTGATCATTTGTTTATTCAAAATTTAATGACAAAAGCAGGTATGTGGTGATCAAACACTGGACTGAAATAATTGGATCTGCTAAGGCACACTACCACCTGAACCAAAATGAACCTGCCATTTTCAGCATTTTAAACTAGTTAGGAAATGAAGAGAAAGGAACAAATATTTATTAAGTACCTTATTTATGCTACATATTTTACATAGATTATTTCTGCAGAAAATCCAATGAGGTCCTCATAATTATGTGCATGAAAGTATTTACACGTTAACTCCTTCAAAATATTTAAAGCACTGTGTATACTAGTCATTGTAGTAGTCCCTGAAAGGAATACAAAGATGGACAAGACCAAATTCCCTGTAAAGAAGTTTAATGTATTGTGCCTGTGTGCTCTGATCTGTCGTTTCAAAAATCTTTCTTTTTTTGAGACGGAGTCTTGCTCTGTCACCCAGGCTGGAGTGCAGTGGTGCGATCTCTGCTCACTGCAACCTCCGCCTCCTGGGTTCAAGCAATTCTTCTGCCTCAGCCTCCCGAGTACCTGGGACTACAGGCGCCCACCACCACACCCGGCTAATTTTTTTGTATTTTTAGTAGAAATGGGGTTTCATCGTGTTAGCCAGCATGGTCTCAATCTCCTGACCTCCTGATCCACCTGTCTGGGCCTTCCAAAGTGCTGGGATTACAGGGGTAAGCCACCATGCCTGGCCTTCAAAAATCTTTTAGTCATTCTGTCTCAACCTACTGAGATCTCTTCCATGTTGGAGACTCCAATCCTCTCCAACCTTTACACCCGATCAAAATTCCCATTTTATTGTCATTAAATCTTGATATGATTGAAGTTAATCATAGTTGAGTTGTGAATGAAGAATAATTTTATATTATGCAAACCTAGTCCTTAGCAGATATTGATACTTTAGAGATGCCAGATAATAGAAAAAGAAAGGGTGGTTTTAAACTTTAACAGCACTGGAACTCATCTCAGTTTTGCCACTCACATCCTTGTGACCTTGAGTGAGTTATTTAATCTCTGAGCCTCAGTGTCATTCTGAACCTTAAATGAGATAATGAATGTAAAACTCCTGAAACAAGGAAGGAGAAAATGTTAGTTGTTTTCTCCTTCAGTAGAATGTCAAGTTCTACTTATGGTGTGGAAGTGTGAACTCCTAATCAAGTGATCCTTCTGTAAATAACAACTATAAACTCTAAACAAAATACAGAAGCAACAGCATAAATGTTCTGCAGACTGAACAAATCCAGACAGGCTTTGGAGAGGAGTCAAAACTTGGAGCAAATGACAAACACAGAGTGAGTCCCCTGTTTTTCTGTAGCTCTACTCCTAAAGGCAGCTCTGATTTAAAACAAAAATCAGTCCTTTTTCCGGCCAGAGGAACCGGGGCCACCAGAAGATAAAGGGTACAGGAGGAGGAACTGAAAAGAAAGATAACAGAGAAGTGGAACTCTTAAGAGAAATGGAGCCCTTAAGAAGAACCTGGAGTGTAAAAACTCAGGATATCTCTGGCCAACTCCTGAACCAATTTAGTTTGGCCTGAAAGGAACCTGGAAGTTGTCACTCTAGTCCTCACAGGAAAAAACTAAACAAACGAACAGAATCCTGCCACTGAAGCCAATACTAGGGTAGAAAAATTTAAAGTGTAGTTGACAAATTTCCAAAAGATGAGTTTAGACAAACTTGAGAGTCAAAAATTCATCCCGTTCTTAGAAGGGCTTCCCTAGACTTTTGTGTGGGATTAGGAATCCCACTAAATTCTGACGGTGTAAAGCTGAGAAAAGTCCCCTAGTACTTCTGGCAGGATGAGAGGAAAAGTAGCCATTTAGAAATAATGCCCAGAGCATTTTGTTATTAATGAAAGCCTGCCCTCCAGGGGTACTTTTTCACTGAAGCCTAACCCACCCAGGGGAAGGGAGGTACTTAACTCCACATCCTCTAGCCTTCCTGTCTCATCTAAGTAGGGGTGGGTAGTAGGAGGACTGGGAAATACTTAGATCACAGCCTAGGGGCACAGGCTCACTAAAAGACTGAGACCTAATCTTAAAATACAATGTTTCCCCTCTCCAGGGATCACAAGGTCTGAACTACAAGTCTCAGACCTTTTTTAAAGTAGTCTTTAGGCAAACAGATAACAAAGGAGACAAAAACAAGGGCACCGGAGGAAGTTTCAGCCACTGTAGCTGCAGAAAACAGTAAACATCCTAACCCCTAGTCAGATAAACAAAACCTCACCCTAAAAGCCTGTTTACCCAGTACATCTCTAGCTTTCAACAAAAATTACAAAGCATGCTAAAAGGCAAAAGCACAATTTGAAGAGACAGAGCATGTATCAGAACTTAACTTGGATATGACAGAAATGTTGAAATTGTCAGACCAGGAATTTAAAGTAATAATGATTAACATGCTAAAAGCCATAATGGAAAAAATGGACAACATGCAAAAATAAATGGGTAATATAAGCTGAGAGGTGGAAACTCTAAAAAGATTTAAAAGGAAATACTAGAAATCCAAAAAATTGTAACAAATGAAAAATGCCTTTGGGCTCATCAGTAGACTAGACTGAAAAATCAGTGAATTTGAAGTGATAGCAACAGAAAGTTCTCAAACTGAAAAGTAAAGAAAAGAAATGAAAAAAGGAACAGAATACCTAAGAACCAGGTCCATTAATCAAAGTGAAAACATAGGTATAATGGAAATACTAAGAGGAGAAGAAAGAGAAAAAAAGAACAGAAGAAATAGTTTAATACTAATGACAGAATTTTTCCAAATTAACACCAGACTCCTAAACCGCTCCTGTGTGGGGCAGCCTATAGTTAGGATCCAAGGCTTAAAAGAGCTGGTCCAAGATCTGAACCACAATCTACTGGAGGTGCAATAATTTCCAGTTTGCCTGAGCAAGTTAATTACTTGCTCCTAAAACAAAAACATCACTTTTTGGAGTAAAATAAATGATGCAGAATTTTTATAATACTTATAATGTCTAGAGTAATCCAAAATTACTCAAAAAGAGTGAAAGTGGGACCTACTCTCAAAGGAAAAGGAAATGAACAGAAGCAAACCCTAAGATGACCCAGATGCAACTGTCAAAGACATTAAAGCAGTTTTTATAGCTATGCTTCATAAGATAGAGGAAATAATACACTTGGAATAAGTGGACAGGAAATGTCAGCTAGAGACGTAGGAAATATCAAAAGAACCAAATGGAAATTTTGTCTGACTGGACAAACAAAACACTCTAATGTTAGACCTAAAACCAGTGATATCAATAATCACCTTAAATATTGATAGACTATCCCCATTAAAAAGCATAGATTGCCAGAATTTAATTTTTTTAACTTTTGGACTCAAGGGTACACATGCAGCTTGTTGTACAGGTAAACTCGTGTCACAGGGGTTTGTTGGGCAGATTGTTTTGTCACCCAGGTACTAAGGCTAGTACCCAAGAGTTATTTTTTCTGCTCTTGTTCCTTCCTCCTACCCTTCACCCTCAAGTAGGCCCCAGTGTCCATTGTTCTCTTCTTCGTGTCCATGAATTATCATTATTTAGCTGCCACTTATAAGTGAGAACTTGTGGTATTTGGTATTTTGTTTTCTGTTCCTATGCTAGTTTGCTAAGGATAATGGCCTCCAGCTCCATCCATGTTTCTGCAAAAGACATTATCTTGGTTTTTTATGGCTGTATAATATTCTACAGTGTATGTGTACCACATTTTCTTTATCCAGTGTATCAATGATAGGCATCTAGGTTGATTCCACATCTTTACTATTGTTAATAGTGTTGCAATGAATGTTCACATGCATGTGCTTTTATGGTAGAATGATTTATATTCCTCTGGGTATATACTCAGTAGTGAGATTGCTAGGTTGAATGGTAGTTGTACTTTAGCTCTTTGAGGAAAATGTTCCCTTTTCTCTGCAACCTTGCTAGCATCTGTTATTTTTGCCTTTTTAATAGTAACCATTCTGACTGGTATGAGATGGTATCTCATTGTGATTTTGATTTGCATTTCTCTAATAATCAGTGATGTTGAACTTTTTTCATATGCTTGTTGGCCACATGTATGTCTTCTTTAGAAAAGTGTCTGCTCATGCCCTTTCCCCAAACTTTTTAATGAGATTTTTTCTTTTTTTCTTGTAAACTTGTTTAAGTTCTTTATAGATGGTAGATGTTAGACCTTTGATGTATAGTTCACCAAAATTGTCTTCTATGCTATAGGTTTTCTCTTTACTCTGTTGATAGTTTATTTTGCTGTGAAGTTCTTAAGTTTAACTAGATCCCATTCAGAATGAATTTTAAAAGCAAGACTACATTCTGTCTAGAAGAAATAAATTAAAATGTAAAGACATATAGGTTAAAAGTAAATGGATGGCAAAAGATGTAAATTGTAACCATACAAGAGAGGCTATGTTAATATCATATGAGGTGGATTTCAAGCAAAAAAATATGCCAAAGACAAAAGAGACATTTTATTAGGGTAGGGTCAATTCATTGGGAAGACAAAACAATCATAAATGTTTGCACCTATTAAGAGAGCACCCAAATACATGAAGTAAAAATTGATGGAATCTATTCTACCATCTGACAACGAGATTTTTAACAGCTTTCATTAATTGACACTTGTGTTAGCTAAACACACAGTATAGACAGTATAAGCTGATAGACACTGCCAGCCACCTAATTGATATTTATAAAACACTATACCCAATAACTGTAGAATGCATTTTTTTTGAGTCCATATGGTGTATTGATCAAGATAGACTATATTCTGGTTCCTTTTTTTTTTTTTTTTTTAATTTAAGAGACAAGGTCTCACTATGTTGCCCAGGCTGGTCTCAAACTCCTGAGCTCAAGTGATCCTTCTGTCTCAGCCTCCCAGAGTGCTAGGATTATAGGCATGAGCCACCACACTTGGCCTATGCTGGTTCTTAAAAGAAGTCATAGTACATTTGAAAGGATTCCATGGATTATAGAGGAATTCAAATGGGAAATTAGAACATATTTTGAACTAAATAATAAGAAAAATATATCTTAGCTTAGCATAGTGGCATACACCCTAGTCCCAGCTACTCAAGAGGCTGAAGTGAGAGGATTGCTTGAGCCCAGGAGGTAGAGGCTGCAGTGAGCTATGATCACACCACTGCACTCCAGTCTAGACAGCAGCAAGACCCCATCTCAAAAAAAAAAAAAGAAGATATATAAAATTTGTCAGATGCAGCTAAAATAGTGTGCTTAGGGAAAGTTTTAGATTTAAATGCTTAAATTCAAAGAGAAAGGTCTAAAATCAGTAACCTAAAGGTCTACTTCAAAAAGCTGGAAATCAAAATGGGTCAAAGACCTACGTGTAAAAGTTAAAAACTCTGAAACTCCCAGAAGAAAACTTAGGAAAAAACCTTTGCAGCAAGGATTTCTTAAAATACTAAAGCATAAATGTTACCAATAAAGAAAAACATAAGAAATCAAACTTTATTGAATTCTAAAACTGCAGCTCTTCAGAAAACATCACTACCTAAACAAAAAGGCAATCTACCCAGTTGAGAAAAATATTGAATACATACATCCAATTAAGAAACGGTCACCATGCCTAATATTTTCCAAAGTGTTTTCTGTGGAAGACTAGTTCAGTCTGTCAGCAAATCTTTACTGAGCAGTTACCATGGCCAGGCACTATTCTGGGTGTTAGGGTTAGAAGTAGTAAACAGGGCTGGGGGCAATGGCTTACACCTGTAATCCCAGCACTTGGGGAGGCCAAGGCAGGTGGATCACCTTAGGTCAGGAGTTCGAGACCAGCCTGGCCAACATGATGAAACCCCATCTCTACTAAAAAAAAAAAATACAAAAATTAGCTGGAAATGGTGGCAGGCGCCTGTAATCCCAGCTACTTGGGAGGCTGAGGCAGGAGAATCACTTCAACATGGGAGGTGGAGGTTGCAGTGAGCCAATATTGCTCCACTGCACTTCAGCCTGGGCAACAGAGTGAGACCATCTCAGGGGAAAAAAGAAGTGGTGAACAAAACGCAATCCTTGCCTCCTCGAATTTGTACATCCAATAGGGGCAAGAGACTAATAAATACATACGCAGTGGTGGTAATTTCTCTGAGGAAAAATAAACCAGGATAAGGAGGATAGAGAATGATAAATGGGGAGCTCCTTAGAAAAAACATTTGAGCAGCACTAAATAAAGTGAGGAAGAATAAGGTGAGCCATATCCTCCCTCACTTTGTTAGGGAGAAGAACATTTTAAGCAAGGGGAATACCAGGTGTCATCTCTGAGCCACGAAGATAGAAGAAGGATCAGAGAAGTAAAAAAGGGCCCTGGAAAGGACTGCATTTCATCTAGAGTGAGAAGGAAACCACTATGAACAGGAAAGTGACATGATGTCTTAACATTTTGGAAGGATCACTCTCTTCTAAACCAATGAAGTAGTCCATTTAGTATAAAAATACATTTGGGAAATGTGAGGCCACATCTGTACTTCATCCCGTATTACTTTGTTCATTTACCTGTTTAAAGGCTGAGATAAATCTCATTATACAATGAAGAAACCTGTTCGACTCTGTTTATTTCGCAAGCTTTTTCAGCCAGACCGTTTTCTTTTGCATTAAAATTCATTAATAGCACATAAAATTTACTTTGGAAATGTCCAGCATAATCAGAATTAATAATATTTAAAATTATTTTCTAATTAGTTGAATCTAGTTTTTTAATTTCATTTTCTAACAATATAGTTGTCTTATATTTATTAAGCAGCTACTATGTGCTTTATGCTACAAGCAAATACTGCCTCTATCTGAGTGCCTAATGGTCATTTTTTTGTATCATAACCATCCCATGGAGGAAGTCCTAGTGTTACCTCTTTTTAAAGGAACCTGAGGCCTACAGAGAGTAAGTACCTTACCCAAGGTTGTACAGCTAGTATACGAAGGAGCTGAGATTTGAGACCAGGCAGTTTTACTTTAGAACCCATGACCTCAGCCACCAGGCCACTTTGCCTACTCTTAGAATATTTACTGAAGAATTATTTCACAAAGTCACCATTCTTTCTGCAAATCAAAATCTTGTTTTTTACTTTTAAAAATATTTTTAAATTTATAGATGTCTCTGTGATATTCCATAAATTATATCTTTTATCTTATTTTAGTATGTGTCTAATTTTTCCTAGATTGAAGGATTCTCACTAAGCAAACTAGGGAATTTCAACCTTAAAGACATTGAAAAAGATGTTGTGATCTGGGAATATAGTGACAATGCTGCAGGGGACACAGACTCATCAAAAGAAGAGGCACCAAGAGAAATGCCGATTAAAAGGGGACAGGTCTGTTCTGTTTTGTTTCTAGTTGTCAATTTCAGTTGTCAGTTGTGAAGTTTGTGGGTTAATCAGTCTTGTCTTCTTTCCTTAACTATCTTAACTATTTCACGGCTCTTTCATTTGCCAGTCTATTTAGTACCTTGAAAAGACAAATAATGAGAAATGTTAAAAAAAATTAATCACTAAATCTGCAGTTATATATGTAGTTTCTTTGTGCTGGGTCCTTTGAAAGAGACTCAGAATTGAAAGGTAAATCCTTATCTATGCTCAAAGAGCTTAGTCTTAGGTGGTATTATGAGGTTTAAATATATGAAAGGTTAACTAACTTTCAGTTACTAAAATAACAGTGAATGCTTATGTGATTTAATGTACTGGTCCCATACTATTGGAGGTGGGCAGGGGAATTTATATCCATTAGAATTTCAAACGAAGATCTCTGCAATGTCATTATCCTAGTAATAAGAATAAGATTCTCTCCCAAATAGGTGAAAGGCCCCTGATCTTCCCATTAAATGGGGTAAAATAACAATAATATCTACAGAATTCTTGGATTCGAATCCCAGCTCTATACAAACAAGTCATGTCATTCCTCCAGTTCATGTTTTACTCATGCCTAAAATGAGGAGTTAGTGGCGAATCACAGATTTTCCAGTTGTGGTTTCTAGAATTCTTGAACACTGGGAGGAGGAGGAGGAGAGTGGTGGTACCACCCTACCCCTGCTGCCACCAGACCCACTTTTATCTGTTTCCTATTTGGAGTTTCTGTAGTGGAGAAAAGTATAGGCTGTGGAGCCAGAATATGTCTTTGTATCCCAGCTCTCCCACTTCCCAGCTGTGTGTCCTTGGGCAAGTGACTTAGCCTTTCTGTGCACCAGTTTCCTCCCTACTCATGGGGATAATATTGGTACCCTCTCATAGGGTCACTTACAGAATGCTTAACCCAGTGCCGAGCATGTGGTGAGCACTCAGTAAATGTTAGCTGCTATTCTTATTTGAAAAAGAAAATGTTTCTGCTTTAAAGGAAACCAGTTTAAGTACCTGTAGTCTAGATATTTCAAAGGTCTCTCCAGTTTCATGTTATGGTATTATCAAGTCATTTCAGTGAGATGCTTAAAAATCCTTTGTAATGCTGTTATGGATAAAGAGGTAAAATGTTACAACGCTTAAAATTTCTGGGGTATTTATTTGTGTCCTCAAACTGTAGTGTTTGGGACCTAGAAAACTTGCATTTTTAATCAATTCTGCTTTGTAAAGCCACCATGTGACTTTATATTACTTGACAGAACCTTTGTGGTTGAGAAAAATATACCACTGGTTTTGAAGCTTAATATAATAAAGTATGATTGAAGACAAATTTGTGCACATTAGAGGAAATTACTTTTTTCAGTGTGAATTATAGGAAAAGCTATTGCTGCAAATCCAGTTAATGCTTTATTTTTACATTTTTATGTTATTTGGAAAGATTAATCATGCTGCTACTTCTGAAATAAAGTGAACTACAGACATTAGGAGGTTGCGTATAGTGTGCAGTGTACTGGGATCAGGAGACATTGAAACGTTGTTCTCATTCAGCCACTGCCGGCAGTGCAACCTTCTGACAAGCCATGGAAACTTGTGGGGCTTCAGTTCCTTCTTTTGTAACATGCAGGAGTTGGACTAGATTACCTCTTGAGAGCATCTTACAGTTGTGACATTGTGTTTCAGTGATATATGGATTTCTTGAACTTAAAAAGGCTATACCTACGTGAAAAAATACAGAGAGCAACCAAGTCTGCCAGATGATTTCCCTTGTTTCTGATTTAATCCTCATCACTATCCTGTGTTATAGGTGGTATCATCCCTACTCTGCAGATAATGATAGCGACCATTTTTTGAACACTGTGTGCCAGGCACTGTGCTAAGCACTTTACAGACACTATCTCATTCAGTCCTCCCAACAACCCTATGAGGTGGGTACTGTTATCCCCATTTTTCAGATGAGGAAACCCAGGCTTAGACAGATTATAGACTTTGACCCAGCTCATACACGGCTAGTACATGGCAGAGTTTGGATTTCAAATCTAAGATTGTCCCAATTCCAAAACCAGTCTTCTTAGCCACTGTGCTGTGCTACCAGTCTGAGAATGAAGAAGCTAAGTCACAGAGCAATTAAGAGCTATGATGTGGCAGAATCTATTTGGGCCCATATTTTCCCCTATCCTAAGTAATACGTACTTTCTAATATATTACAACGCAATTATGTTCCAACTTGTCAGAAGTCTATAAGTATAAAACTAGCGTCAATTTCTGATGGCAAGAGTTATTTGACTTTAAAATCATTTGCCACTGACAGAGTCAGTGTGCTTATGTAGCTTCCCAGGGCAGTGAGAGGAGTGTTTTTCCTTTTTCTCTATGCCTTTAGCTATTGTCCATTTTTGTGTGTCTGTGACTATAAGGTGCCTCCAGCAGCAGTAACAGGAAGAGTTCAGTGCTGAGAATATTAGCAACCCATGCACAGTCCTCTCCACCTGTTATTAACAGTTCAAAATTAGGAGCGCTGTCTGGTTAAATAAAATTGATCCTGTCTATTCCTGTGATAATGACTGGATTATAGCATATTCTAATCCTAATAGTGCAGTGAAGTAATATTTTACTACAAACAAAATAGAAGTTAGAATTGATTTATCTAGATGCATTGTCAGGTTTATATCTTTGCTAAGGTTTTCGAGATTTTTTAAATTTGATGCTTGAATGATCTTTAATTTTCCAGATTATACTTACATCAGAAATAACCTGTATGTTTCTCTTTGCTATTAATAGGTGTCATTAATATTGGATATGAAACACCAGCCTTCAGTACCAGTTGGGCAGCTCTGGGTGGAATTGCTTCGATTCTATGCTTTAGAATTTAATTTGGCTGATTTAGTGATAAGTATTCGTGTCAAAGAATTGGTATCTCGGGAATTGAAGGATTGGCCCAAGAAGCGCATTGCCATTGAAGGTATCTCAAAGTGTTTATCTTTAATTCCCTCCCACCACCACCCCTTTTTTTTCTTTGAAGGTACCAGTCTAATAGCATGCTTTTATTTCAGTCTCTTTTCAGCTCCTACAAGTAAGGTAGGCCTGCCCTCAAAGGGAAATAAATAGTTAGAATCTTGCATGTGTTACAGTGGGTCATTTCAAGGAATCAAACTGTTCACCCTGGGTTTTTAAAATATAAACAACTTGAATATTGGCTGGCTGAGTCCTTGCTTTATTTGTAGATTGCTTAACCACTTAAATGCCTAAAATATGTTTTTCAAAGTGATGTGTAAATCCCCCTTTCCTCTTTACCATTAAATTCAGTCCTTTTGTGGATTGTTGAAGTCGTTTAGTTTTGCAAAGGTGAGGACGATTTTCTCGTCAAAAATGTCATTCTCCACTGGATTCCTCTCCAGTAGAGAGAATGAGTAGTTATTTTTGACGTATCTACAGTAACATTTAGAACTTAATTCATAAAAACACATTTTTAGTGAAGGCTTATTTAACTGAAATCACTTTACCAAAGATACACTGATGTGCCCTGTAGACATCATTAAATGGACTAGATCTTCTCAGCTTTGCAAAGTCAGGAAGTTGAAGCCCCTCTAGAAATCTTAATTCTCCTCCTTTAAATAATTTAAAGAACCTCCTAAATGGAATTCTCTTATTTTTGCTTGATTTTTTTTCAAGCTTTATGTTGCATAAGAGGGTTTTTTGCATTTTGCATAAATTCTGTGTGCAGTCATGGGGATCTCACATTTTTAAACCCTCCCCTGCAGTTTCTCTGGCTCAGCTCTTCTGGCCAATTGCCTAACCTGCTGGAGTTCTAGGGGAGGAGAAAAGATTGAGAGAAGTGGTGTCTCCTCCTGGTGCCTCCCTCTCGCCCCTGAAATTCAGTCCAGCCAATTCAGTGATGGGGCTTCCCAGGGCAGAAGAGTGGAGGTAAGCTCGATAAACCGCAGGGCCTGGCTGAGTGGGGAGGCAGAGCACTCAGCAGCAGAGCCTGGTGGGAAGATCTTCCTTCCCGAGGGCCTGAGAGCCATGCTGATAACATCTTTTCTACCTCCACAGTCACAGAGCACAATAGGGAGAAGGGGTACTGGTTCTGAACAGAATGGGTTCCCTTCATAGAGCAGATGTTTCAGAAAATACTGCTTTTTGTTCTTAAACTCTATTTTCTTACTCTCCACCCCCAGTTGTTTTTTTTTAAAGCCTATAAAGTAAAAGATAAATTTTACTGTTGTTTGTTGTCTGTTTTTATCTGCAGCAGGCTAATTTTTAAAACATGAAATATAGTAGTATATGAAGACATGGATTTTTTTCTTTTTTTTTTTTTTTTATTACAGATCCTTATTCTGTTAAAAGAAATGTGGCAAGGACCCTAAATAGTCAACCTGTGTTTGAATATATACTTCATTGTTTAAGGACAACATACAAGTATTTTGCTCTTCCACACAAAATTACAAAATCCAGCCTTCCAAAGCCCCTGAATGCAGTTACATGTATTTCAGAACATTCTAAAGAAGTAGTAAATCATGATCCAGATATACAAGCAAAAGATGATAAACTCAAAAACTCAGTTTTGGCTCAAGGTCCTGGTGCTACCAGTTCAGCTGCAAATACCTGTAAGGTACAGCCAGTTACTCTTAAAGAGACTGCTGAAAGCTTTGGAAGCCCACCAACAGAAAAAATGGGAAATGAACACATCAGTGTCCACCCCGAAAACTCAGACTGTATCCAGGCAGATGTTAACTGTGATGATTACGAGGTTGATAAAGTGCACCATCAAGAAACAGGAATGAAAAATGAGAAAGAGAAAATTGGAAGGAAGGGCAAGCATCTGTTTACTGTTGATCAGAAACATGGGGAGCGTGTCATCTGTGGCAGCACATGTAATAATGAGTCAGACAACACTTTGGATTTAGAAGGCTTCCAAAATCCCACAGCTAAAGAGTGTGATGGACTTGCTACTTTAAATGACAAGGTTGATCTCGATGGAGAAAGTATAGAAGGTACTGAGGAACTAGAAGACTCTCTAAACCACTTTACCTACTCAGTACAGGGCCAGGCGTCAGAAATGATTCCCTCTGATGAAGAGGAGGAGGAGGATGAAGAAGAGGAGGAAGAAGAACCTAGGCTCACCATTAACCAAAAGGAAGATGAAGATGGCATGGCTAACGAAGATGAGTTAGACAACACGTACACTGGGTCAGGGGATGAGGATGCCCTATCTGAAGAGGATGATGAGTTAGGCGAGCCTGCTAAGTATGAAGATGTGAAAGATTGTGGGAAACATGTAGATGGAGCTCTGCTAGTGGAACTTAACAAAATAAGTCTTAAGGAAGAAAATGTATGTGAAGAAAATTCACCTGTGGATCAGTCTGATTTTTTTTATGAATTCAGTAAACTTATCTTCACCAAAGGCAAGGTAATCAGTACCACAACTAGACATAGAACTAGGAGATTTTAAGCAATTTGAATGCATGTAATTTCAATTTTTATATACTAGCAGTTTTCCTAGTTTGGTAGTGTTTAACAAGTTGGCGTTTGACTGCTTGGTCCACTTTCCTCCTTAAGACTCATGGGAATTAGCAGAGGAAGGGAAGGCTATTAGTAGTGAAAATAACTACCTTGTTCTCCTAAGGATACCATAGGATGTCCCCATCTCTCAGATCATTTGAATGGATGCCTGTTATATTTTTGTTTCCTTTGGAAAGTGGATGGGAGACTATGTACTTTTAAAAAAATGATTCCAGACTCCTTTATTTGGCAAATAAAGTGTTAAGTCTTGTTTTGCTTTGCCATATTCCTGCAGTCTCCTATGGTGGTGTGCAGCTTATGCAAACGAGAGGGTCATCTAAAGAAGGACTGTCCTGAAGACTTCAAAAGAATCCATCTAGAACCTCTGCCACCTTTAACACCCAAGTTTTTAAATATCTTAGATCAAGTTTGTATCCAGTGTTATAGTAAGTTATTCACATTTCTTTTGATTTGTCAGAATACTAAATTGACATTTACTGGAGTGATTAGAATCACTATTAGCTCTCTAAACATTAAGGAACAAGTCTATTCCATTCTCTGTTGTATCCACAGTGTGCCATATCATGTCTGTTCCATTTGCGACACTCAATAGATGTCAAAGAAAGATGAGAGAAGCAGAGAGGGTCTTTTTTATTAAAAAAAAAATTTTTTTTTAAATTTTTTGAGACAGGATCTCACTCTGTCACCCAGGCTGAAGTGTAGCAGAACAATCATAAGCCACTGCAGCCTAAACCTACCCAGACTAAAGTTATCCTCTCACCTCAACCTCCGAAGCAGCTGGGAGCACAGGTGTATGCCACTATGCCTGACTGATGTTTTTTTCTTCTTTCTGACTGATTTTTTAATTATTGTAGAGATACAGTTTCCCTGTGTTCACCATTGTTTTTCTTTTAATGCCAAGTGTCTTTCGTACTTCCTTTTCTTAACAGCATAATTGTTGCATCAAGGTATATACCAATCAGCAGGTTTCATTTTTTTAGAGGTTGGTGGGGAGACAGGGTCTTTCTCTGTCCCCCAGGATGGAATGCAGTAGCAGGGTATCAGCTGATCACAGCCTCTAACTCCTGGGTTCAAGCAATTTTTCTGCTTCAGCCACCTGAGTAGCTGGTATTAGAGGCATGCATCACCATAACCCAGCTAGTTCTTGTATTTTTTGTAGATATGGGGTTTCATCATATTGGCCAAGCTGGTCTCGAACTCCTGACCTCAAGTGTTTCACCCAGCTCAGTCTCCTAAAGAGCTGGGATTACAGGCTTGAGCCACCGTGCCTGGCCAGCAGGTTTCTTTTTAAAGCCTAGTATTAATATCTTTCCCCATTTCAATTTTCCATTACTCTACCAAGAAAGATTTTTCTGTGTGTGACGAAGTCTAGCTCTGTCACCCAGGCTGGAGTGCAGCGGTGAGATCTCAGCTCACTGCAACCTCTGCCTCCTGGGTTCAAGCAATCCTCCCGCCTCCGCCTCCTGAGTAGCTGGGATTACAGTCATGCGCCATCATGTCAGGCTAATTTTTTTTTTTTTTTTTTGCATTTTTAATAAAGATGGGGTTTTACCATGTTGGCCAGGCTAGTGTCAAACTCCTGACCTCCAGTGATTCCCTTGCCTTGACCTCCCAAAGTACTGGGATTATAGGTGTGAGCCAAAGCGCCCCGCCAAAAATTAAAATTTGAGTTACTTGAAGCCTGGACACACTTTCATGGCCAGCTGGGCTATGTAAAGGTTGGTGGTGTTATCCTTCCTGCTGTGTAAGCAGATCCAGGCCCCAGAAAGATGGGACCAGGTTATATAACTGTTTTTGAAAAGTTTGCTACAAAAATGGATGGACTGTTAGAAGCCAGGGTATAAAGTAAGGATGATAGTAAGGGAGGGACATTTTCTTCCAGAAAAAAAGATATTTTCTGAAGAGTCTCAGTTCATAATTTTTCCAAAATGGTTGGGAGAGGGTAAAATCTCAATATGAATTTCAAAGTACTGTCTCTTTGAGGGGCCGAAAGTTGCCTTGCTGAGGCTCTTTTAAGTCTTAAAACTAGAGTACTAGCAATTCCCAAATGGTATCCTTTGAAATGTTTTTCTACATGCAGTTAATATTTCATCACCAGAAGTATACCCGGGCCAAGTAGGGAATAATGCTACACACTCCCTTCTCTCTTAGGGACAGTCAATCTCCTTTAGAGATTTCCAGGACATATTAGCATAATAAAGGTATCTGAGAAATATTATTTCTAAAATTTGAACATAGAATACTTTTCAAGTAACACTAAATAATAGCCTACATAACAACCCTTTAGGAACATGAGTTTGGGGAAGCATTGGTGTAGAGAGGCTTAAAGTTTTACAAAAAGAAAACATTTAAAGGGGAGATGTTCAGCTGCTTAAAATAAAGGAACTTGTTTCACGTGACTTCATCATAAGGTGTTCATCTGTGCCAGAAGGCACATTTTCTTAACCAGTGCTTTTTTTTTTTTTTTGAAACATTTTTTGGGTATTATGAGCTATGAAAAAAACCTAGGTTCTCCTTAGGGAAAAAAATACATGCAAAGTTCACAAACTTTTAAATTCATACTTTTGTGGGGTGATGATCCCTGAAGGCCCTTTCTGTAATGCTGGTGTCTTTCGGGAAATCCAAGTGCAGATCCCCTGTTTAAATTATTTTCCATTTCAAGAGCACTTCTTAGAGTCTTAAAAAAGGACATTTTAAATTTTACATTGCCGTTACAAAAATTAGCCAGGCATGGTGGTACATGCCTGTAGTCTTAGCTACTGGGGAGGCTGAGGTGGGAGGATGGCTTGAGCCTGGAAGGCAGAGGTTGCAGTAAGTTAAGATTGCACCACTGTACTACAGCCTGGCCGACAGAGCCAGACCTTGTGTCAAAAATAAATAAATAAATTTTACCTTGTTAATGAACTGTCTACTGAGAAGACACAATAGTTTAGGAATTTTTGAATTTAAGTTTATAAGTTTTATTTTCTAAAAATTAAAAAGTGTCAACAGTCTTATTTTCTTAATATATCTATTTATTTTTAAACAGAGGATTTTTCTCCAACAATTATAGAAGATCAGGCTCGTGAACATATTCGGCAAAACCTAGAAAGTTTCATAAGACAGGACTTTCCAGGTAAATTATTTGTTTTTTATTTTTAAGAAAAGTTGTGTGACCTTTCTTCCAAATGAGTTCATGTGTTATGAGCACACTGATTTTGAGAATCAGGGTTTCCATTGTTTTGCGATATACCCAGCATGGTCCTTGGTCTGCCCAATCCTCGTTTACCAACAGAAATAGTGTAGGGTTTATTCTAGCAAGTGCCATAAATGAGTTTCATGTAATACTATGTTTAGAGTCAAAGTTAAGCTTACATTATTAAACGTGTTGAGGTGATCTAACATTTTCCTTGAAATGTCTTTGCATTTCAGAATAAAGTAGCACTGGTAATCCTTCTTGCCATATACAGCTTATATGTAAAAGAAACTTTGAAAAAAAGATTTTAGAATAAATGACCAGTTAATCAGAGAACATAAGTATGAGATAAATATAGGATAGTTAAACAACTGGGTATCTTTGCTTCATGAGAGGGCCATTTTGATCAAAAATTAAATGTACTCAGGTAATTAGTTATTACTTTTCATATATCCCTAACAGGAACTAAATTGAGCCTGTTTGGCTCCTCCAAAAATGGATTTGGGTTCAAACAGAGTGACCTTGACGTCTGTATGACAATTAATGGACTTGAAACTGCTGAGGTACAGTGACCACATAAAACTTCCATTTGCTGTGGCAGTGTGATTTGACCAATCTAGACTGACATTACAGCTTGGTATTTTCCAAATTTATCAGGGCATACCCTATGGAGTGTGCTGTTTGGCATAGTCTCTGGCCAAATACATTAAATAGCTTAGAAAGGTTGTGAGGAATGTGAGGAGTAGAGAGGTTGTACTTTCACCCTGTAGCAAAAAGTGGATTGGAAAGTGATGCCTGGGAATTCTACATAGCCAAACCAGCCTCTCCAGTGTCTCATTGGCTTGGCTACTGTGCCAACTTGGATCACACACCCACATAAGGTTATCTGTAAAGTTTTTTTACCAGATGGGTGGTGTGGTAAATGATAAGAGTACTAACCTTATAGTCCAGAGACCTGGATTTGAGATAAACTTGGTTTCATCAGTAACTAAACATGTGGTCTTTGGTAAATAATCAATAAAGTTTAATACCTGTTCCTCCTGCCTCCACTGATTTTTGTATACATTATCATGGATCATGTATGTCAGGAGTCAGCAAATAGTGGCCTTTGGGCTAAATTCAGCCCCCCACTGCCTGTTTTTGTAAATAAAGTTGTATTGGAACAGAATCATACCTACTCACTTATGTAATGCCTATGGCCGCTTTCGCTCTGTAAGCGCAGAATTTAGTGGTTGTAAGAGACCATATGGCGCGCAAAGGAAAACAAGCTTGCCAGCCCCTGGGTTATCTGAAGGCATTTATAAAATATAAAATACCATATCAAAGTATAAAGTCTGGGAAGTGCTGAGTCCCTATTCCTTATAAATCTTGACAGCAGTCCAAATGCTAGATATCTACATGAATGATGCTGCTGTTGCTGACGACCTTTTTGTACCTTTTCTTGTTTCAAGTCTTTATGTTTTGAGGATATACCTGATTTGGGAAAATAGTCAAAAGTGATCTAGCCTGAATTTGAATAAAGTATATAAGCAAGATTGGCCCAACATATGGAATGACCCTATCATACATCCTCAAGGTTTTTTTTTTTATTTTTTTTAGTTGGCTTATAAACTCTTTTTGAGGGCATTTCTAAACTAACATTCCAAATATGTTCTGGGATTTTTATAACCATCAAACAGTCCTGTGTTGATAGAGTCAGCCCAAATGTTTTTAAGAATGATTTATTTGAAATACTATTCATATTTGCTGTATGACTTTAGTTTTATACATTATAATTCTGGCTAGTCCTATCAGGAAATAATTTGAGCTTAATCACTCTCCACAGCAATTCATCAACTCCTAAACTATAATGAAGCTCTACTTAGAATAAATAAGCTGGAGCACAGAAGCCTCCTTTTATATAGTCTGGGACATGGGGTATTTCTGAGAGACATAATTATGTGGAGGGGAAGTAATGAAGGTCCTCACTATGGTTCAGACGTTTTTGGAAGCCCTGGGTCCATAGGCTTCATGACTGATTTTAGCCTTTGTTGCACACCCAAAAACAATTAGGATATATTGGGTGTTCAGTGGTTTTTGTACCCTCAGGATATTTCCTGTGAATACTGACTCTGATACCCAACTAGAAAGGAAAAATATACAGAGAGGCTGACTTGAAATTAATTTCATTATTTCTGAAGGTAATGTAAACTATAGCCAGTTTCAGAACCTGTCTTCCAGTTTTTATTAAGTTCTTTGTACCTTCTTTGTTGCAGGGATTAGACTGTGTCAGAACTATTGAAGAATTAGCACGAGTCCTCAGAAAACATTCAGGTACCTCTGTAAACTTTTTCTAAAAATATTTTTGACTTTTTAATTAGTGTTTTGTATAGTCTTCCCTCTGTATCCATGGGGTGTTAGTTCCAGGCACACTCCTCATCCCTCTCCTCTCCCCTCCCCAGTAGATAAAAAAATCCTTAGATGCTCAAGTTCCTTATATAAAATAACATAGTATTTGCATATAACCTATATACATCCTTCCATATACTTTTAGTCATCTCTAAATTATATCTAATACAGTGTAAATGCTATGTAAATAGTTGTTATACTGTATTTTTTATTTGTATTTTTTTTTATTGTTGTATTGTTAGTTTTTTATTAGTTGCTTTTTTCCCTCAAATATTTTTGGTTTGTGTTTGGTTAAATATGGGGATGCAGGACCCACAGACAAGAAGGGCCAATTGTACTTAGAGTTTACTAATGCCATGAAGCAGTGTAATGGCTCATTTATAGAATAATTGTAATATTAATGTCTTTTTAAAATCTTGTATGCTTAAGTATGAAAGACTGAGGAATTGGTAATAATTTATGGGTATATTGTTGCCTACCTCAGTTTTATTTCAAGACAAAGCCTACACCAGACAGTCAAGAAAGTCTGTAAATTATTTTCTTTTATCGGTATTGTGTAAGTCAAAGTGTAGGAGTTGCTAATGGTGTGAAGTGTCAGGAAGGGAAAGCACTCTGGACTGGGCATGTGGGTGAATTGCCTGTTCTGCTCAAGAAGCTGTATATGACCCTAAACAAGTCCTTCACTTGAAGTGATCGATTTCTTTTTTTTTTCTATTTTCATTTTTTTTTTTAAGAAATGGGGTCATGCTAGGTTGTCCAGGCTAGTCTCTGAACTCTTGGGCTAAGGTGATCCTCCTGCCTTGGCCTCCCAAAGTGCTGGGAGTGTAGGTGTGAGCCACCATGCCTGGACTGATCTCTTTTTTCATTGATAAATTGAGAAAATTAGCCTGGGTAATTTCTAGAGTATTTACAGCTATAAAATATATAGATTTTTTAAGCCATGGACAGAATTGAAATGCTGTTAACATACCCTTTTGTTGCCATGGCAGCTATGGATACTGTTAACAATGAAAAATCTTCCTTTAAAATGTAGTTCAGCAAACTTCTGTGCCAAGAGCTGAGAATGAGGGTGAACAATATACGGCCCCCGTCCTCAGGAAACTTAAAATCCATGGTCTTTCCATGAAAAGCTTTTGTACATTTCAGTTAAGAACAGACTTTTAAGTCACAGCATGAATGTGCACACACACCTAGACGTACACATACGTACACACCTAGAGTGCCCTTTTTCTTTGCATTTTTTTTCCAGGAGTTAATAAAGTACATATCATGTTATTTAAATAACACAAGGGAAAAAAAATCTTAATTTTGGTTTATTCCCAACAAAAGTTAACCTAAAGTATACAGAGATTGGGTTGGGCTTTGTGTTCTTAAATGTGCATTGATTTGTTCACAGAGGGCAGAAAACAATATAAAAAAAGAAGTGCATTGATACACTTTTCTTTGGTCATTGAAATAAACATTTCCCTAACTTAGGAATTCCACCTCTAAAGGTCACATGTTTTGTTTTGTTTTGTTTTGAAGGTTGTGCAAAGAAACTAAAGTACTGAGTTACCATGACTATTAATTTTGATTTTTTTATTTTTTATTTTTTTTTGAGCCAGAGTCTCGCTCCGTGGCCCAGGCTGGAGTTCAGTGGCACGATGTTGGCTCACTGCAACCTCCACCTCCCAGGTTCAAATGATTCTCTTGCCTCAGCCTCCCAAGTAGCTGAGACTACAGGCTCATGCCACCACACCTAGCTAATTTTTTGTATTTTTAATAGAAACAGGTTTTACCATGTTAGCCAGGATGGTCTTAAGCTCCTGAACTCTTGATCCGTCCGCCTTGGCCTCCCAAAGTGCTGGGATTACAGGTGTTAGCCACTGTGCCCGATCAACTATTAATTTTTTAGCACTTATCTAGACTTTAACTTTGTGTTTTGAAATAATTTCAGATTTAAAGGAAAGCCCCAAAAGTTGCATAAAGAGCTCCACATATAGCTTTTATTCAGATCTACCAATTAACATTTTCCATATTTGATTCATCATTCCATCTTTTGCTTGCTCTCCATTTCTTCCTGTACCATTTGAGATTAAGCTGTAGACATTATGTCCTTTCCCCTAAATACCTCAGTATATATTTCCTAAGAAGGAACCATGTTAAAAACAAATCATTTTTAGACTAGAAATGACTTAGGCACACAGATGATTATAATAATAATGG
Source organism: Aotus nancymaae (assembly GCF_030222135.1). Lineage (NCBI taxonomy): Eukaryota > Metazoa > Chordata > Mammalia > Primates > Aotidae > Aotus > Aotus nancymaae. Next base: position 27,528,502 of record NW_026988455.1, read on the forward strand.
AATGCAGATTGCATGGAACAAGAATTTCATAACAGCTAGAGGGCTATGTTTAAAACTTAGTATCTTTAAAAGCAGTCTCCCCAGGTATTTTTATTGAGTGCCTCCTATTTGCACAGCACTGTGTTGGGCACTTAGGGATGGTGGAAAAATTAAAAATGTATAGGTTTTTCTTTTGAAACCTTCCATATTTTAAGAGGTAAAATAATCTCCCAAACTACGTAACAATGTAAGGTAGTATTCAGTTTAAATAACTTCTGAGAAGAGAGAATATGGGAACGGGTTGCACAGGGAAGGCTGATGGAAGAGATGGACTTGCTGTGATCTCAGGTGACGGTGAATACAATTTGAAAAGGATGGCAAAAGAAGGCATTTCTAAGTACATAGAAGTGAATATGATACTTACTGTGGGATATTTTGGAGAGCAGTAAGAAGATTGGTACATTTGGAGATTTTCAAATGGGAAATATTAGAAGATAAGGTCAAGTCTGTAAATATTTGGAAGTTACTGAAGTTTCTTCAGGAGGGAAAAGACCCAATAAAAGCATAACATAAGGTTTTTAGGCAGCTGGTGTGGTCTCTGTTAGGGAAAGTTTAATCTAGACAACAGGGTAGCAGGACTTCAGCCAGGCTGTCATTGGTACTAACAGGAAAAAGATACGAGAGATTCCAAGTGGGGAAATTTCCTGGATTTTGTACCTACAAGTAGGAAGGAAGGCCAGTATGTATTTCAGAAGGTCAAAGGTATTTGAGAACTAGGAATGTTTGCAGAGAACACCTGTGTGGAAATGTTTAGTTTGCCATGAATATATAATCTCAAAGAGTTAACATTCCAGAAAGCAATTAGAAATATGGGGTTGTCAGTCCGAATTGAAGATGAAAATAAAACAGTTTTTTGCATTGAAAGCCTTGAGGAAAAAGAGAGAGATTGAGAGAGAGACTAGACAGAAATGAAGAAAAGGAACTGGAATGATATGCTGTGAATAAATCCTAGACTTTGTAGTGTTGTAAGGGTCAACAGTGTCAAATTCCAGAATGGGAACGATGTGAAGAAAAAGGCATCTGTCTAATTTAGAGGCAGGATAACAAAGTAGTAGGCGGAGGTTCTGGAATCAGACTCTGGTTTTAAATTCTGTCTCCCACTTGCTGGCTCTGCAATGCCAGAAAGTCATTCAGCTTCATAACAAGCACTCAGTTCCTCATCTCTAAAGTGGAAATAACAATTCTATGGCATTTAAGATTAAGAAAGATAATACATTAAAGTACAAGGCCTAGCATATTCTAAGTATTCAGTAAAATGAGCTTCCTTGCCCCCTTTCCCCATCAAATTAAGTTCCATTTCCTCTGTCTGCCACAAAGACCTTTTTTTCCTGAAATGTCTTCTATCTACTTATTTTGTCATGTGTTCTATGATATGATCACTATGTATCTACTTTCTAGATATCACCACTTAGCTCTCTCAGAAGAAACTCAAACTCTGACATCTCAGAATGAGCTTATCTTTCACTTTAACACTTCCCTTCTGTAGCAACCAACTCCATTAATCTGCCCTTCCTTCTGAATCCTCTTTCATGGTTGTTGATATTGGCATCCCTGGAATCAACAAACAGATGAAATGATAATTAGCCTGACCCAGACTAGGTTGAGAGTCAGTCAGTCTTACCTAGATTTGAATTCCAGCTCCATAATTTGCCAGCTGCATATTCCTAAGCTAGTGAATTTTTCTGGGTCTCTGTTTCCTCATCTGTAAGACGAGGATGATAAAGCTAAGGAGGTAATGTTTATAAAGGACTCTTCACATACCCCTATCACACATTAGGTGCTCAGGAAGTCGTAGCTCTTACTGTTAAAGGATCCTCCCTTATTACCCCTAGCTCCCCATCCAGTTATAGATGCTCTCAAACATGCCTTGCTTCTTCTGTGTATCCCCATACCACCATGAGAGTTCACGCCCCGTTATTTTTTCATAGATGCTCTCAAACATGCCTTGCTTCTTCTGTGTATCCCCATACCACCATGAGAGTTCACGCCCCGTTATTTTTTCATAAGTGGTCACCCTGCCTCTATTCCTGGTGCCACCAGTCAATCCACTGCCGGGGGCATTGTCTAACTAGATGTAGTCAGTGATTCCTCCCGACTTAGACCAGTTCATTGGCTCCTCTTTGATTCTAAGAATAATTCTTAGCAAAATGTGTATGTTCTCTAGTTGGGTTCTTCCCAGTTTCTCCATCTTCTATGCCTCATATTCCATTCTCTCAAGTTCATTCTATAACCTACACAATTCTCTGGAACCTCCTAAACATATCGTTCTGTTGGAGGCATCTATGCTTTCTGTGTACAGTTTGCCTTGCCTGGTAAATTCCCTCAACTGCCACTATTTTTGCTGGTTGGTCTCCCTCTTTTTCAAAGCTTAGCTCAGGCAATTTCCTTTCTTCTATTGAAGTTGATTCCTTTCTATTACCTTCATAACTTCAAAACTTCTAGCTCTAAGGTGAGTTATTTGTTTTGAGGATGATTGTCCCATAGGCTGTTCTCCAAATTAGATATAGTCGCATGGGAAGAATAGGTAGGAACGACATAGTTCAGACTCTGTAGTAGGTTCCTCTGTTTTGGTATTTGTCTGACGGACAACCACATCTACATGCATGTACACATGTAGGGTCCAGCCCTACAGGGTCCTATGAATCCCTCTCTATTGATGTGGAGACAAGAAACTGGAAGTAAAGATACAAGACACACAGATCAAGAGAAAGAGAATTTGGGCCCAGGGGTCCACTGCCAAGCAAGGCACGGAGTCCGGCAGTGGCCCCGAGTGCCTGGATACTCTGACTTTTATTGAGGACAAAGCAAGGGGCGGGGTAGGTAGGGTGAGTCATTGGTGGTCAGTGATAGGGTCAAGTAAATCACGTGTCTTGGAGATAGGGGCCCAGGACTTTCAAGTAGCTGAGTCGAGGGAAGGAGCATAATGTGTCAGCACTTTTTTCATTAAGAAAGAACAAAGACTTTAAGATTTATGTTACTATTACTGATTCTGTCTTCTAAGAAAAAGAGGAACCAGGTGCAGAAGCGGAACATCAATGTAGACATGGAACGTGACCACTGAAGCGCAGCACCACATAGAGACAGTTAAGCCCCTGGATGTCTAGGCCTCCCTGACAGTCGTCAGGCCTACCACAAGTGTTTGCAGGAGTGGAGTTTTCTCCTAACTCCTCTGAGGAAGGAGGTATCTTGGATGTCTCCTTCCACAGCTAGCTAAACAGTGGGTGCTTTCTCAGCGCTGGCACTGCTGCACACCCAAGATGCCCTCCAGCAGCCATTACACGGGTGTGACAGAGGGCTTAGAGCATCTTGCCTTAGGGTCACTTCTTTCACAGTGTCACCTTAGGTTCACACTTCACAACCCAAGAAACATTAGCAAAGTTAAAAGGTTATACTGAGTATATATATCTAGGTATCTATATCAATGATTACTTATGAATAATTATGTGATTATATTTCTAATTCTTTTCTATTTCATTATTTACATGGGAACAGGCTGCGGCTTTAGGCCCTTGCCTTGGCATTTGCGGGATCTCCCCCTGACATACACACACGCACATGTGTACATTTATGATCCAGTAAGTTCCTGAAGGGGAGTGACTGTTTGATTCTTGTAGTTCTAATATCAATGTGTTTAATAAATGTAAACTTTGCCTGACTAATCTTCCCAGATGTTTGTTAATAACAGAATTTTTTCACTAGTCCTAATGAAGGCAGTGAAACAGGCCAAAGTTAGATTTACACCTTTTTATACTGGAACATTAAAAAAAGAGTTACTTACATCCCCGGGTGCTGAATTTAATGATAACATTTTATTTCCCAACTTAGGTCTGAGAAACATCTTACCTATTACAACAGCAAAGGTACCAATTGTGAAGTTCTTCCATTTGAGAAGTGGTCTGGAAGTAGATATCAGTTTGTATAACACATTGGTAAGATTTTCTTCAGGCTTTTTGTTCAGAGAGATTAAGGGAACAAATATCTTACCTTGCAAAAACCTCAAATTAAGCAAGCCATTCATTTTGTCTTAGTCAATCTTTCAAGGGTTATTATGCTTGCTTGCTGTGAACCTGGCCATGTTCTGAGGCTGAGGATTCACAGATAATTCAGATACATTTCAGGGGTTTATAGGACCTCTCTGGACCCTGAGGGGTGTTTGTGCAGAGAGATATTATATCTACTGAAAGGGAACTGATAGTTATTTCACCAGTCCTTATTTTCTTGATGTTCAGACCAAGGACATAAAAGCCATGAAGTCAGATGTTACTTATACTTCTTTATTATTGTCTAGTAAATTAATGAAGATTGTCTTTAAGGGGAAAAAAAGGTTAATTTCAGTTGAAATGTCTTCTGCCTAAAATGAATCACACTGTAAACCTATTTAGCATATTCCAGCTTAAAAGCTTTTCATCTAGGCTTGCATGGTGGCTCATACTTGTAATCTCAGCACTTTGGGAGGCTGACGGGGGAGGATCACTTGAGCCCAGAAGTTTATGACCAGCTTGGGCAACATAGTGAGATCGCATCTCCATTATTTAAAACTACAGCGAGAGAGATCCAAGATGGCTGATCACTAGTAGCTCGGGATCATAGCTCCCAGTGAAAGCACAGAGAACGAGAGGACGCCACACTTTCAGACAAATTTTTGTTGCTCACGGGCCAAGAGATTTCCAGTGGAGGAGCCCCACGGGTCGCCAGGGCGACTCTTGTGGCCGGCGCGGCGGTTTTGCTGGTGCCTCAGCGCGGCAGTTCTTGGTGCAGAGTCCGGAGATTCCCGGGCAGAAAAGCACCATCAATCTTAACACCACTGTTTTGGCTGGCGCAGTGGATTTCTCAGATTTCAGCGCTGGGAATCAACAAGTTAGACGTCCGCTCAGAGACCTAGTTAGAAAGTCGGTAATTACAAAGACGACAGAGGGATAAATATATAATGAAGGGAAGAAACCAGCCTAAAAAGGCAGAGAATACTCAAAATCGGAATGCCTCTCCCTCTACAGGGGATCGCAGTTCCTCATCAGCAACGGAACAAGGCTTAATGGAGAGCGAGTGTGTTCCATTATCAGAAGCAGGTTTCAAAAGGTGGGTGATAAGAAACTTCTGTGAATTAAAAGAAATTGTTCTAACCCAATGCAAAGAAACTTAAGAACCTTGAAAAAAGGTTTGATGAAATGCTAACGAGAATGGACAATTTAGAGAGGAATATAAGTGAATTGATGGAGCTGAAAAAAACAACACGAGAACTTCGCGAAGTATGCACAAGTTTAAACAGTCGAATTGATCAAGCAGAAGAAAGGATATCAGAAGTCGAGGACCAGCTCAGTGAAATGAAATGAGAAGACAATATTGGAGAAAAAAGGATAAAAAGGAATGAGCAAAGTCTCCAGGAAATATGGGACTATGTGAAAAGACCTAATTTATGTTTGCTAGGTGTACCTGAATGTGATGAAGAGAATGAATCCAAGTTGGAAAATACTCTTCAGGATATCATTCAGGAAAACTTTCCCAACCTAGCAAGGCAGGGTAATATTCAACTCCAGGTAATACAGAGAACACCACAAAGATATTCTTCAAGAAGACCAACCCCAAGGCACATAATCGCCAGATTTATTAGGGTTGAAATGAAGGAGAAAATACTAAGGGCAGCCAGAGAGAAAGGTCAGGTTACCCACAAAGGGAAACCTATCAGACTTACAGCAGATCTCTCAGCAGAAACCCTACAAGCCAGAAAAGAGTGGGGACCAATATTTAACATCCTTAAAGAAAAGAACTTTCAACCCAGAATTTCATATCCAGCCAAATTAAGCTTTACAAGCAAAGGAAAAATTAAATATTTTACGAACAAGCAAGTACTTAGAGATTTCACCACCACCAGGCCTGCTTTACAAGAGCTTCTGAAAGAAGCACTATACATATAAAGGAACAACCAATATCAGCCTTTCCAAAAATATATCAAAAAGCAAAGAGCATCAACACAATGAAAAATTTACACCAACTAATGGGCAAAACAGCCAGCTAGCATCAAATGGCAGTATTAAACTCATATATATTCAAATTGGACAAAAAGCCAAAACCCATTGGTATGCTGCATCCAGACACATCTCACATGCAACGATACACAAAGACTCAAAACAAAGGGATGGAGGAAGATTTACCAACCAAACACAGAGTAAAAATAAACAAATAAATAAAAAGTAGGAGATGCAATTCTCGCCTCTGATAAAGTAGACTTTAAAGCAACAAAGATCAAAAGAGGCAAAGAAGGACATTACATAATGGCAAAAGGATCAATGTAACAAGAAGAGCTAACGATTCTACAGATCAACGAGACAGAAAATTAACAAGGACATCCAGGACTTGAACTCAGACCCGGAACAAGTAAACTTAATAAACATTTATAGAACTCTCCACTTATAATACACAAAACACACATTACCACCTCACACCTATTCCAAAAGTGACTACATAATTGGAAGTAAATCACTCCTCAGTAATCGCATAGCATTTCATAAGTTTAAATGAAATATTGGTTGGCTGCTTGTTTGTTATTTTCTTCCCTTATTCCTTCCTGTCTACATCATTAAGTATAATTATTGGTATAAAAGAGGTTTTCAATACCCATTTCTAAACAGCATTCTAGCCTGGGCAAGAAAGCAATACTCCCATTCTCTCTCTCTCTTTCTCTTCCTTTTTCTTCCTCTTCTTCATTCTTTTTTTTTCTTTCTTCCTTTTAAAAAAAAAAAAAAAACTACAGCAACAACAACAAACCCTTTACACGTAATTGTTAGTCTTATAGTGTTATTTCCCTTTTAACAGGCCCTTCATAACACAAGGCTTTTATCTGCTTATTCCGCCATTGATCCCAGAGTGAAGTATTTGTGCTATACCATGAAAGTATTTACAAAGGTAAGTATGCTTCTTATTGTGACTTATCAGGAAATTTCATTGCGTCTTTAAACTTATGCTTTAAAGCATAAGTCTATTTTTTAATGAACTATAGTCATGTGAAATGCTTCATGTAACTCTTTGGCAGGCCCTATGGAGACAGCAAAAATTTGTTCTGAATTTTATACAATGATTTGATCTTGCATGTAGCCAACTGTCCACTGCTTTGCTAGGTTGGATTGGCTTTGTTTGCTTATTTTTTGCCTTTGAAAACGTGATTTTTATATTAGTCTTCAAAGTAATGCACTTTACTTTTAGTGGCAATAGAAGGGATGCAAACTTAACAGAAAACATTGGTGACCTTTCCTTTGTTCTTTGTTTTCCTTGTCTAGATGTGTGATATTGGTGATGCATCTAGAGGCAGCTTATCATCATATGCATATACTCTTATGGTGCTATATTTTCTCCAGCAGAGGAATCCACCAGTCATTCCTGTTCTTCAAGAGGTATTAGTGAATGAAATTTTATTTCTTACCTGGAACACTGGGTGATCTCTCAGCCTTTCTCCTCCTCTAAAATTCTGCAGTTCTGTAAAGTTATACCTATTTTCCTAGAAGTTTTTGTATCAATGCATTAAGTTTGTAATCCATACTAATAGTTTAAAAATTAATTTCAGATATACAAAGGTGAAAAGAAACCTGAAATATTTGTTGATGGCTGGAATATTTATTTTTTTGATCAAATAGATGAACTGGTACGTATTTTAAGAGTAAAGATTTTTCTATATCCTTGACAAAAAATTAGCTATACTACAGTGTAGTCAACTATTTTATTGCTTGTTGTATTTATATTATGATAGTAAAAAAAAAAAGAAGTAGTGTTTACAGATGTTTTCTTTGATGTGAGAATATTTTTACTAAGCCAAGTGAATTTCTAGGGACTACATCCAGTATTTCTTTAATGCCTAATAATTCCAAGTGGTTAAGTAACTCTATTCCAAGTGAATGAATATTTGTTCTGTGGTTTTGTACCTAGAGTTTAGAAAGACTTGTTGAACTAAAGATACGTAATAACCTACGCATTACCAAGGCTCTTAGAATCTGTTTCTGGATCCTCTGACTAAATGTTCTGAGACTTCACACTGAAAACTGGAGCTCTTCTCATTTCTAAGTCATAGAGTAGAGATTAATAAGCCAATGTAAAGATATTTTTAAATATGAAAGAAAAGTTGTATAATTAAACTATTTAATTAGAAATAAATCCAAATTTACTCCCTAAGATACAAATGAATATTGATATTAACACTTTACTAAAGACCATGGTGTCCCTTGTTCCCTTTTATTTCTAGCCTACTTATTGGCCAGAATATGGAAAAAATACAGAATCTGTTGGGCAGCTATGGTTGGGCCTTCTTCGTTTCTACACAGAGGAATTTGATTTTAAAGAACATGTTATTAGCATCAGGAGAAAAAGTCTGCTTACAACTTTTAAGAAACAGTGGACCTCAAAATACATTGTTATTGAAGGTACAAATAAAATTAAACTTGAAGTTGAATAGACTATAGAGCTTGAACTATAAGGACATTGTTCTTCCTCCTTGCAGCTGCTTGGGATTTGCAGTGCCCCAGCCTCATTGTCCACCCCAGGCCAACTTGTCTCTTTCCAGGCTAAAGATTTGTTTTTAAATGACTGAAGCCTTTTCACCTTGTCAACAATCTTTTACTTTTGTTAGACACATACTGAAGAATAAGGCAGCAGTAGTGATAAAGCAGCTTCAAGAAAGTGGTACTTTTACAACTCTCCTATTCGAGAGTTTGAAGAGTGCCACTAAGTGAATTTTCAAGATCTTCATTACCTATTGATGGAGTTCACCGATAAGTAATCATATATAAATTTTGGCATTTATTTTGACCATGTGGAAGCCTTTTTTCTATTTTTCTATTTTTATTTTTTTGAAACGGAGTTTCGCTCTTATTGCCCAGGCTATCTCGGCTCACTGCAACATCTGCCTCCCAGGTTCAAGCAATTCTCCTGCGTCAGCCTCCTGAGTACCTGGGATTACAGGCACCCACCACCACACTGGGCTAATTTTTTTGTATTTTTAGCAGAGACGAGGTTTCACCATGTTGGCCAGGCTGGTCTCAAACTCCTGACCTCCCGTGATCCACTTACCTTGGCCTCCCAAAGTGCTGGGATTACAGGCGTGAGCCACTGTGCCCAGCTGCCTTTTCTTTTTCTATTGAATATAGTGGTCTATTGGAGCCATTGATGCTAATAGTTGATTGTTTATTTCCAATTTGTGGGATTCTAATTTTAAGACAAAATGGAATTTAAATACTTAAGCTGAGAAATGGCTAAGAAATATTTTGTTAATTTTAATAAGATTTTTAAATTTAAAATGTTTAATATTTATATCATTTAAATAATATATACTGTTCTAAGCTGTGGTTTTATTATTATTTCTGCCTATTGGTAGTGTTAAAATACAGTGAACTTTTTGTAAAATGAAACTCAGATCACCATGCGTTACAGACATAGTTTTGACTTTTTAAAGATCTCATATGTCAAACACATAGAACTTTTGATTTATTCTTTGTCATTATCACTGCAGTTCTTATGGTCTGTCACTTATTATTCTTTTTTTTTTCCTTGAGACAGTCTCGCTCTGTCTTCCAGGCTGGAGTACAATGGTGCAATCTTGGCTCACTTCAACCTCTACCTCCCAGGTTCAAGCGATTCTCATGCCTCAGCCTCCCAAGTAGCTGAGACTAAGGTGCCATGCCACCACGCCTAGCTAATTGTTTTTGTATTTTTAGTAGAGACGGGATTTCACCATGTTGGCTAGGCTAGTCTCCAATTCCTGACCTTAGGTGATCCGCCCACCTGAGCCTCCCAAAGTGCCGGGATTACAGGCTTGAGCCACCACTCCTGGCCTATTAATGTATTCTTTTTTTATTTTTATTTATTTCTTTATTTATTTTTTGAGATAGAATCTCGCCTTGTCACCCAGGCTGGAGTGCAGTGGCGCGATTTCGGCTCACTACAACCTCTGCCTCCCAGGTTCAAGCAATTCTCCTGCCTTAGCCTCCCGAGTAGCTGGGATTACAGGCTCACGCTACCACGCTGGGCTAGTTTTTTGTGTCTTTAGTAGAGAAGGGGTTTCACCATGTTGGCCAGGCTGGTCTCAAACTCCTGACCTCGTGATCCGCCCACCTCAGCTTCCCAAAGTGTGGGGATCACAGGCATGAGCCACTGTGCCCGGCCTAATGTATTCTTTTTTAAGTTTTAAAGGTTTATTATCTTTTGCTTCTTATTTTTACATTACTTTCAGAGGAGCTGTTAATAATAGGCTAAACTAAAAAGAAGACTTCATAATCATAAAACCAGCTATTATAGAATTGAGATATTTCAGTGGTGATAGTAGTAGTTTGTTTTTGTTTTTTGGGGAGGTAGAATCTCGCTGTGTCGCCCAGGCTGGAGTGTAGTGGTACAATCTGAGCTCACTGCAACCTCCACCTCCTGGGTTCACCCTCCTGAGTTCTCCTGTCTCAGCTTCCAGAGTAGCTGGGACTACAGGCACATGCCACCACACTTGGCTAATTTTTGTTTTTTAAGTAGAGACGGTGTTTTGCCATGTTGGCCAGGCTGTCTCAAACTCCTTACCTCAGGTGATTCGTGCGCCTCAGCCTCCCAAAGTGCTGAGATTACAGGCATGAGCCACTGCACCCAGCCAGTAGTAGTTTTTTTAACTGTACAGTAGCTAATGTTGTAGTATCTCCACTACACCAAGCAAAACCAGAAATACACATACACACAAAAAATCACTTGAAGAAAGCATGACCAAACTGATGAAGCAACTGATAACCTTCTCAAAGCAATTATTATTGTAGGGTTAAGCTGAAGGAAGGGTCCTATACTTCAGTAAACTGTTAGTCTTAATCTCAGTATGGTACACCTTAGTTACTGTTCACTAGAAGCGTAATTGGCAAGTGGAAGATGCCTCTTTTTACTTCTTTACTTTTCTTGTGTATACTATATCCATGCAATCCTTCATTTTCTCAATAAGAGGATTCCAGAAGAAAGGACATCACTTTTTCTTCTTTGCCTTCTTGAATATTGTTTTAGGGATGTGAAGAATAGAAGTTAAATATCTATACCATAATGTCTAAATTATGAATCATTATGGTTGTATATTATTTTAGATCACTTATAAAACAGTTTTTGGATTTAGAAATAGTGCTTTTTAACCGCATTTATTTCATGAAACAATTTATTCAGACCTCACATACATCTTTGTCATCAGCATTGTTTTCATCGTTCCTACTGTTTTCTGAGTTATTTAACAAACAGTATTCCAAAGCACATCATATATACAGCTATCTAAGATGTTTGAGATGCAGACATATAAGATCAAATGAGAGTCTATATTAAGCTTTTATTGGAAATTGTATCCCAAGATCCAGGTAGCCAATGGCATGCCATTGGGACAGATGTATATATCTGTGTGTTTTAATTTATTTTATAAGTGTATTTTGTAATCTCCATGATGAATTATTTTCTACAGTGATCTTTCAGAAACTTGTTACATAATGGTAACATTTAGTGCTAAAATGTTTTAAATATATTTGTAACTTCTATATACATCCAAAACTAATGTCATTAAGTAATATCAGGCTAATGTGCCTTCTGCAAACAGTATTTTGTTCAAAAATAGACAGCCAGTCATAACATGAAGAGCTTTATAATGACTTAAATATAAAGCAGTTCCCTCTATTCCGACGAACACTTAAGTAGAAAAACTTGCCTTATGTTTAGGAATATGTATTGCTTAGTTTTATTATAACTTTTAAGCTCATTTAAAAGGTGTCATTTAAAACTTGTTTTTGCACTTCTTTTCTATGATGTGAATTTAAAACTTTTATTAATGATAAGAGAAGTAGGTGATATTCTTGTCTTGTTTTATGAACTTTTAAACTTATTGGATGAATGGTGGCATTTCCTATTTGATTACCTTATTTGCTCTTAAATTTTTTTTACATAGATCCTTTTGATTTGAATCATAATCTTGGAGCTGGATTGTCAAGGAAAAGTAAGTAACTTTGTTTTGCCAATTTTATTTTTTATTTTATTTATTTACTTTTATAATAGAGACAGGGTCTTGGCTTTTGTCACCCAGGCTGGTCTCAAACCTGGCTCAGGCGATCCTCCTACCTTGGCCTCCCAGAGTGCTAGAATAACAAGCGCCACCAGGCCCAGGTAGTTTGTCAGTTGTAATACAATCTCTTTTCCTTTTAACCCATCTGATTGAGTTCTCACTCTTCTTTTTAGTGACAAATTTTATAATGAAGGCTTTTATCAATGGTAGAAGAGTATTTGGTATTCCTGTCAAGGGATTTCCAAAGGACTACCCTTCAAAAATGGTAAGTGTCTATTGGAAATACCAAAAATAAATAATTAATTAATTAATTAAAGTGCCTAATTTGTACACATTACTTCAGTAGTAACTTAAATACTTAGAAAGTCTGGTGGGTCTAGCCAAAATAAATGACTATAGTACAAAATAGTTTCCAGAGGGCCCCCCACCTTCTTTTTTTTAAACATCCCTGGGTAGAGGCCATCAGAATAGAGAGAAATAGCTAGAAGTGGAGATCGGGTAGAAAAATTCCTAATTTTCCTGCTGCTACTTTTCCTTGGTAACATGCACCAGGGAAACTCATGCCAGCACTAGAGCAACTTTGAAAACAAAAAGAAAGTAAAGCTACACTCTAACCCCTGAGGTAGCTTCCTAATAGAGAAGATGGATTTAAATTTGTTAAATTCTCATTTTCCTCTTTGATACCTTTTTTCTTCTGGTTATCTATGCTAGCCTTCATAGGTGCATTGCTTTTCTGCCAGCATTCGGCTTGATGCCAGCCTTGGCCAAGCCCAGTTTGTACATATCTAGAATCTAGATATTCCAATCTGCTAGCAAAAAGTAGTAAATCTTCTACTGCAGCTAGGGGGATGACAGTGCTACCTATACCAGACAACTATCTCTTCTCATATAACTTGATACTCGGGATTTTAAGGAACCACATTTATTGAAAACAAAGCAAAATTATGTCAAAAAAATAATTTCAGTAAGAGGAAAATGATTAGGGACTAGTTGATTTTGTTGAGAATAAAGTTATGTTTTTCTGCATTAATTTCCTTATGAAGGCTTTTTAATTAATATTATTTTTAATTGACATAATTTATGGAGCACAACGTGGTGTTTTGATACATGTATATGGAATGATGAAATCAACATATAATTAACATATATCACCTCACCATTTTTTATGGGAGGCATTTTACATTTACTCTTAGTTATTTTGAAATATATACTGTTATTGACTATAGTCACCCTGCTGTGCGATAGATCTCAAAACTTACTCCTCCTGTCTATCTGAAGCTTTGTACACTTTGACCAACTCTCCTTCTATTCCCTCTCTCCTCCCAGCAAAGACTTTTTTATTTGAACATAAGTGTATTGCTACATAGGCACATTTAGTGTTTGATTACATCTGGTTTTTGCTAGATATTGATGTAGCTTCTACACCAGTGCTTCTGAAACTTGCTCAAACAAATCACCTGAGGATTTTGTTAAAATGCAGACTGATTCAGCAGGTCTAGGATCAGGCTCACGACTGCTTTTCCAGTGACAGCTTTTCCCTGGTGATGCTGATGTTGCTGGCCTCCCTCCACCTTAATTTTAGTACAAAGAGGCTAGAGGCTAGACCATTGTCTTTTTCTTCTGTTATTTTTCCTTCAGAAGCCACAACTAAGCAAAGCAGCAACACATAGCTTTTTTTCTTTTCTTCAATATAATCTGTGTGATGCAGATCATGTTTCTTAATTCATTAGGTTTTAGTCTTTTCATTTCATGTGGAGACAAAGCCTTTGTACCTGGCCTCAACTCCCTCCCACATCCTGGGGAAGCTGACTCACAGGGATATGTAATCCACTTCTTTAGAAGTGTGCTTAAACCTTTAGGACATGACTAAAACAAAAATGGATTTAGTTAAAACTATCCTGAGCTAGAGCTTGATGGTTTTAGATTTTGTTTGGAATTAAGCAGTATAAATAATATTTATTAAAAGTGATGATATATCAACATTGAATTCGAAGATTGCCATTTAATATGTGGTTAGTTTTGTGTTCCTATCTCACATGAATAGTTCAGGCTTTTATATATCTATGTTCTTCCAGGAGTACTTTTTTGATCCAGATGTGTTAACTGAAGGAGAGCTGGCCCCAAATGATAGATGTTGTCGAATTTGTGGGAAAATCGGACACTTCATGAAAGACTGTCCTATGAGGAGAAAGTAAGTAAATGTTCAAAAGGAGTGGTTGTGTTTTTATTTTCTTATTGTCCCAATTTTTAATTGAGGTACTATTATAACAAAGAAATACACTTGTGTGAAATCCAGCAGTTTTCAGTTACATTTAAGGTATTTTATTTTTTTAATGAAATGAAGTAATTTAAAACATGAATTTAGGCCAGGTGTGGTGACTCACACCTGTAATCCCAGACTCTGGGGAGTCCAAGGCATTGGATAATCTGAAGACAGGAGTTTGAGACCAGCCTGACCAACATGGTAAAACCCCATCTTTACTAAAAAACACAAAAATTAGCCAAGCATGGTGGCGGGCACTTGTAATCCCAGGTACTTGGGAGGCTGAGGCAAGAGAATCGCTTGAATCCAGGAGGCAGAGGTTGCAGTGAGCCAAGATTGTGCCATTGCACTCCACCCTGGGCAACAGAGCAAGACTACGTCTCAAAAACAAAAACAAAAACAAAAACAAAACCAGGACTTTAAGTGCAGATGACTAGGATTGACTCTGGTGTACAGGTTACAGTCTTCAGGGCCAGATCCCCTTTCCTAATTTTGGTCATGGCCCTAACCATTAATTAGCCTCTCTGACTGGGACAGAAGAAGAAAAGAGGAAACAAAAATTCTTCCTTTTTACAGTAGTGAGAAGTTCAGAATCATTTCAGTCAGTGAACAGTCAAATGAGTTTCTTCAGGATCTTAGTTACATTTCTAATGTACAGTAACTGTTCAGCATGTTGGGATTTATATTCACAAACAGTTCACTGGATTTTAGCACTCTTTGTATTCCACTTAAAGCTTAATAATTGCTGTGAGGAGATAAGCCACGCAGTTTGGTAACCATGCTTTCTTCTGGTGGTGTTTATGGAGAGGCAAGAGAGGCATGTTTTTGCTTGGTTGCCTGGGACACGTTTTGGGTGGTAGTGGTGGTGTTTTTAATGGTATAGTAACATTTAAAAATGTGGGACACGTTTTGGGTGGTAGTGGTGGTGTTTTTAATGGTATAGTAACATTTAAAAATGTGGGACACGTTTTGGGTGGTAGTGGTGGTGTTTTTAATGGTATAGTAACATTTAAAAACGTGGTGCTCAAGTTAAATTACCATCTGGAATTTGATAAGCATTTTTTTCAGTTCTTTTTTTAATTACTCAAAAATCAGTATTAGGACAAGGGAGAAATGATTTTGACATTTTAAGAACATAAATCTCATAACCAGTGTTCCTTTGTGAATTTAAGTCTTCACATCTCAAATTTCCAGTGCCTAGTAAAGAATGCTAATGCGCCAGAAAGGCCGTTCAAGAAATCATTGCAAGGATGATTTGCCTTTCATTACCTCATTGTCAAAGTAGGCATTCAACCAAGGAACCACCACTAATTGCAGATACTGGTTTTTCAGCACTAGAGCAACTTTGAAAATGAAAATGAAAAGCAATACTTATAAACCCTGAGGGAGCTTCTTAATAGAGAAAATGCTTTTTCATTTAGATTCTTGCTTTTCCCTTTAATACCTTCTATTCCTGGTTATCTCTGAAGTCTAGAATTGCCTTAATAATTTGGGAATTGCCTTAATAATTTGTTAGGCTTCTGGTTAGATTTTTTGCTACTAATATGATATCTTTCTACAGAGTGAGACGGCGTCGAGATCAGGAAGATGCCCTGAACCAAAGATACCCTGAGAACAAAGAAAAAAGAAGCAAAGAGGACAAAGAAATTCACAACAAGTACACAGAAAGGGAGGTGTCAACAAAAGAAGATAAGCCCACACAGTGCACACCTCAGAAAGCCAAGCCAGTACGGGCAGCTGCTGACCTGGGGAGGGAGAAGATCCTCAGGCCACCAGTGGAAAAATGGAAGAGACAGGATGACAAAGACTTAAGAGAAAAACGTTGTTTTATTTGTGGAAGAGAAGGGCACATTAAAAAGGAATGCCCACAGTTTAAAGGCTCTTCAGGTATGGACACCTATCACGCCTTGATGCTCACTCTAACATCTCAAGGGAAATCTCCTTTTTAGAGCTCTTTACTGTTTTAGTCATCTTTATTTATCAGTGTATTTACTGAAAAAGGACTTTGTTTTTAAGAAAGTAAAATCCCTTCCCCCTCCTTTAATGTTGATCCTTCATATATTTTAAATACTTATTCCTGGCTTTATTTAGAGTCTTATGAGAGTCATTTGGTGGACTTTTCTAAGATTATTAGTGAGGTGAAAGTGTAGTCATCCCTGGTACCTGCAAATGTAGCCTCAGTGACCAGAAAAGAAGCTGCAACTTGAGCTTTGCTACTTAGTATATGTAGTTGTGAAGTCAAATCACAGGGGGAGGCAGTAGCTCGAGTTATCTCAGGACACCATGCTCTGTGCACAGGTGAGCCACACCCAGGCACATGCATAGAAAAGGGAAGAGAAAGAAGTAGCCTGCACAGTTAGCAGTGGGTGTATCTGTAGAGGGGAATTATGCAAGATTTTTTTCCTGTAGATTTTGTCATTTCAATTTTCTACAAGTGAGTATGATTATTCTCATGATGAAGAAAATATCTATAGCAGTCATTAGTACAACACCATCCGCAAACCTTGCCCCTTTGAGTTGTTAAATACAAATTGGCCATTTTTGCTAACTGGGTGAAATGTCTATTGTGGGCACCTTTTTTAACAGACTACTAACTGTAAGAATATCTTGTGTGTGTATAATAAGTAATGATTTACAAAGCAATTTACATTCTCCCTTCTCAGAACAGTGCAAGTGATGAAATTTGATAAGCATAGAAATCTTGGGAAGTAATTTTTTTTTAATTAAAGTAGTTAATCCTGTCGCTATCCTCAGTTGTATGTATATGTTTGTGGACAGCATAAAATGTCAACTGCTTCACAGTTTCCTTAAAATACTCCACGTGTATAGTTCTTGGAATAAGAATACCTCTCTTCCATTTTATTTTATCACATTCAGCAATATAGTATATCTTTTTTTAAGACAGGAGATTTTTAGATCATACCCATTCTTTTTTAAAGGAGCTTTATATGAAAAGAAAAATATTTAAAAATTTTTATCTGTTGTTTTTAGAGTAGCGTTTAAATGTTTATGAAAGATATAGCTTTAGCTAGCTCACATGGACATACACCAGAATAAAGTGATTTTCTTTTGTTGCTATAAGAGGAAAATATATTTAAAAGAAACTACAGTCATAATAGTTGCTAACATTCATTGAGCATTCATTATGAGTTAGGCACTATTTTAAGTACTTTACATAGATAATTTCATTTAATTTTCACAACAGCTTCATTAAATGTGGTGGTATTAATATCCATAGTTTTACAGGTAAGGAAACTGTAAATAGTATAGGTAAGTTTTAAATAGTATTCCCAAAATTACTCAAGGCCTGTGTTGATGACTCATGACTGAAACATTATTACAGTCTTCCTCTTTGGTACAACAAAGTAGAGAATTTGCCCCAGCTTTGATGAATTTCTTTTTTCTCGCTAGTAGCAAGTTTTAAGTTGTTTACTAGGGAAGCTCTCACAACAGTTAGACCAGTGATTTTGGCGGCCTGTGGGGGCAGCAGCAACTCAAAAAGAAAGGGGAGTCCTGGTGGCAGAGGGATTATCAAGCTTAAGGAAAAGCGCTTCTCTAGAAATGTGGTCCCTTCAGAATGCTGTCTTGACATACTGTGGTTAGTAGTCATCATATTTTAAAAGTGAAATGCCAGTGGAGGCGTGGGGATAGATATAGGGAATTTCCTTTGGTGATAGTTAAAAAATAATCAGCTCCTTCTTCCTGTCTAAAAATTACGCTGCTTTCTCTTGTTTCTTCAGATATATTGCCTCTTTGTCCACACAATATACTGAGTGGAGCTTCTGTCACACCAACAGAAAGTCTCTCTCTGAAAGTTTGAAAATAGGGCTACTGCTTTCAATTTAAATTGGAACAAAAAGTGCTAATTTCTTTTTTAGGAATGTGTAAATCCGATTGTATGTTTGGATCCCCCTCACCTGTCCCTTTGAGACCAACTAGTCCATTTGTTCAGGTAAACCTAGCCCAAATGAAGAAGGAGGCATGTCTGTCATCTGTTCACTCAGGAGATGCTCCCTGATGCTCTCAGCTCTGCGCCAGGTCCTGGGCACCGTGGTGGCAGCCTGGCCCTCCTTCTGGCTGACCTGCAGCGCTCTTTTTGTCCGTGCTGTGTGTGTTCAGTGCATGGTGAGGCTTGCTGGGCACTGGATGGCAGGGCCTTGTTTCAGAACTCCTGCATATGGTCTCGCTTTTCGGTCAACTTGCAAAATTCTGCCACCCACATGCCTTATTTCAGCTCTCCTTGGATATGGTTTCAGTTTTAAGGCTGTTTCAGATGCTCTTCTTTTCGATATTGTAAACCAGTCTATTTCATTTTTTAGGCAGTGCTTTTACATGAAGACAAAAAGAAACAAAAAACAACAATATTTTTGAGTCCCCAGTCAGGTATGTGGGTTTTTAAAAGAAAAACAAATGTGTACTATTTTATTTACTGCATACTTTACCACATGCCTTCTGAGACTCTCTGAATACGTGTTTTTCACAGGGATTGGACATCAGAATCACTTGGTGGAACTTTAAAACACACAGTTGCCCATCCTCTACCTTTATTTCCTAAAGCTAATTCTTCAGTGGTTAAACATGGGCCTGTGTGTTTTGTAGATGTTCCAAGTAATGTTTATACCACCTGTGAGTGGCAACCAGAGTCTTCAATTATTTGTTCCAGTCCTGTGCTTTTTGTTGCTGCTTTGAACTTGCTACTGTCTTGCCAGCAGTGTTTTCTCCTCCTGGAGAGTATTTGCCACACACAAAGTAAGGAAAAAAAAGTAACTTTTAACCTGAACTCCACTCTTACCTCTCAACTACTTCATTTATTCATTCTTTCAACAAATAGTTATCCAGCCTTTCCCTCCCTTTCTAAGTTCAGGATGCTGGCTTCAACACTGAAGATACAGCAGTGAACAACCAAATCCCCTTCTCTCTTACTCTGCATCCTTCTCAGAAGAGGTAGACAATAAAGAGATACAGAGATACTCTGTCGTGTGGTGGCAAATGCTAGGAAGAAATAACAAAGCAAGAAAAGGGATAAAGAGGCAGCCTCTCTAGTAAAGTAACATTTAAGCAAAGAATCAAATGAAACAAAGGGGCCAGTTAAGGGGAAATTGGCATTAGACTGGTAAACTCAGAGTTGTCCTGCAGCATTAGTGAGGCAGTGTGACAGGGGTGGAGCAGGATTGGAAACTTGAGAGATGAACAAATTAAAAAAAAAAAAAAAAGGACTGGAACAGGCAGGAGGGTGGAGTGAGTGGTGGAGGTGAAGTCAGAGGGTGGATGGATCTGGGTTATGAAGCGTCTTCGGCAGTGGTAGTGACCGTTTTGTTGTCCGTCCCCTCCCCCGCCAAGTGAAATGAGAGACTATTGTAAAGTTTTGAGCCAAAGAGTATTATTATTATTATCTGAATCCTATTTTAAAAGGTTCAATATGTCTACTGTGTGGAGACAAGGTGGCCGCTTAGAAACCAACCCATCCCAGCCTACCGATTTGTAGAGATGTGGTCCCCCTATGTTGCCCAGACTGGTTTTGAACTCCTGACCTCATGTGATCCTCCCATCTTGGCCTCCCAAAGTATTAAAATGATAGATATGAGCCGCCACACTTGGCCATAGCTTCAGCCACTTTCTAAACATTTTATATAGGAAAAAGCTAATTCTTGAATAGCCAAGTTGTTCGTTTTGCCGAGAATAACGTAGCATAGTGTTTAAGATTGTGTGGGTATGATATCTAGCTTTGTGATCCTGAGAGACTGCCTTATCCTCCATATGCCTCAGTTTCCTCATGTGTAAAAAGGGGGTAATAATAATACCTGACAGGGATGTTGGGAAAAATCCATGTAAAAGTACCTAGAACAGTGCCTGCGTATAGTGAGAGCAGAGCAAAGGTTCCTGGTGGTGGTGTTATTCCTTCAGGTTATCACCAAGTCTTCCAGTGCCAGCATTGTTCAATTGAGAGAGAAATATAGATGCTAGGCATATACCTAGAAATGGCATTGACAATAGTTAGGATTTCTGTAATTATCTTCTGAGTAAAAGATCGAAATACTTACAAATCTTTTGAGCAACTGGAAAAAATTGTATTTACTACAGGAAAAATGTATTGCAATAATTATGTTACTTTATACCAGAAAGGTGGTTAAAATCTATCCTATCCAATAAATTAGACTCTTCCAAATAAGTATATGACAGATGATATAACTGTCTAGTTATCCATGATAGACATATCCAAATTATCTATGTTGTTATAAATGTGAACTATAACTCACCTGTAAGTAGTATTAATTTCCCCACAGCTCTTCCCTTCCATAGTACTAAGTATGTCTTTGACCCACTTGTAATTTCTCAAGAGAGCATGTTGATACGGACAGCCCCTTCTCTCATACATGGTGTATTGACCTTAGGCAAGAGATGTAGTTTCTCTGAGCTCCAGATGTCTCATCTATAAAATTGGTGTTAACACCATTTATCTCATAGGGTGCTAAGAAGATTAAAGTACCACCCATAGTAGTCACTCAGTCAAGTTGTCTTTCCTCTCCTGATACCTACCTCCATCCTTTCCTCTAGGTTGCATATAGTTCTTAACTCCCAAAGGAGCTCATAATAGATACAAAGTCTCATGAATGTCCTTGCTCTTTGTTGTTACTTCTCCCCCTCCGCACACAATGCCTTAGATATTCAGTAGGTTTATTGATTATAGGTGAACTTACTTGGAAAGAATAAAAAGACAAAGCAGGAGAATGGGCAAGAACATGAGTTTTGCAGTGAGACACTTGAGTTTGAAATCCAGCCCAATCATTTACTAGTTGTGTGACCTTTGTCAAGTTATGCAACCTCTCTGTGCCTCAGTTTCCTTTTTGGTAAATTGGTGCTAAAACCTCACAGGACTATTGTAAGGATTAACTTCATGTAGATAAGGCACTTAACACAGCATCCAACACATCTCATCACTCAATAAATTTTCACTGCCCTTAGTTACTATGGTTAACAGAAACACTTGCTGTAATTTCTCTCTTCTAACTTATAGGACAAATAAATAATGGAAATTTCTAAGAAAACGAAAGTATGCAGAGATTGTGGTACCACAGTGATAAACTGATTTTTATGCTTACATTAATTACTCTGGTTTATGTATGACAATTTATTCAGTATTAGAATCTCAGAAAACTCATATTTTTTCAATTCTTTAATCTTCCTACCCTTTTTTTGTTGAATTACTTTAAAAGAAAACGTACCTCTGTCTTTTCTTTTATTCCATTTTAATCTTATGGCTTGAAATCTGAAAAATTGAGATGCTGTAAGAGATTGGTGGATGTATTTTTGCCCTCATGGTAATGTATTCTTTTACAGCTTTTATCATTGATCAGAATTTTAAAGCCTCCCTATTTAAAAAAAAACAAAAAACAGTGATCTTTATGATAATAAGTTTTTTTTTTTTTTTTTTTTTTTTTTTGAGACGGAGTTTCGCTCTTGATACCCAGGCTGGAGTGCAATGGCGCGATCTCGGCTCACCGCAACCTCCGCCTCCTGGGTTCAGGCAATTCTCCTGCCTCAGCCTTCTGAGTAGCTGGGATTACAGGCACGCGCCACCGTGCCCAGCTAATTTTTTGTATTAGTAGATACGGGGTTTCACCATGTTGACCAGGATGGTCTCGATCTCTTGACCTCGTGATCCACCCGCCTCGGCCTCCCAAAGTGCTGGGATTACAGGCTTGAGCCACCGCGCCCGGCCCGATAATAAGTTTTAAATAATAGAAATACTTTTAAAAATAGTTTGGGGAGATCTCAGTGTTAGTGAATATAGATCATTCTCGTTGATACCCTTCTTTGGATTTGCTAGTGTATTAATATACCGTTGTTTATTTAATCATGTCTTATTAATGGACTGGCTGTTTTCACATATTTGATAAACCAAGTGTCTTCACAACTTGTGATTACGTATTCTCTCCCAAAATATTGAAAGCCCATATATATCCCTGTACATTTTAAAGTTGATATTTAAGTCTTTCATTGTAGTTGCAAAGCATGTAATTTCTTGGGGAAGGGGGGCTGTAAATATTTAAAATAAAACTTTTAAATCAGCCTTAAATGTATCAACTGAAGTATAAATATCATTGCTTTTTCATACCCACCATCATTTATGTAGAGCTCAGCTCTTCTTTAACAGACAAAAATGTTGTATCATTTCCCTTTTGCCCTTGATTTCCTTTGTTGTACTTGTTCTACAGAATTTAAGCATAAGATGATATATTTTGTTTGTTTGAACTTCTCTCTGAGGTGATATATTTTTATTACACATATTTTCTTGTATTTTATTGAGTAGCTTATCATGCTTATCTGCAACAAAAATGACAGGGGTGACAAGCTAGACCCTATTTTCTATAAATTGAATTTTTAAGCTTTTTATTAAATCTCAAAAGATGAAAATATCTTCTACATTGTTTTCACAATTATTAGAATATATAATTGATTAAAACAAATGTTAGTAATTTTACTTAAAATTACTTTTTATGTTTATATACTGAAAACAACTTTCATTTAATAAGAAAAATGGGATTTTTCCCTATACATTCATGTATCTTTGAGTCATTATTATTTATTGCATGAGTGAGACTGTCCTTTTCTATCCCTAATTTTTTGATTTTTATAGTTGATAAACTAGAAAAAACTCAATATTCTTTATGATAGCAAGTTAAAAATAATAGAAATACTTTAAGAATTTGGGAATACAAGATATATTACAATACTGCCATTCAATTATTATGATTCCTTCTTAATTACATGACCAAAAATCAGTGATGTATCATCAAAAATTATTTGTAATGATCATCCACTATCAATGTAAAAGCTAAAAATTTGGATTTTTATTAGAGGCATTCACATTCACCACAGATAGCAGCTTTTGTTTGCTTCTCCTCTTCCCCAGGTGTTTTTGCCTCATGGCAATACACCACAGTAAGATTTGACTGGTTAGGAGATACTCAATTCTTTTGTAAAGTAGGTGAATAATTGTCAAAGGGGAGTTAGAAAGAATAATTGGAATGATTCCTGAAAAGCAGCCTAAGCCTTGACCACAAAGGCATTCACAGGCATATAATTTTTAAGAAAGACTACATATGGAAGTTGAGGAGCTGCAAATTGACTCTCTTAAAACTATCTCCTTGTATCCAGGCATCATGGCTCATGCCTGTAATACCAGCAATTTGGGACACCGGGGTAGGCGGATCACCTGAGGTCAGGAGTTTGAGACCAGCTTGGCCAATGTGGTGAAACCTTGTCTCTACTAAAAATACAAATTTGGTTGGGTATTGTGGTGTGCACCTGTAATCCCAGCTACTCGGGAGGCTAAGGCAGGAGAATCACTTGAACCCAGGAGGTGGAGGTTGCAGTGAGCCAAGATTGAGCCACTAAGCTCCAGCCTGGACAACAGAGTGAGACTCCATCTCAAAAAAAATAAATAAAAAACCTATCCTTACCTACATGCCCTGTCAGGTAGGCTCAACAACACATGGACCCAAGTTGGAAGAGCATCATTTTTATAAAACACTCTAATGAATATTTGCATATTTGTCCATTTCATCAGGATAAATTCCCACTCATAAGAATTATAACTTAAAAAGTGTGCACATTTTGAGTGAAGCCAATATTCCCAAATTGTGATTGTTGACAATCCCAGAGAGTCAGTGACATTGTTTCCCATACCCCGACTTCATTGGGATAGTCTTCTTTTCATTTTGCATGCGTCTGCTTGAATTTATAATTACCATTGAACTCTACCTTTTTTTTTTTTTTTACATGATTTCATCTATCTTTCTTTATATTTATGTCTTTGTACTTTTGTATTGGAGTATTCCTGACAGGGTCTCACTGTTACCCAGGCTGGATGCCAGTGGCTCAATTATAGCTTACTACAACCTTGAACTCTCAAGCAATCCTCCCACCTCAGTCTCCCAAGTAGCTTGGACCATAAATGAGTGGCACTACATTCAACTGGTTTTTAATTTTTTTTATTTTTGTAGAGATGGGGGTCTCGCCATGTTGCCCAGACTGGTCTTGAATTTCTGGGCTCAGACGATCCTCCCTCCTCAACTTCCAGAAGTGCTGGGATTACAGGTGTGAGCCACTCCACTCTGCCCAGATTATTATTCTTTTAACCTCACTTAGATGTATTTGCCATACAGATGACTGTTTTAATAGTGTGATCTAACCAACTTTTGCTAGTTTCAAATCATGCTTACCAAATTGTATAAATTTCATGTTATTCCTCTATATTATATAAAAATTCATTCATGTGTTATTTCTAGTACTTTTGGTTTTTTTACATGCAAATATTTTATATTCAGGTATAGTGAAGATTTTCCTGATATAGTAGATTATATGTTTAAATGCTAAGGAAAAAGTATAATACTAGTAAGTTTAGTAAAAACCTGCTAGTACTATACTACCAAAGTGTTAACATTTTGGAAAAACAGAAACAGGTACAAGTAGTAGTATAACAATAACTAACTTACCTTCTAGAGAACTGTCATTGTTTTTCAATTTTCTTTTTCTTTTAGAGAGGGGATTTTACTCTGTCACCCAGGCAGGAGTACAGTGGCACAATCAAAGCTCACTGCAGCCTCGAACTTCTGGGCTCAGGAAGTCTTCCCACCTCAGCCTCCCAAGTAGCTCACAGGCATGAGCCACCGTGCCTGGCTCAATCTTTTTTTTTTTTTTTTAATGAAAGACCTGTCCCTGAAGTGGTAGAAGTGCCCTGAGTACCATTGCCAAGCTCATTTCCTCTGTCATGTTCTTCTCAGCCCTAGAAACATCCATATTACAAGGTTAAGTCTCCTTCTAGCCCCCCCATCCGCCCTCCCTTTTTTTTTTTTTGAGACAAAGTCTCCCTCTGTCGCCCAGGCTGGAGTGCAGTGGTGTGATCTCGGCTCACTGCAACCTCTGCCTTCCAGTTTCAAGCGATTCTCTTGCTTCTATATATCCTTCCAAATACTTGATTTTTTGTCAGAATTTTCATTTTTGCAAATCTGATGGATGAAACCTACTTTGGTGGTAATTTTTTTTGGTGGTAGTTTAGTAGCCTCAGCTTCCCAAAGTGCTGGGATTACAGGCCCTTTTTACATATTTATCGGCCATTTGGAGTTCCTCTTCTGTGAATTGTCTGTCCAAATCATTTGCCTATTTTCCCATTGAATTATCATTTTCCTATTAATTTTTAAATGTTCTTCATTTATTCTGAATACTGCTCTTTTATTATTGTATAAATTTCAAGTGTCTACCTCCAGTGTATCTTCTGTTTAACTTTTTGTGTGTATTGCCATTGTTTTTAATTTTGGGATAATCAAATTATTAACTTTCCATAATTAGTTTTCATCATCATATGGTTCATAATTTAGTGTCATCTTTAAGAAATTATTTTGTAACCTGAGGTCATAAAGATATGCATCTCTATTTTCTTCTAGCAACTTTAAAATTTTTTTTCTATTTAGATCTTTAATCCATCTAGAGTTTATATGTGTGTAAAGTATGAGGTAGTGATCTGAGCTTTTTTCCCTCTAGTGAAAAGCCTGCTACCCTTTTTTTTTTTTTTTTGAGACAGAGTCTCGCTGTGTTGCCCAGGCTGGAGTACAATGACGCAGTCTTGGCTCACTGCACCTCCACCTCCCGGGTTCAGGCAATTCTTCTGCCGCAGCCTCCTGAGTATCTGGGACTACAGGCATACATGCTGCCACGCCTAGCTAATATATATATATATTTTTGGTATTTTAGTAGAGAGGAGGTTTCACTGTGTTGCCCAGGCTGGTCCCAAACTCCTGTGCTCAGGCTTTCCCCCTGCCTTGGCCTCCCAAAGTGCTAGGATTATAGATGTGAGCCATCTTGCCCAGTTGAAAAGCTTTATCTCAATACTTCGTGCAGGTCACAATATCAAAGATGGGAGCCTACAGACCAATAGACACTCTGGCATAAATAATACAGTGGTAGAACAATAGAGTACTTTGTTTCTTCCTGAGTGAAATTTCTTACTGAATTCCCTGGCTGATATTTTGCGTTGTGAGTTGATTATCAAGATGTCCTGCTTTGAAAAGTATGTGTTTAAGGAATGTTTTTATTTGCATACTTAATATGTTTGCTATGGAAAATTTAGAAAGTATTGTTAAGTAAAATGAAGAAAATAAAAACCACCTATACTCCCTTAATTCTAGCATTAACTACTATTTAGGCTTTGGGGATAAAATTTTCCTGTCTTTTTACATTAACGTAATAATAGTTAATGTTTGTTAGGCATTTTCTGTGTGCCAGGTACTTTCCAGTTGCTTTGCATGTATTCCACTAATCTTCATAATAACTTCAAGAGGGCAGATACTATTGTCCTCATTTTACAGATAAAGAAAATGAGGCACCAAATACCTGATTGGTGGGGTGTTTTTTAGTTTTTGAAAATGCTATTTATATAGTTTTATACCTTGTTTTCTCATATTATTATGAGAAATACTCTGTGTGTATCTAATATTCTGTTATGTGCATAGTTCCTCATATACTTGGTCATGTTGTAAGTTTTGGACTTTTAAGTTGTTTACATTGTTAAATTATAAGGTTTTTATGAATATTTATTTATTTAGTAGCATTTCTGTTCACCTTCTCCTGATCTTCTTCCTTCTAATAATTTGGTAACCAAAAATTGATAGTTTTAATTTGCAGTTCATTGATTACCCTTGATATTGAATTTTTTTCATATGGTTATGCCATTTTTCTTTTCTATGTTGTATATTTTCATTACCTAGTTATCTGATGGTGTTCATCTTTTCTCTATTGACTTATAAGTTCATTAAGTATGGTAGTGTACTTAGGAAACTCTTTCTTACCTTACCCTAGGATTATCTAAATACTCACTATTTCTTATAATCTGACTTTCTTATAGTTACATTTAATTCTGTAGTTCACTTTGAAATGGGTAGAGAAGAAGGATATGGTATGAGGAAGGAAATACCTCCCTTCTTCCCCCTCCAAAATTACTTATTTGACATAATACCAGTTATTGTATAATTCATACTTTCCCCCATCAGTTTGAAATGCAATCTTCATTATGTACTACTTTGTTATATATAATCACTTAAGAATTTCTCAGGTCTCTTCATTTTTTTCAATTATCTATTTGTTCAACTCCAGAAAAAAACGTAGTAACTATTCTGTGGTATTGGTTTTAATCAGTAATCCTCATTTGTGTCCTCCACCTGTAAATATAATAAATTTCTTTTTTTCCTTTTATACCAATAAGTTATTGCTACAATGATTACCGTCCACAGCTTCATATCTGCAGAATAATGATCTAAGATATTTATTTCTGGTCAGATAATTCTTTGCAGTCTATTGTGTTTGGTTGCAAATGAAGATACTGAATTATACAAGGCAGAACCTCAGGTTTCTGGTCCTCTGTAGCAACATGGAAATAGTGAATATGTAAATGTATTAAAATGATAACACTCTAGCAACTTGTCTGCATTCAGAAAGAATTTTGACTAAGCTTATATTTAATAGATCATGTGCGTATATACTTTTTAATATCTAGTCTTATTACTTGATTCAAAACAAGTGACCAATTCTAGTATGAAGCTTTTGTGACTAATTAACAATAAGAAGTAATTTTATGGCTTTGGTCATAACGTGAGGCTTGTTTCATTTATATTGGGTTTTGTTTCTTCCCCTCCTCTAGGTAGCCTTTCCAGTAAATATATGACTCAGGGAAAAGCCTCAGCGAAGAGGACCCAGCAGGAATCATAAGGGAAGGAATATGCAGCACTCTAAATGGCCACTCAGGCGTTTCTATTCACTTGGAAAATTAGGTTCATTTTACAGGACACAACAGCTTAGATCAGGCTTCAACTTAACATTTAAGGGAAATGGCAGATTTTTTTTTAATTTAATGAAATTGTTAATGAGGAAAAAATTTTAATATAGTCTTATCTACCACACATCCCCATAGATTTACAGATTTTAATAGAAAGCCATGATGTGTGTTTTTAAGCCAGGTTAAAAGAAAAAAATGTAACTATGGACCAGTATTCAATGAATACAGTTTCATGGTTTTTAATTCTTTAAAAGCACATTAAAAATGGTGTGCTGATAAACCCCAAGTAAATTAACCCTTTTCCCCTATAAATACCTTTTTTGTTTTGAAGAGGGGAAATTATATTTATTGTTTACTGAATCCTTGTGTGAAAGCATATCAAATATGTATGAACTGCTACTGCTGTACTTCCGATTTACAGACATCATTTTATTGCTATTTGTAGACATGATAACATGAATATGAGTACCTGTTTATGTGGGCCTTTAGTCGATGAGCAGTGCCACTCAGGTCTCTGGGGTTTTCCCTTTCTAATTTTAAGTAAATTGACATATAACTACTATGCTTATAAAAATGAAGTAAGGAAAACTAGTAGTCCTGTTTGCCACTAAAAACATTTTCAAAGGAAAAATAAAAAGAAAGTACTTTTTACTTTTTATGATATTCAGAAATTAGGATGAAGAACTTTTAAAAATTCCTGAAGATCAAAGAGGCTATCTCTGCCAGTCACAAGCGTGGTTGGTGTCATTCTGGGTCTGACTGGAGCCCTCCTGGACTGTTCCTCTAACTTCACAAGCCCTGCAGACATAATACCTGGTCAGAACTATGCCTTGGTTTATTTATCATTTTGAAATAAAATCAGAATTTCAACCTGTAATTTTATCTATGTTATTTTCTAGTAAAAGATTCCTAAATTTCCTGGGGGAAAAAAAAAACAGATCAAGGAGTGAGGACATTGGGAATGATCAGAGTAGTTTACCAAAAAAGAAAGGCTAGTACAAATATACTCCTCTAAAATAGTGTATACAGATTTCCCTTTGACTTGTGCAAATCATTGGTGTGTGTTAACATCCAGTGTGTTCCAGGCTCTGGGAACATACAAATTTGTTATTATAAAAGGCACAGATTGAGGGGGAGGAATTTGTAGGCAGGGAGGTGCGGGGGATGCTTGCTGGGCAAGCATTCCGGATGTTCGAGGACTCAGAAGATGCATATACATGTGCTCTTCTTTTTTTAAAAAAAAAATTATTTGAAGACAGTCTAGCTAAAGAAGAATCATATCAAAATTAAGGACTTCAGAATTTGGAGGCCATGGTAGAAAAAAATAGTGATGGTTCCTTCCTCATTTTGAATGCAAACTAATGAATGACGCAACCTGGGCTGATGGCTGCTCTACGTGACCATCCTCAGCTGCCCCTCTTCTGGTTTCTTCTCTTTAACTCATGCATGAAAGTCGACTAGGCTTATAATGCTTGTCACACTTTTCTTTGAAAAGCCCGCTGATGCTGTTTTGTTGTTTTCTGGCATTATAGCGGAAGACGAGTCTAAGACCAGGCTAATTTTTGTTCTCTTGTAGATTTTGTTTTTCTGCCTGGGTGCTTGTGTTTTTCAGTTTATCCCTATAATTCAGAAAGAAAATTACCTCAATCTGGAAATAGTCTATCCGGTGACTTTTCATGCTAGGAAACCTTCAAGTTTAATCTCTACATGACTGGCTTTTTAGTGTCATTCTGCTGCTTCCTGTTTCCAATATGGATTTTCTCATTGCACGTCTAATTTTCTAGAACTTACCTGACTGACCTTCCTTTAATTCTCATTTCTTTAGTTTACTTATATTTTCTTCCTTTTCATAGAAACTATGTTTTCTTGTATCATTTTAAGGATGTTAAAAATTTCCTACATTTAATTCTGATCCCTATAGCAGCTTCTGCCCAAAATACTGGGTTTTTTGTTTGATTTTCAGTTCCTTGCACTGGATCCATGGGACAATGAGCAATTTGCCAGCAGGCCTGGAGAATGGATTGCCCTTGATTCTTTACTTGGATGTGGTCACAGCCCCATCTTGCTGCCCCAGCTGGGATACTGACACATCTGCTCTTGTGCTAAGTCCATTGGCCTAGCTGTCTTTCAAGTGCAGCTGGCTTATCTGTCTTAAGCCCCGCAAATACCCCATTACCAAGATTCTCCTTGCCACCTTCTCTCAGGAACAAACAAAAATACGAAATACATTTTGTATAGCAGTGGTCCAGTGGCCCCAGTCTACAGTGTTTAAAACTCTTGCTTGGCTGGGCACGGTGGCTCACACCTGTAATCCCAGCACTTCGTGAGGCTGAGGTGGGCGAATCACTTGAGGTCAAGAGTTCAAGACCAGCCTGGCCAACATGGCAAAACCCCGTCTCTACTAAAAATACAAAACTTAGCTAGATTTGGTAGTGGGTGCCTGTAATCTCAGCTACTCGGGAGGCTGAGGCAAGAGAATCACTTGAACCTGAGAGGTGGAGGTTACAGTGAGCCAAGATTGTACCATTGCCCACTGCACTCCAGCCTCAGAGACAGGGTGTGACTCCATCTCAAAAAACAAACAAAAAATCTCTTGCTCAATGTATGCAGGATCAGCAGTGTCCAAAAATGTTTTTTTAATGTTTGTTTTTTTCTTCTAGACATGTGAGAAAAATGTTCTTAAATAACTTCAGTGTATTTTTCATCTTGAAATGTTTGTCAAATGGCTTTTTTTTTTTATAAAAAAAAATTTTCTGAGTGGAAAAGATCCTGGATAGATACATCAGTAGTTCAGTGTTACAGGCCAAAATATACATACACACACACACACACACACACACACACACACACACACACAGAAAGCAGAATTTAACCCCTGTAAAACTGTAAAGCCTTCAGTAGGTTTTTCTTTGGAAGCAGGCGTATTTGGACAGCAGCAGTCAAGAACTTCACAGACTTTCCACTGAATGGAACTCAAGATTTAGGCAAGGTCTGGCCCAGCTCCTTCTCCAGCTGTGTGGCAGTCCCCTAATCTCAGGCAGTTCAGTTTCCATTCCTATAAAATGGAAACCATACTGGGCTTTCCACAGAGTTGTGATGATCAAGTGAGGTCCTACCAGAAAAACACTTTTAAAATGTCTAGAACTGTGAAAACTAATGCCTGAACTGCAGGGTGAAACAGTTCCCTATTGTAAGTTCTGTCACATATTAGTGGAAATCTAAAAGTGTTAACAGCTTGTAACTCCACACCCACCTCATTTTGACACCATAGGACAGCTGCTGCTCTGAGATAAGCTCACATGTTGCTTAAATAACCATGAAAATTACACTAACATACCAACTTATTTTGGGGACTTGTGCCAGTTTCAAGTTATTAGAAACTAAAAAATAGATTATGTGAATTAATGCTTACTTGCAAAACAACTAACCAAGTTAAAAACTGAATAGTGACTTTTTTTTCTCTTTTTTTCTTGTTTGTTTTTGTTAAATAGTGGATATTAAATGGAGGAAGGAAGTCTGTTAAACATACACGGGATCCTGAATCAGAAAATTTGGGACTAGATTTTTTCAATGGTATCTAATGTTCTCTACTAAAATCCTTGAGTTTCAGCATCTGTAAAACAACCATGCCAGTGCTTTTGCCCTCCTCAGTTCAAAGTTGTGAGGCTAGTCTGAGATAATATAATATGCTCATGGAGTTTTTGAATCTTGTAAAGTGCTGCACAGCTGTGTAACGTGTCAATAATTGAAAAAACGACACAGCATCTTTTATTAAATTTTATTTTTATTTTATTTCCTTCCTTTCCTTTCTTCCCTCCCTTCCTTTTTTTTGGAAACAGAGTCTCACTTTGTTGCCCAGGCTGGAGTGCAGTGGTGCGGTATCTGCTCACTGCAACCTCTGCCTCCCAGGTTCAAGCGATTCTCCTGCCTCAGCCTCCCGAGTAGCTGGGATTACAGGTGTGCACCACCACACCCGGCTAATTTTTGTATTTTTAGCAGAGATGGGGGGGGTCTCACCATGTTGGCCAGCCTGGTCTTGAACTCCTGACCTCAGGTGCTCCACTTGCCTCAGCCTCCCAAAGCGCTGGGATTACAGGTATCAGCCACTCGCCCGGTTTATGTGCAGATAGGCTTAGGGAAAAAAGCACCCTCTTACTGTCAATTCGATTGCATTTCTGAAGCAGAAGAACTACTTGGAATTTTGAACTATCCTTTTGGAACCTGCAAGAGATCAAAGATAAATTGGGCTTTAAAAAATATTTCACCAACTAGTTCTTTCCACATCCAAACACTGAGAATCTGTCCTCCCCAGGACTGCTCCATAGACCCCTCCTGCCCTTTTCCCTTCACCTCTAGCACTTTGATGACAAATGCCACCTGTTTTGATGTCCTCTTTTCATCTGCCAACCCTGTTGGACTTCTGTCCTGCCAGCATCTCATTCTTCTCTGGCCCCTCTTTACCTGGCTTCCTGTGTATGCCCAGGTACTGCACCTGTGCACAGTGCCTGGTGCAAGAACACTGCGTCAAAAGGCAGAATTAAGCTCCTGAGCAGCCAAGACAAGGTCTGACGACACGTGTTAAATCGAGTAATTGTTGCTCGCTATAAATGTGACAATTCACAGTGCTGCCCAGTCACATCTTCGAGTAGGGCTGGGTTCCCAGTTCAGCAGCAGACTTAGAACTGCATTAGTCACCACCCTTCAGCATCCCCAGCAGTACAGCACGCTAGGGAGAAGAGTTATGGGTGGAGATTTATTATACAACTCAGCGGTAACACCATGCTCTTAAGAACTGCCTAGCTGGACCACAAAAGAAGAATGAAAATGGATGTAGATGTCTGGGCATCGGAACGGTCATTCTGCATTTGAGAGCATAAGCTCCCCGTGCAGGGTTGACTTCTGCGTCCTTTAGCCTCACTGCCTATGATGGTGTTTGTCACAGTGAGCATTAAAGCGGGGATGACGCAGCACCTTGCCCAGGGGGCAGATGGTGAAGCGACGCGCATCCGGAGTCAGCAGGTCGGAGGTCATTGCTTGCCCCCTCCCGCCCGCTCCCCGACGTCACACCGACTCCGTCTTCGGCGGTGACGACATTCCCCCCCGGCCCTGAGCCCCGCAGCGTCGTAACCCCACGGCCGGCGACCACGCGCAATCCCTCTGGTAGCTCCGGGGCACTGAGTGGCGAAACCCCGCCCCGAGCGGCCAGTCCCGCCCCCGGCCCGTCACTCACGCAGCCCACCCAATGGTGGCGGTAGGGGGCGGGGCTAGGCCTGAGGGCGCCGTGCGCCGGAGCTTGTGGCGTCAATGCGCCTGCCGTGTCCATGGAGAGAGGCTGAGGTTCCCGAGCTTCGGCCCGAGGCACCAGGGCGCCGGGACGGCAAAGATGTCGGCTTCCTTAGTCCGGGCAACTGTCCGGGCTGTGAGCAAGAGGAAGCTGCAGCCCACCCGGGCCGCTCTCACCCTGGTGAGTGTTCGCGGCGCGCGGCGGGGCCCGTGACATTGCCCGTGTCCGCCCCGTGCTAGAGGAAGGTCAGGGCGGCCAGGAGCGGGGCCGCAGGGGCACAGGGGCACAGGCGCGTCGGAGCTCTGGGCCGCTCCGAGCCGCCGTGCCTCCTCCTTTCCCTCCGGCCCCTAGTTGCTGCGATAAACAAGTTACGGGCGGGGCTGCTCCTTAGCTCCTGGCAACTACGTTTCCCGGCAGGCCGCGCGGCCCCCGCGAGCGGGCCGGAGGGGAGCTCTGGGGTGGGCGTCCTTTGCGGCCGAGCGCCTCCACGCTCCTGCCGGCCTGCGCTGTTCGGCCTCTCCGGTTGCACAGAGACTGAACGTACCCGGTGTCGGGGTGCCTGGTGGTGGCCCGAAGTCCTACTCTGGAGGTGCGTGGGGTGGGGAGGGCCAAGGCTTCCGAAGGACCGCTGTGTTAGGTCGGCTGCGGCCACGGAGAGCGAGCACAGAGACAGCGGCAACAAAGCCCCGGGCTCCTGCGGAGGTCACGATCGCGGCGCACAAAGCGTTAGTTCCCGGTGTACTGGGTGATTGAGGCCTTTGACACTCCCTCTGTGCCTCCAGCAAGCCTGGGCTCTTAGGACAAAACATGATTTTCCGGAGTGAGTTTAAAGCGTTTTCTCGGTGAAAGGTCAAACACTCTTGAGGACACCAGAGTACAATCACTGATAATTTAGAGAATCGTTCCAGCCGCACCGTGCAGTTTTTTTAGTAGAGGGAAAATCCACATAACATAAACTTAGCCCTTTTAAAGGGTAAAATTCAGTGCCATTTAGGACATTGTGTCGTGCAACCATCACCTCTATCTAGTTCCAAAATACTTTCACCCCAATCGAAACTTATGATCACATTTCTACATATACTCCCCTCTTAGTTAAGAAGACGACTTTATACAACCATTCGCTTAGAGATTGAAAAAAAAAGTTTTTTTTTTTCTTGGTTTATTGTTTGGTAGAAAAACAGGCGTTTTAACACTGAATAAACATCTCGCAAACCGTTGCTCCTAGATTACAAAGTCAAAGCCAATTTTCTTTGACACTGGGCTTTTGAATCTGACGTTCAGGTCACCGTAATAGAAACCAGAGCTGCTATACCTTACATTCTGGAAGGTACCTCAACAAAGGCATGCTAAAGACTGTTTAAAACTTCTAGCATGTAAGAAGATCCGTCTTTCCTACCCACACCTTTGGATAATAACAGGAGAATCCCAGTCATCTGCTGTTGAGTTTGAGAAGGCCAAGTTCAAGGATTCCAAACTCCAGCCTTCAATATTTCTGCAGAGACTCAGAGAAGTAACCTCCCCCTCCTCTCCTGCTGGCTTCCCAAAGTACAGATGCAGGTCTTCCTGGGACCAGGCACTGGCGAGTCAAACCATCTCACTGGTCTCATCACTGGGCTTCTCCAAAGGGCTTTTGGTGGAAGAAACTTTAATTTCAGTTTTGGCCAATCTTCCGTCCTTAGAAAAGTCTTTTTTGTTAAGAAAAGGCAGGGAGGGTTAACTAAGTTCTAAGAATTCAACAAGAAAAGGAAATAGGTTCCTTTTATGAAAAGGACTTCCAGGCTCTCTGAGCCAGTAACTGAACTAAAATCACTTTCCTGAGTGTCTCCACACAGAATATTCAGCACTTTTCTCCTAGCAGCCAGAGGATGGGATCTGTGTACACTGAGTGCCACTTAAAATGCCCTCATTAGACGCAGTAAAAAGCGACTCTTGACTCCCGTAGGTCAAACCCACATGTCTCTGGGCTGCACCCTGCAGAATTAGCTGTAGGAATAACAGTAAAGGTCCTGCCCGACAGCCATGAGCAGCCCTGGCGCGCCCCGGGAGTCCCCCAGCCGCGATGAGAAGGCCACACTGGGAATGTCAGCCTTGGAGGCAGGGTATGGGGAGGGTATGGTTCTGAGTAGGCGGGCATCATGGAGGCTCCAGATTTTCATGTAGCAGTCCTGGCCCACTGCCATCAGGATTCCTTCTTCCTCATGCACATGCAGGGGCACGTAGGCGTACTCGTTCACGTGGCCTTCATACTGCTTTATGCACTTAGTGGTCCTCAGGCCCCACAGCTTGGTCTTTCCAGCCATGTCTGATGCCATCAGGCATTGCTCGTCTTGGAGAATCCGCACAGAGGTCACTGCTGAGTCATGAAACAGGTGGGTGGCCTTCCACCCCTTGCCTTGATTTCCACAACGCAGATCAATGGCAAAGATCTCCCCAGAGCGGCAGCCATTAAACAGCAGAGGAGCCATGAGAGCAAACTGCTGGGCCAAGACATCACTGCTGGTCCCAAAGGACTGCCGGTGTCCCGTCACCACGTTAGTCAACAGTGGAGACGCAGCTCGTGGGCTAAATGGCAATAATTGCTGACGTTGAGAAAACCCAGCTGGCTTTTTCGTAGCATGGAAATTGCATTAAATCCCATCCTGGCAATCTTTTTCTGCTTGTCCTCTTCCTCGAGCAGCTGCAGTCTCTTGCTCTCCATTTCCTTCTGCCGGATGCTCTCTTTCGTGACGGGGTTGCAGTTGTTATGTCCAGGGAGCAAGCAGAAGTAGCGTTTCTTTTCAGGGTCGAAGTAAAACCCAGGTAGCTCTGGCACAGAGGAGGCCCCAGCTGTGCCAGACGAGGTTGACGGAGACTCGTCATCATGGTTGCCAGAATCTTGAGCGGGCCGCGCTGCCAGGGAGTTGGACCTGTCGTCAAAATCACGGAGTCTGAACCAAGGGTTCTGCTGGTGGCTTCTTCTCCCACGTCTTCTCCTACTCTGCCAGCTACTTTTACTCATTTCGGTTCCTGTTCAGAGGGTTCCTTCCGAATCCAAAAAAAAAAGTTTTAAATTGATTCATGGATTCTGTTGCATCTAATGCCAAAAGGGCCTATTACCAGAAAATAAGTTTATAGCAAAATAGAAGAAAATTGTAATCAGGTAAGAGAATGTATTTTTATAATCAATTTTTTAGGCCTTTGATGTTATCCTGATTATATATGGTACTACTCGTGTACGGATTATCATTCTGTATTACCTCTTGTGGGCTTATTTTCATACACCATGGAATTAAACAAGGTTTTAAGAACTAGAGGGCACAATTCATTCTTTGTGTCTCTTTCAATCTCAGTAAGAATTAGAATTTAGAGGCCAGGCGCGGTGGCTCACGCCTGTAATCCCAGCACTTTGGGAGGCCGAGGCTTGTGGATCACGAGGTCAAGAGATCGAGACCATCCTGGTCAACCTGGTGAAACCCCGTCTCTACTAATAATACAAAAAAAAATTAGCTGGGCGTGGTGGCGTGTGCCTGTAATCCCAGCTACTCAGGAGGCTGAGGCAGGAGAATTGCCTGAACCCAGGAGGCGGAAGTTGCGGTGAGCCGAGATCGCGCCATTTGCACTCCAGCCTGGGTAACCAGCGAAACTCCATCTTAAAAAAAAGAATTAGAATTCAGAATTCTTCCACTGGTAATGGTAGGTCCAGGAAGAGCCAGATGTTTCAGGAACAGTTTTTTTGCCTTTTCTTTTTTACTCTTTAGCAACCCTGTTAACTGATGTCTTGATTTTTTTTTTGAGACAGGGTCTTGCTCCATCTCTCAGGCCGTAGTTCAGTGGTGTAATCATGGCACACTGCAGCCTCAACCTCCTGGGCCCAAGCCATCGTCCCACCTCAGCCTCCGAAGTTGCTGGGACCACCGGTGTGCATCATGCATGCACCTAGGGTCTCCCTGGGTTGCCCAGGCTGGTCTTGAACTACTGGGCGCAAGCAGTCCACCCTCCTCAGGCTCCCAGTGTGCTGGGATTACAGGTGTGAGCCACCACGCCTGGCCCTGATGTTTTTCTCCATCACCCATTTGACATGTTACCTCTTTCAAAATTTCTTTTTTTTTTTGGACACAGAGTGTTGCTCTGTCGCCCATGCTGGAGTGCAGTGGTGTGATCTCGGCTCACTGCAACCTCTGCCTCCTGGGTTCAAGCAATTCTCTGCTTCCGCCTCCCGAGTTGCTGAGATTACAGGCACATGCCACCATGCCTGGCTAAAATACACTATAGCTTGATTATTGGCTGTATTTATTTACCATCTTTTGTTCCCCCGGAAAATTGATATGTTGAATATTTGCTGCCTTTTAAACATTAAAATGCCACGTTTGTAATGAAATTAAATTGTAGTTATTGACATATGTTTAGTATGTATTGTCACAGAGTTAACTTTTGGTTTGAATTTTATTTTCTTAAGCAGCAAAAGATGAAAATTGCCTGGGGAGTTACTTAAGGAAATACAGGATTGAGAATGAAAAGTTTCTCCCACAAGGATTAGAAAGTGTGTTGCTATGAGATAGTGATAAAACATTCATCTACAGTGCCTTTTCCCATAATTTTAACAGCAGAAACATCTTGGAAATATATATATATTTTAATTTGGCCAAAATATCTTAACTCAAAGATAACCTCTCACTTTAAAAGTCATATTCCTGTGATTTGCATGTGAGTAAAGAAAAACCATCATATTTTAGTGGGCTTCAGGAAGCTCTTAAATTTTAAAACATGGGCCAAATCTCAGGTAAGCTGTAGTCATGAATAGTAGATAAATTTCTTGACAATTACAGGTTTCTTAGTTGTTCTAGGAAGTGCACTTGTGCTGGCAGGCTGCTAGGCCCTGCAGCGTGCTGTGTAGTTGAAGATTCTATGCGCTTTCTCAGATGGATTTTACCTAAGCACAAAGTTGCCAGAGTATGTAGACTTAAAGCAGAGTAGGATTCTTAGCCTATTCTTGGTACTGAGACACAAAAAGTACTTTTGGTAGCTAGATTCTTTTTTTAAGTACCAACTGTTGCCTGTTTAACCATTCTCACTTGTTCTGAAAATCAGATCAGTCACTTTGAAAGTCATAAGAACCTTTTTCCTGGGTTGAGTACACACCTGGGTTATCCATCATTAGTAACACCCTCCCAGTGGAGTAGGTTTGGTTTTCGCCTGACACGGGAAAATTAAGACACATGTTTAGTTCCCGTAACAACAGTTTCCCAGGCACACAGGTTCCTGTTGAATGTTACTTTTCCCTTAAAGAGCCTTTCAGTATAAGATGTGAACATCAGCAACTTTGTGAAAGTAGACCAATCCCCACGAATTGCTTTTATTTATTGTTTCCTGCTAACAGTTGAGAAAATAAGAAAATAGATGATTTTGCAAAACCAAATTAGGTAATTTAGAAAACCACTTGGAGATTAAAAAATTCTTGAGGCTGGTAAATGGAATAGTGTGAGAAACACATTTGTTTAGATCATTCAGTGGCGTGCCCATCTGTGCCTTTGACTCACATTAAACCAAGACCATGTTTCAGATTTTAGTTCCAGCAGGTATTTGGCTATGCCATTTTGGTTTTTTTTTTTTTTTTTTTTTGAGACAGAGTCTCACTCTGTTGCCCAGGCTACAGTGCAGTGGCATGATCTCGGCTCACTGCAGTCTCCGCCTCCTGGGTTCAAGTGATTCTTGTACCTCAACCTCCTGAGTAGCTGGGATTACAGGCGCACACCACCATTCTTGGCTAATTTTTGTATTTTTAATAGAGATGGAGTTTCACCTTGTTGGTCAAGCTGGTTTCAAACTCCTGACCTCGAGTGATCCGCGCACCTTAGCCTGCCAAAGTGTTGGGAATGCAGGCATGAGCCACCGTGCCTGGCCAGGCTGTGCCTTTGTAAAATAAACTTACAGAAAACTACTTTTATTCGATAGTAAGTGATTAATTTCTTCAGCATGCACATAGGAAAATATGACTGTGAAAATTTACAAGTAGTTGATAAGAAAGCTAGCTTTTATTGACAATCATTTACAACAGGGGTCCCCAATCCCTGCGCCACAGACTGGTAACCCTTCCTTGGCCTGTTAGGAACAGGGCCTCACAGCAGGAGGTGAGACCAGCAGACAAGCGGAGCATTAACACCTAAGCTAGCTCCACCTCCTGTCAAGTCGGCATCGGCATTAGATTCTCATAGGAGCGCAAACCCTAGTATGAACTGCAGATGCAAGGGGTCTAGTTTGCACACTGCTTATGAGAATAATGCCTGATGATCTGTCACTGTCTCCCATCACCCCCAGATGGGACCATCTAGTTGCAGGAAAACAA
The DNA here is from genome assembly GCF_030222135.1 of Aotus nancymaae. NCBI lineage: Eukaryota > Metazoa > Chordata > Mammalia > Primates > Aotidae > Aotus > Aotus nancymaae. The sequence continues at coordinate 27,568,275 of NW_026988455.1, forward strand.
GCTCAGGGCTCCCACTGATTGTACATTTTGATGAGTTACATAATTATTATATATTACAATGTAATAATAGAAATCAATTGCACAATAAATGTAATGCACTTGAATCATCCCGAAACCATCCCCCTTCCATGGAAAAATTGTTTTCCACAAAACCAGTCCCTGATGCCAAAAACATTGGGGACCACTGATTAAGAAGAGTTATGAGCGCTTTTTTTAAAAAAATATTTCTGTAACTTTAAAGTTGATATTCTGTGACTCAGAAAACAAAAACAAAACTATAATCCTGCTCTTCCACGTTTTCTCCTTCCGCCTCTGTGTACTACTCTGTGCACTGTAGGACTGCTTGCCTCCTTTTGTGATAGAACCGTGGGAAAAGGCCTTTAGAGACCACCTACTGGCAGTGGTTTGTTTGTTTACAGTGACATGCAACAAGAAATGTATTTACACAGATACTATATATTTTTTTAAGTGCAGTGCATTGTTGTCTATTTTAAATTTAAAACATGTTGTTCTTCACATTCTAAATTGGTTTTATGCCCTTCTAAATTGGGTGTAGACTGTGTTTAAACATAATCATCTGGCTGAGCCCTCACCCCAGCAGGGCAGGAGAGCACACTCTAGGGGCTGTCCCTTGGGCTGGCTCCCCAAGGACAGGCGTCAGTCCTGGCCTCAGTTTACTATCAGGCCTGAGGTTGTAATATCCAGACTTTGAGGCTTCACAAGCCAGTAAAATGTCAGTACAAAGAACTGGAGGGCCAGCAGAGCGCTGCCAGATAGAGGAGCTGATAAGTTAGGAAGGACGCAGGTAATCTCTTCATTATCGTGTACTCTCATCATCATCATAATACTTGGTTTTTTTGTGCCTGGCACTGTCCCGAATGCTTTTCATGAGTTTAAATATTTAATCCTTGCAAGAATCTTGAGGAGAAGGGACTATTACCCTATTTCACCAGTAAAGGACTAGAAGTCAGAGAAGCCATGTAGGGTGACTGCCCTGGGGGCACAGCTAGGAGGTGGGACAGGAATGCCCTGAAACAGCCTCCTTCCCAAGGAAGTGGGATTGGTAACTCCGACCTATTTGCATACAAACTGTGATGTCTTTCTCATTTTGAGGCCCACTGGGCTATGTTAAACAGCATTTCTCCTGGGAAGCAGCTCCTCCTTGTTCTTATTTCTGTCATTGACTAGCTTAGTTTTGTTCATCTAGATCTCCTAAGATGTTGGTTTAATCCACATCGAAAAAATCTGTGTGAGCATTTGGCAGGACTGGTACAAGAAGCACACCCTGGGTTATTTTATGCTGATAACACTCTTTCCTCAAGCTATGCATTTTGATGGATTAGGAATGGATGTGAGTAGGCCAAAAAAAAAAAAAAAAAAAAATGCAGTAGGATTAATAATCAACAGGAAGAACACCTGAAGGTTGGCCTTCCCGGTGAGATACTTGATTCCTTCTTTGGCTGTTTGTCGTAGGCAGCGTGCTGGTTGCTGGGCGTACAGTTGATGCACAAATTAGATGATGCCCAGAAAAATAGCATCTCTCTATGAGTAATAGAGTAATTATCACCATAGAGAGAAAGACAGGGAACCATCCTGGACTGAGGAGCAAGATTAAAATGATGTTGCTGGCAGATATTTTTTAAAATAAAGAGGATATTTTGAATAAAATAGTTTATGTGTTTCTATATAGATCCACAAGGTACCCTGGCAAGAATGGAACATAAATTTGTTACATGAATTTGCTAAAGACAGACTTAAAAAGCCATAAATATGAAGCTTTAAAGAATGCAAGTTTTGTAGCTAAAAACATCATTTTCTTTTTTCAGACACCTGCAGCAGTAAACAAGATAAAGCAGCTTCTTAAAGATAAGCCTGAGCATGTAAGTAAAACCAGTTAATTATTTAGTAAAAAACTGAAGCTGTATTTTCAGAATGAATTTATCCTGTGATAAACAATATGCTTTCATTTAGGGGTTTTTACTTAAAAGGTAAAATATACTCAAGATTTCTAAAAAATTCAAATAATACAAAAGGATATTTAACTAAAAGGAAGTCATTCTTTCAACCTGTCATTCTTTCTTCCAAGAAGCAACCTCTTTGGTCTCCTTCCAGGGATAATGTGTACATGTGAAGTGGCTAGACCTGATTTTCTGAGTCTCCTCACTGTTGACACTTTAGGACAGATTGTAGAATGTTTGACAGCATCTCTGGCCTCTGTCTAGATACTGGTAGCACCATTTCTTTGTCACAACCAAAGAATCCACATATGTGGAACCCACAGATACAGACAGGTGACTGTATAGAGTGAAAGTATTTCACCAGTAGTTCCAGATTCTACAAAGCTTTGGTTGTCACAACCAAAATTGTCTCCTTGAGGGGAACCCATGGCCTAGACTGGGCTTGTTATTCCTATGTGTATCTCTTCCTACCATAAATGTTGTGGTTACACTTTGCTTTTTACCCTTAATAATGTAGCTTGAAGATCTTTCCATATTATTATGAAATGATCTGCCTCCCTTTCTTGGCTGCATGTATAATATATTCCATTGAACAAGCTCAATTTCTCTAAACAGTCCCTATATTAAAGGGTTGTTTTCATTCATTGCTGCCACAAACACCATTCAGCAAGTATTTAGAGGCTACCGTGTGCCAGGCTCATTGTTGTAAAACTATAAGCGTGGCTTAGTCTACCTACATAGGATCCATTCCTAGATGTAGAACTGTTGGGTTAGGGGTGTGTGTATCATCTTAATTGTACATTGTTCGTTGCCGATGGAATGCTGTAAATCATTTCAGGTAATGGACAGTCAATATTTAATGATTAGACTGGAATGGTTTCTGGTTTCTCTTGTCAACCTACATTACAATGTAATGGGAGTTCTCAAACTTGCCTTTTAAAATTATTAAATTTCAAAGGATATCAGCGTTCTGACTCAGTTTGGTTAGACTAATGACTAGAGTCCAAAGTGGCCAGATGAAAAAGGAGATTAGCTTTGTAGAATCGGGAACTGCTGGTGAAACAGTACTTACAATACTTTTACTGTGTTCAGTCACCTCTCTATATCTGTGGGTTCCACATACGTGGATGCAGTCAACCACAGATCAAAAATATTTGGGAAAAAAATAGAAGATTGCATCTGTATTAAACATGTACAGACTTCTAATTCTCTAAACAATACAGTATAACAACTATTTATGTAGCATTACATTGTTATAGGTATTCAGGTCATCCAGAAGTTATTTAAAGTACACAGGAAGATTTGTATAGGTTACATACAAACACTGTGCCATTTGCATAAGGGACTTGAGTGTCCGCAGATTTGTGTATACTTGGGTAGTCCTGGAACCAGTTTCCCACGCATCCTGAAGGATGACTATATTTAAATGAAAAAGCAGATCAACCTTAGGTAGATATTGTTAGAAAATTGCATTAATGTAAACATTGATATTTTTTAAGTGCTGTTTGGTCACTTTTTTAAACTTCTTCTGTCTGTATTGACTGCAGTCTTTTGCTGTCTGGTATTTGAGACTGTACCCAAGTCTGCATTAGAATAAAGATCCCATGTAGAGATAGGATTGCCAGGTGATGGACTATGAACCCTGCTGAACCCTAACCATAAAGAAACATCCAGAGGATATAAAGTCCCAGGCTGGACGGGATGGTTCCTACCTTGTAATTCCAATGCTTTGAGAGACCAGGGTGGAAGAATTGAGTCCAGGAGTTTGAGACCAGCCTGGGCCACGTAGTGAGACCCTATCTCTACAACAAAGTAAAAGAAAGTCCATTTTGGTACAGGGAGGCTACTGTCACTTTATTAGTATAATTGTTTAATCTGTACTACTTTAAAACTAAATTTATATTTTCACTTCTTTTTCAGGTAGGTGTAAAAGTTGGTGTCCGAACCAGGGGCTGTAATGGCCTTTCTTATACTCTAGAATATACAAAGACAAAAGGAGATTCTGATGAAGAAGTTATTCAAGATGGTAAGTTTTTAACAAACATTTTTGGGCACTTTCTTTTGCCTAAAATTGTTAGCCTTGCACAGCACAAAGTAAAAAATAAGGATAGTAGTAGGAGCTTTGTAAATAGTGCTCACTGTGTGCGTAGGCATTGTTTGATGGAATTTCATGTATTAACTGATTTATACACAACACTGAATGAAGGTGATACCATATTATCCCTGTTTTTCTGATGAAGAAACTGAGGCACAGAGGGGTTAAGTAGTTGAAGGTCATATAAGTGGCTTAGTAATTCTTTCTAGAGACTGTGCTCTTAGTAACTAATTGATAAATTATTATATAAACTTGTTTGTTTTAACTATGAAAAACCATCGTTGTGTCCAAAAACTGAACCAACCTTAAGGCTTACAGTGAACCAACAGTTTTTGTGTAAGCAACAGTTTTATATCTGTGTCAAATAAGTACAAGTTGAGCATTCCAATCCAAAAATCTAAAATCTGAAATGCTCCTAAATTCAAAACTTTACAAGTGCCAACATGACACTCAGAGGAAATGCTCATTGGAGCTTTTTGGATTTGGGATGCTCAACCAGTAAGTATCATGCAGATACAGTCATGCATCACTTAACATTGGGGATACATTCTGAGAAATGTGACATTAGACAAATGTCCTGGAGTGTACTTACACAAACCTAGATGGTAGAGCCTACCATACGCCTCAGCTGGTTGATACAACCTGTTGCTTCTAGGCTGCAAACCTGTACTGCGTGTGACTGTGCTGAGTACTGTGCACAGTTCTAACACGATGGTAAGTATTCGTGTAAACATACCTAAACATAGAAAAGGTATAGTAAAATTTCACTGTAAAAGATCAAATGGGGTCAGGCGTGTTGGCACAAGCCTGTTGTCCCAGTTACTCAGGAGATTGAGGCAGGAGGATTCCTTGAGTGCAGGAGTTCAAGATTGTAGTGTACTGGCCAGGTGCCGTGGCTCATGCAGGTAATCCCAGCACTTTGGGAAGCCAAGGTGGGCGGATCATGAGGTCAGGAGTTCAAGACCAGCCTGGCCAACATGGTGAAACCCCGTCTCTACTAAAAATAGAAAAAAAATTAGCCAGGTGTGGTGGCACACACCTGTAGTCCCAGCGACTGGAGAGGCTGATGGAGGAGAATTGCTTGAACCCGGGAGCTGGAGGTTGCAGTGAACCAAGGCCATGCCATTGCACTCCAGCCTGAGTGACAAAGCAAGACTCCATCTCAAGAAAAAAAAAATTGTAGTGCACTGTGTTCATACCTGTGAATAGCCACTGCCCTTCAGCCTGGGCAACATAGTGAGACCACCATGTCTTTAAAAAAGAAAAAAGGAAGGAGAAGAAAATAAAACATGGTATGCCTGTATGGGGCACTTACAGTGCATGGAGCTTGCAGGACCGGAAGTTGTCCACGTGTCAGTGGGTGAGTAGGCAGTGGTGAGTGAATGAGAAAGCCTAGGACATTACTTTGCCATATTCTACACTTTATAAACTAATAACATTCACCTTAGTTTACTGAAACCTTTTTACCTTATAAACTTTGGGGTTGTTAACTTTTTGACTCTTTTGTAATAATATTAGCTTAAAATATACATTGTACAAATGTACAAATTTTTTTATGTGCTTATTCTATAAGCTTTTCTCTATTTTTTTTAACCTTATAAATGTTTTAATTAAAAACTAAGACACAAACACATGTACACATGTATTAGCTTAGGCCTCCACAGGGTCAGGATCATCAATATCTCTGTCTTCCACAACCTCCTCTTGTCCCATTGGAAGGTGTTCAGGGGCAGTAACACTCACGGAGTTGTCATCTGTGATAACACTGCCTTCTTCTGGATACCTCCTGAAGAACCTGCCTCAGGCTATTTCACAGTTAATTTTTTTTTTATAAGTAGAAGTACACTCTAAAATAACAATAGAAAGTATAGTATAGTAAATTCATAAAGCAGTAACATAAAACCATTTATTATCATTATCAAGTACTATGTAGTGTACATAATTGTTCATGCTTAGACTTTTATACAACTAGAAGTACAGGTTTGTTTACACCAGCATCACCACAAACACCTGAGTAATGGGTTGTCTTGTGATACTATGGTGGCTACAGCATTGCTAGGCAATAGGAATTCTCAGCTCCATTGTAATCCTTTTTTTTTTTTTTAATTTGAGACAGAGTCTTGCTCTCCCCCAGGCTGGAGTGCACTGGTGCAATCTCAACTCACTGCAACCTCCACCTCCCGGGTTCAAGTGATCTTCCCACCTCAGCCTCCCAAGTAGCTGGAACTGCAGGCCCACATCACCATGCCTGGCTAATTTTGTATTTTTAATGGAGCTGCATTATCAACTCATGTTTTTGAGGAATCCTGTATTTCTAATTTTTATTAAAAACTTCAATTCTGGCCGGGCACGGTGGCTCACGCCTGTAATCCCAGCACTTTGGGAGGCCGAGGCGGGTGGATCACGAGGTCAAGAGATCGAGACCATCCTGGTCAACATGGTGAAACCCCGTCTCTACTAAAAATACAAAAAATTAGCTGGGCATGGTGGCGCGTGCCTGTAATCCCAGCTACTCAGGAGGCTGAGGCAGGAGAATTGCCTGAACCCAGGAGGCGGAGGTTGCGGTGAGCCGAGATAGCGCCATTGCACTCCAGCCTGGGTAACAAAAGCGAAACTCCGTCTCAAAAAAAAAAAAAAAAAAAAAACTTCAATTCTTTAATTATATTTGCCACTGCCCCCATCTTCCACTCTATAATCTGTTAAAACCTACCTAAAATAAAATAAGTAACTTATTTATTTTGCCATTGGAAGTATGCATTTAGCTAGCTTGCAGTTCTTGCCTACGTGGGAGAATGAGGCCTAGATTCCTAAATGTGCTTTTTTATTAAACTAAAGTTACTAATGAATAAAGATCTTTTAAAAATATATTATTTTTAAAATTATATAACACATTATTAACCTCGAGGTTTTCATTTTAAGGAAGAGGTGACTTAATTATATATATATATATAGTTTATATTTAGTGAATTGCTCAGTATCTTATAAGGAAGAAAGTGTGAGACAGTCTCGCTCTCTTAACCAGGCTGGAGTGGAGTGGCACAGTCTCAGCTCACTGCAGCCTCTACTTCCTGGGCTCAAGCAATCCTCCCACCTCAGCCTCCTGAATTGCTGGGACTACAGGCGCTCACCACCATGCCCGGCTAATTTTTGTATTTTTAGTGGAGTCAGGGTTTTGCCATGTTTCCTAGACTAGAAACCTTTCTTAAACCGATTGTATTTTTTGGCTGGGCACTGTGGCTCACACCTGTAATCCCAGCACTTTTGGGAGGCCAAGGCGGGAGGATCACTTTAGCCCAGGAATGCAAGACCAGTTTAGGCAACATGGTGAAACCCCGTCTCTAAAAAAAATAGAAAATTAGTTGGTCCTGGTGGCGTATGCCTGTAATCCTGTAGGAGGATCACTTGAGCCTGGAGGCGGAGGTTGTGGTGAGCCATGATCATGCCACTGTACACCAGCCTGGGTGACAGAGCTAGACTCTGTCAAAAAAAAAAAGATTGTATTTCTAAAGATGCTGACCTCTACCTGTGTAATTATTAGGGAATAGTACCTATTTTCCGTCCATAACCAGAAAAGACTATTGTTGTACTGATTGATCCTATTAAAATAGCCGCATTGTATCACAGTCCTTTGTATATCTTTAAACTTAAATCCATGTATCTAGTGATGTTATTGCAGAACTTTCATAATTTTTTTTAATTTCATCATAACAAAACTCACTGAGAATATACATTTTCTTCACGTTGCAAACTGGAAAAATGAGTGAAGTATAGTGGAAGGTAAATTCTAATTTTGCATAAAATTGTCATGGAATTTACTTGTATAAAATTCTCCCCTGATGTGATTGTTTTAGACATAGATTCATATGCGGGAAAGAAGGGCAGACGGGAAACTGAATGCTTAATTCCTTAAGGAAATAATTTAAAATGTTCGAAAGCTTCCTGTTTGACTTTTGTTGATAGTCCCTATTTAAAGTTCATTTGTGCTTTGAATCAGCAAGTTCCATAAAGCTGCAGGCTTTATATGACACATATTTTCTTTTCCCCAAGGAGTCAGAGTATTCATCGAAAAGAAAGCACAGCTAACACTTTTAGGAACAGAAATGGACTATGTTGAAGACAAATTATCCAGTGAGTTTGTGTTCAATAACCCAAACATCAAAGGAACTTGTGGCTGTGGAGAAAGCTTTAATATTTGAAATCTCAGGACTCTTCTGGCTGTAGGTTCCAGGAAAGCTGGTGGAAGCCTTGGGGCTCACTGCATAAATCATGTGACTGTCACATGCTTAATGTATGGCTGCCTTGTAAGAAAAATAAAGTGATGCATTTTGAAAATGAAGCCAATATGTTAGATCCAGAAGAAATAATATTTATATTCTCTGTAGGGGACAGAAAATGAGACGCCGTCACTGTCTTTGGATCATTTAGATCTCTTGCATCCTTTGTTTTAGAACCAGTTTTATTAATTGACTTCCTGGGCACCTGTTTCTCCATTTCCTGAACCATGTGCTTAGACCTCTATTGAATGGCTTGAACATGCATCTCCCTCCGCATTTCTCCCAACCAGATCGGTGACTCCTAAAATCAGAGACAGGACGTCCTGACTGCTGGTAATAATGTGGTGGTGCATTGTTTCTTCCACCCAAACTTTTTATACATTTTCATCAAAAATTTCATTGTCAGACACCTCACTGCGTACCCTTTAATAGGCAAAGATTTTCTTCAACTGTAGTACAGATTCGTTCTGAATATGGCATCATAAGGTGAGAAAGACGTCATCCACCTGTTTTTTAATCCATTTCTTTTGCCACCCTATTTGTCTGCTCAGAGATGGGATCTCAGGCTGCCTTTGATTCTTCTAGTTGAGGGGTCTCTTAAAGCCATCTAGCCCACCTCCCTCAATTCCCTATGTGAGAAAGAAAAACCCCAGGGAAGCCAAACGGCTCCTGTCCACCCCTATTCCACAGGCCGGGGGAAAGCAGGGACTCTACCCCCATCTTCCCTTCCCTTGTAGGTGACACATGCTCTGCCCTCTGAGGCAATGGGTGAAAGCAAATGATCTGACTTCTTTATCTGGTCGACATTTTGAGAGAATTTCTTTATAATTTGATGGAGATCATATTATTTTTATTTTATTTTATTTTATTTTGAGTGGGAAGAATTTTAAAACCCTTTTATGTGAATTACCATCTTGTTTCTTTACCTTAGAAACAGTGGTCTGTAGCAGAGAAGACATTGTAGCAGGACAGAATTGTGCTTTTGGAATGTGGTCCTCATTGTGCAGGAGAACATAAGGATCTTTTCTCAAAATTCCCAGTGTGCATATACTTTCTGGTTCCTCAGTCCAGTTGCTAAAGTTCTTAATATTTTAGCCTAATGTTTTTATCACCAACTTTTCTTAAAATGTGTTTTTTTGTCACTTAGTTACTGATTTTCCTGGGTCTGACATATTAAGTATTCTGTGACATGACATCGATGCTTTTTTTTGAAAGCTGATTCTCATTAATTCAAGTAGCTGAGTTCCTTTATGTTTCTTTTATTCACTAAAGTAGCTGGCATAAAACACACCAAAACCTAGGGCGGTAGTTTTATGTAAATACTTATGAGTTTGTATCAATAATATAATTGTTGACCCACTTACAATTTGTGCAATACTGTATGTATGTGGAGATTGAGTTGTCAATTAAAAAAAAATGTGGCCTCTTTGGGATCATAAAATTGCCTTTTCTTGTTGAGGGGAAAGGGTTTGGGATAGTAGCTGCTAAAGCCAATAAAAAATGACTCCTTTTAGCCTAGACTGCCTGTCACCAAGCATCTTTTCCACCTGACACTGTTTCGTCCAGAGTCCTAGGTGCTGATTCTCCACACAGCCCTGGAGAGACCATCTCAAGTGGCTCTCGTCCCCCTGGCTTTGCTAGCATCGCTTTCCTCCTTGTCCCTCTGTGAAGTCATCTACCCCCCAAGCAGCTTCCTCATGTCCTCAGAAGGAGAGCATTATCACTACCTGGAGCACTTTTCCCTCTGCTGTCTGGGCTTTTACATGAATCTCCTCCACGAAGGTTCTCCACTGTTCACTCAGGCACGGTAGTGAGCACTGACTCTCCACTAGCCCTGAGCTTTCACAGGTCATCAGAGACGGTCCCAAACCCAGAGAGCTTAGACTTGGCACATGAGACACTAACGAAGAGCATCGATTGCCATGGTAATAAGTGTGTGAGCAGCTGGCGGTGATTGCATGCCCATTGCATGCCAGGAAGTGTTCTAATAAACATCATCTTCTCAGCAATCCGGAAATGCAGTTCTGACTACTGTCTTTTTCATAGATAAACCAAAACACAGCTTAAATAAAATAGCTAAGGTAACACTAAGTGGCCGAATCAGAAGCGCGCCCCGTGCCTATGGCTCCAGATGCTGTGCTCCTAGTTGTTAGGCCATGCTGCATGTTTTGGTATAACCGACAGAGTGTGCTTCTAAAAAGTATCCTTCAGGTTATGACCCCTGCACCCAGTTGAAAGAGATTTGAGGAAAAGGGAAGAGTGAACAGTAGTAAAGAGGACTGAAAAAACAGAGGGAAGCTAAGCACTCAGAAGGATGAGGAGCAGTAAGGCCGGAGGGCATGGTAGAGGCCTGGGGCATCTGGGCTTTCTGCAGGTTCTTTAGGCCTGGGGGCTACTGAAGTGTTTAGGGGCACCCCTTAAGAAGTGTCACCATGGCTGAGTAGGCTGACTGATGAGGGCAGGAGGAAGCTACTGCAAAACCCTCTATAATAGGACCTGAGCAGGGACCCATAAAGGCTTAGGAGGCAGAAAGGATGGGACTCTATCCATAGCCCAACCTCAACAGCCAGTGTTCTGTGACTCGTTTCTATTTGTATAGGCAGTGCTTGTACTGTTCATTGGTTTTGGTTCTTGTCTGTTGTACAATTTGAAAGGTTCTTGGAGACAGAAACAACAAATGTTTCTTCAATGTTCATTTAGCATCGGGCAGGTCAGAATTATTTTTGCAAAATGGCTCCATCCTATCTCCTTGTCATGCAAGCCTTAGCCCTCACCAGAAAGGTTCTGTCTGTTGCACCACGTTTGTCCACATTCTACTCACAAATACTGGGCATTATTGTGTAAGGCCATTTGGTAGTGCCCCTGGGTGATGTGTAGGCCAGCAGATCCGTTGAGCAGCAGATCTCAGGCTTCCCATGGTGAATTAGAAGCCCACTCTTCCACATCAGGCTGCTAAGTTGAATAGATCAGGCCATTAGGACAGAGGCCCACTGCTTCATTGTTGCAAGGCACCTCCCAGCCCTCTGTCACTGGACCCACCAGAATGATTTTTTTTTCTCAAACAGGAAAGCGGATTGGGAACAACCCCTACAAGATCAAATGTCCCTAAGATTTCCAGTATTTCCTAGGTTTCACTCGACAGGAAATACCTCAAAAAAAAGGCCTTTCTTGTCATGTTTTGATAACTGAGAAATCAGGAAATGGAAAAGTCTGTGTTAAGCTGAGCTGTAAGCAACATCAGTGTCTGATTTGAGCCTTAGAACAGATGCGACATGGGCCAGAGACAGATCAACCTAGAGAAAACCCAAATACAGCTCACCTGAGTTCAAGCCAGCTGGGAGACTGGCCTGGAAAGGTGTAGGTTTGGGGTGAGATGTGCCTGGATTTGGATCATGGTTCCTGTCATTTTGTAGCCATGTATCCTGTAGAACAGTCTCAGAATTTGGAGGAATGGGATTAGCTAACTACACATAAATGGCATCTGCTAACAGTAGACATTTCATAAACGTTGTCGTTCTCGTCCGTTTTAGACATTTTCTTGTGCCAAAAGGGATAATATGCTAGTGGGTTATCAAAGCAAGAGTTTAGGGGAAGAGTTTCAACACAATTAAGGATTTGTTGTCCCATATTCAAATCTGGGGGAAATTTGCTGTATTTCCTTCAAATAAATGACCACAGTACCTTCTTCAAAAAGAGCCATAAATTAAAACACAGAGAAATTTCATTCTCTTAGTGGCTGATTATAGACAAACATGCCTTAATCGAGGAGCTGTTTTGAAAAGCTTATTCCCCAGTAGGAACTCAAGTCTCCAGGGCCTGGGTGGGTCTCATCAGACAAGAGAGGAAGGAGAGAGGGAGGTGTACCCTAGCCTCAGCCTCTATTGAAATATGGAGCCATGTGGTGGTTAAGTCACTGTGAATGTGCTTCCCCCCTCGCTCCTGTACAAAGTGTTCAGGGAAGACTTTATTTCACGCCAACCTTTGCGGGGCAAGGGCTCTGTACCAGCGGTACTCAGCTTAAAACTAGCCTACTTCTTTGACAGCCTTGGTGAATCACTGCTTTTACTCCCACTAACTAGTGATTCCCAAATTTTTCATTATAAAGTACCCATTTATTGGGCCAGATGTGTTGTTGGCTCATGCCTGTAATCCCAGCACTTTGGGAGGCTGAAGTGAGCAGATCACCTGAGCCCAGGAGTTCAAGACCAGCCTGGCCAACATGGCAAAACCCTGTCTCTAAAAAAAAAATACAAAAATTAGTTGGATGTGGTGGTACATGCCTGTAGTCCCAGTTACTTGGGAGACTGAGGTGGGAGGATCACTTGAGCCCAGGAGGTGGAGGTTGCAGTGAGCCGAGATTGTACCACTGCACCGCAGCCTGGGTGACAGAGCGAGACCCTGTCTCAAAAAAAATAAAAAATACTCATTTATTGTTCTCCATGGATTCTGTGTTTTGAAGCAGTCCTCAAACTTTAAGGTGCAAATGAGTCACCTGGGGCCTGGACATGGTAGGTAGTTCACACCTGTAATCCCAGCACTGTGAGAGGCCAAGGTGGGTGGATCCCTTGAGGTCAGAAGTTCGAGACCAGCCTGGCCAACATGGCAAAACCTTCTGTCTCTACTAAAAATACACAAAAATTAGCGTGGTGGTGGGTGCCTGTAGTCTCAGCTACTCAGGAAGCTGAGGCAGGAGAATCTCTTGAACCTGAGAGGCAGAGGTTACAGTGAGCCACTACACTGCTTTTACTTCCACTAACTAGTGATTCTATAAATGAAAAACCAGCCTGGGCGACAGAGCAAAACTCTGGAAAAAAAAAAAAAAAAAAGGCAGATTCTATAACAGAGGTCCAGGGCAGAGCCTGAGATTCTGCATTTGCAGCAAAAGTCCAAGTGAAGCCAGTGCTATTGTTCTGCAGGCCACCTTTGGATGACAGGCTTTTGAAATATTTTCTCATTGGAAGAATCATCTGTATTTATTAAATTCTGCTTAAAATTGATAACCTTTTTGTACATCCATGTTTATAACAGCATTATTCACAATAGCCAAAAGGCAGGAACAACCCAGGTGTCCATTGACTGGAGACAGAGTGAGAAATTAATTTCATGGACACAGGGTTTCAGTTGGAAAAGATAAAAAAAGTTCTGGAGATGGAAGGCGGTGAAGTACATTGTGAATGTACTGAATGCCACAGAACTGTATACCTGAAAAGGGTTAGCATGGTAGGTTTCATGTTGTGGATATGTTGCCACAGTGTTCACAAGTTGTTAACTCAATTAATCAGACTATTTAAATACCCAGTAGATTGCATTGTGGGGAAATGGCTGTTTGAGCAAAATTTTCAGTGGTTGCTGCAAGGACCTCCCAGGGGTGGGGACAGAGTCTGGAGCACAGCTGCACGGCTCATGGAGAGAATTTGCATGGCCAGGCAGCCCCCGGTCCACTTCTCCCCACATCTGGGCAGGTGCAGAGAGCATAGCTCTACCTCCTATTATCTCCCTCAATTTCTTATTTGCACTTTGCCCATGTCTATAGAAGGAAAAACTTGACTGATTAGAAATTATATTCACGCCAGCCTGAGCAACATGGTGAAACCCCATCTTTACAGAAAAATACAGAAATGAGTCAGGCATGGTGGCACATGCTTGGGGTCCCAGCTACAGGCTGAGGCAGAAGGGAAAAAAGAAATCATATTCAAAATTCAGCTACTCAATGTTTACTCTTTTTAAAAATACCTTTCCATCATCCTCTACCATCTTCCCACCCATTATTCTCCCATCACCCCCCAAGCAGCAAGATAATTCCCCACCCCTTAGCTGTTTATGTGACCTTGAGGATGTCCATGTCACAATGGACAGTCACTTACTCAACACTAAGCAATGACACATGCTAGGAGTGGCACCGTGCCTTGGGGCTGCCAGCTGAATGAGACTCAGCCTCTGCCCTGGGAGTGCAGAGACTCAAGACGGATATGACCACGTGAAGAGACAACTGTAAAAACAAGCGGTAAGTGCAGCCACAGCCATAGCCACAGGGCACTGCGAGACCGCAGAGCAGTGAAAGCTAAGCTAGTCTAGGCTTGGCAAGGAGAGATGGAGTGATGTGGGCAGTGGCGAGGGAGATGGGAAGACCAGAGCTGAGAGGTGAGATGGGGTTTGGGTTTATCTTTACCAATGAGAGTGGGGAGGCTGTTTCATCTTCCAGGCAGGTCACAGAAGCTGGAACCCAGTTGATCATGCTGAGCCTGCAGACTCCCTCATCCCTTCCGGTCTTCAGCAATGACAGCCTTGCCCTCTCTTCCCAGCCTCTGTGCCTTCGTCCTCTCCTGTGTTCCCATGGACGCTTGGTCCTGACTTTGCATCCCTCCCTCACACCCAGTGTCCTTTCTTTTTCCTCTGCCACCTTGGAGGCTGATGTGGGAGAATCACCTGATCCCGGGAGGTTGAGGCTACAGTGACCTGTGTTCACGCCACTGTACTCCAGCCAGGGTGACAGAGTGAGAACCTATCTCAAAGCGGGGGGAAAAACACTGCTCTGTATGATACTATAAAAGTGGATATGTCTACGGCCATACCACCCTGAACACACCCGATCTCGTCTGATCTCAGAAGCCAAGCAGGGTCGGGCCCGGTTGGTACTTGGATGGGAGACTGCCTGGGAATTCCAGGTGCTATAGGCTTATAAAAAAAAAAAGTGGATATATGAGCTGGGCGTGGTGGTTCATGCCTGTAATCCCAGAACTTTGGGAGGCCAAGGAGGGCAGATCATAAGGTCAGGAATTTGAGACCAGCCTAGCCAACTTGGTGAACCCACATCTCTAGTAAAGATAGAAGAAAGTAGCTGGGCATGATTGTGGACACCTGTAATTCCAGCTACCAGGGAGGCTGAGGCAGGAGAATCGTTTGAACCCGGGAGGCAGAGGTTGCAGTGAGCTGAGATTGTACCATTGCACTCCAGCCTGGGCAACAGGGTGAGACTCCATCTGAAAAAAAAAAAAAAAAAAAAAAAAGTGGATATATGTAATTAAGTTTACACATTGTGAAATCTCATAGAATGCACAGTGCCACTAATGAACCCTAATGTAAACTGTCAAGTATGGGCTTTAGTTAGTAACCATGTGTTGATACCGGCTCATCAATTGTAACAAATGTACCACACAAACATAAGTAGTAAATAAAAGGGAAGCTGTGTGTGTGGTGCAGGGAAGGTGCGTGTGGGAACACTGTACTTTTTCTATTAATTATTTTTAAAAGAAGTCTTTTGTTAAATTAGCAATATAATAGGATAGTTGCTTACCCAAGAAAATTCAGGTTTTCAAATATTGCATTTTAAAAGCAATTGTTTCAGGAGAGGAGGGTGATCTGGCTGCAACATCTGCCACCCCACCGATCGCTAGGGTTGATTTGTCTGATCGGGCTGGTTTGGTGGGTGTCCCCATCCTCCCTCATCGCTCCATGTGCGCCCCTCCAGGCGCTGCGGATGACCTTCCCCATCAGAGGAGGGCCGTTCTTTGGTCAAGGGTATATGAGTAGCTGTACTCCTCTGCTAGAACCTCCAAACAAGCTCTCTCAAAGTAATTATTTCAAAGGAGGGATTGAGAGTTTCATCCTCTATGACAAAGTTAATTTTTCCTAAAAAATTTTAATAATAAATGTTGTCCTTAATAGTTGAATGTGCACAGCTATAAAACCCACATGAGAAAGCAATCTGGCCTCTGCATCTAATATCTGCTCAAGGTTGATGAGCTCTCTCCCCCTCGCTGTCAGCAACAGCTGGGTTGTTTGAGCTGCCCACACCGCTCATTCCCTGAGGCCATCGTGACAGGACACTGTCACCTTTGTCATCCATTGTGTTGATATATAAATCCACTCAACTGATCTGTTCCTGGCCAAGACCACAGCCTTTTCCCCTCTGAGGAGCTAAGTCTGACTGTCATATTTTCAGTTCTGATTGTGATATCAGTAGTAGCAAATTGCATTTCCTGTCAATCAATTGTGTTGTCAATTCACCCTCTGACAACTAGAGTAGAAGGCCTAAAATTATTGAGTGACTACTCTGTTCTGGTTGCCTTGCCAGACAAGCGGCTCCCCTGGAAAGACAGACAGCCAGACTCAAGGGGAAGGAGTCAAGGAAATCAAGCAGGAAAACCTATCAGGCATTTTGGGGAGAGATCAGGCAGGAGCTAATGAAGTCTAGATGAAAAGTGACAGCCGAGAGAACTGAAAAGGGGCAGGGCCAGGCGCGGTGGCTCATGCCTGTAATCCCAGCATTTTGGGAGGCTGAGGAGGGTGAATCACCTGAGATCAGGAGTTTGAGACCAGCCTGACCAACATGGAGAAACCCTATCTCTACTAAAAATACAAAAATTAGCCAGGCATGGTGGTGCATGCCTGCAATCCCAGCTACTCAGGAGGCTGAGGCAGGAGAATCACTTGAACCCAGGAGGCAGAGGTTGTGGTGAGTCGAGATCACGCCATCACACTCCAGCCTGAGCAACAAGAGTGAAACTCCAACTCAAAAAAAAAAAAAAAAGGAAAAAGAGAAAGAACAAAGAAAAAGAGGTAGATGCTGTCTCATTTGGCTTAACAGAACCTCCAACTGATTATAAACCAGGAGGGAGGAGTTTAAAAGGCCTGCTGATCTGCAGGGGAATCTTCAGGTCCCTATGGGCTCTCATCTCCTCAAGGAGTCTTCTCACTTAGACCAGCACTCCCAAAGCATGGAACCCAGTAATCGCTGCAGTGAGCCACAAGTGCTTTAGGGTTTCAGAGGAAAAGGCAATGTGTTGGCCTAAAGGAAGAAGCTGAGGCAAAATGAATATAAGTAGAGAGCTTATGTGAGCCAAATTTGAGGACTGCAACCCTGGGGATTTCGATTCAAGTTGCCCAGAATATATGCTCCAATCAGCAATTATAAGTGGGTCTTCAAAGGGAAAAAAGATGGGGCAGTTCTTGGTAAAATTGTTTACCAAGTATTTACATTGGTTCATTAAAATACCATAAGCTTCTTTTTTCTTCTTTTTGAGACAAAGCCTCCCTGTGTTGCCCAGGCTGATCTTAAACTCCTGTACTCAAGTGATCAGCCTCCTGTGTAGCTGCGATTACAGGTACATGCCACGGTGACTCACTCAAAATAACATAAGCTATTGATTGGCTATGTGTTGTTCTTTGTATCACAAATTCCAGAAACATGAAGACATGGGTGAGGGTCATATTGTGCAGCCTGTAACATTTTAGGTTATATATCAGCTAGTCTAGAAACTACAGGCAATAAAAGAAAAATACAAGATGCCTTTAAACAATTAACCCTGTGCATAGGTTAATGAAACTCTCCTGTCTCTCTGCTAAATTTTGCATTCCTCACATTCTTCAGACTGCTCTGAGCTACTTTCCTTTCCCAAATGAAACAGTTGTAGTCACACTTCATAAATTGAAAATGTAACATAGTAATGATTTCCCAGAAATCTCATTTTATTCTTAATAGTCCTTGCATATTTAAATGTTGAGCATTTTCCACAAAGACGATGTTAATCAAATGTTCTTAAATAACATTCAGTTAACAGGATACAGTTCATTCTGGTTAATATATTTTTCACAACATTCGTTTATTTCTGTTTAGTAAGTCTACAATCTTTATCATTGCCATTGGGTTATATTAGATTGAGTTAGTGGCTCAGAAGTATTCACTGAATCCTAAAATAATGATGGAGACAGTAGTGGATATTCCACACATCAGGATAATCTGTGAACACACATAATGCTCATAATTCCAGAATGATGTAGAATGGCAACCAGGACTCACTGGGTCACGCACATCTGCAGGTGTGATGATCTTGCATGAGCAGCCAAAAAGTGAAAGTAAGAAGTGCCACAATGAACATCTGAAAAATATGGTTGATTAAATCCAAGTTCTCCTTCCCCCAGACCCCTGAGCACAGTTATAAGACCTGGCCAGATGAGATTGTTAGGGCTCAGAAAACAACACCCCTGTAGGAGCCAAGACAAAATGTCCTTTTTGCCTCCTACAGGTTTGCTAAAAAAATAACTTACAAGAGACAGATTAACTGGAGAAAAGGCATATGAACTTATGGGCACATAGGAAAGAACCACAGAGTGATTACTCCAAACACCCAGTGGGGTACAGATGCCATCTTGAGGTTACCAAAAGAATGGGAGCTCAGAGAATGGCCCCAACAGGTTATAGTGGTAAATCAGGTTATGACGCAAGACAGGTTATGGTGGGGAGAGAAGAGGAGGCCTGGCTAGCAACCGTGGTCTTGCTGTGTAGATGAAACCTCATAGATAGCAGCCTGCAGAAAGAATAGATGGTAAATGTTTCTGACCTTCAAAGGTGTCAGACTCTCACTTAATCTTTCCTAGATCAAACAAGGGAAGGCTCAGAAGAAGCCTGGCTGCATCAAGGCAGATTCCGTACAGATGCAGATCTCCCCACGAAAGACAGCTTTGCAGGGCTACTTCTGCTGGCTGGCTCTCTGAAGAGACACCTCAAAATATATCAAAGAAGGATATTTTGGGGGTAAAATATTTTTATTTCTGTCAGTCCTACTTTGAAACTTTGAAAGGCCCCCCTTTCGGGCCTTCCTGCTCACTCCCTTCTATTAAGATGTGGCCTGTGGCCAGGTGAGGTGGCTCACGCCTGTAATCGCCGCACTTTGGGAGGCCGGGGTGGGTGGATCACCTGAGGTCAGGAGTTCAAGACCAGCCTGGCCAACATGATAAAACCCCATCTATACTAAAAATACAAATATTAGCTGGGTGTGGTGTTGTGTACCTGTAATCCCTGTTACTCTGGAGACTTAAGGCAGGAGAATCGCTTGAACATGGGAGGTGCAGGTTGCTGTGAGCTGAGATTGCGTCTATGCACTCCAGCCTGGGCGACAGAGCAAGACTCCATCTAAAACAAAAAGTGATGTGCGTCCTTCCAGAGGATACTCTGTGAATTCACAACTATGTATAGATTCTCACTTGATAGACGAACATATTTTCTCTCGTACATAAAATACATATTTGCCTTTTTTTTTTTTTTTTTTGAGACATAGTCTCGCTCTGTAGCCCAGGCTGGAATGCAGTGGTGTGATCTTGGCTCACTGCAACCTCCGCCTCCCAGCTCCTGGTTCAAGCGATTCTCCTGCCTCAGCCTCCTGGGTAGCTGATATTACAGGCACGCACCACCATGCCCAGCTGATTTTTGTACTTATAGTAGAGATGGGATTTCACCATGTTGGCCAAGCTGGTCTTGAACTCCAGACCTTGTGGTCCACCCACCTTGGCCTCCCAAAGTGCTGGGATTACAGGCATGAGCCACTGTACCCGGCTTGGCTTCATTTTTTATATCATGGACTATATAATTACTCTTAGTACATATTTGACATTTTTAATTAATAAGTTTCTAATTGATAAATTATAAGCTGTACACGGCAGCCAGAGTGCTCCTTTAAGAATAAATGTAAGTCAGAAAAACAAAACAAAGCTGTGCCAACTACTCAGCTCAGCCTGCTGTACAAAGAGTCTTGTGGCAGCAGAAAAAAGAAAGAATGTAAGCTAAAGCCTGTCTTTCTTGGAGCCTGTGATGGCTCCTTCGTTCCCTCTCTGCAAGGCCCTAAGAAGATGGGGTCTCACTTCCTTTCCCCTCCTCTCTCCCTCTCTCCTGTTTCTCTTGCAACCTACTCTTCCTCCAGCACATGGCCTTTGCCCTGGCTGGTCCTTCTGCCTGGAAGGTTCTTCCCCGTTTTTCTCAGGGCTCACTGTGACCTCTACAGACTTTGGCTCAAATATCACCTTCCCAGTGAGGTCAACCCAACCACCCTATTTAAAGTTGTAACCCTCCATCACCACACTCCCAATCCCCTTCACACTGATCTCTTTGATAACCTTCATTGCACTTAAGGGCTTTCAAACTTACGCGTTCACTTACTATATGTACGATATTCTGTCAGTTCCCCCTTGCTAGCCTGTAAACTCCACAAGAGGCCGGGCGTGGTGGCTCATGCCTGTAATCCCAGCACTTTGGGAGGCTGAGGAGGGTGGATCACTTGAGGCCAGGAGTTCAAGACCAGCCTGACGAACATGGTAAAGCCCCATCTCTAGTAAAAATAGAAAATTTAGCCATGCATGGTGGTGGGCACCTGTAATCCCAGCTATTTGGGAGCCCGAGGCAGGAGAATCCCTTGAACCCAGAAGGTGGAGGTTGCATGAGCCAAGATCTTGCTGCTGCACTCCAGCCTGGGTAACAGAGTGAGACTCCATCTCAAAAAAAAAAAAAAAAAAAAAAAAGAAAGAAAAGAAACATATGACTTTTCCTATAAAAACTCGTATATGTAAGACATCAGGGAGTTTGGTTCTTAAGCATGAGAATCGCCCAAGTCTCCTCGCTTGGCATCCTGTAATACATGCTTCAGTTTCTCTCTCTGCAATCATGATTCAGTGTTTGGCTTTGCTGTGCCCGGCAGACAGACCCAAGTTCAGTTTGATAACAGTCTCCCTCCCACAACCAAAGCCATTCTTGGTCCCCTGAAATAGATGAGGATCCCCCACCTGGAGAGAAGAGGATAGGTGTCTCTCAGCCAGGCCAGCTCCAGGCAGGACCTGGAACACACAGCCCCAGTTCTCTCCTGGCATCTCTTTCTCATGCCCAGGCAGAAGGGCCTAGGGTGTGCTAAATTACATGGCTGAAGTGGAAATCAGAACGTGTTCTTGTCGAAACAGTGTAAGGCAGCACTCATGATGGACAGAGGTATACTGGGTGAGTTGGTGGACTGTCCATCATTAGTAAGAAAAGCAAAGAGGGAGCTGTCTGTATAAGCGTAGAAAAAATAAGCTTAATATGTGGGTTACCTGATGAAAGGGTTAATAAGAGAAGACGGAGGAGAGGAGGTAGGGCACAAAAGAAAAGCAAATTGGGGCTGGCGCAGTGGCTCATGCCTGTAATCCTAGCACTTTGGGAGGCTGAGGCAGGTGGATCACTTGAGGTCAGGAGTTCAAGAGCAGCCTGGCCAACATGGTGAAACTCTGTCTCTATTAAAAATACAAACATTAGCCGGGTGTGGTGGTGTGCACCTGCAGTCCCAGCTACCTGGGAGGCTGAGGTGGGAGAATCACTTGAACCCGGGAGGCAGAGGTTACAGTGAGCCGACATCACGCCACTGCACTCTAGCCTAGGTGACAGAGCAAGACTGTCACAAAAAAAAAAGAGAGAGAGAGAAAGAAAGAGAAAAAGGAAGGAAGGAAGGAAAATTAAATTGCACTGAAAAATGTATGTGTGACAAGATCCTATTTATGCACTATAGCATAATACATAAAACTATGGGATCTGATGTCAAACTATCTGGTTTCATCTCAGATTCGATATTTACTAGCTCTGTTATTCTAGGGAAGGGGCATTACCTTGTGTTTCAATTTCTTCAGATGTAAAATAGGGATTATAATTGTACATATGTCAGAAAGTTGTTGAGTGGATCAAATGCGGTAATACATTTACGTTCTTAGGACCGTATGCTTATAAAGGCATATAGTAAATGCTCACAGACTATCCATTAGTATTCATAGCTCTTAGTAATGGGCAGTATCGTTGAATTTGTGTGCACTGGTGCCTTCATTATATATAAGATGCATAATGCTCAGGGCACTGAACTGCTCCACCGTCAGGAGTCTCTTACCCTGAGTGGTGCTGGGTGCATCCTGGAAAATTCTAACAACCCAGATTCCCTTTTACACGTACCAGGCAGGCCCTTCTGTTAACACAGTTTTCCTTCAAGCAGATCACAATGTAACTGACTAGATTTTTGTTTCCTTTTAAAAACAGCTTTGTTTAGGCATAATTTACATAAGATAAAACTCACTCTTTTTAGCATACAATTCAGTGATTTTTAGTGAATTCACAGAGTTGTTCAACCAACACCACAATCTAACTTGAGAACTTATGGCGGTCATCACTAAAAGAAACATGGTGCCCATTTGCACTCACTTCCCAGTACCCCCTCCAGTGCCAGGCAGGCTGGAAGGGTTTGGTTTGCTGCTGAGTCCTGGTCCAGGCACCCAGGCCCTTCAGGGAGTGCAATAAGCCACCTTGTTTGGACTCCCCTAAACTATGACTCCTCAGTGAAACGTTAAGCAATCTCCCTTGATGTGTAATTTCTACAGATAGCTGCCTTCATCCATTTTTTTTTCTTTCTGCTGATTTAAAGTGTGTTTTTTTAATTGCAAAATTAATAAATCTTCATTGTAAAATACATAAAAGTGCAAAGAATTGTAAGGAAGAGAACACAGATTTCTCATAATCTTACCGCTAGATGGAACTGTTAACATTTTTAAGTGAATTGTATATGTTTTTTTTTAAAAAAAGAATTGTATTATAGATACCTTCTTATAATCTCCTTTTGTTTAGTATAAATATTATTTTTTAAATTTCCTGGATGGGCATGGTGGTTCACACCTGTAATCCCAGCACTTTGGGAGGCCAAGGCGGGTGGATCACGAGGTCAGGAGTTCGAGACCAGCCTGACCAACATGATGAAATCCCATCTCTACTAAAAATGAGCTGGGTGTGGTGGCGCACGCCTGTAATCCCAGCTACTCAGGAGGTTGAGGCAGGAGAATTGCTTGAACCCGGGAGGCGGAGGCTGCAGTGAGCCAAGATTGTGCCACTGCACTACAGCCTGGGTGACATAGTGAGACTGTCTCAAAAAAAAAATGTCATTAAACATTTCTGTACAATTTTGTAATTTCCCCAGATTTGTTCAATTATGAGCTCATCATTGGACATTGTTTTTTATTTTTTTCTATTATACATAATACCTTTTTTGCATCTCTGGAGATCTATTTTAGCACACATCTCTGCCATTTCTTATGCTACCCTCTCTCACTCCACTTGGAATTACTTCTTTACTTACTATAATAATTCATGAAAGAAAAATCTAAAGATACAAGGAAAGGAAAAGTTCCACTGTCACCCAAACTCTTAGGGACTACTGCTTGGGTAATCCCACTCTTTGCGTATGTCTCTCCATATTTTAAAATGAATATATAAGTCTTCACTATAGATATATTTTAAACAAAAAGAAGATCATATTCCAGGTGTTTTGAAATTTTCCAGCTTTCTGCTATGGTATCTAGTTTAACTCAACTGTAATATGAGAACAGACATTGTATGTTTTTCTATTCTTTTAAATTAATTCATGTGTGTTTCATGGCCCAGAGTCTGATCTATCTTGGTGAATGTCCCAGATGAACTTGATCTTAGAAGAATGTGTAATCTGCCATTGCTGGATGGAGTAATAGTCTATAGATGTCAATTATATCCAGTTGATTGATGGTGTGTTGAGTTCAACTATGTCCTTACTGATATTCTGCCTGCTGGATCTGTCCGTTTTCAGTAGAAGGGTGGTAAAGATCCATCTATTTCTCCTTGTAGCTCTATCAGTTTTTGCCTCACATGGTTTGTTTCGGGTTGTTTGTTTGTTTGTTTGTTTTTTGAGATGGAGTCTCTCTCTGTCGCCCAGGCTGGAGTGCAGTGGTGTGATCTCTGCTCAGTGCAACCTCTGCCTCTGAGGTTCCAGCAATTCTCCTGCCTCAGTCTCCCGAATAGCTGGGACTAACCACAGGCACCCACCATCACACTCAGCTAAATTTTTTTTGTGTTTTTAGTAGAGATGAGGTTTCGCCATGTTGGCCAGGCTCGTCTCGAATGCCTGACCTCAGGTGATCCGTCTGCCTCAGCCTCCCAAAGTGCTGGAATTACAGGCAGGAGCTACCACACCCGGCTTGCCTCACATGTTTTGACACTTTGTTATTAGGTGCATTCATGTTACAAATTGTTATATATTGACCCCGTTATCATTGTGTAAAGCCCCTCCTTATCCCTGTTAAATGTTCTTGCTCTGAAGTCTGCTCTGTCTAAAATCAATATACCTATACCTGTATTCTTTTAATGAGGATAATATCTCTTTCTCTATCTCTTTACTTTTGATCTATAAGAGTTCTTATACTTAAGTGTGTTTCTGGCCAGGGACAGTGGCACACACCTGTAGTCCCACCTAGTTGGGAGGCTATGGCAGGATTGCTTAAACCTAAGGAGTTTGAAACCAGCCTGGGCAACATAATGAGACCCCATCTCATTAAAAGAAGTAAATAACAAAGTGTGTTTCTTTAGACAACATATAATTAGTTGGATCTTCTTTTTGGTCCACTCTGATACTCTCTAATTAGTGTATTTAGACCACTGACATTAAAAGTGATTGTGATGTGTTTGTATTCATATTTACCAAACGTTTTACTATTTTTTATTTGTTGCCCTTGCTCCTTGTTCCTATTTTTGTCTTCCACATTTTCTGCCTTTTGTAGTTTTAATTGAGCATTTTATACGATTCATTTTTTTCTCCTGTTTTAGCATATTAATTATATTTCTTTTTTGCTTTTTTAGTGGTTGCCCTGGAGTTTGCAATGTATGTTTATGACTAACTCAAGTCCACTTTCAAATTACACTATAACACCTTGCAGGCAGTGTGAGTAACTTATAATAACAAGATACTCCTAATTATCCCCTCTTGTTCTTTGTGTCATTGTTTCATTTTATAATAAGCTTTAATTGTTTGAATGCATTTTTGCTATTATATTTTGTTTTGTTCTTTTTTTTATTTAGAGATGGTATCTCCCAATGTTGACCAGGCTGGCCTTAAACTCCTAGGTTCAAGTGATCCTTCTGCCTCGGCCTCCCAAAGTGCTGGGATTACGGGCATGAGCCACCCAGCCCAGCCTGCTATTATTATTATTAACAAACTGTTATCTGTTTGATCAATTAAAAATAAGAAAAATAGGAGGGAATTACTCCTTCTCTAATACTTTTCACTTCGTTATGTAGATCTGAGTTTCTTACCTACATAATTTTCCTTCTCTCTGAAGAACTTCTTTAACATTTCTCCAGGCAGGTCTACTGGCAACACATTCCCTCAATGTTTGTTTGAATGAGAAAGTATCTCTCTTTTACGTTTTTTTCTTTTTTTTTTTTTGAGATGGAGTCTCACCCTGTCACCCAGGCTGGAGTACAGTTGTGCAATCTTGGCTCACTGCAACCTCCACCTCCTGGCTTCAAGCTATTCACCTGCCTCAGTGTCCTGAGTAGCTAGGATTACAGGCACGTGCCACTACACTGGCTAATGTTTTGTATTTTTAGTAGAGACGGTATTTCACCATGTTGGCCAGGCTGGTTTTGAACTCCTGACCTCGTGATCCATGGGCCTCAGCCTCCCAAAGTGCTGGGATTACAGGCGTGAGTCACCACACCCGGCCCTCTCTTTTACTTTTGAAGGATAATTTCACAGAATACAGAATTCTAGGTTGGTGGGTTTTTTCCTCTCAACACTTTATTTCATTCCATTCTCTGCTTCTTTGCATGCTTTTTGAGAAGAAGGAAGAGGTAATTCTTATCTTTCTATTTATAGCAAAGAAGAATTACTTCTAATCTTCCTGTGGCTTCTTTCAAGATTGTTTTTTATCTTCAGTTTTCTGCAGTATGAATATGATATACCAATGTTAACTTTTTTGTTTGGGTTTTTTTAAATGCATTTAACCTGTCTTATGTTCTCCAAACTTCCTGGATCTGTGGTTTGGTGTGCAACATTAATTTGGGGGACTTTTAAATCATTATTGCTTCAAATGTTGCTTCATTTCTTTCTTCTCCTGGCATTCTCATTATGCATATGTTATACCTTTTGTAATTGTCCCACAGTTCTTGGATATTCTGTTACCATTTTTGTCCAGTGTTTTTTTCTCTTTACTTTTCGGATTTGGAAGGTTCTGTTGAGAAATCCTCAAGCTCAGACATTCTGTCCTCAGCCATAGCCAGTCTACTAATGAGTCCATCAATGGCATTCTGCATTTCTGTGATGGTGTTTTTGACCTTTAGCGTTTTTTTGATTCTTTCTTAGAATTCCCATCTCCCACTTACATCACCTGTCTTTTCTTGCATGCTGTCTACATTTCCTATGAGAGCCCTTAGCACATTCATTATGGCTGTTTTAAATTCACAGTCTTGTAATTCCAGCATCCCTGCCATATCTGAATCTAGTTCTGATGCTTGCTCTGTCTCTTCAAAGTCTATTTTTTGCCTTATAATTTTTTGTTGAAAGCCGAACATGATTTCTCTAGGTTTCTTCTTGCTCTTCTGGAGGTTTCTGCCCTGTTCTCAGGGAGCTTTCTACTTCAGTAAGCTGCAATTCCCTGTATTTGCCTGTCTGTCTCTCTAATTTTAGGGCAGCGATTTGCCCTGTGACCTTACTTCTCTGACAGATCTAAGAAGAGTTGCCGGTGCCTTCCAAGCTCCTGGCATGCCAGAGGAGAAACCACACTAGAAGTCCCTTTGCCCATATTTAAATTTGGTTGTCTTTTAATTGTTGATTTTTCTTTTCTTTTTTTTTTTTTTTTTGGAGACAGGGTCTTGCCTGGTCACCCAGCTGGAGTGCAATGGCGCAATCTCAGCTCACTGCAATCTCCGCCTCCCGGGTTCAAGCGATTCTCCTGCCTCAGCCTCCCAAGTAGCTGGAATTGCAGGCACCCATCACTATGCCTGGCTAATTTTTTTGTATCTTTAGTAGAGATGGGGTTTCACCATATTGGCCAGGATGATCTTGAACTCCTGACCTCGTGATCCACCCGCCTCATCCTCCCAAAGTGCTGGGATTACAGGCGTGAGCCACCACGCCCGGCCTTAATTGTTGATTTCTAAGTGTTCTTTGTACATGTGTATACAAGTTCCTGGCCAGATGTATGATTTGTAAACATTTTCTCTCATTCTGTGATTGGTGTTTTCACAATTTTTACTAAAGCACACAAGTTTTTAATTGTGATGAAGTCCAACTTATTTACTCTTTTCTTCGTAGTTTATGCTTTGGTGTTATAGCCAAGAAACCATTGTCTAACCCAGGGTCACAAAAATTTACCCCTATGTTTTACTCTAGGAGTTTTATAGTTTCAGCTCTTTTAAGTTCATTTTGCGTAGGGATTGAGATAGGGGTCTAACTTCATTCTTCTATGTGTAGTTATTTAATTCTCCCAGCACCATTTATTGAAAATACTATTTTCCTCCATTGAATTGTTTTGGTAACTTTGTCAGAAAATCAATTCGCCATAATTGGGTTCTGTCTAAATAATTTTAAACCTTTATTTCATTTCCTGTTATTTGTGTATTCCTTTTATATGACACAATAGCTGTTCGACATTGTGGTTCTCTCAATTTCAGCTTCAGTTCTATTATGTTTTTATTTAGATTGTCATAAAACAGAAGGAAGGACATTCTGTTTGACTAAATGGGGAATCAGAGTGAGCATAGGCTCAAAGAAAGAATGCACGGAAGCACAGAAAATTGTTTCAGAAACAACAAGCCAGCTGGCTAAAGTATAGAGAACATTTATGGCATTGTGGTAGCACTGAAATACGATATTTTTAAATGATAGACAAGGGTCGGGGGCAGATTGTGGATAGTCTTTTTAAGTCTGGTCAAGAAATTTATAAATTGGCCCAGCGAAGTGAGTCACACCTGTAATCCCAACACTGTGGGAGGCTGAGGCAGGTAGATCACCTGAGGTCAGTAGTTTGAGACCAGTCTGGCCAACATGGCGAAATCTCATCTCTACTAAAAATATAAAAATTAGCCAGACATGGTAGCACATGCCCGTAATTCCAGCAACTAAGGAGGCTGAGGCAGGAGAATTGCTTGAACCCAGGAGGCAGAGGTTGCAGTCCAGATGGCTCCACTGCACTCCAGCCTGGGCGACAGAGTGTGACTCCATCTCAAAAAAGAAAAAAAAAGAAAAGTGAGGCTTGTAAAAACTACACTGGAATTGATAATTAAGAAGTTGCTATTGCTTTTAAGAATTCAATTTTATTTCATCAGCCAGGTAGAAGATAAATGTCATTATACTGAAGAATACATGATGAAAATATAAATGTAGCAAGTTCAGAGGTAAAGAAGAGACAAGGGTCCAGAGTTAGTGGTAGGATCACAGTCAAGAGAAGGTAAGGTGTATTGTTACCCCAAGTGAAAAACATTTTACGTATTTGCAAAGAAAGGAAGGAGTCATTGGGGAACATTAGACTGCAGATAAGAGAATGATAGAGAAGCAAGAAGGAAGAAAAGAGTTGTTTGAAGGGAAGGGAGGACAATTGAGGGGAAATATTCCACAAGAGTTATGAGGAGGGTCTGGGTGCAGTGGCTCATGCCTGTAATCCCAGCACTTTGGGAGGCCAAGGCGGGTGGATCACTTGAAGTCAGGAGTTTGAGACCAGCCTGGCCAACATGGTGAAACCCCATCTTTGGCGCTGACCATGATGCTGAGCAGGAAGCAGCAGCCGCAGGCCCAGTGACTGGCGGCTCAGTGACCATCAGCCCAGTGACCAGCAGCCAGGTCTTCACCTGGGTCCTCTCAGTGAAGCCAGGGTGGCCACCCCATCAGACAAAGCTACTGAGCCATCTCCTGACAGGTGCTCCAGTGCAGTAAATGTAATTTGAAAAAGGCAGAAGGAACCCATGGCTTTAGCTGGCTGCCCGGATTCCTTTTTGTACCATCCCTACTACCAGGACAAAGTGGAGCAGACACCTCGCAGTCAACAAGACCTGGCAGGACCAGGGCTCCCCGCACAGCCTGACCAACTCATGAATCACCAGGAGGATGATGTGGACCTGGAAGCCCTGGTGAGCGATATGAATGCACCCCTGGAGAGCATGCAGCTGGACACGGTGCCCCTCCTGCAGAATGGCCAGCATGCCCGCAGCCAGCCTAGGGCCTCAGGCACTTGGTCCGTCCAGCCTCAGGCATCCCCAAGGCAGGGCGTGCAGCGCTCCCAGCCCGTATACATCCTTGCTGTCAGGCGCCTTCAGGAGGAAGAGCAGCAGTTTAGAACCTTGTCTCTGCCGGCCATCCCCAATCCTTTTCCCAAACTCTGAGGTCCTGGGAGCCCCTCTGAGCCAGGCTGCCGCAAAGCAGGATGTTAAAGTCTTTAGTGAAGATGGAACGAGCCAAGTGGTGGAGATTCTAGCAGACATGACAGCCAGGGACCTGTGCCAGTTGCTGGTTTACAAAAGTCACTGTGCGGATGACAACAGCTGGACACTAGTGGAGCACCACCCGCACCTAGGATTAGAGAGGCGCTTGGAAGACCGTGAGCTGGTGGTCCAGGTGGAGAGTACCATGGCCAGTGACAGTAAATTTCTATTCAGGAAAAATTATGCAAATACGGTTCTTTAAAAATCCAATGAATTTCTTCCCAGAAAAGACGGTTACTTGGTGCCAGCAGTCAAATGGCAGTCAAAGCCAGCTTTTGCAGAATTTTCTGAACTCCAGTAGCTGTCCTGAAATTCAAGGATTTTTGCATGTGAAAGAGCTGGGAAAGAAATCATGGAAAAAGCTATATGTATGTTTATGGAGATCTGGCCTTTATTGCTCCACAAAGGGAACTTCAAAGGAACCCAGACACCTACAGCTGCTGGTAGACCTGGAGGACCGCAATATCTTCTTGATCGCCGGCAGGAAGCAGTACAGCGCCCCCACAGACCACGGGCTCTGCATAAAGCCAAAGTCAGGAACGAAACTAAAGACCTGAGGTTGCTCTGTGCAGAGGATGAGCAAACCAGGGCATGCTGGATGACAGCGTTCAGACTCCTCAAGTATGGAATGTTCCTTTACCAGAACTAGCGAATCCCTCAGCAGAGGAAGGCCTTGCTGTCCCCATTCTCAACGCCAGTGCGCAGAGTCTCTGAGATCTCCCTCGTGGCGATGGATTTTTCTGGGCAAACAGGAGGTGTGATAGAGAATCCGGCAGAGGCCCAGAGTGCAGACCCAGAAGTGGGCCACGCCTGGAGAAAGCGAAGCACACGGCTGAACATCCTAGGTAGCCAAAGTCCCCTCCACCCTTCTACCCTAAGTACAGTGATTCACAGGACACAGCACTGGTTTCACGGGAGGATCTCCAGGAAGGAATCCCACAGGATCATTAAACAGCAAGGGCTCGTGGACGGGCTTTTTCTCCCCCGTGACAGCCAGAGTAATCCAAAGGCATTTGTACTCACACTCTGTGTCATCACCAGAAAATTAAAAATTTCCAGATCTTACCTTTCGAGGACGACGTGCAGATGTTCTTCAGCCTAGATGACGGGAACACCAAATTCTCTGACCTGATCCAGCTGGTCGACTTTTACCAACTGAACAAAGGAGCCCTGCCTTGCAAACTCAAGCACCACTGCATCCGAGTGGCCTTATGACCGCAGACGTCCTCTCGGCTGAAGACTGGAGGAAGTAAACACTGGAGCGAAGAAGCGGTCTGTGAGTTAGTTAAGATCACACGTTGATTGTGCACCTGGGGACCCAGAGCGAGATGGGTTCATTCGGTGTCAGCTGACCAAGATTGACTACTTTGTTGGACTTAAACGACGATTTGCTGCTGTGAACCCAGCAGAATCGCCTCCCTCTGCATTGGCCAAATTGGGGAGTTCATGAAAGATCCAGCGCAAATTTGAGAATAAACTGGAATGATCATCTTGGCTTGTGCCGCTTAGGAGCAAGAACCGAAGAGAAATGATTGGAAATGAACTCCTGCCCTGGAATAATCTTGACAATTAAATTTAAATCTTTTTCCGTTAAAATAGTGTTTATTTCACTTTGCCTCTGCCCTGTGTTCTGGCGCCTCCTCCCTGGGGCGGCGTGTGGGGCTCACTCTCTATCTGACCACGGGTTGGGGGACCGGGAACCAAGGAAGGCAGTGAGAGCTGGACAAACAGTTGGAAAATGCACCGCGGCCCACAGCGCTGGCGGACCATGCGCGCCCCTCCCCTGAGCCTGCCCGCCACGCTGGAGCCGACACTTCCCGCATCCTACAGGGGACGACAGTTTAGGCCCCGGGGCTGGGGCTGGGGGCGAGGGAGCCGATGCAGGGAGGGTCTGCGGGGGCGGGGGGCTCATGGCCGCCTGTCCCAGCCCTGCCCCGGGCGGGCGGGTGGGTGGAAGGCCCAGCTCGCGGCCTCGTGATTGGGCTTCGCGGTAAGTGGAAAACCGGGGGCGGGCTGGCGGGGGGCGCTTGGCGGCATTGCAAGATCAGAATCACAAGCTCGGCCGATGGCGAGGGACGGAGCGCGGCCGTCCCCAGGCTGGGGAGGCGCCGTCGGGACCGCTGAGCCGCAGGGTGCGCTCACAGGCGGTCCATCCGGAAGGTGTCCTCGGTGGCCGTGTCGGCCAGAACCGCGTCGGGGTCGTTGAGCATGTGCAGTTCGTCGAGGGTCAGGGGGTCGATCTTGAGTTCATCCAGGGGAAACTGGCTGTCGGAGTCGAAGCTGACGTCGCCGACCCCGGCCAGAGAGCTGGTCAGTTCTTTAGAGAAGCTGGGGGGGACTCTCCTGTCACTGTGAGGATGTTGGGGATGCCGCTGCAGCTGGCGTAGCGCAGCTGCCGCGAGTCCAGCAGGCTCCCGTGGCTGCCCGTGAGGCCCATCACGGCCGCCCGCGAGTAGTTGAGGGTGGAGCCGGGGCCGGACAGGCTGCTGGAGCTGATGGCGTTCTCCATCGTGCTGAACTGCTCCAGCTGGTGGGACAGAGCGTTGGCCTGGCCGCCATCTGTTGCTCATAGTACGCGTCCCCAAACACGCTGCCCAGGGTGGAAGTGTGTTGCGGGGAGCTCCCCGGGGAGAAGGCTTGATTAGAGGCTGGCGAGGTGGGAGACTGGTTGGCCGGGCAGCCGGCGCTCCTGTGGTACTGCTGCAGAGCCGGCGCCGAGGCGATGTCGATCCCCATCGACGGCTGGCCGGGGTTCTCTGGGGGGCGCTGGGGGAGAAAGAACGGTACCGTGACCGCGATTGGGGATGGCTGGCAACAGGGGGCCGCAGGGGGACAGGCTGACGGACGCCTGCGGGGGTGGCGGGGGCGGCGGCTGCTGCGACGCTGGCGGCGGGGGCTGGGGCTGCTGGGAGCCCGTCTGGGTGAAGAAGGCGTAGGGCAGCTGCTGCTCCAGAGACAGGGCATCCATGGCCACGGCCTGAGTGATGGGGGACAGGGTGGGCGATGCCTGCTCACGCCTCGCCTCTGTGCTCAGGGACAGGGGGCTGACGCCGGCTGGGCGGTGCTGCAGAGAGGACCCAGGTGTGCTCATTTCCTGGCCGGCGCCGTCGATGCCCAGGTGCGTCAGGTTGGCTTTGAGGTTGCCGGTGCTGCTGGCGCTGCTCAGCGCGGGGAAGGTGGGCTCCTCGGGGTCCAGCGGGATCGGGAGCGGGGAGGGGAAGTGGATGTTGGTCAGGTCGGGCAGGGAGCCCCCAATGTTGTGGGTGGCCAGGATCAGGGCTGTAGTGTTTTCCTGGTCGGCGGATGGGAAGATGTTGATTCCGGGGACCTCACAGGACTTGGGCCTGGATCCCGTCTTCTTGGTGTCCCACTCTTGCTTGGAAAGGTTTTTGTCTGCCTCTGATGTGGTCTCTTCCATTCCTGGGACTGTTAACAGTAAGACTTTTTTTCTGGTTCACGTCCTGGGACCCACTGGTAAAGGATTCTGGCTGTGTGGGCGTCATTTTGCTCTGGTGCAGTGCAGAGTCAGAATTGGTCTTTCTCCAACTGGTGTCCGCGGGTGGCCGGAGGTACACGGTGCCGTAGGGGCAGCTGTCGGCCTGCCGTCCGTGCTTGTCCACTGACGGGCCGGCGGTGCGGGGAGCCGAGCCGGCCAGGCTCCGGTACATTCTCTCCACCAGCCCGTGGTTCCGGGTGGTCCGGCTGGTGTCCAGGCCCGAGGATTGGAAGGGGGTCTGGAAGGGCAGGTGCATGGCGCCACTCCCAATCTGGTTCACATTGAGCAAGGCCCCGCCGTAGTACTGGTCGCGGCTCGGGCCCAGTTGCAGGTACTGGGATTTCTGGAGCTGGAGCCGCGCGGCCCGCGTCAGGCTCAGGTCCTTCATGACCTCCTCGAAGGCCGCCGTCTCCTCTGACTGCTTCTGATTGTGCAGCACGATCTTCTCGATGAATTTCCGCGGATTGTTCGAAATCGCCATCTTCTCACCGCCGCCGCTGCCGCCGCCTCCTCCTCCACCTCCTCGCCCCCGCCACTCGCCCGCGCCACCGTGCAAGCGCTGGCTGGGCCCCCTAATTTTGTATATACAAAATAAGCCAGGTGTGGTGGCACATGCTTGTAGTCCCAACTACTTGGGAGGCTGAGGCAGGAGAATGGCTTGAACCCAGGAAGCAGAGGTTGCGGTGAGCCGAGATCATGCCACTGCACTCCAGCCTAGGTGACAGAGCGAGACTCTGTCTCCACCCCCCCAAAAAAAAAGAATTATGAGAAGGATAAAATATATCACCCTGGGTGGGAGAGAGAGAAAATTAACGTTAGTTGAGCAGAGAGAACTTTTTTCTTCTGCTTTGGAGGAAAGGGTGAAAAGTTGGGAGTGAGTGCAAATGGACAACAGGATACCACCCTTGGGAGTTCCTGTGAGATGTCCTTGCCCTTCACAGTAAAACGCAAATTTGCTCTGGGAATTTCTGGGAATAACAATGAAGAAAAGTGCCACAGAGCCCCTGCAAGAGCTCCACTTTACTTGCACGAATCTTTAAACAGGCCCATTGGCCATATTTCCATAACTTCTCCAGGAACACTCTCCATGAGAGATTGGATCAAAGGGCTAATCTAGATTTAGGTATTGACTTGGATCAAGCAAAAAGACTGAGGTTAAAAGTTTGCTAGTCGAGTCAGCATTTAAATGTATAAAAGCATTTTTGGCTAGTGATCTGTTTCAGCATTCAGAATCCTGACACTTCAGTGAGAGGGAGGTGCACCCAAAGGTAGTTTAGCAAAGGGGATTAGCAAGAATCTAAACTTCTTTGTGCTCCATTCCCTGTCATCAATACTACTGTAATAAAATGAGGACATATTTCTTAGCTATTGCTTTGACTCTCTGTATAGAGAGTTGCAAGATTGGCCGTTGAGGTTGGACATTGTCTACTTGAATCGGCACTGCTGATTAAAATTGGGAGGCGACCAGGAAAGAGAGAAAGGAGGGGAGAGCGGAGAGAGGTTAAATCTTTCCCTATTCTGAGGGAAGGGAGAATATATATTAACCCTTGGTGATGGGAGAGGGCAGCCTTCCTGTGGTGAACAACTCTGAAGTTGTCTGAAAGGCAATACAAATAGTTGACTAGAAGGCATTGAGAGGTGTTAGATAAAGCACGTTAGAGAAATATTTTCCTTTGTAGGAAACGTTTCTTTCCTTTGCAGAAGGAAAGCACAATCAAGTCTTATTTCAACTGTCTAGGGATAAAAAGCTCTGTGGCAGGCATGCTGCACTGTACCACTTTAGTCCTGCATATCAATGTAGTGATCTCAGTAATGACAAATAGTGACAAAAATGTATTTGGAGAATATATAGATATATATTTGGAGAATATATATGTGTGTGTGTGTGTGTCTGTGTGGCTGTGTGTATGTGTGTGTGTGTGTGGGGTCCATTCTGGGTTTTTCTACTTTGCTCAGGAAGGAGAAACATAGTTGTTTTCACTTCATCCCAAATACCGAGTGAGTGCTTTTGGTTCATCTCAGGCACTCATCCCAGTGACCACAGCTGCCAGTCAGGATACAGTGGTATCCTGTACCTAGAAACATATTTTCCCTCCATACATTCCCTTACCTACCAATAAGGGTTTCACTGGAATAAGTTAAGGCAAGAATGTGAAGTATTATGAACTTTATCTGTATTTATTGCTATATAACAATTCACCCAAAGCTTAGTGGCTTGAAACAACAATAATTTACTATTTGTCAAAATTTTAGAGTTGCCTTGCTCAGCTGGGAGGTGGTTCTTCTCCATTTGGGATCTGCTGAGGTTGCTTATGCTGCTGTAGTCATCTGGAGGCTTATCTGGGGCTGGGTGAACCAAGATGGCTTCCTCTACATGTCTGTTGGTTGATGCTGGCTTCTGAGTCTGCGTGGTCTCTCCAGATGTGCAACCAGTTCTCTTTACGTGGTGACTCAGGCTCTTAAGAATGTATAGAAAAGCTGCAAAGCTTCTTAAGGCCTGTATTCCAGCATTCACACTGTGTCACTGACACAATGCCAAGCATAGGCCAGCCCAGTCAATGTGGGCTGAGAGAACTTAACTGCCACTTATCAGTGAGATGAATTATGAATATTCTGTGGCCATTTTTAATCTTTTGCAGAGTAATTAAGCACAATTCCATCTGTAAAATGCCTTATAGTGTATCTGGCACAAAGCAAATTATTTTCAAAATGTTTATTGTTTTTATTATTATCATTACATATGAGCCTTTTCCTTTTGAATAAAAAATATATATATATTTTGTGGGTAAGGAGGTGGGTGAGTTTTTCTTTAGATGAACTGAAAGTTGATCAGAATATCTAAGGCAAAAAAATAAAACCATCTGGCTGGGTGTGGTGGCTCATGTCTGTAATCCCAGCTACTTGGGAGGCTGAGGCAGGAGAATCTCTAGAACCCCAGAAGGCGGAGGTTGTGGTGAGCTGAGATTGTGCCATTGCACTCCAGCCTGGGCAACAAGAGCAAAACTCCATCTCAGAAAACATATATATAAAATAAAAAATACAACCATCCATATAGGATTCATTAAACTAGTATTAAAACTAAATACACATGTTGTAGAAGAATTTGGATATTTCAGAGAAATGTTCAGTTGAAATGTGACAAATTTGGCAGACCTAAACTAGGAAAAAGCAAATGAAAAATTTAAATTGTGCCAGGCGCGGTGGCTCACGCCTGTAATCCCAGCACTTAGGGAGGCCGAGGCGGGTGGATCACAAGGTCAAGAGATCGAGACCATCCTGGTCAACATGGTGAAACTCCGTCTCTATTAAAAATACAAAAAATTAGCTGGGCATGGTGGCGCGTGCCTGTAATCCCAGCTACTCAGGAGTCTGAGGCAGGAGAATTGCCTGAACCCAGGAGGCGGAGGTTGCGATGAGCCGAGGTCACGCCATTGCACTCCAGCCTGGGCAACAAGAGCGAAACTTCGTCTCAAAAAAAAAAATAAAATAAAATAAAAATTTTAATTGTATTGATATGCTTTGGATTTGTGTCCTCATCCAAATCTCACGTTGAATTGTTATCCCATGTTGGAGATGGGGCCTGGTGGGAGGTGACTGGATCATGGAGGATTTCCCCCTTGCTGTTCTCATGATTGTGAGTTCTCATGAGACCTGGTTGTTTAAAAGTGTGTAGCACCACCACCCCCCGACCCACTTCGCTCTTTCTCCTGTCCAGGACATGTAAGACGTGCCTACTTCTCCTTTGCCTTCCCCCAATAATTGAGGCCTCCCCAACCACGCTTCCTGGACAGCCTGAAGGACTATGAGCCGATGAAACCTATATTCTTACAAATTACCCAATTTCAGATAGTTATTTATAGCAATTCAAGAATGGACTAATACAGGTATAAAATATTCAAAATGTCCCACTCACAAATTTCTGAAGATTTAAGAAGTATCACCTCCTCTTTTGTATTTTATCTGGTTTTGATCTTTGGTTTTGTCTTATATTGCGTTTTTAGGAATTAGGGAATAAAATCCCAGCACGATGTTCCTCAAAGGAGACACCAGTCCAGCTGAGGACAGTGGAGACACCAGTCCAGCTGAGGACGGCAGAGGGGCTGCCCTTCTTCAGTGTTCGGTATGTGCTTAACATTGTATGACGGAGTGTACACGGGGAGCTTTACATTCAAGAATCATAAACATTCAAAATATCAAACACACAGTGACATACTTGGGGAGCCATAGGAAACACCACAATGTCTCTTTAGTGACTTAACATTCTTAGTCACAGACAAATGTAGCTCTTCCCAGGGCAGGTGAGCAGAAGTGCTGAACTGTTTTCGTGATAGTTTGGTTATATAATTGGTTATAAAGCACCATTCACCACTGTTAGCTCACTTTTTTTTTTTCCTTCTTTAGGAAAAGATGCATTAACCAAAGAATAATCCAGCCCAATTTCCAGGTTGAGGATTTCATGATATCGGTCCAAACATCACACTATTTAACTCCCCAATAAAACATTGGAAAAAAGATTATCAGTGCCAACACATTTACATATAAAATCTCTACTTATGTACCAATTTCTAAAACAGTTACAAGATAGATACACAATTTGGGGTAAACTAACAAAACAGACTATCATAAAATATTAAAGGCAATACTCCTGGTCCATGGGCCCTTGTCACCTCTTACTTGAAGTTGGCGTAACTGAGAATGCATTAATATATTCCTGCAGAACTCATACTGGTTCCAGGGTCTGGACCATGAGTAGCCTCTGTAGCCACAAGCTCTTGACATTTTGGAAGACATCCAAAATCCCTTCTGTTTTCACACACATTAGTTCACTTTCTTTTTTAAAAAAATTTTTAATTTTTTTTAATTTTTTTTTTTTTTTTAAAAGATGGGGTTTCACCATGTTGGTCAGGCTGGTCTTGAACTCCCGACCTCAGGTGATCCACCTGCCTCGGCCTCCCAGAGTGCTAGGATTACAGGCGTGAGCCACCGCGCCCGGCCTCACTTTCTATTTGTTGCCCTTGCAATAACATTGACTAGGATTGAAAGAAAACTCTGTATTGGGCTAAACAACCTAAATTTTGGTTCTAACCTGAGACTGTGGCCTCTTTGACTTTCCAATGTAATAACCTAAGAAACCTCTTAGAAATGATGGGATTTGTAGGCAGTAGAGAATTTTAGATGGGGACAGGTCCTCTCCGGGATCTCTTACTGTTTTTTCTGCCAACAACTATTCCCAGACACTCCATAAATGCAACCATTTGCTCTGGTCAAACATTTCAGTAAGCAATGACTATTACAGCCTCCTCAGCACTGGATTCCTGAACATTCTGGGCTCTTTGAACACCAGGAAGAAGCTTTGATATCTAAGTGATCTGGCACCCTTTCTTCCTTCAAAGAAGTATAGCATTGTTCAAAGCAAGCAAAGGCCACAGTCTCCCACAGCTGTTTCTCTCCATGGTCACTCATAGAACTTTAGAGTCGGAAAGATGACTTCAAGATTTCTGAGTTGAATTCTAACTGCCCAATTTTATGACAAGCGTTTATAAGACGTGTCAAAATAATACATCTTTATGGGAATGAATCTGAGATTTGACCTCTCTGTTCTCTATTCCACATTGCCACAGTTGACTTGGTTTAGTTAGGCAAAGATATGTTCCAAAGATAAAAATGCTTTTGTTTTTATGGTTATTCATTGTCCTATGGTTATTTGTTATTTTTTCTAGGATTTGTGGGTCTGCCCAAATATTACATTTTTGTCAGTCTCGTGACTTGCCACTTTTTTTTTTGTCCACAGCTGCCAGAATTATATGCATGTATTGAACATTTTAATAAGGAGAGCAAGAAATCAAATCTTCTAAAAATACATGGTATTTCACTTAAGGAAGCACAGGAAGCCCTTGCTAAAAACCTGAATGTTCTGTCATTGACCAAGGGCACTTATGTGAGAAGAGATCTCCAACCTGTTAGCAGGTGCACAGTGGTTAAAAAAGAGAAGAAGCCAGCATCCATGACTGAGCTCCTCCACCGCACCTTACTGGAGGGCTCACTCCCTCCAGTGGAGAGGCTCTCCAGGTCCCAGCAGAGGCTGTCACGGTGTGGGATCCCCCCTCCCAAGCACACTTTTCCTTATGAAATTCTCATTGATCACTCAAATGCCTTGGCCCAGGTTACCACACAGAAGAAGGTTCCAAGCTCCAAAATCGTATGCAGGCTAGGCATTTCCAGTGCCACTACAGAAAAATTCATCTTTGAAGATAAACTTCATAGATACCTCTTAGTTGACCCAGGTAATTTAAACAGATGAGGCCACATGGCAGAAAAGGAATGGAAGTCTCATTGCAAATTTACTAGAGCAGACATACTCAAATACTGACCTACAGCAATTTTGCAATTCTGGGGTTCATGGCTGAACAAGCCTGGGAAACATAGAAAGACCCCAACTGCACAACAAAAAAATTAAAAATTAGCTGCGCTAGGTGGCATGTGCCTATAATCTCAGCTACCTGAGAGGTTTAGGCATGAGGATCACTTGAGCATAGGAGTTCGAGGTGGCACTGAGCTATATCACACCACTGCATTTCAGCCTGGGTAACAGAGAAAGAACCTGTCCCTAAAAAATGAATAAATAAAAATAAAAATAAATTAAAATGCAGAACAAGGAATCCAGAATTCCAGGATCAAGTCCCAGATTCGTTCTTAAAAAGATGTAATACATTCTTAAAAGATGTATTATTTAGGTGTGACACTTAAACTCTCCTTTACAAAATGAACCAGTTGAACTTGGACTCTAAGGCACTCAGAGCTGTTTGTTTCTTGTTACATGAAGTTAGTATTATTTTTTTATTCTTCAGTATCTTGGCTTTAATGCAATTAAGGGCTATTTTTAAGAGTTTTTTTTTCATGACACTTTATTCTTTCCTTATTGATCCCTTTCTAGCAGAGTTTTTAACAGAGGCCACCAACAACAGGAGGAAATCTTGATTTCTGATTCTTTAATAGAGAGGTGCCCATAAAAGGCAAAGGATC
This sequence comes from Aotus nancymaae, assembly GCF_030222135.1. Classification (NCBI taxonomy): domain Eukaryota; kingdom Metazoa; phylum Chordata; class Mammalia; order Primates; family Aotidae; genus Aotus; species Aotus nancymaae. Next base: position 27,608,173 of record NW_026988455.1, read on the forward strand.
ACACAAGTTTAAAATACATGAAATGTATGATGCTGAATTTTAATGAGAAGGGAGTGTCTTACACTCTAGGTCTCCGTTTTACTTATATAATTTGAGAGAGGTAATATTTTGTCATTTTGTTAATACATCACATCAATTTGTACTAACCTTCTGAAGTAGGTTCTTGATTCAAAATAAGACCATTTTCACGGCAAATATAACATCACCATTTTTTTTTTTTTTTTTTTTTTTGAGACGGAGTCTTGCTCTGTCGCCAGGCTGGAGTGCAATGGCGCAAGCTCGGCTCACTGCAACCTCCGCCTCCTGGATTCAAGCGATTCTTCCGCCTCCGCCTCCCGAGTAGCTGGGACCACAGGCATGTGCCACCATGCCCGGCTATTTTTTTGTATTTTTAGTAGAGACAGGGTTTCACCATGTTGGCCAGGATGGTCTTGATCTCTTGACCTCGTGATCCACCCGCCTCAGCCTCCCAAAGTGCTGGGATTACAGGCATGAGCCACCGCTCCCGGCCTCGACATCACCATTTTTATATTAAAAGTAGTGGGATGGGGCAACATGGCAAAACCCCGACTCTACAAAAAAAATTTAAAAATTAGCCAGGCATGGTAGCATGCACCTGTAGTCCCAGCTACTCAGGAGGCTGTGGCAGGAGAACTGCTTGAACCCAGGAGACAGAGGTTGTAGTGAGCCAAGATTGTGCCACTGCACTCCAGCCTGGGAAACAGAGCAAAACTCTGTCTCAAAAAAAAAAATGTAATGGAAAAGGCAGAAGGAGCAGATTTAAAGGAATAGATTGATTACTGTGAGTATATTTGGTCCAAGAAGTTGAAAGAGTCTTTGCTGTAACTCCCTACATTGATGTCTTCACAGAGCTAAATGCAGGTTCCTTTCATAGAGTCCTACTTTGTGTGCTTGGAGCCTAGGTAGAGGTGCAATAAAAGTAATCGTAGTTGCAGTGAGCCGAGATTGCGCCATTGCACTCCAGTCTGGCGATAGAGCAAGACTCTGTCTCAAAAAAAAAAGCAGTCGTAGGACTGGCCTAGATAATTCACAAAGTACACAAGTAAAGTCTGGGACCAGAGAGGAAAAAATCATGAAAAGCATTGAGACTCAGTAAGAAGAGCTAGTCACAAACCTATTGAAGAAGGGTTTTGGATGATTGATAGGGTCTTGAACATTTATGACTTTGCCATCCATAGGGGCCAAGTTTTTCTTTCTTCCTAATGCATGAATTACCTGCTGTTACCTAACTTCTGGAGGTCTCTGATGTGGCCTCACAAACTCTGTGTTGGAGTCTCTTCTCTGCCTCTGTATCTTCATTTACCTAACTTCTGGAGGTCTCTGATGTGGCCTCACAAACTCTGTGTTGGAGTCTCTTCTCTGCCTCTGTATCTTCATTTCCTGAGATCCTGGAGGTAAATTTCTGGTACATGTCATGTCTATTCAAGAAATATGCATGGAACCAGGCAGGCATCTATATGAAGGATATCCAGTAATCCCTTAGGTGTAATTGGTGTTGCAACAATTCATCTTCTACTCTCCTACTCAGTCCAGAAAAACTTTAGGATCCTGGTATTCCAAAGTATACTACAGGACATATCCCTATTAGCACCACGCACTGGTGGAGGAAAAGGGAGTTTTGCTCTTCTCCTATTGTATGAGCTCCTCTTATTCAGGCCAAATCTTGTAGAATCATGTAGTTTAGGAATGTGTTTGACCAAAAATAACAGGAAAACCAAACGGGTTATTTTTCTTATATAGTTAGAAGTCTAGGGGTGTGCAGATAATGGCTGGAACAACGCTTTTTATCTCTCTATTTAATGAACACATTGTAATTGTACATATATATGGAATATGGAGTACAATATATATTTCAATAGATATATATGTTGTATAGTGATTGAATCAGTGTAGTTAGCCTGACCGTCATGCACTTACCATTTCTTTGTGGTGAGGCCTTTTTATTTTTGAGACAGAGTCTCACTCTGTCGCCAGCCTAGAATTCAGTGGCGCAATCTCAGCTCACTGCAACCTCCACCTCCTAGCTTCAAGTGATTCTCCTGCAGCTGGGAGTACAGGCGCCTGCCACCATGGCCAGCTAATATCTGTATTTTTAGTAGAGATGGGGTTTCACCATGTTGGCCAGGATGGGCTCAATCTTCTGACCTCGTGATCCGCCCGCCTCGGCCTCCCAAAGTGCTAGGATTACAGGCGTGAGCCACCACACCTGACCTGTGGTGAGGACTTTTAAAAACTTTCCTTCTAGCTCCTTTGTAAGATACCATATCTTATTGTTAACCATCCTTGCCCTCTGTGCACTAGAACACCAGAATTGATTCTTCTTATCTAACTCTTTTGTTGTAAATTAATTTTAAATTTTTTTTTTTTTTTAGACACTCTGTCACCCAGGTTGGAGTGCAATGACACAATCTCAGCTCACTGCAACCCTGACCTTCTGAGCTCAAGCAGTCCTCCCATCTCAGCCTCTTAAATAGCTGGGACCTCAGGTGCATGCCACCATGCCTGGCTAATTTTTGTATTTTTTGTAGAGATGGGGTTTCACCATGTTGCCAAGGCTGGTCTTGAACTTCTGAGCTCAGGTAATCTGCCTGCCTTGGCTTCCCAAAGTGCTAGGATTATAGGCATGAGCCACTGCTCCTGGCCCATTTTAAATTTTTTTGAGATGGTATCTTGCTATGTTGCCCAGGCTGGCCTCAAACTCCTGGGCTCAAGGAATCTTCCTCCTTCAGCCTCTTCAGTAGCTGGGACTTCAGGTGCATGCCACTACGCAGGGCTTCTAATTACAACTCTGAACCCATTGACTTATCTCTCCTCATCTCCCACTCCTTACTCTGTCCCTGGTGACCATGATTCCACTCTCTGTGGAGCCTTGCTTTCAAATGCCTCCAAGGACCTGGGCTCTGCCATTGTTTCGTGTGTACCTTTTGTTTTCACATCCAAAAGACATCTCCTTTATTCTCAGGTGCTGTGGCCACATTCCAGGCAGGAAGAGGTAGGATAGGATGAAGGTCCACATTGATACTTCTGTCCTCTTTTAATAGGGAAGGAACGATTTTCTAGAACACCTCTTCCTAGGCGACTTCTTTGTACATCTTCTTGGCCAGAATTGTTTCCAATCATCACCCCTTCCTGCAGGGAAGGATGGTGAATAGAGTTCTTAGCTCCCCTGTCTATAGCAGAGGAAGGCAGAAGAGAATTGCAATGTATATGGAGTGAGCCAACCTAAAGCGACTGTCAGAGATCATGACATGAAGTTCTTTTTTTTTTTTTTTTTTTTGGGACAGAGTCTTGCTCTGTCACCCAAGCTGGAGTGCAATGGCACGATCTTGGCTCACTGCAACCTCTGCCTCCTGGGTTCAAGCGATTCTCCTGCCTCAGCAACCTGAGTAGCTGGGATGACAGGTGCCCGCCACCAGCTAATTTCGTATTTTAATAGAGATGAGATTTCACCATGTTGGCCAGTCTGGTCACTTTGGGAGGCCAAGGCAGGAGGATCACCTGAGATCAGGAGTCTGGGACATGAGGCTCTTTAGTCACCAAAATCATCAGCTCTAGGACCTTCTCTTGTCAAAGATCCCCTTCCTTCCTTTTGCCACTTCTTTGCTATGCCAGGCCTACAAAGATCTTGTCAAACTCCCTGAAACTTGGCAACTGGCCTTATCAACGGACTATTGAACACCATGGCCAGGTGTAGTGTTCTACTTGGGGAGGTATGAGCCCAAGGAAGAGTCTCTGGCACCTGTCTTCTACTTCAGGCATGGACAGAGTCTATATAAAGACTTTCTACCACAAAGGCCCAGGCCCTCCCAGTACAGGGAGGGAGGACTGATTGGGGTGGGGTGGTGTCTGCTCAGTCTTTGAAGTACAGGTGACCTGCTCAAATGTCACCACATGGGGAACGGTAAAGTCACCCACCAGAAATAGACTAGCCCTCCTGCTCGTCATCTGCTGTGACCATAATTCTCCTGACACTTATCTCGGTGGCCCGTTGACTCCTGGTTTTACACTCAAGCCCCTGCCTTCAGCCTTGCTTATGTTTTCAGCATTGCAATATATTTAGCCATGAAACGGGGGGAGGAGAAGGGAAAGGGGAATGGCTGCTGGGGAGGGGAACATGCGTTGTGTCTTTGCTTGATTCTTTCTCCTTGGCTCATTGGCTCCTTGAAGGAATTGTAACTGCTAATGACACCTCAAGCTTGTGGGTCCTGAACAAGTATGGAGAATGGCCAGATTCTAGCTAAGCCACTGCCCTTTTATAGTTAGGGCTTACATTAGCATCTTGGAAGAAATGATGCTAACGATCTGTGCACTTCTGATCCATCTTTCTCCCTGTTTTAGGATCCTTTTCTCCTCCCTGCTGCTCTCGTTGCTCTATAGAGCTTTCCGTTTGCACATTCTGTTAGGATCCAAGCACAGAATGAGACACTCCCTCCACCTGCCCGGGCCCTGCAGGGGTCCACTCAAGCCCAGTTAGCCAGACACACTCAATTCCTGTTTAGGAGCATGCTTTACATGAAATAAACACCACAGGGTCTCCCTTAAGTTTATAAAGCTTCAGGACAGGCGCAGTGGATCACTCCTGTAATCCCAGTACTTTGGGAGGCCGAGGCGGGTGGATTACCTGAGGTCAGAAATTTGAGACCAGCCTGGCCAAAATGGCAAAACCCCATCTCTACTAAAAACAAAAAAAAATTAGCCAGGCATGGTGGCGCATGCCTGTAATTCCAGCTACACGGGAGGCTGAGGCAGGAGAATCACTTGAATCCGGGAGGTAGAGGTTGCAGTGAGCTGAGATTGCGCCATTGCCCTCCAGCCTGGGCAACAAAAGCAAAACTCTATCTCAAAAAATTTAAAAAAATAAAAATAAAGCTTTAGAAATGGCTTTCTGCCAGAAAGAGGGGACTCAAGTTCCTCCAAGGTTTATTCTGTCCATGAAGCATCTCTGAGTAATGAAAGGTTGAATAACACCACCACACCATGTGATTCTTTGAAAATATGATTCTTTTCAGAAAAACAAGTCATGGATCTAAGGGATCTGGAATGGAGATATTTTAAGGGGATTGTGAAGTGGAGGCACACTACTGCAATTTCCTTCACAGGCGTAAAATACAACACTGAGAAGAGATTTGTAGAGAGCCAGGACATGCCTGATGTTATTTTCCCCCCTATAGTTCGCAAGTCTTTAGTCATTTATCCTCAAATTGATCATCAAAATGAAGGAACTTATTCTCTTAAATGGAATATATAGTGTATTAAAATGTTTTGGACATAGATTTCTGCTTTTGAGAGCATTGAATTTATGGGTCAAGAAGCCAAGCACCCAATAGAACATCTGAACTGAGTGTGTACAACACACATAAAGGTGTATTATAAAATTAAGTCATTATTATGGAGCAAAGGGTCCAATTTAATCTGCTCATGTGAGAAGTGGTTTGGACTGTGCAACCCATCTGGACCAGGGCTAAAGTAAATAGGTCATTTGAAAAGAAAGGGTGTGTTTGAAGAACACCGAAGCAAGAACAGCTCTTTAAGGAATTTTAAGCACACAAGGAAGTTCATCATCATAAAAGTATTTGGCAAATTCCACAAATAAATTAACAACTGAGAACATGAGAACTTAAATATATTAACTGCCCAAAGACAAAGAAGGAGACAGCATCTATGAAATAAGAACAGGAAGATTTGAAAAAGAACAAATTGGAAATCTGGGAAGTCAAAGATATAGTCACTGAAAATTATAATGATAACCCTTGGTAATTATCCCAGTGGTACCCTGGATATATCTGAAGAGAGAGGGCTAATAAGTTGGAAGACAACATTGAAAAGCTTATAGATGATAGCACAGTAAGACAGAGAAAGAAGAGTATTGGAGGGTAGAATGAGAAGTTCAGAAATGTATGCAATAGAATCAGCCGAAAAAAAGAGAATGAAAAGGAAGTGCTATTTGAAAATAAAATGACAAAAAATTCTCAAGAAACACATGAGATTTTGAACTGAAAAATATCAGACTGATAGCAAGATATTGATAGTAGATATATACCTAGAAACACTGTAGCAAAACTATAGACCACTAAGCCTTAAAGAAAAATATAATCTACAAAAGAGCGATGGACTACATACAAAGAAATGACAAATTGACAGTGGAACTCTCATTAACAATAGACATCAGAAGGCAATAGTGTCATGTACTCACAATGCTGAAGGAAAACAACTATCTGTAATTCTATAAGCAGCCAAATTCTTTCTGAGGAATAGGGGTAAAATAAATATGTCAAAAAATACATGAGCCTAAAATGTTTACCATCCATAATCCCTTGCTTAAAAAAACTACTAATAAAGTATGTATTTTAGTAAGAACCCAGAGGGAATGCAAGAAATACTGGCAAGCAATTAAATTGTTGACAATATATGTGTCTGTGATTGTATAGATATTAAAATATATTTCTGGATTCTGTTTCCTAATATATTATTTTTAAAAGTTGTCTCTATATAAGTGAAATTATTCTGTAATCTCCACTTTTTGCACTAGTTTTTAAAACCAGATTTTGGCATTAAAATTTATGCTGGCAGCCGGGCGCAGTGGCTCACGCGTGTAATCCCAGCACTTTGGGAGGCCAAGGTGGGCAGATCACTTGAGGTCAGGAGTTCGAGACCAGCCTGGCCAACATGGTGAAACCCCATCTCTACTAAAAATACAAAAATTAGCCGAGTGTGCTTGGGTACCTATAATCCCAGCTACTCAGAAAGCTGAGGCAGGATAATCACTTGAACCCTGGAGGTGTAGTTTGCCTTGATCCCAGATTGTACCACTGCACTCCAACCGTGGCGATAGAGTGAGACTCCATCTAAAAAAAAAATTATGCTGGCTTCAGCACAGTGGCTATCTTCAGCAGAAGATACTGTGTAAAATAAGCATGGGGTGGGTATTAGGGGTGCAAAAACTGTTCTGGTTTTTAATCTTTTTGCACAGGTGTGTTCAGTATGCAAAAATTCCTCAAGCTACACACAACTATTAATTTTTCTCCATGCATATTATGTTTTTAAAAGAAGGTTTTAGAGCCAAGAACAGTGGTTTACTCCTGTAATCCCAGCTATTGAGGAGGCAAAGGCAGGAGGGTTGCTTGAGACCAGGAGTTCAAGAACAGCCTGAGCAACGTAGTGAGACCCTGCCTCTAAAAAAAAGTTACAAAAATTAGCTGGGTATGGTGGTGTGCACCTGTAGTCCCAGCTACTTGACAGGCTGAGGCAAGAAAATTTCTTGAGCTTAGAAATCGAGGCTGCAATGAGTCATGATCATGCCACTGTCCTTCAGTCTAGGCAACAAAGCTTAAAAAAAAACCAACCAAATAGTTTTTTAAAAGTTATGCTAGCTTTATAAAATGAATGGGGAAGTTTTTCATCTTTTTTAAGGTCACAGATATTTAAACAATATTAGAAATATTGAAGTCTAGCTAGAACTCAACTATAAAACCATCCACTCTTGATATCTTTTCTTCTTGTTTTTATGAAAATGTTTAAACATTCATAAAAATGAATAGGATTCTACAACGAATTTGCATATATCCATAATCTAGATTCAACAGTTATTAAGATCTTCTCACGTTTTATCTGTTCCTTTTGTTGTGTTTGCTGTGTCTGCTGAAGTACTTTAAAACAAATCAACAAATCTTAGGCCCCATGTCTCAGATGTTACTTTTGTTTGCATCTTGGAAAAATATGGACATTTTCTTTCATAACCACCATGCATTATTTATTAAGAAAAGTTAATAATTCCGTGGTACCATCTTTGTTTCTATATTCAAAGTCACCTTATTATCATAAAACTGTCTTTTTCTAGTCGACTTATTTAAATCCGTATCCAAGCAAGGTCTAAAGATTGCATTTGATTGTTAGGTCTCTTAAAATTCTTCTAGTCTAGAGAAATTTCTCATTTTTTTCATGCAATTGACTTACTAAAGAAATAGGTCCATTGACCTGTAGAAGGTCCCACCTTCTAGATTTGTATCTTCACGGTGTTGTTTAACTTGTTCTTCTGTCACATATACTTATTTAAAAATAAATTGATAGGTTTATTTCTTATAAAGTGGATGTCTGTTAAAGAGTTTGAGCTCACATCTTTTTGGAAAAAATAACTCATGGGGTGGTGCTATGTACTTCAGATTGCTGCACAGCACAAGGCAAATAATGTCTATGGTTCTTTTAGTGAGTTTAAGATTGAGTAAAGGATTCAGGTGATGACAGTCTGATGCCTTGATGCCTCTGTTTTATAAAGTCCCCATCAACTTTTCATCTAAAAGCTTTCATCCTTCGATGATGATGGTAGGCAGTGTTGAAGTCAAATAAAATATAGAAACACGTATCTAAATTTAAAACATTTTATTTGGGAAGCAAGAATTGCAGTTTGAGTCGTATACACACACCAGGTTGCCTTCAGTGTGTCCAAAGAACAAAGAGAAGGTTACAGGTTTTATAAAAAGAAGAAATTTTACATATTGTTCTGAAAGATGGCACTAGCAAAGTTTTGGAGAACTGGCAAGCTCTAATTGGTGAGTGACCACGGTAGCTAAAACCAGTCTTAGCGTCTAAGCAGGTTGTTCCAGTCGCCATTAGACCAAACTGGTTTTAAATTATAGCAGCCCATTTCAGCATCCAGGCTTGCAGAGAATGGCGTTCTTGGAGCAACGTTATGTGTCTTAATGCTTTTGCTCCTGGCCCCTCAACTCTGATTTAGTTAGGCATGATAAGAACGATCCAATTTGTATGATCAACTTTTATAGCAGCCTCTAAGAGGTTCCCCGTGATCCCCGCCTCCCACTATTGACTTTCTTTCTTTTTTTTTTTTGAGACGGAGTTTCGCTTTTGTTGCCCAGGCTGGAGTGCAATGGCGCGATCTCGGCTCACCGCAACCTCCGCCTCCCGGCTTCAGGCAATTCTCCTGCCTCAGCCTCCTGAGTAGCTGGGATTATAGGCACGCACCACCATGCCCAGCTAATTTTTTGTATTTTTAGTAGATCTCCTTTCCTTGACTCTAGGCTGGACTTAAGACTTCTAGAATAGAGTGCAGCAGAGGTGATAGGATGTCACTTCAAGAATAAGCTAGCAAAAAGTCTGTGGATTCTACCTTAGACACCTTCTCTTGCTCTCTTCTTCACTGCTAGCTCTTAGAGAAGCCAACTGCCATCTTGGGAGATGCCCTATGGAGAAGCCCATGTGGCACGTACCTGTTGCCCCTGGCTAACAGCCCGCAAGAACCTGAAATCTGCCAACAACCTCGTGAGTAAGCTTGTAGGCGAATCTTCCCCAGCTCAAGTCTTAAGATGACAGCAGCCCCCGTTGACATTTTAACTGTAGTGTTGAGAGACTGAACCAGGACACCCTGGTGAGCCATCCCGATTCCTAACCCAAAGAAACTGTGAGATAATTAATGTTTGTTGTTTTAAGCTGCAACGTTCTGAAGTAATCTGTTACACAGCAATGGATAACTCATACTATGACCTTTGCCTGAATTATTTCATTAGTGGTTACTGGTTCATGATTATCTAACTCTGCCATTAATTCCACATTTATTAGTCGGAAATTATTTGTCAAGAAAAACTTTTCCTCATCAACTAGAGCTATTTAATTACACTGAAATACAACCTACAAGAAAGCAGGTTAATGGCTTATGTTTTTTCTGTTGTCAATTTTTAGATTAAGGGCTGATGTTATAGTTATTTCCAAAGGTTGACAAAGAAGTGTTTCTTTCTCTCTTTTAAAATAGTATTGTGGCCGGGCATGGTGGCTCATACCTGTAATCCCCGCGCTTTGGGAGACCAAGGTAGACAGATCGCTTGAGGCCTGGAATTCAACACCAGCCTGGCCAACATGGCAGAAACCCCGTCTCTACTAAAATTAAAAAATAAAAATATAGGTTCTGTGAGATTTATGCTTTAAGGAGGTTCTATTTATATTCGTCTATTTTCACACTGCTGATAAACACATACTTGAAACTGGGAACAAAAAGAGGTTTTGATAGGTTGTGTCACTATTATAGTTCAGTTTAAAGGATCTTTTAATTTTCATCTTGATTTCATTGCCCCATCGATCATTCAGGAGCAGGTTATCAAATTTTCATGTATTTGCATGGTTGTGAGGGTTCCTTTTGGAGTTCATTTACAATTTTATTCCACTGTGCTCTGAGAGAGTACTCGATATAATTTCAATTTTCTTAAATTGACTGAGACTTGTTTTGTGACCTATCCTATGATCTATCTTGGATAATGTTCCATGTGCTGATGAAGAGAAGTATATTCTGCAGTTGTTGGGTAGAATGTTCTGTAAATATCTCTTTTTTTTTTTATTTATTTTTTGAGACGGAGTTTCGCTCTTGTTACCCAGTCTGGAGTGCAATGGCGCAATATCGGCTCACCGCAACCTCCGCCTCCTGGGTTCAGGCAATTCTTCTGCCTCAGCCTCCTGAGTAGCTGGGATTACAGGCACGCGCCACCATGCCCAGCTAATTTTTTGTATTTTTAGTAGAGATGGGGTTTCACCATGTTGACCAGGATGGTCTCGATCTCTTGACCTCGTGATCCACCCACCTCGGCCTCCCAAAGTGCTGGGATTACAGGCGTGAGCCGCCGCGCCCTGCCTTGTAAATATCTCTTAAGTCCATTCCTTCTAGGGTATAGTTTAAGTCCATTGTTTCTTTGTTAACTTTCTGTCTTGACCTGTCTAGAGCTGTCAGTAGAGTTTTGAAATCTTCCACTGTTATTGTGTTGCTCTCTCTCATTTCTTATGTCTAGTAGTAATAGTTTTATAAGTTTGGGAGCTCCAGCGGTAGGTGTGTATATATTTAGAATTGTGATATTTTCTTGTTGGAGTAGTCCTTTTATCATTGTATAGTGTCTGTCTTTTTAAACTGCTGTTGCTTTAAAGTTTGTTTTGTCTGATATAAAAACAGCTGCTCCTGCTTGCTTTTGGTGTCCATTTGCGTGGAATATCTTTTTCCATCCCCTTACCTTAAGTTTATATGAGTCCTTATGTGTTAGGTGAGAAACTTGGTTGGTGATTCATTCTGCCCTTCTGTATCTTTTAAGTGGAGCATTTAGGCCATTTAGAGTCAATGTTAGTATTGAGATGTGAGGTACTATTCTATTCATCATGCTATTGTTGCCTGAATACCTTGTTGTTTTTTCATTGTGTTATTGTTATATAGGTTCTGTGAGGTTTATGCTTTAAGGAGGTTCTATTTTGGTGTATTTCAAGGATTTGTTTCAAGATTTAGAGCTCATTTTAGCAGTTCTTGTAGTGCTGGCTTGGTAGTGGTGAATTCTCTCTGTCTGGAAAAGACTGTATCTTTTCTTCATTTGTGAAGCTTAGTTTTGCTGGATACAAAATTCTTGGCTGATAATTGTTTTGTTTAAGGAGGCTAAAAATAGAACCCCAGGCTGGGTGTGGTGGCTCATGCCTGTAATCCTAGCACTTTGAGAGGCCTAAGTAGGTGGATCACGAGGTCAGGAGTTCAAGTCCAGCCTGACCAACATGGTGAAAACCCTGTCTCTACTAAAAATACAAAAGTTAGCTGGGTGTGGTGGCACATGGCTGTAATCCCAGTTACTCGGGAGGCTGAGCCAGGAGAATCACTTGAACCCGGGAGGCAGAGGTTGCAGTGAGCCAAGATTGCACCACTGAACTCCAGCTTGGGCAATAGAGCAAGAGTTCATTAAAAAAAAAACAAAAACAGGACTCCAATCCTTTCTAGCTTGTAGGGTTTCTGCTGAGAAATCTGCTGTTAATCTGATAGATTTTCCTGTAGCAATTACCAAATGCTTTTGTCTCACAGTTCTTAAGATTCTTTTCTTCATCTTGACTTTAGATAATCTGATGAGATGTGCCTAGGCAATGATCTTTTTGTGATGAATTTTCCATGTGTTCTTTGGGCTTCTTGTATTTGGATGTCTAGATCTCTAGCAAGGCAAGGGGAATTTTCCTTGATTATTCCCTCAAATATATTTTCCAAACTTTTAGATTTCTCTTCTTCCTCAGGAACACCAATTATTCTTAGGTTTGGATGTTTAACGTAGGCCCAAACTTCTTGGAGGCTTTGTTCATTTTTTTAAACTCCTTTTTCTTCGTCTTTGATAAATTTGGTTAATTCAAAAGCCTCGTCTTCAAGCTCTGAAGTTCTTTTTTCTGCTTGTTTTGAAGAGGGAGACCCAGGCATCTCAGATCAACTTCCCCTTTGACTATCACATTGCATTTTAAGAGAAGAAAAGGCTGACCGACTGGCGCCTCCTGTTTCACCTTCCTGTAGGTGGCAGGCTGGGTCTTGGGGAAACTCTCTGGAAGGCACTATTTTTACTTAAAACAAGATCAAACAAGAAACCTTTTCACATGTGAGTCCTAAAACTGTAACTGGAACCCTTTCGTATGTGATTCCTGAAACTGTAAACAGAAACCTTTTCACATGTGAGTCCTAAAACTGTAAACCAGAACCCTTTCATATGTGGTTCCTGAAGCTGTAAACCGAGACTCTTTTCATATGTTATTTCTAAAGCTATAAACCTAAGATTCTTCTACGTGTAATATCTAAAGTATAAGCCTATATAAAGGCAGCACCTTCCTTTGTTAGATGAGCTGAGCTTTGGACAAATTATCGCTCAGGCTCCCGGCCGAATAAAATTCCTTTCCTCCTGTATTCAGTGTTCAGGAGATCCGCTTCCCGCGGCCGCTCCTGCTACAGTTTGATTCTACTGGTGACACTTTCCAGTGCATTTGGCATTTCTCTAAGTGTGTCCTTGATTTCCAGAAGTTGTGATTGCTTTTTATTTATACTCTCTATTTCACTGAATAATCTCCTTTCATATTCCATATCATCTTTTTTATTTCTTTAAGTTAGACTTCACCTTTTTCTGGTGCATCCTTGATTGGCTTAATAATTGACTTTCTGAATTCTTTTTCTGTCAATTTAGAGATTTCATCTTGGTTTGTATCCATTGCTGGTGAGCTGGTATGACCTTTTGGGATGTTAAAGAACCTTCTTTTGTCATGTTACCAGAATTGCTTTTCTGGTTCTTTCTCATACAGGTAGGCTATGTTGGAGGGAAGATCTGGGACTCAAGGGCTGCTGTTCAGATTCTTTCGTCCCACAGGATGCTCCATTGATGTGGTATTTTCCCCCTTCCCCTGGGAATGAGGCTTCCTGAGAGCCAAATTGTAGTGACTGTTTTTGCTATTCTGGGTTTCGCCACCCAGTGGAGCTACCGAGCTCCCTGCTGGTACTCAGGAATGTCTGCAAAAAGTCCTGTGATGTGATCTGTCTTCAGGTCTTGCAGCTGTGGATACCGGCCCCTGCTCCAGTGGCGGTAGCAAGGAAGTAAAGTGGGCTCTGTAGGGTCCTTGGTTGTGTTTTGTTTAGTGAGCTAACTCTGTGTTGGTTGGCCTCCAGCCAGGAGGTGGCCCTTTCAAGAGTGCATCAGCTGTGCTCCTATAGGGAGGATGCAAACTTGCCCTAGGGACACCTGGTTAAGTATTCAGTTTCTCAGGTGGTTGACAGGGCCATAGAGTTCCCAAGAGATTATGACCTTTGTCTTTGGCTACCAGGGCGGGTAGAGAAAGACCACCAGGTAGGGGCAGGGATAGTGTGTCTGAGGTCAGCATCTCCTTGGGCAGGGCTTGCTGCAGCTGCTATGGGGAATGGGAGTGTGGTTCCCAATCCAATTGAGTTATATTCCTAGGGGGATTGTGGCTGAGTAATACAGGTCACCAGGGAAGTGGGAAAAGCTGGCAGTCACAGGCCTCACCCTGCCCCCATGCAGCCCACAGTCCTAGAGGCTGCTTTCATTTCCACCATGCCCTCCCAGTAGCACGGAGTCTATTGGCAGGCAGCAGGTGATCAGAGATGACAACTTGCCCCAGGCCGTAAGGCTCCCTGTTGAGAAAGCAAGCAGATTCACAGGTTTTTGGCATCTCAGGGAGCCTGCAGCTGTGATCCAGTTCCTTCAAAGGGTCTGTGGATTCCCTTGGCTTTCCCAGAATGTTCCTGCATAGTTCTTGGAGCAAAAGTTTACAATGTGAGTCTCCACACGATGCTCTGCCCATCAGAGCTGGAGGTGCAAGCTAGTCCTGCCTCCTCTCTGCCGTCTTATCCAGTTTGCCTCTCTCTGTCTCTGTCTCTTTCTATCTGTCTTAGACACACACACACACACACACACACACACACACACACACACGGATTTCTCCTCTGTCTTCCTGGTATAGCCTCCTCACCACTCCCTTAGGAGAACGAAATGCTTTTCATAAAGAAACTGTGGATGCCTGAAGCCCCTTGGAATGCCATGACTTCAGGCTCCCTGCTCTCCAGACAGCAGTCCTCACACTATTATTCACAGCAGTCCGAGGAGACAGAACTGGAAGGTCATTTACAGACACCTATCTGATTTTCAAAGTGTACTCTCAGGGCTTCCTGGGGAACCCACAACACTGAGTGTTCAGTAGGACCAGAGACACCAATAAACAGCGGCCTTTTATGTGTGACTCACTGGGGAGGGCAGCCAGCTGCCTTTTGAATACAAAGATGCTTCACAGCATTCCAAGTCATCTCCTTCCTCATGGTCATGATTACCCAGGGCCTTTCTCCTCAGTTCAACTTTGCAATGTTGAGGTTGAACAAAAAGCAACAGAGTCCCAGTAGAACTCATATAAGGAACTCCTTTGAGGATTGTGCGGAGAAGAACTAAAACCTACAGTGTCAACTTGGAAGAGAACAAGGAAGGCATGCATTTTCCTTTCTTTCATACCTGAAATTCAATAATCGACATCTTAGGGAAACTAGAATGGCACTATCTGAGCTAAGCCTATCACAAAATGAAATTTTTCCATCCTACTGCCTGGCCAGCTTCTATTTATCCTTCAAATTCCTGCTCAGGCATCACCAACCAAGGTATTTCAATGGATTGCTCCTGTTCTCTATCCCTCCCTTCATGCTGAGACCATGCATCCACCCTCTCTGCCTGGTGGCTGTGTCACCTTCCACTAGAGTGGGAAGAGTTTATTTCTCTACTCATGGATGTTGAGTTAGGACATTTTCATTTGTTCTGGCTGATGGCACATGGACAGACATGGTATCATGACAGTTTCAAGCCAAGCCTTTAGAGACATGGCATATGTCCTCTTGCATTCCTGCCATTTGCCATGGGAATATGTCCTGGAGTAGCCACTGGTTCAAAGTGGATGAGAACCCCATGAGCAAATCTGATCCCCTTCCTACCAATGACCTTCAGATCATGGGTGAAAAAAATTGTTATTGCAAGCCACTAAGTTTTGGGATGGTTTGTTATGCAACATGATTTCCTCTGGTAAACCCCTCCCAGCCCCTTCTCCCCATACCTATCCACACACATTGCCACTTGCTCTCAATCACCTTTGTACCTCCCACACATGGACAGGTGCACATGCTTTTCAGCTGTATCGTGGCAGTGCTGCGCATGTCTGTCTCAACTAGCCAGGCACCTCTTCTCAGTGGTAGCCCAGCATGGACAGTAGATACTTAAATGTTTATCGAACACAAATGAATCCAAAAAGAACTCACTGAATTTTGCATTAAATCTCATCATTCTTTTAAGTCATATGTTTCTGATTCCTAATAAATATTTTAGCCCTTCATGAGTAGGCTGTTACTGGAAAGGGACTTGCCTTTCTTTCTAGAGGTTATGTCTTTATTCTGAGCACCTCCTAACAGAACTTGAGTTTACATTGTTTCTAATCAGTATCAGATATTAGAATATTTTCATTACTCCATAATTCCACTTTCTTCACAAACAGCATTGAGGAACTATTATAACGCAAGAAAGCTAGATTTTCACTGCCAAAATGTTGGGTTCTTAGTAAGAATATAAATAGCCCTTTGCCAAACACAGTCTGTACATTTTCACTAGCCTTTTCATTTCTACATATGTGGCTAAAATGAGACAGAGAATGCCTTGATACCATTAATAACCTTTCTCTCTCTCCAAATTATGATTCTTCCTGAGACATTCTTATTCTCTTCTCTCCACACCTCCATCCATGTTCCTTCTCTTCTGTAACCAGAAATCTAGTCCTCTTCTGCCTCCTCTCTTGAGCACTGAACCTATATCCTTCCTAAAAAAAGTCTCTCTGCCCTTTCCTCTCTCTCCTGGTGGCCCCCGCCAACACCACAGCGCCCCCTCACAGCTGCCTCTGCCAGTGCACCCCAGACTTCCAGCTGGCTTCAGGAAATGCAAACCCTGTGAGCTGCTATTGCTTCTGAAGTTTGTTTATTTGGGGCAGAAAATGGGATATGAAAAGGGCGAGAGAACTGCTGTGAGCAGGCAATATACGGGTGTGACAAATGTTGGAAAGGAGAGTCATACAGTGCCACTGTTACTGGAAAGAGGTCCCAGTCCAGACCCCAAGAGAGGATTCTTGGACCTTGCAGAAGAAGCAATTCAGGGCAAGTCCATAGAGTAAAGTGAAAGCAAGTTTATTAAGAAAGTAAAGGAATAAAAGAAGGGCTACTCCATAGGCAGAGCAGCAGCATGGGCTGCTTGACTAAGTATACTTATAGTTAGTACTCCTTGATTATACGCCAGATGAGGAGTGGATTATTCATTTATTGGAAAAGGGATGGGCAATTCCCGGAACTGAGGGTTTCTTCCCTTTTTAGACTGCATGGGGTAACTTCCTGATGTTGCACAGCATTTGTAAACTGTCACGGAGCTGGTGGGAGTGTCTTTTAGCATGCTAATATATTGTAATCCGCATATAATGAGCAGTGAGGATGACCAGAGGTCACTTTCATCACCATCTTGGTTTTGGCGGGTTTTGGCCAGCATCTTTACTTCATCCTTTTATCAGCAAGGTCTTTGTGACCTTTATCTTGTGCTGACCTTGTGTCTTATCCTAACCTCCTGGAAATGCAGCCCAGTAGGTCTCAGCCTTATTTTACCCAGCACCTATTCAAAATGGAGTCTCTCTGGTTCAAATGCCTCTGACACCACCAGAAGCTAGTCAGAGACGTGAGGAAGCTCTTCCCTGAGGAGGTTACATGTAAGCCGAGAGGTGGAGAATATGTTTCCCAGACAGAGAAGGGTGGGCACTGCATTAGCCAAGGTCATGTGGTATGAGCCAGAAAAGCCAGACCAGACAGGAGGCATGGCATTGTGTTTGGATTTCAGGGGAAAAAATATCTATCAAAATTCACTTTTTAAAAAAAGATAGTAGAAAAATATTTAAATAACATATTAAACTTATATCATTATATTGATGTTACCACAGATAACCCCATGATAAAGGTATATACTTACATTATTTTAAAATATCCAATTTAGAGAAAATATTAGTACAGATGATATCAGTACATAGCAGAAGGAAAACTGATTATTGTACATAAATGACTGATATTTAGGAAACATAATTTTACTGTAGCCATTAAAATATAATTTACCGTGGATGGCATTTTGAAATAAAGTTTTTATTTTGGAATAACTAGATTTTACAGAAGAATTTCAAAGAAAGTACAGAGTGCTCTTGTATACATCTCACTCTAACATTTTATTTCATTTCCTCCAACATTATTATCTACATCACCATGGTACATTTGTCAAAACTAGGAAACTAACATTGATACATTATTATGACATAAATTCCAAATTCATTCACATTTTATCAATTTTTCCATTAATTTCCTCTTCTGTTCCAGAATTCCATCCAGGGCACCACACTGCTTTTACGTGTCACATCTTCTTACTCTCCTCTGGCCTAAGTATCTCACTCTTTTCTTGTTTCCCATGACTGTGACCCTTTTGAGGAGTCCTAGCCAGGTATCCTATAAAATATACCCTAATCTGGATCAGAAAGAGAATAGTATAAGTTTCCAACACCAAAATCAAAAATGGATTTTTTTTGGCCTTTGAATCAAAGGGGATCAGAATATGCCAATCCCAAGTATGCCACTTTGGCATAAGAATTATTTTGAACTGAAGCCAATTAAGAAAGATCAGACAGGCCAGGCCATGGTGGCTCACACCTGTAATCCTAGTATTTTAGAAGGCTTGAGATGGGTGGATTGCTTGAGTCCAGAAGTTTGAGACTAGCCTGGGCAACATGACAAAAACCCATCTCTAAAAAAACATACAAAAATTAGCCAGGTATGGTGGCACATGCATGTGTTCCCAGCTACTCAAGAGGCTGAGATGGGAGGATCGCTTGAGCCCAGGAGTTTGAGGCTGCAGTGAGCCAAGATCATGTCATTGCACTGCAGCCTGGGTGACAGAGTGAGACCCTGACTCAAAAATAAAAAAAGGAAAAGAAAAAGAAAAATGAGATGTGTAAGGAACACTCCCCTCCTCCTTACTGACTAAAAGAAAAACTGAATTTCCCTTTGTGAAGGTGTTTCTCCCACCCTCTTTATACTAGGAAGAGAACATAACTCTTACTATTAGAGATGGCATCGACTTAGTCTGCATAACAAACCTTACAAACAGCCCCTGTCTTCCATTAGTTTTTCCCCTTATATTTACCTTCCCATAATTCACCACACCTAGAAGCTCAAACACATTTTTGTTGTCTTGTCAACAAAATGTTTTGCCTTTTGTTAAAATGGTATATAAACTCCCAGGGCTAACCGCTTTTTGGAGTTTTCACCTCTTTTCTGTGAAGCTCCCCCTATTCATATGAAGTATGCCATTTGTCTTGTTAATCTGGCTTTTGTCAGTTTAATGTTCAGGCCTCAGTTACTAAACTTAAGAGAGCAGAGGAAAACACTCACTGCTGAATCAATTACAACAACTGATAGATTTTGGTGACTATCATTCATTTCCATAGTATTATGTTATAAATTTTCTAAAAAATAATTCACAAGCATTTGAAACAAACTACATCATATGAGAAGTCATAAAGTATGTGATTAAAAAAAAAAAGTAAAACAAGTTCATTGGTAGCAGGACCGTTATGAGGAGTCCTAGCCAGCTATCCTACAAAACATCCCCAATCTGAATTGTCTGATGTTTTCTCGTTGTTAGACTAGTGTCAGGGGTTTTGGAAAGAAGTCACTTTTTAAAATGTTATTCTGTAATAGAAAGAAAACAGAAGGCTGGGTACAGTGGCTCACACCTATAATCCCAGCACTTTGGGAAGCCAAGGCAGGTGGATCACCTGAGGTCAGGAGTTTGAGACCAGCCTGGCCAACATGCTGAAACCCCATCTCTTACTAAAAATACAAACATTAGCCAGGCATGGTGGTGCATGCCTGTAATTCCAGGCCAAGGCAGGAGAATAGTTTGAACCTGGGAGGCGGAGGTTGAAGTGAGCCGAGATCATGCCACTATATTCCAGCCTGGGCAACAAAGCGAGATCTGCAGCACCTGTAATCTGGGCCTTCTCAGCCCCCATGCATACCTGAACTTACAGCCAGGTGGCAGACCCCACTCTTGCCTATGTCATGTCCCTTAGGTCCACCTCTGACTTCTGCTGTAGCTGTGCCGGACAGTCCCCTGGGAAATCTGCCTCACCAGAGCCATGACTCAATCACCTACCTTCTGCCCTGGGCTTTCTCAACTGGTGCTGTGGGAGCTGTCTTGCTCTGCAAGTGCGGGAGGACTAATGCCCCCAGACAACCCTAGACCGATGGGGTGTAGCTGGTGGATAATGCCATGGCTGCCCATCTTTCCCGTGGACAATTTTGGAAAGCATTCACCTTTTCAGAGGTCCCAGAGGGTCAAGGGGCCACAATAACATGCTCTGATCTTGGACTTCCAAACCTCTAGGACTATGAGAAATACATTTCTGCTCTTTATAAATTACCCAGGCTGTCGTATTCTGTTTAGCAGCACAGAACAAACTAAGACACACCCCCAATTTAAAAAATACATCATGGATTGCCTGCTATTATAATTACTGTAAAATGTTATCATCACTTATTCAGAATCAGGATAAGTTTCTCTGCTCTTTTTGCAAACCACAAGCTAGCAAAATATCTCCCATAAACACTTGCAGTATCCCTCAGCAGACAAGAAATCATTTCATAACATAATCCAAATTCAGAGCCATCTCAGGATAATTTTTCAGAAGCCTCTCCTTGCTGGGCGTATGTTTCTTTATATTGTCCTCACTTACTCTGTCCCTCTCTCCTGGTGACCAGAAATAGAAAGCAGACAGTGCAAAGGTCACAAAGTCCTGCTATACTTCTGTCTTTACAAATAATCCTGTGGACTAAAGGCCAGGAAAGATGAAGACATTTATGTCCTATGATTTAGTAATTCCCCTCTAAAACCTGTGCCATTTAGAAACAAAAACAAGGATTGATACTTGTTGATAATAACAACAGAAATGAGAAACAATCTGAATAATCAATGTTCTGGGAATAGCTACATGAATAATGTATATACAACCACACAGTGGAATACTATTAAGTCATAAAATAATGTTTGCAAAGAGTTACAGTGAAGTCACGAAATGCTTATGATATAGTTAAGCCAGAAAGCAGAATATGAAATTGTGTATACAGTATGATCTCAAACATAAAAATAAAAAGGATGAAAATATTCTAAGGAAATAGTAAAAATGTCAAAATACTAACAATGGTTATTATTATTATTAATTTTTGGTGAAGAGATCGTGAGAATTTTCTTGTCCTTCTTTAAACTTTCTGTGCTTTCTCTGAAGGAATAGATTTGAGTTTCACTCCCTGGAGGAAAATTGACACAAGAATCATTTCTCTTTTTATCCATTGGTTCAAGAAATATTCCGGGTTCCACCTCCAAAAATAGTTTTGTGACTCCTCGGTCACCAGCTAAATTTATATGACAGACACTGACTGTGTTGTGTGGCTGCCCGGTATCTGCCTGTGTGAACCTCCTTCCTCTCATGGATGAATGTCCCCCATGGGCGCCCACCCCCAGGTAAGAGCCAGGTACTCCCTTGTAGGATCCAGGCTCCTACAGCCAAGAACTGTCCATCCCGGAGAGAGTGATGCTGGAGACAGCAGAGGCACTCAGCCCCGAGTGATCAGGACTTAGTCAATAGCTGCTAGCTTCCCAAAATTGAATTTTATTTCTTTTTTATTTTTATTATCTTTTTTTATTTATTTAATTTTTTTTTTTTTTTTTTTTTTTTGAGTTGGAGTTTTGCTCTTGCTGCCCAGGCTGGAGTGCAATGGCACGATCTCGGCTTGCTGCAACCTCCGCCTCCGGGATGCAAGTGACTCTCCTGCCTCAGCCACCTGAGTAGTTGGAACTACAGGCACATACCACTGTGCCCGGCTAATTTCATATTTTTAGTAGAGATGGGTTTTCACCATGTTATCCAGGCTGATCTCAAACTCCTGACCTCAGGTGATCCACCCGCCTCGGCCTCCCAAAGTGCTGGGATTGCAGGCATGAGCCACCACACCTGGCCTTATTAGTTTTTTTAGAGATGGAGTCTCATTTTCTTGCTCAGGCTGGTCTCTAACTCCTGGGTTCCAGCCATCCTCCCACAGCCTCTCTCATAGCTAGGATTATAGATGCATACCACCCCACTGGGCTACGCCCAAATATTTGCCTCTGCTTCCAACTCAGGACCGACCTGAAAAAGCCCCATATGCTCCTCTAACCAATCCCATAGGATGCTCCATCTCTTAATTCACCCACCGTGCCAACAGCCTCCAATCAGGGCATCCCCGAAGCTCATCAGCACACAGCTGCCCCACTCGCCTGCCTGCTTTTGAGCCTCTGCCAAGTGCAAGTGATGGGGGATGACTCCCTCATTATACCATGCTTTGAGTCAACAGCCTCTGGTTATTCTCTTTGAGGGAGCTTCAGTTACTTTGACCGGGAAAGGCAGTAGGGGGTAGCTGTGAGGGCCACAGTGCCCAGTGATAGCTCTGTGGGGCAGGTGCCTGGCCCTGCAGCAGTGGAGTGTTCCCTGGGACATCCCATGGTGTAGCCGACACTCTGGCCCTCCCAGAAGCTTTGTGAGCCCCTAATATTCTATAATAATTTCCTTTCTGCTTTGTTCAGCTAGCAGGCACCCTTGGGCTCACTGCCAAGAATGCTGGTAAAATCTAACATCTAACACTATCTACCTTTTGGGACAGACAGCCCCCACCACGGTCTGGGTATTGCAATGGCAGCAGAAAATGTGTGTGCAGTTGAGGCTGCTGGCCAGCTGTGCCCTTTGCAGCCACCTCACCAGGGAGTGCAGCTTGAATACCAACTGCCTGCAGCCCCATCTGTCTGCTTCAGGGCTTTCTTTAAGGCAGGCTGGAGGTGTCAAGGATTTTATGCCCCCTGGGAGCAGCCCTCAACCAATGGCAGGCCAGAATTGGTGAAAAACCACTCCGGCTTGCTCCCCTCTCTCCTCACTGATAAGTTAATTAGGTCCATGCCACCTAGGCTTGCTAACTCAGACCAAATCAGAAGGTTTCACAATGACTCAATTACACATATGTGCTCAAATTCATGGTTTATGGTGAGGGCTTCCCACACCATCAATCATGCAATTAATATTCAATACACAGGCAGTATTAAAGGAGGATGAAGAGCCACAGTGATGACTCTGGAGACCAACGCACCCACAGATGAGTCGCATGGGTCCAGATGCCCTTCCAGTGCTGGCTGGGGGCGGATCTTGCTTTTCTCTGGTGCAGCCTCGTCAGAGTTGGGAGAAGGCCTCAGAATTCTCAAGGGCAGAGCCTCTGAAGGCATCATGGAGAAGGCCAGATCTTTGCTGTCTTTATGATCCTCAGTAAATGGATCTATTCTCATTATCTCAGCCATCTTCCTCTTTCCATAGGTTGGTTTCAGGCTGAGCAAGAAAATGAGACTCCATCTCTAAAAAACCTAATAAGGGCAGGCATGGTGGCTCATGCCTGCAATCCCAGCACTTTGGGAGGCCGAGGTCAGGCTTGGGGTGATACCTGGCAGCAGCAGGTGTAATCTTACCACCTCAGGTCATCCTATGTGTTCATTGCATTGAAGGGGAATTGACTTCACTGTGGGCTCACTGCCTCTTGACATGAGTGACTCCATTTGGAGACATTAGGATCATAAATCATGACGTCACTCACATGGGCTACTCTGAGGTTTGTGTTCTGCACTCTCTCCCAGGCTTGCCCAGGGGGACCAGGCAGAGGTGCCTTTTATTGGCTTCCTTCCCTGAGTCACATTTCCACTCCACAGTAGGGACACCTGGGATCACCTCCCACTGAAATGCTCGAACCTCGATCCTCTCCTCAGGGTTGGCTTCTGGGGATGCCCATACCTTCACAGATCTGGAAATTTTCTAACTACTTTCTCTGGTGTCATCTCTTATCTTTTCTAGGTATTCCCCCTGCTTTAAATACTGGTGACATTCAGTAAGAATTATTAACTAATCAATGCACTTAAATTCTGCCCAATTTTCCCACCAAATGAGTTATTTTTTGCAGCTGGTGTTATTTCTCAACTCCTGGACTTAAACTTTTCTTTCTCTCACAGCCAGAATAAGGAATAGTACGAACAGTACTCTCTTTAGGCCAGGAGTCACAAACTCAGATACCTTCCAGGAGCCAGCGGGTGATATTTGTGTGTATAGGGGCACATGTAAGGCAACAGGGAGGGTGGAACCTGGGACAGCCTGAGAAGGACTCTAACACAAAGTTTATAAAGCCATCTTTCTGGATGAACAAGACAACTGAGGTGGGCCTGTGGGTCCAGATTCCACCTTCTAGATTTAGGTATTTTGTAGGAAACATTTCTTTCTCTTCTGTTTGTTAGGTCTTCCCAAGGACCATGTCTAAAAATTGTCTTACTTCCCAGTCCTGGGCACATAGCACCCAAAAAAGATTTATTACGTTCTGGAACTCCAGTTTTGAATACACTTACCTCTGCTCAAGCAGTCTGATACACTCTGGGAGTCAACAACATTGTGTTGAATGAGTCTATTTTTACCTCCTAACCAATGCCCTCGTTCAGTGACCCACCCCGACGCTATGTACACACAGGTATTGCTGAGGAGGAGGCATAGGGTGGCCAACTATTTTAGTTTTCCCGGGACTGAAGAGGGCTGGGAGATGTGGGACTTATAGTACTAACACCAGGGAAGTTCTGAGCAAACCAGGATGAGTTGTTCACCCTAGATGTGGGCCTCAGCAGCCACGTGCATACTGCATGTCCCAGCCCTCTACTCTAGCCACAGCTGATAGGACCATAGCAGACACCTGACTGAAGAGATGCCAACCCCTAGCCTTGGCTGAGCCAGTCAGATTCTCTTTCTAGGACTGGAGAGAAACAGGAAATTATAGGATATGGACCTTTTTGTTTTTTTTGAGATGGAGTTTCACTCTTGTTGCTCAGGCTGGAGTACAGTGGCGTGAGCTCGGCTCACTGCAGCTTCCGCCTCTTTTCAACAAATGGAACTTTTTCAACAAAAAGCAACCCAAAGGCCCTCACCTGATGAATGGGTAAACAAAATATGGTACATCCACAGAGTGGAATATTATTCAGATGTTAAAAAGCAATGAAATAGTCATGTTACAACATGAATGAATCTTAAAAACGTTATGCTGAGTAAAAGAAACCGTTCAAGCTAGGCACAGTGGTGCATTCCTGTAGTGCCAGCTACTTGGGAAGCTGAGGCAGGAGCATCACTTGAGCCCAGAAGTTTGAGGCTGCAGTGAGCTGCGGTTGCATCATTGCACTCCAGCTGAGCAACGTGGTAAGACTTTGTCTTTTAAAAAATGTATTAAAGCCAGTTGTAAAAAACTACATAGTGTATGATTGCATTTATATGAAGTATCTGGAACAGAAAATCCATAGATATTCATAAAGTATGTTTATGGTTGCTGGAGCTGAGGGGAAGAGAGGAAATGAGGGGTGACTGCTGATGGGTATGGGGTTCCTTTTGGAGTGATGAAATATTCTGAAATTAGATAGTGATGATGGTTGAGTGTATTATTCTGTGAATACACTAAAAACCAAGGAATTGCATCCTTTACAATGGTGAATTTTGTTGTATGTGAATTAAACCTAGTAAAGCTATTTTTAAAAATTGGCAGAAGAGGCCGGGCGCAGTGGCCAACATAAATGAAACCTCGTATCTACTAAAAATACAAAAACTAGCTGGGCATGGTGGCATGCACCTGTAGTCCCAGCTACTTGAGAGGCTGAGGGACGAGAATCGCTTGAACATGGGAGAAGAGGTTGCAGTGAGCCGAGATCTAGCCACTGCACTTCAGCCTGGTGACAGAGCAAGACGCCCTGTCAAAAAAAAAAAAAAAAGCCTGGATTCAATGGCTCATGCCTGTAATCCCAACACTTTAGGAGGCCAAAGAGTGAGGATCACGAGATCAGGAGTTCGAGACCAGCCTGACCAACATGGTGAAACCCCATCTCTCCTAAAAATACAAAAATTAGCCAGGTATGTGGCACACGCCTGTCATCCTAGCTACTCAGTAGGCTAAGGCAGGAGAATCGCTTGAACCCAGGAGTTGGAGGTAGTGGTGAACCAAGATCGTGCCACTGCACTCCAGCCTGGGCAACTGAGTGAGACTCCATCTTTTAAAAAAAAAAAAAACAGCAGAAGAATGCAGCAGACCCTGGGTGAAGGAGAAATGACCAAGCAAGTGGCCCATATGAATGGAGCCACTGAGCCATGCCACAGGTTCTCCAGCTCCATTCCTGTATGGCCGGGGCTGCTGGGTTCCCCAGCTGGATGTCTGAGCGACTGCATGGTGAATCTTCTCCATGAATCCCTTCTGACCTGAGCTACTTCAAATGGGTTTCTGTTGCTTGTTCCCTAACAATTCCTAATACACACATACTTTCTGTCCTTGATTCTGCCTGGCCGCCTGCAGTTCATGTTGCCCCTTATGCCAGGGGAGGTCAAGGCTCTTGGGTTCAGGCTTTAGCCTGGTAGAGAAGCAGCCAAGTGTACTCGCCATCCCAGACCTAGAGCGGATTTGTTCTCAGCATTCACATTTATGATCAACATATTCATGCAGGAGAGACATGGCTGGGTCTGAAAGGATATTGTCAAGTCTTTCCTGAAGATCAGCAGTTTTCAAAAAGACAATGTTCACTTGACCACTTTCCTACACCCATTGGGTAAAGACAATTTGGTGCTACATGTCCCTGATAAGTTTTGCCTTCAAATCCATGTCTTCGGCCACACCCGGAGATCCAAGGTGGATGGATCTCATGAGGTTGGGAGTTCAAGACTAGCCCGACCAACATGGAGATACTCTGTCTCTACTAAAAATACAAAAAAATTAGCTGGGCATGGTGGTACATGCCTGTAATCTCAGCTACTCAGAAGGCTGAGGCAGGAGAATTGCTTCAACCTGGGAGGTGGAGGTTGCGGTGAGCCGAGATCGCGCCATTGCACTCCAGCCTGGGTAACGAGCGAAACTCCGTCTCAAAAAAAAAAAAAAAAAAGGAATCTGCGTCTTCCTCTTTTGGTATTAGGTCCTACCTGTATATTATTTGATTCATGTTCCTCTGATTTCCTGCTGTACAGCAAGACCCACTTGAATACGAATCTGTAATATTATTGCAAAACATTCTTTAAAACTAATTTAAAATGTTGGCTTTCAGAAGTAACCTTCACCATCAGTAAAACAAATCATAAAAAATTTCCTGTTGCCTTGAGACCCTTTTGTTGAGCTCATTTAATTCAGCATGTCTTTTGTGCTTGGGAGAAAATTGGTTTTCTGTTAAGGACAAATCATTCTGTACATTTTGCCTTGATTGTAGGAGACAGTGCCTAGGTCCTTTTGGGATAATTTTATTCAAACATTTGCAATTTAATAAAAATATAAATGCATAGCATCAGGGAAAAGACCTGTAGCTTCTTTTGCTTTTATTTTTCTTTTACATGATGAACTAATTGTTCAAAATCTTACTAATTTGAATATGTGTTGTGTGAAATAAAAATAAGATCCTAAGCCCTCTGATTGACAGAACTAACCCTTCTCAGTCAAGGAGACCCCAGAAAAACTTTAAACACGAGCTTCCCAGCCATGATGAGACAGGAGGTCAGTCACGCCTCAGTACCCCCTACCCCACTGACCACCACTAGACACTTTCCTAAAAGAGAAACAGGCTGGGCGCAGTGCCTCACACCTGTAACACCAGCACTTCGGGAGGCTGAGGCAGGTGGATCACCTGAGGTCAGGAGTTCAAGACCAGCCTGGCTAACATGGGGAAACCCCGTCTCTACTAAAAATACAAAAAGTTAGCTGGGTGTGGTGGCATGTGCCTGTAATCCTAGCTACTTGGGAGGCTGAGGCAGGAGAATTGCTTGAACCCAGGAGGGAGAGGTTGCTGTGAGCCAAGATCACGCCATTGTACTCCAGCCTGGGCAACAGAGCAAGGCTCTGTCTCAAAAGAGAGAGAGAGAGAAAGAGAGAGAGAAAAAAAACAGAAACCAGCCCTGGAAAGAAAAGAAAAGAAGACTCCCCTACTGACCAGCCTGATTCCACAGCCAGACTACCCTCCCTGTTCGTGGTCTCAACATGACTGCGGACCTGCTTGCAGGGCGTTCCTTCCTGATGAATGCCCATCTTCCAGGGACTGGTCCTGGCCAGGGCTGTGTACAAGGTACCTTTGTGTCTTTGGTCTCACCTTTTGACATACAGAACCTAATTTTACTCCATGTTAATGGTAAATCACCACCCCAAAGTGAACATGGGCCATATGTCACAGGTATGTTTGTTCATCATGCATGCTTGAGAACCTCTTTTTTTTTTTTTTTCTGAAATAGAGTCTTGTTCTGTCACCCAGGCTGGAGTGCAGTGGCATGATCTCAACTCACTGCAACCTCCACCTGCTGGCTTCAGACAATTCTCCTGCCTTAGCCTTCTGAGTAGCTGGTTACAGGTGTCCACCACTGTACCTGGCTAATTTTAGTAGAGACAGGATTTCACCATGTTGGCCAGGCTGGGAGACTGTCTTTCATAAATATCCATAGCTTCTCCTATAAGCTGTTAACTGTGTATGTTTAGCCAACCTGTCTAGCATAAAACACCTGTCCCATCCTTCCTCTCTGAAAGTGCCTGCTTTTGGTCTCAGCCAGAGGCTCCCTTTCCCAGCCCACAAGTTTAACCCTTCTCAGAAATAATGCTCTCCATTTCAACTTTATGGGTTTTGTGATTTTTAGTTGACAGTTGCCACAGAGAGTATTTATGAGTTCCTGGTAGGGATTGCTTCTCTCATTCCCTTCTCAATGGAAGGCTGATGTTGGTTTCTTCAGGCTGCCTGCATTTCTACCAGTGCCCCTCTGCCTCCCTCACCCTGCCCCACCTTGTCCACTACCTACAGCAGTCATCTCACCTCCTCTTAGACGTCCCTGCTCCCCAAACTAAGTCAGATACTTCTTAAATTCCATATTAAAGCTTATGCAAATATCTCTTGGGTACTTATATTATATCATAAATAATGAGAATGTGAACTCCCTGAATGCAAACATTATCCCTTCCTCTTCTCTGTGATCTCAATAATGGACATAGTTCCTGACACAGAGTAAGCATTCCATTCATGATTGGCCAATAAATAAATAAATGAATGACTGTAAAGATTTTCTTCTGCCACTCCCCAAAAGACTTTGATTTTAAACCTTCCAGACAATCTGTTTCCTGCCACTTATTGTGTACCTCATATGTTTGATGAAAATAGATAATATGGCCAGATGCAGTGGCTCACATGTATAATCTCAGTGCTTTGGGAGGCCAAGGCAGGAGGATCACTTGAGGCCAGGAGTTCAAGATCAGTCTGGGTAACGTAGTGAGGCCTCGTCTCTGCAAAAATTTAAAACATAGGCCAGGTACAGTGGCTTGTGCCTGTAATCCCAGCACTTTGGGAGGCTGAGGCAGGTGGATCACAAAGTCAGAGGTTCGAGACCAGCCTGACCAAAATGGTGAAATCCCGTCTCTACTAAAAATACAAAAATTATCTGGGTGTGGTGGCATGCACCTGTAATTCCAGCTACTCAGGAGGCTGAGGCAGGAGAATTGCTTGAACCCAGGAGGTGGAGGTTGCAGTGAGTTGAGATCATGCCACTGCACTCCAGCCTGGGCGACAGAGTAAGACTGTCTGAAAAAAAAAAAAAAAAAATTAAAAAAGTAGCTGGATATGGTAGCAAATGCCTAGAGTCCCAGTTACTCAGGAGGCTGAGATGGCAGGATCACTTTAGCCCAGGAGTTCAAAGCTGTGAGCCACGATCACATCACTGTACTCCAGCCTGGGTGACAGAGCAAAGCCTTGTGTCCAAAAAGAAAAAGAAAGTAAATATGTCCTTCATAATGAAGAGCATTGATTCCCAAAGAAAAGCGCAGGTTCCAAAGCTGGTTTATGATAGATCATTTACCAGTCAGCTGCACAGTGAGAAAAGTAAGGACCTGTGTCGAGTTTTCATGGAGCTTGTTAAGTAGGAGGCCATTGTTTGGGACTGAGCTCTTGCGTTAGGCCCCAGTAGACCAAAACAAAATGGAGTCACTCTTGCTAAGTGCCACATAATCAGGCTGAAACTTTAAGGAAGCAGGAAAATACAAGAATAGACCAGTTGTACCTAAAAACAGGAGATTCACAATCAGAAAGGGCCCAGTTAATTTGAGCCAGCGTGATAAGAAAGTCTCCTCTGCCTTAACTCTTACAAGGAAAGTAACCTGAGATAACGTGAGGTTATCAATCTGCTTTTTTGTATTTTTTTTTTTTTTTCTTGTTCCTGCTCAAGCTGTTAATGGTGGAAGGTGTCCAGGTTCTTGGCATCTTGAACAAAGAATTGGACAAAACCTACGAAGCCAGGAAGGAATGAAGTAACAAAAGCAGAGATTTATTGAAAATGAAAGTGCTCTCCACGGGGTGGGAGCGGGCCCAAGCGTAGGGCTCAAGAGCCCTATTACTGAATTTCCTGGGCTTTACATATCCTCCAGAGGTTTCCATTGGTTACTTGGTGTGCACCCTGTGTAAATGAAGAGGATGAAGGAAAGTTGCAGTCATTTACTCGGTGTACGCCCTGTGTAAATGGAGAGGATATTTCCTGTTATAGCTGAAGTGTTTTCATTTGATTTAATTCTAGGAAGTCAGCATGAATTGGCCTATGTTCCCTGCCTCCAGATCCTATTCTTCTGCCTCAGAGCTATCTGTTTTAGGCCATTCTTGCATTGCTATAAATTCCTCCTTTGCATCCTTATAGCTCCCACTTATGAATGAGAATATACGATGTTTGGTTTTCCATTCCTGAGTTACTTCACTTAGAATAATGGTCTTCCATTTAATCCAGGTTGCTGTGAATGCCATTATTTCATTCCTTTTTATGGCTGGATAGTACTTCATGGTATGTGTGTATATATATATATCACTATTTATTTATCCACTCATTGATTGATGGGCATTTGGGCTGGTTGCATATTTTCATAATTAAAATGAACATGGGTAAATTCACTATCAAAATAAAATGGAATAAAGATTAATGTACAAACTCAAAACCCGTAGAAAAAAACAGATAAACCAATTTTATTTTTCTTAATTGAGATGGAGTTTCCCTCTTGTTGCCCAGGCTGGAATGCAATGGCACGATCTCGGCTCACTGCAACCTCTGCCTCCCAGGTTAAAGCGATTCTCTTGCCTCAGCCTCCCAAGCAGCTGGGATTACAGGCACGCACCACTATACCTGGCTAATTTTGTATTTTTAGTAGAGACGGAGTTTCTCAGTGTTGGTCAGGCTGATCTCGAATTCCTAACCTCATGTGATCCGCCCACCTTGGCCTCCCAAAGTGCTGGGATTACAAGCATGAGCCACTTCGCCCAGTCAAACCCAAATTTAAAAAATTTACAAACTTTCAATTTATTAAGAATATGTTTTATAAGAATCGAATATTTGCCCTGAAAAAAAGAAAAGAAACATTAAAATGTTGTCAATCGAATAAGAGCAAACCAATCACTGATATGATTATAAACATTAGTTTTAGATTTAAAATCCTGGATTTAAGTCTCAGCTTCGTCACTACAACTGGATGATGTTGGCTAAGTTATAAAATTTGTCTGTGCCACATATCAAGTATAAGAAAATCTAAATAGCAAGAGCAGTCTGAATGAAATGCTTGCTTTGTCATTGCCTTCATATGTCCTTGGACAAGTTACTAAATTTCCTCATGTCTCAGTTTCCTCCTCTTCAAAAAATGGGGGTTGACAACCTTCTAGGTTTTTGGTCAGGATTAAATCAGTTAACACATGCAAAGTGTTTAGAACAATTCCAATCCCATGGTAAGCCCCCTCCATAAGTGCTATTGTTCCCTCTCCACTAGGTAACTACCAAATCTTTAATGAGTTTATACACATCAAGTGCTTCACACAGTACCTAGCACACCAACTCATGATAACTTCCATGATTACCCATCAATCCAGGATTCAGTGTTGCTATTGTTTTGGTCATTGTTTTTTTAGACGAAGTCTCGCTCTGTCGTCCAGGCTAGAGTACAGTGGCATCCCAAGTAGCTGGGAATTCAGGCACACACCACCATGCCCAGCTAATTTTTTTGTATTTTTAGTAGAGGCAGGGTTTCGCCATGTTGGCCAGGCTGGTCTTGAACTCCTGACCTCAGGTGATCCACCCACCTCAGCCTCCCAAAGTGCTGGGATTACAGGCGTGGGCCACCGTGCCAGACCCAGGATTTAGTTTTGATGCTGACATTGTTGAAAGCTGAGCAACTCCTTCAACAGGTTGAAGGATCACCGACCTGTTGATCAGGCAATACCATGGTGGCTACCAGCTCAGTCGTAGCAGTGTTTTAAGGTTAAGGCTTCAGAGGCTTGGTTTAAAGTGGGTCCTTCAGTGTAGGTGTGGAACCTGACCAAGCCTATGCAAGATTTGTACTTTAATAGGTACAGAGAGGGCGGGCACGGTGGCTCATGCCTGTAATTCTAGCACTTTGGGAGGATGAGTCTGGTGGATCACCTGAGGTCAGGAGTTCGAGACCAGCCTGGTCAACATGGTGAAACCTCGTGTCTACTAAAAATGCAAAAATTACCTGGGTGTGGTGGCAGGTGCCTGTAATCCCAGCTACTTTGGAGGCTGAGGCAGGAGAATTGCTTGAACCTGGGAGGCAGAGGTTGCAGTGAGCCACCAAGATCACTCCACTGCACTCCAGCCTGAGCAACAGGGTGAGACTCCATTTCAAAATAAATAAATACGTGTGTGTGTGTGTGTGTGTGTGTGTGTGTGTGTGTTTGTGTGTGTATAAACAGCCTCTGTTCTTAATTTAGCTGTGTGACTGTGAATGTTTTCAGATTAGTGTTCTTTAGTGCCATTGTTCTTAATCAAAGCAAGCCTTTCTAGAGCTTATGAAAGCAGGAAAACCAATGGAATTGAACTTGCAGATGGGGACAGGCATTGGAAGCTCATCGTGTCTTCAGAGACCAGACCTAAACACAAGAAGACAGATGACAGTGCTCATATATCTCAAAGAAAACCTGTTCTATTTGTCCAGAAATGTGTCTGTGAGATTTAATAGAGCTGGCAGTTAAAGTTATAAAACATTGATTGTAGTTTAGAACAGTGCAGATGCCAAGCACCTTTGAGATAGATGTCCCTGGGACCTCTAGTTGCCATTTCTGCCTGAGTCAAAATGTTGGCAAGTGAGCTCGTGTTCCCAGGTGTAAGAGCAGGCCCAGGAAACACATGGCCACGACATGGCTGAAGCTTCAACAGGAGCTGCAGTGATACGCCTTTGTCACAGCTGTCGCTGTTGCCTCTTCCTCGCCCTACTCTTTCTAAGACAGTTCCTGATCATGCGTTTCCTTTTTATATATGTAAGTGAACATTTATTAGACAAAATCATTAGCAAGCAGTGGAGAAACTGTGTATACAATCTGTCTGGTACACTCAGTGCACTCAGTTCTGTGTTCCTCTGATGCTTCAACCATACCTTCCATAAATGATTCTCTTTAGGGAAATGCAACAACATCCTAAAAGCATAACTGCTTCTTTCTGGTCTGCTTCAGGCAATTAAAAATCTTCAAAATCAATTCCAGACTTGCTAATCCTAAGAACCATTCTGAAAGGTAGGAGGATTAATACAGAGTTCACCAGATTTTTTTTTTTTTTTTTTTTTTTTTTTTTTTTTTTTTTTGGTGACAGAGTCTTACCGTCTCCCAGGCTGGAGTGCAGTGGCACGATCTTGGCTCATGGCAACCTCTGCCTCTCATGTTCAAGCGAGTCTCCTGCCTCAGCCCCCTGAGTAGCAGAGATTACAGGTACGTGCCACCAGCCCAGCTAATTTTTGTACTTTTAGTAGAGTCAGGGTTTCGCTATGTTGGCCAGGTGGGTCTCGAACTCCTGACCTTAGGTGATCCACCTACTGCAGCCACCCAGAGTGCTGGGATTACAGGTGTGTGCCACTGTGCCCAGCAAGTTTACCAGATATTATGCCCTGTTTATAATAGAGGAAATATCCTCAAAATATTTAAGACAGTTCGCATATTATATTGAATGCCACTAATTTCAATGACAAGAGTCCATTTCTCTCATTCCTCATATTAAGCCTTTAGGGCTAACAGGAATAGCTTCTCAAGTGCTTATAGTAGCTGCGGTGGGGAGTGTGGCCTTTATGATTAAATACTAGCTGATCACCTCTAGAATGCAAATTCTTCTTAAATAAAATTTCGATTTAAATAACAAATGAGATATAAGCTCCACAAAAGCCAGAATTTTTGTTTGTTTTCATCATTGCCACATCTAAAATAATGCCTGGTGAGTAATGAGGGCTCAAATATTTGTTGAATGAGTAAATATCACACTGACTTTGCTGAAATATTGAAGTAAGTTACAGACATCATAAAAATAAATGTTTTGGCCACAAGCATGCTTACTGTAACAGTAATAAAAAAATAGGCTTGAACTACATAATCTTTAATTTCAGGAGGTCAAGAGTTTAAAAAAAAGGGGGAGATATCCAAATAAAAGAACATGCCTGCCAGCTTTCCAATAGCTGGGTGTTATCTACTTTTTCTAAGACTATATCAGCCTGTTGACCATGACCTATCTTTTCATGAGAGTCCCATTTAATTTAGAAATTAGACTGGAACTTAGAGCCAGTAAATACATTTGGGCCTACATTTCCTGTATATCTTTTATATTATGGCCTCTGTGCCATCTAAGGACACTTTGTTCCTTCTCTCAAATCCTTCCCCACTTTTAAATAATTTTATTTTGAATTCATAAAATCCTCACCTTATTAATCGTCATATAATTTGCATCATATTAAACCCTGATCAGCCCTTGAAATGTTAAAGAAAAGACACTACTATGTTCTTAATGAATACTGAAAACCTTTCAGTACAAATACTTTTATATTCAGCCCCTGTAAAACCATCAGATGTTAGAAAAGTTTTGTTTTTTTGGGGGGGGTTTTGTTTTGTTTTTGAGACAGAATCTCACTCTGTTGCCCATGCTGGAGTGCAGTGGTGTGATCTCAGCTCACTAAAACCTCCACCTCCCAGGTTCAGGCAATTCTCCAGCCTCAGCCGCCCGAGTGGCTGGAATTACAGGCAGCCACCACCATGCCCGACTCATTTTTTTTTGTATTTTTAGTAGAGATAGGGTTTCACCATGTTGGCTAAGCCGGTCTCAAACTCCTGACCTCAGGTAATCTGCCCGCCTCGGCCTCCCAAAGTGCTGGGATTACAGGCATGAGCCACCGTGTCTAGCCTGATGTCCTTATAAAAAGAGGAGAGGACACAAAGGGACCCACATAGGGAGGAAGGCAAGGCCACGTGCAGTTGGAGGCAGAGATTGGAGTGATGCAGCTGCAAGCCAAGAAATGCCTAACATTGCCAGCCACCACCAGAAGCTGGAAGAAGCAAAGAAGGGTCACGCTTTAGGGCCTCCAAAGAGAGTGTGGCCCAGCCCACACTGTGATTTCATACTTCTAGCCCGGGAGATGAGAATGTGTTTCTATTTTCCTAAGCCACTCAGTTTGTAGTAATTTGATATGGCAGCCACAAGAAACTATCATACACCTTTTGATGTGGTATGGCATGTGTGTGGGCTGGAAGACTCTCTCAGGGTTCTGTATTGCCGATGTTGTGTCAGGCTTCGTTTCCTTCTTACCTAAGGCAGCATTTCTTAAAGCACAGAGCAACGGCTTAGGATATTCATTTAAAATCCAGATGTATGGGCATCATTCTACTCATGGAACCAGTATTCCTAAAGATTGGCCTCAACACTAGCGGTTTAAACAGGCATCCCAGGCAACAGCTCTTTAGAGCTCTCTTTAAGGTTCTGTAAGGGAGGCAACCTTACCATGTGATGCGAATTCAAGGCCAAAATGTCTAAAAGCTGCCTCTCCATGTAAGGGCTGCCTTGAAATCTCACTGTCAAGACCTCAGTCATTCAGCTAAAAGGGAGGATTAAAAAGCAGAATGCCTCTGCAGTTGAGCCAGATGCTTTTTATCTCTTCCCAGAGAAGACCATTTATCCAAATTCTTACATCTCTAACTCAAAGCGCTTGATGCAAGTGTACGTTGACAGATCTCTACTCCAAGACTCCAAGAGATAAATGGCAGGACTCTCCTTGGACACAGGTCTGTGTTGGGACTTACTAGATGAGAATTTCTGGTGCAAGCTACTAACAGTCTTTAAAACCTTAGTCTGAAAGGAGGCTGTGGAGAGACGGAAAGGCTGCTGTGCGGATCACTTTCTGTGTGAGCAGGCTGCCACTTACGCCATCTAAACCAGTTCTCCCTTCTGAAGAATGAGGACTCAAACACCTGCCCTTCCTACCTGGTAGGGGCTGTCATGACCGTCGCAGGACTGTCATAACCTCCCTTGGGACTGCCAGAGGGATCCTGTGCATCAGGACTAGCCTCTTACTCCTGAGGGTAAGTCCTGATGCGCCGGAACCCTCTGGCAGTCCCAAGGGAGGAAAGACCACCTGCTTCGCTGCTTGCCTAGAGTCCACACTGTCTGGTGGTCTTTTGAAAACTGCTGCTAATTAACTGTGGCTGACTTGCTTGGCTGCTCTTTTTAATTATTTGCTTGGGGGGGGTGACTCTTTTATTCTGTGTAAAATTAGTTTAATACTCAGAATAATCAGCTTCTATAGAGTAAAAAAAAGGGGGGGGGCCTTAAAAATGCAAATTTCCCTCCCTGTTCTTATCCCTTGATCCCAAGCATCCACAGCACTTTGAAGGAGTTTGATAGTATATAACAAGTGACTTAAAGCCTCCTGGAAAACTTAAATTAAATGCAAATAAATCTGTAAAATTTAAAACCAACCCAAGTGAAAAAAATCAGAACTGTGGTTGCTTTTCTGGGATAGGTGGGGATTGACTGGAAAGGTTGCATGAGACAATT
Organism: Aotus nancymaae; assembly: GCF_030222135.1. Taxonomy (NCBI): domain Eukaryota; kingdom Metazoa; phylum Chordata; class Mammalia; order Primates; family Aotidae; genus Aotus; species Aotus nancymaae. The sequence continues at coordinate 27,644,503 of NW_026988455.1, forward strand.
TTCTTTTTTTCTTTCTTTTTTTTTCTTTTTTTTAGTTTTGCTCTTGTTGCCCAGGCTGGAGTGTAGTGGCGCTGTCTTGGCTCACTGCAACCTCTGCCTCCCAGGTTCAAGTGATTCTCCTTCCTCAGCTCCCTGAGTAGCTGGGATTACAGGCGTGCACCACCACACCCGGCTAATTTTGTATTTTTAGCAGAGATGAGGTTTCGCCATGTTGGCCAGGCTAGTCTCGAAATCCTGACCTCAGGTGATCTGTCCACCTCGGCCTCCCAAAGTACTGGGATTACAGGCATGAGCCACCGAGCCCGGCTACATGAGGCAATTTTCTAGGGTGATGGTAACATTCTGTGTCTTGGTGAGTTTGTGGTTACAAGGCAAATGCATTTGTCAAAATCTGGTGAATGACTGTGCATTTCATTGTATGCAAATTTCACATCCAAGGTAAGAGATGGATCTAGCAAAATGTTCTTTTCCTACCTCATGAAAACACCACCTTTTGGCATACGTGAAAAGAATACTGTCACCTGACAGAAATGGGTTCATTTGCCCATACAACAGAAAGCCAAGCACCAAAGCACCAGATTTTTGCAGGGAGAAAGGGTCATTGCCAGGCAGCCAAACAAGGAGTCAGGAGTCAGGCTCAAATCTGTCTCCTCATATCAGATTTACAGTCATGGATTTAAGGGAAAGATCTTGGAGGTGGAATTTTAAAGCTAGACAACGATTGGCTGCAAGGAAGCAGAGTTTGGCAAGTCCCTGGGTATGTGCAGTTGCCTCTTGCCTCTTCATGGGTCTCGTGTGCAAATTTGGGGGGAACTGGTTGTGACATCAAAAGGTCACTCACTCATTGGCCGGGTGTGGTGGCTCAGGCCTGTAATCTCAGCACTCTGAGAGGCCGAGGTGGGAAGATCACTTGAGGTCAGGAGTTCGAGACCAGTCTTGCCGACATAGTGAAACCCTGTCTCTACTAAAAAAAATTACAGAAATTAGTCAAGTGTGATGACACATGACTGTAATCCCAGCTACAAGGGAGGCTGAGGCAAAAGAATCGCTTGAACCTGGGAGGCGGAGGTTGCAGTGAGCCAAAATTACCCCACTGCACTCCAGCCAGGGCAACACAGTGAGACTCTGTCACACACACACACACACACACGCACACACACACAGTCACTCATCTGGCCTCCAAATCTGTGCTGTGCAGACTCCAGTCAGCCATACTGGTTCCAGACTGCTTCAGTCAGTTTCGTAAGCAGAAAGGATTGTAGCAAACTGTTTCTTTATCTGCCCTCCTGCAAGACAAGCTTAAGATTTCTGTAGGTTACCAGTTTCTTTAACCCTGTGGAGCACTGTCTCAATACCATGCTACTGAATTTGCATTAAAAAGCATAGCCTGACCTGAATCCCTGTTTTCTAGCCACCAGGAGGCCTCAGTACAAAAGGCTCCCGATGGTGTTCATAAATTTCTAGCCCCATCAGAATATGAGCAATGTCCAGTGTAGCGTAACAGTTACTAATCTGGGTTCTGGAGCCTGACGCCTGGTTTTCAACACCACCGCTACCACTTCTTATGATTTGAAGCAAGTCACTTAACTTCCAAGCCTTTACTCATTCATAGAACAAGAATAATAATTGTGTCTATATCATAGAGTTGTTGTGACGGGTATTAAATAAGAATTTAACACAATGTATAATTCATAGTAATCACTAGAAATCATTGGCTATTGTCACAGGTGATTGCATTAGTATTTATTAGACTTCAAAGTCTGTGTTTGCTTGGAAACTTTGCTTTTCTTTTATGAGGAACGAGGTAGTAACTCATGTAGTGAAGAAATTATGTCTATTTAATTCTGTGCTGTTATAACCACTTTTAGAAAGGTGCTTGCAAATAACAAAACACCCTGTGTGTGTGTGTGTGTGTGTATATATATATATATATTTTGAGACAGGATTTCACTTGTTACCCAGCCTGGAGTGCAGTGGTGCAATCTCAGCTTACTGCAACCTCCGCCTCCCAGGTTCAAGTGATTCTCCTGACTCAGGCTCCTGAGTAGCTGGAATTACTGGAGTCTGCCATCACTCCTGGCTAATTTTTTATATTTTTACTAGAGATGTGGTTTCACCATGTTGGCCAGGCTGGTCTCAAACTCCTGACCTCAGGTGATCCACCCACCTTGGCCTCCCAAAGTACTAGGATTACAAGCATGAGCCACCACACCTGGCCCAACACCCTGTATTTTATATAAATATTATACTATGGGCTGACTTGTGTCTCTTCAAAATTCATATGTTGAAGTCCTTAGCCCCTCAAACCTGAGAATGTGACTGTATTTGGAGATGGGGATTTTAAAGAGGTAGTTAAGGTCAAATGAAGTCATATGAGTGGGCTCTTATCAAATATGATCTTATAAAATGGGGAAATTTGGACACAGACATGCACAGAGGGAAGCATGTGGACACACAGAGAGAAGGCAGCCATCCACAAGCCAAGGAGACGCCTCAGGAGAAACCAAGCCTGCTGACACTTTGATCGTAGACTTCCAGCCTCCAGAACTCTGGGAAAATAAATTTCTGGGTGTTTAAGCCACCCAGTCTGTAGTACTTTGTTATGGCAGCTCTAGCAAACTAATGGAAGTGCATATTAATAAATGATTTATTGGCCGAGCGTGGTGGTTCACACCTGTAATCCCAGCACTTTTGGTCAGGAGTTCGAGACCAGCTTGGCCAATATGGTGAAACTCTCTCTCTGCTAAAAAAAAAATATACAAAAATTAGCCAGGTGCAGTGGCATGCATCTGTAGTCCCAGCTAATTGCAAGGCTAAGGCAGAAGAATCGCTTGAACCTGGGAGGTGGAGGTTGCAGTGAGCTGAGATTGTGCCTCTGCACTCCAGCCTGGGCAACAAAATGAGACTCCGTCTCAAAAATAAATAATTAAATAACTTATTAAAAGATGAAGGATGGGCCAGGCATGGTGGCTCATGCCTGTAATCCCAGCACTTTGGGAGGATGAGGTGGTCAGGAGTTCAAGACCAGCCTGGCCAACATGGTAAAACCCCATCTCTACTAAAAATACAAGAAATTAGCCAGGCGTGGTGGTGCACACCTATAATTCCAGCTATTTGGGAGGCTGCAGTAAGAGAATCGCTTGAACCTGGGAGGCAGAGTTTGCAGTGAGCAGAGATCACACCACTACACTTGAGCCTGGGTGACAGAAAGGCACATTCCAGCCAGGTGTGGTGGCTCAGGCCTGTAATCCCAGCACTTTGGGAGGACTCTATCTCAAAAAAAAAAAAAAAAAAAAAAAAAGATGAAGCATGATTCAGTGACCTTTTAATTCTAAGCGCATGATCTGTCATTTTAAAAAATGCAACATTGCATTGAAAATGAAAAAAATGGATATGTTTGATAAACAAATAGAACAAGTCACAAAGCAAGCTTCAGTTCCCAGGCTAGATTTCACATGATATGATTCAAAATTTTTTTTTATTTATTTTTATTTATTTATTTTTTTGAGACGGAGTTTCACTCTTGTTACCCAGGCTAGAGTGCAATGGCGCGATCTGGGCTCACCGCAACCTCCGCCTCGTGGGTTCAGGCAATTCTCCTACCTCAGCCTCCTGAGTAGCTGGGATTACAGGCATGTGCCACCGTGCCCGGCTAATTTTTTGTATTTTTAGTAGAGACGGGGTTTCACCACGTTGACCAGGATGGTCTCGATCTCTTGACCTCGTGATCCACCCACCTCGGCCTCCCAAAGTGCTGGGATTACAGGCGTGAGCCACCGCGCCCGGCCCTCAAAATTTGATATGATTCAAATTTTTTGGTTTCCAGGGCATTGTTTCAAATTTCCCACTGAAGACATGTTATTATTAAATTGGTTGAGTACAAGCCTAATTTTAGCTCAATATCTACAAGAGGTACAGGCGCTATCATAATTTGCAAAGGAAATGAGCTGGGAGATTTCAACAGCATGTGCTTAGGGAGAACACAGGACAACACAGAGCCCAGTGACTGCTGCTGTGTTTATTAACCATCTCTTCTCATTTTCTGCTTTGTTTTGTTTTGTTTTGTTTTGTTTTTTGAGACAGGGTCACTGTCAGTCAGGCTGGAGTACAGCCTCAACCCCCCTGGGCTCAAGTGATCTTCCCACCTCAGCCTCCTGAGTAGCTGGGCCTACAGGCGTGTGTTTGTATTTTTTGTAGAGATGAGGTTTTGCCATGTTGCCCAGGCTGCTCTCGAACTCCTGAGTTCAAGCATTCCTCCTGCCTTGGCCTCCCAAAATTTTGGGATTACAGGAGTGAGCCACTGCGTCCAGCCTTATTTTCTGTATTTTTGATGGTCTGGCATTTGGGGCCTCAGTGGCTAGGTAGAGTCTAACCCTCTCAGGGTTGACTAATTGCTAGAGATAGCACACGAGTTCCCTTTGATCTGAGTGTGCCTTTCATCTGAGTGTGCCTTTCTTTTTCTTTTTTACTTTTTTTTTTGAGATAGACTCTTGCTCTGTCACCCAGGCTGGAGTGCAGTAGCGCAATCTCGGGTCACTGCAACCTCCGCCTCCCTGGTTCAAGCAATCCTCTGCCTCGGCCTCTTGAGTAGGTGGGATTACAGGCACCCGCCACCATGCCCCCCTAATTTTTGTATTTTTAGCAGAGATGGGGTTTCACCATGTTGGCCAGGCTGGTCTCGAAGTCCTGACCTCATGATCCACCCACCTTAGCCTCCCAAAGTGCTGGGATTGCAGGCGTGAGCCACCGCACCCAGCCTGAGTGTGCCTTTCATATGCAAACCAACCAATCCGAAGCCAATTACCCACCGACCCCCCACAACCTTCTCTATCTGGCTGTCACACTCTAGGCCACTATCCACCTGCCCTAATCAACCAGAGCCAGGTACTAGGCATCCAGGGACATCGCCTGTGCCCCAGAGCTCACTGTACTCAAACTAGACAATCCTAAATCTGCTTACCATGCTTTGCATTGACTTTTCTGTGGAAATGATGCTAAAGACTATTGCCCAGGTTTTCCCCTTGCTCCCTCTGTCTCCTGACTAACCCTGCTGTTTCCCATGAGGCCATGCAGTGCCTGGCCTGCCCGCTTCTGCTGGGAACCAAGAGTAACAAACTATCATGCAATAGTAGTCATCTCCGGAACTGTTGGTCTCACTGTACCTGAATATAAAGAAAATCTTGGGTACATTGTAAAACAGGAAGCTCACTCAGAGAGGTCTACGCAGGAGGCCTGTGGTCCCCCCTTAATCTGGATGGAACCACCCAGTCTGTAGATTTCCACTCATGGCTAGAATCTTACCTCCACACTCTTCCTCTAGGACGCCCCAAATTCCAAGTTAGATCTTCATTCCTTTAGTTTGAGCCTTTAGTTCTTTATTACATGCAGTGTCCCTGGACGTAGACATGGCGTATGCTTTCATCATTTATCCAATCCTTCCACAATGTGAGAGCAAACTACACAGGCATTGGGCTGAGAACCAGAGAGGGACAGAAGAGATGCCGCTGCTGCCATTGGTAGATGTCCTTGTCAAATTTTTTTACTTATTTTGTCATTGATGATTAAGAAAGGAATTGTGGGGATATGAACCTTGATTTTGACCTTATGTTTCCTTTCTTCCTCCTCTGTTTCTTTCCTACCTTTTAGTTTTTGGCTTCATTGTTATCACTATAGCTAATCCAGATAAAGAATTACAAGAATTCCTTAACTAGTTGGAAAACAACATTTCAATGATTAATCATCTCTAAATAATAATAATGCAAATTGTAAAAATGGTAAGACGGGTTAAAGCAAACTCTTGGGATAAACAGTGTAAGACTTCTTGTCGAGTTCAAGGAGGAAACAGAGACCAGAGTGAGGAAATTAAAAGCCAATTTATTCAGCTCCCGGGCGAGGTTCTATGGTCCTGGAAAGGGGCCAAAGAAGTCGCGCTTCTCTTCTCGGGGCGTGGGGTTTTATAGAGCATGGAGGTAGCTGATTGACTACGGGGGAAACAAAGACAAGGTAGTTCTATTGGGTATTAAAAGACTGGGGACGGGTGAGGTGAACAAAGCGGGGGCATTTCCATTGGGTATGAAGGAAGTGAGCACGGACGAGGGGCTGGTCGAGGACGTACGGGGGAGCTACCATAGGGCGGGTTCTTGGCGGGCCTTTTCAAAATTTCTGGCGGGTGCAGGGCTGAGATTGGAATGTGGAAATGGTCAAGGGGGAGTCCACGTGGAGAGGGCAAATGCTGAGCAATGCGCTCAGAATGATGACGTAGTTTTTAGGCGCGGAGAGAGAAGGGTGTGTCCATTCGGCTCCCAAGGAGGCACCGGCCTTACAAACAGGAATCTGTGGAATAGGCTTCAAACTCCCACTTTTTGAATGATTTTCTACAAACACATTTATCTATTTCTTTTTTTTTTTTAACCTCAGACAGAGTCTTGCTCTGTTGCCCAGGCTGGAGTGCAGTGGCGCCATCTCAGCTCACTGCAACCTCTGCCTCCCAGGGTTTCAAGTGAGTCTCCTGCGTCAGCCTCCCAAGTAGCCGAGATTATAGGCGCTCACCACCATTCCCGGCTAATTTTTGTATTTTCGGTAAATACAGGATATTGTCATGTTGGCCAGGCTGATCTCAAACTCCTGTTCTCAGGTGATCCAGCTGCTTTGGCCTCCCAAAGCGCTGGAATTATAGGCATCAGCTACCGTGCCCAGCCACATTTATCTATTTCTGATTACTCCTAGGCTTCCAGAGGTTTCTCATTGTGGATATGGCCAAATTAGAGAATGAGAAAGGTGAGGCCAGATTATCCCAGAGGAAGCCCAGGAAGCTGTGGGAGCAGGATTCAGGAAGACAGAAGATCCAGGTACCAGGTGTGGTCGTCACCAACCATCCTAACACCTCTGGACAGTGATGGTATAACTGATCCCAGTTTCAACTGTTCAACACTCAAAAGGCAAAACTCAAGAGAGAAAAGTTGGTGTGAGGAAAAGTAGGTTTATTCAGAGAGCGAGCAAACAGAGAGGAAAGTGAACTAGCATCCTTGAGTGCCATCTTAAGTCAGTACAAATTTTAGGCAATTTTTTTTTTTTTTGAGATGGAGTTTCGCTGTTGTTACCCAGGCTGGAGTGCAATGGTGCAATCTCGGCTCACCGCAACCTCCGCCTCCTGGGTTCAAGCAATTCTCCTGCCTCAGCCTCCCGAGTAGCTGGGACTACAGGCGCGCACCACCATGCCCAGCTAATTTTTGTATTTTTAGTAGAGACGGGGTTTCACCTTGTTGACCAGGATGGTCTCGATCTCTTGACCTCGTGATCCACCTGCCTCGGCCTCCCAAAGTGCTGGGATTATAGGCGTGAGCCACCGCGCCCGGCCCTAGGCACTTTTTATGTTGAGAGGAGGTGGAAGAGGAGGGGTTTGGGATCCAGAGGTGACCAGCAGGCAACTGCAGACATCTGGGTGCCAGCGAGGGTCTGAGGAGGTTGGGAACGTCTTTATCCTTGGTCAGGTCATGATGCTCCTATAAACCTTTAACAAAACATAGTTGTTTACGTATTTCTCCTTTAATCCCAGAGTTAGTTTTTAAAATTAATGTGATTGCTATGTTTACATATTATCTCAGTGCTTTAAAATTATCCTAGCCTATGTACAAGAATAAGGGGTAAAAAAGCCCCTTAAACAAAAATGGAGTGAGTTCTGTTAGTTCTTTTGCTGTTTCACTGCTACAATGGCCTTTCGGAATTACAGTCGCCTCATTTAGCTAGGGCCTGATTTCATAACTTGAGGTCTTGGTGGATAGGAATCTTCAGGAGAAATATCTAATTTGGTCTGTGTTGATGTCTTCAAGCATGAAGAAAGGCTTGAAGGAAAACAGGCTGTTCCTAACCTGCAGGAGAAATGGATCATATTAACCCGGGGCCCTGGAAATGCTCATTTCTGGAGCTGTCCTTCAGGAGGTCTCAATCACCGAAGGTCTTGCCTTTTAAGTTTTCTTATCTGAGAACGGCCTCAAAGGGGCAGAAAGGGTCTTGGGACTCTGCCTGGCAGGAAGTCTATCTTCAGCAGCCCATTCCCACCTCCCCTCACCCCTCCCAGCCTTCCTTCTTTACCCCACGTAACTCCCTCGGCCCCCCTGCCAGCCGTGCTGTCCATATATGAACACTGCTCTACTTTGGTGGAGAAAAAAAGGATCTTTATTTTTTTTTTTAATTATTACTAGTATTAGTACCTTGTGGCTCACATCTGTAATCCCAGCACTTTGGGAGGCCAAGGCAGGTGGATCAGTTGAGGCCAGCAGTTCCAGACCAGCTTGTCAACATGGAGAAAACTTGTCTCCACTAAAAATACAAAAATTTGCTGGGTGTGGTGGTGTACACCTGTGATCCCAGCTACTCAGGAGGCTGAGGCAGGAAAATTGCTTGGACCCAGGAGGCAGAGGTTGCAGTGAGCGGAGGTTGCACCACTGCACTCCAGCCTGGGCAACATAGGGAGACTCCATCTCAAAAAAAAAAAAAACCGAAGTATTAGTACCTTGATATTTTTTCTATCTCTAGAGGTTTGCTTAAAAATACACATATATAGCCAGGCCCAGTGGCTCACACCTGTAATCCCAGCACTTTGGGAGGCTGAGGTGGGCGGATCACCTGAGGTCGGGGTTCAAAACCAGCCTGACCAACATGGAGAAACCCTGTCTCTACTAAAGATACATAATTAGCTTGGTGTGATGGCACATGCCTGTAATCCCAGCTACTTAGGAGGCTGAGGCAGAAGAATCACTTGAACCCGGGAAGCGGAGGTTGCGGTGAGCTGAGATCGAGCCATTGCACTCCAGACTGGGCAACAAGAGTGAAACTCTGTATTAACAACAACAACAAAAAATACACACATCTATATTAGGGAGAAGACTACATGAACACTGAAAGACATAAAACAACAATGATGCAACATCAGATATTCTTCAGGAAGGCAGTGAGGGTAGGATCCACCAGGCCCAGCCTCCCAAAGCTGTCCCCTCTGCTGCCCACAGCTCCTCCACTCCTGTGTTCTTTCCATCCTTAATTCAAACTCCATGTCCCTCTTCTTCGACTCTTTCCAAATTTCAAACTGCAGCCCTGATGGATTCTTTCTTGTAAGAAGGTTCCTCTTCCTGGTCAACCTGAAAAGCTTCCTGGCTCATTACCATAGCAACGGGAGCATGCTGCTGAAATCTGCGGCACCAAGGGGCTGGCAGCGCAGCCCCCACACACCACGATTCAGATGGTAGCCGCCTCAGGCTGCTAAAGGAGCAACCTTTCCTGAGCTCATAGACATTAAAAATAGGGAATGATATCCCTTGAGCAAATTACTGCTTGCCTCCAGACCTCTTTCTCTCCTGTGTGTGACAGGAGTGAGTTTTTCTCTTTCACTGCAGAGGAAAAATCTAGAGATGGATCTGTCTAATTCCACACAAAATAATCACTCACTATACAGGTCGGGAAGACCCTCTATTCAGCGATCACCACCCCTCTGAGGGCTTAGACCCACCCTGCACCTCAGGACACTCACAGCCAGGGCTATGGAAAGGCGGGATAGGTGAGCTGTTTGGGACCAAACACAGTTTGGTGGCTAATACTGGCACAGTCCTCCCTCGCAGTGCACGGGGTCTTTTGGCTGCGGAGGGAAGTGACCCATACTAAGAGGGAAAATGGAGGTTCTGTGTCTTAGGCGAGCACAGGGCTCACTCAGATGGTGACCAGGTGGGCAGCAGGCCCTGAACAGGCCTATGTCCAGTCTTCTCCCCAACCCAGGGAATCCTTTTTAGAGTCACTGCAGCCTCCAACTCCAGGCTCAGGAGATCCTCCTACCCCAGCCTCCTGAGCAGCTAAGACTACCAAGCTGCCAGCTAATTTTTTGTAGGGGGGTAGGAGTGGTCTTGCTTTCCCCGCTGGCTGATCTTGAATAGACTTCTTTCAAGGAATTCCTTCCAAGTCTTTTTCTAACTACATGCTTCCCTCCATTTCCCCCTCAGGCCCTTGGCACTGGGGCTTTTAAAATTCAAAGACCAATAATTAAACCTGTTTTTCTTTCTGTTCGTCCCCAGTGCTATCCATATGCTTATGCAGTGCACACAGACTGCCTAGTTAAGGGACTTACCTGAAGCTACTTTGTGCACGCTGGTGGAGTCTATAGGTCCCTTCATTTAATTTTATGTAATTTATTTATTTATTTATTTATTTTTGAGACGGTGTTTCACTCTTTTTGCCCAGACTGGAGTGCAATGGTGCGATCTTGGCTCACCTCAACATCCAGGTTCAAGCAATTCTCCTGCCTCAGCCTCCCGAGTAGCTGTGATTACAGGCATGAGCCACTATGCCTGGCTAATTTTGAAAACTCCCGACCTCAGGTGATCTGCCTGCCTCAGCCTCCCAAAGTGCTGGGATTACAGGCTTGAGCCACCACACCCAGCCAGTCCCTTCATTTTAAATATATAGAAATAAAAAGGAAACCAGTTGTATTAAAAGACAAAGTGTCACTATATTAAAAAACAAATATGTGATATAGTAATATGTGTGCTTAATAAGATCAAGTTTTCTTATTTCAAATTGTTGATGTGCCTAAGTGTTATTTTGAAACATGTGCCACCAATCCAAAGTGCTATGAAAATGTCTGTGTTTTCTATTGGTTGCAAAGTCACAAGTACTGTGGAAAAGGCCAGCTGCCTACATTAAAATGGAAGGAAATGTTAGATTTCAGTTAGGCATTATACCAAAAACTGTGAAGGGTCTGAGATTTTACCCTACTAGGAAGGGTAAAAAATTAGCATGCGACAGTTTCAGGGATGCTGATAGAAGACACGAGACTCCTGGGTCAGACGTGAAGGACCGTTTGCTACAGCAACAGCAGCATCCAGAATATCAGCATTTGCGCTGGTTCTCTGAGCCCCATTTCCCACAGGGTCATGCCAAGATGGCTAGATGATCCCTGCACACACTATGGGTTGCGTTACATTATTTATGTTAACCTGTAATGGATGTATGCTTTTAAATAAATTAATCAACATTTTAAATTTTTCTCAATTTTAATTCATGTCTTTTTTCTTCTTTTGAGACAGAGTTTTGCTCTGTCGCCTAGGCTGGAGTGCAGTAGTACAATCTTGGCTCACTGAAACCTCTACTTCCTGGGTTCAAGTGATTCTCCTGCCCCAGCCCCCTAAGCAGCTGAGATTACAGGTGTGTGCCACCACGCCCAGCTAATTTTTGAATTTTTAGTAGAGATGGTGTTTCACTATGTTGGCCTGGCTAGTCTCGAACTCCTGACTTTAGGTGATCCACCTGCCTCGGCCTCCCAAAGTGCTAGGATTACAGGCATGAGCCACTGTGCCCGGCCTCAGTTTTAATTTCTAAAATATTGATAGAGTCACATGATCAAAAACTCTTTGGGTTCATTGATAATTTTTAAGTTTGTTTACTTTAAAATGTTGATCTTGAGACTAAAAGCTTGAGGACATCTGGTTTAGATTATTACATTGCATGGTTGGGAAGGTAGGCAGGAGGCAAAAAAAATGCTGGCAATAAAAAAACATATTAGATAATAATTTAAAAAATTTTAAAAGAAAGTGTTGAGGGAGGTGATACCTAGGGTGGCAGCATTAGGATTCTGTGACGTGGGAGGGTAAAACTCTCTTCAAGACTGAAGTCAAAGACACTTTAGTGGAAGGAAGCAACAACATGGTAGGAAGGGACGAATCCTTCCGGCAGCCTGGTGAATCCAAGGTTAAATTTTTCCCTCCAATAGGGTATCACTTTAGTCCCCACTAGACTCTCCTAGAAAGAGCAGAGGAACAAGGAAGAAATCAGAAAAACTGAGCATCTGCCCAAAAGAGACTGAAATCAGCATTACAGGCTGGTTTACTGTCCTCTTCCCAACTCCACATCATTTCTGTGTGGGAACTCAAGGGGAATATGAGCTCTGTTCGATAAAAGAAAGCAGCACATTCTCCGTATACATGCAAGTCACTGTCTCTCATCCTGCACCATTGTCAGGGCTTTGCATCTTCAGGCTTACAGGATCAATGTTGCATAATCATTAGCTAACAAACCCGTGGTGGTGGCGGCGGCGGTGGTTGGTGGTGGTGGTGTCTAGACCTCCAGAGGCAGAAACTCAGTCTCTGGAAGGCTGAGGTGGTAGACAGGGGAAAAACAGAAGTAGAGGCGCCCAAATGTAAAGACCGGAGTTTCCTTTTTTACGATTTTGCCTAAAAGGAAAATGGAAAACAGGGGTGCATATAATTTAGACCTTTGGATGCTTGCCTTTCTCTATTTCCAGTCCTAAAACCTTGACACATTGAACCTAACTTTTTTTTTCCTTTGCTTTGGCTCCCTGCCTCCCCACATTTTTTTTGTTCTCATTGTATGGTTTCTTTTGTTCTCATTGTGTGGTTTCTTTTTTTGTTCTCATTGTGTGGTTTCTTTTTTGTTCTCATTGTGTGAAAAACAAGGTGGGTGGTGGAAGACGCCCTTGGCAAAGAAAAGAGCTGCATCCCTTTCCACGAAACCTCCTCCTTCCCCCGTCGATCTCTATCCTTCCCCTTGGTCCCTGATTCCCTTGGTCCCTGATTCACTGTGTCCCTGACATCTCTCCTTCTGACTGATTTCCACTCACTGGCCTCAGGAATGTGCTCAAAAACTAATCATTACCAAAGTATCAATGCCCTGCTGGCTGCTCTGGTTATCCATTGCTGCATAACAAACCAGCACAAAATCGAGTGGCTTCAGACAACAATCATTTTCTTATTCTCCCTCTGGTTCTGGATGCTGACTAGTGCAGCGGGCCCTTCTGGCTCAGGGTATCTCCTGCAGTTGCAATCAGATGGAAAACTCAGTGGCAGGGGGTGGTGACTCCAGAGCTGATGGATCTCTGTGTCTGGCAGGTGATGCTAACTGTTGGCTGAGGCCACAGTTGGGGCTGGCGGACAGACACCTACGTGTGACCTCTGCATGTGGCCTGAGCTCCCTCACAGTGTGGTAGCTCCTCACAGCAACAGGGAACCTCCTAAGAGACAGCCAGGAGGAAGCTCTGCTACCTTTTATGACCCAGCCTCAGCCTCAGATCTGCTGTAGTCCATCTGTAGTTACAAGCCCCCACCCAGATTCATGGAAGGAGACACAGACTCCGGTCTCAATGGAAGGAGTATCCAAGAGTTTTGTGGTCAAAGCAAGTCCCCGCTTTCCCTTTGCCCTCCTTAGTTAAGTCTGGACCATTGAAACTTCAGCTTTACTAAGATATTAGGGGCCGGGTGTGGTGGCTCATGACTGTAATCCCAGCACTTTGGGAGGCTGGGGCAGGTGGATCACCTGAGGTCAGGAGTTTGAGACCAGCCTGGCCAACATGGTGAAACCCCATCTCTACTAAAAAAAAAAAAAAAAAAAAAAAAAAATAGCTGGGTGTGGTGGCAGATGCCTGTAATCCCAGCTACTCAAGAGGCCAAGGCAGGGGAATTGCTTGAACCCAGGAAGCAGAGATTGAGGTGAGTCGAGGTCATGCCATTGCACTGCAGCCTGGGTGACAGAGCAAGACTCTGTCTCAAGTATAATTTTTTTTTTTTGAGATGGAGACTCGCTCTGTCGCCCAGGCTGGAGTGCAGTGGCATAATCTCAGCTCACTGCAGTCTCCGCACCCTGGGTTCAAGCAATTATCCTGTCTCTGCCTCCCGAGTAGCTGGAATTATAGGCATGTGCCACCACTTCCACCTAATTTTTTGTATGTTTAGTAGAGATGGGGTTTCACTATGTTGGCCAGGCTGGTCTCGAACTCCTGACCCCAGGTGATCCACCCGCCTTGGCCTCCCAAAGTGCTAGGATTACAGGTGTGAGCCATCGCGCTCAGCCAATATGAAAATATATTTTTTAAAATTAGCCAGGCGTGATGGTGCATGCCTGTAGTCTCAGCTAGTCAGGAGGCTGAAGCAGGAGAATTGCTTGAACCTAGGAGGTGGAGGTTGTAGTGAGCTGAGATCACACCACTGCACCCCAGTCAGGGTGACAGAGCGAGACTCTGCCTTAAAAAAAAGAAAAAAAAGGTTAATAGCAGACCTTCCCTCACCCTCATGCCCACAAATAATTGTTAAAAAAACAAAAGTGTCCCCACATTTCCAGTGCTCCATAGGTACGCAATATCACCCTCAGTTGGGAACTACTGCTCTGTGTGTGTGTGTGTGTGTGTGTGTGTGTGTGTGTGTACAATGCTTGTCTGTTTTTAAATTTTATTTTTGTTGATACATAATGTACAGTTTTCAGGGTACATATGATAATTTAATACATTCAAATATTTGTAAAGATCAAATCAGTGCGATTGGAAAATCTATTACCTTAAATATTTGTCTTTTCTTTGTGCTAGGAACACATTCAAATTATTCTCTTCTAGCTATTTGAAATATACAATAAACTATTGTAAACTATAGTCACCCTACTGGTCTATCAAACACTAATTCTTAGTTCTTCTATCAAACTGTATATTTGAACTGTATTAGTCAGCCTCTCTTTATCCTCCCCTCTGCCCTTCCCAGTCTCTGGTAATCAGCAATCTACTCTCTACCTTCATGAGATCCACTTTTTTTTTAGCCCTCACATTTAAGTGGGAACATGTGATATTTGTCTTTCTGTGCTTGGCTTTTAACACCTAACATAATGACACAACCACCTCTCTAGACCAAGAAAATGGGACAGGTCCTCTCTCCCACCTACCTTGGATGTTCTATGTTCTTTCTTTCTGATGACTAATAATGGGCATGACTCATTTCAAAACCCACATAGATATGACCTCACCATGTCACCCTTGGTGGATGCCTTGTTTTTTTTTTTTTTTTTGAGATGGAGTCTCACTCTGTCACCCAGACTGGAGTACAGTGGTGAGATCTCGGCTCACTGTAACCTCCGCTTTCTGAGTTCAAGTGATTCTCCTGCCTCAGCCTCCCGAGTAGCTGGGATTTCAGGCGTGTACCACAACACCCAGCTAATTTTTTTTTTTTTTTTTTGTATTTTTAGTAGAGACAGGGTTTTTCCACGTTGGCCAGGCTTGTCTTGAACTCCTGACCTCAAGTGATCCACCTGCCTTGGCCTCCCAAAGTGCTGGGATTACAGGTGTGAGCCAACATGCTTGGCCAGTGCCTTGATTCTTAACTCAGGTTATGAGAATATCTCTCTGCGTGCAGTTTCATAAGACGAGAGGTCTCTGGGCACACACATCAAGGTAGGATGAGAAGAATTGGGTGCAAGTGCTCTATTCCACAGCCCATAAGTACATACTTGAGTGAAAAAGAATACACATTAAAACAAAGGACATAAACCACTGAAATAAAATCGATGTTGATATTTCAAACTTTTTAAGAAATTTTTTGAGACAGGGTCTCACTTTGTCACCCTGGCTGGAGTACAGTGGTGCAATCTTGGCTCACTGCAGCCTCGACCTCCTCCAGAGCTCAAGCGAGACTTCTGCCTCAGCCCCCCAAGTAGCTGGGACTACAGGCATGTGCCACCACACTCGGCTAATTTTTTGTATTTTTTGTAGAGACGGGTTTTCCTCATGTTGCCCAGGCTGGTCTTAAACTCCTGAGTTCAAGCAGTTCACCCACCTCAACCTCCCAAAGTGCTAGGATTACAGGCGTGAGCCACCACACCATGCCAGCCCCAAACTATTTTAAATAAGTATTCTTCTTTCTCAAACATTATTGAAAAATAAGCTATAGTAGAAGAATCATTGAGCTAGGCAACTTCTTAAGTTTGTAAGTTTACAAGTATTCTTAATATTGCTGCATAGTTAAAATAAACCACGAATCTCTCATTCCACAGTTATAAGCCTCAAGGTCAAAAAGCTAACCTACCTCAGAAGTCTTTTGAAGGAGCTGAGGGAATATTCTGAGAACAAAAGGCACTCGAGCATTAGTAAAGTAGAAGAACCATTTATCATACAACAACTTCATCTTGATGCAGAAACACACACCTTTCCCATATACACTGGACCAAGGTATTACCTTATATTAGGTTGGTATAAAAGTAATGGTAAAGCCACAATTACTTTTGCACCAACCTAAAAAAGGTAATTGTGGCTTTTGCCATTACTTTTGCACCAGTATAATATATACCAGAACTCACATTTTCAAACTGGTCCCCATGTGACAGGATATCCTTCATTGTGTCCTTTTCCTTCTCACCTGCTCAAGGAAACTGACAGGTATTGCACACAGCCCCGCCCTGCCCCTGTGGCTGGTTCCTCTGCAGTCCTTGGCATTTGGACCTGTCTCTAACGTGTACCCCGCACCAACAAGAGCAAATGGTGAAGGCAGCTCTGCATCAGTCAAAAGATGTTATAGGTCTCACAATACACTACAGCACCTCTTTACTCAGTGATGGGAGGCTTTTACAAACGAATATGTCTCTCAATTTCAAATCGCATTCAGGTTCATGACACCATGCAGGTATAATCACACTGCTTTACAATCCCAATCAATACAGAAGACTAAACACAGTTAGTTGAATGCTTAAAATTACAAGAGCCATCTACTCTAGAATAAGGATAGATCAAAGTCCAGGAATTTCTACTTTCTTTTGTACTAAAACAACCTGAGCTTTCAAAGGTTTGGAATAATCAATAAAAAACCTTCTTCCAACACAGGATTTCCAGACAGCAAAAACAAAACAATGGCAAAAACCAAACAGGATACCCAGTTAAATCTGAATTTCAGAAAAACAACAGTAATTTTTTAGTATCTGTGCCATGGTACATTTGGGAAGTAATGGTACTAAAACAATTATTAGTTGTTGATCTGAAGTTTATATTTAACTGGCAAACCTATCAGGTAACAAAAGGATTCTAATTAGGATTATTTTGCCTGCTTGTGACAGAAACTCATTTCACACTGGCTTAAGTAAACCGAAAAATCAACAGGCACGGTGGCTCACCCCTGCAATCCCAGCACTTTGGGAGGCCGAGGCCGGTGGATCATGAGGTCAGGAGTTCGAGAGCAGCCTGGCTAACATGGTGAAACCCTGTCTCTACTAAAGATACAAAAAATTAGCCGGGCATGGTGTTGCGCACCTGTGATCCCAAATACTTGGAAGGCTGAGGCAGAGAATTGCTTGAACCCGGGAGGTGGAAGTTGCGGTGAGCCAAGATCACACCATTGCACTCCAGCCTGGGTGACAGGGTGAGTCCCCCACCCCAGAAAAAGAAAGAAGTTAATTAGCTGATAAAACTGATAAGTCCAGGGATAGATCTAGCTTCACATATGGCTTGATCCAGAAGTTCAAATGACATTATCAACACTGGGTATTTGTCTCTAACTTTCTCCACATATAAGGCCCAAGTCTCTATGTGGTGGCTGTAAACAGTTCTAGGACTTTATTTTCCCAATATGGGCTGCCTTTATGGGAAAAAAGAACTTTTCTGTCTCAGTAGTTTCAGTGATTATCCTATAATGGAGTCTTACTGGACTAATTGGGTCATGTGCCTCTCCCTGAACCAATTACTATAGCCTCTAGAATTGGATGTTGTATCAGTTTCTTACAGCTGCCATAACAAATTACCCACCTGGATGGCATAAAACAACAGAAATTTTATTCCCTCATAGTTCTGGAGGTGAGGCTGTGTTCCCTCCAAAGACTCTAGCACGGAAACTGTTCCAGCTTCCTGTGTATGGAGACATCCTTGGCTTGTGGCCCCATACTCCAGTCTCGGCCCTCTGTAGTCACATCGCCTCCTATTTTCTGTCTCAAAACTCCCATTTCCTTTCTCTTATAAGGATACTTACGGTTTATTTATAGCCTACCCAGATAATCCAGGATAAGCACCCCCTCTCTCGATCCTTAACTTAATTACATACTTTGCCATATAAGATAATATTTAAAGGTTCTGGGGATTAGAGCATGGATATATCTTTGGCGGGGGGCAACTGTTCAGCTTACCATAGATATTTAGGATTGAAAAGTCAGTGAGAAATAGTTCTCCAAAAAAATGATGATGTTGGTACCTGAAAAAGGAAATAATGGATGCTGGAAAGCAAATGCAGCAAGATATTTACAACAAATATTTTTTAGTCTGTTCAATTCAATTAATTTCATGCAGTTTACCCTTGAGTAATTTAAGGGGTTAGGGACACCCCCATCTCTGCACAGTTGGAAATCTGCATTTGACTTTGACTCCCCAAAAACTTAACTACTGATAGCCTACTGTTGACTGAGAGCCTGATAACATAAACAGTTGATTAACACATATTTTGCATGTTATATGTATTATATACTGTTTTTTACAACAAAGCAAGCTAGAGAAAAGGCGGCAGAATTTAAGAGCAATGAACTAGGAGATCTAGCAGAAGAAATATCTAAGCAGCAAAGCATTCAAGGTGCTGCATGGGTTCTTTTGGCTGCTTATAGTAAAATTAGAGATAAATGATTAAAAGACAGTTTTTTTTTTTTGTTTTTTTTTTTGAGAGAGAGACAGGGTTTCACCAAGTTGGCCAGGATGGTCTCGATCTCTTCACCTCATGATCCCCCCACCTCGGCCTCCCAAAATGCTGGGATTACAGGCTTGAGCCACTGCGCTCGGCCTGAAAGATGAAATTTATAATCAAAAAGGAAGCAGAAAGTAAAAATTTAAAAAATTTTCAGCCTGGCCAAGAGTGCAAAGGCATATTTGGGAGAGGATGTAAGGTCCTTGTAGGGATGTGGTCCGGTGAACCCCTTGCTAAAGAGATTACCATGGATAGAAGGGAGCCAGGTGCTACTCATCAAGACAAGAAAGACCCCATTGGCACTTCAGAGATTTTTTTATGTTGCCCCTTCCATCACAGGCCCAGAGCAGGACCTTGAAGGCAAGGTTTCCAGAGAGGTGGCCACAGGGCCTCAGCATTTGCTACTTGGCACTGCCTCAAGTATCTGTTCCCGCATTCCAGCACAGCCCTCCACAGCTGCTGCAGCTGTGTGGCTCAAGTGGGCCCAGGTGTTGCTTGGGCTGCTGTTTCAGAGGATACAAGTGGTGGGCCTTGGCAGCGTCCATGTGGTACCAATTCTGGACGACCTGTGGGGCTATGGCAGCCTCCACCTAGATTCCAAAGAATGTACTGGACAGCCTGGGAATCCAGGCAGAAACTTGCCACAGGGGCAGAGCTGCCACAGAGAGTCTCCACCAGGGCAATGCCTAGTGAGCCATGGGAGCAAAGCCATGGCAGGGAACCACCACTAGGACAATGCCCAATGGAGCTGTGGGGTTGGGGCTGTCCCAGAGCCCCCTGAACTGTAGAGCTACCAATGTGCAACACAGCTTGAAAGCTTCAGGCATGAGACTACAAACCATGAGGCTATGACATGTCTGCGCCCAGCAAAGTCATACAGATGTGGCAGCCCAAGACCTTGGGGGCCCAACCTTCACCCCAGTACGTTTAGAAGGTGATACATAGTCAAGAAAAGACTATTCTGGGACTTTGGGATTTAATGTTGTTTTCCCCGTCGGGTTTTGGACTTCCTTGGGACCAGTTACCCATCTTTTCTTACCTATTTTTCCCTTTTGGAATGTGAATGCCTATACTGTGCCTGTGCCACCATTGTATTTTGGAAGTAAATAATTTGTCTTCATTTCACAGGCTCATTGCTGGAAGAAATTTGTCTTAGGATGAATTGTGCCTTGTGTCTTTCCCATATCTGATTTAGATGAGACTCTGAACTTTCCAGTTGGTCCTGGAATGAGTGAAGACTTTAGGGCTGCCAGGAGCAGTGTCTCATGCCTATAATCCCAGCACTCTGGGAGGCTGAGGCCGGTGGATTGCTTGAGCCCAGGAGTTTGAGACCAGCGTGAGCCACATGTTGAAACCTCATCTCTACAAAAAACACAAAAAAATTAGCTGGGCATGGTGGTATGTACCTGTAGTCCCAGTTGCTCAGAAGGCTAAGATGGGAGAATCACCTGAGCTCAGAAGGTTGAGGCTATAGTGAGCCATGATTGTGCCACTGCACTCCAGCCTGAGAGACAGAGTAAAACCCTGTCCCCCTCGCAAAAAAAAAAAAAAAATGCTTTAGGGCTATTGGAATGGAATACATGTATTTTCCATATGAGAAGGATATGAACTGGAGTCGCGGAGCACAGAAGCAGAATGCTATGGTTTGAATGGCCCTTGCAGGATGCCAGTGCCTTGATATTAGACGTCCCAGCCTTCAGAACTATGAGAAATAAATTTCTTTTATTTATGAATTATCCAGTCTGTGAAATTCTGTTAAAGCAATACGAAATGGACTAAGACATGAGGGGAAGGATGATTAATAGGAAAAACATGGATGCTTCCTTCCACCAACCACTGTAGCCCCTTGCACATGGTTTAATCAAAACCCAACCAATTGAATTTTTAGGGCCAGCAACTGATTCGGTTCTTTAAAGGTAAATTATGTATGCAGACATACATAAAAATGCATCTTAAAATTTTCAACTTTTGTCATAAAGAAATAATTCATCTTCAATTAAAATATAGCTCATTCAGCAAGCTGCCTTAGCACCTAGACATATGGACCTGTTCCATAAAGTGTTTAAGAATCTGAGTCACTAATTACTTGCTGATAAATGAAAGACTAATAAAGACCCTCCTTAGAGGCAAATGATATAGAAGTTATGGTCCACCAGTCTAAGAATGCAAACTGTAAGGTTTGTTCTTGGGTTCTTGCCACGTTTAAAATGAAGTAACAGAGGCCAGCACGAAAATAATCCAATGCGAAGGCATTTATTCAGGCTCCCGGGTGAGGTTCTGCTGACAGGAAGGGCCTGAGAAGTCGCATGGACTCCTCTTAGACATGCGGTTTTCATAGGGAGTGGAGGCGTCTGATTGGTTGTGCCCAAGGTGAGTGGGACAAAATGGAGGGGAGTGGGGCCCAGATGGAACAAAATGGCAGGGAGTGGGGCCCAGATAGGACAAAATAGTAGGCAGGAAGACAAAATGGCAGGCAGGGAGTGGGGCCCAGATAGGACAAAATAGTAGGCAGGAAGACAAAATGGCAGGCAGGGAGTGGGGCCCAGATAGGACAAAATAGTAGGCAGGAAAACAAAATGGCAGGCAGGGAGTGGGGCCCAGATAGGACAAAATAGTAGGCAGGAAGACAAAATGGCAGGCAGGGAGTGGGGCCCAGATAGGACAAAATAGTAGGCAGGAAGACAAAATGGCAGGCAGGGAGTGGGGCCCAGATAGGACAAAATAGTAGGCAGGAAGACAAAATGGCAGGCAGGGAGTGGGGCCCAGATAGGACAAAATAGTAGGCAGGAAGACAAAATGGCAGGCAGGGAGTGGGGCCCAGATAGGACAAAATAGTAGGCGGGGAGTGGGGCCCAGATAGGACAAAATAGTATCAGGTAGGTCCTGGTGGGGCTTTTTTCCCAGGCTCCCGGGGAGTGTCCGAGCTCGGAGAGGTAAGAGGGTGTGTCCGAGCTCCCCGCGAGGGAGGGGGCTGTGTCCGAGCCCCTGGCAAGGCAACTGGCCTTACACAAACGATACTAGGAAAGCTAAACTGGGCAATAAAGGGAATTTCCTTTACCTCTTATTATGGTTATTTAAGCTCACTAGAATCAGAGCAAAGTGATGCAAGTCAAGTCTGCAAAACCAGGGCTGACACAGCCTCAGCTTCTGAGTGCTTGGTCTGACTCTGCAACAGTTTAACAATTGCAGGTAACAAAAGTATCATTTTGGAATATAGAGAGCATTCCTTTAAAGGAGTCATGTATTGTCAGTTCCTAACTCAGCTAAGAGATTTTGGCTCATAAAGATACGTTTCCTGCAGTTAAGGCACTCCATGCTCAGGTGGCAGCAAGGTTTCTTGATCACCTTTTTCAAGGTCATTCTTTGTTCTGGTTAAAACCAATTTCAGCTGTTAGCATTCCTTTAGGAGTTCATGAATTTGTTTGTTTTTTATTGTCGGGATTTGGGAGAGGTGCAGAGGAAGGAGTTTCCTTTCCCAGACACCAGAGCTAAGAAGACGTGAATCTACGAAAACTGTTCTCAATCTTGGTCGTATACTGTATTAAAATTATCTGGAAAGCTCAAAACAAAAAAGATCAAGTTCAGTTTGAACTCTGGAGGTGGAACCCTGGTATCTAAATGCTCTAAAAGCTCCCCAAATAACTCGAATGTATGGCAGGTGCTGCCACAGTTAAGAACCATTGCTTTAGAATTTTCTAGCATGGTTTCCCTGTAGGTCATTAGTTTTGTGGCATCCTTTCCGGGAGGAACGGCCTCACAGTGCTTCTCAAACATCAGTGCGCCCGAGCGTCACCTGAGGCGCTGTTTCAAATGCAGCTGCCCAGGCTAGTAGATCACACTCGAAGGCTTCCAGGAATCTTCACTTCTTCGATTGGAAGTAGTGGAAGGCTCACAGGCCAAACGCTAAGGCCTGAGCAGTGACAACCGAGGCAAGATGATGGTCAACTGGGAATGCCTCGTGGGAGAAAACAGACAATTTTGTGAGTATAGACCCCCTAAAAACCTGTTCTCTGTTGGCTTCCCCCTCCTCTGGGCAGTTTTGACCCAGACAACTTTATAAAGAAGGTGACGTGAGTGTGCCCAGGGGTGTGGCGCTGGGTGTGGGATGTTCGGGAACATTCCCTCGGGGCGGTACGTGGGACGGGCGTTACCCCGCAGGTACCCTTTCCCCACCGCCGCTTCCCCGCTTCGCTGCTCAGGCGCCAGCTCCCGCGCCGGAAGGGGCGCCGGAGTGGCCCGGAGCAGGGGCAGCGCCCGGCGGCGGGAAGGGGGCGCACGCTGGCGTTCCTGCTCTCGCCGAGGGGCGGCCGCTGGCCGAAAGCGCGCACCGTGGAGCCAGGAATCCGCGCGGCCCCGGTCTCGCCTCTCCGCGCTCGCAGCGCCGCCTCCTCCCTTCGCGCCGCCGGCGCTGCCCGGGGGCGGGGCCTCGCCGCTGCGGAGGCCGGGGACGCGGCGGCGCTGGGCGCGGGTAGCGCGGTGCGGAGCCGGCCGGCGGCGGCGGCGGCGGCGGCGGGAGAGCGGCCCGGGCGGCCTCGTAGCAGGGCCCCGCATTGCCGAGCGGCGGCCAGAGCCGCGGAAAGAGGTGAGTGGGCGGCGCGCGGCCGGAACCGTGGTCCCTCCCTTCCTCCCAATGCCCCGGGCCCGGGCCCGTGCCCCGCGCCCCGAGACCTCGCGTCGGTTCCCGGACCCTCCCCGCGGCTTGCGCCGGGGCTGCCGCCTTCGCTGTCTGCGCTCGGGGCTGGCTCCGCACCTTCCCAAACCGAGCAGCCCGCGGCCGCCGGGGCCCCTCGGCTCGCTCCCCAAGGCCGGGCGCGCGCCCCCCTGGCCCTGCGATGAGGGGCCTCGCGAGGATTCTGTGCCCTGCAGTCTCAGGCGATGCGGGGCCTTTCTTTTTGTTGTGAGCTTTGTCACGCGCGTCGGCATCCAAAGTCAAAAGCGTGCGCCCCCAAAGTCGCACTAGTTCCAGTTCTGCGGCGTGATTTCCACGAGGCGCGGAGGGTTAGCCGAGCCGCGAGCCTCTCTGCTCCCGCCGCCTCTTCCTCCCCTGAAGTCCCAGGCGCACTCCGGCCGCCGCAGGGTCCACGTTGCCGCGGGGCCTCCTGGCTGGTGACCCCGGAGCTTGGCGTCACGTTCTCCCGCCGCGCGGCCAGAGCGCGGCTGCAGCCGGTTCTCGCGGATGCTCGGGGTTTTCCCGCATACCTGCGTTTCCGCCTTTGCCAGCGTGGAGGTTCCACACAACTTTGCCCTGCTGTAAAAATCACATCCTATTTAATATTTTGTTTGTTTTCATTCAGGTCCTATTTAATATTTTTAATGATTTGTTTTTAAGAAGCAAAATGCGAAGAATACCAATTTTGATGAGCATTTTTTAGCAGAATTTAAGAATTCTTATATTTGAAATACCATTATGATACTGGGCAATTTCATGTGTCCCACAGCCGGATGTGCAAAACTAAACTTGTGTGACTTTCACGGTTTTAAGGCTTCCTTTGTCTGATTTGGGGTCCCTAGGCCCTACATTATGCAAATTATTGAGGAACAATTCTAGGCCTGGATTAGTGAGGTGTACAATCACCTGATGAAGTATTTAGCAGTGCTTGAGTGGCTTTGTTTAGCTTGTGGCCATCAGATTGGCTCAATTCTCACAGTTTTAGTATTTCTGAATTTTGGAGGGCATGGGCCAATCTCTTGTCGGTTTTTGTGGGTCTCCAAAGGCATCCTGGCTTCTTCCAGTTGTGTTATAAAAGATGAAGCTAAGCTCGTGCTATTGGAAAGAATACTTTTACTTTCTTTCCAAATAGAAACTAGCAACTTGCTAAGACTTACTGTTCTTAGGCCAGACACTCAATTCTTAAGGTGTCTGTGAACAAAAAGAAATTGAATTCTTAGGATGTTTTAAAGAGGTTAGCTTTTAAGACATATTTTCTTCTCCTATGGAGAGGTTATCCAATTTTCACTTTTTTTTTTTTTTTTTAAAGTTTGTTTTACACAAGAACGAAAGAAATAAGAGGAAAGGAGTGCTGAGGGTAGGGCCAGGAGATTGTGGTGACTTGGATATTAGGGGCTAAGGATACCATCTGCTTCCTAATTGCTGATTTAGGTCCAGTTATTGATGGGAAATGAAAAGATTTTGCATTGACATTCCACTCGCTTTTGCTATTGTTGTTGTTGTTGAAGGTTGGGCAGAAACAGCAGTTAGGCCTGGGGCTACCCGGGCTTATATATTTGGCCACCTTCCCCAGGAGGGAGGGAACTGTTACCCTTATCCTGTGCAAGTGCGAGCTGGCTTTCTGCATTGGAACTACATGGGGCTACCCGGGCTTATATATTTGGCCACCTTCCCCAGGAGGGAGGGAACTGTTACCCTTATCCTGTGCAAGTGCGAGCTGGCTTTCTGCATTGGAACTACAAAGGGCGGAACCTCAGGAAAATGCCTCTGTGTGGACCAGTGGGGAGAGCGGAGCATCACTTTAGGCAGGTGCACTGAGCAGGAGACAGGTGTCAGTTGATGGGCATTGTTGGTGCAAGGGAGCTTGAGTCCAGCCCTTTTTCTCAAAGGACCTGGGGTGGCCATTGTGGTGGGGTGGGGGTGGGGGGCGGTATTCTGTGCCTTTGGCTTAAATTCTGCAGCATTATTACTGTTTTTTTCTTTTAAAAAAAAAGTTGCCCCATGAAAAAAGATACATTTCTTTTTCAGTGACCTAATGTGAGAAATAACCTCTGTAATTGGGATTTTCTTTAAAGCACTTCTATTTTTGTAAAACAAAACAAGTTTTTAAACATTTGTTTAAAAAAAAAAAAAAGTAGAAGGAATGGTCCTACTATACTTTTGCTCTCACCTTAGAAAAAGGTGAATATTTCACTTGCTTCCCAAAAACTATTCTTAAACATCATGGTTTTCTGGACTTTTCAAGTTATTGATGAAGCTACATTAAAAGGGAGACTTGTCCCCAAATTTACGAAGTGTTTCTTAAATCTCCAGAGAGTGTTTCCTTTCCTTCACATAGATATTTCTCACACTTTCAGGAAAAAAAGTCCATACCTTCTCAGATTTTAACATTTTGATCTTACTTTCCTTTAAAACCTTTAAGCGTTTTATTAATAGGAGTCCTCCTTGCTAAGATTTTGAAGATTATTAGTGCTTGACAGAAAAAAATACATATATAAATACTGTATAATTATAGTTGTTGATATTGTCATTTGCTGTTGTTTCTTAACTTTTTTTGATGTTTCTCGTTAGTAACAAAACTTTTTTAAACACTCTTGTATGTGCATTTGTTGCTTATTTATAAATTACATGTATTTATTGTTATAGTTATATTGTATCTCAAGTCCCAATATACACATAGGGCTGGATTCATTGTTGATAACATTAGAGGTGGAAACCCTGTTTTAAATACTTTCTCTTAACTTTAAGTATTTTGGGCCTGTGTCTTGTTAGATCTGATTACATCACCATAGTTTCTACTTCATGATGTATGTCATGCAAGGCTTTCTCAGTACAGAGCTTTGCCAGCCATGGCCTTATGCTCTCCTGTGTTTGCATTTATTAGTAAACAGATCTCTGATTTGGTAGGTCGGGGGTGGGCCACAAAATTTACATTTCCGACACATTCCAAGGTGATGCTGATGCTGCTAATAGGGGGACCACACTTTAAGAAACATTGAACTACAGCAGGAATTGGCAACCTGTTTCTGAAAAGGGCCAGATACTGTTGTAGGTGTTGCAGACCCTATGGTCCCTGTCACAGCTACTCAGCTCTGCTGTTATAGCCCAGTCCCACAGAAAAAATATAAATGAATGGGCATGGTTGTGTTCCAGTAAAACTTTATGGATACCGAAGTTTTAGTTTCATGTAATTTTTATGTGTCATGAGATGTTCTTTTATTTCCAAACCAAAAAAAAAAAAACCCTATCTATTGAGCAATTATGTGGTGTGTGCTGTATTGCCATTGTAATTTTTAATCCTAACAACAAAAGGTTTTACAAATGTAAAGTCTCATATGACTGCATCCTAGAACTTGGGGATAGTGGTAAGCCTACTTAAATGGACTTTTACAAGTATTGAATAAGATACAGAGAGATTGTACAACTCACCAAAATTTATGCAAATAATAAAGCTGGGATTGAAACTCCATTTGGAACTCCATTTGGCCTGCCCCCGTCAATGCTCTTTTCCTAAGCCACATTGCCTCAGCAGTACCGCTAAGGAAACACTCAACATATAGCTAAACTGACATCTAATATCACTTCATGGCATCCAGATTCTCCAAGGACCACTGAACCAGGAGTCCCCTGCCAGGTCAGTCTCCATCCCTCTATCAGTAGGTCTGTGTGGGGCTTGGGGAACACTGCAAGTTTCAGCTGGTTCTCAGTTCTCCTTGGTTTTCAGCCCTGCTGGACTCTTTTGGGTCTTCTGCGCGCATGCATGATCTTCCAGCCAGCCAGGAATATGTGGAGAATTTATTTCAGCCCTTTGTAGTTGTAGCACTCTCTCATGAAATATTATTATTTTAACTTTTTTCAACCATTGAAAATGTGAAAACTGGCTGGGTGCAGTGGCTCACTCCTGTAATCCCAGTACTTTGGGAGGCTGAAGTGGGTGGATCACTTGAAGTCAGCAGTTTGAGACCAGCCTGGCCAACATGGTGAAACCCCATCTCTACTTAAAAAAAACAAAACAAAACAAAAAAAACCAAAAATTAGCTGGGCATGATGGCATGCATCTATAATCCCACCGACCTGGGAGGTTGAGACATGTGAATCGCTTGAACCCAGGAGGCGGAGGTTACAGTGAGCTGAGATTGCGCGACTGCACTCCAGCCTGGGTGACAGAGCAAGACTTTGTCTCAAAAAAAATTTAAGAACTATTTGGCTGGGCATGGTGGCTCACACCTATAATCCTGGCACTTTGGGAGGCCGAGGTGGGTGGATCACGAGGTCAAGAGATCGAGACCATCCTGGTCAACATGGTGAAACCCCATCTCTATTTAAAATACAAAAATTAGCTGGGCATGGTGGCGCACGCCTGTAGTCCCAGCTACTTGGGAGGCTGAGGTGGGAGAATTGCTTGAACCCAGGAGGCAGAGGTTGCGGTGAGCCGAGATCATGCCATTGCACTCCAGCCTGGGCAACAAGAGCGAAACTCCATCTTAAAAAAAAAAAAACTTTTTAATTTGTGGGCAGTGTACAAAAAAATAGATGGCTGGCAGGATTGGGCTCTTGGGCTGAGTTTGTGACTCCTGAATTCAAGGGAAAATTGAGCTCCTACCAAGATGTATTCTTTTTTAAAAATATATTTTTTGTAGAGACAGGGTCTCCTATATTGCCCAGTCTGGTCTCGAATTCCTGGGCTTAAGTGATCCTCCTGCCTCAGCCTCCCAAAGTGCTGGGATTGCAGACGTGAGCCACCATGTTGGCCCCAGGATATATTCTTGATGGTAGGTGGCCTTTCTTCAGAAAATTTCAAAACAGGAAGAATTTGGTTCCCTTGTTCATTTTCACTCATCTACCTTGCTTTTTGGTTTTTCTGCCACCTAACACTATACATACATTTTAAAAGTTTTAATCTTTAGATACTGTCGGCTTCCAGCATTGGGGAAAGGATGATTTTGGGGAAGTGAGACGAAGAGATTCTGTATTTCCTGATAAGTTTTTAAAGCAATTTAAGCAGAACACAGTGACCTTAGTCATGTAATCCCAATGGGTTAGAGGCAGAGTTGACAAACTTTTTCTAAACGGTCAGATGGTAAATGTTTAGTTCTCATAAGACCCTATGGGCAGGATTGGTCGGTGGGTAGGTCTCTGTCTCAGCTATTAAGTTCTACTTTGTAACCGGAAAGCAGCTATAGGCAGTATTTATGGCTGTGTACAGTAAAACTTTTAAAAAACAGGCCCAGATATAGCTTGTGGGCCCGAGTTTGCTCACCCCTGGGTTAGAGACATTCTCGGAACAGGGTAGAATGTTTCCAAACCATCAGAAAACTTGGTGACTGATTTCTTCCCGGACTCCAGGGCTGCGCTGGTGTGTGCTCAGGTGTGCTTGCTCATTGCAGTGACTTCCTGCTGAGCCGCTCTGCATGGACTTTCAGGCAGGGCCGTTCCTCTGAGAAGGAGTAGAGCTGTGGCTCCACCACTGTTTAGATAACCCCAGTTTCTACACTGGTTGATGTTGGTCAAACATGCTAATTTGATCTGATTGCTCCTATATATTTACTTTTCTGATTAGAAGCCCTGTATAAAAATAAGGAAATACTAAAAATGGTAATATTTAACTAGGCAGGTCAAGGGGCTCGTGTATCTGGCATGTTGTCCATTTTCATATGCGTTTTCTTTCTTTTTAAAAAAGTAATTAGGAGTTTTTGTGAAATTACATTTTGTCCTATAAGCAAATAATAATTTTAACCAATAGGTTGAAATTTTAAATTAATTAAACCAGTAGGCAAGAATATGCAGTTTTTTCTTTTCTGATTTATCAAGTGATTTATTTTTTTGACAGAGTCTCACTCTGTTACCCAGGCTGGAATGCAGTGGCATGATCTCAGCTCACTGCAACCTCCGTCTTTTGGGTTTAAGCAATTCTCATGCCTTAGCCTCCCAAGTAGCTGGGATTACAGGTATATGCCACCACACCCAAATAATTTTTTTTTTTTTTTTTTTTTTGAGATGGTGTCTTGTTTTGTCGTCCAGGCTGGAGTGCAGTGGTGCAATCTCAGCTGATTGTAACCTCTGTCTCCTGAGTTCAAGCAATTCTCTTGCCTCAGCCTCCCGAGTAGCTAGGATTACAGGTGCATGCCAGCACACCCGGCTAATTTTTATATTTTTAGTAGAGACAGGGTTTTGACATGTTGGCCAGGCTGGTCTTGAACTTCTGACCTCAGGTGATCTGCCTGCCTTGGCCTTCCAAAGTTTTGGGATTACAGGCATGAACCACTGTACACACCCAGCCTATCAAGTGATTTTTAATGCAAAAGCACACAACTTGTTTTCATTTCAGGGAAGCCTGAAGTCTCACAGAGTTTAGCTGATTAAAGTTAATCATTTTCAGTATGTTGGACACTTATAATCAAGTATGAGACAAAAATATTCTGAAGCTTAAATGAAAATGAATATTAAATTAATACATTTGTTGGATGCAGTATATCACCCACCTCCATCTTATCCCCGATCCACGTAAATTCTAAGGTGGGAAAAGGTAGAGTGTCTGATGTATTTGACTACTGTAAACTCTGCCTCTGAGTTCCTGCCCTCGGCCTTCATCAATCTTGATCATTTCTCGCCAGTATCTGTCCCTCGTCATTCAGCAGCAAGTGTTTCTACAGTCCTGGAAGCCAGTGAGGAAGTGCCTTGCAGGCCTGAAGGCTCATTGTGTTACCTCCCTTCCTTGTGTCACTGCTTACATGGGCAACTCTGCTCCTTTTGGGGGCCCAGGGCTCTCCTAAGAGTGCTGTCTAGACAGCTGCTCACCTTCCTGACCAGCCAAGCACTGGGTCACAGTGAGGGGCTTCCAGAAGGGTACGACTTCCAGGACTGTTTGAGGTTTGGCTTCCTCCTGGTCTGGGACGTCCACTACTGAAGTGGCGTCTGTAGGTCAGCCCCAGGTAATGGCAGTTACTGCTGTTTTAGTTGGTGGCAGAGTCAGGAGGAGGAAAGAGAAGGGCTGGTTACTATCAAGTAGAATGGTTATGAAAGGAAAACATGCATCACTCTTTCCCCATAAAATGGAAAAAAAATTGAATCTAGAAATGATCTGTAATTCATCTTTCCATCCCTAATAATTAACAACATTTATTGAACAATTACCATATGCCAAATGTAGCTCTAAGCACTTCTTACTTAACTCTTTGAATCCTCATAAAAAGCTTATGAGGAGGACAGTGAGGCACAGGCAGGTCCTATGTCTCCTGAGTCGTGGATCCAGGGTTAGACATGGCGGTAGGTCTGTGCTCTTAATACCACCCTGAGCTGCCTGATGTGAATATAGCACCTGACTCATGGTAGCTGCACAATAAATTTTTTATTAGCTGTCTAAAGGAAAGAGAATTATTAAATGATTATCTACACCCCTTGAAGTGAGAATCGAGTTTACTTTCTGCTTTCAAACTTAGAGTATACCCCACCTACTGACTTAATATCTGCTGGAATAACAAAAGCTCTTGCAAGGGTCATATCTAAAAGTATTTTGTAAGCCAGGTGTTGCAATGTGTGCCTATGGTCCCAGCTTCTCGGAGGCTGTGATGTGAGGATTGCTCGGTCCCAGGACAAGGCTGCAGTGAGCCATGATCGTACCACTGCACTTGTGCCGGGGTGACAAAGCAAGATTCCACCTCTTTAGAAAAAAGTATATCATTAGAGAATTTAGTACATAACAAAGATAGTTGTTCAAAGCAGTAGGTAAAAATAGATTATTCAGTAAAGGGCACTGGAAGAACTGGCTTGTCACTACAGGGAAAAACCCCCCCGCATTCTTTGTATTTCCTTTTTTTTTCCTTTTGTTTTTTGTTACTCCTTACATCAAAAAGGAATTTTAAATGGATGAACAACTTAAATGTAAATATGAAAACTGTATCTTGGAAACAAATATGGGTGTGTTTATAAACTTAGAGTAGGAAATGCCCTTCTAAATTTAACAACGATTGAGAAGTAATAAAAGATTGACAAGATTAGGTTATTTAAAACAACAACAGAGTGTCTGGCAAGGTGGTTGAATAGGAACAGCTCTGGTCTGCAGCTCCCAGTGAGGTCAACACAGAAGACCAGTGATTTCTGCATTTCCAACTGAGGTATCTGGCTTATCTCATTGGGACAGGTTAGACAGTGGGTGCAGCCCACGCACGGAAGGTGAGCAGAAGCAGGGTGGGGCATCGCCTCACCTGGGAAGTGCAAGAGGTTGGGAAATGCTCTCCCCTAGCCAAGGGAAGCTGTGAGGGACCATGCCATGAGGGATGGCACATTCCGGCCTACATACTACACTTTTTCCGTGTTCTTTGCAACCCACAGACCAAGAGATTCCCCCAGGTGCTTCTGCCACCAGGGCCCTGGGTTTCAAGCACAAAACTGGGAGGCCATTTGGGTAGACACTAAGCTTAGCTGCAGGAGTTTTTTTTTTTTTCCATACCTCCATGGTGTCTGGAACACCAGTGAGACAGAACTTTTCACTCTCCTGGAAAGGAGGCTGAAGCCAGGGAGCCAAGTGGTCTACCTCAGTGAATCCCACCCCCAGGGAGCCCAGCAAGCCAAGATCCACTGGTTTGAAAATCTTGCTGCCAGAACAGCAGTCTGAAGTCAACCTGGGACACTCCAGGTTGGTGGGGGGAGGGGCATCCACCATTACTGAGGCTTGAGTAGGTGGTTTTCCCCTCAAGTGTAAACAAAGCCTATGAGAAGCTCAAACTGGGTGGAGCCCACCGCAGTTTGGCAAAGCCGCTGTAGCCAGACTGCCTCTGTAGATTCTTCCTCACTGAGCAGGGCATCTTTGAAAGTAAGGCAACAGCCCCATTCAAGGGCTTATAGATAAAAAAAAAAAGTCCTGTCTCCCTGGAGCAGAGCACCTAGGGGAAGGGGTGGCTATGGGCGCAGCTTAGGCAGGCTTAAACGTTCCTGCCTCCTGGCTCTGAAGAGAGCAGTGGATCTCCCTCCTTGAGATCTGCTAAGGGACAGACTCCCTCTTCAAGTGGGTCCCTGACCCCCATGCCTCCTGACTGGGTGATACCTCCCAGTGGGGGTCAATAGACACCTCACATAGGAGAGCTCTGGCTGATATCTGGCAGATGCCCCTCTGGGACAAAGTGTCCAGGGGAAGGAACAGGCAACAGTCTTTCCTGTTTTGCAGCCTCCGCTGATGATAACCAGGCAAACAGGGTCTGGAGTGGACCTTGTACAAACCTGCAGCAGAGGGGCTTGTTGAAGGAAGACTACCAAACAGAAAGGAATAGCATCAACGTCAACAAAAAGGACGTCCACGCAGGAACCCCATCTGAAGGTCACCAGCATCAAAGACAAAAGCTAGATAAATCCATGAAGATGAGGAAAAACCAGCGCAAAAAAGCTGAAAATTCCAAAAATCAGAACACTTCTTCTCCTCCAAAGGATCACAACTCCTTGCCAGCAAGGGAACAAAACTGGACAGGGAATGAGTTTGATGAATTGATGGAAGTAGGCTTCAGAAGATGGGTAATAACAAAGTCTTCTGAGTTAAAGGAGCATGTTCTAACCCAATGCAAGGAAGCTAAGAACCTTGAAAAAAGGTTAGAGGAATTGCTAACTAGAATAACTGGTTTAGAGAAGAACATAAATGACCTGATAGAGCTTAAAAACACAGCACGAGAACTTCGTGAAGCGTACACAAGTATCAATAGCTGAATCAATCAGGTGGAGAAAGGATATCAGAGATTGAAGATCAACTTAATGAAATAAAGCTTGAAGACAAGATTGGAGAAAAAATAATGAAAAGGAATGAACAATGCCTCCAAGAAATATGGGACTATGTGAAAAGACCAAACCTATGTTTGATTGGTGTGCCTGAAAGTGATGTGGAGAATGTAATCAAGTTGGAAAACACTCTTCAGCATATTATCCAGGAGAATTTCTCCAACCTAGCAAGGCAGGCCAACATTCAAATTCAGGAAATACAGAAAACACTGCAAAGATACTCCTTGAGAAGAGCAACCCCAAGACACATAATTTTCAGATTTACCAAGGTTGAAATGAAGGAAAAAGTGTTAAAGGCAGCCAGAGAGAAAGGTTGGGTTACCCACAAAGGGAAGCGCATCAGACTAACAGTGGATCTCTCTGTAGAAACCCTACAAGTCAGAAGACAGTGGGGGCCAATATTCAACATTCTTAAAGAAAAAAATTTTCAACTGGGCATGATAGCTCATGCCTGTAATCCCAGCACTTTGGGAGGCTGAGGCAGGTGGATCACCTGAGGTCAGGAGTTTGAGACCAGCCTGACCAACATAGAGAGACCCCATCTATACTAAAAATACAAAATTCGCTGGGAATGATGGCACATGCCTGTAATCTGAGCTACTCAGAAAGCTGAGGCAGGAGAATTGCTTGAACCTAGTAGGCAGAGGTTGCAGTCAGCTGTGATCATGCCATTGTACTCCAGCCTGGGCAACAAGAGTGAAACTCTGATTTAAAAAAAAAAAAATTTAACCCAAAATTTTATATCCAGTCAAACTAAGCTTCATAAGTGAAGGAGAAATAAAATCCTTTACAGACAAGCAAATGCTGAGAGATTTTGTCACCACCAGGCCTGCCTTACAAGAGCTCCTGAAGGAAGCACTAAATATGGAAAGGGAAAAACTGGTACTAGCCACTCCAAAAACATATGAAATTGTAAAGACCATCTACACTATGAAGAAACTGCATCAACTTATGGGTAAAATAAACAGCATCAAAATGGCAGGATCAAATTCACACATAACAATATCAACCTTAAATGTAAACTGGCTAAATGCCCCAGTTAAAAGACACAGACTGGCAAGTTGGATAAAGAGTCAAGACCCATTGGTGTGCTGTATTCAGGAGCCCCATCTCATGTGCAAACACACACATAGGCTCAAAATGCAGGGATGGAGAAGATTTACCAAGCAAATGGAAAACAAAAAAAAGCAGGGGTTGCAATCCTAGTCTCTGATAAAACAGGCTTTAAACAAAGATCAAAAAAGATAAAGAAATTATATAATGGTAAAGGGATCAATGCAACAAGAAGAGCTAACTAGCCTAAATATATATGCAACCCAATACAGGAGCACCCAGATTCATAAAGCAAGTTCTTAGAGATCTACAAAGAGACTTAGACTTCCACATAATAGTGGGAGACTTTAACACCCCACGTCAATATTAGATCAATGAGACAGAAAATTAACAAGGATATTCAGGACTTAAACTCAGCTCTGGACCAAGTGGACCTAATAGACATCTATAGAACTCTCCACCTCATATCAACAGAATATACATTCTTCTCAGCACCACATCACACCTATTCTAAAATTGATCACATAATTGGAGGTAAAACACTCCTTAGCAAATGCAAAAGAAGGGAAATCGTAACAGTCTGTCAGACCACAGTGCAATCAAATTAGATTTCAAGATAAAGAAACTGAAAACAGCACAACTACATGGAAACTGAACAACCTGCTCCTGAATGACTACTGGGTAAATAATGAAATTAAGGCAGAAATATGTAAGTTATTTGAAACCAGTGAGAACAAAGATACAATGTACCAGAATCTCTGGGACCCAGCTAAAGCAGTGTTTAGACGGAAATTTATAGCACTGAATGCCCACAGAAGAAAGCAGGAAAGATTTAAAATTGACACCCTAACATTACAAATAAAAGAACTAGAGAAGTAAGAGCAAACAAATTCAAAAGCTAGAAGACAAGAAATAACTAAGATCAGAGCAGAACTGAAGGAGATAGACACACGAAAAACCCTTCATAAAAATCAATGAATCCAGGAGCTGGTTTTTTGAAAACATTAACTGCTAGCCAGACTAATAAGAAAAGAGATAATAAGACTAAAAATAGACTGCTAGCCAGACTAATAAGAAAAGAGATAACTCTCAGATAGACACAATAAAAAATGATAAAGGGGAGATCACCACTGATCCGACAGAAATACTGCCATCAGAGAATACTACAAACATCTCTATGCAAATAAACTAGAAAATCTAGAAGAAATGGATAAATTCCTGGACACATACACCCTCTCAAGATTAAACCAGGAAGAAGTCAAATTCCTGAATAGACCAATAACAAGTTTTGAAATTGAGGCAGTAATTAATAGCCTACCCACTCAAAAAAGCCGAGGACCAGATAGATTCACAGCCAAATTCTACCAGAGGTACAAAGAGGAGCTCATACCATTCCTATGAAACTATTCCAAACAATAAAAAAAGAGGGACTCCTCCCTAACTCATTTTATGAGGCCAGCATCATCCTGATACCAAAACCTGGCAGAGACACAACAAAACAAGAAAATTTCAGGCCAATATCCCTCATGAACATTGATGCAAAAATCCTCAATAAAATATTAGCAAACTGAATCCAGCAGACATTAAAAAGCTTATCCACCATGATCAAGTCGGCTTCATCCCTCAAATGCAAGACTGGTTCAACATACGCAAATCAGTGAACGTAATCCATCACGTAAACAGAACCAGTGACAAAAACCACATGGTTTTCTCAATAGATGCAGAAAAGGCCTTCAATAAAATTCACCCCTTTATGCTAAAAACTCTCAATAAACCAGATATTGATAGAATGAATCTCAAAATAACAAGAGCTATTTATGACAAACCCACAGCCAGTGTCATACTGAATGGGCAAAAGCTGGAAGCATTCCCTTTGAAAACCAGCACAAGACAAGGATGCCTTCTCTCATCACTACTATTCAACATAGTATTGGACGTTCTGGCAATTGGGCAACGGAAAGAAATAAAACATATTCAAATAGGAAGAGAGGAAGTCATATTGTCTCTGATTACAGATGACATGATTGTATATTTAGAAAACTCCATTAATCTCAGCCCAAAATCTCCTTAAGCTGATAAGCAACTTCAGCAAAGTCTCAGGATACAAAATCAATGTGTAAAAATCAAAAGCATTCCTCTACATCAATAATAGACAAACAGAGAGCCAAATTACCAGTGAACTCCCATTCACAGTTGCTATAAAGAGAATAAAATGTCTAGGAATATAACTTACAAGGGATGTGAATGACCTCTTCAAGGAGAACTAAAAACTACTGCTCAAGGAAATAAGAGAGGACACAAACAAATGGAAAAACATACCATACTCATGGATAAGAAGAATCAATATTGTGAAAATGGCCAACCTGCCCAAAGTAGTTTATAGATTCAGTGCTATCCCCATCAAGCTACCATTGACTTTCATCACAAAATTAGAAAAAAAACTACTTAAAATTTCACATGGAACCAAAAAAAAGAGTCCTTATAGCCAAGACAACCCTAAACAAAAAGAACAAAGCTGGAAGCATCTTGCTACCTGACTTATACTACAAGGCTACAGTAACCAGAACAGCATGATACTCATATCAAAACAAATATATAGACCCATGTAACAGAACAGAGGCCTCAGAAATAATGCCACACATCTACAACCATCTTATCTTTGACAAACTTGACAAAAACAAGCAATGGGGAAAGGATTCCCTATTTAATAAATAGTGTTGGGAAAACTGGCTAGCCATATGCAGAAAACTGAAACTGGACCCCTTCCTTACCACCTTATACAAAAATTAACTGAAGATGGATTAAAGACTTAAATGTAATATCTAAAACCATAAAAACCCCAGAAGAAAACCTAGGCAGTATCATTCAGGACATAGACATGTGCAAAAACTTCATGACTGAAACACCAAACGCAATGGCAACAAAAGCCAAAATTGACAAATGGGATCTAATTAAAGAGCTTCTGCACAGCAAAAGAAACTATTATTAGAGTGAACAGACAACCTACAAAATGGGAGAAAATCTTTGCAATCTATTCAACTGACAAAGGGCTAATATCCAGAATCTACAAAGAACTTAAACAAATTTACAAGAAAAAAAAGCACCATCAAAAGGTGGTTGAAGGATGTGAACATACACTCAAAGGAAGACATTTATGTGGCCAACAAACATATGGAAGAAAGCTCATTGTCACTGTTCATTAGAGAAATGAAGCATTTCATGCCAGTTAGAATGGCAATCAATAAAAAGTCAGGAAACAACAGATGCTGGAGAGGATGTGGAGAAGTAGGAACACTTTTACACTGTTGGAGTATAAATTAGTGCAATCATTGTGGAAGACAGTGTGGCGATTCCTCAAGGATCTAGAACCAGAAATACCATTTGACCCAGCTATCCCATTACTGGGTATATACCCAAAGGATTAAAAATTATTCTGTAAAGACACATGCACATGTATGTTTATTGCAGCAGTGTTCACAATACGAAAGACTTGGAACCAACCCAAATGCCCATCAGTGATAGACTGGATAAAGAAAATGTGGCACATATATACCATGGAATACTATGCAGCCATAAAAAAGGATGAGCTCATGTCCTTTGCAGGGACATGGATGAAGCTAGAAACCGTCATTCTCAGCAAACCAACACAGGAACAGAACACCAAACACTACATGTTCTCACTCATAAGTGGGGGTTGAACCATGAGAACACATGGACACAGGGAGGGGAACATCGCACACTGGGGCCTGTTAGGGGCTGGGAGGCTAGAGGAGGGATGGCATTAGTAGAAATATGTAATGTAGATGACGAGTTGATGGGTGCAACAAACTACCATGGCACATGTATACCTATGTAACAGACTTGCATGTTCTGTACATGTATCCCAGAACTTAAAGTATATTGGAAAAAAAAAAAAAAGTAGAACCTTCAAAAAGAAAAGAAAAAGTTTGGGTAAAAATTCTAAAGTAAAATAATAGATGAAAAATTGAAAAAAATTATTAGCATGAAAGACCAAAGATTGGTTTACCTTTAACATACAAAGAAGTCTAACAAATCAGTAAGATGAACACCCTAGTTTAAAATTGGGCAAAGAACCTGAAAAGGCATTTCACCAAAATGAACATGCAGATGGCCAATAAATGAGAAGATGCTCATTTGTACTCACAATTAATGTGCTTTAAAATATCACTAATGAGATCGTCAGCCGTTATAAAGTTTGTTCTCCATGTTACATCAGAAAACAGACATTCTCCTACTGCTGTAGGAGATTGTGATTTAAATCCCTATATGAAAAGAAGGAAATTTTTAAAATGTTAATATTTAACTAGAAGGTTCAATGGGCTCATGCATTTGACAGGTTGGACCTGCTTCAGATATGGTAAGATCTATCAAATCATTTTTAATATAAATAAATTTTAATATAATTTAATATAATTTATGGAAGGGTGGGGAAAATAGTCCATATAGTTCCTATATACCCTTTACCCTGTTTCCTCTTAACCACAGAATTTATCAAAAGATAAACCTTGGCACTATCTTTTTTTTCTTTCTTTCTTTCTTTTTTTTGCGATAGAGTCTCACTCCATTGCCAGGTGCCAGGCTGGAGTGCAGTGGCACGATCTCAGCTCACTACAACTTCTGCCTCCCAGGTTCAAGCAATTCTCCTGCCTCAGCCCCTGAGTAGCTGGGACTACAGGCGCACGCCACCATGCCCAGCTAATTTTGTATTTTTAGTAGAGACGGGGTTTTACCATGTTGGCCAGGATGGTCTTGATCTCTTGACCTCATGATCCGCCCACCTCGGCCCCTCAAAGTGTTGGGATTACAGGTGTGAGCCACTTCGCCCGGCCTGGCACTATCTTTTTAACCGTGCTGGCCAAGTGTTTTATAGAATGTCCCACAACTTGACTTCCTCTGAATTTTCTCCTGATAAAATTGAGGTTATACATCCCTGGCAGGAGACATAAAGGTGCTGTGCCCTCCTAGAGCAGCATATCAGGGGGTATGTGATGTCAATGTGCCTCATTACCAGTGATACAAAGCTTGATAACGTGGCTAAGGTGGCATCTGCCAGGATTCTTCATGTAATGCAGCTGTTTTTCTCTTTGTAATTTGCCAACTATTTTGGAAGAGGGAAGCTCTGTCAATATTAAAAACATACATTTTTGACCCAGAAGTAGATCCCACAGAAATGTGATTGATTTCATCTCCTGCAAAATTGGGGTGATAATGCCCATAAAGCTGATACAAGCCCCTGTGTTGAGCATTGCCTCACAGTAATAAGCTCGCAGTTAGTTCATCTCATGCCCCTTGAGGCCAGCTAGGTTTGGAACTCAGGACTCTTCAGAATTCAGATAAAATTCACGTTTATTATATATTATGTGACAGCCCCAGGAGGATTTAGGACAGCAACCCATTCTCAAACACTTATCTTTCTGCAGTGAAATGTATGAGTATTCACGTGAAGGGAAGAAGATAAAAGACTTTAGATAAATAGCTTCAGATAAGTTCTGATCAGACCTTGATCTGAGTTCAGGTTTTGTTGTTGGAAAAGTTTTTAATAATCTCTTTGAGTTTTTAGAGACCATTTTGGATTTCAAAGTTGTGAATAAGGTACTATCCACATAGGTAAAAGTTTGTAAACACAGAGGTGGATGCACAGTTGACCTTCCGTATTCGTGGGTTGCACATCTGCAGATTCAACCAGCTGTTGTTCAAAATGTAGTTAAACCTGGCCAGGCATGGTGGCTCACAACTGTAATCCCAGCACTTTGGGAGGCTGAGGCGGGCAGATCACTTGAGGCAGAGAGTTCAAGACCAGCCTGGCCAACATGGTGAAACACTGTCTCTACTAAAAATACAAAAAAAATTAGCCGGGTATGGTGGCAGGTACCTGTAATCCCAGCTACTCAGGAGGCTGAGGTGGGAGAATCCCTTGAACCTGGGAGGCAGAGGTTGCAGTGAGTCAAGTTTGTGCCACTGCACTCCAGCCTGGGTGATGGAGCAAGATTCTGTCTTAGAAAAACAAACAAAAAAAATATAGTTAGACCTGCGGTGGTTGCATCTGTACTGAACGTGTATAGACTTTGTCATTAGTTCCTAAACATATGGTTTAATAGCTAATTACCTAGCATTTACATTGTGCTAAACATTATAAGTAATCTAGACATGGTTTAAAGCTTAGAGGAGGACGTGCCTGGGTTGTATGCAAATACGGTGCCATTTTATATAAAGGACTTGAACATCCTTGGCTTTTGGTGTCCTCAGGGGGTCCTGGAACCAGTCCCCAGTGAATACCAAGGGACAGCTGTGTAAGGCTGCTTATGGTAGCGTTGTTGGAAATAAGCCTGGAAAACCTTGAATATTTCTCTGCAGGAGATCGGTTAAGTAAATCTTGGCACACCGTGGTCCCCTATTCAGCCCTTTGAAAAGAATGGAGCAAACCATAATGTGCTACTGAAAAAGGGGGGCAAGATGTATTACTAAGCATATCCAGAATGGTATGAATGGTATGATCTTGTTTGGATTAAAATAAATATATGGATGCTTATATATGCATTAAGAAACATCTAGAATGACATCTAGAAACGTCTAGAATAGCAGCTATACATATGAATCACCTGGGGAGATTAAAAAATACCAATATCTGGGCCATGCCCTAGACCCCATTGAATTAGAAATGCAGGGGTGGGGGCCAGGTGTGATGGCTCACGTCTGTAATCCCAGCACTTTGGGAGGCTGAGGTGGGAGGATCACTGAGCCCAGGAGTTTGAGACCAGCTTGGGCAACAGAGTGAGACCTCATCTCTACAAAAATAGAAAAAATTAGCTGGGCATGGTGGAGCACACCTGTAGTCCCAGCTACTTGGGAAGCTGAGGTAGGAGAATCTCTTGAGCCCAGAAAGTTGAGGCTGCAGTGAGCTGGAATCACACCAATGGGCAGCTCTGTCAGCCTGGATGAGAGAGTGAGACCCTGTCTCAAAAAAAAAAAAAAAAAAAGAGAAGAAAGAAATGAAGTGGTGGATCCCAGGTATTGATATTTTAAAAAGTGTTCCAGGTGCTGCCGATGCCCCTTGAGTGTTGAGGACCACTGGAATAGAAGGACCCAGATGCTAGAAAATGGGATCCCATTCTTTTGAAGTAGGATGAGGGTGATGTAATTTATACTTTGTTTTTGGAAGCGGAGTCTTGCTCTGTCGCCCAGGCTGGAGTGCAGTGGTATGATCTTGGCTCACTGCAACCTCTACCTCTTGAGTTCAAGTGATTCTCCTGCCTCAGCCTCCTGAGTAGCTGGAACTGCAGGTGTATGCCACCATGCCTGGCTGATTTTTGTATTTTTAGTAGAAATGGGGTTTCACCACGTTGGCCAGACTGGTCTTAAGTTCCTGACCTCAGGCCACCCACCTGCCTCGGCCTCCCAAAGTGCTAGGATTACAGTTATGAGCCACCGCACCCAGTCAATTTATACTGTGTGTAGTTTCCCATTTTTCCTTAGCAAAAGCCGTTTGAAAAAGTCCTCACCACCCCCTGTTGTGTTTGTATTTTTATGTTTTTAAAAAAAGGTTAAGGCTGGGTACAGTGGCTCATACCTGGAATCCCAGTACTTTTGAGAGGCCCAGATGGAAGGATCACTTGAGGTCAGGAGTTTGAGGCTGGTGTAGGCAATAGTGAGACCCTGTCTGTACAAAAATTTTTTTAAGAAATTAGCTGGGCATGGTGGCCCATGCCTGTAGTCCCAGCTACTTGAGAGGTTCAGGCGGAAGGATCGTTTGAGCCCAAGAGTTTGAGGCTTCAGTAAGTCATGATTGTGCCACTGTACTCCAGCCTGGGCGACAGAGACCTCGTCTCTAGAATAAATAAATAAAAATTTAAAAAAGTTTAAGAGTCAAAAAAGAGACTTTTGCAATCAAAATGACATGTGATAGGACAATGGAGATATAGCAGATCTGTAGAATCTTCTAGAAGTTTTCTATTTCTGAGCTTATGCTCTTTGAGTATATTCAGTGCTTCCTGATATCAACGGATAATTGAAAGAAAAACATTGTTTCCCCTTTCATCCTGAGAGGCCAGAAGCTGGTCAGAATTTCCACCCATGATAATTCTGGGGGTGCTTTATTTTAGATGATTCAGTTAGATTGCTTCTTTATTCCCGGGCAGACCCCCACACGAGTAGCTAGCTGTTAAGAAAGGAAGCCTTTTGATGACTTGGAGAGACCATAGGGTGAGGTTCAGCTCTCCCTTGTTCTCACTGGTGAGAATTGTGTTTTGCAGGTGAATCCTTGGTGGTCTCCTCTCCCCTCCCATCCCTTGTCT
This sequence comes from Aotus nancymaae, assembly GCF_030222135.1. Taxonomy (NCBI): domain Eukaryota; kingdom Metazoa; phylum Chordata; class Mammalia; order Primates; family Aotidae; genus Aotus; species Aotus nancymaae. Next base: position 27,686,763 of record NW_026988455.1, read on the forward strand.
TTCTCCCCACCTTCCCCTTCCCTTCCCTTCTCTGTTGCTAGACACTCCGGTATGAAAGGCTCTCTGTGCTCAGAGAGGCCATTGCAGTGAAACCGCTCTCACTCTGATAAGGTTCTGTTTTATCTGGCTCAGCAAAAGCCGTTTGGAAGAGTGTACTTTCCTTGTTTCTGGAGACCCGTGCTTGCATCCAGCCAGACCTGGCTTTGAATTGAAGCCCATTAACAACACTGATGGCCTGTTTCTTCTAAGCTGAATGTATTTTTGTGCACTTTGTAGCTCTCACACAGAGGCACTGTTTTTCCTCACATGAGGTGTACAGTGTAGCAGTTGCACAGATACGGTCCTTTAGTGAGAAACGAATGTTCAAAGGACAAGGTGCTCTCATTTGGCATGGAGTGAATGCCTTGTTTCCACCTCAAAGCCTAAGATGGAACACATTTTTCCCGGTGACCTCAGGCAGATGGCACACCTCCCACTTCTGTTGTGTGCCACGAAGGAAGAGACACTTCTGTAGCCAGGGCTGTGCCTGCATAGTGATGTACACGGTGGTGGGGGGGGTTCACATTCACCTCCAGAATGGGTTTCCTGCTTTGCTTGAGAAATGCTTTAATTGGGTGTCATTAGTAATCCTGTCAAAGGGGAAAAAAAAAAAAACCTTGTTAGGAATCAAATCAGAAAGCTCTCTCTGAGAAGTAATGAGGAATATACTCTCTTTTTTTTGCGACGGAGTTTCGCTGTTTTTACCCAGGCTGGAGTGCAATGGCGCGATCTCGGCTCACCGCAACCTCCGCCTCCTGGATTCAGGCAATTCTCCTGCCTCAGCCTCCTGAGTAGCTGGGATTACAGGTACGCGCCACCATGCCCAGCTAATTTTTTGTATTTTTAGTAGAGATGGGGTTTCACCATGTTGACCAGGATGGTCTCGATCTCTTGACCTCGTGATCCACCCGCCTCAGCCTCCGAAAGTGCTGGGATTACAGGCTTGAGCCACCGCGCCCGGCCTAGGAATATACTCTTTCTAATGTGATGTGGAAGCATTTAATATATATTATTGCTGTTTACAGAAATGATTACTTCTCAAACATTGCTGCTTACAGAAATCATTAATTCTCAAACTATGTCTGGAAGGTGAGTGTGGTAATGATTTTACAGGGGAGGAATCTGAAGTTAAGATACATCATCCCTTGCCTGAAGTCTCAAGCTAGTCTGTGACAGGTTTTGGGGTGGTGCCTGCCCCGCTGAGCCTGTCCCGGGAGCTGGCCACACTGCCCTGGGTGCACAGCACCATGGGCTCTGTGTGTGCCGTCCACATACTCTTCCCCTCAACAGCTTTGCCCGTCAAGGAGAAGATGCCGGCCCATGCTGCCTGGCAGGATGCCTTTCCTCTTGGTTGTAAGGATGACACTGTCTGTTTTGGAGACGATTATACTAATATTGAGGCTTATGTATTTGCTTTTGCTTGGCAGATTCTCAGCGCTGATTTTGAGATGATGGGCTTGGGAAACGGGCGTCGCAGCATGAAGTCACCGCCCCTTGTGCTGGCTGCCCTGGTGGCCTGCGTCATCGTTTTGGGCTTCAACTACTGGATTGCTAGCTCCCGGAGTGTGGATCTCCAGGTGTCTTGTTTTGTTTATTGTTATGTTTATTTTATGTTTTTGTTTTGTTTATTTTGTTATAATGGGGTTCAAGGGGTTTGCTGTTTATTGCCAGCCAAGGGGTTTTGCAAAGGGCATATGCTGGAAGGCGAGTTTAGGGCTCTGCACACGCCCTCCCAGCCCTAGACTAGACTCTGGGCAGCTCTGCTTTGGGTGGGAGAGGCCCCATCTGTGGTTGTGTAGGATTGCGGTTGTGGTATCCCTCCCCGCCTTTCCTGTGAGTTAATAGCCTTCGTTTGAGCTACTGGGGTAGTCCTGGGAAGACAGCTTGCTTACATACGCTGGCCACAGCCCATTGTTTGTGGTCCTCCAGTGCACAAGATATGGAAGAGCAGTATTGGAAGTGTGCTTGGATTATGGGTGTGAGAAATATGTCTTCATGATTTAATGATGATAATAATTTTAACTTCCTCATTTACTGTTGCCAGCCGTAGGTCGGGTACAGTGCTGAGCAGTGACAAAGAGGCTCCTCTTGATTAAGCTTTAGTTGGGCTCCTCTGAGCCACCTTCTTGACTAGGCCTCGATCTTGGCCCCTGCCAACTCCCTCTCCCTGCCTTTGGCCTGCCCCGCCCAGTCTTAGCAAAGGATCCTGCTATGCCATCCTTCCACCTTTGATACTTGACCAAGTTCCTCATCCCTACCCTTGCTGTCTAAGTTCTTGGCCTATGTTTAGCAAGAATCTTGTTAGGGCAGTTTAGCAAGAATCCCCCTCCTCTGAGGGAGATTTCCATCCACTGACTCCCCTCACTGTGCTCGTTAGCTATAAATCCCCAGCTGTCTTGGATGTGTTCAGAGCTGAGCACAATTTCCCTCTCCTATTGAAATCGTTTTGAATAGTCTTTCTTGTCATTTTAGTAAGTGTCCGAATAATTTCTCTTTAACAGTACTTTACACAAATTATCTCCTTTTATGCACAAACCCTGCAAGGTTGGGACTTTAGTCTCCTCATTTCACAGGGGGTCAGACTGACCAAAAGGAGGTTGAAGTGGAGCAGGGATTCCACCTGCATGGGCTTAGCCGTGCACCCCAGCCCCTCTGCGCTCTGCCCTGCTTTCACACTTACCCTCCTGGGCTTGTACTCCCAGTGTGTCAGCTTCCACAGGAGCCCCTGTTTGCTGGGGAGATGGGCTCTGGTTGTCTGAAGTTGGAGAACCGAAGCTGTTTTCAGAAATTGTGTCTGCTAAAGAGTTGTTAAGCGATTTATTAGCAGAGAAGAACTAAATATTTGAGCACCATCTCATGCCAGGTAAAGCATGAGGCGTTCTATGCACTTAGCGCATTTAAGCCTCACAAAAACCCAGTGGTATGAGTGCACAGAGCCTTACTTCACTTGCACTGACAGAGACCATTTCTCCAGAAGAACCTGCTCTAGCTTCTGCACAGTTGACTTAAAACACAGAGCCATGGGCACTCGTGTGTATGAAGCTGGTGCTGGCTCTGGGCCTCAGGGTGGTCTTTGTAGAGGGTGCTCAGGTGGTCCAGGCTCTGCAGGTGACTTGGCATCGGCCCTGACGTCGCGGTTTTCTTGTAGACGCGGATCATGGAGCTGGAAGGCAGGGTCCGCAGGGCAGCTGCAGAGAGAGGCGCTGTGGAGCTGAAGAAGAACGAGTTCCAGGGAGAGCTGGAGAAGCAGCGGGAGCAGCTCGACAAAATCCAGTCCAGCCACAACTTCCAGCTGGAGAGTGTCAACAAGCTGTACCAGGACGAAAAGGCAAGGCCTGCTTTGTTTCCTCTCAGCTCTCTTCTAAGGGACGGTGTCTTACATTGTCTTTCTTCTAGGTGGGAGGATGGGCAAGAGGCTGGGTTTAGATTTATGTAATTATGCGGAAAGAGCCTATCGATCAAGCTTTGGGCATTCTCCCCCTTTCCCCCTCCAAGTCCCTGGCTGGGCTTGCGGTGAAGCCTTTTGCAATGGTGATAAACAGGAGGAATGCAGAAGGAACTCAGATTCTTCCTCCTCTTGGCTTTTTTTTTCTCCTATTAGTTTTTTCTTCCCACTTTCTACAAACATGTATTAAATACTTACTCTGCGCCAGACCTGTGCAAGTGCTTATATCTCAAAGAGGAATGACATTTGTGCCCTTCAGCTATCTCATGGAGGAGAGGAGAGGAGAGGCAGAGTCTCTACTGAATACTAACAGAGAAAGTAGGGGACTTGCGCATTGGCTCTTAAGCTGAGAAAAAAACCAACAAAACCTGCATAGTGTAAAAGCGGGCTTCCTGCTAATTAAAATATCTAAGCTTTATGTGTCACATTTTCTGGTTTTCTTATGTAGGAATATCTGACTATACTTTATTAAATTGTGTTAACTTTTTTCTATGTGTGGTACGAATGAAAAAAAATTTTTAAAATTGTGTAACTATGTGTGTTACTAATATCTCCTATCTCAAAGTGCATCAACTCATGGCCACTTATTAACTAGAAAAATTGGGATTTTTTTTTTTTTTGAGACAGTTTCACTGTTGTTGCCCAGGCTGGAGTGCAATGGCATGATCTTGGCTCACTGCAACCTCCAACTCCTGGGTTCAAGTGAGTCTCCTGCCTCAGCCTCCCAAGTAGCTGGGACTATAGGCATGCGCCACTATCCCTGGCTAATTTTTTGTATTTTTAGTAGAGATGAGGTTTCACTGTGTTGGTCATGTTGGTCTTGAACTCCTGACCTCGGGTGATCCACCCACCTAGGCCTCCCAAAGTGCTAAGATTACAGGCGTGAGCCACGTCGCCTGGCCTGAAAAATTTGGGTTTTATAATGCATGGCTCTCTGTCTCTGGAGCGGCTAATTTATTGGAAGAAGGTTGTAGCTCAACTTCCGTTATCTTGAATTGTCTCCAAAAATGAATTATTTCCAGGAAGGGCTCAGACTTTTCTTGCATAACTGATTTAAAATGCAAGAAGTACTTTTTTTTTTTTAATTTGCAGAGTACTTTCCTATATTTGCAAGCTCATATTTCTTCTCTGGGAATTGTTCAAAATGTTGTTGTAATAAAGGGCTTCTTTATGTTTCTTCCCTTTTCTTATTGGTGAGAGATGCTGTCTGTGCTCCTGAAAACCCCTTTAACCTCATCTCTCAAAAACAAGGAAATAAAAAAGAGCATCAAATAGCTTTTTGAAAAGTGAGTCTGTTTTCCCAGTTTTTCTTTTTTAGAATATGCGATATAAATGTCTTTTCATTTTGGTGAGCAAGGGTGGGTTCTCACCTCAAACCTTAGCTGCAGGAGGATTTTAGCTGTGCTTTGGTGGTGGGAGGCATGGGAAGTCTGAATCAGGCAGACGTGGGTTCAAAGTTTCCTCAGCTGTGTGATTTGAGGCAAGTCACTTAAATTCTCTGGATCTGTTTTCTCAACTGTCAAGTGGAAATAATAATGGAATCTTACAGGGTGCCTGTGAGGATTCAATGAGATAATATTTATAAAGTGTTTATCTCAACATGAAATGAAAGCTCAGCAACTGATGGTTGGTATTATTACACCTAAGTGTACTGACGGCAGCAGTGGTGGGTGCAGTCGTAAGCCACTGCAGCTGCAGTGATAATATTCTCTCTTTCTGTATGGACGTTGTCTTAGTCTAAGGCTGCTATGACAAAATATCATAAACTGGGCAGTGTATAAACAACAAATATTTATTCTCACAGTTCTGGAGGCTGGGAAGTCACAGATCAAGACAAGGGCAGATTCATCTGGTGAGGGCCCACTTCTGGATTCATGGACGCCCTCTTGGGGTGTCCTCGCCTGGTGGAAGGGGCGAGGCAGCTCTCTGGGGCCTCTCTTATGGCACTAATCCCATGTATGAGGGCTTGACCCTCCCAGAGGGCCCCTCCCCAACACCATCACCTCCATTGGGTATTTGGTGATTTGGTTTCAACATATGGATTTTGAAGGACACCCACACTCAGACTGTAGCAGACTTTTTTTTTCCCCTCCCAAATCGAAACCATGAAACCAAATTGTGCTTGCTTTAAAAAGAGTTAGGAAGACATCGAGAAAGGTAGAACCAAGAGCAAGCAGAGCAGCGGGGCTGTGGAAGGAGAACAGGCGCCACAGCGGTGACAGGAGTGGACGTTTCCTCAGCCTGTGCTTGGCCAGATGTGAGGCTGAACATTTCACAGGGACTGTTTCATTAATTCCTCCCAGCCAGTCTCATGAGATTGGGGCTCATTTTATTAGTGAACTGAGGCTCAGAGAGTTAGCAGCTGTCACCCAGGAAGACACCTAGATCCTAGAGAGCCCCCAGGCCACCCTCCACCCCTGCATGCTGGCCTCCCTCTTCCTTCAGTGTAGACATAGATAGCTTCTTGGCTGTCCCCACCTAAAGGGCATCAGGGTGGAGGGGAGGGGGGTGTGGAGGAAACCAGATGGGCTTGACTTGGTCAGTGTTGAAGCTGGTGATCGGTACATGGGAGTTCATCATACTAACTTGTTTACCTTTGTCTACATTAAAGACTTCACAATAGAAACTTTAAAAACATCCTCTTTGTATCTTCTTGCTTCCAAAGACTTCCAAAGAGCGAGGGTTCTAACTAGCTCTGTTTTGGCTACATAGATGGACTGATCCTTCGTCTAAATACTTTTTTCTGCATTGTCTTTCTCTTTCTCTCTTTTTTTTTCTTTAATCTTAGAAGGTTAGCATTTTATTTAATTTAAATATAAATAGCCAAATATGGCCTCATTGGACAGCACGGGTTTGGGTGGTTGGCAGAACACTGGGGAAGCCTTGTTTGGGCCCCTCTGAGTCATAGGGAGCCATGTTCTTTGGTGGAGCAGAGGGCAGAGTCTGAGTCTCCTGCGGTTCCTTGGTGCCTTTCCCCCTTCTCTGTAAGGTTCGGAAGCAGTATGGGGAATTGGGCAATGGAAGATGAAATCAACTTGTGCCTGGGGAGTTGTGCCCCACCAAAAGTCTCCGCAGCTTGCTGGTGTTCTAATGCAGAATAATTCGTTCAGCTTATCAAATCTGCTGTTGTTTACACCCCAGCTTGGGGTTTTGATCTTATTTGTTATGGAAGTTGCTTCAGAGCAATCCGTCCTCGCCTGACTGCTCATGAGAACCACCTGCGAGCTTATGAACAAAATACAGATTAAAAATATACACGGGATCAGACTCTGGATGTTTGGACTCAGAATATAGAAGTTTTTAAAAGATCTCACACATACATAGACATACACACACATATTCAGACATGCACTTTTTTTTTCTAAATTTCCAGACCACTGTGATGCAGCTGCTGATCCAGAAACTAGTGATTGAGATCAAGTGATCCAAAGAGTCCCTTACTTGGGGGCCTGGCAATAAGTGCATCTGTCATCTGAGACCTGGGCAGGGGCTGGGACCAAGATACCTGCACGCCCTTTTCCACATGGCGGTGTGGCTTCCTTTCATCCTTGCTCACAGCAGATGTGACCAGTGGGAGGAAGCTGTGTCATCTTTTGTATTTGTGTCCTAGGGCTGCGTATAAATTAATACAGTCTAGGTGGCTTAAAACAACAAAATGTATTCCTTTACAGTTTTGGGGGCTACAAGCCCTAAATCCAGGTGCCAGCAGGGATATGGAGAGGAGTCTTCCTCACCTCTCTGGCTTCTAGTGTTTGCTGACATCTTTGACATTCCTCAGCTTGTAGGTGCAGTTTCATGCAATTTCCACCTCATATGGCCTGCTTGCCTCTCGGTCTTTATCTTCCCCTCTTTTCCTCCTTTTTTAAGAACACCAGTCATATTGGATAGGTCCCACCTAGCGACCTCATTTTAATTTAAGTACATCTGCATAGACCCTGTTTCTTTATTTTAAAATTTATTCATTTATTTATGAGACGGAGTCTCACTCTGTTGCTCAGACTGGAGTGCAGTGGCGTGATCTTGGTTCACTGCAACCTCTGCCTCCCGGGTTCAAGTGACTGTCCTGCCTCAGCCTCCCAAGTAGTTGGGACTACAGGCACCTGCCACCATGCCCAGCTAATTTTTGTGTATTTTTAGTAGAGGTGGGGTTCACCATGTCGGGCTGATCTCACTCCAGACCTCAGGTGATCCACCCGTCTCGGCCTCCCAAAGTGCTGGGATTATAGGCGTGAGCCACCACGTCTGGCCGACCCTGTTTCTAAATGAGGTCATTCATGGGCTTCTTCACAGGTTCCAGGTGAACATGAATTTTGGGCGTACACTGTTCAACCCACGGCCCCTTTTGTTGACCTTGCCTTGCAAGTGAGCATGGTCACTTCTTCTACATTCATTAGAAGCAAGACACTAAGGCTGCCTGGAATTTCAGGGGAATTGGACTTCTCCCCCTTTGAAAGTAGTGTCAACAAATTTGTGGTCATGGTTTTTTTTTGTTTTTGTTTTTTCTTTTTTTTTTTTTTTTGAGATGGAGTTTTGCTCTTGTCCAGGCTGGAGTGCAGTGGCACGATCTTGGCTCACTACAACCTCTGCCTCCCAGGTTCAAGCGATTCTCCTGCCTCAGCCTTCCGAGTAGCTGGGATTACAGGCATGTACCACCATGTCCGGCTAATTTTGTATTTTTAATAGAGATGGGGTTTCACCATGTTGGACAGGCTGGTTTCGAACTCCTGACCTCAAGTGATCCACCCGCCTCGGCCTCCCAAAGTGCTGGGATTACAGGCGTGAGCCACCACGCACGGCCGGTCATGTTTTTAAACTATCACAGTCATGTGCATAGAAATCTTCACGCAACCACCAGTGAATCCTGTAATCCCAGCACTTTGGGAGGCTGAGGAGGGCGGATCACCAGGTCAGGAGTTCAAGAGCAGCCTGGCCAACAAGGTGAAACCCCATCTCTGCTAAAAAATAGAAAAATTAGCTGGGCATGGTGGTGGGTGCCTGTAATCCCAGCTACTTGGGAGGCTGAGGCAGGAGAATTGCTTGAACCTGGGAGGTGGAGGTTGCAGTGAGCTAGATTGTGCCACTGCACTCCAGCCTGACATACAGAGCGAGACTCTGTCTCAGAAAAGAAAAAAAAAAAAGAAATACTGTTTTATCTTTCTTTTTTTTTTAAACAGATACTTATGTGTGTGCATATAAAACAGGTTTTTAAGGGGCCTAAATAGAAACAGATACTTGGGTTTTAGTTTTCGGCAAAAGCTAATGAAGATTCACTTGTAAAGGTATGCATTATCTCCTAAGGAGGGCACAGAGTGGTTTAATTGATTCTTTTATGTTGTTAACAGAGGCTGATTAATAATTTGAGTCTGGGCTGGGCACGGTGGCTCACACCTGTAGTCCCAGCACTTTGGGAGGCCAAAGCCAGGCTTGAGGTCAGGAGTTTGAGACCAGCCTGGCCAGCGTGGTGAAACTCCATCTCTTCTAAAAATACGAAAATTAGCTGAGTGTGGTGGTGCATGCCTGTAATCCCTGCTACTTGGGAGGCTGAGCCAGGAGAATGGCTTGAACCTGGAAGGCAGAGGTTGCAGTGATACGAGGCTGTGCCACTGCAGCCTGGGTGACAGACTCCATCTAAAAAAATCATAATTCATAATAATTTGGGTCTGAAGACTTCAAAAGATCCTGGGTCCCCTTTTGGCTAGCTGCTGTTCAGTGGCCACAGAGGCTTGGGGGTGGCATCACCTGCTTGCTGAAATGCTTGGGGAAGAGTCTGGGAGACCTTGAATTGCTTACTGGCACTTCATGAAGGGAAAGGCACATTTTCCTGCTATTGTGTTCAGTTTTGCTTGCCAAAACTTGGAGTCACAGATAGCTTCATTTTAGGCATTTGTGCTTGTAACATTCTCACTTGGCTGGCTTCTCACAGCTGCATATCCACTTTGACATTTATACTTTTTACTTATTTGTTAAAATATGTGCATTAACATTGCAGTGGTGCAAAGATAATGTTTTAGCGACAGTTCCTTTGTTATGAAAATAGAGTTCCTGTATCTTTCCTGAAGGGGAGCAACTGAGTAAAAAAAGAAAGGTTGCTGAGTAGAAGAACAGAGGTGTTGATTTGAAGAAGAGAAGCTTAAAGAGGCAGTGGGGCAAGTGCAGGCGGCTCAGCCTCACCGTTGTCACGCTCGCCTGTGTGACCTCACCCATGGCCAGGTGGTTTCAGGGAGCTACCCGGTTTCTCTCCTTGCACAGTAACGAGGGGCACGAGCAGCCTCTGAGGTGTTTACAGTGCTTTTCTCTTGTAAAGAGCTGGTTCATGGAGTGGGTTCTTGAGTGTCCTCTGGGCCTGGGATGGGGTTGCTTCCCTCAAGTGCAGTGGCATTCGTTTGTGAGTGACTTTTGCTGAAATATTTTGCCCTTGGAAAGGAAGTTATTAACATTAACAAGCCTGGTCATTGGTCCTACTTTAGAGTTTCAAAGTGCTTTTGTAACATGAACATATTTATTTATTTATTTTTTGTTTGGAGACAGAGTCTTACTCTGTCACCCAGGTTGGATTACAGAGGCGCAGTCTTGGCTCACTGCAACCTCTGCCTCCCAGGTTCAAGTGATTCTCCTGCCTCACCTCCCAAGTAGCTGGGATTACAGGCATGCGCCACCATGCTTGGCTAATTTTTGTAGTTTTAGTAGAGATGGGGTTTCGCCATGTTGGCCAGGCTGGTCTTGAACTCCTGATCTCAGGTGATCCACTTACCTCAGCCTCTCAAAGTGATGGGATTACAGGCGTGAGCCGCCATGCCCAGCCTGACATGAACATATTTAATTTCTCACTTAATTTCTTTGGGAGACAGTCATTCTTGTTACTTGAGACAGGGGAAGAGAGTAAGAGCCAGAGAGGTCATGGAAGGCTCCCAGGACCTGAGAATGACCAGCGTGGGGCTGCCCTGGGCTGTTGGGTCTGCCCATCACACTGGCTCCACCAGACTGCATTCTCATGTGGCCAGACACAATTCTCAGAGAGTTCTAGTGTCTTCTCTCTGGGCCAGCTTTGCTTGTGCACCTGAGAATGTGATCATTTTCTTCTGGAGGATTGGTTTTCTTGGGGAACCAGAGCGGTCTTGTGCAGATAAATGTGGTATCTTTGATTTTTATCACCTTTAATCCCTGTGATTGAGGAATTCAGAGTTCTAGAGCAGCTTTTCTGTTTTTATTCTCACTGATTTTTCAGTTCCAATTCTGTATTTATTTTGTTCGGCCCTGGCCTATGCCCAGTGGTGGACAGGCCGTGTACATTGTGCATTTACTATTGTGTGCTGGACAAACACGAGTAAGTAAGTGTATTGGGGTCAGTGTAGACAGAGAAATCATCCAGCTATTTTAAGCAGGAAGGATTTGTTACAGGGAAATAGGTAGCTATAGGGTGTGGGAAGGTCCTGCATCGAGGTGGGGTGGCTCCCAGGTACTGTCTCAGAACCTGCCCCTGTGCCCAGCCTGGAGCGTGGGACCAGCAGGGTTCTGCTGCAGCATAGGCCCAGAACCAGGGACACCACACTTTTTCTCTGTTCTGTACCTCCCACACCCTCACTCTGTTCCACATTCTACTCTCTAGTAAGTGCGTCTCATTGGAATCAGAATCCCACTGGAAATGAGTGTGAAAAGTGCATTTTAGCTTCCGAGCCTTTGCTGTCCAGGAAAGCACAGCAAAAGGCATGTGGAGGAACTGCTGCATCAACCCCCACCAGGCAGGTGGCCCAAGGGCCATGGGAGTCAGGAGCGCTATCCCCATGGTGTCTAACCTGGAAGGGCGCCTGGGGAACTGCGAGTGGCAGGGTCCTAGCAGAGTGTGATGTTGGGTGGAGTAGTTCGGACTTGTGTTTGAAGGAGTCTGGACTTGAGTTCAACACTGGGGAAGCCATCGTAGGGTTTAAGCTGTAATGGAGCGTGTGGTCAGACGTGAGGTTTAAAGGTGGGCCCTGGCCACATGGGGAGAGTGCTGGATGGGGAGCAGGGCAGAGAGGAGGCAGCACAGTGAGGCAGCTCTTGAAATATGTGGAGTGAAAAGTGATGTTGCACTGAATTTTGGCAGGAGTAGGATGACTTCTGCAAAGTGAACAGATTTGGGAGGCAGCCAGGAGGAGGGATTGACAGGCCCGTGACAGATGGGATAGGTGCAGGAAAGTGTGAATTGAGGTGGGATGGAAGCAGGTCGGTAAAATTCATTGAAAATTTGCTGCCCTGAAAATAAAAGTGTTTATCTCAGAAGACTTGCTATGTTTTTAGACTGTAAATTCTCCAGTTTGTCAATTGGATTGAACCTTCAAAGACAGGTTTATAATTAAACTCAAGTAATTTGCCTCCCACACTTAAAGACACATTTGTAGGAGAAACAGCAAACATGGCATTCAGGTAGATGTCCTTTACTGCAGACTGTGCCTCAGTGGATGTCCTAGTGCCGGGTTCTCACCTCCCACCTCCAGGGAGGGGCCTGGGTCTCTCGTGGCGTGTCCTGAACCTCAGGAGAAGACTCGTACACTTACTTGATTCAGGATGTGGTTTGATTTTCAGATATGCCATAGACAAGTTTCACACGGAAAGCATTGTCATGCAGCGTGAAGTTGCCCACAATGGCCAGCGGCTGACCAGCCGAGACATGGATTTCATGTGCATTGCTCTCTGTCCTAATGGGACAGAACCAAATCCTGCAGGTATCCTCACTCTCAGACTTGGCTTCGTACACACTGGAAAGAGCGTTTGCGTATTTCATTGCCATAGAAAGCGTAATGGAGGCTTCGAGTTTTGCTCCTATGGTTAGTTTTTGTCTTGTTCTCTCTTCATCCAGAAAATTGCTTGAGTGACTTGGAATTGACTCCGTTTACCTACTGTACTTCTTAACCCAACACAAGACAGTCGTTTGATGGGAAATTCATAAAGAAAGTAGGTGGCAGCTATTTTTTCACTTCTTGTCTCTTTGGCAGGGATATGCAGTCCTTCATGTTTAAGAACAAACAGCAGGTGGGTCTGTTAGGTGCCTTGACTGTGACCCTGTAACTTGTACACTTGGTTCAGTTTTAGTTTCTCTTTCATCCCCGAATGTCTGCGTACACCTGTTTACCTGTCTGCAGAAAGTCAGAATGTGTGAAAGTGTGTCTCTTCTGCAGGTGGGAGCAGAAAAGTTGCTAGGATTCCCTTTTGGAAATGGAAGCCCCAATGCCCTCAGATGGCTCAGCCCTGGGGTGCCCACTGAGATTGGGAGTCTGCAGCCCCAGGCCTCCAGCCCTTGCGCAGGGCATTTCCTGGCTGGTTAAAGAACAGCCAGGCAACAAACGTCCAGATTGCTGCTGCCGTGTTGTCATCGAGCGTTCTTCTAAAAACTGACCTGGAGCTTTTCAAGCCACCACTCCTGGGTTAAGCCCCATTGGCAGTGTGTGGGGTACTCCTCTGGTTCGTCAGCTCCTCCCCTGCCATCTCCTTAAGCAGTGTCCAGGAGTGAGAGCAGCAGGAAGAGCTGAGGGGCAGCCTGGGTGGTGCTGCAGAGGGGACAGACCAGTGTGAGCTGCTTCAGGCCCAGCCAGATTCCCTGGCAGCCGGGCGGCGAGGAGACCTTCAGAAAGATCCGGGGCAGGGACTAAGAAGTTGGGTGCTTGTCCACTGCTAGAGAAGCATCAAAGCGCATTCTGGGATTCCCCCTGTCCATCAGGTTTGGGCCCTTCTGGAAGTTTTCTTTGACCTAAGTTGTGTGGGTTAGAGGCACAGGGGAGAGCTGCCCCCGAAGGAAGCAGTGTGGTAGGTTCTCAGAGGCAAGGGCAGCCTCCCTCTTTGCTTCTCCTCCTTTCCTTCTTCCCACCTCCCCTTCCTCCATCCTTTCTCTTCCCTTCTATCCCTCCACCCCTCCCTTCCTCTGTCCTTTTTTTCTCTCTCCATCCTCTTCTTCCTCTCCTCCCCTCTAGACACTATCTCCCTCCTCCTCTCCCTCCATTCTCCCTCCTCTTCTTTCTCCCTCCTCCCCTCCCTCTGTCCTCCTTTCTCTCCCTCTCTTTTCCATTCTTTCCTCTCTCCCTCCTCCCCAGCCTCCCTCCTCCCTCCCTGGAGCACCTGCAGTGTGCCCTGTCCAGGAGGTGCTGGCGGTGGTTATGAGCCAGTCTTGGGTTCAGGCCCCTCACTATCCTTGCTTATCTCTGTGATGGCCACCACACTTCATGGACCTTGTTCTGCCGAGCTGGACATCCTGCACCCTCCCAGTGAGGCTCTTTCCCACTCCCGCCAAGCTGCGAGGCGGACAGGGTGGGAGGATGTTACCCTCTGTGTAATAACCCAGGGATGTGTTGGCAGGAGCTATTCTCAGTGTGTAGCAATGGTACCTGTGTGTACTAGGTGATAAATGGTGTTTTTTGAAGCTTTGTAGAGAGTTACACTTAATCTCCACATGCTCTTCCATTTAAACTTGATTTGTGCACATTCTCCCAAAGCTCCTGGTCCGACCCACCCTTCTGCCTGTCTGTGTCCTCTGCCCTGGAGCCGCCTCAGCTGCTCTCTGACCAGGATCCCACTGTGTATGCTGACATTTGACTCTGTCCCCTAAACACTCACCTAACCACTCCGCTCCTCCTGTTGGCATTCTCTCACTCAGTTCAACTCACACTTGGGTACATGCACTCATTCACTCTCTGACCCATGCCCACATTTTTGGGGGTCTCACTTGAGGTGCTTGTAGGGGTGCCCCTTTTAAATAAAACTCAGCAGGCCACCTCAGTTTAGGTTCCATTTGGGGAAACAGAGGCACAGAGAGGTTAAATGATGTGTCCAAAGTCAAGGAGCAAATTAGTAGCTGACCCGAAAGCAGAAGCCATGGTCTCAGGTCTTCACGAAAATCTCTTCCATCCTGGTCTTTTCTCTGTTGCCCTCTTTTTCTGTTACTCGTTTCTATTTTCTTTTTCCTCTCTTTATCCTTATTAATGAGCTTCAAAGGCCATTTGTCATAGCTGATAATTGTTGATAGAGCTATACTGTGATAAGAAAATTGCTTAATTTTAGGAGTGAAATTACAAATGATAAATAGCACAGCAAAGACTTTCACTTACTAAAAGTTGTTGAACCTACCTCCAGTTTCTCCAGATAACAAGTTTATCTCAGCATCTTCTAATTCACCTTTCTTTTCCTCTAAAACCAGCCTTGAAGTTAAGATTTTAAAAAATTGTACTTTGCAGATTTGATTATCAGTGTGACAAGCTTATGTGTGCTTATCGGTGTGTAGGCTGGTTGTGGAAATCCATAAACATGAAAAAGTAGACAGAATGACCCAGTGAGTCCCCACGTATCCAGTGCCAGGCTTCAGTGATTATAACTCATGCCGTTTTAACCATGAATATTATAGCACGTAGCCCTAAAAGGTGGGATTGTCTCTCTCTCATAGCCACAATACCATGATCATACCAAAACATCCAATAATTCCTTAATGTCAAATGTTCAGTCAGTCACAACCACCTTTCTGTGTGGTGTAACTTCATAACCCACAAAACTTAATCATGTCATTCGTAGGGGCTTGGGGACTGGACTGGTTTCCTCATCACTCTGTGCCCTTGTCCCTATGGGAACATGCATCCAGTGACCCGCCATTTGGCTCAGTGGTGGCTGTAGGCGTGAAGCATTTGGAAGTCACTGCTTGTCTTGTTTGTGTGCGTGAATGAGTGTGTGAGTGTGTAATCTTAGCAGGATGCCATAGATGACTCATTTGCAAGTCTCTGTGCCTCTCTCATTCTCTCTCCCCCCCTCTCCTCCCTTCCCTTATCTCCCTCCCCTTCTCTGTCTCTCTCTTTCCCCCCACTTACTTATTCCTCTGGGACTTGCTGTCCCTAGCTGCCAGTGGCTGTTGAGCACTTAGCATGTCCCAGCTGAGACGTGCTACAAGTGTAAGATACGCTGGAGTGCAAAGATTGTGAAAAAAACCAAGTTTTTCATTAATAATTTTTATGTGGAATACATCTTGCAGTGATAATTGGGATACATTAGGGTAAATAAAATATGACTTTCACCTGTTTCTTATTTTTAAAGTTGGGATAAAATTCACATAACATACAATTCATTATTTTAGCTGTGTTTTAATGTATCATACATCTCAGTGGTTTGGGTATGTTCACAATGCCATGAAACTATAACCACTAATTCCACAACTATTTTTTTTTTTTTTGAGATGGAGTCTCACTCTGTTGCCCAGACGAGTGTAGTGGTGCCATCTTGGCTCACTGCAACTTCTGCCTCGTGGGTTCAAGTGATTCTCCTGCCTCGGCCTCCGGAGTAGCTGGGATTACAGGGATTTATAGGTGCCACCACACCTGGCTAATTTTTGTATTTTTAGTATAATAGAGACAGGGTTTTACTATGTTGGCTAGGCTGATCTGGAACTCCTGACCTCAAGTGATCCGCCCACCTTGGCCTCCCAAAGTGCTAGGATTATAGGCGTGAGCCACTCTGCCCAACCAGAACATTTTTGTCACCCCAGAAAGAAATGTGTACCCATTAAGCAGTCACTCCCCATTTCCCTCTCCCCCCAACCCCTGGCAAGCACTAATCTGCTTTCTCTCTCTAGAGATCTGCCTATTCTGGACGTATCATGTAGGTAGAATCGTGCAGGATGTGGCCTTTATTTTGTGTCTGGCTTCTTTCACTTAGTGTAGTGTTTCCAAGCCTCATCCATGATGTAGCACATGTCGGTAATGCTTCTTTTCTGTGGCTGAATGACATTCCCTTATGTGAATATACCATGTTTGGTTTATCCGTTCACCTGTTGACAGACGTTTGGATTGTTTCCACTTTTGGCCTTCATGAATGTGAGAGATGGGAATGTTCTTCTTCAAAGTTTATATCTTGGACTGCATTATAAGGAGTGACAATCTCTTGCTCTATGGCCATTATCCGCTATTAGCTAAACATATACCCATGTATATATATTCTCTAAATCAGCCACATCTTAAATCAGCTACCTTGACTCGCTCTGGCATGTCTGAACAGAACTGGGCGAGCTGCAAATCCTGGTGCATGCCATTCCTTACTTGGAAACCCTCCTGACCTTCTCCTGACTGGCTGCCGCTTCCTTGCCTTCTTTCCCCCTATCTATTCAGGAAATTTCCAAGTTTTTAGCCAATTGGGTCAAGCATAGAATGTGAGGTCCCATTCTGGCCAGTGGAAACTGGACACAGCAGTAGGGCTATTGCATCAGCTTATAAAGGTTATAAATGTCCCTGTCGTCTTTGTTCAGGTGTGGTCTCATGGCAAGATTGCTGGCAAGTCGCCCTCTTCCTGCAGGAAGTAAACTAGCCTTGCTGAGTGATCCATTATCTCAGTGTGGATTTTTCCCAGCGTTATAAACCCGTTTCCAACAATGAATAATTCTGCTGTGAACATTTGTGGACAGGTTTTTGATTGGAGATATGTCCTCATTCCTCTTGGGTGTATACCTACAAGTGGGATTATTGGGTCATATTACCCAGTGTTTTTGTTGAACTTTTTGAGAAACTGACAGACTTCTTCACAGGGATTGCACCATTTTACATTCTTAGCAGCCGTATATGGAGGTTCTAGTTTCTCCCCAGTTTTTCCACATTCTTGTCCATTTTCTTTATTTTATTTTTGACATGGAGTCTTGCTTTGTCACCCAGGCTGGACTGCAGTGGCGTGATCTTGGCTTACTGCAACCTCTGCATCCCGGGTTCAAGTGATTCTCCTGCCTCAGCCTCCCGAGTGCTGGAATTACAGGTGCCTGCCACCACACCCAGCTAATTTTTGCATTTTTAGTAGAGATAGGGTTTCAGTATGTTGGCCAGGCTGGTCTCAAACTCCTGACCTCAGGTTATTCGCCTGCCTTGGCCTCCCCAAGTGCTGGGTTTACAGGTATGAGCCCCCTTGCCTGGCTTATTTTATTTTTTTTGAGACTGAGTCTTGCTCTATTGCCCAGGCTGGAGTGCAGTGGCGCAATTTCAGCTCACTGCAACCTCCACCTCCTAGGTTCAAGTGATTCTCCTGCCTCAGCCTCTCAAGTAGCTGGGACTGCAGGCATGCAGTGCACCACACCTGGCTAATTTTTGTATTTTTAGTAGAGACAGGGTTTCGCTTTGTTGGCCAGATCGGTCTCAACCTTCTAACCTCAAGTAATCTGCCCACCTCGGCCTCCTAAAGTGTTCAGATTACAGACGTGAGCCACCACGCCTGGCCCCTTTTTTAAAAAATTATAGCCATGACGATGGGTGTGAAGTGGTATCTTCTCATTTTGATTTGCATTTCATTAATGACTGATGAAGTTGAGCATCTTTCATGTACATACTGGCCATTTATATGTCTGCTTTAAGGAGATGTCTATTCATATTTTTTGCTCAACCTGTTTCTTTTTACTTAATTGAATGTGGCTACTAGAAAATTTTTAATTTCTATATATGACTGACATTTTGTTTCTATCGAATAGCACTGCTCTATATCTATTGGATAGCACAATTTTGAAATTGGTAAAAGGTAAAAAGATTCCAATGAATACTTCATATTCTTCCCTTCATTCTTATGTCATTCCTAGGTCACTAAGATTAACTTTTGCATTCTAAGGCAGTAACAGGAGTAACTGAAGCAGTAACAGGAATTTCAGTACAAAAAAGTTTTCCAGGCATCTGATTGCAGGGGGTTGACTTGGATTAGATAGGATAAGGATCCTTTATAAAGAAGGCTGAAATTTAAGGTGGACCCATGCCCTTAAAGCAGGTTATTTTAATGAACCAAACAAATACAGTAGTTAAAAATGTCACCTTCTTCAAGAGTCACCTACTTTTTACAGTGTGATCAGCATCCTGCTTCCAAGTGAGCATTTCAAATATTAGTATTTTTAAAATTAGTCTTTACATCTTATTGAGCTTTCAGACTGTGATACTTTATTGTAGATTTGTTGCTTTGAAAACTTACTGTGAAATATTGAGCTTATTTTTCTAGGAATCTAATACAGAAAAAGTTTGGTCAAAATATACTTGTTTCCCAGAATGGAATGGTCACAATAAATTTGTATATGGGTGATTCACCCAGATTCTTTTTTTTTTTTTTTTTCTGGGAGACAGAGTCTTGCTCTGTTTGGAGTGCAATGGTGCGATCTTGCCCAGGCTGGAGTGTAATGGTGCGATCTTGGCTCACTGCAACCTCTGCCTCCTGAGTTCAAGCAATTTTTCTGCCCCAGCCTCCTGAGTAGCTGGGACTACAGGTGTGCACCACCATGCCTGGCTAACTTTTGTATGTTTAGTAGAGACAGGGTTTCACTATGTTGGCCAGGCTGGTCTCGAACTTCTGACCTCATGATCCACCTGCCTTGGCTTCCAAAAGTGCTGGTATTATAGATGTGAGCTACCGCACCTGGCCGATCTTTCTGGTGGCACTTACTCCCTTCTTGTCTATAACTGTATTTTGAGGGGATACCTCATGAACACCAGGAAGTACAGCTACCCCTAAAGTCCATCCACACCAAAATATGAAAAACAACCTGGCTGTTTAGAGTAGAATATATAATTCATTTAAGAACAATTTTGTTGAATTATGGCTGGGCACTGTGGCTCACTCCTGTAATCCCAGTGCTGCAGGAGGCTGAGGCAGGAGGATCACTTGAGGACAGAAGCTGGGGGCTGCAGTAAGCTATGATAGGGCCACTGCACGCAGCCTGGGCAACAGAGTGAGAGTCTGTCTCTTAAAAAATTTTTTTTAATTCAAAATGAAAATCTATTTTTTGAACTCAAGTTTTTTATTCTTTGTAATATGTTGAACCCCAAAAGAAGCTAAGAAGCATTTTCATAGTTTCCCTGAAAATGAGTCAACAAAATTTTCTATAAATATAAAATTGTATTTAAAAGATCTTGATGGCATTTTATGATCCTTTTTTTATTTTTCTAAGTGGAGGCTGTATTTTTCCATGCATAAGTAAATAGATGGGGGAAGATAACAAAAATGTATTTTTTGGAAGAATAAAGTCACATGGAGACAGAAATATCGTCAGATATTTCAATTGCACCAGTATCTGAACCTCAGTTGCAAGCACTAATGTGGATTTGTTGGGGGAGAGGAGCTAAGGGGAATGAATGGAAAAGGATGCGTCAAATTGCCATAATTTTTGTAGAAATTATTTACTCAGGAGATATGAAAAATATTATTTACCCAGGAGATGAGCTCTGGTGGTAAACACTGTAAAATTATTTAAGAGTTCTTTTTTTTTTTTTTCCTGTTTGGTCTCACACTGATGTCTGGAGGAAACATGGTTTTCATACTGATGCAAGGTGGAAATTGAAGTGTACAGATCAGTGACGTGAAGGATATTCACATTGTTGTGCAGCAGATCTCTAGAATTTTTAATTCTGCAACACTGGGACTCTATTCACTCTACACCAGTTCCCTCCTGGCCACCGCCCATTCCTAGACAGCCACCTTTCTATTTTGTTTCTGTGATTTTGATTATGTACTTCATATGAATGGAATCATACAGCATTTGTCCTTCTGTGACTGGCTTATGTTTTCATGTAGTGTAATGTCTGCATTCATTCATGATGTAGCATGTGTCAGTATTTTCTTCTTTGTAAAGATGGCATAATATTTCATTGTATGTATATACCACATTTTGCTTATCAACATTCATTCATCCATGGTCCCTTGGGTTGCTTTCACCTCTTGGTAATTGTGAGTAAAGCTGCAGCGAACATGAGAGTGCAGATAGCTCTTGGGGATCCTGCTTTGAAAGCTTCTGGATACATACACACGAGTGGTGTTGTGGGATCACATAATCGTTTCTCTTTTCATGTGAACATCTGCAAACTTTTTCCAAGAGTAGCAGGTGCTTCGTAAATCCGATTTCTACTGTGTGGGTCCTCCTTTCATTTTCTAATCTCTCTCCCTGAAAAATCCCTGACACACAGCATATCTTTACACACCTTCAGATTATCTTTCCCTGAGGGATGAATTTTACAGGTATTATCACTGTGACTTCTCTCCTGTTTCCCCAGGGAAACGTTCCATGTCCTCAGAGCTCCCAAACACCAGATTTGTTTGATGCGATTTCATTTGTAGGCATGCATCCCTGTGTTCATAAACACCTTACTCCAAAAGCCTGCTGTTTGCCTAAGCCTTGTTTCTGTCCAGGCCTGAGAAAACAGGGTGTTTGCACAGAAAGGTCCCAGAAGAGGAAGAGGCGCTGTGCTTGTCCTCATCCACCACTAATAGGAATGGGACAGAAATAAATCTCCACGTTATGGGCAGCATGCCAAATAGTGGAGTGTTTGCAAACTTTGTTGATGATGACACAGTAAGAAATGTTCACGTTGTGGCCCGGCACACATACATGCTTTATGTGTTTGTCTGTAAGATGGAGTTTTCCTGTGCAGTGCACTCTGATATTTAATATTCCGTTCCCCTCTTTTTTTAGGCTTCTGCTTGTTTTTAGCATTAGGTGCAGCCCACTACGTTGGTGTACTGCTTGGGTTTGTAGAAATTTGGCAAGTAGCTGTGCAGAGCTTGCTCTGCAGCACACCTGTTGGAGCTGGAGTTTGGCTTTGCCTCTTAGTAGGCAGGTGGCTGTGAGCCATTTAAGCAGCCTGTGGCTTAGTTTCCCTGTTCCTAAAATGGGATGATATACCACTACCTCACATAACTGTCAAGAAGAGTAAATGAGGCCAGGCACAGTGGCTTATGCCTGTATACCCAGCACTTTGGAGGCCAAGGTGGGCAAATTACTTGAGGTCAGGAGTTCGAGACCAGCCTGGCCAACATGGCAAAACCCCACCTCTACTAAAAGTACAAAAATTAGCCGGGTGTGGTGGTGCATGCCTGTAATCCCAGCTACTTGGGAGGCGGAGGCAGGAGAATCACTTGAACCCGGGAGGTGGAGATTGCAGTGAGCCGAGATGGCACCATTGCACCCCAGCCTGGGTGATAGAGCAAAACTCTGTCTCAAAAAAAAAAAGTGAATGAGTGAGTAGATGTAGAGTGCTTAGAAGAGCTCCTGGCATAAAGTGACTTGTCAGGGCATATTGGCCAATTGTTACCTTGAGCGTGACATTCATTCTTCTTTTCACTTTGTTGTTGTTACCTGGATCCTGCGCAACTTCTGTCCTCCTCTGCTATTGACTTTCCCAGAGTGGTGAGACGGTGTGTGAAACCCTCCAGCCCCTAAGCTTATAGACTGTGGACAGGAGAAGAAGGCCAGAAGTTCAAGTGCATCGAGAGGTCTCGTTAGTGGAGTGACCCCTCATTCCCTTTTGTTTTTTAGCCAGCCTGGAATTCAGAGTTTGAGCTCTGAGGGAGGGAGTGACCTAGGCTGGTGTGGAGTGGAGTGGAGTGGTGCAGAGTTGTGCAGTGTGAGCTGGTGTGGTGTGGAGTGCTGTGGTGGTATGGTTTGGTGTGGTGTGTGATGTGTTGTGTGGAGCAGTGTGTGCTGTCTTGTGTGTGGAGTGGTGTGTGATGTGTGTGGAGCAGTGTGTGGTGTGTGTGGAGTGGTGCATGGTGGGTGTGTGGAGCGGTGTGTGATGTGGTATGGAGTGATGTGTGGTGTGGTGTGGTGTGGTTCGTTGTGGAATGGTGTGTCGTGTTGTGTGGAGTGGTGTGTGTGGTGTGTAGAGTGGTGTGGCATGGTGTGTAGTTTGGTGTGGCGTGTGGTGTGTGGTGGTGTGTGATGTGGTTTGGTGTGGAATGGATGGTGTGGAGTGGTATGTGGAGTGGTGTGGCATGGTGTGGTGTAGTGTGGTGTGTGGAGTGGTGTGTGGTGTGGTTTGTTGTGGAATGGTGTGTTGTGTGGAGTGTGTAGAGTGATGTGGCATGGTGCGGTGTGGTGTGGTGTATGATGTGGTCTGGTGTGGAGTGGTGTGTCATGCTGTGGTGTAGTTTGGTGTGTGGTGTGTGGTGTGTTGTTGAGTGGTACGTGGTGTGCGTGGTGTGGTGTGTTGTGGAGTGGTGCATAGTGTGGTATGGTGTGATTTGGTGTGTGTGGTATGTTGTGGTTTGGTGTAGAGTGTGTGGTATGTGTGGCATGGTGTGTGGTTTGGTTTGGTGTGGAGTGGTGTGTTGTATGGAGTGTTGTGTGTGGTATGGAGTAGAGTGGTGTATTGTGGTGTAATGTGGTTTGGTGTGGAGTGGTGTGTGTGGTTTGGTGTGAAGTGTGTGGTGTGGCTTAGTGTGGAGTGTGGTGTGTTTGGCATAGTGTGGCGTAGTGTGGAGTGGTGTGGCATGGTGTGTGATGTGGAGTGGTATGTGGTATGGTGTGTGGTGTGTGTGATGTGTTTCTGGTGTAGAGGAGTGGTGTGGTGTGATGTGGTTTGGTGTGGAGTGGTGCGTGTGATGTGTTATGTAGTTTGGTGTGAAGTGGTATATGGTGTGTGTCATATGGGGTGGTGTGGTTTGGTGTGGAGTGGTGTGTGGTGTATGTGGTGTGGTTTTATGTGGTTTCGTGTGAAGTGGTATGTGGTGTGTGTGGTGTGGTTTGGTGTGAAGTGGTATGTGGTGTGGTGTGGTTTGGTGTGAAGTGGTATATGGTGTGTGTGGTGTAGTTTGGTGTGAAGTGGTATATGGTGTGTGTGGTGTAGTTTGGTATAAAGTGGTATATGGTGTGGTATGTGGTGTGGTTTATTGTGAAGTGGTATATGGTGTGGTGTGTGGTGTGGTTTGGTGTGGAATGGTATATGGTATGGTGTGTGGTGTGGTTTGGTGTGGAATGGTGTGTGGTGCTGTGTGAGGTTGGTGATTAGCCCTCTAGGTGCCTGGAGCCTCTGCTGTCAGGTAGGAGGAAGTGAGGCCTAGTTGGGACCTTTTCTGCAGGAGCAGCGTTTCCTGGGCTGGAGCTGAGCCGGACTTGTTTGCTTTTGTTCAGGACAGAGGCGATGGTGGGGAGCTGATCTCTAGGGCAGCCTGTTATTTTTCAGCAGCAGACATGGAAGGATCCAGCCCGAGTGCTGAACTCCAGCTTCTTCCCTGACAGCAGTGCTGGGTTGGGGAGGGCGGCCCCATCCTTGGTTTCCATCACATCTGGCTGTCAGGCTGCGGTGTTGGTTTGGGTGTTTCATGTGTATTTATCTTCCTTGCAGGCGGTTTTGGTGAATAACATCACCACAGGCGAGAGGCTCATCCGAGTGCTGCAAGGTAAGTTCGCTCCTCTCCTCCATGCCAGGCACTGGCCTTTTAGGAGGAAGTTCCCTTTCTCTCATTCTTCTCTAGGTCTAGGTGGGTCTGCATTATAATCTCATGGTGGTTAGTGTCATGAGTCATTGAATAATATTTATTCTTTTTGCCTAACTCTGTCTCCTTACGAGGCTTTTCCTTTTAAAAAAAAAAAATTGCCGGATACATTGCAAGCTGTTAGTTACAGAAGAGTTCAGAATGTCATTCATGAATGTGTTAAGAAATAGTACTTATGATAGATACATGCTCTGTTATATATACACGGTATATATGTGACCTGTTAATTGGGTCATGCTGAATTTAGATTTCGTTCATGAAACTTAGAAAAACTGTCCAGCCCGATTTAATTGCCCTTCTTTCCTATTCTGACTTAACTTGGCAGCTGGGGATTGGTTTTCCTTTGGGTCCTTCTGAAGCAGCCAACAGGAAATGGTGTGCTGTCCTTTGTGTGGGAGGGCTTCTCCTTCTACTGTGACAGGAGGGGTCAGCAGGGTCCATGCTGTTGGGCTAAATCATCTCTTGGGTTGAATAATTTTTACTCTAAAAATGTGGTTACTGGGAAATTAAAAATGCCCTATACGACTTGCATTATAGTTCTGTTGGTCTGTACTGGTTCAGAATTCTAGTTCTAAGTCAGGTTCTAAGAATATTAAAAAGTCTTAAGTGAAAAGGGGTCACTTTGTGAAATGTGTTTGGGGGAAACGTAGGGTTACACGAAGTTGAAGAGGCTGTCTGGCTGCAGGGTGGGGGGGTCTCAGAGCTTGTGATCTGCTGCTGAGCTGTGGCTGCAGCCTTTCCTATCCCTACTCTCGGAAAGCAGCTTTAATTGTGCCTATCTGACATTCAGTAAACCCCACATAAAGGTTCAGTTTGACAGCAGTTTTGATAGAGCATATGTGTCAAGTAACTCCCACCAGAGTCAACATAGGTAACAAATTAATCAGTCCCAAAAGTTTGCTTGGGTGCGCCTTGGTGATCCCCCTTCCTCAGGCAGCCTCTGGTCTGCCATGTAGACTAGTTTGCGTTTTTAATAGTTGGGTACATGCGTACAGATGGAATTAGACCGTCTATACTGTTTTTTGCCTGGCTTCTCTCACTCAGCATAGTTATTTGTGATTCATCCATGTCATTGTGATATAAGTCATTCTTTTTTTTTTGAGACAGGGTCTTACTCTGTTGCCCAGGCTGGAGTGCAGTGGTGCGATCTCGGCTCACTGCAACCTCTGCCTCCCAGGTTCAAGCAATTCTCCTGCCTCAGCTTCCCAAGTAGCTGGGATTACAGACACTTCCTACCGTGCCCAGCTAATTTTTGTATTTTTAGTAGAGATGAGGTTTCACTATGTTGGTCAGGCTGGTCTCGAACTCCTAACCTTGTGATCCGCCCGCCTCGGCCTCCCAAAGTGGTGGGATTACAGGCGTGAGCCACTGCACGTGGCATCGTTCATTTCTTTGACTGTTGATTTGTGTTCTGTTGTCTCATGCTTAGTTGGATTGTGGAGTGTTTTCAGTTAAGCGTATCAAAGTATCATTTATATACAAGAATATTTACCCCTCGTGGGTACAGTCGGATAAGTCCTGACAAATAATCTCACGGATCACCACCACAGTCAACATGGCATGTGCCCACCGCTCCAGGACCCTACACCCATGCCCTGGGAAGTCACCAGTCCCCTCCCTCTCTGGGCCCAGCACCCACCCAGCTGTTCTCTTCACCACAGTTTTGTCTCTTGAGGGTGTCACATGCATGCTTTTGGGATGAGTCCATGTTATTCACGGAAGCCTTCTGTTTTATTTCAGTTTATCTTCCACCTGAGACTATTGTAGGTCTAGTGTTGTGAGGGCACACCTCGGGGATGCTGGCATCTGTCCCGGCCTGTCCATCTGGCTGTGTCTGGGCTCAGCTGCTGCTGCTGCCCACTCTGGTATCACCCTGGTGGGTGCCCTCTCCTCCACACCAGCTTGGCCCTTTGTCCACCAGGGCTCTTTTATATGCCAGGTCATCAGGGCAGCAGGGATGGGGCTGATTAATTTTCTTAAAGAAAGCCGCAGTTTCCCTGATGAGAGTGTTGGGTGATTAAATGGGCACAGGGCCTTGGAGAGTGGCTTGGCTGTGAATAAATGACCAGAGGGAGGATGCTGGCAGGCAGCCTGGTGGCTGAGGGCAGAGAGTCCAGCAGGAGTGGCTGCTTATCTGACCAAACAGCAAAAATCAGTGTTTTACAGATGGAAGGATTAATTGGCTGGGGATGAGGGCAGGATGGTACGTGTGACCTTTGGGGACAGCTTGGGGCTTATGATGTCTGCGAAAGAGACAGGCACATAGAAGCTTCCAATGTATGTTAAGGGCTGGAGGCCAAAAAGATTTAAGAGAGACATTTGGAAAAGGATAAAGACGTAGGTTATTTTGGGTTGATGCTCTTCCAGAGCACTTTCCACCGCTGGGGTGGTAACTCTGGGGAGGGGCTGTGTTTTCAGCTTTTCCTGTTCTCTCCTTCGTCCCGTTCTGTCCTTGCCCTTTATGTTCTGATGTGTGAGTCTGCCTCTGTCGTGTTTTGGCTGAACGGCATGACAGCTGTGCCTGTGACCTGTGCAATTCCTTGTCCCCTTGGTGTAGACCAGCTAAAGACCCTGCAGAGGAATTACGGCAGGCTGCAGCAGGATGTCCTCCAGTTTCAGAAGAACCAGACCAACCTAGAGAGGAAGTTCTCCTATGATCTGTAAGTGCATCTCAGAGTGTGTGCCACCAGTGCAGGGCGCATGCCACCTGGGAGGCGGGGGGTTAAGCTGAGGGCAGCAGATGGAGACGTAAACTCTGATCGAGCATGCACCTTCTGCTCCATCCAGGGCTCTCAGAAAGGCGTGGGCCCCTCTAGGATTCATGTCCTACACAAACGCACAAGGAGGCCAGTTCTCAGCAGGAAATGAATTACTCAGCATGCCATAAAATGTAACATGAAACTCTGTAAAGCACAGGTATACTGGTTATGTCAACAACATAAAGCTTTTAAAAATGTGTTCCATCGGTGCTCACATGTAAGCGAAATCAAATTTGTTGACTAAAAGACATTTTGGCAAAATATTGATATATTAATAGTTTATTGCCTGGTGATCATTGTGGGAATTTTGTTTTCTTTGGACTTTTCAGTGATTTTCCAAATTTTTACAGTGAGAGTGGAGTACTTTTATAATCAAATTGAAGCAATACTAAACTATTAAAAAGTGAGCTAAACACCGTGGGAAGATACTAAAAACCGGTTTACAAGTTCGCCCCCCCTTTTTTTCCTCATAAAACAGTAAGTTTGGGATTCAGAAAGAACCAGCCACCCACAGCCCAACCCTTGTGACTGTCCTTTCCCCTTTGACTTAACTCTCTCCAGTCCATGCCCAGGTTCACACGAATAATTTACTTAACTGCAGTCATCATCAAAAATTTTAATCATTTATTTACTTGCAGTGTGTGTGTATGTGCGTGCGTGCGTGTGTGTGTGTGTGTGTGTATTCTTTTTTTTTCTTTTAAGACAGAGTTTTGCTCTGTTGCCCAGGCTGGAGTGCAGTGGCACAGTCTCAGCTCACTGCAACCTCCACCTCCTGGGTTCAAGCATTCTCATGCCTCAGCCTCCTGAATAGCTGGGACTACAGTTGCCCGCCACCACGCCTGGCTAATTTTTGTATTTTTTTAAGTAGAGATGGAATTTCACCTTGTTGGTCAGGCTGGTCTCAAACACCTGACCTCGGGTGATCCACCCACCTTGGCCTCCCAAAGTGCTGGGATTACAGGTGTGAGCCACCGCACCCGGCCATATTCTTAGTCACAAAAAATGTTATTTTATTTAATTAATTTATTTATTTTTGAGACGGAATCTTTCTCTGTCCCCAAGCTGTAGTGCAGTAGTGCGATCTCAGCTCATTGCAACCTCCACCTCCTGGGTTCGAGCGAGTCTCCTTCCTCAGCCTCCTGAGTAGCTGGGATTACAGGCACGCACCACCACGTCCAGCTAATTTTTGTACTTTTAGTAGAGACGAGGTTTCACCATGTTGGCCAGGCTGGTCTCAAACACCTGACCCCAGGTGACCTACTAGCCTTAGCCTCCCAGAGTGCTGGGATTATAGGTGTGAGCTACTGCACCCAGCCAGTCTCTTATTTTTTAATTTTTAATATTAAAAAGTATTACTTGCATTATATTTAAAACATCCATATAGCTCCAAACTTTCTTATCTTTTAAAAATTACCATTTTGGATTATTTCATTCTGTAAGGCTCACCTGTAGTTTAGCTTGTTGCTGGGTGTGAATTGTCAAATTGCATTCTCAAAGGATTTGAGCCATCTACATGGTCACCAGCAACCTGGGAGAATCAGTTGCCTCACATGCATTGAGTTCTTGGGGATTTCCATGTTCTTCCAAAATATTCTTCACCTGCCATAATATCTTCCTACTAACTTTATAACCACATACAACTGAAAACATGAAGCTACAAGTACATGTCTCTACAGAGGACATGAGCAACTAGTCAATAGAAGGGAAATGTGGCTGGGCGCAGTGGCTCACGCCTGTAATCCCAGCACTTTGGGAGGCCGGGGTGGGCGGATCATGAGGTCAGGAGTTTGAGATCAGCCTGGCCAACATAGTGAAACCCCATCTCTATTAAAAATACAAAAAGTTAGCCAGGCATGGTGGTGGGTGCCTGTAATCCTAGCTCCCCAGGAGGCTGAGGCAGGAGAATTGCTTGAATCTGGGAGGCAGAGGTTGCAGTGAGCCGAGATTATGCCACTGCACTTCAGCCCGGGAGACAGAGTGAGACTCTATCTCAAAAAGAAGGGAAATATGATTGTCACCCATATGTGTGGAACTTTATTCAGCTATGCCAGTGGTTCTTGAGTAGGGGCACTCTTATGCCCAGCAGGCCTTTGGCAATGTTTGGAGACATTTTTGTCTGTCATGGCTTACAAGGAGGCTGCTACTGGCATCTAGTGGGGAGAGGCCAGCAACACTACTAAATATTCTATAATCCACTAGACAGCTTCCCACAGCCAGGTTTTGTCTGGCCTAAAACATACACAGTGCTAAGGTTGAGAAACCTTGAATTAGACTGATAATCAAAGAATTGCATCTAAACAGAAATGAAGTACCTCAGTCTTTTTTTTGAGACAGAGTTTCACTCTTGTTGCCCAGGCCAGAGTGCAATGGTGTGATCTCGGCTTGCTGCAGCCTCTGCCTCCCAGGTTCAAGCGATTATCCTGCCTCAGCCTCCCTAGTAGCTGGGACTACAGGCATGCGCCAGCACACTCAGCTAATTTTGTATTTTTAGTAGAGACGGTTTCTCCACATTGGTCACGCTGTTCTCGAACTCCCAATCTCAGGTGATCTGCCCACCTCAGCTTCCCAAAATGCTGGGATTACAGGCGTGGCTGCCGCGGCTGGCCAAAAGAATCTTGGTCTTAATTATTCATCGTTAAAGACACCTTAATGCAAATATTTCCCTCACATAGATTGAAACATAAAAAGCCATAAATGGCCTCACTAGATAAATGTTGGCCCAGAAGGTTTTGACCTAGCTGGAAATCAGTCAGGGCTCAGTGACAGGGAAGGAATCTCTGTTCCCCATGTAGGAGAGCTTGGGCTGAGGCGATGGCTGGACACCTTTAACCTGGGCTGGAGATGCATGTAGGGTGCACTCCTTTTTTTTTTTTTTTTTTTTTTTTTAGTGAAGTCTTGTTCTGTAGTCCAGGCTGGAGTGCAGTGGCATGACCTCGGCTCACCACAACCTCTGCCTCCTGGGTTCAAGTGATTCTTTTGCCTCAGCCTCCCAAGTAGCTAGGATTGCATCTACCACTGCACCCAGCTATGTTTTTTGTATTTTTAGTAGAGACGGGGTTTCACTATGTTGGCCAGGCTGGTCTTGAACTCCTGACCTCAGGTAATCACCTACTTTAGCCTCCCAAATTTCTGGGATTACAGGTGTGAGCCACTGTGCCTGATCAGATGCACTCCTTTTGCTCCTGGTGGGTTGATACCTAGACTGAAAGCTCTTTCTGGCTGGCTGTGTCTGTTTCACTACCTGTGCCCAAGGCCCTGTACTAGATATGCTTCCTGGGGGTCATGTTCATGGAATGTTGGAAGCAAAAGAGAGCTAGGTATTCTTAACTTTCTTTGGATTATAGGCTCTTTTAGAGAATCTGATAAAAAGTACAAACACTTCGTTAGCAAATTTATAAATGGACCTCTCTCTAAAGTTGTGCAATTTGTGCGAATTCTTAGGATGCCTGAAACATAACTGCACACCCTCCATTCAGACATCCTGTCTGGTCCAGTCCTTCTATGGAAGGCAGTGCCAAGAACACAAAAGCCGATGGAAAGGCCAGGTTTCCTGATGTACAAGGTAGTAGTCTTTCCTTGAAGTCAGCCAGCACACATTCCACTTTTTACTCTCCTACACCTGTGGCAGGCATCACTGAGCAATCGCTGCGCTCCGTCCAAAAATAGCCTTGCTTTCTTTCCCTCTGGAGTACCTAGAGTCAGCACATGAGATGAACCGCTCACTATCTAATCTCCCTGCTGTGAGGAAACACAGTTTCCAGTGTTGATACTGGAATATAATACTGTGATGGTCGGTGCCCTGGATGATGGTATCCCCTGCACTGATAGATCCTTGTGTCGAACACATTTCATCAATGGTACTCTGACCATCAGTTGCACCAATAGTAATCACTAGTGGCCCCAGTCCTGTATTTCTCTCCCCCTAGTTAATCCTGGAATATTTGCCACTTGCATGTAAGAAAAAGCCAACCTGAGGCCTCAGGAAGAAACACTGTCATAATCTGTATGACCTGTGTCTCAGAATTGAGGACAGAGGTAGTTCAGCTCCTGGCTGTCAAGCTGGAATGTGGAAAGCCGCACTTCATCTGCAAGGCTGCGAGATGAAGGCTCTTTGTACTTTGTTTTAGCAGGGCTGGGAGCAGGTGCAACCAGTACTATCCTTTTGCAGGTTTAAAGGTCCAGGATAGCAAATGAGCTGCTCGTTTAGTTCTGCACTATCAGATAGCTCTCTTTTTGTTTGCTGTGTTTCAGCTGCTGTGCACTAGTCTACCACCTGTGGCTTGTATGTTTGTGAGAACTGTATTTAAATGAAATTTCCACCTGCTCTCTCAGCTGTCCAAGGTCAGGAACTCTGCACTGCATTATTTCCGCAGCACCTGGTACCCTTCTGTGTGTGTATGGTACATTGTGACCCCATGGTGCTTTGAACTAAAGGGTGTATTTCGAGAGTCAGAGATTGAATGTGATATTCACATTTGGCTCTGAAATGCCTGTGACTCAGAAAAGGCGAGCTGAGCTGTGAGCTGTGTGGTGGAGAGGGCACAATGGTAAGGAGCCCTGGAGTCTGGCTTCAGTTTCAGCCTCTCTGTGACCCTGGGTCATGGCAGACAACCGTGTCATCCCTTAGCATTCTTACTTGCAAAACGAGTAATTCTCTTAATTACTTCATAGCTCTTGTTGAAATACTCTTTTTTTTTTTTTTGAGACGGAGTTTCGCTCGTTACCCAGGCTGGAGTGCAATGGCGCGATCTCGGCTCACCGCAACCTCCGCCTCCCGGATTCAGGCAATTCTCCTGCCTCAGCCTCCTAAGTAGCTGGGATTACAGGCACGCGCCACCATGCCCAGCTAATTTTTTGTATTTTTAGTAGAGACAGGGTTTCACCATGTTGACCAGGATGGTCTCGATCTCTTGACCTCATGATCCACCCGCCTCGGCCTCCCAAAGTGCTAGGATTACAGGCTTGAGCCACCGCGCCCGGCCTGAAATACTCTTAAAATAAATTCTAGTCAGAAAGCTGAAGCAATGCCTGAAAGTCTGTTCCAACAGCAATTCAACCAAGTGCCCTCCAGTTCAGTTCAAGTTTTGACACTACCCACTTAGCACAGACCCAGGAGGTTAAGGGGCTCTATCCCACATGACTGCTCCCACCTCCGATGCCAGCCACAAGTCCGACGTGTCCCCCAGCCACCCTCACTTCTGCCTGGCTGGCTACAACTTTAGGGTTACCCACCACCCCCTCAGGTTTGATAATTTGCCAGAATGACTGTCACGGAATTCAGGAAAGTTGTATTTACTTTTACGGAACAGCCCAGTGGTACAGTCCTAAGGTGAGGGCTGGCAGTGTGGGGGACACGGGAGCTGCTGTCCCGTGGAGTCAGCTCCTCCCATCCAGTGCATCGTTATGTTCCTCAGCCAGAAAGCTCTGCAAGCCTTGTGGTCCAGAGTTTGAGGGCTTTTTTTTAATTTGTTTTTTTTGAGATGGAGTCTCTAGCTGTCACCAGGCTGGAGTGTAATGGTGCCATCTCGGCTCACTGCAAACTCCACCACCAGGGTTCAGGGTATTCTCCTGCCTCAGCCTCCCAAGTAGCTGGGACTACAGGCACGCACCACCACGCTCAGCTAATTTTTTAGTAGAGACCGGGTTTCATCATGTTGGCCAAGATGGTCTCAATCTCTTGACCTCGTGATCTGCCCGACTCAGCCTCCCAAAGTGCTGGGATTACAGGCATGAGCCACTGTACCCTGCCAAGTTTTTTATATAGGCATGATTGATGAAACCATCAGCCATGGGGATGAACTCAATCTCCAGTCCCTCTCTCCTCCCTAGAGGAGGTGGAGCTGAAAGTTCCAACTTTCCAGTCATATGGTTGGTTCTTCTGGCAGTCAGTCTCTGTCCTGAAACTATCGGACGCCCATCCTTCCCCCACCCCTGACAGTCCCCTCATTAGTATAAACTCAAGTCTGGTCCAGAGGGGCTTGTTATGAATAGCCAGATACTGTCTCACTCAGGAACTTCCAGGGGTTTTAAGAGTTCTGTGCCAGTAGTCAGGGACAAAGACCAATACATATATTTTTTATTCTGCAGATTGTATGTTAAAAAAACATTTTTTTTTCCTAATCAGTAAAGTTCACTGTTTCAGAACAATGGTATCATTTTTAATGTGTTTCTTTTGGTCATTTAATTGTTGAACACACACATGTTGCCCTGTCTTAAGTGCCATCTTCAGATGAAGTGCCTGAAGCAGGAACAGGGTCTGTGTCTCTTACGGAAGTGGATGTCACTGTCCAGCAGAGACGCAGCCACAGACATCAGGCCTTTCCTTTGCTTTCTTTCACCAAAGGAGCCAGTGCATCAATCAGATGAAGGAGGTGAAGGAACAGTGTGAGGAGCGAATAGAAGAGGTCACCAAAAAGGGGAACGAAGCTGTAGCTTCCAGAGACCTGAGTGGAAACAACGGCCAGAGTCAGCAGGTAACTGGGGAATTTCTGCCAAGAGTTTCTAGAAGGTACCCCGTCTTCAGGCGTTTTGTTTCTTTTATCTGCCGTCTGGCTTTCTCTGGTCTCTGACCTCCCTTGCAGGCTTGGCTCCCTGAGATACAACAGAGCAGAACCTGGTCCTGGGATGCCTGGACCCTAACCAAGTGTGCGGCCTCCAGCCCCACTTCTCAAGCTCAGGGCTTTACAGGAATTATCCTATTTCAAGTTCATAGCCAGCCTGGGAGAGAGCTGCTGTTTTCCTGATTTGAGGACCCCAGGCCCACGGGAGGGGTTAAGTTCTGTGGCCAGCATCACACCTGGTCAGTGGTAGAGCCCATCAAGACCTCAGGTCTGGCCGATCCACACCTCCTGTTGTCAGCCCGCCTTCCCTGCAGAGCACGGCCCATGAAGCTGCTGCCTGAAGCCTTCTGTGTGATCTTTGGTTGGTTTTTTAAAAACATAGCAGCTTCATTAAGATATAATTCACATTCCCTGTGATTCACCCATAGAAAATTTACAATTCATGGGTTTTGGGTATAGTCACAAAGTTATGCAGCCATCACCACAGTCAATTTCAGATCATCTTTATTGCCACAAAAGAAACCCTGTATCCATTGGGTCTCCTTTATTTATCTTGAGTCCCCACAGCCCTAGACCGCCAGCTCCTAATTTACTTTGTGTCTCTTGATTTGCCTGATCTGGACAATTTCCTGTCAATGGAATCATAGATGTGGGGCCTTTTGTGTCTGGCTGCCTTTTTTTTTTTTTGAAAGGGCATCTAGATCTATTGGCCAGGCTGGAGCGCAGTGGCGCAATCTTGGCCCACTGCAACTGCCTCCTCCCAGGTTCAAGCAATTCTGCCTCAGCCTCCTGTGTAGCTGGGATTACAGGCACCCACCACCCTGCCCAGCTAATTTTTGTATTTTTAGTAGAGGTGGGGTTTCGCCATGTTGGCCAGGCTGGTCTTGAACTCCCCACCTCAAGTGACCCGCCCGCCTCGGCCTCCTGTGCTGGGATTACAGTTGTGAGCCCCCGCACCCAGCCTGTCTGGCTTCTTTGGCTGAGTATAAATGCTCCAGGGCTCATCTAGGTTGCAGCATGTGTCAGTATTGCATTTCCTTTTATGGCTGATTAACCCATTCTGTGGATAGACCACATGTGGTTTATTCATTGTCAGTTGATGGGCATTTGGATTGTTTCCACATTTTGGCTACTATGAATAATGCTGTATGAACATGAAGTTTTTGTGTGGTCATATGTTTCATTTCTTTTGGGTAATACCTAGGAGTGGAACTGCTGGGTTATATGGTAATCTGTATTTAACCTATTGAGAAACTCCCAGACTTCTTCCAAAGCAGCCATACCATTTTACACCCCTGCCAGTAGTTTATGAGGGTTCCAGTTTCTTCACATCCTTGCCAACTCTTGATACTACCTTTTCAGTACACCCTTCCTAGCACGTGTGGAGTGGTAGCTCACTGTCGTTTGGGTTTGCATTTCCCTAATAAACTAATGATATTGAGCATCTTTTCACATGCTTCATTGGCCATTTGTTTATCTTCTTTGGAGAAATGTCTATTCAGGTCCTTTGCTCAATTTTTAATTGAGCTATTACTGAGTTGTAAGAGTTTTTAAAAATATATTGTACTAGAGATATATGATAATGGATATATGATTTGCAAGGTTTTTTTTTCCCTCAGTTCTGTGGGATTTTTCACTTTCTTGATGGTGTTTAGTTGAAGCACAAAAGTTCCTAATTTTGGCCACGTACGGTGGCTCATGGCTATAATCCCAGCACTTTGGGAGACTGAGGCAGGCGGATCACCCAAGATTGGGAGTTTGAGACCAGCCTGACCAACATGGAGAAACCCCATCTCTACTAAGGATTTAAAATTAGCCAGGTGTGGTGATGCATGCCTGTAATCCCAGCTACTTGGGAGGCTGAGACAGTAGAACCGCTTGAACCTGGGAGGCGGAGGTTGCAGTGAGCTGACGTTGCGCTGTTGCTCTCCAGCCTGGGCAACAAGAGTGAAACTCCATCTCAAAAAAAAAAAAGTTCTAATTTTGACAAAATCCATTTTATTTATTTTTTCTTTTGTTGTGTGTTCTTGATGTTATGTTTAGAACACTTTGACCCAAGATCATGAAGATTTACTGTTACATTTTCTTCTCAGAGTTTTATCATCTTAGTTCTTAGATGATGGTTCTTAGTTCTTAGATCATTTAGGCCTATGATTCATTTTCAGTTAATTTAATTCTTGCATATGGTGTGAGGTAGAGCTCCGGCTTCATTCTCTCTGTGTGTGTGTGTGTGTGTGTGTGTGTGTATCAAGTTATCTCAGTATTACTTGTTGAAAGGAAGACTGTTTTTTCTCCACTGAATCGTCTTGGCACCTTTGTCAAAAATCATTGTGCTGTTAAGTATGAGGGTTTTTCATGAGCCTGAGTCCCTTGGCTGTGAATATCCCCTGTGCTTCTCAGTACCCACTCCCTTACCCCAGTGGGACAGAGTGGCTGGAATGGGCTAGAGTTGTGTAGCTTCCTTCTCCCACATGGAAGCCTAGAGTTTATTGGAATTGGGTGTTTCATTTCCCCAGGTCAGCTAGGCTGGGATAATATCCCGGCAGGGGAGTTCTGGGTAATGTGCTCCTCCTGAGGGCAGGCCTGGTGAAGGAGAATGGAGCGCTCTGGCCTGTTTTCCCCTCCTACTGCTGGAAGCACAAGCCAGTTTTTCTCTGCTATTTACTGAGAGCCTGGTTGAGCTCCTAGGGGTAAAACTCGCAAGTATGGGAGCCCCTTATGACTGGGGCAAGTTTTTAACTCTCAAGACTCATCACACTGAGCCTCAAGCAGTTCATAAATGGCAAGTCGGGCTCCACCCCCACACCAGTTCCCACGGTGACGTCTGCCTGAACCTGTCCTGGTGAGCCAGGGCTCACTGTATTGGGCTCTCTGTCTCCAGGCTTAGGGACAGTGATTTACACTCTGTCCTCATCTCTCCTGTGGATCCAAGAAGGGCTGGTAACTTTTCAATCTGTTGAGCTTTTTACTTGTTGTTAGAACCAAGTGGTGACTTCTAAGCTCCTCACACGAGGAACTGAAAACTGGAAGTCTTCTGTCTAATACAGATGCTTGAAGGTGTACATCATCTTCTAAGCACTGCTGGAGCTGCTGCCCGTAAGTTTTGGCATGTGGTGGTTTTGTTTTAATTTGTGTCAAAGCATTTTCTAATTTGCATTGCGATTTGTTGGACTCACTGGTTATTTAGAAGTGTGTTGTTTCATTTCCAAATATTTGCGACTGACACAAGTGTCATGCTGTTACTGATTTATAATCCCTTCCATTGCTATTAGAGAATTTACTTTGTGTGATTTTAGTTACTAAGTGTGTGGAGCCTGCCTTTGTGGCCTGACATTGTCCATCCTGGAGAATATTCCGTGTGCCTTTGCCGTTGCTGGGCTGAGGCTTCTGCAGATGTTCCTGCAGTCGAGGAGTACGTGTCGCTCATGGCTTCTTCTTTGCTGTTGTTGATCTTCCGCTTAGGTATTTTATATTCTTAAATGTTTCCTCTCAGCAGAATCACTGCCCAGTTTTAATCCGTACTGACAGTACTTTCTGGGAGACCCTGACTCAACCTCTTGTCTTCTGATTTACGCCACATGAGCAGGGCGTGACCAGAGTAGACAGTGGCATTTCTCAGGGTCTTGGTCGGAAGGATGCGGTAGTGGGATTGGCGGGCTTCATTGTGTTGGTGGGATTCTTGTAAGGCTTCTGCTCACAGAGTCCTGCCCTGGCTGTCCTGTGCTTCTGTTTCAGCTCCAAGCCCTCGGCAAGCCTCAGCCCAGGCTGCAGGCGGCAGGACTGCCACGCACAGAGGTGCCACAAGGGAAAGGAAAGATGCCCAGCAACAGCAAGTCCCAGACACCAGCCCCCAGTTCCGAAGTGGCTGTGGATTCCAAGAGACAAGCTGAGAAAGGTGAGCAGAGCCTGGCAGTTGCCCTGCTCCGCGCTCTCCAGAGCCCGGTCAGAGGAAGCGGTCCAAGCGAGCTGCTGAGGCAATGGGTGAGCCTGGCAGCCGGGCAGCCAGGAGCAGGGGCCTTGGGGCTTCCTCCCCGTCTTACTGATGGCGCCTCCTTGCAAACTAATTGCCGTGCCCTTGGGCAGCTGTGTAGAGAAAGGCCCAGGCTATATCTTTATGCAGGACATTGCTAGGCCTGTGGGACGCGGGGGAGGCAGCTGAGCCCCAGACCCGGAACCAGGAGGCTGCTGTGTCCGTGACAGGCACCAGGTGGGCCTGCCTGCCCTGGCTCCCAAGTGCTTGTCTCATGACGATCAGGTCATTCAGCAGGACACCCTCTTCCCTTTGTAGCTTGTGAGATAATTTAGTCCATGTTTTTTAGGCGACTTTTCCCTTCATCGCAGTTCTGACGGTGAGCTGCAGGCACACAGAGGCCTGCAGTTGGCGTCTGAGGTCACAAAAGGAGCTACCTGGTGGTTCTCCTGTGTGCAGCCCACCCCACTCCCACTTGTCTGGGAATTGAGTGGCACAAGGTTTTGCTTTTTTTTTTTTAATCAAATGTTGGCAAGGTCACAGCCAACTGTGTTCTGTGCACAGAGGAAGCCGATGAGATCCAGGTGGTGAGTGAGGAGGAGCCTCAGAGGGACAGGCTGCAGCTGCCGCAGGAGCCAGGCCGGGAGCAGGTGGCAGAAGACAGACCTGTGGGCGGAAGAGGCTTCGGGGGAGCCAGAGAACTGGGCCAGACCCCACAGGTAGCAGCTGCCCTGTCGGTGAGCCGGGAAAATCAGGAGGCTGAGGGTCCTGAGCAAGACCAGCTTGTCATCCCCGACGGACAGGAGGAGGAGCAGGAAGCTGCCGAGGAAGGTGGGTGTGAGGCTTCGGGGGCTGCGAGGCTTCGGGGGCTGCTGTGGACTCATTTCCACCAGACACTCAGCCACCTCCATCTCCTTCCCAGCACCAAGGATCACCCTGAATTTTACTAAACAGCAGTCAATGATTTGCCAGTTCCTTTTCATCTGAAGGTTTCTTATTTGTTTTCAAGAGGGAGGCAGGAAGGAAGAGCAGCATAAGCTCCAGAACTCGAGGTTTTAGATGCAATATTGACGGGGAGCCGAGGGGACCTTGCAGGTGGGTGACCTGGAGATGGGTCCCTAGCACCAAGTGGACGTCCCCTCCTGGCAGGCAAGCCACGTGCCCCATCTTTGTATCTCCACTGTCGTGCAGTGTCTGCTGCCGTTTAGACAATCGGTGCCTAGTGAATGAATGAATGAAGGAAGGAATGAATATTGGGTAGATGAAGGTTAATGCGTATTGAGCATTGAAGAAAAATGACGTGTGAATCACTCCTTTTTGTTTGGTTACTTTTTTTCCTTTTAAAGACATAAAGGGTAGGAATCTGAGATCAACAGACTATTCCGGGATTCAGACCCTTCAGATGTGGAAAATGTCCTTCCCACCTGAGCCAGGAACACTTCTGAGGACATGACACCTGCACACTGGGGTGGACCAAGTGACAGAAGTCAGAGAATGCATTTATTTGCAGAAGTTACCCTGATTCCATTTAAACGTAAATTTCACTTCAGTGTCTTTCTGAAGAACGTGTCCTCCCAAGTTCCAGTTAAAGAATTGCATTTTGTTAGCCCTCCCTAAGCATCCCTGCCGGGTCCCTGTGTTCCATGCCTGCCCAGCAGGAAGCTGCTCATGGTGTGTGAGGCGGGGAGATCCCACCGGCTGGCTCAGCCTGTGGCGCTCAAGCATCAAACCCCTCAGCGGCTGGCCGCGAAGCATAACAAACTTGGGCCTGAGATGCTGCAGCACCTGTGGGATGCACCTGCTTCTAGCTGCAGGTGTAGTGACCTCATTTGAAGAACGGTGTGCAGGCCATGCAGGCCTTTGCAGTTTCCACCCCAGGCAGTGAGCCAGAGATAGAACCAGAGCTGCTTTTCCAGGTGTGAACTTTTAAAACAGACAGGCTTTACTGGCCTGCATACACATGTACAATGTGTAGCTTAAACCCTTTGAGTAGGTCTCTTGAAAGCCTTTTGTTCTCATCTTTTCTGGTTGCTGCCCCCCTCCAGGGACGAATAGAGTCGTGGGTGCTCTTGGGCTATAAATATGAGGGACAGTTTCTCCCTGGGCTCACAGTGGCAGCTCCATTTCCTCTCTCCATTCTAAGGAGATGCTGTCATTAACTATAGATAACTGTTCCTTTCTAAAACAGTAGCACCTTTCTTTTACCTTTTAAAGAGTTGATTATCTCTTCAAAAAAACGGAGACTTGGGTGTTAGCCAGTTTCTCCATGTTGAGCCTCGAATGCACCTTTTATTGAGGGCCATGTTGTCTCTAGATTCAGAGGCCAAGCAGCGTACACATAGTGCATGTGTTTGTCTTGGAAGCCAGCCCACGCGTCCCTGCCATCTCCAGAGAGGCGGCACACGGATCTGACTGTGAGCAAGGATGGATAACCTCCAGCACCTGCGCGCGGATATTCCTGTGACATCAACAGAGAAATGATGTAGCTTACGTTTTATGTGCTAATTTTACAGGGAGAAACCAGCAAAAACTGAGAGGAGAAGATGATTACAACATGGATGAAAATGAGGCGGAATCTGAAACAGACAAGCAGGCAGCCCTGGCAGGGAACGACAGAAACATAGATGGTAACGGTGGTGCCCGGGTCGGTGGGGAAGTCATCTTTCATTTCCCCTTTCTGGTCCTTTGCTGTGATTATCCAGTGAATCCTCAAATAGTATCGTAATTAATGAATCACTTCAAGGAGACCCGTCTTTTCTTCAGGAGACTTTGAAAGCTGGGGCAGTGGAGGGAGGTGAGAGGGTTGAGAAGCCCACAGTGATGAAGACCATTCAGAAACTCTGCATAGTTCCTAGAAATATATTCAGTGTGGCTCAAGCCTTTAATTAAGTAGGATGATTTTTCAGTGACATTTAGAGATTTCCCGACAAAATGGCTAGGTCACTACTTGATTAGTCTACCTCCCAGATGAAAAGCCCCAGTATGTGCATAGAGCTTCCAAGCAGCTATTATAGCTGCCCTTTGTATTATTATTTTGAGTTTTTCAAGAGTCCAGGCCAGTATCTTGTAGAACGTATCAAACTCTGGCCTTGTCTGTTTGCTTGTGATGGATTCAGGCTGATGAATTCTTGCTTTCCCCCAGGAGGCATAACAGCAGGTGGTCCTACTGGGGTTGATTCCTTAGCTGACGTGGTGCCCATGAGGCCTCAGAAGGCCACTTTCCTTTGGACATTAATACGTCATCTAGAAGAGGATGCTATGAATTTGTGTAGCTTTACCATCCATTGATGAACACTGCCCATCAATGGATGGTAAACGTTTTACATTCTGACATCCCAGCACATTTATTACTTGACATCTTTTAAGGAACCTCCTCTCCATCCTCCAACACACTTGTTTGTTTTGGTATCACTATGGAATCACAGTATTCTTTGTTAAAATTCATTTTCCTGGGCTGGGCGCGGTGGCTCACGCCTGTAAACAGAGCACTTTGGGTGGCCAAGGCAGGCGGATTATGGGGTCAGGAGATCAAGACCATCCTGGCCAACATGGTGAAACCTTGTCTCTACTAAAAATACAAAAAATTAGCTGGGTGTGGTGGCACATGCCTGTAGTCCCAG
Source organism: Aotus nancymaae (assembly GCF_030222135.1). Lineage (NCBI taxonomy): Eukaryota > Metazoa > Chordata > Mammalia > Primates > Aotidae > Aotus > Aotus nancymaae. The sequence goes on from NW_026988455.1 coordinate 27,727,379, forward strand.
CTACTCTGGAGGCTGAGGCAGGAGAATCGCTTGAACCCGGGAGTTGGAGGTTGCAGTGAGCTGAGATTGTGCCATTGCACTCCAGCCTGGGTGACAAAGCAAGACTCTGTCTCAAAACAAAACAAAATTCATTTTTCTATTAGATTCTTGGTGTTTTCTTTCTCCGTTTTTGAGAGCTCTTTATATATTAAGAAGATCGCCTCTTATCTGGGATGTAAGTTGCAAATCTTTCTCCCAGCTGATCTTGGTTTTGCCCATGGTGTAGCCATGCAACATTTTCATGCGTTTTTATCCTTTCTTTTATTGCTTCTGAATACTGAGTCACAGTTAGAGCAAGGCTTGCCCATCAGGGTTTGGAAAAAATTCATCCATGCTTTCATCCAGTATGTTTTAATTTTGTATGTGTTCCAATTTTATATTATAAAGTAAAATACAGGCCAGGCGCGGTGGCTCATGCCTGTGATCCCAGCACTTTGGGGGGCCAAGGTGGGCAGGTCACCTGAGGTTAGGTGTTTGAGACCAGCCTCGCCAACATGTTGAAACCCTGTGTCTACTAAAAATACAAAAAATTAGCTGGGGTGTGGTGGTGTGCACCTGTAGTCCCAGCTACTGGGGAGGCAGAGGCAGGAGAATCACTTGAACCTGGGAGGCGGAGGTTGCAGTGAGCAGAGATTGTACCACTGCACTCCAGCCTGGGCGACAGAGTGAGACTCCATCTCTAAATAAATAAAGAACTAAATAAAGTAAAACACAGATTCAGAAAACATGTGAAACAATGAGTTTCACTAAGGTGAACACCTTGTAACTGCCTCCTCCTTACTAGCAGAACGTGGCTGGCCCTTCTCTATGCCGTTTCCATGGCTCCCTCTTCCAGTCAGAGCTAGCTCCTTCCCCCAGTAGTAACCACCATCCTCACCTTCATAGTAGGCATTTTCTCACATTTCTTTATGGATTTATCACCGAAGTGATATTCACATCACAGTTTATTCTTGGCCATTTTCTTAAATTTTGATATATCTGTAAGTCTCTGTTAATCTATAGGTTTCTTTTCTATTCCTTTCTCGCCTTTGCAGTATGTCAAAGAACCCAAGCCAGCCAGGTGCGGTGAGTCACACCTGTAATCCCAGTACTTTGGGAGGCTGAGGTGGGTGGATCACCTGAGGTCAGGAGTTTGAGACCAGCCTGGCCAACATGGTGAAACCCCGTCTCTACTAAAAATACAAAAATTAGCCAGGCGTGGTGGTGGGCACCTGTAATCACAACTACTTAGGAGGCTGAGGCAGGAGAATTGCTTGAACCTGGGAGGCAGAGGTTGCAGTGAGCCAAGATCATGCCATTGCCCTCCAGCCTGGGCGACAGAGCGAGATTCTGTCTCAAAAACAAAAAACAAAAACAAGCCATGTGACCTGTAGTTTCCCACAGCCTAAATATTGCTGATTGTAGAGTCATGCGGCAGTTTAGCAAGGTCTCCTGGCCTCCGTTCTGCAGAGTGGCAGCTAGACCCAGAGGCTTGATGAGACTCAGGTCCAGGCGCAAGCCCTCGGTAAGATGATCGGTGGTGGTATGTGTTTTCGTCGGGAGGCATATCATATCTGATGTCTTTTTGTGATGCCAGTTGATGCTCAGTGCCTGTATCAATTCATTTCTATGTCATTTGTTAATTGGAATGTTCTTAGAAATAGACACTTAAGCCAGGCCTGGTGGTGCACGCCTGTAACCCAACACTTTGGGAGGCTGAGGCGTGTGGATCACCTGAGGTCAGGAGTTTGAGACCAGCATAACATCATGAAACCCCATTTCTACTAAATACAAAAATATTAGCGGGCATGGTGGCATATGCCTGTAATCTGAGCTACTTGGGAGGCTGAGGCAGGAGAATCACTTGAACTTGGAGGCAGAGGTTGCAGTGAGCTGAGATCGCACACTCCAGCCTAGGCAACAAGAGCAAAAGTCCGTCTCAAAAAGACCCTTCAGTGGTATTGTTTGTATAAGGTAGATAGGATAAATGCTTGATTTTTTCCTTTTAATAGTTTTCATGACTATGAATTGCTTCCCATCCTCCTCTGAGGGTGACTACATTTAAAATATCATCATAAACTTCAGAATTCAGCAGAAATCCTCAAGACAGCAGGAGTTGTTACCTTCACTTCAGTTTCTGCCTTACCAGTGCCTTTTATTACTATCTGGGCAATGCATTATTTTAATATTATTATTACTATTTTTTGAGACACAGTCTCACTCTGTCACCCAGGCTGGAGTGCAGTGGCACGATCCCAGTTCACTGCAACCTCCGCCTCCCAGGTTCAAGCAGTTCTCTGCCTCAGCCTCCCGAGTAGCTGGGATTACAGGCGCCTGCCACCATGCCTGGCTAATTTTTGTATTTTTAGTAGAAATGGGGTTTCATCATGTTGGGCAGGCTGGTCTTAAACTCCTGACCTCGTGATCCACTCGCCTCAGCCTCCCAAAGTGCTGGGATTACAGGCGTGAGCCACCGCACCTGGCATGCATGATTCTTAATTTTACCTTTTTATTTTGAAATAATTTAGATTTTTTTAAAAAGCAAAAAATTTCCATATACCCTTCACCCAGGTTCACTAAATGTTAACATCTTATATAACCAAGTAAAATTACCAAAGTAAGGAAATTAACGTTGATACAATGCTGTTATCTAATCTGTGTAGACTTTGTTCAACTTAGTGAGTGTCCAACTGGTTTTTTTTTCTGGCCCAGGATTATACATTGCATTTATTGTTGGACCTCTTTAGTGTTCTTTATGGTGGAGATGTTTCTGTCTTTATCATTCTGTTGTTGGTCTTTTTGAAGGACAGTGGCCCAGTTATTTGGTTGAAAGTCCCTCAATCTGTGCTTGTCTGATTCTTCAACAGTGTGCTCTTAAAAATTACATTTATCCAGGATGTCAGTTATTTCAATTGGCAGTTATTTGGAATTTTTAGAATGCAAGTCCTAATTTGAATTTTCAGCTATCTTCATTTACGCAATTTTTTAAAAACGGTAAATGGCGAATACAGCCAGACTTTTAAGCAAATACAGAGTCTCTTTCTGTTCTGTGTATGTCATTGACTCTGTTCATTTGTGTACTTCAGTTCTTGAGCATGTTTCACAGTCTGGTCACTGCCTTACCTCTATTCTAACAACTTTTTTTTTTTAAGACAGTTTCGCTCTTTTTGCCCAGACTGGAGTGTAATGGCACAATCTCAGCTCACTGCAGCCTCTGCCTCCCGGGTTAAAGTGATTCTCCTGCCTCAGCTTCCCAAATAGCTGCGAGCTGTGATTACAGGCTTGTGCCACCATGCCCAGCTAATTCTGTATTTTTAGTAGAGATGGAGTTTCACCATGTTGGCCAGGCTGGTCTTGAACTCCTTATCTCAGGCAATCCACCTGCCTTGGCCTCCCAAAGAACTGGCATTACAGGTGTGAGCTGGGATTACAGGCACCTGGCCTCTAACAACCTTTCCATTGTCGTGTCATACTAAATGCTTGGCTTTGTGGTGAAGGCTTTTTCGATCTCTCATCCCCTACACGCCTGTGTCCTAAGGACTTGACCTTGCGTAAGGTTTTAAACTAGGTAGGTAGGTAAGGGAAAGAAGGTAAGTGCCTTGTCAGCTCTCTGAAGAAGTTGAAATGTCATTAACATCAGCGTCCACATTATTTTAGATTGTGTCATTGAAATAGTTTGAGACCTTACTTGCTTCAGGGAAATAAGAAAAAGACATTAGCTCCAACTTTATTAGAGCCTTTAACAGATACTATTAGTTTAATAAGGCAATTATTTAAGGAATAGTCATTAAATTACCATTTAATGTGCCATAGTTATAAATCAAGACTGTGGTTTTAGGTTTTACTTGTGAAGTGTCTTTTTATGGTTTTTTTGTGTGTGTGTGTGTTAAAGGAGAGAGTAAGGCCAGATGGTAGAAGCCACATACAGACTTCAGCTCTGTAAAGCGGGAGAGCTTTGGAGTCACAAGAGCTGTCTGAAGCTGCGGACGGCTCTCAGGAGGCAGCATGTGCCACCAGAAGTGCAGTAGGAAGGGAATCACACCACACAGGAGGGCGATTACTATCTAAAATTTCATGAGTACACTTTATATTGTCCATTTGCTATGGCATATGGGGCATTATGTCACTGTTTTCACAAGTATAGAATCTTTAGGTGCCTCAGCTTTGTTTATGGCACATGGTTGGTCATGCATTCAGTCCCTTTGAAATGGGAGGCGTGCCTGTATGCCTCTCACAAGGCATGCAGTGGGGGTGTGGCTTGCTTCTTCGGTGCCCTGCAGCTCAATCCCCTAGGGGAGCATGGGTTCCGACCCCACAGTAGCATCTAGGGTTGAGTGTTTACAGCTCCTGAAGCCCCAGTGGGTGTGTGTTACAGTGTGCTCTTTCAGCTTAGCTGTCCACAGGCGGCTTGTATTAATTAGCTCAATTAGATCCTCTGCCTTATTGCAAGGACAGAGGGCTTTCTGTATCCCGGGTTCTTGTCCTAGTGTACTGGAAAAATCAGACCACGTGAGCTTGGAAAATGAATGCAAGATTTATTGAGTGGTGGAAGTAGCTGTCAGCAGATAGGTGGGGAGGGTCTTCCCCGGGAGTCGGGCTGCTCAGCAGCCAGGCTCTCCTCCTACTGTCCTTGGTCAAATTTCCCTTGGTTTCTGCGTCGTTCTGCCGTCAATTCCCTGCTGGTGTCTGTCGACGTGCTCTTCTGCAGTGTGTTCCTGCAGTGTGTTCCTCTCAATGCCCAGCCACTTGTATGTGTGCCCGCTGGGGTCTCGGTTTTTATAGGCACAGGATGGGGGGCATGGCAGGCCAGTGTGGTCTTGGAAAATGCAACATTTGGTCATGAAGACAGGCCTAAAGGTGGAGCCCTTGCCAGGGACCCTGCCTTTCTCTACCCAGCACTTCCCTGCCTCCTTGTATCACCTTTGCCATCTCATCCTTGATGAGGAATGCAATTCCCAATTACAGTGTTCCTGTGGGAGATACAGTCCTCTTTATGACACAATTTCTAGAAATTAATGCAAAATGGGACCTGCCTAGGCTGGTAACTCAAAATGTTTAATCCTAGAATATTATGTTTTTTTTCCTTTTTAGTTTTTAATGAAGATCAGAAAAGAGACACCATAAATTTGCTTGATCAGCATGAAAAGCGGAATCATACGCTCTGAATTGGAATCATCACGTATTCACATCAGGACTGAAGAGATGACTACAAAATGTCCATGAGGGGCTGAATACTTAAAACTGTGAAATGTACTAAAATGTACATCTAAAGATGATTATTGTGAAATTTTAGTATGTACTTTGTGTAGGACAAATGGAATGGTCTTTTAAACAGCTTTTGGGGGGTACTTCTGAAGTGTCTAATAAGATGTAACAATTTTTGATAATAGGTATTTTATGAGATCAACACCAAAAATGGAACATAGTTCTCCTTCAAGTGTTGGCGACAGTAGGGCTTCCTGATTCTGGAATGTAACTTTGTGTAAATTAACAGCCACGTATAGGAAGAGTCCATCTGCTGTGAAGGAGAGACACAGAACTCTGTCTGGGTTACCTCTGGCATCGTCCTGTCCATGTGCTGTGCTGAGTGCTGGTGCCAGCCTGTTACCTGTTCTCACTTAAAGACTGACTGGCTTACGCTCTTGTGCAGTCAATTCAGATTCTGACAATCAATGGCCTAGAGCACTGACTGTTAACACAAGTGTCACTAGCAAAGTAGCAACAGCTTTAAGTCTAAATACAAAGCTGTTTTGTGAGAATTTTTAAAAATGTTACTTGTATAATCCTTGTTTTTAATGTGCAAAACACTAAGCGGCTTACAATTTGAACATCTGTGGTCTGTATTTACTTTGTCTCATGTATGTGGGCAAAGTAACATCTTCTCTAAATATATTACCAAGAAAAGCAAGGAGCAGATTAGACATTTGAAAAAAGAGGTCAAAAGCGGGCTGACCTGGAGCAGAGCATAGTGAGAGGCAGAGGCACGGCACGAGAGGGCAAGTTTGTTGTGGACAGATCTGTGCCTACGTATTATTACTGGAGTAAAAGAAAACAAAGTTCATTGATGTTGAAAGGATATATACAGTGTTAGAAATTGGGACTGTTTAGAAAAACGTGAGAAATGCAATGGTTTTTGTCATAGTGTACACATTTAGCTTGTGGTAAATGACTCACAAAACTGATTTGAAAATCAAGTTAATGTGAATTTTGAGAATGACTAATTCCTAATTCACAGTAACAACGGCATTAAGGTTTGACTTGAGTTGGTTCTTAGGATTTATGGTAAATATGCTCTTACCACTTGCAAATAACTAACTGGCCTCGTCATTAATGACTTTCAGTAAGGCTCTCTAAGGGGTAAGTGGGAGGATCCACAGGATTTGAGATGCTGAGGCCCAAGAGATCCTTTGATCTAACCCTCTTATTTTCAGAGGGGAAAATGGGGCCTAGAAGTTATGGAGTATCTAGCTGGTGTGCTGCCACCCCTGGCCTCACACTCCCGAGTAGCTGGGACTACAGGCATGAAGTCACTGAAGCAGGCCCTGTTTGCAATTCATGTTGTCACCTCCAGCTGGAACATTCTTCATGTCTATGTCCTTTTAACCCAGTCACTAAGGTTAAACTTTCCCACCCAGAAAAGGCAACTTCTTAGATAAAATCTTACTTTCATACCCTTCTAAGTAAGTCCTTTTCCAACCTCACTTTGAGTTCCTCTTGGGGTTGATAGGAATTCTCTCTTGCTTTCTCAATTAATAAAGTCTCTCTCTATTCATCTCATGTTTAATTTGTATGCATAGAATTGCTAAGAAATAAAATATTCTGTTCAACAACTTTTAAAACTTGCAGAGCTCTCATTTTCCTTTCCCCCTTCATCCTCTATTAAAGAATCTACCCTCAAACTGTGGACTAAGGATGGCAGTTTGCCTTAAACCTCCTGTGGAATGAGATGGGCTGTCGGTACAATGTCTTTAACCCACAGGGCCCCGAAAGCCATATGCTTGGCGCATGTGCACGCTGTACGCTTTCTCCAGGCGCTCACACCCCCAGCTGCCTTTGGGATCACTGCAGACTCAGCCAGCAATGGAGAGGGCTGTAGGCTGTTTCAACAAAATAAAAGAAGTCACCTGTGCAACAGCATCAAGTAGATTTCAAACCTTGATCTTCTTTTGGTTTCATCCAAAGTTACTAGCTATTCCTTAGTAAGTTTTTTTTTTTTTAAACTTCACTTTCCACACTACACCGATATATAAAATGCTTAATCCGTGTGAACTCCTCTATTAATCTGCACCTTCCTCTGTACACTCAAATAGTGTGGGCAGGAATGATGGGATTTCATCTTATCTTTTTTCAGGCAAACAACCGTATCAGGAGATGACTGAAGCAACCTCAGACATTGTGAGTAGTCACTGCACATAATATCCTTTTTTTGTGTGGTGAAAGTTGAGAAACCATTACCTGTTAAGTCAGTATGCTATAATTAGATTAATAACCAGCATGTTTTGCTGCAAAGTGTAATAAAACTGATTATCCAGTCATAGAACCTGGAGTGGAGGGAGAGAATTGTGAATCCAAGGTCATTTAGGGTCTAGGGATTGGTCTGCTTTCACTATGTATTTGGCCTAAAAGACTATATAGTTTATGGGACACTGAACAACTTCTAACATTTGTCTTTGAAATGAATTTTCAAAAAACTGTAAGAAGCTTCCATTAATTGGATTATTAAATTTTTTTTCACAAAGTTATTAGCTTAGACTTTAAAAGTATTAGTGTCAGAAGGTTGGGGAAACAGCTTGTGTATTTTTACATGCTGGTTACATAAACATGCCTCCAAAATATTTGTGTGTGCCATTTTTGGTTCAGATAACAAATTTCCTTAAAGTGAACTGAACCACTGTCCCTTAAAAACTAGTTGATAAAATTCTGATAATGTATTATAGACTGAAGTAGACATCTTCCCAGGCACTTAAAAACAACTAAACTAAAATGCTCCTGTCCTGTGGGTGCACCTGTGAAACATCTCTGGTAAAGTTAAACGTCTTAATGTTCTCATATATGTATTATATATAAATTTCAGGTGATGAACCTTCTTTCTATAAACCAAGGCTCTAACCATTTGAGACAAATGCTTTTTTTTTTTTAAATCTTTTCTCCTTTAGTAGAATAAAATTGTGTTTTAAACTAGAAAAGAAATCCTGAGTGGCATAGACCATACCTTGTTTATACTACTTTATACCCCTACAATAATCCTAATACTGTGATAGGTGGCCTCAGATAACAGATAACCCAATTATCCACATAACTGAAGTTTTGCCTTTTAGAACCTAGATTTAGATGAACAAATTCCTTTTAAAAAATAAATGCTAAATATGAAATTAACCCTACTTAGCCTTAAAAGGTAAGTCAGAGTCGGCTGGGCGTGGTGGTTTATGCCTGTAATCCCAGCACTTTGGGAGGCTGAGGCAGGCGGATCATGAGGTCAGGAGATCAGGACCACCCGGGCCAATATGGTGAAACCCCGTCTCTACTAAAATTACAAAAAATTTAGCTGGGTGTGGCAGTACATGCCTGTAGTCCCAGCTACTTGGGAGGCTGAGGCAGGAGAACTACTTGAACCCAGGAGGCAGAGATCGTAGTGAGCTGAGATCGTGACACTGCACTACAGCCTGAGTGACAGTGCGAGACTCCGTCTCAAAAAAAAAAAAAGTCAGAGTCGAGTCTTCGTGAAAGAGTTCCTGATGTATGCTTGCTTTTTTTTTTTGAGATGGAGTCTCAGTCACTAGGCTAGAGAGCAGTGGCGCGATCTCGGCTCACTGCAACCTCTGCCTCCCAAGTTCAAGCAATTCTCCTGCCTCAGCCTCCTGAATAGCTGGGACTACAAGTGTGTGCCACCATGCCCGCTTATTTTGGTATTTTTAGTAGAGACGGGGTTTCACCATCTCTTGACCTTGTGATCCGCCTGCCTCGGCCTCCCAAAGTGCTGGGATTACAGGCATAAGCCACTGCGCCAGGCCTCTTTTTTGTTTTTAATTAGCCTCTGTTGAAGCTATAGGGAAGTATGACAGCAATGGCACCTCCAAGGTGATGTATCATGTCCACCTTTAACCAGAATGAAAACATTTGCCCTAAGTATTTTAACTTACTCTCCAGAAAAAGCTGCATTAGCTTTTTTTGATATTAGCTGAATATCATTTAAGAGAGTAGTTCTGTGAACTCAACCAATAATCTAAAACTGCCTATATTTTCCTGTAAAGAACAATCTTGGTCTAACAGTTTCTTTGCACTAGTTTTTTGAGAAGAGCTCGTTCAAAGTTAATTCTAGAAGTCAACAGGTGACATGTCTTTGATCAAAGCACCACACTTTCCATTAAGCTCGGCTTGATGCCTGAAATTTAAGCTGTAAGAGGTAATCCATCTTCATCTTTGCAGAAGTTTCAGAGAATCAGAGAGCTATTGCATAATAATAACTTCATGTGAGTCTCCAAAATTTGATACTAAAGGCTTGAGGGTCTTAGGGAGGCAATGTGGCTACAGCCCGAGGGGCCGAACAGAGCGGGCAGAAACAAAGTAGGAGAGGCCAAACTGGCATTCTGGGTAAAGACTGAGTCATCAGAGAACAGTGGATTTTAAGTAGAGTTGTCAAGTGACCATGCTTGCACATTACGATCTTTTAAGAGCATACCAGCCTCTCTAAGAATAGAGTGGGGCAAGTATGAATATGGGGAAGTCAAGTCTTCAAGCCCACTTGAGTCACTGTCTCTTTTTCCTCACCCCATGGTCTATACTTTGACTTTCCAACTTCTGCCCCACCCCTTCTAGAAAGAGCTCTCGCCAGTCACCAGCAATCTTTACTTGCCAAATTCAATGGGCTCTTTTCAGTCCTCCTCTTAATGGCCTGTTACTTGCATGAGGCCCTGCATTCTGCTTATTTCCCTGATAAGTCTCCTTTGCAGGCTTTTTCCGGTGCCCAGAGCATAGCCACAGAGGAATAAGGGAAACCGCCACCTCTCCTTAACTTTTTTCCAAACAGGGTGCGCTTTGACTACTGAAGGCAATATATTGTCTTAGCATCTTGTGCAAACAAAACAGTGAAACAGGCAGAGACACTTATCAAACAGTGGCCTGGTATGATTTTGAGGTACTCTTCCCTGCAGCCTGTGCCTCCCCATTCCCTGGCCCTCTCAAGTCTGTTCCTTGGGACTCATCACAGGCCCTTACTCTAGGTGCTTCCTGAGCAACGGCAACCCCCCAAAATTACAGTGACTGTAGTTACTCAGTCCTCAATTCATCTCCACCCTGGATGGCACCTCCTAGTTTGAGACCAAACTACCTGCCATCTTCACAAGGATGTCCCAAAGATATCTCAATGTCTAAAGCAATCTATCTCAAACCTCGTCTCCTACCTTGCCTAGATGGGCAAGTGGCACCTCCACCATCTAGTTGCCAAAGTCAAAAAATTTTCTGAAAACTCATCCTTGATCCCGCAGAAATTCTCTCATTTACCATGTCCCATTAGCTGTACCTCTGAAAACTTGATTCCATCCACTTTCTTCCACCTGCTCTGCCACTATCTTTTGTTAAGACCAACACTTTCTCTCATGACTGGATTCTTTGCCTCCCTTCTGAACCATTTTCAAACGAGCAGATCTGATTTGATGCCCATCATTTCCCTGCAACAAAAGCCTTTAGTGGTATCTACCAATATCAGAATAAAGTCCAAAATCTTTAAGCTGGCCTCCCAGGTTTTGGGGCATCAGCTTCTCCTTGTCTCTCAAGTTCCTCTCTTCTGTCCTTTTCCTGCTCTATACTTCAGCCAGGCTGCCACCCTCTCCCCTGGAAGCCTATGCACATTCTGTCTAGGATCCTTTACCAACAATGCCTTTGAATAGATGAGATGGGTATTTGTCCCATGAAGTTTCATGTGAGTGGTTCTCCTACCCAGCATACTGCATATTCTTCACTGCATTTTCAATACCTGTTTGCTTTTCTGTATTTGTCATAAGATTATAAAAGCTCTATAAGAGGTCTTATTTCTATTGTTTTTCAGTGAGTACCGTGAATGGTAGATTACTTTAAAAATTATAAAATGCCAACTATTTCTAATTAGAAACCTGTTGTTTAAAAACAAACAAAAACTAGCCAGGCAGGCATGTGCCTACAATCCCAGCTACTCTGGGGGCTGGGGCGGGAGGACCGCTTCAGCCCACAAGTTTGGGTCTAGTTTGGGCAACACAGTGAAACCCCATCTCTAAACAAACTAAAAACCAAAATTTAAAGCTACTTAAAGGAAAACACGTGATTCTGTCAGTAATATACACTAATAAATCTCACACTAATAAATCTTTTAGTTGATAGATGATTAGAAGGAAAACTTTTACTTAGGAAGACTTACTTCAAAATAACCTAGCTGCTCCTCTATCCCAGCAGACCCAATTATACATAGTAGTTAAAAAATGCCCCCTCTTAATTGAAAGTGATCCCATCATCTAGCAGGGCCCTTGTTGCATTAATCTGTATTCCTTTTTTTTTTTTCCTTTTAAGGGGGACATATTTTTTGTGTTGTATCTTTATCTTGGCCACTGGGAAGGAAGAATAATTTCTCAGCTTTCTAACTTGCTTCAGGCTCTCTTCTTGGTTGTTTCCAAATGTCCATTGCTCCTTCTGTTTTCCTCTTTGCTTCTTCTTTTGATTCTTTTGTTTCTTGTCTTGCCTATTTCCTACCATTCCTTTGCCTTTTTTTATTTAAAGCATTCAGTAATTACCAGCCAGAAACAGTGTTTTCACTCTCAACCAAGTAACTAAATCAGCAACAGATATACTCTCTCTCTCTCCATAATTCAAGTTTCTATTGTACAGGCTACTTAAAAAAAAACATTTTTTAAAAAGACTTCTGGGTTCTACAATTCAGGATGCCTAATGACTGTTCCTGAATAACACAAGTATTACCACTCTTGGAAAGGAGAGCCAGGCTACCTCATTAGCTGCTAAGAGGGGCGACAGGAACATTCTTAGCAAGTTCAGTCAGGTTAGCTGCTTTAAAGTATTTCCAGAAAAGTTTCACTATTGTGTTTTTACGAAAGGTATCAAATCAGAGTTAAGATATTTGAAGCTGAAAACCCTTTTAACCATAGACCAAATATAAAACTGTCACTAGCCTTAGGCCAAGCCACCAAAGCCAATTTAAGCCACAGAGTAGCTCATTTTGAAAGAGTATTGCCTGCTACGGAGGACAAAAAGGAAGGCCCAAGAGGCCTGGACAGCTGCCATCACAAATATGAAAGCGAGACAGGATGAACAGGTAAGGAAGGGGAGGGCCTCAGGCACCAGGCACTTGAAAGTACAGGGGAATGTAGTCGGTTTTCAAAGCCAGAGGATACTGAACAGACCCCCCCCCCATGAAAATGTTTCATGGGTTAAACTGAATATGAAGTAAACAAAAAGGAGTACACCACATTTAAACCTAGACCTAAATTTTAATCTATATACATTTCTATCTGCCTCCTTTTTGAATAATGTCACCAGCAAACATAATGTATAATCTTTTAAAAGTGCCAAAAGTAACAGGTAAAGGATTTTTTACACATCTGTATTCTTACAGATATTTTGTGATGTCATGACACATAAAATCACAATTCTAATGTAATTTAGTTTCTGTTTATATCTTAGAGGGCCTCCCAAAAATCCCTTCTAAAGGTATTTTACCAAAATCTCATACAAGTGTTTAATTAATCCCTTGATTTGAAACTTTCTTTTGGATAACGTTTTTGGAAAGAGCATACACCTTCTTTAGTTCTTAATATGGACAAAGAGCTAATGTTTTTCATCTCCAGCAGTGCATTTTTTTTGTCAAGAAATTTATTAACCTTTACAAACACTATTTTCACTCAATCATTCATAAAAAATGATTTGTGATTAAATCTGTAATAAAACCATGTAACGTTCATCAATGCATTCAATAAGACCAATTTCTTTCATGGAACATAAACCACTTTAAAACAGCAGTTTTCATTCACGTCATATAAGGCTGTCAAACTAAAAGTATTCCTTATAATGAGTTGTTATCTAAGAAATCCATCTCACTTCCCATGATGTGGAGCCTGGTACATGTGCCCTCTAAGAGTGGGGTCTGAAAGTAGACTCTGCCCTTTTATAGCCACCTTCCCAGTCTCTCTCAAACAAGTTTCACAACAGGAAAATACTTATGAGCAGAGAAATCAAATTCAGGAGGAACCTGTTAAAGAAAGCCAGAAAGTCAACGAATGTATCTACAAATATTCATATGGTACACAAAACAGACTATTTTTGAGTTTCTTGTGTTTTTAGAAACAAAGCAGCACAAAATATATTAAAAAAAAAAACTAGGTTAATGACAAAAAAGGTAGGAACTAATCTGGAAGAAAAACTGATTGTTTTGGGTTTTATGAAGGTCGTAAGAAAACAGGCTGACCAGCCGTTTTCTATCTTCAGAGAACAGTTAATAAAGATAAATAGTCAAATTATATGAAAGACATTCAGTTAGATCAGGGGTCAGCACACTTTTTAGTTCCAGGGTAACTGATAGAACTAAGCAATGAAATTAGAGTCAGTAGGAAACCAGAGCAGGAGAGGAGGAAGGCAGATCATGGGAAACAATGGAATACAAGGTGCGCAATACACACGGGCAAATGCCCCCACGGTGCCTCAGTGGCTGGCCTCTCCACAGTGCAGAACCTCTACTCTGAAATGCTGACGTGGTGTGGATGATATCATATTACCAAGAAAAGCTTATAGACTCGTCTTCTTCTGAGCCATTACAAAGAAATCTTTCATTGTTAAAGCATTCACTTTACCTTTGGGAAAGTGAATTACCTTTCACTTTATGAATTTACCTCATACTTCTCCCATAAAATTTTCTTTACAGTTTTTTTTTAACCTCAAGTTATTTAGTAATTTATACAGCAAGGAGATGGAAAACACACAGGCAGACTTTAGAAATTTTAACTCAACAAAATATACATCTTATACATCCCAAGGCAAAATGGCAAGCTCTAGTAAGTTAATTTTTTGCTGCTGAACTAAAATTTTTAGAATGCTTTTTGTTCAGTGGTTTAATTTTTTCTGTAATATTTACACATCTTACTGGAAAAAAATATGAAACTTCACAATAATTTAAGACCATTTCTTTTTCCCACAGTGTACTCACTTTAGATTCCTTTTTGTGTCCTCCTGCCAATAACTTCATAACCACAAAGTTGGGTTTGGCAACCTTTAAAATTCTATTAACCTGAAACACAAACATAAAACTATTGAAACATAAACTTCATAGTCAAAATTTCTTTCCTTTTTTGTTGAGACAGAGTCCTGCTGTCACCCAGGCTGGAGTATAGTGGTATGTACACGGCTCACTGAAGCCTCAAACTCCTGGCTCAAGCAGTCCTCCCACTTTGGCCTCCCGAGTGGCTGGGACTAGAGGTGTGTACCACCACACCCAGCTCATTTTTAAATTTTTGTAGAGACAGGATCTCCCTATGTTGCCCAGGCTGGTCTTGAACTCCTGGGTTCAAGCAGTCCTCCCTCCCACCTTGGCCTCCCAAAGTGCTGGTATTATAGGCAGGAGCCACCATGGGCAGCCAACATTTCTTAATTATAGATAATAATAGGAACTTTGTATAATGAAAGTGTTGATGTTTTATTAAACAGACAATTTAAAATTATAGTATTATATTTCTTTTAATACAGAACTCCATTTCCATTAACTCTGAATTGAAAGGGCTACCTTCTCTTGCATTCCTGAATAACAACAACAACAACAAAAAAATAGGCTGCAAGGTCCTGAAACGGCAGCACAGTATAGTATTTGGAGCACAGACTCATCTTTGAATAAATGAATGAAGTTTCACTAAATGAAATATGCCATGTATCATAGGTATCTCCTCAAATTTTTACATCCTCCTTTATATTTTCTTAGATGGTATACATGATTTTTAAAAAAGTGTCTTTCCTATCCCCTCTTCCAAGGCACTCTGTGCTTCCCTCCAAGGAAGGAAACAAATCTACCAATTCTGATATATCATTCTAAAGATATTTTATATTCATACACATACATATAGGCTTCCTTGCCCCCTTTGATTGAAACTACACCATACTATGCAAATTATTTAAATTGCACCTTTCTTTTTAGACTTCTTAAATCATAAAGAGCATTCCATCACAGATCTTCCTTGTCCTTTTTAAGGCTGCATAGTATTGCATCATATGAATATATCATTTTTTTTTTTTTTTTTGAGACGGAGTTTCGCTCTTGTTACCCAGTCTGGAGTGCAATGGCGCGATCTCGGCTCACCGCAACCTCCGCCTCCTGGGTTCAGGCAATTCTCCTGCCTCAGCCTCCTGAGTAGCTGGGATTACAGGCACGCGCCACAATGCCCAGCTAATTTTTTGTATTTTTAGTAGAGACGGGGTTTCACCATGTTGACCAGGATGGTCTCGATCTCTTGACCTCGTGATCAACCCGCCTCGGCCTCCCAAAGTGCTGGGATTACAGGCTTGAGCCACCGCGCCCGGCCCCGAATATATCATAATTTATTAGTCCCCTGTTGATAGATACTACTGTTTCTTCCAATTTTTTGCTATTAGAAATCCTGCTGCAATAAATATTCTTATATTCATCACTTTAACTTCCTATATGTGTTCATGTATCTATATAAGATAAATTCCAAAAAGCAGAATTGCTGGATCTAAGCATTTATGATTTTTTGACAAATACTGCTAAGCTACCCGTCTATGGAAGTTGTCCCAAGATATACTTCCCAAAACAGTATGTACATGTTACAGGTAACTTTTAGAAAATAAATATTTCAATAAAGTTAGGGATATGGTAAATTATTGAAATACCAAAAGCCTAAAAAAATTTTTCCCCAAGTTTATTTTGATATCTCAGTCTTCAAAAGCAATAACCTTTCTTTTAAATGGTCAAGTGAAATAAGGTTGTTCCTGTGACAACTGGCCAGATCATTTTTAATATTTATGTAAGACACAGTTACATTTTAATAATTTTTTTTTTTTTTGAGATAGAGTTTCACCCTAGTCACCTAGGCTGGACGGCAATGGTGCAATCTCAGCTCACAGCCACCTCCTGGGTTTGAGCAATTCTCCTGCCTCAGCCTCCCCAGTAGCTGGGATTACAGGCATGCACCACCATGCCTGGCTAATTTGTATTTTTAGTAGAGACAGGGTTTAACCATGTTGGCCAGGCTGGTGTCAAACTCCTGACCTCAGATGATCCACCTGCCTTAGCCTCCCAAAGTGCTGAGATTACAGGCGTGAGTCACTGTACTCAGCCCCTTTGACAAACTACTGATTAAAACAGAAATGTTTCAATGCTAACATTTTGAGCTATGAATCAGATCAGTCTGGATCTTATGTTTATCCTTCTTACTTTATGGTTGTGAGTCTTAATGTGTCTTTGCATTGACTTCTGAATTTACACAAAGCAGGTATTTACATCACCTCATTCTTAAAATAATTTAAAGTCTGACAAGGTTAGTTTGATAAAACTATCTGAAATCCTTCGCAGAAACATGACAAGCTCCATTCACTAATACTATAAAGTTCACTTTCATAATTAACTTTCATCCAGCTGTCAGAGATGTATTTCCTGCTACACTTTTCCCCTAGAATTACTGTGAATCCAGTCTCACCTCATGGTCCGGGTTAGGAATATTTTCCAATATCATTTTTGCCTGCTGAAAGTGTTTACTAGCTGCCACATACAGTTCAGGAGACTGAGGAGGAGGGCTATATTTATTGAGGTCAGACATTTCCTAAAAAGAAGGAGAAATATAATTCAAAACACATTTAATATGAACAACTCTAAAATCCCATTTCTAATTATTAAAGAATTCTACATTTTCTTTTCACCATATACAGACACTGGGGCAAACATTCAGCACATCTCCCTAGTTTTAACTAGGTAATATATAATTCTCAACCCTCATATACTACCTCATATTATTATAATTTAAATAATTACTAATGAACAAGATGGCTAGGTACACAACAGCATCTCTCTAAGAAGGTCTAAGGCTAAAAATTTCATGACAATTTCACTGAGCAGGTTCACCTTGAACTGTAAGTAGTGCACTGGCGGCGGGGTCATCACACTGTTGAATGGAGCAAACCTGTGTTCATACCGAACTTGTTCACTATCAAGCTCAAACTTCGGTTTACGTACTTTGCCATCCATGTCAAATGCTACCATGGTCTAAAGGAAAAAGGACAAGAAAAAACATGACATCAATATGGAAAAGGGAACACTCTCATCAATACAGAATAGAAAACAAAGAAACAACTATTTAAAACCTTCAAGTAAATGCTTCTGAAGAAATGAGGACATATAATTTTCATAGTCACAGGTCCTATTTTCAAACAGAAGTCCATGTTCTGCTTTATGCATTTTAATGTAATTTGCCTCAAATAATTTCTTGGACTGCCAAGTACAACTTAAAAGTTAGTACCCATTACCTCTTGAAAAGGCCTGCTTTTGCTTAAGCCATTCGTTGTGGAGCTCACGCTCTTCCTAATACACTCCCCTAAAAAACCTAAACTCCATCTTTTCCAGGAAGCCTTGCCTGATCATCAATTAGAAGTACTCTCTTCCTTTTCATACTACCTGTCACAGATACATCAACAGGCCTGTCACTAAAGACTTGAAGCAAGGACCATATAGAATTGGTATCTCCTGCAATGTACCCAGTACAAAGTATCTCACACACAGCAAGGGCTCAAATGGTTGTTGAACAAATTAATGATAATAAAGGTAATCTTCAAGCAGACAGGAAGCAAAGGTGAAATTAGAATCTGGAAAGAATCACAGAAGAGAGTTCATTTTAAATAAACCATATAATAGGAATACAGCTAAAAGGCAAAAAGAACGTTACTTTCAACAACTTACTTTAAACATTCCAGCACACATGTTCTGATATGCTTGGCTCATTGTGATCTCTCGGCTCAATGGGCGAACTATAATTAGAAAGAATAGTTCCATAATCTTTTGCTCATCCCTCTTGCATTATTGCAAAGAGAATCTAATTTAAAGAAATCTTCCAGCTTGTATACTAAATTAAAACTTCAGTTTGTTCATACAGGCTAAATTTTACTTATGGTCAAAACCTACAAATAATAAAATATAATAATCATGCCCCAAATAGCTAACACTATAAAATTCCAGTATGAAGTAATTATAACTTTTCTGAATTCACCCCCACAGAGACTTAACCTCTTATATGGAAACCCGTGACTACAGTGATTTAATGACCCACCCAAACTGCTTTAAGTCCTAAGGAAAAAATATAAAGTCGTATTTTATAATAATTGTAGCAATATCCGCAGCCTTCCCTAAGTGATCAATAGGGCAGTCCCTTTGAAACAGTTCTCTTTTCTCATGGTTCTTGGATGATGCCTCAGGGTGTTCTGTGACCACCTTTCGGTGCCCACTCCCACAGCACAGCTCCAGAACTACTTCCCTCCTGAGCTATCAGGCTCTGTCAAAAGGTCAATGGGCTCCTGCTGTCTTGTTCCCTATATCTTACTTGCACACTCCACATGGCTACTTCTTCATCAATGATCCTCTGATACAAAGAATAGCAAAGAAATGAAAGCAAGGAAAGGAACCAAAAAGCTTATATCATTAATACTGGGACTCAGTCTCTACCTTACAGTTTCTGAAGAAAAGAGGAACAAGAACTAAAATATAATGACTAACTTATGAAGTAGCTCTCCATCTATGTATTTATAAAAATTAAAGTACACTCTGTTCTTAAGTTTAAAAATAATCCACAGCACCTTTCTTTTTTTTCTTTGTTTTTTTACTACTACGGCCTTTCTGCTGCTCTTCCATTATCCTCTCCTCTGCCATTTGAGAGCCATCGGCACGACTCAGTGTTGACATCAACCATGCATAAAGGAATTCAGAGAGATACCTTACAGGATACAAAATGTTAGTTAATGGTAGATGTCTAAATGAGACAGCTTCATCAACACATATATTAACAATAATAGATATTTCAAATAATGCTTTAGGTCTTTAAAAACAGATCATTCGATTAGATAACAGATTAGATCTTACAAGAAATAAACATAAGGATGAATTTTCCCTTTGTACACTTTACAACTTTCCAGAAGATTTCTTGATAATTATATATGTATATAAGCAAATCAAACAAATGTCCAATAAGTTTTTATTACATCAGAACACATTCAGTTCAGTCTATAAATTTTTCCTTTTAATCACAAAGCAAGCAAATAAAATCAAAGATAAACAATTACTGGCATTACATAAAATCGTTCTTAATTTAAGAACACTCACATTTACAATTTACTTGAGTTTATTTAATAAATAAAATATAAAACAGAACATTCTACCAGACACTAATTTTTCAGAACTTTCATTAACACTGCTAAGGCAGAAAAGTATTCAAATCTAGGAGATATATATATACACACACACACACACACACACACACACACACACTCTCTCTCTCTCTCTTTATAACAATAATTAATAAGAAAGCCTTTAATTTCACATGGAGAGCAAACAATTCCTGGCCCTTAACATTTATTATAGTACCCTTTTATAGCATGTAACTGAATTTTGTTTCCCTGCCACCCTACAAAATTTGAGAGTCCTTAACAACCCATATATCGTAATTCAAGTGAAGGATTTCTACAGGGAACTGACGGTGCTGTCTACCTTCTGTTTAGCTAACCTAAGGAAACATGAGTGAAGGGGACAACTAAGATGCAGGCTTTCCCTCTCAAATATCAAGGTGCCTCAATCATCTTTTAAGTGCTTTATAAAAATTAATATACATTTATGTCTAAGGACAGAGTGCTGATATTCTCTACCAAGGTTCTCAAATTGTCATCTCTGGGCCAGCAGCAGTTCACCTGAGAACCAGTTAGAAATGCAAATTATTTGGTCTCACCCTAGACCTAACAGGTCAGAAATTCTAGGAACTTAGTCCAAATCTGTGAATTAATGCATTTTCCAAGAGAATACGATGCATGTTAAAGTTTAAGAATCAGTTTTTGCTGATGATTTTAAAGAAGTCCACATGCTTCAGGGAACATATGCATGAAAAACAACTAAAGATATCTTGGGGAAATGCAGGAACCCAGTCTGTAATTTTGAAATTAATAGCAGTTCAAAACCAGTATGAAAAGACCACAAGGGTTATTTATGGGCAAGTTCCTTTAACAAGAAAAGAAATTAATCTGCTTATGTATGTAGACAAATGTGTAATGGAGTATTTATCTGAATATCACTCATTTGCTGAATTAAGATCCCAATTCTCTATGTACAAAAGCATATAAAAATTATATTTTGATCTGAGAAATCAAGAACAAAAGGTTCCATTAGCTGCTTCAAAGCACAAAAGAAAAAACCTGAGCATGTTCCCCTATAAAAAGGAACAAAAGTAGACAGGTGCAGTGGCGCACATCTGTAGTCCCATCTACTTGAGAGGCTGAGGTGGGAAGACTGACAACCTAGGCGTTCAAAACCAACCTGGGCAATATGGCAAGACTCCATCTCAAAATACAGAAATGAAAACAAAACCAGAATTGTCTACTATGGATTAATAACAATATGTAGTATCCAAAGTAGCTATATGAATACCTGTTATTAAGGATTATTTATTATCTATATAAATGTTGGAAGAATATATAGCAAGGAAAATTATTCTCATATTACTAAGTTGATGCTCAAATTCAGTTTTCATAACCAAGCGTTATCTGTTAAGAGCCCTCACTTCTGGTAACAAAATCTATGTCATGGAAGAGAATTCCCCTCCCACAGCAGTGACTTCAGAGAATACAGAATATCTTAATGACTAAGCTCAATAAATTTAAATAAGTTTAAAAGGTGAACTCTATTAAAGCCTAATATACTCAACCTGAGTGTTTGTGATGAGTAACATAGGTCATCAGTTTAAAATAATGTGCCAGACTGAGAAAAAGATTCAAAATAACTGAATTCATTAATGCTCAATCTTATTTGCTTTCTATGACAGCTTTTACATGCCTAAAATATGCTCAAACATCCTCTTACTAGGTTTACTTTGTCCTCAAGTGAAAGGGAAGAACTATTCTGCTGAAGATTATCTTTTATCAACTCCAAAGCTCCTGAAGTGACTCCTCAGCACTACAGTTTGAAACAGTTATGCTCCCAGTCATCATGTTGGTCCTGATTTCTTCCGAGAGACAGACATGATTCCAATTTGATGTTTAACTCTGTCAAGTACATCCACAGCTAGTGCCGCAAAATGTGTTAATTTTTCTCCATAGGAGCAAATAAATGATCTTTTAATTAATCCATTTACTTTGGAGCCATTTTTTATAATTTTTACATAAATATTTGGAAAAATTTGCTCATATATTATAGCACTTAAAGATATTCAAGATGCTACAGCTCTAATTTTCAAATTTTTCCAACTGTCCCACAACTAAAGTTAAAATATACTAAAGAAAAAAGTACCCTAAAATTAACTCTTAATTCTCTCAGAACTTATCCATTCCACCCACCACCAGTTTTAACTCAAATTGTGCTCTTACCAATATATGTAATAGTACTCGTGCATACTATAGAGTTCCAATTCAAAGCCGCTTAGAAGATATTGTATCATAATGCGAAGGTTATGGTAAAGGACCCAGGTACCTAAACAGGCCAAATGTTGCCTTTGGGGTTCCTGTTTCAACAGCATGGTGTGAAGCGCTGCATCAACCTTCTCTGCCTATTAAAATACAATGTCATAAACTGTGTTCACTTCGTTTTCTTAAGGTAATGAGAGAACTTTAAAAAACATACAGCTAAAAAGAATACCAGCAGAAAATTTAAATCTGACCACCCAAAGAAACATTTTCAAATGCATTTTTAGTTAGGTTTACATTCAAAGTTCTCATTTCACAATGGTTAACATTTACCTCAACATGCCTTAAACTAAACTACAACAAATTTACAGGACAAAAATACAAATAATACAGTTCAGGTCCTTACTTATCAATATTGCTGCTGCACACACATTAATTTTAAAATTAATATATTAATATTTTTCTTGATGTAAGCTTGTTATGAAACCTATTTTATACATATTTCATAATTTATTCCGATTATCAAAGAAATATTTAAGATGTCTATCAGTTTGGATTATTGTTCTGTTTCATTTTGTAAATTTTGGTGTAAGAAACTTATATTTTAAGTGAAAAGTGCATCATGTTGAAAAATTAGTCAAAATATTGTTCTGAAGAATTGTTTTTAGAAATCTGTACAAAGTGTGTGAATTATTTAATTTCAGAAGAGAGGGGAACCTGGCTCTTACCTCATCCTGCAAGGTAGCGAATTCCTCAAGAATATGACCAAGCTTATCTCTCTGTCGAGCCCTGTTATGTCCATGGATCTGAATAAGACTACAGAATGGCTGCAATATACATATAATTTGTCAACCATAAATATGAAATTTCCTGGTACTAAAGAAACATAAAATTCCAAGTTCACAATCTGGTTTAACGGAAAAAAAATGCTGTGTATTTAAGAATTATGTCTATGTATATTTTTAATTTTACACAGGTGTTTGTTTTAAGAAACTCAACACCAGAATTTATCAATAACTGGAAAAAAATAGTTTCATGTGAAACTTGTTTTCATATGGCAAAAACACCTTCCTCCATCCTCTAGATGTCTTCTTGCAATTTCACGAGGACAATTTCTTTCCTGCTTATTCTGAGTCAAAAGCCAATGTTCAAGGCTGACATTCCTATGCTGCTATAAATATACCAGAATGCCTAATAATTTTATAGCTTAAGAAAAGCTAATAGCCATAAACCCTCACTAAGGTTCTTTATTCCTGCTTTCTCCATACAGTATTCTCATCTAAAATACTAGGTAACATTCCACTAACCAGGCAAGAGACATGGATTAGTAAGATGCTTTAAGTGTGAATTAGAAGATTCTCAAAGTATAATATTGTTTTATATTTACATACTTAAGACAGATACTATCTCATTTGATCAATAACTACCCTGTAAGAGGTAAGAGAAGATATAAGAATTTTACTCTCTAAAGAGTGGAAAAAAAGTGATGTGCCTGATAAAATATTAATAACAACAATGAAATGAAGTCTGATCTTCTATTGTTTCTTTCTCTTTTCCCCATACCATGCTGCCTTTCTATATATATATGTATTTAGTAACTGGAATTAGGCCCAAAAGAACTGCCTGTTGGAGTTCTCTAAAGTAAATATTCTATCTAATTAAATAAAAATGAGGCTGGGTGCGGTGGCTCATGCCTGTGATCCCAGTGCTTTGGGAAGCCAAGGCAGGCAGATCGCTTGAGCTTAGGAGTTCAAGACAGGCCTGGCCAACAGGGTGAAACTCTGTCTCCAGAAAAAAAAAATTAGCCAAGTGTGGTGGCATGAGCCTGTAGTCCCAGCTACTCTGGATGCTGAGGTGAGAGGACTGCCTGCGCTCCAGTGGGTAGAAGTTGCAGCAAGCCAGGATCACGCTACTGCACTCCAGCCTGGGCAAGAGGGAGACCCTGTCTCTAAATAAACAATGAAAATAATTAAACAAAAATAAATTATAATTCAACTCACTACAAGGTTTGCATTTTTTCCTACTTGATACAGAAAAAAGTTTGTGATCTCATTTAAATTTAAATATATTGTACTTTTTTTTTTTTTTTTTTAGACAGAGTTTCACTCTTGTTGCCCAGGCTGGAGTGCAATGACGTTACCTTGGCTCACTGGAATCTCTACCCCCTGGGCTCAAGCGATCCTCCCACCTCAGCATCCAGAGTAGCTGGGACTACAGGCTCACACCACCACACCTGGCTAATTTTTTGTGTGTTTTTTTGTGGAGACAGTGTTTCACCCTGTTGGCCAGATTGGTCTCAAACTCCCGACCTCAGGTGATCCACCCGCCTCAGCCTCCCAAAGTGCTGGAATTATAGGCATGAGCCATGGCACCCGACCAATAATTTTATTATAATTCAGTTCATTAAGAATAATACAAAGTATATAAGGATGTTAAATATACTCTTTGTTCGTAAGGTTAAAAAATAAGTAAAAAAGTTTTTATGTCCATTCACAAAAAATTTTGAGGAAGCAACTGCTGTTTTCCCAGTTGAGAGTCATACCATTCCCTATCTGTAGTCCCTGCAGGCTGCAGTGGGAGGTGATCCAAGGCTGCCTCTGTAGCTAATAACCTATCAGAAGACCTTAGGTTGTAAAACCATCTACCCAAGTGTTAGGAGGACACAGTTTTTATTTATTCACTGAAAAACAGAAATATTAGAAGAAAAAAAAGCATAAAGATACCAACGGAATTACAGCCAATTTTTTTTTTTTTTTTTTGGAGACAAAGTCTTACTCTGTCACCCAGGCTGTAGTGCAGTGGTGTGATCTTGGCTCACTGAAACCTCCACCTCCTGGGTTCAAGTGATTCTCCTGCCTCAGCCTCCTGAGTAGCTGGGACGACAGGTGTGCACCACCATGCCTGGCTAATTTTTGTAATTTTAGTAGAGACGGGGTTTCCCTATGTTGGCCAGACTGGTCTCAAACTCCTAACCTCTGATGATCCATCTGCCTCAGCCTCCCAAAGTGCTGGGATTAAAAGCACAAGCCACCGCACCTGGCCACAGTCTACCATTTTTTAAGTACACATTACAACAATCCAAATTGTAGCTCTTACCCGAACACAGTGAGTAACAAAGGAGTCAATACAGTCCTTGGCCTGGTGATTATTATACAGGCAGCACCTGCAAGATAATATTCGTATCATTAAAATCAATCTATTCAGCCCAAACAAAAGCAGCATCAATTACTGCAGATGCTACCAAATAACAGAGAAGGTGAATAAAGGAGAAAATGAAACTGATTCCTAAGTTAAAGAATGTTAGTATTAGATTAAGAAACATTTTACAATTATGT
This sequence comes from Aotus nancymaae, assembly GCF_030222135.1. Taxonomy (NCBI): domain Eukaryota; kingdom Metazoa; phylum Chordata; class Mammalia; order Primates; family Aotidae; genus Aotus; species Aotus nancymaae. The sequence goes on from NW_026988455.1 coordinate 27,752,356, forward strand.
AATTCACACAATAAATCTGTGATATTTCCAATTCCTACAGATCTGTATTTGAACAATTAAGAGTTGGATCCAATAAGATAGAATTAACAAGGAGAAAAGGAAAAGTCCAAAGCCCCACTTTTTCATGACACTACTTCAGTGTCATATACTTTCCTACAACTGATTTCCTCATGGACTGTGCTTACAATAGTAAAGAAAATACTATACAGGATCCTAATTTTTTCTGTACCCTCACTTCTTGCCATTGGCTATAAATCACCTATACATCCCTTTGGCACTTCATCTCTTCTCACAAAGTGGTTTCCTTTGGTCTTCCTTATCTCTGATAAACAGAGCCAGGGTCACACAATGGAAAAGGTAGTGCACCCAGCACCCATGAGAAAGAAAAAGGTGAACACTTGGAACAGGCAGTTGGTGAAATGGGAAGAGCTGAAGGTTCATTACATCTTTAACCCTGAAGCAAGAAAATTACTTGAGATTAAAATAAAGCACTTTTCAAAAAGGCTCTCTCAATCTAAAAATGATTATTTTCAAATTTAAAAATTCAGTAGAAGAAGTAAGTTCATTAGTAGCCTTGAATATAAAGAGGAAGAACTTTCTCACAACACAGCAAAAATAACAAGGAGATGAATGTCATGAGGCATAGGTAAGGGAGATCTAGAAGATCTAGTTAGTATGCTAGGAGCTCTAAAAAAAGGAAAAAACAAAACAGATGAAGGTGAAGCAGTAAGTAATAAAAGGGAAAAATAATCTGACTGAAAACTTGAGTCTTTAATGACCAAGTTCCAGATAGGACTAGCTGAAAATCACACATGAATATTCTGGTAAAACTTCTGAACTCCTAAAATAAAGAGAACTTCATCAATGCTCCAGAAGAAAGTTTCAAATCACTTACAAAGGAAGAATGAATTCTCATCTATAACACTGCAATTTTTAAAACAGTGGAACTATAGACTACCATATAATAAACTTTTCCATATATACAGTCATTTATCATTATTTGTGGTAGTTCCATAAAGTTTCTGAAGTTACAAAATTAGACTATTAAATCATTGCTAATAGGGGAAACAAAGGGTTAGATTCCTATGAGCCTCTGGTCACAACATTTCCATGAACTAATCAATGCATAACCTTGTTTTATGTGTATTTCTGTTTAAGACACCTTAATTTAATGGATTAAAATACTGTTGATTTATTGACATCAAACTTGTGGCCCAATAGCATATACCAAATATGAACAGGCTGAATTCTGCTTTCAAAAGATTTGAACTAACAAAAATTACTCCACCATGTAAAAGAAACACATTAGGCCGGTGCAGTAGCTCATGCCTACTATAATCCCAGCACCTTGGGAGGCCAAGGTGGGCAGATCACTTGAGGTCAGGTGACCAGCCTGGCCAACATGTGAAACCCCATCTCTACTAAAAATACAAAAATTAGCTGGGCATGGTGACATATGTCCATGATCTCAGCTACTTAGGAGGCTGATACCAGAGAATTGCTTGAACTTGGGAGGCAGAGGATGCAGTGAGCTGATGCACTCCAGCCTGGGTGACATTATGTACATACAAATATTTCAAAATTCAAAAACATCAGAAATCTAAAACACCTCTGGTCCAAAGCATTTTGGATAAGAGATACTCAACATTTATCACTAAATATTTGAAGCCATTAAAAAGAATGAGATCTACCATCAAGTAACTTGTGACAGAAAGCCATCATTATCTTTCAGTGAAAAAAGATAACACTTTGTTAACGGTATCTTTTTTTTTTTTTTAACAAAGTGTAAGTGCTTTGTTAAGAAATAATGACTCCTTTCTTCCCTTCCCCATTGGAAAAGCCTGAAATTTCTCAGAATGCCAACCCAAATGACGATTCTTTCTACATGCAATCCTTTTCAGCCTCTGATGGCAGCATTTCTTTCAGGGCAGTGCCTCTAATAGGGCAAAGTTTAAGGACTTAAACCGGAGACAAAAAAACCTGGAGGAGTTATCAGAAATGTCAACTTCATTAAAAACTTAGTTTAAATCTAAACAATGTAGCAGAGATCAATTAACACGATTAAGTTACTTTTATGTGGAGATTTGATCCTAAACAATTTTGATATTTAGGCTATAAAGAAGGAGTAGAGAGAAGTTGGGCTTTTAAGGGAGCACAAACAACCATAAAATGTCTTACAATACTTACTTGGGAGAAAGCACCGGAGGACTGACAAAAGACCGAAGTGCATCTTTCACCATGTCTTGCATGAGATGAGTTCCAAAGACCTTTTTGTTATCCACCAGAAAAGAGGTCTTAAAACAAATGTTACATATTAGTAATGGTGTCACACAGGATTGTCATTACTGTGAAATGAGTATACTCATAAATACTACAGACTATGCGAGTGATTAAAATATAGAAAATTGATGAAAATTTTTTATAAATTGCTGTCTCCACAATGAGTGTTACTTATTAATCCTTATTGAAGGTGTATTCTGATGTAGAACAAAAAATGTACAGAAATAAAAATCTCCCAAGCCAAGAGTAGTAATAATAAAAAGGTCAAAATAAACTGACTAATCTGATTATGTCAAATGAGCTAATGTATTAAAAAATGCTTCACAAACTATGAAATATTAAATGGTTATGTCATTTGATTAATCCTATGTTTATTTCTAATGAATGTTTTATAACACATGTAAATATTTTAAATATTTTTTCATGCTTATTTCTGAACATAAAAATATTTAAAATAATTTGCATTTAATAATTTGTTTTAATTTCCTTCCCTTAATCCCACTGTATCTTCGTATTTAATATACCATACCTTTATTTCCTAATATTGTTTTCAAATTTTATTTTAAAATTTACATATGGCCAGGCGCAGTGGCTCATGCCTATAATCCCAGCACTCTGGGAGGCTGACGCGGGTGAATCACGAGGTCAGGAGTTTGAGACCAGCCTGACCAACATGGTGAAACCCCATCTCTACTAAAAATACAAAAATTAGTCAGGTGTGGTAGTGCCTCTAATAGGGCAAAGTTTAAGGACCTACACTGGAGATAAAAAAACTTAGAAGAGTTATCAGAAATGTTGTCAACCTCATAAAAACCTTAGTTTTAATCTAAACAATGTGGCAGAGACCAGTTAACACAATTAAGTTACTTTTACATGGAGATTTGATCCCAAATAATTTTGATACTTTGGCTATAAAGGAATAGAGAGAAGTAATCCCAGCTACTCAGGAGGCTGAGGTAGGAGAATCACTTGAACCCAGGAGGCGAAGGTTGCGCTGAGCTGAGATCACGCCACTGCACTCCAGCCTGGGCAAGAGTGAGACTCCATCTCAAAAAAAATAAAAATAAAAATAAAAATAAAAAATTTTACATATGGTAAAATTTACATTTTTGTTGTGTAGTTCTACAAGTCTAACAAATGCTTAATTTTTAAAATCAGTCTCACAATCAAGATACAGAATGACTTGTATCACCCTAAAAACATTCCCTCATGTGATCCCTTTGTGGTCAAACCCTCCTCTTGACTCAAACCCCTGGCAACCACTGATCTGCTGCTCTCCAACTCTATCATTTTGCCATTTCTGGAATGTTATTAAAATGAAATCATATAGTCTTTTGAGTTAGGCTTCTTCCACCCAGCATAATGCAGTTGAGATTCACTGGCATTGTTAAGTATATCATACTTCATTTTCTTTTTATTTCTGAGTAGTGTTCCACTGTGCATGTACCACAGTATGTTTATCCATTCACCAGCTAAAGAACATTCAGGTTGACTCAGTTTTTGGTGATCATGAACAAAACAGCTCTGCACATTTGCCAATCAACTAGGAGTGTGATCTACATGTCTAATTAATAAGAATGTGCCACACTATTTTCCAAAGTAGCTGAACCACATTACACTCCTATCACTAATACATCTTCATCAGCACTTAGTATTACCAGACTTTTTTTTAAAAGATAGTCTGAAAGGTGGGTAGCATTTCTGTGGTTTAATTTGCATTTCCTTATTATTAACTATGCTGAATCTGAATATTCAATATACTGAATATTGTTGAATATTAACCATATTAGATTTGTACCTAAGTATTTCATTTTTTGATGTTATTGTAAATTGTTTTGTTTTTAAAATTCTGATCTCCCATTGTTCAAGTATATAGAATTACAACTGCTTTTTGTATAATGACTTCATATTCTGCAATCTCATTAAATTCACTATTTGGTTCTAGGAATTTCTTTGTAAACTCCATGGGCATTTTACATTGGAAGTCATGTCATCTCTAAACAGACAACATGTTTTCTTCCTTTCCAATCTGTATGCCATTTCTTTTTCTTGCTTTATTGCACTGGCTAAAATTTCCAATGTTAATTAAGAGTGAAGTGGGCATCTTTGCTTTCTTCTCATTCTTGGAGGAAACCATTTAGCATTTCATCATTAAGTATGATGTCAGCTATAGGGTATTTTTGTGTATGTCCTTTATCAGGTTTAGGGAGTTCTACATCTAGCTTTGTTAAGAGTTTCAAATCATGAATAGATGTTGAATTTTGTCAAATTTTTTTGTGTATCTACTAAGGCTTTAGATAATATGGTAATTATGCTGACCAATTTTCTTTTTTTCTTTTTTTTTTTTTTTGAGACGGTGTCTTTCTCTGTCTGTCACCAGGCTGGAGTGCAGGGGTGCAACCTCAGCTCACTGCAACCTCCGTCTCCCGAGTTCAAGCAATTCTCCTCTGCCTCAGCCTCCCGAGCAGCTGGGACTATAAATATGCGCCACCACATCCGGCTAATTTTTATATTTTTAGTAGAGACGGGGTTTCACCATGTTGGCCAAGATGGTCTCAATCTCCTGACCTTGTGATCTGCCCGCCTCAGCCTCCCAAAGTGCTGGGATTACAGGCATGAGCCACCGCGCTCGGCTAATGAACAATTTTCAAATGGGGAAACAGGCTTGATTCCTAGGATAAATCTTATTTTGTCATAGTGTACTACCTATTTTTATATATTGTTGAATTTGATTTATTAATACTATATTGAAGATTTTTACATCTGTGTTCATGGAGTAAGATTTTTACATCTGTGTTTATAAGGAAACTATATAGTTTTCTGTTTGTAATGTTGGTTTGGTTTTGATAGAGTAAATTTTGACTCATATAATGAGTGTTCTTGCCTCTTTTATTTTCTGGAAGACACTGCATAGAGCTGGCCTGGAATTTGCACTGTTGTAGGTTTTTAACTATAAGTTCAATTTATTTAACAGATAAGAGATTATTCAAATTAACTGTTTCTTCTTGAGTTTTGGTAGTTTATGTCTAAATTTAAAGGAATAGGTCAATTTTATTTGCTTTTGCATTTATGAACAGAGTTGTATATAATACTCTCATTACTGTCCTTTTAATGTTTACAGTCTGTAATGATATCCCTTCTTTCATTCTTGATATTAGTCATTTGTATTTTTCTCTTATTATGCCTCATTAGAGGTTCATCGACTTCATGAATATTTTCAAAGAATGAGCTCTGGGTTGCATTGATTTTCTCCATTGTTTTTCTGTTCTATATTTTTACTAATTTCTGCTCTTCATTATTTCCTTCCTTCTGCTTGCTTTAATTTGCTCTTCTTTTTCTGGTTTCATACAGTGGTAGCTTAAATTGTTAACTGTAGACTCTTTTTTTTTTTGAGATGGGATCTCATTCTGTTGCCCAAGCTGGTGTGCAGTGGCACAATCATAGCTCATTGCAGCCTGGACTTCCCAGGTTCAAGTGATCCTCCAACCTCAGACTCCTGAGTAGCTGGGACCACAGGCATGCACCACCACACCGAGCTCATTTTTTGTAAAGACTGGGTTTTGCCATGTTGCCTAGGCTGGTCTTGATCTCCTGGACTCAAGCAATCCTCCCACCTCAGCCTCCCAAGCTGCTGGGCTTACAGGCGTGAGCCACTATGCCAGCCACATTTTTCTTTCATATAAACATTTAATGTGGCTGGGCATGGTGGCTCCTGCCTGTAATCCAAGCACTTTGGGAGGCTGAGATTGGTGGATCACCTGAGGTCAGGCATTTGAGACTAGCCTGGCCAACAGAGTGAAACCCCATCTTTCCTAAAAATACAAAAATTAGCCAGGCATGGTGGTGTGCATCTGTAATCCCAGCTACTTGGGAGGCTGAGGCACAAGAATCACTTGAACCCGGGACGCAGAGGTTGTAGTGAGCGGAGAGCGTGCCACTGCACTCTAGCCTGGACAACAGAGTGAGACTCTACTCAAAACAAAAAAACATTTGATTCTATAAATTTCCCTGTAAGCACTGCTTTAGTTATATCTCACAGATTTTGGTATGTTATATTTTGACTTTCATTCAGTTCAAAATATTGCTGAACTCCCCTCAAGACTTCTGTCTTTGACTCATGCATTACTTAGAGGTTGTTTAACTTCAAAATATTTGGAGATTTTCCTGGATCTTTCTCTTCTTGGTTACTGGTTTAATTATAAAACAATTAGAAAGATACTCTGGATGATTTTGATTATTTCTATATTATTGAGGTTTGTTTTATGACCTAGGATATGACCTTGATGAATGTTTAATGCTTAAAGTTAATATTTCAATTAAAAAATATACAACACTAACCGGAAAATTCTTTAAAAGCATCTACCTTTTGTTCAATCAATCAATAAAACAATGTCAATATGCATATAATGTTGAAAGAAGTATTTTTATACTAAGTAGAACTTACTTGTAACAGAGATCTTGAAAGAACACATGGTGACTGTTCACTAAATTCACAGAAAAAATCCTAATAGATAAAGAAAAAGCAATGTCATTAATAGATTTAAAAAAAGCTGAAAATGCTTCACCATATAGAGTATAATTTTTACTAGACCTGGAAATGACAAAGTACCAGAGTTAAAATTATGACAAATAAAGGTCATTTCTATAGAAATTGTTTAATTGGATAAAAGAGACAATGGGTAATTCTAGACTCTAAAAAAATAATACCAACAATAGTTTACTAAGTCATGGCAGAACTTTAGTTCCTATTTCACAGAAATAAATACCAAGTAACCAAGTCAACTGGATGCACATTACTGACTGTTGCTGACTTTAGGGAAAGACCAAAAGATACAGGTTTCTGAGATTCTTTAAAAAATCCTGCAGCTTGCTGAGAAAAGTCCAAAGGATCACTAACAACGCCTCAGGCACCTACCCTCAGTTAGAACCAATGTAGGTCCCCCTGGGGTACCTGGAATGAGCAATGCTTTCCTCGGAAGGCTCAGTAAAAGTGACTGGCAATAATGGCAGACAACTTAGCCTTCAATATCAGGAGCCTGTCACAACCCAAGTCAGCCCTATTGCTTATTAAAAAAAAAATTTTAAGTCCATTTGCCTACCAATACAACTGGTAAAACAACTATATACATCAAGAACATATTACCTTATGGTTGATAAGGGTTTATAGGCTGATTTCACTTAAAGATCTTGCAATTAATCTGGTGAACACAAATACATATCCACGTAACAATTAAGATAAAAAGAGTCAATGTGGCAGAAAAGAGTAAGAAAATATCTATTCTCATTCCAGATAGGCTACTATAATCTGGTTACTTTAGAACCTTTGAACCTTAGTTTGTTTAGCTGTAAAACTGGCTTTCTGTCTATGATCTTTGTCTACTTTTAAAATTCTGATTCTTATGATAGAATAGGAGCTACCTAATAAGAAAATAAATGCAACAGAAGGTAATAAAGGCATAATCAGTGAAAGTTTTACTAAAGAATGAAGACTTAAGCTAGGTTTTAATGACAAAGAATAGAAGGAAAAATAGAGAATGTAAACAAAAGCACAAATCTTTACTATCAACTATTTCCCAGAGACTGCTGCTAAGTACCAGGAGTATAAACTATATACTGTGTGATCTCAAGGAGCACAGGTAATGTGGCAATCTGCAACCAAAGGGGAAGATTTCACAGAAGAAATGACATGGGGCTGGCAATTCCATACCTTGGCATGTAAGGTAACAACACTCAAATGCCTAGCTATGCCACACATGTAGTGTACTTATTCCTAAGAAAACAGTCCTCTTGCACATTTTTCTATGTTCCTACTAACCTTCTATACATTACTATAACTTACCAATTAAAAAGCTTTTCTGCTGTCAGAGGGTACAAGAGAAAAACAAAATTCCAACCCTGAATGTTCTTAAAATGAGCCTTGTTTTTCTATATTTTAACCCATAAAAGGATTAATCCAAAATATGATAGTTAAAAATATGCGTATTCTTTAACCTAGCAGCTTCATTTGTTAGGAATTTATCTTAAGGGGGAAGGAAGCATATGATAAAAAGATTTATTTATAAATACGTTCATCTTAGTATGATTTGTAACACTGAAAATGACCTAAATGTAATTTAATATGAATGAAATGAAAAAACCTGTTAATATCTGCTTATAATGGAATACCACACAGCCATTAAAATAATGTCAAATTTGTCATGTATTTATTGACATGAAAAGGAAGATGTCCATGATGCAGAAATTAGCAATTTTAAAAAGCAGGTAAACACCATGATCCTATTTTTATATATAAAAACATATACATACTTAAATACATATGTATGTATATATGTGCATACCAGTATATACATATATACATACACATTTATATGTTTTGAAGAGAGAATCCAGAGTTTAATCCCCACTCTTAAAACTTAGATGAGGCCAGGAGCGCTGGCCCATGCCTGTAATCCTGGCACTTTGGGAGACGAAGATGGAAGGACTGCTTGAGACCAGGAGTTCAAGACCAGCCTTGGCAACATGGTAAGACCTTGTCTGCACAAAAAATAAAAATTTAAAAATTGGCCGGGCACAGTGATTCACACCTGTAATCCCAGCACTTTGGGAGGCTGAAGCAGGCGGACTGCTTGAGCTTAGGAGTTAGAGACCAGCCCGGGCAAAATGGTGAAACCCTGTCTCTACAAAAAAATACAAAAAATTAGCCATACATGGTGGCACATGCTTGCAGTCCTAGCTACTTAGGAAGCTGACATGGAAGGATACCTTTAGCCTGGGAGACAGAGGTTGCAGGACGCAGAGATCACATTCTGCACTCCAACCTAGGCGACAGAAGGAGATCCCATCTCAAAAAAAGAAAAAAAAAGAAAAAAGAAAAAAATTTAGCCAGGTCTAGTAGCATGTGTCTCTACCAGCTACCTGAGAGGCTGAAGTGGGAGGATCACTTGATCTCAAGAGTTCAAGGCTAGGCAGGGCACAATGGCTCATACTTGCAATCCCAGTATTCTGGGAGGCAGAGGTGGGAGGATTGCTTGAGCTCTGGAGTTCAAGATCAGCCTGGGTAACACACTGAGTCCCCATCTCTACAAAAATAATGATTAAACAAAAAAACTGTAGGGTGTGGTGGCACATGCCTGTGGTCCCAGCTTCTTGGGACGCTGAGAGGTAGAAGGATCGCTTGAGCCAGAAAGGTTGAGGCTGCACTGAGTTGAGATTGTCCTACTGCACTCCAACCTGGGTGATGTATCAAGACCCCCATCTCCACAAAAAAAAAAAAAAAAAAGAAGAGTTCAAGGTCGCTTTGAGCCAAGATCATGCCACTGCACTCCAGCCTAGATAACAGAGTGAGATCCTGTCTCAAAACAAATCTTGGATGAATGAACTTCTTAATCACTAAAACAGTATAAGAGCTTTTGAGGATTAAATAGATTGTATGTATGTATAATATTTATGAACCACTTCATCCTCTAGCTATCACAGAAAACAGACAAAGAGCAGTATTTACCCTTGGTCAGTGTCCACAAAGTGATCAACATTCTGTTATTAAACTAAAGTTACCCCATAAATATGTACAATAACTATGTATCAATTTTTTTTAATGGAAGTTATATTCTGGAACAGAGATTTGTACTTACCAGGATACAATGTAAATTTGTTAAATTCACAACCTCACAGACAGTTTTTATTCTATCTATTAATCTCGCAAAATAGTTGACCATTTCTTCCCTTTTAATTATTTTTGCATATCGAGGAAAGGTAGGTGGAAGTAGCCTCTGGTTCACAAGGGGTTCAAAACCCATCATAATTGGATGATCTAAAAAGAAAATACAAAAGTAAAAATTTTCAATGTTTCTCTGAATTTTAAACTGTAAATGTTATTAAATACAAAAATGCCAGTTTAAAAAGCTTTTTCAAGCAAATTCTAACCACAAAATCCTCTAAATATATTTTATAATTTATAATCTATCTATCCATATATACATTTTTAAAAAACTAAATAAGTAGATTTAATAATCTAAAACTGTACTTCCTACCTACATGGTGGTGACAGTGGTGATGGAGGGGAGTTTCTATGTCAAATGAACTCCAAGAAACGGGATAAAATAGGGTCAGTATATTCTTTTGAAACGGAATGATAAACTAACCATGAGATTGTGAAGAAAGGTAAAATGGGAACACAAATAATGTAGGCTTCTCTTTCCCTCAATTACTCAACAGTAGAATCCATTCAAATTTAGCTATAAAATAATCCTGAATCTCAGAGCAGAGCAGCACAGCCGTCAGCCCCTAGTCTTCAATGAGTCTGAAATGCATTTGCTACAGAGATGTAATTACAGAAATCCACAATCCTTTAAAGACAGTATTACAAGACATCTAAGGGTGAGTTCCTCTTTCTTCTTCTCTGTCCACTGGTGATCTCACTTTTCACACTAGTGCACAACTCCAAACTAAGTCTTTGTCAACTTGATATCTAAAATGAGGAAGTATATTGCTAAAATGATACATGAATAAGAATTTTTTATTCAAAGTTCTCCTGCTAGTCTATGAACAGGCCACAACCTAAGAAAAAATATGGTTTCAGATGTCAATGAAAGATAAAAGTAAAGCTGAATAGGTGTTATTAAAAATTAAAAGCAAGACTGACAACCAAATTATAATGCACCTGGGATATATACCATAATTTTCTTTAGGACCACGCAAATAAAGATGTTCCCAGGGTTCTTGGTCTTTTTGTCTTCTCCGTATTTTCTCCTTAAGTAACTGATTGATGTTACTTATTCTTTTTTTTTTTTTTTTTTTTTGAGGCGGAGTTTCGCTCTTGATACCCAGGCTGGAGTGCAATGGCGCGATCTCGGCTCACCGCAACCTCCGCCTCCTGGGTTCAGGCAATTCTCCTGCCTCAGCCTCCTGAGTAGCTGGGATTACAGGCACGCGCCACCATGCCCAGCTAATTTTTTGTATTAGTAGAGACGGGGTTTCACCATGTTGACCAGGATGGTCTCGATCTCTTGACCTCGTGATCCACCCGCCTCGGCCTCCCAAAGTGCTGGGATTACAGGCTTGAGCCACCGCGCCCGGCCTGATGTTACTTATTCTAACATAAATTCCAATTTAAATGATTCCAGGCTAAAGACTAAAATCTTTAGCCCACAATCTTTTTTCTTAGTTCCACACCTATGGCTTATAACTGCATAAGGAACATTTCCACCTTGGTATGCCATATCATCTCAAAAGGCAAATGTCCAAAAAGTATCTTTGTTTTTCTCCTAACATTGCTTTTCCTCTTATAGTTCCCCTCTCTCAGTAAAATGACCCATGAACCTTACAATTGCTTAAGCCAGAGGCCTTGTCTCTTCTCACTGCCTCACCTACTTAGTTAAAAGATTCTAATTCCTAATGAACACTCAATCTGTCCCTCCTCCTCCCTTAGTGCCACTGCAACAGTCTAACTGCACTGACTGCTCCCTCATTCAATTAATCCTATACGCTGCCACCTCAACTGTTTTATCAAAACACAGCCTGATTTCATTCTCTAAATCCAAAAATTTTATTGACTCTGTATTATATATGGTACAGATTCTTTGGTAGAACACTGGAAGGTGCTTTCCAATTTCCTGCTGTTCCTATAGGAAAAAAAAAAACTACTCCGATGGAAAACTACACACACTGTTCAGACTGATTCTATGGGAGCTATTCAGAAATCTATAAATTGTAAGCAAGTGACAAACATGCAATTTCTATTGTATCTGGTAGAAATTTGTTGATTTCTTTCCCATTCTATGGGAAAAAAACAACTTGGTTACCATTTAACATTCCATTACTTTGTATAAATTTGTGCTGTTTAAAGTTTTACATTTGAACCGATATAACATTTCTTTGAATAAGTTTAGCATTCTTTTTTTGTTTTTTCCCCCAAGACAAGAGTCTCACCCTGTCACACAGGCTGGAGTGTAGTGGCACCATCAAGCAATTCTCCTGCCTCAGCCTCCCAAGCAGCCAAGATTACAGGTGCCCACCACCACACACAGCTAATTTTTGTATTTTTAGTAGAGACGGGGTTTCACCATGTTGGTCAGGCTGATCTTGAACTCCTGACCTCAAGTAATCAGCCCACTTTGGCCTCCCAAAAGTGCTGGATTACAGGCGTGGGCCACAGCTCCTGGCCACATACATTTTTATATCTGTATGAGACAGTCATGGTTTTACCTTTTTCTGAAAATGATCTTTGAACACTCCCTTATCCCTAAGCACCATAAGCTATAAGCATGCACAGTGACTCACAAATTTCATGCTCTTTTATGCCTCTTTACTTTTTACACAAACTATTTTCTCTACCTGTAAAACCTATCCCTTATTATTAGGCTGGTAGTTTGGACACACCTTGAATGCCCTCCCCTCCTCAATTCTCCCCAGTACTTTCTATATATACTACTGCACTATCTATATGGGGTTTTGTCACTTTCCCCTCTCTCTGAGATGTTTTGAAAGCAGAAACTGGCTTAATTTCCCAAACACCTAAATACCCAGCTCATATGTTTGCTCAGTAACAAGATATGCGACACACTCAGAATAAAATGAAAGGCTATTTCTACTATAATGAAATAGTTTGAACACTTATTTAGAACTAAAGTAAAAGTAGTAGTATCAATGCTATAAAAAGCTTCTTTACCATACCAACACAAACATATTTTAGGTTTTAATAAAAGCATAGAATTCAGATACTTCAATAGTATATCACCCTTATTTTCCCTGAAAGCATTCTAACATGCATCTAAAATTATTCAGGAATATTCTTTTATTCTTAATACACACATTTTTAGGCCTATGTCACAAGTAGAAAATTAAGTGGATAATAGCAGCCACTCATGAAAATCTGTATTATCATGGAAAGTAACTATTGATTGGAAATGGACAGCCAATAATATATTTGTACTACCTTCATTTTTATACAAATTAAAAAGTGCAAAATAAAACAATATTAATCCTGAAACTAACTCAGCTATCCTGCATACTACAATAGGGTGTTCTAGCAGCATACCTGATCTCTCACAAGATGCCACAGCACCCACCTTATTGTGAAAACCAAATATGTATCCAGGCATTGCCAAATATCCCTGGGAGGCCCCAGTTGAGAAATACTGGTCTATACAAATACAATAAGCAATTGTAATTCAGTGTGGATACACCCAGGATTTAATAGGAACATCTAACTCATTGAAAAATTAGAGGAATAACTTCCTAGAAAAGTTTGAGTTATTCAAAGGACAAAATATCAGTCAGGACAAGGTTTTCCGAGCATATGAAAGGCCTAGAGTGGGGTTCCCCACCCCAGGTCATGGACTAGTAGCTATCTGTGTAGCCTATTAGTAACCAGGCTGCACAGCAGGAGGTGAGCGGCGAGCAAGCAAACCTGCATCTGTACTTACAGCTGCTCCCCATCACTCCTATTACTGCCTGAGCTCCACTTCCTGTCAGATCAGCAGCAGCATTAGATTCTCATAGCAGTGCAAATCCTATTGTGAGCTGTGCGTACAAGGGATGTAAGTTGCATGATTCTTATGAGAACATAATGCCTGATGATCTGTCACTGTCTCCCATCACCACCAGAGAGGGCTGTCTAGTCACAGGAAAACAAGCTGAGGGCTCCCATTGTTTCCACATTATGGTGAGCTGTGTAATTATTTCATTATATATTACAATGCAATCGCAGAAATAAAGTGCACAGTAAATGCAATACAGTTGAATCACCCAGAAACCAACCTCCTCCCGCCCCTGTCTGTAGAAAAATTGTCCTCTACAAAACAGGTCCCTGGTGCCAAAAATGTTGGGGACCGCTGGCCTATAGGACAGAGAATATGGCTTTTCTTTTTTCCTTAGGGAGTTGCAATTTTCCAAGTCCTAACATCTCTAAACTGAGGAAGTAAAAACAGAAGCCTATAAATAGACTGGAAACAAAGTTTCTATGATAAACTTAGAAGTTATCTGTATGCTCCTCTCCATTCTCCACATACATTTGAATTTTTTTTCCTCTACATTTTTTTGTCCATGTTAATGGTCAAAGGACTTGCTAATGGCTATTTTTAAGTCTCAGCTGTTGTTGCATCTCCTGTATAGGAACTTAGAAACCAACCTATACCAGATATCATAAGTTGCTTGACTAGAAAAGAGGGTAAGAACCGAGATACAATAAAAGATCATACCAGTTATTCAGGATATATATAGACTATGGTTGAGCAGGAGAGGGGCTAAAAGGTAGGCAGGAGATTGCATTTAGTTTCAAGGCAGCAGAAATTATAAAAAATTAAAAAAAGTTTTATAAAACCCAATTCCTTCCCAGGATAAACTGATTTAACATTTTCCTACCGTACTTCATGCCTCCACCACACAATTTCAGACTGTCTTATACTGAAATAACCTGAACAGGCTCTAATGCCCCTTACTAAATGAGCTCAGAAAGAAACACAATTCACAGCACTTCCCGCCTAGCATGTGCTCACTCAAGTTTTCCTGAAATGAACTGGATACAAATTAGACAATTTTCAGAGCTTCCTTATTTTACAAGACTATAAATATATAAAAATAATCCTGGTTTTTCCTGTTAAAACGCTTCATAAATACAATGCCAAGCCAGGCATAGTGGCTCATGCCTGTAATCCTAGCACTTTGGGATGCTGAGACAGGAGGAATGCTTGAGGCTATGAATTCAAGACCAAATCTGGCCAACACAGCGAGACCTAGTCTCAAAAAATAAGAAAACTAAAAATAAATAAAATGCTAAAAATCACTCAGTACAAGAGATCCACGTAAGATCTTACTAGCGCTCTCTTAAAATAACAAAGTATAACTGATATTTTCAAAACATGATGATACATGGGTTTAAACTGTTGAGTTACTAAAATTCCTGCCAGGTCACTGGTCTTCATTATTAATAACAGAAAAATATTACCAATAGCACACAGTTATTACATAATTATTTTTTCTTTTTAAAAGACTGATGTATAGACCATCCTGGTCAACATGGTGAAACCCCGTCTCTACTAATACAAAAAATTAGCTGGGCATGGTGGTGTGTGCCTGTAATCCCAGCTACTCAGGAGGCTGAGGCAGGAGAATTGCCTGAACCCAGGAGGCAGAGGCTGCGGTGAGCCAAGATTGCGCCATTGCACTCCAGCCTGGGTAACGAGCGAAACTCCGTCTCAAAAAAAAAAAACAAAAACTGATGTATAATAGTTTTATGTATTTTGTGGTATATGTGATATTTTGACACATGTACACAATGTATAATAATCAAATCAGGGTAATTAGGATATCCATCACTTCAAACATTTCTCTCTTCTTTGTATTGGTAACATTCCAATTCTCTGCTAGCTATTCTGAAATACACAACAAAATATTAACTATAGTCTATCTACTGTACTATCAAATAATAGAACATATTCCATCTATCTAACTATATTTTTGCACACATTAACCAACTTATCTTCACCTTCCCCTTCCCCCTGGATAAAAGATTTATGATAACAAGTACTTTGATTTTCCTGAGTAAAGTAAGTTATTCTAAAAGTAAATTAGATGTCAAAATTAAAAACCTGGAAATGTATTAGTCAAGAGAGACATTATATAATTTATTCAACATTATCTTTCACAAGTTACAGAAACAATTTATAGTGAGGTTTATTAAAATAACAAGTTTTGGCTGCCCTTAAGTTGGAAGGAATTCTGGAAAACAAGGCAGAAGCTGGTGAGCTTTGGTTATGTTATTCTGCATTTCTTAGTTATTTGATTTCCTTTTACACAAAGTTGTAAAATTATACTAAGTAAGCCAGACACAAAAGGACAAGTATTGTATGATATCACTTATATGAGGGACCTAGAACAGTCAAATTCAGAGAGAGAAGTATAATAATGGCCGTGAGGGTTTGTGGGGAGGAAAGAATTTGGGGTTCAAGTTTAAGGGGTAGAGTTCCAGTTTGGGAACATAAAAAAGTTCTGGAGATAGTGGTGACAGTTGCATAGCAATGTGGACGTACTTAACGATAGTGAATTGTGTACTTAAAATGGTTTTATGTTATATTTAAGCATAATGTTACAAAACAGCATTAAACCATAACTGTTCAAGGCATGGTGTCAATAAATATTATACCCTAATCACTGGTAAGAGTAACCTAGGGTTAAATATCATACAAATTCTATGTATTTGACATTTTTTAGTGTATATTTTTGAACAGGCAGTAGATACAAAGGGTTTTTTTGAAAATTGCATTCTTATCACTGAGTTTAAGGAGAAAAAAAAAAAGTCACTCACTTGTGATCCCGTTTATCTCTTGAGAAATAACCACTACAACAAGTTTCCATGTTTTAGAGAAACTTTCCTTTTCTAATTTACTGAGGCATACTGACATATAATACAAACATTAAATGTACGGTTCAATGGTCTGAAAAATATGTACAACCATGTAACTATCACAATCAACACCAAGAACATTTTTACCACCCCTAAAAGTTTACTGTGCCCTTTCCCAGTCTATCACTCCAATGCTTGACAACCAAGGAACTTCTTCCTGTCCCTACAGATTAGCCTTTCCTGGCCGGGTATGGTGGCTCACACTTGTAATCCCAACACTTTGGGAGGCCAAGGTGGGCAGATCACTTGAGGTCTGGAGTTCAAGACCAGCCTGGCCAACAGGGTGAAACATCTCTACTAAAAATACAAAAATTAGCCAGGCACGGTGGTGTATGCCTGTAATCTTAACTAACCAGGAGGCTGAGGTGGGAGAATCACTTGACCCTGGCAGATGAAGGTTGCAGTAAGCTGTGATTGAGGAATTGCACTCCAGACTGGGTGACAGAGTGAGACTCTTGTCTCAAAAAAACACACAAAAGATTAGCCTTTCCTACTTTTAAACGAACAAAAACATCAGACAATTTATATCTGACTTCTTTGGCTCAACACCATGTTTCCCCGATTTATCCATTATGTTGCACGTGTTAGTACCTCGTTCCATTATGATATCTCATTGTGTGGATATATCATAACTTGTCTGTTCATGTATCAAAAGCATCAACATAATATTGATCTATTTTGCTTTGAGGTAACTTTCCTTTTTGAAACAATCTTCAAGTTGCAAGTGCAGTCAATAACAAACTACCCTCAGGTATGTTTAGAGTGTTATTCCTACAAAGACATACTCTTATAATCACAATACAACCATCAGAATTAAAAAATTAACACTGAGCAATTACTATCACCTAATTCAAGTTGCACAAACTATTCTTCATAACCATGTCAGTTGCATTTAATTTCAGTCTCTAATTCTCCTTCAGTCTGGCACAGTTCTTCAGTCTTTCCTTGACTTCCATGACACTGACATCTTTGAAGACAACGGACCAGTAATTCTATATACAGCCTTCCAATGTGGATTTGTCTTGTTTCCTCTTGTATGAATCTTTGGAATATTACAGAATTAATGTTATATTCTATCAGCAAAATGAGGATCTGACTTACTACTGGTGATGTGAACTTTAATCACTTGATTAAGGTGGTGTCCAACAGGCCTCTTCACTGTAGTTATTCCCTTTCCTTTTGAAATTAATATTTGGGGGTTGGGGGGACACCCATATAAATATTCTCATCAAACTGTCCATCCATTTCATTTATTTACATGGGGGTAGAATAATGGCTTTATCTTTTATTCAGTAAGTTATGATCTGTCAGAATTATTTACTTCGATGCTTAAGTTTTTGCTAGACTGTGTGAGATCCCCTTTGAGTTTTCTGTGTCCAACTGATATGTTCCTATTATTCTTTAAGTGTATACTCTCTTCTGGCATAAGATGTTCCAGGCTCATGTTCTTTCCCTGCCCTGAAATCATTCAGTTTTCCAAGATGCCCTAGTTCCTTTTAGCGGACAATGGTCTTTTGGAAAGAAGACCTGGATGCTAGTGGGGTACCATTGCTCCCAGGCTCTCTAGGGTTAAATATATGGATAGCCATGTAGCTGCATGAATACCTACATTTATTTCCATATCAATCTATAGATATATTTGGAACTGTAAGTTTACAGCCATATCTTTCATTTCAATACCACAGAGTTCAGTCTAGTTGTCTCCCTTTCCAGAAATAAGTGTAACTCAGTTCCCGAACTGAGAAACTTGGTATTCTGTAATTCTCAATTCATTTATATACATAATCAATTTACCTGTATATAATCAATCTTTGTATTAATTTCTAGGCACGTTGTAACAAATTACCAGAAACTGGGTAAATTAACACAGTATTTATTCGCTCACAAAAGTTTTCAATATCAGTTTCACTGGGCTGAGATGAAGGCATGAGCCACGCAACACTGTACAGAAGCTGTAGGGGAGAATCTCTTGCCTCTTGTGACTTTTCCTGGCTGTTGGCATTCCTTCTCTGGTAGCTGCATCGTGCCAATCTCTCCCTCTGTCTTCTCTTCTCCTTTACTGTGTCTAATCTTTATTCACCTCTTTTAAAAGGACACTTATGGTATTTGGGTACAGCCAGACAATCCGTGATCACCCTCTCATCACAAGACCCTTAACAACCACATTTATAAAGATCCCTTTCCCAAATATAGTAATATTTATAGGTTCTAGGAAGTAGAAATAGGACCCTGATAGCTTTGGGGCCATCATTCAGTCCACTGCAATCTCCTATCACTGACATGTCAGGCCACCATAACCTCTACTCCATTTGGCAGGTCATTCCTCTAGAGATGCTCTCCTCACCCCATCTGAGCTCTGACACTCTACAACAGGTCACTTTGATGCACAGAAGCTTTTCATCAATGTGCTTAGGCTGCAACTTCCTACATGGGGCCACCTTTCTACTCTTCTCTTCCTGCTTAGGCTTTGACATCTCATGCCATCCTGTCCTCTTAGACAGCCTCTTCTCCCCACTTACAATTTGACACCCTATACCGAGGCAACCTTCTACAGGGACGCCCTCTTCAACATGCTTAGGTTCTGTAACCCTGCACTTGGTTGGGTCTCTAACAGCCCTGCACACAACCACCTCCATGAATTTACCTCAGGTTTCACCACCCTACTCTGCTAGGCCCCATGAACATGAGCCTCAACCTGCCTGGACTCCCACACCCCATGCCTCTCTCTACTCCCTCCCTTTAGACTCCAAAACCCTGTACTAGGCTGTCTTCCCATAGACACACCCTCCTCAGCCCACTTAGGTTCCTGATATACAGTGCCAGGTTGTTCCCACATGGTCCCCTTCTCAAACCTGCTTAGACTCAGGCACCCCAAGCTCAGCGGCACTCCCGTGGAGATACCCTACTCAACCCACTTAAGAAGTAGTCAATCCAGTTAGGCTACCCATTCATGGTGATGCTCTCAAGGTATCTTGAACTGTTCCAAACCCCTGCTCTAGGTCTATCTCTTTGCAGATGCCCTTCCCATTCCACTACCATTCTACATGGACACTTCCTTACTCCACACAGGCTTTGATGGCCCATGCTAGGCCATACCCTGCTACAAGGACACTAAACCTATCCACATGGTTACAACACCTTTTATCAGGCTATTCCTATCTCCCATGTGGACACCATCCTCACCCCTGAGGCAGGCTCCAAAGTCTTGCTCTAGTGCACATGGTCATTGTGCTCAGGTCCACCTCATGGCATTAGGAGTGAATTTTTTCAAGAACCAGAAGGAAAGAAGAGCAAAAATCAGAACTTAGTTATCACTAAATCAGAAATACATAGTCCCCTCTGTTACTTTCATTAAGATTCATTCTTTGGTGTATTTTCTTTCTGATAATTGAGAAGTCTTGTATTAATTTTGTATCTACAACTTTATTAATATCTCTAAAGTTCTATATCTTTAGAAAGGTGTCTGTTAATCTTCTTACCTATAATAAACAATGATAATGGTAAAGACCTCCTTTTACCTTCCTTTGGCCATTGCTATGGTTTGGATGTGTTTTTGTCCCCAACAAAATTCCTGCTGAAGTTTAACTGCCAGTACAACAGTGTTGGGAGACGGGGCCTAACAGGAGGTGTTTGAATAAAGGGGGCGGTATCTCTAAAACAGATTAACGCCTTCTCACTCTTGTGAGATTGGATTAGCTCTCACAGGAATGGGTTAGTTCCCACGACAGTGTATTGTTAAAAGGGAGGTTCTTTCTGTTTGGTCCCTCTTTCCACATGTCTGTTTTAAACTTTTCTGCCATGTTTTGACCCAGTGCATGGCCTCATGCAGAAGCTGAGCATGAATCTTGAACTTCCTAGCCTGCAGAACCATGAGGACTTTGAAGATATTGGTACACCACTTTCTGTGTTGATGCTGATGTGAAGAACCATGAAGCCAATATAATAGTTGCTTTAGATCTTAAGTAATTTACTAGGCTATATTTTACTATTAATAATTCTTTATCAATTTCTCCTAGAACACATTATACTCTTTCAATGGACACTCAAGGATTTAATTCTAGTTTCTTCTTTCTAGAAACGTCTAACATTTTTTTCTGTTCCAATAATATGATTTACTTCTTAAGGGACACCAATTATATGTATACTGAGTCTTCTTTTGCTATTACTTTCTCACCATACTTCAAATCTCCTTTGCTCACTTCTGTTTCACTTAAGTTTCTTCCTCAGTCCTGACCTCCATGTCCTTTACAGCTTTTCAGCAATGTCTAGAATGCTTTTGCTAATTTCAATGAGATCGCTCAGGATTTTTCTCTTCTACTGCTTTCCTAAACTCTGCCTAATCACTTTTACTTCCTTTCTGTTATTATTTCTTCCTTTAGTCTTAATATTTTTGCTTTCTGCTCTTGTTCTACAGAGGTCATTTTTAAATAAATTCTTTAAATTTTTGTACTAAAGTGTTTCTGGTCTGTGTGTTTCATCTGCTTTTTTTCTTGGTTTGGGCTATTCTCTTGGAATATTTGTGTATAAATACTGTACAGTTTCTTTTTTGATTATGACATCACTGAAGGAGTGCTCCTGAACCAGTTTTTTGAGTAAGGTGTTAGAATAGCATTCTAGACTAGCAGGAGGCCTCACTGACTTTCCTTAAGCCACATGTGAAGTGCCTGTGTACATATGTTTCTTTTACTGACAAAGATTATCAGTTACCAGACTACTGAAACATCAAAGCATCTCCTCTATCTTGCAGCAGAAACAAAGATAGCACATGTGCATGTTTTCTGGCAAAGCCCCACCTCCATTGCCTCTCCAAGGTATTATTCACATAGTTTCCCACAGTCAGCTTGTGTACTCCACACCTGTGATTATTCCAAAAGAATCCCTAGTTTTATCCCTTCAAGTTATGTCAACTTCTTGTGAGAACACTGTTCCTTTGCAGGTCTACTTATGTTTATAACAAGAAAATCTAAGTATGC
The DNA here is from genome assembly GCF_030222135.1 of Aotus nancymaae. NCBI lineage: Eukaryota > Metazoa > Chordata > Mammalia > Primates > Aotidae > Aotus > Aotus nancymaae. Next base: position 27,774,010 of record NW_026988455.1, read on the forward strand.
ACTCTTAATATTCTCCCTCTCCTGGGTCCCATTCTATTTTGATTCTGGTTATAAGTGTTTCCTATTTTTAAAGACACTGGGAAGATTCTATTTCCCATATTCCTTATAGATTTTGCTTGGTTTTAGACAGTAGAAACATCAGAGCCATCTTCACTGTACCATCCCCAAACCAGAAATCCTCTTGATTAGACACACATAAGTACATATGTGTTGGTATGTATGGACTTTATTTAAAAAGAGAAAAAATTCTGAACTAAAAGAGTAAACATCTCAAGCTCCTGGCACTAGCACATCATGACCTAGTACTCTCTAATGGCTTGTGATTTTAAAATGAAGTCAGTTCCATCACTGTTGTACAATACACTACCATGGTGGGTAAGTTAAGCCGACTGGGTTGTAACAGCATAGTTTTGTCTTCAGCACCTAGGTCAGTCCTCAGGAAGTTAAAGGAGCCATATCACAGGTAGTGCACCATCATATTCTACGTATTTTAATCTATTTTTAATAAACACAAAATTTTTAACATTTTTTCAGTCACACATGCATGTGGCTCAAGAATCAAATCATTGAACAAGGTTTTCAATAAAACCAATAATCAATCCTCTGACCATCTCTCCACCAAACACCACCATTTCTCCCTTCCCAGAGGCAATCTCTTCCATTTCCTCTTAGTTATCTCTTGTATTTCTTTTTTGGTATTATCTACGTCAAGCTTGTCGAACTTGCAGTCCACAACGACTCTGAATACAGTCTAACACCAGTTCGTAAACTTTCTTAAAACATTGAGTTAGCTGGGCGCGGTGGCTCACGCCTGTAATCCCAGCACTTTGGGAGGCCAAGGTGGGTGGATCACGAGGTCAAGAGATCGAGACCATCCTGGTCAACATGGTGAAACCCCGTCTCTACTAAAAATACAAAAAATTAGCTGGGCATGGTGGCGCGTGCCTGTAATCCCAGCTACTCAGGAGGCTGAGGCAGGAGAATTGCCTGAACCCAGGAGGCGGAGGTTGTGGTGAGCCGAGATTGTGCCATTGCACTCCAGCCTGGGTAACAAGAGCGAAACTCCGTCTCAAAAAAAAAAAAAAAAAAAAAAAAATTGAGTTTTTTATTTTTTAGCTCATCAGCTATCATTAGCATATTTTATGTGTGACACAAGACAATTCTTCTTCCAGTGTGGCCCTGGGAAGCCAAAAGATTGGACACCCCTGTCTGGGCATGGTGGCTCACGCCTAATCCTAGCACTCTGGGAGGCTGAAGTGGGTGGATCACTTGAGGTCAGGAGTTCCAGACCAGCCTGGCCAACATGGTGAAACTCCGTCTCTACTTTTTTAAAAAAAAAAAAAAAGGTTGCTGGGTGTGGCGGTGGACATCTAATGTAATCCCAGCTACCCGGGAGGCTGAGACAGGAGATCACTTGAACCTGGGAGGCAGAGGTTGCAGTGAGCCAAAATCATGCCACTGCACTCCAGCCTGGGCAACAATAGTGAAACTTGGTCTCAAAAAAAAGATTGGATACCAAAAAACAAGCTTATAGTACTCCTTCATTTCTTTTCAGTTTTATACATTATCTTTGACTTCCTCCTACATCTATAGACAACGTCAGAGACCTAACAAGGAGGAAGTCAGAGATAATGTGTAAAACAAAAAACAAGGAGCATTATAAGCATGTACAAATTACATGCCTACATACACTCTGTTCCCTCACCTACAATATAGTTAGATCATAATTTTGGTTATAATCAATATTCAGCATTTGCACCATTATGATCAAGTAAATGAGTTAGCATTAGCACCGCTATGATTTAAGATATCCATTGCCCAGATGTAAAAATTTTAATTTTCATATGCATTCTAAAGCGTAATAATTATCTCATAAGGCTTAATTCAACCCCAAACCATTTGCCAGTTCTCTGAATCTCTTCTGAATACATCAAATGTCACATCGGTCTTATATCCTCAAGATATTTTCCCTAGAGCCGTGAGGCTTCCTCCAAGCTGGACCTGTCCATACATAGTGCTCAGCTATTATCTCGTGTTTTTCTCCCTCCGGCACCATGCGGGGGATTTCCTTCATTATTTTCTTATGGTAGATTCTCATTTTCCCTAAACCCCATGCTTCCCTCTTTCTTGATTTACTTCCATGTTTTAATGGAGCACATCTTCCAAAACTTTTGTGAGATAAATTCTGAGTCTTTAAATGCCTGAAATTATCTTTCCTCAAAATTAAATGATAGTTTGTATATAAAATTCAACATTAGAAACCATTTTCCCCCAAAGTCTGAAATCATTTCTCCAGTGAGTTTCTTTTACTCACAATTCTAATGATATAATTAACATACCACATAACTCACCTATTTAAAGCATACAATTCAATGGTTTTTTACACATTAAAAGAGTTGTAAAACTATCACAATCAAATTTAAAACATTTTCATCACCCTAAGAAAAAACTCTATACCCATTAGCAACTACTCTCTTACCTGCTCACAATTCTTCCCCCAATCCTAGGAAACCACTAATTTACTTTCTGTCTCTATAGACTTGCCAACTCTGGACATTTTATATAAATGGAAATCATACAATACATGGTCTTTTCTGATTAGATTATTCCTTGTAACACAATGTTTTAAAGGTCCTTCAGTACTTCATTTCTTTTTATTTACAAATAATACACCACTAGATGGATATATGATTTTATTTACCCATTCATCCATTGATGGACATTTGGGTTGTTTTTCCCTTTTGGCTATTATGAATAATGCTGCTATGAGCATTAGTATGCAACTTTTTGTATGGATATGTTTTCATTTCCCTTGGATAATTCTATGTTTAACATTTGAGACACTACCAGACTATCTCCAAGAGAACTGTATCATTTTACTTTCCAATCGGTACTGCATTAGGGCTCCAGTTTCTCCACATCCTTGCCAAGACTTTTTTATTATCTTTTTCATTACAGCAATCAAGTGGGTGGGCTGTAGTAACTTTTCATTTTGATTTGCATTTCCCTTATGACTAATGTTGTTGCACATCTTTTCATGTACTTATTGGCCATTTGCATATCTTATTTAGAGAAATATCTGTTCAATCTCTTGCCCATTTTTTAATTCAGGTTTGCTTTTTAAAATCTGGGTGTAAGACTAATGCCTATGTTTTAAGAGTTTTATAGCTTTAGTTCTTAAATTTAAGTCACTGATCCTTTTTGAGTTGACTTTTGCATAGGAGCAGCAGGGGTGGTGGGGAGTATCCAACTTTATCCTCTGGCATGTGGATATCCAGTTGTCTTAGCATCTTTGATGAAAAGACTTTTCTTTCCCCATTGAATTGTCTTGATACTCTTGTCAAATAGCAACTGAGAACATGAGGGTTCGTTTCTGGGCTCTCAATTCTATTCTATTCCACTGATCTGTATCTATCCAGAACTACACTGTCTTCATTGCTATAGCTCTGTGTAAGTTTTGAATTAGGAAATATGATCCTACAACTTTGTTTTCACTTCATTGACTTCTCGTTTCCACCACCGTTGCCACACATGTGATATTCTGTCTTGATTCTTTGTATGTAACTTGGTTTTGCCTCTTTTCTCTTAGAATCTTCTATTTGTTGCCACTATTCTTAAGTTTTATGATATGCCACTTCAGTACAAGTCAATTTTCATCCTGGTTGTGCTGGGTGGCTCTTTATTGGACCTTTCAATCTAGGTATTCATATCATCTGTCTCCAGGAAATTTTCTTACATGTTTGTTTGTTTGTTTTAAAGAGTCTCTGTCGCTCAGGATGGAGTGCAGTGGTACAACCATAGCTCAATGTAGCCTCAACCTCCTGGGCTCAGGCAATCCTCTCATTTCAGTCTCCTGAGTAGCTTAGGACTACAAGGCATGTACCACCACACCTAGCTAATTTTTAAATTTTTTGTAGAGTTGGGGTCGTGCTATGTTGTACAGGTTAGTTTCGAATTTCTGGCCTCATGCAATCTTCCTGCCTTGGCTTCCCAAAGTGCAGTGGGATTTCAGGGATGAGCCACCACATTGAGTGATTTTTTTTTTTTGTTTATTGCTCCTATTTCCTAATCTATATTTCTGGAACAACTTATATTAGTTTATCCTTTATTTATTTATTTACCTTTATTAAATAGTAGACCTTTCTTGACTAAGCCTAGTATAATCTTTATCCTTCCTATTTTTCACCTTTTCATTTTTGGCTCTAAGATTTCTGCAACTTTGTGTTCTAAACTATCTATTTTTGTCATTTCTGCTCTTCTTTTTTTTTTTTAATTATATTTTAAGTTCTGGGATATATGTGCAGAACATGCAGGTTTGTTACACAGGTATACATGTGCCACGGTGGTTTGCTACACCCATCAACCCGTCATCTACATTAGGTATTTCTCCGAATACTATCCCTCCCCTTGCCTCCCACCTCCTGTGATCTTCTATTTTCAATCTCAAAGAACATATTCTCCTTTTTTCCTTTCATACAGCATCCTATTTTTGTTTTACATATGTATTGATTTTTCTCATTTCTCTTAAGGTATTTTGTTTGCTTGCCTGTTTTATTCTCTTTCTTTTAGGCTAGAGATTTCCACCTTTAACTATATACTCAGATTTTAAACTAGAGCACACACACAAAAAACCATTAAGAGCACTGTGGGCTAGGTGTGGTGGCTCACGCCTGTAATCCCAGCACTTTGGGAGGCCGAGGCGGGCAGATCACAAGGTCAAGAGATCGAGACTATCCTGTCTAACATGGTGAAACCCCGTCTCTACTAAAAAAAAAAAATACAACAATTAGCTGGGTGTGGTGGCGTGCGCCTGTAGTCCCAGCTACTTGGGAGGCTGCGGCAGGAGAATTGCTTGAACCTGGGAGGCGGAGGCGGCAGTGAGCCGAGATCACGCCACTGTACTCCAGCCTGGTGCCTGGTGACGAAGAGAGACTTTGTCTCAAAAAAAAAAACAAAACAAAAAGCACTGTGAACATAGATTGAGCTTTCAACCAAGCCATTTTATCAGGAGAATTGCTGATATTAACATATTTAGATTCTGCTGTTGTTTTTCCCCACCTCTTGGGCTTGTCAGATTTCCCTAAGGAGAATCTTCTAAACTTTTAAGTGTAGAACATGTGACTGGCTACCCTGTTCTGAAAGAGAGAGGAGAGGAGCAGAGGGGGAAAGAAGGTAGTTCACAATAATAACTACTTAACTTTCACTTAACTCTTTTATAATGTGTACCCTTCATCTCGGCCTCTTATTCCCTCAAGTACAGAATCCCTCTATCCCCTTCCTCCAGAGAGTAACTTTTAGTACTGTGAGGTTCAGGAATGTCACTCAGCAAAAAGGAGGAAGAAATTTCTGCTTCTAAACAGATTATCAACCAGTTCTCATGTTTTCAGCTAAATTCTCATACCCATTTCCAGAAGTATCTGGCAAACTAATAATGCAGCCTTCAGGGGATCCACAGTATGAACTGGGTTGCCTTCGACTTCCTCTATCAGTGCTAAGAATACAATTATTTGGAGATAACTAAGTCAGGGTCCTTCTGTTTTCCAGCTTCTAAAATAATTTTACTGCTATTTTCTCCTTTCCCTGTCTTTTTCATCTTTATCAGTTATGCCTTGAAAGAAAAAATTATTTCTTAATTGCTTGTGATTTCAGAAAGCAAATACATGTGTTCAACCCACCAAGTTTAATTAGGTATCCATTAATTTATTTTTAAAAGATGACAAGTCCTCTTGAAACTGTGTACTAGATTTGAAAATACACTCCCCAAGAGTATCTACTAATTTCAGGCAACATAAATTTAAATATGTTATTTCCAATGGCAACTGTTAAAGATGCTTATAATCTAAAGGGTAAACTAGACCCAATTCACAGATAACTATGAGCGAACATGGAGAGAAAAAAATATTTTGACAAATAGAACTAGGAAAGTCTCACTGGAGGAGGTGATGTGAACATCACTTTAAAGGATGAGCTAAAATTCCACAGATATATAAAAAAGAACTGTAAAATTCAAGACAGCATAAGCAAAAACAAAGAATAATATCTGCTTCACTGGGTTTTTTTGCTCCTTTCTTCCTTCAACAACGATATAACCCAAGGTCACATCTTTGAACCCAGCAAGCCCCAAGTAAACACATCTACTCCCTCATAAGCACTGAAAATGACTCCAAAATCTGTTTTTCTATCCATTTTCCAGAGCCAAATATTTATTTTAATAGTAGAGTGCTCTATGTAACCGCATCAAAAAATCCCATTATCAGTAAGGTGCTCTCCTTATCCACTTCCAAAACCACTTTTGCATTCTGCATCTTCATAAAGATATTACCAAGCATTGAGTAAATGTACAGCAAGTAATTCTCAGATCAAGTTTGATTATTCCTACTTTCTCCCTTAATGCCAGTTTACAATTCACACTGAATATATGCCTTCAATGAGAAGCTAAAATGAATGCTCAGTGACTTCAAGATTTACACAGCCATTTTGTCACCAGCTAGAGTTGTAATATAACCAGAAGGCAAAATGAGTAGAGACCGAAACTAATCTATACTATTATTTTCTCATCATTCTTCTATTAGAATAGACATTAGGAAAGCATTAACTTTTTTATTATAGAATTGCATGGCTTATGATTAAGGGATAATTACAAAGTTAAATTAAGCCAGCTAAAAGATATTATACACATAAGCACAGGATGAGTACTCCTTAAATTTAAAATTTTACCTGCTTAGTCGTAAGATTACATTTTTTAAAGGTTTATTCAAGCTAATTTTATGTAAACAACTTTCCTGAAGCCTGTCAGCAGACTGTAAAACCAGAGTAATAGAGAAGATCACATGCACAAACTATTTTTAGCACTGGTCTGAAATATAGGAAAGTCCAAGCTGTAGCTACTAACAATCACATGGCAATTATCATCTCAGAGTTTGCTTGATTACAGATATACAGCAGAATAGCCCAGGAGTAGACAGACATGGCAAAAGGAAACATCCAGACTCTAATCATCTGGAAGATTCTTGCTTCGCATCATCTTGTTGATAAACCAACAAACAAATTACTATGAAGTCATTTATTATATAGTGGTTTTCATAAAAGTATTATTGTTGTAGATTTCAAAGCATTTAAGAGCTGTGGACATTTTATCCCTCTCTGTAAACATGTACTACTAAGTTTCTATACATAACCATCTTGTTATGTCCTATGGTACAGAATGCCACCTAGTCACTCATCCTATAACCAAACAAACACAAATTCAGCACAACTAGTAGAAACATAAAAATTATGACAATACTGATTTCCTAACCCAAATGACCTTCTGGGTTGCTCTGTTACCTAACATTTTAGTAAGGAAAAAAAAATTTATAGGAAGGGGAACACAATGCCTGTCTCTAAATGTAGGGTAGGTATGGAAAAGGAAAGAGGTGTGAATCAGTAAAAACTTGCCTTTCTAGTCACAAAACTGACAACCAGGTAACACTAATTCGAAACATATAAATTTATCTTCATCTCTACTGGAATGGCCAAGTAGTTGAGGAGGAAAAAAGGATATAGTCTTGTTTTAATGAGTTTTAAGAACAATCAAAATTGCTACACAGTATCTAAAATGTTAACCCACTGTAAACTTTATAACAGAGGTACACTATTCTTTTTATTTTAAGGCATAGTTCATAAGTAAAATCTGAGTGCCAACAACATGCCAAGCGGGGTGATACACAAGAAGGGAGTGTCTGGCCTAAAAGTGCTCAAAATCTCAAAGACAAATGGGTAAAAAACTAAAATACAATGTACTAAAAAAAAAATCTAACAAAGGCCTGTATGAATGCAGTGAGAACACAGAGGGTATGGAAATATATATTTGGTCTTCCTTCTTGTTTCCTAATATAACCCCTAAAATCCTTAGATTCTCCAAGTGCTGTCTTTTGGTATGCTAATGACTGACAGCTTCAGGGTGGGGCAGATAATCAGAAAGACAGAGGCATGATTAGAGGGTTGGGACTTTCAGCCCCACCCCACATCTTCCAGGGATGAGAGAGAGGCTGAAGGTCAAGTTGATCACCAATGGCCAAAGGTTTAATCGATCATGCTATGTAAAGAAGCCTCCATAAAAACTAAGAGGACACAGTTCAGAGAACTTCCAGGTATCCGAAAATGTGGAAGCTCCTAGGAGACAGTATACCCAGGCAGGGCATTGAAGCTCCAAGACCGTTACTCATACCTCACCCTATGCATCTCTTCATCTGCATCCTTCATAATAGCCTCCACAATAAACCAGTAAACACAGTAAGTGTTTCCCAGAGTTCTGTGAGTTGCTAAAGCAAATTAGCTGAAACCAAAGATGGTGTCATGGGAATTCTGACTTAAGCCAGTGGGTCAGAAGTTCTGGAAACCCAGACTTGGCAACTGGTGTTTGGGAAGGAAGAGCTGTCTTGGGGACTGAGTCCTCAACCTGTGGGACCTGGCATTACCTCCAGGTAGAGAGTGGAGGTTGGAGTTTGTATTTTCCACACAAACCACCACAAACACTCCTTCAATGCGAGGTTAATTAGAGGGCACCCAGCTGATCTGTGTGAAACATTTTGATCACACAAGTCTGAACTGATGACTGCTGTGGTGGTATGAGAGCAGAGGAAAAACACAGATTGAAAGTTTCTCCAAAACAGAGAGAATATCTAGGCCTGCCTGGTGTTCAGAGTAGATTGTATAATGGAGGTGATGATCTCTCAGACAAAAGAGTAAAGAGAAGAGGTGATCAAAAAGGTGACTCATTGTTAACATTGAAATGGCCTTTGCAAAAATTATGAGAAACCTGACACAGCTGATTCCATCTTGCTTTTAAACTCACAAGCTAACTGTCTTTGCTCATTCCTGGTATAGACTCAGCAACTATGGGAGAAATTTAGTTTACAATTTAAAATAAAGATAACTGTCCCTTCCTGAAACTAACCTCCTCTCCTTACTCGTCCCCTGCCCACCAAACTATTCTTCAACAACTCTAGTGCCCAAATTCTCAGGGAGGAAGATTTCTGAACGGCTCTCATCCTTCCACTTGGCTGACCCCATGATAATTAAACTCTTTCTCTGCTGTTCTCATTGCACTGGCTTTTCTGGGCAGCAAGAAGAAGCTCCCAGGCTCTAACATCTCAGCATGGACATAAGAGAGGACACATATTCCGAGTCTAAATAGTAATACACAGGAAATGGCCAAGTTCTACAGTATTGTTTTTCAGTTTAATATATAGAAAGGAGAACCTAAATACTGTAAGTCTGTGGAGTAAAACATTCCAAGGTACAAGACTGACTTGAAAGAAATTTTAGTATAAGCTAAGTACTATATATTTTGGATGGAAAAAAAGAAAAGAAAGTAGGAGAAAATTGAACAATTACCTCCTTTTGTAGTATCATTCTGGGCCTGGATGCCATGATGCAATGAATTATGAATGGCAGAAAGAAGATCTGCTGCTTGAACCATCAATTTTTGAGCTTCTGCAACAGCACTGGTCTAGCAAATAAATCACCAAAAACATTCTTACATATTCTTTCACTGAAAGATATACATTAAATAGGAAAATCCTATAAACAATAATGAAATTAAATGCTTGCTGTAATGACATTGGTTTTCATAAACTATGCACTTAATACAGGATGTCCAGATTCTGTTAGGATAGAAAATGTTTTTTAACTCACATCTATAACATGTAGGATTCATTTAAAAATAACAGAAAATATCAGCCAGGCATGGTGGCTCACGCCTGTAATCACGGCACTTTGGGAGGCCGAGGTGGGCAGATTATGAGGTCAGCAGATCGAGACCATCCTGGTCAACACAGTGAAACCTTGTCCCTACTAAAATGCAAAAAATTAGCCGGGCATGGTGGCATACGCCTGTAGACCCAGCTACTCAGGAGGCTGAGACAGGAGAATTGTTTGAACCCAGGAGGCAGAGATGGCAGTTAGCTGAGATCGCGCCACTGCACTCCATCCTGGGTGACAGAGTGAGACTCTGTCTCAAATAAAATAAAATAAGATTAAAACAATAGAAAATATTTCTGGTTTACTTTAATAATTTTTTTAACAATAAAAACCAAAGATGCAATCAACTAGAAAATGAAAATTTTTTCAACAATGCTACTATGTCATTCATCAAGGTGGGGGGAAAATGGGGAAAAAAAGAATTACAGAAGTTAATGGTAAAAATTGGATTCCTACTCACATTTATAAACTATTCACAAATTAATCTGTAATTGACTTGAATTCGTGCAAAAATACAAAAAAGAAAAAATCTTCACTATCTAGGGCTCGCTTGTGGTTCTATACAAATCCAAGAGTTAATTACGTAACTGAAGGTAAGAATAGCCCTACCTAAAATTTTTACTTCCTCCTTTTCAATTCACAAAATATGACAACCTATAAGCAATCTCAGCTTCCAATGTATTATTTACAAATAAATAATATAACATAAAATTCATGTGACTTCTTCAGAAAGTCATGAGGGTTACTCAGATATAAATATACCAAATGCTGAGTTCTGTATATCTGAGATCAGGAGCATTTCAAGGGAAAAATTTCAGAACTGTTTCACTCAGGCATGACATCCAAAATCACTAAAACAGATAGATATGTTAACTGTCCTTACCTCTTTCTTAGTAAAGGCTATAAGCACTGTCAGTAACACACGAGTAAATTTCACTCTGCTGAATACTGCTAAACACTGTTGGTGCTAAAAAAACAAGAAAGGACTAGAAGTTAAAAGATGCAAAGCCCATGAAAGGAATTTCATTTTAGTTATATTAACTCCTAAATCTCAATGTTAATAATTTACTACATTACAGACACCTGCACTTACAGGCTTTTAAATGCCTGAAAAATGAGCTGCAGAAAACAAAGCCTATTCTTTTGAAATAGGAATGTAAAGTTTCTATATCAACAGGACAGATCTTTTCCTAAGTCAAAAGTTACACTATTATCTCAAAAAAACTCATTTTGTCTGCATTTTAAAAAGGACTGATTAAAATGTGCTTTAAGCAGAGTCAGAAAATTTAGAATCTTGACAAAGGTTCAGCAACTTTTGATACTGTTGAGCTGTGATGCATCATCTGTGAAAGATTGTATTTTTCTTCCTACCTCACAGGAATACTGAAGAGTTTTGAAATCATGTATTTGAAAGAGCTGTATTATCATTCTATCAAAATAAATACAAGGGAAATAAAATCCCTTGCAATGTCCAATTTTTAAAGAAATACCTTAAAAAGGGCTTCCATAAATTATAACGCAGTTCATAAAACTACAACATTAACAGGTAGACTTCTCTGATATTATCTACCAGAAAATAAGTTCAATTACTTCTAGTTCAACTTCTGGATCTCTTTCTTCTCCTTGTCGACTTCGAGTACTCTAAAATTTTAAAAAAGGTGAATTAAACACAAACCTGAAAAAATATTACATTATAAATATATAAGGTAAAACAGTAATTTTTTGAATATACATGAGAATCTATTTTTGGGAAAAACAGTTGGAGAAAAAACGTTCTGTCTAGTATTTATGTCCTCCTATTAATCCTAAATCAGAAAGGTCATTTTAACATAAATTATAAAGATCATGCAAAAGAATTAAGTATTGAAACAGCAAAAGCAAAATAATGAAATAACATAAGCAGAAGAATATGGCACATAGTACATTTTCCTTTCTTAACTGAAATTCCTGATGCTGTCAAAACTAACCCTGTTAGAAAAAAAACTGTAACCTTTACAAAAATCACATAATGAGACAATAAAGTTCAATGGTTAATACCAATCTGTTTTACACTAAAATACAAACTATCTTAATACAAAAGTTACTGTGGACAATGTCATTTGACCAAATACCACAGAAAGATCTGCTAGAAGTTGTGGGTTCTAGCCCTAAAGCTGCCATTTACATGCCTTTTAGTAAAGCTAAGACACAGGTTACTTAACTCCTTTGATCTGTATTTTCCTCGTCTAAAAGTGGGGCACTCTGTGTGCCTAATTGCCCAATTCACTGAATTGTAAAAATAAAAAAAAAAGAATATGAAGTTTGACAAACATACTGTTATACTAGTGTTCATCCTGGCCAACATGGTGAAACCCTGTCTCTACTAAAAATACAAAAATTAGCTGGACGTGGTGGTGTGTGCCTGTAGTCCCAGCTACTCGGGAGGCTGAGGCAGGAGAATTGCTTGAACCCAGGAGGCAGAGGTTGCAGTGAGCCGAGATCGTGCCACTGCACTCCAGCCTGGCGCCTGATCGAGACACTGTCTCAAAAAAAAAAAAAAAAAAAAGAAAAAAGAAAAAAAGTAGAAACATAATGTTTCCCCCTTTTTAATCTCTATGAAAAGCAGCAAATCATCAAGGTCATCTAGAAGGTTTTCACCCGATGTGGGATATCACCATTTACTGAGCTCACCTACTGTGTTCCAGACACTGTACCAGCTATTAAAGATACAAAGGTGAAGAAGATAGTCCTTACCTTTGAGGAACTCAAATAGTAGTGGGAGAAAAATACTATTCTTAAAATAGCATAGTAAAAATCTAAAACATTGGCAAAAAGTTGAAAGAGCTGAGTGGGTTAAATTTTAATACACTCATCTCTCTGTATCCACAGGGTGGATTCAAACAACCGCTGATTGAAAGTATTCAGAAAAAAATGTTTTTAAATAACATTAAAATATACAAATTTTAAAAGTATAGTATAACTATTTACAGAACATTTATAACATATTAGATATTATAAGTAATCTAGTGATGACTTAAAGTATACAGGAGAACATGAACAGGTTATATGCAAATATCAACCATTTTATATAAGAGACTTGAGCATCCTTGAATTTTGGTATCCACAGGGGTCCTGGAAACAATGCCCTGAAAATACTGAGGGATGACTGTACTTGAAAATGACATTAATTTATCAGAAACTCCTCTAGCAGTGTTCAAATTCATTACCAAAAACATGCAAAGCACATACAGGAGAAAGGTGGTTCTACACACTAGTAATGAGGTAAAGTTAACCTGACATTTAGAGGTGTACTGTTTCTACACCAAAGAGAAAACATATATACCTTTACTCTTCTTTGCATGTCATCCTCCACATCTTTTAGCATGCCTAGAAAAAGAAACAATAAGTTTTAAAAGGAAACAAATGAAAATGTAAAACTTGTGAATTATCTGTAAAAATAATTTTACCTGTAACTCGAAGATCTGTCACACTGTTAGCCATTTTAAATCCGTAAGTCATTGACTGAAAATCTTCCTATACAAAAAGGGAATAATCAGGCTCATGAATAGTAACAAAACCTTGAATAGTGGCAAAATATAACACTTTTCTTTATATTTCTCTTGCAAAATCACTATTTAATAAAGAAACAGAAATGGAAAGTCATTCTGCTTGTCTAAATATTGTTAAGATACACCCAAGCTTTTCTTGAAGGTACACACTTAAAACACCATATTCTAATGTTGTCTCTGTCCTTACTTTCAATTGCTCATCCTTAGGCAATTTAATATGCTCATTTGTCATATAAGGGTAATGCTTATGAAAATATTGCAAAGTAATAATTCTCACAAAGTAGTCTCACATTCACAGGTGAACAGTAAATATCTAATAATTACTGTTCAATGACTGGGCTGCAAAATTCAGATAAGACTACTTCAAAAATTATTAAGTGCCTGCTTACACAGTTAATATTTCTCAAACAGAATTATTCAAAGTGATAGCAAAACCGTGTTCCACTATAGTCCATTGGAAGGAAAAAGTTGAGTCGTTCAGACATATGACCCCCATTCCCCAAATCATTTTTTCTTTTTTTTTTTTGAGATGGAGTCTCACTCTGTCACCCAGGCTGGAGTGCAGTGCCACAATCTTGGCTCACTGCAACCTCCATCTCCTAAGTTCAAGCAATTCTCCTGTCTCAGCCTCCCGAGCAGCTGGGACACCGCCATGCCAGGCTAATTTTTTGTATTTTAGTAGAGACGGGGTTTCACCGTGTTGCCCAGGCTGGTAGCCAAACTTCTGAGCTCAGGCAATCTGCCTGCCTTGGCCTCCCAGAGTGCTGGGATTACAGGCATGAGCCACTGCGCCCGGCACTGCAGAGTCATTAACTAATTAACTGACTTTCTGGACTCCCTTTGAAGAAAATATATTTACTATCATCTGGCTGATTTGATTAACAAGTTATAAGCCCATTAAAAGTGTTTCTGCCTACTATAATTCCTGTAAAAACATAGACAGGGCTGGGCACAGTGGCTCACGCCTGTAATCCCAGCACTTTGGGAGGCCAAGGCAGGTGGATCACCAGAGGTCAGGAGCTTGAGACCAGCCTGCCAAATATGGTGAAACCCTATCTCTTCTAGAGATACAAAAAAACTGGCCGGGCGTGGTGGCATGTGCCTGTAATCCCAACTATTTGGGAGGCTGAGGCAGGAGAATCACTTGAACATGGGAGGCAGAGCTTGCAGTGAGCCAAGATCGCGGCATTGCACTCCAGCCTGGGCAACAGAGCAAGACTCTGTCTCAAAAAAAAAAAAAAATGTAATAGGCAGTTTCAAAGGTGCTGGAGCTACAGTAAAATTTCTGGATTCTTAAAAGAAACAGTGACCATCAAATTCAAGTGAGGTACTATATCCCATAAACAGTAAGAAAATAAAGTCAATGTCCTAAGTCTCAAACAACTCAGTGGTATTTTATATGACTCACGTGATCGAGTCAAAAAAAAAAAACAAACCTCATCACATTACAGAGCTATATAAGTTTATCCTCTAGATGAAGTATATACTTTGTCTCTACTTGGACATCAAACATGATTCTCAAATTTTACATCTCCAAAAAGGAGCGAGATGCCCACTTTCCTAATGTTTACAGTATCACTAAATGGCACTATTATCTATCTACAGTTGCTGAGGCGGAAACCCTGGCCTCGACTCCTGTCATTTTTCTACATCCTGTATCAAATCCATTAGAAAACACTGTAGGCTTTATCTTCAAATTGTAGTCTAACTACTTCTCACCCTTTCACAGCTATCTCTAGTTTTTTTTTTTTTTTTTTTTTTTGAGACGGAGTTTTGCTCGTTACCCAGGCTGGAGTGCAATGGCGCGATCTCGGCTCACCGCAACCTCCGCCTCCTGGGTTCAGGCAATTCTCCTGCCTCAGCCTCCTGAGTAGCTGGGATTACAGGCACGCGCCACCATGCCCAGCTAATTTTTTTGTATTAGTAGAGACGGGGTTTCACCATGTTGACCAGGATGGTCTCGATCTCTTGACCTCGTGATCCACCCGCCTCGGCCTCCCAAAGTGCTGGGATTACAGGCTTGAGCCACCGCGCCCGGCCGCTATCTCTAGTTTAAGTCACCACTATCACTCACTCTCATCACCACCTCCAGACAACTCCCCCACCTACCACCTTAGTCGCTGCTATAATTTATACACCAGCACAAGGCTGAAGGATTGTCTGAAAATAGGTCAGATCATGTCACTTCCTATTCAAGACCTTTCAATAGTTTTCTACCTCACAGTAAAATCCCAAAGCCCATCATGGCTTCTACAGCCCTACATCACATGGCCCTGGTCTCCCTCACCAACCTTATTTCCTACCCCTCCACATTCACCACACTGCAGTCTGACAGGTCTTTCTTGTTGTCATTCAGACATATCAAACACATTCTCCTCTCAGGATTCCCATATCAAAAGGATTTTCTTCAAAATATTTATAAGTCTTCATCCCTTACTATATTCCAGCCTCTGTTCTAATGCCAATTCCTCAAATAGAGATTTCCCTGTGCATTCTAAGGCAGCACCCTCCACCATTTTATATCCCCTTATCCTGCTTTACTTTTCTTCATGGCACTTATCACCACCTGATATTATACATGTATTTAATTACATATACATTGACTACCTGTCCCAAGAAAGGTATAATACATGAGATCACGGCTTTATTTGCTGCTTTACCTCCAGGACTTAGAAGAGTGCTAAACAGACTTCCATTCAATAAGTAAGTGTTCAACGAATGACTTATTCCAGGGCAGGAGTCATACACTCAAAAGGCAGGTTATCTTCCTAAATACATCTGGCTGGTTACAACATACACTAGGGAATGGTAGAGACTGGCAAATTGGAAAACATATGCTTCATTTAAAAGGAGTCAGCCACTACTTATCCTGTTGTGGCTATGAATGAATACAGGGCCAGTGTGGTCAGGTCTCCTAATTTTTTTGAAGAAAAATCTAGGTTTTTCTTTTTCAATGTAAAATATTCCCCCACTACTCCTCTGCCTTTTCCCTTTTTTTTTTTTTTTCTTTTTTTGAGACAGGGTCTCGCTCTGTCACCCAGGCTCAAGTGTAGTGATGCAAACTCAGCTCACGGTAACCTCCACCCTGCCCTGGACTCAAGCAATTCTCCCACCTCAGCCTCCTAGGTAGCTGGGAATACAGGCATGCACCACCTTACTGGGCTAACTTTTTTTTTGTATTTTTAGTAGAGATGGGGTCTCGCCATGTTGTCCAGGCTGGTCTCAAACTCCTAAGCTCAAACAATCCACCCACCTCAGCTTCCCAAAGTGCTGGGATTACAGGCATGAGCCACCACACTCAGCCTCATCTTCTTATTTTTAAAAAACTAGACCAACACTGTGTAGGAAAAAAAACCAAAAATATCCATAAACCTTATCTGTAAGTTTGCTAAGAAGAGTCTAAGGAAAACTATCTTTCTGGAAGAACACCACAGGTCCTCGGTATATAAACCTCAGTAATAGGAATTTTATCTAAGTTATTAGATAAGAGAGAGCAGAAGAGTCATGTAAACAGCCTGCTACCATTAAAGATCACTCTTGAAGATTTGTGGACTTGAGGACAGAAGTCAGAGCGAAACTAGGGAGACCAGACATTGGACTCTATTCAACAGTCCAAGTAAGAGCTGATGATGACTTGGATTGGGATTGCAATAGTGGGGAGGGTAGGAAGTTGTTAAAATCAGGATATATTTCAAAGGTAGAGCTAACATGATATGCTGATGAAATGAATGTGAATATGAGGTAAACTGTACAACAGAGCATCATTTTTAGGGTTTTGGTCTAAGCAAGTGATGGTACCATTTCCTTGGATAAGGCAGTCTCTGGAAGGAGCAGGTGTTAAGGGCAGAAATGAAGTACAATTTTGGTTATATCAAGTTTGTAATTTATTCGGTCAACCAAGTGGAGATTTCAGATTTCACCTGCTTGAAACTGGAAGTCAGGAAAGACTCAAGGATAGAAGTGTAAATTTGAACTTCATCAGTGTATAGTTAGCTGATATTGAATGCCACAGAACTAGAGAAAATCAGCCAACCTAGGGAGCGGTTATGGAGAAGGGAGGGAGTTCATGAATACTCTAGCAATTAGACAAGCAAGCACAGGAACTGGACTAACCAGTAAGGCAGAAAGAAATCCAAAAGACGGGTATCAAGAAACCAAACAGAAAAAAATATTTCACAGTGTGTCTACTGGGTCTAATGATGCTTACAGGTTGGAGAGGGAGGAGTGAGAACACTGAATTTAGCAAGATGGCTAAAGACCAGTTCTCTGTAGTGGTGGTGAAGAATGTGCCTTTGGAGTAAATAAAGAGAAAATGAAAGAAGAAGTAAAATAAGCAAATCATTAAAGAAGTTTATCATGGTGAGTAGCTGAGAAATGGGATTGCAGATACAAGAAGCCATGGGATCAGGGAAACTGGTGTTTTCAAATGAATGTAAAAAATGTTTACATGCCAGTAAGAGTACTCGAGTAATGAAAGAGGGACTAGTAATGCAATACAAAGATTTATTAACTGTAGTAGGCAAAAGGGTATGGAATCCGGAACATAAGTGGAGGAGCTGAGCTTAGACTGTTTTTAGGAATACTTTCATCTTAACAGGAGAGAAGACAGAGTTTGCGAGTATCAACAAACAGGTTAGTGCTTATGATAGTGACAATATGAAACCTTTGAGATTAAGTTGCAGACTATGATGCCCCTTTATTTCTAAATAGTTTAGTGTGATTTCCTAAAAACAAAATCTTCTTCTTGCATAACCACAGTACAATTACCAAATACAGAAATTCATGTCTCTAACCTCCTTTAATCTGGGGTATTTCCTCTGCCTTAACGTTCGCATCTGACATTTTGAAGTATGTTTTCAAACGGTACTTCAAAGTAGCATATTTTGAATAGTACTTTGTACTATACAGTCATTTTGTAATATATCCCTCAGTAATGGGTGTGCCTGATGTTTCTTCAAGATTAATAGTTATATCATATTTGATAGGAATATCACAGAAGTGATGTTGTGTCCTTCCCAGAGCACTGTATCAGTAGGCATATATCAATCTGTACAATTACTGATAATACTGGCCACTTAACTAAGGTGCTATATGCCAACTTTCTCCATGACAAAGTTATCATTTTTCCTTTTATAATTAATAAGTATCTGGTAGAAAGATATTTTGAGACTAGGTACATATCCTGTGTCTCATTATACTTTTGTCCAGTAGTTTTAGCATCATTTGATGATTGCCAGAAATAATTATTTAAAAACTGTACTCTTCACAAAATACTATGCAGCCAAAACATTAATATTTTAGATATACTGAGTTAAATAAAATATAGCATTAAAATTATTTTCACCCATGGCCACTAGAACACTAAATTGAACTATTCATGTGGCTTACACTGTTTTTCTATTGTATGGTTCTGGTTTACCGAATGAGATGACAGACAAGAACCACCAGTGAGGTAGCAAACCAGGAAAGAAAAGCATCTTAAAGGCCAAGCAACGTATGTGTTTTGAGGATAGAGTGATGACTAGGTCAAAATCTGCTGATAATTCAAGTTTAAGACCAAATCTAACCACTGGGTTTAACACTGAGGTCTTTGATGACTGTGACTCAGTAATTTTGGTGAAAGGTGTAAAGCCTGACTGAAGCAGAGAGAGAAAGAAGAAAACCAGTGACAGTGAGTATAAACACATTTTTTTTAAAAAAAGAGACAGGGTCATTCGACTGCCCAGACTGGAATGGAGTGGAAATTGTAGCTCACCATAGTCTCAAACTCCTGGGCTCAAGTGATCTTCCTGCCTCAGCCTCCCAAGTAGCTGGGACTACAGAGGTGTACCACATCACCATGCCTGGCTAGATTTTTTATTTTTTTGTAGAGACAGGGTCTTGCTATGTTTCCCAGTCTGTGTGTACCCCTTTTAAATAGGATCTGGCTGAAAAGAAGAATTAAGGTACGTGCAGAAGATGAAGGACAATATTACGCTAAGAAATGATAGATTTAACAAGAGTAATATAAAGCACATTTGTAAGCTGATGTAGATGATCTAGCAGAGGGGTAAATTCATTATGCAAAGAACACAGGAGACAATTGCTAGAGTAATACCTTTGAAGATAGAATATGAGATCAATGCACAAGCAGATGTTATCACCCTTAAGAATAAAGAAGATCCATCTACATAACACAAAAGCAGAAGAACATAGGGCACATGTAGACAGGTGGGAAGACTACTTCTATTTATATGGCAAATAGCAACTTACCAAATAAATGTGAGGGTAGGGGAAACTTTTTTTTTTTTTTTTAAGACATACCAGGTCTTAAAATCTACCTTCTTGCCTCTCTGAAGAGCTGGAGATATTCCACCAAGCAAAATAATAAAGGCATGTGGGCCAGATAACAAGGGACCTAACAAAACAGAGAGGGAAATAAATTCCTAGGAGAACAAATAACAAAAAACTACAATGACACAGTTGTGTAGTGGGCCTAGAACACAAGTGATGCAGCCTGAAACTAGAGAACAAGAAGACTTCAAGAGGAGCGTTTTCAAAAAAATATATACAACTGACAGATTACCTGATAGGTTTCACAATAATGGGCAAAAAAAAAAAAAAAAAAAAAAAACTGGGGAGAAGTACATAGAAAACTAAGCAAATAAAAAAGAAGAGACAGTATATAAGCATATACCACTTTGGCTCATCTCTCATTAATATTTACATAATCACAGTAATATCAAGGCTGCATAACGATTTGGGGCAAGGGCAGGGGCAATATATGATATATTCTGATCTATTCTAAGATTATCATAGCTAAAGTTAGAAAATCCTTAAATCTAGAAGTTAGCATTTAAGATTATCCAGATATACGAAAATAATATGGAACTGTAAAAACAAAGAGCAGAGACCACATCACCATGCCTGGCTAAATTTTTTATTTTTTTGTAGAGATGGGGTATTGCTATGTTGTCCAGGCTGTGTGTATCCCTTTTTAAAAGGATCTGGCTAAAAATAAGAATTAAGGTGATTCTCCTCGTAAGTCTTGTAGGCTATTTAACTTATTAAACTACATACGAGTATTAGTACTTTTATTAAAATGTACATACACGCACACCCCACTTAAAATTTTCACACAGCAAATATGATGAGGATACCTGTTTTTAGGAAGATAACTGGTGGTCACATGGAGAATGCACTAGAAAGAAAACACTGGACCAGAGAGAAGAGTTCAGAAACTCTCCAAAGTTTCTCCAAAGAAGCCAAATCTAAAGTTGATAAACTAAAGCAAAAAGGATGAGAGAAAAGAAAAAACAGTGTCCTGATTCGAGGCATCTGCAAGCCAAAGCAAAATAACCTGGATGTAGGGGGTAAGAGGAAAGAGGTAATCAAAGATAACACTTGCAGTACGATATTACAAGACACAGAATGCAAAGGAAAAGTGTTTTGACAGGGTTCCCATTTTGCACATGTAAGCAAGATGTTAAGAAAGAAACCTGAAAATGTCTCCAGATCAAAGACATACCTGAGGTCAAAATACACCAGCAGCTAGGAACTCCAGAAACATTCAATTAAAATAAATAATTTGCTAATTATAAACCATTCTTTCTTATTCATCACTAGGTCTCTTGAAGAGTTTTTACTAGGTCATCAGTATGTTTTTCTAATTATATAAGACTAAAACAAACTTATCTGGAAAATCTGAAATATTTAGCAAAATGAAGAAAATAGAATCTTTTGGCCCAGGAGCAAACTTCTGGATTAATCTCTTTCCAGTTTTATTTTTACATAGTTGGCTACAATGCTGCTTTTTTTAACCTTCTGACATATGCATTTCTCCATGTTATTAAGCACTCTTTCATCATGTTAATAACTACATACTTAATATACATAATTATGGATAATAAATTATCCATAATTTATTTCAACCAGAACCCTAATGGTGGCATTCTGGTTGGGTCAATTGTTCACTACTGAAAACTCTGGTTAACATATTTCGGCATAAAGTGCCCACATTTCTAATTACTTCCTTTTTTGTTACTGTTGTTGAGATGAAGTCTCGCTGTCACCCAGGCTGGAGTGCAGTGGTATAATCTCAGCTCACTCCAACCTCCAACTCCCAGGTTCAAGCAATTCTCTCATCTCAGCCTCCCAAGTAGGTATGACTATAGGCACATGCCACTATGCCCAGCTATGTTTGTATTTTCAGTAGAGACAGGGTTTCACCATGTTGGCTAGTCTAGTCTCAAACTACTGACCTCAGGTGATTCGCCCGTCTTGGCCTCCCAGAGTGCTGGGATTATAGGCGTGAGGCTCAATGCCTGGCCTAATTATTTAAGGCTGAGTTATAGAGGTGAAATAACTAGTTTAAATGATACCAGTATTTTTAAGATTCTTGATATACATTTTATTAAACTGTTTGCCAAGACAGCTATGCTAATGTACTCCCACTAGTAAAAACTCAAGTGTTAACTTACTGCACCCCTGCCAACATTGAACATTTTCATTTTTAAAATTATATTGATGAAAATGAATCAATTCCAGGAGCTGGGAAATCTGAGATCAAGAAGAGGGTGGGGTTAAAAAAAAAAAGAAAAAATCAAACTACTCATTTTTATTTATATTTCCTGGATTACAGTGAAGCTAAATTTTAAAAATGTTATAGCCATTTGATAACCTTCCTTCATAACTAAATAAGCAACTTATTTTATTGCCCATTTATTCATTTGGACCTGAGTGTATACTTTATTTTAACATAATTCATAAAAATCAATTATCTTTGTATCTTTATTTTTCCTAAAAGTTTTTCTATCACTCTTGTCCTGTTAGTCTCTTCTTTTAAGATTTCTCCCATTTCCTAGTAAGTCCTTCATCCAGAATACAAATAGATGTTCAAGTACAAGCCAGGTGCTAGGGCTCATGGCTCTAATTCCAGACAGCACTTTGGGAGGCTGAGGTGGGAACATCACTTGAGCCCAGGAGTTTAACACCAGCCTGGCCAACAAAGCAAAATCCAGTCTTTACAAAAAATTTAAAAAATAGCCATGTGTCGTGGTTCAAATCTGTAGTCTTAACTACTTGGAAGGCTGAGGCAATGTATTGCTGGAGCATAGGAGTTCAAGGCTACCAGTGAGCTACAATCATGCCACTTCACTCCAGCCTGGGTAACAAAGTGGAACCTTCTAAAAATAAAATTCAATTATAATTTCTTCTGTTATTAAAAAACTTATTTTAGTTTATTTAGGAACAAAATAATGCAGACACACCATAAAAATCCCAAAAGAGCAAACAAGTGTATACCCCAGCCCTCAAGACCTGGTCTCGAACTCCTGATCTCATGATTCACTGGCCTTGGCCTCCCAAAGTGCTGAGATTACAGGCGTGAGCCACCGCACCCGGCCCCTATCTCCCTTTTCAAAAAAGAAAAAAGTGGTAGCAAGCTACATACATGCTTTACTATACCTGAGTTTCCTCACTTTAGAAATCCAACTTTATCTCTACACATAAATCGACCTTTTTTCCTTCAATTTTTTAAAATTGATCTCCTTTTTAAAGGCAGTAAAATCCTTTTTTTTTTTGAGACAGTGTCTCACTCCACACTCAAACTAGAGTGCAATGGCACAATCACAGCTCACTGCAGCCTTGACCTTCCCAGACTCAGGTGATCCTTCAACCTCAGCCTCTCTCGTAGCTGAGACTACAGGTATACACCACCACACCTGGCTAAGTTTTGTAGAGACAGGGTCTCGAGATGTTGCCTAGGCTGGCCTCAAACTCCTGGGCTCAAGCCATCCATCCACCTCGTCCTTCCAAAGTGCTAGGATTATAGGCATGAGCCCCCACATCTGGCCAGCAGCAAAATACTTGATTGTATGAATGTGACATCTTTCAATTAGTCTCCTACTGATGGACACTGAGGTAGTTTCCAGACTAGTTACTACAAACAATTCTATAATTAATGTCCTTGTACATAGGTCTCTTGTGTACAAACACAAATATATTTGTAGGATAGAGTGCTAGAACTGAAACTGCAGAGTCAAGATGTGCATTTTAGATTATGACAGATATCGCAACATTGCTCTTTTTTAAAGTTGTAAGAGTTTACACTCCCATCAAAAAAGTATAAGTCTTGTAGAGAAGAATGTCAAGGGCTGACTGATCAATGTGGAAAGTGTACTAAAATAAAAAAATACAAATTTTGCAACCATCACAGTAAACATTAGTGCAGGCAAGCACCATCAATAGATGTTCGATCTAAGAGGAGAGACTTTAGTCAGTAGGATATTTTTATGGTCTTAAAGTATATCCCAAGACTGCTTAAAAACAAAGGGGGGAAAAAAAAACAGTAACCATATGGTAATCAGACAAAATCTTTATGGACTGATCAAAATAATATCACCATTGAAGGGCAGACAGACTGCATACCTCCAGATGTGACACCCTGACAAACACAAATCACATATGTTGTATTCCAGCCAAGATTCCACAATCTAAATATAATAATAAGGAAAAAACAGATAAACCCAAGTGAGGCATAGCCTATTAAGAAATGAAAAGCAGGACAAGGCTGTGTTCACAAAAATATCAACGTCAATGGAGACAAAGAAAAGCTAAGATACTGATGTAGCTTAAAGAATACTACAGAGATATGCAATTAAATGCAGGACATAATTCTAGACTGGATCCTGTGCTGTAGGGGAAAAAACACTGAGAAGAATTAACAGAAATGGAATTAACAGAAACGGAATCTGAATAGTGCACTGTTATTACAGATTTGCTGAAGTTGATAATTGTGTTGTGATTCTGTAGGACAGTGCCCTTTTTCTTCAGAGAAGCACACTGAAGTGTCACGTGGAAGAAAGCTGTAATGGGCACAACTTACTAACAGTCCAGGAAAAGACATACATACATATATACATGGGAGCGAGCATGCACACAAGCATGTGCGTAAGTGAAAAAAGCAAATGGGACAGTATGTTAACAGTAGTTGAATCTGTATACAAATTATATGTTCTTTGTGCTGGTTACCATAATTGCTGTTAATCTGAAATTATTCCCCAATAAAAAATTTTGAAAAAAGATTAAAAAGTGGAAAATAATAACCAAGCGTATCATTCATAGACACACACACAGAGTATTTGAGTGCCTGTTTTCCCATCCTCATCAACCTTATAAAAAATTTCTAATTTTTGCCAACAACGGGTAAAATCATGATATTTCAGTTTTAATTTGCATTAAAGTGAGGTTAAACATCTTACATTTACAGGCCATTTTATTTTCTGTGAACGATCTTCTCCTGATTTTTAAATAACTTTTTCATACTTAATGCATTTCGGCTATCTGAAATTTTGATATGAAATGATGATAAAGTAACTTTCAAGGGTGCTAATCAATCATTCATGCACTGTTGTCCAAAGAATCCTTTCTCTGCCTCACTGATTTTCTTTTAGTTGTACTTTGAAAATACAAGTATTTAAAATAATCTGTATGTCTCTTCTAACTCAAACTAATCTTTTAAAAATGTCATCCAAATGGATAAGATTTTCCATAATGATACTCATATCAATACAAACCTGTAAATAACCAATGACTGTATAAAAAGTAGACGCTATTTCATAAACAACTCACAAAGCCATATGGAAAGGCGTGGTGGCTCACGCCTATAATTCCAGAACTTTGGAAGGCCAAGGCAGGTGGATCACCTGAGGTCAGGAGTTCGCAACCAGCCTGACCAACATAGTGGAACTGGGTCTCTACTAAAACACAAAATTAGCTGGGCATGGTGGTGCACACCTGTAATCCCAGCTACTAGGGAGGCTGATTCTCCCAGCTACTAGGAGAATCGCTTGAACCCAGGAGGCGGAGGTTGCAGTGAGCTGAGATCATGCCATTGCATTCCAGCCAGGGCAACAGAAACGAAACTCTGTCCCCCACTCCCCAAAAAAGTCATACCTTCAAATATGGACAAACATATTGGGTATATATTTTATTATTCTCACATACACAGTATAAATTGAAAAAAGTTTTACATACTATACACTGAACCATTGTTGAATCCTAAGAAATTTATTCTGGACCAGCAACAGCACTAAAAAGAAACAGCGGTTTCAACAGAAGAATTTAACAAAAATAATTAGTTATCAGGCCGGGCGCGGTGGCTCAAGCCTGTAATCCCAGCACTTTGGGAGGCCGAGGCGGGTGGATCACGAGGTCAAGAGATCGAGACCATCCTGGTCAACATGGTGAAACCCTGTCTCTACTAATACAAAAAATTAGCTGGGCACGGTGGTGCGTGCCTGTAATCCCAGCTACTCAGGAGGCTGAGGCAGGAGAATTGCCTGAACCCAGGAGGCGGAGGTTGCGGTGAGCCGAGATCGCGCCATTGCACTCCAGCCTGGGTATCAAGAGCGAAAACTCCGTCTCAAAAAAAAAAAATAAAAAAAAAAAAATAATTAGTTATCAATAATTTCAAATGCTAACACATTTTCCCTTACAATTTTTTTTTTTTGTAATCCTAGGTTGAGATGCAATTCCCTTAAAATTATTAGCATCTGAAAGCTTACTTTTTATGCTAAAGGGGAAAAAAATCTATGTCTAAAACTCAAAATACTTTCTCAGGTGAGGCACTTAGGACAAACTAGAGGAAAATGTCTATAGCCTAAAATATTCTTTTGTTCTCCTTAGCTCTCTTTTTGTGTTATAACTTTTAAGAGACTTGAGGACAAGGGCTGTCTCTTTCATTTTTCTCTGGGAATCCCCACAACATCCAAAAACAGTACTCTGCACATACGGATACTCAATGAATGGTACTGACAAAAAGAACATATGCTAAGATGAAAGCCCTTCTTGGAGAGGACTGAATTACTTTACCCAAATATATCTATAATGGCAAGAGCATTACTTTTTAAAACTGTTTTTAACTATACATGTAGACAAAAGTACATATCATAAAATCATTTAAATACTTCACAGTGAATAAGGCAGTCAATGAACTTTAAGAATTCTTTTTTTTTTTGAGACAGAGTCTTGCTTTGTTGCTCTGTTGCCCAGGCTGGAATGCAGTGGTTCAATCTCAACTCACTGCAACCTCCCCCTGGGTTCAAGCAACTCTCATGCCTCAGCCTCCCAAGTAGCTGGGATTACAGGCACATACCACCACACCTGGCTCATTTTTGTATTTTTAGTAGAGACAAGGTTTCACCATGTTGGCCAGGCTTGTCTCAAACTCCCAGCCTCAGCTGATCTGCTCACTTTGGCTTCCCAAAGTGCTGGAATTACAGGCATGAGCCACCACACCTGGCCAAGGAATTCTCAGATTACAAAATCTTACCTCTTCAAAAACAGCAGCTTTATTTACTTTTTCCCTTGCAATGTCACAGATTTTCAAGATTCCCAGAGCAAAAGCCTTCATAGCAGGATCTTCTATAAAGTCTGGATTATGAATGTAAAGGCACGTAAATACTGTCTGTGCCAACGAATGGCCTTCTAACCATGTTATCTATAAAGAAACAAAAGAGTACATAATTAAGGTGATTAACTGAGTCTGCAAAGTCTAAATTGATTCTAGAGTCAAAGGCCAGAGCACCATAGACCCAAATAAGATTAATCACAAGACTTAAAAAAAGACAAGTTAGAATTCACTTTCATTAATTAACGTTTTTCAAGTTTCTATGGGAATCATTGTCGTATATAAATAAGGTTGCATAATATGTTAGAGATTAATGAAACTAAGATTGTCTCTTTATGTAGCACCCAAAAGAAATTTTTCTGCTTCCCATCTTTAATACTCCCAACCAGAGATGTTAGACTATTTTACTGAGTGCCCACTATATGTCCGGCATCATGTACTAGAGGTTGGGAATACCAACATTAGGCAAAATTGGGTAACCACTTTGTCCAAAATATGCTAGGTTATTTTCATATATTTTATCTCATTTTTTCCTAGCACTTTGAGAAAGGTGGTATTTTTCTCTTTTTACATGTAAAGAAACAGAGTAAGAGTTATCATTTGCCCAAGTTTATAGTTATTTTTACACTAAAGCCCAAGAATTCTGCAACAAAGTATATACTACTGCATTGCAAAATGACAAATGTTTGTGAAAAACTTTGTAATTAAGGTGTATATTTGGTATTAACTAGTATGCAGAAGAGAGACTTTCCAAACTAAAATCCATCTGCCTTTTAAAGTCCAAAATTTTAAGTACAGTCCCAAGAGTCTCACAGAATAGTTCCTCAACTTTGGCAATAATCTTCGCTCTGTTTACCCTTCCTGACTTCTCCACTACTCTCTACTATTCCCACATTCCTACTTGGCTCCCTGCCAGACTTCAGCCTTAAGCATCTATGAATTTCCAAAATGAACATTTTCACATTGCCATGCCCATGCAATATAGCCTCTTTGTCTATTAAACCGTGAATCTTCCTATCATACGCCTACCATTCTTCAGTACCTCATACCAGTATCACTTCCTTTCTACACAGCCTTTCTTACTTCTCAGATGTAATTAACTCCTCCTCTCTGTTCCCACAGCACCATTATAAAAGCATTTACATGTTATTTCTTCACATGTCTGTTACCAGCAATCCTTTACCTCCTTTCTTTACTCCGCCCACTAGGACTGTAAACTGCTAAAAGGTAATAAAGAAATCTTTGAGAGACAGCTTCAGAAGATGAAGAATCAGGATTAGAATTCTGGCTAGGCCCCTTCCAAGCAATGTCATAGGCAGTAAGATAATACAGATATCTGATAAAGCTCATGTAAAACATAGGTGAAAACTATACATATAAAACACCTAATTACACATACTAGCAATCAATAAATGTTGAATGAACAAATGAATAAATTTTACGCATTTCTAAGGACAATGATTTAATGTCAATTTAAAAAGAAAGGGATAGTCAGAAAGCAGGGGGCAGTAGAACGCAGTACAAATGAGAATTTCTCCACAAACAATACTTTATAGGGAAGACATAATTCAGCATATCCAAATCACTAAAAAATTTTCTTCACAGAAGATGGCCAGTTTACAATTTATCCTAGATTAAAAAAAAAAAATCTCTCCAAAGCCATTGTATAGCTGTTTCAATTTCATGCTTATTTATGAAACTTTCCAATTACAGACTTATTTCTTGAGTAACTTGAGAATGAAAAGGGTGCTACGAACAATGGCTGTGATATTATCTTCACTTAAAAGAAAATATCCCTTCACCCAGAAAATTAGAAAGTAAAATCAAGTAGATGACAAGATGAAATGCTATTACGTGGCCTGCAATTCTTATGCACATCTTTACTAGGCCCAGTATTACATTTATTTCGAACTCAGCATTAGTGTATAGGCTTTTTAAATCACAAAATTCAGGTAAATCACAGTTTTCAAACTAACCAATAGTCTTATTTCCATTCTTACCAAACAGCAAAAACATGTATCCATAATCCCTATCAGTTCAGGCAAGGTGAGATCTTTAATTTTAATAGTGCCATCCTAAAAGGGAGGAAGAACGTGACATATAAGCAGAAATTTTTTTAAATTTATGTATAGTATATGCTATATATAGTAGCATTTTAGATTTCAATATTTAAAAACAATTCTATGCAAATACTATCTTATCTGATAAAACTATCATACCAAATTAACTCTGTATTCTTAAAAACTATACATCTTATAAATTTTTAATTGACAAATAATAGTTGTAAAAACAATATATCTCGGGTTTTCAGTAAGAAAAATCAAAATGATAAAGGCCTTCACATAAAATGAAAAGCCAAATATCAACAAGTATTTTAAAAGCACAGTTCAAACCAACTTTAAGCATTAATATAAATCATTTTAATGACCCAAAACTACTTAGAAAACTAAATAAAGATTATTTAAAACACTTCTCTTAAGTTGGTTAACTACATTTCCTATAAGTCTACCATATCCATTTGCTTAGCAAATCTTTCTTCATAAAATATGTAAAATCAAACTCTATGGCAAGTATAAATGAATTTCTAAAGCAATTTTAATTTCACAACAAGTATTTTCCTTGTGTAAATTTACTTCTATGTATTAACATATTAATATACAAAATTTAATTCCCAAGCCAATTTTCCTGATATTTGAATAGATAGCCAAATGCTTTCAAAAATTAATTTTAAAAGTACACAAATGCACAAATTTAGAGCAAGGTTTTAATGAAGATCTCAATTTTTCAGATTCTAATAGAGATATATAACTAAAAGTTTATAACTAATTCTTGTTTATATACTTGAGATGCTTTGAAGGAAATATACTTTAATTAATACAACTTTCATTTCACTATTAAGCACAATGTTTTAACATGAAATAACAAAAGATAAATGGAAACACAAAAAGTACAATGGCGACTACCTTGATAGCTTGTTCAAAATTGAGAACTTTTCGATTAACTTGGTTTCCAATCATGCCAGCATCCATCTTGGGATCCATCATTTCAATAGCAGACATGGCTTCAAAAAGACCAAATCTGCAAATAAAAAAAATGAGCCCACAAATTGTTTTTCAGCCACTAAGCTTATTCATATTTTCAGTGATATAAAATTATACTACTTTTAATAACTATTCTACGTAATCTGCCCAACTTGCTAATACTTCTATTTCAATTAACTGTCCATTGACATAAAAATTATTTAATGTACTTGCCACTCAAATTATTTTACATGCACCATGAGGAAGAAAAAAGATTTCTGTGGTCTCACACTAGACCTAATAAAGAATTCTCGGGGTGGTAGTCCAGCAATCTACGCTTTATTAAGCCCTCCATATGATTCTGACACACACTAAAATTTGAGGAGAACTGTATTTCAGATTCTACCTGCCATTCCCCCCACCCACAATGTTGAATCTTGTCTACTTACTAGTTCAATGTTTCATATTCCTAATCTTAAAAATTGAGCCTGGCCATGGCAGTATAGGAACTGGAGCTACATATGGGCATATAAACACGAACTAGTATTTCTGTTTTTCCAGGGTCTTATGGTTTGAATGCGGTTTGTCTCCACCAAAATTCACGTTAAAACTTGATCCCCGATGTGGCAGTGTTGGGAAGTGGGATCTGGTGGAAAGTAACTGGGGCATGGGGGAGAATTCCCCTGAACAGATTAATGCCCTCCCAGGGAGGTGAGTTCTTGCTCTCCCTGGAATGAATTACAGTTGACCCTTTAAACACGTGTTTGAATTGCATGAGTCCACTTAGACAAAGGTTTTCTTGCACCTGTGCCACCAGAGACTACAAGACTAACTTCCTCTTCCTTTCTCAGCCTACTCAACATGAATATGACAAAGATGGAGACCTTTATGATGATCCACTTAATGAAGAGTAAGTATATTTCCTCTTCCTTATGATTTTCTTTGTAACATTTTCTTTTACCTACTTTATTGTAAGAATACAGTATATGGCACATATGACATACAAAATATGTGTTAATCAGCTGTTTATGTTATTAGTAAGACTTCCAGTCACGGTAGGCTACCAGTAGTTAAGTTTTTGGGGGAGTCAAAGGTTATACATGAATTTTTGACTGTGAGGGAGAGGGTCAACACCCCAACTCCCAAGCTGTTCAAGGGTCAATGAGACTACCCAAGAGAGTGGGTTGTTATAAAGAGTCTGACTTCCTCAGTTTCTCTCTCTTGCATCCTCCCCCACCACGTGATCTTTTTGCACCACATGTCACTCCCTGCTGCTCCCCTTCTGCTTTCCACCATGAGTTGAAGCAGCGTAAAGCTCTCAATAGATGCAGGTGCCCAATCTTGAACCTTCCAGTCATCAGAATTGTGTGCCAAATAAACCTCTTTACAAATTACCCAGTCTCAGGTATTCTGTTTCAACAACACTAAACTGACTAAGACAAAGGGATTCTCATTTACTTTTATCTAGGGACTCAGTCACCCAATTTCTGGTTACCAACCAACCTATCACATATGATATACAACTGATACCTTTTCTTCAAGAAATTCCATATTCAGTTAAGTACATCTGCTCTCAAGGAAAGGCCCATAAGTCACAGTTTCCCTAGGTACAACCGTTTCACATCACAACTAGGGTCAGCTGCCCCAAAATAGGTCATCACAGTTAAAAATATATTTATAATTAGTTTTATTTTTACAATTTTGAAATGTAGATTTACTCAAACTGCAAGGAATATTACTCCACATGAGAAAAAAACATTGAAATATTACACTACACTATTTTCAAAGGACACATAAATACTTACAGCTTATCATGAAGTAGTTCTCCCAACTTTAACTCTAAAAAAAGAGAAAAATCTTTGAATATATTTACATTTAACTTTTAATTCTAAGAAAAAAGACATTAGCACCTGAAAAAATGTGCTTGTATTACTTTAAAATTCATTTTCTAAGAAATACTTATTTCTACTCAATTACTAACATGTATTATATGTAGTATTTGTGTAAATACAAAAGAATACTATAAATCAAGTGTTTTAGGAAAAAAAATAAAACTTCTGAGAATAAGTGACCCATCACAGGCCATGATATTCTAATCAGAATTACCAACCCCATTTTAAAATCACTAGTCTATCTCCTCAAGCAAACTTTTACACAGAACTGACTACATCTCAACTTGTTTTTAAACCACTTTTTACCATAATCTAATTTTCTTTTGTTCCAGTAACAGTGTCAAAAACATTTTTTTAAATCCTATTTTATTTAAATAATGTAGAAAACACTTGAGTAAACAGCTAATCAAAACGGTGTTCAATCCCTATAAAGCAGTGGTCCTCAACCTTGGCTGCCTATTAGTCAACTGGGAAACTTTCTAAATCCCAAAGTCTAAGCAGCATTCCAAACCAATGCAATCTAGAGTTGGAACCTATACAGTGGTTTTAGGGTACTCCAGATGATTTTAATATGCAGGTAAGTCAGAAATCACTTCTATAACATGCTAAGTAGATCAAATATTGACGGCCAAATCCTGTGGAAGGTGTAAACAAGCAGTTTTCAAAACTTTAGCCAATTTTCCCTAGCCAATTGTTAGTTAAATAACACTAATTTTTAACAGTTCCAGGTACTGAAACAGGTAAGAATCATGTATAAAAACACAACAATAAGGCTGAGGCTAGCAGATCACTTGAGGTCAGGAGTTTGAGACCAGCCTAGTCAACATGATAAACGCCCATCTCTACTAAAAATACAAATATATGCCAAGTGTGGTAGCGGGTGCCTGTAATCCCAGCTACTTGGGAGGCTGAGGCAGAAGAATCTCTTGAACCCAGGAGGTGGAGGCTGCAGTGAGCCGAGATTGTGCCACTGTACTCCAAGCTGGGTGACAGAGTGAGACTCCATCTCTAACAAAACAAAAACAACAACAGCAAAACATAGCAGAACACACACTAGTAATCCAGCAATTCTCAGAGTGGTCTGGGAACCCAGGAGTCTGCAATGTTAAAACTACATTTAGGCCGGGTGAGGTGGCTCACGCCTGTAATCCCAGCACTTTGGGAGGCCGAGGCAGGTGGATCACGAGGTCAAGAGATCGAGACCATCCCGGTCAACATGGTGAAACCCCGTCTCTGCTAAAAATACAAAAAATTAGCTGGGCACGGTGGCGCGTGCCTGTAATCCCAGCTACTCAGGAGGCTGAGGCAGGAGAATTGCCTGAACCCAGGAGGCGGAGGTTGCGGTGAGCCGAGATCACGCCATTGCACTCCAGCCTGGGTAACAAGAGCGAAACTCCGTCTCAAAAAAAAAAAAAAAAAAAAAAAAAAAAAAAATAATACTGTAGGGTCAGGCGCGGTGGCTCATGCCTGTTTAATTCCAGTACTTTGGGAGGCTGAGGCGGATGGATTACTAGAGGTCAGGAGTTCAAGACCAGCGTGGCCAACATGGTAAAACTCCATCTCTACTAAAAATACAAAATTAGCTGGGCGTGGTGGTGTGCGTCTGTAATACCAGTTACTGGGGATGCTGAGGCAGGAGAATCACTTGAACTCAGGAGGCAGAGGTTGCAGTGAGCCAAGATTGCACCATTGCACTCTAGCCTGGGCAAAATAAGCAAAATTCCATCTCAAAAAAAAAAAAAAACCTTGCACAATCATCATGAAACACTACTTTTATTTGAAAAAAACAAAAACAATCGACAGACTATGGTTATTCAGACTTTAGAATGTGGCATTTTTTTTAGAAAAAATAAATGAGTCTGTCACTTCAAGAAAAACTGACAATGTTTGTTGCCAATGATAAAATTTGAGCTTTCAAGCAAAAACTAAAATTTTGGAAAATATGTATCTGCCACTGTATATCTAACAATTTCCCAACACTTAGAAGAGCTTTCTGTATTGGTAGTGATAACAACAAAAGTGTTTTTTAGTATTGTACAATGAAACATGTTAACATTTGGATGATCTAGCCGGGATCAGTGGCTCACACCCATAATCCCAGCACTTTTGGAGGCCAAGGTGGCAGATCACTTGAGGTCAGGAGATCCATACCAGCCTGGCTAACATGGTGAAACCCCATCTCTACTAAAAATACAGTACACGCCTCTAATCCCAGCTACTCTACTCAGGAGGCTGAAGCAGGAGAATCCCTTAAACCTGGAAGGCAGAGGTGGCTGTGAGCAGAGATCATGCCACTGCACTCCAGCCTGGGTGACAAAGCAAGACTCCGTCTCAAAATCTCAAAAAAAAAAAAAAAAAATTGGAAGATCTGCATAACTTACTGAATCAGTATTTTCCAAATGACAATGCATGTTACAAAATCAGGCATGGATTAAAGAGTCATTCACTGGAGTATCAAAGAGGAATATCCAAAATTATCTAACGAGTCTTCCATTTTTCAACTACATATTTGGTGAGGTCGGATTTACATCATATACTTCAATCAAAACATGTGGCAACAGACTGAATTATAGAAGCAAATATGAGCATTCAATTGCCCTCAATTATGCCAGACATTAAAGTGATTTGCAAAAATGTCAAACGACTCTACTTTTGTAAATTATTTTTTGTTTTGGAAAATACAGTAATTTCTCAATAAAAATGTTACTTATGTTAACATGCAATGGGTTATTTATTTATTTATAGATGGTGTCTTGCTCTGTTGCCTAGGCTGGAGTGTAGTGGCACAATATCAGCTCACTGCAACCTCCACCTCCCGGATTTAAGCAATTCTCCTGCCTCAGCCTCCCAAGTAGCTGGGACTACAGTCCCACGTCCAGCTAATTTTTTTGTATTTTGGTAGAGACGGGGTTTCACAGTGTTGCCCAGGCTGGTCTTGAACTTCTGACCTCAGGCAATCCACCGCCTCAGCCTCCCAAAATGCTAGGATTATAGGCGTGAGCCACCACGCCTGGCCCATCATTGTTTCTAAATGAATATTTTTTAAATTTCTCAGTTTTAAATTCTAATAAACATCTACATAAAGTATAATGGGGTCCTAAGACCAAAAGTTTGGAAACTGCTGTAATATTCTATCATGTATCAGGGTAAATCTGGGTACCAAATACCTTCATCAAACTTAGAAACACCCCACAGATCTAGGAGCAAGTCAATCACTCGCGGCCTTGGTTTCCTCATCTGTAAAATGAAAGGTTAGACTAAATGACTCATAAGATTCCTTAGAACTTCAGTAATCAAGCTGGGCCCAGTGGCTCACACCTGTAATTTCAGCACTTTGGGAGGCCGAGGCGGGCGGCTCACATGATGCCAGGAGTTAGAGACCAGCCTGAACATGGTGAAATCCCATCTCTACTAAAAATACAAAATTAGCCGGGTGTGGGGTCACATGCTTGTAATCCCAACTATTTGGGAGGCTGAGGCATGAAAATTGCTTGGACCCAGGAGGCAGAGGTTGCAGTGAGCTGAGATTGCACCATTGCACTCCAGCCTGAGCAACAAGAGCAAAACTCCATCTCTTAAAAAAAAGAACTTCAGTAATCAGCTCTCTCACTACTAAACTTTGTAGACAGTAAACTTAAGAATTTACTCACGAAGCAGAGTACAAGCACCCCACTACATGAATGATTGAACATAGAATCATGATTTGTATAGCACTAGAGAACTGAGTAAACTGGGCCTTATCCAACCAGGCAGGATTTCTCAAAAAAATTTAATCAGAAGGATAATGTTCTACATTATATCAGAGCAATGACATCATCACGCATCATGGAGTCTCTCAACAACTCCCCCATATACTATTAAGAGAATAAGAGTAAAAAAGACAAATACCTTCTTAGTATTAAACCACCAAAGAGTTTCAACTCGCCATATCCTATAAAAAGGTCTTGGGGATCCCAGCAATTTTAGACGTCACCAAACCACTGAACTAAAGGTAACATGATATATATATATATATATATAGTTATTGTTGTTGTTGTTGTGTTGTTATTGTTGCAGAAAAGTGATTTATTTAGGTAGAGAGAGAAAAAGGAGAAGGAGAAAGAAAGAAACAGCTAGCTCTCACGCTGAATGAGAGAAAGAAAAGCCGCTTTCACACTGAGTGAGAAGGGTTCCCAAACGGAGAAAACCAGAGAAGGAAAACTCTCCTCACACTGAGTGAGAGAATCCAGAAAGATGGAATCCAAGAGAGGAAAGATAGCTTCCACACTGGGTGGAAGGGGACCCCAGAGGGGAAATCCAGGAGGGGAAAGAGAGCTACCACTATGTGGGAGGGGATTCCAGAGAGCCAGAAATCCCGATACATAAATATTTAAAGTTACTTCTACTTTTATGTTAAAGCCTTAAGTAGGCTCAATAGTATACAGCTCACACCACTAAGAGCAAAGGGAAAAATTCAATATGAGGAAAACTGGACTCAAGCTATAGTTGTAATGATTCAAAATTAAAAATATGACAGCAGAAAAGTGCAATGACAGATTTGGAAGATGAAGTTGAGGAAAAACAATATGAAAAATAGGGGAGAAAGGATAAGAAAAAAAATCCAGAGAACAAGTCTAAGAGATTCAATATCCAAATAGCAGACATTCCATAAGGAGAGTAATAGGAAAAACAAATGGGCTAATTCAAGGATGCTTCCTAGAACTGAAGCATCAAAGTGAAAAGGCTCCAGATCACTTTCAAACATAACTTTTTAGGATCTTCTGTTTGTCCCCTGCTCCAGTTCCGGACACAGGGGACAAACAGAAGATCCTAAAAAGTTATGTATGAAAGGTATCAATGCCAGGCACAGTGACTCACACCTGTAATCCCAGCACTTTGGGAGGCTGAGGCTGATGGATCACCTCAAGTCAGGAGCTCGAGACCACAGTGGCAAACATGGCGAAACCCTCTTTACTAAATTAGCTAGGAATGTGGCAAGTGCCTGTAATCCCAGCTACTCAAAAGGCTGAGGCAGGAGAATTGCTTGAACCCGGGAGACAGAGGTTAGAGTGAGCCGAGATTGTATCCAGCCTGGGCAGCAAGAGCGAAACTCCATCTCAAAAAAAAAAAAAGAAAAGGAAGAAAGAAAAAAAAAGAAAGGTATCAACATATAACTTTCACATGTATCAGAATGTCATCAGATTTCTTAATAGCAAAAGATCAATGGACAATGCCTTCAAAATTCTCAAAGGCACCCAGATACAATATCAGTCAAGTGGGAGGACAGAATAAAGACATTTTCAGATATTAAGAGCCTCCAAACATTTTATCTCCTATGCACTTTACTCAAGAAGATGATAATGACGTCCAATCATAACAAGGGAGAAAAAGACACCCCAGGCTGATTATGAAAGGAAGATCTCAGAATGACGTTACACACTAGGTACAAAAAGCAGGAAGCCTTGATTGCAGTTAAGAGGATAGAGAATGAAGTTCTATAAGGAGATGAAACCAATTGGATCTCCAATGAGTCTGAATGTCTTAAGGAGATTTAGACAACTGGTAAAGAGTCTGAAGTAGAATTAATGGTAAGTACACTAATTTTTGGGTAAAAATTTGTGTGTGCAAAATAGTAGAACTGTGCAGGAAAGAAAAAGTAGTAATAGTTTTACTCCTTGGCTTAGCTATGAATATCTGCATATCCATAGTGGAGCTACCTATAATTACAGGGGGTTAAGTCCATAGGTATAGCCTAAACTGGGGACAAAGAGAATCAAAAAGTAGTAATAAAAGGATGCTACCCAAAACCATAAAGATAAATATCAAAATAACCAACTAAAAGGAAGAACATGGTATCTTCTAGGGACTCCTTTTTTATTAACTAAAGCTCCTAAGATGAAGCAAGATACACCATAAATGATTAAGGGAAAAATCTGATAAGATGCATTCAACACTGCAGAAGAGCATCAAAGTGAATCAAAGGTCCCATTCACACTGCTTGCTCTATGTCAGTGCTAATTGTTAAGGGTGTTAAGTCATCCAGTATTCACATGTGCCTGTCCTGAAGAATCCAGGGTTAGAGGTTAAATGATAGCTGAAACGTCTTGAAAGTAATCTAAATACAGTGAACTAAACAGCATTATTGATATTTTCAGGAGAATAATTATTTGTGGGGGCTGCCCTGTGTGTTGAATGGGGAGCAGTATCCTTGACATGTACGTGTTAGATGCCAGTAGCACCACCTCACATACACTGTGACAATCAAAAATGTCTCAAGACATTAATGTCCCCTGAGGTGAAAAACCACCCCCAGTTGAGAACCACTAATCTGAAGTGATCCATAGATGCCAGTGCTGGCCATCTCACCCATGCCCCACCTCTGATAACATTCTAGATGGCATAGAGCAAGGAAAACAATTTTATAGGTTGCCTAGATCTTTTGCTGAGACAATTTCCATCCATCCATCCTTTTCCTCTTAGAATAAAGTGCTAACAAACAGTAAATTCCTAGAACAATGATTCTCAAATTGGATTCATAGATGAGGGTGTGGGAGGCAAAAAAGATGTCACTGAAAGTTTCACAAAGAATTTGTATTTTTTCCACAATTTTAAAACTATGTAATCAGTTCAATGATAATCTTTTAAAAAAAAAATCACAGAATATTCCAGATCACCTAGATAATAACATTATAATCAAGTATCAATGTAATTTCAGTTTCCATGCTTGTGATTCATAATTATCCTGGTTACAGGCAATCCCCCAAAATGACAGCATTTAATGTACTACAGTGGTTCTCAAAATTCTGTAGTCCTAGATCCAAATATTCTCCAGTTTGAGGAAACATGGCTTTAGAATTTTCATTCATTCCTAAAACAAATATACATACTGAGCACCTACAAATGTTCTAGGTGAGATAAGACAGAAAAGAAAGGAAGAGCAACAAGAAGTTTAAGCATCCCAGGTTTTACAAGAGGCAAGACAAAGTGTAAAATGAATTTTCCTAAAGTACTAAGCAGGAACTGAAGAAGATGAAAGAATCTGGAAGGCCTTAACCAACAGTGCTAGGAATAAAGACTGACTACGGAAT
The DNA here is from genome assembly GCF_030222135.1 of Aotus nancymaae. NCBI lineage: Eukaryota > Metazoa > Chordata > Mammalia > Primates > Aotidae > Aotus > Aotus nancymaae. Next base: position 27,812,671 of record NW_026988455.1, read on the forward strand.
AATGAATAAAGGCAGGGATGTCCAATCTTTTGGCTTTCCTGGTCCATAATGGAAGAATAATTATCTTAGGCCACACATAAAATAACACTAACACTAATGATAGGTGATGAGCTTTATAAAAAGAGAAAAGAAAAAAAAAAATCACAAAAAACAATCTCGTAATGTTTTAAGAAAGTTTACAAATTTGTGTTGGGCTACATTCAAAGCCATCCTGGGCCACATGCAGCCCTTGGGCAGTGGGTTGGACAAGTTTAAACTAAGCCATCAGAGAGAGAAGAAAATGGAATGAGAGGATGGGCCCATATCCTCCTAGACTAAAACATAAAAAGAATGGAAGTCACCATAGCAGGTTTTGGATTACTTTTGGGCTCCAGATATTACTGGTGCCATCATCCTAGGAGAGAATGTTGCTAACCACAGTGTGGGAGAAGGGAATCTGGTGGGCAGCAGAAGGAGCAGTGTATGCTACATGATCATTTATGTTTAAGTCAAATTTCTAAGTTCTGAGTTTATAATTCAGAAAGCATCTAAATATGGAAAACCAAATGGAATATGAAGATCAGAGACTTTTTACAGGTAGAAAATGAGATGGTTTAAATTAGGCAAGGTTTCCTAGAAAATGAAAGCCTAGAAGCTTCAAGGAAAGCCTAGACATTTCCTAGTGAAGGGAAGCTTCACTTTGGGAAGCTGAGGTAAGAAGATCCCACACTTTGGGAAGCTGAAGTTAAGAAGATCCCTTGAGGCCAGGAGTTCGAGACCAACCTACGTAACGTAACATCTCTACAAAAAATAATTTTAAAAAGCCAGGCATACCACATGCCTGTAGTCTCAGCTACTCAGGAGGCTAAGGTGAGAGGACTACTTGAACCCAGGAGGTCAAGGCTATAGTGAGCTATGGTCGTGGCACTGCATGCACTTCAGCCTGGGTGACAGAGTGACACCCTAACTCTAAAGAGAAAAAAATTAATTTATAAATTTTTTTTTTTAAAAAGAAAGCCTAGAGTGTTACTTAAAATAATTACGTATCTCCTATCAGGCAAAACAATAGTAATGGTGAAATTACAAATAATTTAGAAAAGAAAAAATAAGAGCCTTAAAAGTAGTTATAGGGAATGTGTGCTACCTAACTAGTAGGAAATAAAAGAAATCATGAAAGGTAAAGGTTTGTATTTGATTCAGGACTTTGAAGAGCCACTAAAAGAATACGTACAAATGTGCATGAAAAACAACTTCGTCATCAGTATACAGACTATTTTATGGTACTAAAAAAATCACCAGAGTCTAGCCAAATGCCATTACATTGTCATCAAAGAGGAGAGATTCCTGCAAGTTAAAAGAATGTAATCATATCTGTCTTAAATTTAGTTTTTAAAAGCCACTAGAACAGAAGCCTAAACCATAATCAAGACTACAAATCTGATTATTTCAAGAAAGGAAAACAAATACCACAGGATCAAGAACTGCCAACAGTCATTAGTCCTAAATCTATATATGAAGATTAATTCTATATCAATTTTTTTTTAGTTCCAAGAATGATACCTCATATTTTTGCCACTTGACACAGTGCAAGAGCTAATTATGAAAGAGTTAATAGGATGGTATGATGTTGGCCACAAAAAGGCATGCCACCCCCTCTCTATCCACAGTGGAGCACAGATTAAACTTCATCTCCCACTCAAAGTTCCTTCACAAAGAAATAAGTCTAATTTATGACATAAGTCGAAGGCAAATCAAAACATCTCTCCCACCAGTATTCTAAACTGCTTTCTTGGGTTCAATTTTTCTTATAATCAAAAACAAGTAGAGAATGTACACATGAAAGCAAGCGGCATGACTAAAATTAAGAGGACCTCTAAAGTCATATTTCACTGAGACTAAATCCTGCAGACCTGTGGTTTTCAAATCGTGGTACACAAAAACCCTGGGTGGACATCATGTCCCAGGGGATTCAAAGACACAGGATTAAACTTTGTACAGCTGCCTCATCTCAAATTAATGTGAAGATGTGAGAAGCAAAAGACCTTTAACATAAATGAAATGTGTTTCCCTCAAACAAACAAGTTGTAAAATGCAAACTTTTCCATGAATTTCTAAGATAAAACAGGAAATTATAAAGATATCATGTAGCTATGAACAAGATATTTTGAACTCCATCCGTAAGAGTTAGGAAGGAGAGGTTTAGAAGTAGTGTATGTGTTCACGCTCCTCTGCTGTCACCAAGGGAAAAGTTTAAGGAACACATCGTCTCTCGTGTTTCTTTCACCTCTCCAGCAACATGGATTTATTTGTTCTCATATGTAACCCTTCTAGTCCATTCTCTCAAGGCCTAGTTCAAGGCCTTAACACCCCAACCTGGGCTGAGTGCAAAACCTTGTCTAAGGTTACAGGCTCTTTTCATCCTAATCCATCATAAATTATGCTGGTAGATAAACCTTCTATGTTTTCAACTCTAAACAAATACCTTGAGTAAAAACAGTTACCATCATTGAATGCTACAATAGATTCAGTACTTTGTATTCACTATCTCATTTAATCCCCAAAATTCTCTAAAGCAGAAGCTCTGCTTTCCAGAATAGAAAACTAAGACTCAGATTAATTAAACTTCAAGGAAACTAAACAAGTGACAGAGATGGGACTCCAGCCCATAGCTGACTATAAAGCTCACCACATTACTGAGAAGCTACTACAGAGTAGCTTCTACAGGGTCCAAGCCATTGTACTGATCATCAAGGGGAATACACTTTTAATCTTATGCTCAAAACCATTAACAAACTCCTACTGCCTATAAAATAAGCTCAAACTAAACAAACAAACAAACAAAAAAACACCAATGGCACTAAAGAACCTCTATAATTCCCGGCATTGAAAATTGTTCTGTAGCCAAGCAAAATTATTTACTGTTCCCCTAACATAAAATCCTCACTGAACTCTGACTCATATAGTTCGTCTCAGTCTAGAATCACTCTATCACCTACCCTTACAAAAACCTGCTCTCTCCTTAAGGCGCATCCCAAGCCATATATCCTTCAAAAACCTTCCCTATTTAGGTTCATTAATGACAGCCCCCTAATACAGATTACTTAAAATCAGTGCAAGATTACAGATATAATCCACTTAATAGTCTAAGGTCTCTGAACACAAAAACTACAGTGTAACTTGATACTTCTCTCTTCCTTAGATAGACATATATGGGCAGTCACCCAACCCCCAGTCTCACGTTCTTTCCATTGTCTCACTGAGGCAATAAAAAGTGATTGAACTGGACATGCATTTCAAAACAAAGGGTGGCACATGATTTACCATTTTGCTTACACTTAGCTGGCTCCCTTTCCACCTGCAGCTGCCTCAAGTCTTTACTCCTTCCCTTCAGAGCACTATTCAAACACCCCACCTATCATTGAAAGACCCAAGCTGCTTAAGACAATAGAAGCCATCAGGTGTGAATTCCTTCACCAGTCCTCCTCTGTCACTTAGAAATACACCTTTAGAGTCATCCTAACTTTAGTCCTTCCTGTCTCAGTGTGTCCCTATGCTTTTCCCCAAGTTAATTTCTCTACCATGTCCTTCATCTCATCCTCTCTTTAACGTTCGAGCTCTCATTCTAGTATTTGTTCCTTTCTCTTGTTCTTCAGTCTCTCCCTAGGCTCCTCCTTCCCTTCAACCAACCATCATCTTCATTTCTCCGATCATTTACTCCTATTTATTGAATTTACCATGTGCCAAGAACTGTTCTGCGTACTAGGGTTACAGAAATGATCTCTGCCCATGGAGCTTATATTCCAGTGAGACTGAAAATAAACAAGAAATAATTGAAAATTATGGCTTGTGAAAAAAAAAAAAGATAAGCTGTATGAAGAAAACAAAAAGTGATTGAACTGAAGTGGAACTGCAGAGGAGAAAATGAGTGGTTGTTCTGAGGTCCTCACCAGAGAGGTAACACTTATGAATTGTGTGAAAGCAAGGGGCAAAACAATTTAAAAGGGAGAAAACAAAAAATGCAAACACCTGGGAGAACCACCTTGGATGTATCATGAATTTAAAAAAAAAAAAAAAAGACCTGTGACTGGAATGTAATAAGCCTGGCGGGTGCAGTGGCATATAAATGAAACCTGAGTAGCAGGCAGGGACCAGATTTTATAGACCATGGGGAAGGAGTTTGGATTTTATTCTATCTGCAACAGGAAGCCACTGGAGGATCTTAAGTAAGAAATGATGTGATCTGATCATTCTGAAACCTCAAATATACAAAAATACTACCATCTTTTAGATTAACAAAGTATTTTCCACAGTTAGAAATTACTATGTACTCTCTAACCTGTTCAAGAAAAATTCAATTTTAAAAAACTGCCTCAACATCTGTATTTAATGCTGTATCAAATATACACTTGCTTTAAAATTAGAGGATACAGGAAAAAGTGTGGCTAACAAACTCAATAAACCACACTTACCTGTTGATTTCATCTAATGAGGTAAGTTTAGAAAGCACAATTGTCATTTTATTTTACCCCTCCCAGATACTGAACGTCTTAATACAAAAATCAGACTCACCTCGACAAGCTTCTTCAAAATCTTGGGTAATGTCCACCCAGTTTGTATTGCTTTTTTCCATTTTTTCTGGCATACTGAGCTCCCATCCTGAATCATCATCATCTACAGAAGCTTTCATAACCATTATGCCTGTAAAATTAATACTGATGTAAGAGAGAGGATGTAGCTTTCAGGACAAGCCTATTTGCAGAAATGTGTGTTTGTTTCAGTATGGGATGAGTCTTACTAAACTCTTTAAGCAGAACTCAGTTCTGAGTCTAAAGACAAGTACTGCAAAGAATAACCTTAATGCAATCAAATCTCACGTCAATTAACACTCCTGCTGCTTATTTACTATCAGCCCACCACCTACCAGGGCCCATAAACACTTTGCCTTCCTATTTAAGAGGAAAAATCACAAACCATCTCATCCCTGGCCCGAAAAGAACAATTCCAGAGCTTCCAACTTTCACTACTAGCTAGCCACAAATGACCAAGGCACTATTCAAGGTCCCTTCTCGCAGCCCAGGACCCCATGCAGCAACTACTGAAGTCAATGAAGGTAGCCTGTCACCTGGCCAGAGCTCGCTGGGACCTCTCCCGGCCCGGCCCGGACCCGGGCACAGCCTCGTCGGGCAGAATGAGGAGCAGGCGCGCACCGCAGGGTTCTACCGGCCGGGCCTAGGACGGAAGCACACCTGAAGCGGACGCCCGCTTCCTTTCCGCCCCGCCCGGGTCAGCCCGGCCCAGCCCCGGTCCCACCGGGCGCGGAAGCAAGGACAGGGCTGTCGCCGCGCGGAAGGGCGCGCACGTCCGGTGCCGGGTCGTTGCCTTGGTAACACCGGGCAAGGCCGGGGCCTCGGCCCACAGCAGGCACCTGGGAGCCCGCGGCTCCTACCTGACGCGCAGCGGGAGGGCCGGGGCCGCAGGGTAACCTGGGGTCCCCAGGGTCTGCCACACGCGCAGGGGGCTGCGGCTCTCTGACACACGAGAGAGAGGGTCTCAATGGCTCCACAGGGGCGGTCCCTACCTACTTCTCCCGTGGTCACCCGCGCCGCCACGCACCGTCCGGACCACGGAAATAGCGACGCCGCTTCTGCCGCCGCCGCCCCCTCCCCTCTCAGCCCAGCCCGACAGGCAGCGTACGCGCATGCGTACGCCCGGGGCGCGCGACCCCGCCCCCTCCCCCTTACTCCCGGGGACTTCGCGCTCCCCAGCCACACCCCCTCCCTCGCCAACGCCTCGGTTCGGCCGATGGCGGCCGCCTTCTCTTCTCGCGAGATTAAAGACGATCGCGAGACCGGAAGTTACCTTCTTTTTCCCACCCTCGGTCGGATTCCAGGGTAGTGGGCGGTTCCTGGAAAGAGGCGGAGCCCGGAGTCTCAGAGCCCGTCCCTTCTGCGCTGCCCTCTGGGAATTTCTTAGAAAGGTGACGCGAAGACTGAGGGAAACCGTGTAAGTGCGCATAGACCTTAGTGGTTGCGAGCACGAAGGAGCAGCCAAGCTGCCAACAACGTGCTACTGCTGCCTGACAACGGATTTATGTTCCTATACAGCGCCTGGGAGTTTCCTGAAGGAACATAGAGACAAAATATCTGCAAAGTCAAGCCAGACAGTTAATTTCAGATTCTCACGTTTTTGATTTTTAAAAATTTATTAATAAAATTACCAGTTTTAAAATGGGGTTACATAAATAGACTGGCACAAGTAAGAAGCACATCTTTATCACCACCTATTCTTTAGAATGGCCCAAAATTAAAAGATAATACCAAATGTTGGCAAGGATGCAGAGCAACTGGACCTCTGGTATGTGGGTGGTGGTAATGCAAAATGGTATAACCACTTTGGAAAACTTACAATCTTTTATTACAATGATATACTTGTTGTATGATCCAGTAATTGCCTACAAATTTACCTAGGAACAAAAACATATATTCATACAGAGGCTTGTGCATTAATGATCATACCAGCTTTGTTTTGTTTTTGTTTCTGTTTGAGACGGCGTGTCACTCTTGTTGCCCAAGCTGGAGTGCAGTGACATGATCTTGGCTCACTGCATCCTCCAACTTTCGGGTTCAAGCAATTCTCATGCCTCAGCCTCCTGAGTAGCTGGAATTACAGGTGTGTGCCACCACACCAGGCTGTTTTTTGTATTTTTAGTAGAGACCAGGTTTCACCATGTTGGCCAGGCTAGACTCAAACCCCTGACCTTGACCTCCCAAAGTGTCAGGATTACAGGCATGAGCCACTGCATCTGGCCCAGCTTTGTTTTTAATAATCAAAAACTAGAAACAACCCAAATGTCCATCAGCTGTTGAATAAACAACTTGTGGCATATCTATACAATGTAATGAATATAATTATCAACAGGGATCAACTACTTGACATACAACATGAATGAATTTCAAAAATATATTTAGTAAAAGAAATCAGGCCGAGCACCGTGCCTCATGCCTGTAATCCCAGCACTTTGGGAGGTTGGCAGGTGGAGAGGTTGGGTTGGAGACCAGCCTGACCAACATGGTGAAATCCTGTGTTAGAGACAGAATGCTTGTTCCTAGGTACCACAAGGAAAAATTAGCATTCCAACAAAAAGCTAACTCAGCAAGGCAATTTTACTTTCTGCAGAAAGGGTGCTCCCATCACCCATCTTGCCATGAGAGTGCAATGAACAAAGGAAAGGCAGGCATATTTATTTGTTACGCATTGGGTCCTTATTGCTGTGTCCGATCTCCACTGGTTGGAGCCAGACCTCACAATCTAAACTGAACCCGATTGGCTAACAACTTTAAACTTTTCTAAATGAGTAAAGGCAATGGGGAACAAAGGAAAAGAGGAAATCTAAATAAGGAAGGGGCATAGACTGTGAGCTGGGATATGCCTGTGAACATGTCCAGCACAGATATCTTGGTTAAAGTACAAGGACATAGAATGTACTATGTGCCTATAAGCATGTCTAATAACTACATAGGATAGGGCTTAACAAAGAGTTGTTAGGAAAAAGCAAGAAGGCTTTGAAGTTAGTCTTTAAAACAAACTATTATTTTTAACATTTATTATTATTATTATTTAACAAGAAGGGAAACTTTGAAGAGGAACTTTTTACTTTCTACATCCTGTCTCTACTAAAAATACCAAAAAAAAAAAAAAAAAAAATAGCTGGTCATGGTGGTGTGCACCTGTAATCCCAACTATTTGGGAGGCTGAGGCAGGAGAATTGCTTGAACTTGGAAAACGTAGGTTACAGTGAGTCAAGATCATGCCATTGCAACTCCAGCCTGGGCAGCAGAGCAAGACTCTGTCTCAAGAAAGAAAAAAAAAAGAAAGAAAAAAGGAAAGAAATCAAATGCAAAAGAGTATGATTCCCCAAGTGAGACCTCGAACTCTTAAAAGACATCTATAGTGACAGAAAACAGATTAGTGGCTGCTCAGAGCTCAAGAAGAGACTAACTTGGATAGAGCTGGATTTGAAGTGATGTAACTAGTCTGTTTTTTGATTAAGGTAGTGCCTGTGTGGTTGAATACATTTGTAAAATAATTTCATTGAAGCATGCACTTACAATGTGTACATTTTATTGTTTGTAAATCGAATCTCAATAAAGTTGGTTTAAAAAATTAAAAAATGTTTATCTCTCTTACAGAATAATATATTTCCCAAGGGCAGAAGGTTTGCCTGTTTAATGGAAGCTGTGTCCCCAGGACTTAGGGCAGTGGTCGGACAGCTTGTTGTTGGCACCCTTAACAGCCAGCAACCCATGCTGCTCAGCATCTGCGATGGTGGCCTACAGGGAAGCCCTCTGGCCTTTGAGGCCCTTGATCTCAGCCTGGAGCCAGCTGATGTTACTGTTCATCTTGGATATCTCAGTCTTTGTACTCCACAGGTCATGCCCATGCTTCCCAGCCACCGTCTGCAGCTCCTCGTACTTGATCTGGTACATGCTCTCAGCCTCAGCCCAGCCGCAGTTGGCAATCTCCTCATACTGCACCTTGACCTCAGTAATGATGCTGTATGTCCAAGGAGTGGCTGTTGTCCATGGACAGCACCACAGACATATCTGAGATCTGGGACTGCAGCTCCTGGGTCTCCTCTTCATACAGCTGCCTGAGGAAGTGGATCTCATCAGTCAGCGCTTCCAGGCGAGACTCCAGCTCTACCTTGTTCATGTAAGCTTCATCCACGTCCTTCTTGATGAGGACAAATTCATTCTCCATCTCTGTACACTTATTGATCTCTTCCTCATACTTGTTCTTGAAGCCCTCCACCAGCCCCTGCATACTGCCAAGCTCCACCTCCAGCTTCAGCTTCTCCTGGCCCAGAGTCTCCAGCTGCCGCCTAAGGTTGTTTATGTGGCTCTCTAACATGTTGTCCATGTTGCTCTGAGCCATCTTCTGCTGCAGGAGGCTCCACTTGGTCTCCAGCATCTTGTTCTGCTTCTCCAGGAACAGTACCTTGTCAATGAAGGAGGCAAACTTGTTGTTGAGGGTCTTGATCTGCTCCTTCTCCTGGGTGTGCACAGCTTGGATGTTGGGGTCCACCTTCAGGTTAAGGGGGCTCGGCAGGCTCTGATTGACCGTGATGGCAGTGATGCCTCCCATGCCGCTGGCCCCACCATAGCCTCCTCCCAGGCCACCCCAGAAGCTGCTGCTGCCCACTCGGGAGAAGCTTGAGGACCTGATGTGGGCACCGGGCCCACTTGTGTGGGAGCGGCTGCTGAAGGCCTGGAGGCCAGAGGTGGACACCTTGTAGGACTTCTGGGTCACCCTGATGGACATGGTGGAGGCAGGCGGGCTGAATCAGGTGGAGATTCCAGAAGGAGTGGAGAAGCTGCTTCTTGAATTCAAAAATTTCTATAAGAAACTCCTCTCGTCTCTGTAATAGATTGAGTAACTTCTCTTATTAGTAAAGCTGTTTGTGCAATGTCCCTTATCTTACGCAGCTATGGGTATGTCTCTAGGCAAGCACAAAGCGCCACTTCTCTTGTTTGTATAACTGTGGGTTTGTTTTAGGTAAGCCCCCCCACCACTCCCTGTGCAGGTTCTCACCATGTATATGCCTGAAAAGGGAAGGAAACTTTCCTGGGAGCTTGCTATTTATATAACGAACAAAAGGCTTCTGTGCTGGACCCTGTCTGCTTATCTGTCTGCATGTGCAGCCTGAGTTTTTTTTTCTAGGTTGTTTTATTTTTGCCTGTTGCTGTGACTTTCCAGGCAGGCCACTTCTGCAGTCTGAATTTTCTCCAACTGAGTCTTCCTTTCCTTCTCCCTTGTAGGTACTCTTAATCACTACTAATTGCCACTGTTAACTAGTCTTATTGTTTTGTTTAAATAACAACCTTTATGTAACAGAAAATCAAATAATGCAGAATATATAATTTCAAATAAACCTCTATTAAAATAACACATCATATGTCAGAATTACCTATGGAGGTTTTAAGAAATCTTTAAGTCCAGGCCTCACCCTTGGAGAAGGCTACAAAGTGGGTCGGGACCCCAGTATTTCTAAAAGGCTCTTCAGGTAGTTCTGATGTTTCCTTCAGGTTGAATTACTGACTTTAGGTCAACTGGAGTATTTTGGATTTTGGGGTTTTGGGGGGCTGTGGTAAACTTTTCTCACAGATTTACTAAGAGTAGCAAAAAACTTGGCCTCTGGCTTTTTTGGAGCTTGTCTCGGGCTTTTTTCCCCAGTGAAGGATTTTTTTCCTTCACTGACTCATTGACTTTTGGCTTCTTCCCTGGGCCTTTCCATGGGGTCTCAGACTCTGCAGCCTTTGGGGTCTCAGAGGCTGGCAAGGCCTTTCTCTTCTTCCCACCAGGTGTGTTGGGATCAGGACTCTTTTTTGGAGACTTCCATCTATAGCATGTTTTTCAATCTGTACATTTTCATTAGCTGTAGTTTTTCCTATGGGTTCCAGTTGTAGAATTTCATCTTCTGATTCATTTGTCACTTTGACTTGGGCTCTTCCTCTGCCACATTTTTTCTTCTCATGCTCTGGAGTCTGTTTCTTAAACTTTGATTCCGGTTTCTTCAATGCAATGCCACCATTTTCAGGTGCCACATAATTTTTTTCTTTTTTGACATGGAGTCTCACTCTGTCACCCAGGCTGGAGTGCAGTGGCATGATCTCGGCTCACTGCAACCTCTGCCTCCTGACCTTAGGTGATCTGCCTGCCTCGGCCTCCCAAAGTGCTGGGATTACAGGCATGAGCCACTGTGCCTGGCTGATTATATTCTTTTCTGTTTTTAAGAAGCTCTATATATTAACTCTTGATTGAAGCCACAGTTTTTATAAGCCAGTGCATCATTTATCCTTTTTACTTTGTTTTTGTATTTGCTATGTGAAAGTATTTTTAGTCAATTTTGCCAATAAAGACTTCATTTACAACTAGGCGTATTATTGCGATCCCATAAGTGTTAGACTTTCCGCCGAGCTCAATGAGGAAACAGAGACCGGAGTGAGGAAATTAAAAGCCAATTTATTCGGCTCCCGGGCGAGGTTCTATGGTCCGAGAAGGGGCCAGAGAAGTCGCGCTTCTCTTCTTGGGGCGTGGGGTTTTATAGGGAGTAGAAGTGGCTGATTGACTGTGGGGGAAACAAAGACAAGGTAGTTCTATTGGGTGTTAAAAGACTGGGGACGGGCGAGGTGAACAAAGCGGGGGCATTTCCATTGGGTATGAAGGGATTGAGCACGGACGAGGGGCTGGCCGAGGATGTACGGGGGAGCTACCATAGGGCAGGCTCTTGGCAGGCCTTTTCAAAATTTATGGCAGGTGCAGGGCTGAGATTGGAATGCGGACATGGGCAAGGGGAGCCTGTGTGGAGAGGGCAAATGCTGAGCAATGTGCTCAGTATGATGATGTAGTTTTTAGGCACGGAGAGAGAAGGGCATGTCCATTCGGCTCCCAAGGAGGCACCGGCCTTACAATAAGAAAATGATGCAAAAGAAGTGAGTTTCAAATGGCCTGCTGAGGAACCTCAACATTCACAGGTCAAGTAGAGGAAGAGGACCTAATAAAAGACTCAGAGTAAAGAGCAGAAGAAAAACCAAAAGAGTGTGATTTACTGAATCTGAGAGAGACATTAACTCCCAATTATTACCCTAATAACAATACAGATACATAACATAATATTTAATGCATATTTTTTCTTTTAAAAATTCTTTCCCAAATCACTTTTACATTAATAAATAATTTTCAAGCAGTTTCCTGGGGTCTAGCAATATGTGAATTTTTTACTAAAAAAATTAACTACATTTATAGATTTCTTACATTTCATCAATGAATTGTCTAATGCACGATATTGAAACCCTTAAGTTTCTATCAAAAGGGAAGTAAGCATAAGACAAATATCAACCATTTGTAGATTTAATATAAAATTAATAAATTTAGGCTGAGCATGGTTCGCTCATGCCTATAATCCCAGTACTTTGGGAGGCTGAGGCGGGAGAATCGCTTGAGCCCAGGAGTTTGAGACTAGCCTGGGCAACATGGGAAAGCCTTGTCTCTACAAAAGACAAAAATAAACAAACAAAAACAACAACAACAACAAAAACAGAAAAACAATTAGCCAGGTGTGGTGACACATACCTGTGGTCCCCACTACTTGAGAAGCTGAGGCAGGTGTATCACCTGACACAGGAGCTCAAGGCTGCAGTGAGCTGAGATTGCACCACTGCACTCCAGCCTAGGTGACAGTGAAACCCTGTCTCAAAAGTAAATAAATAAATAAATAATGAGAAATTTAAAAGTAGAAAGCATAAATATTGAAAAGACTTATGAATTAGATAAACTTTAGGTTCTATTTGAAATAAACTGTAAACAATTTGAAGCTATTGAATAAATTTCAACACTGACCAGATATTTGATGATGTTAAGAAATTAAAATTTTCAGATGGGATAACGACATTATAATAACCTTTTTAAAAGATTTGTGTCTTCAGGAGAGCCATACTGAAATACTTATGGGTGAAAACATATGATGTTGGGTGTTTGCCTCAAAATCATTTAGTGGGGCTAGAGGTGAATGTATAGAGGAAATAAGATTTGTTGATAATTGTGGAAGATGGTGATGAATATAAGAGTTCATCTTATTATTCTCTTTACTTTTGTACATATTTAATGTTTTCACAATAAGATTTTTCTAAATGGGGCACAGTAGCTCACACTTATAATCACAGAATTTTGGGAGGCTGAGGTGGGGGGATCGCTTGAGCCCAGGAATTCAAGACCAGCCTGAGCAACATAGTGAGATCTTATCTCTACAAAAAATTTAAAAATTAGTTGGGTGTGGGGGTGTGGCCTATAGTACCAGCTACTCAGGAGGCTAAGGCGAGAGGATTCCTTGAGCCCAGGAATTCTAAGCAGCAGTGAGCTATGATCACACCCCAGCCTGGGTAACAAAGCAAGACTCCGTCTCAGAAAAATAAAAACGTTTTCTAAAAGGGAAAATAATAATCAAATTTTGGTTTCTGTTGGCTTTATCTCACTGAGGTAGAAAAAATCATTACTCTGCTGTATTACCATTGTCCCAGCAATATGAATAGTGTGGAACATTGCAACAGGTATGTTGCTGCAAAATAAAACATGTTGGTGTGGAAACTGCAAAGTAAATTGGGGAATTTAAAGTCATCTTTCCTTAAATCCTACATCAAATAGTTACTGTTCAGTGACTTATTCTTTCTTAGTGTTTATTATAATTTTATTATAGAATATATTAATATAATATATATTTGATATCAATACATATATTGCTATAAACCCAATATATGTTTCAATAGAAAAGGTACCCATGCATATCAGGCAAAACTATCAAGATCACCTATGATTTCATGCTCAGAAATCACTTTTGTTCATATTGTTTATTTTCCATACATATCTCTGCTCTTACTCATTAAAAAAAATTCTTGCTGTATATATGGTTTCCTATTCTAACTTCAAAATGGATTGTATCTTTCACATTAGTGAAAATTATTCTAGACCACTCAGAAACAAATATTTCTCTCCCACTTAAGATTTTTTAAAATCTCTCTCATATCTGTGGTTATTTCTCTTTTTCATTTCTGATCTTGTCAATTTCATTCCCCAACCCTGTGCTCCCCACCATTAGGCTTGTAAGAAGCTTATTTAACTCATAAGATCTTTCCCATTGGTGTTTTTCTTAAAAATTAGATTTTTATTTCTTAATGCTTCTTATATGTTCTAATTTATTAATGTCTTATTTTATCTTTATTAATACCTTATAAGGCTGTTTCCATAGTCCTCTTCTAATTTCATAAGAGTAATTTGTTCCTCCAACCCAAATGCCCATCGATGACAGACTGGACAGGGAAAATGTGGCACATATACACCATAGAATATTATGCAGCCATCAAAAACGATGAGTTCGTGTCCTTTGTAGGGACATGGATGAACCTGGAAACCAACATTCTCAGCAAACTGACACAAGAACACAAAATCAAACACCGCATGTTCTCATTCATAGGCGGGCGTTGAACAATGAGAACACATGGACACAGGGAGGGGAGCATCACACATTGGGGTTTGTTGGTTTGAGGGGAAATAGGGGAGGGACAACGGGGGATGGGGAGTTGGGGAGAGAGAGCATGGGGAGAAATGCCAGATATAGGTGAAGGGGAGGAAGGCAGCAAATCACGCTGCCATGTGTGTACCTATGCAACAATCTTGCATGTTCTTCACATGTACCCCGAAACCTAAAATGCAATAAAAAAAGAGTAATTTGTTCCTTCAATTTTTATCATTTGTATTTAATAATGTGGACATTTGAGACAATAAAGTTTCCTCGTAAAGGCTTTGACTATAAAACATTTCTATTTCCACTGACTCTTGATTTCATCTCTCTCTTAAGCTCCCTTTTGATCCAATGACTATTTCAAAGTATTTAAAATTTTGAGGGGTCATCAATATACTATGCATTTTGAATTTTATTGGCTAATAATCAGTTAACATCCTAAAGCACTGAAATTTCACGATGATATACTAAAGTATGAGTCTATTTTCATTTATTTTGTTAGGCACACAGTGGACCCTCTGAATGTGAAAACACATATCTTTCATTTCCAGGGAATTTCCTTAAGTTGCATTTGATGTTATCTCATTTTTTCCCTCTGTCCTCAACTTCTAGAAATCTTGCTATTCAAATGTCAGCTTTCTCTAACCGATCTTTCATTTTTTATTTTTATTTATTTATTTGTTTATTTTTGAGACAGAGTTTCACTCTTGTTACCCAGCCTGGGGTGCAATGGTGCAATCTCGGCTCACTGCAACCTCCACTTCCAGGGTTCAAGCAATTCTCCTGCCTCAGCCTCCCTAGTAACTAGGATTACAGGCGCCTGACACCACGCTCAGCTAATTTTTTGTATTTTTAGTAGAGACAGGTTTTCGCCATGTTGGGCAGGCTGGTCTCAAACTCCTGACCTCAAGTGATCCACCCACCTTGGCCTCCCAAAGTGCTGGGATTACAGGCATGAGCCACCGATCCTTTAATTTTTTAAATATTTTTTCTATTTTAGATGTTTTTGCTTTATTTACTAGGAGACTTTTTCAATTATATTCTCTAACCTTTCTATTGAGTTTTCATTTTTACTATCACATTTTTAATTTCCAAGAGCTCTTTTTTGTTCTCTGAATGTTTCTTACTATAATACAACACTGCTTGTCTTCCACATATGCATTATCTTCTCATCTCCCATATATTAATGATAATTTTGTCTTCTTCCTGCATATTTTATTTCCTCTAAGTTTTTTTTTTTTTCTAATTATTTCAGTCTCTGTCTTTCATATAGAGACTTCTTCAGTCTGGTGATTCTTGGCTAGAAGTTCATGGGGTTCCAAAGAGTGGATCTAAGGCTCTGTGCTTATGGTAGGGGCTTGTCAAATGTTTGCTTCACTGTTCGGAGAGCCAGCTGGGCCATTTAGTTGGTGAATCTCTGATATCATTACTTTGGGTCCTGTGTCTTGGGCTGCTTCAGTTTCTCAGAAGAGGTGCTTCTGCTCAGGGACCTTTACAAATGACCGTGCAAACTAGGCATGATTCCAGGGGATGTCATTTACATAACCATGTGTATGAAAGATTCCTCAGAAACTGTGCCCCTTAGCCCTGCCCTAAAAATATGCAAGTTGCCAGCCATTTGAAGTGGAGGAAGAAGGTTGGGAAGTGGCAGGGGGGTGGGGGACGGGGAGTGGAGAATCTCAACATCCAATATTATTTGTTTCACTTAATTCCCTTTTTCATAAGGTATCCCAACTCTTGTCTGTTCTAGTGTATCCTCCCTACCCCTTACTAGCCCTGCCCTGTCAGAGATTTTCTCTCCACTCTTTCCAGTCATCTGCAGACATACAAGAGGGGCAGTCATAAGCCATATGGAATCAGGGAGATGTCAGGTCCTGGTGCTTCTTAAATACACTATCTTGTTTCAACCTCACCCTAAACTCTGCCTCTGGTGGTACCTGGTTCCATCAGTTCCTGAGTCTTCTGGGCAGTTCTGTGGTACAAAACAGGTGGTTTTCTGGATTTCCCACCACTGGCTAATGAGTCACCCTTCCCGAATGGCTAAGTCAGTGCCCCCCTCCATCTGCCTCGTACCTTTAAAGGTTTGGTTTTTCTTCACCCATTCATTTTGTCCTCGTGCCTTTTATAGAGATTAATAACTCTGTTCAGTTCTCCATATTTAACAAGTGTCCTGAACATGCTAAATCCCAGTGTCCTCATATTTGAAACAGACTTTGCATTGCTTAAAGTTTGAGAATCAGAGAATTTGATGAACCTATATAAAATGACATAATATAATAATTTTCCATTTTCTGATACCTCAGTTATTCAATTTCACTTGACCACATTATCTAGAGGCTATTTATCTTGGTACTGAAAGTTAAGTTCGAGTACTTTACTTTTGTCACATTCATGGTTGCTGATCCCATTTTTAATTTTTTTTTATTTCTACATTTTTGTTTTGTTTTTTTAGAGACAGGGTCTCACTCTGTCACCTGAGCTGGAGTACAGTGACTATTCACAAGTGTGGTCATAGCTCACTGCAGTCTCGAACTCCTGAGCTCAAGCCATCTTCCTGCTTCAGATTGCCCAGTAGCTACGACAATAGGTGCATGCCACCACACCCAACTTGATCCCATTTTTAAATATCTTTGAGGAGAAGACCTACTACCATCTCTTTGAAAATGCATTCCAGAGGATCCCTTGAGCCCAGGAGTTTGAGGTTACAGTGAGCTATGATTTTGCCATTGCACTCCAGCCTGGGTGACGGAGCAAGACAAAGAAAGAAAGAAAAAAGAGAGAGGGGGCGGGAGGGAGGGAGGGAGGGGAGGGGAAAGGAGGAGAGAGGAGGAGAGGAGAAGAGAAAGAGAGAAAGAAGAGCAGGAAGGAAGGAGAGAGAGACAGGGAGAAAATAAAAAATTCATACTATTGACTTGAGTTTATAAAACTATTAAGGCACTCCTGCTTCAGAGTCTGTACTTTACAAGTACTCAAAGAAAAAATCATTTCAGGTTGCCTGGAAAGCAGCCTTTCAGATACTTGAAGATTTATGTTGTGTCTGATCTGATTGTCAGCCCTGAGATAAAATGTAAAACCACTTTTATTCTAAAATAAATGGAAACAAAAGTATAGACGCTTGCATGAGACATAATCTTTTAAATTTCTCTCTTTATCCTTTAGACATGTTTTTTTAGAAGCTATAAAAAAATCATGTTTACCTTTTAGAAAGGAAATATGAAATGCCACTTTAATCCATGCAATCCCTATACATGTTAAATCTTTGGAGAACTTTGTCAAAGTTCAAAAAAAGTAGAGATTTGTGAAGATAATTTTGTAATTTATAGAATGGCATATTTCCAACCTTCTGTGACAGTTGTCCTTAAAATATCTTTGAAAACAAATGAGGTTTATACTCATTGATATTATTAAGTGGGAATCTATCATGTGAAGTTAAGACTAAGAATATGACTCATTCAAAACTGGAAGGAGTAGCTAAAAAGGGATCCAAAATGAAACCTACTGTAACAATCTTTCCTACCAAATGATTGCCAAAATAATTTGAAAATAATCCAGATAAAATATTTTGGGAAGTGTTGGGGGAGAAAAAAAATCCTCTGTTACAAACTATGATTAGTAACATTTCCAGAGCTTCTCAGTCTTTTCCTCCTTAAGGGTGTTTGAGAAGTAGGATTGAGGCAGATATGCCAATACATGAAATTTAGAATTAATGAAAATTATAATAGCAGAACATGAGTGCTGGAATATTTGGAGTTATACTAAAGAATTCCAAGAAACATCATAACTTCTAGATTCTACTAGAATCTAAGTTAATCAAGACATACCCTTCTGTGCACATATTACAGTAAAAACAGAGACAACTTAGAAGGCATCTGCAAAACATTTGCTGCTCAACCTTTCTGGAAATTAAAGAAGACTAGAGAAGATATTAAATGGCTATTTCTTAGGATTTCTGTATGGAACTTTTACTTCTGCCCATCGTATTTGTCCTATTGATGACCAACTACGTTTATGTTTCAGAAACTTCCTCCACGACATAGACCTCGAAAAGATTCTCAAATCTTTATTCCTCAAATCTTTACATGGTGCTAGAATTTCTCTCCTCTATATGAGAAAAATATAAAGCAATATTACCTCTTTAACTCTGAAGTCCATAACTGCATTCCAAACTCTACTTACTTTTCCATTCTGATGCTTTTTTATTGATTGCTCATCTAACTCAACAAATATTTATTAAGCGCCTTTTTTGTACCAAGTACTCTTCTATGCAGTGGTGATATCTCTGTATAAAGAACAAACAAGATCCCTGATCCTGTAGAAATTAAACGTAGACAGAGAAGTTGTCCTGGATTTTACTACTAAAATAAATCTAAGCAAATTGGAAGTAATTCAGAAGAAAGAAAAGCAGAAAAAAGTAATTCCACATGAACAAAATTATTGTTAGCATTTTGGTTTCTTTGTTTCTAGTTTTGTTTTGTTTTTTTCTCTCTGCCAAGACTTTTGTTGTTTTATTTTGTTGCTTTCCTTCGTTGGGTGTGAATGTTGAGGGGCTCTGTTTAACATCTGAGACCCTACGTTCTTCTGCTTACAAACATGTGCCTATGTAACAGCATAATCTTCATGGTCATCATTTTGATAGAGCATAATATTCAAACATTCACTTTTCCTTGAGATGGGTATTTGGGTAGGACCCCTGTCTTAAACTCACACGGCCCATCCCTAAAAATAACTGGTCTCTGCTAGGGTTTGTTAGGAATGCTCCTTATATTCCAAAATCCTCTTTTAGTTTCAGACTTCCTGATCAGAGGTCACTGGGTCTACAACACATGTACACAGAGAGGAGACACATGTTTATGCAGCTGCTCGATGCTCTAACACACTTTTCCGTGGACATCACATGATGAGTTATGCTTCCATTCCCACCCCAGACCAGATCATGAAGGGCTCTTTTGACCTATGACATACATGCTTACAGTAAGCTTCTTCAGAAATGCAGCTGGTTTTGAGTCCCAGAATCGTAAGCTGAGCCATTGTTATCACGTTGGTACTTGGTGAAAACATATTCAGCATTACAAGTAACGGCCATACAAGTGAAGTTTTGGAATACAGCTTATTTATGAAATGGTGACTCACATAGCAACACTATTTTTTTCTTGGTAAAGGGAATAGTTTTTAATGGATAGAATCGATTGTGTTCGCCCATTTATTTTATCCAGATACAAGGCAGCTGGGTTGTCTAGATGTGGAAAACAAAATCTCTGGCTTTAGTAACATTCAAAATACTTCATACAATAAGATCTGGCATGCAGGCCTCAAATTCAAAATGCACTATTCATGTGCAGAAAGCAATCTAGGTTTCTGATGGTATACAAAAATAAAGGTATGCACCTCAATTAGCTTCTGATTTCAAAGGAGAGTGGTACATGTTAACAACTACAACATGAGCCAGCATGAAGCAGAGTGTCACAAGAGTGGTGGAAGCTTTTAAGAAAGTCCAAAGACAACCCAAAGAATGGAAGATAATTTTTGCAAGTCATATATCTAATACAAGACTTGTATATAGGACATATAAAGAGCTATTTCAGCTCAATAATAAATAAACAAGTAACCCAATTTAAAAAGAAGCAAAGGATCTCAATAGGCCATTCTCCAAATAAGAACTAGAGATGGCCAGTATACACATGAAAAGATACTCGATATTAGCCATCAGGAAAATGCAAATGAGATACCACGTCACACCGTAAAATCATTCCCTAATTATTATTATGGAATAACAATTGTTGGTAAGGATGTGAAGAAATTGGAACCCTTGTATGTTGCTGATAGGAATGTAAAATGGCACAGCTGCTTTGAAAAGAGTAGCAGTTCCTCAAAAGGCTAAAACAAGCCAGGCACACTGGCTCACACCCGTAATCCCACCATCTTGGAAGGCCAAGGCAAGTGGATCACTTGAAGCCAGGAGTTTGAAACCAGCCAGGGCAACAAAGTGAGACTCAGTCTCTACAAATACCTTTTTAAAAATTAGCCAGGCATGGTGGTGCACATCTGTAGTCCTAGCTATTAAGGAGGCTGAGGCAGTAGGATCACTTGAGTCTAGGAGTTCAAGGCTGCAAGGCTATGATCCCACCGCTATACTCCAGCCTGGGCAAGAAAGTTAGACCCTGTCTCAAAAAAAAAAAAAAGGAAAAGAAAAGAAAAGAAAGGAAAAAGAAAGCTAAACATATGTTACCCTATAACCCAGCTATTCTACTCCTAGGTATGTATCTGAGAGAAATAAAAATGTATGTCCACACAATGTGTAGATGAATGTTCTCTTAAAAGAAAAACTTTAGACAAATTAAACTTAGAGTTTAATTGAGCAAAAGAACAATTAGCAAATCAGGCTCTGGGGCTGCCATATGGTCGCATGACATTTATGAACAGAAAAAAAGAAATGTTATGCGAGAAACAAAAGTGAGATAAGGAAACAGGTGGATTGGTTACAGCTCTGCATTTGCCTTATTTGAACATGGTTTAAACAGTTGACTGTCTGTGATTGGCTGAAACTCAGCTTCTGTGATTGGCTCTCTGCTACTTCTTACAAGAGTAGGTTACAGTGCCTTTATTCATAAGAGTCAAAAAGTGAAAACAACCCAAATGTCCATCAACTGATAAATGGATAAATAAAATGTGATATATTCATACGATGGAATACTATTCAGCAATAAAAAGAAATGAAGTATTAATACATGCTATAACATGAATGATGAACCTTGAAACTATCATGTTCAACAGAGAAGAAGCCAGTCACAAAAGACCACATCATTATATGATTCCATTGATAGGAAATATCTAGAGGAGGTGAACCTCTAGAGACAAAAGGTAGATCACTGGTTGCCTAAGGTTAGGGGAGATAGAAGGTTGGGAGTGATCACTAAGAGGCACGGGGTTTCTTTTTGAGGTAATGAAAATGCTCCAGAATAGATTATGGTGATGAGCTCACAACTCTAAAAATGCTACCAGCCCTTGAATTGTACACCATCATAGGTGAATTGTATGGTATGTGAGTTACATCTTAATATAGCTCTTTGAAATAAAGAAATTGGCCAGGTGTGATGGCTCATGCCTATAATCCCAGCACTTTGGAAAGCTGAGTGGGAAGGATTGCTGGAGCCCAAAAAGTTGAGGCAGCAGTGAGCCATGATCATGGCACTGAACTCTAGCCTGGGCGATAGGGAAAGACCCTGTTTCAAAAAAAAAAAAAAATGTGAGCATGGTCAGGAGTGGGAATGAGGAGTGACTGTAAGGGGTCATGAAGGATCTTTCTGGGGGTAGTGTTAGCTTCACAACTTTATAAATCTACTAAAAAGTAAAAAAGTATTGAGCTGTAGATATGGTATGTGCTTTACACAGCAACACAACTTTTTTTGTTTTTGTTTTTGTTTTTTAAATTAAGCTCTCAGAGGGCTTGGGATTCCAGCTTGGACAGGCAAGAAACATTCTTGGTCAGAACCCAAACTCCTGGAATAGCCCCAAACTCAGAAGGTCTGGAGGGCAGCATATCTTATGGTCAGCCTGGTACCATTGGAGGGATTTGTGGCCACCCAAGAAGCCCAAAGGCAGAGCTGCTAGCAATAGTATCTCATAAGTTGCAGCTAACCATTCAAATGTTGATTTCAAAGTGAGTAAGTGGCAAAGAATGGGCAATTTGGGAAAATCCACGTTTCGCCTGGCTCCATCTGAACCTCCAAAGCACAGGGTAATGAAAGTTTTAGAAACCCTCCAGGTGATTCTGATGTGAAGCCAAAGTTGAGAATCACTTCTCTAGGGAAAGCCAGCTGATATGGTTTAGAGGTTGGTCCCTTCAAAATCTCATGTTGAAATGTAATCCCCAATGTTAGAGGTGGAGCCTGGTGGGAGGTGTCTGGGTCATGGAGGCAAATCCCTCATGAAATGGCTTGGTGCCATCTTCACGGTAATGAGTGAGTGAGTGAATAAGATAGATAGATAGATGATAGATAGATAGATAGAGATAGAGATAGATGCTCTATCTCTTTAGGCTGACACACATTCACTCAAACTGATGCTCCTTTCTCTTTCAAGTCATTAGATGGAAGAAACAATTTCCTATCCCAAACAGTGTGGACTGGGTGTGACTTGGTGTATTACACAAATGAACAAACGTCACTTGACTTCTACCTTGATTTCTGAACAGCACACAAATGAAAAAGGAAGGAATGAAGCAGCTTATGGCAAGAGAGGATGAGAAAGATCACAGTTGTGAGGTGAACTCATACCTCTTTCATTTTAGTAAGGAGGCATTACTACTATGGCTTTTAGCAGATTAAATAGTGAATATGTGTTTATAAATGAAATTTTCTATGAGTCTACTAGATTAGGAGCCATGAAAGCAGAGCTTTTCAAACCAAGAGTGCATCAGAATCACCTGAATGGCTCGCTAACATGTCTGCTCCTTCCCCAAATCCTGCTTCAGTAGGTCTAGGGTGAGGCCCATGACTTTGCACTTCTAATAAGCTCCTAAGTAATGGCTTGCTTCGACCACACCCCAGCCCTCTGCTAGAAGGCAGAATCTGCCTATACCTCAAGGATTCTCACATTTAGTAAGTGCATAGTAGGTTCAAGACCCTACATTAGCTACTTAGAAAAGAAGGAACATAATCTGTTTTTAACAGGTTCATAGTTTGTAGAAGCAAAAATGTAAATAATTTCTGTCTTTTGTCAGCTTTAAATTTATTAGAAAATTCAAATAGGATAAATAGAATTTTGACACCAAGGAGACATTTGCATCCAAACCCAAGACATTTTTAATAAATGTGCTCCCTGATTACATCGGCAAGGGTCAGTTTCTGTCATTTATAACCAGGAACCACGGAATCTCTTTCCTTATTTTGAGGTGTGATTGAAATGGAAAGAAGTTCAGTTTCTTCCATTTAGGGAAAGGTAATAATATGAGGAAGATAATAATAGCACCCATTTTTTAGCATAATTGGAAAGATTAAATAAAATTGTATATAGAAAGCTTGAAATAGAAAGAATTTATTTTTAACAATGTCTGGCACATAATAGACACCTAAATCTTAGCACTTGGAACTGATTGTATGGGAAAGGGGAAGCAAGAGATTATAGCTGCTGGTGGAATTCTAAAGAATCACTTGGCCAGGCGTGGTGGCTCTCTCCTGTAATCCTAGAACTTTGGTTAGGCCGAGGTGGGTGGATCACTTGAGGTCAGGAGTTCAAGACCAGCCTGGCTAACATGGCAAAACCCCGTCTCTAATAAAAAAACAAAAAATAGCTGGGCATGATGGCAGGTGCCTGTAATCGCAGTTACTTAGGAGGCTGAGGCAGGAGAATCGCTTGAACCTGGGAGGTGGAGGTTGTAGTGAGCCGAGATTGTGCCACTGCACTCCAGCCTGGGTCACAGAGTGAGACCCTGTCTCAAAATAAATAAATAAATAAATAGTCACCTACCTGAGGCCGTGGGTGCACTCACTGATGTCCACAATGGCAAGTGGATAAGGGGACCAAATGCATTGTGTCAGACAGGGGTATAAAGGGTTCCCCAAAGAAAGAGGTGGAAAGCACCACTTGAAATTTCAGCCACAAACTTAGCAGACAAAAGAAAACAGAAATACACAAAAAGGAAGCAAAATATGTCTTCTGGACAACTCCTGGAAACACTGCTAAATGCAACCTATTCCTGCACATGAAATGCAACTTGGAATGGCACTGGGTTGCCTGCTTTTAAAAGGCATGTGCCAAGTCAGACAAGATGGCTCACATTTGTAATCCCAGCACTTTGGGAGATCAAGGCAGGCAGACTGCTTGAGCACAGGAGTTTAAGACCAACCTGGCAAAACCCTGTCTCTACAAAAAATACAAAAATGAGTTGGGGCATGGTGGCACAAGCCTGTAGTCCCAGCTATGTGTGAAGCTGAGATGGAGGCATTGCTTAAGTCCAGGAGGTTGAGGCTGCAGTGAGCTGTGATTGCACCCTGGCACTCCAGCCTGGGTGACAGAGCAAGACTCGATATCATTTAAAAAAAGGCATACACCACATGAACTGAATAAATCCATAATCAAGAGAAGGAACTGGTGGAAATTATGTTTAATCACCCAATGTAACTGTTTCCCCTTTCAGAGCCTTTGTTTCTACATAAGCAGTGGTTCTCAACCTTGATTGTAGATTGGAATCACCTAGAGAGCCCAACCCCAGAGACTCTGATTTAATTGGTCAGGGGGCAGCCAAGAGATAGGCCTCTCCAGTGATTCTCAAATCCAGCCAAAGTTGAGAACAAACTGTCAAAGTCTCTATAAATATCCTATGCTCAGTGTCTATGAAGCAAAAAAAAAAAATTATTTCAAATAATTCATTATTTCACTATTCAAAAAGTTCTAAGTAGGTGGTCAAAAATCAGCCTCATACTGAGGCTACAAAAGAGTCAAAAGAGAATTTGTTAGGAAGGTTTCTTTGGCGAGCATTGTTCTTTGACTCTCATCCCCAGAATGGAGAGAGAGAGAATACCTGCCCCTTCACCTTAGTTAAGAGAGAGAGCCTTCAGCAGTACTACTTAAAGAGTTTTATATTCATCCTACGAGCCAGGGAGACCAGTGAACTGGTATCTGACCACTGGAAAACTGTAAAGGCAGAGGTAGACTCAGTAAGTACTCCAATGCCGGAAAGCAAAGAGAATTTAGCTGCTTTGGAATGGGCCTGTATTTCAGGGCAATAGATGCCTAAGCCAACTACTCAGGGTAGACAAATTTGCATGGCCCTGGTGGCTGATTCCCTATGACCTTTCAGTAGCCTAGTAAAGAGCTGGCTCACCATATCTGAGTTCACTCAATGGGAAAACAGGCTAAAATATGACAACTGATCTCAGAAGTTGCTTCTTTCTTTTTTATTTTTATTTTTTTTAGAGATGGGGTTTCACCATGTTGGCCAGGCTGGTCTTGAACTTCTGACCTTGTGATCCACCCACCTCAGCTTCCCAAAGTGCTAGGATTACAGGCATGCACCACCACACCCTGCCAGAAGTCACTTCTTTTAATAAAGCCTGTTTCCAGCCAGAGGTTTTCCATTATTACAAAGGCACATCCTTGTCTCTATTTTCCTATGACTGTGGAATGTATGTGGAAGTAGAGCTCTTCACTATGGGACCACGGCCATGCTGGGTTCAGTCCACTCACAATCAGTCTAAGCATCATTCCTGGAGGACTCATGACAGTAGGAGATGTCACCTATGCACATTTTTGCTTTTCTATTTCTCTCAATAAATGTTATTTTATATTTGTACCATATAACATTGATGTAGTGCATGTATTCATACTACCTTTGCAAAATGACCACTAAGGAGAAAGAGCTAATTTGGTGCCTTTCAAGTCCCAAGAAGGGTTGCCTGGGGGAGCCTCAGGATCCTAACAGAAAAAGTCTGCAAGTGCCTTCCGAGTAGACTCAGTCAAAGGATTAGGGGCTGATGGGGGAGCAGAGGAAACTCTAGTTCCCCTATCATGGAAAACGCCATTGAGCATTCCCAGTGGAATCCTCTGAATACTCCCACCCCACACATTATCAGCTCTAAACGCTTATTAGGTCCAGAAAACACCATCTTACAATACCAGTCAGCATGTTCCTAATCCTTTTTACCTCCTCTCCCTCCCCCTTCTTAGAGGAAACCATACTTAGCAACATAGATGGAGTGGAAGGTGAGCATAGAGAAAAGAAAAATCACAGTCCGTCCCCTGGTTCCTGCCTGTAGAAGGTTCCATCAAGAGAAGGAGAAAGATTTTAACTTAATTTAAATGCAAAGATTTTATAATAACATAATGTACTTTTAGTTACTGAAATGAGACTGTGTTTTTATTCAATGTCACCAAGATATTTTTATTTCCTGAAAGTAAGACAAATGTCATGGAAATGCGTACATTTTCAAGTTGGAACAGAAAGTACTTTCCCACTAAATAAATTTAAAGGGAATAGCAGTCAAGAAAGAATTAGAGAAAGAAAGAGAAGGAAGGAAGAAAGAGAGGGAGGGAGGGAGAGAGGAAGGAAGGAAGGAAGGAAAGAAGGAAGATGTTTTCTGATTACATCCTTTGAATCAGTTTTTCTAGTTTCCCTAAATATTTCACCAATATTTTGCATTATCTAATATTCTAAGTTTTATATACATCAAATCAGAAAAACTTAGAATATCAGATAATGCTAAATATTGGTAAGCGTGTAGGAAAATGGTACTCTCCGTACTTTGCAGGGAGCATCATCCAGCCACACTCAGAATAGCCTAAGAGTACTTAATTGGATATGTGTACTATATCCCCTACAACCAAACAACCCATATTGAGTACACCCAGAGGAACATGCGCACAGGTTCCAAAGGAGATATGTACAAGGATGTTCATTGCAGCATTGTTAGGGGTGACCAGCAATTGTTGGGAATGAATAAAAGAAAGTCTCGCTTCCAGCTTCTATGTAGAAGGTACTTAGGGAGTAGAGTGATAGAGCTGTTGAATCAAGCAGTATCCACACGACACATAAATCCAGTTTAAACTGGAATGTTTAAGATCACATAGGAATATCTAAAGAACCTTAGAGGATACCTAGAGTCCATGTCAGCTCTAACTGAACACCGACAAGGTCCCCTATGTTTTCTCCAAACAGCAAATCCCCTATACTTTGACCTTTTAAAAATGCTAATACCAATAATGTAATCAATGACTTGGTTTACTTTCTGTATAGGTTCTGCATTCTTTGCTCATTTTTTTTTTTTTTTTTGGAGATGGACTCTTGCTCTGCTGTCCAGGCTGGAGTGTGGTGGCGCAATCACAGCTCACTGCAACCTCTGCCTCCCAGGTTCAAGTGATTCTCCTGCCTCAGCCTCCTGAGTAGCTGGGATTACAGGTGCCTGCCACCATGCCCAGCTAATTTTAGTGCTTTTAGTAGAGATGGGCTTTCTTCATGTTGGCCAAGTGATCTGCCTGCCTTGGCCTCCCAGAGTGCTAAGATTACAGGCATGAGCCACCACGCCTGGCTTCTGCTCATTTTGAAGAGTTGTATTGTCTATATTTTCAAAGCACATTGCTACTATATATTACACATTACACCATTTCCCTTATAAGCATCTTTTTTTTTTTTTTTGAGACAGAGTCTTGCTCTGTTGCCCAGGCTGGAGTGCAGTGGTGTGATCTCAGCTCACTGCAATCTCTACCTCCTGGGTTCAAGTGATTCTCCTGCCTCAGCCTCCTGAGTAGCTGGGACTACAGGTGTACACCACCATGCCTGGCCAATTTTTGTATTTTTAGTAGAGACAAGGTTTCACCATGTTGGCCAGGCTGGTCTCGAACACCTGACCTCAAGTGATCCGCCCACCTCAGCCTCTCAAAGTGCTGGGATTATAGGCCTTAGCCACCACACCCGGACAGTTTTTACATTTTAATTTACCTCCCTCTCATCCCTCATCCTCTTATTGTCATGTATTATAAACCCAACAATATATTGTATGTTACAAATCCCCATGGTATATTGATACATTCATATTATTTTTACTTTAAAAATCAATAATCTTTTCTAGAAATGAAAAAATGTGTGATACAGTTAAATACAAAATTAAAAGATTTTAAACATGTTTATGTACTCATTTACTTTTTCTGGTATTCTTCATTCATTCTTGCAGATTTGATCTTCCATCTGACATCATTGTCCTTCAGCCTAAAGACTTCCCCTAGCATGTCTTATGGCACTGGTCTGGGGATAAATTCTTTCTATTTCTGTTTATAAATGTATCTATCTGGCCTTCATTTTTTGAAGGATAATTTTACTGTATATAGACCTCTAGATTCAGCTTTTTTTTTCTTTCAGCATTTTAAAGATGCTATTCCATTGTTGGCTCACCTCCATTCTTTCTGATGAGAAGTCAGCCAAAAATCTTGTCATTGTCCTCCTGTTTAGGATTCTGGATCTGTGAGTTGCCACCACCACTGTCAACCCCCCATCAATTTTGCAAAATTCTTGGCCATTATTTCTTCAAGTATGTTTCCTTCCCCATTCTCCCTTTCCTGCTCTTCTTTGGCTCCAATTACACATCTATTAGATGATTTCATTACAACCTATAAGTCTCAAAGGTTTGTTCAGTTTTTTCATTCATTTTTCTCTTTACATTTTATTTTAGACACTTTGTATTCAAGTTCCTTGATCATTTCTTCCACTTTTATCAAGTGGCCATTAAGCCCAATTGATGAAATCTTCATTTCTCATATTGTATTTTTCAGTCCTAGCATTTCCATTGCATTTTTTCTGTAGCTTCTATTCCTGGAATGAAATTCCCTACCTATATATTGCCCACATCCCTGTATCCCAATGTTTTAAGCGTATATACTATTGTTATTTTAAAGTCCTTGTCTGCTAGTTCCAACATCTTTTCCATCTGAGTGTGCTTTTATTAACTGTTACATTTTCTTCCTTCTTTGTGTGTCTCAATTATAGCAGCTCTAGCAAACTAATATACTGCCAATTTCTCAACTGATTCAAAACTTTGGGGTGGGGGAAGTGTGCTGTTTATTAGGTGCACTGAAATCCCTCAACTGCATGGCAAATTATAGTGTTCGATACATGTTTGTAGAATGAGAGATTTAACATCTTATTAATAAGAGAAATCCCAAAATATAAATTGCTTTTCTATTTGTTCTAAATTTGCTCAACAGTATAATATCTTCAGAGGAGTTTAGACTGTGGTGTTAACATTATTTGCAGCTACTCCTATAGTTGACTGTGATGGCCTTGGGAGAGCAGTTTATGCTGCATTAATGAGGGTAAATACGGGTCATGAATCATTGCATGGGAAGATGAATGGCTGTACTGTACATAAATTCATACTCAGATGACTTTCCTATTTCCACACACAAGATAGCATATCCTAGGGGTAAAAACCACAGCTTTGACATCTTACTGACTTGGTTCGAATTATGTCTCCAGAACTGAGTGGCCTGGAAAATTGTTTAATGTTTTGGTGTCTTCATTTCTTTCTTGCTTTTTTTTGAGACTCCCATGCCCAGGTTGGAGTACAGTGGCATGATCATGGCTCATTGCAGCTTCGGCTTCCTGAGCTAAAGTGATCCTCCCACATCAGTCTCCCCAGTATCTAGAATTACAGGTGCATGCTACTATGCCAGGTATTTGTGTGTCTGTGTGTGTGTGTGTGTGTGTGCACGCGTGTATGTGTGTGTGTAGAGACAGGGTCTCTTTATGTTGTCCAGGCTGGTCTCAGACTCTTGGGCTCAAGTGATCCTCCCACCTCAGCCTCCCAAAATGTGAGATTACAAGTATGAGCTACCACCCCCAGTAGTTTCTTAATTTCTTTACTCAAAGGTGAAATGATATTAGGGCTTTGGTGAGGACTAAACGAGATAGACCACACAAAACTCTTAGGACATCAAATGGCCCATGGTAAGTAATAAATGTCAGCTATGGGGCTTTTGAGGAGTTCAATATACATTATCTCTCTTTCTTGCCTGGATTCTGAATCATTTCAGGTATAAAATGGTAGAAGCATCAGATGAAACATCAAAATGACATCTATCTCTAAAAAAGAAGAAAAGAAAAGCAGCTATTCATCCAAACAGTTCCCTGAAGGGGTAAAAAAAAGCTAGCTGTGGTTTAATTGTAATTTCCATCTCAATGCATTATCCTGACATTTTTCTGGCTTGGTTAATGAATGCCAGAATGTTATAGAGAGCAATAAGCCTGAATCAGA
The DNA here is from genome assembly GCF_030222135.1 of Aotus nancymaae. NCBI lineage: Eukaryota > Metazoa > Chordata > Mammalia > Primates > Aotidae > Aotus > Aotus nancymaae. Next base: position 27,842,464 of record NW_026988455.1, read on the forward strand.
ATTGATATTATTATTCTTTAGGTATGCAAATGCACCGTCTACTTATAGAAGTGAGACAAGTTGGAATAGGAACAAATCTTTCATAGAAATAGTAAAAAAAAAAGGTTCAATTGGAAGTTTATTTTGAATCATAAAACTAAGAAATGTAAAAACTTTATCTTATTTGGATAAAATTGAGGTTATAATTTCAATTAAGCATCAAGTCACAGAATAAATACAGAATAAATCAAGTACTGATTTTGGCAGGATAGTAGGAGATGCCATTCTTCATAACTGACATTTGCAGCACAAGTATTTTTGCAAAAATACTTAAAGACGCCATCAGATTTCTCAAGAGGCCTATCTTAATCCTTTGATAGTTAACTCCTTTTTGAAGCTCCTCTCATGTCTTAATCATCCTCATTATATTTTTTCCCTCATTTATTAACTGACCTAGATACACCAGATCACGTGGTATCTCCTCTCTCGCGTGTTTTCTTTTTTTTTTTTTTAGTTGGTTTTGCTTCCTTTTAGAACCTTGTTACTTCAGGAGTTAAATAACAAGTATCCAGAAAATACTTCTGGTAAATAGTGAATATTCAGAAAACATAGCGGACAATAGCACGTGCACTTCTGTTTTTGACTGTACGCCAGGTTCACAGATACAGTGGGAACAAATGGAAATGTTTTGCAAATGGACGTGTGTCTGAGACCTGGAAATGATCAGCTACTGTCAACTCTTGTTATTGTTAAGTAACTTGTATCCCAACTTAAAATCAAACAAGAAAGCAGCCAAAGACACTCACATTTGTACAAAGAGCATCTGATGAAACTACAGTAATTAAAATTGACTAGTAAAATAGGAAATAGAAGTTAGCAATTCCTTCTTTCTTAAATCCTCAGTGACTCCCAATAAAGACGTTAGACTATAGCATCCCTGAAGCTAAATTTGTCCATATTTTTTCATGACAAATTAATTTCTACAGTCCTAAGTGTTTTATTGTAAATGTGACAGGTTTTCAACTAAGCAAGTTTTGGAGCATCAACAAGCTATAAGGAAGAAGGCATCATGCTAGTGCTGCAGAGTTCTTTGGCATATATTATTTCTCTTTGGATAAATAAAGATTTTTGTGCACATGGCTGTCTCCTTTGCATTATTTCAGTCTCTGCTCAAATATCACATCCTCAAAGACTTTCTTTAACCAGCTCATATTGCACTTCTACATCACTGTCTATCACATCACCCTGTCCCACTGCCTTATCACTATGGGAAATTATCTTGTTCATTCGATTGGTTATTTCCTGTCCCCCTTCCAAGTATGCAATGTCCACAAAGACTAAGACTGTGCCCATCTTGTTCACTGCCATATCCCCAATGCCTAAAGTAGTGCACTTGGAACATCTCAATTTTTTTGAGCAAATTAATAAATTATGAAGTCTCTAAGGGATAGTCAGCTAAATAAATACATAGAAGGCTGAGTGAGTCTCAAAGTTTCATTGAAATATTTGCATTAAAACGTTAATTTGCACAATATTAAGTTGCAGTTAATTATAGAACACAATGCAAACATCAGATATGTGGTCTTTTCTAACCCAAGATTCCATTATTCAAATATGTTTTATCTGCTCTTGAGATAGTGTCTTCGTGTTGGATAGCTAAATATGGAATAAATACCAACATTTGCATGCAAATCTATCATTCTCTCTATTTCTTAGAAAGTTATATGCTATCCAAAGGTAGGGAGACTAGACAGAAAATATGTGGCTTGAATGAGAATTCCTTCCAGTGGAGGCAATTTCAGCCCTTGAAGTCAATAGAAGTTACACATTCATCTTACTCTAAAAGTGGAATTCTCTTTTCAATGCTTATCTTTGAAAGAGCAACCCATATGTCTAAGACAAAAGTACATGTCTAAGAACACTGAAATCATTCTACGGTAAAAATCAGTTTCATTTTCGGTAATTAATAGTTTCTCTTTTTAGCATGCCTTGTAAATTGAGTATATATGATAAATTGAGCTGTCAAAAATATTTCCCTGACCAGGCACGGTGGCTCATGCCTATAATCCTAGCACTTTGAGAAGCCGAGGCAGGTGGATCACTTGAGGTCAGGAGTTCGAGACCAGCCTGGCCAACATGGTGAAACCCCGTCTCTACTAAAAAATACAAAAATTAGCTGGGCATGGTGGCGCGTGCCTGTGGTCCCAGCTACTTGGGAGGCTCAGGCAGGAGAATTGCTTGAACTCAGGAGGCGGAGGTTGCGGTGAGTCAAGATCGCGCCATTACACTCCAGCCTGGGTAACAAGAGCGAAACTCTGTCTCAAAAAAAAAAAAAAAAAAAATTAGCCCGGTGGTAGTGGCATGTGCCTGTAATCCCAGCTACTTGGGAGGCTAAGACAGGAGAATCTATTGAGCCTGGGAGGCAGAGGTTGCAGTAAGCCGAGATCACACCACTGCACTCCAGTTGGGGGCAATAGAGTGAGACCCAGTCTCAAAAAAACAATAAAAAATCCACTGTTCTTAAAAACACTTCAAAATCTCTAAGAAATAAAGAAAAATATTGTTGTTCATAGTACATAGCTAGCTCTTAAATGTTCCTGATCAAAGGTAGAGGTAGCACAAGTTAATAAAAACAATATCCCATTCCTTAGTTTATTCATTAGTTCCAGTTTCTCTTCACTAAGTCCATTATTGAACAGCCAATAAAATTATTCAGTTTATATTTTACCATTTGTTAAAATTAGTCTAGGTTGATTTCCAACTAGAAAGGTACCTGGGTGTCTTTCCCATCTTGACTTTCTACTGCAAGCTTCCAAAAGAAAATAAAGGTTTCCATACACATTGTATCCGTGGAACAATGGTTTCCCCACCTACATCCCAGGTCTCTGTTTAGAATTCATGAACTATGTTACCACTATGTTGGAGAAGATCATAGGACTGTATAGAGGTATGTTCCTAGGGGTAAAGCTACATTCCTTTGGGTGTATTCTTAAGAATAAATCATCCAATTTACATCCTTGCCTTCAACCTTAGGGTTGACTCTACCCTAAGAGTCAGGAAAGAAACTCTGGCTTAGAACAAGGAGCTCTAGTCTACGTTCAAGGTTCAAAAATTCTGTTGGTGGTTGACTCACCAACATCCATTCAAACCCAGAAAACAGTCTAAATCAAGTTAGAAGTGGAATTCTATTTCTCTGCCTGACCTGAAGTGACCTGCCCGCCTCAGACTCCCAAAGTCCTGGGATCACAGGCTTGAGTTACTGTACCCAGTCATGTATTTGAATTTAAGCAAGGCATCTAACAAGGACTCTTAAGCTGACTCAAGATGTCTCAAGGCCTCTCATGGACAAGTTGGAGGAATGTGACTGGCTAAACAGGCAAATTTATTAATATTTAAAACTGCATACCTTCAGAATGTTGATTCATGGATCAAGGTCAATGTAGAAAAAGTTCTCCAATGCCTGCTAGAAGCACAGTCTTCAGAATGTTCTATTCAATGTTTTTATCAATGAATAAGATGAAATTACAGAAAATATGCTCTTTGTATCACTTGCCTATGCTATGAAATGGAAGAAAGTGCCAATATGATGGCTCACTGAAGCAGAGTCCAAAAATAATTCAATGAGCTGGATCAATGGGCCAACTGTACAAGGAGCTGTTTTCATAAATTATATAAAAACATGGTGAAGATCATGCAAAAATTATTTTTAAAAACTAGGGATATGTAAATAGAAAAATTGGTATCCATATTCCTACAGCTGATGGACTCTCATGAAATTAGAGAGAGACACATTGTCTGTCTCAATAAAGTAGATCTAAGATGATTTTTTTGGCTCAATAATGAAGGGATTCTTTAACATCTGAAGACAAAGGAAAAGAAAAGAATCATCTGAAGCCAGGTGCAGTGGCATGTGCCTGTAGTCCCAGCTTCTTGGGAGGCTGAGGTAGGAGGATTGATTGAGCCCAGAATTTGAGTCCAGCCTGGATTCTCACAAAAACATAGTGAGACCCCATCTAAACAAAATTATCTGAATTAGGATACAGTGATAAGTGAGATTGCTATGGTTTATAAATTTGAACCAAATCTGAGGGGCTGCAGATAATTTTGTGTTATAGATAACTTGGAGGAGATGATATCTAAACTTTCTTTGCATGGGGTTTATTTTTTAAAACTAGTCTGTCATTCTTTATGTTTTAATTGCAACATTTAGTTGCTTTACATTTGCTATAATTATTGATATATATTGGTTTTAAATCCACCAAATTATTGTGTGATATATACTTGTTCCGCTAGTTCTATGCTCCTTTTTATCTCCATTCTTGTCTCTTTTATATTGATCTTTTTTCCTTCCCTTCCTTCCTTCCTTCCTTCCTTCCTTCCTTCCTCTTCTCTCTTTCTTTCTTGCGGAGTCTCACTTTGCTGGCCAGGCTGGAGTCCGGTGGCATGATTAACCGATTCTCCTGCCTCAGCCTCCCAAGTAGCTGGGACTACAGGCACCCACCATCACATCCAGCTAATTGTTGTATTTTTAGTAGAGACAAGATTTCACCACATTGGCCAGGCTGGTCTCGAACTCCTGGCCTCAAGTGATCCACCTTGAGGTCGACCTCCCATAGTGCTGGGATTACAGGCATGAACCACCGTGCCCAGCTGATATTGATCTTTTTAATAATTCTACTTTTAATCTTTATTTGCTAGGACATTATACAGCTTTTACTCTTTCTTTGGTGGTTGCCTTAGCGACTACAGCATGCGAATTTTGTCTTGACAGAGTCTAATGTCAACTGGTATTTTTACTCTCTTCCAGTGGGAGGTTTTTAAGCCCTGTAACTCCATATACCTCCCTCCAAATTATATACTCTTGTGGTCTTGTATCTATAAATATTTTAAGCTGCACAAGACATTATTTTTGTTTTATATAGTTAACTATTATTTAGAGTTACTAGTTGCTATGCTCTAATATGTCCTTGATAATTTCTGTTGAAAACTCAATCCCCAATTCAACAGTCTTGAGAGGTGGGGCTTTTGGGGAAGAGGATAGGTGAATGGATTAATGGGTTTGCTGGAGTAGGTTCACTCTTTCTTGCCCTTCTGCCTTCTGCCATGTGAGGGTTCAGCAAGAAGGCTCTCAGTGCCTTGATCTTGAACTTCTCAGCTTCCAGAAGTGTGAGGAAATAAATTTCTGTTCTTTATAAATTACCCAGTCTGAGATATTCTGTTATAGCAGCACAAATGAAAGAAGACCCTAGCATAATTACTATCTTTATTGCTTTGCATTCCTTCCTCTATTTCTGACCTTCTGCATGGGCTCATTTTCCTTTTACCTGAACACCTTTTAATACTTGTAGTATAGGCTTGCTGGGGATAAATTCTCACTCTATCTTGAAAAAAATGTTTATTTCTACTTCATTCCTAAAGAGCATTTTCACCATTTATAGATGTTTGCTAATCCACTATGGCAGCTATTCTCCTTCAGCACGTTGAAAATGTCATGTTAGGCCAGGCGCAGAGGCTCACACCTGTAATCCCAGCACTTTGGGAGGCCGAGGGGGGTAGATCACGAGGTCAGGAGTTCAAGACCATCCTGGCCAACATGATGAAACCCTGTCTCTACTAAAAATACAAAAATTAGCCGGGTGCAATGGTGGGCACCTGTAATTCCAGCTACTCAGGAGGCTGTCAGGAGAATCGCTTGAACCCAGGAGGTGAAGGTTGCAGTGAGCTAAGATCACGACACTGAACTCTAGCCTGGGTGGCAGAGCAAGACTCCATCTCAAAAAAAAAAAAAAGTCAAGTGATTGTCTTCTGGCTTCCATTGTTTCTACTGAGGAGTAAGCTATTAGTTCAGTTGTTGTTCCTTTTAAGATGATCTGTCTTTTTTATCTCTGGCAACTTTTTTTTTTTAAAAAATAAACTAATTAGAGATCTGAAGTGATTTTACCTTTATTTCCTCCACTTTAAGCCAATCATGAAATTTCACAGTGATTTCTAGGGTAGGGGCAGAAGGCAGGCAGTATTAAGAATCATTCCGCAGAGGTGCAGGCAGGGTGGGCCCTCACTGGGGCAGCTGGAGGAGCACGGACTGCCCCGCCAGCAGGCAGGTGATGTTCTGAGAGCGTGAGAGCTGGTATGCGATGTCCTCCGTGGCTTCCAGCTTGCACAGCTCCATCAGGCTATCCCCTGCGGTGGCCAGTGAGTTTGCGATCAACTTGGCGGCCTTGGAGTCGCCCTCAGCAGACATGATGGCCGCCTTTTTCTTCTGCTCAGCCTTTTCCACCACAAATCTGGCCCTCTCTGCTTCCTGATGAGTCATGTATTTTGCTTCCATCACTTCTGTGAACTCCTTCCCGAAGGTCAGATATGTCAAGGACACGTGGTCCGGGATGAGCCCAAAGGCGGCTGCTCACTCCCTAAGGTCGTCGCTCACCTGCCTGGAGACCAGCTCTCTCTGGGCGATTAGTTCTCTAGCATCAAAGCGAGCCACCACTGACTTGAGAAGCTCGGTGGTGATGGATGGCAGCACACGCTCATCACAGTCCTCACAGATGCTGGTGAAGATGCGAGGAAGCTGGCTAGCTACCGGCTGGAAGAGGATATGCAGTGTGATGTTGACATTCTGTAAATCTTTGCTACCAGTGATGACTGGCGTATTAGGTGGTTGAGAACACCAAAGATAATTGGTTTCTGTACCCATGGGATTAGAAAGTGAGTCCCTTCCTTTACCACAATGTCCTGTCCTCCACAAACCAGTCAAAGATGACAGCTCTGTGCCCAGCATCCACATCATATAAGGCAGAGTTAACCACACCTCCTGCCTGCAACAGCTAAGGCCAGGCCAAACTTGCCGATGAACTCAAACACTTTGGCAGCCATGTTTTCTTCTGCTGGACCCTCTCACAACTGCTTCTATTCTGACCTCCACTAGAATTCCCTGACCACACATACTATGCATGGCTGAGCGCTCCTCCTCTGCCCTGCTCTCTTCCCTTGGCTGCTCTTTAAGAACTTCTGAACCAGGCTCAGTGGTTCATGTCTGTAATCTCAGCACTTTGGGAGACCGAGGCAGGCGGATCACGAGGTCAGGAGTTCAAGACCAGCCTGACCAACATGGTGAAACCCCATCTCTACTAAAAATACAAAATTACAGGTGTATGCGCCTGTAATCCCAGCTACTCGGGAGGCTGAGGCAGGAGAATTGCTTGAATCCAGGAGTCTGAGTTTGCGGTGAGCCGAGAGTGCGCCATTGTACCCCAGCCTGGGCGACAGAGAGAGACTTTGTCTCCAAAAAAAAAAAAAGAAGAGTTTCTGTCTTTCCGCCCTGTGCCGTGGCTCATGCCTGTAATCCCAGCAATCCCAACACATTGTGGGGCCAAGCCAGATGAATCACCTGAGGTCAGGAGTTCAAGACCAGCCTGGCTAACATGGTGAAACCCTGTCTCTACTAAAAATTAAGGCCGGGCATGGTGGCTCACGCTGTAATCCCAGCACTTTGGGAGGACAAGGCGGGTGGATCACGAAGTCAAGAGATCGAGACCATACTGGTCGACATGGTGAAACCCCGTCTCTACTAAAAATACAAAAAATTAGCTGGGCACGGTGATGCGTGCCTGTAATCCCAGCTACTCAGGAAGCTGAGGCAGGAGAATTGCCTGAACCCAGGAGGCGGAGGTTGCGGTGAGCCGAGATCGCGCCATTGCACTCCAGCCTGGGTAACAAGAGCGAAACTCCGTCTCAAAAAAAAAAAAAAAAAAAAAAATTAAAAATACAAAAATCAGCCAGGTGTGGTGGTGGGCACCTGTTATCCCAGCTACTTGGGAGGCTGAGGCAGGAGAATTGCTTGAACCTGGGAGGTGGAGTTTGCAGTGAGCTGAGATCACACCACTGCACTCTGGCCTGGTAAGAGTGAAACTCCATCTCAAAAAAAAAAAAAAAAATTTCCAAGACGGCTGAATAGGAACAGCTCCATCCAGCATGCAGCTCCCAGCAAGATTGATACAGAAGGTGGGTGATTTCTGCATTTCCAAGCCAGGTACCTGGCGCATCTCACTGAGACTGGTTGGACAGTGGGTGCAGCCCAGGAGGGTGAGCCAAAGCAGGGTGGGGTGCCACCTCACCTGGGAAGCGCAAGGGGTCAGAAAACATCCTCTCCTAGCCAAGGGAAGCCATTAGGGACTGTACCCTGCACTCTGTCCCAGAGACTGCACTTTTCCCAGGGTCTTCACAGCCCGCAGACCAGGAGATTCCCTCTGATACCTACACTGCCAGGTTTTCATCACAAAACTGGGCAGACATTGAGCTAGCTGCAGCAACCCAAATGCCCATTAATGACAGACTGGATAAAGAAAATGTGGCACATATACACCATGGAATACTACACAGCCATAAAAAAGGGTGAGTTCACATCCTTTACAGGGTCATGGATGAAGCTGGAAACCATCATTCTCAGCAAACTAACACAAGAACAGAAAACCAAACACTGCATGTTCTCACTCATAAGTGGGAGTTGAACAATGAGAACACATGGACACAGGGAGGGGAACATCACACATCAGGGCCTGTCAGGGGGTCGGCGGGTAGGAGAGAGGGGAGGGATAGCATTAAGAGAAATACCTAATGTAGATGACGGGGTGATGGATGCAGCAAACCACCATGGCACGTGTGTACCTGTGTAAAAAACCTGCACGTTCTGCACATGTACCCCAGACCTTAAAGTCTAGTAATAATAAATTTTTTTTTGTAAGTTTCTGTCTTTCTTGGATTTTCAGCCATTTTACTCCAATGTGCCTAGGTGAAAATCTTTTCCTATCCTACTTTGGGCTTGTAGGGCTTCTGGAATTGGTTGGACTGACGTCTGTACAAGATTTACATCTTGTGTCACCCCCAATCCATGCACTAGCCTTGTTGCCACAGATTCATATCTGCCCTCTGTGGTGGCTGTTCCCCGATCCTTGTCACACTTGAGTACAACCTGCCAGTGGCTTATCTCACACACTTGCCATGTACTTTCATGTCCTGCCCTGGGGCTTTCCCAGTGGGCTGAGGCATGAGATGCGTACCATGGTACCCACTCAGTGCTCACATGTACACAACCTTGAAGTGTGGGAGGTATCACGCCATGTAGTAGGTTCTACCCAATGGGAGAGGAAAACTCCTGGATAGTTTTCTCTCCCTTCCTCCTCAGAACCAGATTGTTGAGGTAACAGTTGCTCGTGTACCCTTCTGATGATGGGTTGTAAGACGAGGTAACAGATGTGCAATGAGTGTTTGCCCACATTAGTACAACACACTCTACATCTGTACTACGTCTTTCCCTATCTCACATCAGTTTTACCCCACTCTTGTGCTTGTGGGATTACACTTGCCAGTAAAGTGTACATGTAAGCTTTTGCCTCAAGCTCTGCTTTGTAGAGGATCTGGGCTATGACGTTTTTAGTCAGTTTGGAAATTTTTCTGCTATAAACTCTTCAAATGCTTATTCTGACCCACTTGCTCTTTCCTTTTTTTCTGGAACTCAAGTGAAATGTATGTTAGTTTTTCTTCCTTCACCACATCCTCTGGGTTTATTATTATCTCTTATGTAATTTTTATCTGTTTGTCTCTGCACACTTCATTCAGTTTTTTTTTTTTCTGTCCTCTCTTATAGTAATTCTCCTTTAAATCTGATGTCAAACTCACCCACTGAATTCTTAGTGTCAGTTATTACACTTTTTAAAGTTTGAGTATTTCTGGGTACTTCTTTTTAAAATCATCTATGTTATTTCTGTACAGTTTTCAGTTTTCTACTGAATTTTCTATTTTAGATTTGCTTACTTGGCTATAGCAAGCATAGTTATTTTAATATCTAGATCTGTTAGTTCCAATATCCAAAACCCCAACAGATCTAGGTCTATTGCTCATGGTTTCTTTCAGTCTTCATGTTGTCTTTCACCTCATGTGCTTGGGTAAATAGGAGTGTGTGGTGGACATCTTATTTGAAAGATTGTTCACATAAGTTGAGCCCTAGAAGATACCTCTCCCCAGAAAATATTTTCGTGTGTTTTGATCAGGTCCCTTTGAGCCCTGTCCTCTTGGGTGACCTCAATCTGATTTCAGAGACTACACTTCTATGGGTTACTCAGATCACTGGAAGCTGGCTGCAGTGTGAGGAGGGGCTGCTTTCTTCTTTTAGCTCGCCCTACGGTTGGGGTACTATCATTTACATAAAAGTGTGTGTGGGGGGTGGTAATAGGACATTTCCCTTAGCGAGACCTGGACTCCAACTTTTGAATCCCTTTTACCTTGCAGCTGTCAAAAGAATCACTCCTCCTTTTAGCTGGAAAATGTCCTAGAGGTAAATAATCCCAATTGCCAGGACGCCTATCTTCCAGATTTTTCTAAAATCTAAATGAAATGAAAAACAGATTGTCAAACTATGCACTAGCAGAGTCAAGCTGGCAATAATTTTTTTTCTGTATTGATAAAGAAATATGATAAATATTTTTATGCTTTAGAAATACATAGATAATCCTAAAAGAAGCTAAACATTGCAGCTTCAACTCAATATTATGCCCAGAACTACAATTTATCAAGTAAGAAAATGTATCCAGTAAGGAAAGTAATTAAAAGTACAGATTATGTTGGAAGTTATCTTGAAAGGACATAATACTAATTCCTAATGTGTGTTTCACAATGACTCTGGTCAAATAATACTTCCTGGAAAACTTTACATTAATAGACGACAAAGCACAGATAACATTAACTCAAATTCACATGAATCTCTGTCTCACAAAGAGAACAAGATGGGCAATTCTCGTGAACGTTTGCAATTTAACAGCTTGGTGCAGTGGCTCACGCCTGTAATCCAAACACTTTGGGAGGCTGAGGCAGGTGGATCACCTGAGATAAGGAGTTTGAGACCAGCCTGGCCAACATGGTGAAACCCCATCTCTACTAAAAATGCAAAAATTAGCTGGGCTTGGTGGTGTACATCTGTAATCCCAGCTACTTGGGAGGCTGAGGCAGGAGAATCACTTGAACCCAGAAGGCGGAGGTTGCAGTGAGCCGAGATCACACCACTATACTCCAGCCTGGGCAACAGAGTGAGACTGTGTCTCAAAAAAAAAGTTTGCAATTTAACAACTTACCAAATAATATTCTTTGAACTTGATTTATGATGCAAAGCAAAATCCCTTTGTTGCTGTGGGTGAGATGGTACATCACCTTTATTTATTTTTAGATAGATCCTTGGTTAATTACAAGGACTCAAATTAATTAGCATTTTTTACAAAAAGCAGCCTCTGGAGATTGAATTTACTTGCAGTTATGGAGAAAAAACAGACAAGGGTATTATCTACTAACAGTGAAATCAAAAGTTACAGCATTTTTCTTCTCTAGTCTCCCATTTTTGTTGTTATAAAACCTAAATCTGCATATGATCTCTTATTACTTGAGCCTTAAATTTGCTTTCTCTTAAATACAAAATGTACAGTTTCAATACTTGCACAAGACAGTTTTGATGCATTCCTTTAAGGCTACAATATATACAACATTTTATCAGTATTACCACTATATACAGGCTTATCATAGTCCACAGTATCACTAATATACCTTATACAATTTTCCTGAAAGGCAACCAGACCATGTAACTCAGTTCCATCTCTCCGACTGCTGAAATGTGGTGGTTTCTATTTGAATGTGAATATACAAATCCTAGACAAGTTCTAGTTGACAAGAATATCGATATCATATTAATTGCCAATAAGAACACACACTACTCCTCTATTGATTAAGGTGAAATCTAGAGTCAAGAACTTCCAAAGGACCATGGCCCTAATGGCCACGGTGTCAATACTGAGCAGATTTTAGTGAAGTAGCCGAGGCACTGCCAAATTGTTCCAAAAAGGTAAGTGTGATCCTCAATCCTTGAATAGAATGTAAAACTCCATTTGATGAAAACTTTCTATTTTATTCTTCCAAACTATAGTGTTTCATTTATATCATGGAAGCTGTGAACCTTTTCAACATGGAGAGTCGGGAGATGACTTGTGTTGGAGGTTCTATAACATACATGTATAAGATGAACATATAATTTCTCATTCAAACTGCGATACTTCTGAAAGCATAATGTACTATTAATATTTATACTGAGATATAAGGTACAAACTGAAATTCGACAAGAGTGAACAGTACTGTGCAAACTGAAACTAGACTCACCCTACCTATAATGCAAGAAATGGACCAAACGCACAGTAAACACTCTCAAACACACTATCTACAAATATAATAGGTGTTCTTATGAGTTGTGATAAAGTTCAAGTTTCATCCCAAGAACAAAAAAGAAATCTACTTTGCAAGGGTCATATTTTTAGCACAGCCTAGGCCAGGCACCACTATTGATATATCACAACAATCCAGGAACACCGTTTTTTTTCTCAACAAGATGAAGCAGACGAGTACAAATTATGCAAAATCAGAACTCTGCTGTACCCAAATCAATATTTAGCTAGATGTTTGCTTTCCTTTGCCCAACGATCACACCTATCATCCCAGATGCAAGGCAAGGCATCAGAGGGATTCTGCACACAGTGATGAATGGTGTATAAAAGCAGATATAGGAATGAGAGATATGTATAACTTTTGCACATTGATACAACAATCAAAAATGTATTCTTATTGTATTCACAGGCTATCAACTTGTGTAAGTGTGTCTTGGTTACCAGTCATGGTTACCAGTTCTGGCCCTACCTTTTAGAGAAGGTCAACTTTACTCTTTTCTTGACAGAGAACCTTGGTCGTCTTAGAATTGTGAATTAAGTTCAGGTAGAATGCTGTGGTATCAAGCAATTATCAGGGTACTGGATTGCTGACACACACTTTTTACTCTGTTAAAAGAAGAGAGAATTAACAATCTTACTCAATCTCTGCATTGTACAAAAGATCCCAAGATAGGACTTATTTTCAGATCTGGTCTCAGTTCACAGACAAGCAGAGCAGCTTTGACAAGACTGTAGAGAATTCCAGACAAAGAACTAGGAATGGAAGCAACCCAGTAATATCTAATTATTTCTAGTATGCTCCTTGGGTTACACGAGCAAGGTGAGGAGTACACCTTGGTGTTGCCAGGTAGCTCCAGAGGATACAGCAAAGAACCGCAAAGATGTCTAAGAACAAGAAATAGCCATAACCATGGCTGGATTATTAACAACAGAGTAATAACATTTTATAACAGCTACAGCCAAAGGTAAAATGCCCCAGTAGAATTTTTTTTAATGTGCAAATCCAAAAGTTGAACAAATTCCTATCTACAACTTTATAGAGACATAATTTATAGTCAGTAAAACTGCACAAATGAAGAGTTGTACAATGTACAAGGTACAGGCATACAATTTGATGAGTTTTGACAAATGCATGCACCTTTGAAACATTTCCTGCAATCAAGATAACCGAACCTTTTCATTCTTCTGCCCTCTGTGCTCTTCACCTCTGCTTTTAGCCCACATCCTGCAACCAATCACGATTGCTGTGTGTACTATAGAATAGGTTACATTTTCTAGAATTTTATATACAAGAAAGCATACACTATATGCTCTTTTGTGTCTGGCTTCCTTTACTTGGCATAATGATTTGCCACGATCTTTGCCTTGATTACTGTAGCTTACTACAGGAAGTTTTGAAATTGGATAGTGTAAGTCCTCTAGCTTTTTCTTTTTAGAAATCACGTTGATGATTTAAAGTCATTTGAATTTATGTATACATTTTAGAATCAGCTCTTAATTTCTATTTAAAAACCTGCTGTATTTTTTTTTATTAGGATTGCATTAAACCTATAGATCTATTTGGTAGAATTGTGATTTTAAAAATATTGAGTCTTCTAATCTATGGACATAATATGTCTCCATTTATCTAGGTCTTTAATTTCTGTAAATAATGTCTTGTAATTTTCGGTGCAGAGATTTTGGACTTTTTTGTTAGATTAATTTCTAAATTTTATGTTTTGTGGAGGCACTAGGGTAAGAGGAATTTAAAACATATTTTCCAGTTGTTTGCTGCTACTATATAAACATGGAACTGATTTTGTATGTTGTTTACTGTGTATTATGCCACCTTGACACATTCACTCATTAGTACTTACAGATTTTTTTTTTACTTTAAGTTCTGGGGTACATGTGCAGATCGTGCAGGATTGTTACATAGGTATACACATGCCAAGGTGGTTTGCTGCATCCATCCCCCTGTCATCTACATTAGGTATTTCTCCTAATGTTATTCCTCCCCAATCCCCCCCACCCCCTCCTAACCCTCCCCTAGCTTTCTCACCCCCTAACAGGCCCTGGTGTGTGATGTTTCTTTCTTTCTTTCTTTCTTTTTTTTTTTTTTGAAATGGAGTCTTGCTCTGTCGCCCAGGTGCCCTTGGGCTCTGTAGTATTCCATGGTGTATATGTGCCACATTTTCTTTAACCAGTCTATCATTGATGGGCATTTGGGTTGGTTCCAAGTCTTTGCTATTGTGAACAGTGCCACAGTAAAATACATGTGTATGTGTCTTTATAATAGAACAATTTATAATCCTTTGGGTAAATACCCAGTAATTGGATTGCTTAGTCAAATAGTATTTCGATTTCTAGATCCTTGAGGAATTGCCACACTGTCTTCCACAATGGTTGAACTGATTTACACTCCCACCAGCAGTGTAAAAGTGTTCCTATTTCTCCACATCCTCTCAAGCATCTGTTGTCTCCAGATTTTAATGATCACCATTCTAACTGGCGTGAGATGGTATCTCAATGTGGTTTTGATTTGAATTTCTCTAATGACCAGTGATGATGAGCATTTTTTCATAGGTTTGTTGGCTGCATAAATGGCTTCTTTTGAAAAGTGTCTGTTCATATCCTTTGCCCACTTTCTGATACAGTTGTTTGGTTTTTTCTTGTAAATTTGTTTAAGTTCTTTGTAGATTCTGGATATTACCCCTTTGTTAGATGGGTAAATTGCAAAACCTTTTTCCCATTCTGTTGGTTGCCAGTTCACTCTAATGATAGTTTCTTTTGCTGTGCAGAAACTCTTAAGTTTAATTAGATCCCACTTGTCAATTTTGGCTTTTGTTGCCATTGCTTTTTGTGTTTTAGTCATGAAGTCCTTTTCTATTATCTATAATAGGAATGGTATTGCCAGTCTCGAATGGTATTGCCTAGGTTTTCTTCTAGGTTTTTTATGGTGTTAGGTCTTATGTTTAAGTCTTTAATCCATCTGGAGTTAATCTTTGTATAAGGTGTAAGGAATGGGTCCAATTTCAGCTTTCTGCACATGGCTAGCCAGTTTTCTCAAAACCATTCATTAAACAGGGAATCCTTTCCCCGTTGCTTGATTTTGTTAGGCTTGTCAAAGATCAGATGGTTGTAGATGTGTGGCATTACTTCCAAGGCCTCTGTTCTGTTCCATTGGTCTATATCTCTGTTTTGATGTGAGCACCATGCAGTTTTGATTACCATAGCCTTGTAGTATAGTTTGAAGTCAGATAGCATGATGCCTCCAGCTTTGTTCTTTTTGCTTAGGATTGTCAGATTCTGTAGACATCAATAGGAATGCTTTCTCCTTAGTTGGGAACAAGGCAAGAATGTCTGCTAGCATCACGTTTATTCAACATAGAGCTAAAATTTCTAGTCACTACAATAAGGCAATAAAAGAAAAAAAAAGGCATACCATTTGGAAAAGAAAAAATAAATGTTTTCATTTGAAGATGACTTGATATCTACATAGAAAATCCCCCCAAAAAATCTATAAAAATACTCTAAGAATTAATAAGATAAGTTCAACAAGGTTTCAGGACATGGGATAAACATACAAAAATAAATTATATTTCCAGGCTGGGCACAGTGGCTCAGACCTGTAATCCTGGAATTTTGGGAGGCTGTGGCGAGTGGATCACCTGAGGTCAGGAGTTTGAAACCAGCCTGGCCAACATAGCGAAACTCTGTCTCTACTAAAAATACAAAAATTTGCTGGGCATGGTGGCAGGCACCTGTAATGTCAGCTACTCAGGAGGCTGACGCAGGAGAATCATGTGATCCCAGGAGGCAGAGGTTGCAGTGAGCTGAGATCGCGCCACTACACTCCAGATTAGGCAACAAGAGCAAAACTCCATCTCGAAAATAAATAAATAAATAAATATTGTATTTCTATATGCTAGCAGTAAGACATGTCGACATTACGTAGATGTCAAAATTTAAAATACGATTCCATTTAAAATTGCTCAAAAAAGAGAGAAATGTTCAGGTGTAAACGTAACAAAACTGCATTGGATTTGCATGCTGAAACTACACAATGCCAAAGAAAGAAATCAAAGAAGATCAGAACAAATGAAAATACATACAGTGCTCAAGGACTGGAAGAGTCAACACATAAAATGTTCATTCTTCCCAAATCGATATACAGGTTTGACATAATGTCTATCAAAATCCCAGGAAATTTTTTCTGTATAATTAGACAAGGATTTACAAGAAAAGTTTTTTTTTTAAAAAATAGAATAGCCAAAACAATTTTGAAGAAAAAGAACAAATGGGAGGAACAAGTCTACTTGCTTTCAAGACTTTTTTTTTTTCTGAGACAGAGTTTTGCTCTTGTTGTCTAGGATGGAGTGCTATGATGTGATCTCAGCTCACCACAACCTCCACCTCCCAGGTTCAAGAGGTTCTCCTGCCTCAGCTTCCCAAGTAGCTGGGGTTACAGTCATGTACCGCCATGCTCAGTTAATTTTGAATTTTTAGAAGAGATGGGTTTTCGCCATGTTGGTCAGGCTGGTCTCCAACTCCTGACCTCAGGTGATCTCTCCACCTCGGCCTCCCAAAGTGCTGGCATTACAAATGTAAGCCACAGTGCCTGGTCTCAAGACTTATTATATAGGTATAGTAATCAAGACTGTGTGATACTGTGGAGAGACAGACACGTAAATCAATGGAACAGAACAAAGAACTCAGGATTATATTCAAACAAATGTAGTCAGCTGATTTTGACAAAAGCAATTCAGTGAAAGAATGATAGCTTTTTTGACAAGTGGTGCTGGACCAGTTGGACATCCACAGAAAAAAACAAGCAAACAAACAAAAGACCAAAAAAACTCTGGCTTAAGAATCACACTTATACAAAAATAAATGTAAATGAATTACAGACAAATATAAAATATAAAATCATAAAGGGCCGGGTGTGGTGGCTCATGCCTGTAATCAGCTCTTTGGGAGCTAAGGCAGGTGGATCACCTAAGGTCAGGAGTTCAAGACCAGCCTGGCCAACATGGTGAAATCCCAACTCTACTGAAAACACAAAATTAGCTGGGTGTGGTGGCGCATGCCTGTAATTCCAGCTACTTGGGAGGCTGAGGCAAGAGAATCACTGGAACCTGGGAGGCAGAGGTTGCAGTGAGCCAAGATTGCACCATTGCACTCCAGCCTGGGTGACAAGAGTGAAACTTCATCTCAAAAAAAAAAAAAAATTATTAAGCTTTTAGAAATAAGTGTAGCAGAAAATCTTTGGGATTTAGAGCTAGGCAAGGAATTTTCAGACCTGATACTAAAAGCATTACCCAAAAAAGGGAAGACTAATAAATTGCACTCAATCACAATGAAAAATCTTTGCTCTGTGAAAGAACCTGATAAAATAATTAAAAAAGCAAGTTACTTACTGAAAGAATATATTTGCAAATCATGTACCTCAAAAAGGAATGATATCTAGAATATATAAAGAATACTCACAAATCAACAGTAGAAAAGCAAACAATCCACATAAAATATGGGAAAAGGATGTAAAGCAATATTTCACTGAACAAGGTATACAGACGACTATATGTACTTGAAAAGATGTTCAACATTATTAGCAATTAGGGAAATGAAAATTAAAACCACAATGAGTGATCACTACACACCTATTAGAATGTCTAAAATAAAAAATAGTAAATATAAAATGCTGGTGAGGATGTAGAAAAATTGGATTACTCATATATTGCTGACGGAAATGTAAAATGGTACAGCAAACTCTGGGAAACTGACAGTTTCTTAAACTGCAGCATGCAACTGAACTACAATCCAACAATTGCACTCCTGGACATTTATTCCATAGAAAACCTACAGCCGGGCATGGTGGCTCACACCTGTAATACCAGCACTTTGGGAGGCTGAGGCAGGTGGATTACTTAAGGTCAGGAGTTTGAGACCAGCCTAGCCAACATAGTGAAACCCTGTCTCTACCAAAAATACAAAAATTAGCTACCCATAGTGGCAGGTGCTTGTAATCCCAGCTACTTAGGAGGCTGAGGCAGGAGAATTGCTTGAACCTGGGAGGCAAGGGTTGCGGTGAGCTGAGATGGTGCCACTGCACTCCAGCCTGGGTGATAGAGTGAGATTCTGTCTCAAAAAAAAAAAAGGAAAAGAAAAAGAAAAAGAAAAAAAAAGAGAGAGAAGGAAAAAAACAACAACAAGAATTCATCAGTAGGCTAGGTGCAGTGGCTCATGACTGTAATCCCAGCACTTTGGGAGGCTGAGGTGGGCAGATCACTTAAGCCCAGGAATTCAAAACTAGCCTAGGCAACACAGTGAAACTCTCTCTATAAAAATTAGCTGGGTGTGGTGGTGTTCACTTGTATAACCAGATACTTGGGAGGCTGAGGTGGGAGGATTGCTTGAGCCTGGGAGGCGAAAGTTGCAATGAGTCAAGACTGTGCCACAGAACTCCAGCCTGAGCAACAGAGCAAGACTCCATCTCAAAAAAAAAAAAAAAAAAAAAAGGATTCATCAGTACATCCGTTATGAAAAACAGTATGGAGGTTTCTCATAAAATTAAAAATAGAACTACCATATGATCCAACAATCTCACTATGGGGTATGATTCCAGAGGAAATGAAATCAGTATGTTGAAGAGACATTTGCACTCCCGTGTTCATTCCAGTGCTACTCACAATAGCCAAGATGTAGATTCCACCTAACTGTCCATCACCTGAGGAACAGATAAAGAAAATGTGGTATATATGCACAATGGAATACTATTCGGCCTTTAAAAAGATGGAAATCTTGTCATTTAAGACAACATGTATGAACCAGAAAGACATCATGTTAAGTCAAATAAGCCACATACAGAAAGGCAAATACTGCATGATCTCACTTATATGTGAAATCTAAGAAAGAGGAACTCATGGAAGCAAAGTAGCATGGTGGTTACTGAGGGCTGGGTGGTAAGGGGATAGAAGAGATGTTGGTCAAAATATAGAATATTTCAGTCAGATGGGAGGAATATGTTCAAGAGATCCATCCTGCAATGTGCTGACTATAGGTAATAACAATGTATTGTATATTTAAAATTGCTAAGAGAGTAGATTTTAAGTGTTCTGACTGCAAAAAAATGATAAATATAAGGTAAGGCATATGTTAATTAGCTCAATTTAGCGATTCCACAGGATGCACATATATCTCAAAACATCATGTTGTATACTATAAGTAAATACAATTATATTTGTCAATTAAAAATAATAGTAAAAAACTTATTAGAAAAATAAAACACCCAAAAGCATCACCAGGAATATGGTGTTGATCCTGGAGAATCTCTCTAGGTCCACATAATCTTCAGTAGTGCTTGAAATTTGCAAGAGCCAATTTTATAACAATGATAGTTTAATAATTCAGTTTAACTGAGTTCATATTTACTTTTACATACTTTAAAATAATGGTATAAGGAATAAATACAGTCATGTAAGGAATAAAAATGTCACATGATGTTTCAGTCAATGACAGACCACGTGTACAACTGTACTCATAATACTCATTTTTACTATTCATTTTCTATGTTTAGATATATTTCAATACATAAGTACTTATCATTGTACTGCAACTGCCTACAGTATTCAGTATAGTAATATGTTGACAGATTTGTAGCCTAGGAGCAACAGGCTATACCATAGGATATGGTTTGGCTGTGTCCCCACCCAAAATCTCATCTTGAATTGTAGCTCCCATAATCCCCATGTGTTGAGGGAGGGACTCAATGGGAGGTAATTGAGTCATGGGGGCAGGTTTTTACCTTGCTGTTCTCATAATAGTGAATAAGTCTCACAAGATCTGAGAGTTTTATAATGGTCAGTTCCTGTGCACATGCTCTCTTGCCTGCTGCCATGTAAGACATGCCTTTTCTCCTCCTTCACCTTCCACCATAATTGTGAGGCCTCCCCAGCCGTGTGGAACCGTGAGTCCGTTAAACCTCTTTTTCTTTATAAATTACCTAGTCTCAGGTATGCCTGTATTAGCAGTGTGAGAATGAACTAATGCACTATATAGCTTAGTTATGTAGTAGTATGCTATATCACCATGGTTTGTGTAATTACACTCTATCATGATGACAGAAAAATGAAATTGCCTGACAATGCATTTCTCAGAAAGTGTCCCCTTCATTAAGTGATGTATGACCATATAACAAATTTAGGCAGTTATAATTACTGGACTTCTTGCCAAAAAACAAATTCAAACTTTACTTAGAGTACAATTTCATGTCTGCATTTAATTTTTGCACTATGGTAAAAATCCAGAGAAGACATTTATCCATCTTTTAACCCCAATTCATAAAATAAACTTAAGTAAACTTAACCAATTCTTTTTTTTCTCCAGAAACATCAGTAAAGGGGATTAACTAATTCTTAATATAGAATTCTTCAAAATAATTTTATGGTCTAGTAGTAAAACTCTGTAAATCTTAGCAAAAGGTCTTAATACAGAAAAGTTCTTGAAGACTTCTTACAACTAATAATTGTTGGTCTAATGTCAAGTATGCTAACATGCATTTATTTGGTCTTGATCTTATAACTGATTAGTAGGGATACTGAGCAATACCTTAATAAACCAAAGTTATATTTTTATTTGGTAAAGATAATATTTATCTTTAAGCAAAAGTCTCATAACTCAATTGAGTAATTGATTTTCACATGGAATAAAAAAATAATCTTTTCCAAAGTAAAACCATTGCAAAATTTAGTTCTCTAAAGACTGATCTTTTTAATTTATTCTAAAGCATCTGTGCAAATTATAGAGCAAAATTTACTGCTTGGCTCTTTCATGAAGTCTATAATTTTATTTCTACCACGCTGAAAAGTTTTTCTTAAAGAGCTCATATAAAACTGTAAGAGTTTTGACTTCATTTGTTTCTTTGCTTTTTTTTTCATTTATTTTCTTTCTGGAAGTCTTTGAGACCTCCTATTTTAAATTGGTATAAGTACTTAATACTGTCCAGAACCCAATCAAAATAAGAGCTTCATTAAATCTGAGACTTGAAACCTTACTTGCCAACTGTCTATGGAGTGACCATCCTGTCTTGTTTAAAAGTAGCTTCTGAGGTAAACACATTTTGTTTTCCATCGGTGGCATATCTATACTAACCCTGTGCCGATTCCTTATCCAGGTGGGGGAAATTATTCACAAAGCAGAAACAGCCTATAGCAATCTGACTTTAAGGAGGAGCTCCTTAGAGGTCAAGAGTTCTATTCCTAAGTTTGAGAGAGGGAACTCTAGTGCGGATCTCAGCAGGGTGATTTTAAAGTTGTTCAACTATGAATACAGCAGATGCCAGAATGACCAGATGGATGCCAAACCAGCACATACCAGCAGCATATCAGAGCCAGAGCCCAACCAAAACAGGTACCGGTTTCTGACTAGGGAATTCTTAAATGAGCAGTTTATAATAGAAGTTATTTTTTCCCCTATTTCATTATGGACTTTAAAAAACAGATGAGTTTGATCAATTAAATTTTCAGGGCACCAGCAGGGTCTCACTCTGTTGCCTTAGCCTGTCTCAAACTCCCGGCCTCAAGTGATCCTCACACCTCAGCCTTCTGAAATGCTGGGATTATAGGAATGAGCCACCACACCTGGCCAAAGCCAGCTCTTAATGCGAAGATTTCAAAGCCTCACAGAAAAACCTGACCTGTTACCAGCATTCCAGGGTTTCCCCCTACAGCTTGGATTGGTTCACTTTTGTATTTCTAAGATTT
Source organism: Aotus nancymaae (assembly GCF_030222135.1). NCBI lineage: Eukaryota > Metazoa > Chordata > Mammalia > Primates > Aotidae > Aotus > Aotus nancymaae. Next base: position 27,864,437 of record NW_026988455.1, read on the forward strand.
ATCTATTCCTCTGAAGGAAAGAAACAGATCAATCCTGAACCAGCTTTAGGTTGCTTGAGTAGAATTTAAGAAGGAAAAGGTTTTGTGTCTATATGCTATTTTACCTGGAGTTTAAATTTTAAAACACGAGAGAGAATGAATGCATTCATACCAATGTTCTAGCTTCCCGGGAACCAGTCTTTCTCTCAGCATTTATCCTCCAGGTGGCAGCAGCCCCTGTTACCAAAGGTGATTTTGTCAGCTCTGGTTTTGTGTCTGGGTGTCTCTTTATGATGTACATCCCAGTTCACCCACAGTGGATGCAAATTCATTCTTCCAGAATGAAATCTAAAGAACACGTATCACCTAAATTCTAACCCAAACAACTCTCAAACCCAGAATATAGTCTCCTAAGTAGCTGTAATTATGAGTGGTTGTCTTACCAGATGTGGCAGAAACTACTAGCTAATGCATTTCCCCCTCCTTAATGGCACTGTTAGAATACCTTTCCCAGCTTTCCTTACAGTTAGATGTGACTATGTGACTGAATTTAGCTGATGGATAGCAAGTGGAGGTGACTTTACAGAAGTAAGTTCATGCCATGCATCCCCTTTTCCACTTCTGCCATCTTGTTGCAGACAAGAGACCCTAAATCAGAGTCACAAGATGGAAGAGCCTGGGTTCCTGAGTCACCTCCTGGAGAACAAACACCCACATCCCATTGCCCAGGACTGTTATGTGAGTGAGAAATCTCATCCTATTGTGGTTGAGTCGCTGTACATCTTGGGGTTTCTTCGTTATAGCAATTTAGCCCACCTTAACATTATATTTGAAAAATGATTACTCTAGAGATAATGTTAAAATTGACATTACTGAATTTTCTTCTGCATATACAAGTGTGATCAATATGGACATCTTTTGGATTATCTTAATCTCTCCTATAAAATAATACTTTTCATATAATGCAAAGTGTTTTTTTCAAAAGGATTATGAAACTTACCTTTTTATTTTCAATTTTCATAAAGGTGGTTTCCAAATATTGTCAAAGAATATTCTAGAATGAGTGTTTTTAATAAGAACAGAATGTTCATTCATTTAGTGTAGATCCCTACCTCCGGGTTTGCCTATATTCTAACACTGAAGAAATAAGATACATGCATAAATAACATTAACAAAATAATTAGTGATAGCTTCCAAAAACTGATTAAAAAAATTATTCAGTTTGAAAATATTCAATACCAAATATGAATATATGTTTCTGTGTGACTCATAATTGTCTCAGAAATGGAGAAGTCATAATTGTCTCAGAAATGGTAAAAACATAATTGTAATAAATCTTTTACTACAGAACAAAGATTAAATAATTTCTACTTTTAGTTATAGGGATGGAAAGACAGAAATAAATTTTAAAAATTAATGTATAGATGTTTTCAGTGTTCAAAGATCTCATTTTACTTAAATGAACAGCGTTTTAAAAATCTATGGGGGAAAAAAAGAAGACAAAACCATCAGTCTTGAATATAATTAGGGAAATTTTAGAAAGACTCAGACAGTAATACAAAAAAGTTATAGCTAACATAGTGGCAGCCGAAGAATGACCACTCCTCATTTTAAAGGTCTCGGGTTTTCAGAGGTATGGAGAACCTGTTTGGACTACATTATATCAGTAATACTCCCACATGTACTTTAAAGCAGACTAAAATGGGCTTTACTACTCGCTCAAAACTGGATAGCTCTCTCCAGCTTTTTTTTTTTTTTTTTTTTTTTTTGAGATAGAGTCTCACTCTGTCACCCAGGATAGAGTGCAATGGCATGATTTCAGCTTCTCAGCTCACCACAACCTCTGCCTCCCAGGTTTAAGCAAATCTCCTGCCTCAGCCTCCCGAGTAGCTGGGATTGCCAGTGCGTGACACCATGCCCGGCTAATTTTTGTATTTTTAGTAGAGACAGGGTTTCACCATGGCAGGCTGGTCTTGATCTCCTGACCTCAGGTGATCTACCCATCTCGGCCTCCCAAATTGCTGGGATTACAGGTGGTGCCACTGCATCCAGACTCTCTCCAGCTTCTTTACTGTGAACTGATAGGACTGTTCTGTAATGATTGCAGACTGAGCAATACTTTAGATGCATGCTGGTGAACAGCATGAAATCTTGAAGGCAAAATGAAATTACATTCTTGACTTTGGTGAGTCTATTAAGTCATAAATTCATATTTCATCTTTATATAAGGAAAGTGGTCATTATGGCAGGCTTTCATGGTCAAAAAAACAGTTTCCTGCTTTTCAATGATCATTTGCAGAGCTCATTTATTCCTCCCTTCTAAGCAAGCGCATGTCTTTGTGCAAATATTATTGCTTTAGACTAAGATCCTTGGAGATATACCTACTTTCATGCCTCAGTACAAGTGATCTTAATTTGGGGGAATGGAGTAGTGTTTTCTTTCTTTCTTTCTTTCTTTTTTTTTTTTTGAGATAGAGTCTTGCTCTGTCACCCAGGCTGGAGTGCAATGGCGTGATCTCTCCTCACCACAACCTCCGCCTCCTGGGTTCAAGCAATTCTCCTACCTCAGCCTCCAGAGTAACTGGGATTACAGGCATGTGCCACCAGGCCCAGCTAATTTTTGTATTTTTAGTAGAGACAGGATTTCACCACGTTGGCCAGGCTGGTCTCACTCCTGACCTTGTGATCCACCTGCCTCGGTCTCCCAAAGTGCTGGGATTACAGGTGGGAGCCACCGCACCCAGCCAGTAGTGTTTTTTCCTAACTCATAGGAGCTTTTCTTCTTTGCTTGTATGGTAGATATAGTTGTCAAATGAGTAACCGCTATCTGCTAATTGAACAAAACTAGAAAAAATTATAAATAGTTATTAATAAAATATACTGTTAACATTTGAATTTTCCCGGTTCTCCAAAGTGGAAGCCTAGCATATTGCATGGATTTAAATTATAAAGATTTAAATACACATATTAACAAAAAAGAAAACAGTTTACCAATATATATTTTTATACACATATTAAAATATACATATTTTATATATATACTAAAAATATATATATTTTTTATTGGTGTTTTAATAGATTTTAAGAGTAGTTTTTACTAAATTTAATATTTTTTAATATTGGAACCTAACTACCAGGTATGAAACAATTCTACAGTACCTAATTTTTGAAAATGCCATTACCGAAAGAAAACGGAAACTTGGCAACTTCCCCAAAGGTGTAAGCTAACTTTGATAATATTTTTTAAAGTTTGTACATGAAAACTATTATTAGCTTTACAGTCTTTACAATATAATTTTAGACTTAGTAAAGGCAAAGTCTTTTAACAATCTTAAAGGTTAAATACTTAATTACCTAAAGGAGTCTGGACTTATTTCTGCTGAATTATCTTTGTCCCCCAAACTGTGAGAACATTTCCTTCTGTTGCTTAGAGAAGTTCCTGTCCATCAGTCACTGTTTTCATTTTGTCTTTTCAAATGCTTCTGGGCTAGCTGCTTGATTTCATGATGCACTTAACTTTTGAGATACTCTGCTCCTTCTATAGGCAGTCTATTTTAACATCAACATTTTCAACCAGAAGCAATTATTAAATGCTTTTAAGAGTCAGTATTCTTGGGGAAAAAGAAGACAGTCACATCTCTGCATTTATAGTAAATATTTGTGATTCATGGAAAAAATGAATTTTAAAGAAACATAAGATATGGGTTGTCAATAATAAATAGTTAATTCCAACCAGAGAAACACTTGGAAAGACTTCAAGAGGAGGGTATATTTGAACTGGACACTGAAGGATAATAGTGATCACTATATGCCTAGATTTCTCAAGTCATAAAATCAATACATAAAAATTTGACTTTTAAATTTTTCTAAAACTGAACTTAATTTCTAACTCAAGTCTCCATTTCTGCCTGCTATGGCAAAACTTAATCTAGACATTTCCAGATAAACTCAGCCAAATATTGAGCTTTCTTATGCATTTTGAAATGCAGTCAAACACATCCTTGCTACTCGAGTTGTGGTCCATGGACCTAGCAGCATCAGAATCATCTGAGAGCTTTTTAGAAATGCTAGACTCTTGGTCTCCACTGCAGAACTTCTGAGTCATAATCAAGATTTTTATTAAAAATCCCTAAATCAGCAGGGAGTGGTGGCTCACGCCTGTAATCCCAGCACTTTGGCAGGCTGAGGTAGGCAGATTACAAGGTCCAGAGATTGAGACCATTCTGACCAACATGGTGAAACCCCATCTCTACTAAAAATACAAAAATTAGCTAGGTGTGGTGTTGTGTGCCTGTAGTCCCAGCTACTAGGAAGGCTGAGACAGGAGAATCACTTGAACCTGGGAGGTGGAGGTTGTAGTGAGCCGCGATCGTGCCACTGTACACCAGCCTGGTGACAGAGCAAGACTCCATCTTGGGGGAAAAAACAAACAAACAAACAAACAAAAAACACTTAAATCAGAATCAGTAGTTTTATAAGATTTCCAAGTGATTTATATGCACATTAAAATTTGAGAAGCCTTGAAATACACTATTTGTCACTTTCCTCTTCAGAATGGAATCTGAGTTCCAGGGTTTCAGAAGTATCCTGGGATCAGGGGCAGTCATCTAGCTGTGCATTGGCAAGGTCAGCCACTGAATTTGCTACAAAGAGTCAACCAGTCTGGTTCAGAGATAGTTGAGCCTTCCATGGTGGCCAGCCTCAGTTGAGATGGAAGTTGTCTCCGTCTAACCTCTGGTCTCAACTTTCCTGCTCTATCATAGGTTTCTCTCTTTCTTTCCCTGGCTGCAAGACCTTTAAAGATCTACCATATCTCACTTTTCACTAATCTCACATTTCTCTCATTTTTCAAAATGTCTCTACTTTCCCAGAAACTTTCTGGTTCATTCAATCCTTGTGGAAGCCTGCTAGCTCAGGCATCTGAAGTTCAACTAGTTAGTGAACACAGGTGAAGGGCTGGCCTTCTTGTGTCAGACAGGCTGTATCTAACTGTATATTGCTGAGTTCATAATCAACAATACATACTGAGTGGAAGGAAAATGGAAAAGTTGCTGAGTGTGAATCCTTAACTTAATCACAACTGCAAAGACAATTTTTCCAAATAATGTTACATTCACAGGTTCCCAGGAGAGAAGGTAGATACATTTTAGGGGGCTGTTCTTGGCCTACCACATATAGATTAGTATAGACACATACATTTCTTTGCTCTGTCTGCTGAGAGGGCCTAAAAGAAACAAGGTAGCACACATTGACTGTGCAGATCTTGGCTTCTATTGTAATACCATTCTGCGGTAGAAGAAACCAGGGCTACTTGGAGAAATGGCTGATTCTAGGACTGGGCAGGATATATACATGATGAACCTAGAGCATCTTGTAGTGTTAGAAACAGGAATTTCGTGGTGGTGCATGCCTGTATTCCCAGCTACCTGGAAGGCTGAGGCAGGAGAACTGCTTGAACCTGGAGGCAGAGTTGCAGTGAGCCAAGATTGCGTCACTACACTCCAACTTGGGTGCCAGAGCAAGACTCTGTCTCAAAAAAAAAAAAAAAAAAAACAGATATTAGAGAAAAACTAAGAAAATTTGAATAAAGTATGGACTTTGGTTAATAATAAAGTAACAATATTGACTCATTAATTATAACAAGAGTACTATATTAATGTAAAATAAAACTAAAAGAACCAACTGTGTGCAGAGATTGGGGTCACATATTGGCGCTCTGTAGTCTCTGCTCAATTTTTCTGTAAAACTGTCAGAAAAATAATCACATCTTTATTACTATTTCACTTTCTTCATAGTCAGCATGTTTTTTTTTCCTTTGGCAATTTAAAGAGCTTAACTTCCTATGTGGCTAATGGTGATCAATGGGAGTACATATGCATGGAGTCTGGAGTGAGCTGCGGATCCTGCCTCCCTCAGTGATCTGGGTAGATTTTGACAAGATTCTTAATCTCTCTGTACCTCAGTTGCCTGTGGGTATAACAACAACATACCTTAGTTGCCTCATGAAGATAATAATAAAATTGTACCTCCACCTCCAGACTTGTTATGAGATTTAAGTGTGTTAATGTCTTTTTTTTTTTGAGATGGAGTTTTCACTCTGTTGCCCAGGCTGAAGTGCAGTGGCTTGATCTTGGCTCACTGCAACCTCCACCTCCTGGGTTCAAGTGATTCTCTTGCCTCAGTCTCCTGAGTAGCTAGGATTACAGGCACATGCCACCATGCGCAGCTAATTTTTTTTTTTCTGTTTTTAGTAGAGATGGGGTTTCACCACGTTAACCAGGCTGGTCTCAAACTCCTGACCTCAGGTGATTCACTCGCCTCAGCCTCCCAAAGTGCTAGGATTACAGGCATGAGCCACTGCGCCTGGCCAGTGAGATAATGTTCTGGTGGTAAGTTCCATGAAGCAAGGGATCTTGTCTGTTGTGACTCATCAGTATATGTTTCACCCCTGTTCTTCCTAGTACAGGGGTTGGAAAACTTTTTCTGTAAAGGGCCAGGTAGTAAATATCTTAGGATTTGTAAGCTATATGGTCTCCGCTGCAACAATTCAACTGTGCTGTTATAGTGCAAAAGCAATAGACAATAGGTAAATGAATGGGCATGGTAAAGTTCCAGTTAAACTTTACAGACACTGACATTTGAATCTTATATAATTTTCATGTGCCAGCTGGGCGCGGTGGCTCATGCCTGTAATCTCAGCACTTTGGGAGGCCGAGACGGGTGGATCATGAGGTCAGGAGTTGGAGACCAGCTTGACCAATATGGTGAAACCCCGTCTCTACTAAAAATACAAAAATTATCTGGGTGTAGTAGTGCATGCCTGTAATCCCAGCTACTCAGGAAGCTGAGGCAGGAGAATTGCCTGAACCTGGGAGGTGGAGGTTGCAGTGAGCTAAGATTGTGCCACTGCACTCCAGCCTGGGCAACGGAGTGAAACTTTGTCTTGAAAAAAAAAAAAAATTCATGTGCCATGAAATATTATTCTTCCTTCAACTTTTTTACCCAAACATTTCAAAATGTAGTCATTCATAGGCAGGATCTGAAGCTCACTCCACACCCCATGCATATGTGCTCCTATATATCAAAGTTAGCTAGGGCCAGGCATGGTGGCTCAAGCCTGTAATATCAGCACTTTGGAAGGTTGAGGTGGGTGGATCACTTGAGGTCAGGAGTTTGAGACCAGCCTGGCCAATGTGTTGAAACCCCATCTCTACTAAAAATATTTTTAAAAGGCCAGACATGGTGGCTCATACCTGCAATCCAGCATTTTGGGAGGCCAAGGTGGGCAAATCATTTGAGATCAGGTGTTCAAGACCAGTCAGGCCAACATGGTGAAACCTGGTGTTTACTGAAACTACAAAAATTAGCCGGGAACAGTGATGGTGATAGCATGTGCCTGTAATCTCAGCTACTTGGGAGGCTAAGGCAGGAGAATCGCTTGAACCTGGGAGGTGGAGGTTGCCGTGAGTCAAGATAGGGCCACTGCACTCCAGCCTGACAATAGAGTGAGATTCCATCTAAAAAAACCAAAAATATAAATATAAATATTTAAAAAAATAGCCAGGTATGGTGGTGTGCACCTGTAGTCCCAGCTACTCAGGAGGTTGAGGCAGGAGAATCTTTTGAACCTGGGAGGCAGCTGTTGCAGTGAGCTGAGATTGCACCACTGCACTCCAGCCTGGGTGACAGAGGGAGACTCTGTCTCAAAAAAAAAAAAAAAGTTAGCTAGCCAGAATGTTAAGCTCTTTAAATTGCCAAAAAAAGAAAAAAATAAATTAGCTGATTATGAAGAGACTGAATAGTAGTGAGGTCATTACTTTGTTAAGATCCTAAATCCAGACAGTGGGCTGGATTTAGCCTGAAGGTCATAGTTTGCTCAGCCCTTGTCTTGTACAAGGTAAGTAGTCACTAAACTCAAAAGGTATTTTGTAGTATAGTAGTAGCATTAGTATTATCACTATTTGTGCTTCTAGCAGTTTGAAGGTAAATGTTTACAAGATCATGTAATTTTGCTTCATAATTTTAACTGTATATTTATTTACAATGAGCTCCTTTAAAAACACCAAAACAATATCTTCCTATTCATAAACCCTGTTTTACAATGACAGATCTTTGCACCCTTAACTTACTAAAGAGGTAACAACATTGAAAAGGAAGTGAAATCCTTTTGCCTTTTCTTTTTTTTTTTTTTTTTGAGACGGAGTTTCGCTCTCGTTACCCAGGCTGGAGTGCAATGGCGCGATCTCGGCTCACCGCAACCTCCGCCTCCTGGGTTCAGGCAATTCTCCTGCCTCAGCCTCCTGAGTAGCTGGGATTACAGGCACGCGCCACCATGCCCAGCTAATTTTTTGTATTTTTAGTAGAGATGGGGTTTCATCAGGTTGACCAGGATGGTCTCTTGACCTCGTGATCCACCCGCCTCGGCCTCCCAAAGTGCTGGGATTACAGGCGTGAGCCACCGCGCCCGGCACCTCTTTTGCCTTTTCTTAAGTTTCTTTCCTAATTATTGTATTTTAGAAGTAAAGGGTGAAATAAAAAATTGTTTCATGAGTTTGTTTATTTTTAATAGATCCTTCATGAAACTGTTTCAACCATCTTTGTTTTATAGGGGGTTCTCTGGAGAGTCTAGTTGAAAACCTCAAAGAGAAAACAGCTGTTGCTATGTGGAAATATTACATAAGTCTTTCTGACAGTATGTTTAGCTTCTTTTCCTCTAGATTCTGTTCACAGTAGGAACATTCCGTGTTGGAGGGACTGCCTGTATATTACCTTATCGCTCTTACCCTGCATAGAAATGCTGAAGCTCTTTCTAGAACCAGGGGTACCATCTTAAAGTCAGAAGACAGTTTTTCCACAATTAATCTGAAGACAAAAAAGCAGCAGCATTTTAATTTATTCACAAACCCTGGTTCAAAGACTTACATTTGATGAAGCTCCCCAGAAAATAAATTCGATGCAAAGTAGGGCTGTTTTCAATGAACAAAAATGCCTGGATTGTTGAAATGTCTTTTTAAAAATTCACTTGATTATGAGCTTCTAGAGTCAAGCATTGGGCCTTGCCTTTGGTCATATCCCCTACAACACCAAGCAATCATTTTCCAAATTGTATGTACTGCATTGTAGAAGTGAATCTAAAATTCCTATAAATTTAATTTAGTTACTGGAGTGGAACCAAGAAGGAATAGAGAGACCTGAGCCAAACAATAGTTGGAAAGAAGCATTGATTATCCTACCTCTGGCACTTCCTTCATTTCTCAGTGGGGTCACCTCAATACATTGACATGCATTCCCCTAAGTGATGACTTGGAGGCAAAAAAGCACAAACTTCCTAAGTCTTCATAATTTTCAGGAGAGGAGAATGTGCATCTTTTAGGATCACATCTCACTTGAGAATAGGTCTATACAGATACTCAGTGGGACATTTTCTTCTGGAAGCTTTTTATACAATGGAATTGTGAATCGAAGAGGACTTCTGTAAACTGTGAAATTATAGGCAAATGTAAGGCTTAACAAAATTATTCTTATTACCAACAAAATGATTTATTTAAAATTGCTTAGTGAAGTGATTTAAAATTAACAATAAAACGGAAACAAAGGCCAGGTGTGGTGGCTCACACCTATAATCCAAGCACTTTGGAGGCCAAAGCAGGAGGATCACCTGAGGTCAGGAGTTCAAGACCAGCCTGACCAACATGGTGAAACCCTATCTTAAAAAAAATAAAAAAATAAAAAAATGCAACGGAAGGACAAATTATTAAAGTTTTTAAAAATGGTTACCTATAGGGAGGAAGAGGACAGTAAAGACAGAGAGAGAAGCTAATTTCTTCACACACATTTTGTTATATATTTAATTTTAGAAGCCTGTAAATTTTTTAAAATAATCATAATATGGCTGCGTGGTGGCTCATGCCTGTAATTCTAACACTTTGAGAGGCCGAGTGCGGGGCGGATCACCTGAGGCCAGGAGTTTGAGACCAGCCTGATCAAAATGGTGAAACCCTGTCTCTACTGAAAATACAAAATCAGCCGGGCATGATGACACATGCCTGTAATCCCAGATACTTGGGAGGCTGAGGCAGGAGAATAGCTTGAACCTGGGAGGCGGAGGTTGCAGTGAGCTGAAATCATGCCATTGCACTCCAGCCTGGGTCAGAAGAGCAAAACTCCAGCAAATAATAATAACAATAATAATATAAAATTAAATGTAAAATTAAAATGCAAACAAATGAACTTAAGAGATCCAGTTGATGGCATAACTACAGAGAGAGCCATTATATGAATTTACATGAATGTATTTAAAATATACATGCTTCTTAATTTATGATGGGGTTTGATATGGTTTATATTTTGTCCTCTTGAAATCTCATGCTGAGATGTGATCTGAATGTTGGAGGTGGGGCCTAGTGGGAGGTGTTTCAGTCATGGGGGTGTGTCCCCTATGGCTTGGTGCTGTCATCACTATTGTAAGTAAATTCTTTTTTTTTTCTTTTTTTTTTTTGGGACAGAGTTTCGCTCTTGTTACCCAGGCTGGAGTGCAATGGTGTGATCTTGGCTCACCTCAACCTCCGCCTCCTGGGTTCAAGCAGTTCTCCTGCCTCAGCCTCCCAAGTAGCTGGGACTACAGGCGTGCGCCACCATGCCCAGCTAATTTTTTTTGTATTTTTAGTAGAGACGGGGTTTCACCATGTTGACCAGTATGGTCTCGATCTCTTGACCTCGTGATTCACCCGCCTCGGCCTCCCAAAGTGCTGGGATTACAGGTGTGAGCCACTGCGCCCGGCCTTTTTTCTGGTTTTTTTTGAGACAGAGTCTTGCTCTGTCGCCAGGTTGGAGTGCAGTGGCGCAGTCTTGGCTCACTGCAAACTTCACCTCCCCAGTTCAAGCGATTCTCCTGCCTCAGCCTCCTGAGTAGCTGGGACTACAGGTGCCCACCACGCCCAGCTAATTTTTGTATTTTTAGTAGAGATGGGGTTTCATCATTTTGGCCAGCATGGTCTCGACCTCTAGACCTCATGATCTGCCTGCCTCGGTCTCCCAAAGTGCTGGGATTACAAATGTGAGCCACTGCGTCTGGTCGTAAATGAATTCTTACAAGATCAAATTGTTTAAAATGTGGCATCTCCCCCACTATCTCTCTTGCACCTGCTTTTGCCCTGTGACATGGCTGCTCCCACTTTTTCTTCTGCCATCAGTAAAAAGCTCCCTGAGGCCTCCCCAGAAGCTGAGGAAATGCTGGTGCCATGCTCGTATTGCCTGCAGCACTGTGAGCCAATTAAACCTCTTTTCTTTATAAATTACCCAGTCTCTGGTATTCCTTTATAGAATTGCAAGAATGGCCTAACACAAAGTTACATCCTGATCAACCTATCATAAATTGGAGACATCGTAAGTTGAAATGTGTTTAATACACCTAACCTACCGAGCATCGTACCTTAGCCTCATCTGCCTTAAATATGCTCAGAACACTTACATTATATATAGTTGTGCAAAACATCTAACACAAAGTCTACTTTGCAATGAAGTATTTAGTATCGCATGTAATTTATTGAATATAGTACACTGAAGAGTACAGTATTTGTTTACCCTCGTGATCGCAAGGCCGAATGGAAGCTATGGCTCACGGCCACTGCCTACCATCTCCAGAGAATATTACACTGCATATTGCTAGCCAGGAAAAGATCAAAATTCAAAATTTAGGGTGTAGTTTCTACTGAACGTGTATGGCTTTTGTACCATAGTAAAGTTGAAAACTGGTATGTTGAACCAGTGAGTTGAGGATTATCTGTTCTATAGTTTGATTGCATGTACCTAAAGGAATACATACTCAGGACAAAAAGACGTATAAAAATAATCCTGTTTTCAGGAAACATATTTTGGAGATTGTGGTAGACCTAGAGAAGTGCTGCTCAGAGCCTCCTGCAGGGAAGAACTTCTTGCTGCTGGGAGTGGATGGCCTCAGACTATTAGCTCCTCCAGGATTTATATCAAATGCAGAGCTGCCTTGCATAAAGTCATGCGCTTGCTGGTGCAGCCCACATCTGGTGACCAAGTACGACAGGAATACAAAGTCTGACCAGTTTGGTCCAAAGTGAGACATCTATGATGGGTATTACTCATTCCTGAATGCCCTGCTGAGTTGGCCAAAATTCTGAATGGCCTGATCACACAGTATCATATTGATTCATCTTTTGCTCAGTTCTTCTTGCTCCTCCCTTCCTTCTCATGTTGTACCCCAAATTCCATCTCAGTGTCTGCTCCAGAAAATGCAACCTGTGACAGAGGTTGTATTAGTACAACCAGCTTCATCCATGTTTCTGCAAAGCACATGATCTTGTTCCATTTTATGACTGCATAGTATTCCATGGTATATATGTACCACATTTTCTTTATCCAGTCTATCATTGATGGGCATTTGAGTTGATTCCATGTCTTTGCTATTGTGAATAGTGCTGCAATGAACATACAAATACATGTATCTTTCTAATATAATGATTTATATTCTGGATTGCTGGGTCAAATGGTATTTCCTGTTCCAAATATTTGAGGAATCACCTCACTGTCTTCCACGATGATTAAACTAATTTATATTCCCACCAACAGTGTAAAAGTGTTCCTAAAAAATATGTATTTTAAAGATAAAATATATATTGACATTAACACTTTAAACTAAAACCCAAATCTATGGGGTTTTTATTTTAAGCCTTTTATTGATCTTTCACTGAAATTTCTTTCTCCTCCTCTAAAAATTCCAATTGTAAACAAAAGAAAAAGAATAACTCATTTGTTTTATCTCAATCTACAAAGATAGAGGTCTCAGAATGATAGCATCGTACCTTAGCCTCATCTGCCTTAAATGTGCTCAGAACACATTACATTATAAGTGATGAAGCTGGAATCCATTATCCTCAGCAAACCAATACAGGCACAGAAAACCAAACACAGCATGTTCTCACTTATAAGTGGGAGCTGAACAATGAGAACACGTGGGCACAGAGAGGGGAACAACACACACTGTAGTCTTTTGGGGGAGAGCAGGGGGGTGTGGAGAGCATTAGGGAAAATAGTTAATGCATGCTGGGCTTAATACATAGGTGACGGGTTGATAGGTGCAGCAAATCACCATAGCACACGTTTACCTAGGTAACAAACCTGGACATTCTGCACATGTACCCCAGAACTTAAAAAAAATAACAGCAACAATAAAATAATTTTTAAAAAAATACACAATGAAAAAATACATATTTTTGTATCAGCCAGCTTTTGCTTTTTTTGGGTTTTACAAACCACCTTGAGATTTAATGGCTTAAAACAACAAACATTTTTATTTCCCATGATTCCGTGGGTCAGCTGGCTAGTTTGCAGTTTTGGCTGGCTAGTGTGGGGATGGACTATGTAGGATGGCATAATTCACATCTGGACTGCAGCCAGGACAATCAGGATGGCAGGTGCCTCTCCCCACGTGGTGTTTTATTCTCTAGGAGCCTAACCCAAGCTTGTTCCCGCAGTGTGGTAAGCAAGCCCCATTGCACATGTGCTTTTCAAGTCTCTGCTTTTGTCAGCTTTGCTGTTTTCCATTAGCCAAATCAAGTCACATTGCCAAGTGCAGATTAAAGAGGCAAAGAGACTCTACCTCTCAATGGTAGAAGTGTCAAAGCCACATTATGAAGAGACATGGGGTATACAGGAGGGAGAGGAATATGTATCCATTTCTGCAATTTACCATCATTTCCTAGCACATTTTACAATACCTAGAAGCAATGATTTACTGAAAAAATGCTATTTGGAGACCACAATCTGGCCACTTTAGGTGTTCATTGCTATTCAGCTGGTCACTGCCTCTGGGTTTTTTCTACTGACTGGGACAGAGCACCAAGACACCTTGGCAACATGGTGGATTCCATGTTTGGGGCAAGGCAAGTAAAAGAGGAGGCTGGAATATTTCACAATACCAGACAACAACAAAGCTATCAAAGAGTACTAGAGTTGCACTAAAGGAACTTGAAACCAACTTTAATAGATTTCCACTGGCCAAAGGAGGAGAAATGTTAACATGAATCACAATAATAACTGCAAGGGATTGAAATACTTAAAATATTTCAATATTGTTTAAAATATTCAAATATGTTTAAAATCCATCAGTTCATAATGATGCTAAAGAAAAAAATACCATTGGTCATTTTTGGAGGATGCTAGGAAACTAACTCATTACGCTGAAAACTGGTAAGTAAAGGGAAAAGAATGAAGCATTTATTTTGTCTTCTTTATATTGCTTGTACCACAGGGTAACCCAATAGTTGACAATGAGAAGTTTCTCTTTATAGATATATTCCCTCTAATAAATGAAGAATGGTAAAATTAGAGCATCATCATTTTTCAATTCCTAATAAATTAATCAACATAGGCAACTGTAATCATCAGCTGCTAACACACACACACACACACACACACACACACACACACACACACACACAAAACTAGGCACAGTGTCTCCTGAATGAAAAAGCTAGAAGTAGCACCAGCACTTCAGCAAGCTGAGGCAGGAGGAGTGCTTGAGGCCAGGAGTTTGAGGCTAGTCTGACTTTAAAAAATTAGTCAGGTGTTGTAGCACGTGCTTGCTACTCAGGAGGCTGAGGCAGGAGGATCCTTTGAGCCTAGAAGTTCAAGGCTGCAGTGAGCTATAATCGTGCCACTGCACTCCAGCTAAGGTGAAAGAGCAAAAACCCATCTTAAAACAACAATAACAACAACAAACCCTGGGGATGCAACCAGGAGCTCGAGCTTGCAGAAAACAATCTTGTTTTTTGTGTGTTTTTTTTTTGACAAAAAGTTGAGTTGCAAGGCATATTAAAAAACAAGAAAAGAAAAAGAAAATAAATAGAAGAGGGACATAAATATTAAAAGACATATTAACCAGTTAAAATATATGGACCTTGGCTGAGTACAGTGGCTCACACCTGTAATCCCAGCACTTTGGGGGGCCAAGGCAGGCAGATCACCTGAGGTCAGGAGTTTGAGAGCAGTCTGGCCAACATGGTGAAACCCTGTCTCTACTAAAAATACAAAAACTTAGCTGGGCATAGTGGCGGGCACCTGTAATCCCAGCAACTTGGGAGGCTGAGGCAGGAGAATTGCTTGAACCCAGGAGGCAGAGGTTGCAGTGAGCTGCGGTCATGCCACTGTACTCCAGCCTGGGCAACAAATATACATATATATACCTCATTGAGATTCTGATGCACAACATAAAGTGTAAAAAATTCTGTAAGGAAAACAGGAACCTGTAAAAGCTGACTGCATATCTGATGATATTCAGTTGCTTAAATATGGTTCACTTTTTTTAGATTTGATAATTATCTTATACTCGTGTTTTAAAAAGTCTTCATCTTTATTATATGTATGAAATATGCATGCGTAATGTCTGGAATTTGCTTTAAAACAATCCGAGTAGGGAAAAAGAGTTGAATTATAGAGAAGATTGGCCAAATGTTTTTAATTGTTGAAACTGGGTGGTGTAACGGGAGTTTATTATATCACTCTACTTTTATATGTGCTTGGAATCATCTATGACAGTTAAAACATTCATACTTAGAGACAACATTAAGAAATGAGGACAATAATAAGGCTCCAAGGGAAAAATAATGAATATACCTACTACGAGAAGAAAAACTAAGAGAGTGAAGGGCAACAGAATTAGCACTCTCTGAAGATTTCTGTCATATTTGACTTTTTCCTTATTTTCTGTGGTTTATTTTCTTATTCTCTCAAGAGAACATTCTTTTGTATCTCTGCTAGTTGTTTTCCATCTGACCATCCAAGATTCATTTTCTGCCATTCTTTGCTTTTCTCAATTTTCCTGGAAGCCAAGGATTGTTGTTACCCATGCTCCCTAATCAACTGACTGCTAGTCGGGTTTAGCCACAGGAGTGTAGAGGAGAGAGCGATCAGGGTATTAATTCCAACATTTCCTCCCTACTCGGGCTCTGTGTGGTTTTTTTCTTACATACAATTTCAATTTTTTATTTTAGATTCTGGGGGGTACATGTGCAGGTTTGTTACATGAGTATATTGTGTGATGCTAAGGTTTGGGTACAAAATGATTTCATTGCCCAGGTAGTAAGCATAGTATCCAGTAAGTAGTTTTCAGCACTTGCACCCCTTTCTGCCTCCTCTTTCTAGTAATCCCAGTATTTACTGTTCCCATCTTTATGTCCATGAGTACCCCATATTAACCTCCCACTTGTAAGTGAGAACATGCAGTTTTTGCGTTTTTTCATTTAGGATAATGGCCTCCAGCAGCATTCATGTTGCTGCAAAGGACATGAACTCACTTTTTTTTTTTTTTTTTTTTTTGATATGGAATCTCGCTGTCACTCAGGCAGGAGTGCAAGTGGCATGATCTTGACTCACTGCAACCTCTGTCTCCCTGGTTCAAGATATTCTCATGCCTCAGCCTCCCAAGTAGGTGGGGTTATAGGCGTGAGTTACCATGTCCAGCTGATTTTTTTAGTAGAGACAGATTCTCACCATCTTGGCCAGGCTGGTCTTGAACTCCTGACTTCAGGTGATCCACCCACCTCAGCCTCCCAAAGTGCTAGGATTACAGGCATGAGCCACTGTGCCTGGCTGAGCTCGTTCTTTTTTTTTTTTTTTTTTTCTTTTTAAGATGGAGTCTCGCTCTGTCTTCCAGGCTGGAGTGGAATGGTGAGATCTTGGCTCACTGCAACCTCCACTCCCCAGGTTCAAGCGATTCTCCAGCCTCAGACTCCCGAGTAGCTGGGATTACAGGCACCCACCATGATGCCCAGCTAATTTTTGTATTTTGTTGTAGAGATGGGGTTTCACCATGTTGGCCAGGCTGGTCTTGAAAAGCTCATTCTCTTTTATGGCTGTGTAGTATACATGGTGTGTAATACTTTTCATTATCCACATTTTCTTTATCCAATCCACCATTGATAGGCACCAAGGTTGATTCAAGATCTTTGCTATTGTGAACGGTGTTGTGATGAACATACAAGTGCATGTGCCTTTTTGGTAGAATGATGTATTTTTCTTTGGGTATATACCCAGTAATGGGATTGCTGGGTCTAATGGTAATTCTATTCTAAGTTCTTTCACAGATCTCCAAACTGCTTTCCACAGTAGCTGAACTAATTTACACTCCCACCAACAGTGTAGAAGCATTCCCTGTTCTCCACAGAAACATCGCCAACATCTGTTATTTTCTAACTTTTTAATGATAGCCATTCTGACTGGTGTGAGATGGCATCCTGTTGTGGTTTAGATTTGCATTTTTCTGATGATTAGCGATGCTCAGCATTTTTCATGTGTGTTGGCTGCTTGTATGCCTTCTTTTGAGAAGTGTCTGTTCATGTCCTTCATTCCCCCTTTTAATGGGGTTATTTATTTTTGGCTTGTTGATTTGTTTAAATTCCTTCTAGATTCTGGATACTAGAACTTTGTTGGAGAGTTTGCATATATTTTCTTCTATTCCGTAGGCTGTCTGTTTACCTTATTGATAATTTCTTTTGCTGAGCAGAAGTTCTTTAGTTTAATTAGATCCCACTTGTCAATTTTTGTTTTTATTGCAGTTTACTTTTAAGGACTTGGTAATAAATTATTTCCCAAGGATGATGTCATAAATTCTTTCCCTAGATTTTCTTTTGGGATTTTTATAGTTTGAGGCCTTACATTTAAATCTTTAATCCATCTTGAGTTAATTTTTGTGTATGGTGAAAGGTAGGGATCCAATTTCATTCTTCTACATATGACTAACCAGTCCATCCCAGCACCATTTATTGAACAGGGAATCCTTTCTTCATTGCTTATTTTTGTTGACTTTGTTGAAGATCAGGTGGTTCTAACTAAGTGGCTTTATTCCTGGGTTTTCTATTTTGTTCCATTGGTCTATGTGATCTGTTTTTGTAGAAGTATCATGCTGTTTTGGTTACTGTAGCCTTATAGTTTGGAGTCAGTTAATGTGATACTTCTGCTGTGTTCTTTTTCCCTAGGATTCCCTTAAATATTTGCTCTTTTTTGGTTCTACATGACTTTTAGAATAGTTTTTTCTAATTCTGTGAAAAGTTATATTGGTAGTTTTATAGAAATAGTGTTGAATCTGCAGATTGCTTTGGGCAGTATGGCCATTTTAGTGATATTGATTCTTTCAATCCATGAGCATGGAATGTTTTTCATTTGTTTGTGTCATCTCTGATTTATTTCAGCAGTGTTTTGTAGTTCTTCTTGTGAAGATCCTTCACCCTCTTGGTTAGATGTATTCCTAAGTGTGTGTGTGTGTGTGTGTCTATTGTAAAAGGGATTATGTTCTTGATTTGGCTCCCAGCTTGAACATTAATGGTGTATAGAAATGCTACTAATTTTTGTACATTGATTTTGATCCTGAAATTGTACTGAGGACATTAATCAGTCTAGGAGACTTTTGGTGGAGTTGTTAGGGTTTTCTAGGTAAAGAATCATATTGTCAACAAAGAGAGATAGTTTAACTTTTTATTTTCCTATTAGGATGCCTTTTCTTTCTTTCTCTTGCCTGATTGCTCTAGTTAGGACTTCCATATTACATTGAATAGGAATAGTGAGAGTGGGAGTCCTTGTGTTGTTCCAGTTCTCAAGGGGAACGCTTCCAGCTTTTGCCCATTCAGTATGATGTTGGTTGTGGGTTTGTCATAGATGGCTCTTATTGTTTTGAGGTATGTTCCTTTGATGCCTAGTTTGTTGAGAGTTTTTATGATGAAGGGATACTGGATTTTATCAAAAGCTTTTTCTGTGTCTATTGAGATGATTGTATGGTTTTGTTTTTAGTTCTGTTTGTGTGATGAATCACATTTATTGATTTGAATACATTGAACTAGGCTTGTATCCCAGGAATACCTGGATTGCGGTGCTTGTATCCCAGGAATACCTTGATTGTGGTGCATTAACTTTTTTCTCTTTTGAGACGGAGTTTCACTCTTGTTGTCCAGTCTAGAGTGCAATGGCATGATCTTGGCTAACTGCAACCTCTGCCTCCGGGTTCAAGTGATTCTCCTGCCTCAGCCTCCTGAGTAGCTGGGATTACAGGCATGCACCACCACATCTGGCTAATTTTGTATTTTTAGTAGAGATGGGGTTTCTCTGCGTTGGTCAAGCTGGTCTCAAATTCCCAACCTCAGGTGATCTGCCTGCCTCAGCCTCCCAAAGTGCTGGGATTACTGGCATGAGCCACTGCTCCTGGCTGCCTGAACTTTTTAATGTGCTGCCAGATTCAATTCACTAGTATTTTGATGAGGATTTTTGTGTCTATGTTCATCAGGAATATTGGCCTGCAGTTTTCTTTTTTCATTGTGTCTTTGCTGTATTTTGGTATCAGGCTGATACTGACTTTGTAGAATGAGTTAAGGAGGAGTTGCTCCTCCTCAAGGTTTTTGGTTTCAGTAGAATTGGTAACAGCTCTTCTTTGTAAGTCTGTTAGAATTTGACCATGACACTATCTGGTCCAGGGCTACTTTTGTTTGGCAAATTTTTTATTACTGATTAAATTTCAGAACTCAATATTGATCTGTTCAGGGTTTCAATTTCTTCTTGATTCAATCTTGGGAGGCTCTTTCCAGGAATTCATCCATTTCTTCTAGCTTTTCTTGTTTATGTGCATAGAGGTCTTCATACCAGTCTCTGAGGATCTTTTGAATGTCTGCGGGATTGGTTGTGATGTCACCTTTGTCATTTCTTTTTATGCTTATTTATATCTTGTCTCCTTTTTTCTTTGTTAATCTAGATAGCAGTCTATCCATCTTGTTTATCTTTTCAAATAACCCACATTTAGTTTTGTTAATCCTTTGTATGAATTTTGGGGTCTCAATTTCATTCAGTTCTGCTCTGATTTTAGTTATTTCTTTTCTTCTGCTAGTTTTGAGATTAATTTGTTCTCATTTTTCTAGTTCCTCCAGATGTGATGTTGGATTATTAATCTGAGATCTTTCTAACTTCTTGATGTAGATGTTTAGAGTTATAAACTTTCCTATTAACACTGCTTTTACTAACAAAGAAATTCTAGACTTAAATTAAACACTTGACCAATTGGACATAATAGATGCCTAGAAAATATTCCACCATCAACCAGAGGATATATGTTCTTTTATTCACATGGGATATACTCAAAGATTGATCATGTGCTCAGTCATAATGCAAGTCTCAATAAATTTTTAAAAATCGAAATTGTACCAGCCATGCTCTTGGACCACAGTGGAATAAAAACACAAATGCCAAGAAGATCTCTCAAAACCACACAATTACTGGAAATTAAGCAAGTTGCTCCTGAATGACTTTTGGGTAAACAATGAAATTAGGGCAGAAATTTAAAAATTATTTGAAATAAATGCAAACAAAGACACAACATACCAAAATCTCTGGGGTGCAGCAAAAGCAATGTTAAGAGGGCTCTGTGGTTTTGACAGTGGCAGCTTCATTGCACAGCTGTAGGTCTTGCAAGATGGCTCCCAGCTCTGCACTATCTGGGCTCTGGTACACTATTTTCTCCCCTTGCATCTTCAGCCCTAGAAATGGTAACAGAGGCCAGGCATGGTGGCTCACGCCTGTAATCCAAGCACTTTGGAGGCCAAGATGGGTGGATCACCTGAGGTCGGGAGTTCAAGACCAGCCTGACCAACATGGTGAAACCCCATCTTAGAAAAAAAAAAAAAAGGAAGAAAGAAATGGTAACAGAATCCCACTATTGTAAGCTCTAGGTGACTCAATGTTCCTTGCTTGGTCCTTTCATGAAGGAACTCTTTAAGTAGTTCCCTCATCAAAGACTCATCATTTGAAATATTTGAGCTTCATGCCTGTAATCCCAGCACTTTGGGAGGCTGAGGCAGGTGGATCACCTGAGGTCAGGAGTTCAAGACCAGCCTGGCCAACATGGTGAAACCTCCTCTCTACTGAAAATACAAAATTAGCTGGGCGTGGTGGTGCATGCCTGTGATCCCAGCTACTTGGAGGGCTGACGCAGGAGAATTGCTTGCACCCGGGAGATAGAGGTTGCAGTGAACCAAGATTGTGGCCACTACACTCCAGCCTGGGCAACAAAGTAAGACCTTGTCTCAAAAAAAAAAAAAAAAAAAAGAGAGAAAAGAAAAGAAAAAAAAGAAATATTTGAGCCTAATTTTATTTACAGCCTGGACTTCAATAAATAGAGCTCACCTTATTTACATTCTATTTTCAACATTAAAATTGTCTGTCTTGGCCGGGCGCGGTGGCTCAAGCCTGTAATCCCAGCACTTTGGGAGGCCGAGGCGGGTGGATCACGAGGTCAAAAGATCAAGACCATCCTGGTCAACATGGTGAAACCCCGTCTCTACTAATACAAAAAAATTAGCTGGGCATGGTGGCGCATGCCTGTAATCCCAGCTACTCAGGAGGCTGAGGCAGGAGAATTGCCTGAACCCAGGAGGCGGAGGTTGCAGTGAGCCGAGATCGCGCCATTGCACTCCGGCCTGGGTAACGAGCGAAACTCCGTCTCAAAAAAAAAAAAAAAAAAAATTGTCTGTCTTAGCATGCTTTAAATTATTATACTTAAAGATGGAGCTGAATTAATTATTTAAGTCAACAAATATTTATTGAGAACTTACTGTGTGCTAGGTACTATGGTGGGTATTTCAACATAGTGGCTATATATAGTGGCAATTGAGACAAAAAGGTCTCCACCCTCATGGGGCACTTTGGACCGCTAAAACAAAGTACTATAAACTGGGTGTCCTTGATCAAGAGGTCCTCAGAGTCTAGTGGAGGCAACAGATATACATAAATGGCCAGCTGAAGACATATCAAGGGAACTGTGTTGTTACAGGTATAATTCTAGGTGCCCAAAGACACTTAGTATAGGTCATTCATTCATTCACTGTTTACTAAACCTTGTACCTTACACCAGATATTTAGAAGGAACCATCTCTTTATTATGATTGTGATTCGGGTGCAAAATAATTAATGCATCTCCAAAAGCCAAATCTTCTTACAGCTACCTGCCAATTCTCTATCTTTGCTATAAGCATCTTTTCTGCCTTTCTGAGACTCTCCAAAGAGAACTCCCCATTTGGTTTTTCCATGGCCTCCCACGTATATTATCTGAGGGTTATGATTATGAAACATTTCCCTCTAGAAAATGCAGATGAAGGCCCGGCGCGGTGGCTCACTCCTGTAATCCCAGCACTTTGGGAGGCTGAGGTGGGCGGATCACAAGGTCAGGAGATTGAGACCATCCTGGTCAACATAGTGAAACCCCGTCTCTTAAAAAAAAAAAAAGAAAATGCAAATGATACTCTTATAAATTAACAGAATATTAGCTCTAAAAGACATGTTATTGTTTCTCATAAAAGTTAATATTTGTATGCATATCAGGAAAAATGTATAGGGTGGTTTGTGTTTAGAAATAGCAGTCTCAGGACCTCCAGCTGCCCTAAGAGCTGAGGGCTCACGACTCAATACCTCTGCATATCTATAGCAAAAGCAAATACATTACTAACAACTTTTACTGCATAGGCACCTACCAGTCAGAATGAGCACTGACACCAAGGTGGCCACACAGGGTCATCCATGTGATTGTCAGCTTGCCCATAAGCCATTCCTGTCACATTACCGTTTCTGGGCCATCTACTTAAAAGTAGTACCTTAGAAGGCCAGGTATGATGGCTCATGCCTGTAATCCCAGCACTTTGGGAGGCTGAGGCAGGCAGATCAACTGAGGTTGGGAGTTCAAGACCAGCTTAACCAACATGGAGAAACCCCGTCTCTACTAAAAATACAAAACTGGCCAGGCATGGTGGCGCATGCCAGTAATCTCAGCTACTTGGCAGGCTTAGGCAGGAGAATCACTTGAACCCAGGAGGCAGAGGTTGCAGTGAGCCAAGATCGTGCCATTGCACTCTAGCCAGGGCAACAAGAGCGAAACTACATCTCAAAAAAAAAAAAAAGAAATACTACCTACTACCTTATAGATTGTTTAGCCTAGCCCTTCTGTTTGTTTATTTTTCAGTTTTTTAGTTTTACAAAAGAGAAACCTAAAAACCCAGACCCTTAGAGGTGACAAGACTTACCCAAGGGCATATACTTAATCTGGGTTTCTCCCCACTAACTCCATCTGAGGAAGGAGATCCTTAATCCTCTTCAGACTTTTACATTGCATCTCAAAAGGAGAAGTTAGAAGTCAGCCAGAGGAGGGACCAGTTGGCGCTGCCAGCCAGGTTAAGGATAAGACTCCCACTGCTAACCACAGTCCCATCTATAGATCACGGATATGGTATGGAGGAATCTTTCTGGAAGGCATTGTTTTTACTTAAACATGATCAAACCCCCACCTAAGTCACGTACCCCACACCTACTTCATAGATCAAGACTCTTTCACAAGTAATTTCTAGAGTTGCAAACCCAAGACCTTTTCACATGTAATTTCTAGAGTTGTAAGCCTTTAAAAGGGCAAGGATTTTCTTTGTTGGGGAGCTCGGCTGTTAGGTAACTATGCCCAGCTGCTCCCTGCCGAATAAATCACCCCTTCATTCCCAGTTTGGTGTTTGAAAGGTTTGTTTTGCGGCCTTTCCAGCTTCACACCTAGAGATGGCACCTCTTTATTGCTGTAAAGTCCTTCAGAAAGCTCTTAGTCCCAACTCTCTGATCCTTTATTTTCTTCCTTTTGGCTACAAAGCCCTTCATTCCATTTTCCCGCTCCCATTTCTTTCTTCCCTCTTTGTAACTTCCTATTCTTCCTTCAAATTCCTCAGTTCTAAGTAATTAGCATACTGAAGCTGAAGCAGCATATTTTGGGTGGCATTTGAAAGCCAGAACTGACCTTCGGTTTCTCATTCTAAGAGAATGTATGTAAATTGTTCAGCACAGTTTCAGCAAATGGTAATAAATATTAGCAATTATTATTATTGTTCTTTTTAGCTCTGTGACTGTGAGTAGGTTATTAACATCTCTGAGTCAAGTTTCTTCATATGTAAAATGTGAAATTTCCAGGGTCTTGCTCACAATGCTGACAGGCACCATGAAGGTCATCCAGCAGTCATGCAGGGAGTTGGTTGGTGGGGGATATTCTCTCAGTGGTCAATTAAACCATGCAGGGTAGAATTTGAGAGTTGTTGGCAGAGATGTGCTAAGCCAATGCAGGGAGAGGAGCGCTTAGGGAGGAATGCAAAAGACAGACTAGACTGTGTTTGTGAAATAAGGATGTGAAGTAGACAGGCAGTGGGAAGCTGGGGAGGAAGGGTCACAGCAGGCAGCAGTGAAGTGAACCCAAAGTTACATGCAGAAAGACAGGGTGCAGGGCACAGCATTCTTTTTGAGATTCAGGAAGCATACTCAGGATGGGCTTAGGTGCTGAAGCAAGGAAATTATGATAAATCTCCCAAAATTTGATTTAGAGCTAAGGATATCCCGACAGCCTCAAGGTTTCACACGCCCTTTTCCCACAGCCCTTCACTAATCAAATTAAACCCTTCCTGGCAATAAGGGAGTTTTCTGGAGAGCTAACTGGAAGGATCAATTCCACACATATTATAATTTGGCTTTTCAGTTGCTTCAGGCTGCATGCCTCGGGTCAAGTTTCTTTTTCATTTTGCTACTATTTCCTTTCACCTTCCTGTAGTTGTTGGTGATATCTGATCCAATTACAAGCTGGTGACCTTCCAGGAGTAGTCTGTTAACTATTACTCATGATTGCTGCTAATTCATAGAAGAAATGGCTCTGTACTGGGCTGGCAGGTTTTCACAGTGGTGTTATCCACTTTTCAGTTTCAGCTGCCATATCCATGGAAATGAAAGCACTTTAGTTAGAAAAGAGAACACTATGCTTTGTTTTCCAGAATCATGTATGTGCTAGAACCAAAGTCAGCAGTAGGAAAAAAGTCACAGAATTAAAATCCGTCTTTCACTCCCTCACCTCCCATTACCACTTCTGCTACTTTCAAAGCTCGCTGCCTCGCTGTGCCTCGTTCAGCCCGGAGCCTGAACACATCATTCTTTCAAACTCTAAACCAGTCCTTCCTGATAATCTCTCTTTTGTGGCTTATTTCCTTTTCATTGAATTCATAAATATCTGATAATTGTGTTTCTAGCTGCAAAGGTATTTCCCTCATAGGTTAAATATTTCATAGTTATAAAATATGCTGGAGAATTGTAATTTACCTCAAACAAGAGACTGCTAGGCTAAGAATTTTAGACACATTGATATAACTGTAGTGAAGATATTTTGGGAGGCAGTTAAGGTTTTTTTTTTTTTTTTTTTTAAAGCATATTAGCCACTAGTGCTAGCTAACATTGCCTAGAAGATAAATAGAAATATTTCACAGTGTCTGTGATTCTGCACAAAATATTAATTGATCTTACATAACTCTTCAAAAAACTGAACCATCAGCTACTTCATTATGAAAAGCGGAAGTGTCATCCAGGTCTTCAGTATAAACTATGGCACTGAATGAAAAACAGTAAAACTAGACTAACCCAATTATTTCTCCAGGTCCAATTCTTTCAGAGCCATGTGAACACAACATTTATTAAAAATTGTCAGCTGGGTGCAGTGGCTCATGCCTGTAATCCTACCACTTTGGGAGGCCCAGGTGGGCAGATCACATGAGGTCAGGAGTTTGAGACAAGCTTGGCCAACATGGTGAAACCCCAGACTCTACCGAAAATACAAAAATTAGCTGGGCATGGTGGAACGTGCTTGTAATCCCAGCTACCCAGGAGGCTGAGGCAGGAGAATCATTGGAACCTGGGAGGCAGAGGCTGCAGTAAGCTGAGATTGCGCCACTGCACTCCAGCCTGGGTGACAGAGTGAGACTCTGCATTAAAAAAAGAAAAAAAAAAAAAATGTCCATCTGGCTTCCAGGAAGAAACAGCAGCATGATTCATAAGGGAAGAAAAGACATTTAGGTATGAAATAATCACAAGGCTGAAGGGATGTCTATAGTTTATCAGAAATTGCTGCTGTCAGTAAATAATGGGGCTTTTGTTATCTGGCTGCTCTCCAAACAAAGCCAGTAACAGTTAACACATGACAAGTAAATTTGCCTTTTACAGATACCATCCAGAGATGGTTTGTAGATATGTGATTGTTAGAGTTTCAGGAAACTCTTAAATCCTACAAAGTTGATCCAGATTTATTACCAAGGCAAGAACATCCCCAAAGAAAGCTATACCCTAATAAACTTATCAGGCTTATTAGCCTTGTT
This sequence comes from Aotus nancymaae, assembly GCF_030222135.1. Taxonomy (NCBI): domain Eukaryota; kingdom Metazoa; phylum Chordata; class Mammalia; order Primates; family Aotidae; genus Aotus; species Aotus nancymaae. The sequence continues at coordinate 27,890,626 of NW_026988455.1, forward strand.
ATAATCCAAGTGTTTGAAGAAATAAAGAAGAAACAGCAGGTTGGGTTCTGTGTGGAGCACACATATAACAGGAATTAGTTAGCGGTTTTCTGCCAGTGCGTGCTAAAGGCAGCTAGTACAGGTTTACAAGAACTGACAAACATTCAGGAATTTTTGCCAGCTGTTGTTAAATTCTGTTGACAGAGTGTTTACACCACAGAAAATGCCAAATTGCTGTAGCCAGGGCTTTTTGGGTTATTTTGTTTGTTTTCAGCAAGCTGGTTTACTGGCCCACTATTGTTTACCACTGTTGAAGGGAGAGTGATTCTTTCTATCAGAAATGTAGATTTCTATGTCTCAGAGGTATATACTATTGTGGAACTAGAAAAACTCATCAGACATTTCACAGAATCTGGATGTAGTATTCCTCTAATTTTGTTTGCTTCAGGTCTATGCTCACCAAACAACCTGCTGCTTATCCATTTGGTACCATCAGATGAGTTGGTGTTAAACTGCATTCTTTGAAGTCTTGGGGATTCTAAAGAGCCCTCTTAGGGAACATTTTAAGGAAGGGAAAGGAAGGGGAGTTTGAGGCTGGGCAGGTCTGTCATCTATCTTCAATCAGAGCAGCTTCATTTTCTGTTATGTATTGGTTGTCCATAAAAACAAAACAAAACACACAGTTGCTTGAAGAAAGCATACCACTGCTAATAAATAAATAAAGCAATAAAAAAAACTTTTGAAGATGGGCAGAACTGTTTGTTCACCAGAAAAGCACATCCCTTATTTTAATACGTTATTAATCTGGGTATAATTCAGCCATTTGTGAGTTCAGTTAACATCGATTAGTTTTCAATCAACCAATAATGTTAGGATGCACCTACTCAAAAAAGCCAAATGTCTTGTTTAACCATATTGAAGACCAGAAGAATTGCTCATCTCGGATTTTTACCAGTGTAATCAGCAGGCCAGACTCCGGTAGCTCTCTCTTGCAGCTGGAAACATTCTCTTTGCTACAAGGAAATGGGAAAATAAATTAATCAGGTATCTGGGCTCAAGTCATGGGAAGATTTCATCTTTTAAATTGGCTTCCCTTCTAATTACAAAAGTGACCTATGTTCCTTACAAAATTTTAGAATATTAAAAAAGCAAAAGGGAGAAAATAAAAAATCACTTATGCCCATTCAGAGATAGTTGTTACTATTTTTGGTATATATGCTAGCATATATATGTGTATGAATATATATATATTCATGATTTTTTCAAAAGGAATTTCTGTTTTTAAGTTGAATGCCCAATGTAATGCCACTCTTGACTGGTTTTTAACAGTTTCCTCATCTGTATACATGTGTATTAGGCTGTACTTACACTGGTATAAGGATACTACCCGAGACTGGGTAATTTGGAAAGGAAAGAGGTCTAATTGATTCACAGTTCCACATGGCTGGGGAGATCTCAGGAAACTTACAATCATGGCGAAGATAAAGGGGAGGCAAGGCACATCTTACATGATGGCATGAGAAAAAGAGAGAGCACGCAGGAAAAAACTGCCACTTATAAAAACCAGCAGATCTAGGGAGGGAGATCACTCCCCTGTTGAAGGGAGAGTGATTCTTTCTATCAGGAATGTAGATTCAACTCACTCACTATCACAAAAACACCACGGGGGAAACCACCCCCATGATCCAAGCACCTCCTACCAGGTCCCTCACTTGACATGTGGGGATTATGTGGGTTACAATTTGAGATGAGATTTGGCTGGGACACAGAGCCAAACCATATGAAATATCTGTGGGTTAATCTACACATGAAAAGCTTTTCCCTTATATAAAATTCTGAATAAAAGCTGACCTAAATGCTTCAAATTTACAAAAAAAAAAAATCAAGTAGTTATTTTAGTGGGTACTATGTACACATGACATAAGCTAAAGTCATGATATAGTACTCAATAAACATGTCTCCCTCTCACCTCCACCAAATAGCCTACCAGTTCTCTCCAGAGGCAACCATTATTATCAGTTATTTATTTAGTTCAGTGATATTCTGTGCATATCCAAGCATGCATATGAATTGTAATGATTAATTTAAAGAAAAGATTTCTGGTTTATATGTAGAAGTAGAACTCAAATATTTTTTTCCTTTTTTTTTTTTTTTTAGTTGAGACAGGGTCTCACTCCACTGGCTCGGTTGGAGTGCAGTGATGATCATAGCTCACTGCAGCCTCAAACTCTTGGGCTTGATCAATCCTCCTGCCTAAGCTTCCTAAGTAGCTGAGACTACAGGTGCATGCCATCATACCCAGACATTTTTAAGAACTTTTTTGTAGAGACAGGGTATTATTACGTTGCCTAGGTGGGTCTCAGACTCCTGGACTCAAGGGATCATCCTGCCTTGGCCTCCCAAAATGCTATAATTACAGGTGTAAGCCACTGAGCCCAGCTACATTTTCCCTCCCTTCATCTTTCCCTCCCTCCCTCCTTTTCTTTTCTTTTTTTATTTCAGTAGGTTTTTGGGGAACGGGTGGTGTTTGGTTACATGGAAAAGTTCTATAGTGGTGATTTATTAGATTTTGGTGCACCCATCATCACCCTAGCAGTGTATGCTGTACCCAATGTGTAGTCTTTTATCTTTCACCACCTCCTACCCTTTCTCCTGTGTCCCCAGAGTCCAATGTATCATTCTTATGCCTTTGCATTTTCATAGCTTAGCTCCCACGTACAAGTGAGAACATATGATGTTTGGTTTTCCACTCCTGAGTTACTTCACATAGAATAATAGTCTCCAACTGCATCCAGGTTGCTGCAAATGTCATTATTTAATTCCTTTTTATGGCTGAGTAGTATTCCATGGTGCATATATACATACATATATATATACACACACCACGTTTTCTTTATCCACTCATTGATTGATGGGCATTTGGACTGGTTCCATATTTTTGCAATTGTGAATTGTGTTGCTATAAACATGCATGTGTAAGTGTCTTTTTCACATAATGACTTATTTTCCTCTGGTAGATACCCAGTAGTGAGATTGCTGGATCAAATGTCATACCTACCTGTAGTTCTTTAAGGAATCTCCATACTCTTTTCCATAGTGGTTATATTAGCTTACATTGCCAACAGCAGTGTAAAAGTGTTCCCTTTTCACCGCATCCGTGCCAACACCTATTATTTTTTTATTTTCAAATTATGGCCATTCTTGCAAAAGTAAGGTAATATTGCATTGTGGTTTTGATTTGCATTTCCCTAATAATTAGTGATGTTGAGCGTTTTTCCATATGTTTGTTGGTCATTTGTATGTCTTCTTTTAAGAATTGTCTATTCATGTCCTTAGCCCACTTTTTGATAGGATTGTTTTTTTCTTACTGATTTGTTTTAGTTCTTTGTAGATTCTAGATATTAGTGCTTTGTTCAGAGATATAGATTGTGAAGATTTTCTCTCACTCTGTGTTGCCTGTTTACTCTGCTGATTATTTCTTTTTCTGTGCAGAAGCTTTTTTGGTTAATTAAGTCCCATCTAATTATTTTTGTTTGCTTTTATTGCATTTGCTTTCAGGTTCTTGGTCATGAAGTCTTTGCTTAAGTCAATGTCTAGAATAATTTTTCTAATGTTATCTTCTGGAATTTTTATGGCTTCAGATCTTAGATTTAAATCTTTGATCCATCTTGAGTTGATTTCTGTATGAGGTAAGAGATGAGGATCAGTTTCATTCTCCTACATGTGGCTTGCCAATTATTCCAGCACCATTTGTTGAATAGGGTGTCCTTTCCCTACTTTATGTTTTTGTTTGCTTTGTCAAAGATCAGTTGGCTGTATTTGGCTTTATTTCTGGGTTCTCTATTCTGTCCCATTGGTCTATGTGCCTATTTTTATACCAATATCATGCTGTTTTGGTGACTATAGTCTCATAGTATGATTTGAAGTTGGATAATGTGATGCCTCCAGATTTAAGTCTTGCTTTGGATATGTGGGTTAGTTTTTGGTTTCATATGAATTTTAGGATTGTTTTTTCTAGTTCTGTGAAGAATGATGATGGTATTTTGATGGGAATTAAATTGAAATTGTAGACTGGTTTTGGCAGTACGGTCATTTTCACAATAGTAATTCTACCCAACCATGAGCATGGGATGTGTTTTCATTTGTTTGTATAGTCTATGATTTCTTTCAGCAGTGTTTTGCAGTTTTCCTTATAGAGGTCTTTCACCTTCTTGGTTAGGTATATTCCTGAGTATTTTATCTTTTATCTGTTATGAAAGGGGTTGAGTTCTTGATTTGATTCTCAGCTTGGCAGCTGTTAGTGTATAGCACTGTTACTGATTTGTGTACATTGATTTTGTATCCTGAAACTTTACTGAATTCATTTATCAGATGTGGGAGCTTTTTGGATGAGTCTTTAGGGTTTTTTAGGTATATGATCATATCATCTATGAACAGAGACAGTTTGACTTCCTCTTTACCAATTTGGATGCCCTTTATTTCTTTCCCTCATTTGATCTCTGGCTAAGACTTCAAGTACTACTGTCTTGTTCCAGTTCTCAGGGGGAATGCTTTCAACTTTTGCCCATTCAGTATAATGTTGGTTGTGAGTTTGTCATAGATGCCCAGCCATATTTTTTATCTTTACTAATACCTTTTAAAAAGCATTTTTAAAATGCTCTATTTTGCTTTATGGCTGGATAAAACTTCTCATCTATCTTCATTTCTACTGTCAGAATAATCGATCAGCAAACATGTAGCAAGCTCTTATTGTATGCAAATTATTCTACTAATATCTTTAGATAGTTAACCTGACTTGGAGAAGGGGGTTTGGTAAAATGATAATTGCATAATGATGAAACTTTCTCCAATTCGTGAGTAAAGAACATATCTACATTGCCTGTCTAAAAAGAAAAAAATTCCAGCCTAATCAGTCAGGGGTAGGTAATGTGTGATTAAGAAGTGAGTGTAGCTATCATTATATTCAGTGGTGGGCCCATTACTTACACAAAGCCAACACAAAGCTGGTATTAGTTTTCTATTGCTGTTGTAACAAATTACCACAACTGTCATGGCTTAAAATAATGCAGATGTGTTATTTTATAGTTCTGTAGATTAGAAACCAACATGGTCTTACTGGGCTAAAATGAAGATGTCAACAGGGCTGCATTCTTGTCTGGAGCTCTAGTGGAGAATCCTTTTCCTTGCCTTTTCCAGCTTCTAGAGGTCAACCACATTTTTTGGTTCATGGCCCATTTCCTTCAACTTCAAAGCTAGCAATATCGCATCTTTCTGCCCCATCTTGTGTTAGTCACATCTTCTGACCATGGCCAAGAAAGGCCCTCTGCTTTTAAGGGCTCATATAATTAGATTGAGCCCAGATAATTCAGAATAATCTCTCTGTCCCAATGCCATTAACTTTTTAATCATATCTGCAAACTCTTTTTGACATGTAAGGTAATATATCTACAGGTTCTGGGGATTAAGATGTGAACATCTTTGTGTGGGTGGTAGAGGGCAGGGATTCTTCTGCCTACTATAGAGATAAAGAGAAATGAATTCCCAAAGAAAAGAGACATCCCTTCTATGCTATATTGTGGGATTCTCAGGAAAATCCTCAACTCAAGCTTGAGATATTTGGCCTTAGCCAAGTAACACTGTTTCACTTTTTAAGAGAACAATATACTAACATATTGTGAACATAACTCATAAGCTAGGCCAGCTGGGGTCAGGGTCACTCTGTTTTTATCTTTTTTTTTTTTTTTTTTTGAGAAAGAATTTTGCTCTTATCGCCCAGGCTGGAGTGCAATGGCGTGATCTCGGCTCACTGCAACCTCTGCTCTGGGGTTCAAATAATTCTCCTGCCTCAGCCTCCCGAGTAGCTGGGACTACAGGCCCACACCATCATACCTGGCTAATTTTTATATTTTTAGTAGAGATGGGGTTTTGCCATGTTGGTCAGGCTGATCTCAAACACCTGACCTCAGGTGATCTGCCTGCCTCAGCCTCCCAAAGTGCTGGAATTATAGGCGTAAGCCACCACGCCCGGCCCTGTTTTTACCTTTAAGATATTTTTTATGTCTCACTTAGTAACATTCACTCATCCTTTGGTAGGAGTCCCTTTTATGAATCTTGTTTCTTTACTGTTTAAGGAAAAACAACTTTTTCTCTTCAACACTCTTACAACACTTCTAGTCACCAAAACTCTGGGTTTTTTTCCCCACACCAAGCAATTCTCCACATCTTGGCAGACACCGACCAGGTGTCCTATAATATAATTCAACTCTTTCTTTTCTTTGAGACATAGTCTTGCTCCGTCACCCAGGTTGGAGTGCAATGGCACGCTCTTGGCTCACTGCAACCTCCACCTCCCGGGTTCAAGCTATTCTCCTGTCATAGCCTCCCAACTAGCTGGGATTATGGGTATACTCCACCATGCCCAGCTAATTTCTGTGTTTTTGGTAGAGTTCACCATGTTGGCCAGGCCGGTCTGGAACTCCCGACCTCAAGTGATCTGCCCAACTCAGCCTCCCAAAGTGCTGGGATTACAGGCGTGAGCCACTGAAACTGGCCTAATTTAACTCAATTCTAACACTCTCTACCTGGAGAGCTAGTCAAATCCCAGAGGTTAAGAGCTCAGTCCCACAAGACTACCCTCACTTCAAACACTAATTGCAAATCTAGGTTGTTACATGTGCTTCTGACTGACCAGTGTATAATTAAATAATTCCACCCTAAAGCTGTTGTGGCTTTAAATTATTCTGAGCCTTGAGAGGACTGTGGCTATGCAGTCTGAGTCACGTGGCATGCATTTACAACTTCTGCCTTTTTTTTTCCTGTAAATAATCAGGAAAATCAAGTGGTGCCAGAGATAAGACACCTTCAGACCTTTACTCCTCCATATGAAGTAATAAAGTAATCTTTGAAATGCAACAATCTGCAGCGGATCAAATCACTGTCTTGCATGTCTTAGTCATGTATGGAAAATGTTGTAATCCTGCTAAAATGTCTCTGTCTCTTTCTATATAAGTGAAACTTTAACTTCTCCAGTTTGGAATGTTGACCCCATTTGTTTGGAGTCTGTATTTTCCAGGTGGGTATCTTCAGGCCTTCCACTAGAATACACTCTATACTTAATTATATTTTCTTTCTATTTTATTTTATTTTATTGAGCTGGATTCTCACTCTGTTGCCCAGGCTGGAGTGCAGTGGCGCAATCTCAGCTCACTGCAACCTCTGCCTCCTGGGTTGAAGTGATTCTCCTGCCTCAGCCTCCTGAGTAGCTGAGACTACAGGTGCGTGCTACCACACTTGGCTAATTTTTTGTATTTTTGGTAGAGACAGGGTTTCACCATGTTAGCCAGGATGGTCTCTACTCTTGACGCCGTGATCCACCCACCTCGGCCTCCCAAAGTACTGAGATTACAGGCATGAGCCACTGCACCCGGCCCATTTTCTGAATATCATTATTTAGGGTTGTGTACATTAAAGGTTCCCAAGACTGCCCCCTGCTTGGGTTTGAGCATTTTCTAGAGTGTCTAGAAGGCACTTTGCTTACTCTTATTCATTGACTATAAAAAAGGGTACAACCTAGGAATAGCTAGATGGAAGAGATGCACTGGGCAAGGTATGGGGAAAGACATGTGGAGCTTCCATGCCCTCTCTAGTACACTACCATACCAGCATCTCCAAGTGTTCAGCAACCCAGAAACTCTCCTAACCTTGTCCTTTTGGGTTTTTATGGATGCTTCGATACATAGGCATGGTTGATTAAACCCTTGGCCATTGGTGACTGACTCAACGTTTCATCCTTCTCTCCTCCCTGAAGGTCTGTGTGTGTGCGGGGGGGACCTGAAGTTTCAACCCTCTAATCACTTGGTTGGTTCTTCTAGAAACCAGCCTCCATCCTGAGACTACCCAGCAGCCCCCAGCCACTAGTCATCTCATGTGCATTGAAAAAGACACCAATCACTTTGGAAGTTTGAAAGGTTTTAGGAGTTCTGTGGCAGGAAACTGGAGGAACACCAAAATATATATTTCTTATCTATTACAATATCACCCTTACTCTTTTGAAAAGCATGTCATTATAAATAGTTAAGGTGGCAGGGTGCCGTGGCTTACACCTTTAATCCCAGCACTTTGGGAGGCCGAGGTCGGCTGATCACCTGAGGTCAGGAGTTCAAGACCAGCCTGGCCAACGTGACAAAACTGTCTCTACTAAAAATACAAAAACTAGTTGGGCGGGGTGGTATATACCTGTAATCCCAGCTACTTGGGGCTGAGGCAGGAGAATAGCTTGAATCCAGGAAGTGGAGGGAAAGTTGTAAAAGTATTTTCACCAGTGTCCTGATATATAAGATTATAGACCCTGCTGTAAGTTCATGGGAAACCATGCTGTTGTCTTTCCTCAATTTCTCAGGGAAGAATTACAGGTCTAGAGTCCTTTGGAAAATTGAAGAGTCCCACCAATATGAGGAAGTCTGAAAGCATTATAGAAAGTACTGAGGTATATTGGGGACATCATATATTTGAGCAGTTATCTGAGGAAGAAAAAAATCTAGACTGTTTTACAGATGCGTCTATACAACATGTTGATATCATCCAAAGGTGGCTAGCTGCAACATTATAGCCCCGTGCTGGGGTGACCCTGAAGGACGATGGTGGAGGAAAATCTCTTCAGTGGGTTTGAGTAATATATCTGGTTGTCTATGTCTGGAGCGAAAGATGGCCAGATGTATGGATCTATGCTGCTTCGTGGGAAGTTGCCAGTTGTTTGGCTGGGGAAGTAAGGAACTTAGAAGAAACAGGACTGAAAGACTGGTGACAAGGAAGTTTGGGAAAGAGGTATGTAGGGGAATCTCTTTGAATGGGCACAGGCTGTGAAGACATTTGTGCTCTATATGAAAGCCCACCAGGCTGGGTGCAGTGGCTCAAGCCTGTAATCCCAGCACTTTGGGAGGCCGAGGTGGATAGGATCACCTGAGGTCAGGAGTTCAAGACCAGCCTGGCCAACATGGTAAAACCCCATCTCTACTGAAAAATACAAAAATTAGCCAGGTGTGGTGGTAGGTGCCTGTAATCCCAGTTACCTAGGAGGCTGAGGCAGGGAGAATTGCTTGGTACTGGGAGGCAAAGGTTGCAGTGAGCCAAAATCAGGCCATTAGACCCCAGCCTGGGAGATAGAGCCAGGCTCTGCCTAAAAAAGAAAAAAGAAAGCCCACCAAAGGGCATTTACTGCAAATGAGGCTCTTTGTGGCTCACAGTCTTTTTTCCAGTCACCCCAGTGTTTGTTCAATGGACCCATGAACAAAGTGCCTGTGGTGGCAGGAATGAAGGCTATGCATTGCCTCAAAAACATGGACTTAGCATCACTAGTTCCGACTTGGCTATGCTACTGCTGAGTTCCTAACCTGCCAACAGCAGAGATCAACACTTACTTCCCTTGGGTGACTTCTCTATTACATGGGTTTTAGAGCACACAGTGACCACCAGCACCTAATAGCCAGTAGCTGGCACTTCTTTCAGCAGTTTCATAGTCGAGGGTCTCTGATGAGACATCTTCCTATGAACAACTTTCTTCAACACCCTAATGGATGGATTTCCAGCAAGTTTCAGAGGATATATGTCCAGTAGCTAATGAAAGCTACATTTTCTAAGTTCTAGAAGAAGCAGCTGTGTATCTACACAAGTCAAACTTTTTAGTGAATGAACAGAGGAGGATTCAGAATTGTGTGACTTGATGCTTATATGATTTTGGTGATACTCTTTTATGTTTTTGCTTTCAATTTTATTTATTTTTTTAGGTTGCATGTTTACTTTGAAAGCATTTAAAAATGTAAAAAACACAAAGTGGCACTACCTATCCTACCCTAGTCCCAAGTAATTCTAGTAAATAGAATTCTAGAATTTTCTAAATTTTCCTTAAAGAACTCTATGATACTATAAATGCATATTTTCTACAGTATATTTTATTTTATTTTATTGAGACAAGAGTCTCATTCTGTAACCCAGGTTGGAGTGCAGTGGCATGATATTGGCTCACTGCAACCTCCGCCTCTCAGGTTCAAGTGATTCTCCTGCCTCAGCCTCCTGTGTAGTTGGGATTACAGGTGGGCACCACCATGCCTGGCTAATTTTTGTATTTTTAGTACAGACAGGTTTTCACCATGTTGATCAGGTTGGTCTTGAAGTCCTGACCTCAGGTGATCCACCTGCCTCGACCTCCCACAGTGCTGGGATTACAGGTGTGAACCACTGTGCCTGGCCAACGGTATTGATTTTAAATAATACAAATAGGGTGATTCAATCCATATGGTTCATTAACTTCCTTTTCTGACTTAATAACATGTCAGAAAATGAATTTAGACTATTTATATGTTTTGATCTAATTAATGGTTAGCTGATATGAAGCTATTTTTTAATATTTTCAAATCAGATACTTATTCAAGAGGAAATCTTTTCAAAGAAATGCTGAACAGTTTGAATTACATAGAAAAAGGAAGTAGTTTGTGGGTTTTTCATTTTTGCTAAAAATTTTATTTGGGTTATTAGGAAAAAAAAACCATAGAACACTTATCTAGATTCTAGGGTTGAGAAACTGACTTGAAAGTGATAGGAAAATTTCTTTTTATCTCACCATAAGAAGCCTTTCTAAAAGGAAAAAAAATATATGTAAGTCTAAATATTTATTTAGATGGAGAAATCACAACATTTTGCTGGAGACTTGGGGATTCAGGTCCTTTCTAAATTAGATCTGTTCAGGAAATTTACCAGAAATGCTTACGTAGAGATTCTTCCTGTTTTGGCCTGTTCCACCTGCCTTCTCTTTTTCATGATTCTTTCAATTCTCAGCAACTCAGGCACTCACAGGGTCTGTATAAGTGAGGGGTTCTCTGGCTCTCATAGCCCTTCACTTCATTGGCCTTAAGGTAAATTTACATCTATTCATGAATTAAACCCATTGGGCTCCAAGTTAAGAACCTCTATTTTACATTAATTTTAATGGCTTCCTAGTGACTTACTGGATGGATGTACAATAATGCATTTAACCAGATACCTATTGAACATTTAAGATGCTATTATAAACCACTCTGGGACAAACATTCTTTTTTTTTTGAGGCAGAGTTTTGCTCTTGTTACCCAGCCTGGAGTGTAATGGCGCAATCTTGGCTCACCGCAACCTCCGCCTCCTGGGTTCAGGCAATTCTCCTGCCTCAGCCTCCTGAGTAGCTGGGATTACAGGCACGTGCCACCATGCTCAGTTAATTTTTTGTATTTTTAGTAGAAACGGGGTTTCACCATGTTGACCAGGATGGTCTCGATCTCTTGACCTCGTGATCCACCCGCCTCGGCCTCCCAAAGTGCTGGGATTACAGGCGTGAGCCACCGCGCCTGGCCCCCAAACATTCTTATAACTAAATCTTTTCACACCTCCCTGGATATTTCTTTAGGATAAATTCCTATAAATGAATCGAAGGGTATACCAAAATTTAAAGCTTCCTTTCCTTTTCCTTCCTTCCTTCCATTCTTCCTTCCCTCCCTTTCTCCCTCCTTCCCTTGCTGGAAGGAAGGTCAAGACATGACCTGCTTATCTGGCTCAGAAAGAAAGAGCTTATGGAACGCCATGCTCCATGCTCAAAAGAGGAATGCCTCTTGGAAAAACAAGAATGAGACCAGACTAGCTGGCTCCTATCTACAACCCCTCTAGCTTGTTTAGTGATTAAATCTAGAATAGAATTTGTCCTATATGCCTCAAAGGAAATGCCAAACTGCCCTAGCTATCTCCCTCCACCCCGCTACCACATTCTTGCTTTGCGTTGTACACCAATAAATGATGTGGGTCTCCAGAGCTTGGGGCCCTCACAGCCACCTTGCTCACGTTGGCCCCCCGGGTCCCCACTTTATGCACTCTTAATTTGTCTTTTCTCATTTCTTTGTCTCTGCTGTCCCTTGCAACCCCCACAATCCTTGTCAAGGCTGGTCCCTGACTGTCTTTCTTTCTTTGACTCTCTCTTTTTCTTTCTTTCTTCGACTCTCTCTCTTTCTCTCTCTCTCTCCTTCCTTTTCCTTCTTTGTTTTCTTTTCTTTCTTTCCATGCTACAGTGCAGCAGTATGATCATCATTTACAATGACCCTCTAGCTCTCTTCCTTCCTTCCTTCTTCCTTTCTTTTCTTCCTTTCTTTCTTTCTTGCTTTCTTCTTTCTTTCTTTCCTTCCTTCTCTGTTGTCCAGGTTACAGTGCAGTAGTATGATCATCGTTTACTACAGCCTTGAACTCCTGGCCTCAGGCTAACCTCCTGCCTCAGCCTCCTGAGTAGCTAGGACTACAGGCATGCATCACCACGCCCAGCTAATTTTTATTTTTATGTAGAGATGGGGGTCTCATTGTCTTGTCCAGGTTGGTCTTGAACTCCTGGCCTCAAGTGATCCTCTTGTCCTAGCCTCCCAAAATGCTGGGATTACAGGCATAAGTCACTGCACTTGGATAAATTCCTTGGGATAAATTCCTATAAGTGAATCAAAGGTATGTCAAATTTTAAAGCTTTATATTTGGTAGGAATATTTATGTTTCATTTCACAAATGAAGAATGTGAGGGTGGCCGGGTGCAATGGTTCACCCCTGTAATTCCTGCATTTGGGAGGCTGAGGCAGGTGGCTCACTTGAGTTCAAGACCAGCCTGGCCAACATGGTGAAACCCCATCTATGCTAAAAATACAAAAATAACTGTACGTGGTGGCTCATGCCTGTTAATCTCAGCTACTTGGGATGCTGAGGTAGGATAATCGCTTAAACCTGGGAGGCAGAGGCTGCATGAGCAGAGAGAGATCGCACCGTTGTACTCCAGCCTGGGCAACAGGAGGGAAACTCAGCTCAAAAAAAAAAAAAGAAGAATGTGAGGGCGTAGTGTTTTATACATATGGATCTTTAAACTCAATGTTGCTTTTCTTCTCTCTCTCTCTCTTTCTTTTTTCTCTCTTTTGGTTAGAAGCAGAATATTGGTCTGTTGCCCAGGCTGGTGTGCAGTGAGTGGTATGATTACAGTTTACTGTAGCCTTAAACTCCTGGGCTCAAGCTATCCTCCTGCCTCAGCCTCCCAAGTAGCTAGGACTACAGGCATGCACTACCACGCCCAGGTAATTAAAAAATTTTTTTTTTGTAGAGTTGGGGGGTCTTACTATGTTGTCCAGGCTGGTCTTGAACTCCCTGGCTCCAATGATATGCCTACGCTGTCTGGGGTATATACTATGGGGTTTGTTGTTGTGTGCCAAGAAAGAATTCGGGACTCGGACACATGTGGGTGGGTTAAGGAGTGGAAAGTTATTTAATAGACAGAAGAAAGGAGAGAGGAGAGCAACTCCACAGGAAAGAGAGAGATGTTCAAAGAGGGGGTAAGGCGGTGGACCCAGCAGATTTTATAGGCAAGTTGGAGAAGGCGATGTCTAATTTATATAGGGCTCACAGATTGGTTCCATCAGGCATGATGTCCACATAGTATGTGGGGGGTGAGGAGGGGGAAGGAAGGCTGGTCACCCAACTCTAATCTTATTATACAAATGGGCTTTCCCGTTGATTGCTTCTTACTGTACACATGGCTGACAAAGAAAAGGAAAGATGGAGCTGCCATCCTGAACATGTCTAGTCCCTAGTTCCTGCTGGCATTCACCAGTGCAAGCTCCCAGCTTGCTTGTCTATGTCTACAGCTCGACTTTACAGGCTGCTCTTTGTCACTAAATGATTTGAGGCTGCTTTTTGTTAAAGAAAAAAGCCTTACCAAGGGCTCCCATACCCTTACTATCTGCCTAAGTGATTTCAACTTAACTCCTGTATCACCAATTGATCCTCTTGCTTTGGCCTCCCAAAATGCTGGGATTACAGGCATGAGCCACCACATCTGGCCTTTAAGTTCAACCCCGAATTATATATCATTCACAGTTTACCATGGAAACCATTTGCCACTGTAAAAGATTTTGCATCAGAACTATTCTTTGTGTGAAATCCCAGATTGCTTCCCTCCATTTCCCAGTTTTGCTGCATTCATTTAGATTCAGCTCTGGTCGTTTGTGCTACATTCTGTTCTGTGGTCTATTTGTGGTAAACCTTTTAGTTTGACATGAGGCAGTGGTTAAGTATTTTGTTGAGCATTATCATTTGCTTAATTCCTCAGAAGATCTCAAGAGGACTGTCTGGTACATAAGAGGTGCTCAATAAATGGTTGATTGTTGAATAGTTAAAACAATCCTCTAACTCCAGAGAACCAGCTATGTTTCAGAAACCTCATGATCAGTCCTGCTCTCCTAACATTTATGTGCTAGATGCAAATTGCTATAGACTTTTTGAGAGGTCCATAGTTGTTCTAAGCCTTATGACTATAGAGTTTTGTAAAACAGTGTGTTGCATTTTGTATGTTACCTTATTAAAAGCACAGAGATAAGGAAATCAGCAAAAGAGAAAGAGATAGCTGGGCTCCAATGTTCACCTTTCTTTCTCCATGACTAGTCCAAAAATAAAACAGGCAAAAATGTTTGAGTACCTAAGAGGCTAGACTGATTTGAGGAATCCAAGTTAAATGAATTCCATTATATAGTCCGATTCTGATCTGTATCAGTTATTCACATTTAGTTTTATATATCATAATAAGGTTTACTGAAGAAGCTGTGGGAAGAGTGACCAGTAGAAACTGGCTCTGTGTTTTGTATGGTTCAAAATAAAAAGATAAAAGTATGATTTCGTGAATTACATTGAACGGAGTTAGCCAGATTGCTTTAGGCAGGAAGTAAGGGAAGGGTCTCTAGAGAACCTCCCATCCGTGTTTTGTACAGATAAGGGAACTTAAACAGGATCTTGCCTAAACATGCCCACAGTGGACTAAGGGCCCAAATGTATACTAGGGGAATGGGGTGGAGCCACCAGGAATTTGTACCTTATACAAATAGGGAACCCAACCCCTTAACTTGTATGTAAAAGCCCTTGTATTCAGCTGTGAAGCAGGCAACTGGGAACCTGCTTTCAGGACCCCTCTCTGCTGAGAGCTTTCCTTTCACTTAATAAATTCTGCTCTACTCACTCTTCCAAGTGTCCGTAAACTTAATTCTTCCTGGTCTTGAACAAGAACTGGATCTCGCTGAGCTAAAGAGAAAAAAATCCTGCATCAACATTGTTCATTGCCATGTGAAGATAATTTATTTTCTTAGGTTCACAAAGTATAGAGGCGGAGAATTAAGAAAATAATTTCACAGGGAAAACACTCCATAGATGATGTATATTAACCACATAGTAGTGAGTTCCAAAACTACTAAAGCCTAGTTGCTCAATTAAGACTGAAGCAGAGCTCTGTGGAAAATAAAGTCTAACTAAAGATTGAGGTGGGTACGGTGGTCAATGCCCGTAATCCCAGCATTTTGGGAGGCTGAGGCAGGAGGACTGCTGAGCCCAGGAGTTTGAGATCAGCCTGGGTGACTTAGTGAAACCCCAACTCTACCATTAAAAAAATTAGCCAGGCATGGTGATCTGTGCTTGTAGTCCCAGCTACTCAGTGGGAGGCTGAGGTAGGAAGATTCATTGAGTCTGGGAGGTCAAGTCTGCAGTAAGCCACAATTGCACTACTATATTACAGCCTTGACAACAGAGTGAGACTGTCTCAAAAAAAATAAAAAAATAAAAAAAAGAAACAATTGAGGTGTACCTTTTGAAGGCTGAGGTTCTTGGGAAAGATGGTGTCCAACATACAGAAGATCTGTGAGAATATGCAAGGTCCCATGATGCTAGAGGGTGGTGCCAGTGTTGGTGGATAGGCTTCAAAGCTTAAAGGATAACAGGGTGTGGCCCTGTTGCAGCCTGAGCTGGTAGTGATTGTAAGGCTGGTTGCGTCCGTCCGGAGAGGTCGGACACACCCCCTCCCCTCGCGGGGAGCTCGGACACGCCCCCCTCCCTCACTGGGACCTCGGACATGCCTCCTTCCCTTGCCGGGAGCTCGAACACCACCCCCCCCCCCCCCCCCCCCGGGAACTCGGGAAAAGAAGCCCGGTCAGGACCTACCTGAGAGCATTTTGTCCCATCCAGGCCCCACTCCCTACCTACCATTTTGTCCTATCCAGGCCCCACTCCGTGCCTGCCATTTTGTCTTCCTGCTTACCATTTTGTCCTATCTGGGCCCCACTCCCTGCCTATCATTTTGTCCTATCTGGGCCCCACTCCCTACCTACCATTTTGTCCTATCTGGGCCCCGCTCCCTGCCATTTTGTTCCATCCGGGCCCCACTCCCCGCCATTTTGTCCCACTCACCTTGGGCACAACCAATCAAACGCCTCCACTCCCTATAAAACCCTGTGCCTGAGAGGAGTCCGCGGGACTTCTCCGGCCCCTCCTGTTTGACCACGGAACCTCACCCGGGAGCCTGAATAAATTCCCTTGCATTGGATTATTTTCGTGCTGCCCTCAGTTTCTTCATCTTACACTCTGCGAGAACAGACCTTACAGTGATCAGGGAAGTGGCTGACAGATTGTATGATCTGCCATCCGCTGAGCTCTCAACATATATTTCGAAATCCTGTAGTTGAGGTCAGTAACTTATACATGGTGTTTGATAAGGTGTAATGTCACATTAGCTAGGGAGGTGACGTTTATTTCAAGTTCATACATGTGGGATCTGGCAAAGGGTGAATTCACATTCCCAGTGGGTGGGGGGAAGTATGTGCTAAGTTACGGCTAAACACGAATCACTCACTCTTGTAGCAAACTATGTGTTTGGAAACATTTCAAAGCTACGTAATGCTATTTATCCCGTGTGGGTTAATCTCCTGGGTTTGTGTCCTGATCATCAAACTATGCTAACAGTGCTTGTGAAAAGTGGGACTCAAATTCTACAAACACACACATCCACATAATATCTTTCTATATGGCAGGTTGACTCATTTAGAAAAATGGTCTTTAAGAAAAGTTTCGTCTATATTATATACATATTTAGCATCATTGTAAAATCATTACCTTATTATTGGGTATTTTCAGGTAATACCTTTCCAATTGGGTGGTTTGGGGTTGTGTTTGTTTTAAAATTATTTTAAATACTGTAACCTATCTTTCAGTGCTCACAATGAGGGAAACTACGATGTTTATTAAATGGCAGTTTCTTGTTCATCTGAATAAGGACATCTGCCAATGGCAAACTGTAAGAAACACTGTGGTGTACCTTGGGTTACTTTTTGAATTGCTTTCACACCTGCTTAATTTTATTTGAACAAGATCATAATACAAAACAAAAATCTCACAGTTCTCAATGCATTCCCTTATCTAGCTGTAGCATTACATTCCTCACCATAAACAGCAGCAAACATGATCTTTTGCATCTTGAAAAAGTAAATGATGTCAGTATTTATTTGCAATACATTACAGTACACTTAAGTACAGTCAAAACAGAAGGGGGTGTATTAGTAATTTCTCTGACACATTACTTTGGCTCAGATAAAACATTCCGCCTTTGCCTTCAGCGGCCAACTTAGCATTACCGTTCTGATTATACGCAGGCAATCTTTTCAATTCAACATACTATTTTGTTCGCTGCAGCACTAGGCATCTAATTTACAGAGGTTTGGCCACAGGGTGAAATCCTGTCGTTTTCTGGGAGCAATCCTGTTGTTTTCTGGGAGCCCGACTGTAGTAACGGCATGTCCCTTCCAGTCTCTTATTATGGACCATCCTTGAGGTTAGGAAAGGACTAAGCTTTACCGCAGTCCCCAGCGTTTCATGCGACCCTGGTATCACGTGGGGAGCGTTAACACTTTCTAAGAGAGTGACTGATTGACGGCGGGGAAGGGGGTAGGCGCGGGCTTAGTTCCGGGAAAAGGCTGGGGCCCTAGTTGGAAGCTTACAGAAAGGTGACTTGAAGAACGTAGGGAGTCGCTCGCAGTTCGTTCGGTACGGTGGGGCGGTGGCCGGGGCTGCTGAGGACAAGCGGCCGGCAGCGCGCGGAACACCCGCCCCTAATTCCCGCCCCCACGGGCGCGCTCCCTCTCGCCGGACGCGCAGAGGGGCGGGGCGGAGCGCGCACGGGGGTAACAGGGGACGCGGTGGGAAGGGGGCGTGGGCTCCGCCTCGCCTCTTTCGCGGCCGCGCACGCCCAGCCTCCTCCCTCCCGGCGCGTGCAGGGAGCCGGCTGGCGAGGCGTGCGGTGGGCGGGGCGCCGCGCTGACGTTGCCTGGGATGCGGACAGGTTCCGCCGCCCCCAGAGCCGCCGCCGCAGCTGCCGCCGCCGCCGCCGCCGCCTCCGCCGCCTCTGCCACCTCCGCCTTGCCTGCCACCGGGGTTTGTATGAAAACACCGGGCGGCGGGCGGCGGGCGGCGAGGGATCCGCCGTGATCCGGGTGCCGAGCCGGGTGCTGCGGCTCTACGCGGTCCGCGCCAGCGCCCTATCTTGAGCCGGTGAGCGCCCCGCTGCGGTCCGTGCGTCCCAATCAGCCGCCCCTCTGCTCTCTCCGGGCCGCGGGAGTGGCGGGCGGCGGCGCCCGGGGGCAGGAGGGGCGACCCTGGATCCCTGAGCCCCTTACCTGACGCGTTGTATCTTTCACGGGGCGTGAGGGGAACGGACTCGGTCTTGAGGGAAAGCCGTGACGGGCTGGGGCTTTGGCTGGGTCTGGAAAACGCCTTTTCCAGTCCCCGGACCCTAGGCGGACCCCCGACCCAGTCCTCGCGGAGGGTATCGGGCGTGGTCTCTGGGCGGAGGCCGCCCCTTCTGCTCTGCCCTTTCTCTCGAGCCCGAGCTCGCGGCGCCGCGGGGAGTCCAGCCGAGGGGCTGCAAGGCCGGGGGCGGGCGCGCCCAACCCCGCACCCCCTCTCCCGTCCCCCCCAACCCTAGTGGTAGCCGGCTGCCGAGTCGCGGGCCCCTGTGCTTAAGGGTTCCCGGCTGAGCGCCAGCAAGGTGGCATTTGCTGTGACATCGGCTATGGGCAGGTTTGCTTCCTTTCGCTGGGTGGTGTGAGCTGAAGTGTGTGTCTTCTGTTTACAACTTGTCGCCTTGAGCTTTTGGTTTCAACCTGAATCAGATCATCCTCGGTGACAGTGCAGAGTTTCCCTAGTGTCTTCCTTCCTGAATTGCTGGTTCTCAATTTCCAGTGTTCAAGGGCTCCTGTAACCCAGAGGCTGGCTCGACTCTACTGTCGTTTCTCACCTTGTGTTGCCGAATAAACCTCTTTTGAGCACTAGGGGAATTGGAGTTTTTTGGGTTCCTTTCCTGGGCGTTTACTCATTGTAGAATGGAGTTTTCATGCATCATAGTGTAATCGATGTGAATATGGATAATTTAAAGACCATTTCCCGTTTTAACAGAGCTTGATCAAGTGCCTGAAGATAGCGGAAATTTTCTTTGGCAGTATTAACTCTATGTGAGTTTTTTCCTTTAGGTGTTTAAACAATTGTAGTTGTGTTTAATTTCAATGCATGACAATTTATAGTTAGGAAGGACCTTAACAATCTTCTTAATCACTCATTTCCACTTACCTTTTATGTCCGTTTTTTAAGCTTTATGTAAATCACATTATCCTTTGTGGACCTCTGAATTATTCTTAAAAACTGGTGGTCTGAGAAAACCAGAAAGTTATCTTTGTAATTGTATTGTGGAATATTTTTAGTTAAGTAGGCCAAAAAAGTGATTTATTTAAGGCACTTTAAATGATGCTCATTTTAAAACATGTGCCAAATGTCAAAACCAAACAAAACTCTTAAAAGATCTGTATTTCCTAGGTAGAATTACTGAGAGATAATTAGTTGTGCTTTACCCACTATTTCTCATCCTGCAGGCAGAATTCTAATTTGACTTGTTCATTTTCCCATTCCGCTTTTCTGGAGTTAAACTTTATGGTGAAGTTACATGTTCATTTTTAATGATCACAAAACTCTGCCTTGAATTGATTCATCACATAATTGCAACTGCAGACTCCCTCAGAACTTGGAAATGAAGTGGATAGGCTTAAAACTACCCTCATATTTGGCCAATATTGCAAAGCATTTAAATCTATTAATGTACACTTTTGTAGAAGCTATTTTTATAAAGCTTTTCCAATTGACTTGAATTGAGGCATTGTACTCTTTAAAAAAGTCTAGCTAATGGTTTTACTTCCATTAGCAGAAGGAAAAGAGGTCCAAGAGTTACAAAATTTTGTAATTTGTGTTCCAGTTTTTTTTTTTTTTTTTTTTTTTTAAATGGAGTCTCACTCTGTTGCCCAGGCTGGAATGCACGGTTCCATCTCGGCTCACTGCAACCTCCCCATATTGGGTTCAAGCAATTCTCCTGCCTCACCCTCCTGAGTAGCTGGGATTATAGGTGCCCACCACTACGCCCAGCTAATTTTTGTATTTTTAGTAGAAAGGGTTTCACCATGTTGGCCAGGCTGGTCTCGAACTCCTGACCTCAGATGATCTGCCTGTCTCAGCTTTCCAAAGTGCTGGGATTACAGGTGTGAGCCACTGCGCCTGGCCTGAATTTTTTTAAACCTCATCCAAAGTATTCATCTTCCCAAATCTACTTTCCTTGCTTGAAGTTCCCTGCTATCTGGAAGTTGAACAGTGCGTGAATAGTTATGGATGCACCTGTCAGAGGGCCATCTGCAAGGTGAGAGCTTTCCTTAGGCAGTGGGTTTCAATGTAAACAACAGAAATTGTGTAGGGTAGGCACTGAATTTTCAACTTCATATGTTATTGTTGATTACTATGCCTGTGTACTATAGGGTAGTGGCTGAGGGGTTGGGCCTCAGAGCCAGATGACTAGGTTTTGTGACCTGGCTTTGCTTTAGGCTAGTTATATTTATTTATTTTTTTAAGGCAAGTTATGTTTCCTCTTTGTACTTTAATTTTCTCAGCTCCAAAGATGACATAATAATAGTGTATACCCTTAAGGTATTCTCAAATATTAAGTGATTAATGCATGTAAAGTGCATAGCCCACAGTGCCTGGCATTTAGTTAAGTGCCCAGTAAATGTTGTTATTACCATTGCTCTTCCTCAGTCTTCTAAGGGATCTAGTAAGCGGAAAAAGGACTTTTGGCGGATGGAGCAGTATTAGTGCAGATTAATTCCACTATGACCCATTTGCTCCTTTGGGGTTAAATGAGAGCTTAGTCTCACTGTCCTGCCTTGGAAACATGTAAGTCAGTTTTAAATAGAACAGCTAGACCCTGAGCTGGGTGCCCTGGGATGCTACTGGAGAGCTGTTGAAATATCCCTGTCTGTCCCTTCTGACAGAACCTTGGATTGTCTCCCTCCCGTTGGTGATGGCTGCTATTTTAATCTTTTAATCATCTGTTTTTGAGTTTGTGATTGGGTGTTTCTTTGACTATAATGTGCCGCTATCAAAAATATGATCTGTCAAAATATTGGTAGGTATGTACGTGTTTATTTGATCAGGATATTGTATGATGTTTCCAGGGTACACAAAACCAGTTTTATCTAAGCATTCTTTATTTTCTTTATTGATGTTGTATAGAGTGAGGTCAGTTTTGATTTGACATTGTGTTCATTTTCAGCTTTCATATAATTTTTCTAGGGACTTTTTTTTCTTTCCAGTAATGATTTTGCACACTTGTTCTTGGTTTGCAGGGATCTGATATTAAAATTCTAAATGCTTTCAAACTTTTGGTCTCAGAACGCTTTTATACTGTTAGAAGTTATTGAGGATCCCCAAAAAACTTTTGTGAATATTTACTGTATTGTAAATGAAAAGAGAAATATAAATTGTTTTGTCAATTCACTTAAAATGACAGTTGTAAACTCTTTACATGTTAATATAAATGCCATAGTTTTAATGAAAAGAACCTTTTTTATTTTGAGACGGAGTTTCGCTCCTGTTACCCAGGCTGGAGTGCAATGGCGCGATCTCGGCTCACCGCAACCTCCGCCTCCTGGGTTCAAGCAATTCTCCTGCCTCAGCCTCCAGAGTAGCTGGGATTACAGGCACACGCCACTATGCCCAGCTAATTTTTTGTATTTTTAGTAGAGACGGGGTTTCACCATGTTGACCAGGATGGTCTCGATCTCTTGACTTCGTGATCCACCCGCCTCAGCCTCCCAAAGTGCTGGGATTACAGGCTTGAGAAAAGAACTTTTTTTAAAACAAAAAATAAGGTAGTGAGAAAAGTGGCATCGTTTTACTTTTTTGTAAATCTGTCTGGTTTAATGGAAACAGCTGGATTATCATATTTACTTCAGCATCCGGTCTATTGCAGTATGTTGTTTGGATTGAAGCATATGTGGAGAAAATCTAGTCTCACACAGTTAATGGCTTAATATGGTGGGGAACCAGGGGAGAGAACATTTTAATAGCTTTTTCAGATAATTGTGGATATTCTTGTTTGGCATCATATCAAAACTCAATAAGTGCCAGTTTCTTAAAGGTTAGTTGCAGTGAGGAATCTGAAATCATATAAGTGGATTTTTGCCTGCTCTGTTACATTAAAACCCATAGGTTTGAATTTTGAGTGGATCTTATTCCCATTCCTGAAATTGTAACATCTTTCCTTGGTCATTTGTAAATATTGGTTCAGTGTTATGCAGAGCTTCCAAATGTTGACATCTTTCATCATGCAATAGCAAAGAAAGTTATGCTTGTTAATATCACCTACCCATTCTGTTAGAGACAAATTATTGGGAAGCTGTTTAGATCTTGACATGATGATGGTGGATATGATTTTTCCAGAATTCTGATTTTTGCTTGAAAGTTCAAATTCTGTCATTGGCAACAGATGTGACTACCAATCGTTTACTTAAAGTGACAAGCAAGTTCACTTTATTCTTTTCTGAGAAAACCTCTGCCAAAATATTCCAGTTTGAATAACCATAGTCTGTCAGTCATTCTTTCAGTCACTTCCATTTAAAAACAGGCTAGTTGAAGCTCTCAATTCAGTAAAGAAGTACTTCACTTTGAGACAGCCATCAACTATTGTAATTTGGTATGTAGCAGAAATGGTTCATGGAAACTTCTCATTTTGTCACATAAAAAGGTGTGTAAAAATGAATAATTTTTACTGTTTCAAGGACATTCTTAAGTGACATTGAGTTTTTTCTTGTTTTATAGTTGCTGGTGCTTGATAGTGACTTTAATTCATTCTAAGATGCCAGTAATTTTAAGATTTTAAATTTTACTATTATACAAATAGTTTTGATCTTGTGGGTCCCCTAAAAGAGTGTCAGGACCCCAGGGGCCCATGTACCATGCTTTTAGAACTTCTGGATTTAAATCTTAAAGAGGATTTCTCACAAATCTTTGATTAAGAAGTGAAGTGGTAGTGACAATTTCTGGTTTGTTCTGTTTTAGGCTTTGGGACCTGGTAAAGGCCTTATTAAAAATTTTTATTATAGTTAGATAGTAGGAGTAAGTTCTACAGTGTTCTCTAGCACTATAGGATCACTCTGATTGATAATATATAGTTTCAAATAGCCAGGAGGATATTGAATGCTCTGAATGCAAATAAATGATAAATGTTTGAGATGATGGATTTGCTAATTACCCTGATCTGATTGCTATGCATTACATGTATCAAAACATCACTGTGTACCTCATAAATACATATGATTATTATGTGTCAACTAAACATATAATATATGTATTTTAATGTACAAAATTAAGTACAGTAAAGGTTATTCAAAGAAAGTTTCTTAATGGTTATAGTCAGGTGCTGATACAGTGGGATTATAGTATCAGTAATCTGAATACCATCTAAAAACAAAAATCAGACTTGGTAGTACATTTCTATATAAATGTTCAAATTTAACATTTTGGGAATGCAAGTATTCAACAGTGAAGGCACAATGTGAAAGGCTCCACTAATATCTAAATAGTAAACTTAAAAAAAAAGTGACCTGTTTTCCCTTCTTAATCTCTGCTTATTTTTCACTTAATTCATGCTGAGAATGAGCCATCCTAAGGAGAAATGCCAGGTACTTGCTGTCTTTGCCTCACATTTTTTCCTTATGGGGAAAATGATTTAAAATTATGAAGATTATAAGAATATTCGTTACGTTGGGATTAAAAACAATAATAAAGTCAGCCAGGGGGATTTATGGTAGGATAATGTTAATAAAAATCTGAACACTGCCTACATATAATAGAGTTTAATGAATTAAAAAGAATATTATATTGACAGGAACTCTTCAGGTTTATTAATTTATGGTTGACACACTTTCTAGACTTCTTTTTGGTGCCTGGTGAAAACTAATCTGTCACCTTTTAATTTAATCTCATTAATTTTAACTTATTTACATTCGAAACTTGACTTTTTCCCATTTTTTAATGCGAGGTTCATATTTTGATCTTTAAAAAAATATTTATTTAAAAAATGGTGGTAAAACATATATAACATAAAATTTACCATTTAAACCATTTTTAAGTGTGTAGTTCAGTGGCATCAAGTATACACATTGTTGTGCAGCCGTCACCACCATACAGCTACAGAACTTCTTTTATCTTCTCAAATTGAAACTCTGTACATATTAAACAGTTACTCTCCCCCTCCCCCATATTCCATTCCCTGGCAGGCACTGTTCTATTTTCTGTTGCTATGAATTTGACAACTCTGAGTGGCCTGAGTACATACAGTGTTTGTCTTTTTGTGACTGGCTTATTTCATTTAGCACAATGTCTTCAACGTTTGTTCTTCTTGTACCATGTGTCAGGACTTTCATTTTAAGTCTGGGTAATCTGTTGTACATATATACTAGATTTTGTTTATCCTTTCATCTGTTGATGGACACTTGAGTTGCTTCTACATTATGGCTTTTGTGAATAATGCTGCTGTGAACCTAGGTATGCAAACATCTCTTCAAGACTAAGTGACCTTCCTTCCTTCCTTCCTTCCCTCCCTCCCTCCCTCTCTTCCTTCCTTCCTTTTTTTTTTTTTTTTTGACAGTCTTGCTCTGTGGCCTAGGCTGGAGTGCAGTGATGCAGTCTCAGCTCACTGCCATCTCTGCCTCCCGGGTACAAGCAGTTCTCCTGCCTCAGCCTCCTGAGTAGCTGGGACTACAGGCATGTGCCACCATGCCCAGCTAATTTTTGTATTTTTAGTAGAGATGGGGTTTCACCATGTTGACCAGGATGGTCTCGATCTCTTGACCTCGTGATCCACCTGCCTTGGCCTTCCAAAGTGCTGGGATTATAGGCATGAGCCACCGCGCCCGGCCTAAATGTGTTTATATCTATAAATTTTCTCCTTAGCATTGCTTTTGCTGTATCCTGTAAGTTTTGGTGTGTCATGTCTTTCCTTTTGTCTCTGTTTTCTAATTAACCCGGTGATTTCTTCTTTGATTCATTGGTTAAGAGTGTATTGTTTAATTTCCAAAATTTGTGAATTTTCCAGTTTTCTTTCTCAGGTTGATTTCTGACTTCTTGTGAGGTTGGAGAGCACACTTTGTATGATAAATATCTTTTAAAATCATTTGAGACTTAATTTGTATCCTAATACATATGACCTGTTTTGGAGAATGTTCTATGTGCACTTGAGAAGAACGTATATTCTGTTGTTGGGTACCTTGTTCTAAATATATGTTAGATCTGGTTGGTTCATTGTGTTCTTCAAATCACCTCTCCACGTCTTTCTGGTCGCTTTTTTCCTTATTGAGAGTGGTGTATTAAGTCTCCACCTTTTATTGTAGAAGTATTTCTCCCTTTAATTATGTTAGTTTTTGCCTCGTATTTTGATGATCTGTAACTACTTCATATATTTTGGTAGTGTGTAAATGTTTATAATTGTTTTATCTTCTTGCTCCATTGAACCTTTTATTAATATATGATATACCTCTTCGCTTGTAAACTTTTTTGATTCAGAGTCTGTTTTTTATGATACTAGTATAGCCTTTCCTGCTTTCTTTTGGTTACTATTTGCATGGAGTATCTTTTTCCATTCTTTCCCTTTCAGTGTATTTGTGCCTAGGGATCTCAAGTAAGTCTCTTGCAGACAACATACAGTTGGATCATTAAAAAAAATCTATTCTGCCAATCTTTGTGTTTTGATTGGCAAATTTAATCCCTTTACATAGGGGTTTATTTTTGTTCTTTGTTTTTTCATATGCCATATAGCTATTTTTATTCCTCATATTTTATATATTTTAATTTATATTGGGATGGTAGCTGGAGCTGACTCTGACTTTGGGTTATAGTGCTTTCTTTATAAAAATGGGTCATAGTCATAGGTTAGAGGCAGAGAAAATGTGTGTTTCAAGGTAAGATTTTAAATCTCATCACCTATATTCATTTAGAAATTTTGGCTTTGTTTAAGTCTGAAAATGGTTGAAATCTGAGTTGGAGGAAGAGTTATTTTAAACAAATCATTTAATAGTTGAAGTGTAATGAGATTCTGCTCTTCAAACATACCTCATTTATTGATAATAAAATGGAAATGTCACAAAGAAAAGCAAATTAGACCTTTTATAAGTGTCTGAACATCTTTTGTAGAGTAGTGTGTAAACCTTACAGATTTGTTTGGTTTTAATGCGAATGCTTGATCAGGAAAGATACATAAGCTTTTTGTTGGTTTACTCTTACCCACACTTTTTGATAAAATTAATGACAATAAAATAGGTGAAATAAATTTGACTGTTTGCCTGGTTGGGCTAAAACATAACAAAATCATTGGGCTGGGCTTGGTGCCTCATGCCTGTAATCTCAAGTACTTGGGAGGCTGAGGTGGGAGAATTGCTAGAGCCCAAGAATTTGAGACCAGTCTGGACAACATGACAGGACCCCCGTCTCTATAATAAAGAATGAAAAAAACAATTAGTTGGGTGGTGATGTGTACTGGTGGTGTGCACCTGTGGTCCCAGCTGAGGCAGAAGGATTGCTTGAGCCCAGGAGGTTGAGGCTGCAGCGAGCCATGTTTGTACCACTGTACTCCAGCCTGGGTGATAGAGCAAGACCCTGTCTCAAACCAAACCAAACCAAAACAAAAAACTGCTAAACTACCTCCAAAGTAATTGCACCATTTTATCTTCCTGTCAGCAATGTGTGAGGATTCTAGTTTCCCACATCCTTGCTAATACTTGTTATTATGTGTCTTTTTAAAGTTATAGCCATTCTTTTGGTTGTGAAGTGGTATCTCATTGTAGGCTAAGTTTCAAAATAGCAGTCAGGCATAACAGGAATGATAGTACTCTAAGATGAAGTTAATGTTCCAATTAAAGTATTGAATAGGTTGACCTAGGAATGATTTCTCACCCTGGCTATGGATGATTAGTATCATTTCCTAAATTAAAAAAAGTTGATGTCACAACTTCCTTTCATCTCTGAGGATATTGTATATTCCCTTCCCATTTCGGAACCCACGTCCTTCATTTAAAAATAAAACAGTAAAGACACACTTGTAGAGAAAGAACCACTTTTCCTTTAAGCAAAGAGAGAGTTTACCATAGGCTGCTAAATAGTTTAAAGAATTGTTGGAATGTATCAGTATGGATTCAATCAGGAGATAGAAACCACACAGTAATTTAACAGGGAAAGAATAATATAAGGAATCATTGACTATAACAGGGGATTGGAGTAATAAGAGATTTACCAGTGAGAAGTAAAGATAATGCCAAGGAATATAGGAATAGCAGATATAAGGAATGGTGACTATCCCAGGACTAAGAGTGCTTTTCCATCTTCCAGGTAAGCCTAGATCTTATTGGAAAGGGCAAGGTCAAGACTATGTCAAAGGGCAAGTTCAAGCTACAGTACAGCACTAGTGGAATTTGCTGGAAATTTATCCCTTAGGGTACCAGGGAATGCCGTTTATGTAGAGGTATCTCATCAGAGACACTCTGCTACAAAACTGCCTAGACGCTTGTTGGAAAAGCAGCACATACTGAGGAGCCTGGTGATGGAAAAACCATCCTTGTTGGAGTAGGGTCCTGGAAAAGCCTTGCCTACTGGAGCCAAGTGAATGCCCTGGAACCAGGAAGCACAATTCATTTTCCTTGCAATGTCTTTCCAGTGCCCTCTGCTGACAAAGCTTAATATCATGTCAGTTGGCAGATAAAAAAATATTTAAAGGGCACAAATCCATTTTCACAGAGCAGGCAAAAAGGGTGAATTGGGAGATGAGGGTCAATAAATCAATATTTGGCACAGGCACTAAGTGGCTTACTTACTTAGGAAGAATTAAATTGAGAGAGATGAAGATAGAGACAGTAGATTGAGCTTTAAGGAAAAACTCTCAAACCTTAGCACAGAACTGGGAAACCAAGGGAGTTATCTCTTTTATGATTAGGAAACCTTCAGCCTAATTGTAAAATTGTTTCTAGAGCTTCATTTCTGGATCCACACTGCTGTTTCAGAATCTGGAAACTGTTGAGGTCAGGAGACTATGGATCAGGAACCTCAGGCTATCCTTACTAGCTGTGTAACCATGTTGGGCCTGTTCTGATGTGTACCAGCTGCCTGCTAGTGACTGCCCCAACTTTTCTCAATCTTTATACCCTGGAGGAACTATGAAATAACTTTTAGGTCTCTTGTCTTTTTGGTAATAGCCATCCTAAAAGGTGTGAGGTGATGATATTTCATTGTGGTCTTGAATTCCATTTCTCTGATAAGTGATGTGGAGGACTGTTTTATATACCTCTTGCCATTTTAATATCTTCTTTCGAAGAGTATCTATTCAGGTCTTTTGCTGATTTTTTGATTGAGTTATTCATTTTTTTTTGCCATTGTGTGTATTTCTTATATATTTAAGATGTTAACCCCTTATATCTTGATATAAGCCGTATATCTAGATGTATGGCTGGCACATATTTACTCCCAACCTATGGGCTGTCTTTCATTTTGTTATTTCCTTTAGTGTGCAGAACTTTTTAGTTTGACATAGTCCCATTTGTTTATTTTTGTTTTTGTTGCCTATGCTTTAGATCCTATGCAAAAAATTGCCAAGACCAGTGCTGAGGAACTTGTTTGCTATGTTTTCTTCTAAGAGTTTTATGGTTCGGGTCTTTAATTCACTTAGCATAATGTTTTCAAGGTTCGTTTATTTTGTAGTGTATATTAAACTTCATTGCTTTTAATGGCTGAATAGTATTTTTTTGTATGTTTATACCACATATTGTTCATTCATCTATTGGTGGGCACTTGGGTGGTTTTCATCTTCTGAGTGTTGTGAATAATGCTGCTATGAACATCGGCATAAAGTATCTCTTTGAGTCCTTGTGTTTAGTTTTTTTGGGTATATACCTAAGAGTAGAATTGCTGGGTCATATGGTAATTCTATGTTTAGCTATTTGAGGAACCATCAAACTTTTTCACAGTGGTTGTATTTTCTACACACCCATCAGCAACATACCTAGGTTCCAATTTTTCTACATCCTAACACTTTTTATTTTTTTCCATTTTTATGATAATGTCCTTTGAGATACAAAAATTTTTACTTTTGATGAAGTCCAATTTATTTATTTTTTGTTGTTGTTCATGCCTTTGTTGTCATACTAAGAATTCATTGCCAAATCCAAGGCATGCAGATTTACCCCCGTGTGTTCTTCTAAGCGTTTTAATGTATATTTAGGTTGCTGATCATCCCTTTTGAGTTAATTTTTGTATGTGATATGAAATAGGGGTCCAGCTTCATTCTTTGGCATGTGGATATCAAGTTGTTCCAGCACCATTTGTTGAAGAGACTATTTTTTCCAACTGAGTGGACCTGACACCCATGTCAAAAACCAATTGGCTATGGATACATGAATTTATTTCTGGACTTTCATTCTTTTGGTCTCTATGTCTGTCTTTATGCTACTACTACTACAAGCTGATTTTAATGTTATTTATTTAGGTTGGTGTGAAAGTAATCACAGTTTTTGCCATTACTTGTAATTAAAAGTACAATTAACATTAAAAGTAATGACATTAACTGCGATTACTTTTGCACCTAATATACCATGAAAATTATTGACAGTATCAAATAGCAAAGCTATTAAAAACCATAAGCGAAAGCAATACTAATAAAAATATAGTCCAAGATGTAATTTATGTAAGATTTTGAAATAAGCCCACTCTTTTTTTTTTTTTAACTGACTGACATGGTGAGGCTCAAATATAGGTCCGCAAGTTAACAAAATATTTGTACGTGTTTTGATTTTTTTCATGTTTTATAGGCTTTAATATATACAATAAAATTACCTTTTAAAACTAAAAGAATGAAGTTTATCTTGTTCACATAAAACCTATTTTTGTTTTGCTTAATTTGAGATAAGCATTCACAGTTTTTATTTTCATCTGACATGAGACAATTTCTCCTTGCTCTAGGTGCTTGTTAAATAAGAAAAAATTTAAGAAGTTGAAAACCTGCAGCTAAATGTTCATTACTTTCCTATGATTGGCAGGACATTACTGGTTCAGAGAAATCCATAACTTTTTTAGGGGCAGATCTGTAAATCTCCTCTTGAGTGTGTAATCAAGAACGTATAATGCGGCACACAAAATTCCTCCTCTTCAAAATCAAGTTCTCAGCCTGAGCATAAAATTCAGAGACAGGGTTCCTTTCTCCGTCTTACACTTATTTGAAAAGAAAAGAAAAGGGAAATACTGTTTACTTTTCCTTTTTAACATTTTTCTTCTATGTCAACAAGATTTGAGATTTGCAGATAAACATTTTCACTCTCAAGTGCAAGAAACAATGGAAACATTTTAAGATTTCCTTTTTTTTTGATCATAGGATTTTTTTCCCCCAAGAATCTTGTCACTTGAAGTAAATATATATATATTTTTTGAGACACGGTCGTGCTGAAGTATAGATGCAGTCATAGCTCACTGCAACCTTGAACTTCTGGGCTCAGGGATTCCTCTTACTTCATCCTCCCAAGTAGCTGGGATTACAGCCATATGCCACCATGCCAAACTAATTTTTAAATTTTTTCTAGAGATGGAGGTATCGCTGTGTTACCCAGGCTTGTCCAGAACTCCTGGCCTCAAGTGAATCTCCTGCCTCAGTCTCCCCAAAGCACTTGGGATTACAAGTGTGAACCACCACAACTGGCCTTAAAAATATTTTCTCTAACACCTTGCAGAGAATTATTCAGTTTCTTCATGTGATAACAGATGTTTGCAGATTGGGCTGTTCTTCATTCTAAAAATATTTGGCAAAATCTGGCCCACTGTGTTTGTGAAAGCACTCCTGGAATTCATCTTTCAGCTTAGACAACTGTTCAGAATTCTTCTGCTAAGCCACTGTATTTCTGTGTGTAGTAGATTTATGTGCTCTTCATCTATGTTTTTACACAGTTCTTTAAACATTTTTGAATGAACAGGTTTTTGTATAACAGTTAATACTTTTTGGGAGCTTCAATTAGAGCTTTAAAAATTTCATCTCCTAGGGCTTTTGACACCAGCATCTCTCTGTGAAGAAAACACTGTGTTGTGAAGTCAGGTTTGCTTGTATTTTTTTTTGAGAAGAAGTCTCCCTCTGTTGCTCAGGCTGCAGTGCAGTGGTGCAATCTTGGCTCATTGTAACCTCCACCTCCTGGGTTCAAGTGATTGTCCTGCCTCAGTCTCCTGAATAGCAGGGATTACAGGTGCCTGCCACCATGACTGGCTAATTTTTAATTTTTTGTAGGGATGGGGTTTCACCATGTTGCTCAGGCTGATTTCAAACTCCTCACCTCTGATGATCTGCCCACCTCATCCTCCCAGAGTGCTAGGATTACAGGTGTGAGCCACCGCGCCTGGCCAAATTTTGGAGCACTTTGGATTTCAGATTTTTGGATTTGGGATGCTCAACATGTACTGTAGAACACTTTTAGTTTCTCTTTCTGTATCTCATGTAAGCATTTTACTGATCTTTTATTCAGTGTAATTTTACATTTTTTATTATAATTATAGTAGATTCTCACCACTAATTGTGTGACTTTCCCTTTTCTAGGCAATAAATTCTACTGTGTAATTTGCTGCTTCAGCCTTTTCACTGATTTTTTTTTTAAACAAAATCTTTATTCTGTTTGTTTTGAGATTACAGTACATTTGACATTTGGGTATATACCTAAGAGTATATTGACATTTAACCTGTCAAACGAATATAATTTGTATTTAAGTGTCTTTTGAATTTTTCTGGAACCATTGCTGTATTTGTAAAGTTGTTTTCCACAGACAACACAAAATGGTTTAGGAAAAACTTAGTTAATAGCCCATGTATACATCCACTGATAAGTAGCTTTCATTGTAAAGAGGGACTTGTTTCATGTGTCTCTTGATGCACTAGTGCCATGAAATGACTCACTAGATAGTTTTTTACTGACCTTACCAGAATTTTCCTTTGGTCCTTTTCTCACACTTCATCCTCAGAAATTGCCACATTGGATTATCAGGCATTTGTAAACTGCAGATGTTAATGTATAAGACATAAGACCATAACAAAAAACTAATTGAGAAAAATCACAAAACTAAATTTTCATTATATAACTCCATTGTAATTTTGTCCATATTTTGCAGAGTTTGCACCAAATAGCAAAGCATTGGGGGTAACTGAGTTGCAAGATGTAAACATTTCCTTTTTTTTTTGAGACAGAGTCTTTTTCTGTTACTCAGGTTATATAGTTCAGTGGCGTGAACACGACTCACTGTAGCCTCAACCTTCCAGGCTCAAGTGATTCTTTTACCTCAGACTCCATGTAGCTGGGACCATAGATGCATGCCACCACACCGGCTAATTTTTTTTTTTGAGACGGAGTCTTGCTTTGTTACCCAGGCTGGAGTGCAGTGACACGATCTTGGCTCACTGTAACCTCTGCCTCCTGGGTTCAAGAAATTCTCCTGCCTCAGCCTACCAGTTAGCCAGGATTACAGGCATGTGCCATCACATCTGACTATTTTGTTTTTTATTTTTTACTAGAGACGGGATTTTGCCATGTTGGCCAGGCTGGTCTCAAACTCCTGACCTCAGGTGATTTGCCCGCCTCGGCCTCCCAAAATGCTAGGATTACAGGTGTGAGCCACTGCGCCCAGCCTAATTTTTAAATTTTTTGTAGAAACAAGGCTTCACTATATTGCCCAGGCTAGTCTCAAACTCCTGGGCTCAAGCATTCCTCCCCCCTTGGCCTCCCAAAGTGCTGGGATTACAAGTAAGCCACTGTGGCTGGCCTTTTCATTAGAATTAAAATTTCTTTCCGATTTTCCATTACACTTGTAGAGCTTATTCGCTCTTATCAGGCAGTTGGTGGTACCTATGGGGAGGTTTGGGGAGTTAATTCGAGAGGGAGAGGCTGATGTTCATTAGCCCCCTGCCATCCCCCCCATGCAAAGCAACCTCCAGTTAGTTATCAAGGACAACTGTATCCCAATAAACATGGTCTTACTGTGCACTACTACATATGGCTGATTTCTAGCAAAATTGTTAATGAGGTTGTTCATGTACTGTCAATACTGCCATTGCTCGATGCACAAAAGTTAAAGGGTTTTTTCTTTCTTCTTTTTGTTAAATTTCTGATCTCTCAAAGAACTGAAGCAGTCTGATATCTTCAATATCTTGTGGAATGGGACCTCTTCTTACATTGCTATAGAAAAACTGAACATGTCTGCAACTGTGCTTTCCTTTATAATTGGGCAGCTTTTGCTCATCTTCTGAATCTCTCACAAGTGATGAATTTGGCAGACTTAAGTTACATCTGGAAGTGTAGCTGCAGGGTGCAGGGGAGTCTGGGAAATGCTTTTTAGTTTTTAATCTTTCAAGTTCCTATGGTATAGGAAGGCACAGTAGAGGGAAATTGAGAGAGATACTGTATACCAGTATATCATATCTGCCATTATTACTGGATTTTAAAAAATGAAGACTTTCTTTCTTGTGTAGTAAAATTTTTTCAAAAGAAAACTTGAAAGTATTCATTTGTTTATTAAAAAATTTATTTAGCACCTGCAGTATGCTGACATTCTTCTAGATACTTGGGAGGCATTTAGTGAGCAAAACAAAGCTCCATGCCCTCATGGAGCTTTAATTCCAGTGGAAAGAGATAGATAATAGACAGTACACATTGTTGTTAAATAAGTTGTCTGTTATTGTATAAATAAAAAGAGTGAAATAGTGGCTAGTGAAGTCTTAGCTATTATATACCATATGAGTTTTATGTGGATATATCAAGAACCTTGTATTTTTACCACATTTTCCCCACAATCTTGAGGAAATAATCTATTTTGGTTGCTTTTGTAGTAAACAATTGTGATAAACTGCAAAGGGTCTGGGATAAAGTAGATTGTGGCATTAATGTATGTGTTAATGATGTGGCATATATTGAGCATTTGTAAGTTTATAGAAATAAACTGTTCTCTCAAAAATTGGTTTTGACGCAGGTTTGTATATAACTGGTTGTTCAATAATGACAATTTTCAAAGTTGTCCTAGTCTATTTGGACTGCTGTAACAAAACACCATAGAGTAGGTAGCTTATAAAGAACAGATGTTTCCTTCTTTTCTTTTTATTTTTCTCTTTTCTTTACTATCAAATTTTATCAGAACTTTTTCATTTTATTTTATATTTTTTTGAGATGGAATCTCACTCTGTTGCCCAGGCTGGAGTGCAATGGTGTGACCTCGGCTCACTGCAACCTCTGCCTCCCAAGTTCAAGTGATTCTTCTGCCTCAGCCTCCTGAGATGACAAGCACCCGCCACCACACCTGGCTAATTTTTCTGTTTTTAGTAGAGATGGGGTTTCTCCATCTTGGCCAGGCTGGTCTTGAACTCTTGACCTCAGGTGATCCACCTGTCTCTGCCTCCCAAAGTGCTGGGATTATAGTCATGAGCCACTGTGCCCAGCCAGATGTTTATTTCTAACAGTTCTGAAGGCTGGGAAGTTTAAGATCAGGGCACTGGCAGGTTCACATCTGGTGAGGATCTGTTTCATGGTTCATAGATGGTGCCTTTTCACTGTGTGCTCACATGGTGCAAGGAAAAGAGCTTATTTTCTAGGGTGTTTTTTTTTTTTTTTTTTTTTATAAGAACTCTAAACCCATTCGTGAAGGTCCCACCCTTATGACCTAATTATCTCCCAAAGGCTCCAATTTCTCATATTGTCACTTGAGGGTTAGTATTTTAACATAGGAATTTTGGGAGGCACATAAACATTCAGACCATAGCAAAAACGTTTAGTTATTTTTATTTCATTTATTTTTTGAGACAGGGTCTTGCTCTGTCACCCAGGCTAAAGCTTAGTGGTATGAACACAGCTCACTGCAGCCTTAACCTCCCATGCTCAGGTGGTCCTCACATTTCAGTTTTCTGAGTAGCTGGGACTACAGGTGTATGCCACCATTCCTGTTTAATTTTTTTTTATTTTTGTAAAGATGGGGTCTTGCTATGTTGCCCAGGCTGTTCTTGAACTCCTGGGCTCAAGCAGTCCTCCCACCTTAGCCTCCAAAAGTGCTGGGATTGCAGATGTGAGTCACTGCACCCATCCTGTTCAGTTATTTTTGAATCATGCATTTTAGAAGCCAGTAAGTGCTTTGGAAGAAGACAAAGTAGATTCAGGAAGGGGCAATGGGTATGCTAGGGTCTGGAGGTAGTTTGCAATATTAAATAGGATGGTTGGGATGGGTAGTATTGAAAAAGTGATACTTGAGCAAAGGAAGCGATGGAGTTAGTTATTGCGATATCTGGCAGAAGCACATTTCAGGCAAAAGAAACAGCTTATGCAAAGGCACTAAGGTGAGAGCCTGTTGTGTTGGAGGAAAGCAAGGAGGCCCAGCCAGTGCATCCAGAGCAGGATGAGTGAGAAGAGTTGTAGACAGGAGATGCGGTCAGGGAAGTAAGGGCTGGGGGTATTCCCCTAGGGCCCTTTATGCCATTGAAATGGGCAGCAGCACAGAGCTTTGAGCAGAGTCGTGGCAAAAATCTACCTAAGGTGTTTTATCCTTCTATCCCCCAATGTATAAAAAGGATCACTAAAGATGTGTTGAGAATAGACTGTAGGGGCCATGAGAGGTAGAAAGGAGACTAGTGACATTGTTGGCTTGACCATGGTAGATATGGTAAAGTGATCAGATTCTGGATATATTTTGAAAGTAGAATTATCAAGACTTCCTGATGTATTGGGTGTAGGACAGGAGACGAGGATGAAGCTAAGGTTTCGGATTAAGCAACTAGAGACATAGAATTGTCTTTAACTTAGATGGGAAAGCTAGGGTAGCGCACACTTGGAAGGGAAGGTCAGATCAGTTTTTCATATGTTGAGTTGGCAATATTATTAGAGATCCAAGTGGAAATGTTGAGTAATTACAAGACTAGAAGAGATCACCAAGGAAGAGACTGTAGTGAGTAGAGGACGAGAAAAGGACTAAGCCTTTGGCATTCCTTTAAAGGAAACTTACATGTGGTCAGTGAGGTTGGCAGAAAACAAAGTGTAGTCAAATGAAGAACATATTTCTAAGAAGAGGATATGGTCAGCTGTATCAAGTGCTGGTGATAGGACAAATAAGATGAGAACTGAGAATTGATAATTGGATTTAGTAACATGGAGATCATTG
Source organism: Aotus nancymaae (assembly GCF_030222135.1). Lineage (NCBI taxonomy): Eukaryota > Metazoa > Chordata > Mammalia > Primates > Aotidae > Aotus > Aotus nancymaae. The sequence goes on from NW_026988455.1 coordinate 27,927,020, forward strand.
TTTATTGATAAGGATGGTGTTGGTGAAAAGTATGGAAATGTGTTTAACAGAGGATTGGAAGAGAGGGCTTGTTGACAGTGTGAATAAACACGTCTTTGCTTTCAGAAGAAGAGAAATGGGATAGTAGCTGAATTGGGGAGATGAAAGTGAGAGAGTTTTTTTCCTAAGACACAGAAATATCATGATTTTATGGTGATGAAAATGATCCAATAAAGAGGAAAGAGAGTAGATTATACCTAAATTCTGAGCTCAGTTTTTGTAGTCACTTTTTGCATACATTCTCAGTTCCTCTGCCCCTCTCTTGCTTTATCACACTTGCTTGACAAAGCCACAAACTTGGTGATGAAATGCATTACTTCTGCTTCTAGGTGCCTGCACTTTCTATTACATAATTTTGTCATGAACACAAACTTTTGCAAGCTTTTTCATTTATTCTAAAGTGTTGTGGCTTCAGGCTTCAGTAATAAAAAGTGAACTGTAAGGGATACACTGGCCTAGCCTCAGGATAATAGGGTTGAGAGCTGACCTTTTTCCCAGGGACTCTTAAGCCTAGAAAGCACTTTGTGGTTGTCTATTTCTTTAGTGAAAATTATTTGCCATGGGTTAGATGCTTGATATTACTGAGCGTGTTCCACAGTCGTGGGCCATGGAGATATAGAGGAGGTAAAAAGTTACTATTTGTAATTCCAAAGTTTTAGTTAGCCCTGTTTCATAGTCTTCGTCTGTCATCTTTGTTATTTCTGAGTGCTAGATTTCTAGTTTCCTGGGTTCTTCTTAGCAGAATACCTTTTCCTTCTTCTCCCTTAATTTTCTTAGCAGAATACCTGTTCCTTCTTCTCCCTTAATTTTCTTTTCTGTCACTGTAGGCTTAAACATAACCAACCTTCCTTCCTCCCTCCCTCCCTTCTTCAGAATTCTTGTTGCTTTATTTTATTTTATTTTTTTTGAGACAGAGTCTCACTCTGTCACTCAGGCTGGAATGCAGTGGTGTGATCTCAACATACTGCAACCCAACCTCCACCTCCTGGTTCGAGCGATTCTCCTGCCTCAGCCTCCCAAGTAGCTAGAATTATAGGCGTGCACCAACAGGCCAGGCTAATTTTTGTATTTTTTGTAGAGGTAGGGTTTCTCTATGTTGGTCAGGCTAGTCTCGAACTCCCGACCTCAGGTGGTCCTCCCACCTTGACCTCCCAAAGTGCTAGGATTATACAGGCATGAGCCATGGTGCCCAGCCCTTTATTTTTGATAAACTGCTATAATAAGCTCCTATTAGAAGTTTTTTAGACATTGCACCACATTGTCTTGATATTCTGATCATATATACACACACAAATATATGCATTTTTTCAGGAGATGTTTAACAGATATATACTATATATTGAATATTTGCCGTCAAATATTCTTAAATACTTTATCTTGTAGCGTATCACTTTCAAGTTAAAATGCCAGAAACAACACCAATATCTACAGTTATTTTAAGGAATGTTATATAATGATACATTAAGGCGTACATTCTTTTGACTTATAAGTCTTAAAAGAATAATAATAGCAAAAATGATGCAAAATCTTCAGTGTGAGATTATGATGAAGCTACATTTTACAAAAATATAGCATAAAATGGCAATAATCCCATTCAACATCCTGGACTAGATTCCGTTGGGAGGGGCTGATAACTTATACAGCTGAACTTTAAAGTTTACAGATAAAGACAGTTAACTACTGCTACTGAGAAATATCTCTCTTATAACATATACAACTTTCAGGCCACAGTTTTGAAGATCTGAAGTACTAAGTTGGTTTGATAAATTAGTCAGTTAGCACTTATAAACACATTTATTGTTTTGCCATCTTTAAAATACATTTTCAGAGTATCACTAGAACTTTTGATGTACTTTACAAATTCTTTGTTTTAGTGTTCAAGTGCCCTGTGCTTCTGGTATTGCTATTTTTTAAAGACAGTATTCGCTGTTATCAAGAAGTTACCTTATTGCACTAGCTGTGTCCTTGACTGTCTGCAGAAACCTCACTCTGTCATTGATCTCATCTGGGATCTTACTGAGAATTTGTTTAAGTGCTCGTGCTCTTTCATTTAGGTCTCAGAATTCTGGCTCTGGTCATTCAGTCTTAGACTCTTTTTTTTTTTTAAGACGGAGTTTGACCATGTTGGTCAGGCTGTTCCTCAACTCCCGACCTCAGGTGATCCGCTCGCCTTGGCCTCCAAAGTGCTTGGATTACAGGCGTGAGCCACCACACCCGGCCAGTCTTAGACTCTTTCACATCATCAGCTGCCATATGAAGAAGGGATTCTGTATGGTTAACTTCTACACTTTTTTTTTCTAAAATTTTCATAATGATGTCTTGTGTGAGACCTAGATTGTCTTTTTCAATCATAATGAAAACGGTCTCAGTGTCTAGTTGCAGACAGATTTACTCATTCTAGAGCTGCAGGCAGATTTACTCCTTCTAGCTCATTACACACAGAATACATGACTGCATGGAGGGGCATATAAAACATGGAAATAAACTTCATTCTTCATCTCTTCCTTATTCAAACACCAACTACAGTAGAAAAAGCAGTGCTAAATTGTACTTCATTCACTGCAGTATTCTCATTTTTTGTGTGATCAAAGAATAAGGCACAAAACACAACTGACTGACAACTGAGGCACAGACTTCACTTCCGACTTATGGACCCTCTTCAGCTCACCAGAAGGACCCGAGAGGAACCAACTTTATTTCTTTACTTTTATTGTAATCTAGTCCCAAGAGGAGGAGGAGAGAAATGCCTGTGGTTTAACTATTTTACTGTGAACTGCAAGTTGAATCGTCTGTTGAAATTACTTGGCTATGATATCAGTGCTCACCATTATTCTTTTCATCTCCTATCAACTTTAATACAATCCACAGGGAACTTTTCATGAAATGTGCTGTTAGTGTATTCATAGTTTCTTCTGTTTGTGGCAGCATCAGTGCTTTTGAAATCATAAAAGATTTTTTTTCTGTGGATATATAGTGATTTTTACTTAATTTAGAAATAGAAAAAAGTAACTTTGATTTTGTAATTGTGTCTTAAGAGAGTTAAAAAAAATTACAATTTAAAATTTCTCATTGACTTTAAAAATAATTTATATAATTTTTGTGCATAATTCTAAATGTTTCCTTTTTTTAGTTAATAAGGAAAATGAAAAAAATCGCGTATGTCTTGTTGAAAAGTTGTATTGTTGAAGAAAAACATCCAGAATATCCGTATCTTCTAAATGTATTAAGTTAAATAATTTGAAGATTGCTCTTTTTGTGTGTTTATTGTCTCTTTAAATATGATATTACTGAATATTTCACAAGTATATTATTAACTTTTTGAATTCACAGTAGTTATTCTACTTTTTAGTGATGTCAAAAAATTCTGCTTCAGTAAGCATTGGTATTTAAAAGACTTTATTTTAGGGTCAATAGTTACAAAACAAATTTGAAGATTTATAAAAATTGTGTGAATTGAGGTTTAAGGTTGTTTAAACTTTTATAATGTCTAAAAATGAAAACTATTGTTTGAGGGAAGATGTATATAGAAGGTTTTACTAATTTAAAAATGTTCTTATATGGGAATAATCACATATTTGCTAATATTTGACTACTGTATGAATGGTGGACAATAAGTGCACTAATCACAGGATGCTGTGATTGGTTTGTATATTTTAAGGGGGAGTATTAGAACAGGAAGGATAATTTGAACTGTCTCAAAAGATATTAACATTAGATTGCAGATGGCTTTATGTTAGGTTTCTGTATTTTTGTAGTTCTGGGATTTTGATAACAGTTTCCTGGCTGTTATTGGTATTTTAGTAGTCATACATTGCATAAAGTGACCCAGCAGAAGCACATAGAACTCAAATGTTCTCTTTTTGTTTCTGATGTTATCTTGTGTTGCTCATAATGAAAACTTTCCATTGTATGGCTTCTGTGATATCTAATGCATAGAGAAAAGAGTTACAAGTTTTTAATTCATTAACATTTTTCTTTTAGATTATTTGCAATTATGAAATGAAGTAACTCAAGATGAGCAAGTTAAAAGTGATACCAGAGAAAAGGTACTGTAATTCTAAATATCAATATGCATGTTACAGAAATAATGTATAATTATTTGAAAGTCAATACTTGACAAAATATTATTTGTGTTTAAGTATAGTATGTTATATTTATATAATTAAAGATGTTTATTAATGTTTAATTTTTCAGTTAAAATAGGAGTTAGCAAACTATGACCACCTCCTGTTTTTGTATGGCCTGTGAGCTCAGAACAGTTTTTATATACTTTTTTTTTCTTTTTTTTTTTTTTGAGACTGTTTCATTCTTTTTGCCCAGGCTAGAGTGCAATGACAAAATCTTGACTCACTGCAACCTCTACCTCCTGGGTTCAAGCAACTCTCCTGCCTTAGCCTCCCGAGTAGCTGGGATTATTGGCATCTACCACCACACTCTGTTAATTTTTTGTATTTTTAGTAGAGATGGGGTTTTACCATGTTGTCCAGGCTGGTCTGGAACTCCTGACCTCAGGTGATCCACCTGCTTCAGCCTCCCAAAGTGCTGGGATTACAGGCGTGAGCCACCATGCCTAGCCGGTTTTTACATCTTTAAATGGTTAAAAAAATAGTATTTTGTGATGCATGAACATTATATGTAATTTGTATTTCAGCATCTATAAATAAAGGTTTTTTTGGAACACAGCCATGCTAATTCATTTACATATTGTCTGTGGCCACTTTTGCACTAAAATGGCAGAGTTGAATAGTTATGACAGGGACTGCATAGCCCACAGTGTCTAAAATTTATACTATTTGGCCCTTTACAGATAAAGTTTAGGCTGGACATGGTGGCTCATGCCTGTAATCCCAGCTCTTTGGGAGGCTGAAGCAGGTGGATCATGAGGTCAGAAGTTCAAGACCAGCCTGGCCAACATAGTGAAACCCTGTCTCTACTAAAAATACAAAAATAGCTGGGCGTGGTGGCGGGCACCTGTAGTCCCAGCTATTTGGGAGGCTGAGGCAGGAGAATTGCTTGAACCTGGGAGTGGGAGGTTGCAGTGAGCCGAGATTGTGCCACTGCACTCCAGCCTGGGCTACACAGCGAGATTCTGTCTCAAAAAATAAAAGAAAATGTTTAACTGATTCCTGAGTTAAAGCACACTATATCATCTCTGTTAAAGTTCTTAAATACCAAGAAATTGTCTTAATGTTGGTTTTGTTTATTTCAGGTGAAAGACAAATCTGATTGATGGTATATTGAAATTGTCTTGGCTATACAGCCATGAACAGATTGTATAACTTTGAGAAGCCTCAGTTTTCTCATCTGAAAAATTATTACAATGATTTTAATGATAGAATTATTTTAATGATAATGCTGTTATTATAAGGCTGAGAAGATTAGATAGTATTTAGCTCAGTAATTGACAGTGTATTAATACTCGTAATAATGAAAGTTTCCACTTTGTAGCAATGTTCTTATGTTTACATGTATACAACTTTACATTGATAGGTGTGCTTTAAATCTGTTTTATAATGAATAGTGTACACACAGTTTATTTAGGTGAGATTTCCTAGGTTTTGCAGTTATTAACTTTGTAATACATCATACCAAATTTCATTTTAATCATGTAATTGTGTAATTTCTATTGGAAAGGAATTAGGCATTATTTGTATTTTTAAAATGATCCAAAAGCCTTACTTTTTGCATAAATAATGCTATTTTTATTGATTAGCTAAACTGTCTAGCTAACTACTAGATCATTGTTCATAAAAATGTGAAATTACTTTTAGTTTGAAAGCCTCTGGCTACTAAGGTCATTTTAAATTTTTTCTTCTGAATTATATTTTATTGGATATTTCTTTTTTGTTGTTGTTGTTGTAGGGTAACTAAATTGGGATCACTGCAAATGGTCTTCATCTAAAGGAAATTATAATTTCTAGTAAAACTTGTCATACTGCTCTGTGAAGAAAGCTGAATGCAATAAGGCAAATTGAGATAGAAAAGGGTCAAAGTTCCCTCCCTTCACATAGTATGGCATAATGAGACTGTGCCGGAGAACTTACAAGAATGCCTTCCAAGGGTCTGAAAAGGGGGGAGAAATAATACTTCCAGCTTTTGTTTTGGATTTTTTTCTTTCCTCAAATTTGATGAGAGCTCACCAGTTTTCAGAGAAAATCTTTTGTATACTTTCCATGTCTCTAGAGGCTTCTGTAGATACTCTGTTTGATTTCTTTCTTTTTCACTTTGCTTCTTTTTGATTTATTTCTCAACTATGAAATACTTTTATGTACCTAGCTTGGTACTAATCTGTGAAAGTAGAAAAGAAACATGAGTATAACACTTAATACAGTGTATTGAAGAAAATGAGTGTTGAATTCATGTTCTGAAAAAAGAGCCCTATTCTCTTTTTACACAAAGCCTGCAAGCTGATAAAGAATATCTGAACAAATACAGTATGAGAGACTTAACCAGTAAATAGTGAAGTGTTAAATTTTGAGGTGTACAGAATTAGAAAATAAGGTACGCATAAACAGGGGTTTATTGTGTGATAGGGACTTGAATAGGCAAGGGTGGCTTGAGGGTTGGTGGAATATTCAGAGTTACTGAATTTAAACAAAGATTCTAATTAGATAGATTAGACTGGCAGATTTAAAGACCATGGTAATAGATGGTAATTTAAATCAAAGAAGCACATCTAGTAAAATATAAGAAGCAGAAATTTTGTGTACACCTCACTCTCTACCATTATGGTCATACCCTAAATCTTATCACTAGAAAAACTGTAATTTCAGAATACTAATTTACACTTTTGATTCTCCAACTATAATCTTTTATCTTTCCAGCTCATTTGCTCAAATATCTGATCTCTAAGAGTTTTACGTAACCCAGAGCTCTAATCTGTTGACTTTTATTTTCTCTCATTCATCTCTTCCTCCTCCTCTTTTATTAGTATAGAATCTGTTGTCCATGATTACACATTCTTGCAGATACCTGAGATGTCTTTATCTTGCTTTAAATTTTTCCATCACACCCAAGGGACAAAGCTCTTACTCTGGATGACCTTTATTGAGCAACTGAATGACGTTGGAGGATAAATTCATTTAGTAGATATCACTAAAAAAATGGTGACAGTGGATATCCTTGTCTTTTTTTTTTTTTTGTCTTGTTTTCTGATCATAGGAGAAAAGCATTTATTCTTTTACCTTTAAGCATTTTGTTAGCTATGGGTTTCTGTAGATGCTTTTTATCAGGTTGAAAAAATTCTCTTATATTCTAGTATGCTGAGAATTTTTTGTCCAGTATGAATGTTTGAGTTTATGAAATGCTTTTTCTTTCTGTTGAGATGGCTGCAAGGTTTGTCTCTCTTAGTTTATTAATAGTTGAATTATATTGAATAATGTTCGAATATTAAACCAACCTTGCATTCCTGTGATTGACCTTACTTGGTCATGATATATTATTATTATCTTTTTCATATATTGTTGGATTTGATTTGCTAAAGGGTTGTTTAGAACTTCTGCATCTATGTTCATGAAACATATTAGGCTGCTTTTTCCATTTCTTGTAATGTTTTTTATCTGGTTTTGGTATTAAGTACTAGCCACATAGAATTTTGAAATCAGGAAGGATTTTCTCCTTTTCAGTTTTTTTGGAAGAGTTTGTATAAAATTGATATTTTTTTTATATGCTTGGTAATATTCATCAGTTAAGGCACCTTGACTTGGAATTTTCTTTATGGCACGTTTTTAAAGTATAAATTCACTTTCTTTAATAGATACAGATAATACTATTTAGGTTTTCTATTTCTTATTGAGTAAGTTTTGGTAATTTGTGTCTATGGTAAGCTGAATAATGATCCCCTAGGAGATATCCGTGCCTTAATCCCAGGAACTAATGAATATGTTATATTACTTGGTAAAAGGGACTTTGTAGATATGAGTAAATTGAGCATCTTGATATGGAGAGATGATCCTATATTATCTGTGTGGGCCCAGTGTAATCATAAGGGTCTTTATTAAGGGGAAGGAGGAGGATCAACGTCATTTGTAGGAGATGAGATGATGGAAGCAAAAGGTTAGAGTTAACGTAAAAAAGAGGCCATGAGTCAAGGAATCCTAGAAACTAGAAAAGGCAAGGCAACGGGTTCTCCTCCAGAGCCTCCAGAAAAACCATTTCTTCTTACACCTTGATTTTAGTCCAGTGAAACTGGTTTTGGATCTCTAGCCTGTAATATGATAGTAAGTTCATGTTTTTTTTAAGCAGTGAGTTTAGTGGTAATTGGTTATAGCAGCAGTAGGAAACGAATACTTTCCTATGAAAGTATTAGGAAGGTAATGTCTTTCAAGGAATTCATTCATTTCTTCTATGTTGTCTAATTTATAGGCATAAAGTTGTTGAAGTATTCTTTTATCTTTTTGCTGTATAGTAATGTTGCTTTTCCATTCCTATCAGCCTGCTTGGAAATTTATCAATTCTACTGATTCTCAAAGTACAGTTTTTGGTTTCATTGATTTTCCTGTGGTTTTGCATGTTCCTTTGATTTCTATTTTGGTTTTTATTTCCTGACTTGTGCTTACTTTTGAGTTTCGTGTGCTCTTTTTTTCTTATCTTTTACATTGAAAGCTAAGGTCATTGATTTGAGGCATTTCTGTTCTACTGTGGACATTTATTGCTATAAATTTCCCCCTAAATACGGTTTTAATGATAGCCTGCTAATTCTGATATATTGTATTTTCATTCAGTTTGAAATACCTTCTGATTTCCCTTTTGATTTTTCTTTGATCCATGGGTTATTTAGAAGCTTGTTATTTAGTTTCCAAATATTTGGGGAGTTTCTAAAGGTTTTTACTGATTTAAGTTTAGGTCCATAGTTGATTTGATTAGTATTAGCATAATATATTTTTTCTGTTGTTTTATTTTTAGCCTATTTCTATCTTTATTTTTAAAGTGCATTTCTTGTAGGCAGCGTGTATTGTGTCTGCTTTTTTTTTTTTTTGAGACGAAGTCTTGCTCTGTTGCCCAGGCTGGAGTGCAGTGGCATGATCTCGGCTCACTGCAACCTCTGCCTCTGGGTCCAAGCAATTCTCCTGCCTTAGCCTCCTGAGTAGCTGGGACTACAGGCGCCCACCATCACACCTGGCTAATTTTTGTATTTTTAGTAGAGACAGGGTTTCACCCTATTGGTCAGGCTGGTCTTGAACTCCTGACCTTGCTGCCTGCCTTGGTCTTTCAAAGTGCTGGGATTATAGGCGTGAGCCATTGCACCCAGCTGCTTTTTTTTTTTTTTTTTTTTAAATATACAGTCTACCCTTCTCTACCTTTTAATTGAGGGTTTTAGATCCTCTATATTTAATGTGTTTTAAAATATCATCTTACTATTTATTTTCTATTTGTCTAATTTTTTATTCTGTTCTCCCTCCTTTGCTTCCTTCTCTTAGATTAATGGGCATTTTTTTATATTCCATTTCATCTTCTTGTTGGCTTAGCTCCTTATCAGCTAGAACTCCATTTTGTTTTAGTGGTTTTTATAAGGTTTATATTATACATGTAATATACTTATCATAGTCTTTTAGTGATGCATCACTTTCTACATAGTATAAAAACCTTCCATTTCTTCTCTCCCTAACCTTTGTGCTGTTTGTTATACACTTACTGTTACATATGTTATAGACCCAACACACACTACTTTGTTTTAGTTTAAATATTTAATTATCTTTTAGATAAATTTAAAAATAATATATAGTATCATTGTCTTATCACTCATTTTCTTCTTCTCCTTCTTCCTTCTTTCTTCTTCTTCTTCTGAACAGAGATAGGGTCTCGCTATGTTGCCCAGACTGGTCTGGAACTGCTAGTTTCAAGCTGCCCTCCTGCCTCGACCTCCCAAAGTGCTGGGATTACAGGTGTGAGCCACTGCTCCTGGCTTCCTGGATACTTGCATTTTTTCTGAAGATAATTCTGTTGTCATACTTATCTTTGTTCTTCTGTATGTAACCTGTCTTTTGTTATTTGGCTGCCTTTTCACATTTTCTTTTTAAAGTCACTGATTTTGGAAGGTTTTGATTATGATGTCCCTTGACGTAGTTTCCTTTTTTTACGTTTCTTGTACCTTTAGTTTATTGAGCTTCTTGGGTATGTAGTTTATCAAAATTGCAAACATTTTGGTCTTTTTTGTTTTGTTTTGTTTTACATATTTCTGTCTTTTCCTCTCTCTCTTGTCCTTCAGGAACTTTAATTAAATATATATGTCTTTCCTTGAGGTTGGTCCACAGATCACTGCTCTGTCAAATTTTTTTTTCTCTCTTTCATTTTGGATACTTTTTATTGCTGTATCCTCAAGTTCACTCATCTTTTCTTCTGGCATGTAAAATCTGCTGTTTATCTCATGCAAAGTATATTTCATCTAGACATTGTAGTCTGATTCGGGTCTTTTTTATATTTTTTAAGTGACTAGTTTTGCACACATGTAATATAGTTACACCACTTATTTTAATATCCTTGTTTATTAATTCAAATGTTTATGTCAGTTCTTTGTTCATTTTGATTGTTCCCATTATAGATTGTACTAATCTGTTTCTGGGCATGCCTGGTAACTTTTGATTGTTGAATTTTACCTTCTGCTGTCCTGGACGTTTTGTATTCCTTAAATATTCTTGAACCTTGTTGTGGGATGCAGTTAAGTTACTTCAAAAAAGTGAATCTTTTGAGTCTTTGTTTCAATGATTGCTGAATAGGATTGGAGCTATTCTCAGTCTATCTGACTAAATTATTCCTCACTACTGAGGCGAGACCCTTGTGTGTACTCTATCCAGTGCTCTGCTCGTCATGAGAATTTAAAATTTTGATGGGTGGGAACAGACACAATTTCCTGTCCTCTGAGCACCTAGCAGTATTACTTTGAATCCTTTCTGATGATTATTTTTTCCTAGCCTTGGGTAGTTTCCTCATATTCCTGCACTGATATATATTTAGCTGTATACTTGAGGGAGGCTTCTGCAGATCTCTGGAGTTTCCTCTGTGCAGCTTTCTCTCCTCTGGTTGTCACTCCTTTGAATTCTAGCCATGATGGTCTTCCTGGACTCTTAGCTTTAACTCCTCAACTAAAGTCTGTTGGGCTCTGTCTGGGTTCTGCCTTCTTACATTGCCTGAAACTGTCGAGGCTGTAAGCTGGGGCAAGTATTGGATTCACCTCATTTGTTTCCTGTCTTTCCATCGTGGTAGGATATGATCTTTCCATATTGGTAGGATATGGAAGCACAAGGTCACCTTTAGTTTTCAGGTGGTAAGCCTTTTTTTTTTTTTTTTTTTTTTTTTTTTTGCTTCCGTCTTATTTAACGTCTAAGCAGCAATTGACATTTCTTTTAGATTTTTTCCCTTCTATTTGAAACGTATTTCAGTTGGTTTCTATGGTACCGTTGTCTTTTGTTTTTCTTCCTACTTCATTGACCACTGCTTCTAAACCTACTTATGGGACTTTTTCCTCTGTAGGACCTGTAAATAGACCTCAGGACTCAGTCCTAAACTTTTTCTCTTTATAACCTATACACTGTCCTTAAAACAATCTCATTTGAGTTCTATTGATTTAGATGTCAGCTGTAGTGGAGACCAATCCTTCTGTATCTCCATGCCTGTTAAGTATTGTCAGCTGGAAGTTTCATAGTCATCTCCAACATAATGTGTTCCCCCAAATTGAGCCTTTCCAAATCTTTTCATCCTCTAGTGTTACTCTGTCTAGGTTAAATGACATTCTAACCATGCACAAGTGCAAGCCATAAATCTGGGAGTCATACTTGACAGTCTTTTTGTTTAGCACCCTACATCCAGACTACCAGTGAATACTGTGTTTTGCGTCTGTCACTAAAAGTAAATCACTTGTTTGTGTACTTCTCCATGCCCACTGTTGCTACCTTGACCAGGATTTTATCGTTGCTTTCTAAGACCACTGTAATAGTCTCCTTACTTACTTCTCTGCCTCTGCTCTTGAGTCCTTTATGTAATCTATTCCCTTCACAAGAGCCGAGAGGCCTTTAAAAATTGTATATTTGAACTTCCAGTTTGAACATCATTGAATAATTTTGTCTTCACCATCTCTTCCTGGAAATTATTTAAAATACTCAAAAAACTAGGAGGACTAAACAGCCTCATTCTTTGAAAGTTCAGTTATTGACAAGTTTAGGAAACATTATCTGCAAACTCAGCAATACATATAAAGGCTGCCAAATGCAGCTGGGACATTGGGCAGAAGCTGCTTGGGAGGAAGTGAAGATAAATAGAGATAGGGACCAGAGGGCTCAGAATAGCAGATCTCAGAAAGCTCTAGCAAAAATATATTTGTTGAAGGTTTAGGGTGGACCCAGAATTGTTTTGCAACAGTTCTACAACTCACTGTAGCTGGGTTATGCAGAGATGGGAGAAAAATATTTCATGGATGGGATTGGTTCAGAGAAGCAGATCAGGCAGGCTGTTCAGTAATTCTGTAAACCAATAGCATGTATCCACAGCAGTCTGTCTCTGTGGCAGCAAAGGACAGAGCCATTCCATTATGAGACTAATTAATTTGAAATGCTACCCTGGCTTTCTTTCATCTGCCATCTTTTTATAGGAGCTTATGCAAGTTACTGATCAAGGAAAATTTAGCTCATTCAATGAGTAATTAAAAGGTACTGTAAAAAAAAGAAGGAGAAAAAGAGAGGATTAACAAAGAGTTGTTACCAAAAATAACATTTTTAGGAAGCAAGTGAAAATTCTCATGAAATATTTCACTACAAATTGAAAAAAAAACAAAACTGATGATGCAGTTACGTCTTTGAAGATCGTACAGCAGAAACAGATAAACTGAGAGATGATATTGTGAGTCACCAGGAAGAGGTGAAATGTGAACTGGCAATACTTAAAACAGAAGAGAAAATATCACAGAAAGGACAATTAAATTACAAGGAGTACAAAAATAGTAGGTACTATAAAAGCACAGTAAAACACGTGAAGAATAGTAATGGAGAAAGTGAACACAATTTAATGGATATAAACAAATTATTAACAATGATTAGAGATTAAAGGTTAGATGTGGAAGACTGGCAGAAGAAGTTCATTATACTTGTAACCGTAATTTCCAAGGAAGGAAATGGAAATAGTGGAATAGAACGTATTATTTAAAAAGGTATGTTTTTAGAAACATATCAAAAAAACTTTTGGTTGAGTGCGGGGAGGGAGAAGGAAGAATGATGACTTAAACCACACAGGCTGTGTCAGGGAAAATTGAGCAGATTAGGACATTGCTAATCTATGGACATATTCTAGAACAAAAGTTTTGGACCTTAAAGATAGTCTTTTGGGTAGCTAGGTAAAAAGATAAAATTATTTATATGGGGCAAAAATAATCAGGCTACTACTTTTTTTTTTTTTTTTAAATTGAGTTTTGCGACCGGGCATGGTGGCTCACACCTGTAATCCAAGCACTTTGGAGGCCAAGATGGGCGGATCACCTGAGGTTGGGAGTTCAAGACCAGCCTGACCAACATGGTGAAACCCTGTCTTTAAAAAAAAAAAAAAGAAAAAAAATTGAGTTTTGCTCTTTCGCCTAGGCTGGAGTGCAATTATATGATCTCAGTTCACTGCAACCTCTGCCTTCCAGTTTCAAGCGATTCTTCTGCCTCCGCTTCCCAACTAGCTAGGATTACAGGCGCCCACCACCACTCCCAGCTAATTTTTGTATTTTTAGTAGAGACAGGGTTTCACCATGTTGGCCAGGCTAGTCTCGAACCTCTGACTTCGTGATATGCCCGCTTTGGCCTCCCAAAGTGCTGGGATTGTGGGCATGACCCACATCTAAGTTGATCTCATAGAAGTAGACAGTGAAATAGTGGTTATGGGGGCTTGGAGAGGGTTGTTGTTCTCCCTGTTTATAAAGTAATTTGTCAGAGTCTGTTTCTGTCCTCTGTTATGGTGTTTTTACATTGTCTTTTGTTCATGGTGTTCCTGATGTGGACTATTTGATCACTCCTACAATATAGTAATTGATTTAATTCTGTATAAATATATATTTTGGTTCGGATAAAAAGTTGGCTGGGCTAGGTAGCTCACCCCTGTAATCCCAGTACTTTTGGAGGCCAAGGTGGGTGGATTACCTGAGGTCAGGAGTTCAAGACCAGCCTGGCCAACATGGTGAAACCCTGTCTCTACTAAAAATACAAAAATTAGTTGAGCATGATGGTGGGCGCCTGTCATCCAGCTACTTAGGAGGCTGAGGCAGGAGAATCGCTTGAACCTGGGAGGCGGAGGTTGCAGTGAGCTGAGATCACACCACTGTCTTCCAGTCTGGGTGGCAGAGCAAGACTCCATCTCAAAAAAAAAAGAAAAAAAGAAAAAAAGGCCAGGTGTGGTGGCTCATGCTCGTAATCCCAGCACTTTGGGAGGCTGAGGTGTGCAAATCATTTGAGGTCCGGAGTTTGAGACCAGCCTAGCCAACATGGTGAAACACTGTCTCTAATACAAAACTTAGCCGGGCGTGGTGGTGTGTGCCTGTAACCCCAGCTACTCTGGAGGCTGAGGCATAAGAATCCCTTGAACGTGGGAGGTAGAGGTTGCTGTGAGCCAAGATCGCACCACTGTACTCCAGCCTGGGCGACAGAACAAGAGCCTTTCTCAAAAAAGAAAAAGAAAAGGTATAGTGCGCTTAATGTGTATAGCAATGCATTAGTTTAGATATAGGCTAAGCTGATGTAATAGATACCTCAGAATACAATGGCTAAATATTGAAATTTATTTCTATTTTATTAACCTAATGGTGATTGTTCAAGGGTGGCAGAATGGCTGAGTCTGTGACTTCTATCTCTGGGTGCAAGGCATTTTTTCTCATTCTCACCATATCATAGCCAGTGGGAATGTGGAAAGGATGCACATCTTATTCTTAAAAGCAAAACTTGCAAGGTGGCTTACATCTCATCTGCCTGCATCTCACTGACCAGGACTTGGATACATGGCTATACCTAGTGTGGTAGTCATAAGGACTGGTCACAGAGAGTTTAGTTCTCCTTTTGGGCACCTGGCAGGGTTGTATTATATTTTCTTTGAGGTTAATCTGTGGCTGTGTGACTTGCTTTACCCAGTGAAATGAGCTGAAGTGATATTTGTCATTTCCAGGTGAGAGCTTTAAGAGCTAGTGCACCATTTGCCACATCTCTCTCTTTTTCCTCTTGCTGTTGGGAACATGAAAACATCTCTGACAGGCTAGGTCGTTGAATGAGTAGAGTCTCCTACTGACTTGTACTGTACATGTAATGTGAGTAGGAATTACACTTCCATTGTGTTGAATAAGCCAAGGGGATTCTGGAGTTGTTCATTTTGGCAGTATAACCTATCCCAGAAGTTCTTGAGGTGTTAGCTGTGGACTTTAGAGGTATGAGGTCACAGCCATTTTCATAGTAAGTAGCACTGAGAGATGATTTGCTTTATTCACACTCATTTGCTCATGAGTATAAAGTGCTGTTTTCCAGAGGCCTCATGATGTGTGATACTGTAACAGATTGAATGCAGAAATAGGTGTTGAGACTCTGTTTTCTTTTTTTTCTTTTCTTTCTTTTTTTTTTTTTTTTGAGACGGAGTTTCGCTCTTGTTACCCAGGCTGGAGTGCAATGGCGCGATCTCGGCTCACTGCAACCTCCGCCTCCTGGGTTCAGGCAATTCTCCTGCCTCAGCCTCCTGAGTAGCTGGGATTATAGGCACGCGCCACCATGCCCAGCTAATTTTTTGTATTTTTAGTAGAGATGGGGTTTCATCATGTTGACCAGGATGGTCTCGATCTCTTGACCTCGTGATCCACCTGCCTCGGCCTCCCAAAGTGCTGGGATTACAGGCGTGAGCCACCACGCCCGGCCCCGAGACTCTGTTTTCTACTGAACGAAACATTAAAGAGATTTATGATAATGTAAAACACTGCTGCTCTTCTAATTTTTTTTTTCTTTGGTAAAATACAGATAGCATTCATAAAAATGCTATGTAATGAATTTATTTTTTTAAGTGATTTTTTTGAGACGGAGTCTCACTTTGTTGCCCAGCCTGGAGTGCAGTGGCATGATCTTCGCTCACTGCAACCTCCACCTTCTGCGTTCAAGTGATTCTCCTGCTTCAGCCTCCCAAGTAGCTGGGACTACAGGTGTGCGCCACCACGCCTGGCTAATTTTTGTATTTTTTAGTAGAAATGGGGTTTCACTGTATTGGACAGGCTGGTCTTGAACTCCTGACCTCGTGATCCACCTGCCTTGTCCTCCCAAAGTGCTGGGATTACAAGCGTGAACCACCGCGTCGGCCTATTTTAAGTGATTTAATGATGAATGAATACTTTAAAATTTGTTCAGTTTTACTTTGTATTATGGTAAAAAAATCCATTCCACATAGGCAAACAAAGTTACGTGTTTAATAGTTGGAGAGAAACAGTAACAATGTAATTAAAGCCAGAATCGTGGTTATAATTGAGCAGAAATTTCTGAAAGATAAGGTGCATTTTGAAAATAAAGCCATATTGTTTGAAATTGTCTTACTACCATGCATCCTGTGTAATTCTAAAACTTTTGCATATTTTTATGGATTTTTTTTGCTTTTTTTTTTTTTTTTACCTTATTTGTGAGGAAGTCTATTACCTGCATTTGATTTACATTTTAAGGTGAAAAAGTTAATGTAATTTATTTATAATGTAAAGATAGGTTTTATATCCCTTTCCCTTCCTTAGGGAATTGTTTCAAAGGCAGTATCTGCATATCATTGGGACTTTTGCAATATTCAAGAAAATTTACATTTTTAGGAAAATATCTCCAAGATTGAATATAACCTCAGAGAACAAAAAGCAGCATGAAACCAATACAATGAAACAAATATTTGAGTGATAATGCTTTTAAAATGTTTATTTGGGCTGGGCATGGTGGCACGTGCCTATGGTTTCAACTGTTTGGGAGACTGATGTGGGAGAATCACTTGAGTCCAGAAGTTTGATAATCCTGGGCAACATATAGTTAGACCCTGTCTCTTAAAACTAAATAAATAAATGAAATTATTAAAAAAAAAGTATTTGAAGTTAACTTGATTTGATGTGTTTCACATTGATCATTTTTTTCAATTCCTTAATTTTCTCAATGTTACATACATGACATTAACAATTACAAACGGAACCTCCCAAAGTTGGTCTCAGCCTTATTTTGATGCATCTAAAAATAGAATTAGGTGGGGAAGATACATTTACTCCTCTAAGTGTCTTTATTTAACATTCTTCTGCTTTTCAGTGTAGTATCTCAAATTGCTCATGTATAGCTTTTTTTCCCCTTTCATTTGAGTCCCACCACTCAGATTTTCCAAAGCTAAAAGGTAGTGAAATGCTAGAGCTGCCCTCTGGTGTTCACCCTCTGTCTCTCAACATTGGTGTCAGCCAACAGTCTTACAAATTTTAGAGCTAAGGAGTGGCTTATAATATAATTTTGTTTAATTTTCCTTCCATAGATAAAAATAAATTGATTCAACTGTTTATTTCCATTTAATTCCTTTCAAAAAATTCATCTGTTCATCTATCATTTGGAAAAAGTATGATTCTCACAAAGGAATCACTGAGATGCAAGTTGTTTTTCTTTGTAAATTTAACTTAATTGGTGTAATTAATTTAAATTAGTCAGAGTTACTGACAAAGCAAACTCTCAATTTTGGGACCTGTGTTCTATTCAGTGTGTCTTGTTTGTTTGTGGATTGTTGTATATTGAATTTCTTGAATAGATGTTTCATTAGCTGCTGAAAAAGAAAAAGACCTTTTAAAAGAAAAATAATGAAAACCGGTCAGTTATTAAATCTTAGAATGTTGGTTTCTGTGAATGCAAATTTCTCTCAAATCTGGGTTACAGAAATTTTTAAAAAGATGTGTTTGCTCTCTAGTATACAGATTGTGGTGACTTATATGCCATTTCTCACCAAAAAGAACCAGATCAAGATTACTAAATATACAAGATGAGCCTAAAACAGCCATTCTCAAACTTTTTGGCTTTAGAATCTTTTTCTGTTATAAATCAATGATACTCGAAAAAGCTTTTGTTCATGTGGATTATTTTATCTGTTGATATTTATCATATAACAAATTAAAACCCATAATTTATCATATTACAAATATTTATGAATTCATTTAAGAAAATAAACCCATTGCATAACATATAATGTCTTTGCATTAAAAATAACTATATTTTCCTAAACAAAATATATTTGGTAAGAAGAGTGGCATATTTTATTACAGTTTTGCAGATATTATTACTGTCTGGCTTAATAGAAAACAGCTAGATTCTCTGCTTCTGAGTTTACATGTTATATGTAAATATATATACATGTACACATTTCTGTGTGTGTGCGTTGTATTGTTGAAGAAGACATATCTGGGTTTATATAGAAATATATAGTAAAGGAAGAGGTACTTTAGTACCCTTTTTAGATTATTGTCCTTTGATTTATGGTGGAAGAAAATAAAATTGTGTGTTCACTATTTGGAGAAAAACAAAAGTGTGATCAAAGCAAAAGTAATATTTGGAGAAAAACAGTAAAAGTGTGATCAAAGCAAAAGAACAAACAGTTTTAAATGAAAATCTGCTTTGGAAATAAAACCATATTATTTGGAATTCAAATTGAAATGTATATTCCTTGATATTACACTAAAACTTGATAAGTGGTAGTGTCTCAAAGGTTAGTTTCAATGTGAAATCCAAAATCATATTAGTGAACTTTTATATACTCTGTTATATTAAAATCCCTTGGTCTATCTTGCACTTAAAATAGTTCTTTTACCCAGGTCTGATTTTTTTTTTTTTTTTGGAGACGTAGTTTCGCTCTTGTTACCCAGGCTGGAGTGCAATGGCGCGATCTCGGCTCACCGTAACCTCCACCTCCTGGGTTCAGGCAATTCTCCTGCCTCAGCCTCCTGAGTAGCTGGGATTACAGGGACGCACCACCATGCCCAGCTAATTTTTTGTATTTTTAGTAGAGACGGGGTTTCACCATATTGACCAGGATGGTCTCGATCCCTTGACCTCGTGATCCACCTGCCTCGGCCTCCCAAAATGCTGGGATTACAGGCGTGAGCCACCACGCCTGACCAGGTCTGATTTTGTAATACCATGCATTGATCATTGGGAAAGTACTGATTTAGTTATGTAAATCTTAGAAATATTGATTATACCTTTTTTTTTTTATATGGAGTCTTGCTCTGTTACCCATGCTGGAGTCTAGTGGCACAATCTCGGCTCACTACAGCCTCTGCCTTTTGAGTTAAGCAATTCTTCTGCTCTAGCCTCCTGAGTAGCTGGGATTACAGAGGTGCGCCACCACGCCTGGCTAATTTTGGTATTTTTAGTAGAGATGAGGTTTTACCATGTTGACCAGTCTGGTCTCAAACTCTTGACCTCAAGTGGTCTGCCCACCTTGGCCTCCCAAAATGTTGGAATTACCGGCATGAGCTACCGTGCCTTGCTGGATTGATACTTTCTTACACAATATTAAAAAATTATATTTGTTAATATCACCATTGATTTTATGAGAAAATTCTTTAAGTATTGAGACACTGTCAAGGTCATGATAGTAGATCAGTGTTTTCCAAAATTCTGATTTTTGCTTGAAAGCTCAAATTTTATCAGCAACAAATCTATTGTTTTGTTTGAAGTGACAGGTTGACTTTGCTGATCTCCATGAAAATGTCTGGCAAAGGCCGGGCGTGGTGCCTGAAGTCTGTAATCTCAGCACTTTGGGAGGCCAAGTTGGGTAGATCACTTGAGGTCACAAGTTGGAGAGCAGCCGGGCCAACATGGTGAAACCCCATCTCTACTAAAACCACAAAAATTAGCTGGGCATAATGGCTCATGCCTGTAATCCCAGCTACTAGGGAGGCTGAGTCAGGAGAATCGCTTGAACCTGGGAGGCAGAGGTTGCAGTGAGCCGAGATTGCGCCACTGCACTCCGGCCTGGGCAATAGAGCAAGACTCCATCTCAAACAAACAAAAAAAAAGAAAGAAAGAAAGAAAGAAAAGAAAGTGTCTGGCAAAATATCCCAGTCTGAATAATCATCATCATTTGTCCATCATTTTTTTTTAAGTAAAAATGATGTTCTGTGGAAAAAGTGGCTAGTTTAGCTTGTGATTCAGACGGATGTATTTTCTCCCACAATAACCATCATATTTCAATGTGCGGCAGAAATATTTTTATGCACACAGACTATTAAGATAATGTATACTCATGGGTAAAGCTGGCATTCTCTTTCAACTACAAGTGCATGGTGGTGAAAAATGCACTAACTACTAGAACAGTTTGTGTCACTACTTTTTGCTGCAATGCCAACTTTTTACCCATCATTGCCTTTGGACCATCAGTACAAATGTCAACACAGTGTCAAAGGTAAATAATGTCTTAGTATTTTTATAAAAATTGTCTTTGACCTTGCACAATTTCTGAAAGGGTCTCAGGTACTCTTAGCATTTTATTAAAAAAAATTTTTTTTTAGTAGCTGTTTTATTTTCTGTGGTAACAAACATTTAAGAACCAGATAAAACAAGGGGCCCTTGAGCACCCAAGGGCCAGTACAGGCGGATCATGAGGCCCTCACAGGTAAGTAGCAACTGTGGGAATTCCTGCCCTGGGGAAGGATGGATGCACTATGTAGGAGGAGATGCAAGGTTAGACCTTACCCCATTTTCCCAGGCCAGGCTTAGCAGAAGACGGGGGCCCAAAGTGCTGCATGGTCTGCACAACCAAGGAAAGCTAGTCGAGAAAGTTGATGACAGAGATTCGGAGCAGGCGACTATCTTAAGCTTTCCAGGGAATGGCCAGGATCCTGCCGCTAACTGTGAGATCCTTCCCAACCACCCTTTGGTGGGGCTCGGCATCTGGAGCCAGGGACTCATGGGTGATTTCTGCCTCCAAGGGGGATGGGAAAGTCACGCTAAGGGTGAATATGTGCGGCTGCATTTCTGGTCCCCCGATACAGCATCTCTGCCGGGACTTGGCGCATGCAGTGCCCGTGTGACACAGGGAGCTCTACCAGCTGGAGCTGCCACTATTCCCACGCCCGGGTGTAGCCGTGACCACCCTGGCCATCCCTGCTGTCGGCGCATTGGCTTGCTTCTGTATCCTGGTCCTGCATGTCCTTATCCTTGGCATTTTTTAGACCACACTTTGAGAACTACTGGTCAGTAATAAGAGCCTTGTCAGATTCGAAAGCCAATATGCTATCTCTCAGATATTAGGATTGTATCAGAAGGGCTCAGAAGCCAACTTGAAGAGGCTGCTATTGAAAAAAATTGGACAGTTGGAGCATTAATAACTGCAGCAGATAAAATATGTCAAATATCTTTAAATATGTGAGTTCATATTGATAGATGAAATCAAAATACTTCATTGGTCACCTGTGAAGGCTAAGATATGAACTCATTCTTCTGAAAACTGGCAAATACAAGTAAATTAAAAATCCAGCATTTTTTTGCTTTTATGAATTATACTTCTATATACCAAATGTGGAATGTTTATGAAATTGTCCATAATTCTCTTTATGAAGAAGAAATGGAATGACAGAGTATCACTGTTTAACAACCCTTAATGAAGTGATGAATCTAGGCAATGGTGTTCAATGTCTTATATTATAAAAGATAACCAGATACTACTTGCCTCTGCAATATTAGAAGAAAATCTGTAAAAATTTAAACATATAAACTTATGTTTATCTCTCTAGAAGTTTTTAATTTTAAAATTATGAAATGCTTATGAAAACTAAAATGAGTTATAATATAATGAACACCTGTTTTACTGATCACCCAAGAAATGAAAAATTAAAAATACAACATGGACTATAATCTAGTAACATTTTTCTCTTTCATCCCTGTAGGTCATTCCTATTCTGAATTTCATATTCAATATTTCCATGAATGTATATGTGTGTATATATATGTATGTATGCATTTATATATACACACAATAATATATTGTTTTAAATTTGCATATTTAAAACTTTATGTTAATTATATACTGTACATACTTTTTAGGTTTTTTTATTTCAAGATTTATACATAATGACATTTATTTTAATTTCTGTACTATGTTGGCTAGCGGAAAAATTGGTAAATATTCTGTACACTTATTTTTAAATGGTATGTTTGCTAGTCATTTTTTGTGTTGTTATAAAGAAATACCTGAGGCTGACCAGTTTATAAAGAAAAGAGGTTTAATTGGCTCCTGGTTCTGCAGGCTGTACAAGAAGCACAGCACTGATAAAGCCTCAGAGAGCTTACAATCATAGTGGAAGGTGAAGGGGGTGCTGGTGTGTCACATGGTGATAGCAGGAATGAGAGAGAGAGAGAGAGAGAGAGACAGAGAGAGGAGGTGCCACACTCTTTTAAACAACCGGACCTCATGTGAACTCAGAGTGAGAACTGACTCATTACCATGGGGAAGGTACTAAGCCATTAATGAGCAATCTGTGTCCATGATCCGAACACCTCCCACTAGTCCCCACCTTCAACATTGGGGATTATATTTCAACATGAGATTTGGAGGGGACAAACATTTAAATTATATCTATATATTAGTTATGTTTTCAAATAATAGTCTCAATATATATATTTTTTCAGCCTTTAGTCACCTTTTATGGTAAAGTACCTACAAATTTAAAGCATTGGATTCAATTGTCAATCCAAAAAAAAGTATAGTAAATACAATGTTTTCCATATGTTTTCAGTTTTTTTGTTCATTTTGAAGCATAGTTATGTATTACCTATTCTGTGTTAGCTACTGTTCTAAGTATTGAGTGTATAGAATAAGATATACAAAGTCTTTACCTTTGTGAAACTTACATAATTTCAAATATTGATAAATTGTATAAATACATTTTGCTATTGGAAGTGGAAGGGCTAGTGGAAGTAGGCACTATATTTTGGTTGCAACTTGAAATGAGAAGGAGCCAGCCTAGTGAAAAGCTTGAAGAATAGTCCTCCATATGGAGAGGATGGCAAATATGAAGACTAGGAGGTCAGAGAGAAAACTCGCTGTATTCAAGGAACTGATAAAGGCCACTGTGGCTGAATCCTAGTGAATGCAGGGAATGTTATAAGGAATAGACTGAGAGGTACATGGGCTTGCTGACACAGGGCCTGTTATATTGGGCTGCGAAATGAAACTACGATTTTGCTTGAAGTCTAATGGGAAGCCATTGGTTTATAATTTGTTAGCAACTTGATTACATTTGTGATTACAAATCTACACATGTGATAAAATGGCACAGAACTATACACCTACCAATGTCAGTTTTTCTGGTTTTGCTATTGTCCTATAGTTATGTGAAATGTAACCCTTGGGGAAACTGAGTGAAGGTTATAAAGGACCAGTCTACTGTTTTTGCAACTTCCTATGAATCGCTAATTATTTTAAAATAAAAAGTTAAAAAAATTACTGTGTGGAAATGGATTATTGGGCACCAAGAAGGGAAGCAGTCTAGTCATGAGGCTGTGAGAGATGATGATTGCTTGGATATGGGTAGTAATAGTAGATATGGAGAGAAGTGAATGGATTTGAGGTATTTTAGAGAGAGCCTTTATTGGGTTGCAGTGTGGAAAGGGGAGTCTAGATTTTTATCTTGAGCAACTGAATTCATGTGGATTGGAGGTTAAGACTGGAAGAGGAATAGGTTGAGAGGAGGAACAGGAGTTTTATATTGGGCTTGTGAGGTTGGTGAAGCTATCAGAGGTTGAGGCTGCGGCCAAGCAGCATGCAGATTATAATTACAGCTGTGGGATTAGATAAGATCACTCAAGGGAAAAGTGTAGTGAGTGAAGAGAAGCAGGCTAGGACAGAGCTGCTGGGGGAGATGTCAGTATCTAGAGGTGTGTCAGAGGGGATCTCAAGGGCAAGAGGAGGAAAATCAGGCCTGTATAGAGTCATTGAATCACAAGAAAGTGTTCGAAGAAAAGAGGAGATGACTGGTTTGTATGGTGCAGAGATGTGAATATGTTGGGGATAGAAGTGACCACAGGAGGCTTTTAGGAGATCGCAGAGTTCAGATGGCAGCCTGGTGGTTTGAAAAGTAAACAGTATGTGGGGAAATGGTGAGAGCAGTACATACTTCTCTTTGGAGGAGTATCAGAGAAACAGCTGGTAGGAGCTCCTAGATCATACTTGTGTGCCTACAAGTCTGCTTAGTTGAAGGGGAGAGATAGATGAGGGATCAGAGAAAGTATAATTGAAAGAGAAAGCAAGTACTTTGAGAATTAAAGGGACTGGGAGCAAGTGTACCAGTGGATTGTTCTTTGAATCTCTACGTACCAGCCAAAGAGAGCCCGTTAAAAGTGAGAACATGTAACTCTTCTGCTAAAAAATTTCCCATCTCACCCATTGTAAAAGCCAAAGTCCTTAAAATTGCCTACAAAACTCTAACTATTCTGCTATTTTTCTCTGTTCTCTCTCATGCCCACCCCAACTCTGACCTCTTTCCTCACTACTATCTCCTCCAGCCACACTGGCCACCTCATTGTTCATAGAATATGGCAGGTTTGCTCCTGCCCAGGGATCTTGGAGTTTGCGCCTCCGTTTTTCTGGACAGCTTTTTGCCAGTATCTGCACGGCTTACTGTCTTTCTTCTTTCTTTCAGGCCTGTTCTTTTTTTTTTTTTTTTTTTTCTTTTTTTGAGACAGTCTCACTCTATTGCCAGGCTGGAGTACAGAGGCGTGATCTTGGCTCAATGCAACCTCTGACACCTGGGTTCAAGCAGTTCTCTTGCCTCAGCCTCCCAAGTACCTGGTATTACAGGTGTGCGCCACCATGTCCCACTAATTTTTGTATTTTTAGTAGAGACAGCGTTTCACCATGTTAGCTAAGATGGTCTCAATCTCCTGACCTTGTGATCTACCCGCTTTGGCCTCCCAAAGTGCTGGGATTACAGGTGTGAGCCACTGTGCCTGGCTCAGGCCTGTTCTTAAATGATACTTTCTCAGTGAGGTCTTCTCCGACCACTCTCCCCCACACTTTTTATTCCCCCAGTGTGCTTTTTCTCCATAGTACTTCCATTACCTGACATATAAAATGTACATATTTACTTATTGACATATTTCTCAGCATAAGAATGTACACTCTATGCGGGGCAGGAATTTTTGCTTGTTTTGTTCATACTATATTGGCAACACCTAGAATAGTACCGTATGTACAAATATTTGTATGATAAATAGGAACAGGGAAGAAAAGTGGAGGATAGGTAAGCTTAAGGATCTGATGATAGGAAGATGAGTGTATTCTTGCTAGATTTATACCAGTTATGAAGCAGGACACTAACTGAGAATGCAGTGGGATGGGAGGAAGGATTATTAGAGTTTTGAGGAGAGCAGAGTTAAGTGTAAAAAGCCTTTGAGAATGAAAAGGTGAACTTTGAGGGTGTGATGTAAGATTACTGAACAGGGATATTTGTGATTTGCAGTTTTCTGAAATAGAATGTGTTTCTCACTTAAGTCAGTAGAATTTTAATAATATTAAGCTGTAGAACAGAGTAAGGAAGTGTGATGTGTAAATGCTTACTGTTTTTAAAAGAGTAGAATTGTTTTTAAACAGTGATCTTTATAGTATTGAATATTCACAATTGATTTAGAATGAGCCCTAACATCCTGTATTCTCTTTAGCCTTACCAATAATTCTAGGATTGTGGGACTCCTGGCTCAGCTGGAGAAGATCAATGCTGAATCTTCAGAATCAGACACTGCCCGATATGTTACATCAAAAATTCTTCATCTGGTTCAGAGTCAGGGTAAGCATTGATCTCTTCTTTTGTTTTTGAAATGCTTTTTTAATTCTTTAAAAGTGGATGCTAAAAATGTCCAAACTTCTAATGAATGGATGATTTTCCTTAAAAATTGAACTTTTAGGCCAGGCGCAGTGGCTCATGCCTGTAATCCCAGCACTTTGGAAGGCCGAGGCAGGCAGATCACAAGGTCAGGAGTTCATGACCAGCCTGGCCAATATGGTGAAACCCCGTCTCTGCTAAAAAATATAAAAATTAGCTGCGCATGGTGGTGCGCGCCGGTATCCCAGCTACTCAGGAGGCTGAGGCAGGAGAATCGCTGGAACCTGGGAGGTGGAGGTTGCAGTAAGCCAAGATCGCACCGCTGCACTCCAGCCTGCACAACAGAGCGATCCTCTGTCACAAACAAACAAATAAACAAACAAACAAACGGAACTTTCTCAAATTGATTCAAGAGTAGAAAACTGAATAACTCTGGAGGAACTTGATCTTCAAAGCGTTGTTTCTAATAATGATTACAATTTTACTTATATATGATTGCCCCTCCCCACCCCCCTATTTACAAATAGCACCTAATTCCAGTGCTACTTGATGTAGATTTTTGGCAAAAAGAAATCAAGTGGCATAGAATATTGGTTGTTATATGGTCCCTACTTTGAAATTCAAGCTCTACCATTCAGTGGTTGGGTACCTTAGGGAAGTTATTGAATTTCTAGGATGTATAATATATAATAGCCGTACCACCTTGGAACTAGATTTACATGAGAAGTAGATTTACACGAGAAACATGTAAAAAGAATGTTTAAAATGCTCTATAAATGTCATCTATAGTTAGACATTATTTTTATATTTTATGAAGGTAGTAGTACTAATCTGATACCAAAACCCTGACGGAGTACACGAATAGTATTGACTTTGTACTTAGGAACATAACGTGACAAGGCTCAAATAAAACAGTGAATTAAGTCTATACATGGAAATATGAATATCATTGTTAAAGAATACATTTCAGGAATGGAAAATGGTTTAATATCAGGATATGTATCAATATAGCATTATCTGAATAGGTCGAATAAAATCCATGCAATTATCTTAATAGATAGTAAAAAGGACTTTGATAAGACTAAAAACTGCATGATTTAAATCACACACACACACACACACACACACACACACTCTCTCTCTCTCTCTCTCTCTCTCTCACATTCTCTCTCTCTCTCTCTTTGAATAAGAGAAAACCAGCAGCTACTTTAATATTTAACTGCACATAAAAGGTATTTGTTAGAATTAAGGTTCAATAATTATAATCCTTATTTAATTTTTGAAAATTTCATTATTCTGGAGGCTTAGGTTATTCAAATAAGATGTTTGGCAGGCATTTACTGTTTCTAGAGCTAAGTATCTATTAACCCTTCTTCTTGGTCATAGACCCTTATATTTATTTTGATAACTTTCTCCCATGTAGCCCATGCATTTGGAGGGTAGTTGACACCACTCCATTGTTTCTTGCATAATTTAAAAATACCTGTACCTTTTAATTAAGAAAGCCACTATATTGGATTCCAGGCTCTGGACATATTGTACTTATCAACTAAGGAACAAGGACGTTCATTGTATCAGTGCAAAATTAAATATGCCAGGTATATTTACTGCATTGTCATATGAAATACTTCCTCCTCAAATAAACACCCAATAAAAACAAAAGAAAATGAATCCTTCAAACCTATAGATAAACACTTTTGTCCATTGCTCCTACCACTGTAGACTCTTCTTTGTGTCACAACCTGGAAGCCCCTACTCCAGCATTACCACTGAAAATACTCCTAACTATACCACTATCAGAGACTGACCTTCTCCCCACTTTTCAGCCACCACTGGTGTCTAACTCCTGAATACTGTCCCATGGTGTGTGTAATATACTGGTAATACACTTTTTATAGTGCCTGGGATTAGCTAACCATGACAGTATAAGTTGTTAGTGAAAGATTGTCCCATCCTTTATAGGATAATCCAGTTAGCTACCCATTTGGGAGAGAAAGTTTGGAATTTATAGTTGAAAGAAGAAATGCAAACAACCAAGAAATGTACACAAATTTTCTTTACTTCCTTACAGTTCAGAAACTGTTAATGAAAACAAAGATATCTTCACTAGTTAGATTGACAGAAGAATGACAATGTCTGGTACTGTTGAAGGCATGGGGAGAGGATTCTCTCATACACTGTTGGAGGTGCAGTAATTATTACAAACTTGGAGAAAATAATCTGGCAATGTGTAGTAAAACAAATTGCACCTGGTATTTGACTCAGCATTTTTACTTTAATTTACATATGTATATATATATTGTTGGAGACAGAGTCTCACTCTGTTGCCTGGGCTGGAGTGCAGTGGCACGATCTTGGCTCACTCTAACCTCCATCTGCCAGGTTCAAGTGATTCTCCTGTCTCAGCCCGCCGAGTCGCTGGGATTGCAGGTGTGCACTACAACACCCAGCTAATTTTTTATATTTTTAGTAGAGACAGAGTTTCACCATGCTGGTCAGGCTGGTTTCGAACTCTTGACCTTAGGTGATCCACCTGCCTCAGCCTCCCAAAGTGCTGGGATTACAGGTGTGAGCCACTGTGCCTGGCCCAGAAATATATTTTAACTGAAATAAAAATGCTAGTAAGAGAGAGTATAGGGCATTATTTGTAATATTAAAGATCAAGAAACAACCTAAATATCTATCATTGAGAGAATGTGAGTAATTTTTGATATAGCCAAACTGGAAATTTATAGCCATATTATGCAGCTATTATGAATAATACATTATTTATGATGGGGACTCTTGTAATCCCCACAACCAGGCTCACCCCAAACCAATTAAATCTTACTGTTAAAACTTGCCAGATGGTTCCGAAATTGAGAGCTACTGCTCTAGAGCAGGGAATGGCTAGCGTTTCCTGGGAAGGGCCATATAGACATATTTTAGGCTTTGTGGGCCATACAGTCTCTGCCCTGTAGCACAAGAACAGTTATAGATGATACATAAAGAAGCAGGCATGGCTGAGTTCCAAGAAAGTTTATTATAGACACTGAAAAAAAACAGTGTAGTTGAAACATACAGTTCATATGTGGAAATATATGAACTGTCTTAGAGGCTTAAATTTAGTATATTACATACAGCAAGTTTCTTTAGTTCATATGACTGTAAATGTGTGTAGTCTCATTTTTGTATAAAATATGTATAGTCATTTTTGTGCAAAATAAACCATTATATTTCCATGAACCAGGCCAAAAAATAAAATAAAAGGAAGGATATATACCTAATTGTTGGTAGTAGCTATATTGATGGGATAGGAATGGAGAAGAATAAGGTAAGCTCCTAATTTTATTTTAGATACTTTTAAATTGTTGTAACAAGCATATACCACTTATACATTTAAATGATATTAAAAAACAAAAACCAACCCCTGCAGCACACCTTGTTCACACAATTAACTTATAAATTTCCATAATTTGCTTCTCATTAACTACGTATGTACAGTGAACATGGTTATTTCTTGCAATTTCCCCTTAGTTTTTTTTCCTAGATACATTTATATTATCTGTTTTCATGCAAATTGCTAATTTGTTGGCCCGTGGTCATTGCTAATCTTTCTTTATAATGCTTTTAGTTTCTATAGAGTAGGGAGTGATGTTCTGTCTTTCATTCCTGATTTTGATTGTGTCCTCTCTTTTTTCATGGTGTGTCAGCTCATTAGTTCTCAACCTTGAGTGATTGTGTTTGCCCCACTTTTTCCCCAAGGGACATTGGCAATGTTTGGTGACATTTTTAGTTGTACATTTTTTTTTTTTAGGGGGGCTTACTGGAATCTGTTAGATAGAAGCTGGATATGTTGCTGAACATTGCATAATATATAGATCAGCCCCTAACAAGAAAGAATTATCTGTCCCAAAATGTCAACAGTGCTGAGGTTAAGAAACCCTAGCCTAGCAAAAAGTTTGTTAATTTTGTTGTTCTTTTTAAAGAACCAATTTCTGGTTTAATTGGTTTTCTCTGTTTTGTTTCATTGATCTTGTTTTATTTATTGCTTTCTTCCTTCTGCTTGTTTTGAGTTTAATTGCTTGTTTTGAGTTTAATTTTATTTGGAGATGGAATTTCACTCTTGTTGCTCAGACTGGAGTGCAATGGCAAGATCTCTGCTCACTGCAACCTCCGTCTCGCGGGTTCAAGCCATTCTCCTACTTCAGCCTCCGAGTAGCTGGGATTAAGGGTGCTTGCTATGATACCCAGCTAATTTTTTTGTATTTTTAGTAGAGACAGGGTTTCACCATGTTGGCCAGGCTGGTCTCGAATTCCTGACCTCAGAAAATTCACCCATCTCGGCCTCCTAAAGATTGGGATTACAGGCATGAGTCACCATGCCTGGCTGCCATTTTCTTATAGTGGAAGCCTAGATTATTTATTTGAGACCATTATGTCTACTAGAGGCATTCAAAGCCATATATTTCCTTGTAAACATTGCTTTAACTACGTTCTACATATTTTGATATGTTGTATTTTTGTTTTAATTCAGTTGACAGTATGTTCTAATTTTCTTTGTGATTTTTTTTCTTTGACCCATAGGATTTTTAGAAGTGTGTTGTTTAATTTCTCAATATTTCAGGATTTCCTAAATTTCCTTCTGTTGATTTCTAATTTCTGTTGTGGCTGGAGAATATACTTTGAATGATTTCAATCCTTGGAATTTCTTGAGACTTGTTTTATGACTTAGTTTATGGTTTCTCCTGAAAAATGTTCCATGTGTACATGAAAAGAATGTATTTGGCTGTTGTTGGCTGAAATGTTCTATACATATCAATTATGTCAGGTTAGTTGATAATATTGTTCAGATCTCCTATAGACTGTTGATTTTCTATCCAAAGTCTCTGTTAATTATTAAGAGTTAGATATTAAAATCTTTATTATCATTAAAATTTATCTTTTTAATTTTGGCAGGTTTTTGTTCATGTATTTTGAGGCCCTGTTGTTAGCTGTGTATACATTTATAGTTGTTTCATTTTCCTGATAGATTGACTCCTCCATCATTATGAAATATCGCTTTTTGTCTCATAATAGTTCTAGACTTAAAGTTCATTTTGTCTGATGACGGTATCGCCATTCTAGCTGCCTAAAGATTGCTCATTGCATATCATACCTTTTTTCATATCTTTTACTTTGAACCTGTTTGTACCTTTGAATCTAAGTGTGTTTCTTGAAGATAACATATTGTTGGATCTTGCTTCTTATCTAGTCTGAGTGTTTTAGTGCTTCCAATTTAATGTGTTTATTAATATGATTGGATTTACATCTGCCATTTTGCTATTCGTTTTCTTTGTTTCATGTCTTTTACATTCTCCTCATTCTTTCACTGCTTTTGTGTTATCTATTGACTTTTTTAACTTTAAGACATTTTAGTTCTTAGTGGTTCCTGTAGAGATTAAAATGTGCATCTTATTACAGTGTACTGCAGTGTACTTAATTCCAGTCAATATCAAAACTTCCCATATAGCTTCATTTTCTTCTCACTCCTTATGCTGTTATTGATTTACATGTTATGTTTATACATATTAGAATACAATACAATGTTATAATTATTGCTTAAATAATCTTTTTTTTTTCTGAGATGGAGTCTTGCTCTGTCTCCCAGACTGGAGTGCAGTGGTGCAATCTCAGCTCATGGAAACCTCCACCTCTCGATTTCAAGCAATTCTCCTGCCTCAGCCATCCTGAGTAGCTGGAATTACAGGCGCCTGCCATGGCACCCAGTTAATTTTTGTATTTTTTAGCAGAGATAGGGTTTTGCCATGTTGGCCAGGTTGGTTTCAAACTCCTGACTTCACGTGTGCCACCTGCCTCGGCTTCCCAAAGTGCTGGGATTACAGGCGTGAGCCACCACACCTAGCCTGCTTATACAATCTTACGCTTTATAAAAAAAATTCTGAATGAAGAGCAGGATTAAGAACCAACAGATTGGTAGTTAAAGTAACAGGGGTGGAATTAAATTTTCTTAGGAATTGTAGAGTGAGAAAGCTGAGGTTTGTGTCCTGGGAACTGTGCACATTTAGATGGGTCTATAAGAGGGTCTTATGAAGATAATCAAGTGCATCCACATTTATGATTTTTATGTCTTCCTGATGATTTATCCCATTATCATTATGGAAAGTATCTCTTTATGTCTGGCAATTTTGTCTGAAGTTTATTTTGTCTGATACTATACTAATATATCTATACATTAGTATAATATATATATATTAGTGTATATATATTAATATATATATTAGTATGTATAATTAATATATATATTAGTATAATATATATACATATATTAGTATAACCCTTCAAACTTTCTTATGGTTGTTGTTTGCATGATATAGTTTTTTTTCATTCTTAGACTCCCAACCTTTTTGCGTCATTGAATCCAAAGTGTGATTTCTGTAGACAGCATATAGTTGGATTTTTATTTTAAACACTTAACCAGTTTGACAGTCTGAGCATTTAATTTGAGCATTTGGTCTGTTAACATTTAATGTAGTTGTTGATTAGTTTTAGGTCTACAATTTTATTTTCTGCTTGTCCTTTATGTTTTTTATTCCTTTTCTTCCTGACCTACCCTATTTTGGATTATTTGAACTTTTTTTTTAGAATTCCATTTTAATTTACCTATTGGCTTTTTAGTTATACCTCTTTTCATTTTTAAGAAGTCATTTCTTTGAAGATTGCACTAAATGTCATTAAAATTTCATGGTTCGCTTAGAATTATTGTTACTTCATATAAATGTAGAACCTTGAACTTTTTCTTTCTTCAGCTGAAATTGTCATAATGTATCCACATCTATATACATTATAAGACTATTTTTGCTTTGTCCAGTCATGCATGTTCTAAATATATTAAGAAGAAAAAAAGGTGGTTTATACATTTGCAGAAATATTTTTTGTTTCTGAAGCTCTTTATTCTTTTCTAATGATGTGAGTTTGATCTAGTGCCATTCTCTTTAGCCTAGAGAATTTTGTCATTTCTAGTAGTTCAGATTGGCTGTGGAGGATTTTTTTTTTTTTTTTTTTTTAAATCTGACAGTGAACTGGGTTCACCATTTTTGAAGGATATTTTTACTTGATATAGAATTCTGGGTTGACAGTTTCATTATCGTCATCATCTTTTAGCACTTTAGAGTGTGCTTAAAATTGTGTTTCCACCATTTTATGGCCTTCATAATTTCAAATGAGAACTCTGTTGTCATTTGTTTTTTATGTTTTTTTTTTTTTTTTTTTTTTTTTTTGAGACGGAGTTTCGCTCTTGTTACCCAGGCTGGAGTGCAATGGCACGATCTCGGCTCACCGCAGCCTCCGCCTCCTGGGTTCAAGCAATTCTCCTGACTCAGCCTCCTGAGTAGCTGGGATTACAGGCACACGCCACCATGCCCAGCTAATTTTTTGTATTTTTAGTAGAGACGGGGTTTCACCGTGTTGACCAGGATGGTCTCGATCTTTTGACCTCATGATCCACCCGCCTCGGCCTCCCAAAGTGCTGGGATTACAGGCGTGAGCCACCGCACCCGGCCCTCTGTTGTCATTTGAATCTTTGTTTTCCTGAATGTTGTGTGTGATTTTTTCTAGCTGATTTCAGGATTTTTTGTTGTTGTTGTTTTGCTTTTCAAGTTGACTGGCTATAATTTTCTTCATAGTTATCTTGCTTGGAATTCACTGAGATTCTTGAATCTGTAAATTTATATCTTTAGTCAAATTTGGGACATTTTTCATTGTTCAAATTTTTTTTCTCCCTTATTTTCTCTATTTGTCTTGTGGAAGTATAATTATACATATATTAGATTTTTGATGTTTTTTCAGCAATTGTTGAATTAAGTTTATCTTTTAAGCTTAATTCTCTGTTATTTGGATAGGATAATTTCTGTTGTTCTATTATTCTATTGTTCTAAATTACCAGGTAGCCTGGAAGAATGCACAGGAAAGAGGCAGTTTCATTCTTCCAGGCTATCTGGTAATTTATTACAGATGTTTTTTTTTTTTTTTTATTCTCAAATGTCCACTTGGTTCATTTGCTTTTGTAGTTTTTATTTCTCTGCTGTGTTAGAAATCTTTTCATTCATTGTGAATTTCTTTACTTTAATGTCATTTTATTATAATAGCTGCTTTAAAGTTCTTATCTATAAATCTAACATTCAGATAATTGAAGCAGTTAAAGAAAGAATATAGCATTATAAGAACTGTGAAGGATTATATTTAAAGAAGCCAAAGGAAGATGCAGTAGTCAACAGTGTTAAGTGTTAGGAAGGTTAATTAAAGATCTTTTTGATTGGATTATTAAGAAATTATTGATCACAACAAAAGCACTTTCAAGTGGTAGAATTAGAAGATTGTAGTATCTTATAATGTGAATGGCAAATGAAATAATTACAGGGAATACAGAGTACTTGTTTGAGGTGCTTACTGAGAAAGAAAGGAAAGAGGGAAGTAGAAGGGGAGGCAGGGTAAAATAAGATTTGGTAAGTATGTGGAATAGTAAAAACTGTATTTATTGGTTGAGGGGGAACAGCCAATATGTTGGTAGACGTTGAAGATAAAGATTCATAAGAAGGTAGAAAGTTGAGGTCAGAGGATTAAGACCATCCTCGCTAACATGGTGAAAACCCGTCTCTACTAAAACTACAAAAAATTAGCTGGGTGTGGTGGCACATGCCTGTAGTCTCAGCTACTCGGGAGACTGAGACAGGAGAATCGTTTGAACCCAGGAGATGGAGGTTGCAGTGAGCTGAGATCATGCCTCTACACTCCAGCCTGGGCAACAGAGCAAGACTCCATCTCAAAAAAAAAAAAAAAGTAGAAAGGATGGAATTCAGAACATAGAAGAAAGGACATTTCTTCCCAACCTCCACTTCTTTGCTTCTCTTTGCCATTTACTGGGAGAAGGAGTTGCAAGATTTTCAAGGATTTCAGTACAGGACCATGTAGAGTTTGACTGTTATTAGTAAAATGTTATCTTTGTTAACTGATTACTTTACTTCATTTTAATGAGGAAAAATGTAGGTTCTGAGAAGTCCATAGAATGAGAGGAAAGATTGAGAGTTACTATAAATGTTGGAATAGCTATGGGCTATGACGGGGCGGATGGTGATGGATGTGAACTAAGGTAAGTGAAAGGATTAGTTTTGTGTTCCCAAATGAGGTTGGAATTCGTTAGTTTTATGGTACTAACTGTCTTAAATTGGGAGAAGAAATTCTTGTGATGTTATTTTTACCCTGATGTAGGAGTAGGGAACTCAGCTTTTTGGAATTCACTTCTGTATTAGGGTTTGTGGTGGCAAAGTTGGTGGGTGCGGGTGTACTTGGAATCTAAGCTAAGTATGGAGGGGACTGACACCGTGGGAAAACAGTGCTACCTTGCACTGGATAAGAAGTTTCATTCAACAAAGGTGACAGTGAGGTTTATATAGTCTTTATAAAGGAAAGAGGAATAGAAATGTTAGGCGGTTATGGTCCATAAGTGGAAGATTAGAGGTTAAGATATCGGAGGCAGAGAAGTTTGAGGTCTATACTATATCCTTTCTGTGGTACATTTTTCCCTCTCTTTACTTACTCCTGATTTAAAGTAACTTAATTTTCAAGTGATGTCAGACTCATGAAATTGAACAGGATTTGCTCAGAGCAAAAGTATGATGTTCTAAAGGCTTAGCCTGAGTTTGTTTTCCTCCCATCTGTATTGATATTTTCCTTTAATCAGGCCTCACTGCTTGTTGTTCTGCTCTTAAATTCCCTTGACTGTCTCCACATGGAACATAGACTTTGGTATCAGTCCTTTGAATTTCATTGTGCAATATGTACTGTATTGAGAGTGGCTTGTATTCTATTTTTTAAATCTCAAAATGTGAAATAAATGGCACTGTCATTAAAAGAATTTCTGGCATTAGTATTCAGGTTTGACGTGCTAAAAGAATGATTCCTATGACTCTTGTAGAAGTACATTAAATGCTGGAAGACTGTAAGTTTTGACTTCAGAAACACGTGGATCATCTGGTCTTTTCACTTATTTGCTCAGCGACTTGTTCTTCTTTCTGAACTTAAATTTTTAGATCTGGAAAAGAGTAGTTTTTTCCCCCAGAGGGTTAAAGTGACTTATAAATGAGATAACACAGGTAAAGCACATAGAATCATAAATATTAGTTCTTTTTCTAAATGTTGGCCTAGGATGTACTTTTATTCTCCTGTTAATCAAAGGAGAAGAATTGTGAAGAAGCTCTAGAAACCTTCACCTAATAGAAATAATTTATGCTATTTTTTTTTAACTGAGCCTAAGGAGAGGAAAAGGATCATTTGGGTGATCTGGTCTCCAGATTGTTTCAGAAGTAGCTTTTCCTTTGTTTTGATTATTTTTGTGTGACACAGAATTTTAAAATAATATTAATGGAATGAAAACATAGGAACATGGTAGTAGGTTTTTGTTTTCACTCATTTTGATGAATAGTTTTCTAGTTCTACTCATGAAGATGAGGTAAGACTTCTACCTTACCCCCAGTTCTGGCACCTGTACTATATTACTGATTTTAAGATTTTAAATGGATGAATAGGGAATCACCTAGTTCATGACTGATGTGATGAAATGTGAAGAAGGTCATGTTAACTGAAATCTCAAAGTCTTCATAGGGTAGAATTAGCAATATCACAGGGAAGAACACCTACGAACCAAATCAGAGTGTTTACTGGACCAGTGGAGACTAGTTGAATCCATATTAGCTATATGCATCAAAACTATGCATACTTTTAAACATTTATGCTTTAGAAAAAAATTGTTTTCTACTTTTCAGAAAAAACGAGGAGAGAAATGACAGCCAAAGGTTCTACAGGAATGGAAATTCTGCTGTCAACATTAGAAGTAAGTCAGTGACATGCTTTTATTATGTAACTAATACCAAGCAATACTGAAGAAGAAAAAGCCTATATGTGTGTATAAATACACACATACACACATACACATACATGTATATATACGTAACAATTTTTATTTTAGAGATAAAGCCAGTGAATGGAAATTCGTTTTATGTTTTTTAAAATACTATTTGGAATGGTAGTATATATATTCTAATATGTATTAGGTGACTATTGAAGTATATTTCCCTTATATGATTATAATGATAACTGTAAATTATAATCCTAACATGCCATTCTAGTTGGTAACAGAAAATAAAGCATTAGCTGGAAATAAATCTTCAGCTTAAAATAAATGGTTGAAGATGATCATTTATTGTTTCAGCTGATATACATTTGTGATTTTACTACACATATTGGTTAACTATATTATATTGATGATAGCTGAATTTTTATGCCAGTATAAAAGTTTGGGTGGACTAACAGGATGTATTCAGAATCAGGATTCTGTATTTTGTTCAGTTGCAATGTTAAGAACAAGAAATGAGTTCATGTTCTTCAATAGGAAGTCTTAGCATCATAAAGATGTCATTTCTCCCTAGATTGATCTGTTACTTTAGAGTCTCAATAAAAGTTACCAACAGTTTTGTTTTTAAAGTCCAAATGGGGAGATATAATCAGCAAAATATAAAACACATTTCTGAGAAAGAAGATACATGAGAAGGGACCATCCACACTAAATATCAAAGAACATTAGAAATCTTCAGTAATTAAAATAGTCTGGAAATTATGCATGAGTAGAAGATAGACTACTACTATAGTATAACAATAGAAAATCCAAAAATAAAATGCATATGGGAATTTAGTACTATTTAATAAAGGTAGCATTTCCGATCAATGAGAAATAGAGTGATTGGAAGCTATCTGGAGAAGTGTAACATTGAATCCTGACTTCCTGCATCTCATACCCAGATAAATTGCATACAAAGCAAAGATTTAAGCATGGAAAATATATTAGAGAAAGAGAAATTTAAAAATAATCTTATAACAAAGAAGGCTTGTTAAGTATGAGAAAATAGAAACTATAAAAGATTGATAGAGTCAACTATATTAACAAAAGGATGTGGAGAAAAACACCATGGATACTTGGAAAACTGAGGAAAAGTATTTTGTCTTATATAATTTATTTGACATGTGAAGAACTTCTTCAGTTAGGAAGGAAAAAAAATAACCTCAAAAACCATGGGAAGGCTATGGGCAGTTCTCAGAAAAAGAAACACAGATGTCACTTGAGATTGAGCATTACTCTTAATAAGATAAATAAAACCGAAGTACATTGTTTAAGCATTTTCACTTATTAGATCGGTTGTCCAAACTTGGAGAAATAGTTACTCTTCTGCATTTGTGGATGGGAATGTAAATTATTTCATAGAGAGTAATTTGGTAATATCTATTAAAGGCCCATATTGTTTGACCTTGAAATTAAAGGAATTTACCTTACTTATACAGATGTGCTTTACTACATGTAAATATATATACTTAGTTAAATTTGAAACTTTTAAAGGCAAGATATTAAAAGCAATCTAAATATCTCATGGGTAGGTGACTGGTTACATAAATGATGATATAGCCGTATAATGGAATATATCCTATAGCCCTCAAAAAGAATAAAGAAGCTCTTTATCTATTGATATGTAAAATATCAACATGCAACATAGTACCTATAGGGCAATACCATTTGGAGAAATAAATCTGTATGCACATGTATGTTTACATGGATTTCTTTTATGTGTGCATATTATCTTTGGCAGGATGCACAAGAAATTGATAATGTGATTGCCTTCTGAGAGGGCAGCTAGGTGATTGAGTAGTCACTAGACATATATTGTAGTGTTGTTTACATTTTGATTCATTTATTATCTATTTGGTAGAGAAATGAGGAATTCAAATGACAAATTGATTCTTGTAATAATGTTGATATTAAGTAATAACTCAAAATGATTTATAAAAGTTCTTAAAGGCAGAAGGAAACAGAAACTGACATGATAAGAGAATAGTGAAAACCTGAATACATTTATTTGTTCCTAGAGAAATTGGAAAGGTCATTTATAAAATATGAGTAGTTCCCAATGGATACAAAAGTTTGGGAATCAAAAGTTTACAATGTTTTAATAAAATAAACTATTTATTTCAGAACACTAAAGATCTTCAAACTACACTTAATATCTTAAGCATTCTTGTTGAGCTGGTATCAGCTGGTAAGTTTTTGTTTCTTTGGTCTAATTTCTGTTTCTAAACAGTGATCAACAATGTATCATATTCACTTGATTTGGAATTTTTGATACTCTTATAGAGGCTATTCTGAGTATTGGAATTTAGAAACTGAAATGTCATACTTCGTTGTTGTTGCTTTGTTTTTGTTATCCTTTCAAGTATCCTCAGACAATCCCATAGCCATGTATTTCACAGCCTTGAACCTAGAATTTCAGCATGATTTGTGTTTACTCTTTGTGTGCTATTTTCTAATTAAATAAATGAGATTAAACAAAATATGTTGATGGTGTTTGTTTGATTTTATTGATTGGTTGAGACAGAGTTTTGCTCTTGTAGCCCAGGCTGGAGTGCAGTGGTGCAATCTCTGCTCACTGCCACTTCTGCCTCCTGGATTCAAGAGATTCTCCTGCTTGAAACTCCCGAGTAGCTGGGATTACAGGTGCGCCACCACACCTGGCTAACTTTTGTATTTTTCGTAGAGACGGGGTTTCACCATGTTGGCCAGGCTGGTCTTGAACTCCTGACCTCAGGTGGATCTGCCTGCCTCAGTCTCCCTAAGTGCTGTTATTACAGGCTTGAGCCACTGTGCCCAGCCATATTTGTTAGACTTTTGGAAGTCATCACTTTTAAGCATTTCTTGAATGCTAACAAGTTGTGATACCTAATATGGGAGGATTTGTTGTTTAAATTTTTTTTTTTTTTATTTATAGGTGGAGGTCGAAGAGTGAGTTTTTTAGTCACCAAAGGTGGTTCACAAATATTGTTGCAGTTACTTATGAATGCTAGCAAAGAATCTCCCCCACATGAAGAGTTAATGGTACAGATTCATTCTATTCTTGCAAAGATTGGACCAAAAGGTAAGGGATTTCATTTGTATGAGTATAGAATCTAGAACTAATTTTGTAACGTTGGTTCTCTCACCTTGTAACTACTCAGTTTTTAAAAATGTTATTTATTTTAAATTTCTATGGATACAAAATAATTGTACATGTTTATGAGGGTACTTGTGATATTTTGATACAAATGTATAATGTGTAATGATCAAATCTGGGTACATAGGGTATCCATCACCTCAAACACTCATTACTTCTTTGTGTTGGGATCATTCCAAGTCTTCTCTTTTTTGAAATATATAATATTTTGAAATATAATAAATTTTGAAATATATAATAAATTATTGTAAACTATTATTGCCCTCTTATATTACCAAACACTAAATGTTATTCCTTCTATTGAAATGTATTTTTGTATCCATTAACAAACTTCTCTTCATCTCCTGCTCCCCATTACCTTTGCCAGCCTCTGAAAACCACTATTCTGTTCACTGCCTTTGTGAGATCAATTGTTTTAGCTTCCGCATATAAAAGAGAACATTGATATTTATCTTTCTCTGCCTGTCTTAATTCAGTTAACATAATGTCCTCCAGTTCCATCCATATTACTGCAAATGACAGGATTTCATTATTTTTTATGGTTGAATAATATTCTATTATGTAAATAAACCACATTTTCTTTATACATTCATTCATTGATGGACACCTAGGTTGATTCCATATCTTGGCTGTTGTGAATAGTGCTGCAGTAAACATGGGAATACAAATATTCTTCAGTATACTGATTTCCTTTTGTTTGGGTATATACCCAGCAGTAGGATTGCAAGATCATCTGGTAATTCTATTTTTAGTTTTTTGGGGAACTCCCATACTGTTTTCCATAGTGGCTGTACTAATTTAGATTCCTGCAAACAGTGTATGAGTGTTCCCCTTGCCTCTCATCCTCACCAACATTTCTTATTATCTGTCTTCTTGATAACAGCTGTTTTAACTAGGATGAGATGATATCTCATTATGGTTTTGATTTGCATTTCCCTAATGATTAGTAATGTTGAGCATTTTTATCTATATTCATTGCCCATTTATATGTTTTCTTTTGAGAATATTTATTCAGATCTTTTGCCCATTTAATTTTTTTCTTTTTTAGCTGTTGATTAATTTGAATTCCTTGTTTATTCTGGTTATTAATCTCTTGTCAGATGAATAGTCTGTATTTTCTCCCATTCTGTAGGTTATCTCTTCACTTTGTTGATTGTTTTCTTTGCTGTTCCAAAGCTTTTTAGCTTGATGTAATCACATTTGTCAATTTTTGCTTTGGTTACCTATGCTTTCAAGGTCTTACTAAGTAAATTTTTGCCCAGACCAATGTCTGGAAGCATTTCTCTAATGTTTTCTTCTGGAGAGTGCTTAATTTTTAAAATCTAAAATGCTATACCTTTTTCTTAGACTTAGAAATGAAATGCTTTTTTATTATAGTCAACTAGTGACCTGCAAGAACTGAGGATCCAAAATTTATGAGGAATTCTATTGCATGTGGTAGAAAAAAGAAAAATTTTGGGTCACAAGTGTGTCTTGGAGTATGTGTATGTCGCTCAAGTGTGTTTGTAAAGCATACATGAAATATGGATATTGTTGAGGCTAGAAGGAAGAAGTATGGATGGGAATATTTTAAAGAACATGAAGGTAAAATATGTCATTGCTTTCTTTAATAGTGATATTTGTGCTGCATAATGTGAATGCTCAGGAAACTTACAATCTTAGTTAAGACAAAAATAGAAAAATTATGAGACTAGTTATTATAACAGTAAGTCACAAAATATTAAAAAATGCAAATTGAGGAAAATAGGATATAAAATAAAGGAAGAAGCTGATTGAGGTTAGGTTAACTAAAGAAGGCATCCTTTGACTAGAACTCAAGTTCAGTTACAGTTGTCTACTTGCACAAAGATTAAAGTAGTTCCCTAAGTTGTTAGAATTGTGTTTTAAGAGTTTTGCCTTTGCCTGTGGCATACATAATGACTTTTAAACTAGAGTATTTGGCTAAAATGCATATTGGAAAAAATGAGGATGTATGGGTACATAGTTTGTGTATTTATTAATGTATGTATTTCTCGCATATCTTTATGTATTGAATAAGTAATTAACTAGTAGTTTTTATAGGTGGTGTTTTAAAGAAAGGAACTCTGAGGTGACTTTAATTTACTGGGTATATTAGGAGCCTTAAGACTTAAGCATGTATTCGATTTATTTAAGGAATATGTTAACTGTCTCTTAATTTCTTTAGATCTTGTATTTAAGATTTAAAGACTTTCTTTTGAGATTTTTGTGGAAAATGAAAAGAAATAAGAAAATCATAATTTGGCAGAAAATTAGTTTTTAAAACCCCCCCTTATTTATTGATGAATATTGTTATGCTTCCTTTTCTAATTAGTTAAGGTTTATAGTAGGCATTGGAGCTATAAAAGGTGGCAGGGTGGGTAGGGGGTGAACGTTGAAAAATTTAAATTTTAAGTTTTCTACTTTTCATGAGATTAAGATATTGATTTTTAAAATATTTCTCATTCTTTAATATACATTTTAAGTTTTAGGTCATCTTTATTTCATTTTGTATATTCTTTTAAATTTGGGCTATTTCCTTT
This sequence comes from Aotus nancymaae, assembly GCF_030222135.1. Lineage (NCBI taxonomy): Eukaryota > Metazoa > Chordata > Mammalia > Primates > Aotidae > Aotus > Aotus nancymaae. Next base: position 27,969,463 of record NW_026988455.1, read on the forward strand.
ACTGTTTGTCTTAGTTTCCAATTTTTATGTCATTCAAGGACATTATATGGTAATTTCTTCAGTGGTTTTCTATCCTTTTAATTTTTCTAGTAAGGTAAAATAAAATAATTTTCCTTCAGGAATATTGAATTCTTTTCTCTGTTTGCCTGTCCTATTTACTTTAAGTCTTTTTTAAAATTCATTTTAATTTTTATGTAGTAAAGGAGTACAAGTGCAGATTTCTTACAGATATGTATAGTGGTGAAGTCTGGGCATTTAATGTACCCATAAACTGAGTAGTGAACATTGTAGCTAACAGGTAATTTTTCAGCCTTCACCCCAACCCACCCTGCCACCTTTTGTATCTCCAAAGTCTAATATAAATCTTAACATTCTTAAATTCTTATTAAAATTTTTTTTTTTTAACTTTTTTAATCTCTTTATGAGGATAAAAATCAAGAACATCTTTTCTTCTTTTTCTATGTTAAAAATTATTCCCCTTTAGAAATTTATTGTAATATTTGCTGGATTATTTTCTACATAAGCTGTTCATTTTTAAAATTAATTTTTTTACAAGTCAGAAAAGAATATGGTTCATATTAAGTAAGTACTATTGTAATGGACATTTAGATTTTATTCCTCTTAACTCTGTGATGGTGTTCCTGGGAAGTGTGTTGAATGTGTAGTGGAACAGTTCAGTTTTTTTTTTTTTAACGACAGTCTTAGTGTTGGGCTACTCTGGCCTCCATCCTCCTGCTGTATCCCCCTGTCTGTTTCTTAGTACGTTCTTTCAAGTAATGTTTTAAAATAAAAAGGATATTTTATTTTAAAAACCATACAAAAAAGGATTATAATTTTATTCTTTTCAGACCAACTTTATACTTCCTAATATTAATTCATAATATAAATTTAAAATTTTTATCACCGATTTATAATATGATTGTTTCATTCAAAACTTACACATGGGCCAGGCACGGTGGCTCACACTTGTAATCTCAGCACTTTGGGAGGCTGAGGTGGGTGGATCACTTGAGGTCAGGAGTTTGAGAGCATCCTGGCCAACATGGTGAAAGCCCGTCTCTAATAAAAATCCAAAAATTAGCCAGGCGTGATGGCAGATGCCTGTAATCCCAGCTATTTATTTAAAATGCACATGGGAGGCAGAGGCAGGAGAATCGCTTGAGCTATTTATTTAAAATGCACATGGGAGATGGAGGTTGCAGTCAACTGAGATGGTGCCAGTGCACTCCAGCCTGGATGACAGAACAAGACTCTGTCTCAAAAAAAAAAAAAGTTACATGTGAATAAATTGTCTTTTTTTTAAAAACAGATAAAAAATTTGGAGTAAAAGCTAGAATTAATGGGGCTCTGAATATAACCCTGAATTTGGTCAAGCAGAATTTACAGAATCATCGCTTGGTTCTACCTTGCCTTCAGCTTCTACGAGTATATTCTGCCAACTGTGAGTATTTGTGTGGCTTTTAGTTAACCCAGTGTTGTAAAGTTACCCAAAATGAGAATTTTAAAGTATCCTAATTCTGTAAACCTCTGAAATTTGTGAAAAAGGAAAGAGAAGATTTAATATGGCTCATTTTAACTCTTGACTTCAACCACAACAAAAGTGGTATCGGGTAAGAAGGTAAGTTGATGAAACCTTGAACATTTTTACTAATTTCCTCAATTTATAAAGGATAGGAGTGAGGAGGATGAGTAGGCAGCCTGTGGAAAAGATGTGGAGGAGTATCATGATATTGGCAGCTAGAAAAACTCCTGTGCCTCTTTGCACTTTCACAGATGAGAGGAAAGCTGAGAAGGAAGGGATGCAGTAGCGTAGTCACCTGAAGCTAATTCCCTTCAGCAATCAATAGGGAAGTAGCAGAACTGAAAATAACTAGTATGGGAGCCTCTGAGAAAACTAGAAAGAAGAGGGATTACAGAGAGATAGACTCAGATAAAATGTCTCCAAAGCACAACACTTTCACTATATGAGAATCCACACCATGAGCTACGGATTTTCTTTTTATTCTCTGATTGTGGAATTGAAGTGGTTAATGAAAGAATCTAAGATTGAACTGCAGAATATATGTTATTGCAGAATATCATTGCAAAATAATTACAGAGTACTAGATATGTATGTATATTGTATATATACATATATGTAATATGTAAACATATGTAAGCTTATATATATGTGTCTGTGTTATATATCAGTACCTTGAAAATATGGCTCAAGGTGTGCTCTGAGGAAAGCAGCTTAGAACACTTAAATAACATGTAATTAAAAAAAAATAAGGAAATGAATGAATTAGATATCTAACCAAAGAGGTTAAGAGTAGAGAAATACACACCAGGAAAGTCAGGAAATGAAATAGTAAAGGGAAAATGAAAAATATGCATTAGAAAATAGAAAAGCAGGTGATTAAAAAAAATAAAACTGTATTGGGTTAAAAATAGGCTGGTACAGTGGCACATGCCTGTAATCCCAGCACTTTGGAGGCTAGGCCGAAGGACCGTTTAAGGCCAGGAGTTTGCAACCAGTCTGGGCAGCATAGTGAGATGCTATTTCTATAAAAAATGGAAAAAATTGGATGGTTGTGGTGATGTGTGCCTGCAGTTTCAGCTACTCAGGAGGCTAAGACTGGAGGATCTCTTGAGTCCAGGAGGTTGAGGCTCCAGTGAGTCATGACTGCACCAGCTTGGGCAGCACAGCAAGACCCTATTTCAAAAGCAACAAAGCAACAAAAACTCCCAAATGTAAAAATAAAAAAGCGAAACCACCAAATACTCCAATCAAGGTAGAAGGAATACAGTATAGACATGAAATTAGAAGGGATAATGGAGTAATAAACAGATACAGAGAAAATTAAGATCATCCTACAAAACATTAGGAGCTACGTTTTTGGTGGCATTTTATTGGATTAACCAATAGAAGGCTAGCAAATGGCTTATCTATAATTTAAAAATTTTTTATTAAACAACTTTCTTTTAGAGACAGGGTCTTGCTATATATCCCAGGCTGGCCTTGAACTCCTGGCCTCAGGTAATTCTCCCATTTCAGCCTCCCAAGCAGCTGAGACTACAGGCACATGCCTCTGTGCCTGGTTCTATAATATATTTAGCAATATTTGTTGAGAATTAAAAATAATTTCGCATCGTTTCCTCCCCTTCTCAGCTGTGAATTCAGTATCCTTAGGGAAAAATGGAGTTGTGGAACTGATGTTTAAAATCATTGGACCATTTAGTAAGAAGAATTCCAGTCTTATAAAGTGAGTAAATGTTTTGAATATAAACATAGGTATAGCCTTTGTTACTCTGGGCCTCATTATCTTGAAATGTACAAAGAGCAGGTTGAATTAAATTATATTCAGGGTTATTTCATTTCTTCTTAAATAATGATTTTATCATGATAAAGATTTTCTTTAGTTTAAAATTTAATCTTCACAAATATATCAAAATTAGACAGTTTTAAATTCATTCAATGTAATGTTTATAGTGACTTAGACTGAACATTTCTAGATACTGTAAAAGGAAGAAAGATTATCTGTATTTATTCAGAAACATTTATTGAGTGCCTACTATATTCCCCACCCAATTTTACAATCTTGTAATGACTCCTTCCTTCTTATGAATACCTGAACAATCTTAAATTGATATATTTCTATTTTGTCAAAATCACATCATTCTTTTTCCCTCATCCTTAGATGTGTGTGTATATATATATACATATGTGTGTATGTGTGTATTTTTATTCATTCCTAGGCCTTTCAGCCTCAGAAAATGAAAGCCGTGTCTTGTTATTTGGTCTTAAGCCATTTTAGGGGTCATTCTTTAAAAATTTTTTGGTGTGAAATTTTTAAAACATACATAAAATAGAGTTTATATTGAACTAATTATATAGAATTATATTAATTACTTATTGTGTTTAACAATTGTGAACATTCCACCATTTTTGTTTCATTTATTTCCACTACACTTTTGTTTGTTTTTCCTGAGATACTTTAAAGAAATCTCAGGTGTGTTTTATATATATATATATATATATACACACACACATATATAAAATATAAAAATTATATATAATACATAAATATATATATTTTATATATATATATATATAAAAATGTGTGTGTATTTCTGTAAGCAGATCCTAGATATTTTCTCTAGGATTATTTTCTTTGAATATTATCATTTATTTTCTAAATACCTCAGTATATAATTCTACTAAATAAGGACTTAAAAAATAACCAGAATACTGCCATCGTAGCCAACAAAATTATTAATTTCTTTTTTTTTTTTGAGATGGAGTCTCTCTCTGTTGCCCAGGCTGTCATACAGTGGCACGATCACGGCTCACTGCAGCCTCAAATTCTTAGGCTCACATGATCCTCCCACCCCATCCTCTTGATACATTCTTAATATAATCTAAAATCTAGTCTGTTTTTGGTTTTCTCCAGTTGTCTCAAAATAGCTCGTTTCTAGTTGGTTTGTTTAAATAAGAATCCAAACAAAATACATACATTATTCCTCATTATATTTAGGACATTTCCATACCTAGACAGAGGTAGAGAGAATAGTATAATGAACTCTGATGTACCTGTTACTCAGTTTTACTATCAAAAATCTGTCATTTTTGTCTCGTTTTTCTGTTTTTATTTTTTCCTATAATATTTTAAAGCAAATATCAGAGATTATATTTGATCTATAAATTCTTTAATATGATCCCTATCAATTACAGATCTTTTTTCCTTTAGTGTTACCATAGTTGTCTTTTGTGTGCCCCACAATATTAATGGTAATTCCTTAATATCTGATATTTTCTGAATATCTAAGAAATGTCTTTTATTTTTAACAGCTGGCTTGCTTTTTCAGGGTTTAAATTAAGTCTATACATTGTATTTGATTGATATGTCTCATAATCTTTTAAAATCAAAAGTCTCCCTATTCTTTGGTTTTGTTTTGTTTGTTGAAGGACTTGGGTGATAGGTCTTTTTTAAAATGTTCCACACTCTAGATTACAATGACTGTAGCCTGGAGTTATTTAACATATGAGTGTATTCCTTACATTTTCTGTAGACTGATAAAACTGTGGCTTGATTAGATTTTGGCATTTTGTTCTTTGTTTTCTTTTGGTCAAAAATATTTCATAGGTAGAGCTGGGGACTTTGTTTTGTGTCACTTAAGCTCATTGAGTTGAAGTGATCCATCCATTAGAAATGTCCCCATCCACTTTTCACTTAGTGATTTAGCAGTCATTCATGACATTGCCTATATCTTATTTCATTAGGGATTGGAAAATAATAACATCTAATTTTCTTATTTTTTTCCCTGTGTTTATTAGCTGTGAATGTTTTGTAATGAAGAACTTGTCACATAAACTATTTGATTAAATTTTACTCTTAAACAAATAGGGTTCAGGACATTTCTAGTGTCTTCACCCTTTCTTAATAAGGGCCAAATATTTTAAAATATTTTGGGAGCTTGCTTGCACATATAATTACTTATTAAATATTATTTGGTAGGATGACAACATATTTACCTATGTAAGAATTATACATAATCCTGGAGTATCTGATGAAATGTAACAAAGCAAACAAAATACTTGTATCACAATCAGTAACACAGAATCGGTGTCTTATGGTGATTTAGAGTGGGCTCTGTTGGCAGACAGACCTGGATTTGCACGTTAGCTCTGTCATTTACTGGCCCTAGGATAGAAGTACATTACTTAATCTATTATACCCTAGTTTCCTGTCTGTATTGTAATGAAATGATTCCTATAATTAGCACAATGCCTGTATTAATGTAATACAGTTTAGATAAGCAAGGTAGTAATGTAAGTATGAATGATTCCTAGCTAATACCAAAAGTACATTCTTTATGCTTTCATTTATAAACGGTTTCTCCCCTTAATGGGTATGGCATTTTATAATTTATTTTTTATGTAATGGCCATGATCTCCTATTTAAGATGTACTTTATACTCTAGTATAATCAAGTTACCAAATCTAATATAAAATGTTCCCGGGGGAAATGAAATGAAGCATTTCAAAAGGATCTTTATAATATACCACATGGGGTATATCCAGAACCTTATAGAAATCAATGGATCTAAAACATCAGAGAAAAGATAAATTATCCATTTTTCTATTTCTACTTTAAGAAGAAAAATTAATCTTTTTCTTTATTTTTACTTTAAAAAGGACAAGCCATTCATTGACCAAACTTTATATATCTTTATCACTTACCATTTTTAGAAATCTGAGGATCTCCCTCTAATTAACTAAAAACCCCAGACATCTAGAGTTTTCTGTTGTATTTCTTCCTCCCTTTGAACAATGCTCCACGTTAACTGGGAAGAAGATTGAGGAAGATTTATATTTGAAGGGTTATGTTTCCTCTCCTTTTTAATTTTAGGTTTTGGATTTAAAACTGTTAATCTAGAAGGAAGCAGCTCAGGAGATTATTTTAACTGTATCTTTTTGGGTTTCCCCATAGGTGTGGAAGTCATTACAAGGATTGACTTATAATTTAAAGTAGATGTAACTTCATTAGTGTCTGGGGACTTAAGCTTTTCTTCCTTCACGTCTCCTAAATCTAAGCCACAGACTACTTTTGGAATTATTGTTGGTTGCAGTATTCTGTGTAGAAATATGAACACTGGAAAAATATATGAGGAAATACAAATTATTTATACTGAGAAATTTTAATTGACATAATACAAACTATGCATTTCAATACATCTAATATTTTAAAATTCTTTTGTAACATAAATTCACTCTGGTTTATAAGTGTTGTAGAATTTCAGAAATTTCTTTGTGATGAAATTCTAAAAATAATTTATTTTTTATGTAATGTATTTTTTTTATAATTTATTTTTTATGTAATGACCATGATCTCCTACTTAAGATATACTTTATACTCTATTATAACCAAGTTACCAAGTTTAGTGTAAAGTCATCTGTACATTTTTACTAAATCTTATTTAAGAGTTATTTAAGAGTTATGTACAGATGACTTTACACCAAACTTTACGAGTAATCTGTTAATCTACTGGAAATATGAAACAAAGACGATGGGCATTGGCATCTGAAAGAACTGGGTTCATATCCCAGCTTGACAGTGTTGAAAAATAAACATCAACAGAAAAAAAATGTTCTATTTTAGGATTAGAAACTGTCAGGAGCATTTTTATTTAGTTTAAACAGTTGTGAACAACTACCAGTAGGGAGAAAGAGTTTCTGAAAGTACTCTAAGATTTTTACAATTTTGAATAAAGAATCATCTGTAGAAAGGAAAGTCTTGAGTTCATTGTAAGTGATTGCATCTAAATTATTGTATTAGTTTTCTAGGGCTGTCATAACAAAGTACCACAAGTTACTGGGTGACTCAAAACAATAGAAATTTATTGTTTTATAGTTCCAGATGCTAGAAGTCCAAAATCAACTTGTCAGCAGGGCTGTGCTCCCTCTGAAACCTGTAAGGGAGCATCCTTCCTTGCTCTTCCTAGCTTCTGGGGGTTTGTTGGTAATCTTTGGTGTTTAGGATTGCAGCCATAGCTGCAATGGTTTTTGCCTCCATCATCACATGGCACTCTCTCCTTTTGTGTCTGTCTTCACATAGTCTTCTCTCTTCTTATAATGACACCAGTCTGTTGTATTAAGGGCCCACCTACTCCAGTATGACCTTGTCTTAACTAGTTACATCTGCAATGACCATGTTTTCCAATAAGGTCATATTTGGAGGTATTGGGGGTTGGGACTTCAACATATCTTTTTGGACACAGTTCAACCCATAACAGTGATTAACTGCATGTACTTAGCAGTAAGCACAGTTTGTGATCTTTCACTGTGTTCTATGTTAGCTGTGTCTTCACTTTGCATAGTTTGCATAGTCTTTCACAAAACTTGACTTCTATCTACATACATAGAAGTTAATGTTTTGATGGGTCATGGTAGTCTGTAATAAACGACAAAGAAACACATCACATTGAATGGCAAGTGGAATCTGCTACTTACGGTAGATAATAATATAATGCAGTGAGTCTTGAGACCTTCCTAACATGATTAAATTAGCAGGTTGTTTAGTGCCTTGGGGAGTAAATATTTTGTCTCAGCCTTTAAATCACTTTTTAAATAGAGGGGATTTATAACCTGTGGAAATTAAACAGAGTAACCACAGGAAGTAGGGTTTGCTTAGTTTCTCTTATATTAGATTGACTTCTGTTTTTTGAAATACATTTCTGAGATGTATTTTACATGATAAGTTATATATATCCAAAGTGTACCATTTGACGAAAATGGACATAGGCTGGGCTAAAAGCCTTTAGGCTTGGTAGGCACGGTGCCAAGGACCCACAATACTTCTAGGGTCCCATAAAAATGTTTTAATTTCTTTAAAAATCATATAAAAATGAACTTTTAGGCTGAAGAAAATGTTTTAATCTATGATATTAGTGCATTCATCTTTATACCAACACCAACACAGTTGTAAAATGCTATATGAATTTTATTTTATTTTATTTATTTATTTATTTTGAGACAGAGTTTCGCTCTTGTTACCCAGGCTGGAGTGCAATGGCACGATCTCGGCTCACCGCAACCTCCGCCTCCTGGGTTCAGGCAATTCTCCTGCCTCAGCCTCCTGAGTAGCTTCGATTACAGGCACGCGCCACCGTGCCCAGCTAATTTTTTGTATTAGTAGAGACGGGGTTTCACCATGTTGACCAGGATGGTCTCGATCTCTTGACCTCGTGATCCACCCGCCTTGGCCTCCCAAAGTGCTGGGATTACAGGCTTGAGCCACTGCGCCCGGCCTGCTATATGAATTTTAAATACTTTTTGGAGGAAGGGGCCCATGAAGGCAAAGAAGTGTCTAGAGCCCATGAAAATCATAATGTGGCCCTTGATATATGGCTAAATCTATGAAACTATCACCTCATCAAGCTAACATCTCTATCATCCCCAGAGGCTTTACTGTGCCCTTGGTAATTCTTCCCTTGCCTCTCCCGTTTGGCCCTGTCATGGCTATGCCTCCTACTACTGTAGATTTGGTTGCATGTTCAGGAATTTTATATAAATGGAATCATAGTGTGTAATCTTTTTTTGTGGGGGGTTGGATCTAGCTTCTTCCATGTATCATGATTATAAATTCACTTATGTTGCATGTATCAAAAATTTATTCTTTTAATTGCTGAGTAATAGTCACAGTTATATGTCTGTATTGTAATTTGTTTATCCATTCACCTATTAATGGACATTTGGATTGTTTTTAGTTTTTGGCTGTTACAAATAAAGCTGCTGTGAATGTTTATTTGGATATATAAACATTCACAGCCTTTTTATGGTCATGTATTTTTTATTTCTGCTGAGTAGACATCTAGGAGTGAAATGGCTGGATCAATTGGTAGCTTTTCAAAAAAACTGTCTTTCTATAATATGTTAAATCTTTTCTCTACTTGAACACATGGAGTACTATTATAAGTATTTTAATGTTTTCTAATGTTTATGTGAGGTCTACATCTGTTTGAATTGTTTTTTTTTTTTTCAGCATTATGGATCTTTTTTCCCTGCTTTTTGCATGCCTGATAATTTTTGATTGAGTGCCAGTCATTGTGACTTTCACCTTGTTGAATGCTGGATATTTTTATATTTCTGTAAATATTCTTGAGGTTTGTTCTGGGATGTGGTTAAGTTTGTCAGAATTAGTCTGATCTGTCTTTTCAGATTTGTTCAATGGGATCAGAGCACTGTTTAGGACTGATTATTTCCTACTACTGAGGCAGAATCCTTCTGAGCACTCTACCCCATGAATTATGAGGATTTCTGGTGTGATTGGTGGGGCAGGCACTCTTCTCAGCCCTATGTGAATACTAGATGTGGTTCTTCAGTCCTTTTGGATGGCTTTTCCCCAAGGATGGCCTTGGTAGTTACTTCACACACATGTGCTGATCACTACTTTGCTGAATATTCAAACACAACTCTCTGAAAATCCCTGAGCCACTCTTTCTGTACAGCTTTCATTTTCTGTTATTCTGTGCTGTGAACTCTAACCGACTTGGTCTCCCTAGACTCTCCATGTCCTCAGTCAGGGAGTTTGTGTGCTCAGCTTGGGGATCTGCCAGACTCTACTAGGTTTGATTTCCCTCTGCTGTGGCTTGGTTGCTTTCTCAAAGTGTAGTATGCTGGAGCAATTGTAGGGCCCATCTCATTTTTGCCATTTCTGTGGATTTCTGTCTTTCATTGATTGATATTCAGTATCTTAAACAGTACCATTTTGTCCATTAAAAAAAATTATATCAAATGAGAGGGTATATCCAGTTTCTGTTACTCCCATCTTGTCTGGAAGTGAAAGTTCGGATAGCCTTCTCAAAGGGAGACTGACATTTCTGATTTCATAATTTCCTTTCTCAACAGGAGAATTATATTATTCATTCTGTTGCATTGAGATTTTATGTGGCCCTAGGCATGTTATATTTCAGTTCTGTGGAACAAAATTGAAAACATATATATAAAGCACCTGTAACAGTGTCTGGCATTTGTCAGGTCTTGCTGAAGTAGTTTTCTTTTCCATTTTAGTTTTTATAAATTGCAGTCTCATATGGAATTTCATTTAGTTTTGTGTTTAATTTTGACCAATTGAGAAGCCATCATTACTTTGATAGTTTTATATTCTCCTGTACATTTTATTGCTTAAGTGTAAAAGTATGGAAAGTTTCTTACTGATAATTCAATGCAATGAAAGTTTAATACAAAATTTTATAATGTTTGTTTATTTTTAACTCACCATTACCAACACTTCATATTGTTTTGAGGAAGTTACAGGTATGAATTTATAATATTAAAAATACTTTATAATTATTATTTTACAAATGCTATTGTGAAGATTTACATGGTTGCTTTATTTTTGTCAAAAAACAAAAGTGTAGCTATTAAGAACTTCCTCTTACTGGGCATTTGTTGAGCACTTACTCTGTGCCTCGTCCTAGATTTTTGTTTCAGATTTTGCTATGAACTTTACTTACCCATCTTAAGTCTTGTAATCTGTTATGCTCTTCTTTACCTACAGCTAGTCATGCTGCTTCTCTTTTACTGCTGCTGTATGCAACTTTTACTTTATTACCTCATTTTTGTTTTTAATTTCTTGAGCAGTTTTTTCATAGGTATACTCTTTTATTACATTATGTAGATTGTAAAATTATCTGTGGAAGAGATAAGTTTGTTTTCTAATTTTATGCCCGTGAAGAACTTGCTACTGTGGTTATCAAGTAGGCATTCAACAAATGCTTAATGGTGAGTGAAATGATTGCTTCATAATATACACAATTTTCATGCAAATTAATTGTAATTGTTGATGTATTACCAAGAGGTACCATAGTATGTGCCTTACATTTAAAAAATTATTGAAATTAAGTGCCATTTCTTCAGTAACTGATTAAAAATAAACTATTCGAATTACAGGTTTTCCATGGTGATATTATATGTATTTTTATAGCTGATTAATGGCAGTTGATTTCACTATGTGTGACTATTTATGTTCAAATACAATTTAAATACTTTCAATTTTGGGGGTGATTTCTTTGTCTTCTAAGGGACACTAAGAGTTTTTGAGATATTAGTTAGACTTCTTATTCATCTTGGTGCATCATAGCTGAAAAACGTTAAGGGGTCATACTTCTCCCCAACCTTCAAGTTCTAAAATATTTTACCTTTGTTATGTCCTTAAATAGGAGGAGATATATAGCTTGATAGAATGGAAATACTTTGGAGTCAGAAAGTTACAATATCTATAGAATTTTGTAGTTATGAACTCATGTTAAAATTTGTTTTTAATTCCTTTGCAATTCAGGGCATATGATTCTTAATAGTATGGTTTCCTTTGTTAACTCTCAGGTCAGATACAGAGGCTGATGGAATGAGTCCATTTATCTAACTTCTGACAAAAACTTAGACATTGTTAATTTCCTTCTTTTTCTCTCTCAAAAGTTTTTTTGTTCACATCTATTGATTTCAGTCTTTTTCATATCCAATTTTAAGCTGGAGAGAGAGATGCAAACAGATAAATACCAAGTTTAATTAACTTAAGAATAAACTTTGGAATAGATAATAGAATAATGACTTATTGAAAAAGATTGTATGAATTTACTATTGTAGATTAATTTTACTAGTTTTGTTGTTGTTTGTGTTTTCTTGTTGTGTTGACAGGGTTGCTTTAGACACTCTTGCTGCATTGCTAAAATCAAGTAAGTTTTTAAATACTAGAAATACTAGATACTATTTTTCTGAGAATTCTATTTACTATGTTAAAGAATCTAGAAATGTAGATTTAGACGATAGTTATAAAGCTGGTTTATAATCTAATGTCAAAATTGACTTTTCCTTATAGTGTAGTTGATGTGCATCATAACTAATGCCATATTATGTTTATTGAGCTATAATTTATTTAGTACATTTATATAATTTAGTCAAGCACATTGATTGCCTCTTTCTAACTAATTTAGATAAACATAAAGATCCATTAGTAGAGGAAAATATGTATCATTTTTTGAAAGTGAAGCTAACATGTACTGAACTTTTACTATAAGAAATATCTTTAACAACTATCTCTGATTTTATGAATAACTTAGAACCCTACAAATTTTGTTTCTACCATAAATGTGAGTTTATATAACATTCAGAAAATGCGACTTAATATAAATTTACAGTCTAATTCATTTACAAAATAAAGCACTGTTTTCCTTATCACACTTGAAGCATTGAAGTAGATATGTCTTATGCTTTTGGAGAGTAATTGTCTGTACTTATATATATTTTTAATCTCCAATATACTTAGTATCTTCATTTTAAATATTTTTTAATGGCACTTCAGGGGTCGATCAGTTGATTAAATTAACACTTTCTTTAATCACAATAATGTTTGGTCTTAACAATCTATGTTGGCTGGGTGGCTTTTATATGTCCCCACCCCACCCCACCCTCCACAAGGGAGACATAAGTAACAGACAGCTCATCAATAACTGTCTGTTAGGGGTAAGACAAACTTTCCCTTATGTTTGAATTACCAGAATTCTGATTTTTTTTTAAATTATAGCAAATAATGAATTGATTGAAAATCTAATATTTGGTAATGATTTATAAAATTAAAAAAAATCACCTTAGGTATTAGTACCAAATAATAGAATTCTCATTTGACAATTTTATTTTTCAAACAAAGTATATGACACTCAGATTAGTTGTGTAGCTTTATTTTTATTTATGATGTGGTAAGCTTTGGACGAAGATCACAGTATGTGGATTAATTTCAGAAGATATTTTTGGCCTTGCTTTGATGGGTCCTGACTTTGTGGTTCAAATTGTAAAAAGATTAATTCTTAATATGGGCACATACTTTTGATTTGGAGTAGATTAGAGTAGCTATTAAAACTAAACTTTTATTAAAGCTTACTAATTTTCAGGATCACTGATGGCAAAGTAATTAATTCTAAGCTAGTAAAAGCTAAAACTCATAAGTTTCAAGTATTTTTATAGAAATCAATTAATACATGGTGACTGTAATTTAGTACTTTCAGTTTTTAGTAGTAGTCTCCTTTTTATTCCCTCCCTTCTTTTTCAAACAAGTGTGGTGGGGCAGACATACCTGTTTATTCCATCAGAATAAAAAAATAGTAACTGAAAGGAGAATGACTTCAGTTTATATGTAGTATATTTTCAGATGACACGGCACTAAATAGGATGAAAATTTAATGATGCAAAATAATATTTAGTGGCACACTACATATTTTTAAACAAATCATGGCATTTTGGAGCATTCTCATTTATTTTTCAAAACGTTTTTGGTTTCAGGGGAGGAGCAATCATTTTCTTTAAAAGGATAAATTAGACTTTAGAGGGAAGAAGAGACAGGCTAATTGGGAGTTTGGTATCCTGAATACATGAATAAAGTTCCCTTTTCTAATGTTTTATTTGTGCTCAGTGCTGGTTGCATGTAGCTCTGTTCACTTCCTTTAAGGAGCACTCAGCACCTGTGTTTGAATTATGGGCAAGTTTCGTACTTGATCTTTCATAGAGAATTTTAATATTTCTCATAAATACCTTTTAGGCTATTGGGAGTTGTGGTGGAAACACACAACGTTTGTAATAGGAATTACAATGATCATAATGGCTTTTAACAAAATCACATTCACAGCTAGTAAACTAAAGGCTGACTTGCAACTGGTGTAAACAAAGTGTATATCCATTTAAAATATATGAAGCTTTACTTGGTCAAAACAATGAAAGTGATTTTGTAAATAGCCACAGCCTTAGCATACTAGCTATTCTAGACATAATAGAGGGTTTAAAGCCTTCACATAAGAAATCTTTTCCCTAGCTCTAGTAAGTGTCTTCTGCCTGTCTAATGTCAGAACATAGTTCTGAAAGGGAATTAATACGTTTATCTCAGTGTTATGTTTTAGGTTTGTACTAGCACATTTGGAAACTGTAATAATTCAGGCAACTAAAATCAGTGGAGCCTTACTATTGCATTATCTTAGTGTCCATACTGTGAACCTAATGGTTATTTTGTAGGTAAATTTGAGATTAAGAATACATTAGTATTTCCTTTAATTAAACCACCTCAGATGGGTGTTGAACATTATCTTGTGCTCCTTATAATTAACCTAGCAGAGTAGCGTTAGGTGACTCGGTATACTGCTCTGATATGATTGCCTTGCCACTATCTTAGTAAAATGCACCCTGTGGTTAATAATTTTAAATACAAATAAAATAATAAAATTAAGGCAAACGTGGATTTATTTGTTAATTCTACTCCAATAAACTTGAGTATTTACAAAAACCTTTAGTGTAGTTGCTATTACAATAAAAATCGAATGACTAGAAAGCCAGAAAGCACTATTTTCTAAGCATGTAATGCTCCTTACATTTCATTTATTAAAAAAGTTATGTAAGTATTTTAAAATTAGCATTGTTATAGTATGAATATTTATATAATTGTGGAGTAATTGGAGCAATTAATTTTAGTGGAAACATAAAGTTTGCAATAGAAGCTACAATTCAATAGGGTTTATTTCAGTGGGAACAAAGTTTTTAATAGAGATTATAAAAATGATAGTGTCTTCTAAAAATCACATTCACATCTAGTAAGTAGAAAGCGTATACATTTCATTTGGTGTAATGAAAATCATTATATTCATAAATTAAAAAATACATGAAGCTTTTGTTAGTAAACAAAAGCATTTAAAAAGATATTCCTCTAATTTTGGTAAAGACATTTTGATATTTATAAATTATGAAACAGTACACAGTCAGGTTTTGGAAGAGATTGCAATTTGCTCTCTGGAACTTTGTATTTATTTTGTTAGAAAAAATTTAAATATGTGGTTGTCATTTGTTTTGGAAAAAAAGAATCATAAGCATCCATCACAATATTGAGGTAATATTTTAAATTTGGTTTATTCTACCACTCTCTCTTGTCATTTAAAAAGTATTCTTTCTCAATTTTCTTTTGTTAAAGAAACAAATGCCAGGAGAGCTGTAGACAGAGGATATGTCCAAGTGCTTTTAACAATTTATGTAGATTGGCACCGCCATGATAATCGGCATAGAAACATGCTCATTCGAAAAGGAATTTTACAGAGTTTAAAAAGTGTTACAAACATCAAGTTGGGAAGAAAAGCATTTATTGATGCCAATGGGATGAAAATTCTGTATAACACTTCGCAGGTGAGTTATTTTCTTATTATCCTGATTATGTACTAATGATATGATTTGGTTGTTAAGAAAACTGAATTAATGTTCAAATACTCAGAAACATATACACACGATAAATACATTTTTTGAAAATCTTAAAACCAAAAGACACAATTATTTCTCACATGTGACCTCAGGCTGAGTTGGAGGAAATTTGGTCAGTGTGCAGTTCTGCAATGTGAGATTTTCTTCCAAAGGCAAAAGGAAGAAGTAGAAATTCATCCACTTAGCAAGAGAAGATTCCATGAAGCCATGCTTTCTAGGATGTGTAGTTGACTGTCCTCAGTGTTGTATGCCCCTTTAATGAGGTATCTGTGGATCCTTTATAGTTTGTAGAGCAGTTCTGTTGTCTGTGAGTGTTCTGCATGTTTTCCTGCTGGATAGAGGCTTTTTTGAATAGAGAATGTACAAAAATGACACCTGGAACTGGGAATGCTAGATCTGCCAGCTGTTTTAAGCATGAACATTTTCGACAATATATTTAGTGAGATCCTTTCTAGCATCTGTGTTGAATGTCAGCCATGGGGGATGGGGATGTTGCAATGCAACCCACCCCCCTCCCCCCGCTTTTTTTTTTTTTAAAAGAAAACTATGTTATTAGAAAGAAATCTGTCTTTTTGAAAATATCAGCCAGTTTTCTTGGTTTTGCACTCCTGGTCTTACACATAATCAACACAATCTATTTTTTATATGACAAGAGTTAAGATATCTGAACACATATTTTATGTTTACCTTAGTTTTTTTTTTCTAGATCAGTCATATGCACCTGTTTTTACTTTTCCTAGTATAGGCAGCGATGGATAGTTTATATATGAGAAAGAGTTAGGTGACTGGTTTATGCCACTTAACATTTCTGAGCCTTAATTTCTCATTTGTTTTGACAGGTCAGATGTGAAAATGTATATGGAAACTTTTACAGTGTATCAAAGTACCATCTAAATGTCAATTGTCACTAATAATACTATTGTTATATGACAGTTTCATATCCTGTATCCCTTAACCCTTCTCAAGACTAGATACCAGGACAGCAAGTCAGACTCTTAAAACTTTATATTGTGATATTCAGGCTATCCTTTTATAAGGTGACTAGCCAACTTACGAGAGGTGTTATTGCACCTCTCTGAGAAAGGTTTGGTCAAATGCATTTTTTTTTTAAACTATCTTACACCTTTTAAGTTTTCTTGCTTAATCCCTTTTCTCATTTTTCCCTTAATTTTTATTTTATGTCCTAGGCTTGCTAAGTGTCCCCCACATTACTCCAAAGATGATACTGATTTCTGCTTACAATATTTAAGGAAAAGTTCTTCTCAATTTGCCACATGGGGTTCTTATTTACAGATAGATAATTCTGAATTGTAAAGCCATTTTGTAACTATTCTGTGTTAAAATATTGGTTTTTGAGATACGTATTTCTAGAAAATTATTAATGTATTACTTTCTGAAGTAAAGTCAAATTGGTTCAGTTATTCATCAAAAAAATTATTTTTTCTTTTTCTTTTTTTTAAAAACAGGAATGTCTGGCAGTCAGGACTCTTGATCCTCTTGTCAATACCTCCAGTCTGATAATGAGGAAGTGTTTCCCAAAAAATCGTCTGCCACTCCCAACGATTAAAAGTTCTTTTCATTTCCAGTTGCCTGTTATTCCTATGACTGGTCCTGTGGCTCAGCTCTACAGCTTACCCCCTGAAGGTAGGATCACAGGGTCACGGCTGCTTTTTGTGGGTTCTTAGAACTATGTGACCCTGTCATTTTTCTTTTAACTAATGTCTAACTCCTCAGCAAAGGAAGGCATTAATGAACATGATACACATTCACATTTTATTTTACTTAAGTATTTCTTTAAATATAAGAAATTGGAGGCTAGTAATTAAGTGAAGTAGTGTGGGATGTGTTGTATATATGTAAATGTGAATTGTGAAATAATTAAGCTTCATATAGGAACATTATTTGATAGCTTATGTACTTTTGTTTTGTTTTGTTTTGTTTTGTTTTGTTTTGTTTTGTTTTGTTTTGTTTTTTTGAGACAGAGTCTTGCTCTGTTACCCAGGCTGGAGTGCAGTGGCATGATCTCAGCTTACTGCAACTTCCGCCTCCTGGGTTCAAGCAATTTTCCTGCCTCACCCTCCTGAGTAGCCAGGATTACAGGTGTATGCCACTACTCCTGGGTAATTTTTGTATTTTTAGTAGAGATGGGTTTTCACCATGTTAGCCAGGCTGCTCTCAAACTCCTGACCTCAAGTGATGTGCCTGCCTTGGTCTTCCAAAGTGCTGGTATTCTAGCCGTGAGCCACACACCCCACCCAACTTATGTACGTTTTTAAAGTAGAAAAATATAAACATTAAATGTTTAGGTAATTATGTTTGGGTTTATATCTGTAGCTTTTCTGTGAAATTTTTTTCTTAAGTTAAAAAAAATCTAATCACTAAAATTACTATGGTTTTATGCTTAACAAAAACTTGCACATGACTTACTTGGATGAAAATATGAAATTATCTGAGGTAGGTTGTTTGTTATTTTCCATGTAATACTATAGGTATATAGTAGAGGAAGTAAGAGTTTAAGTTTATTTATATGGGAAAGAAGAATTTCTTTGATAACATCTACCAAAGTGAAAAAGAGAAAGTAGTCCTGACTTTTAATATAATTTTCATAGTATTTTCTTATCAGTTGATCACTTTTTTGAAAAAAAAATTAAAGTTTATTTATATGTAAAAACTATTATTTCAAACAAATGTTTTAAAAGAATTTTCAAGTAATTATATTAGATTCATTATCCTTGATATAAATTTATTAATGGTATATATCATAGGGTACACTCTTATGATTTTATTTTTAAAATATGAAATTATTAAAACACAAGTTGACACAAAATATCAAAATGGATTATTCAGAAACCTTTAAAATATTTAAAAGTCTAAGGCTAAGTCTAGGACTTATGAGTAAGAAAGCTAATTAAAAACAATGGTTCAATACCCTTTTTCCCATTCCATTTGAAATTACCAACAGACTTTTATAGGAGAAAATCTGTACTAAATCTGTAAACTAGGTACGAGGGGCATGGAGCAAACATAGAACATGCGAGAAATGTGGTGGAGCTGTGAGTAAATGCAAGAACAACATTAAGCCTCCATTCCCTCTTCTAGAAATGCATTATCTTCAGCTAAAGTTGAGGTGCCATTAGCAGCTAATTTGGAGGGACATTCAGGGAGCAGTTGGAATCCTTTTCTATCCTATATCTCAAACTAAGATTATGGGAGTTAAGTGGTGGTTCTAACTGGTGGAAAGCTGGTGAGGCTTCCCTATGTTGTGGCCAGTAGTAACGCCAGGAAGGAGGTAGGATATGCCCCAGTGAGTTCTTTATTTAGTGTCTGGATTGATGGATAAAGAAAGTACAGTAAATTCACCAAACATGGCAACACATGAGAAGCTGTATTTTTCTTTTGGTTCCTTTTATCGCTGCTTCTCAGACCAGTGCATCGCTGGACTAGAAATGCATATTTACATTGACTGACGAGCCTCCGTGATTCAGATGAGAGAAGAGGATTCTAATAGCAACTGTATAGGCACTAGGAAAATACCCTCATTCTGTTTTCTATTATTCCTTCCCCCACACCCCCTGTGTTGCCCAGGCTGGTCTTGAACTCTTGAGCTCAAGAGATTGTCCAACCTCAGCCTCCCAAGTAGCCGGGACTATAGGCCCTTGCCACTGCTTTGTTTTCCATTATTTTCTCACATATCAGGCTTCATTACATGTTTCACAGTCTTTATTGTTATTTACCTTCCTCAGCTGGAATGTAAGTTCACAAGGATAAAAGTCTAAGACTAAGGATAGGTCTGAACTCTTTTACTCACAGCAGTTCTGACCCCAAATATGTGACTTTGGCCCACACCAACCAATTCCCCCTATCTCCGGACACCAGCTGGGTGTTCTATAATCAGTTCAGTTCTGACACTGAACACTTGGAGTTAATACAGACCCACCGGTTAAGGGTTTAGTCCCACAGGACTGCCCCGACTTCAGATATCAGTTACAAGTTTGGACTACCTGTATTTCTGACCTACTGGTAATAAAGTTCATGGGGTTGGGAGTTTCCATGAACTGTTCCTCAAGTTTGATAATTTGCTGGAATGGCTCACAGAACTCAGGAACACTTTACTTTTGGTTATGGGTTTATTATAAAGGATGCAACTCGAGGGCAGCCAAATGGAAATGATGCATAGAGCTAGGTATAAGAGAAGGGGTGTGGGGCTTCCATGCCCTCTCCAGGCATGCCATCCTCCCAGCACCATGATGTGTTCACCAACCCAGAAACTCTGAGCTTTTACACCACTGTTTAGGGTTTTTATGGGGGTTCCATTACGTAAGCATGCTTGCTGAAATATAAGGCTATTTTTGATAAAATCAGTCTCCAGCTCCTCTCTCCCCAGAGTTGAGGAGTGTGACTGAAGTTCCAACTATCTAATCATACCTTGATCTTTCTAGTGACCACCAGCCTCTATCCTGAAGCTATCAAGGGGCCCACCAAAAGTCATATCATTAAAACAAAAGACATTTCTCTACCTTAGAAATTCCAAGGGATTTAGCAGCTGTGTGCCAGGAACCTGGGACAAAGATCAAATATATATTACAAAAAGGCTGTTGTTTTTTTCATTTTATCTTCAGCATCCATTAGATTGCATGGGACATAATAAGTGCATTTAATATTTGTTGAATAAATGAATGTAGCTGGCCTTGATACTTACTCTCATGAATGTTAAATGCTGTATCTATGGAGATTTGAAGGACATGGTTTTAACTCAAGATTTCTGAACCTTTATTAGTTGTCACTAGGGTGACATATTTTTAAGTATGTTTGGGTACAGAAGTATATTATCCAGGTATGCCCTTCCTGAAGTAATTATGTGAAATATTATATGACGATGTCAAGAATGTAGACGTTACCTAAGAGTTTTTGTATCAAACATTATAATCTGTTAACTATGTAATAATAATAAATAGTCGTTATAGTATTATTATTAAACATGTCAAGTAATTATTGGCAAAAGGTACATAATACAGTTATTATAAAGTGGATGTTTACATAAATAAGCTAAAATTTATATCAATAGATTTCCTAATATTATACTGTTCTTGCATTTCTAAAATGAAAATTATACAAACAGTCCAAATATATATTCTTCAAATGTAAAAGTAACATCTGGAACAGATCTTTAAACAGGAGTCCATTGAACCATAGAAATACATGGGTGGCCTTTGGAGACTATGGATACTTTGAAAATTGATGTAAATTTATAGGGATCCATCATGCTGTGTAAAAGCGAGGAAATTTCAAAGATGCATTCTCAGAGCACTACATGCTAAGCAAGGACAAGCAAATCAGTTTCATTAATAAGTCTAAATGGATGAAATACTCCCATTAAAGGAAGGAGACTCCCAGATTGGGTTAAAAATCAAAATCCAACTGACTGGTACATATGAAGTCTCTTAAGACAGCAGGGTAGAAATCTTGAAAGTAAACAAATTGGCAAATATGTGTCATTCCCTAACCCTAAAGAGGTGAGAAGGAAAGTATTATCATTATATAAAACATAAGTACAGAATAAAAAGTGTTTAAACAAGGCAGTGAAGATTATTTTATGCAAGCTACATGTGCCAAATACTAAAAGTAAATACAACTATAATCATTTGAATAACAGAGAGACGTTGGTAGAAACATTGTTGGTGGTTGATTTTAATATACCTCTACGTTTTTGGCAAAGTAAATAGAGGTGGTTAAGTCAATCTAAATAGCTGTTAAAGATAACTCCTGCGAATACATTTGAATACACAATTGACCCTAAAACAACTTGGAGATTAGCAGTATCAACTTTGTGCAGTTGAAAATTTGCATAGAACTTTTGACTCCTCCAAAACTTAACTACTAGTAACCTGTTGACCTGAAACCTTACTGATAACATAAACAGTGCATATTTTGTATATTACATGTATTATATTCTGTACAACAAAGTAAGCTAGACAAAAGAATATGTTATTTAAAAAGTCATGAGGAAGGAAAAACATATTTACTATGCATTAAGTCAAAGTGGTTTTCATAAAGGTTTACATTCTTGTCGTCTACACATTGATTAGATGGAGGAGGATGAGAAAGAGAAGGGGTTGGTTTCGCTATCTGAGGAGTGACAGAGGCAGAAGAAAATCTGTGTATTAATGGACCTGCACAGTTCAAACTTACATTGTTCAAGGGTCACTGTGTGATTGAAATGGACAATATTTTAGGAAAATATGATAACTAATGATGACTTAAATAGTAAAAAACAAAATTGAAAAAATCAAGTTTATTTAGTGAAGACACCAAAAATGCTGATGACTTCAGAGATTAGTTTTCCCAGCACTTTGGGAGGCCGAGGCGGGTGGATCATGAGGTCAAGAGATCGAGACCATCCTGGTCAACATGGTGAAACCCCATCTCTACTAAAAATACAAAAAATTAGCTGAGCATGGTGGTACGTGCCTGTAATCCCAGCTACTCAGGAGGCTGAGGCAGGAGAATTGCCTGAACCCAGGAGGCGGAGGTTGCGGTGAGCCGAGATTGCACCATTGCACTCCAGCCTGGGTAACAAGAGCGAAACTCCGTCTCAAAAAAAAAAAAAAAGTTTTCCCAAACTTTCAAGAAGTTTTCCTACGCTTTATTTTCCAAAGCATAGAAAAAAAATTAAAAAGGAAAGTTTAGAAGCTAGCATTATGCTGAAAACATAACCTGGTAAGATTAATTTGAAAAAACCTACAGATTCCTCTCACTCATGAAAATAAATATAAAAATCCTAAAGTATTAGGAAATTGAGTTAAGCAGTATTGTTTATGTGTAGGACACCTTGATCAAGTAAAGATGATTTTTAACAAAGTAAGTTTATTGCCATATTAAGGTTTTAATTAGTAAAATGTATTACGTAGATCAGAGGAACAAAACCCAATGATTATCGCAGTTAATGCCATGAAAAGATTTCATAAAAATCTTATCAGTCTAGAAAAATTTCTTAAGGAAACCAGGAATATTTCCTAAATAAGCTATATATTATCTAACTCAAATAGTAATGATAATAGCAAGCATCATAAATAGTAATGAAATGGTAGAGGATGCCTCTCTCAACCATTATTATTTACCATAGGTTTGAAAACTCTAGCTAAATCAGTAAGAGAGGGAAAAGAAAGGTCTTAACTATTAAAAGAGTGAAATAAATTTATCAGTATCTGTGGAGGATATTACTGTCTGTATAGAAAATCCAAGCAAATCAATTGTAAAAACATGGCTTACGCAAAAGAAAAGTTCAGTAAAGTACTATTTACAAGAAAAATGAATAAAATTAAATAGCCTTCCTCTGTGTGTGTATGTATGTATCAACAAAAATCAGTTAGAAAGCAGATCACGATCACATTTATAGGCACAATAGCAACAACAAATAAACTTCCCCTAATGTACTTTCCCAATCCTTATAGAATGTACAGACTCATTCCTTCTAATGACTACATCACATAGTTGTAGTATAATTTATCTAACTATTTTCCTACTGATAGACATTTAAGTTGTTTCTGTATTTCAGTTTTTACTATAAATAAGCCAAGGACATTTTGAAAGTCAGAATTTTGATTTATCTTACTGGTTTTAATTTGATTGGCTATAATAATTAATATTGTTAGTTATTGGTACTGGTATAATGAATGGATCTTTGAAATAGCAGAGAAGGTCTCAGACACGCTAAGCTAGCTTGCATTTCACATCTGGAGTATAAATCCAAAGGAAAACATGATCTTAAGGAAAATATTTGAAAGGTTTGACTAAAAATTAAAAAAATTAATAATGTTTTTAATTTTCTCTCTGATGCTGAACTGCATTTTCTCCTCTCCCTATCCAAGCAGCCATTTTTCCTATTTGCAATAGGCTTTTCTTAATTCAATCCCTTTCTTTTTTCCCAGGAATTATTTTTTTCCTTCTCTTCTTCCAAATGTCAGTTCTTCGCTTGTTTAACCATGACCAGCTGCTGTTAAAGCATAAGTATAAATAGGCCCAACTTACCATGTGAAATATGAGTGGTTATTTTTTGCTATCTGTTTCTAAGAATTTGAGGTGATTTGTTTTTAAGTTTGTATTTGTATTAGTTAGGATCGACTAAGCTGCTGTTACAAAGAGACCCAGTAGCACAGGCTCTCAAGCAACAGCAGTAATAACCATTTGTGTAACACATACTCTTTACCTGGCACTTTACTTATATTAACTCCTCTAATGCTCACAAAAACACTGTGAGTAGATATCTCCATTTTATAGACAAATAAATGAAGATACAAAGAATTTATGTAACTTGCTCAAAGTCAAACAGCTAGTAAGTTAGGGAGCTAGGATTTGAATTCAGGTATTCTGTTTCTAGAACCCTGTGCTGTCCTGCTACAAGATAGAATTTTTTCCTCTTACATAGCCATTCAGAAGATAGACAGTTGGTCTTAGGCAGTAGACCTCTACTAGGATCATCAAAGGAAATAGGTTGTTTTTATTGTGTTTTTAACCATCTCCTATGGTTTCCTCATGTGGAAGATGAGAATGGAAAAAAATGGAGAGAATAATTTTCTTTTTAAAGAATGTGACCTAGAATTTGTATTCATCACTTTGCCTCATACACCATTGGCCCAAAATTGGTCATATTTATGGTTATGACTACTGCAAGGGAGTCTGGAATCTCCATAGCTAAAACTCAGGGTCTCAATTATTAAAAGGAAGGGGAGGAGAACAAATACTAAGGGGGACAGTTAATAATCACTGGTATAAGTCACATTGAAAATGGAAGTCAAAAAGAGTTTGGAAAAAGCTTTTAAAAATATTTTCTGCTTTGTTTAAAAGCATTATTTATATGAGAATTCTCCAAGTACTCTCTGACTCTTCATCCCTTGTCTCTCCTATATCCATGGTCCCATGTCTTTTTACATTCCACTCCCTGAGATACTCTTTTTTCATTCCTATTTCTGCTATAATGGTCTAGACATTGTTGGTTTTTTTTTCCTCCTATTAGTTGGTCGCTTTCCATCCACGTGCTCTCTCTCTCTCACCTCTTAACATTGAATTAGGCCATTCTCCTCTTGAAAATCCTTACTGCTTGTCTTCTTCATGTTGAAAATCAATACTACTTGGCCTACTATATTGCATACTTCATTTTTTAATTCTTTATTTTCCTTTCAGTACTTTTATAAGCATCCTCTTCATCCTAGTCATACTTTTTGTTACTTTCTAAAGATACCATTTCACTTCCTCATTTTAGTATTATTTCCTCTTCTTAAAAGCCACACTTAACCCCCATTACATTCACATAGTAATCTGTTTTACTTTCTACAAGATACTGTTTAAATATCACCTGTTCTGTGAAGTGGTCAGCATCAATCCCTTGGCTCCAAGAAGTTTGCAGTTAGTTACTGCATTCCTCATTTTCCCATAGCATTTTGGAGTTTATGCCTTCATTAGTGTTTATCTTTGGTATTTTAATTACATATTTACTACTTTCTGCTCTTTAACCTCATGAGCTACCTGAAGGAAGAGACTGTATTTACACCAAGCTTGTCCAACACGCTGCTCATGGGCCACATATGACCCAGGGTGGCTTTGAATGTGGCCCAACACAGATTCATAAACTTTCTAAAACAATATGAGATTTTGTGTGTGTGTGTGTGTTTAAACCTCACCAACTATTGTTGGTATTAGTGTATTTTATGTTTATGTGTGGCCCAAGACAATTCTTTCTCTTCCAGTGTGGCCCAGGAAAACCAAAAAATTGACAACCCTGATTTATACATTTTTTGAAAAAATTCCCAGCACTAGCACAGTATGTGGCACATGACCATCTATGAAACAAATAGGTATAGGGGGTCAATTATAAAGGGATGAAGTGAGTCATCAAAATTTATAATAACTAGAAAACAGGATGTTTCATTCAGTCTGTCACAACGTAAGACATGATTAATTTTTAAAAACTGATAACAGTAAAAAAATTCATCTTTATAGTGCTTTCCAAATTTTAAAGCACTTTCTTATATTATCTCATGGGTTTGTCAACAGCTGGGACAGCCTTAGGGACATTTTAAATAAGAAATCTCATTTACTTTTTCTTTGATGATTGATATACTTTATATAAGTCACATTCTACCATTGGCTATGCATGTTGTAGAATGCTTACCTTTGACCTACTTATAGCACATTTTGTGTCATAGTGGATGACGTAGTAGATGAAAGTGATGACAACGATGATATTGATGTAGAAGCTGAAAATGAAACTGAGAATGAAGATGACCTAGATCAAAATTTTAAGGTTAGTATAAATTTCTGTAATTAGTTAGCTTTATAAATTATATACTACAGTTGTAAAACAAAAATTGGGTAAATAAATATATATGTAATTGTAGGTTTTACTTTGTCCTCATCTTTTTACCATGGATGACTATGCAATTAAAGGAGTAAATGATATTGGTTTAAATCCACTGATCTGAAAAGGAACTTAAAGTAACTTATTTTCACTCTCTCTGACCAGAAAGATTTTATCTAACCTTTCTGACTTAGATTTTGAAATCTACGAAATTGATCTGAAACTCTGTTGTGGCAACTTATTTCGAAATGCATTATTACCCTTTGTCAGCAGTCTTTTGGGGATACAGAAATATAATGGATTTGTTTTTATGAGAATTAGTGTTTGCATAATGATTCTTAGGTTTCAGTTAATTGGACAAGGAAGTGAAAAAAGTGTCATTGAGAAAATATGAAATTATTGTCATATTACATAAGATGTTAGGTAAAGGAAGCAGGTAAGTTTTCAGAGTTTCATTGTACCTCTGGAAGCCTAGAAAGTCTGTATTTTGCTTTATTTATTGATAGAGAGGACCACTTTAGCATCTGTAGAAAAATGGTGTCTTTTGTTAGCTGTTTAGCTTATTGCTGGTTTTTTTTGTGGGGAAGGAGAGATTAATTTGACTCGTGCCTGTTTGGACCATTTTTGTCTTGCAAAACTGTATCAAAATTGGGGTATACTGACTATTTGACTCACTTTGGAGATAGAATTTAAGATATTGTAGGATTTCTGTCTTAATAGATACAGAACCAATTTTATAACCAAACGTGATCACCAAAGCTTTGGTGAAACTGTCAAGTTAGCTAATCTGAACTACATCTGTATCCTGGCATCAGGTTTTGCACTTAATTATCTCATTTCTTTAGTCTCCTTTACAGATTTCTTTGTCTTATAACATTGACATCTTTGGAAAATGTAGTTGTTAGCTTGCATTATTCACTAGGATATCAGTGATTGCTCACATTTTCCCTACTTTATCTTAACACAGCATTTATAGTAATAAGAAAAAAATACGTTGTATTATTGAACACTTAACTGTGTTAGTCAAAACTCTTTACGTATATATAGTAACCATTAGATCCTCATAGCAACCCTGTGAGGTTAAGTTGTATAAGTACATAGAAAACAGAGGAAGGGAGAGATTCTCAGTCTAGTTTATAAGAGGTGGAGCCAGGATTCAGAAAGCAGTCTAGTGGAATGTCCACTCTCTTTACTACTATACTGTACTAAAATATTTTTTTTTCTTCAAAATCTGTAAAATTGTTGGGTTTTTGAGACTGCTGAGCTTTATTATCTTTTTCTTTCCTACTACTGCCTGCCTCTTACTCTCATCGACTTTACATTTAGATGTTACTTAAGTTTTCCTCTTTTTATCTGAATCCTATTTCTTCATCCTTCCGGCGAACTGCTACATTGTAGCGGGGATATTATTTATTTGTGTTCTCTGATGGTTATAAATTTTTTTCCTGTGATCCCATTTTCTTTGCCCCAGATTTTTCAGTTTGGAGCATTTATAGAAACTGGTAGCTTCTAGAAGATGCATCTCCAGATAGCCACAACTTGACCATATTATAAGTTTCAGTGTATTCTTTTTTCTGTCCTTAACTTTAGCAGTGCTTTTAAGGAGGGTAGCAGGTTGTTTTGTTTTGTTTTTTTCATATGAGTCTGTAAGTAGTTCTTCACTACTGTTTTTTCTCAGACCAAAACACAACATTCTCTACTGTCAAGCTTTCAAAGTGTTGTAGTTTTCTTTCCTAATTATGCCTATTTTACAGCTAACATCTTTTTTTCTTTGTTCTAAATAGAGAGCCACTGTGTAAGGCCGTATTTTCACAAAATAATATCAAATATTGAGCTAGTATGTTTAGAGAAAATATCTTTGTAAATTATTTTTTATTTTAGAAACATTCTATTAGATGTTAAACAAGAAAGTTACATTATTTGTTCATAAATGTATAAAGAGATTAAATTACATATTCATGTAATAATACAATAATGATATGATAATATGATAATATTTAAGTAAAATAAATCTCTGTTACTCATGGCAATGAGGAAAATCTTTTTCATTGGCCATGTAAATAATAGCTACATTCCTGAATATGAAATAATAAGAAATACATAGTTTTTCCTTTTAAGCTAGTAGTTAATATGTGTGGTAAGATACATGTATATAAAGTTTTTTAAGGATGGAAGCATAGTAAAATAAATTTGTAGATTAGGCTGAAAAATAAGTAGCTTACTCAAAGTAAATACAAAATTAAAAATGAGACCAATTGAAAATTAATAAATGGTATTATTATCTCTCTTTGGCCATAAAGAAGGTAATGAGTTTGTGTGAGACCAGAGTCATTGAGGATCCTAGAAAATAGCTTGAATATTAGATAAGCTGGCATTTGCCCTCATATCATGGGTTTCATTAGCTTTTCTCTAAAGAGCATATAGAACACATTGATCCTGGATACGTATCTTGTTTCTCTGAGGACATATTTTCCTTTAAATCCACCCTCTTTTTTCCTAGAGAGACATGGAAATCATTTCTGACTCTTGTTCCACTCCTAACCTCCCCCTATCCTCCACCCCCCATCCCCCGCTGAAAACAGAGTGAATGGTAACACTGAGTTTTTCTAAAGGAACTTTATTTTCCCTGCACTCTAAGAGTGTTTGATCGTTGTTAATCTGTATTGGGGCAGTACGTCATGCTGGCTGACAGTGTGGTGCTTCAGAATCACTCTAACTGATTTTTATCCTGGCTCCTGTCTTTGCAAGATGTGTAATTTTCAGCAAATGACTTAACCTCTCTGTACCTCATTTTCTTTTTCAGTTAAATGGGGGTAATTTCATAGTGTTCTTATGCAGAATAAATTAGATAATGTATGTAAAATGTTTAGCATAGTGCTTCATTTATTTTCAGTGCTTAATGTTAGCTCTTTTATTATCACCATCGTCATATATACGTATGGTTTTCAATTTAGTCTTCTTAAGTTTTACTGCCCTTTAATATGAACAAAATGATGGAAATTAGGGAGAATGAGGAGAACATAACTGGAGTCTTCATCTTTACACAAGTTTTTCTGTTTCGAGTAGCCCAAATACTCTGTTATATTAGAGTAACCATGACAAAAACAAAAGTACCCAACAATAATACATCAACCCCAAAACAACAGGCAAATTTGAATTTAAGATAAAGTTAATGCAGCATTTATTCAGTAATTATTCTTCAATTACATTTAATGACTTGGAACATTTTAAATATAAAATGTATTCTGTAATATTTTAAAAGTTTGTTTTAACTGGTAACATGCTCTTTTTATCATTTCAGAATGATGATATTGAAACAGATATTAACAAACTAAAACCCCAGCAAGAACCGGGACGAACAATAGAAGATCTAAAAATGTATGAACACCTTTTCCCTGAGCTTGTTGATGATTTTCAGGTATAAATATAGAAAATTCAGCATCTTAACTGATTTTAATAAAAAGTTATTTTTTCTCCCTTAGGCCAATAATTACTGTTTTTATTCTCTTTCCATTTCTAAAACGTGAAACTAGCATTGCTTTTCTGAGTGACATTGAATAATTATGTCAACATCATGAGCTGTAGTTAAGCAAATCTAAAATGAAGGGAGATGGACTAGCTTTTAAATTTTTTGTCCCTTTGGTTTTTTTCCATCACTTTAATGGACATAGTTTTTTACTGAGCCTGGATTACACAACAAGTCAAGTTGATCAAATTGTTGGCAATTAGCTGGCTTTTGTGATGGTTCCTTGGATAAGTCTGTGAAATCGCTCAGGATCTTAAAGTGCCAAACAAAGAGTTTGAACTAGATAATCTCAAAGATTTGTTTAGCCCTTCCTTTGTTCCCTAAATTTAGTATACTTAATTTCTAGCTGCTTAAAGAAAAATACTTTGTTGTGAGGTTATAGGTGAAACATAAGAAATACTTGTCACTGGGTGTGATGGCTCATGCCTGTAATCCCAGCACTTTGGGAGGCCAAGGTGGGTATCTTACCTGAGGTTAGGAGTTCGAGACCAACCTGACCAACTTGGAGAAACCCTATTTCTACTAAAAATAAAATTAGCTGGGCCTGATGACACACATCTGTAGTTACAGTTACTCAGAGGCTGAGGCAGGAGAATTGGTTGAACCTGGGAGCCTGGGTGATAGAGCAGCCTCCATCTAAAAAGAAAAAAAAAAGAAATGTTTATCACCTAGAGTTTACATTTCATAATTCTAATCATTCAGGTTTCAGCTTGGGAACTTAGGAACCTTAGATGCTGTAAAGATGCAGCAACCATCCACCTTGTGCAGCCCTCCCCACCACCCCCTGCTCTGATGTCTTGGTATTCCCCCTAGATTTGAGGTGCATTGGAAGGTACTTTGAAATCAGGGGTAATGGAAGGCAGGCATGAAGGAGAAGGTATTTGTCAAAAGAAAAAAAAGAAAGAAGAAGGTGGGAAGAGACATTTGGGAAAGGGTACAGGTTGATAATCTTCATTCAACTTTTAACAGTTATTCGTGAGCTCTTTTAACACATTTGTGCCTAGCTAAGAATGACTTGAAACTACCAGCAATAACAAATACTGCTAAATCAAGGCAGAAGAATACTGTGGAAGGGGGTTTGAGGAGGAAATCAATTATTGTATGAAGAAATCACCTATTTCTTCTGTACATTCTACTTTTTATGTATGTATGAGAAATATATACAGTAGGTCCCCCTTATCCATGGGAGATAGATTCCAAGATCCCCAGTGGATATCTGAAACCAAACCCTTTATATACCATGTTTTTTTGAACTGATAACAGATTGCTGCTGAGTCAATAACAGGTTGGTAGCTTAGACAGTATGGATACGTTGGACAAAGGGTGATTCATGTCCTGGGTGGGAGGGACCATGATGGTGTGAAATTATATCCTGCTACTCGGAATGGGGCACTCTTTAAAACTTATGAATTGTTTATTTCTGTGCTTTTCCATTTAATACTTCAGACTGTGATTAACGTCTAGTAACTGAAACCATCGAAATCAAAACCTTGGTTAAGGGGGCACTACTGTCATGTGATTACAAATTGTAGTTTTGATTTGGGAATAGAAAAAAGTAACCTAATATGGGTGTCAAGTCCAGGATTTTGATTCTCATTCTTTCACAAGCGAGTTTTTTTTTCTTTTAGATTGTGATGAGTTGTTCTTGCATCCTATGTTTAGATTTTTTGTTTTCTAATCATAGTTTGTCACCCAGAATAGGCTAACCTTGATGATTTCCTATATAACACTTTATGAACAGCTGGCTAAATTGTCCATTAGTTTGGCTGCTCCTAGAGTAGTTTCCTGCTTTTGGTCTGACTAGGTGGGGCCAGGGTCAGATTGTAAAGACAGGTCTGAGTGTAAGCGCTTCTCACTAAGTTACTCCTTTTTATTTTCTTTAAGTGAAAGATGCTACTTCAGATATTTCAAGTAGCACACATTTATTAATGCATTGTCTATTCTGCTTTAAAGCTTTATATAGAGTAGCTCTATTTCTATAGCCTATGTAATGGGAAATAACATATTGTCTTTTATTTACATAATCAAAAAATTATTTCTCAGGTAGTTGTTTTGCCACTTGATTATCTTTGTCATTTTTAAGTTTCAAAGGAATGCATTATTTGATACTTTAGGCTCAGTTTTTTGAAGTGTATATTTGAATTATAGGCAGTGGTATATAAGTGACATGCTTTCCAGGATTAAGAAGATTGGTTGGTTCCAGATAGGATGTGTTATAAAGAATTTTCTTCAGCCCATCTTTGTATCAATTTCTTGTAGATCATCGGATAATAAACATAAATGAAGTTAATTTCAATTATGACTTTTCCCACTTTCGTTTGTATATTATTTTTAGCATCAACCATTAATGCTTAAGATTACTTTATGTGTTTGTTTCAATCTTAAACACCACCACTTTGCTTCCAGATATGTTTTATTTTTTATTTATTTGTTTATTTTTTAATTGCATTTTAGGTTTTGGGGTACATGTGAAAAACATGCAAGATTGTTGCATAGGTGCATACGTGGCAGTGTGATTTGCTGCCTTCCTCCCCTTCACCTATATGTGGCATTTCTCCCCATGCTATCTCTCCCGAACTCCCCACCCCCTGCTGTCCCCCCCACTCACCCCCAACAGACCCCAGTGTATAGTGCTCCCCTCCTTGTGTCCATGTGTTCCCATTGTTCAACACCCGTCTATGAGTGAGAACATGCGATGTTTGATTTTGTGTTCTTGTGTCAGTTTGCTGAGAATGATGGTTTCCAGGTTCATCCATGTCCCTACAAAGGACGCGAACTCATCATTTTTGATGGCTGCATAATATTCCATGGTGTATATGTGCCACATTTTTCCTGTCCAGTCTATCATCGATGGGCATTTAGGTTGGTTCCAGGTCTTTGCTATTGTAAACTGTGCTGCAATGAACATTCGTGTGCATGTGTTCTTATAGTAGAACGATTTATAATCCTTTGGATATACACCCAGTAATGGGATTGCTGGGTCAAATGGCATTTCTATTTCTAGGTCCTTGAGGAATCGCCACACTGTCTTCCACGATGGTTGAACTAATTTACACTCCCACCAACAGTGTAAAAGTGTTCCGATTTCTCCACATCCTCTCCAGCATTTGTTGTCTCCGGATTTTTTAATGATTGCCGTTCTAACTGGCGTGAGATGGTATCTCAATGTAGTTTTGATTTGCATTTCTCTAATGACCAGTGATGATGAGCATTTTTTCATATGCTTGTTGGCCTCATGTATTTCTTCTGTTGTAAAGTATCTGTTCATATCCTTCACCCATTTTTGAATGGGCTTGTTTATTTTTTTCTTGTAAATCTGTTTTAGTTCGTCGTAATTTCTGGATATCAGCCCTTTGTCAGATGGGTAGGCTGCAAAAATTTTTTCCCATTCTGTTGGTTGCCAATTCACTCTGTTGACTGTTTCTTTCGCTGTGCAGAAGCTGTGGAGTTTGATTAGGTCCCATTTGTCTATTTTGGCTTTTGTTGCCAATGCTTTTGGTGTTTTGGTCATGAAGTCCTTGCCTGCGCCTATGTCCTGAATGGTTTTGCCTAGGTTTCCTTCTAGGGTTTTTATGGTGTTAGGTCTTATGTTTAAGTCTTTAATCCATCTGGAGTTAATTTTAGTGTAAGGTATCAGGAAGGGGTCCAGTTTCTGCTTTCTGCATATGGCTAGCCAGTTTTCCCAACACCACTTATTAAACAGGGAATTCTTTCCCCATTGCTTGTTTTTATCAGTTTTGTCAAAGATCGGATGGTTGTAGATATGTTGTGTTGCCTCCGACGCCTCTGTTCTGTTCCATTGGTCTATATTTCTGTTTTGGTACCAGTATCATGCTGTTTTGATTACTGTAGCCTTGTAGTATAGTTTGATGTCTGGTAGTGTGATACCTCCCGCTTTGTTCTTTTTGCTTAGAATTGACTTGGCTATGCGGGCTCTCTTTTGGTTCCATATGAAGTTTAAGGTGGTTTTTTCCAGTTCTGTGAAGAAGGTCATTGGTAGCTTGATGGGGATAGCATTGAATCTGTAAATTACTTTGGGCAGTATGGCCATTTTCACGATATTGATTCTTCCTAACCATGAACATGGAATGTTTCTCCATCTGTTTGTGTCCTCTCTTATTTCGTTGAGCAGTGGTTTGTAGTTCTCCTTGAAGAGGTCCTTTACGTTCCTTGTTAGTTGTGTTCCTAGGAATTTTATTCTCTTTGTAGCAATTGTGAATGGCAGTTCATTCTTGATTTGGCTCTCTTTAAGTCTGTTATTGGTGTATAGGAATGCTTGTGATTTTTGCACATTGATTTTGTATCCTGAGACTTTGCTGAAGTTCCTTATCAGTTTCAGGAGATTTTGAGCTGAAATGATGGGGTCTTCTAGATATACAATCATGTCGTCTGCAAATAGAGACAATTTGACTTCCTCCTTTCCTAATTGAATACGCTTTATTTCTTTTTCTTGCCTGATTGTTCTGGCTGGATCTTCCACTACTATATTGAATAGGAGTGGTGAGAGAGGGCATCCTTGTCTAGTGCCAGATTTCAAAGGGAATGCTTCCAGTTTTGGCCCATTCAGTATGATATTGGCTATTGGTTTGTCGTAAATAGCTTTTATTATTTTGAGATACGTTCCATTGATACCTAGTTTATTGAGGGTTTTTAGCATAAAGGGCTGTTGAATTTTGTCGAAAGCCTTCTCTGCATCAATTGAGATAATCATGTGGTTTTTGTCTTTGGTTCTGTTTATGTGGTGAATTACATTTATAGACTTGCGTATACTGAACCAGCCTTGCATCCCTGGGATGAATCCTACTTGATCATAGTGGATAAGCTTTTTGATGTGCTGTTGTAATCAGCTTGCCAGTATTTTATTGAAGATTTTTGCATCTATGTTCATCATGGATATTGGCCTGTAGTTTTCTTTTCTTGTTGAGTGTCTGCCGGGTTTTGGTATTAGGATGATGTTGGTCTCATAAAATGATTTGGGAAGGATTCCCTCTTTTTGGATTATTTGGAATAGTTTCAGAAGGAATGGTACCAGTTCCTCTTTGTATGTATGGTAGAATTCGGCTGTGAACCCATCTGGGCCTGGGCTTTTTTTGGGTGGTAGGCTCTTAATTGCTGCCTCGACTTCAGACCTTGTTATTGGTCTATTCAGGGTTTCGACTTCTTCCTGGTTTAGGCTTGGGAGGAGGCAACTGTCCAGGAATTTATCCATTTCTTCCAGGTTTTCTAGTTTATGTGCATATAGTTGTTTGTAATAATCTCTGATGATGGTTTGAATTTCTGTGGAATCTGTGGTGATATCCCCTTTATCATTTTTTATTGCATCTATTTGGTTATTCTCTCTTTTCTTTTTTATTAATCTGGCTAGTGGTCTGTCTATTTTGTTGATCTTTTCAAAAAACCAGCTCCTGGATTTACTGATTTTTTGAAGGGTTTTTCGTGTCTCTATCTCCTTCAGTTCTGCTTTGATCTTAGTTATTTCTTGTCTTCTGCTAGGTTTTGAGTTTTTTTGATCTTGCTCCTCTAGCTCTTTCAATTTTGATGATAGGGTGTCAATTTTAGCTCTCTCCTTTCTTCTCATGTGGGCACTTATTGCTATGTATTTTCCTCTCAAGACTGCTTTAAATGTGTCCCAGAGATTCTGGTATGTGGTGTCTTCGTTCTCGTTGGTTTCGAAGAACATCTTTATTTCTGCCTTCATTTCATTGTTTATCCAGTCAACATTCATGAGAAAGTTGTTCAGTTTCCATGAAGCTGTGCGGTTCTGGGTTGGTTTCTGAATTCTGAGTTCTAACTTGATTGCACTGTGGTCTGAGAGACTATTTGTTATGGTTTCCGTTCTTTTGCATTTGCTGAGGAGTGATTTACTTCCAATTATGTGGTCAATTTTAGAGTAGGTGTGATGTGGTGCTGAGAAGAATGTATATTCTGTGGATTTGGGGTGGAGAGTTCTGTAAATGTCTATTAGGTTTGCTTGGTCCAGGTCTGAGTTCAAGTCCTGGATATCCTTGTTAATTTTCTGTCTTGTTGATCTGTCTAATATTGACAATGGTGTGTTGAAGACTCCCACTATTATTTTGTGGGAGTCTGAGTCTCTTTGTAAGTCATTAAGAACTTGCCTTATGTATCTTGGTGCTCCTGTATTAGGTGCATATATATTTAGGATCGTTAGCTCTTCTTGTTGCATTGAT
Source organism: Aotus nancymaae (assembly GCF_030222135.1). Classification (NCBI taxonomy): domain Eukaryota; kingdom Metazoa; phylum Chordata; class Mammalia; order Primates; family Aotidae; genus Aotus; species Aotus nancymaae. The sequence continues at coordinate 28,005,297 of NW_026988455.1, forward strand.
CCTTTTACCATTATGTAATGTTCTTCTTTTGTCTCTTTTGATCTTTGTTGCTTTAAAGTCTATTTTATCTATTTTATCAGAGATGAGAATTGCAACTCCTGCTTTTTTTTGCTCTCCATTTGCTTGGTAAATCTTCCTCCATCCCTTTATTTTGAGCCTTTGCGTATCCTTGCATGTGAGATGGGTTTCCTGGATACAGCACACTGATGGGTTTTGGCTTTTTATCCAATTTGCCAGTCTTTGTCTTTTGATTGGGGCATTTAGTCCATTTACGTTTAGGGTTAATACTGTTATGTGTGAATTCGATACTGCCATTTTGATGCTAGCCGGCTGTTTTGCCCGTTGGTTGATGCAGATTCTTCATTGTGTTGATGCTCTTTACCATTTGGTATGTTTTTGGAGTGTCTGGTACTGGTTGTTCTTTTCTATGTGTAGTGCCTCTTTCAGGAGCTCTTGTAAACAGGTCTGGTGGTGATGAAATTTCTGAGTACTTGCTTGTTCACAAAGGATTTTATTTTTCCTTCACTTACGAAGCTTAGTTTGGCTGGATATGAAATTCCGGGTTGAAAGTTCTTTTCTTTAAGGATGTTAAATATCAGCCCCCACTCTCTTCTGGGTTGTAGGGTTTCTGCTGAGAGATCTGCTGTGAGTCTGATGGGCTTCCCTTTGTGGGTAACCCGACCTTTCTCTCTGGCTGCCCTTAGCATTTTCTTCTTCATTTCAACCCTGGTGAATCTGACGATTATGTGCCTTGGGGTTGCTCTTCTTGAGGAATATCTTTGTGGTGTTCTCTGTATTTCCTGGACTTGAATATTGGCCTGCCTTGCTAGGTTGGGGAAGTTTTCCTGGATAATATCCTGAAGAGTATTTTCCAGCTTGGATTCATTCTCTTTGTCACATTCAGGTACACCTATCAAACGTAGATTAGGTCTTTTCACATAGTCCCATATTTCTTGTTGACTTTGTTCATTCCTTTTTACCCTGTTTTCTCTAATCTTGCCTTCTCGTTTTATTTCATTGAGTTGATCTTCGACCTCTGATACCCTTTCTTCTGCTTGGTCAATTCAGCTGTTGAAACTTGTGCATGCTTCGCGAAGTTCTCGTGTTGTGTTTTTCAGCTCCATCAATTCACTTATATTCCTCTCTAAGTTGTCCATTCTCGTTAGCATTTCATCAAATCTTTTTTCAAGGTTCTTAGTTTCTTTGCATTGGGTTAGAACATGTTCTTTTAGCTCACGGAAATATCTTATTACCCACTTTCTGAAGGCTGATTCTGTCATTTCATCACATTCATTCTCCATCCAGTCTTGTTCCCTTGCTGGTGAGGAGTTGTGATCCCTTGTAAGAGGAGAGGTGTTCTGGTTTTGGGTGTTTTCATCCTTTTTGCACTGGTTTCTTCCCATCTTTGTGGCTTTATCCACCTGTCGGCTTTGTAGTTGTTGACTTTCTGATTGGGTCTCTGAGTGGACATTCTGTTTGTTGTTGATGAAGTTATTTCTGTTTCTTAGTTTTCCTTTTAACTGTCTGGCCTCTCTGCTGTAGGACTGCTGAGGTCCACTCCAGGCCCTGCTTGCCTGGGGATCACTTGCAGCAGCTGCCGAACAGTAAAGGTTGCTACCAGTTTCTTCTTCTGCTTTGTCCCAGAAGGATACCTGCCAAATATCAGTCTGAGCTCTCCTTTATGAGGTGACTCTTTGGATATACGGGGGTCGGGAGCTGCTTGAGGAAACAGTCCTTTATATTAGCTCAGGTGCTGAGCTGTGAGCCCTGTTGTTCATTCAGAGCTGCTGCGCTGGTAAATTTAAGTCTGCAGCAGCAGAACTCATAACCCCCCCCTTTTTTTTCCCAGGTGTTCTGTCCCAGGGAGTTAGGGCTTTATGAGTTTCCGCTGTACTGCTGCTTTTTTTTTTCCTTCAGGGCTGCCCTGCCCACAAGGAGGCAGCCCAGTCACTCTCAGCCTGCAGAGGCTTCGCTGAGCTGCTGTGGGCTCTGCCCGGCTGCTGTGTGAACTTCCCTGCAGTCCTGTTTATATGGGTGTGGTTAGAGCTGCTTCCACAATGTTGGTCCGCCTCTGTAATCATGGACTTTCTCTGTAATGGCGGGTTGCCACAGCAACGGCAGGCTGCCTCAGTAATGGCGGACTCCCCTCCCCCACAGAGCTGGACCGTCCTGGGTTCAGCTGTGCTTGCTGTGAAACTCTCAACCCAGAGCGTTTCCAATTGCTGTTTTTTTGTTTTTGTTTTTGTGGGGGTGGGACCAGCCGGGCCTGATCTCCTGGCTCCCTGCCTCGGAGCCTTTTATTTTTTCATTGAACGGTCAGCCCTCTCCCAGGTGTCCTGGTCGCCTGTTAAGTAGGCGCCGGGATCTGTGTGATTTCCTGTGTGGCGACCCACTGCGCCGCTGAAACCGCGGCTCTGAGATTCGTGGCGCTTTTTTTGCCCGGGAATCTCCTGGCTTGCCTCCCTGTTTCAGCTCCCCTTGCTGGCTAAGTGGGAACACAGTCCCGTTTACTCTGCACCGGGAGCGGCTGCACCGGGGTACAGGCAAAACAGCCGCGCCGGCCAAAACAGCTGCGCTGGCGACCCGTGGGGCTCCTCTGCCTGCGAATCTCCTGGTCTGTGGGCAATAAAAATCCGTCTGGAAATCCGTCCACTCACCCTCTGCACTTTCACTCGGAGCTGCAATCCTGAGCTGGATCTAACCGGCCATCTTGGAACTCCTCCCTCCCAGATATGTTAAGGCCACTATTCAGTAGCCAGATGGAAGGAAAATGAATGCCTTTTGAAGGCAATATGTGGTATTATTAAAGTAATTAAGAACATCCTTTGTGAAGTGACCTTACCATGCTTTTAAAGCTATATTTATTTATTCATAGTGACAGTTACAGTTTTATTTTCTCTTGTTTCTTGATGGCCGAATATTGGAAGTGTCAAAATTCTGCATTTTCATAATTCTTTCATTCATAGGTCTGTGGTAGCATGGTGACATTTACCATGTTGACTTTTGTTATATTTTGTTTTTCTTTCTTGTTTCCCTCTTGTTAAATTTGATTTTAAATTTTGGTCCAAGTTATTCATGGAAAAAGTTTAAAGAGTCAAATAGTTTTATATAGATAGTCTCTTCCCACAAGCTAAATCCTGGAATTACTTTTTGTATGTTTTTGAAGTTAAACCTGATATTTCTAAATAATATGTTTAAAGTGCTGTGTCTTTACTTTTGCTTCTTTTATTCTTTTTTCTTTTTTTGTGTTGTCATCTTAAGGTAGACATCTAGTAATTTTCAGCCTTTTTCTTTTTGTGCGTGTGTGTGTGTGTATGCATGCATAGATAGGGTATAAATTTCCCTATAATTGCTGTTTTTGCTGCATCTTATAAGCAGTAATTTTGATGTTTGATATTTTCATTATCTTTGCTATTAAACCTACGTTTTTCTCTTTGATTCACTGGTTTTTAAAAAAAGATAATTTTTAAAATTATCTGTTTTTCTTGCCTTCATTTGGATTATCTTTCTCTTATTCCACTTTTTCCATATTACTAGTTTGAAAATTGTATATACAGTCTTTTTATTTTTATCAACTTTTTTGAGGTGTAATTTGCATAAACTATTCGAGTATTGACAAATACGCAAAAATTCTAGTTACTCTGGATTTTCTAACATATTTGTCGAAGTCTAAAGTAAATCAGGACCTTTCTTTCCTCTTTCCCTCAGTGATAAATGGAAACTTCAAGTACTTTAACTAACCTGTGCTCAGCCTAGCAGTGGTTCTTTCCTTATTGGTTGGTGATATTTTATTGTGTGAATATACCACAATTTATTTGTGGATGAGTGTTGGGAGTGTCTGAAGTTTTAGACTTCACTGGACTTTAATATGAGTAAAGTTGATAACATTTTGTGCACAAAACTTTTTGGGAAAGCTGGGTATTGTGGCTCACACCTATAATCCCAGCACTTTGGGAAGCCAAGGCGGGTAGATCACCTGAGTCAGGAGTTCAAGTCCAGTCTGGACAACATGGTGAAACCCCGTGTCTACTAAAAATACAAAAAATTAGCTGGGCATGGTGGCAAGGACCTGTAATACCAGCTACTCGGGAGGCTGAGGCAGGAGAATCGCTTGAATCAGGGAGTTGGAGGTTGCAGTGAGCCGAGATCATGCCACTGCCCTCCAGCCTGGTGACAGAGCAAGATCCTGTCTCAAAAAAAAAAAAAAAAAAAATCTACTGGGTATTTAATTTTGTTTTATTTTGGATTTTTAGAAAGCTTACAAAATGTGTAATCTGCCTTTAATTTTTTGTTTTCTATATTTTATTTCTTTGAACATATTAAATATGGCCATTACTTGGTCTGACATTCTTGTAGGTCTTTTTCAATATCTAGTGTTTCCTTTGATTCTTTTTCCTTCTACCTTGTTGAATTGTGTGTTTAGGTTTCGTTTCTTCTTTATAATTTTGTGTGTGGAAATTGTGTGGAAACTCCAGCAGTTGTTGCCTTTGAGAGTCACCATTATGGATTGAATTCCTCCTTAAGGGCTTTTGGCCCACCAAGGTGATGTGAATTCAGGCTGTGAATCCATGTGATTTGATGGCTGGCTTTTAGTACCAGTTTGTGAGCAGTGATACTTTTCACCATCTTAGAGCTAAGGTTTAAAGTTTAAGACAGTTGACTTTTCTTTTTATGTTTTTTTTTTTTCTTTTGATTTTTGTGGTGGGAGTATTTCTAGGACATATATGTTGAAGATGTAGTTCTGGAGTTTCATCTTTTTGAGAGCAAAATCACCTTATGCCAGTTCAGGGTTTTTTTCCTGGCCTTCATAGTCTTTGAGATGGAAAAATCTGTACCCAAGGTCACCTGGTTTAGCAAATGTGTTCAAAGTGAAAGCTAGTGACATTCTTTAACTTATCACATAGGAATCCCTTCTTCATTTGATACTTTGCCTTTGTCCTTGCTTTCTTATCCACTTAATGACATACCTGAAATATTTTAATATATGTAATAATTGTAAATGTTTCTGTGGGGTGGATACTTAGCCTACCATGTTTCCTACAAAATGTGTTTTTTTTTTCTTTAAGACAGAGTCTGGCTCTGTCACCCAGGCTGGAGTGCAGTGGTATGATCTTGGCTCACTGCAACCTCCTCCTCCCAGATTCAAGCGATTTTTCTGCCTCAGACTCCCAAGTAGCTGGGAGTACAGGCACCAGCCACCATGCCTGGCTAATTTTTTTGTATTTTTAGTAGAGATGGGGTTTCACCATTGGCCAGGCTGGTATTGATCTTCTGCCTCGTGATCCACTGGCCTTAGCCTCCCGGAGTGGGATTACAGGCAAGGGCCACTGCGCCTGGCCCAAAACTTTTTTTTTTTTTTTTAAATATGTAAGTCAGTCTCCTTTTTATTGTACTTTAGGTTCTGGAGTACATGTGCAGATCATGCAGGATTGTTGCACAGGTACATACATGGCAATGTTTGGTTTGCTGCCTCCATTCCTCCATCACCTATATCTGGCATTTCTCCCCATGTTATCTGTCCCCAACCTCCCCACCCCCAACTGTTCCTCCCCTTGCCCCCCACAAGAGACCCCAGTGTGTGATGCTCCCCTCCCTGTGTCCATGTGTTCTCATTGTTCCACACCCACCTATGAGTGAGAAAATGCAGTGTTTGATTTTCTGTTCTTGAATTGGTCTACTGAGAATGACAGTTTCTAGATTCATCCATGTCTCTACAAAGGACACGAACTCATTTTTTATGGCTGCATAGTATTCCATGGTGTGTATGTGTCGCATTTTCCTTGTCCAGTCGATCATTGATGGGCATTTGGGTTGGTTCCAGGTCCTTAGTATTGTAAACAGTGCTGCAATGAACGTACATGTGCATGTGTCTTTATAATAGAACGATTTATAATCCTTTAGGTATATACCCAGTAATGGGATTGCTGGGTCAAATGGAATTTCTATTTCTAGGTCCTTGAGGAATTGCCACACTGTCTTCCACAATGGTTGAACTAACTTACACTCCCACCAACAGTGTAAAAGTGTTCCTATTTCTCCACATCCTCTCCAGCATCTGTTGTCTCTAGATTTTTTAATGATTGCCATTCTAACCGGTGTGAGATGGTATCTCAATGTGGTTTTGATCTGTATTTCTCTAATGACCAGTGATGATGAGCATTTTTTCATCTGTTTGTTGGCCTCATATATGTCTTCTTTTGAAAAGTGTCTGTTCACATCCTTTGCCCACTTTTGAATGGGTTTGTTTTTTTCTTGTAAATCTGTTTTAGTTCTTTGTAGATTCTGAATGTTAGCCCTTTGTCAGATGGGTAGATGGCAAATTTTTTTCCCATTCTGTTGGTTGCCAGTTCACTCTAATGATTGTTTCTCTTCTTTTTTTTTTTTTTTTAAAGATGAGGTTTCACCATGTTGGTCAGGCTGGTCTTAAACTCCCAACCTCAGGTGATCCACCCACCTTGGCCTCCAAAAGACTTGGATTACAGGTGTGAGCCACCATGCCCGGCCATGATTGTTTCTTTTGCTGTACAGAAGCTCTGGAGTTTAATTAGATCCCATTTGTCTATTTTGGCTTTTGTTGCCATTGCTTTTGGTGTTTTAGTCATGAAGTTCTTGCCTATGCCTATGTCCTGAATGGTTTTGCCTAGGTTTTCTTCTAGGGTTTTTATGGTGTTAGGTCTTATGTTTAAGTCTTTAATCCATCTGGAGTTAATTTTATTTAGTGTAAGGTATCAGGAAGGGGTCCAGTTTCTGCTTGCTGCACATGGCTAGCCAGTTTTCCAAACACCATTTATTAAACAGGTAATCCTTTCCCCATTGCTTGTTTTTGTGAGGTCTGTCAAATATCAGATGGTTGTAGATGTGTGGCATTGCCTCCGACGCCTCTGTTCTGTTCTATTGGTCTACATCTCTGTTTTGGTACCAGTACCAAGCTGTTTTGATTACTGTAGCCTTGTAGTATAGTTTGAAGTCAGCTAGTGTGATGCCTCCAGCTTTGTTCTTTTTGCTTAGGATTGTCTTGGCTCTGCGAGCTCTCTTTTGGTTCCATATGAAGTTTAAGATGTTTTTTTCCAGTTCTCTGAAGAAAGTCATTGGTAGCTTGATGGGGATAGCATTGAATCTGTAAATTACTTTGGGCAGTATGGCCATTTTCTAACCGTGAGCATGGAATGTTTTTCCATCTGTTTGTGTCCTCTCTTATTTCCTTGAGCAGTGGTTTGTAGTTCTCCTTGAAGAGGTCCCTTGCATCCTTTGTTAGTTGTATTTCTAGGTATTTTATTCTCTTTGTGGCAATTGTGAATGGGAGTTCACTCTTGATTTGGCTCTCTGTTAGTCTGTTATTGGTGTATAGGAATGCTTGTGATTTCTGCACTTTGATTTTGTATCCTGAGACTTTGCTGAAGTTGCTTATCAGTTTCAGGAGATTTGGGGCTGAGACGATGGGGTCTTCTAAATATACAATCATGTCATCTGCAAATAGAGACAATTTGACTTCCTCCTTTCCTAATTGAATACCCTTTATTTCTTTTTCTTGCCTGATTACTCGGGCTAGAACTTCCAATACTATATTGAATAGGAGTGATGAGAGAGGGCATCCTTGTCTAGTGCCGGATTTCAAAGGGAATGCTTCCAGTTTTTACCCATTCAATATGATATTGGCTGTGGGTTTTTCATAAATAGCTTTTATTATTTTGAGATACATTCCATCGATACCTAATTTATTGAGAGTTTTTAGCATAAAGGGCTGTTGAATTTTGTGAAGGCCATCTATTGAGATAATCATGTGGTTTTTGTCTTTGGTTCTGTTTATAGACTTGCGTAGATTTTGTTTATAGACTTGCGTATGTTAAACTAGCCTTGCATCCCCGGGATGAAGCCTACTTGATCGTGATGGATAAGCTTTTTGATGTGCTGTTGCAATCGGTTTGCCGGTATTCTATTGAAGATTTTTGCATCTGTGTTCATCATGGATATTGGCCTGAAGTTTTCTCTTTTTGTTGAGTCTGCCGGGTTTTGATATGAAGATGATGTTGGTCTCATAAAATGATTTGTGAAGGATTCCCTCTTTTTTATTGTTTGGAATAGTTTCAGGAGTGGTACCAGCTCCTCTTTGTACGTCTGGTAGAATTTGGCTGTGAACCCATCTGGACCTGGACTTTTTTTGGTTGGTAGGCTATTAATTGCTGCCTCAACTTCAGACCTTGTTATTGGTCTATTCAGGGTTTCAACTTCTTCCTGATTTAGGCTTGGGAGGGTGCAAGTGTCCAGGAATTTATCCATTTCTTCCAGAGTTACTGGTTTATGTGCATAGAGTTGTTTGTAATAATCCCTGATGGTAGTTTGTATTTCTGTGGGATTGATGGTGATATCCCCTTTATCATTTTTTATTGTATCTGTTTGATTCTTCTCTCTTTTCTTTTTTATTAATCTGGTTAGTCATCTATTTTGTTGATCTTTTCAAAAAACCAGCTTCCTGGATTTACAGATTTTTTTTGAAGGGTTTCTTGTGTCTCTATCTCCTTCAGTTCTGCTCTGATCTTAATTATATTATTTCTTGTCTTCTGCTAGCTTTTGAGTTTTTTTGATCTTATTCTTCTAACTCTTTCAATTTTGATGATACGGTGTCGATTTTAGATCTTTCCTCACTTCTCATGTGGGCATTTATTGCTATAAATTTCCCTCTAGACACTGCTTTAAATGCATCCCAGAGATTCTGGTACATTGTGTCTTCATTCTTGGTTTTGAAGAACATCTTTATTTCTGCCTTCATTTCATTGTTTATCCAGTCGACATTCAGGAGCCAGTTGTTCAGTTTCCATGAAGTTATGCGATTCTGAGTTAGTTTCTTAATCTTGAGTTCTAATTTGATTGCACTGTGGTCTGAGAGACTGTTATGATTTCCGTTCTTTTGCATTTGCTGAGGAGTGATTTACTTAACCAATTATGTGGTCAGTTTTAGAGTAGGTGTGATGTGGTGCTGAGAAGAATGTATATTCTGTGGATTTGGGGTGGAGTGTTCTGTTGATGTCTATTAGGTCCGCTTGGTCCAGATCTAAGTTCAAGTCCTGGATATCCTGGTTAATTTTCTGTTTCATTGATCTATCTAATATTGAGAGTGGAGTGTTAAAGTCTCCCACTATTATTGTGTGGGAATCTAAGTCTCTTTGTAGGTCACTAAGAACTTGCTTTATGTATCTGGGTGCTCCTGTATTGGGTGCGTATATATTTAGGATCGTCCACTCTTCTTGTTGCATTGATCTTTTTACCATTATGTAATGCCCTTCTTTGTCTCTTTCGATCTTTGTTCGTTTAAAGTCCATTTTATTGGAGACTAGGATTGCAACTCCTGCTTTTTTTTTTTTTGCTTTCCATTTGCTCGGTAAATCTTCCTCCATCCCTTTATTTTGAGCCTATGTGTGTTGTTGCACGTGAGATGGGTTTCCTGAACACAGCACACCGATGGGTCTTCACTTTTTATCCAATTTACCAGTTTGTTTCTTTTGATTGGGGCATTTAGCCCATTTATATTTAAGGTTAATATAGTCATGTGTGAATTTGATGCTGACATTTTGATGCTAGCTGGTTGTTTTGCTCATTAGTTGACGCAGTTTCTTCATTGTGTCGGTACTCTTTACCATTAGGTACATTTTTGGAGTGGCTGGTACTGGTTGTTTCTTTCCATGTTTAGTGCTTCTTTTAGGAGCTCTTGTAAGGCAGGCCTGGTGGTGACGAAATCTCTCAGCAATTGCTGTCCATAAAGGATTTTATTTCTCCTTTGCTTATGAAGCTTAGTTTGACTAGATATGAAATTCTAGTCTGAAAGTTCTTTTCTTTAAGGATGTTGAATATTGGTCCCCACTCTCTTCTGGCTTGTAAGGTTTCTGCCGAGAGATCCACTGTGAGTCTTGTGGCCTTCCCTTTGTGGGTAACCCGCCTTTTCTCTCTGGCTGCCCTTAGCATTTTTTTCTTTGTTTCAACCCTGTTGAATCTGATGATTATGTGCCTTGGGGTTGCTCTTCTTGAGGAATATCTTTGTGGTGTTCTCTGTATTTCCTGGACTTGAATGTTGGCTTGCCTTGCAAGGTTGGGGAAGTTCTCCTGGAGAATATCCTGAAGAGGGTTTTCCAACTTGGATTCATTCTCTCCATCACATTCAGGTACACCTATCAAATGCAGATTAGGTCTTTTCACATAATCCCATATTTCTTGGAGGCTTTGTTCATTTCTTTTTACTCTTTTTTTCTCTAAGCTTGCCTTCTCATTTTATTTCATTGAGTTGATCTTCAATCTCTGATATCCTTTCTTCTACTTGGTCGATTCAGCTACTGAAACTTGTGTATGCTTTGCCAAGTTCTCAAGCTGTGTTTTTCAGTTCCATCAAGTCGTGTATATTCTTTTCTAAGCTGTTTATTCTAGTTAGCATTTCGTCTAACTTTTTTCAAGGTTCTTAGTTTCTTTGCATTGGGTTAGAACCTGTTCTTTTAGCTTAGAGAAGTTTGTTATTACCCACTTTCTGAAGGCTGTTTCTGTCAATTCATCAGACTCATTCTCCATCCAGTCTTGTTCCCTTGCTGGTGAGGAGTTGTGATCCTTGGAGGAGGAGAGGCATTCTGGTTTTTGGTGATTTCATCCTTTTTGTGCTGGTTTCTTCCCATCTTCATGGATTTATCTACCTGTGGTCTTTTTAGTTGGTGACTTTTGGGTGGGGTCTCTGAGTGGAGTCTTTTTTGTTGATGTTGAAGCTATTTCTTTCTGTTTTTTAGTTTTCCTTCTAACGGTCAGGCCCCTCTGCTGCAGGACTGCTGGAGGTCCACTCCAGACCTCCTTGCCTGGAGATCACCCTCGGGGGCTGCAGAACAGTAAGGGTTGCTGCTGGTTTCTTCTTCTGTTATCTTCGTCCCAGAAGGTTACCCGCCAGATGTCAGCCTGAGCTCTCCTTTATGAGATGTCTCTTGGGATATACAGGGATCAGGGAGCTGCTTGAGGAGACAGTCTGTCCCTTATAGGAGCTCAAGTACTGTACTGGGAGCTCCATTGTTCCGTTCAGGGCTGCTGGGTAGGTTCCTTTAAGTCTGCTGCAGAGGAACTCACAACCGCCTCTTTTCCCAGGGGTTCTGTCCTGGGAAGGTGGGGCTTTATTTATAAGTTCCTGACATGCTGTTGCCTTTTTTCAGAGATGCCCTGCCCAGCAAGGAGGTAGTCTAGTCACAATCTGCCAGCGGAGGTGTTGCTGAGCTGCTGCAGGCTCTCACCTGCTGCTGTGTGAACTTCCTTGTGGTTTTGTTCATAGAGGTACAGTTACAACTGTCCTGTTTCAGCCCCCACTTTTTCAGTTGAATGGGCGACTCTGTCTCTCAGGCGTTCTAGGCGCCAGTTGAAATGGCTGCCCAGATTTGTGTGAGTTTTTGTGCTGAAATGTGTGGCCCCAGCTGAAACAGCCATGCTGGAAACTTGTGGTGCTTTTTGGCCAGGAATCTCCTGGTCTGTGGGCAGTAAAAACTTGTTTGGAAATACAGTGATCATTCACCCTCTGCATTGTTCTCACTGGGAACTGCACTCCAGAGCTGTTCCTATTAGGCCATCTTGTATCCTCCCCTCCCAAAACGTGTTTTTTAATGCAAATTTATTACCCCTTTAGCCTTTTTAATGTGAAACTACCTATATCTTCCTTAGTGCTTCCACTGTCTTCTTGGCTTAGCTATAGTACAGGGAGTCGTGTGAATCATCTTTGAATCCTTGCTTTGTATACAGTGAGCATGAATGAATCACAATGGAAGATTCTTAATTTTGATTTCATAATGTGTATAAATAAATTAACCCAAATTAAAAGATCAATTGCAAATCCAGAAAAATATTTTCAAACAATGGGTCAGCTGGAGGATTAGTGTATGTGTATGCATACAAATTTTTTAACATGAAAATTTATACTACCACAAAATAAGGGAACCCTGTTTCCAGGAACAAAAAAGTTACCTATGAAGAAATGCAACTGCTTAACAGATATATGGAAAAGTACTTCCTAGTAGTCAAAGAAATGCAAATCAAAATAGCAGTAAGATAATATTTCTTATCTACCACATCCAAAATTTTTTTTAAAAACACTATAGTATCAAATGTTGGCAAAGAATAGAGCAGTTGAAATAGATACTCTCATGTATAGTTACTGGAAATACACATTGATACAAGTGCTTTTGGAGAGTTTGGTGTTCTGGTCAGTTTGCAGTAAGCATTAAAATTGATGATAATATCTGATTCTGTAAGTACATTTCAGGGCTTAGGAAATCATTATAAACAAAGGAAAAATTCTTTGCAAAAAAGATTTTTATTGCCGTTTTGTATAATAACAAAATTTTGGAAATGACTTAAATATACACCTTATCCAAAAAAGAATGATCTGGCCCAAAATGTTTGCTGCTGTCATTCAGAAACCCTGGATTCGGATCTTATCTTTCAAAAATAACTCATGTCATGGCATTCCTCCCTGTCTTGGCTTCCAATCTCATTCAAAGTAAAAGCCCAAATTTTTATAGTCTGTATGGCTCTCCAGCGCTTGGCATTCATCTTACTCATTCTTTCCCAGCCATCCCATCCTTGCTGTTCTTTGAACACCTCCGGTATTCCTCCACTCTGGGAGCTATGTCCTGCAGTCCTCTCTGCCTGGAATGCACCCCTTGTGTGGTGCCCTCACCTTCTTAAAGTCTTTGCTTCTATTTCACCTGCTCAGTGAGGCTCCCTAATCAATGACATTTAGAGTTGCCACCTCCCTCTGCTCTCTTGGTTCTCCCAATCCACATTATGTCCTACCTGTCCTACCCTCCTTTTTTTTTTTTTTTTTTGGTAGGGAGATAGAGTCTCACTTCGTCATCCAGGCTGGAGTACAGTGGCATGATCTCAGCTCACTGCAACCTCCACCTCCTGGGTTCAAGCGATTCTCATGCCTCAGCCTTCTGAGTATCTGGGATTACAGGCGTCCCACCATGTCTGGCTAATTTTTGTATTTTCAGTAGAGACAGGGTTTCACCATGTTGGCCAGGCTGGTCTTGAACTCCTGACCTTAGGTGATCTACCTGTCTCAGCCTCCCTGGGATTACAGGTGTGAGCCACTGTGCCTGGCCTTGCCCTCTTGTAATGTTACCCTTCTAATGTTCTATATATAAAATATATATTGTATTTATTACTTGTTGTACTGACAGTCCTCTCTTCTACTCCTATAAAAATGTAAGCTACAAAAGGGAAGAGTTGGTTTTTTAAGTGTCTTAAGTACCTGAAACAAGGCTTGGCACAAAATAGACACTTCATAAATATTGCACAAAATAGACACTCTTATTCATTATTGCATTAAAGAATAACAATTTAGTTGTTGTCCCTAATAGAAGTTTGAATTCTTTAAGAGTTTCTACTTTTCTAAGATTTCCCACATTTCTGTGATACTGTCATAGACATTATTTTTATAATAGAAAAAGTAAAGTAGATGTTATGAATTTTGTTGTGGTTAAAAATTTTGTCTTTTGTTAGTGAAATGAAAACATATCCTGTTTTATCCATCTTTAAAATTTTCAAAGGTTTCTGAAGAAATATATAAAATGAATGTATTAGTTTTGTTAATATGTTTTAATATTTACAGTTAAAAGATTAAACATTTTTTTTTAATTTTCAAAGGACTATGATTTAATCTCCAAAGAACCAAAGCCTTTTGTATTTGAGGGAAAAGTACGTGGTCCTATTGTTGTTCCTACAGCAGGCGAGGAAACATCTGGGAATTCTGGCAGTTTAAGAAAAGTTATAGTGAAGGAGAACATACCTTCTAGAGGAGATGAAGGTGAAAAGAAGTCCACCTTTATGAATCTAGCAAAAGAAGATATTAAAGATGATAGAACATTACAACAGCAGCCAGGTGATCAAAATAGAACTATTTCATCAGTTCATGGTTTAAACAATGATATTGTGAAGGCCTTGGACCGAATTACATTGCAGAATATTCCTTCTCAAACAGCCCCGGGTTTTACTGCAGAAACGAAGAAGGACTGCAGTCTTCCTCTCACTGTCCTTACATGTGCTAAAGCATGTCCACATATGGCTGCTTGTGGAAATGTCCTGTTTGAGGGAAGAACAGTTCAGCTAGGGAAGCTTTGCTGCACTGGAGTTGAAACTGAAGATGATGAAGATACTGAGTCAAATTCATCAGTAGAACAGGCATCAGTTGAAGTACCTGATGGACCAACCCTCCATGACCCAGACCTCTATATTGAGATTGTGAAAAATACAAAGTCTGTCCCAGAATATTCAGAGGTGGCTTATCCCGATTATTTTGGTCACATTCCACCTCCATTCAAAGAGCCTATTTTAGAAAGGCCGTATGGTGTACAAAGGTGAGTTAAGTATTTCTTCCCTCTTCTAAATAAGACTATTGTCAAGATATGAGGCAGACTTAAAAAGCATTACTTTGGGTATTTAGGAAGATAATTACTTTGAGTTATAAGTTACTGTATTTTTACATTCTGCTTTGGAAATTTTGGATTTTTGAAATTGTCCTTGTTGGTTTACTTTATTTCTTGAACATTCCTTATTCAGAGGAAGCCAGAATGATAAACCTGACCATTGGATAGTTTAGAAATTTTCTATTAATACTGAATCTCGAAATATTAAAACAGATTTAATAATCTTTGAATAAATATTGCATTAGCAATGTTTGTTAACTTAGTAATTTGTTGTTTGAACTTGATTTAAGTATATGATTTAAAAATAGGCTATAAATCACAACAGGGCAACTATAGTCAACAGTAATTTATTGTGCTTTTAAGAAATAACTAAAAGAGTATAATTGGATTGTTTGCAACACCAAGAAAAGATAAATACTTGAACTGAGGGATACCCCTTTTACCCTGTTGTGATTATTATGCATTGTACACCTGTATCAAAATATCTCATGTACTCCATAAATACACACACACATACACACACACACAAACACACACCGCTACTATGTGGTAACAAAAATTAAAAACTAAAAAAATAAAAATAGATTATAAAGCAGTATGGACAGATTATCTTGTTGTAAAATTTGAAATTTTAATTGGAAAACATTTTAGTTAGAAATAGATAAGAGAAAAATATGGGATTCATAAAAGCAGTAACTAGGTTATTAAATATTTCCCAGTAAGATTAGATATTAAAAATAATATTAAATATTGCCAAGTAGTTAATATTCGTCATATAAAAATACCTTTTTTGGTACATCTGGACTGGTTTTGGTGAAGGTTTTATGATAATGGCTTATATCAGTATCTGAAAAAAAATTGTATCCCTTGTTACAAGTATAGTATGTAATGAAAAAGGAAGAACTTGCTGTGAGTATTTGATTCTCCTTAGACTATAAGTTCCTTTGAGAAAATAACTGTATCTTATTTATTTGTTTTTTACCTGTAGCGTCTTATATAATTCATTATTTTTACTTAGTGTATGTTTAGTGCCACTGGTTGGCCCCTTGATCCACAGGTGTGTCATCCCACACATCATAGCATCAGAATGGGGGACTTACTCCCCTGGGAAAGATGTGTGGGAGTGGGCCTGTGCCAGGGCATCTACCATGTTACAGATGGCACCATCCAGAGGCAGCTGGCCTCATGGAGTGGGGTCTTCAAAAGGCCCAGGCGAAGCTGTAACTCAGGAAATCCTCTGCATGGTTGGGTTGCCATCTTGCAGCATGTGGTACATACACTAAATTAGAAATGTTTACATAGTTTGGTAGAAAGAATACATAGGCCTGGGAACTAGGAGGTGGGAACAGAAGTGGCCCTATTTAGTGTAGCATCCAGTATCCACCCAGGGACTTTCTGTTTTCTGTCCCTCCACCTCTGGGCTCTGCAGGGTTAGAAGTCCTCATTCCCTAAGTGGGTGCAGTCTTACCACAGGGGACACAGCAAGGGTACAATATAACAACAAGCTGTGGTTGCCAATGGGGTACTCTGGATTCCTTGTATCTAGGACCAGCATGTAAGGGGAAAGGCTTACCATCTTGACACAAGTGATTGACCCAGATCAGTCACCTAATAGAGGTAGGGTTGTTTTTACACAATGGCAATGAGTTGACTGTGTGTGGAACACAGGCAATCCAGTAATTGGCCTCTTGCCTACTCCCTTGCCCAATTTTAACTGTAAATGGCCATATCACAGCCACCCTGGAATGAGAATGATTCCCAGGGGCTGAACCACTCAGGAATGAGAGTTTGGATTGCTTAATCAGATAAGCTGTCAAGACCTGCAGAGGTGATAGCTGAAGGTAAGGGGGGATTTAAATAGGTCTTGGGGCCTAGGTGTGGTGGCTCACCCCTCAATCCCAGCACTTTGGGAGGCCAAGGTGGGTGGATCACTTGAGGTCAGGAGTTTGAGACCAGACCGGCCAATATGATGAAACCCTGTTTCTATTAAAAATACAAGAATTAGCTGGGTGTGGTGGCACATGCCTATAGTCCTAACTACTCAGGAAGCTGAGGGAGGAGCATTGCTTGAACCCAGGAGGCAGAGGCTGCAGTGAGCTGTGATCGTGCCACTGCATTACGGCCTGGGTGACAGAGCAAGACTCTGTCTCAAAAAATAAATAAATAAATAAATAGATTCTCATGCCTCAGCCTCCTGAGTAGCTGGGAGTACAGGCGCGTGCCACCACACCCAGCTAACTTTTGTATTTTTAGTAGAGACTGGGTTTCACCATGTTGACCAGGCTGGTCTCAAACTCCTGACCTCACCCGCTTCTGTCTCTCAAAGTGGTGAGATTACAGGCGTGAGCCACTGTGCCCGGCCTCCCTTTTAGGGGCTTAGGGCAGGGCAAAGATTTCCCTCAAGCATCTTAGTTGTAGTCTAATATAAATGGGCAATTGTGCCCCCCAAAATACACTGTTACAGGTTTACAAACAGAGGCATATAGGTTGTTTTCAACTTGCACATGATTTGGCTTAACTTGCAGAGTAGCTTTTTTTTTTTTTTTTTTTTTTTTTTTTAAAACCAAGCGCCAGCATTTAAAATTTGGGAGTTTCCACATCTCCCAAAGAAGTCCAAGTTTCTGGTGTTTCTTGAAGGTTGTCAATAACTTTCACATCTGTTTCCTACTTAGTTGCTACTAAGTAGCAGCTTGTTTTTAGACAGAAGCTATAGTCCTCGGTTTTCCACAGTTCTGCCTGTCAGCCTCACTCAGTTCTCCTACCTGCTGACCCCTGTTGGGCCCATGTTCTTTGACACTGTTTTGCATTATGGAACATTGCTGTGGAACTGAGCTGTTAAAACCAGCCTGCTCATACCATTTTGCTAAAAAAACAAAAACCAAGCCTTTGTGAATATTAACTTTTACATATTTGTGGGATATATCAACCTTATTAATTAAATAAATTATTCTGATAAAGAGATATATTTAGTCATTCACCCATACTTGAACACTAAAATTTATGTGTGGTATTTTTGAGTATATAAAAGTGCCATATCCTTCACTATTGACAGTCTGGTTGATGTAAATTCTGAATTTATTTATGTGTTACTATAACTGATAGCTTTTAAAAAAAGCTTGCTTCTTTAGAATTGGCATTTTAAAGTTATGATATTAAACTTAAGAATGTGTAGCTTAATTTTTTGATACTAGATCTTTTCTTTCTGATAGACTACCGTGTCAGTGATGAGTTATTTTTTGTAGGATAAAATTAAAAGTAAATTGTGTTTAACTGCTTAATTAATAGATTAAGAGTTTTAGCATTATACTTGCTTTTTTAGTATCCTTTGTTTATATGTTTAACTATCATACCTTCTGATATTTTCCTGGTAATTTTTAAGTTTTCAATTAGGGTAGGCTCTTGGCTTATTTTGAATTTAAGCCAAGAATCTACCCTAATTGTTATTGTTAGATATATTTCTAAACTATATGAAAATTAATATCCTTTAATCATGGAAAAGTGTCTTTGTACAGGAGACTAGTTTCAGATTTGCCTGAAGTTTAAGACTGTCAGTGTTTAATGCATTCTTGAGATTTTTTTATAAACTATTTTGGTACACTTTCTCACCCTGCTCTCAATAAATCTATAAGCCACAGTTCTAATCTGCATTTACTTATCTTTAGCTGAAATGAACAAACTTGAAATTTAAATCAGTGCATATAATCACCTTCCTCTTTAAGAATAAGTTTTACACGAAAAGTAGCTATGTATTAACACTAGTAGGGCTTTGTGGCCAGTCTACCTGAAGTTCCAGGCAATCTGGCTTTAGGAACCAAATCCACATTTTGACGTCACGTGGTTTTTTTTCTTTTTTTTTGAGACAGGGCTTCACCATGTTGGTCAGGCCAGTCTTGAACTCCTGACCTCATGCTCCGCTGGCCTTGGCCTCGCAAAGTGGTGGAATATAGGCGTGAACCACCAAGCCCAGCTGGTGTCACCTGTTTTGACACAGTTTGGTGATTGTTGTCTTCCTTCACTTAAATATTGATGGAGTCGATTGTGGGTTCTATAAGGGTGACTTAGTCTTCTAGGACAGTGATAGGGTTGTAGGAATTTTCTAGTTAGTTAGTGTTTATTTTGTTGGACTGATTCAGGGGAGAGATCAAGTCTAGAGAATTTTGCATACTCAGGGAATCATCCTCCGTTCCCTCAAACAGGTGTTTCCCTTCCCTCTACCTTTCTTTTCCTACCACAAAAGAGATTCTATAGAACATGCAGGCTGATTGCCAATTGCATTTTAGCTAAATTCCAGCCAGGTGGTTTTTAAAAAAATTCTTCTTCTTATATAATCTCTGGCTTTTCAGATCTTTATACCTTCTAGTAATGCTGCTATTATATATACAAAATTATTTGCCCAAGGGTTAGATAGTGAAACCATGCCATTTCTATGTAGAAAGACATAATAGATATTCAAGGGTTTTTTTTGTTTTTTTTTTTTAATGATTGGATTTGTGGGTGTATTCTGTGTGGTTATTTTCTAGAACTCAAATTCTGATACTGATTTTTGTCTTGTTATGTACTGCTAATTTTTTAGTATGCAAAATATATTGAGGAATGATCATTTTAATTTTGAGAAATTTTTATACACTTTTTTCATTCAAAATTTATTTTGGAGAAAGTTGTACATTAGTGTATAATAATACATTTTGGTTAAACCTTTATGATTTCAGGACAAAAATTGCTCAAGATATTGAAAGACTAATACATCAGAGTGATATCATAGATCGTGTGGTATATGACTTAGACCACCCAAAGTAAGTCTTGATTTTTTTTCTTTTTTTTTTCACAAAAACCTGAATAGTAAGTCTTGATTTTAATAAACTTTTATTAAAGTTTTTCTATAAAATTTTAGTGTTATATCTAAAAGATAAAAATTATATTCTGTGAAAAATGTTGATAGTCTTAAAAATAATAAATAAAAAAATATAGTTAATTTGTAACTAGTTTCTCCTTATTAGGTTTTCATCCTTTGGGATATAATGGTAATGGTAAATCATGTTTACTTACGTAACTCCATCATGAGCTTTTGTTTGTTTTAGGTAGATTTTTAATGGGCTTAAGGTAAAGGTTACACAGTGATGTTTTGTTTTTAAAAAATTGGAATTACTTTCACTTAGGAGAGTGGATATTTCACATAAAATGCCGGCTTGTCCTGCAATACTCAGCCTTTATTTCATTAGGATAACAGATTGCCATCTTTTTAAAAGGAGCATCTGCTTGATCCCTCTCCACAGTCCCCACCATACTCTCTTGTCTCTCACTGTTTATAATCGGCTTCAGTCATTTAGGTTGCCTGCTCAATCTTTGGAATGCATTTTTTGTGCTAGTCATTTACTATTTAAGATTGTTCACTGATATCACATTTTAGGATTTAAATAGAAGTAAATAAATGAAAATTACAAATATTGAGTTCGACTATTATTTAGTCACCTGCCTTCTCATATGAGAAATTGAATTAGCCCTCAGTGGCTTTCTTCTCTCCCTCAACATACTAATATTTTTGGAAATTTTCACATCTTACCAATCATATGTGGAGGGAAAAAAACATTTTTTTTTTTTTTGGAGACAGAGTCTCACTCAGTCTGTCTGTTGCCCAGGCTAGAGTGCTGTGGTGCAATCTCAGCTCACTGCAACCTCTGCCTCTTGGGCTTAAGCGATTCCCCTCTTCAGCCTCCTGAGTAGCTGGGACTACAGACATACGCCACCACACCTGGCTAATTTTTGTATTTTTAGTAAAGACAGGGTTTCACCATGTTGGCCAGGCTGGTCTCGAACTCCTGACCTCAGGTGATCTGCCTGCCTTGGCCTCCCAAAGTGCCGGGATTACAAGCGTGAGTTGCTGCGCCTGGCTAAAACACTTTCTTTAAAGGGTTTTGTTAGATAAGAGTATAAGCTGTAGCAAAGCTAATGATTACATTTGAAATAATGTTGTTATAAAATAGAAGAAACATATTCCTTATTTATTTAAATATTTCAACATTTATAATTCTGTGTTAGATAAGACAGGCAGAAGTGGTACAAACAGAAACTCAGGAACCCTGAGTATGGCATACCAGTGCTATTGGACAGAATCATTGAGCATCTTAGAGTCCTCGTCTTCTCTTATTAGAGAGTAGGCTCCAGAGAGCAAAGTTTGCATTCAGTCAGGGAACCAAACAGACAAATGTCTCAAACAGTATCTGGCACCTAGTAGATACATGGTAAATGCTTATTTAATAATCAATATGTAAAATGGGGATAACACGTGTGCCTTTCTGATGCTAAATTAAATAATAGGTAATCTAGCTCTTCAAATTGAAAATAACATTTTCACTGGAGAACTGCATGGTGTATGAGAATGATTGCTGCTCAGTACAGGTCATAGCAGTTTTAAAAATGTTATTTTCTGTATAAAAATAAGTATTTTAGAAATGACATGCATTCAGTGAGGCAAGAGTTCTTATTATATCAGTATAAACATAAGAGCAAGCCTCTAATGATAAGTCTGTCCATAAATGTTATCCACATTTAATGCAGTGATTGTACTTGTTTTGTTCTTTAGCTTAAAAATAATAAGGAAGGTGATACAGCAATAGTGATGTATTTTTAATTATAATTTTATTTACTTTTCGCTCATTTGTTTAAATGCAATGTATTTTAATATACTTACTTTAAAATTTTTATTTAGTTATACCATTCCAGAAGAAGGAGATATTTTGAAATTTAACTCCAAATTTGAATGTGGGAATCTGCGTAAAGTAATTCAAATTAGAAAGTAAGTCACTTAAGATTTTCTCATTTTGTATGTGCACAGATATTTTCCTAATTTTCATTAGATTTCTTTGTCTTCTATTTTCAGAAATGAATATGATCTTATTCTGAACTCAGATATAAACAGCAATCATTACCATCAGTGGTTTTACTTTGAAGTGAGTGGAATGCGGCCAGGTGTTGCTTACAGGTTTAACATCATTAACTGTGAAAAGTCCAACAGTCAGTTTAATTATGGTAAGACAATTTTCTTTCCCAATTGAGATGGCATGCAGGCATCTTAACTGTAGAAAAGAAGTTTTTTTAAAAAAATTATCAACTTTTAAAAAATGTTTCAGTGTCTTGTTTTCTTTAGTTCTTAAAATTCAGGTGTTATGCACCTGTTACTCTTGTAACTCTGTTTCAAATGTTGCAAGTCCTTAAAAGTGTAATGATTGATTTCATCCAAATTGAACACAACTAAAGGTTTACCAGTATACTCCGATGGTGATATCTGATTGTGTAATTTTTCTTCTTTAACCTGTTGCTGCGGTATATTATGTTGATTCATTTTTGAACGCTGAATGAGACCTTTTTTTGTTTTTTGGAATAAACCCCACTTGATCATTGTGTACAAATTGCTAATATTTTGTTAAGAATTTTTTTATTTCTACTAATGAGGGATATTGGTCTATAGTTTTCTTTCTTTTTTTTTTTGTTTTGATACTATGTCTGCTTTTGGTATCATGGTATTACTGACCTCATGAAATTAGTTGGGAAGTGTTCCCGCCTCTTATTTGCTGGAAGCGCTGTGTAGCATTGGTGTTAATTTGTAAACTTTGGTAGAATTCTGCAGTGAAACCATCTGAATCTGGAGATTCCTTTCTTGGTAATCTTTTACACTAGAAATATAATTTCTTTTTTCTTTTTGAGATGAAGTCTCACTCTGTCGCTGAAGCTGGAGTGCCAGTGGTGTGATCTCGGCTCACTGCAACCTCTGCCTCTCAGATTCAAGTGATTATCCTGCCTCAGCTCACCTGAGTGGCTGGGACTACAGGCGCACGCCACCACACCCAGCTAATTTTTGTATTTTTAGTAGAGATGGGGTTTTACCATGTTGGCCAGGCTGGTTTCAGACTCCTAACCTCAAGTGATCCACCTGCTTTGGCCTCCCAAAGTGCTAGGATTACAGGTGTGAGCCAGTGCATTGTTAGAAATGAAATTTCTTTAATAGTTTTAGGGCTATACTAATTATGTCTTCTGTCTTGAGTGAGTTGTGGCAGTTTGTGCTTTTTAGGAATTGGTCCATTTCTTCTAAGTTGTTAAATGTATGTGCAGGGTTGTTGGTAGTATTCTCTTACTGTCTTTTTGATTTCTGCAGGGTCTGTAGTGATAGCCCCTAATTAATTCCTGCTAATGATAATTTCTTCCCTTTTTTTCCTTGTCAGTCTAACTTTAGAGGTTTATCAGCTTCATTGACTTTTTCATAGAACTAGTGTTTTGTTTCATTGGTTTTCTCTACTATTTGTCTCATGAGACCATTAAAAAAAAAACTGAGTGTACCCATAAAACTTTTAAAAATATAGCCTCATTCAAGATTTTTGTGTTTAGTACTTTAATATTTACAAAACTAAGAATTATTTGTGAAACACCTGGTAGTCAAACATTATGGCTGTGAAAAATAATATACTTGTATGAACTTAATATATCAGCATTTTAAAATTGAAACATCAGCTTTCAAGTATTAATGTTATAATGGCAATCTTTTTGTGTAAAAGAAAATTTTTTTTTCTGGCTTACAAGAAGACTTATATTGGGGCTTGAGAAGAACTGTATATATGACAAGTTACAAAATCTCCAAGGTCTCAATCATTTGTTGGAAAAATTGAAAAGCTTTTAACAACTGAGACCTGAGAGCTATATCATCTATTTCATTTAAATCCTCTAAGTTGTTAAAAGCATGAATATGATAATGGTCTTTAAGGGGACATTTCTGAAAATTAATGCTTTCAACCGTTGGAGGAGTCGTTCCCAATGGTCGTTATTTATGTGGAAAATAGGATATTGTGTACTCTAGAATTGCTTCACATGTATGAAAAAAAGCTTTAGTCAGATTCATTTATTTAATTCAATAATTGTAGGAAGACTAGGTATAGGTAGCATAATACCTGGTTTAGTTATAAACACTTTTCTAAGATTTTCAAATGGTTTAAGTAATTAATTTTTAAATGTTTTATCCTTTTAAATGTGTATATTTGGCCGGGCGCGGTGGCTCAAGCCTGTAATCCCAGCACTTTGGGAGGCCAAGGCGGGTGGATCACGAGGTCAAGAGATCGAGACCATCCTGGTCAACATGGTGAAACCCCGTCTCTACTAAAAATACAAAAAAAAATTAGCTGGGCATGGTGGCGCGTGCCTGTAATCCCAGCTACTCAGGAGGCTGAGGCAGGAGAATTGCCTGAACCCAGGAGGCAGAGGTTGCGGTGAGCCGAGATCGCGCCATTGCACTCCAGCCTGGGTAACAAGAGCGAAACTCCGTCTCAAAAAAAAAAAAAAAAAAAAAAAAGTGTATATTTTGACTAAAAGTTCAGCAAGTATATTGATTTATGTGAATTGTGATAGGAATATTCTTGATACAGTCTTTCACATTTGTGTGTGTGTGTGATTTTAAACTAATTATGGAATGTGATATTTCTCAGAAATATTTGTTAGCCTTAAGCTTTTAATTAACTTTAAAAATGACCTTAATTGAAACTCATTCTAAGTATTATCAAAATAAGTAAAGAAACCTAGTGATTTCCCTATTTAACTGGTAATGATGCTATATAATATTTTTAGAGGATAAAAGAACAGTTAATTAAATATAATTTTATTTATATGTTGGGTGCTCCTTATGAGTAAAATATAAAGACATATTTATTCCTGATATGGTAGTCAATATAATTTTCAGAAGTGCTACAAGTATATTGCATTTTTACTAACTATATTTATTCACTTAAAAATAGAACCCTTAACACTTTAATCTTTATTAAAAAAATACAATGTTTTAAATTAAATATATACATGTGGAGCAGTGCTTCTCTGTTTATTAAAAAAACCTATACCTTTATGTGATAGATAAAATAAATTTCTCTGGTGTCATTTGAAATTTTAAAATGAATAAAATTCTTTAATTAAAACTAATTCAAAGCAGTGGGACAGATGGCTGCTTTATTTTTAAATTTCCTCTCCTTCTTCCCCCTTCTTCTTTGGATATTCTTGTATGTATATCACACTTTCCAAACTCACTATGTAGTGAATTTGGAAAACAGAATGGTGTTAAGAAGAAAATAAAACCATTGACAATGCATCATCCAGAGATAATCACTTTAACATTTGTTGCTTCTTACCAGCCTTTTTTATAATGCAGTGTATGATTTCTGCATACATATAGTTATGCATTTATTTTTTAAAAATAAGACTCATAACCCATGCAATTTCATATTCTGTATTTTAATCAAATTTTATGTTATCAACAATTTTTTTCTGGTTATTAAATATTCCTGTGAAACAGTTTTAGGAGACATCCAATAGAAGTACTATAACTTATTTATCCAAACCTTTCTTTGTAAGACAGTTAAGTTGTTTCTAATTACTTTCTTTTTTAAATATTGCTGAGATAAGTATTATTATACACAGATATTTATATTTATAATTCATAGAAATACCAGTATGCCAGGTAAAATGCATGTTTTTCTGATGATAAAACGGTACATATTTAATACAGGAAAGTAAGTAAATTAAAAACAGTTTAAAGAACAAACTTTAGAATGAGAGCATCCAAAAAAAAAATTCTTTAACGTTTTGTTATCTGTTCTTAAACTTACTCACATTCACATAATTTTTAAATTAAATTTTGCTCTTTTACAGATCTGGGATTACAGTATGAAAGCTTATGTGTAACACTACATTTTTAAAAACTATACAGTAATTTGTAAAAAAAAATTTCCCCATGTCCATTAAATATTATTCAACAGTATCGTTAGTGATGTCTGTGTAATAGTCTATTGAGTAAGGCACAATAAATGACTTGAATGATAACAGATTGAAGATTTATTTAAGTCTCTCCACATTTCAAAATTATAAGCTGTCTTGCAGTAGATACTCTTAATTATTTGTTTTCATATATGTTTCTGATTATTGCCATGAATTCCTAGAAGTTGGATTTCTCAAAGAGGATGAACATATGTTGCTGAAGACTAGGGAAAATGGGTACTACAGTGCTGCTGGAAGTATTAAATTAGTTCAGCCTTTTTGAAGTGCATTTGATCGTATGTTTCCAGTGTTTATATTTAACAGCACCCATCCGGATTTATTTTAGTATTTTCTGTGAATTGGGATTTAACTTAATCCTATTCTGAGTGGTTAAGTAGCTACAACCAAATTCATTCTCCAAGAAGTTTAAAATGTTGTTGATGAATTTATTGAATTGTTAGACATTTCACATTTACAACTGTGTACCTGATTCACTAATGAAAGAAAGATATGAAATATCATTCAGAAGCCACTAAACATTGTTGCTCTGGTTTGGCTGTTACAGACAATGGTCAGGTTAGTAAAAACAGATTAGAACCTGATTGATAAAGCGTCACCATAACTTGCTTATACTTCTTTACTTTTTGAATTTGAATTCAATTATTTTGACCTCTTGGTCATGTGTCCCCTTTAGTTTGAAACACCACAGCTCTCATAATCTATGGTCCTGCATACACACTAGTATTTGTTTGGAGTTTTTTTGTTGCTCTGGTACCACTGTGTTTCTAAATTATCTTGACTTTAAAACATAATCTAATATCCTGTAGTTTTCAAAAGCAACTTAAAGACTTTTTCTACTTATTTTTTCTGAATAGTTTATTCAGAATATTCACAGTACTTGTATCAAATACCAAAAATTTTCATTGGATTAAATTTGTAGAATAGTTTGGGAGAGACAGAATTTTTTATATCCAGTCTTACTACTAAGGAACATGATGTTTTGTTTTGTTGATTCAAATTTTGTTATGCCTTCACCTTTTTAGTTTTCTTTTTGTAAGTTTTGTATTTCTGTTTACCTTTGTTTCTGTTGTGAAAGAGTACTTCTATTTTTAAATATTACTTTTAGGAAAGCTATTAATTTTTATACATTTAATTGAAAATTAACCTTCTTACTGAACATTTTATTAATTCTTATAGTTTTTGAGTTGGTACTTTGGATTTTCTTGATAGATACCTAGAATTTCTGTGATTCATAGCTATATTGTATATCTTTCATTGTTTTTGAATAGAATTTTGAGAATGTTTAAAATGAAAAGGATACATTGGACATCCTTGTATTTTATTTTAACTTTAATGGGAATGCTGCTAGTATTTACATTGAGCATATTCTTGTTTTGAGATACATATTTTTTCTATTTCTAAAAATAGAAATAATGTCTTTTACAAATCAGATTTTTAAATTTTTTTGCATTTATCAATGAATGTAATGTGATCATATTATTCTATAACCTCTGGGTGTGTTGTATTATATTAATAATATTCCTGTTATTAAGCCACGCTTGGATTTTAGAAATAAGCCAGCTTGGTCATGTTAATTGATCTTTTATGATTCAGCTATTTTTGATTTGTCACAATTTTGTTAAAAGTTTTCATCATAAGTTAGATAAATCAGTTTCCTTTTTGGAGAACTATCTTTCTTTAGTTTTGAAAGGAGGCTGATCTTACTTTGAACACTTAAATGTAAAGGCTTTTATTTCTCCACCCTATGTTCTGGAGCAGTTTAAATAACATAATGTTTTAATGAAATTTGCAAAAAAAAATCCCTCTAAAATTGTCTGATTTTGTACCCTTTAATTGTGTGAGAAGAGTTTTCTATAACTCAGTCTAGACTAGTTTTTTATTTTTTGTTGAGGGAGTCTTGATAATTTGTATCATATGTTTTTATGTAAGTGACATTTAGATTTTAAAAATTTAGTAGCAGAAATTTGTGTATGCTATCTGCAATATGTAGATTTGCTTATTCTCTTGGTTAGTTTTTTTCCCAAATTTTGATACTTAAAACTTAATTTTGTTTTGTTGTTTTATAATTTTACAAAGCTGGTTTTATTCATTATTTATTTTGGAAGTTTTTTATTAATTTCTTCCTTTACCTCTCTGCAGGTTGATTTTCTTTTTCCTTTTCTAACTTCTAATTTGTTAAATTTATTTTTGTCTGTGAGTATTTAAGTTTCAAATTTTCTCTTTGTTACAACTTAGTTCTGTATTCCCCACCCAAATTTTCATATTAAGATCTTGTTATTTTTTGTATTGTAATTGTATGTGATGTTGGTATCCTTTAGATTAGAATTATTTAGGCAAGAATTTATATTTTAGTTGGTTGAATTATTTTTGTGAAGACTTTTCTCATTACTTTCAAATTTTAATCCATTTTGTTCACAGATGTGGAATTTATGATGTGCAGTAATTTTTTGTGGCTTAGTATGTATCTGGTCAGTTTTTGTGTTCATGGCCACTTGGAAAATAATAGTCATCCTTCGTAGGCAACATAATTTAACATACATTGTTTAGTGAAGAGAAAAAAACAACTCTTTTTCTTCCTACTACTTACAGTACTTCCAACACTTCTGTGGCCAAATGTGTGGGGATTTTCTCCACACATTCTAGTTCTTCTGTTCTCCAGACACTAACTGGGTGTCGTTCCTACAATTTAGTTAGGATACAAACTGCCTAGAGTTAGTGCAGACCTCAAGGATTAAGGACTCAGTCTCCCAAGACTGCTCCTCACTTCAGATGCCAGTCAAAAGTAGTGGGTCCCCAGGTTATTATACTTCTCTCTGATTTGGTTACAAACAGGGGTTCCCATAACCCTCCTCATTTTGTTAATTTGCTATTTTGCCAGCTCACAGGACTCAGGGAGACACTGAATTACAATTCTCAGTTTATTACAAAGGATATGATTTAAGGATTCAGATAAATAGCCAGATGAACAAGTAGGTCCAGAAGGGTCCCATGTACAGGAGCTTTTTTCCCCATGGAGTTGGAGTGTACCACCCTTCTGGCATGTGGATTCCTTCACCACTCAGAAGCTCTCTGAATCCTGTGCTTTGGAGATTTTTATGGAGGCTTCATCACGTAGATATGATTGATTATTAACTCAGTTTCTAGCTCCTTTCCTTTCCCTTGAGGCTGGAGTTTGGGACTGAAAGTTCCAAGCTTCTTATCATGGCCTTGGTCTTTTTGGTGACCAGTCCCCATCAAGGAGTACACCAAGAGCTGCCTCATTAGAATAGAAGTTGTTTCTATCACCAAGGAAATTCTAAGAGATTTAGATGCTCTTTGTCAGGAAGTGGGGTCAAAGACCAAATAGAACGAAAGATATTCCTGGCACCTCCACTGCTTAGGAAATGACAATGGTTTTAGGAGCTCTGTGCCAGGAACTAGGGGGGTAGAGACTCATATGTATAGAGAGATTTCTTATTATTTCATATTTGGCCGGGCACAGTGGCTCACACCTATAATCCCAGCACTTTGGGAGGCTGAGGTGGGTGGATCACAAGATCAAGAGTTCCAGACCAGCCTGACCAACATGGTGAAACCCTGTCTCTACTAAAAATACAAAAACTTAGCTGGGTGTGGTGGCATGCGCCTGTAATCCTAGCTATTCAGGAGGCTGAGGCAGGAGAATCACTTGAACTCAGGAGGTGGATGGAGGTTGCAGTGAGCTGAGATTGTGTCGTCGCACTCCAGCTTGGGTGACATAGGGAAACTCTGTCCCCCTTCAAAAACAAATATTATTTTATATTTAATATTACGCATCTATTCAACTTCCTATATCCTTGTTTATTTTTTGCCTTCTCTAGCTGCTTAAGACTTAAAAATACTTAACAGTCTTTTAGTTATGTAGTGTTTCTGTTAAGCCTTCATTTAGAAAAATATTTTTTTCTATTTTAATTTGATGTTACTTGGCACATAAAATTTTGTAAGTTTTCCGTGTTCCTTTTTGTATATACCCTTTAATAGTATAAAATTATCACATTTATCTCATTCAGCATCTTTCTTTGCTTGATGTATCCTTGCTTTTTTCCCATAAATAAGAGGTTGAATTTTGTTGTTTGACCATTTGTCTTTTAATGGACAATTTTAACCTATTTAAAATTCTTACAATTGATGTTTTTGGTTTTTTTTTTGCTTCCTATTTTTTGTGCTTCTTTATTGTTTTCTTTCTTTATTTAGTGTGACACTTATTTTAGCTGTGGAATCCAAAATGTAAAATGCAAAAAAAAAAAGCCCCCAAACCATGAGATACAGATCACGAGGCATATTCTGCATTGGATTTTTCAGTGTTGCTCCATCTGCCTTCAGTTTAATAGGGGATTCCTTCTAGATTCTGATGAGAAGTTGTCTGTTGTGAGTTTTGTTTTTATTTCTATGTATTTGTAAGTATTTAACTAGGTTGTTAGTAGAAGCTATGGGAGCTGTAGATGTAATATTTTATTAAACTTATCTTTAGATTTGTTAGATCAGTACAACATAAAGCAAATCTTGGTTTGTCTTAACATCAACATAATTAAAAGAAAGGGACCAATATTTTGGTAAACTAGAATTTAACATTGTAAGCAATTATAACTAGCAATAATTCATTTTAAAGATGGGGACTGATGACCAAAGAAAATATTTGCAGTGGGAACTTCTTCATCTGGAAGTATTTATTTGTCATACATGATTGAAATGAGGAAGTAATATTAGTTAGGAGAGTACTTATTGTCTGTAATTTTTTTTTTTTTTTTTTTTTTTATTGGGGCTTGCTGGTTCGGGGACTATTTAAGTGTTGGATTCCGGAAAATGTGCCCAATAGAGGTCTTGTTCTTTGGCAGTATCCCCAAAAAGGAACAGGCTGACAGTTGCTTCTAAGTTACCCTTTTCTTTGAGCTTTTTAAAAGTGATTCTGTTGAATATTTAATATTGTTCACAAGTGAATGATCTTAAAATTAAGCAGTTTTAAAATATTTATGTTTCCTACCATATTTTTAATTGTAAAGAGAATACTGCCTTTAGAATACTGAATTTGAGAATGTATGTCGCTGAATAGTAGTGCTGTATCTGTTTGAATCTGAATTTGAGAATGTATGTCGCTGAATAGTAGTGCTGTATCTGAATCCATCACACACTGTTGCCCCCCATTACTTAGAAAGGATTTGCTGAAATCACCACTAGATGGCAGTCTTGCATTTTAATGACGTGGAGCTTCAGTACCAAGCTTCTCTTTCACCCTCTCTCCATCTTTGTGTCGCTCAAACATATGAGGATTTTCAACTACCTTCATACATAAATTGAACACGTTTGGAACCAGGGAATAAAGTAGAATTTTGGAGTCTAGTGTGTAGCATTCCCACCCCTTTGCCCACATTAGTTATTCCATATCTTTTCTGCCTCTCTAGAATGGATTAGTCCCCCTGACAAATGTTCCTCATACATTTTTACCTTTTGAGGTGCTCCTTACAGTTTTATATTATTTAAGTGTGTGGCTTTCCTACATTTCCTTTTTTCTCTTTGTAATTAGTATTTTACATTGGGGTACTTTGAGATTATCAAAGTATCTTGTTCCTTCTCAAGCTTTTAATTTATTAATATCAATATAGACTTGGTTTCCTATTTGACTCTGTGAGTTATAATTTGTTGCTATCATTATTTATTTTGATATTCAAATTGCCCAGAATTTGGCCAATGGGATACTATACATGCTGGTGTGTGTGCCCTTTTGAGATATCCCCATCATTCCTTATGGTTACCCTTGCTTTTTGGCACAGCAAGATGCTTAAGGCCCGTCTTGCCTTTCCCTGCCCCAGAATGAAATCTGCCATTTCTTCAAAGAGTGCCATTTTGCTTTAGTAGAGAATAGTGTTTAAAAAACAAATCTGTATGCTTGGTATACACATTGCTATTGGGTTATTACTGTTTACAAACTATCTCAATGGACAGTTAGGGAGTATATTTAATACATAATATTTACACAGAAATTTACATTTGTAGTATTTTCCATATTTGTATGTACATGTTTATGTGTGTGTATAATCACACACACACACACACACACACACACGAGGTTATACTTAAACTTTCAAGTGAGTAACACAGGCTTTGTTCTTGTTTTCTTTCCATATTTACAACTTTCTTCTCTAACATAGATAATTTTGGGCCCAATTAACTTATTTGATCAATTCCAGTTTATGTAACAATCTCCCTGGTGTCTATTTGAACAGATGCCTTCTTCCACCCTACTGAGGGTCTGATATCCCAAATTAGTCTTCCTTCCATCCTTCTGCATGGGTACTCTCCCTGTTTGTTTTTTGATTTTGTTTGTAATTTCTAGTATTAGAACACTGCGATCAGAAAGTTTGCAATATTTCTATTTTGTGAAATTTACTGTTGTTTTCTTTGTGATGTAATATATTATCAGTTTTTATGAATGTATTGTGCTATTGAGAATATACATTCTTTATATCTTCTTATATTATATCTTGATACATTATCATCAAATTCCAAGAAGGATATCTTTGCTTAAAATTTGCTAGTAATATATTGTCATATATATTATCAATTTTTATGAATGCATCATGTATTATTGAGAAGATATAAAGAACATATCTTTATTTTTATGAATGTATCGTGTTTTCGAGAAGAAGATATAAAGAATATATCTTCTTCACATAAGATATATTTTTTACCTGTATCAGGATGAGATATTTGATATTTAGATGTAAAATTTGCCATATTGATTATGTTATTTGGTTCTCTATATTTTGTTTTTTTGTTCAATTGATTCATCTAATTCTGAGTAGTGTTTTGAAGACTGTATCAATGGTATGTCCCTGTCGATTTCTGCTTATATCTTCTGTAATTTTTGCTTTATGTAGGAGGTTGACTTATTGGATGCATTGATATTAATTATTATTATATTTTCATTATGAATTGTGACTTTGTCATTATAAAGTTCCTCCTTTCTCTCATTAAACATTTTTTGTTCTAAAATCTACTTTAAGGATTTCAACCCTGATTTTAATGTTCCATTTGCCCTCTATATCTTTGCTTACTTTGCTACTTATAAACAATTTTAAAGTGTGTTATATTCTGTCTTCTAGTAATGCTGAAGGGCGTGGGTTATGTGTGGTTTTATTTATGCTACTTAGTGAATTTATTTATTTCTTCTTTGGTTGGGATGAAAAATCAAATTCTGAGACTGGAGGATAATGGCATCCACCTGAATCTGAATCTGAAATCGCAGCTGTAATAATAGACATGTTAGAAGCATGTATTTTTTTCTACGCAGAGTCACTGAATACAAATAACATGCAGCTTATGATAAGTGCCTTCAGGTTTTTTAGAGCTCTACTTTAAACTTTTCTTGTTCTCCTCATCTGTTAAATGAAGGTGTTAACATCAACTCCAACATTTTACAAATCTATGATTTATAGTACGTTAATGATTAGGACCTAAAACACCTCATCTTTCTTTGTATTTGCACATAATACTGACCACGTCGTCAATAAAACTTTGGCCTTTAATTGGATGTTATTAGGGACCAGTGCCATTGGATGTTACTCTGGTAATTTATTATTTTGATTATCTATATTTGAGGCAAAAAATCGACAGTTTTTAAACATACTTGTTTTATGTACCTGAAGGTTTATCCTTTGGCTAATGAATAAATTAGTTACTCAGATATAGGCTTTCTGTTACTATATCACGTTGCATAGACTTGTTTATCGAGTCTTGAGTTTACCTTATTTGATTTGATTCTTGCTGGGGCAACTTACTTTGTCCAAATGGTTTTTGTTACTGTCAGAATATCCAAATATAGCTAACTTCACAGTGACCAAAATTTAATATGATCATTTTAAATGTGATATAAGAACACATTGTTTTAAATGCAGTGTAAGAATAATTGTTTTTTATAACAGGAGAACACATAAGACAAATCTGAAGTGCCCTTTGACCTCAGCTGCAACCTTTCAATGCTTTATATGGTTGATTTAAAAAATTGATACATAATATTTGTACATATTTATGGGGTATATGTGATATTTTGTAACATGTATAGAACGTATAATGATCAAGTCAGGGTGTTTAGGATATCCATCACCTTGATGATTTATCATTTCTATATGTTAGAAATATTTTATGTCCTCTTATCTAGCCATTTTGAAATATACAATATATTGTTACCTATAGTCACCTGACTCTGCTATTGAACCTTAAAACTTCTTTTCTTTATATATTTACACTCATTAACCAACCTCTCTTCATCCCCTCATCCCTCCCACACACCTGCCTCAGGTGTCTATTATTTTACTTTCTACTTTCATGAGATCAACTTTTTTAGCTTCCATATATAAGTGAGAACATGCAATATTTGTCTTTCTTTGCCTGGTTTATTTCACTTGACATAATGACTTCCAGTTCCATCCAGTTGCTGCAAAGGACATGATTTCATTTTTTTTATGGCCACATTTTCTATGTGCCATAAAAAATTATTTTTTTGTATATATATATCATATTTTCTATATTCATCCATTGATGGATGCTGGGGTTGATTCATATCTTTACTGTTATGAATAGTGCTACAGTAAACATGGGGTGGGTGTTGGTATCCCTTCAATGTACTGATTTCCTTTACTTTGAATAAATATCCAGCAGTGGGATTGCTGGATCTTATGTTGTTCTATTTTTAGTTTTTTGAGAAATTTTTATACTGTTTTACATAGTGGCTACACTAATTTATGTTTCTGCCAACAGTGTATAAGAGTTCTCTTTTCTCCACATCCTCACTAGCATCTGTTACTTTTTTCCCTCTTTTTAATAGTAGCCATTCTAACTGGGGTAAGATGGTATCTCATCGTAGTTTTGATTTGCATTTCCCTGATAAGTAGTGATGTTGAATATTTTTTCATATGCCTGTTGACAATTTGTGTATCTTCTTTTGAGAAATGTCTGTGTCCTTTGCCTACTTTTTAATAAGATTATTATGATTAGTTTTTACTGTTGAGTTGTTTGAGTTCCTTGTATATTTTGTGTATTAATCCCTTGTTGGATAGTTTGTAAAGATTTTCTCCCATTCAGCAGGTTGTTTCTTCATCCTGTTGATTGTTTCCTTTTATTAGAGAGTTTGGTCAATTTACATTCAATGTTATTGATAGGTAAGGACTTACTCCTGCTATTTTGTTGTTTTCTAATTGTTTTGTGGTCTTCTCTTTCTTCCTTCTTTCTTTCCTATCTTCCCTTTTGTAAAGGTGATTTTCTCAGGTGATAAGTTTTAATTTCTTATTTTTTTAATTTTCTGTGTATCTGTTGTAGGTTTTTTGAGATTACTGCAAGGCTTGCAAATAACATTTTGTAACCCATTATTTTAAACTGATGACACCTTAACATGGATTGCAAAAACAAATTAACAAACAAGCAAAAAGAAAACTACTAAAAACTCTAACTTTATCACCTCTCACTTTTTGACTTTCTGTTGTTTTTATTTATATCTTATTATTCTATGCCTGGAAAAGTTGTATTATTATTTTTGATAGGTTCATCTTTTAGTCTTTCTACTCAACATATGAGTAGTTTACTCACCACAATTATAGTATTATAATATTCTGTGTATTTCTTTTTTTTTTTTTTTTTTATTTTAAGGAGGAAGAAAAAAGAGAAAGAGAGAGAGAAAATGGGGAGGTGGAAAAAGGAAGAGAAAGAGAGAGAGAGAATGGGGAGGAGGAAAAAGGAAAAGAAAGAGGGAGAGAGAATGGGAGTGTTGCTTTCTTGCCCAGGCTAGAACGCAATTTAGTAATGGTTATTAAAAACCTCTCTTATAATGATAATTATACTTAATGATGTAATCAGGAAGGAATAAGGGAAGAAGATAACAAACAAACAGCCAACCAATATTTCATTTAAACCTATGAAATGCTATGCGATTACTCAGGAGTGATTTACTTCCAATTATATAGTCACTTTTCTAATAGGTGTGAGGTGGTAATGTATGTTTTGTGTATTTGAAGTGGAGAGTTCTATAAATGTTTATTAAGTTTACTTGTTCTGGGTCTGAGTTCAAGTCCTGGATGTCCTTGTTAAGTTTCTATCTCGTTGATTTATGTATTAAATGATTTATTCTGTGTATTTCTATGTAGTTATTTTACCATGGAATTTTGTACTTTCAGGTGATTTCTTATTGCTCATTAATGTCCTGTCCTTTCAGAATGAAGAACACCCTTTAGCATCTCTTGTAGGAGAGGTCAGGTGTTGATGAAATCCCTCAGCTTTTATTTGTCTGGGGAAGTCTTTATTTCTTCTTCATGTTTGAAGGATATTTTCAGTGGATGTACTTACTATTCTAGGATCAAAGCTTTTTTCCTTCAGTGCTTTAAATATGTCATGCCGCTTTCTTGTAACTTGTAAGGTTTCTACTGAAAAGTCTGCTACCAGATATATTGGATCCCCTTTGCATGTTTCTTTTCTCTTGTTTTTAGGATCCTTTCTGTATCGTTGGCCTTTAGGAGTTTGATTATTAAATGGCTGGAGGTAGTCTTTGGCTTAAATCTGCTTGGTATTCTATAGCCTTCATGTTTGAATGTTGACATCTTTCTCTAGATTTGGAAAGTTCTCTGATATTATTCCTTTGAATAAACTTTTTACTCCAATCACTTTCTTTACCTCCGTGTGGTCACTGCTGGTGTACTGAAGACGTGTGGTGGGAGCAATTCAAGATTGTCTTTCCTACACTCTTCAGTGCATTTCCTTGGTATGATTGCTCACCTGATTTTTGATTCTTACAAAGGTGCTTTCTTGGGTGGATAGTTGTTCAATTTGGTGTTACTATTGTGGGGTGTCGAGTAGGGGGTGGTGATCACTAGAGGCATCTATTTGGCCATGTTGTTCTGCCTCTCAGTTATTTATTTTGTTAAATAGGTTTACTTTCCCTCACATCTTCTCTTTGCTTCCTGTAACACCAAAAAAATTGAATATGTGTTTGCTTTGTGGTGTGCCATATGTCATGTAGGCTTTGTTCATTCTTTTTTATTCTTTTTCTCTTTATTTTTGTCTGACTGGGTTATTCGAAAAGACCTATCTTTAAGTTTTGAAATTTTGTCCTCTGCTTTAGTCTATTGTCAAAGCTCTCTAATATATTTTTTCTATTATTCAATGAATATTCTTCAGTTCCAGTATTTGTTTGGCTTTTTAAAAAATGGTGTCTATTTTGTTGGTAAATTTCTCCCTTATTTTCTGAATTTTTTTTTGATTTCTTTGTATTGTTTTTCTGTGTTCTCTTATATCTCACTGAGTGTCTTTGGTATCATTATTTTGAATTATTTTTCCAGCATTTCATGTATTTATTTCTCATTAGAATCTGTTGCTGGAGAATTATTGGTTGCTTTGGAGGTATCATATTTTCTTGTTTTTTCGTGTTTCTTGTGTCCTTGTGTTATTATTGGCACATCTAGTGTAGCAGTCACATCTTTCAATTTTTTTAATTTACTTTCACAGGGGAGGACTTTTTTTGGAAGGTATGTTTATAATATTGGCTGGGTAGGGCACTGTAGCTTTGATTCTGGGTGCATGCAGTAATGTAGTTCCTATATGATTTCTGTGGCTGTTAACAATGTCAGTGGTTTCTGTAATTTCTTCAGTGGCTTAGGGTGTAGTTGTTAGGGGTGGCTGTGGTGAAGTGTTGCTGGGAATGGGGATACTGACGGCAACAGCAGTCCAAAGATTCCTATCCTTAGGACCCAGCATGATGTGTGCTAGCACTGGTGTTAGTGGGTCTAAGAGGGCCAGTTCTTGGGCCTCCACACAGCTTGCTCAGATGCTAGCAGTTGCAGCTTTGGGCCAGATAGGTGGGTGGTTCCTTTGGCTCCTGAGCAGCAGGCATAGCATTGGTGATGGCAGGATCAGTCAGTGGTGGGACAACCCTTTGCCTCCTAAGCAGTCTGTGCTAGTGTTGGTGGTGGTTGTGACAGGCTGGGTAGTCTAGTCCCTAGACCCGTAGGTAGTGTGTGTGGGTTTGTGCCAGCTGTGGTGGTAGTGGCAAGCTGGGTGGCTCATCCTGAGGCTCCTGGGAGGAGTGCTCAGGTGCCAGCAGTGGTTGACATGGCTGAGAGATCCCCAGACTCCCAGGTGGTATGCTCTGGTGTTGGGGATGGGGTAGAGCCAGGCCAGGCAG
Organism: Aotus nancymaae; assembly: GCF_030222135.1. Lineage (NCBI taxonomy): Eukaryota > Metazoa > Chordata > Mammalia > Primates > Aotidae > Aotus > Aotus nancymaae. The sequence goes on from NW_026988455.1 coordinate 28,042,716, forward strand.
GCCTGTCTTCAGGCCCCTTCCAAGTGATTTATAGGGGCTCTGACTGTAACGAGGAGGGCTGGGGTGATCCAAAGGCTCCCCGGAGAGTGTTTGAGTGGGGCAGCAGCAGTGCTGGTACCCTCAGGGCACTTGAAAATGTACCCCAGCCTTGCTGCTAGGGATTGCTGAGCTGCTCTCAGTGGCAGCAACTGTAGGCAGGTGGCTGGGGAGTATGCGCCTTGGCCACAGGCGATAGCTGGGGACCTGGGAGCCTGTTTTCAGGGTATGCGTTAATGTAGGGTGACCACACTGCTAAGGGTGATAGAGTTGCTGCCAGGGGCTTGTGCTTTGGCCGCAGTGGCAGCGGTCAGCAGTGGTGGTGGCTGTGGGTGGGGGAGCCTGTCCTCTGGGCATGTGCAAATGCATAACAGCTTGCTGCTGGGAGGTGGGGTCTCTGCCAGTGTCTCTTACTTAGGTCTCAGTGGCAGCAGCCTATGGCATTGGTGGCTGTGGGTTGGGGAGGCAGGGGCTGTTGGGCCTCTGGGCAGGATGCAGTTGAGTGGGGGCTGGGTTCTCAAAACCATGCCAATACTCTTGCTTCTTAGGTCACACTCCACCTGAGCTCACTCTCTGGAACAATGCCTTCATGCAGTCTCAGAGTGGCTCCCTGTGTTAGTCTCAGGACGTGTGAGGATGAAGGGGCTTTCCCCTGGGGCTAGGTTTGGAGGAGTCTGTAGTGCCCACGTGGACTACTGAGAATCACACTTACCCTTTTCCTGTACTGGGAAGCCTCCCTGGGCTCCTGGCCAGGTAGCCTGCCTGCCTTCCCTCTTCTTCTCTTGTCTTAGGTATTCTTGTTGCTTCTCTGTTGAATTTCAGTGTTCTCTCTTAGATGATCAGTTTTAAGTGTGATTATCTACTCACTATTTTTGCTGCTGCTTTGTGGAGGAGGTAAGTGCAGATGCCTCTAGGCAGCCATCTTGAAGTGCCTCCTCTGTCTCCTGTGGTCACTATTAAAACTATTATAATGAGTTTTGTGTTATGGTGAGTTTTATGTGAGTGGAGGGAGTGAAAACTTCAGATTGAAGTTGCTCACTGAGTCCCAGGAAGGAATCAGGAAGGCAGACGTATTTTATATGTACCAGTGAAATTTCTGAGTTTCAAATATAAAGAGAAAGTTTTAACATGCTTCTCCTTTAGAAGAATAGGTTACTTAAAAGGAAATAATGATAATAATAACACCAGCAGCTAACAGTCATTGAATATTTATCACATGCCAGGCCTTATTCTAAGTAATAACATGTGATAGTTTTCATCCACACAACAACCAACCCCATGAAGTTGTCACCTTCATTTTACAGAAGAGAGAACGGGGGCATAGAGTGGTTAATAGTCTGCTCAGGATCATGCATCTGGTATGTGGTGAAGTTGGAATTCAAACCCAGGAAGTTTGGTTGCAGATTGCATGCTCTTAATCATCGTATTTTTCTGTATATTTTAAACATTAAACTAGTATTGGACTGCTCATCTGTAGCACTAGAAGCTGGTAGACTTCCAAATGTCTTTTGAAGAATCTGTAAATTGTTTGTCACTGCTAACAAACTGCATGTCAGTGTTTATAAGAATTCAGAAAATATATAGAGTGAAGGTCTGTCTCAAAAACAATAATTCAGAAAATATGCTATCTCATCTCTCTGAATAAAATCAATGAGTAAAAGGTCTCAAGATAGAAGTACTGGAACCTATAAAACATATTAACCAAAAATATTCTGAAGTGGGTAATATAGGAAAAGTGTAAGTTAACTTGTCTCAGTGGGATGCCTTAGTTATTTAATTTAGTATAGTGTTAGAAAAATATCAATTAATCATGACTATGAGGGTGGAAAGTAGAATTGAAAAGCATGATAGAAAGCTTCCAAATTAAGGAATAAAAGAAAATGTGGTGCAATGCAACCAAACCAATAAAAATAAAATGGTAAGGAAGAAAAAAAAAGCATTTGTTGATACCAGAAGTAGAAAATAAGATGGAAGGAATAAAGTGAAATGTATATCCATCATCACCAACTATGAATAAACTGTGAAGTACCCTCAAAAGGTCAGATATTGAAAGTTACACAGTTTAGTGGGGTGTCTGTCTCTCTGCCCCCCACCCAGTGTGTGTGCGTGCATGTGTGTGTGTGTGTGTTCGGTGACAAAAAAGGTTGAAAATGGATGATTGGGTGAAGATAAACTAGGCAAATAAAATAAAAATAAAGCAAAAGTAGTTAATATTAGTGTCAGTCAGCCGGACATGGTGGCTCACACCTGTAATCCCAGCACTCTGGGAGGCTGAGGTGGACAGATCACCTGAGGTCAGGAGTTCAAGACCAACCATGGCAACATGGTGAAACCCCATCTCCACCAAAAAATAGAAAAATTAGCTGGACATGGTGGCATGTGCCTGTAGCTCCCAGCTACTTGAGAGGCTTAGGCAGGAGAATCGCTTAAACCCAGGAGGTGGAGGTTGCAGTGAGCCAAGATTGCACCATTGCACTCCAGCCTGGGCAACAGAGTGAGACTCCATCTAGAAAAAAAAAAAAGATAAATAGTGTTAGACAAAAACGTCAAGGTCAAAAACACTGACTTGCATAAAGACAGATATTTTGTATTTACAAGTTGCAATCCTTTGAAGATGCTGTAAACCTTTATACAACACAACAACCCTAGCCACATAGCACCTGCAGAAGCAGGGCAAACAGCTGCAAGAAATGCACTTGATTAGAAAACGTGAGAATTTAAATACTCCTTTCAGAATCTGATATACCAAGAAGACAAAAATAAGTAAGGCTGTAGAGAATTTGAATAATATAATCAACAAGCTTGATTTTTTGATTCACTAGGATCCCATTGGAAATCTGAGAGGGAGATGTGAGACACAAGAAAAAGTGGTACTCATCTGGGAGTCCAGTGAAAAGAAATAACAGGATGAAAAAATAACAGGGTGAAATCTGAGATTTCTTAGAAAGCAACTCATCCAAATTAGAATTATAAGTTAGTGGTATCTTGGAAATATACTTTTAAAAAAGTGTTCTGGATTCTAAGAAATGATATAACATGATAAAGAAACCGAAAACTTAGGGACATTGGGAAAAAGGCTCATGAATTCTCCCATAAAAGGATAAAACAACGGAAGAACTGCAAAAAAGTCATACTACAAGTGTGAAACAAATTAAAATGTCATATAAGTTGGAATATTTGATGAAGTATATGAAATAATTTATTTGAACTAGACCCTGGAAACATTTTCTTTTGAAAAGCCAACACCTTGGCTTTGCAGTGAACTACATGTATGGAATCATAATGTAATTACATAAAATTGTTATTCAGTTTTTCAGTTTCTTTATAGAAGTATAAGTTATCTTTATGTTCATGAAACATTTAAAACTTCATTGTACATTTTGCTACGAAGAAAACTTATTGATGATTTTTAAAATTCTACAGATATTTGATTCAAAATATTAGTAAAAATAAAAAAATTGAATTAAAAATGTGTACTTGGAAATTACATAATAACTTCTTTAACAAATCAGTAGGTATAATTTAAAACAAATGCTACAAATTATCTAGAGTTGTGCTGTCCTGTACCACCTACATATGACTATTTAAATTTATATTAATTATAATTTAATATAAAAAAATTCAGTTCTTCATTGGAGCTGGGCTCATTTCTGATACTTAATAGCCACTTGTGGCTAGTGGCTGCCACATCAGGCAGTGCAGATTTAGAACATTTCCATGCTCGCAGAAAGTTCAGTGGGACAGCTAGAAGGTGCAAAGGAGAACATTTCAGACTTAGATGGGTTAGAGCTAAACTGGTATTCAGAGGGAAATGGAAGACTTTTAATAACTTACATTATTTAAAATGAAAAAGACTGAAAATAAGCACCCAACTTAAGAAATTAGAAAAAATAAGAAAATAGGCCGGGCGTGGTGGCTCATGCCTGTAATCCCAGCACTTTGGGAGGCCGAGGTGGGCGGATCACTTGAGGTAAGGAGTTCAAGACCAGCCTGGCCAGCATGGTGAAACCCCATCTCTACTAAAAATACAAAAATTAGCTGGGCGTGGTGGCAGCACCTGTAATCCCGGCTACTCAGGAAGCTGAGGCAGGAGAATAACTTGAACCCGGCAGGCCAAGGTTGCAGTGAGCTGAGATTGCGCCATTGCACACCAGCCTGGGTGACAGAGCAAGACTGTGTCTCAAAAAAAAAAAAAAAGAAAAGAAAAGAAACCAAAAGAAAATAAGAGAATGATTAAAAAATTATTACATATAAATGTTAAAAATATATAAAGCATTTTATATCTAGATATAAGTCATAGAAATACCAAAAGTGGGCTAGGTGCAGTGACTCATGCCAGCCAGTGTAATCCTAGCACTCTAGGAGGCTGAAGTGGGAGTATCACTTGAGGCCAGGAGTTCAAGACCAGCTAGGGCAACATAGTGAGACCCATCTCCATTTTAAAAAGAAATAAAAGAAGAGTGAAGGAAGGAAGGAAATTTAAAAAAATATGTTTATTAATAAGTCACCATATTTACATGGTATTCCAGATGAATTATTAGATGTTGAAAAGGCATTTGATAAATTCATTAAAACTCTGAAGCATGACAAAAATTATGATGTAACTACTCAAGTAATGATAATAATAAAAGTGTTTACCACCTAAAGGTGGTTGTGAGGATTTAATTACTTAATACATGTAAAAACAGAATAGTATTTCATATACAGAAATTATTCATTGTTAGCTATTTTTTATTATTTAAACCTGACAAAGTTGATTTGCAGAAAAGTGACAAATATTACATGGAATGGCAAAACATCTTGATTAAAGTCATGAAAAAGAATTGTTTGTTCTTACCACTATATTCAGCATAATTTTTTTGAGGTTTCATTTATCTAAATGGAGAACAAAATGAAATAAGTGACATAAATATTAGAAGAGGAGATGAAATATTTTAATTATATTCCTAGAAAATCCACGAGACTACTAAAAACCTGTTATAATTAGTGAGTTTATTCAATAACATGAATATTAAGAGAATTACAAAAAAATAAATGAATAGCGCTTCATTGTTGGAATAACCAGTCAGAAATGGAAAGGAAAAAAAGAATCTTATAAAAATACTCACAGATAAGTTTAATGAAATTATTCTGTACCAGGAAAAGAAAATGATTCTATCCTTAAGTTAGAATTTAAGGAAAGTCAAACCAGATCTCAATAAAAATTGTCAACCTTTCTATACTTCACATAAATTTAATTCAATTCCATTTAGAAACCTAGTGTATCATTTAGAAGTTAGGTAAGATGATTTTAAAGTTCATGTGGAAAACAGATTTCTAAGAATACCCAAGAATGTATACTCTATATTTTGGTTAATAGTCCCTCTTCCTCTTCTCTCCTACAAACACAAACATGTGTGGGGAAAAGTGGGGAAGAAAGCAAACATACCATTTTGGTGGCATTTTCCTATTAACTTCAGTGTAGATGGAAATCCACGGAGAGTTAGAGGGGTGATTGTATTTTATGTCTTTACATATTTTTTGTTTCACTTTTTATAGGGAATATGTTATCTTTAATTGATTTCATGTAGAAAATTTAATAGAAAAGAGTTTAATGACTTTTCACTCTAAAGTTGTAATCCTGTATTATTAAACTAAAAAATAAAAGCATACCATTGATTGACTTGGGATGTTTGAGAAATGCATCGGATTTTTAAAGTACATACTAAATAACTGGAATGTAATTTATTTCAGCTTTCTTGAATGTTTGGTGCTTTCTACAAAGGGAAGATTAATTTTTAATTCAAAAATTCTGAAAAGAATTTTCTCTTTTTTTCTGTCTCTGTTTTTTTAAAAGGTATGCAACCACTCATGTATTCGGTTCAGGAAGCATTAAATGGCAGACCGTGGTGGATTCGTATGGGGACTGACATTTGTTACTATAAGTAAGTATTTTAAGAATAATATTAATAGAACATCAGCTTACAGAAGATGATATTAAGTACATTCTGTTTCAGTGTAAAAGGAAATAGAGTTATTACTGCATACTTTGAATTGTGGTGCTATGCTTTAGTAATTCTAAAGAGTGCTTTAGAACTTGAGATCCACTTACGGAGTGTATACAGTAGAAGTAAAATGTGTTGTATAGGCAGACAAACTTAGGTCCAGGCTGTGTCTCCACCACTTAGAGAGTTATGTGTCCTCAGCTTTTCCAGCTTTAAAACTCTGGAAACTTTATTGAATAAAACTGAAATTAGAAATTATGAGTAATAATTTGCAGTGGCTTTTTATGGTTCATATGATATCAAGTATAACTCTTATCTTTTCCCTTTTTATATTAATACACAAATGTTTGCCTCATTTTAATTTCCAAAATGTTAACTGGAGATGTGTTCCAAATACAGTACATCAGCTTACATGGTTCATCTTTGACTGTAAATACGTGATCTACTTAGCGAGTTTGAAATAAGTGCTAGAGGCTGGGCATGGTGGCTCATGCCTGTAATCTCAGCACTTTGGGAGGCTGAGGTGGGCGGATCACCTGAGGTCAGGAGTTTGAAACCAACCTGGCCAGCATAGTGAAACCCTATCTCTACTAAAAATACAAAAATTAACCAGGCATTGTGGTGCACGCATGTAATCATAGCTACTCGAGAGGCTGAGGCAAGAGAATTCCTTGAACTGAGGAGGTGGAGGTTGCAGTGAGCCAAGATTGTGCCACTGCACTCCAGCCTGGGTGATAGAGCAAGACTCCATCTCAAAAATAAATAAATAAATAAATAAATAATGCTAAGTGCTAGAAATACTAAATGTTAGAAATACTAAGTGCTAGAAATAATACTAAGTGCTAGAAATACTAAGTGCTAGAAATACTTCTGTGGAATAGTTTGGCCATTCTTCAGCTCCACCTCTAAGTACTTGAGGATTCTCACATATCTTGCTTTTCCTTTTTACACTGTGTCTGCAAATGTTTTCAGGTAATGTTCACTGTTGATTCCACTTGGCACCCCTGTATCTTCTCTTTTATTGATTTCAATCCTGACATTTCTGTATAGTGAATTTTGACTTTTTAGATTGTGCTTAACTGGCACTAATGCCCCTCTTTTTTAGCTTTACCAATTAGAAGAAGGCTTCTAAAATTAAACTGTTTTGACATGGCTTTGGAAAAAACTTGGTCTTAAGTAGCCTTACTTTCTGGGAAAGAAAATATTCCTTGGGATCCATCTCAGTAAGATTTCCTCCTTACTCTTATTAGTGAAATAAATAGCAAATAAATGAGAAACAGAAGTAAAGGTAATATGTAATTCATCTGCACCATAATACATCCTGTATTTCTTTTAATGGTAGACTAATATGAAAATACTCTTGATCACTTGTCTCTTTCTCATAAAGTTGGTTGAAGCTGTAATTATTGGGCAGTGCTTCCTAGATTTTAGCAGAATTATTTAGACTATTAAAGAGAGAAACAATGTTTTTCAAAAAGTATTCTTTCTTTCATGCTTTTTTATTTTTTCACATTAGAAATTGTCAATCAGTGAATGCTTTTTCACATTGCAAAATGAATAATCATAGCAGGACAAGTTGTTCTAGTCTATGTAAGGGGTGATGGCAAGGATTTTATTTTTTTAGTTTAGTTTCCTTTGGCTACTACTTCCTGATCTGGAAGCAGAGTTCAACTCAACAAACATTTATTAACCACTTTCTTTTCTTTCTTTTTTTTTTTCTTGAGATGGAGTCTTGCTCTGTTGCCAGGGTGGAGTGCAGTGGTGCAATCTCGGCTCACTGCGTACAACCTCAGCCTCCTGGGTTCAAGCGATTCTCCTGCCTCAGCCTCCTGAGTAGCTGGGACTACAGGCGTGTGCCACCATGCCCAGCTACTTGTTGTATTTTTAGTAGAGACAGGGTTTCACTATGTTGGCCTAGATGATCTCAATCTCTTGACCTTGTGATCCGCCCACGTTGACCTCTCAAACTGCTGGGATTACAAGCATGAGCCACTGCGCCCAGCCTTATTAGCCACTTTCTATGTAAGACTCTATTCTAGTTGTTTTCCTGAAGCCTGAGATAGATTTATTTATTTTAATTTTCATATTTTTTTTTTGAAACACAGTCTTGCTCTGTTGCCCAGGCTGGAGAGCAGTGGTGCAGTCCTGGCTCACTGCAGCCTCAAGAGCATGTCATCATTCCCAGGCTGAAGTGATTCTCCCACCTCAGCTTCCTGAGTAACTGGGACTACAGTTGAGAACTGGCTAATTTCATCTTTTTTGTAGAGACTGGGTTTTCACCGTGTTGCGATCCACCTGCCTCAGCCTCCCAAAGTGCTGGGATTACAGGCATGAACAAAAGTGCCCGCCCTGAAATTTAGATGATAAGGATTAAAGTGTGCTTTTGCATTGTGCCTTAACTTTTCATGTCAGCTAAGTCCTGTGATGCTTGTTTTATCTATAAAATGGAATAAAACTGCTTTTCACCATTATATGAGATAATGGATGTTTTACCGGTTTATAACCTAGAAATTGCCAGGTAGCTATAATGTTATATAAATACCTCTCCAATTAAATGTTAAACTTTTGAGGGAAAAGAGTTGGCAAGGACTAGATTTTGAACTTATTTTGCATTTTTGTTAATCCTTAGCACTCTGTCATTGGGTATCTATTCAAGATACTGTGAATAAATTAATGAAGACTATATCAGTTTGAAAATACTTTGAACATTTATGTGCATGAAAAAATAACCTATAAGCCCTGGGTTTTCTTCATTTCATGGCTTAAATAATACAAGATGATTCAGAATTTTAGAAATTAAGTTGATAGAGCATCTTTAAGTCAGCATATGTCAGCAATATTTAGATTCTGGAGAGTAATGTGTAGTTTTTGAAACTTTATTATGGAAATCTTCAAACATTTACAAAAATGTAGAATAAGATAATGAGGCCCCATATATTCATCACCCAGGGGTGAGTTTTGTTTTAGCTATACTTTCATTCCTGCTTCCACACTGAATTTTTAAGGCCATTTTCAGATATTGTATTTTAGTCATACATACTTAACATATGTATTTCTAAAAGACAAAGGCCTTTTAAGACAGTCTTAACCACAACGCCATTATTGTAACACAGAAAAATTAAGAAAATTTCTTACTGTGATGAAATATCCAATGTTCAAACTTCTCCAGTTGCCTCTAAATGTTGTTTTATAGTTTTATTTACTCAAAATCCAGCCAGGGATCACACATTGCATTTGATTTTTGTTGACATGTCTCTTAAGTCTCTGTTAATTTATAGGCTTCCCTTTTCTTTTCTCTCTTTTTAAAAATTTCTCACTCATTTGCTAAAGCTGGATTGTCAGGTAGGGTTTTTCACATTTGGATTTTATTGGATTGCACCCCTGTGGTGTTAACAAGTATTTCTGTCTCACCAATTTCCTGTAAACTGGTAATTAGATTTAGAAGCTTGATCAACTTCAGGTTTGATTTTGGCAAGAATACTTAATAGGTGGTACAATTAAACATCATTTCTGATTGTTTCTCTTTTTGTAATCTTAAGATTGATTAGTGAACCCAGGTCTTGTAGCCTGATCCACGTAAAGGTGTCCACCAGCCTTTCATCTCCTGATTGTAGCAGCCATTGATGATCATCTTCTAGATCCAGTAATGTGTATGGATGTCAAAGAATGGGGTTCTAAAATTTTTTTTTGATGTAAAGAGTATTAGATCATTTAATTAGTAAATTTGGAAGTGAAAAGTAATGTAATGTGATTGACTAATAACAGTCAACTGCTTTATTAGTACTAAGTTTTTTTTTTTTTTTAAATAGGATATTTAAGGTAAGCTTTTTACAGACTTGGGTTTTTCTTTTTTTCCCTGAAGTTCCATTTAATAAAAGTAGCAAGGAAAATCAGTTTTTGTGTGGATGAGATGAAAATGTTTTATGCTTTTTTATTGTAGAAATCATTTCTCAAGAAGTTCAGTTGCTGCAGGTGGGCAAAAGGGAAAATCTTACTATACAATTACATTTACTGTCAATTTTCCACATAAAGATGATGTTTGCTACTTTGCTTATCACTATCCATATACATATTCAACTTTACAGGTAAGAACTCTAAATTAAATTGTATTAGATGGATATGTGTAACATAATGGAAGAAAATTGAGTTTAATTAAATATTCTAACAAGGATAATGATAATAATTGAGTTTAAATATCCTAATATAAGGAAAATTTAGTTAAATATCATAAGAAAAGGGTTTAGTGTTGCAGATTTTGGAAATTTCTTGAGGAGTAAAATGGGAATGTGTTTTTTTTTAAATAGAAATGTTAAGAAACTTTGACATGATTTTTATTTCCCATCTTTTGTTGACATCCACAGTTCTCTAAGCTAAGATTCCATGATTTACAAATTTTAACCAGGTGAGATTTCTGTGTGTTTAACCAGAATCTCGTAGAAAATAGAATATTAGAAAAATATGGATGCAATTTGAGTTTTTCTGAAGGAAAAATTGAGATCTTTTTCTGAAAGAAATGGTTTCGTTATGGAGACCTAGATCCAGATTTCTAAAAATCTGGGGCATAAGGGTTATTTTGTGTGAGACCTTTCGATATTTTGAATATTTGCATTGTAAAACAGAACAAACAAAGTTCAGTAATTAAATATCAACTGTGATAGATTTATTCTCAGAACAGAACATCTATTCTAATGGTCAAGGATCATGAGGGTGTGGTCAATTTACCAATAAAGAAATTGGAACACTATAATTAGAAACAAGCTCCCAAATTATTAGAGAGGAGAACATGAAAGAAAACATAGTCCATAGAGCAGAAGAGATATCAAACCCTTAAGAATACTAAATGAGGCTGACAACGTTAAATGAGCCTTACTGTACGTTAATGAAGGTTATAACTTACCATAAAGGTAAGTGTTCGTGTATCTTTCTGTGCCAACTTAGTAGTTCTACTTTTGGGTAATTTTTCCTAAGAAAACAAATAAGAATGCACATATAAATATATTTTTACTGTTTATATTTGCCTGGTTTTATGTTACTGTTCTTTACTGATTGTGCCTTTTAATATATTTTAAATTCTGTTTTCTTTCAATCCCCGTAGCATGATGTTTTTCAGGCACGACCATTGTTTCTCACATGGCCTGCCAACCTCTTTGTAACTGGTGTTCTACGATTCAGTTTTGCCTCCTTTGCTCTTCATTAGTTCCTCCCCCTCTCCACCCAGACTGTAGCCAAAGGGCTCTTTTATAGCTAATCTTATAATAAAATACCCTGCTTAAAACTCTTTAGTGATTTCTCTTGCCCTTTGTTTGAAGTCTAAAATTCTTACGATGGTTCACCCTGTCCTTTCTCTACTAATGCACCTCCACTTTTTTTTTCTTTTGCCATATCCACATACTATTTGAACTATTATTTATTTATCTTTAAATAGACTTTAAAATAGATTACTCTTTAAAGTATATCCTCATCCTTAATTAATATCCATGAAATCATTTAAATTGTATCCTCATTCTCAGTTAGTATCTGTGAAATCCATGAAAAGTTTAATGTACTAGACTTTTTTCTAATTCACGTAAAACATATACCTATTAAACTTTTAAAATGGTTATCTACATATCACTTAGTTATCTCAATTACCAGTTGTATGTATACTATGCTTTGGGGAAGACCTGCCTACCAGGCCCTTCATTCTGTGACAGATTTTTCATTTCTCACCTTTGTAGCTATAATGAATCTTACAGAATTCTCTGAAATGCCCTGTTCTGTCTTGTGGTCTTCTTAATATTTTTCCTTCTGCCTGTAGTACTCATCTCTGTGTCTTCACTCATCCTTTGGATTTTAGTTTAAACATAGTTTTCTCCAGAATATCTTTCCTCACTGCCCAAACTTGGCTAGGCTCCCCTCCTCTTACTACAGGCTCTCACAGCACTCTCTATTTTCCCTAGGGTTGGGTTCACTTATTCATTGTTATATTCCCAGTGCCCTGCACAGTTTCTGGAAAATAGTGACCACTCAGTCAATAGTGATGATGTGAATGCACATAGGCAAAAGTTTGAAAACCAAGTAAATATCTAAAAATAAGGGATTGAATAATTTATTTTTGGTATAGCCATATAATATGACCATTAAAATTTGTGTTTTCGGGCCAGGCGTGGTGGCTCACGCCTGTAATCCCAGCACTTTGGGAGGCCGAGGCGGGTGGATCACGAGATCAAGAGATCGAGACCATCCTGGTCAATATGGTGAAACCCCGTCTCTACTAAAAATACAAAAAATTAGCTGGGCATGGTGGTGCATGCCGGTAATCTCAGCTACTCAGGAGGCTGAGGCAGGAGAATTGCCTGAACCTAGGAGGCGGAGATTGCGGTGAGCCGAGATCGCACCATTGCACTCCAGCCTGGGTAACAAGAGCGAAACTCCGTCTCAAAAAAACAAAACAAAACAAAAAAAACTTGTGTTTTCAAAAAATACACATTTTAGCATGTTTAATGATGTGGTATAGTATTCATAATTACAAATATATATGTGATTGTGTGTGTGTATAAATTTTTAAGTGATAAAATCAGATTATAAAAGTCTTTATGTAATTATGGTTTTGCTTGTACACATTGTGTTAGTAGTAATACAGGTGGTGCAGTTATGGAAGTTTTAAATCTTTAAAACATTAAATTTTTTTCTTTGTAGTTTTTCTTTCAGACACTTTATAATAAACCCATATTAATCTTGAAATCAGGAAAATAAATTGTTAAAATTTGTGCTACATAATTTTTATTCTTCGAATTTTAGATTGTTGCTGTTACAGGTCTACAATCACTTACAATTCCAAAATTCAGAAGGCTTTGAAAGCCAAAAGGTTTTTTGGAACTCATTTGGAGGCAAAGCCTGACCTGAGTTTATTTAGAATATTGATTCCACTTAGGGTGATTCTTCATATGTTTTGCTGCACAAATAATGATCGTATTACAGATTGCTACCCTGACCCCGGTGGTGGTGCTGCATAATTAATGACTTAAACAATGTATGGCCTTTCTCAGGTTTCCCAAACAATGATGTTTAGATTACATCTGGCCCTGAGGGTTTTGGATAAGGGGTTAAGAATCTGATTCAATTCTAGTTATGTGGAGATCTGGATGCATTATTTCTGTATATCATAGGGACTTTTTAAGTGATTGTATACTTTGTTTTAAAATTTTTATCAAGATGCACCTTCAAAAATTGGAATCAGCACACAATCCTCAGCAAATCTATTTTCGGAAAGATGTGTTATGTGAAACCCTGTCTGGAAACACCTGCCCCTTGGTGACTATAACAGCAATGCCAGAGTCTAATTATTATGAACATCTCTGTCAGTTCAGTAAGTCTGTCTTCCTTACTCACAATAGCAGTCATTCTCACCTACTTTGATTTGCTTTCTCTCTGTTTTATAATGGAAATAATAATAGGAACAGACATCAGAGGACTTGGGCTCTAGTCTTGGCCCTGTTATTGTCCAGCCATGGGCCTACCTCTGGGCCTCAATTTTCTTATCCTGAAAATAAGGGGCTACATGAGATGTTCTCTGAGATCTCTTTCGCTACTACTGTCATTTAGTTCTTACTCTTAGAAATTGTATTCAAAGTAGAATACAACAAATTATTTTAAGAGACCATTTAGTAATACTATCAGTTTAGAAATGGACTGATTTTACTTGTAAATAAAACAACCAGAAACCTATCAGTTGTTTTGATAGATAGCACTGAATAGCTACTCATTTCCCCCTGCCATTTATATGTTTTAAATTGCCTCGAATGTACAGCTGTAGTAATAAAAATAAAACTGTTCCAATTTTGATAAGAAGGCAAAGTATTTTCAGGAAACAGAAAGAGCATATTATGTATGAAAATATGAGTGATGAGCTGAATGACTATTTTGTAGACTTGTATATCTAAATGTATAGTGAAATTTTGGGAGGTAAATTGCTGAGCAGATATACTTTTTTCTCTATGCTTATCAGAGCAACTATAAGACAGAGCTAAAATTATATTTTCTTTCTTTTCCCCATGATTTTATGAAAAATAATTTTATATTTTAAACTTCCCCCAAGTATTTGTTCTTTATAAAATCAACATGACATTAAGTAACTAATTTTACATGTTAAATTAGTCATTGGGAAATAAATAAGTGGATCAAATAGTACTTACTGTTTTATGTCCTGTTATGAGCTCCTTCGGGATATGGTTTTATTGATTTTATATTTGTTTCTTTTATAGAGCCTAGCGCAGTGCTTGTATGATGCACCATTGAGTTCTATTAATTTATATCAGAATTCACAATTGAGTTAGAGACATTTCTAAAGCCCCAAAGTAAAATATACAAACTTTTAGTAGCTGTTCATTTTAATTTGAGATTTTATGTGTACTTTAGGAAATCGCCCTTATGTTTTCTTATCTGCTCGGGTACATCCTGGAGAAACTAATGCAAGTTGGGTTATGAAAGGAACATTGGAATATCTCATGAGCAATAACCCTACTGCTCAGAGCTTACGAGAATCGTATATTTTTAAAATTGTCCCTATGCTAAATCCAGATGGTGTCATCAATGGAAAGTAAGTTAAGCAATAGTTATAGAATATATTATAGACCATTGCGGTTGTCCTGTATAAACTTATTGAAATAACAGTGTCCAGGTTAACAAATTTAGTGATTTTTCTAGAATAAAGAAATTTTTGGTGGGAAATTCATCTAAGGTAAACTTTTAAATGAATATATATTTTGGATACTTGTAACGGTATGAAATTATGAGAAATTCTGTATCCATGAGAATATGCTTTCATAAAATGCCTGAATTGTTTTAGAAAAATCACAGTGTCAGGTTATAAGAAAGATTAACTCATACCTTTCATATTCCTTTCTTTTTTGTTAGTGGCATGAACCTAGATTGTTCTATGATTAAGACTCTTCTGGGATCTCCTGGAATGTTAGCCCCATCTGCTAACCTCTTCCTAATATGAGGAGGTCTAGTTTCTGACAGTTCTTTAGAGGGGAAATAGTGGAAGATAATTACTTTGTAAGAGGAAGCTGCATTATAGTTAGTATGGTAAATTTATTCTGGTAATTTGACAAGGTCTCTGTAGTGCTGCTCTGAAAGATGGGATTTAGTCTAGTTGTCGTGAGTATCTCCAAAGATGAGGATAACATGTCTTACTTCAGTAGAAGTGGCATGAATATTTCTCATATCAGAAAATTATTGATTTTTTTTTAAAAAACAGAATTTCTTCTTAGTTAATGTGTTATGGTTATGGAACTAAAATGATGTCTATTTTTAATTGAGAATATATTGACCAGTTAGAATTCTGTTTATATTTGTCATCACTTTATGATTATTTGCCTAAATAATTTATTTGCATCATGGTTTTCCTACTTAGTACCCATAAATAAACAAAAAAGTATTTGATATTTTACAACAATGTATACTTTTCATATACTTGTCTTTCTCAGAAGGAACACCTAAGTAGCACTTTAGCTGATGAAGTCAAGATACAGCATGCTAACAAAACAAATGATTATTATGTAGTCAGAATTAAGATTTTTTCCATATTTTGAAAATTTTGATTATGAATATGAAAACTTACCACAGTTAAATTAATGTGACACAAAATCTTGCAAATAAACACTCAATAAATGTTTACTTAATGAATATAGTATGCATTTGGTTGAGCTTACCATTTATACCTATTTGAAATGCTTAGTGGAATAGAATCATAAAGTTAAATCAGAAATGTACATAAGGGTTTATTGGTACCAGTGTTTTTCTGTCTTTGTGTTTATGTACATGTAGTCATCGCTGTTCTTTAAGTGGAGAGGATTTAAATAGGCAGTGGCAAAATCCAAATCCAGATTTACATCCTACGATTTACCATGCTAAGGGGCTGTTGCAATACTTGGCTGCAGTGAAGCGTTTACCTTTGGTAAGTAGCAATACTTGTTTTTACTTGGTATAGTCAAAGATAAAATGTCATTTTTTGTTATCAAGTACTTGTGTAATAATCGTGGGGTCAGATTCATCCATTATGTTCGTATTCTTAATTTTACAAGGTTGAATGTTTATAATTCTCATAAGCCTTTTATTTTTCTTTTTTGGTTATGAATATTGATAACTCTTGGTTTTACATACTTAACTTCACTGTTTGAACAACACTAAGGTAACAATATGTATCTTCCAAATTCTCAAACTAGAAGCTTATTCTGAGTTATCTAGTCAGCTCTGAAGCTGTTAAATCTCTACTACACACACGGGAACTGTAGTACAGGCATGACTGGACTGAACTATATACATATGCTTCTTCTGTTCTCACCAGCTTTTGATTAGAATGTTTTCGTTATATTAGTATGTATATTATTTAATCTTTCTTTAAGAAAGAAAGACTTTGCAGAGGAGTAAAATTGACATGTGTTTTATTTTTTATTTTTTTTTAAATGATGCTCTTAAAAATTAAATTAAAACCATACCCTTCTTTATGGTGTTTTTTAATAAATAAGAGCATTTTCTTGTTTTATTGTTGTTGTTGTTTGTTTTTAAATTTAAAAAAAATTTTTTTTGAGACAAATTTTTGCTCTTCTTGCCCAGACTGGAGTGCAATGGCATGATCTTGGCTCACTGCAACCTCCACCTCCCAGGTTCAAGCTATTCTCTTGCCTCCGCCTCCCAAGTAGCTGGAATTACAGGCACCCACAACTACTCCTGGCTAATTTTTGTATTTTTAGTATAGATGGGGTTTTGCCATGTTGGTCAGGCTGGCATTGAACTCCTAACCTCTGGTGATCCATCCACCTCGGCCTCCCAAAGTGCTGGGATTACAGGCATGAGCCACTGCTCCAAGTCAAATTAGGTAAATGTTTTTATAACCATTTGGGGCAGCAGTCACCACAGCTGTAGATTTGAACTATAATGAAATGTATTATTTTAAAAATGGTGAATAGTAAATACAAAGGTGATATAGGACCTTTAAAGGATTTGGCAATTCTAGAATTAATTATAGATCCTTTCCCAAATTAGGTGTTATCACTTTTATTGGTCATAATTGTTAAATGGTGGCTCTTTTACAAGAAACAACAACAACAAAAAAAACAAGAAAATGCTCTTATTTATTAAAAAACACCATAAAGAAGGGTATGGTTTTAATTTAATTTTTAAGAGCATCATTTTTAAAAAAATAAAAAATAAAAGGCATGTTTATTTACAGTAAAAAGACCAAGAAACACAGACCTACATGTTTATTGACTTGATATTAACTACCTTTACTTAGTAATATAATGAAGTCTTTTAATTTTTAAAATATGTATTTTCAAGGTTTATTGTGATTATCATGGCCATTCCCGAAAGAAGAACGTATTTATGTATGGTTGCAGCATCAAGGAGACAGTGTGGCATACCAATGATAATGCAACTTCATGTGATGTTGTGGAAGATACGGGATACAGGGTAATTATTATAGATCATTCATGGGTTTTTGAATTTCAAACATGCGTAAAAGTATAGAAAATACATATATTAACATATATGAACTCAGATTCAGTAAATGTTGACATTTTGCCATTTTTGTTTCAGATTTTTCATTTTAAGTTTTTCATGTTCATATTTTTCATCTATTTGGAATTCATCTTTGTGTGAGATGTGGGGATCTAATTCTGTTTTCTCTATGAATACCAGTTGGCTTGCACCATTAACTGGATAGTATCTCTTCCTCTGTCAATTTGATGATGCCATCTGTTACATACCTTATTTCACATATATGGGTGTATGGCAAGGCTATTATTTTAGCCATTCTTGTTTCTGTCTCGTTGCAAACAACATTTTTTAAATTACTGTAGATTTATAATTAATGTTGATATATTGTAGGGCAAATTTTCCTTTCTTATTCTTTTAAAATTTGTTTGACTCTTTTTTTCTCTGTACTTGTGAAATTTAGAATCCATTTGTAGATAAACTTTTTTGGAATTTGCATTAGAGCTGCCTTGAATCTAAAGTTGGAGAGAATTATTATAATGATATATAACATTGTCATCTGTGACTATTGCCTATGTGTCTAGTCAAGTCTTATATTCAATAAAGTATAAAATTTCTTCACATACATGTAAAATGTTTGTTAGATTTATTCCCAAATACTTTATGAATTTTATTGCAGTTGGGAATGGAATTTTTCCCCGCATATCTGCCTGCCCCCAATTGATCATTATTGGTACATAGGAAAGCTATCGATTTTTTTTTCAGAAAAGATTTCTACACATTTTTCAGGTTCTTCTACAGAGGATTACATATAAGAATGGCATCACATTTCACAGTGGCAACACTGGAAGCAAAACTTTGTGGTGCAAAGACTTCACAATTCTCAACTAGATTTCCAACCTATAAATTTCATACTTCATTCTGTCAGTAAGTGTGAAAATAAAAAAGGATGTTCTCAGACATTTAAAGTCTCAAAAATTTACCTCACAAATAGCCTTTCTTTGGAAGCTGCTGGAAGACATTCTTACCAAAATAAAGGAATATATGAAAGAGGAAGGCATACAGAAATTAAGTTCAAGAGAGAGACAAAGCCTAGGATAAAGATGGGGGAAGACCCCAATAATATATGTAAAATGCCCAACATGTCAACAGTCAACAAATGTTCCTGCCATACAACCTTCAGAAATAGAGTTTTATTAGGTTAGACTGCACTGAATAAAGGAAACCAAGTAGATTAGCAGAGCTCAGTGATACAGTAAAGGGGACTATTTAGTTGAGACCCAGATAAATAAACGTAAGAAAATGAGACTAGTGAGAGGCCCAGAGAATGGGAGAAAGCTAGACGAAGAGCACATGCACACAGCCTTCCCATAGACTGCTCTCTGGAATAGCGCCATCATTGCCATCATTGCCTCACCTGGTTGTTTCTGCTTGTATCATACTTCACTTCTCAAGGAATTCTCACTTAGGCCCCAAAATGAAATCAGATCATACATCTATGGGATTATCTCTCCATACCACTTAAGAATTATAATTGTAAGATTTTCTATGTTACTTGATTAATGGGGTTCTCTTTGTACTAGGTAGTAAACTCCACATGCCTAGCAAATATGTCTGATTTACTCATTTTGTCAATATTGCCACTATATCACAATACCTTATTCATAATAAGTACTTAATAGGTATTTGTTGTTAGGTGAGTTGATGGATGAATGGCAGACAGACATGTGGGAAGGTAAATGCAAGACATTTTTCCCATTGTAAGAGATAAAATTAACTCTGTTTGGTCTGTTTTTTTTTTTTTCATTAAAATTATCTTGTCCCAAATTTCTTTGATGAATTTTTTTGAATTTTGTTGTGAAAGGAAACATAAGGTGATGCTATAATTAGAGTAAATAATCCACTTTTCCCCAAATATCATTTCTCAAGATGTTAACAGCTGTTTCACATACACCTCTCCTCACCAATAGTTGTATAATCACTTACATTTGGTAATTGCATTAGATACAGCTAACTTTTGTTTCTTTTCTTTAGGACACCTCAGAATCTTCACATGCTAATAAGCATCTTACATTTCCAGGGGTGTGTGTGTGTGTGTGTGTGTGTGTGTGTGTGGTGTGCATGTGTGTGAAAGTGGAGTATTTCCCTTAATTTTATAATCATGTTAGTTCCTATTGCTGTTGTATAGCAAACTACCAGAAACATAGCAAAACTACAGTTCTGCCCATCAGAAGTCCAATGCAGGGCTCACTGAGTTAAAATCAAAATGTCATCAGGACTACACTATTTTTTGAGGCTCTGGTAGACTTGTTTCTTTGTTCTTCTCCACACCCCTAGTATGTCTGTGTTCCTTGCATCATGGTCCCTTTCAGCCAGGAGTCAAATCTGACCTCTGCTTCCATTGTCACATCTCCTTCTCTCCTGCTGCTGCCTTCCTCTTCCCCTTATGAGAGCCCCTGTGATGGCAAGGGCCACTAAGATAATCCAGGATAATCTTACTATCTCAGAATCTTAACTGAATCACATCTAGACAGCCCCTTTTGCCATATAAAATAACATATTCCTAGATTCTGGGGATTGAGACATTTTTGATGGCGACTGCCATACCATAGAACCCTTTTTTTGCAGATAGGTTGGGAAGGGATGGACTAATACACATAAATACTGTGTTTCTGATGATAAATCATAGTACTGCTTAGTGCAAATGTTTATGTTTTAGGGGAAAATACAAAAAATTATGGCATATAAATGGAGTGTCTTTGTTTTTTTTTTTTTTTTTTTTTTGAGACAGAGTCTTACTCCGTCACCCAGGCTGGAGTGCAGTGGCACGATTGATCTTGGCTCACTGCAGCCTTCATCTCCTGGGTTCAAGTGATTGTCCTGCTTTAGCCTCCTGAGTAGTTGGGATTACAGGCGCCTGCCACCACCCCCAGCTAATTTTTTTTGTATTTTTAGTAGAGATGGGGTTCTACCATGTTGGCCAGGCTTGTCTTGAACTCCTGACGTCAAATGATCCGCCTGCCTTGGCCTCCCAAAGTTCTGGGATTACAGGCGTGAACCACGGTGCCTGGCCTAAATTGAGTGTCATTTGAAAACATAGCTAATCAATGCTCTTCAAAATTATCAAGATTCTTAAAGTTACGGAGGGACAAAGGAACTGTTACAGACTGCATGAGACTAAAGAGAAACAATAACTAGATACAATGTGAGATTCTGGATGGGATCCTGAAACATGGCATTAGAAAAACTGATGACATATTGATAGACCTATTTGAATGAGGTCTATCAATAGTATTGCATTAATTCTAATTTTTTATTCTGATACTGACCTGTGGTTAAGATATTAACATTCAAGTTGACAGAAAAATGAAAATTCTTTGTACTGTTTTTGCAACTTTTCTCTAAGTTTAAAATTAGCTTAAAATAAAAGGTTTACAAAAAGCTTGATTATTGCAGGTTGAGTGTCCCTTATCTAAAATGCTTGGGACTATAAGTGTTTCAGATTTCAGATTTTTTGTTTGTTTCTTGGAATATTTGTATCATACTTGCTGGTTTGAACATTCCTAATTCCAAAATCTGAAATCCAAAATGCTCCAACTAGCATTTCCTTTGAGCATCATGTTGACATTCAAAAAGTTTTGGATTTTGAAACATAATGGAGTTTTTAAAAATGGAAGTTAAATCATATATTTGCGTTCAATAAGGGGAACATCACAGCATCCTTCCAGTAAGGTGAACATCATAGCATGTGATGCTACGGAAATGTGTGATTTAGCTTCAATAAAACTATTAGCTTTTTCAGTACCTTTTAATATTGCTAAATATTATGGATAGTAGATCATCATTCCTGAATGAGATGACTAACAATAATGTGAATTAGGACTTTTGTTTATTTCTTTGACTAAGTACCCTGATTCTTCTTGGGCATTAAGTAAATATTTGTTGAATGGATGGATGAATTAATTATAAATATAGACAAACATCTAACAATTATATTACCTTATTTATATTGTGCTTATAACTTTTAGTATAGTTTCATAGGAATTTTCCGTGTGAGCCTCACAGTGCTCTGTGATGTCGATAGGGATTATCATTGCTACTGTACAAATAAGTCCACTAAGACATCTGAGTCAGTTGACATGCTTGAGGCCTTGGCCAAAATATGGTGTGCCTAGGACTGAAATGAGCTGTATTGCTTCAAGTCCTGTGTGCTTTCCATTCTGTCACAGTGCCTCTTTCTATTCCTACAGTTATGCCTAAACAAGTGCCCTAGGTTATTTTCCAAAAAACATTTTTGGTAACCTACTGCTGCTCTGCTTCAAAGCACATTTTCTTTTTGGGTGCCCTCCCTCTCCTTCCCTTTTCCCAAATAAATAAAATGATTAGAATTATATAGAAAATGGAAACACTCCAGATATAAAGTAGTAAGTGAAAGTCATCTTTTCCTAGTCATTATCTTAACACTAGACAGTTTTACCATGTATATTGTAAGACTTGCCTCTGAGCACATCCATATAGATATGCATGTAGTATATGCAGTTTTCGCCTTTTTATTTTTTAAATACTACACAGCAACTTGCTTTTTCCCATGATAATATTTATTGGTCATCTTTTCAGATCATCCTGTCTGAATCTGTCTCAGCCTTTTAAACAGTCAGGCAAAGATTTCCATTGTGTATTTTTGTTATTTTTGTAGACTGTACCAAAATTTACTTACTTAGTAGTCTATGTTGGTAGTCATTTAATAAGTATTGCCAAATTATCTTTCATAACGATTGTACAAATTGATACTACCAAATACCATGAATGCTAGTACTGTTTTTCCACACCCTTATTACATTGTACTGTCATCTTTGCCAGGTGAAAATAATATCTGATTGTTAACCATCGTACCTATAATTACAAATAAGGTTGAGTTTTCCTATGTTTTGGCCAGTTATGATCTCTTTCTTTTAAAATAGCCTTTTCTCATATTTTCTACTTACTTTTGTACAGGTCATGTAATTGTTTTTTAAATAAGAACTCTGTAGGCCAGCTGTGGTGGCTCATACCTGTAATCCCAACACTTTGGGAGGTCAAGGTGGGTGGATCACCTGAGGTTGGGGGTTTGAGACCAGCCTGACCAACATGGAGAAACCCCGTCTCTACTAAAAATACAAAATTAGCTGGGCGTGGTGGTGCATTTCTGTAATCCCAGCTATTCGGGAGGCTAAGTGAGACAGGAGAATCGCTTGAACCTGAGAGGCAGAGGTTGTGGTGAACTGAGATCGTGCCATTGCACTCCAGCCTGGGCAACAAGAGCGAAACTCCGTCTCTGAAAAAAGAACTCTCTCTATGTATTACAAATATGTTTTCTGATTTTTTATGATGTGTAGTAGTTTGATCATATTTGTTAATTTCATAAATTGTTTTTGGGGGTTTTGAGGCTTTAGAAAGATTTTTTTCATTCTGAAGTTTTAAAAGTACAGTTCCATGTTTTGCTATTTCTAGTTTCATTTTTAAATATTTATTAATTTTAAGTTTATATTCTCAATCCAGCTAGAATTTAATGAAGAGTGACTTTAGATTGTTTTTCTTTTTTTTTTTTTTTGCCACTTTTAAAATATAACATTTATTGCTTAGATGGTTTGATAAATAACAGCTTTTTTTCTTAATGGCTATCCAGTTGTGTCAATGTTTAATGAATGATCAATCTTTTCTCCACTAATAATAATGATGATATTAAGTTTAATGCATTTGGTTCTAATTCTGAGCTCTCTTTCTTTCTAGAGATGTATCTGTTCCTTTATCAGTATCACAATTTAACTTATTTTACATCTATAAGCTAGTTTGATATGTGGGATTATTTCTCCAGTCATAGCCTCCTCCCCCACCCCAATTTTTCAGGGTGTACTTCTATATTTATGCTTTCAGGTGAAATTGAGAATAATTTAAGTTGCAGAAAACTTGGGGGTAGTTTTGATTGTGATTGCCTAGCTTTATTAATTAATTTAGGAATGATTGGCATTTACAGTGTTAAATATGTCAATAAGTCTTTTATGACTAAATTTCACATTTTAAACATTTTTTTCATATTTTTAGACATGTTTTCTCAAACGATTTTATTTTGCTTATTGTTTATACTGTGAATATGATTCCTCCATTGTGTTTTCTAATTGGATACTATGTTTGTTTAGAAAAGCAGAAAATTCAGAATTAGTTAAGAGGCATGTTTTGCTGTTTCAATGGCAAGGGATATATAATAGAACATCCACATGGCTTTGCTCTAATTACTGTGTTTTTCATCAAAACTTTTAAAAATCAAAAACATTTAATTAAAATTAAAAACTACCTCTTGGTTTATTTTATCATCATCATTCTTGTTTTTAACAGACATTGCCTAAGATACTGAGCCATATTGCCCCAGCATTTTGCATGAGCAGTTGTAGCTTCGTAGTGGAAAAATCTAAAGAATCCACGGCACGTGTTGTAATTTGGAGGGAAATAGGAGTACAAAGAAGTTATACCATGGAGAGTACTTTATGTGGCTGTGATCAGGGAAAATACAAGGTAAAACATCTCAGGTTTTCTAACTATGAAAGATATTTGAAGACTTCCCTTTCATTTATATCTTGTGGTTTTTAAGTATATATTAAATGGTGTTTGTTTTATTGAGTTACATGTAATTTTTAATAATGGAATCATATGCAATATTAAGAATAGGTTTTTATTTTTTTGTTTTGTTGGTGTCTTTGCTTCTCTGAACTAAATAGCTTGCTTGGATCCTTAAGAAATTCTTGGTTATTTGAGTCTGTTTATAGTCAAAATTTTTAAGAAAGCACATTAGAGTACATACTTACTCATTAGTAATTTATAATAACCTGTACAACTGATACATTATTAACAAAAACTTTCTATTTTAATTTATTGGGTATAAATATATTTTTACGCATTTAAAATAAACACATTATACTTATTTATAAAGCAGCTGGTCTGTTATATTTAGGTTTTTGTATGTGTAGCTTTTATTTGTGTGTTTGTTTGTTTATATTTTGAAAAATAAAAATAGAGACAGGGTCTCACTATATTGCCCAGACTGGTCTCAAACTCCTGGCCTCAGGCAGTCCTGTCTTGGCCTTTCAAAGTGCAGTGATTATAGGCATGGGCCACCACACCCAGCCTTATGTGTGACTTTTAAATGTAAATAAGACTACTCATTTCTGGTACTGTAGGCTTTTAATGGACATAATTAGAATTTAAACTTTACTTCTGAAATTAAATACTAGTAAAAGGTTAGGTGATTTTAGATTTATTAATTCTAGAGATTGAAGACAATGTGTAATAAATTGGACTTTAGATAAGTAATGAGACAGTATTTCTATTTCTTGCTTTGGCACAGATAGATTTTCAGGTGTCATGCTAATTATTTCACTCCTTCCATTTTGTTTGTTTTGTTATGGGGAAAGAGGATACTGAGTCTGAGAATGATTTTTATATACCTCACATAAACATGGTTTAACTTTGTGTTTGAAAAGAAACATCTAACCTGGTTAGCATTTAAAAAGTAAACATAGTTGACACGAAATATTTTAGGAGAACTTAAATAATGACTTTTTCAGTCTGTAACAAACTGGAAGAAAATTACATTGATTTTTGTAAGTGATACTAAAGTAAAGTAACTACTAACTTACTGAAATAAGTATAGTAGTAGTAAAGTAGAACTTAGGAAATTCCAGTACTTTCTGTTCAGCGACTCTTCCCTCAGTTTTAGGTTGATTACAATATACTATTATTATTCTTACAAAGTGTAATATGAGATCTGACTCTTCCCTCAATTTTAGGTTGATCACAATATACTATTCTTCTTCTTCCAAAGTGTAATATGAGATCTCCTTGAATATTGTAAAAACAGTGACTTCTAGTCAGTCCGGTTAGTTTACCAAGGGTATGGTGGTGCTGAGAGGTAAAATGTGGCATTAACACCACTCCAGCTTCCAACCCCTTTCCCCTGATCGTTGCTTCAGTGGACAACTGTTGTTAAGGGTCTGATTGAGTAAGTGTGTGGGATGCGAAAAAAAACTTGAGAATCACTTTTTTATAAGAATATAGGTGATTTCTAGGAAAAAAACTTGGGCTTAATGATTTATGGAAACACACTATGACTTCTTAAAGAGGTGATTTATGTGTTAGGCTGCAGAAGGTGACTCAGAACATCACTGTCTCTGAAACTAGCTTCTGGGCAGTGGGGAAAGAAGCTTTCAGGACACCGATGACTTGGATGCCCCTGAAATCATCCATAGTATACAATAGTAGTGCTTTGTCACTATATTTGGATTCCACTGATAGACTTTCATTGAATTAAAAAATTTTTTTTGATTTCTATTTTGATAAATTTGTTTGGTCATTAAAAAAAAGATTTTTAAAAAGCTAAGATATATTGTGAAACATAAACTGTTAAACGATTTTTGGAGTTTTTAAAAATATATAAACATATAAACTTTTACAAATAAAACAGATACCTAATAAATACTCATTTTTAAAGGTTTTTTGATATATAAATATATAAACTTGACAAATAAAATGGATACCTAATAAATACTAATTTTGAAAGTTATTCTTTAAATATATAAATATGAAAACCTCTACAAATAAAATGGATACCTAATAAATATTCATTTTTCTTTGATACTGTTTAGTTAATAATGTATACATTGATTTAAAACCCTTATTGAAGGAAGTGTCTTACTAAGCCAGGGCTTTCCTTTAATATCTAAAATGTAAGGTTTTGATCGTAACATACACTTTTAAAAAAAACCTAATAAACTTTATTTTTTAGAGACTTTATTTTTTAGTTTTGGGTTCATAGCAAAATTGAGTGGAAAGTATACAGAGCTCCCATATATTCCCATCCTCCTCACACACACTTGACATCTCTTAAACTTGGTAACTGATAAGTGTGTGAGTGTGGTAATATTTTAGGTAACAGTCTTTTTCACCAACAATATTTTTATCCTACTGAGTTTTAGGCTATAAGTATTCTTTATTTTTATTGTCTGTGAACTAATTCAGAAACAAGTATTACCTTTCTAAAACTTACAAATTAAAAGGTCAAATTAATGTTCTAATGAAGTCAGCTAGGTCCCGTTTCCTAAAATATTTGGGAGATGGCCAAACTATTTAAACCAAAAAGTTGAAAAATAAAAAAATTACTGTAAAGTTATGTGCTTCATGTAGAGTAAGTAACAGTTGTTACATTTCATTTTCTTCAGTTACTGTGTGCCATAGGAACTCACTTAGTCTGGTCACTGAAAAGCTGTTATAAAATGCTTTCTCTTGAATTGATATCAGCTGTCATCTACACCTACAACTTTTATAGGTACAAGAATATTGCTTTTTTTAGGGATTTATTTGTATGTGAAAAATAAATGATAAGGAGTATATTATTGAAAAATTATTTTTGAATAAGTATTGAAAATTACATTTGAATATTCAAAAAATTATTGAAAATTATTTTTCAATAAATAATCATTTATTGAAAAATAAATGATAAGGAGTATATTAATTTGCAGGCCATTTTTATGGTTTTATGTGATAACATTTAACTTTTGGTAAACCTTACATTGCTTATTGGGAAACTGTTTTTTAAAAAAGATAGGGAAGTTGAGGTAAAATACTCTTTTTTCTTTAGTAGACAAAATTCAAAATGGGTATTTTGAATTGATGTGGTTCCTAGGAATTTATTTTACTACTCCTTCATTGGCTTAGATTTGATTCTTTTTTTTTTTTTTGACAGTTACCTTTTATTTGTTTTTTACTGATTAGAGTCTCTTATTATACAGAAGAAGTATCTATAAAGTAATGTTCAAGTATTCATATTGGAGCCTTGATTTTAATACTATAATATTTCAACATTAGCATATAAAGCAGTGGATTACAAGAAGTACTAATAAGCTCTTGTTAAAATGCAGTAAAACTGTATTTTAATATTCTACAAGTAATGTTACTTGTAGAATTCATATGAATTCTACATTCTTTTTTTTAAATTTTTTTGTTTTTCAACTTTTTGGTTTAAATGGTTTAAATTCACATGAATTCTACAAATAACATTAACCACAAAGTGTGAATGTGTTTTTTTCCCTCTAGTGTGATGCTGAAAATCGTTTGCATTATAGTGAAAGGGAGTAGACATTTTAGAAATTGTGTTTTAAGATAGTTTCCTTTGTGACTTCTATCTTGTATTGTTGAGATGTTAAGCTTGTTGAGTCCTAGTTCCATACAAAGTACCAGCCTTTTAATTTTATTAATATAGTTACATATTCTTTTTATATAATTTCATTGAGATGTAGCCAGAAGATAGCAAACTTTGCAATTATATGCATAATATTTCTTTATTTCAAGGGTTTACAGATTGGTACCCGAGAATTGGAAGAGATGGGAGCAAAATTTTGTGTTGGTCTTTTACGTTTGAAAAGACTGACATCTCCACTAGAGTACAATCTGCCTTCCAGCCTGCTTGACTTTGAAAATGATTTAATTGACTCAAGCTGCAAAGTAACTAGGTAGGACAAAATTGTTTGTTCTTTTATTACATTGTAATGTATTATTAGACTTCATTAAAATAACTTATAGCAAGGACATGGTAATTTTGACAGGCAAGACCATGTTTAGAATTAATATAATTAAGTTAATACATCTAATATTTGTTCCAAATTATTGTATTGCTGATTCTTTTAATGTTGATATTTGCATGAGATTTTAATAAAAATATATTTCAAATATTTTTAGTGGTTGTAATGGTTTACTTTTAGCCCCAAAATGAACAGTGTGAGAAATAATCGTACTTAGCTAATATCTAAGTTAAGAGGGCTTAGACAGCTGAGTGGGGTGACTCACACTTGTAATCCCAGCACTTGGGGAGACCGAGTTCAGTAGATCACCTTAGATCAGAAGTTCGAGAACAGCCTGGCCAACATAGTGAAACCCCATCCTCCTAAAAATGTAGGAATTAGCCGGGCATTGTACAGGGCGCCTATAATCCCAGCTACTCGGGAGGCTGAGGCAGAAGAAATGCTTGAACCTGGGAGGTGGAGGTTGCAGTGAGCCGAGATTTCACCATTGCACTCCAGCCTGGGCAACAGAGGGAGACTCTATCTCAACAACAACCAAAAAAGAGGGCTTAGAGTCAGGAATATTCCAAAAGATTCTGTTGATGTCTACACAACTGATGATTGTTCAGTGTCCTTCTTGTTTATATAGATTAGAAACAGCTAATTTAGCATTCCTCTGAAAATTTAACTACATCTGCCAAATATACTTCTAAATAGGTAATCTTTTTCTCCTAAAATTTATTATATACAAATTTGATAAGTTATAGGCTCAGAGATAATTTAGAATCAGAATTCTTAATTATAATGCCAGAGATTAGCATTTTATAGTTTTTTGTATATGGGTAAGAATAGTCTCATTTTATAGAACCTTCATGATTTTTGTTGTGAGGCATTAACGTGTCACCAAATTTTTTAATTCATTGCTATATACTGTTGTATATATCAGTATAGCAGTTTTAGGTGTGGCAAACATTACTTGGAACTCCATTCTTCATGAATGTGATAATAATCACCTGCATTTCTACCCTTCAAAGTAATCAAGAACGGAAATGAATAGAAAGATTGTCAAATCTCACTGATATTTAAGCCTCCTTTTCAGTTTTAATTCATGTATTCTTAACATGTAGTTAACAGACACATTACTGTTGCCTTAGATATACTGAAATATTGTTTATACTTACTGGTACTTCACAACTATGATTATGATTAGACCCTTCACTGGTCTCACTCTTTTAAAAGACGCATATATATATATATATATATAGAAAAGCTCATATTTTAAAGAAATCACATATACTGCTATATCACAAATATGTTTTTAACATTTTGATAATTGTATTTCCATGTAATTGATTTCCTTTGTAATCATATTTATTTTGTTTTATATATTTAAAAGTATTATGAGGAGTTGATAGGCCTCATCAGGCTCTTTAAGGGGACTGTGGCACAAAAAAGGTTAAGAACTCCTCATCCTTATCATTGCATAAATGTAAAAATACAAACCAAGCCACGCGCAGTGCTCACGCCTATAATCTCAGCACTTTGGGAGGTGGGTGGATCATTTGAGGTCAGCTCAGGAGTTCCAGACCAGCCTGGCCAACATAGTGAAACCCCGTCTCTGCTAAACATACAAAAATTAGCTGGGTGTGGTGGTGTTTGCTTGTAGTCCCAGCTACTCAGGAGGCTGAGGCAGGCGAATGGGTTGAACCCAAGAGGTGGAGGTTGCAGTGTCCAGCCTGGGTAACAGAGGGAAATTGTGCCTTAATAAAAAAAAGTAATAATAGCCAATTACAAATTCAGTTTTCTTTTGAAATTTTACTGTAGTTCTTTCTCCTGTTTGTTGATGTAAGCAAACCAGTCACTTCTTCTTCCATGAAATCATTCTTCTTTGTCTATCTTAACTGAATTTTCTACATACTTCTGACTTTTCCTTGACTTCTGTATCCTGACACTTTTGAGGATTAAAGGTCCTCAATCTGAGTTTGTCTGTGTTGCATGATTATATTCAGATTATGCATCTTTGGCAAGACTATCACGGATACTATGTGCTTCTCATTGTATCTTATCGTAGAGCACAGTTTTAATTTGTCCCATTACTCAAGACGTACGTTCCCTTTGATCATTTAATTAAGATGATATCTGCCAAACTTCTCCATTATGAAGTTAGATTTTTCCTCTTTTGTAATCATATTTTTGTGGGCATACTTTGAAACTGTCAGTATTCTATCATCCAACTTTTAATTTATTCATGCGTAAATTTTTATGTATTAGGCTTATGATTTTTAATTTTACTTCAATGAGTTTTAATCTATTACTGTCATTGTTTATTTTGATGCTCAAAATTTTCCTGATTTGGCTCCTTCAAACTTCTTTATGTTTTTGCATGTCCCCATCATTCTTTGAGGACTTCCTTGCTTTTTGGCAGAACAGGATTTCCCAGGTCGTCATTGCATGTTCTTTATCTCAGGGTTGGAATCAGTCATTTCTTCAATGCTTCCTGATTCCTTTTGGTGGAAAACAGTATGTGTAAGCCTAGGTGCTAGTTGTTATTTATTGCTTTTGTGATGTTACTGCTCCCAAGTTCTTTCAGTGGACAGAGCTATAGAATATATTTAAGTATTTACATACATGAATTTATATATATGTACATACATGCATGCTCAAATGAACACAGACATAACCTGAAAATTCTGAGTTCACAGCAGTGATACGTTCAATTCTGATTGTACACCTAAGGGTTAAGTCTAGTTTTCAAATTTTAAATGTCTGATTCCCTTCTTTAACAGTGAGAAACACAGCTGTCATTATCTTGAATATTTTTTCTTATTTGATCAACCTGCCTGTGTGTAACTAATCTCCTGTCTCACTGCATGCCTTCCTCACCCTGCTTAGGCTCCAACAATCCAAAGAGAGGGAGCTTTTTAAAAATAATTTTTGTAATCTCAGTGCCTGGCATGCAGTACCTATTCACTGACCAGATATGTTCTATTAATGAGTCATTATGTTTAGGTATTTTTTGCAAATCTATTATGGGTAGAGTGTTGTGCTAGAATCCCAGCAAGCGTAGGAGAAATGGGAAATGAGAGCTCATGTCCTGAGGGGAGCCGATAGTATCATGGAGAAAGCATAGTTTATGTTTGTGAAGTGGTATAATGGTGTTATAAAACAGTGCAAAAATAACAGTTAAAAATTACATAGACATTTGGAGAAACAAAGTGACTGAGTGAAGGCTGAGTTTATCTGGGAGAATTTTCCCAAGTCATTAAGTTTTAGAGTAGAGCTTGAAAGTTAATAATAGATGAGGTTTGGTAAATAAATAGCAGCTGGACGTGAAGGAAACAAAGTTAGTGACGGAAAAATACAGTAGCCCCCTTATCCTTGGTTTCACTTTGCATGGTTTCAGTTACCTGTGGTCAACTGTGGTCCAAAAATATTAAATGGAAAATTCCAGAAATAAAGAATTCATGTTTTAAATTGTGTGGTATTCTCAGTAGTGTGGTGATGTCTCCTGCCATCCCACTCCATTCCACCAGGGACATGAGTCATTGTTTTTGTCCAGTGTAGCCACACTATAGACACTCTCTGCCCACCCCCTGCACCCCTTAGTCACTTAATAGCTGTCTCAGTTATCAGATGGAAAAAAAACAGATATACAGGGTTTGGTACCGTCCACAGTTTCAGGCATGAACAGAGGGGTCTTGGTCTAATCTTCTGCAGGTAATAGGGGACTACTGTAAACTGGAAAGTCTTATCTGGAACTTAGAAAACTTAAGGCTGGAGAAAACATCAAAGGAGCAGTTATTTGCTAATGACTATAGATTTTGTAGAAGAGGAAATAGTAATTGTATATGTCTTTAAGTATGGAATGATAAATGATCCATCCTATATGAAAAATGTATTAATTCAAAACATTTAGAAGCTTGTAGTAGCCTGGTACTGCTGTTATGTAAGCACCAGCTAATGTGGTACTCTGAGGAGAGTGGTGGCTGCAGAGCGATCTGGAGTTGTTTTTTGACGTGGATACTTCCAGTGTAATATGACACACTACTAGCGTACAGTTATTCAGGACGCTGCTTCTTAAATGTAAATTTGTTGTTACTGTTTTGTTTTTCATATAATACAGATAGAGTAAATAAGGGGGATGAGGGAGGTTCTGATTGTGGACTGAAGATAAAACTAGCCAGCTTTGCAATTTCTGATCAGGTCATTGGTATATTCTTGTTGCTTTTAAGCCTACTTCCCCCACCTAATACAGATTGCCAAAGCTTTTTCCTTTGTTACTGCTATTTATTATTTTAATATCTTATTTTATAGTAATTGCTTATTCATTTAGCTATTCTTTTTCTTGCTCTTGGAAACCTTTCAGGAATAAGTGCAAATTCTTGTCATTATTTGCATTATTGGTAATGTGACATGGGGGATGTTGTACATATTTTTTATCTTTACCTCCTTTTCTCAGCTGTTGATATTCATCCTTTAGTTGTGCTCTGCATTGGTAATCACTAATAAAAGTCATTTTGGTAGTAATAGCCATAGTTAATTAACACAGGCCACTTGGGTTTATTTGTTGATGGGGAAAAGGAGTGGTGTGATCATAAACTTTCCTTTGAGGATTTTTTCCTTCATCTTCTTTTGCTTTTTCTCCTCTCCCACTTCTCAACTTACCTGCTTTCTGTGGGTAATATTCATTCCTGTGACTTCACATTCTGTCTGTATGTTGAAACTCCAAAGTACTTGCAATCTCCCAGATCTGTGGATCCATCTTCCAACTTGCTTATGTATGCCTAGACACAAAATTAACTGGTCTAGAACTCAGCTTGTGACTGCTGTTCCCCTACCTCTCTCATAGCAAACCTGCTTATTCTTAGCCACCCTGTCCACCTACATACTCATTCTTCTTATTGGCATTTTCCTCTCTCTCTTACCCTTAACTCAATTCATCAAAAAGAGAACTTTTTGATTTCTCTTCTAAAATATTTCTCAGAGCTTTCATTTCTCCCCATCATCTTTACCGTTACACTAGTCCAGGCTGCCATCACCCCTTGCATGGATGACTCCAGCAACCTTCTGACTGGTCTTGCTTTGTGTACTTCTGGTATCCTCCAGCTTCTTTGCATGCTCTGATCATTCTCTTGCTTAGAAACCATTAGCTGTGTCCCAGGCGTGTAATGGAATATATCCATTATTAGAGTCTCTGAGGTCCAGCATAAGCCACCTACACCTTCCTCTCCTCTTTCAGCTTGTCCTACTCTCACTTTGTATTCTTACCATTCTAACTGCACTGACCATCTTTGAATTTTCAGAACAGTGCTTCTAAACCAGCTATGGAAAAGGACCAGTTTCTATTTTCCAACTTTTTCTGGACTGATACTTGAATAAAAATATGATAAGAATGCAATACTATGAAAATGGAAGAGAAGACCCTAAAGAATAAAAATATAAGCTCTAATTTATTATTATTAGATTCACAAGACCTTTAATTTCTGTGTCAAATTGTTGTAAAGGTTTCTGAACCCTTCACTTCAGTTTCTGTACTTTTGTCATGATGGGCCAATAACAAAGAGTTTGTGAACCATGCTGGTCAATGGACCACACCTTGAGTAGCCTTATTTTAGAACATCAATCTCTTTGTCATCCCAGGGTCTTTGCATTTTTGCTTCCCTCTATCAAAATGTCTATGCCTCCACTTCTTTAAGATTTTATTATTATCCTCAACATGGTTCAGTTTCAGGACATTGGGTTTAGGAGTAGACTTATTTTTAGTATACCTTGCTTGACACTTAATAGGTACTTTTAATTTGAAGACTCTTGTCTTCAGTTTTGAAGTTCTCAACCACTTTCTCTTTGAAAATTGCTTCTTTATCATTCCCTTTATTTTGTTCTTCTAGAATTCCTGTATTGGAATTTCTCAGTCTGTTCTCCATGCATGTCTCTTAACTGCTTTCATGTTTCCTGCTACAGCCTAGGTAAATTCTTCAGTAGCATTTTGTAATTCACCAACTATTCCCAGAATTTGTCTCCTGGGAGATTTTTATTTTAATGACTATATGTTTCACATCTAATTTGCTCCTTTTTGTTTCTGCATTTATTTCACTTTTTTTTTTGGAGACAGAGTCTCACACTCTGTCATCCAGACTGGAATTCAGCGGTGTGATCTCGGCTCACTGCAACCTCCACCTTCTAGGCTCAAGCGATTCTTCTGCCTCAAACTCCCGAGTAGCTGGGATTATAGGCATGGGCCACTACCACCTGGATAATTTTTGTATTTTTAGTAGAGATGGGGCTTCACTGTGTTGGCCAGCTGGTCTTGAACTCCTGACCTCAAATGATTCACCCGCTTTGGCCTCCCAGCGTGCTGGGATTATAGGCATGAGCCACCACACCCAGCCCTCCATTTTCTTGTTTATCTTATGGCTGTTATTCTTTCCTTCTTTGAAGACACTAAACACTTTTAAAGTCATTTGTAGATTGTGCTATTGATTTTTATTGTGTTGGTAAATTCATCCACTGTTTCTCCTGATCATATAGTTTGCAGGCTCATTTTGAGTAAGAGTTCCCCCACTCCCAGCCCTTTCAAGTCTCTCCCCTTCACCTCTTAATGATTTTGTGATTACTTCTACCTGGCTCTCTCAGAGCTTCAGCCCAAGCTTATGGTAGCATGATATTAGCATTTTAGACTTCCCATCCATCAGTGATCAGGGATTTTGCAGGACAAGTCACTGAGTTCATGAAAGTTCTGGCTGTGATTCCCTGTACCTTTCTTTCTGACTTCATAATTGCAATGCTATAACATCTTTAGCTTTAGGCAGAAGTCTCAGCCTTATATTCTCAGCCTCCTTTCTAAAGTGGGAAGCCTTACTCCAGCTGCTCCATTCACAAGTCTGAATTTAGATCCCTGCCTCTAAGGCACTTTGTCAGCCTCTCTGCTGCCTTGAAGGAGCCACTGCTGCCTGCTTTTGGACCTGGCAGCATACCCATGACCTGACCTCGTGATTCTGTTCTTTTTCTGATCAAAGGAGATACATATCTTATTTCTATATGCATATGTATCTTTTTTGTCTTTCTGTTTTGTATTTGATCTAATGTCGCTCTGTCTTTGGGGTAGGGATAATAGGAACCTGAAAGTGTGTCCTTTTTTTTTTTTTTTTGAGACAGAGTCGTGCTCTGTTACCCAGGCTGGAATGCAGTGGCATGATCATAGTTCACTGCAGCCTTAACCTGCTGGACTCAAGCAATCCTCCCATCTCAGCCTCCTGAGTAGCTGGGACTACAGGCACATGCCCCCACACCCAGCTAATTTTTTTTGTTGTTGTTGTTAAGTAGAAAGGGAGCCTCCCTATGTTGCTCAGGCTGGTTTTGAACTCCTGGGCTCAAGCAGTCTTCCCACCCCAGCCTCCCCAAGTGCTGGGATTACAGGCATGAGTCGCTGTGCCTGGCTTCTATACCAACTTTTAAAGGAAGTCTTTCGCTCATAGTTTGCCTGGCTAATTTCTAGTTAGCCCCAGAGACTATATTTATGCCCTTTAGTACTGCATAATGTTCCATTCATGGTACCTTGCAATGTGTGCCAGTCACATATTGAACGGAATAAGAGGTAGGTAGCTATGTAAGATTTTAAAATTCAATTTTATTAGATTTCTGGGAATAGCCCTGTCTTACAGTGCCCTAATTAACAGTGTAAGCACATTAGACTTTATCCTTTAGTCATTTGGGAGTTTTAAAGCCACTGGCAAACTATGTCACTATTTTACCTGAAAGTATTATATGCATTTTTTTGAAACTGGGAAGGTGAAGGCAAGAAAAGATTTGAGAGGAGGATGAGAGCTCCAGTAAGAATAGTGAGAACAAGGGCAATGATTGCTTGAGGACATAGTGTTAGGTAGTATTGGAGGGTCATAATGATGAATATGGAATCAGAATAGGGGAAGACACATTTCCAAGTGTAAGTGAAAAGAGTAAATGACAGTATTAGAGGTGGAACTAGGAGACCACTTAACTTTTCCTAAGATCACTCCCTTGTCCTTTTCTCTGGATCTCTTCTTTGTCCTTGTAATTTTTAATCTATTTCCTGATCCTAATGTGAAACTGAGATATCAAGTTAATGAATGTAAGTTCCCCCAACTTTTTTTTTCATTTGAGTTCAACCTTTTATAATCTTTCAAATCCGTCTTTCCCTACCAGAATTTTGCTTTATTCAGGCTGTATGCAATGTGGATGGTGTTATTCCATAAATTAGCCCTCAGTTCAGTTTTATCCTTCTTGGCTTTAACTGTTTCCCAAGATACAGTATTAGTTATAAATCAATTTATTTTCATTTATAGGCAATGTATATCAAATAAGCTTGAATAATTGCAACAATTAGAATGTTTACATTAAATGTCTTTTTCAACATAAATAGTAACTCATTGACAGATGTTGTCCTAGTCCATTCAGGCTGTTATAATGAAATACCATAGGCTGAATGGCTTATAAATGGCAGAAATTTATGTCTCACAGTTCTGGAGGTTGTGAAGTCCAAGATCAAGGCAACAACAGATTTGGTGTCTGGTGAGGGCCTGCTTCCTCATAGCAAAGTGAATGAAGTTAGAACTCAAGACCATTAGTTTCATCCATCTACCCCCACCTACCTCCATCTTCCAACAATTTGTTGATATCTCGTTTGCTTTTGGTATTGGTGGGCTGGAGGGGGTCTCTAAATGCTGATGGGACCTTGACCCCAGCCAGTGTCTGTGTCCAGGCTCTTGACAGCATCAAGAATTCAAGGATGAGTCAGAATAGTGAAAACACGAAGATTTATTACAAAACAAAAAGTACACACTCAAGAAAGGGGACTGCAGGCATACTCGAGAGAGTCCCACAGTGGGGTTTGGAGTTTTTATCTTTCTGGGTTTCTTTAATCAAAAGGTGAAATATTCATGAAGATAACTGGAAAAAGGTAGAGATTGCTCAGAACTGCAGTGCCATCCACTTTTACACCAAATATGGGTGTTCCTGGAACTGTCATGATACTGGTGGGTGTGTGACTTGGTATGTTAATGAGCATATAATAAGGTCCTAAGTGAAACCTAGGTCAAATCCAGTGCCATGTTGGGTCCAGTTGGTCTTAGCCAGGTCTACACCCTGGTTTTTCAGGGTGTGGTTTTTTCACCCTAGTTTCTGTAGCCATTTCAACAGTTTGCTTTTTGGCTAGTCATGTGAAACTGCTGTCTGGAATTTTCTATTCTACCGTGACCACCCTGTATTATTCCTGTTTTATTGTCACTTCCTCTTGAATTTATTTTCTCCCTATGAATTTATCCTTAAAAAAAGTTATTTTTTTTTACTGTCATCTTCGTGGTATTTGAGAAGGGATCAGAAATAAATGCTTCTGTTAGATTCTCTGTTTACCAGAAGTTATAGAACTTTCTTTTCAATAATGTTCATTGTTGAATATTCATTACGTTATATATTCCTACGGCATTTATTGGTAATTACCAAACAAAAGTCATTTTACCCATTTGTGTTGTATAATAAAAATTCCATCTGATGCAACACTAAATCTGCTTTATGTTTTTCCTGGGCTGGGTGTTTCTTTTAGGTCAAAGCTGGAAATATTGGTAGGACTCATAAAAGTAAATAGCTATATAGTATTTTTGTGCTTAGCAAAGGCATTTTTATTTTATCTATTATCTAAACTATTAAGCAGTTTCAGTAACCTTCATTTAAATGATTTGAGAATGAGACAATGAAACATTTAACAATTCTTTATTGGGATATTGTGGTGGTGCCTAAATTTCAGGTCTATGGAGGAAGTATTTGAAGATTGAGCATGTTTGAAACATTATAGGATGGCCAGGTGCAGTGGCTCATGCCTGTAATCCCAGCACTTTGGGAAGCCAAGGCAGGCAGATGTCTTGAGTCTAGGAGTTTGAGATTAGCTTCAGCAACATGGCAAAATCTTGTCTCTACAAAAAAATACAAAAATTATCCTGGCCTGGTGACAGGTGCTTGTAATCACAGCTACTCGGGAGGCTGAGGTGGGAGAATTGCTTTAGCCTGAGAAGTGGAGGTTGCAGTTAGCTGAAATCATGTCACTGCATTCCAGCCTGGGTAACAGAATGAGACCCTGTCTCAACAACAGCAACAACAACTCTCTCTCTTTCTCTCTCTCTCTCTCTCTCTCTCTCTCTCTATATATATATATGTATGTATTTCACTTTCTTATGTATATATATGAAAGTGAAATTGAAAGATAGCAATATTTACACAGTGTTTTATCATAATCAAAAATATACCCATGTTAATAGAAGCCTAATTACTTCCATATAATCAAAATACTATTTGAATCTAGTTTTTAATGGAGGTGAAATTCACAGAGCATAAAATTAACCATTTTAAAGTGAACAATTCAGTGGCATTTAGTATGTTGACAATGGTGTACACCCATCGGTCACCCCTATCTTGTTCCAAAACCTTTTTATCACCTTCAAAGGAGACTCTCAAACCAATTAAGCAGTCACTCCTAGACCACGGCAACCACTGATCTGCTTTCTGTCCTATAGATTTACCTATTCTGGATATTTCATAGAAATGGAATCATACAATATGTGACCTTTTTGTGTCTGACTTCATTCACTTAGCATATTTTTAAGGTTCATCCATATTGTAGCATGTGTCACTACTTAATTCCTTTTTATGCATACAGCATGGACATTAGAAAATTTGATGAGAAATTATTTCTAATACAACTGATAAATATAACAAGCCAGAGAAAGCCTTTAAAGTACTTCGCATTAGTTATATTTTGTTTTAATACTTTTAAAAACCTAATTTTGTATGTTTTGATATATTTCTTAATAAGGTATAGGGACTACTGTGAGTCTGTGGACCAGTTACCATCATAGTATATTTCTCAGTTAAAGTCTCTAGACATGTCCCCAACGTTATGAGAGAGACTGAGTGGAAGCTATTGGTAAAATAGTACAAAGATATTAGTTGCCATAGACTGTTAACACTAGAATGAAATGTTAACCTCTGTTATCTGTATTTTCCTTATGTGAAGCTAGTATTTGTTTGTTTATACATATATAGGAACTTTGTCTTTTGAGAAAATTAAATTAATATAGGTAATTCTTGGCTTAATGTTAGTAGTAGTGTCTAATACTTAGCTATGTGGTAAAGTTTACTGCTATTAATGTACCTTATATTTAATGTATCATTTACCATTTTATTAAGCTAATTAAAAAATAGATTTTCCTTTATAATAGCTGTGGTACATATAACTTGAGTCTGATTTGCATTTCTGGAAATCATTTCTTGCTACTACATAGAAAAGTCTCAGAGCTGTAATTACTATTGGGATATTTTCTAGGCAGATCAAGTCATGTAATTGGAGATCATATCATACCTTCTCATCCCTTGGAAATCATAGTTACTTATAACTAAAAGTCCACCTTTTATATTTGTGCCTAGTAGATGAAATGCTATTGTGCCCACAAATACAGAGATTGAAATCATCTAGAAAAATAAGTTTGAGACTGATGTGAACACCTCAGGATCCCAGACCAGAGTTGATTATAACAGAAGCATTGAGACTTACCATAAGTAGATGATCCTTATAATTGAGATGCAGATAGTATCTAATTAGTAATTATTAGTCTGTAAGACTTAGCTATACAGGGATTTTGATGATTGTATATATTTATGGATATTTATATTTTTGGTAGCCTCTTGGAAGAAGTTATTTCTCTGACAGTAAGTGTCTGAGACTTCAAAATAAGAATATAATATACCAGCATAAGGAAGAATACATATTTAGTGTTACATTCATATTATAAAAGAATTTATATTCTTTAATTGCTGATTGTAGCATTCCATATAGTCCTGATAAGATCAAGTTTTTAAATCTATTGTTCATTATTTTTCACATTGTAATGGTTTTTGGGTCTGTTTGTTCTATTAGGTACTAATAGAGGTGTTTTCAAATTTCCCCCATCATTGTGAATGTGTCCACTTCTCCTGTTAGTTCTGTCAATTTTTGCTTTATGCATTATTATAGTAAGTATGTAGAACTTTCGAGTGATTACATCATTCTGGTGGATTGATCCCTTTATCATGAAATGTCTCTTTCTTTGGTAATGCTTCTTGCTTTAAAGTCTGCTTTGTTTGACATTAGTGTAGCTGCCCTAGCTTTTGTTGGTTAGTTTTTGCATAATATACCTTTTCCATCCTTTTAGTCCCAGTTTTTCTCTTTATATTTAACGTAAGAATCTTGTATGTACCATGTAATTGTATTTTATAATCCAGTTACTCATCTTTGTCTTTTAATTGGAGTATTTACTCCATTTCCATTTAATGAATTACTAATACAATTGAGTTTGTAAGTTACTATATTTGTTTTCTATTGATTTCACTTGTTTTTTGTTTTTTTCTCACCTTCTTTAAGATTAATTAAAAAATTTTTTGTTATTTTATTTTTGTTTCTCTAAAAGCTTGTTCCATACTCTTTTACTACTCCTTTACTGCTACTCTAGAGATGATAACGTGGATATTTGGTTTATTAGAGTATAATAAAAATTACTCTTTTTGCCTTTTCAAAGACAATGCTAGGATATTAGGATGTATTCTACTCACCTTTTGACTTTTTGTGTTATTGTCATATATTTTAATTGAACTCCATCTATTTCTTTTTATTTGTAGTATTTCTTAAACTTTTAGGTTCAGCAGTACATATGCAGGTTTGTTACATAGGTAAACTCATGTCATGGGGGTTTGTTGTACAGATTATTTCCTCACCTGGCTTCTAAGCCTAGTTTCCAATAGTTATTTCTTTCTGATCCTTTCTCTCCTCCCACCTTCCACACTAAAGTAGACCCTAGGATTTGTTGAAATGAACTCCTTTTTTTTTTTTTGAGACAGAGTCTTACTCTGCTGCCCAGGCTGGAGTGCAATGGTGGGATCTTGGCTCACTGCAACCTCTGCCTCCTGGGTTCAAGCCATTCTCCTGCCTCAGCCTCCTGAGTAACTGGGATTACAGTCACGCACCACCATACCTGGCTAATTTTTTTTTTTTTTTTGTATTTTTAGTAGAAATGGAGTTTCATCACTCAAACTCCTGACCTTGTGATCCGCCCACCTCGGCCTCCCAAAGTACTGGGATGACAGGTGTGAGCCACCTCGCCCAGCCTACTGTCTTGTTTTTTCACTCCTTTGAAGGTAATGTGCCTTGTCTGGATGCTTTTAGGTTTTTCTGTTTCTGGTCTTTAGCAATTTTGCTATGAGTGCTGAGAGCTGGTTTTCTTTGTATTTATCCTACTTGGGATTTGTAGCCCCTCTTAAATTTGTGATTTGAGTCATTGTTTTTGGAAAATTTCCAGCCCTTAGCTCTTCAAATGTTGCATCTGCCACATTGATTTCTCCTCAGCAGGTTTAATTTATGTGGAGATTTAAGTTTTCTATCCTTTTTTGCTTTTGTCCCTTCAGTTTCGACATTTTCTACTTAACTATCTCTGCTTCACTATTTCTCTTTCCATCTCTGTCCAAAAGACAGTTTTAAACCTGTTTTTGAGGTCTTAATTTCATTTATTTATATTTCACTTCTAGACTTTTCCATTTGATTATCTTTAAATAGATAACAGACAATGAAATTACTCATTTCATCATCTGTTTGGACATACTAATTACAGTTACTTTAAAGTTCATGCCTGATACCTCCCATACTGAAGTACTTTGGGTCCGTTCCTGTTTCTATTTCTTGAAATGTCTGGTAATATATGGTCAAATGCCAGGTATTGTGTATGAAAACTTGTAGAGGCTCTAGGTATCTTCCCTCATGGAAGATTCATTTTATCCTCTGATAGGCTTTTAGAGTAGGGCAGATTGCCCCAGTCCAGAGAGCTACTGAGTTGCCTTAAAGGTAGGGTTGCAAAATGTGTGAAATCTCTTTTAACTCTTGGTTCACCCCTCCTCGCTTTCTAAGCTGTAGCCCTCCAGAGGTCACAACTGAAGGCCTAGGCTGCTCCTCTCCTCAGCACCACAGGACTACCAGAAATTCTGGTTGCTCACTTGTTTATTTTTTGTTTTGGTTATTTTGCTGCTTTATGCTTTGCTTTTTAGCTTCTTGTATGTACTATGTAATTTAAAAAATTGTCAAATGTCTTTAAGGGAAAACTGTCAAGTGTTGAGGTCACATCTCTGCAACTCCCTTCTTTCAGGAACCTTGGCAGCTCTGAACTTCAGTTTTTGCCTCCAATCCTTTGAAATTGCTGACAGCTCTGATGACTTCTCTGCCTCTAACAGCTGCCCTTGCTTGGCCTGGGTTCCACTGGACTTTGCTCCACGTACCTTTTTTTCTTTGCTGATTTTGCTTTGTATCCTTTCACTGTAATAAGTCATAATTGAATTTGACTGTGTGCTGAGTCCTGTGAGTCTTCCTAGCAAATCACTCCCTACAGTGGTCTTGGGACCACTGATAAGCGTGTTCATTCTGAATTTCTGTTAAGGTTGGTTATCCCAGAGATTCTAACGTTCTACTGAGGATGATCAGAGACAGATGGTACTGTGATCCTTTTATGGATGTGTGTAGCTGAGGCTCAGAGAGAGAAATTTACTTGAGGCCATCCATCTAGAAATTCCTGTCAGAATCAGGAATTAGATTGAGGTCTAACTCTAAAATTCCCATTCCTTTATTGTATCTTGTATCCCCCAAGTATATAACCAAAATTACTAAAAGATAATGGTTTCAATTTTTGAAATGCTCTTGTATAATTTGGATAATTTAATCATTTAACACTTTCATTATGTGTAAGTAATGTTTTAGATCAATGACAAAATAATTTGGTGCATAGTGGCATAGTTAATTGCTGCTTCCCAAAGCCAGCTTAGTCATACAACTGCTCCTTGACTTACAGTGGGATTATGTCCCAATAAACCCACCGTAAGTTGAAAATACTGTAAGTTAAAAACCTATTTCCTATACCTAACTACCAAACATCATAGCTTAGTCTAGCCTACATTAAACATACTCAAACACTTCAACAGTAGCCTGCAGTTGGGCAAAATCATCTAAGGCAAAGCCTGTTTTATAAATAAACTGTTGGATATCTCCAGTAATTTATTGAGTATTATACTGAAAGTAAAAAAACAGAATGGTTTTGCAGAACTGTAAAGTCAAAAAATTGTAAGTGGAACTATTACAAGTCAAGGACTGTCCATATTTTTTTTAAAACAAAAGTACAAGTAAATTAGCAAATTTTTTTTCAAATAGAAAAATATTCTCTTGTTGGATATTCTGTATGCTAGTTCTTTGTGTGTATGCATGTATGTCTATGTGCTGTAGCCATTTAAGCCTGACAAAAATTGTTACTTGCATTTTCTATGGATAACTTTGTTTACTTTGTGATATTTAGGAGATGTTATATTTATCTCTCACAAGATAGGAATAAAATTTTATAAATTATATAAAGGAAATACCTCTGGTATTTGTACAAATAGAAAGATTTTCTTTCACCCTGAATCTGACATTTCAATACAAGAAAATAAGATACAATCAGCAATTCACAAATTGCTGATAATTTAGACAATGGCATGTTTTTCTGTTCATCATTTTCAAAAGGTTTTCCCCCATGATATTCCAACTCCATGGGCAGTGGTTTGCTTTCATCGTGCCTGTTGTAGGTCATGGAGCTGAAGATCTACATTCTGGTGTCTTGGATGGTAAATCAGCTCTTATGGAAAGAGATAGCCTATATTTGAGGGAGATGGTGAATTTTTTAGGTTTAGTTTTATTTTATGCTTAATAGCTTAACATGAGGGTAGCCAGAAAACTTTCCGAATCTGCATAAAGCAAAATTTTTTTTCTGTTCTCTTTAGAAATCAGTTGGAATTATAAACCTTTTCTGCATCATAATGACACCATACAGCAGAGAATTTCAATGCATTCATCCTGTAAGAAAGGCTCTTTGGGTGACAGTTTGATGTTTTTCTTTAAGCAATATGAACAGGATTTGGTTTTGGACTAAAATACTATTTTCTTTAGAATGAAATATTTATGAATTGCTTTTGGCTTGGTCTATTCAGAGTAGAAGGAGAAACATTAAGGCAGGTGTACATACGGCAGCTGTCAGAGGAGGAAGCAGAACCAGGCAAGAGGAGTAAACTTACGTGAAAGAAATGGGGGAAGCAAGGAAACGGTGGCATTAAAACAAAGTAATCATGATGGGAAATGATTAAGTACTGGTTAGACTTTCTTTTTCTTATGAGTATAAGCATTTTTGGACTCTTACCTGCTTATGTAAAGCGATTATTTTATAACCACAGGGCGAGTGTTCTTGAAGTCTTTTTTTTAAGTGAAGGTTTTGTGAGAATCATAGGAAATAATGTCTATGAAAGCATTTCCTAAGTTGTAAAGTGCTCAAAACATATGTTGAAATTATTAATAAAAACAAAGATGAATTGCAAGATTGGTTTTGTGCCTCAAAGTTTGTTCACTAAAGTAAAATCAGTGGGATGGGGTAATAGAAAACTTGAGGATTTCATCAACCTCAAGGCTTTTCATAAAGAGTTTAGCAAACATTTATTGAGGTGCCTGCAATGTGTCAGCCTTCTGTCAGCCTTCTGGAAGCTGACAGGAGGTACTCAGATGGGCAAGTCACAGTTCTTGATCTTAAAGGTGCTTGCGATTTAGTACTGAGAAGATACGCACACAATTGAGTGGTTTCAATTGCATACAAAAAGTGATCAGATAGAATGTACAAGGTACAAAGGGAATATAGAGAAGGGACGTATATCCT
The DNA here is from genome assembly GCF_030222135.1 of Aotus nancymaae. Taxonomy (NCBI): domain Eukaryota; kingdom Metazoa; phylum Chordata; class Mammalia; order Primates; family Aotidae; genus Aotus; species Aotus nancymaae. The sequence continues at coordinate 28,087,569 of NW_026988455.1, forward strand.
AAGGTGGGCTTTAAGGACAAACATCTGAAGATGAGACTGAGGTGTGTTTTGCAAAAAGAGTATTTAGGGGAAGAAAGATTTGAAGTATACCTGCATTTGTCCTTTATAAACGTATTCCTTTATAGCAACTGGATACTTATAAACTGAGACTGGGTTATTTATAAAGAAAAGAGGTTTAATTGGCTGATGGTTCTGCAGGCTGTACAGGAAGCATGGTGCCACCGTCTGCTTGACTTTTGGGAAGCCTCAGGGTGCTTTTACTCATGGTGGAAGGCAGAGCAGGAGCAGACATGCCACATGGCGAGGGGGGAAGTGCTATCCTCTTTTAAATAACCAGATCTTGCATGAACACAGTGAGAATGCACTCATTACCATGAGGAGAGGCACCAAGCCATTCATGACCCAAACACCCCACCCCCAGGCCCCACCTCTGACATTGGGTATTACATTTCAACATGAGATTTGGAGGGGACACACATCCAAACCATATCAATACTTCATGCAGAGGAAGCAGTGCTGGCGAAGGCTTGCAATATGAAATGTGAGGCGTGGAGTGGTCATGATATTGAGTGGCAGGACTTGCTTGTAGAGAACTTTGGTGAGTGATACCTAGCATACTGGAAGAGGATTGGGCTTGGTGGGGAGAACAGTGAGCTCTCCAGATGCTACATTTGAGGTGCGTGTGAGACAGTCATGGGACTGTATCTGGCAAGTCCATGCATATACAGAAGTTCAGTAGAGAAACTGGGGCTAGAAATTTGGATTTGGAAATAATCAGAATACAGATTAAAATAGATGAACTTGTTCAAAGAGGGCATGCTTATAAGAGCTGTTGGCTAAGAAAGCATTTTTATAAATACAGTGCCTAGGTTTGAGGATTACATAGAGGATGAGGAGCACATGGTCACCATTGAGAAGGGACAGAAAGGAATTAAGCAAACTAGAATAGAAGGGTATCATAATCTTCACCACCATGAAGTGCGGTGGAGAGAGCTAGTAAAAATGGACTGGAAAATGGTGATTGGAATAGGAGTCTGAAGACTGGTTTTAGTGGAACGTTGAGGGTTGTAATTTTTTGTTTTTCTCTTTCCCTTATCTCAGTATTTATTCCCCTAGCTCCTTCCAGATCCCCTGATACCTTCTCTCTTTTCTATGTCTTCTCTCTCTCTCTCTCTCTCTCTCTATATATATATAATGTATATATTGTGTATATATATTCTCTCTCACACACACACACTTACAGACACACTTGTGCATACCTCTTTCCCTTGCTAACTTCCTCCTCTTTGCACACTCAGCCTGACTAATGTGCCTGAGCTAGCACTGGTGGGCTTCTCACAATAGCTTGATGTGCTCTGTATACTTCAACTCTAATGTAGACCTTAATGAAGCTGTGCCTAGGAACATGATTTTATTAGGACCTGGAGAAGCAGGAGTCAAATGTTAGGGCCAGTGTGGGTTACAGGAGTGGCATCAGAGGAGTAGACTAGTTCCATACTCTTATTCCACTCTCTTATCAGAATGGGTGATTTCAGGACACAAATAGAGTTCTTCTCATAGTCAACATGATGAATGAGCCAAGATCAAGAACTGACATCTTCCTGAGCATTCCTTGTGAAGATGCTTCCTTTATTTTCCAGGTACTTGCCTTTTGTCTTAAAAGTGCACATCAACACCTCATACCAACATTGCTCTAAGATTCCTTACTGTCAAGGAGCTTATTTAGCTCCATCCTGGGCATCCTTCTTGCTCCTAAATCATACTTCTCTCATTCTGTTTCCTCACTGACTTCAGCTTATAGGACTAGGTTTTTTCTGTAAACCCTTTCCTTTTGTTCAAATTGATTAACTCTCTAATACTCAGTTTCCCATGTAGAACTAGATCCTTACTCTGGTCCCAGTGCAGTGGCTGGGCTCCCAGCAACCAGATTGACTTCTGCCAAGTCTGTTTTCAGACTGGGGGAAAGGTGGGCTAGAATTCTGCTGTCCATGGATCTCTTGAACAATGTGTGCTTTCCTGCCCACCTACCCAACACATGGATTTTGTGTTCTTCCTACCTGTTGGGAGACACTGGCCACTTCTTGTCCATCTGGAAGCAGCCTCTGTAGTTCTGGGTGGTTTCCCCAGCCCCTGTGCTGGCACAGTGCATAACTTTTTAGTACCTGTCTCTTCCTCACATTTCAATTCTCATTTCTTCTTGTTATGACTGTCTCCAGGAAGAAAGTATGTGGCAAGAGAAGATTTGTCTTTTCTTACTTCCCTCTTTCCCCCTTCTTTGCTTCAGTTAGTTTTCCATTTATTCTCAGAATCACCTGGAACACCTCTGAGAATTTGAAATACAAACTCAAGAAGGAAGAATGAATTATTATATTTCAAAAGAAACATGATTAAGTCATTTTAAAAGGTCAAATAAGGTTGGGCACGGTGGCTCATGCCTGTAATCCCAGCACTTTGGGAGGCTGAAGCAGGCAGATCATTTGAGATCAGGAGTTTGAGACCAGCCTCGCCAACATGGTGAAACCTCATCTCTATTAAAAATACAAAAATTAGCCAGGCATGATGGCAGGGGCCTGTAGTCCCAGCTACTCAGGGGACTGAGGTGGGAGAATCACTTGAACCCGGAGGCAGAGGTTGCAGTGAGTCAAGATCATGCCATTTTCCAGCCTGGGCAACAGAAAGACTGTCTCAATAAAAAAAAAAAAGCCAAATAATCATTTACTTTAATCTAACTTGTTTCTTTAAAGACCTAACAGATTCATACTAAATATTTTAGTCACAAATTAAAAACCGTGAAATTGTTCTTCTGAGTGTTAGGTATGTTGTGAAGTCTCACATAATCCTCCAAGCCACTCAGCTTGATTTATTTGGACTACTCTATCATATTGCAAGCTCTGAACTTTTAAGAGGAAGTTTGCTACATTAGAGCAAGGTGGTTTTACAATGCATTTTTCTCTTTAATGAGCAAGATTAAAGCAATTATAGGAAAAAGGTATTCTTGCCAGATGAGTCTTGCTTTCTCTCCTCAGAAAATGAGAACCATATAATCTATTAACTTTCCCATCCCACCTTAACTTCCAGATATCTGACTGAATTTAATACTCAGTTGCAGGAATTCTCTCATTTTAGGTGCCTAACGACATCTGCTTCTCTTTATTTTAACAGATTCTTGTACCCTTTTTATTGTCTGATTTTGTAGGTTTTAATTGCATCAGTGATAGGAAATCCTTTTTGGAAACAGGTGGGAAGTAAATAAACATACATCTATATGAAATTAAGGTAGTTTTGGTCACTACCTTAGAGATTTTGAAATGTTTCTGCAGTGTTTCTTTGATACTGTGTGTGTGTATAGAAATCTCACAAATGGGGAGAAATCAGAATAATGTGATATTTTTCTAGGACAGAATACCTTACAGAACGTAGTAGAAACATTGTCTCAGTCCCAAACAACCTGCTTCATGAAACATTTAGAAGCACTTAGTGCTTTTAAGCAAATGTCTTATTCTGTGTCCTTAGGGAAAGTAATTAATCTGGGTATAGAGTGTTCACTTGTTTTTCATTTTTATTCTCGACCCACGGAAACTGGGAGGGTGGGTATATGGGCTGTTTCTTATGGAAGCTAATCACTTTGTAGAATTAGAGTGAGTGGTTTTAGTGTATTACTCAAGAAGCCAATTAAATGCTCACAGTTTCTTGTAAGGACTATTCAAATCATATGTTGCCTGCTTTACAGTGATAAAGTAGAATTTAAAAATAAATCTTAGCCTGCAAATTGATGAAATCTTTCAAAGAAATAACCTGATGAGAGAGTTCACTTTTTTTAAGCTATCTAATTTTAGGATATATATTGATACTCTTGTAATTAATAATTCACATTTCACTGCTTATTGTCAATACAAGGAACTTTCACCTATTACAAATCTCAACTTGTTCATTAGGATAAGATTTTTAAAGTGAATGCAGCTTATATTATATTGGAATCAAAGTTCAGTATGGTAAAATAATCTTATATTAGGACCTTAAAACCTAACAAAGTCTCGTATGTTCTATGTGTTTCGGCTACAGCCCTACCACTTATGTTTTGGATGAAGATGAACCTCGATTCCTTGAAGAAGTTGATTACAGTGCAGAAAGTAATGATGAGTTAGATATTGAGTTGGCTGAAAATGTGGGAGATTATGAACCTTCTGCTCAAGAAGAAGTACTTTCTGACTCTGAATTATCAAGAACATACCTACCCTGAGCCCACTGCCATCTCTTGTTAACCGCAAAGAAGAAATGAAATATCTTGGTTTTTATTACACAGGAAATTTGAGAGAAATAAGTTTATGCAGAGCTGACTCAAAAAGACAAAAAGCAACTTGGGCCGGTTGGGTTTCAAGACAATAAATATGTTATTAATTAATGATAAAATTGGCACTTGTTTTATTTTAGATATTCAGTGCACTTTATGTAGCATTGAATGATCAAATATTGGATTTACTTAAAAAAAAAAAAAAACCCTGAGTATCATTGCATGAATTTTTATCTCCTTATGGTTATATCCTGCATCAAATGGGTAATTTTGAAGTGTGTTCAGAATATAAAATTGAAATTTTAGAGTTGTTGAAAATCCTGAGTTGTTGAAAACTAATATGTATGTACATGGATTTCTATAGATGTGTTTGTTTAGAGGTGGGTAGATATTGAATATAAGACTGTTCTTCAGAATCATGTTAACTGTTGGGCTGTGACTGAAGTACTCCAGGGTTTGCCTTGAGACCATTACATTCTACATTTACCAAATTAAACAAATAAAAACTGTATTAAATGTTGCATTCATTTTGTCATCTTCTTTAACCAGCTCAGCTTATTTGACATATAGAACTTTGTGAGAATATGATAAAAACCCATAAAAGTATTTTAAAAAGTTGTTTTTAAGAAAGTTGCCTGGGCATGGTGGCTCACGCCTGTATTCCCAGCACTTTGGGAGGCTGAGGTGGGTGGATCACTTGAGGTCAGGAGTTCGATACCAGCCTGGTCAACATGGTGAAGCCCTGTCTCTTCTAAAAATACAAAAATTATCTGGGCGTGGTGGCACACACCTGTAATTCCAGCTACTCGGGACGCTGAGGCAGGAGAATGGCTTGAACCCTGTAAGTGGAGGTTGCAGTGAGCCTAGATTGCGCCACTGCACTCCAGCCTGGGCGACAGAGTAAGACTTTGTCTCAATTAAAAAAAAAAAAAGAATTCGAATATTCTAGTCTTAAGATTTGTTATGATAGAGGTATACCCATACCAATCATAAGAGATATATCTGAACAGCTCTTTTAATATTGTGCCTCGTGGATACACCTAATTACTGCAGTTGAACAATTTGTCAAGAAGCTTAAAAAATGCAGTGAGAAGATGATCTGATGTTAAATGTGCATTTGTCTACTGAGCTTATTCATCATCTCCTGAGCTGTGCTGTGTTATTAGACTTAGTGAAGTCAATTGACTTAGGGCATGCTGACACTGGTATCAGAATCCTAGATGACTGCAGTATATCTAAACCCTTTCTTGTAGTGATACCTACCTGGGTTTTAGCCCTCTTGCTGCAGGAATGACTTTATTTTTAAACAAAGCAAATCCATTGATTTTGGATAAGTGTTTTAAGAACTATGTTTCTGATATAATAAAACAACCTCCAAAAGATACCTCATTGCAGATTGTTGCCAGGATTCAGGTGCTTCAGTTTTGACACGTTTTCTTTACTTTTTCCTAGATTATAGTGTTTTTAACCTGTTATCATTGAAAAAAAAATGATAGAGATGTAGTTCAGATTTTTGCATTTTCTAAATCAGTGACTTTCTTTGTACTATTTAACATATTTCATTAACAGCATAGATTCTTTCTGGTGTTTTGGGAGCCACTTAAAAAAACGTAGTGTGGAGCAATTGAAATGGGTCTTTTTCACTAGCCTAATTCTTAGAAATCTCAGAAAACAAACGTCAAATAGACCGTAAAGCTGAACTAGTCCTACTCTTAGTGTGGTAACCAAATTTAGGAAAGGAAGGTCAGGATAATTTAGCAAGGAAAGTATTTAATCATTTATTTAATATTTATAATTATAAACAATTATTTTATGATTTGTATATTTTATATATAAAGCAATTACATATTTTATTATAATTATGCTTTTTCAGAGAGTAAATTTTGGAGCCACCATGTCCATACAGTTGTTCTCAGTATTCTTGGATTGGTTCCAGGACCCCCACAGATACCCAAATCCACAGTTGCTGAAGTCTCTGATATAAAATGGAGTAGTATTTGCATTTAACCTATAGACATCCTCCCGTATACTTTAAATCATCTCTAAATTACTTATAATGCCTAATACAATATAAATGGTATGTAAATAATTGTTATACTGTATAATGTGTGTGTGTGTTTGTGTGTGTTTCTTAAGAGATGAGGACTCACAATGGGATGCTTTGACCAGGCTGGTCTCCGACTCCTGGGCTTACACAGTCCTCCCACCTCAGCGTCCCAAGTAGCTAGGACTGCAGGTACTCACCACTGTGTCTGGCAGTTTTGTAAATTTGCATTTTGAAAAATTGTGTCATCATCGTTTATTGAATATCTTCTGTCTGAGATTGGCTTAATCTGTGGATATGGAACCTATAGATATAGAGGGCTAGCTATATAAATTTTTGACTTTTACAAAATTAGAAATTAAAAGCCAAAATAATCATGTGCAAAAAGAAATTACAGTTACTAGAATGTGCAGAATGACTAAAAAATTTCAATTTATTATGTTAGCAGTGTAAAAACTAACCACATACTATTACGGTATTTTACATTAATGAAGTACTTTAGCATACACTATGAGCCTGAATAAAGCTTTTTATTAAATATTCACAAGATCGAAGAGAAATTCTTTATAGTTAGGAAATGATTTTTTCATAAACAATAAGTAGCTTTGAAAATATTTTTTAAAATTTAGGGCTAGGTGCGATGGCTCACACCTGTAATCCCAGCACTTTGAGAGGCCGAGGCAGGTGGATCACTTGAGGTCAGGAGTTCCAGATCAGTGTGGCCAACATGGCGAAACTCCATCTCCATGAAAAATGCAAAAACTAGCCAGGTGTGGTGGCATGCACCTGTAATCCTAGCTACTCAGGTGGCTGAGGCATGAGAATCACTTGAACCTGGGAGGCAGAGGTTGCAGCAGTGAGCCGAGATGGAGCCACTGCACTCCAGCTGGGGTGACAGAGCTTGACTGTCTCAAAAAATAATAATTGAAATCCTAACTTCCCTAGTTAGAAATATAATTAAGTTTTATTGGGTATTAGTAGTTAAAATTGCCCTGGTTTTTACTTCTGTGGCCCTTTTTTTTTCTCAGATTATTCAGTGTTTAAATTATGGTTTAGATGTCTTCAGTGGCATACTTCTGAAAATCAGTGTTCTACGTTGTGCAGCAGTGATGGGGTCTGAGAAACTGAGTCTGATGATGGAGCTTAGATTTATTTACTTTGCATCTGGAACTTTGAATCTCTTAAATATAGTTTTGGTCCTGTATACTGGTTCTCGTGTTGCAATGTGCATCAGAATCTTCTGCAGGTCTTTTGAAGACAGTTTGCTGATTATGTAGATCTGGGGTAGGGGTCCAAGAATCTGCATTTTTTGCAAATTCCCAGGTGGTGATGCTGCAGAACCACACTGAGAATTACTAATATAATCCAGTATGCTCTTCCAGCATCACAGCTTCCTAAGAATCACAGGACTTGTGAACTGCAAATTAGCATTGGGGAGAATTTAGATCAAACTAATTTGTAGAATCAAGAAGGTCAAGTAAGGTCACAGGGGCACTTGGGCAGAGCCAGGGTTAAGCCCATGTCTCCTGACAACTGCCTCATGTCCTTACCACAAAGGAGCTGCTGCTATCCTTTGCCTTTCCTCAAAGAGTGAGGACTGTTAAAAGCTCAAGGATCTTTCTTCAATTTGTGAAATTTGTTGAGGCAAGATAGAAAGCAAAAACCTATGGTTCACATCGACTTTTTGTAGTGATCATTGCCTTTTGGAGACAGGAAGTAGAATCAGTCTGCCATTTTTGCTAGATTTTTGTGTGGTGTTTAGAAACATGGGCATTTGTCTGAATCCTAATTACAAATAAGTAACCTACAGTTTTGCTTCAGATAGTGCACTAACAGCAATGAATCTATTTATAAATTTTAAATATCCAAATTAAAATGACTGTATTAGTATAAGTACTGAAATGGATAAAACAATAAATGTATCAATGGAATTGTTTTTGTGCATGATACAGAAATACATAATAGTAATGGAACTATAAGTGTATCCTTATAAATCCTTGTTTTCCTATACATACTTTACAAAATGTTCATTGAAAATTGGTGAATTTTTCTTTCATGTTGGTGAAAGTTTAGCTGTATGTAAACTCTAGTTCTTTCCATTAGGAAAACCCCGTTGAAGCAGTGTTTTAATTAGAATGCTATTCTACTTTTACAATAGGATGTTACTATTAAGTATTTATCTGATTAAACTATATTCAAATTCCTGTGACGTAAAGAAAAGGAAACCTAGAAGAGAGTTTCATTTCCTTTATGAAAATGAGTATTTTGAAGGTTTAATCCTTGAGCATCACATCAGTTGTTTCCCACTATTAATAATATTTACAAAGCATTTTTACTAACCTGTATTGGGCTGACACTGGGCAGATGGAAGTCTTTTATTTATACTCCTCTTTCTAGGATGTGAACAACGACTTGGCCTGTGGCCACTCCTTCTTCCCACCCTGCCTCACAAGCCTTGTTTACAACTCTTCTAATCTCGATGCCCTCTATCAAATCCTACCATTTCTTCCAGCTTGGCTGGTTATTGGGGGCATTGAATAATTATACATTTTCTGTTTGAGTTTGCTAACTTTGCAGTGCCAAAATTCATGTGAATAGCCCTTTTCCAGTGGAATATAGGCCTCACACAGGCCAGTCACGTAATGTTTGGAGTCTAAGATGTGGCTGACACTCGAGTCCTACAGCAGTCTTCGTGTGTGTGCGTTTGCATGCATACTCAGACCCTGTGAAGTGGAAATTGATTTGTGATATTCTTCCGTTTGCAAACCCAGATAACCTTAAAGGGCTAAAGAGATTTTGCTCTGATTATTTAGAAAGATCTACTTTTATAATAACCAATGTAGGACTGTCTTCCTCAAAAACATTGAGAAGAGTGAGGTAGGCAATAGCAAACATCTGGTCAGAGTCGTGAAGATGCATGATCTCCCGAATGTTCGTGATGTGCTTTTAAACCACATAAGGATCTTTGATAAATGGCAAATGTGAAGACATTGTAAAAGGCAAAAATGTTTATTATTGAAAATTAAAATAGAAAAACTAGTGTTTAATAAATTAATGTCTGTACCTTTGAAAGTAGCTTGGCTTCTCTGTAGATTTTTCTCTAACTGAAAGTGTAATCAAGTAGAGGGTTTTATGACTAGAAATTTGTTTTCATGTTCAGCAGTAAATATTTACTAAAGTCAAATTACATACACATTTACAGTGTCATGACTTAAATTATTTATACTTTCCCATTTTTATCTTATGTCATCTGTATGATTGTTCTTTGTCCTGTTTTCCTCATCTTTCTAGAAATGTTTGACATTTCATCTACTTTTTTTTTTGTCAGAATGTGGGATACTTGAAATAGAGTGGATGAATTGTATAACTTCATATAAGAAGATAAATTTCAAAATCTGAAAACATCCCATTTAAAGGAATCTAATTTTTATTTAATGAAGATGGGAATGTCCATTGTACACCTCCGAAGAGCCATACAAAATGAAAAAATAGGAAAAACTAAACCACCATCACTATTACATGTTAAAATTAAAATCTTTTGGCCGGGCGGGGTGGCTCACGCCCTAATTCCAGCACTTTGGGAGGCCCAGCCAGATGAATCATCAGGAGTTCGAGACCAGCCTGGCCAATATGGTGAAACCCGCCTCTACTAAAAATACAAAATATTAGCCAGGTGTGGTGCCACGCATCTGTAATCCCAGCTACTCGGAAGGCTGAGGCAGGAGAACGGCTTGAATCCAGGAGGTGGAGGTTGCAACGAGCCGAGATTGCGCAACTGCCTTCCAGCCTGCGTGACGGTGAGACTGCGTCTTAAAAAAATAAATAAAATTTAAGTCTTTTACCTGATGGAGTGGACCCTTGTGTGGTTGCCTACCAAATATCCATTCTCCCCTTTGCTTCACCAGTGTTTTAGGTCTCTCACTAATTTCCCCTGCATCTTCAGGAGTGGAAAACGTGACCTGAGCTGAGCCATCCGGCACATTCCATTGCTGACCACAGGGATTGAGCTGATGGCAGTCCTACTATCCTCCTACAGTAGGCAGCCCTACTGCAGCCAACCTCTAGTGTCCATTCCAGAGGCATGGCTCCACCCAAAGCTAATGTCCTCAGAGAAGTTAAAAGGAAGAGATGAGTTCTAAGGGACACTGGACAGGCAGAAACAGCAAATGTCCACTCCAGCGTGTCAGCCAGTCTGCGCAGAGTGAACATCAGGACAATGTGAGACCAAGCCCTTTCCTTCAGTAAGGAAAGATACAGCCACTGACAGCCACCAGACAAGCATGAGAGAAGAGCATTTTGGAGGCGAGCCAGCACCGAAAGATGAGCCAAGGCATTGAGACAAACTGGGTCCTTTATCATTTCGGCCCCGTATTAAACTGTTCATGAAACCCAAAATTGTGTCAGTTATATGGACCTGTAAGTCACCTTCATTGTTTAAGCTACTTGAATGTTTTGTTACTAGTGAAGGTATGTCTGTTCTACAGGTGCCTGACACCTATCTGAAAAGCCAGCCACCTGTAGTCTCCATTCTAGAAGGTGTTGGCTCCACCCAAAGCTAATGTCCTAAGAGAAGCTAAAAGGAAGAGATGAGTTCTTTTACCCAAAAGGACCCTGGGCCGGCAAAAACAGCAGACGTCCACTCAAACATATCCAACTGGCTAATTTTTATGTTGTGTCTACCAGAACAAAATGCTGGGCCAGAAATGAGCCACATTTTTGTCATTGCTGCTCTAAACTCAGGGAATATTTCCTCCAGTGGTGAGACTTGGCATTGTTTTCTTCAGATAAAATATTGCCCTAGGAGCTGGCTTTTCAGCATCTTCAAAGTTCTCTTTAGTAGTAATGAAGGACACCAATGTTGTTGACTATTCGTATTGAAATTGAGTACCTCTTTAATGGTGCATCGTGATAGCAAGACGGACCTGGAGAGCAAGCTGAGAAAGATCAGAGATCCCTTTGCTGGGTCACATCAATTAGACCAAGTATGTAATGACTGAGAGTCATCAAAGCTGGAAATTTCTAGTATGAACAAATAATGGGATGAAGTCTTAGCATTATTAATTTCAAAGCTATTTCCATCCACTCACTGTGTGGAACTGCAACCCTTTGCCTTTTCATTATACAGGATCCATAAAAAGCATTTGAACATCACTTTAAAGTTTAGGAAGTGCTTTCCTAAAAGGTACCTCATTTCAGTATCACGAAAACACTATTAAACAGATAGCATTAGGGCTTCCACTTTACCTGTGAGGAAACGGGGGGTTGGAGAGGCATGTGACTTACCTGGACTTGTAGAGCAGAGTGGGAACTCAGACCTGAGCCTCACCAGGGCTGCCGATGACCCAGTGCTTCCTCCCACAGTCAGCTAGCCGGTGGCCTGGGTCAGCCTGGTCAACCTTGTATCAATAGTTTGATTATATTGGAAAAATATGGCAACTATTTCAGCACTACAAGCCATAGTGTTCCTAAGGAGAGTGGAGAGAGCTAAAACTGGCAAAATATCTAGTGTGGGTTAAGCATTCTCCTGGGTGTCTCATGAAAACAATCTCAATGGAAACATTTTCTTTTTAGCTCATGGGAAGATTCGCATATTTTCCAAATCACTATTTTATGGGTGGTTGGGAAGAACGCAGTACATCCAGTTTGTGTTTCTAACCATTTTGTTTTATTTTTTCAAAGAAAAGAGACGCTTGGGTCTATTTTATTTTATGTTTAACAAAATAGGTAATAGTTTAACAAGCTTTCTTCATCTGTCTTTCTGGTTTCTCCTTCTATGATGGTGAGGGAAAAGAATATTGTCTAACACACTTACCTAAAGTATATTTTGTCTAAAACTGTGTCATTTTAGAGGTCCGCATAGGAAGACAAATGGGTAGAAGCCAGACATAATAGACCAAGATTTTACCTTTGGTTCTTTAATATTTATCCCTCATTCCACATCAAAACTACCTCCTGGGAATATGTAAGGGACAGATGTGACACCCAAAGGTGGATATTCATCATAGGTCTTTCAAATGATTGTTCTAGTCTCTAACCGCCCCGCTTGTCAGCACCACCCATACGTTCTCCAGCTTCCACAGTAGGATTATTTTGTTGTCCCAGCAGGAGGAATCCTAGAATCTTATTAAATGTGGATTCTTTCAAATTATCTAACTGTTTAAAGGGACGGAGCATGCTTTTTCATGGGCCCACTTTCTAGTGCGGGATTATTTTGCATTGGGTAGAGCATTCAATGTCCATTTAATTAAATCACCAAATATTACAGTTCCAGTTTGTAAGGTTGTTGAGACCCCAGTGAACAGCAGCAACCTATTGGCTGCAGGAAAATGGTAAACTCAGGAGTTTAGTCTGTTGTATTCCCACAATGTGCGCTCATAACAAGGAGAGGAAGGAAAGCAAGAGATGTTCTACAGTATTTTGATTAATATTACCTAGGAATTTCTCCTTCATTTTCAATCAGTAATATCCCTAAAACTTCATTGAAAGTGTAGACATTTTAGTCAATGAGCTACCAGAAGGGCAACCTCACGAGACCCCCTGGACCTGACTCATTCAGCCTTTTAGTCTTTATCAGTCCCTTGTCCTTACTTGGTGATCTTCACTGGTGAAACTGGGTCCTAATATGCTTGAGACAATGAGTGTTTCCCTTCATCAGGGAAATCACCAAGAGGGGCACAGGGCCTGGTGTGGCCTTGGAAAGTCACATTGTTGTGTAAGTGGTGCCTAAGGGAGCAGCCTTGAAAAGGAAAAGTTGCAACAATGTTGCGTCGCGAGTGGAATATGTGAGACTTTAACACAGTGAATACTGGTGCCTTACAAAACAACAGACAAAAAAGGGCGTGGTGCTTAGTTGAAAGAGCTTGGGGGTTGGATTGATCCGACCTAAGTTCATCTCCCACCCCCCTGTTTACTTAGCCGGCTGAGTGATCTTGGGCAAGACACTGCATCTCCCTGAGCCTGAATTTCCACACCTGTAAAATGGCAATAATGGTGCTGTTTTGGATTGTGTGTGGATTTAATTACAATTGTAGGATGTCAGGCACAAAGCCCAGCACAAAATAACAGCTCAATAAATAGCGTATCTCTGTGGCTGGTGGCCCATTTGGCTGTCTCATTTATTCTACTTAATATTTTTGGCTGGGTGCTGTGGCTAACGCCTGTAATCCTAGCACTCTGAGAGGCCGAGGTGGGTGGATCACCTGAGGCCAGGAGTTTAAGATCACCATGGCCAACATGGGGCAACCACATCTCTACTAAAAGAAATACAAAAATTAGCCAGGCCTGTAATCCTGATGATGTTTATGCGGAACCTCCCAGTAGCTATAGCTACTTGGGAGGCTCACACAGGAGAATTACTTGAACCTGGGAGGTGAATTCTGCAGTGAGCTGAGATTGCACCACTGCACTCCAGCCTGGGTGACAGAGCCAGACTCCAACTCAAAAAAAAACCCAGAACTTTTCTGTCCCTCCCTAGAAACTTTCAGTGCTGAAAGGACCCTCAGAGGTCAAGTCCCACTGTCTGTGTTAGATAAAGGAATTCAGTCCAAGGAGCTTAAGTGACTTGCTCGAGGCCACTCAGCTTTCTGACATTGCTCCTCAAACCCCGCATCAGACCCTTCTGATGTGTCTGCTCTGCTAGCCCATCCTTCTAGGTTGAGCAGTGCTGACTCTAATTTCAGACCTGTTTCATAGTCTGTTGACAATTACATTGTCCATCATGCCATTTAGAGCTCTGACTTTATAGCTTTGGGAAGCACCTTAAAATATAATTGCAAACACTCTCGCCATCCAAATGTGTACTCCCCATGACTAATAATGAGGCTCTTAAGTGGTGGCACAGGAGAGCAGCAAGATGATAGCTCATGTGAAATGAGAAATTGGAGCAAATGGGATTTGGTAATGGACTTTGCAGTGACACGAGTTGTCTGATAGCTGGTCTGTGGTTATCTTGGTACATTTTGTATTCTGAAAGACAGAAAATGTCAGGCCATTGCCCAAATATTGGTTAAGATTTTGATTATTTTGCAGAATTGTAGCATAGTACCTCAGGATTGATGTTTTGCTCCCAAAATTTTATGTTCAATGTTCCTGTCCTTTGTTAAGAAGTTGCACTTTCTATTATTTGTAGTCTATTTAAAAAATAGTAATTTTTTTTTCCTGTTGCCTAAATGATTTGTTTGTTTAGTTCTTGGAGTAGAAACACCAGCTGCCCTTAGACTGGGCCATAGAGAAGACCTGCCTGTTAGCTTGGCAGCTCTTAATTTAGAGCATTCATTCACTTACTCATTTTTAAAACCTTTATTGTGTACTGACGTGCAAGCCACCAAGAAGGGGAAAGGAATGCAGAAGTGAGTAAGATGTAGTACTTATCCTCAAGGACTTCAGAGCCCCATGGGGGAGACAGGCCTGGTTTCCATAAACAATGCTGCAAGATAGAACATGATGTGCCAGGAGGGACAAAGTGCCAAGGTGGGGACAAAGGAATGACTAGTCCCGAAATGGGCCTGTGGGAAAGATGTCGTGATGCTGGGAGGTTGGGCTGGATCTTAAAGAATGTGGCGATTATAACACACAGAGAAGGGGTAGCGGGTGGGGAGTTGTGGGCAGAGCAAGAATAGAAGAGGGGCAGGGATTCCAAGTCAAGGGAACACACTGAGCAGAGGGTGGAGGCTGGTAGGCGAGGAGAGGTAAATGGGGTCCCTCCATGAAGGGACTTGGAAGCCACACTATGGTGTTGTGTCCATAGGTCAGTGGGGGGCTGTGGGTGAGTCTTAAGCAAGTTAAGTCATGGGATTACATTTATGTTGTAGAGAGACAGGGAATGGATTGGAGTGGTAGAAACCTCTAATTTTACTTCTGATTCAACAACCAGTTGGGTTTCTTAGTTTTGCCTCTCAACTCCCCTCCTTGGGGACAAGTTTGTATCTCTCCCCCATCTCCCTCTGGCTGATAGCTGCCCCTGGGCCACACACTCACCAGGAGCTGGCAGAAACAGGACCAGCCTCTTGTGGGGCCGGAGCCTGTGGCAGCCGGTTCCTGAAGCCCAGAGGAAGGCAGATAGCTATAATTATTTGGCAAACTAAGGTTACCACTGCTTCTAAGACATCACATGCTTGAATTTAACAAGCATATGCAAATGATAAATCTTGAAATTTCAACTAAGGAATCAAGGCTGGATCAGTATTGTCACAGAATCAGAGTTTTTGAAGGGTAGTTAGCAGATCTTCTATACATTGACAATTAATTTTCCTTCTCAACAGAACTGCAAACAAATTCCCAGTTAATGAATTTGCTGAGTAGTTCCTCCCCAAGGAGAGTCAGTCTGGCAGAGATATTCAGCTCTAGCTGAGCTCGGGCTAGATCAGTTGGACCAGAGTCGACCTGCAGACCTGTGAACATGAGCATATGCGCTCGCTGAGCGCCAAGGGGTTTGGGGACAGTTTGTTACACAGCTTTGTCCAGGCAGCAGCTGACAGATTCCTGCCCTGGCAGAAAACTGGAGCACCCATCTCCTTATTATAGAAATGAGGATTCATTGAAGTATGAAGTATGTAAAGTGTGCTAAGCAGGACTTTGGCTTATTACTACAATAACTGTTAGTATTATCAATCTCACATTGAACTTTGCTCACTCTCCCTCATAACCAAACCCAAGTTCTAGAAGCCTCCTAGTGGGATGGGAAAGGAAATGCTGGATCAATATACATGGATTGATTAGATGGGATCAATGAGGCCTTACAGTTAGTGTTTGAGGAGGGAAAGCGAGAGAGGAGAAGGAGAGAGGGAAGATTAGTCAGGTTCTAGGGGCTCCCATTATTTGTATTTACCAATCTACCATTTTCTTTTCAGGCCAGAGTCCACATCCTGCTCACCTTTGGGACATCTGTGAGGCAGGGTGCCTCCTTTCTGTCCCACCAAGAGGACAGATGAGGGACTTGGCCTCTGGCCCCCTCCAGTTGGGTCAGCACCTGCTGGGCCTCCTCCTGGCTCATCCGTACCAGTGGGAGCACACCTGGTTTCTGCTGAGATGTGAGAGCTTCTTCACTGGTGGGGGGTTCAGAAGAATGTGCATATGCCCTGTAGATCTGGATTTCAGGCTGTTTTTACCCATTGTGTTCTCACCTGCATCTTTAGTGCACATGGGATTACTGATGAACAAAATGCCCCGAACTGATGGGCCCTCAAGCAAAGGAGAGGCAGGCAGGAATGCATGGGTTTCCATGGGTCCAGGGAGGGCATCTTGTGGAAGGCAGCTGGGATTGAGTTGGTTTTCTCCACTGTCCCACCTGAGTTACTGCCCAATGGATAGGCCAACACTCCTGCAAGGCCATGGGATGTGTGCAGGTGACTCCAGCTGAGGGCACCAGAGAGACTGCAAGGAACCGTGCCATCTGAAGGGCTCTAAGACTCAGACACACAGCTCCTGAAACACCTGTCCCAGAGGGTGCCAACAGATGTGCCAACCAACAGGGAGGTTTGCAGCTGGGCCAAATCCAGCCCCCAGCTCTTAGCCTCGGAAGCAAAGGCAACCAACAGGGAGAGGATTGTGTTGGGACCCAAGGAACTAAAGAAACACTGGTTTGTTTTCCTCTCTCAGCCTCTCACCCCGACATTAACTGAAGAGTGCTGCCCTGAAAAAGAAGGACTCAGAGATAGACTATGACTCTCGCCCTGTACACATTCAGGATCTCTCTGAAGCAAGTATTAGAGGAAAGAAGAAGATGAAGCTGAAATAGAATTTGAGCTTAAATCTGCAAAATCAAGGGAAGGAAATGGGAGATCTGACAAGGTAGGACTGAAAAAAATCATTGGAGAAAAAGAAAACTGTTTCATGCTCATATCCATATGGAGTTGAGAGCAGCTCGACTGGTAGTTGTTTGCAGGATTGCACTGGCTCCAGAGGGCCCTGGAGGTTCTGGCTGAAAGTTTGAGGTTGAAGTAAGGAAATGGCTGGAATTGGAATAAACTGACCAAGGAAGAGTGAGTTCCCCATCTATGCAAGGTTGCAGGCAGAGATTGCAGAGGTTGCAGCAGATACTCCTTAAAGTCACTTCAAACCTGGGGCTCCTCTTTCTCTCCTGGGACACTTGGGAGACACGGGGTGTGGAGGTGGCCTAGGAGGATA
Organism: Aotus nancymaae; assembly: GCF_030222135.1. Taxonomy (NCBI): domain Eukaryota; kingdom Metazoa; phylum Chordata; class Mammalia; order Primates; family Aotidae; genus Aotus; species Aotus nancymaae. The sequence goes on from NW_026988455.1 coordinate 28,105,028, forward strand.
CAGCAGGCTGGTGGTGGTCTGCAGCCATGCTGCCTTTTGATTGATGGCCCTGGGGCCGGCCTGCGCATGAAGGTAGAGGTCGTGGTGTGGCTGAACTCCCCTGGCTGGGGTGTCCACTTGCCCTTGCACCAGACTAAAGGCAGGCTCATCTGCTGGTCACCACTTCCTGCTGGTCATGGGCCTGATGATGCTTAGAGAAAGTTGAACTAGCTGGCACATTGGGTCTGACCAAGGGCTCTGATGGGGAGTGCAGGAGTGACTGCCACCCGCAGGGTACACGCCTTGAACATCTGGATTCACTTTTATTGGAGACCTGTAGGCCACTCTGCTTCTGCTCTGGGGGGGAGGGCCAGTCGTGAATCCTCCCTTTTGGTCCTGCAGTCTCTCCTGTGGGTAGCCATGGACATCCAGATGTCGGAAGGGCTTGGGTGTGGAGCCCTTGGGTGTGGGGGCCAGTGACTGTGAGACTTAGTCAAGTGGCTTCATGCCCTGGTAACTACTCATTTGAAAATTTTGGGGGACAGTGGAATAGCTGGGCTTGGCTAGAATGTTTCAGTCTAACTGAGAGGCTCTAATACTCTGAGTCTCACTGACACAGGTCAGTTTCCTTTCCCTGCGCTTCCAGAATATGCTGCACAGCAAGTGTCCTTACTTCCTCTCCAGCAACCAGCTCTCCATCTAAAGTACTATGAGAAGGGGTGCTCTTGTCAAGCCCCCAGGACAGAGAAGGCCTACTCACCTCACCTTTCCAGAGCCCAGAGCGGTCACCTAAGTGACATAGTCCACAGACGGAATGTGCTGAGTCCACCCAGACAAGAAAGCAGATAAAAATTTAAGATGGCAGCTTCTTATACTTCTGATCAGACATCTTCCTGATCTACCTGCGTAGGAGAGAGAGAATGGGGGCCTCATGCTGCGTGTGGAATGGCTGGACCACATAAGAGCAGCGCATGTGTGTGTGTTGTGTGTGTGTCTGCTCAGTGTAAGCCTAACAAGTGTACAGATCCTGCTGTGCGTCAGTCAGGCCCCTGGAACAGCTTGTCAGCATGGCTCATGTCACAAAGTGTTTCTTCAAAGCGGTAAACACACACACCATCCACATTGTGTTTCAGGAAGACAATGGTTCAAAGGGTCTGCCGGGCTATTTTTATCATGGATGTCTGGAAGGAAAATGATGTCACATGCCGGGAACAGTGTCCAGCTATTCCAACAGACCACAGCTAAAAGATTCTTGTTTTTATTTGGGTTTCTCTCAGAATCGAGATCATTCAAAAAAGGTGAGTTTAAAACCCTTTGTTCCAGAAAGGGTTGCAGCTCAAACTGTGCCTAGAGTGCCTTTCTTTCCTGTGTTTTGTCAAACAGACATGAAAACTCCTGCGAACTAGGTGCCTGGATCAACCTGGCTGAGCTTGTGGTAGGGGAGGTGAGGCCTCCTGACAACAGATGGATTTGGCATTGCAGAGAGCCAGATGGCTGGCCATGTTAAAGTGATAAAAAAGAAGAGTGATCGTACTAGTTTTCTACCTCTGCTGTGGATCTTGGACTCTGAACCTGTCCGATTTTCATTCTTTCATCTGTAAAATAGGGTCATACCTACCTCGGAAGATTGTGGGTATTGATAAAATAAGAACTAAAAACAGCTATTACAGTGCCACACGTTAGGTGTTAAACAAATATTAATTCCCTTCTCTCCTTTCCTTTGACTTTATTTTTTTTATGTGACCAGATTTTATTTTTCCCTATTTTTTACTAGAGAAGAAATGTTACAAGGATTCCCCCAAACGAATTCTGCCCTGCTTCTTTCAAGTAAGGAAAAGCACAAAGAAGAAAGAAAGTCATGGGAATGTGTGGTCAAGAAGCAGAAAGCACAGTGGCTCACCTCTGCAATCCCAGCACTTTGAGAGGCTGAGGCAGGCAGATCACCTGAGGTCAGGAGTTCGAGACCAGCCTGACCAACATGGAAAACCCTGTCTCTACTAAAAATACAAAAATTAGCCTGGCGTGGTGGCACATGCCTGTAATCCCAGCTACTTGGGTAGCTGAGGCAGGAGAATCGCTTGAACCTGGGAGGCAGAGGTTGTGGTGAGTCGAGATCATGCCATTGCACTCCAACCTGGGCAATAAGAGTGAAACTCTGTTTCAAAAAAAAAGCAGAAAGAGTACGATTGTGATTTTTTTTTTCTCTTCCCTTTGAAAATGGGAGTTCTCTCTCTTCAGAAAATCGTGGTTCTATTTGCAGATGAGTCAGATACTGATGTATTCCATGCACCGGAGGGGAACTCAGGGGACTGGGTTTTTCATTTGGGATTGTAAATAGTCTAATAGAGGCAGGTCCAACCTTCTTTGGCCAATACTCCCAGAATAACCCAGGCCTACTTTTAGAATTTAGATTTCCAGACAAAAGGTATCTTTGTTTATGCTGCTATAACAAAATACCACAGAATGGGTAATTTATAAACAATAGAAATTTATTTCTCACTGTTCTGGAGGCTGGGAAGTCCAAAATCAAGGTGCAGGCATGTTGGATTTCTGGTGAGGGCTACGCTCTGCTTCTAAGATGGCATCCTGTTGCTGCATCCTCCGGAGGGAATGAACGCTGTGTCCTCTCACAGCAGAAGGGACAGAAGGGCAAGAAAGCGCTCCCTCAAGCTCTTTTAAAGGGTACTAATTCCATTCATGAGGGCAGAGCCCTCATAACTTAATATACCACTAAACTGGATATTAAGCTTCAACAGGAATTTTGGAGTGGACGCCATCATCCAAACCACTGCAACCTAGGAAGCTCTAGGGAGTCCACAGGGCTCTGGGTGAGAATTGTATTCTTTAACATTTTATTTCATGTTTGCTCCTTTATCTGTGTTTCTTTTTTATTTGTTTATGATAGGGAGGCTGGAGACAGTTGATTATCATTTTAGGGGGAAAATGATGCTTTCCCAGGAAGTTCCCAGGACAGAAGGAAGACAAGAGGCACCGAGTGGGAGAGACAAGACACTGCTCTAGAACACGGCACAGGAAGCCACAGCTTTCTGTTCCATTCAGAGGGAGCATTGGGTCAGCTCTGGGTTGGGGTAGGTGTAAAAGGGTGGATGATAATTTCCCTATCATTGTGCAAAACCTGTAGATTGACCAGCTTGCTGTCCTTTTCTGCTCATTGTTCATGTAGCAACTACCACCCTGGGACTTTTTTTTTTTTTGAAAGAAAGAATCTCAAAAATGGCCAATCCAGTGATCAAGGATCAAGGTGCTTGGGGACAGTTATTTCACAGAAGGTGCTGTGTGAGCATGGGAGGAGTGTCCACCTCTTGCAAGAATGAGACTCTTGCTTACTGCAGTGTTGGTATTCAGACCCGCCTTCTTCATCTGCTAGTCAAGTTTTTGTCTTGGGTCATTGGATTAGGGGACAAGGAGACAAGGAGGCTGGGTGGACACTGGGAGACCTGGGCAAAGGGAGTTCAGAGGTTGGGCATCTCACTTGGATTTCAGTGGCTAGGGAAGTCTTTCTGGGGGAAGTTGTGTCTGAATTTCAGCCTCTGAAGCCAGAGAAGAGACTTCTGAGCAGTTGGAACAGAATATGCAAAAGGCTAGAGAGTGACAGGCACAAATATTGGATGAGCTACAGATGTTGAGTCTGATTAGTGCAGAACATGTAAAGGATAAGTAAGAAGGCTAGAGAGGGGAGCAGGATCTGGGCTGTGCTGGGCTTTTACTCAGATGTGGCTGTGCTTGCTGGATTGTAGATGCTCTTCCTGTTGGCACATACACACAGAGGCTCCTGCTCAGGATAGGGGTGAGAAACTAGGAGAACATAGTACCTCCTGGTGCACACAGGCCAACTTTCAACACTGCCAGCACTTACACTGCTTCACCTGAACACTTTCTCTATCAACTGACTTTCTGCTGCCAACACATCAGGCTGGAAATGTTAAAAAATTAGAAGCCACACTCAACCAATGACTCTCAGGAGTTGATGAATAAAGACTCCAGCTCCCTTACCATGCTGGGTGGGATAACTGGATTGTGGGTTTGACAGTGGCTTCAGAGTTTCCCTTGTGAGATTAAACTCCATTTGTTCAAACTTGAACATTCAAATATGCTCAGCACTCAAAGTTCAGCTTTCTGGTGCCCTTATAATCACCAGGAGCCAGAACACCTTCCAAATTTGATCCTTTAAAGATGATTATATTAGCAAAAAGATTGGTTGCTAAAGAACCACCAGTGCAGAAGTGATAGTGGTGCTATGATTTTAGGGACCCAAGACTCTTCTATCTTTTTGCCTCATGTATTAGTGAGGAAAGCCTAGGCTATGCTGCAGAAACAAACAATACTAAACATCTTTTTTTCTTTTCTTTTTTTTTTCCCCAAGACAGAGACTTGCTCTGTTACCCAGGCTGGAGTACAGTGGCTCGATCTCGGCTCACTGCAACCTCCGTCTCCCGGGTTCAGGTGATTCTCCTGCCTCAGCCTCCTGAGTAGCTGGGACTACAGGCGTGCACCACCATGCCCAGCTAATGTTTGTAGTTTTAGTAGAGACGGGGTTTCACCATGTTGGCCAGGATGGTCTCCATCTCTTGGACTCTCAAAGCGCTGGGATTACAGGTGTGAGCCACCACACCTGGCCAACAGTCCTAAACATCTAAGTGGCTGAAAATGGCAAGGTTTTATTTCTCCCTTGTGCTGCCTGTCCATTGCAGATCATCAAAGGAGCGTTGTCCTTATCTGAGACTCACACTGAAGGAACTGCCACTATGTGTAACATTTCTGGGGCGGCAGCAAACACCTCACATCAGCAATGGAATGTTCAGCCTGGAAGTGACACATGCAATTCAGTGGCCAGAAATCTTTCACAGGTGTTCTCACAGAGCAATGAGAACTGAACATGGCAAGCAGCACCAGTGACTGTCACACTCCGTCATTTACAGCAGGCTTCCATCTTGTGGGTCTGATAGGACTGTTCTAGCTCCGACTGGGATATCTGTGTTCCAGCCAGCATAAAAGCAGAAGAGAGGTGGAGGGTATATTCCTTCCCTTTAAGGTCCTGGTCCAGACACTGCACACATTACCTCAGTACATCTCCCATTGGTCCGAATGTGGTGCATGAGCAGCTGGGAATTAGAGTTCTTATGCAAACAGCCATATGGCCAGATAAAACTCGAGGGAAAAACTGGAGGATAGATTTTTGGATATCTTAAAGTCTCTGTCACACAGATGATGAGGAAGACACTCTGGCAGAAATTCTATTGCTTTGGGTTGATAGTGGAGTATCTGGGAAGGGTGTGGTGAGGGCATCTTTTGGGGGTAGTTGGCTTTCTAAGACAGCACTACCCATTCTAGTCTGTTTCTGGCCTTAAAGTACAAACTTCCACAGGGGGAGACCTTCTTTATGGTGTATTTTGTAAAATATTCAAAATACAGAGGCTCGGCAAATACTTGTTACAGATAATTTGAGCATTTCCCCAGGATCTAGTTTTGAGTTGAGTGGCCACGGGAGGTTATGGCTGCTTTAATTTGTGATGAATGAATTTTGTGTCTATATAGAAAGCCACATATCCCTATCATATTTGAAATAGGGAGGGATCTTATGAAATGTTGTGAAAAATTCTATATTCGATGAGTAGTCCCTAAAACAAAGCCTGGAATTTCGACCTAATGGACGGTTTCCCCCTTCTAATTATGATAATATTTGTGTTTATCAGCAAAAAACTACTGTACACTTTTATCAACAGTGGTGAAGATTGCAGGGCTGGGGTAGGGGTGGGTGGGGCGTAGGTATCAGTCCAGAATCTGCCATTAATAGTGTGAATGACTGGATAAGACCTTCCTGGGCATCAGTCTCCTTATTTATGAAACAAAGTGTGGTAGACTGAGGATGGCCACAAATTCTGGCCACAAATTCCCATTGACGGGTGGCATCTAACTCTACTCCTCCTTAAACTGGGCAAGCTTAAGTAACTTGCTTAACCCATATAGAGTGGCTGGACTTTGGAGGCAAGCTCATAAGCAGCTTTCCAGCTTCCGTGTGGGCCTCGTGGAATATTCTCTCTCATGGCCCAACCACCATGCTATGAAAACCCCAAGCCATATGAAGAAGCCATGTGCAGACGGACACTTCAGTCTCCAGCCCTGGAGCTTTCAGCCGCCAGCCAGCACCCATGCCTGCCCTAGGAGGGAGCCATCTGGCACCCGAGGCACCTGAACCTTCAGAGGATGCAACCCATCTGACCACTGCAACCTCGTGGGAGACCCCGTGAGAACCTCCAGCTAAGGCCAGAAAAACCCTGAACCATATAGTAGAGAATACGTGATTGTTTCAAATCTCCGGTTCTGGGGTGGTTTGTTACGCAGCGACAATTGACTGGATCACGAAGGATTGTACAGCTCCTTTCTGGGGCTTTGGAGCTTACTAAGCATCACTTCTCTGTAAGTACAACCCGTCCCTCAGGTCGGGTCAGGGGCCTCGGGTCTGCCAAAGCCGAGCCCCGGAAGGCTGGAGAGGGCGAACGGGGGCACCTGTCATCCCTGCGCGCACAGGGCGGCGGTCGATCGCGCGGAGTCGGGGGCGTTTCCTGTACACAGAAAGTGAGTGTTCTTGGGGGCAAAGGAAGCTCGCCTCGGGTTAGGGACGTCCTTCTAATGTCAGCGGAGGGAGGCCGATGCGGGGAGAGTTATCCACAGATGCCAGAAGAGGGAGGACGGGAGACGGGGAACGGCCTTCCCCTGGCCTTCGGCGGAAGTGGATCGGGGACCCGCAGGAAGCCGCAACCCCGCACCCGGGGCCTGGCCGCGCAGGCGCTGAACGCACTCTCGTTAGTCCTTTGCTATAAGGGAATGAGAGAGGAAGGATGAAATGGGGGCGGAAGGGAACCGCAGCAGGCCCTCCCACTTCCCTACTCAGCAGCCTGCCTTTCTTTCTTGCTTGCTGACCAGATCCTGGCTAATACCGTGTGTGCGTCTGTCCAGAGGGCTGGTGGGATGCTAAGAGGCCCAACTCAAAAGACCCATTCCCTAGTCTTTCTCACAGTGAGTACTGGCCATACGACACCGTTCTGGCCAAAGAGACATAAGTAGAGCTCACTGAATGAAACTTCTAGAAAGTGTGTAAACAGGTATAAATTCACTTGACGTGAGCTCTTTGCCCTTTGCCCAACCCCCTTCAGCAGCTCTGGGGCTGGCCCTAAGCGTTTTATTTTTTCCCCAAGTTCCCTGACTGATGCTGATGCTTCAGGAACCACACCTTGAGAGCCACTGCTCCAGGACTTTGGGGCTATGAAAAGCAGTTGTCCAAAGGAATGAGTCGGCAAATCACATGTGAGTGGTTTGAGATTCCAGTCCGCAAAACAATCTAAGGATGTCCAGGAGATGGGACAAGTCTGAAGCATTGGAATAATGACTTGAGCACAAAGGGAACTGGACGCCACCACTGATTGTCACCAATGGAGTCAAGAACACGTGCCTGTGTTCTTCAGGAATGGCAGGGCTGCAACCAGAAAAGAGAGTTCTCCTTGATGGCACCGTCCACAAGCGGCTCCCACTCATCTCTCTCGGCCAGCCACCCGCAGCCTGTTCTCCATCACTGTCCAGCCGTTCCCCACCTGCCTCGAGTCTGTGGCGTGGGCCGTGCAAGTGGTTCTCGATCGCAGGCATGTTTTATCCATCATGACTTGGTTGTTACGATACACAGTGTTTATTTTTCTTCATAAAAAGATGCAAGCTGTGCGCCTCCAAATGCTGGCAGCTCAGAATATTCCATTTGTTTGTGAAGAGACAGACTGGATGGCACAATTTCAATCAAACTATGAAATGCAGGCTGGCATGCCTGGAGAGAAAGATCATAACAGTGTGTACTCTTCTTTCTGAGAAGCCGAGGACTGCACACGTGGTTAACTCATCAGACCCTGGAAGGCCTCGTGGTGGATGTGTTCCATCAGCCATGGCTAACCAGGAGGGAAACTCTGTCAAAGCTGTCTGTCCTCTCCCTGGGGACAGGCAGGGCCTCATGACACGTGCTGTGCCACATTGATTCACTCTGGGTGGAAGGGGTTGTGTCCTTTGAGTTCCCAAATGGAAATGGCTAGGGTTTTTTTCTAATTACAAAAATAATAAATGGTCATTTAAATTATTTCCAAGAATAAAAAGACTAAAGACTAAACAACACAGCAAACAAAAAAGAACTCCAAGAGGACTATAATTTCTTCTTGTTTTTTTTTTTAATCTGTCTGCCTGTCTATCACTGACCTGCCTTTTGCAACTATGGGCTTCTCTCCAAGGACACATATAGAGATCGATACCTTAATTTTATGTCTGAATGTTATTCCACCATGTAGGTATATCAGCCCCCTATTGAGAGATGGTTGGTTACCAATTGTTTCTTCCTTTTAAAAACTATACTGTGCTGAACATCCTTATGTGTATGTCTTATTCCCTTTGTTTTCCTGTTTGTTTTGGGTAAACTTCTAGCAGTGGAATTGCTGGAGAAATGCATTTGATCAACATTCCTGAACTACCCTCCCCAAAGTCTGTGTGAATGACACCACCCCCACCGCTTATGAGGCTGTCCCCAGCTTCACACCCTGATGATCACCTCAGGGCACGAATCATTGTCACTTTCTGGAGTGATTTTCTCTGAGATTTCCGAAAGCTTAGCATATCTTGATTTGGAAAAACTTCATATAATAAAAGTTTTGTTTCTTATTAACATAAATTGAAGTTATAAGAAATATTTTACTCATTGTCTGTTTTCTTTTACTTCTTTTCTTTTATTATTTATTTATTTACTTACTTATTGAGACAGACTCTCACCCTGTTGCCCAGGCTGGAGTGCAATGGTACGATCTTGGTTCACTGCAACCTCTGTCTCTTGGGTTCAAGCAATTCTCCTGCCTCAGCCTCCTGAAGAGCTGGGACTACAGGCATGTGCCACCACGCCCAGCTAATTTTTGTGTTTTTAGTAGAGACGAGGTTTCACCATGTTGGCCAGGCTGATCTCTAACTCCTGACCTTAGATGATCCACCTGCCGTCACCTCCCAAAGTGCTAGGATTACAGGCGTGAGCCACCATGCCTGGCTTGCTTTCTTATTTCAGCTTTTCATTATGACAGTGTTTAAACTTTGAAGAAAGTTGAAATAATAGTACAATAAACATCCATATTCCCTCCATCTAGATCAATTATTTATATTTTGCTATATATGATTTAGCTATTCTCTCTATGCATTTAAATTTTCGGAACTCTGACAACACTTTGATCACACCTAACAAAATTTATCAGCAATTGTATAATGTCATCTAATGTCTTGTGCATAGTCAAACTGACCCAGTATATGTAGAATAGTATTTCCATGGAACAGCTACTACAGAAGATGTGGAGATTCTATTCAGGGGTCTCAATCTTGGTTTATGCAACAGAACCATCTGGGACTATATTTTTAACCAGTGCTGGAGATTGAAATCAAAATTTTTCAGGAAACCAATAAAGAAAAAGTTCTTCTGATGGGGAGGTCATAGATCCCAGGTCTTCTTGGAGTTGGAAATTGGGATTTGGGGACTACAGGATCAGCTTAATGGCAAAACTGGGCCAAAGCAGAGGCCATATTGCTTCAGGGACTGACCATGTGGGGAAAGATGAATGAGGAGAGACTTTTGTCACAAGCATTTGTGTCATGAGACTCAGGGATAAGCCATGCATCCCAGAAGAGAGGGCGAGTGAAGACCCTAGCCCTCTCTCTGATGCCCACTGTTTCCTAGGGTCAGAGGAGAGAAGCGGCATGGGGCAAGGGTGAGAGTTAGATGGCCCCTCCCAGGGCTGAGAAGCTTGACATGCTGAGAAGCTTGACACAGCCCAGCCTTTACTGTGTGAAGGATCCTACAGAAAGCAGAGAGGTTGGAGTCAGGGAGGGTGTAGCATTTTTAAATGGGAAATTTTCCTGCAAGTTAGCAAACTTATGCAGTGACAGACTACTAAGGGGTCCCTGGTACACGAGCAGTGGCAGGGCAGAAAGAAGGTAGGTTGGTGACTTCCAGCATGGGGCTGTTGCCACAATTTGTCCAGCACAAGGAAAGTGAGTAGTGGGCTAATGGCACTTCAGAAGATGCGATTTGGGTGTTGGGGACTGGAGAGAGGGCAGCGGTGGTGCCCAAGTCCCACAGGCTCTGAACAAAGCCTTCTCATGAGTACAGGATTGTCACACGTTTCCCATAACCAGGGCCTGGGTGTGCTCATCTATTCCCTGTGCCCTGTAGCTGACATTTCCAAGGCTCAGTCTTGTTTCTGATGCCCTCTGGGAAAGACAATGGCAGTTTAGTCTGAAGTTACCCGAATCGTGCATTGCCAGGAGAGTTCACTTCATTTAGAAATTGGAACCACCACGGTTTTCAATAGGACGCTTAATGAACTGGGGCCTGCAAAATAGGCAATAAACTTCCTGGCCTGCTAACTGAGTATTGTTTTTCTTGTGCTGACTGCAGTAATGTATTTTATTTTCCCACTGTTTATTAGCTTCCAGCTAAAGGCCAAGCTACAGGAGCCCCCCCATGGCCTTCCTTTTGGGAATGGTGGAACTCGGCTGCACATTCACCTTCTGAGCTCTTCAAATGTCTTCCAACTCTGTTTCAATGGTAGAGAGAAAATTATTGAAAATGAGATTTCCGTTGTGGCAGTGGTTTGCTGTCTTCCATTGTAGAATGCAATCTTATTTTTAATATCTTTTTGGATTTATATTAATTTAGATTATATAAGCTAGCAGAGTGTTTTTAATGAGATTGGTGATGCCAAACCTAAAAGAGTTAAAATCCCCGTTATCACATATAATTCAGAGAAAGGTAGGGGAGGACCCACAGAGAGATCGGGATGCGTTTGATTTTTGCTTAGTTTCCAAAGTGTGGCTTCCTTTTGAAATGCCTTTGCCTTTGGTTTGAAGTCATCAGTCATTTGTTAATCAGTTGGTAAAATCTGGTGTTTGTAGCAGAGGGAAGAGAGAGGGAGAGAGAGAGAGAGAGAGGTGAGGTAGGTGTCAGGCATCAGGATCTTGGGGTATCAGTCTCAGTTTAGCTATTTCTGAAGCCACCCACTCTGAGGCTCAGCTCCCTCAAATCCTCTACTTTTTTCTAACCTTGAATATCTTGCTCCAGATCTGGGACTCCATCAGCACAAATGAGCTCTTCAAAATCAGAATATTGCCTTTTTTTATTGGATTTGCTGGGATGCTCAATGCAAATTCCATACTCCCCACTTAGAACTATAATCTGAGTTTTGTGTTTAACCCTAATTAGAAGGAAACATTATGAATAAATGGAACCTGTAAAATATATCTACCATAGCCAGGCTATGGGCGAAAACTTGTAATTTTTCAAGTTTGCCTGATAATTGTCTTATGGACAAATTCCAATTCTCCCATATTTGGAATATGTGAAAGACTAAAGCATGGAAATCGAAGTGCTTCAACACCTCTCTAGATGATCTGAAACTACTAGCATATGAGCTGTCTGTCCATCCATCCATCCATCCATCCATCCGTTTAGTCATTCTTTCGACTTCATTTGAATAAATGGATGGACAGATCAATGGATGGATGAACAGACAGCTCACATGCTACTGTAAGCAACTACTGTATTTTTTTTCTTTTTCTTTTTCTTTTTTTGAGATGGAATCTCACTCTGTCCCCTAGGCTGGAGTGCAGTGGCATTATCTCAGTTCACTGCAACCTCTGTCTTTTGGGCTCAAGCAATTCTCCTGCCTCAGCCTCCCAAGTAGCTGAGACTACAGGCATGTGCCACCATGCCCAGCTAATTTTTTATATTTTTAGCAGAGACAAGCTTTCATCATGTTGGCTAGGCTGGTCTTGAACTCCTGACCTCTGGTTATCTGCCTACCTCAGCCTCCCAAAGTGCTGGGATTACAGAAGTGAGCCACCGTGCCTGGCCAGTATCTATTGTATTAACCATACTTCCTGCTTCTGTAAACTTGATGCTCTCACATCTGCCTTGCATTCCTATGCAGTGCACACCTTGTTCTGGATAACCCACTAATACTCCTGAGTCACCTTGCCTGGGCCTCCTGCCTCCCTTGTTGCTTCTTCTGGGGAGTGTGCTTTGAAAACACAAGCCGGCCGATCTAGAATCCACACCTCCATCTACTCCCTTACTGGGTTCTCACACTCAAAAGAGGAGGCGAGAGCTGACACAGGTGAACAATTTAGAGGTGGAGGGAATATTGGAACCGAATGTTTCTCTTTCCTCTGTGAATCAAGGGGCTAGTGGAGGCTGAAGGTGTAAGACAGCAGTGCAGGGCATGTTGAGGGCCCTGTGAAGAGGGGAACACACAGCACACAGGCAAAGGCGTGTGTTTCATCTTATTGAGCATGAGCCGAGTTGCATTTTGCCCTCATGGAGCTGACAGTCTGGCAGGGAGGCAGGCAGCCTCACCCCCAGCAATGAGAACAAAGCAGAATGGAACATGTGCTCCAACAACTAACTGTGAGCATCGCAGTGAGGGGCCAGGAGTTTTCCAGGGTACGTGGACTTGGAGTTGTCTCAACAGATGTAGGGAGGCCAACAGACTGAGGATAAAAGGGGACCGATCCTTTGGTTGCAAATATGGCAGGCAGAAATGTCAACCCCCCTCAGCAGAAAAATAAAAGTAAATCCAAGAGATGCTGGTAGAGGGTGAGGACAGATTTAAAATGGTGCCTGCTGCTTTTTCTCCATCTTGGAGCGTGGAGAGCCTCGGCAGCTTCTGAACAGCGATGAGCGTGTTTCTAATTACCACATCAAGCCTTTGATCTGCTTTAATTGTTTGTTTCCCCCTGCAAACACAAATTTGACTCACTGGTGCTGTGTTTAGCCAGCTGCTCCACTTGGAGGTGCTCGGCAGTGGGCCATGCATGTTTCCCAAATGAGATACAAATGCCCTGGCTTCCGTTCAGCCCTGCACATATTGAGCTCCTACTATGCGCTTGCTGATGGGGAGGGCTGAAACTGATAGGGTGTCTGTCTGGGGTTGCCTTGAACGCCTCTGAGTCTCATTCTTTTTCCACCCTGCCCCACTCCCAGTCCCCCAGGAGATTCTGGAAGAAGATGGAAGAGAGTAGAATAAAATTCTGATCAAATCAGAACCCAATATACAGAAATATGAACATCTTGTAGGTTGGTCAAAACTGGAGACTGCCAATTGTTAAAATAAGCTTTCTGGGTAGGTCTCGTGGGATTTACAGTTTCAGCTCTGCATTTGAAGCTTCTGCATCTCTAGTATAAAACCCTCGGCAATCATCGGATGAAGACGCCTGTGGTTCACCTGACTGGCAGGAGACAGTCACGCCAAAACAAAACGGTCTTAAAATACAGCCTTGCGAATTTGTAGAATTGAAAAATACTTTCTTCAGGTATATTCTACATATCATATACTTCATCAATTTCAAGTGTATAATTCAATGATTTTTAAAGTAAATTTATCAAATTGTGCAACCATGACCATAAATCAGCTTTCAAACATTTCTATCGCCTGATAACATCTCTCATGCACATTTACTCTTAATCCCTAGTTCTCCCTCTCTGCACCCAGACAACCACTAATCTATTTTGTCTTCATAGATTTACCTCTTCTGGATATTTTATGTAAATGGAATCATAGGATATGCAGTCTCTTATGTCTGCTTCTTTTACTTAGCAAATGTCTTTGTGGTTCATCCATGTCTCATGTAGTTTTACATACTGTTTTACATATGTAGTTCTGTAGATATGTAGTTTTACATATCTGTAGCCTGTTTCCTTTCACTGTGGAATACTATGCCATTGTATAGATATACTGCCTACTCACCAGCTGATGGAGATTTGAGTTGTTTTCAATTGTGGGTTAAGACTAGTGTAGCTATGGCCATCCTTGTGTAAGTCTTTGTGTGGGAGAAAGACTTAAAATATGAAATAGAAGACTCTGCTCTGATTCTTAGTTATTCAGAATGCTACATCAGCAGAAAAAAGTTTTATTTGCAGGCCAGGTTTTTATGTGCAAAGCACAGTGGTGGGTGCCATCAGATGAATGCAAATGAAAGAAGACTAAGCCTACATATTTATTTTTTGAGATAAAGTCTCACTCTGTCACTCAGGCTGAAGTGCAATGGCACAGTCTTGCTCACTGCAGCCACCTCCTGGGTTCAAGCGATTCTCCTGCCTCAGCCTCCTGAGTAGCTGGAATTACAGCCATGTGCCACCATGCCCGGCTAATTTTTGTATTTTTAGTAGAGATGGGATTTCACCATGTTGGCCAGGCTGGACATGAACTCCTGATCTTGTTGCTAGGATTACAGGCGTAAGCCACTGCGGCTGGCCCGGGCCTTAGTTTTTAAAGAAACTCAACGGAGCCCTTGAGGCAGAGTATGACTGTTTCGACGAGCTTGTTTCCGAATGTCAGGTGCTTGATTCCTGGGTATCTGATCACTCTGGATTTTTAGTTGGCTAGTTGGAAGTGATGAAAACCCAACTTGGCTAAACCTCAATAAAAGAACCACAATAAAGAAGGGAATTTATTGGCTGACATAATGAAATGTCCATGGGGTATAGCTAACTTCAGGTGTGGCTTGATCCAGAGGCTCAAGAGACATTATTAGTTCTTGGTTTCTTCCCAACTGGTGTCTTAATTTAAAGGCTCTATGTGCTGGTGAGATGGCGCCCCTCTTCTTGGGCTCAAGTTCATTTGTTAAATGTCTGTTTCACATCTGTGTTTATGTGTGTGTTGTATTTGTGTGTTTTGTGTGTATGCGTAAGAGTATATGTGTTTGTGTATGAGTTTGTGGCTGTGTGTTTGTGTTGTGTGTATGTATGAGTGGGTGTGTGTTTGTGTATGAGTTTGTGGCTATGTGTTTGTGTTGTGTGTATGTATGAGTGGATGCGTGTGTATGAGTTTGTGGCTGTGTGTTTGTGTTGTGTGTATGTATGAGTGGGTGTGTGTTTGTGTATGAGTTTGTGGCTGTGTTTGTGTTGTGTGTATGTATGAGTGGGTGTGTGTTTGTGTATGAGTTTGTGGCTGTGTGTGTTGTGTGTACGTATGAGTGGGTGTGTGTTTGTGTATGAGTTTGTGGCTGTGTGTTGTGTGTATGTATGAGTGGGTGTGTGTTTATGTGAGTTTGTGACTGAATGTTTGTGTTATGTGTATTTATGAGTGGGCGTGTGTGTATGAGTTTGTGACTTTGTATGTTAATGTGTGGGTTTTGTGTTTGTGTGTTACGTGTGTAGATATGAGTGTATGTTTATAACTGTGTTTGTGTGTGTTGTATGTATATGTGTGTTCGTGTGTGTTAGTGTGTGTATGTGTGGCAGGGAAAGCATCTGTGCCATAGGAGTGATGCTGGGAAGCTCTGGCTGAGTCTTTGAATGCCATGGTGCAGTAGACTGAATCTCAAGTGACCAGCAGGAATTTTTAAATAGGGTGACCAGGTAATTTACACAATTCAGAGTTCACCGCTGGGCACTGTGGGAGGCAGATGGGAGCAGGGAAGGGCTTCAGGGAGGCCTGAGAGGAGAGGGTCATGGAGGTTTAGCCTTGGCCTCTCAGCAGGGAGCCAGCTGCAGTCTTGAAAACAATGACTAGAAAGGGTGGGGCCTTGAGTCCCAAGCCTGACATTCAGGTTCCAGTCTGGCCTGTCCCATACAGCAGGAGGGATGAGCCATGCAGCGGGAGGGCAGCAGAAACCCTGGAAGCCCATGAGGCTGCTCACCACCTTGGCAGGGCTCTCCTGCTACCGTGACCTGCTGGACAGATGACTGGGCAGGCCTGCAGTCTGTGGCCTGATACTGCTCTGAAGAGTAAGTGGTGCTCTTGGACCTTCAGGCTCTTGGTCTGGACCCACTGATTGGTGACTGGGGCCTAACCCTGCCTACTCCAGTGATTTCTGGAAATTTCCATAAATGACTTTTAGGATGCCATGGGAATAAAACCTATTTATTTGGATACTTCCTTATGCAAACCAAATGCACTTACACATATTAATTAGCCACAGATAAAATTGGCTCTATGGCAGACAGGAGACCATCCCTGAGAGACCCAATCCTTGGAGCATGTTGCAAAGAAACCTGATGCCCACGGATGAACGAGTTCAGATAATCAGTGATTTTCTTTTCAGATTATTTAAGACTTTCTTTTTGTTGGAAGGATGGCTGAGAATGAATTTGTAGGGAATTATACATGGTTAGCGGGTAGAGCAGTAAGGAGGAGAACTGACATACAAATGAATCAGATTAAAAATTGGTTTCTGATGTCTGGGAGCCTGCCAGCTTTGAGTCACCAATGACTAATTGACTCCAACTAAAAAGATCCTTTAGATCCTTCTGCTTCAACCCTTTTCCCATATCATATATCCCATAATATGGCCAGACATAATAAAATTGAGTCCAAATCCCTTATTGTTGCAGATGGGAAAACTGAGACCCACAGAGGTCACATGCCTCTGGGGCTTACACAAAGTATTTGTGGCAAAGCAAAGACTTGAACCTGGTCGTTAGCTACTGAGTCCCAGCATTTAAACATTTTGATTTTGTTACCTCCTTATGAAAACCAGGTGCACACAGATATGTTCATGGGGCATATATAAAACTGGATCTGTAGATGGACGCTGATTTTGGTCTGAGGTAAGAAAGACAGAAAGGGATATGGGATTGTCCTGCCAAACTTCGTATTTCAAAATAAGTAAATGCAAGCTCAATTTACAAGTATCCCTGCTCATTCTTTATTGCCTTGAGAATGGAATAGAAAGGGGGAAGAAATTTATATGAAGATAAATAAGGGTAAATTGAGTGAGGTAGGATAAAAGGGAGAAAATAGCTCTATTTTCAAGGGGTTCTGTGAGAGAATGAGACTTCCCTTGCTGTGTGTGTGATCATTGTTCATTTGTTCAAAGCCCTCATTAGCCCTATACTTCAGTCACCATAGTAAGGGCCTCATATATATATATATATATCTTTTAACCATGTGAGGTTGGTGTTATTATCCCATTTTAAAAAAAGAAAACTGGGCCGGGTGCGGTGTCTCACACCTGTAATCCCAGCACTTTGAAAGGCTGAGGCAGGATCCCTTGAGCCCAACCTGGGCAACATGGCAAAACCCCATCTCTACAAAAAATACAAAAATCAGCCAGGCATGGTGGTGAGTGCCTCCCAGCTACTTGAGAGGCTGAGGCAGGAGGACTGCTTGAGCCCAGGAGGTCGAGGCTGAAGTGAGCCATGATCATGCCACTGTACTCCAGTCTGAGCAACAGAGGGACACCCTATCTCAAAAAATAAACAAATAAACCAAAACAAAAATAAAAAAAGAAAATTAAGGCTTAGAGGATTTCATAATTTGCTCGAGATTACAAAGGTGGCAAGTGACAGATTCATTCTTGGAACTCATCATGTTGAAAGTCTTATGGATTAGAATTCTGCAAACTTCTTCCCTTAAGGACAGGGTTATACATTGGTCACTTCTCTCCTGCAGATAAGTAAGAATAGAGTTATCCCTTTGTAGAGACACCTAGCAGGTGGTTCACTGTGGGGAATGAGTTGACAGGTTCCCACCCCTGTCAAGGGTGTCAGCAGTGATCTTGGGTGAGAAAGGACCCCAGAGAGCAAAACTTTGTATGGTGGCCCTGAATCTCATGCTGGGACCCAGCTTTTGGGCCAGCCAGCGACTGTGCCTCATCCTAGCTAAACGGAGGCTGCAGGCTGTGAGCCCGAGGCAGTTCTAGTGGGCTAACCGGGGCTGGACTTTCCTTACAGCAGCAGCAGGGCGGCTCTTGGTGTGGAAACAAGGCCATTCCTGAGCTTCTTGATGTCCTCCCCCTTTTGTTTCTCTGGGTCTTCCTTGAATACAATACCAATCCCAGCTCTTAGTGGATGCAGGAGAAAGGACCTTGCCCAGGAGGAGACTGGAGAAGCAGAGGCTGGGGTGGCCTGGTGGGCCCAGGAGCAGTCTTGCTTCCTTCTGGATGTGCCTTTGACCCACTGTGACATGGGCCTCTTTCCTGTGGTCCTTCTGGAGCTCTTTCCTCCCTTGCTTGTCTCCCTGGGCTACCTAAGGCTGAACGGGCAGGAGGTGGGACATGCCAGCTGGGAATGTCCTGGGGAATGTCTTTCTTCCTGAACACCCATCTCGGGACCAGGGAACAGTGAGGTCATTTACAAGTGTGAAGGACAGGGGTGGGCAATCTTTTATGGGGGGGGCCAGAGAGCAATGCTTTAGGCTTTGCAGGTGGTATGATTTCTCTTTGTCACAGAGTTCAGTAGTGTGACAGAGTGAAAGCAGCCACAGACAATACATAATGAATGGGCAAGATTGTGTTCCAATCAAACTTTATCAAGACAGGCAGGGGGCTGGATTGGGTTCCCTGAGCTGTCATTTGTTGACCTGGGTCAAGAAAATGGAGCAGCCACATTTGGCACATGAATGCCATTGCCTACAGGGAAAAGATGTCATACACAGACCTGGGACTCCACAGGACCCCAAGGTAGAATTTGTACAGCCAAGAACTGTGTGTGCCAGCCTGTCCGTCAGCCCCACACAGCCCCACAGGCAATGTCTGTCTGGACTGGAAGGCTGGGGAACCTTGTTTTAGGGCATCATATTTAAGAAGCCATGGTAGAGATATGGGCTTGGACAGTATTAGTATGATGTCAGCTCATCCAGCTCATCCTCCAAGCTTGCCAGTTGGGGCTGGGCCAGGGCCAGGGCCATGTTCAAAGGCTGATAAACTTTTCAGAGACACATTTCACTGACAGAAACATCCCCAGCACATGCTGTTCCGATTCTGCCGGCCTCTCATGGTGCGCTGTGGGAAAACGTGTGAGGTTTGAGTATGCTATGGGGCAGGGAAGTTTGAACACATGGAGGGGCTACAGGGAGGTTCGAGGTGTGTGTCTTCATGACTGGCAGGAGCCAGGGCAGACCAGATGCCCTAAGATGCAAGACGGAAGAGAATAGGTGCCGGGAAGAACAGCTGCAGCATGGTGAGTGGGCAGTGGAGGAAGAGCTTGTTTTTGGCTGGGACGCTGGCCTCCTGGAGGAGGTGGCAATTGTGGTGAACCCTGAAGGAGGGGTCGCAGGTGGGGGTAATGAACATGGCCTGGGAGAGGGTGGGCACGCTTGGCTAGAGCCAGTGCTTTATTTGGCTTTGCGCTATGGGGCAGATCCTATTTTCCAATATGATTCCAACAATATCCGCCATGCCACACACTTTTCTCCCCATCAAGAGGTAGCGTTGAATTCCCCTCTCTCTGAATTGTGAGCTGGTGACTTGTGTGCTGCCACTGGAGTCCCACGGAAGTGACGCTGTGGCAGGACTTGCAAGGCTGGGGGAGTAAAGGAGTTGTAGTTTCCGCTTCGAGAGTGGGAATTCTGGCACACAGAGCCCTGAGCCCCTACGTGAGAATCCCACCACCTGCGCTAGCCGGGCCCTGGGGAAGCCACACTGAGGAGCAGCCACATGTCGGGCTTTGGAGGGCAGTCCTAGGCCTAGTCGTCCTCCCAGCCCAGGAGACTCCAGCAGCGGAAACCCATTAGAAGCTCTGCTGGAGGAAATGGCTTACTTTAGGCTTTGCTTTCAGAAGAGGAATCGGCAGCAAAATCCAGGACAGGGTGGTGGGAGGGAGGGACCAGGAGACTGATGAAGAGCGTTTTGGGCTGCTTTCCTGAGAAGCGATCTCAGGTGAGCTGTGGCCGTAGGCATGGACAGGAAGGGCCATTGCAAGAAATGCTGCTGTGCAAAAACAACAGGGTTTCCTCCTCACCTCTGCAGCTCCCCGCCCAAATCCCACGTAACCCAAACCACGTGACGTTCTTTGGAACCTGGCTGGCACGGTCTGCAAAAAGCAGGCCTTTCTGCTTCATTTAGGACTGTCGTTCCTCACGGACCATTAGGTTATGTGTGTGTGAGTGGATGGAGCCTCAGGAGCAGCTGAGTGGGTAACACAGGTGGTCATCAGACTCTGACATGTGAAGGACACCAGGACCAACTGCTGCGATGGATCTGGGAGGACAGGCAGGCAGCAGTCTACCTAAAGCACTGAAGTGAGATAGGCTGCTTTATAGCTTACCCATGTGGGCTGCAACTGTGGAGTCATTTCAGAGGCAAAGACCCATCCCTGTTGTGAATGTGTCTTCTCATGGGGCTTCTGCCTTTTTTTCCCACAGTCAGATATGAAGTTTACTCTTTAGATGCTTTAGGGTTTTGAATTTATGATGCAAATGACTGATACATGAGCCTTTCCTTTGTGAGAATGCTGAAGCCAAGAGGCCTGGGCCACATGAAGGCTTTGGGTTGCTGAAAGAAATATAACAGGTGGAAGAGAAAAGGATGCAGAGGTGGAGGCTGGGAGTTGAGGTCCAAGCTCACTGACTGCAAGTCTGTGCTTAGGTCTGAGTTTACCCCCAGCTAGAGCTGTTTGGCTGCTACACCAGCAGAACCCATTGCTAGTGGCCAGTGTTGGTTCTGATTGGCTGAGGATCAGTTCTTACTTGTCGAGCATCTATTCTGATAGGTTGAATGTCTACTATAATTGGCTGGGCATTTGTTCTGATTTGCAGTTGTGAAGTGCATCTAAGGAGGCTAGACTCCAGCTCCAGGAGTAATTCGTCAGCCCCAAGTGTGGAAGCAAACACTAGGTGGCCAATCCAGTCTTGTCACCTCCACAGAGTTCACAGAAGTCATGAGTCTTAGGTCTCAACAATCCTACTTGCAAAACTTGGGAGCTCTGCATCACCCTTTCATTTTTAGAATTCTCTTCCTTTTTCTCGTGGTCCTAGAAGGCATTTCCCCCTCCCTTCTCTTAGCATAACTGCTGTGGCAGAGACTATGGTGCCCCACCTACGTCTTTTCAAACCCTCATCCTTCCCAAGCCCATTGACTCAAAGCCCACTGGAAGCCCATGTCCGCCTGCAAGGCCACGTGGGCTCTTTGCCTTCCTCTGGCCTGCTCACAGCCAGACTGAAGGACGGGGCAGTTGATGTCCTGCCAGGAGCAGTCTCAACAAATGCTAGGTAGGATTTGGTGGATAAATACCCCAGATCCTTTGCTTCTTGATTGGGATCACTCAGTGGCATTGTTTACACTGTCTCCAGGGGGTCCCAACAGGCTTGAGCCCCAGTTGCTCACACTGATAACCTGCCGTCTCCCTCTAGTCGGACCTTTCCTCATCTTCCTTCACTTCCCTACTTGCCACAGTGCCTCCTGACTTCACCTCCCAAATAAACTCTGTGCACTGACATCCTTGTCCAGGGAGCTGTTTTGGAGGTTCCCAAACTCAGAGACACCTCTTCAAGGATGCCATGTTTCAGGGACACAAGAGCAAATGGCACTCAAGTAGCCCCTGATGTCTACCCTATAACACAACCTTTCTCTGAAATCAGGGACCAAGAAAAGCTTTGCTGTTTTCATGGTTCTTAGATGGGGAAAATGCAATGAAAACAAAACAAATTAATACTGCAGTAGATGGCCCTGTTCCATCTGTTATTTCAGAATCACTAACGAAAGGTTAAAAAACATCTGCCCCTCCCAAGCTCTAACAACATCCTCTGTGGTCACCAATTTGATACATCTTTCAAAACATTGCTTTCTCAGCTATTAGTGTGAGGTTCTCAGTTCTTTGCATCCTGGACAGAAACTCTCAAGCTCTGCTCCCTCTGAAGATCAGATGACATTAAAACAAGATCTAAGCATCTGCTATAAACACACCTTGGCAGGTGCCTCTGCCCCCCTAGTGTGGACCCCTCCCCAGTTGACATGCTTTTAACTGCAAGGAAAACGGTAAAACACTGAGCAATTGACAGGCCCTGTGGGGAGTGCTGCTCCCTGCTTTGTGGCATCTGCTTTTGATGGGGACAAAGGAGCTTATTTTCCCTTCAGTTCACCTCCCTGGCCTTTTGAAGGCAGAACTGGAAGCAGCGAGGGTGGAAAAACTCCAAGGTCTGGAAAAACATGCAGATCAGAACCAGTCCCTCACTATTCATCTGGAAACCCTTTTTAAAAATGGAATCCAACCATTTAGTAGGAATCTAATAGGACTTCCTTTGGACACTTCCCTTAAGGGTTAACATGTCACATTAAGAATGGGGGCGCTGGTGACACAAAGGTTGTTCCTTGTTGGGAGTCAGCGGCTGCCCTGGAGGGGTGATGGCGGGTGTGTGTCTATGCGCAGCTCATTCCAGAGGCGTTCTTGACAACGGTTGAGACGTTTGCTCAAAGTTTTACTCACTGTTGCATCTTTTTCACTGATTCCTATAGGCAAGCTCCTCCCCAGGTCCCAAGGTAAATCGAGATTGAGTACTTCTCACCTCTTCCTTCTCCTCTTATTTTCCTTCCCTCCCCTGCCTCCTTTCCTTTTCCATTCCCCTGTGTGTTAGTTTCTGATGGCTGCCATAACAGAGTACTGCAGACTGAGTGGCTTGAACAACACAAATGACTTTCATCGCGGTTCTGGAGGCTGGAAGACCACAATCAAGGAGCCGCATATTCGACTGCTGGTGAGGGCTGTCTTCCTGCCTTGCACGCGGCCGCCATCTCGCTGTGTCCTCACATGCCTGTACAGCTCTGGGGTCTCTCAGTCCAAATTTCTTCTTCTAGGGAGGATTCCAGTCAAATTGTACTACGGCCCACCCACATGATCTCATTTCACTTAAACTACCTCTTTAAAGGTCCTCTCTATAAACACAGTCAGATTCTAGGCACATAGGATGGTGGGGGTGGGGGGCGATAATATACACATTTTGGGAAGAGGACACAGTTTCACTCATAACACTCTCTTCTCCATGCTTGTGCCCAGAAATGGTCTTGTTGACTCACGTTGTACGCCTTCAAATCTTGGTTTTACCACTTGTAAGCTAAGACCTGCATAATCTGCTTTATCTCTGTGGCCTTCAGTTTTAGTATTTGTAAAATGGGAATACTCATGCTTGATGGTGTTGGAAGGATGATGGGGATAATATATGTAGAGCCTGGTGCAGCAATCAGTGACTGTGTGAAAGGTGTGTGTGAAATGTCAATTCCCTCTGTTCTCCTCCTTCCCTCTTGATGCATCCTGCTATTGTACAATTTTGCATAAAAATTACTTCCCACACTCTTTAAATGCTTGATTTCTTCTTCACTCTTTCTAAGAATTAATGCACAGTTGCCATTACAATCTAAGTTTTATTGAATAAAAATACATTTATTTTTATAATTTTAGTTTCAGTTTTCAAGATAATCTCCTAATCATCATCAACTGTGAAATTTTGATCTCTGTTTTAAATGGATTCACTTTAAGTGGTTTTTTT
Source organism: Aotus nancymaae (assembly GCF_030222135.1). NCBI lineage: Eukaryota > Metazoa > Chordata > Mammalia > Primates > Aotidae > Aotus > Aotus nancymaae. The sequence continues at coordinate 28,128,289 of NW_026988455.1, forward strand.
TCCGTCGCCAATTGTTCTTGGATAATGAGGACCTACTCTCTGAAGTATATTATTTAGAAGGATGATTGTACTAACAGTTTAAAACAGAAACAGTTGCAAGGGTGGACACCTCTGTGGAATGAGTAGAGGGAGGAAGACATGATGGTACTTTTTATTTATTTATTTATTTGTTTACTGAGACAGAGTCTTGCTCTGTTGCCCATGCTGGAGTGTTCGGCTCACTGAGACCTCCACCTCCCAGGCTCAAGTGATCTTCTCACCTCAGCCTCTTGACTAGCGGGGATTGTAGATGTGTGCCACCATGCCTGGCTAATTTTTGTGTGGGTATGTGTTTTTTTTTTTTTTTTTTGTACAGATAGAGTCTCACTTTGTTGCTCAGGCTGGTCTTAGACTTCTGGGCTCAAGTGATCCTTCTACCTCAGCCTCTCAAAGTGCTGGGATTACAGGCATGAACCACTGTGCCCTGATTGCACACATTTCCGTATTGTTCAAATTTATTTCATTGTATTTTATTTTGCTGAGCATCCATGCTACATTCAAGATTGGATATTTTGATTATTTGATAAAAATTTCTCAACGGTGTAATTAGTAAAAACGGCCCTGAAGTGAGATCCAAGGTGGGTTCCCTGATATGAGTTTCTGGCAGACACTGTTGGGGCCCTGTTTTTATCCCCTGAACACCTGCTATTCCTGCTCTTCTAGTATGAGCATCTGCAATTCTCTGTCTGAGCTTTCTCTGGCTGCCAGAACCATGCATGGAGCAGGCCCAATGTGCAAGGCAGTCCATGCCCTGGGAAGAACCCTCAGCCACGTGGAACAGGGCTGCAAGGCAAAGATCCCCACTTCCACTTTATGGATGGGCCAACTTGGTGCTGTGCTCTACAGCATCCCCAAGAAGCTCCCAGCCAGAGTGAGCCTCAGTGCTCACAGAGGCAATCTGCTCACTAGCACATCCTCTTGGCGTCCTTCCCTTCCCTGTCTCACTTCACCATTCCACTGCTGGTGTTTCATACTCACATAGACTCGCTTGGAACAGGTCGCAATTCTTTCTCACTCACCTCCTGGAGGGGCTGGCACAGTGCACTTCTGTTTCCCTTACTTCTTTGTGGGAGGGGACCAGGAGAATGACAGCACAAGAAAAAAGGGCCAGAAGTCAGTCCCTTTTCATTCTTTTCCACTCCTGGGAGGGTCTAGAATCTACTGCTGCTGGTAGCGGAGCAGGAAAGGCTGCAAACAAACCTCTCGAACACCGAACTGGGAAGGAAGTGGTGATTTATTCAGCCGGGGCTGGGTGATTTATTTGGCCGGGAGCTGTGGAGGGCCTGAATGCCCTAATAACAAAGCTCCTCGACAAAAAAAAATCCTTGCCCTTTCAAAGTCTTACAATTCTAGAAATTACATGTGAAAGAGTCTTGATCCATGAAGTAGGTGTCGGGTACATGACTAGGTGGGGGTTTGATCATGTTTAAGCAAAAACAGTGCCTTCCGGAAAGATTCCTCCATTCCATGCCTGATATCTATAGGGGTGCGATTAAGGGTGGTGCACCGTCTGCCAGCTTTTCCCTCTCCTATTGAAATGCAATGCAGAAGGCTAGGGGGAAGTGGGCTTAGAAGCTTAAGAGGATTAAGGTGATTAAGGGTCTCCTTCCTCACTACACCCAAAAGCACCGAAGTGCATGCTGGGAGACCCCGGGTTGAGTGCAATGCATGGGCATTTTGGCTTGTCCTCTAGAATGTGAATCTACAGCAAGACTGAGAATGGGCGACCAAACCTGCTTCCACATCAGATGCTGTTCTTGGTGGAAAGTTACCACCCAGCTTAGAAATGTTGCTCATGTTCTTTCAAAGCCCTTTGTAAATATGTGAAGAAAAAATAACATGTAAATTCAGCTACTCACACCCTGCCTTCCTAAGGAGGCATGGCTTTTAGACGTGAGTAGCTTGATCTTGCTTGTTACTATTTTGACCAACACAATCCAGTCGAATGAACTCTCTACCAGTTTCTGGGTCCAGTCCTTAAGAGACTGCAAGCTGATCCAGGTGTGGCGGCACATGCGTTTAGTTCCAGCTACTCAGGAAGCTGAGGCAGAAGGATGGCTTCAGCCAGGGAGTTTGACGCTGTAGTGTGCCATGCTTGTAGCTGCGAATAACCACTGAACTCTGGTCTGGGCAACGTGCAGAGATCCTGTGTCTCTTAAAAAAAAAAAAAGGAAGAAGAAGACTGCAAGTTTCCACATTCTTGCTCTTAGAGAACTCTCTAGTGCCTAGCTTAGTCCAGCCCAAATTCCTGACCCCCGACATTGTGAGATCTAATAAAATGGTTGTTTAAGCCACTAAGTTTTGAGGCACTTTGCAATAGATAACTGAAATCAGTATGCTGGATCACAGTCATGACATTTAGAATCCACTTCTGCTAATCTTCTTTAAATCCATGTTCTGTGTCACAAGACACCGCTCTGGAACTATAATTTCCTTAAATGCAATTTTCATCATTATATTCCTCAGCTAAAAATCTGCAGGCTTACCATTGTTTAATGAATCTAAATCAAAATTCTTAATTCTTCATGTAGCACATTGATGACCTTACTGGTGCCAACTTTTCATTTCTCTCAGGCTCCATGCCCCTCGGCGCTCCTCTCCCATAATGACTCTGAACTTGGCCATGGGCTGAGCGCTGAACTGTGTCCTCCCTCCCCCAGATTCATGTTGAACTTGTAACCCTGGGTACCCCAGAGTGTGACTGAATTTGGTGACAGGGTTTTTAAAGAGGTAACTAAGTTAAAATGAAACCATTAGGGTGGGTCCTAATCTCATATGACCAGTGTCCTTATAGAGAGAAGTTAGGACACAGACAGATGGAGAAAAAGGCCATTTGAAGACACAGAAAGATGACAGCAATCTACAAGCCAAGAAGAGAGGCCTCAGAAGAAACCAATTCTGTCGACACCTTGATCTCAGACTTTCAGCCTCCAGAGGGTGAGAAAATAAATGTCTGTTGTTTTAGCCACCATCTGTGGCACTTTGTTCTGACAGCTCTAGCAAACCAATACATTATGTGACTTGCTTTCACCAGTGAGAGTGCGGCAAACTTTATGCAAGAAGATTGAAAAAATGCTTGTGAATTTCTGCCTCTTCTCTTTCCATCCCTGCTACCACCAAGAGATCAAACCCAGGGTAGCCCATTAAAAGGATATGGGAGAGACAGGGAGGAGAGCCACGGGCCTCCTAGCTGAGGCCAACCCAGACCAACCAGTCCACACTCTCCTGACCGCAGATGCCTGTGCAGGCCCAGCCACACTGGTGAGTCTGCTCAGATCAGCAGAACCACCCAACTGACCATTGGTTTGTGAGAAGTGATAGGGGTTGCCGTTTAAAGCCACAGGTTTGGGGATGGTTTGTTACACAGCATTATTGTGGCTGTAACTGATATTTCCCATTCAAGGCCTTCCACAGTCCACTCAGTATCATGTCCTCCTCCTCTCCGTTACCCTCTACTGTCTGAACAAAAGACAACGGAGAGCAGAGCCTCTGCGACGCTGTGGCATATCTACTCTCTGTCCACTGCTTGCATGGTCTCCACGCCTGGGTGCTCCTGCCTGTCACCCCTGTGTTGGCCTCCTGAAACTTTCTACTTAGTTTTCAAAGCCTAAATCTGATCTCTTCCAGTAATCTTTTCTTAACTTAGGTGAATTTCCTCTTGCTGCTATAGCAGCTTCCTACAAGTTTAGTGGCTTAAACAACGCAATTGTATTCTCTTCCAGCTCTGGAGATCAGGCATAACCTGAAGGTGTTGGCAGGGCCTTTTTCTAGGCTCTGGGGGAGAATCATTTCCTTGCCTTTTCCAGCTCCTGCAGTCCTCCTGCATTCTTGGCTTGTGGCCCCTTCCTCCATCCTCAAAACACATCACTCCGACCTCTGCTTCCATCATCACATTTCCTTTTTTTGGCTTGTATCCTTTTCCTCCTCCTTCTAGGATCCCTGTGATTGCCTTGGGACCACCTAGATAATCTAGGATAACGTTCCTTTGTCAAGATCCTTAATTTAATCCCATCTTCACAGTCTCTTTGCCACGCAAGATGACATAGCCACAAGCTTTGGGATTGTGACATGGACATCTTTGAGGACCAGTATCCAGCCTCCTATACTTTCTGCCAGGAAGTGATGCTCTGTTACTTCTCTGAACATTCTCTAAATCTGAGGAAATGCCTGTTGTTGTACTTGATAGGCAAGCTGAGATTGTCTAGAAGTCTGTGTCCACTACTGGCCAGTAAGCTCCACAAAGGAAGGTATTTTGTGCATTATTCATTTTTCACATCCGTAGCACGTAGCATAGATGTTGACACAGAGGAGGAGTTCTAAGAAGATTTAAACATGTTTACTATGCATGCAACCTACAGCCTCCTTATGTGTAATTGTATAGAAGTATGTGTGTGTGTCTATGTAAATAGATGTACATAGACTCATGCAATATATTTAAGATAATATTTTTGAGGGAGTAGAAAACACTTATTATGTGTCAATGATACTGATTTATTTAATCATCAAGTGAGATCAAAGGAGCGTCTTTCCTGAAGCAAGGATTTCATATTTTCTATACTTCCATTCTTACATTTTCCGCTGTAGAGTGACTCAGACCACACAGCCACACACAGTGGATTCTTACTCTTTCCACAGCATCCTTAGGGAGGGAATGAATGCTTTCATCTTCTTCTCTGGGAAGATGGGAGATGAAGGCCAAGGCAGCTGAAAGGCTGGACAAGTTGTGGAGGTGTGGATGAAGTGCAGGTGGCTGGCCTTGCGCTGGCGGCATTCGCCCTGTGGGTGATAGTGAGGAGTGGTCAGCATCGCGTCCAGGGGACAGCATCATCACCCCCTCCTTATTTACATCACAGCCTTGGGAGGGATTATTCCCTTGAAAATTTTCCATGTTTGTTCTGCATTCAAAAGGAGGGGAAAAATACAATTCAATGAAAACATGTTTTCTGTTTTGCAGCTAGATGGGAGGATGATTGTGTGTGTGTGTGTGTGTGTGTGTGTGTGTGTGTGTGTGTGTGTGTCGTGTTTAACATGCAGAAAGGAAAAAAGAATTTATCTTACTCATAGATAACAGAAGAACATCTGGGAACTATAAAGTGAAATCTTCCATATGTGAAATTCTGCATGAAGAAAAATGTGCCTGTACACTTTGAGAAAAGGAAGCACTGGTGTTTCTCAGACTTCTCAGGCCAACTGCCCAAGGGCTTCACGAGCATCTCAACCACAGAATGGGCTCTTCTGTGCTATGTATTTGGATGAAATGATGATGGGCTTCACAATAACAATGGGCAGGATGGAGAAGAAGACCAGGTCATTTTTAGTTATCCCAGGGTCGTTGAAATGAGGCTAAGGTTTGGGAGAACTCACCTGTCCTAGAGGTGGGGGTGGAGGCTCCAGCATCCTTTCCGGTCTCACTGGAGAGCTTTCCCACATTGGAAATTCCTCATCAGCCTCTTTACCTCTGAGAAGAAGGAATAGTGGGTGGTGTTTGAAACTTAGAATTTTTGAAATTGGAACAGAGCTCTGCCCTCTCCTCATCGAATCCTAGTGGAGACCCTATAAGGTAGACTAGGTGGGAATCATTGCTCTAACTTTCTAAATGAGGAGCCAGACTGTCCCTAGGCCCCCTTCTCTTCTCTAGACCTCACTTCCTAGTTAATCCAATCCAATCCCGAATACTGCAAGGAACCAAAGGCTTCAAGTTCAACCACCTACTTCTTATATTCATTTGCATATCTCACAGCAGCAGCTCAAACTTACCTCAGCCAACATCAAGTCCTTCCATCTGTTTCTCCTTTGGCCTCCTCACTTCAGTTAATGGCACCTTGTTTAAGTAAACATCCCAGAGCTCACTCATCATTTCTTTCTTTCCTTTAACCCTAACCTCATGCTCATAGTCACATACCCAATTCATCAGCAAGGTGACTCAGAACCCCACTTTTCTGAATGCTGGTCACTTCTGCCCATCATTGGGCTACCATTCTCTTGCTGCGGGAGTACAGCTGGAGTCCTTGAGCTGGACTTACTGCTTTTACTTCATTCTCCACGCTAAAGTCACGGGAGACTTTAAAACATATAAATCAGGTGATGTCACTTTCCCCGTGGCTTCCCCCACCATCCTTTAGCATACAATCCCACCTGGGCCCGCGCGGCCCTGATGGATGAGGATGCGCTGCTTACCTCCTGCGTCCCCTCACGTCACCCCAGCAATTGCTCTTCTGCTCCTTATCCCCTCGTTCACTCCTTGTCCACCCTAACGCCCTTTGCTCTTAATTTTACTGCTCTCTTGCTCCTTCTCACCCTGTGACATGCCTGCTTCCCCTCCACCATCATCCATGAGTAAAGACTGCCTTCTCCCCAGAAGCTGAGCAGATGCTGGTGCCATGCTTGTACAGCCTGCAGAACCATAAGCCAAATAAACCTCTTTCCTTTGGCTATTTGTGATCTTTCCTGTCTCCACATAAATTGTAAATTGTTTTCTCCATTTTTGTAAAACAATGCCATTGAGATTATGATAGGGATTGTATTGAATCTGTAGGTTGCCTCTATGGATATTTTGAAAATAGTAAGTCTTCCAATCTATGAACACAAGATGTATTTCCATTTGTTTGTGTCTTCTTTAATTTCTTTCATCAATGTTTTATAGTTTTTAGTGTAAGTCTTTCATCTCTTTAATGAAGTTTATTTCTAAATATTTTATTCTTTTCATTGGTACTGTAAATTGTATTGTTTTCCTAATTTCCTTTTCAGGTAGTTTGTTAGTGTATAGAAATAGAACTGATTTTTGTATGTTGATTTTATACCTGCAACTTTACTTAATTTATATATGAGTTCTAACAGTTTTTTTATGAAGTCTTGAGGGTTTTCTATACATAAGATCCTGCCATCTGCAAATGGGGAAAATTTTACTTCTTCCTTTCTGATTTGGAAGCCTTTTATTTCTTTTTCTTACTTAACTGCTCTGTCTAGAACTTCCAATATTATGTTAAATAGAAGTAGTGGAGACTGAGCATTTTTGCTTTTTTCCTTATCTTAAAGGAAAAACTTCCAGTTTTTCATTATTGAATATGATATTAGTTATGGAATTTTCAAATATGGCTTTTATTATGTTGATGTACCTTCCTTCTATTCTTAATTTCTTGAGAGATTTTATTATGAAAAAGTGTTGAATAACATCAAATGCTTTTTCTGCATCTATTGAGATGATTATGCAGTTTTTTTGTCATTATTCTGTTAGTGTGGTGTATCATGTAATTGATTTTCATATGTTAAACCATCCTTGCATCCCAGGGGAAATTTCCACTTGATGTATGAACCTTTTAATGTGTTGTTGGATTTGGTTTGCTAGTATTTTGTTGAGGATTTTTGCAGGTATGTTCTTCAGAGATATTGGTTTGTAGTTTTCTTTTCTTGTGGTATCTTTCCTGGCTTTGAGTTTAGGGTAAAGCTGACTTCATAAAATGAGGTTGGAAATGTTCCTTCCTCTTCAATTATTTGAGTTTGAGAAAAATTGGCATCAATTCTTCTTTAAATGTTTGGTAGCATTAACTAGTGAAGGGATCTGGTGTGGGTTTTTCTTTGTTGAGAGATTTTTGATTATTGATTCAATCTTCATACTAGACATAGTTCTGTTCACCCTTGCTGTTCACTATTTCTTCATGGTTTAGTCTTGGCGTGTAGTACATTTTTAGAAATTTATTCATTTCTTCTATGTTATCCAGTTTGTTGGCATATATATTTGTTCATAGTAGTATCTTATTCTTTTTATTTCTGTTGTATTAGTTGTAATGTCTCCTCTTTCATTTCTAATTTTATTTATTTCTCTCTTTTTTCTGAATTAGTTTAGCTAAGGGTTTGTCAGTTTTATTTTTTCAAAAAACCAATTCAGTTTTATTCATCTTTTTAATTTATTTTTTGTTTTCTATTTTGTTTATTACAGTCTTTTTTGTAGTTCTTTAAGAGATAAAATTAGGATACTTGAGATATTCTCTTTTAATGCAGGCATTTATTCCAATAAACTTCCCACTTAGTACTGCTTTTGCTGTATCCTAGGTATTTTGCATTTTTGTCTTCATTTTTCTCAAGATATTTTCTAATTTCCTTTTTGATTTCTTCATTGACCCAATGGTTATTAGTGATTCAATTTCTATGTATTTATAGATTTTTCAGTTTTCTTTCTGCTATTGATTTCATTTCCTCCATTATGCTCAGTAAAGATACATAGTATAATTTCAGTCTTCTTCTTCCTCTTCTTCTTTTCCTCCTCCTCTTCCTTCTTGTTCTCCTTCTTCTTCCTCCTTGTTCTCCTTCTTCTTCCTCTCCTTCCCCTCCCCTTCCTCCTCCTCCTTCTTGTTCTTCCTCTTCTTCTTCTCCCTCTCCTCTTCCTCCCCCTCTCCTCCTCCTCCCTCTCCCCTTCTCCTCTTCCTGCATCTTCTTTTTCTCCTCCTCCCTCTCCTCCTCCTTCTCCTCCCCCTCATCTTCCTCTTCCTCCTTTCTCTTCCTCTTCTTTCTTCCTCCTCCTCCTTCTGCCTCCGTCTTCTTCTCCACTATTCTTTCTTCCTTCCTTCCTTTCTTTCTTTCTCTTTCTTTTTCTTTCTTTCTCTCTGTCTGTCTCTCTCTCTCCCCCCCCTCCCTCCCTCCCTCCCTCCCTCTCTCTCTCTCTCTCTCTTTCTTTCTTTGAGATGGGAGTCTCACTATGTTGTCCATGCTGGTCTCCAACTCCTGGCCTCAAGTGATTCTCCTGCCTTGGCCTCCCAAAGTGCTGGGATTGCTGAGATTAGCGGCATGAGTCACCACACCTGGCCTCAATCTTTTTAAATTTGTGAATGTTTGTTTTGTGACCTACTTACCATGTGATCTATCCTGGAGAAACTTCTGCATGAGCTGGAAGAATGTATATTCTGCTTTTTTTGGGTGGAATATTCTGGATGTTTATTGGGTCCATTTGGTCTGTAGTGTTCAGGTCTGCTGTTTTCTTATTGATTTTCTGACTTGATGTTCTATCAAAAATATCATTGAAAGTAGGATATTTAAATCTCCTACTATTAGTGTACCTATTTGTCCCTTCAGTTCTGTCTGTGTTTGCTTTACATATTATGTGTTCTGATGTTGGGTGCATATGTATTTATAACTGTTTTATCTTCCTGGTGGATTAATTCTTTTATCATTGCATAATGTTCTTCTTTATCTGTTGTGACAATTTTTGACTTAAAGTCTGTTTTGTTTGATGTAAATATGGCTACTCCTGCTCTGTTTTGTTTATTTGCAGCATAGAATATCTTTTTTATCCCTTCACATTCAGTCTGTGTGTCCTTATATCCAAAGTGAATTTCTTGTAGACAACAAGTAGTTGGTTCTTTAAAAAAATTCATTCAGCCACTATATCTTTTGATTGAAGAATTTAATCTGTTTAGATTTAAAGTAATTATTGATAAGGATGAATTTACTATTGCCATTTTGTGATTTGTTTTCTGTCTTGCAGTTCTTTTGTCTTTCAATTACTTTCTGGGTTTCTCATGTAGGGAACTTGTTTGTGAATTTTGTTGAGTCAGTGTGTTAGTAGAGGAAGGAGGCTCCCGGGCTTCCTACTTCACAATCTTGATGTCATTCAATGCTCTTTTCTCTTTCTGCTTTTCTGCCTAGACCCTCTCACTCCCAACCCTGAGTTCTTTGCAGGGTTGACACTACTAAGTCTTATTTCAAATATGATGTCCTTGGGTCTTCTGGCCATCCAGTCCCTGTGCTTACATTCACTTATCCACCTCAAGCGGGCTTTTTAACTAAAACGTAAGTCAGTGTCATGAACAGGGGTTTTGCTTGTTGATCTCTGCATTCCTAGACCCTCTCATGGAGCCTGAACATTGAAGATGCTCAATTAATACCTGTTGAAAGATGAATGAAACGAGGCCACTGGCCTTTCTGCGATGCTATACAGAAGACATCTGTAGGCTCCACTTGATTTTGGCCAGAGAGTACTTGGGTCAGAGATGGAGCCAGGAGTTCCCCTGGGGTAGCATGTTGGAAGAAAGACCTTAGAGCCTGAAGATCTTGGTTTAAATGCTGTCTCTGTCTCTGATCCCTTGCATGAGCCACTTATTTTCTTTGAGCTGCAGTTTCTTCAACTACCCAGTGGAGTTAATAATGCTTTATTTTAGCCAATTGTTGTGTAGATTGAGGAAAGTCATACATGTGACAGTCCTGGGTCTACAACAAATGGCCATGGTACATTTTCTGTCTCCTGCTTAGCTTCTTTGGTCAGAACACAAATCAAACTGTATAAAAACCATGAATTTAATGTCTGAGAAAGTGATTGCAATTGCTTCTTGGTCTCAGAGTTACCCTGCTTATCATCCTTGTTTAAAAGTCATCTGGAAGTGCATTTTGCAAGATAAGAGCTCTAAATAATAACATAGGTAACCATGGTATTAACCACACTGTTGTTTGGATAGTGAACGAGATGGGGTTTTACCAGAAGAAAGAGAGAAATGAAAGTGGCATTTATTAGGCAGCTATAGCTTTCAGCTGGCCTGAATACAGAATTTCAGTTGTCATAGCAATCTGAGGAGGGAGGCGTCATTGTCCTCATTTTACAGATGAGAAGACTGAGGCTAAGGATGACTGCATCTTAAAGGCTTTTGCTATATGCTGCATTACCTTTAAGAAAATTTGTTCTGATTCGCATTACCATGAGCAGTGAATCTCACACTTTTGTAGGATTCATTTTTTGTGTTGGGGGGGCGGGGGGAGTCAGGGAATGAAGGACAGGGTTACTATCTGTTTTTAATTGGATATATATAAGGAATTTAGTACCCTCACAGACACACCCAGAAATAATGTTTAATCTGAACACTCCATGGTCAATGACCATCCAAGGTGATGCATAAACTTAACCATCACAATCAGGAAAACTGAGCAAGTATAACTCAAAGCCTTCTCAACTGGTCCTACTGCTTTGAAGGCATCTGTCCATTAGACAACGTTGGCCCGTGAAAGGTCTTGAGTTGGTTCTGGCTGAGCCTGCTATCAAGCCCGTTGGTGGCTGTGTTACAAGAACACATGCAGTTCACACTGGTTGGAAATAAACAGCTTCTGTTTTAAATTGATGCAAGCAGCTACAGGGCTCGGTAGAGCTGACGGTCTCAGAATATTCCTCTCCTTTTTTCCTCCCATCCTCTCATTTTAGCACAAGGAAGAATAGCTTGTCCTTATAGTGTTCAGCCTTGGAGGAAACTTTGACTTTTCCTTATTTGGTTCTATGCAGGGCACTGCATTTGATTTAGTAATGCATTTGGTTGTTATTCTCTGTCTTGAAGTCACAGGGGGTTTCTCTATGTCTCCACTGAGCCCAACAGAAAGTGGTTGCCGCATGTGGACCTTGAGACACGTCCAAACTGTCCATATTTGCCTTCTTACTGGCCACAGAAGATATCTTTTCACAAGAGGGCTGCTTTTCCTCTTCTTCAATGGAAGTGTGAGGACATCAGTGGCATTTCCCTGGGTTGGTAACTTCTCAACTGTCTTTGAATGAAGCCGTTGCTCTTCTTTTGACCTGCTGTGCTTTCCTCATCGGTTTCTGGGTTGTCTTTCCATTCTTAAATCATTTCTACCACATTGGTTGATCTTGCCAAGGGAAGTGTATGGCCTGCTAGCCGTTGGGCATCAAGCAGTTCCTTAGCTGTGATTTTGGGAGCAGGATCCACTTTGATAAGTTGTTTCAAAATGCTTTTAGTGCAATCACTTACAGAATCCCAAAGTGGACCTTCAAAATATAGTTCTCTCTTTTTGTTAATTCAAAAATGTCTCTTCTGAACTTGCCATGAAGGGGGTTCCCACAAAATGATATGTCCTTGTAACCTGATGGCTCCAATGTCACATTGCTGGCTACAGCTATGGGCATTGATAACTTCAGGGGTCGTGTAGACGGGAGCCCCACATGTGGTGCCCAGCATGGCTTCCTCCCTGCTAAGCCAGCATTACCTTTATGTTGAAGTTCAGTTTGTTGTTAGCATCAATAAAGCTGCTTTGAACCATTATGCTCTCCAGTTTCAGATTTCTATGTACTTTATTGTGAAGACACGCTACAGCAGATGTGAGGCTTAGGATGACCTACCTTGACTCATTCTCTGGATGTGCCCTCTCCTATTCAGAATTTCTTCAAATTCTCCCTGTTCACAAAGCCCCATCACAAGGTACATTCACTTAGGGGTCTCAAACACTTGCTCCAGATGTGTGATGTGTTCACATTTTCCATTTTTTTTAGCAAGTCCAACTCCCGTCCAAGTAACTTCATAGTGGAGCTTCCGGCCTTATCTTTATTTGCCCACTGGTTTCTGTTTCCTTCTCTGCAGACTTGGGGAGCATTTGAATGTTCCTTTGTCCCAGTGTTCTTCCAAAGGTACAGATTTCTGAAGAGCTGCTCCATTGCTCATCTTATTTTTTTAATAAGTAAATACAAATACTTTTTTGTTTTTATATTTGGAGGAATATAAAAAATACTATTTTGAAATATAGCATGCATTGTTCTCTCTTTTTTTTTTGAGACAGGATCTCACTCTGCCACACAAGCTGGAGTGCAGTGGCGTGATCTTGGCTCACCACAGCCTCTGCCTCCTGAGTTCAATTATTCTCCTGCCTCAGCCTCCCAAGTAGCTGGGATCACAGGCGCCTACCACCAGGCTTAGATAATTTTTGTATTTTTAGTAGAGATGGAGTTTATTTATTTATTTTTTTGAGAATGACTCACTCTGTTGCCCAGGCTGGAGTGCAGTGGTGCAGTCTCGGTTCACTGCAACGGTCTGCCTCCCAGGTTCAAGCAATTCTCCTGCCTCAGCCTCCTGAGTAGCTGGAATCACAAGCACCCATCACCAGGCTTGGCTAACTTTTGTATTTTTAGTAGAGATGGGGTTTCACCATGCTGACCAGGCCGGTCTCGAACTCCTGACCTCAAATGATCTACTCATCTTGGCCTCCCAAAGTACTGGGATTATAGGTATGAGCCACCATGCCTGGCCTGTTCTCAATTTTTGAAATGGCTGTATTTTATTTTTTATGACTAAAAAGAAGTAATACCAGTGAAAAGTGAATATAATATTTTCAAATTGTCTTAACCTTAAATAGTTTAGAATTCAGAAGTATCTGACAAACACAACTATAATTCCAATGAGATTTCTCTATATTTTGAGAGTATATTTTTCCATAATATAGCATATGTTTGAAGTTTGAGTTTTATCTATTTAAAAAAAATACAAAGATCCTAACGAAAGTGGATGTTTTTCTTACATAAACTTTTCCTCTGTAAATTTCCTCTAAAACCGTTGTTGTTGAGATGTTTTTCTGCGCATTTGAGGTTTCTGGGGGCACTTCTGTGAGGAAGAAGTGTTTCCTTTGACGAGAGGGCACCACGTTAGCCAGCAAGGTCCCATAGGACGTGTGTGAAGTTAGGGATGGGATGTCAACTTGTGCCAAGACTAGAATCTTTAATACTTACCAAATATTTCCCAGAGACAACATCTCTGCTAGTAACTGTTTTCTTTCTTTTTTTTTTTTTTCTCTCTCTGGTGAAATTATAACTTCTGAGGCAGCAATGCATGATGTATCTGACCTTTCCTCTCCTGAAATGGAAGAAAGACTTGTCGTTTTTTAAGGCTTACGTTTCCCAAATCCTTCCTGCCCCCACATATGCACAGCTTCCCCCTTTAACACCCCCGCCACGAAAGTGTACATTTGTTACAACTGATGAACCTACATGGATTCACCATGATCACCCAGAGTCCATAGATAACATTAGACTTCACTCTTGGCGTGGCGTATTCTGTGGGTTTGAATGAATGTGTAATGATATGCAGCCACCATTATAGTGAAACGGTAGAAGTTCCCTTGCCCCCGTCGCAGGGCATGTGATGGGGATGTGGCTCACTTCCTCAGTGTCCCGCAGCTCAGACCCCTAGGGTGAGCGTGCAGAGGGGCAGGCCGTAAGGCTCCCACCCCATGGCAGTGTCTGGGGGTGAATGTTTACAGCTGAAGCCCCAGTGTGCACGGTTTTGCCATCTGTAGACGGCTTGTGTTTATCAGCTCAATTTGACCCTCTGCCTTATCGCAACGACACAGGGCTTTCTGTATCCCAGGGTTCTTGCCTTCGTGTACCCGAAAAAGTCACATCCCAGGTGGGCGTGGAAAATGAGTGGAAGGTTTTATTAAATGGTGGAATTAGCTCTCAGCAGATGGATGGGAGCCAGAAAGAGGATGGAGTGGGAAGGTGGCTTTCCTCTGGAGTCAGGCTGCTCAGCGGCTGGACTCACCTCCGACCTCCCCCGCCGAATTCCCCTTGGTGCCCACGTCATTCTGCCAGTCTCTGGCTTGCTGGCGTCTGCCGGTGCCTGTGGGTGTGTTCTTCCGTCCAGCTGCTTGTGTGCGTGCCCGCTAGGGTCTTGGGGTTTTTACAGGCACAGGATGAGGGTGTAGTGGGTCAGGGTGGTCTTAGAAAACGTAACATTCTGGGGCAAAACCAGAAATGCCTGTCCTCACCTAGGTCCGTGGGCACAGGCCCAAGAGCAGAGCCCCAGCCAGAAACCAGCCCTTCTCTACGCAGCATTTCCCTGCCCCTCCCGTATCAGTAGTATCACACAGAGTGCGTTCACTGCCCTGAAAGTCCTGTCCTCTGCCTATTCGTCCCTCCCCCGGGAACTACTGAACATTTTTACTGTCTGCGTAATTTTGCTGTTTACATAGTGTTCATATGGTTGGAATTACCGAGCCTGTAGCTTTCTCATATTGGCTTCTCTCATTTAGTAATACCCATTTAAGTTTTCTTCATACCTTTTAATGACTTGATAGCTCATTTGTTTTTAGCACTGAATAATAATTCATTGTCTGGATGTACTACAGTTTATCAGAAACTCTTGTTTTGGTTGGACACAGTGGCTCACGCCTGTAATCCCAGCACTTTGGGAGGCCAGGTGATCTGCCTTTGGGAGGAAGATCACCTGAGGTCAGGAGTTTGAGACCAGCCTGGCCAACATGGTGATACCTCGTCTTTACTAAAAATGCAAGAATTAGCCGGGTGTGGTGGTGCACACCTGTAATCCTAGCTGGTTGGGAGGCTGAGGCAGAATTGCTTGAACCTGGGAGGCAGAGGTTGCAGTGAGCTGAGATCATGCCACTGCCCTCCAGCCTAGCAACACAGCAAGACTCTGTCTCAAAACAAACAGTCTTGTTTTATAAGAACATAAACCCCATTTTCATAAGCTTTAGTGATACTTGGGGCATGTTGTGAATCTTCTAACCAAGCCACTATCAGTCATTTGCTTAAGTCTGAGACAAATGCAACTTGAAAAGAGGTTCAGCTAGAGAAGCAGGATCACTAGGACATGTACACGCACGTATTTGTTCCTGATTCTGACCTTACGCAGTGGTGGCTGCTGTTCAATCAGGCTCTGCATGGTTGCTGTGTTTGCATCTGATGCTGAGGCTTTGAATCCAGCAGGTAGTTGGGAAGGAAAGATGACTGTGTAGTGGGCGAGACCAAGGACAAGCTGGAACCACCCCCTGCCCCGACCCCAGCAGAAGTGGGAGCCCACGAAGACAGACAGGAGCCTGTGTTAGTTATTTTTGCCTTTGATCTTAGCGGCATGGGCCATTCGTCTTGACGCTAAACACACACACCTGGCCCAGGATTCAGAGAAGCTGAAGGAGGGTCCAGACGTGGATGGAGCAGTAGCAGGTGATAGAGGTTACCCAGCAGGTAAATAAGAGGCATGGGAGCTGCAACATGGCTGCTGCTGCTCTTTGCCCTTCAAAGTTCCACAAGTGTGTCACTTGTTGCCCACTCTAACCGGAAATACAGAAGGAAGGGAATCCTGGGATGTGTGGTTCAGCCAAGCCAAGTGGACATATTGCAAAGCCACCAAAGCTGGTAAGAATTTGTTTCTCAGATTCTTGTGTGAACAGGCCTAAAATTACAGAGTCTCAGGGAGAGACAGGTAGGTTTCCTTGTGGGTCCTTTTTGATTCTGGCCGATTTTATACCTATCCACCCTTTCAATGAATATGCAGCCACTTTGGGTGTCCTGGCTTTCTTTCAGGGTCTCACAGCTCCCTCCCTCATTTTCAGCGACTCAAGGCCCAGTATCTTGTTCCCTGGGACGTGGCTGCTCGTCTCTGGAGCTCTCTGGCATGTGTTTGCTTCCATTCTGGTGTGGCCCAGCTTCCTGCCTTCATGGAGATTATAATCCATTGTGGGATGAAGGGAGAAGAAAGCAATTGTTAGAAAGAGGAAACAATTGCTGATGGGATATGCATTACGAAAAAATTGAATAAGGGCTGAATTAGCAAATCAGAGACATAAATAGATGAAGATGTGTGGGAATATATACAAAGATACATAGCTGTAAATATACTTGCAATCCTTCCTTTACACAAACACAACACACACAAATACATGCACACATGCACGAGCATGTAATCCTTCCCTTCTAGGGAAAGTGGTCCAGGTCTCCAGGATTTCAGCTCCATAGATTTAATATCTATTATTTTCTACAGGTGATACATGCTCATTAAAAAAAATTAACATGTGTATTTTTGTTTTGTTTTGTTTGAGACAGAGTCTTGCTCTGTTGCCCAGGCTTGAGTGCAATGGCATGATCTTGGCTCACTGCAACCTCCGCCTCCTGGGTTCAAGCAATTCTCCTGCCTCAGCCTCCCAAGTAGCTAGGATTATAGGCATGCACCACCACATCCAGCTAATTTTTGTATTTTTAGTAGAGGAGGGGTTTCGCCACTTTGGACAGGCTGGTCTAGAGTGCCTGAACTCAGGTGATCCATCTGCCTTGGCCTCCCACAGTGCTGGGATTACAGATCTGAGCCACCACGCCCAGCAGACATGTTTTTTTTAAAGCACAAAAAGAAGGGAACAAACCATGCTAAATATAATTACACTGAAAAACACCCGTGTTAATATTTTCTGAACATTAAAACAGACACATTTCAGCACACACATACCTACAGAAGTAATTTCAGAAGAAGAGGATTATATTATGGAATTTAATATTATTCGAAATCATTAGAAAAGGAAGCTGAGGCAAAACTGAAGGAAATGCTAGACCTCAGATAAATGTTTCCCTGTTGTAAGAGACTGTTGCAATTCTTAAAAAATTATTACGAAGAATTTTACGCATGCAAGAAATAGAAATAATCTGACAGAAACCATGTTCCTGCTACCAGGACCTTCCTTTTTAGGAAGCTAGAAAGTTGAATGTTACGATCATGAGCACTCCTTCCTGTCCTCCTGTGAGTCCCCAGTGTCTAGTGTCAATGACACTAGCCCCAGGGACCACACAATTTCTTGTGGTTTCCCCATGCAATTTTAGATGGTTCTTTTACTTATATTTCTTGAATTATCCTGAGTGTGTTGTCTCTTTCCAGCTGAAACCCTGACTGGTACAGACAGATTCTAAAAAATTATCATTAATTAATTGTGATATTAACAACATACTTCTAATTCTAAGAGAACAAATGAGGACAGATAATATATGATGCATTTCCACATTTTAATGTGTGCAGTCTGGATTTTCATAATCAGTAGTCTCTGATTTCTTACAAATCTTGTGTTGCTGAACAGTCACACATACTCTCCACTGGAGCTTCAGAAGAGAGAGATCAGCACTGCATTTTCCAGTGTGAGGTTGGAATTTCTTCTCTACGTTCTTCCTAAATCATCCCTAGTGTACAACGTAATTGAAGGTATTTCTAGGACACTTTAAAAAAATCCTCCTTCCTCCCTCTCTGGCTGGTTAACAGAGAGCCAATGGGTCTTCTCAGGGAGGAGGACAGATTTCTGGTGTTCACTGATTTGGGCTAAATCCACATGCCACTCAAATTGGCAGATGAATCTGAGAGAATCTCAGATAAGCAGGAATTTAGCTTAAGGGACTGACTTTCCCTTACCTGTCGGATAAACTGAACTATGGCAGAAATGCATTGCGTAACCTGGATTCCACTGACAGATGGTGAGCTCCTTAGGGGCAAGGATTCTAGTTGATATTAGTTCTCTTAGTATCTCACAGGTGTCTGACAAATAGGGAAGCCCAATTAGTGCTTGTTGAATGAGTAGTGTAGAATCTTTTGGCTCTAGGGAGATCAGCAGGCTATGTCTTCATTCTCTTGCCTCTAGTATGCTTGCAACAAAGTAAAATCATTCCTTAGTGTGAGTGAGGATGACCTTCCAAAGTTTATTCATCTACACATTTAAAATCTTTCACTAACTAAATGTTATATGACTGTAGGTTAAACTAATTTTATTGGATATAAATTATGGCATGACCCTTGTAATAGTCCTTTTGTATTTTAACACATTCCCACCTTCTTCAGCTTCTTCCTGG
The DNA here is from genome assembly GCF_030222135.1 of Aotus nancymaae. Taxonomy (NCBI): domain Eukaryota; kingdom Metazoa; phylum Chordata; class Mammalia; order Primates; family Aotidae; genus Aotus; species Aotus nancymaae. Next base: position 28,146,698 of record NW_026988455.1, read on the forward strand.
ATTAAATTATCCTAATTTCTTAAAAAATTTCCAGGAATCAAACCCAATATAATATGACAAAACTGGCTAAAGACATTTGAATTTATACTGCGCTTGGTTTAAAAAAATGTTTCCTAGAGTTATTTTGTCTTATAGTCTAGCATGTGTAAGAGTCAAAATGATTCAGAGGCTAGTCATTGACAGCGGGTTGCCTCCTTGAAAGCACCTCATTTCCCTTTAGTAGTGTTAGGGGAGGTGGTTGGAAAGAAAGGGATTCATTGAAGATAAATCTTTTAATCCAGCCAGGATTATGGGTTTTAGAAAGTAATCCAGAGAATTGGTGGTGTCAAACCACGCATGTAGGCAAAGGGGATCAAATTCTTAAATCATAGGCTGCTTCATTCAATTTCCCACAAAGGGCAAGGGAGGAAAGAGTTAGGTGCAGAGAGAATAAAGTATTGACTTATGTTTTTTTCCCCCTTTTTCAGATGTATATCAGGCAATCCTTTAAGTAAATCAGAACAGGAAAGGGCAGAGGAAACATAGGTAAGGCTTCCCTTTTAATCAACTCAGCTGAATCGGGGGCTCTGAACAACCGTCAGCAAAAGAAGCCCAGATTCCCTAGAGAAAGGATGATGAAAGCACACTCCGTGATTTGCTGGCACCTGATTGAGTCAAGGGCTTGAACGTGATCTTAATGGGTATGGCAAGTATCAGCTCCAAGCAAGCAGAGTTCATTCCAGGTGGGTCCTCATGGTGGAGCCACAGTCTCAGGGCAAGGTTCTCTTTTGAGCACCTGTTAGGGTACCACTCACCTGTTGTGT